>NC_136059.1:992139836-994942336 GCF_964261635.1 Lissotriton helveticus | reverse complement strand
ATAGAATGCAAATATGAATGTGTCCTTGTGTAACAAAACTGGTGCTCATGTAAAGTGCTCTGATACTCGAGAGCTTTGGGTCAAGTTTGTGCTACATAAAAAACTCTGGAGCTTTGGGTCAAGTTTGTGCTACATAAAAAACTCTGGAAATACACACTCAGCTGCATAGCAGTCCTGATAACAAATGCCAAAAGCAAGAATTGAATATAACATATTAAACTAACAGCATGGAAATGATCCAACAAAATAAATGCATCTTCAATTTTTTTCTAAATTGATGTTACATTTTCCATTCATCGCGGCTCCAATGGAATAAAACTCCATGCTTGAGAAGCTAGAACAAAAAAGGCG
Organism: Lissotriton helveticus; assembly: GCF_964261635.1. NCBI lineage: Eukaryota > Metazoa > Chordata > Amphibia > Caudata > Salamandridae > Lissotriton > Lissotriton helveticus. The sequence goes on along the minus strand of NC_136059.1, from coordinate 994,941,985 downwards.
TACTCCATTTTGTTCAGTTTTAAAATCTGAGGGACTTATTTACAAGGATATTCTGCAGACACCAATGCATCAAATGTTTTCATGCATTGGCAGCGCTGTCAGTATTCTATATTTACAAGGTGACCTATCTTGGGGTATGCGTCACTTTTCGGAGTCCTGGGTCAAAAGGAATCTGTGTCGGAATCGCCTGCATCATATAAGTATTGAAATATGCAAGGTATCATTCCATAGTAAAATCCATCATAAAACAGATGCATGAGTATTTAACAAAGTGTTGCATCATCGGCTTGAGTTGCACAGTGGGCCGATAGCGTCAGAAAACCTGTGCCTGTTAAACCAATGCATAGGAAATTATGCATTTACATTGATACATAAAGAGAAGATAGACGGAACAGTGTGGCAACCACAACTAGACAATGGAGGTGCTTGTTTGGAAGTGAAAGGAGGTTACCCCCACACCCTCACAACCCTCACCTCCACTCCCTCCTCATCACCACAAAGCCAATGCAGGGGAAAGGAGCGTGTATATCGTCAGAGGACTACCTTAATTGAACTCAAGGAGGATGAGGTTATCAACTATTACCAGTTGAGGAGGGTGTCCATTGTAGAGCTGCTACACCTGATTGCGCAAAGGCTCCAGGTAACAGCTGCCAGGTCTACCAACATTTCTCCACAGGTGAAGCTCATTGAGGTACTACACACGCTGGCCTACCAGATAATTTCCCAGCCATCTTTCTCCTCATTCCTTTCCTCCGTCCTGGATGCCATCATCCGTCTGACACTCCACTATGTCCTCTTCTCCAACACCCACAAACTGCTGCTTGAGAAAAAACAAGGCTTTTATGCCATTACTAGGTTCCCACATCTGCTAGGTGCAATGGACTGCACACATGTTCAACTGGTTCCCCCTGCAGCCACATCCCATCTCTACAGGAACCGGAAGCACTCCCTCTTCATAAATATGCGGCCATTGTGGACCTTCGGGCCTGTTCAGTAACACGCTGGCCCAATTTCCCAGGAGTGTGTATGATGCATACATATTCAGCCACTCCATCATATGTAACCTGTTCCAGAATGGACAATATGGGAATGGCCTTCAGACCTGAAATCTAAATTTAGATCTAAGTCTAAGTTTACCCTTGTGAATCATGCTCACAGTGTCCGTTTATAAAAGACTCCAAAAGTTTCATCCAAACCATACCAACTCCTGGCCTCCCTTTGAATAGCTGTTATCAACACGTTATTCATGCACACCCAAGTATCCCTTACAAGATGTATTACCTGGCCTTCCAGATGTGCAATGAGTTATTGTGACCTTTGCATAGTGCTGGAACAAAACTGTCTTGTCTAAAATATGGGCCAATGGAGCAATGACCATTAGTGGCATTCCTTACATCTCATGAGAAACCCCATGCTACTTTGTTGTTGTGAGTTTGGCACTACAGGGAGCAAAATAACTATAAAAACACTCCTGTACATTACTTTCTCAGAATAAATCACTCCTGTTAATCCTTAATCTTATTCTTGTGATTAATATTCTCATCTGTGCTCTGAGTATAGGGAACACAAGAGACGTTCTCTCTCTTGCCAGCATACTTGGTAACTTAATTCCAGTATCCTAGAGTCCAAAAGCCAAAGCCATGCCCCTCTTTGCCCTATAATAATGTGTCCCATATTAAAATGTGCGCTTTTGCCTCATAAATAAACTGGTTAACAACTCTTCATTTAGGGCACCATACAATGTTTCATTCTTGAAACAAGCGTGTCACCAGTGAATGTTCTCAGAAGAAAACCTTGGAATTGATACTTTTCAATAGAATTGCTGATGCAGACGCCTGACCCAACATGAAGCGGGCTATATTAGTTGTATTTTCTGCAAAATAATTATGGCCCTATGTACTTTACCACCCTGGGACTTCATATCATGGCACCCTCAAACTGTAAGCCCATGAAGCCATGCTAAATAATTGTGCTGATTTATAGGAGCAGCACTTGGGTTCAGCATCTTCATGGAATTTCATAATGATTCTTTAAAGCATGAACATTTGATATTTACAAATTCTGCACATATCATTCCCCTAAACGATCTGCACTTAAAAATGCATTTCATACTGCTTTATATTTGTGAGCATTAGGTTAGCATGTAAAATATTTCTCTGCGTTTGGTTTGCTCAGGCTCCAAGTGAAGTACATCAGTCTCACCATATTAGTAGGCCGGTTAATAAAATCAATGTTAAAACTCTCATAAGTCATTTCTGTAGCCATCTCTACCAATTAAGCCTTTACTAATTCAAACCAGCAATGCCCTGCACTTCTGTCCCTATGGTTACATTCTTTTTACAAAAGTCCCTAAAGCATCCACCCACCAAGCCTCCTGCACTGGAAAGTGGCACAAAACACGGAAAGCAAGCAATGTCTGGGGAGGCAAAGATGTCCAGGAAAGACATGCTGAAACGAAGGTGGTAGGACGAAGGGATGGATGATGGAAGGTTGGAAAGCACCTGCTCAGCTTGTCTACCTCAACATTTTTCAAACCATTGCTGTAGGAAGGATGCCTTTAGTAACCACAGATAATGTTCCACCCAAGTCCCTGTCACGGAGCCAACATGTTGAGAGACTAGGGGTGAGTTCCCCCTTATTTATTGACATAAGTCAGAGTCACCTTGTTGTCTGATTGCACAAGAACAAGGTAACCCCTGCACTAGAGTTGGAAACGACAGAGAGCACAAAACGCAACATTACACAAATTAGGATTTAAGGTACGTTTTTCAGCGGGCTCACGACTCCGACCGCGCTTCATCGCAGTCAGTCTAAACTTGTGACTTTGTCTCAATCCATCTACAGTTGGTGTTTTAAGCTTTTTTGTGCTATTTTTACAAAAATCTTTCAAATTGAATACTTCCGGTTCTACTGATTGGATTTTTGCAATTTTGGTCTGTTGTTATTCTTGAAGAATGACCCTATTTTTCTAAACTGCTGTGGGAACCTTTTATGGTGAGTATTTACTGTGTTACTGTTTAATGTGTTTCACAACTCTTTTGCACATTGCCTCTGAGCTAAGCCTGACTGCTCTGTGCCAAGCTACTTAAGGGTTGAGTACAGTTTAATTTAGGGTTTGCTTCTGACTTCATCCTGAGAAGAACTGTGGTTGTGGCTTGAGAAGGGTTTCACGCACTTCATCCAGTTGCCCACTTTCAGGAGTTAAATTGGAGTCTCTCCAGACTACTGGGTAGTTATCAAACACTGTGGATTGCCTAAGGAATGTAAAGGTAGCATCCAATACTGATCCAGCAGACAGAGTTGGGCAAAAAACAACGTGTTGGAGGTTGAAGGCAGGGTGTGATAGATGTTTTGCAGGTATGGTTTTCTTGTCAAACCAGATATTCAGGTCTGTTTGAATGTATCGCATGCAATTGCACAGAAGGGTCTAAGGGCCAGATGTAGGTAAATCATATTTACCGACTCTTAAATACCGAATTTTACCGATTCGGTATTTAAGAGTCGGTAAATATGAAGTACCGAGATGTAGGTAAATCCAGATGTGGATTTACCGATTCTTTAAAAGTCGGTATTTACCGATTCGGTAAATACCGACCGGTAATGCTCCATTCATTCCTATGGGCTTTGAAGCCCATAGGAATGAATGGGGCATTACCGGTCGGTATTTACCGATCGGTAAATACCGATTTTTGGCAAGGGTGCAGGGGGTGTCACTTTGACACCCTCTAGCACCCCCAAAAAAGGTTCGGGGGCCATATGGCAGGCATACCTGCCCTAAGGGCAGGTCTGCCTGTCATATGGCACAGGTGTGCATGCACACATGTGAATGCACACCTGAATCGGTATTTCACCATCAAATTGAATTTGATGGTAAAATACCGATTTCTTAGGCCTTGTGGGACTCATAAGAGTCCCACCTACATATCGATTTTACAGATTCTGTAAATATACCGGTCGGTAAATTTACCGACCGGTATATTTACAGATTCGGTAAAATTACCGATCGGTAAATTTACCGAACGGTAAATTTACCGATTCTGCCCCCTACATCTCAAATTCCTTTTACCGGTCGGTAACGGCCGAATTCGGCCGTTACCGACCGGTAAAACCCTACCTACATCTGGCCCTAAGTCCCCATAACTAGTAAGGCTCCTTGAAAGTTTGCTCTGCTGAGCGATGGCCTTTATATTAGGAGGAAAGAACAATCAAGAGTTAGAGTGGGGTGACTTCTTACCAGGAAAGATGTGCAGTCGTTTATGGTGAACTTTCATGGTGAACTTTCAATGTGTGTTATTTTGAATTATTTTGTATGGATAACTACTACACAGCACAGCACAGGTTGGGACTTTTGTCCTACACCACCTTTCCTAAAATGAATTCCCAATATTTCATCATCTCACTATTGATATCATTATGTTAATGGGTTTTAGAAGATTAAAAAATATATTTACTTGGCTCCTAAATTTGAAATCATATTTTTAATATATTTTAGGGCAAAGGTTATGACAGATAGAGCTTTATGCATTTATAAAATAGGTACCTTTTAAAGGGTAAAAGAAAATACAAAGAAAGAAGCAAACTCTGATACAGCTGTATAAATTACAGTAACAAAAAATCTTAGTTCTTTTAAGTCCCAGAGAAATATACAGCATGCTTCTTAGCACTAGCCAAGTGTGCGCTGTATCTACAACTAAGCAAATAATGGGCAAAACACTGCTCCAGCACCAGTACCACCAGCAAAGCCGGCACACACCATCAGACCTGGTGTCCTAGTATCTGCAGCACTGACTGACGCAAACCATACATATCTTTTCTTTGCCCCTTGAAAAACGTCTCTGTGCCTCCTGCTCACCACAAATATATGATCTCTTCTGCCGACCGCACTAATTCGATGCACTTCACTAAAAATTTTAAACTTTCAGTGCTATGGGTAAGCACATTATCATGTTGTATACCTTTTTTTTTTAAGTTTGAAAAGCTTTATTGAATTAAAGAAAACAATGTAAAACATCAGTACAACAGCATTAATAAAGAGTAGCAGGAAACAAAATAATTATGGTGAATAATGTGCCATCATAACAAGAAAAGCCCCAAAGGGGGAAAACACTATACAAATGAAAAAATGCTTTTTATAACTTTTCATTTTGTGGGGGGAAGAAAGAGAGAGAGAAGGAAAGAAAAAGGGAAAAAAGGGGAAGGGAGGGGGAACAGCATTAAAAAATAAATGGTAAACAGAGTAAAGAGGTAAAAGATAGTAAAAGTACATAATAATAGTAATAACAGTAATACTAATAATAACATTAACAGGTGATCATGAGGCACTTTTAGATAAAAAGTCTGTTAAGGGGGACCAAAGTAAATCACGTTTAATCAACATTGGAATGGAAGAGGCGCATGCACGGTCTAATCTGTGATGATGGCAGAGTAAATTCCACCAGGCATTATAAACCACATTTTTGGTATCTTTCCAGTTAGTTGTTATGATTTGAAAAGCAATAGCAATACAAAGATCAATAAATTTACGAATATGAAGCGGGACATCCAAAACTGGGGCCTAACCACCCAGAAATACAGAAGAAAGAAGAAAAGGAACATTAGTGGATAAAATCTTGTTAACTGTAGACCAAATGCGGGACCACATAAGTTGGACCTTAGGACAAAGAAAGAACATGTGAAACAAATCACCAGAAGTACATGAACAAGACCAACACGTCTTAGCATCTAACAATTTAAATTTGAACAAGTCACAGGGAGTATAAAATAATCTATTATAAAAAAAGTAAAGGGTTTGTGTGGTACTAGCGGACCGAGAGGTGGAATGAAGTTTGGACCAAATAGAGTCCCAGGTAAGTGAGGGAAAATTTTGATTAAGGTCCGATTCCCAGATAAGTTCGAGGTTAGTTTTAGGCCTATCAGTAGGTGAGGGAGAAAGTAATCTATAAATAGAAGAGGCCTTAAGGGGAGCCTGAAAGTTTGGTGGAGAGGCAAGGAGGGGAGGTGAAGAGGGTGAAGGGATGTGTTGCAAGATAATAGCGGATAGTTTAGGTAGAAGTTCGTGAAAATGTTCACAGTATTTGTTAGAGATACCAAAGGAGTCACGAAGTGCTGAAAAGGTTAATAAGGAATTGTTAGAAATGAGTTGTCTATAAGTGAGAATTCCTTTGTCGATCCATTCCTTCCAAAAGAGCGCCCGATTGCGTAGTTTAAGAGATTTATTATACCAAAGTGGGGTATTCAAATGAAGAGTAGATGGGACAGAGAATGAGCGAAAAAGGGCAAGTGTTAAAGCTTTGGAGTGTTTAAAAATAGGTGAAAGCAGCTTAGGAGGTGGTTGAGTGAGATTGGAGGCAAGAAGAAAGGAGAAGGGGTGAAGTTGAGCCAGTTCCAGAGAGCTCCAAGCCGTAGTAGGAGGAGATGAGGTTTCGAGAAGGAAAGGCCAAATTTGCTTGAGAAAAAAAGCAGAGTGAAAGCGTGAGATGTTGGGGAAGTTAACACCACCAAGATGTTTAGGTTGTTGAAGACGGAGAAGAGAGACTCTAGCCTTACACTTATTCCACAGGAATTTGGAAAAAAGACTATTGATAGACTTGAAAAATAATGGGGGAGAGAGATAGGAAGCATGGAAAGACAGAAGTTCACGATAGGAAGGAGCATCATTTTAATAGTGGAAAGACGACCCCACCAGGAAAGAAAAAGAGGGGACCAACGTTCTATAAGAGAAGAGAGCTTTTTGAGTATATCGAAATGATTAAGTCTGATAGTTTCTCTAATGGTGTTAGCATATAAGACACCAAGGCATTTAATAGAGCCAGAATTCCATTGGAAACCGGAGCCCTAAAACATGTGAGGAAGACAAAATTTAGTGAGGGGAAGGACTTCTGTTTTATCAATATTTAATTTATAACCAGAAACTGAGGAGTAATCATGTAGTAAAGAAAAGAAAGCAGGAAGAGCAACAGCAGGGTTGGAAATGTAAAGCAGAATATCGTCGGCGTAAGCAGTAAACTTAATCTCCACATCTTTATAAAGAAAGCCAGAATAGGAAGGGGATTGATGAATTTTCTCAAGGAAAGGTTCGAGAGCCAAAATAAAAAGGAGGGGGGAGAGTGGACAGCCTTGTCTGGTACCTCTATGAAGGGAAAAATAATCAGATTGCATACCATTAATCCATATAGAAGTAGAAGGAGCAGAATAAAGCAAATGAACTAATTTAAGAAAAGTGGGACTGAAACCGTGCCAGCGCAGGGCACCAAACATAAAATCCCAGTTGACACGGTCAAATGCCTTCTCGGCGTCTAGAGTAATGGCCGCCAAAGGACTATCCATTTTATCAGAGAGATGAATGATATTGAGAAGGGTCCTAGAATTGTCTGTAATGGATCTTCCCTTAACAAAGCCGGATTGATGAATGTTGACCAAATCGGGGATGATGGAATTAATCCGTAGAGCCAGAAGTTTTGCATATAATTTACAATCAGTATTAATTAGGGAGATGGGTCGATAGTTTTTACACAGGGAAGGGTCCTTATCTTTTTTGGGGAGAAGAACAAGCATAGCTTGCGTGAAAGAGCCTTTGGAATTACCAGAGGAGAGAAAGTGGTTAATTAGCTGGAGCAAATGAGGAATCAGTGCAGATTTAAATTGTACAAAGAAACGAACAGTAAAGCCGTCAGGGCCAGGTGTCTTATCTTTGTGGAGAAGAGAGAGGGCAGCAAGAATTTCTTTTTCTGAAATCGGGGCATCAAGAGAAGCGAAATCCACCAAAGGAGTAGGAGGTTTAGGGACAGAATTATAGAAAGAATCTACTTTCTCTACTGAAGGGGAAGACTCAGGGGTATAAAGAGAAGAATAAAATTGAACAAAGCAATCCAGAATTTTGGCATCAGAAGTTTGGGGCGAGCCTTGTGAATCTTTAATCAAGACTATTTTAGATTTCTGTTTCTTAATTTTGAGGTAATTTGCCAGAGCCCTACCAGCTTTATTGCGACCACCATTATATCTTCGCATTAAATTGAAGAAGCTGATTGGAGGCCGATTCCCAAGAATGTTTATTAAATTGCATTTTAGCAGTAATGAGAGAGGATAAAGAATCCGGAGAGTTGGAATTGTAATAAAGATGCTCAAGTTCTTTGATGCGTTTTAGATAGGAAGAAGCCTGGGAAAGCACTTTCCTTTTTTTACGTGACACAAAATCAATAATACAACCCCGAGCAGTGGCCTTAAAAGCATCCCAAAGAAAATGAAAGTCAGAGGAAGAGTGTGAGTTAGTAGTGAAAAAGTCATCCATGAAGTGAGTGAAATGTTCAATGAAAGTGGGATCAAGTAAAAGGGAGTTGTTAAAGCGCCATCTGCGGGCCTGAGGCAAGGGAGAGGGGTAGTCCATATCTAAAATAACCGGGGCATGATCTGAGATAAGGATAGAGCCTATTTCTGAGTTGGTCATAAATTGGAAAGCATGGTGGGAGAGAAAAATATAATCAATACGGGAGAGGGAATTATGCACAGGAGAAAAAAAGGAAGATTCCAGAGAGTCGGGGTGGGACAACCGCCATGAGTCTATAAGGCCTCTGGAGGAGATGGATCTATGGAAGGACTTTTGCATTTTATTGGGAATGTAACGAGCTTGTGATTTGCGGTCCAAAAAGGGGTCCATCAATTGATTACAATCCCCCCCCCAACAATCAAATCTTCATTAGCATTAGAAGAGAGAAGGGAGGAGAAATCATTCCAAAACGAAGAATCAATGCGATTCGGACCATAGACATTACAAAGAGAGAGATGAACATCGTTAACAGTACAATCAAGGAGCAACCATCTACCATTAGTATCAACAGTTTCATTTAGAATTTGAACAGACATTGCTTTATGAAATAAAATAACAACACCATTTTTGTGATTAATAGCAGGAGAGCAGAAAACATCCCCAACCCATTGTCTACGTAACAACGATAACTCCTGTGTAGAAAGATGTGTTTCTTGTAAGAAGGCAATTTGACATTTTAAACGAGCAAGATGAGATAAAACACGTTGTTTCTTGATAGGGTTGCGAAGACCCTTAACATTCCAGGAAATGAGTCGAAAACCTTTCATAGGAGGAGATTAAGGGAAAAGGAGAAAGAGAGAGTAATACAGGTAAAAAGAGAGAATATATAGAGAGATTGGCAAGGAGAGATGGGGACAAGCCAAATATAGTAAAAAGAGGAGCGATGGAAATAGTAAAGAAATCCAAGTAGAGAGAGCGAAAGAAAAAGGAGCAATGCCATCATGGGAAGGTGAGATGAGAAGAAGTGAAGAGATATAAATGGAGGAGAAAAAGAAGAAATGACTAATACCGCAGTGCCAAAAGGAAGGTGGAAAGAAGAGCAAGAGTAAGGTAGGTAGAGTAGAAAAAAACAAAAAAGGCAAAGAAGGAAGGGGAATGAGAAGAAAGTAAAGCAAGAGGGAGAAAAGAGGGAGCCTAAAGCAGCCCAAAAGAAGACAGCGAAAAGGAGGACGGCAAAAAGAACCAAGGTGGTTCTAGCCATACAGAACATGTAACAGAGAAAAAAACAATGAGGTGAGAGCGGGAGCAGCAATAAAAGACGACCAATAAAAAGGAGTAAGTCGAAAACACAGTCCAAGGAACAACAGAGAAAAAACCAGAGGAGAGAGGAAAAAATGCAAGGAGAACCTGGGACCGAGCACGACAAAGAACAAATGAAGGAGACTTACCAAAGGGATATGCAGGAAAAAACAGCATACTGGGATGACGGAGACGAACGATAAAACAATACAAAGCAGAGGAGGACTTTCGAAACATCAGGAAACGCACCTAAGAAGTAATAGAAACAAAAAAAGTGAGGTGATGTGAGGAGAAACAACAAATCATAACAGACAATTAAAGAAACACAGAGAGGAATCAAACAAATAATAATAAAAAATAAATAAAAAAAGATTAAGAGTTGCTTTGTTCCATGGAGTCCTCTCTGTGGGAGTGGATGAATCTGTGGAGATCAGCTGGGTCTTCGAAGCTGTAGGACCGTTCCTTGTATGTTACCTTGAAAAAGCAAGGATGAATCAAACCGTATCTAGCGTTCATGGTTCGAAGCGTAGGCCGCAGATCCAGGAATTCTTTACGACGCGCTGCAGTCTGTTTGGAGACATCCTGAGAGAAAAAAAGTTTATGGCCAGACCATAACAGTTGCTTGTGTTGTTTGGCTGAATGAAGAATAGTCATGAGGTCGGAGTAGAGGAGAAAGTAGGCGATGATACCACGGGGTTTCGATGCAGTGGAAGAAGTTTTGGGACCAAGACGGTGCGCTCTTTGAATGTTGACATCCACATGTTTCGGCAAGCCAAGTATCGGTAAAACTTGTGTCTTCAGGAATAAGATGATGTCCGACCCTTCAGAATTTTCTGGAACACCATAAACACGAAGGTTGTTGCGTCTATTACGATTTTCCAAATCCTCAGACGTCTTCTTGAGGACTTGAATCTCCTTGGTGAGGGTATCCACTTTGGCAACAACATCTTGTGCGTCACTGATTTTCTGCTCAACTTCAGTAACTCGTTTATCAAGGTTGGACCACTTATCATCCAGTCTTTGCAATGTAGCAGTGGTGTCCGCAATAAAAGGGCGGATTAATTTGAGTTCCTTCATTAAATCCTCAAGGGTAACGGAAGAGGAGATTTGGAGGGAGTCGGTGGGTCCTTCTTGAGGCGTTTGCCCACAGGAACAGAGTCTTTGCGTGAAGCGGAAGCAACATTAGAGGCTTTAGAAACATGTCCGTGCTCCATGATGTGAAAGCCTGAGACAGGATCAGCGTGAAGCAAAAAAAAAAGAGCGACGGAACGTGATGAAAGGCTGCAAAGTCCCTGAAGAAACACACAGAAACTATGAAAAATGGAGACCACAGTCAAGAAAAGTCGAACTGGATGTCAACAGAGCGCAATAATGAAGAAATGATGCGGGCGGAGGAGGCAGGAAAGCAACAGCGCACAGCCAAATCGAAGGTTGAGGAGAGAAAAAACTGAGGCAAAGGTCCAGCGATCAAATGAGAAGCAAAAATGACTCAAAGCGCCATCTTAAATGTCAAATAACCGTGGAAGCGCTACAAAGTTGAAGAAGCACAGCCAGGAGACAAGAAGCATCAAGAAGATACAAAAATAGAGCCATTGGAGAAAAATTATCGAAAAACAATGAAGAGAAAAAAACAAAATGGCGGCCGTTTCCAAAGAGAAAGCATTTATGCAAACTCTAGCCTCAAAAAACGAATAAGGGGGGAGGAGCCAAGCAGCCATCTGAAATGGCCGCATAGTCGCTCGGCTCCGCGAGCCCCTTTGCCCCACACGACTATCCTGCCGAATATCCTGACCCAAAGTGCCCTCCTTTGACTCCGGAGAAAAAACGAACACCTACCGTCTGCTTCCGGAGCGTCTACGTGCCGCCGATCCTGAGAAATCTCCCCGTCTTCTTTGCGGCCCGTGTGATGGTGGGACCGGGGCGTTGATTAGGTGGGGCCTCCGGCCTCGGCCGCAGCTTCGCCGGCCGTCGAGGGTGGAGCGGCGCCTCGCCGGTGGGGGCCGATGTTCTGAACGGCCGCTGCCAGCGGTACCGACACGGACTGATCGACGTGGACCCTCGTTGGACAGAGTGGCGGCGTGGGATCGGAGGGGGCGATTGACTCCTGCCCCCTCCCCAACGTTTGTTGCCCAGGCATAACCGGAGATCGCTCTGATATAGGTAGGCGACTCCCGGGGCCCGGCGGGACTTTAGCCTTTTGGTGGCTCTCCTTTCTGGACCCTGCCCCACAATTTGTTTGCCCTGGAGATGCATCCTGCGGTGTCCCCACGGTGCGGCCCGCTCCTTGGATCTGTGCAGGGGACCGGCGCCGATTGGCTCAAGATGGCGGCTGGCGCCTTTCTTCGCGGCTCACGTCCGGGCGGCTGTTGCAGAGATGGGACAGGGATGCCCGCGTCGCACGACGGAGTTCACACCCCGAGATGTGTTGGCTGCCTTGACGACTTTGCAGGAGACTGTTGATTGCTATGCCCGAGTTCTGGGTACAGGACTGGACGCCATCGCTGTTTCGCTACCCATGTCGGCCATGGTCCTGCTCCGGGAGTCGGCCGCTGACCATGCTGCTGCCTCTGTGGGGAAGGTTCTGGTTCCTCGGAGTCTCCTCAGACCGCATGGAGCCCTGACTTCTTTGCCCGTGTTGGCCGTCTTGATCGCCTGTATGACTTTGTCCTAGGGGCACATGTTTGCCTGGCGGCTGGGAGTGGAGCGCTGTTTTCCGTCTTGAACTGGCCCCGGGGGTTCGTGACCATGGCCGGACTGTTTGACTTTCTCCTCCTGGATGCTGTTCTTTTGTGTCAGCTTTTGGAAGTTCATGGGCCTGGCGCTGTGGCTGCCTTCTCTTTACTGTCTGTATTTGGGGGGCTTTGAATTATTATGTTTTTTTATGGCCTTGTTCCGTCCGGGCCCGCCTATCCTGTTCGGACCTCCGAGACTGTGCTTCCCATTGCTTATTGATAGAACTTCATGCAGTATTCTTATCAGACAGGGTCAGGGCTGAGGTGGCCTGTCCTCTATTTGCTTTATTATTGACGGGCGGTGTCGTGGATATCTGTGAATGCTATTTCTTTGTTCCTGTACCCAGGCTCTCTTGATCTTCTTTGTGGTATTGACTCCTTTTTGGGACTTTCGTAGTGTTGGGGTGCAGGGCGGGGCCGAGAGGCGCATTGGGGGTCCTCCTCCATTTCTCTCTTTTTCTTTTTGTTTTCCTTCTTTTCTATCTTTCTATATTTCGGGTTCTATTAGGGCGACAGGCACGCGGCTGGGGGGTAGCCCATGACCTTCTGCGGGTGTGCAGGGTGGGGGGTTGCGGGTGGGGTGTATGTTTGTGTATGGCCCTCTAGTCTTTCTTTTTCTCAGTTGTCGTCGTTGTCTGTGTTTCTTGCTGTGTGTATGACGCTGAAGGGTGGGTTTGGCCTGTTGTATGCTGGGGCTGTGCCTTTGCTTCTCCTGTTCTGTATATTTTGTCCCCGGGGGCCCCCCTCATCGTATAGACACTGTTTCATCTATCCTGATTTACGCACTATCGTGGGAATGCGTGTGACTGCGTGACGCTTCTTTTTGTTCCTTATTAGTAAAATGAACCTTTCATTTCCTTACTCGAGCTGCTATGCCGCATCCGAATTCTGTACTGTTACTGTATTATCCTGTGCCTTGAATTACTCGAGCTGCTATGCCGCATCCGAATTCTGTACTGTCACTGTATTATCCTGTGCCTTGCATTGTTGCCACGATGCTTATCGCTCGCAATGTTTTGCCTTTACTAGCGGCCCGCCGAGATGGTTGTAGGCCCATCTCTGTACTCTAATTTGCTACAAATAAAGGTTTGGAAAAAAAAACAAAAAAAACAAACAAAAAAAACGAATAAGGCATACAGAAACACACCCATGTGTGTAGGGGCAGTTCCGACGCACAAAACAGCCGTTTTCGGCAGGAAATGCTGCCCAGAAGCGGTCCCTTCGTGTGGAAAGCGCCGCTGAAATCGCGTAGCTCAGGGGGGAGCGGCCATCTTGTTTGCCGCGTCGCGCGCCCTCATGTTGTATACCTTTAATATTCAATTCTACAAGGTACTACTACCATGTCACTGGAAGCACGTCCCAGTGTCTGCTCCCCCTGTTGCCTCGCTTTTGCCTTTTCTGCAATTAGTTTCCCTGCTAAGCTGTTGCCCAGATTGCACTCGGTTTCTTCTGTCTTGTGCTCATCATTACCTGATTGTTGTTCTATTTTTCCTCCTGCCACCTGCTCACTTTCGACAACTTTTTCTCCCTCCCTACTGCCACCAGCGACACCCACTGCTTCTTAGCGACCCTCCTACCTCCCAGGACTTACTTAAAGGAGCTAGCAGCACAAACCCGCAGCTGAAGTGTGTAGCGGATAAACGCAGCAGACATGCCGCTGGACAAGCCCATCTGTGCCCATCTGCTCCTGGACCAAGAACAAGGAACTCTGGCCCTCCTGCCACCTACAAATATGCTGCCACAGAGCTCCAGACCGTGGACCCCAGACATCACAACAACACATGCTACACTGCTTCTCCATGGTCAATGGTAAGACCTTTCACCTGTCACCATTGCCTCTTCTCATGCTACACCAGAGCAATAAACAACGTCGGGCACACCACAGTCACTGCAAACACGACTGCATCCACTTCGCCGACCAAGAACGCCACAGTACAACTCCAGTGCATCCTACTTAACACACCATCCTTCAGCAAACATGCCAGGAAGATCTGGGACACGATCTCATCCCTCATCGCAGAAGTCATCTTCCTCACAGAGACCTGGATGAACCCTACCTCCGTGGTGGACAGTGACATCCCCACTCCCCGAAAGCTATAAGATAATTCACAGGGACTGAACCAGCAAACATGGAGGTGGAATTGCAATTATCTACCAGGGCACCATTTTTTTTTTTTTCAAATATATTTTTATTGCAGAGTTAGAAACCACAGGATACAAGCAATCAACCAGTGCACTCGTGACATCCCCTCGTCCACTAAGAAGTCCAAACTGTACACAGCCATTCAGCCCGCATCCCGGGGGCCGGGCGGCATGTTATTACATTCAATAGGAAAAGCACGGTGCACGTCCCACAGGGACCATGGTCGAAAAGTCGTTGTACGTATCTGTTTTTATCCCCCCCACCCACAACAACATCTCCGTCAGCCATCCCAGAGGTAAAGCAGTGACACCTCTCATATCGGGGCCTGCCCTAGGTGCTATCGGTCTATCTCGCCTGGCTGCTCCCACCAGCCCTCCCACACTCCACACTGTGCCTACCATCCTAGCAGAGTCAAGGCACCCAGGCGGGCTACCATCCAGTGGCTTCCGTCCCACCCCGAACCCCCATGAACCAGTCCCCCCCAAGGCCCCCCCCCCTGGCAACCGCTGGGCGTACGCCCCGTCCTGTCGAGTTAGATGGAACCACCACAGTGCGGAATATAGCACTTCTGTGTTCGCCCCGTGGTGTCCACCGGCTTAGTTCTCCCCATCCTCGTCGTCCACAAAAGAATCACGCAAGGCCTGCACCACTAGCTCCCATGCACGTGCCGCTTCCAAAACCTTCTCATTCCCCATCTTAACAGCCTGCTGCATCCGGAGCACACTCTCGCAGGCAGACCACCGCAGCAATTCATTCTTCCATCTACGCAGCGAGGGCCCCCCCCTGGACTTCCAATGCCACGATATCTCCCTCCGCGCCAATATCAGACCCAGATCAATGAACTTGCTCGTCACCTTGGTGCGTTTGGTGTGCGGGAACCAGAGCAGCAGGCACGCCGCCATATCGAATTCCACCTCCCTATCTGTCACTGCATTCAGGAGTCCCCCCACCTCCGCCCAATAGGTCCCCAATTGCAGGCACTTCCAAAACAAATGATCCATGTCCGCTCCCAGAGACGAACACCGTGGGCATCGGGCATCCGGCACCTGGAAGTACCGCTGTAACTTCTCTGGAGTTAAATAGGCCCTATGAAGCACATAGAAATGCACTTGCTGAAAGCGCGCATTTCTCGTGCCCTTCCACGTGCGCCGCAGGATGTGTCCCCAAGCCGTATCCGGTATGTGCCGGCCCACACTCTCTTCCCATTTAGCCTTAAGCCCCAGGAGTGGCTCCAGTCCCTCATTCAGCATCCTATTATGGAGGCACGTCACAGCTTTGACCGTGCCTGCTGCCATCACCACATATTGGCACGCCATTGTCGTCGTGGGTTCTACGAGCCCCCCCTTCCAGTGCTTCTGTATGGCAGCCACCACTGCCGCGTGCAGGAGGAACCCCCCGTCGGGCAGCCCGAACTGGTCCCGGAGCGCCTCGAACGGTGCCAAAGCCCCATCTATGTACAAGTCGCCTACCACCTGTAGTCCCGCCTCCTCCCAATCCAGCAACGGGGACCAATCTCCCCCGTGCGGCAAGGCCGTCAGCATGCCGATCGGGATCTCCGGTGCATAAGGCCGCGAAGCCCTCGCTCTCCGAAGGCTCCTCTGCCAACACATCCGGAGCGTCCTTTCCTCCATAGTGAGGGCCCGCAACTCAAGCCTCTGCTGCATGACAATATAGGACAGCACGTGGCGTCGTATCCCTCAGTCCCGGTCCTCCTCTGGACCCCGGAACACCCTAGCTACGTTCTGTGTAAGAACCTGCAGCTGCGCCGCTAGATAATACAGCTCGAAGTCAGGCACAGCCATGCCCCCTTCCATCTTAGGGCGGAGGAGCGTGCTCAGGGCCACTCTACGGCGGCCGTGCCTCCATAGGAAGCCAATAATCATCGATCTCAGGTCTCTGAAGACCCCTTGGGGAATCCAGACAGGCAGCGTTCGGAAATAATAGAGGAAGCGGGGGAGCGCCACCATCTTCAAAAGCGCAATCCTACCCAGAACCGTCAGCGGGAGGGTCGACCAGAAGGACAAGCTACCCCTCAGTGCCCGGACACAGCGACCAATGTTGCCCTCCAAGAGGTCCGCAGTCGCGTGGTAGATGCGAACACCCAGATAGGTGAAACAAGATGGCTCCCACACCACGCCCAAGTCGCCACCAGGAACGGGCGAGCCCGCTCGCAGCGGGAACACACAAGTCTTTGCCCAATTGACCTTAAGGCCCGACAGCCGGCCGAACTCCGACAACAGCTCCATCGCACCGGCCAATGCCCGCGAGGTGTCAGCCAGGTACAGGAGCAAGTCATCCGCATATAGCGATATATAATGCCACTGCCCGCCTCTCGCTATCCCCGCGTACCTGACACCCGACCTCGCATGGACCGCCAAAGGTTCCATCGCCAGAGCAAACAACAGGGGGGACAGAGAACATCCTTGCCGCGTGCCCCTGCCCACCGGGTACGCCGCAGACACCAGGCCGCCCAAACGCACCCTCGCCGCCGCCGAAGCATACAAGACCCTTGTCCACCTGCGGAACCCCTCGCCCATGCCAAACCTCTCCAAAACTCCGTCCAGGAACGGCCATTCCAAGCTATCAAAGGCTTTCTCGATGTCCACGGATAGGACCGCCGGGGCTCCCTCCTCGTCCAAGATGGCGTCCATTATCCCCACCAAGCGGCAAATATTCAGCGCCGTGCTCCTCGTGGGTATGAACCCGGCCTGGTCCCTATGTACCAGGCCCGTCATATATGGGGCCAGCCTGGTGGCCAGTATTCGGCTCAGAATCTTATAATCCACCGTCAGCATGGATAGCGGGCGGTAAGACCTCACATCCGCAGCATCCCGGCCAGGCTTTAGGAGCGGCACAATCAAGGCCTCCCGCATGGACCCAGGCAATACCCCAGCCTCGAAGGCTTCAGCGTACACCGCCAGCAGCCTGGGCGCCAAACTGTCCGCATACCGCTGATAAAATTCAATCGGTAATCCGTCCACCCCGGGCGTTTTGTTGCGGGCCATATGCTTAATGGCCGCCCGCATTTCTGAGAGCGTGATCGGGCCGCCCAGTTCCTTCGCGTCCTCCTCATCTAGGACCGGAAGCTGCCTCGCCCCCAGGTATTCCGCAATGTCCTGGACCCCCACTCCCAGCTGGCCCTGATACAGTTCCTCATAGTACCCCCTAAAACATTCCAATACCGCTGCTTGGGTGTACACCATCTCTCCCTGCGCAGTACGAATGCCGAGGATCGGGGAGCCCCTAAGTTCCGGATTAGCCAGTCTGGCCAAGAGGGTACCCACCTTGTCTCTTTCCGCATGCGCCCTGATGATATATTGCCTGTAATCATAGCATCGTAAACGTTCCGTCTCGGTGGCGACCACTTCTTTCGCTTCTAAGAGCTGGGCCTGTAAGTCCGGCCTAGCTGGCCTGCGGCGCTCCAAATCCCTCAACCTTTCTTCCGCTTTCATGAGGTCAGTCAACACAGCCGTGCGAGCATTCGAAAACCTACCCAAACACACTCCTCTCACCACCACTTTCATTGCATCCCATTCAGTGGACCTACTCGTGGCCGTGCCCTCATTCACTCCGAAATAGCTATCAATGCCTTGTCGAACCGCATCAGTGAACACAGGATCTTCAAGCGATTCCGGCCAAAGCCGCCACGTTGGAATTACTGAGCGCTCTCTCTGCCACTGAATGTGCACCAATAGGGGGTTATGATCTGAGATAGTCCTAGCCAAGTACTCCGCATGGGAGATCAACGGGGCTAGGGATCCACTGCAGAGCACCGAATCAATCCTGACATGCAGGTCATGAAGAGCAGAGTAAAAGGAGTAATCCCTGGTTTCCCCGTGCCGCTCCCTCCAGACATCCAGCAACCCCCATCTATCCTGCCAGTCCTTCCTGTGCGCGGCTAACCTGCGCACCGGGGAGTCCACCAGGGGGGGATGGGACCTATCCAGAGCCACATCCGTGATCGAGTTAAAGTCCCCCCCTAGCACTATTGGGGCCGCCAGGAAAGAGGCCAAAGACCCCGAGAGGCTATCAAAATATCGAGCTTGATCAGTGTTCGGCGCATACACACAGCAGAAAACCACATCCCGTCCATATAACCTCCCCTCCACCGCCACAAATCTGCCATCCGGATCCACAACTTGATTCAGTAATTGAAAGGGTATCCCCGCCCTCACCCAGATCAGCACCCCCCTGGCATACGCTGAGTAAGTGGTGCCAAACACCTGGCCCCTCCATCTTTTCTGCAAGGCAGTACACTCTTTCTTAGTGAGATGAGTCTCCTGGAGCATGGCAATCTGAACCCCCCTGCGTACTAGATATGCATGGACCTTATGTCGTTTCACCATAGTTCGCAGCCCCCGGACATTCCACGTCAGGCATTTCAGATTAGGTAACGTCCCCATTCCAACTTCGTACAGTCCAAATCAAATAACGAATGTTCACAGCCCCCCCAATGCAGTTGCCCCCCACGAACACACCCAAAACAGAAAAACTCCCCAAACCCCACTCCCCAGGACAGAGCACACGAACCCAATGTCCGCCCCCATCCAAACCTTGAACCAACTTCTCACACTCTTACCCTGTGGTCTCCACCACAGTCGGCCTTAAGGGCCCAAGGGGGGTGAGTCGCCGCCGACCCCAGCAAGCGGAGCCCGCGCCCCGCCCCTCCATCCCTCCCGAAGCACACAGCCTCCCCTCCCGGCATCCCGTCCTCCAACAACAGGATACCACCCTACCATGAAGTCTCGAACTAGCCCAGTCCAATCTCAGCCGCAAAAGATACCATCTGAAGTCTGTGGGGTCACCGTCGGCCCCTTCAAGCTTTCCGCCTCCGAGAGTTCCTCGCCCGTCTTGCTGCCTTCCCCTCCCGAGTCCGTTTCCGCCCGTTCACTGTTCTGTTGCGACCCTGTAATGGCCGCCGTCGCTGCGAGTGCATCCCTCTTCTCCGCCGCCATTTGAGCCTCCCGTTTCTCCCGCTGGCGCCTGTTGCGGGATCTGATGCGTTGCGATTGCCTCACCCGGGGCCGCTTGGGTTCATCTCGTCTGCTTTTATGGGATCTGTCCGTCCCCGCTCTATACGACTCCAGCCAATGCCAAACCTCGTCCGGAGTCTGAAAAAAGTGCGTAGCCCCATCCATGATGATCCGCAACTTAGCCGGGTAGAGCAAGGAATACTGAACGCCTTCCTCCCTGAGTTCTTTCTTCACCGCCAAGAACGATGCCCGGTTTTTCTGGACCGCTTGGGTGTAGTCCGGGAAGATCGTAACCCTACTGTTCTCCACCTCATAAGGGCCCGACATCCTGGCCCGCTGAATGAGGAGATCTCGGTCCTTGTAGTGGAGGAGCCTCACCACCATCGGTCGGGGGGGGCGGCCAATCCCCGGCGGGCGAGCAGGTACCCGGTGGGCCCGCTCCAGCGTGAAAAAAGGAGTGAGCCCCTCCGGTGCCACCACAGTGCGGAACCAGGTCTCCATATAGGCCACCGCATCCTCCCCCTCAATTCGTTCCGGAAGGCCGACGACCCGCACGTTGTTCCGCCTATTGCGACCTTCGGCATCCTCCGCCCTCCGCTCCAGCGAGTCCAGCCGGGCCAACATGTCCGCGATCCTATGCTCCGCGGCCACCACCGATGGTTTCAGGTCCAGCAACAGTTGGTCATGGTCCTTAACTCTGTCCGCTAGCTTCGCATGATCCGCGCGGAGCAGCCCTAGGCCCGAGGCCACTTGGGCGATGTCTTGGTGCAACGCGTCCTTAGTCGAGGCGATCGCATCAAGCATGGCATCTAATCTCCGGTTCAGCCGCTGTTCTCGGTCAAGCTCCGGGGAGGGACCCTCGCCCAGCCGAGTCGATGTCGCCGAGCCCTCCTCAGTGCATCTCACGGCCATCGGCCCTCCAGTCGCCGCCATTCCAAGGTGCTGCGTCACAGGTCCTGGAGCCCGCTGTCGTCAGCGCCCGTAGGCTAGTGCCGGTCGCCGGGCACCGGGCAGAGCAATGTCCTCACGGAAACTCACAGGAGCAACGACCAGCTAGGTACACTCCGCTTCGCCGCCCCCCTCGGGAGCCTGAGGTGGAAAGGATGAGTCTCCGGGCGGCGGCCAGCTAGGGTCCCCAAGCTCCTGGCGGGTCAAGGCAGCGTCACTCGGCCCCAAGGCACAGCACCGCCGACCCCAGTGCCTCGATCAGCTGAATGCAGGATCTCCTGCCAGTATCCCTTGCCAGTCGGCGACAACTCGGCTCAGAGCTGAAGTTCGGGGCCCGCCGAACTCCACGCCGCCATTTTCTTCGCACCCTCGGCAACACCTCAGCCGCTTCTTCGACTCGGTCTCCTCGGGGCCTGCAGTCCCCCAGCGGCTCACCAATAGTGTCCAGCTGTCCCCTCACACTTCAGAGGGCAGGAGCGTCATCTCCGGGCCGCCTAGGGTTCCGAAAACAGGAGAATTAACGGGATTCTGCGCGGAGCTACGAGCTCACGCCGCCATCCCGATCGGCGTCCAAGCCACGCCCCCCATCTACCAGGGCACAATCTACTGCATGACTTCCTCAGAAGAATCAACCCCTGTAATGGAGCATCTCAACTTCAAACTCCACTTAGATGGAAAAAACACCAAGAGAGGCACCGTTCAATACAGTCCTCCAGGACCATGCCCCAGGTTCTGCAACACCATCCCTTACCTAATTGCCCTGATCGACATCAACACCGAGCACTACATCTTCCTAGGAGATCTTAATTTCCACCTCAACTACCCCAGCATCACCAATATGCCAACCTCCTAGAAAGCATGAGCAACATCGACCTTAAGCAACTTGTCACTGACCCTACCCACATCGCAGGGCACACACTTAATCACATCTTAAACTGCAGTGACAGAGTCAAATACAACCATGTCTCCCAGCTCACCTGGACCAATCATTACAGCATCCACTTCACCAGCTCAGGACCTCCCAACACTTACACGTTACCCCCATCTCCTCATGCAGAAACTGGAAAAAGATATCAGAAAACCAGTGGAACAAGGATCTCAATGCCCACCTCCCAGACACATCATCCATCCCAGAATAGGTTGCAATGAACTTCCCTCAGTGGATCACCGAATGCGCTTACACGATCACCCCCGCCAAGGTAGCCAAATGCAAAGGACCTGCCAGAAGAGCCAGCTGGTTTGCCACAGAATGCATTTGTCAGCAGCTAAAGAGGAAGTGGTGCACCAGCAAAGAGACAGGAGACCACACCACCTTCAAGGGAGCACTCAACCAAAGCCATGTCCTCCTGAAAGAAACAAAGAAGGGCATCATAACAGACCACATAGAAGCTAGCCCCATCGTGAAGGAGTTCTCTAACCCTGCAGTTGCCAGGAACACCATCACCCTTTCCCAAGAAATGTGTGACACCCTGAGTGGCTTTTTCCATAACCCACCACCACCAACACCATCGGTCTGCTCATACCTATGAACATAAACCCCCAACACCAGATCACCCGCTGGGACCCTCTCACAACTCAAGCCATAATCTCCATCATGAACTCCGTGTACTCGGGTGCATCAACGGTCCCATGTCCCCACTACATCTTCAACCTTGAGATCAAGATATTTGGCAATGAGATCAGGAAATTCCTGAACACCTCCATCACCTCAACCTCCTTCCCAGAGGAGTGGAAAAACGCTGAAGTGAGGATTCTCCTGAAGAAGTCTCCCACTGACCCAGCAGAAACAAAGAACTACTGGCCCATCTCCCTGCTCCCCTTCCCTGCGAAGGTTCTTGAGATGATTATCAACCAACACCTGGAATGGAACAACCTCTTGGACACCTCTCACCGACACAGCCCTGATTACAGTCACTGACAACATCAGGGCCATTCTCGACTGTGGGTAAATGGCAGCACTTATCCTCCTGGACCTGCCAGACACCTTCAACACTGTATTCCATCACATCTTGACCAACAGACTCCACCTCGTCGGAATCCAGGGAGATGCCCTCAATTGGATCGCCTCACGCCTCACTGTAAGCACCCAAAGAATTGGTCTCCCCCTTTTCACCTTGGACCCCAAGAAGATCGCCTGCGGCATCCCGCAAGGATCGACCCTCAGCACCACTCTCTTCAACATGTACATGACCCCCCCCCCAGGCCAGGACCGCCGGATCACATGGACTTAGCATAATCTCCTATGCCGACCACACCCAGCTCATTATGTCGCTGTCTGAAGACCCCTCCACCATCAGAGCAGAATTCTGCAGATGTATGATGAACATCGCTGACAGGATGAAGGACAACTGTCTTAAGCTCAACACGGACGTCCTCATCTTTGGGAACAACACCTCTTCATGGAACTGTGAATGGTGGCTCTAGGAACTCTGCCAATCCCCTTTCCATGAAGAAACAGGTAGACGCACTCTCATCTGCCTGCCTCCACATCCCATGCATGGTCTGCAAGATCTTCAGTAGGCTCCCAGTCAACACCAGGATTGGCACAAAGGTCCTTGTCACCAGCAGTCTATACTACGAGAATACACTCAGCGTAGGAATCATTGCATGCCTCCTGAAGAGACTACAGAAAATACAAAACTCAGCAGCCAGAGACATTCGCGGCCTCCTTAGACGATCCCACATCACACCGCACCTGAAGAAGCTACACTGGCTCCCGATCCAGAAAAGATGCCAGTTCAAGATTTTGACCCATGCATAGAATGCACTGCAAACTGAAGGACCAGCTTACATCAACAAATGCTTGCCCTGCCACCAACCAACCAGACACTGATGATCCACCTCCCTCTTCCTCGCAGACACCCCTCAGATATGCTGAAGCAACAGCGGAGGACACTCCTTCTCACACCTGGCGGCCAAAGCATGGAATGACCTTCTGCTGAACCTCAGGACCACCCCACCACTTCAGCAATTCAGAAAAGGACTCAAGATATGGCTGTTTGAAAGAACAGACTACCAGGAAGCCAGCAGTAACTCCAGCGCCTTCAGTCCCTCACGGGTGATTTGCCAGGCTCTACAAATCCTTAAGGGATTGATGATTAAGTGATGTCACCAAATTGGTCATCATTGTGAAATGTGGCACAAAGATGAGAACATCCATTAAACTGTGGATGGAAGCAACTTTAGCCTCTGATTTTCTGCAGTTTAGAAGACGTTATTTTACTGAAGCCACTCTAACTTTGTGGATGGCAAAGCAAAAATAGGGGGGGAACTTGTGGCTTGATTTTGCAAGTGTTTTATTGCACACTCATATAACTGCCAGTGAGGCAAAGTTGCAATTGTGAGTTACTCTTATCAGTTGTCTAAATACTCTTATCAGTTGTCTAAAAACTGATTGTTAAATTATATTTTCACAAACATATACAATGTGTTTGCAAAAACTATCTCCAAAGCATAGAATCTCCAATGTGAATAAGTTGTTGGCTTGTCGCTCTCCAGATTGCCTGGTTTAACACTATGGACATTTCCATGCCCAGATAACTGCAAGGCACCCACCTGATTCTCCTTCCAAAAAACTAATTAGACTTCAGTTAATACAGAATTATGCATCCTGCTTTCATTTGATATGAAGCATATGGATCACATAAATCACTTCTAAACTGCACTGTATTGCACCCAAACAACACTAACTTCAAAGCCATTTGCCCAGTGCACATAGCAGTATGACTCGAATACCTAACTAACCATCAGTTCCCCAGCAGCCACTCAGATGATCTCTGATTAAAGTCAAAGTCTCAGGGCTCTTGCAGAAGATCCATCCATGTGCACGGTTCATCCTTCCACAGACCTGATGGCCGGGCCTGCTCCTCCGCTAAGGCCCCTTTGCTTTAAGCAAAACCAAAGGGGATGATGGATGGAGTGTTGAACATGTTCTTTAGCTCACTCTGCCACCCCAGTTCAGACATGGCCATATGAAAATCAGTCTGACCCTGTGCCTCATGGAACAGTCCAGCCCGAACTGCCACGCCGTGTCTTCCCTGGACCGGTAACAAGCATCCTGGGACCGGTACTGGCTAATCAGCTGTCATCAGCTAGGCTAGCTTGAATCCAGTGTCAAAGTGAGCGAGAACCCACGTCTGGGCATACCCTGCCAACTTAGGGCGAACAAAGCAAAACCAAACAGGATGATGGACGGAGTGTTGAACATTGCAAGCACTCACCCCAGTCAACTGATCTGGGTTTAATCCATCATCATTCTTTATCTCACTCCACCACCCCAGTTCACATGGCCATATGAAAATCAGTCTGACCCTGTGCCTCATGGGAACAGTCCAGCCCGAATTGCCAAGCCATGTCTTCCCTAGACAGGAAACAAGCATCCTGGGACCGGTTTCTGTCTAATCAGCCATCCTCAGCTAGGCTAGCTTGAATCCAGTGACAAAGTGAGCAAGGGCCCACGTCTGGGCATACCCTGCCAACATAGGGCAAACGAAGCAAAACCAAAGGGGATGATAGGTGGAGTGTTGAACATTGCAAGCACTCAGCCCCAGTCAACTGATCTGTGTTTAATCCATCATCATTCTTTAGCTTACTCAGCCACCCCAGTTCAGACGTGGCCATATGCAAATCAGTCTGACCCTGTGCCTCATGGAAACAGTCCAGCCCGACCTGCCAAGCCATGTCTTCCCTGGACCGGAAAGAAGCATCCTGGGACTGGTTTCTGGCTAATCAGCCGTCATCAGCTAGGCTAGCTTGAATCCAGTGGCAAAGTGAGCAAGGGACCCACGTCTGGGCATACCCTGCCAAGTTAGGGCGAACAAAGCAAAACCAAAGGAGATGATGGACGGAGTGTTGAACATGAGGCACAGGGTCAACACTGATTTGCATATGGCTGGGTTCAAACTGGAATGGCATGGTGAGCAAAAAAGCAATGGATTTAGGCCCAGATCTCTGTACTGGAGTGAATGTATGACATTTTTCTGCATTCTGTTCATCAATTGTTGTCTTTGCATTTGTCACCCTGAGTGGTACGGGTATGCCCAGACGTGGATCCCGTGCTCTCCATGCCACTGGAATCAAGCTGTCCTGGCTGAAGAGGGGAGAAACCACGAAACAGGTCCCAGGATGCTTGTTTCCAGTCCATGGAGAACCTGGCTTGGCAATTCGGGCTGGACTGTTCCCGTGAGGCACAGGGTCAAGACTGATTTGCATATGGCTGGGTTCAAACTGGAATGGCATGGTGAGCAAAAAAACGATGGATTATGCCCAGATCTCTGTGCTGGGGTGAATGTATGACATTGTTCAGCATTCTGTCCATCAATTGTTGTTTTTCCCTCTGCTTTAAGAACAGTTCAGAGGAAAAATAAAATGATACTAACAAAATGGTATTATAACTTTATCTTTCTGTACCTAGGTGTGGGGAGGGGTTGGGGCTGGCCAGAGCAGGGGTCAGGAGAGGAGTGGTGAACACATTCAAAGCGCACATGAATGTTTGACTGGCCGTCTTGGGACTGCCATATACTCAAGTACACTTTGCATGTTGCCCACCTGGCTGTATTACACAGCCTGGTGGGGAACATGCACGGGTTACCTGCCCCAGTCTGAGTGTCAAGCCAAGCCGCTCAGGCAGCGTTGTGAATGGCTTAGGGTAACTATGGGGAACCAATCACAATGCTGCATTGCAGCGTTGTCATTGGCTTAGGAAGCCTGAGAGCCCGGGTGCTTCCTGCGACAAGGAGAGGTGGCAGAGAGATGGTGGCTGACGATGCAACCAGCGGGTATGTTTTCTTAATTATTTATTTTCTACCCCCTCCAGCACCCCCTGCCTCCCACCACTGTTCCCTACCAGCTGCCACTGTGAAAGCTGGCAATATCTTAAAGGGCTAAATAAATATCATTCTCTGTTTGAAATAGGGGGTCTCTTGTTGACAATGGTTTGCACCTTTGTCCAAGCAGGGACCCTTCTTCCTAATCAGGATAAGGAGGATGCACTTCTAAAATAACCCCTGCTCACCACTTGGTAGCTTGGCGTGAGCAGATAGGCTGATCTCAGCGGCAGTGTGTAAAGCATTTGTGCACACATATAGTAATACAGTAAAAACACAACAGTTTGGAAAAATAAGCACTCTTTATCTAAACAAAACAAGACCAAAACAACCAAAATCCCACATACAATAATCAAAATGTGATTCTTAGAAGGTAAAAACTGTTTTGTCCATAGCAAACTATAGATGCGACGCTTTCACCACAAAGTACTTTGGATGCGTCACGATCATAAAAAGCTGCAAGGAAGGTGACGCGTTGGTTCCTTACGCGCAGGGAAGGTGATACGTTGGTTCCTTACTGAAGGGGAGATGATGCTTCAGTTTCTTACTGAAGGGGAGGTGATGCTTTGGTTTCTTACTGCAGCACTGGTGTCCTTGTAGCCCTGGTGTCCGGTGCGATGCGTGAGGATCGGAGATGCGTTGGATCTTGATGCGGTGGCGGTGGCAACAGTGCTGCATTGGTCTCTACAACCGCGGTCCCACGATGTGTTGCTTCTTCCAGCTGCACAGAAGGGCCTGCGTCGGAATCGGTTCGGAGATTGGTGCACGGGATGTGGCCTGCGGTGATTTCTCCAGCTGTGGGTAAATGCTGCGTCAGTTTCTCCAGCGGCAATGAATTGGAAACGGGTGCGGATGCGTCGCACTTCTCATAGTTGCTGCTCTTTTCCAGATCCCAAAAGCAGAAACAACCTCCAGAGGCCCAATAAAGCAACAGGCACCTTTTGGCAGGCCAGAGCTCCCATCAAGGAAGTTTAAGGGAGTTTCTGGTGAAATCTTTTTGTCCCTGAGACTTCAGAACTTGTAGATCTTCTTCAAGCAGGAGATGCAGCACACAGCAAAGTCTTTATCCTCTCCTTGGCAGAAACAGCCACTGAAGGCCATCCCCAGACAGCACACAGCAGAGAGGTAGTACTTCTCCTTCAGCGTTCTCAGCTTTTCTCCTTAGTAATCTAAAGTTCTGGGGTCCGGGCCCCAACATTAATACAGCATTTTCCTTTGTTTTCTGGTAGCAGAGAGGCTCTGTGCTCAGTCAAAACCAGTTCTGTCCTCTGTGGTCCAGCTTCCCGACAACAAGTGGAGAGAGCATTGTGTAAGGCTGAACAGGCCCATTCAGGTGAAAGGAAATCTCTTCCCCCCACTCTAAATGTAGACCAGGTCTATTCAGCCTAACCCTGACTCATCCGAGAAAGGCAGGACACACCTCAACCCCCCAGTGGCTGTCTACAGTGAATGCACATCCCCAGACCGTCAATCCGCAAACCAGCAGAGGCACACTTGAAGGCTATGCAAGATAATACCTACTTTCCAAAAAGTGGTATTATCAAACACAGAATGTAAAAATCATCTTTACTAAAAGATTCATTTTTATATTCTGAGTTCAGGCATACTAAACTCCATCTTTCTATCTTGTCCCAATGGAAAGTTATATGTATAAGATGGTATAAACAAACTCCCATTCTATCCTATGGAACAGATAGCCTTTCAATATTGAAAAACGAAACTCACTGTAGTTCACTATCAGGACATGTTACACACAGAGGACATGTCCTACTTTTCATATACACTGCACGCTGCCCACAGGGGTACCTTGTGCCTAACTTAGGGGAGATTCACATGTAGGAAAAGAGAAGGTTAGGGCCTGGCAAGTGGGGGCACTTGCCAGGTTGACATGGTAGTACCAAACTGCACACAGACACTGCCGTGGCAGGTCTGAGAACCTTTTGTAAGGCTGGGTGTGTGGGTGGCACAATCAGTGTTGCAGGCCCACTAGCAGCATTTGACGTCCATGCCCTGGGCACACACAGTGCACTATATTGGGGACTTAGTAGTAAGTCAAACAAGCCAATCATGGAAACACCAATCCATATTAACAATTTACACTGAGAGCATATGCACTTTAGCCCTGATCAGCAGTGGTAAAATGCCCAGAGTCCTAAAACCAACAAAAACAGGGTCAAAAACAGGAGGCCAAAGAGCAAAATAGTCTGAGGGTAATCCAGCTGAAAAATCCAGGTCAAACAGTCTAGATCTGCTTCTCACCTCAATTTGGGAACAAATGAAACACAAAATCACATCCTCAGCCTTTGTGTGGGATAACACTGTTCCTTGCAATTGCAAAACATTCTAATACAGTAACTGCATAATTCAGGCTTCGCAATGCACTCTTTTACTGATTTTGTAAGCAGAAGTGTAGTGTGTTGGTCAGCAGGAGATGAAAGGCTTGGTTGCCAGGTTACTTGGTGCATGTGAACTATGAACTTTGACTAAGGGCAACATTTAAAGGGCCTACATTTTCGGATTTTACTTTGAACTTGGTTTTGTTTTGTTCACACAGTTCAAGCCAAGTCACCATATGATAAGTACAGATGCAGTGAGTGCCAGGATATTGATTATAACTGGTAGTGAGATGACTGAGAAGGTAATTATCAGAACATGTTTATTATAACTTGAACATCGAAGGGAATTAAACTAAATGTTTCCTTTTTGTCTGTGAATAGGCATATTTGTTATGCTTATTACTAGTGACATACATCTTGTAGGTAAAGCCCTATCATTTCTCCCACAGTTATTACAAAGGAGAACATAGGATGGAGGGTTGGGTAAAAGCCGAATCCAGTTGTGGTTCACTTCTTAGCAAAAAGCACTGCTTTGGTATTGTAAGTTTCAGCTCATATGACTATAGGTTATATTTTAACTGTACTCTGGTAGCATCTGTTCGCTGTTACCTAAATCCAGTCTACTATAGTACATAGCTTGAGTTGTACAGCCCAGCTGTACCGGGTCTTACCTAACATTTAACTATCATATCCTCATTCAAAGAATTTTGACACCATGGGGTTCCTTTTCCCATTTGATATAATGAGTTTGACTCTTTGAGAAAGAGAAATTCCACCATTAAACCTACATGATTATACTGTTAAGATAAATGTAAAGATCTTGAATAAAAAACATTTGCTCTGCTGACATGAATATAGATGTCCAGAAGGACCACTCCTCATACATTAATGTACAGTTTTTAGTGGTGCAAAGGGCATGTGCAGATGTGAATAATCAATTGTCATTTAGGACTTTTTTAATTCTCACATTTAGTGGTATTGAAATTTTTTAGGGCTTTACTATGTTAGGCAAGGCCCCCGCAGAATTAGTGGAATGCCCAAAAACTCAGACATCTGTGAGTATTCATGTGGCTTTTCTAGGCAGTTTTTTTGTGTGGTGGCAATTGCCAGGATTTTAATAAGATGTAAGGTAAAACTATAAAAACATTAAATAAACATTAATATCAGATGTGGCATGCAGAATTTTCAAAGTTGTGGAAAATTTGCAAACATAATTTTATGCATTGGAATGCTCAGGGAAATCTATGATTATTTTAGAATTTCTTGTGTACTCTTGAGATTTATTGTGAATCCTATAACAGTTGAAAACTTGCTCCCAAAATTCAGACTTCAATAGTTTCAAAGTTTTAGGAATGTGGCTCAGGAAGTGTCTGTTGTTTGGATGTGAATTTCTTAATTTTTTAAAATGTATTCTTCATAGTAGGTTGATCATTCTTTTACTGAAAACCAGAGTCATCCTTCTAGGGGAATACAAACTGCTCAGATAACGGAACGTGAATAATATAGCCTGCTTAGTTGAACTCCAAGCAGGATATATTTAATGCATTACCTAAGGTAATTTACTATCTTAAATCCAAACCTTCATCTGTAACATCTAGAATTGTAGTTTCATTAAAACTTAAATTAAATCCACAAAATACATTTTTCATTTACATAGAAACTTATACTCATCTATGCTTTTGCTTGTCATAATTAGTAGAGGTTCTTATCCCTCCTGTCCTGGCCTAACCCTCATTTTACCTGCTAACTACCATATGCAATAACTCACATCAGAATTAAATGTCAGATATGGAAATGAACTGAGGTATGTGCTACTGCTTTGACATTCATTCAGAATACAGGGATAATCCCTGACAGTTTAGAAACCCAAAATAGTTACTCCCAACCAGAGAGCATTCAGTTTCCTGATCCTATGCACATTCAATGTTAAACTGAATGTCTCCTTTCAAGAAACGGCTAATTATTATCTTCTTTTATTAACTATCCCCCTACTTTAACAGCTGCATTATATGATCTGAAAACATTACATCTGTCAAAGATACTAAAACACAACATTGCATGGGTGAGTGTAGGTACGTAGATGTGGAAATAGGAACAGGTACTATACATGTACGTTGATAATTTAGTGGATGCTATATTTTTTTAAGTAGATATTATTGACATCAACATTGTGTTATACAACCAAGTGAATCATTTATGGTTCAAGTTACCCCTCCCCTACTGTTATAATTCCAACCTGTTTTCTAGCCTTTGTAGTGTATTCCTCATTTCATATCACATTAACCTATATAGAATTCTAAACCCTTCTGAGTACGTAGCTTCTCTTGTGATTCAACTTTCTTTGCATCTACCAGCTTCAATGTGGATGTCTTTTTGGGGGCCTTCTTAAGATATCAGTATTTATTTCTCTTTTGGGTTCCTTGACAAAAATCAAGAGTAGCGCTCACACTCGATTATCTCAATTTTGTTGCAGCTTCATGGACCCCAAACTCCCAAATATATTCACAAGAAGATTAATTTGCTGAATATCTTTTAAAGCAGAGCTTGCCTGAAGTTTTCAAACTTCTAGGCATTGAAATGAACTCTCCACTTATTGTAGAGAGAGAGCATTTTTCTTAGAATATCAGACATAGTTCTACTAGATTGTAATAGACCCACACCCAAAGGACAGCGATCAAGTGTCACTTTTGTGACACCCCAAACAAGTTTATGGAAAAACTCACAACTGTTCTCCTTTCCCACAGTTTGCTAATCTTAGAGATTCTTCTAAAGTTAATGAGACTAGGACTATAATGTTTAAACCATGTTACACAAGAGAAATAAAAGGAAGTAAAAGAGGAAAAGAGGAAAATAATTCTTAGCACGGTATGTCTCTTTTGCAACAAATGAGAGGGAACTCTTTGTGCATGAGGATCTGACCTAGCCTATAGGACTAAGGCGAGAGACTAGATTTACTAACAACATTTTCAAGGTTTGCATCAGAAAAGTGAAAAACTGGTGTATACTCTTAATTTGTGATTTACTTTCCAGCCCAAAACTTCAGTTGTGCTAAAAAGTAGCCCTATGTACACAAAGTAGTGTTAGTGATGCTATGCGTTAGTTTACTTCAAGGGGGCAACCCATGGGGGTAAACAACGTTTACATCGCATTGGCATTACAACACAAGTCATTACAACGACTTGCTGTAGGGGGCAAAAGGTGTTGGATTTGTTGGATTTTCAGTCTAACACCTTTCCTACTGTTGCACACACTGGTGTTGGAATAGTAAATTATACTATTCCAAACTCCAGTGCCCCCGCAAGGTGTTGTAATGGCTTTCACTGTAATATAATGCGATGTAACAACACATCATTGTAACGAGTTGCGTTGTAAATGCATGAGTTGTAACAAGTGCTATTCACCCACGGGAGGTACATGGGTGCTTCTGTGCAACCATACATGTGATTCTGATGCGAAACCCTATCTACTAATCATGGTAGACAGGTCTTTGTGCCAAGAAATAACCTCTTCGAGGCAGAGATTTTTTTAAAAAGGTGAAACGATTTCATTTCTCTTAAGCTTTACAACATCACTTGTTTGTTGTACAGTTCAAAACACATACAATTTAAGAAAAGTTTTAAACTGTGTCTTACCATAGAATGTTGTACTGGAAGGATACGCTTCCAGCAAAAAACCTATGTTAGACAGTAATATGATCTATAAATGTTTAACAAAAAACACATTCATTCAAATTGTATTTCAGTGAGAAAATTTACAATTACAGTTCACCCTGCCCATATTAACTTTCATTATTTAAGCCACACTCCGAATGAGCCGCTTATTATGCTACTTTCTGTCAATATTTCTATACCAAGGCTCTGTTGTGATCAACCACATCAGCAATGTCTCTCCAGGAACGCAATCACCGCCTCAGTAAATAGTAGTCTGACGATTCCCTCACCTAGTACACCCAGAAACTGCCCTTTGGGGCAAATTTATAAAAAAGCGGCACAGGGCAGAAAGTCTCTTGCTGCGCTGCACTGCGCTGTGTCACTGGAAAAGGGCAGGAATGCACTGTATTTAAGGCATTTGGTGCATTCCTAAATTTTCCGCCTGTGTTGGCATACAATGGGCTGCCTAGCAACAACTCAGGCAGCCTTGCACCAGAATTTGTGCTTGTGGAGGAATGGAAAGGGGAGACCACTCGGTCCCCCCGAACGTATGGTGGAGTACCCCGATCCCCCCGGGAAACCGTTTTGGGCGGGAGGCGTGGCTTGGCTGGTATGCCCGGAGTGGCGTAGCCGGGGCGCGCCTTTTCCCGCCCAAGAGGGGTTGTCCTAGACAACTACACCGATCGAACCGCCCAGTAGGCGTGTCGGGGAAGGCCCACGCCCTCCCGAAGAAGGATAAAAGGAGCATCATGCCAAGAAAGCGTCCTCTTGTCTCTGTGCTTGGAAGCTGCACCTCCTCGCTGCTCGTGAGCCCAAGACGGAACAAGGAGCAATTTTGAGAACTTGTAATTTTTTGTGTTTCTCTTTCAGTGAGTCCGAAGCTTTGGATCTAGTACCTCGATCTAACTATCCGCGAGACGATGCCTGGCAAGAAGGTCGGAAAGAAGGACGGGACCGAACAGCTGCTTCGCTCTTTGGTAAAGGATATGGCGGACATGAAAAAACAGATTGCGGCAATGAATGGTAGACCGAAGAAGACCATTGGGCCGGCATTGCCAGGAATAGTCCCTGCCGGGAGAGGTAAAAGGGTCAGGAGTAGGACGGCAGGAGGGGAGCCCCCGGTTCCCGAGTCACCGCCGGCGAGCCCGGTCGGTCCAGTGGGGGCTCCAGTTCCGATCCCGAACGCGGGACAGCCGATTCCTGTAATAGTTACGCCTGTGAGCGAGGGGGATATGCCCCCCGAACTGGCCGCTCAGTTGGCGGCATGGTTAGGCAAGAATAACGGGAGTGCTCCGGCACCAGGAGATACGGCGGCAGAGGCCAGGTTGATAATGCAGCAGTTGCGGCAATCGAGAGATGCTGCAAAGGCACCTTGTCCTCTTGTTTCCCCACAGGTTCCCTCGGATAAACCGCCACCGGTCGTTGGAACAACAGCTGCAACAGATACAGCTCATGGTTCTGGTAAGCAGCCGTTGCCGATGGCGGGGGAGGGATCGTTACCCTCTAGGAGGGAAAAAGTTGTTCAGCATATACCGATGGATGTGAAAGAGAGGATTTGGGCTGATAAATATGTAAACATGTTTTCGCTGTTGACTGATCATTATGAGATAGAGCACGTTAAAAGTCAGAAGGAGTTGTTGCATCCAAATGTATGGCGTGCAAAAATGGCGGGTTTCAGGGTGGAGGAAACAATCGCTAACTGGGCCCGGGCTTTCGGTATGTTCACAGCAATTATGGGGGAACGTAGGCCTGAAGTATTGTCAGAACTGGCCTGTTACCAAACACGTATTATGGAATTTTTTGAATCGTACGAAGGTAATCAATGGTTGGGGTATGATAACAAATTTCGTAAGGCCAAGGAGCACGACTCATCCCTGATGTGGGATTGTTTCGACTCCATTTCCTGGCAGAAACAGGTTATGCCGAACAAAGCGAGGTCGTCTTCTTTTGGCGGGAATGGCGCAGAGTCTTCCCGCCATTTGTTGGCGGCGCCCTTTCGGGCAGGCGACACTGGGGATCAGCATAACAAGACTAATGGGAGCCCGGCAAAAAGAGGGGTGTGTTGGAACTTTAACAGAGGCAAGTGCACGAGGCCTAAAGGGACATGCAAGTTCAGGCATGAGTGTGCAGGATGTGGTCAGTCCACACACCCCGAGAGTTTGTGCAGGACAAAGAGTGGTGAGACAGGAGGAAAAGGCGGAACCAAACAGGTATAACACCGCCGGGGGGGCATCGTTACCTACTCCTGTTGACATCATGGCGTTGATCCCTTGGCTGAACCGATACCCAGATCATGTCTCCGCTGGGGTGTTGCGAGACGGTTTTTCATATGGTTTCCGCATCCCGGCGGGGGGTGTACATGGGGAGGCACAGTGTAAGAATCAGCTATCTGTTCGACGAAATGCATCGGTGGTGCAGACAAAGATTGCAAAAGAGGTGACCCGAGGTCGGGTTGCGGGGCCGTATGTGCACCCGCCAGTACTTAATTTTGTATGTTCACCGTTGGGAGTAGTCCCCAAGAAGGACCCTGGTGAGTTTCGGTTACATAACTTGTCCGCACCTAGGGGTCTTTCGGTAAACGATGCGATTGACCCGGGACTGTGTTCGGTGCGGTACGCATCCTTTGATGAGGCCGTCGCCATGTTGAATCGCCTGGGGCCCGGAGCGCTGATGGCTAAATCAGATATTGAGTCAGCGTTCCGGTTGCTCCCGGTACACCCGCAGGATCAGCACCTCTTAGGGTTTGTGTTTCAAGGACGTTATTACATGGATAAATGTATGCCCATGGGTTGTTCCATTTCTTGTGCATATTTTGAAAAGTTCAGTACCTTTTTGCAATGGGCATTCACTAAAGCCACGGGCCGTAAACAGGTAATGCACTACCTTGATGATTTTCTGTTTCTGGGGGAAGCGGGGGGCGCGGAATGTGAACAGGCTTTGTTGGAATTCTGTAATCTCATGAAAAGTTTTGGTGTGCCGTTGGCATCAGGCAAGACAGTAGGGCCATCTACTTCTCTCGAGTTTCTTGGAATTGAGCTTGATTCAGTAGAACGGTGCTTCTGTCTGCCCAAGGAGAAGGTAATTAAGTTTAAGGCCGCACTAGAAGTATGTATTGGCGAGAAAAAAGTAACTCTCCATCAGTTACAACAGGTTGTGGGTCAGCTTAACTTTGCCCTCAGAGTGATACCGATGGCCCGCCCCTTTTCCCGCTCTATCGCACAAGCCATGGTGGGCCTCAAGGAAGGGCACCACCGCACAAGACTGTCGTCCGAGGTTCGCCAGGACATGCGCATATGGTTGGCATTTCTGGTGGATTTCAACGGTCGTGTCGTGTGGAACAAGCCAGCAGTTTCCTCTGAGGAGCTGGGGTTGTGGACTGACTCGGCAGGGAGTATGGGTTTTGGCGCCATCTTTGGTGATAAATGGTCGGCACAAACATGGCCGGCATGGTGGCACGATAGTGGGATCACAGGTAACATCGGGTTCCTTGAGCTGTTCCCCATTCTGGTGGCCTTGAAAACATGGCCAGAAGGGTTTCGTGATCGTGCTGTAGTGTTCTGGTCTGATAATATGACCGTTGTTGAATGTATTAACAACCAGGCAGCACGCTGCAAATGGATCTTGAGATTGCTGAAAGAAATTGTCCTGCTATGTCTGAGACTAAACGTC
Source organism: Lissotriton helveticus (assembly GCF_964261635.1). NCBI lineage: Eukaryota > Metazoa > Chordata > Amphibia > Caudata > Salamandridae > Lissotriton > Lissotriton helveticus. The sequence continues at coordinate 994,906,147 of NC_136059.1, read as the reverse complement.
CACTTTAGGGCAAGACACGTGCCGGGGGTACTGAACAAGGCAGCTGATGCACTCTCTCGTTCCCAAATGCAGACATTCAGGGGTTTCCTGCCCTCAGCGGACTTGGTGGCGGCACCATTTCCCGAAGCTCTATGGTCTCTCGGTGCCCCGGATTACAAAACCTCGTGGGAGAGAGTTTAGCCCCAGGACAAGGAAGGCATACGAAGGAGCGTTCCGTTCCTATTTGTCATTTTTGGGGCCATCGGGAGGGGAGCATTGGGGGCAGGAGGAATATGTTCTGCAATTTCTGGTAGCACTACATCAGGCAGGCCGATCACTGGCAACAGCCAACAGGCACAGGGCCGCCATTGCCTTCATGGCGCAGGCGCATGGTATCCAGGACCCCACATCATCATTTCTCGTAAAAAGGGCACTGCGTGGGTGGCAACGCCTTGAGGGTCGTAGAGTGGATGGAAGGCACCCGATAGATCTGGCAAGGTTATCCCTGTTAATGTCCGTACTCCCTGCGACTTGTTCATCTCAATCAGAGACGGTGCTGTTCCGGGCCGCTTTTGCATTAGCATTCCATGGGGCTATGCGGGTGAGCGAGCTGGTAGCAAGGAATAAGCGGGATACGGGGGGAGGTCTGTGTCGAGACCACATTCAGATCAAGGGTGACACAATGATGGTCACAATAGCCAGTTCCAAGACCGATCAGGTAGCCACCGGGGGCAGTGTAGTAGTTCAGAGGATCCCGGAGTCTCCCATGTGCCCGGTAAAATGCGTTGAGGAGTATGTAGCGCAAAGGGCGGCATCATGGGGGGGGAGTTTGTTGAGACACGCCGATGCCACCCCACTGACGAGGTTTCAGTTCCAGCGGGTGTTAACAATGGCAATCGCGGAAGCGGGCTTGGACCCGAGCGATTTTGGGACCCATTCCTTCCGGATAGGGGCTGCTACGGAGGCTATAGCCAGGGGTCTGAGTGTGGAAAAAGTGAAGCAATTGGGGCGTTGGTCCTCGAATTGCTATAAAAGGTATGTGCGGTTGCACATGTTGTGAAGCCTATGTCATGCACTCACGCTTCTTGTTTTCTGTTTGATTTTCAGTTGCACGAGCAGGCCTTGTGGGGCGGTCAGTGCAGGTGGCCCGACACCTGGGGACCAGCGGTCAAAGATCACCGGCTGAGGAAAGAGTGGTGTGGGTCGTTGGCCACTCATACGTGAGGCGCGCCTCGGATGTATTCAAAGCAGGTGACATGATTCACGTTGCGGGGGAATACGGGTACAGGGTGACCTTCCACGGAAGGGGCGGGCTCTGTATTGACCAGTTTCAGGATTTTATGGAGGGTTTGTTAGGGCGGACAAGGTCACCGCCGTCTGTAATCATAGTACATCTTGGGGGCAATGATTTGGTGACCATAGGTCGACGAGTACTTCTTGAGTTGATCTTGGCCTCAGTAAGCTGGTTGGCAAGGAGGGTTCCGGGGTGCACGATCGCATGGTCACACATGATTCCGCGGAAGGTGTGGCGGGGGGCCCACTCTGTCTCAGCTTTGAATCACTCGGTAAAGAAGGTTAATAATAAACTCGGTAGATTGTTTCGCACAGAAAAATTGCATTGTGTACCACATGGATGTATCCGGGGGGACCATATGTATCTGGAGGATGGGGTCCATTTGTCCCGGGAGGGGAATGTCTTACTCATAGGGGACTTCCTAGCTTGGTTAAAAAGTTTGTGTAGCCATGACCTTTAGTAGGAGTTTTGGGGGGTCCGGATAGCCGGTCAACTATCCGGCCTGTGGCGGTAAGGTCATGATCGGTGAGCAGTAATTGGAAGATCCCTAGAGGTGGGGCGCCACCCATTATGGATGGGAGCGCCCGGGGTGAGACGGCCATTGGCCCCTCACACGGTGAGGCGGTACCCTCTAAGGAGGGGGACGCCGAAAAGGGAAGGCGGTCATCGGCCCCTCCCTGGGTAGGAGGGGCAACGGGCCCCTCCTGGTAATTTCCCGGGGCCAGGACATCCGCGACGGCGGATGTGGTAAGCAAGTGTGTGGTGGGAGGGGAGTCTACGCTACCTTCTAGACACCTCACACGAGTCCTCGGACGACCATCAAGATGGCGCCGAGTAAATATGGGGCCCCCGTTAAGACAAGGGAAATTGGAAGTTGCACAGAGGTACAGTCCTCTGTGCGCCCGCCCCTCACAAGTGAGGGGGGGAGTTATGGTATTAGGGATCTGACACCGGTTACGACCTTGCCGTTGGCCCGTAATGTTAGGATGTACAATTTGATGTTGAGAATGTGTAAAATGAAATTGTACATGATATGAAACTGGTAATTTAATGTTTTTAATTTTGTTTCATATTTTAATAAATACGGCCGGTGAGGGTAACTCCCTCACCGCCTTCCAAAAGCTCAAGAACCGTTTCCGTCTTCCCATTTCTTGGGGATTGTGTTGGGAGGGGGTGACGGGTATCCCGCCCATATGGAAAGGGGAGACCACTCGGTCCCCCCGAACGTATGGTGGAGTACCCCGATCCCCCCGGGAAACCGTTTTGGGCGGGAGGCGTGGCTTGGCTGGTATGCCCGGAGTGGCGTAGCCGGGGCGCGCCTTTTCCCGCCCAAGAGGGGTTGTCCTAGACACCTACACTGATCGAACCGCCCAGTAGGCGTGTCGGGGAAGGCCCACGCCCTCCCGAAGAAGGATAAAAGGAGCATCATGCCAAGAAAGCGTCCTCTTGTCTCTGTGCTTGGAAGCTGCACCTCCTCGCTGCTCGTGAGCCCAAGACGGAACAAGGAGCAATTTTGACCCACCCACCAGCCCCTGATGCCAGCGATATGTACTGCAATAAAGTCGTTTAACGATGATATTATCTCTTCGCAGGTTGTTTTTGAAAGTTGGGATGGTCGTGTTATGACAATAAAATGGTTGTTCTTTTTTAGGTGAAGTATCTCAGTTATGTGTAAGAATGCTATGGCATAGTTGGAGGTTTTATGTTTTTTACTTGCCAGTATTACATTGCAATAAAGTCAAGTAACGAGGATATTATCTCTTCACAGGTTGTTTCGAAAAGTTGTTGATGTTTTAAAATTTCAGTATAGTTATTCTCTTTAGTTTAAAAACTGTCGTATTTATTTTTGGTCGGGCGGTAAGGTCATGATCGGTGAGCAGTAATTGGAAGATCCCTAGAGGTGGGGCGCCACCCATTATGGATGGGAGCGCCCGGGGTGAGACGGCCATTGGCCCCTCACACGGTGAGGCGGTACCCTCTAAGGAGGGGGACGCCGAAAAGGGAAGGCGGTCATCGGCCCCTCCCTGGGTAGGAGGGGCAACGGGCCCCTCCTGGTAATTTCCCGGGGCCAGGACATCCGCGACGGCGGATGTGGTAAGCAAGTGTGTGGTGGGAGGGGGGTCTACGCTACCTTCTAGACACCTCACACGAGTCCTCGGACGACCATCAAGATGGCGCCGAGTAAATATGGGGCCCCCGTTAAGACAAGGGAAATTGGAAGTTGCACAGAGGTACAGTCCTCTGTGCGCCCGCCCCTCACAAGTGAGGGGGGGAGTTATGGTATTAGGGATCTGACACCGGTTACGACCTTGCCGTTGGCCCGTAATGTTAGGATGTACAATTTGATGTTGAGAATGTGTAAAATGAAATTGTACATGATATGAAACTGGTAATTTAATGTTTTTAATTTTGTTTCATATTTTAATAAATACGGCCGGTGAGGGTAACTCCCTCACCGCCTTCCAAAAGCTCAAGAACCGTTTCCGTCTTCCCATTTCTTGGGGATTGTGTTGGGAGGGGGTGACGGGTATCCCGCCCATATGGATTCCTTTTCTTACACAAAAACAATCCTGAAAGGTATACTCCTCTTTCGATGTGGGCTGCAGAATGCAGCACAAATAGAAAGAGGAAGTAATAAGTGGATTTAAAGATATTTCTAATCTTTATGCTCCTCCTGAGGGGGCACATCTTTTTGGTGCATTCCCAAGTTTACACTGTTTTGAAAGTTTGGGAATGCGTAAAAAACCATGGAAGCTCCCAGGGCAGAGTAACGCACGCATCGATTTGCCCCTCATTGCGCTACTCCAGATTTTTGGAGCAACTCAAAGCAACGCAACGTGGCTTCAAAAATCTGACTTACAAGTATGTCACACATGTATCACGTTGCATGGTTCAGATGCGGCGCAATCCCCTCCTAAATATACCCCTTTGTGTCATCACCAGATGCCAATTCAGGAGCCACATCGCGGCTGGCTTATAACCGAAACTTCAGTCTCCAAACACTTATCTGTAATCTCTTCAGTCATCATTAGCAATGAGTGAGGCAGAACTTTCTCGCCCATATGTTGTGCCCTTCTGTCACCTTTACTCTGGCTGGGACACAAGAACCTTTTACTTATGTTTCGGACTTATGCTCTCACAAACGCTGGTCTAATTAATTTTTTCTTATGAATATTCAAGAAATCTCAAATGCTCGTTCTGCAGCTATACCAGACAGACAGATATATGGGTCTATTTTAAATTCCTGTTTGAAGCAAAGGCTCTAAAACACACATGTACTTCCATTTCCACAATCAACAGGGATTCATCAATATGAAGGGTACCTACATCCACATTTGTAAGTCATGGCATCTCTCTTTCAAGGCACTGCATTTCTACAGACACTGAAATCAAGCTATAGTGCGGTTTTTTCTTGGTTGTATTTGCAGCAGTAGATCCATAAGGACATCAATATTATGAAGCGAAGATTTGTGAAAACACATCATATAATGTATGTCATGCGCTACAGGACGTGTCGTGAACTTGTGTGTTAAGTTACAAAGGAAGGGAATGGACAGAATGATAGCATAATTGCCTGAAAAGACCTCCACTGGTGTCAGCAGCACATCCCCTCCCAAAGGAAGACACTTGTTTGTCTAGCACACCATATGAGCATTAACATTAATGTATGCATCAATGGGCAGAGGCATGCACAACAAACATTTGCATTGCATCAAAGCAAAATAACAGGCCTGTCGTTCTTCTGGCCGAGAGGTGTTTTGATGAAAGTGAAACTCGTTGTAATCAATTCGAATCCCTACAATTCTGTTCCACATTAGAAGCAAGTCTAGGCATTTTATCTACTAACCTTCTGTCCTTTGAAGAAAATAGTACTTATCTAAATACCATAAGTTCCCTGTAAATCTTAAGGGTTAATAGTTTACCCATCAACTTTTTAAACTACTGGACTGGAAACCCACAGTACACGAATATAAATGAAAGCAACCTCTCATTGACTCTTTTTATTTAGCTGTTATTAATCGAATATGGCGTGGGTGATGCTGCAGAGCCTGTTGTATTTGAGACCAGAATAGCACGGTGAGTACATGCAAGAACCAGATTAATGAAGGGAGTTCGCATTCTCAAATACTCCACTGTTTAATTCTCTAACTTTTGCATGTGCAAAGCCGCAACTTTCAATGAATAAAATTGACATTCTAATTCATACCTGGTGCTGAGAAATAGCAATATCAACAAGACCCGGCAGTGCCAAAGGGCTGGGCTTTGATGTGCTGCACCCTCACTCACAAATGCTTGCACCTTTCTCTGCATTAAAACGGGTACATCTCCAACCCTGCTCTTTACTGATACACTACTTAACCTGCAGCCACATAGGCACATTATGCACCCTGTAGTTACAGACCAACTACTTTGCACTCTTAAGCCCTGCAAACTGCAGACACCACCACTCACTGATCCCTTACTCTACACTCAACAAGCTCTCACCCTGCACACACCCACAGGCGTGCACGAATACCAACTTATTACCTCCTGCTAATTTCAAAGAATTGGTAAAAACAAAATCACAATGTCTTCATTTTTCTGTGACTCTAAATGTCAGCCCTTTAGGCATACTGCAAATGTCCTAGTGTATCCAGACATCTTCCAATACAAAAATAACTCCACATGTCTGAGTAACCCTATTGCATAGGACAGATACAGGCCAAAAGTTTTTTACCATGTGAAAACTTAATTCACACAGAATTAACTTTACACAATCACATATTTGTCCTGTTCCTGTCAGTTAGGGTATGAACACCCGCACGTGTGAGATTTCTTTTTATTAGTAGACATGTGTGAACAGTGGGTGGTGGGAGTTTTTTGTTCACTACAAACTCCAGTGCTTTCTGTCACAGAAATGTGAGGAGATTCTCTTTAAAAACCAATTTTAGACCTGTGCAGGAAATTGTGGGTAAAAAAAGTGGTGGCATCCTTACAAGAAAGGACCCCTATAAATGTCTAGTTTTGTGAAATATCAGAGGTTGGTATGTTCCCCAAGTCCAAACAGCATCCATACTCCTCACCTGAACACATGTTGTGTGTGTCTGTGAAAATTAGAAACGATTCTGAATTCAGCAAGGGGTCAGATGTTTAGATCCCTCAAGGTTCTTCCAGAGAAACTTAGGGCCATATTTATGACCTGGTTTGCGTCGCACCTGTGCCACTAATGTGGTGCAGGAGCGACGCAAACCATAAGTCATATTTTTAAAGCCACTTTGTGTGCCTTTGAGTGGCTCCAAAAATATGGAGAAATGCAACGCAGTGCAAATCATTGCATTGCGTTACTCTGCCCTGGGTAGGTGTTCGATAGGCATTGCTTAGGTTAAAAAAAAACAACGATATATATGTGTGTGTATGTATATATATCTTACATACTGGCGGTTGCCAGTAGGTAGTTCTAGTTAGGACCATGTTTCTTTAGAAAACGTTTTCTTTTGACTTATCTTTATCTTTGGTCACGTTTGACGAATCTTCATGAACTTTTCCAGAAAAAGTGTCATAGTGAGTCTTGTTGTGTGTGGAAAGTTTGGGAGTTATCCGTCAAGCGAGGGCTGATAAAAAGGGACGGTCAAAAAAGTGCATTCCCCATATTAATTTCCATAAACCCTTTATACACGGCTGCAGCCCAAACCGCTGAACTGAATAACATTTGAACTTGGCAGAAAGATAGCTTTTGGTTCGCAGATCATGCTTTCTGTTATTTGGTGTAAATCTGTTCAGTAGTTGTTGAGAACTTTAAGGAAATTCAAATTTGTTTATCTGCAATCATGGATAATGTTTGTATTATAATGAGATCATGTAGGGTACTGCAGAGCTCTGATTGGTTGCCACTACTTCAACCAGGAAGTGTTGACAGTCATGTTGGGACTCGGCTTCAGCGGAGTCCCAAAAACAAAATGTGAAAAAAAGAAAAGTGAGCAGGGTAAGAATATCCTAACACCCAGGTCCTGGGGTCCCAGAGTGAAAAAGTATTTTAGTTCATAAACTTGCCATGAATTAGTAAAATATGTAGCAAAAAAAGATAAATAAAACAAGTGTGGGATCCCGCGCTTGTTTTCAAAAGGGCCCCCCGGTGGGCCAGGTCCAGGCGCCACTTTATTACAAAAAATGAAGGGGGCACACAGGACCCCCTCTTGATGCTCCTTGAGCCTGGGGACAGAACACTGACACTCATGCAACCAGTCAGAGAATCACGCACCTACTCACAGACCCACTATGAAACTCATACACTCACTCCCAGACCCACTCAGAGGCTCATGCACCCACTCATTGACCCACTTAGCACTCACACACCCACTCACACACCCACCCAGAGACTCATGTATCCACTCACAGACCCATTGACAGTCATGCACCCCACTACAGACCCACTCAGACACTCACGCATGCACTCACAGATCTAGTTAGCAACTCCCTCTGAACCACCTCTGCTGCCAGTAAAGGAATACCTCCTGCCATGCCCACATACCAGTTCTGTCCTGGGGAGGACTGCGACGCGCCACTCATCACTCTTTTTTTGCCGTGAGCCCGCAGAGACTGGGACTACATTTCCCAGCGGCCCAAAGCGGCGCCGATTAACGGCACCAGAGCAAAGCGCCAGGAGGCGCTTTAACACCGCTTGAGGGTTCCCGCACCGCGGATGCCTCTGAACCACCTCTGCTGCCAGTAAAGGAATACCTCCTACCTTGCCCGCATACCAGATCAGTCCTAGGGAGGACTGCAACGTGCCACGCATCACTCTTTTTTTGCCGCAAGCCCACAGAGACCGGGACTACATTTCCCAGAGGCCCACAGGAGGCGCTTTAAAACCGCTCGAGGGATCCCGCACCGCGGGAGGCGCGGGGCAAGGGCTGGCCCGTCCGCGCCCGTCAGAGCCTGATAGAGACTGGACTGGGCCTCCTCTCTTACATCTGGACATTGGTAGCCTTGTAGCTTGTGGTAAGCTCGGAATATTGTATTGTTTGAATTCTCTGTGTATTCGCAAGTGTTTTGGGAATTAACAAGCCAGTTTCATTCCATTGTTTATAGTGTAGAGAGGTGCTGACTTAAATATGAGTAAACGTAAGGGCCCCGCTGCTACATTGGATGCTTTTATCATCGGGCTGAATCTGTATTAAATCATGAGATTCAAATGGCAGAAAGATGTTTATCTCTTGAACCAACACACACTCAAATGCGCTCACCTAGGTCATCGGGTACTCCGCATTTATTTCCATTGCTATCTATTGAAACAGGTACAGATGATGGACCTACACCTAAGTGCTCTATCGCCCCCTTACCCCCAGGGCAAAATGGCCCAAATAGCTCACCAAGTCCAACAATGGAAGCAAGACTAGGGAAGCAAAACTCGAGATTGGGGAAAAAGGGGGATGATCAAAGAGCAAAAAAGAAAGTTATCCCAGTTGTAAGGAAATCTAGGGCCAAGACTACAGGGGGAACAGTACAAGGAGCAATATCCAAACCCAGTACTGATGCACCAAGGGTACCAGTAAAAAGTGTTAGAACCCAGACTGAGGCTAACAATGACCAAAATCACTCTGATCTAAGCAATTGTTATGGGGAGCTCGAACGAATTGTTAAAAGATCCCTTGTGTCTGCTAAGGAGGTTATTCTAACTGAGATAGTGGATCACACAAGTATGGCTCTGAAGTCCTTGGAAGAGAAGCTGGGACATTTGCATAAAGCCGTAGGACTCCGGAATAACAGTAATAATCCCCATAATTATTATGCCAAGGAGGGAGGGCCACAAAAATAACAGGATGATCCATTATTATTAACATCACAAGGAGGTGACAGGTTACCTTTGGTTGAATCGGAAGATGGTATGAGGCGTAATGTTCCTGGGAACTGTACCAGGTTATATTCTAAGCCTACGAGAGATGACGGTTGATCGCATCAGAAGGTGGGACATGGGCTAGTACCGAAAACCAACGGAATGAGACTGGTAATTTACATTTACATCGACATGCAGCTTATGACAGACCAGGTATCTAAACCGGGAAGCCGGTACTTTATAGCTCAAAAGGTACATACCTAATATCAAATGATGATGTGTTGAAAATGGCAATGTGTATGTACATAAGCGGCGTTCATTTTGTGTTCACTGTACCCCTTGTTGTAAGCAGAAGGGATATCGCTAAAACACTGACTGTGTCATCCCGCTAGCATAGACCCATGCACACACGTACACGACAGCCATTTTAGGTATCATGGTCTCCTGGTTCACGATCGATCATCGGCACAATTCCCTGACCCTGCAAGTTTCCCCATGCACCCTGACCGCCCCCGCTCTCACATGCACGAGTCATGAGCCCTCCCCTCCCGCATGACTCTGTCTCTGAGAATCGCACCCCGCGCCTGACCAACACCTCCTGTCCCTCCATGAATACTCCTCCTGTGATGACCTCTTCCTCTGAACCTAATTGTTTGCACGGACCGCTGGTCATCCCTTAGCCTGAGGATGCAGTTTATTGCCCACTACTGTATGCACTCGTCTCTCTTGAAAGACGCCACTATTGATCATGACCACCCCGCCCCCTGAGATTCGATCAGGCACACACATTCCAATGGAATCAGCAGAACTCTCAGCTGCGTGACAGCCCCCTCCCATTGCATGAAGGATAAGGGCCCCTACTGTAGCCACGTGTTGGAATACCTTCATACTACACAATGTATTGATTGTAATAAAAGGATGCCTGTGTGCCACGAACCTGTGTATAAAAGGCGAAGCCTCAGAGAAACTTGTTAGAGCACCTCCCGAAGACGCTATGCGAGTGTCCCAAATGACATGCTCTCCTCTGGAGTAATAAACTCTGTTCTTGTTTTCCTGCCTTCAGCGCCCGTCTCTTTATTTGGTAATTATTCAAGATGGAAACGAAGAGTCGCCCTGCACCAGCAGCCTGGGCATTGGGTGCGATATGGGCTGACTTTTCCACAATTGGCGTCCCAACGCGGGGTCCATCAGCGACATAAGGTCCGGTAAGAGAGGTCCAGACAATGGGGTGAACATCTAAATGATTGGAGTATACCTGCCTTGAGAGGGCCCTCGTCCGGCTGCCGATTGAATGAACTTCACCGATTCCGAACGGACCTCTCTCTCAAGTGACCTATTGTCCTGACTGGAAGCTCACAGGAATGCTGCGGTAAAAACATGGAGAAAGAGAACGATCGGGCACTGGAAAAAGGAAGGCGAAGAACTGTCCACATGGTCCGGTCCGGGTAAGGTCGTGACACACGACGAGTTGCGAAATTGATTGATTGATTGTTTGAAAATACTAGTATTACTTATTGATTGCTTCTGAGAGATTCTCTATTTGCAAACAAGCACAGAGTCGCCATACTCTGTTTAGTCTTTGCAGATAGTGAAGGATAGGTAATGCAGACTTTTGTCCCCATTGTAATCCGTCATACCTATTTTTCTCCCCATTGATTGATTGATTGAATCGAGCATTGAATTGTTCGAAGTTGGTTCTCTTAAGGATCTTCTCTGCCTGCAAACGGGGAAGAATAGGAATATTCTCCCTCCCTTTGCCGGTAGTGAAGGGTAGGTAACGCAAGCCTTTAACACGTCGTACCTATTTCATTCCTCATTGATTGATTGATTGTCCGAACATTGACTGTTTGGAATTGGTTCTTTTTGGAGGTATTCTCTATTTGCAAACAAGCACAGAGTCGCCATGCTCTGTCTAGTCTTTGCAAATAGTGAAGGGTAGGTAATGCGGACCTTTGTCCCCCGTTGTAATATGCCATGCCTATCTACTCCCCACTGATTGATGCACCAGTCTCACCCGGACCATTTACTAGAGGAAGGTCATCTGGCCCGACCAGAGAGCACCCCTAGTGAAAAGGACCTATGCAATAATAACGAAGTGATCACTATATCCTGTTAACAGAAACTTTAGCATGAAACAACCTGGAAAGAAAGGAATAGGAAAACGAAAATCAGTAGGCCACTGATGAACTTTTTATTAAATAACGAACAAGGAAACGATAACAATACTTAATGATAAAACCTATTATTGTCCTAGAAACAAGAAACGTTAGAAATAAGCCCATAATAAGAAACCTGAAAACAGTAAGAGAAACCAAGCGTGACATTGCAACGGTCACAAGGCAACGAGGTTTCATTGCCCCTCACTGCCCCAAACATGTCTGTCCCACTGCCTGAGACGCCCAAATAACGGCAACTTGGGAAAGATACAAGTCAGCAGACATCCGCCCCCATTCTGGAAACTTCCAAAGTGCAACAGGGTTGCGGCTACGCCCAGCCGGAAACAACACATATAGGGCGGGTCCTGCTGCCAACCGTCGACCGGAGATCATCACGTAGGGTGTAGCCGGAGGAGAGGCCGAGGCCAACGGGACCCGGCCAGGTGGATTGCTACGACCACCCTGGAGAGTTCCAGGGGGGGGAATGCCCGTGTCCTCGACCCTCCCCTCCCTCTCCCAGTCCGGCCACCATCAACCAGAGGCTGAGGCCGACGGGATCCGGCCGCGGTGGCGGTAACACTGGAGAGTTGCAGGTTGACCCTCTCTCTCCCAGTCTGGACCAGCATCCATAGAGGGCCTGGGAGTGGAGAGGCCACTGCACGAGGGGCCCAGGGGAGGCGTCACACGCCAAGGCTTACCCCACCGGATGAACCAAGGAACCCGTTCCTGGGGCCAGGGCGAAGAGCGTCCGGCCGCCATCCACCGAAGGCCCGGCCCAAAAACATGCCAGGCGCCACTTCTTTCTTCAATAATGGCTGCGACAACCCTGGGGGGGGGATGTCCTGCACATGCCTCCGACCCCCCCCTCGTCCTCATCGCCTGGTCCGGCCATAACAAATGTCAAGCGAGACGCTGTGGGGTGCACTGGGAGGGAGAGACGGTGCAAACAAGCCTCTCCCGCCTCCCCAGGTGGAGGCTTCCCAGCCGCACCCTCAGCGCTCCAGGCGCCCGGAAAAGGGTTCTTCCACTGTGGCGATGCTGCAACGCCTCGCCCGGCAGGGTAGAGCCCGTCCGCTCATTTGACCCCGCGATCGCCGGTAGCTGCCGAACTTTCAAAATGGCGATCGACCTGGCAAGAGCGGGCCCAGCATGAAGGAATGGCCCGGTCACTTGTTGACTCCACCATCATAGTTCTCCACAACCTTGAAGATTCTAGAGGAGCCGCGGGAGTCCCCGACCCCCGCAGATACCCCCGACGGGGAATGACTGCCATGATTGCCCACGGAACAATGGAAATATAGCCGCAGGACGTCGGCACTTCCATGCTGTCGCCAGCCTCAGTTTGAATGACTAGAATCCTGCAGACTACAGTTCAGATCAGTTCCGGTGGAAGCACAATATGACCCGGTAGGAACATTGTTGCCTCCCTCCCCTTTTGATTGATGGTTCAGACCACCGATCCCTTCTTTTACCCTTTAACGGAACTTTTGGACTGCCGAAAGAAGCTCTGGGCCAACCACGAGTTAGTAGACATTTAGACTATGCCTGGTTCTGCCTGACTGCACCCAAAATGGCGCCGATGCAAATGAAACTCTCAACTCCTTATTGTACCCCGATTGCTCAGCCTTGATGTCATAGGATATGTATGAAGTTTTTTTAACATATAGATTGATATAGGATGTGTACTGATTATGAGTTCGGACAATGGATTGATATAGGATGTATACTGTCAGCTCGGACAATGAATTGATATGAGATGGGTACGGGTTATATGTTCGGACAAAGAATTGATATTGGATGGGTACTGGTTATGTGTTCAGACGGTAAATGGACATCAGATGGGTATTAATTGAACATTCGGACAATGAATTGTTGTTAAGTTTGACGCATCATGATTATTGAAAGTTGGAAGCCCAACACTTATAACACTCGCTCACACTGAAGTCTCGACATGATTTTATTGCGCTTTTCGCACTTTTATTATGAAATAAACGAACACTGACTCCACTAAAGTTTTTACTAATAAAGTATCCCCGCATCTACAGTTCCAGCCTGCTCCGTGGCTGGCCCACGGGGTTGTAGGCCCATATTTATGCACCGACATTCTTATTAAAGATTTTTGGAAAAGGCAAACGTAGTTGTCACGTGTGAATTAGTAAGTTCGAATAAATGACCACTGTTTAAGGATTAAAAAGTATAGTACGCAGAGATACTGCCAAAAATGAATGGTACAGGTTTTGTTGTATGCACTTTGCACATTTTTGTACAGCCCAAAGCAACCGCTAAATAAAAGACCCTGGAATTCAGTCTATACTTTATATGCTACCGGTATCAGAAAAAATTGTGCTAAAAATGCCCCTAAGTCGCTCCAAAGGAGTGCCATCTGGCCTCCCTATATACGATCCGTAATACCACACTTGGGTGACCTATGCTATCCACCGGCTTCCGATAATCATCTCTCACACACTAAAAGGTTCATCTAGGCTTAAATGCCGAGTTGGCAAGAACTGCGTTCCGGGGAGATAGACCGAGTATGTAGTAAGTAAAAGCCTTTTCGGGTTTATGCGCGCTGATGTGTTCTTAAAATGCTGCCCCCGCCCCCCCCCTTCTTTTCCCTTCTTTCTGCAGGTCACCTTGGAACATTGATTAAGAATACAAAGAAGGAAAATGGTGATCTAACGGACAAAGAAGACGGGAAAAAGGCGTTTGATTATGGTGCCCACGCATTCCGAATAATACCACCAAAAATAATGTGCACCCATGATTAAGCACTCCACACTTAACTGAATAGGGAAAAGTTTAGGGTATATTTCGAGGTAAGGTTTACACAAGTATCCTCCGCCGAGAGGACTAGGAATATTGCCAATGCATTCAAAATCTACTGCATCCTTTTTCACATCCTCATAGACATGTAACTAAAAGCTGCCTCATTGTTCTCCAATTGACACCAACTGTTGTCTCAGCCTAGAAACGCACTTGCTAAAAAATGACTCGAATACACCACCGTGAGCATTAGCCCGACCAGGTCAGTTCATGACCAATTGCCAACGGTGTAAGTGTGTACAATCAAAGCCACCAGTAAAAGGCAGCCAACGAATAAAAGAGAAGAAAGGGGTAAAAAGAGCTTAGGATGATAAGGGTGCGCGGCATACAGAAAAGGATAATTTTGGCCAATAGCTGTTTATGTTTTGTCTGGGATCTTTGTATGTAATACCTGTACTGTCTCCCCCGTCTGAGTTTGTGTGTACGTGATGTATGGATCTACGTCATCCCTCCGTTTGTGTTTCCATATTACTTAACCCCTGTTGTTCTATGTTGTGCGCGCACTGAATGGTCCATTATTGTACACGTCTCTCTCTCTCTCCCCCCCTCTCTTTCTCTCTCCATGTCACACGTGTACTGAATGGACCACTTAGAGTGCGGTCACTCTCTCTCTCTCTCTCTCTCTCTCTCTCTCTCCCTCTCCCTCTCCCTCTCCCTCTCCCTCTCTCTCTCTCTCTCTCTCTCTCTCTCTCTCTCTCTCTCTCTCTCTCTCTCTCTCTCTCACTCTCTAAGCCCCCCCCGTTCCCTCCTCCCTTGTATGGTAACGTTGTGCTCCGCCCGGCACAACACCTAATTGGGTCTCCTCAAACACAAAAGTGTTTTGGAAAAATTGACCGGAACTAAACGATTGTGACTCGCCATATTACTACCTCCCCTTTCCTGTAAAGCGATAGAACCCGAGTTGGTAATGAAGGAAAGGATAGGTAAGACGACGGATGTCCCCTAATCTGGCCTTCTATGGGGGGACTATAACGTCAATGGCCTTCTGTTTCTCAGTTCGCTAAAAATGCTATTCCCAATGCACAAATTACTTCGCTCCTCTGCCCTTGAGTACGAATGTCCAGAGTACCCCACTTCTCCCGATCGACCCCAGCTCCCTGTCCAAAGCACCCACGCGCCCCTGATCAATCCGATGTCAGCTACCCACGAAACGTAATTGATGACCTTGATTAACGGTTATTTCCCAGGAAAGCCATGTTTTACGTCCAACCCCTCCCCCTTCTTCATGACGATAACGTCCCACTTACAAGAGTTAGCCGACCCCGAAGGGAAATGTAAGAGTGTCGATACTTGGGTTAAAGGGAAGGGCGAGTCTCTACATAAGGACTCGATTTTGAGTTTGATATAATACACTGCGTATAAAGGTCCTATTTTTCTCCACGTACGTCACGAATGAGCACCGAACAGGGTTATGAATTCCATAGCAATGCACTCCTACAGACTCCATAAATGACGACTTCTGACTGTGACCGATGAACTTATCCCCCACCTACATAGGATTGGGGACGGAATTGAGATGTATAAATGTCTTCTCCTGCCAGTTTTTCTAAAAACTTGTTTTCTACTCATTTAAAGATATAATAACCGGAGGAGAGGAGCTGGACGTGACGCACAGCCTGGCCACAGATCATGAAGCACATGTGACCACAACCTAAGGTGGAGCCGCAGAGCAACGAGACGCGGGACGAGGCACAACTCTCAAACTCGGCAGATGAAAGAATGAAGGGCTACCTTGAAGCCCTCGACTTGCTGACCCACTCGTGCCTGAAGTCCCCATCCCCTTTTGAGTCCGACTGATGAGCCTGCCTGCTCATTGTCCTTTGCTCCCTTGGTCTCTTGGTGTGTTCGAAGATCTGGCCCCACTCCGCCCTCTCTTCACTCGATTATTCAACAAACTCTTTCATATAAACTTTTGACTATGGAATGGGATTTTGCCACGGAAAAAGAAAGACACGCAGGTGCCCAGCATGAGGCACCCCTAAGAAAATGAGTTAGGAAACAGGACTGTGATCTAACAGCAGAGGACTGATCGCACCCTGCAACGCGTAAGGATGATTCCGAGCTGGACTTATAGCTCCACCGCCGGTGCTCAAAAGCGCCAACGAAAAGAAAACGGACTACCAGAGTCTACCAGTGGTGGCTCGTCGTTGAAAAAGACATTTTCACTAAGACCCCCTCTTCCTGAACTTTCTACCCACCCCTTGACTAGCTGTTTACATTGAATTGCATTCCTCCCTCAATTTTATTGCTTACAAAAATGTTTCGTCGGTCACCCATGTATCTAGCTCTCCAAAGTACTGATAAGACCCGAAGGTATCAGATTACTCTTAATTAATGTCATCAGAGAAAAAGTCTGAACTTGATGCTGTAATGTTTCGGAACCTCTTTTCTTGACTCCAACTAAAAAATTATGCTGATCCCTAGGATTGTATGAAGAACCCAACAAATGTAAATTAACATGTAGTGCATTCTGCCTATCGCATTAACTATGTAGAAACTGAACTTGCTTATGTAAAAAAGCGGCGACTGTTGAAAATGGCAATGTGTATGTACATAAGCGGCGTTCATTTTGTGTTCACTGTACCCCTTGTTGTAAGCAGAACGGATATCGCTAAAACACTGACTGTGTCATCCCGCTAGCATAGACCCATGCACACACGTACACGACAGCCATTTTAGGTATCATGGTCTCCTGGTTCACGATCGATCATCGGCACAATTCCCTGACCCTGCAAGTTTCCCCATGCACCCTGACCGCCCCCGCTCTCACATGCACGAGTCATGAGCCCTCCCCTTCCGCATGACTCTGTCTCTGAGAATCGCACCCCGCGCCTGACCAACACCTCCTGTCCCTCCATGAATACTCCTCCTGTGATGACCTCTTCCTCTGAACCTAATTGTTTGCACGGACCGCTGGTCATCCCTTAGCCTGAGGATGCAGTTTATTGCCCACTACTGTATGCACTCGTCTCTCTTGAAAGAAGCCACTATTGATCATGACCATCCCGCCCCCTGAGATTCGATCAGGCACACACATTCCAATGGAATCAGCAGAACTCACAGCTGCGTGACAGCCGCCTCCCATTGCATGAAGGATAAGGGCCCCTACTGTAGCCACGTGTTGGAATACCTTCATACTACACAATGTATTGATTGTAATAAAAGTATGCCTGTGTGCCACGAACCTGTGTATAAAAGGCGAAGCCTCAGAGAAACTTGTTAGAGCACCTCCCGAAGACGCTATGCGAGTGTCCCAAATGACATGCTCTCCTCTGGAGTAATAAACTCTGTTCTTGTTTTCCTGCCTTCAGCGCCCGTCTCTTTATTTGGTAATTATTCAAGATGGAAACGAAGAGTCGCCCTGCACCAGCAGCCTGGGCATTGGGTGCGATATGGGCTGACTTTTCCACAGATGTCCTAAAGTAACCCCCTGCTTCATGCCAGTATGTGATCATTTTAGCAGGAGTACCGGCCATTAGAAATAATCAGAATGAGAATTGAGTGAACTTAAGAAACAAGACAGTAGATTGGCTAGCAAAGTTTAAGCAATTTAATTTATTGAGAGCTGCCTATATTTTAATGATGCGTAGGGTGGGATGGGTGGCTGAATCAAGGAAGAACAGTATGGCCGATTGTGTGGTGGTTAACTTCAGACGGCCACAGATGGTCAGGGCTATATTAGCTACCAAAGAGGAAACTGCACTAGGAAATACTAGGATCTGTGTATTACCGTTGGTATCTTTTTACAGACCGACGGAGAGAGGAAATGTTAATTGTACTGACTCTTTAGTCCCAATTTGTAATAGTTTTGAGGGACTGTCATCCTTAGAGGACTTAGATTGACATCCAAAGCTCTCATATCACAGGATGGATGTTCAAGCGGCACCTTTGCTGAATGACTTCACGGCTAGGAGTACTGCCACAGAGGCACTGATAGTGGAAGTTTACCAACCTGACTTAGTTATGGATGAGACAAAAGGAATAATAAATTCAAGAAAAGCAGAAGGAATCAGGAATTTACAGATGCCATGTACTGAGGTGCATGTAGCTATGCCAACAGGAAGCCATGATCTCAATTCACCTAATCGAAATATTGGAATAGACCTACCATTGACTAGGGAGTTGATTGGGACTCCGGAAGTATGTATTATATCATGGAATATAGCAGGTTTAAATGGGAGTATAATTGATACATCCTGGAATGAATATATAGAGTTTAGTGATATTACCCTTTTACAGGAGACTTGGTTATTAGAAACATCACATAGAGTTGGCTAAAACATTTAGTGTGGGGGCCAGCCCATCAGTGAAAGGTAGGAAAGGTAGGACTTCGGGGGGCGTGGTGATATGGATACGGATTTCTTTGGAAATCAATATCATCCCACTAAATGTACCATCCCAAGATATTTTGGGATTAAAATTAGTCTCAAGGAATGGAGATGTTTTATTTCTTTTTAACATCTATATTAGACCAGGCCCTGCTCATCGGGAATCAGTAGTAATGAGCCAGCTAGAACTCCTCTTAGACACACTTGGACAGAAACCAAGTATTAGAATTGGAGGAGATTTCAATTGTAATTTTGAACCTGTACTGGGGTTTGGTAACTTGTCCGAGGATGAAGATATCGCATATAATATTCCTGTTATAGAAAGTGATAAGGAGGTGAAGTGCACAGTAGCTGTGACCCAAATATTAAAGCTTACAATGGGGCATAGTCTGAGAGCATGTAATGGACGCTTACACTCTGATAGACCAAATGCGTATACTTTCCGCAGAGGTAGATCTCAATCAAACATAGATTATATACTGGTGACACTAGGGTTTTGGTGCCACTTGGTTGATTTAAAAATTGATGATAGAATGGAGAGCGACCATCGACCCTCGAGGTTGGTGGCATTACCGAAATTCTTTTTGTGGTAACAGAAGATATGGAGAACATTGCTAAGGCAGCTAAATTGCACTTCAGCCCTGAAGACACACTACTAGTACTAGAGTCAGTTAAATCAAGCAAAGCACCAGGACCTGACAAAATTCCTGGTGATCTTTTAAAACATGATACTGGAGTTTGGGGACCGTGTATAAATTGTCTCTGTAATGCGATAGCTGATTTTGCACCGATACCAGACACATGGAAGGGGGCAGAAATAGTCACCATTTTTAAAAAGGGAAATAGGCATGATCCGGCAAATTATCGCGCCATTAGTTTGATTGATATCCCACAAAAAATATTTGCTAGGCATATTTTATTTAGATTAACAGCATGGATTGATGAGGTTGATTTACTTTCGAAATATCAATCTGGGTTTAGGAAAAAAACTAGCACTATTGACCAAGTCTTCAGATTTATGAGCATATGCTGGAAATATAAAATCTAAGCAAAGGTAGTTTATATATTGCCTTTGTAGATTTAAAGGCTGCATTCGATTTGGTACCCAGGTCCTTGTTATAGGCTTGTGTTAAATATCTGGGGGTGCCTCTCGAATTGCTTGTCCAAATAATTAGACTCCATGAGGGAAATTATGCCAAAGTGAGATGGGGGCTGAGGGTTGAACTCACTAAGGAAATACCGGTGAGACGGGGAGTACGACAAGGATGTGTATTGGTGCCCACCTTGTTCACCCTGTTTGTAAATGACATCCCTTGTTATTTGGAAGGTTGCAAAAAGAACTCACCTAGGTTGGTAGGTGAAGTAATACCAGCATTACTTTTTGCTGATGATACCATCTTAATTTCGCAAACCCCTAGTGGACTCCAAAATCTGATGAACTCTTTTCAGTCATACTGAGCCAGTAAGGGCCTTGAAATAAATCCCAGCATGACCAAATATATGTCTATTAATCCTCATAGATCTTTTAAGAAGACTCTACAGTTAAATCATCAAAGATTAGAGTGCGTACCCAGTTTTAATTTTCTAGGTATCACATTAGATACGAAATTGATCTGGAAGCCACAACTGGAAAAAAATAGAATAGTCCTGCTCCAAAACTCCACTCCTATTCTAAACAATCATGAGGGGAGTACTTCCAAGGCAGTATCTCCTGCAATTGAGGTTTTTAAATTTAAGGCACAGTCAGCTGCCTTGTATGGAGCAGAAATATTGGAGCCTTACTGTAAACGTAACAGTGTAGTTGGAGAAAACAATTTATTTAGGAAATTATTGTCTATCCCATGTAGGACTCCATTGATCCCAGTTGTCATGAATCTAAATTTCAAATGAACTGATAATTACGCCTTATTATGCCCCCTCTTATTTTGGGTAAGGATTTGATCAACATTGGAGCTTTTGGATTACAAAAAAGTCTACAGGAGATCATGAACACTGGGCTATTTAAGGTTATCCCATGGTTTCAACATGTATCAACCTGGTTAGGAAAGATAGGGTTACTTCATTACTGGGAGGAGCCTTTAGAGTTGACCATGGCATGTAGCAAGTTAGTAAAGACACCTTTTGGGCTTATAATAACAATAAATTGCTACATGACTCGAGTCTGGGTTCTTTAACATCAACATTTCTCCTGTTTAAAGATATAGCTCAGTTTGAACCATTTCTAGATGAGGTGCGCCCACAAATTGCGAAATCTTTGTACCTGAAATTTAGATAAAGAGTCTTGCAAACAAATGGTAATAAATCTAGATGCTGTTGCAATTGTGATGCCAAAGATTATGATAAGTGCATGTTATGCATAAATGAGGTCAAGGAAGATGACTTACACACATAATTTTTTTACCCTTTATACGATACTCTAAGAAAAAAATGGATTCAACCTCTCTGCAACAATTTGAATATCAGGCATTGCAGAGAGGCCGAGCGTATATTGAGGACGGATACCACACAATTGGTGGTTTTTTGTGTAAGCAGATTTCTATTTAATGTAAACATCATAAGAGCCAAAATTGGGTTGAAATTGTAATAGCTCAATATGTAACCTTAGTAAAAATTGATATATTTTGCACTTGCACTTTAAAAACTGTGATAACCCAGTGTTGAATTTTTTCTTTGCCTTCACCTCTGGAAGTCCATATCTGGTTGAGTTATCAGATATCAATAACTTGGATGTTGTAATTGTGAGGATGGCGACCAAAGGATTTTAATTGATTTTAACTTGCCTACTTTTAATGATTGTAAAATATCTTTTTATGTACTTATTTAAAAAAAAAATTGTACCTTTAGAATGGATCATGCAGATGTGCTTAAATACTCGACCATGTGTTAAAATCAACTGTCCGACAAAATGTATAATGGGAATGTTCTTTTTGTTATGTGCTTTTATGGTCTAAAAGACCGAAATAAAGTTTAATTGAATTGAGTTAGCAACTCATGCACCCATGCACAAATCCAGTGAGACACTCATGCATCCCCTCACAAACCCACTCAGAAACACATGCTCCCATTTAGACACTCACTCACCCATTCACAGACCCAATTAGAGACTCATGCACCCACTCACAGACCCACTCGGAATCATCCACCCACATACAGACCCATTGAGAGACTTATGCACTGATTCTCAGACCCACTGAGAGACTCATCCACTCACTCACAGACCCACTCAGAGACTCACAGACCCACTCACATTCATGCCCAAAAAGACAGGCCCACTTAGAAAGTCATGCACCCAGTCACAGACCCACTCAGAGACTCACACACCCACTCACAGACCCACTAAGAAACTCACACACTCACAGACCCCCTCAGAGACTCATTCACAAAGCCATTCAGAGACTCAGACACTCACAGACCCACTCAGAGACTTATTCATGCACTCACAGACCCACTCAGAGACTCATGCATTCACTCAAAGACCCACTCAGAGACTCATGCACTCACTCACACACCTACTCACAGACTCACACACCCAGTGAGACACCTACTCAGACACTCACGCACAAACTCAGACAGCTACTCAGACATTCATGCACCCACTTACTCTCCCACTCAGACACTCAAGCACCCACTCACACACCCAGTGTGACACTTATGCTGCCAGGACTGGAGCCACTCAGAAATTCCCACTCCCTCTGACAGACCCACTCAGACTTTCTCATACCCACTCACAGGCCTACTGAGACACTCATGCACTCACTCACACACTGACTGTCAAAGATTTAGGAAATAAAATGTTAAATATCTTAGAAATTCATTAAAAAACAGAGGTTACAGGGTAGGAAACAACATTAAAAAAAAACTTAGAAATTCACTGAAAAAACAAAGGTTACAGGGTTGTTACAGTTAGACTCAGATTTCACTCATACAAAAAAAGTGAAATGTAGCCGTTATAGTTACATGAGCTAACCATAACTTATGCCCCCTCAATGCACTGCTTATGACCTCACATATTACATCACTCATTACATGGTCAGTGACATCACTGATGACATCTTAAGTGACATCACAGATGACGTTCCTGATGACATCATCCAGTGAACCACTTACACACTCACTCATACCCCTATATAATCTCTCATACACCCATTCGCACACCCACACAACCACTCATGTAGCCATTCACTGACCCATACAAGTACTAACAACTCACACAACCACACACTCATCCATTAAGTCACTCACACATCCACTCACTCCCACTCACTCATTCAATCACTCACTCATACAGCTACTCATATAACCAGTCACTCACCCATATAGCCACTGACACAGCCATGCACTCACCCATACAGCTACTCGCACACCCACTGTTTACCTATCCTGCTGCTCACACACTCAGAGACTTGCACACAAACTCACAGTCCCATTCAAAGACTCACACACTTCTTCACAGACCATCTCAGAAAATCATGCACAGACTCACACAGAGATTGATGCATGCACTCACAGACCCAACCAGAAACACAGCCCTCACTCACAGACCTACTCACAGACTCACACACTCACTCACTCATAGGCCCACTCAGACACTCACACACCCACTCAAACACCCACTTAGACACTCATGCATGCACTCAGACAGCCACACAGACACTCCTGCACCCACTGACAGACCACCTCAGACACTCATGCACCCACTCACACACCCAGTGAGACACTTATATAGCCACTCACAGACCCACTCAGAAACTCACACACCCACTGACAGACCCACTCAGACACTCTCACACCAACTCACAGACCTACTGAGACAATCATGCACTCTCTCACACACTCACTGTGAAACGTTACTTGTTACAGGTAGGAAATAAAAAGTAAACTTCCTTAGAAATTCACAGTAAAAAACAAAGGTTACAGGGTGGTTATAGTTGGACTCTGACTCAGATTTCACTCGTACAGAACCAGTGACATTCAGCAGTTATAGTTACCTGAGCTAACTATAACTTATGCCCCCACAATGCACTGATTATGACCTCACATATCACTGATGATATCGTTGATGACATCTCAAATAACATCACTGATGACAACCCTGATGACATCATCTAGTGAGTGGAAGTATTTTCTAAGAGTTTATGATTGCTAATCATGTATACCAACCTCCCACAAAAGTTAAATACGTATAATGGTGCACTACTAATGAGTGATACTAATTCTAACATTAATTTTGTGAGTGGCTGTGTGACTGTATGTATCAGTGTGTGAGTGGATGTCCGAGTGGATGTTTGGTTTTATTAGTGGGTGCGTGAGTAGCTGTGAGGGTAAATTAGTTCCTGTGTAAGTAACTGTATTGGTGAGTGAGTGGGTGTGTCAGTGTCTGTATGGATGAGTGAGTGGCTGTATGAGTGGCTCTATGGGTGGGTAAGTGGGTGTGATAGTGACCGTATGGGGGAGTGAGTTGGTGTCTGAATGGCTGCATGAGTGAGAGGCTAGGAATATAAGTGGCTTTATGGGTGATTGAGTGGCTGTTTGAGAGGTAGTTTGGTTAAGTGAGTTGGTGTGTGAATAGCTGTATTGGAGAGTGAGTGCCTGTGTGAATGGCTGTGTGGGGTGAGTGAGTGGATGTGGTAGTGTTGGATGGATAGGTGAATGGGTATGTAAGTGTTTGTGTGGGTGCGTGAGTGAGTGTGTGAGTGATTGTCTAGGGAGAGAACTAGCATCTAGTACCCTTCAGTTCCATCTCCGTCAACTCAGGGACAGATGCCTCCCCTTCCTGCCAGAGAGCGATAATATATCGCACTCCAGAAAGAAAGGAGTTATTTCTAAGGAGCTGCTTGTCTTCACCTGCAGCTCAAATCCACAGCATGTGACCTGCTGACACAGACCCTTCACCAAGAACAAGCCAAGCAACATTTGCTTCCCTCTCAGACCCTCTGCCTCTGTGCTAGAGCACTGCAGCAGAGATTGTTCATATCACACACAAGCCACTCCTTACCTTCACCTCTTCTTCCATTTTTTCTGCATGCCAGTGTCACAGATACCATTTTATTCACCACTTCATACGGTTCCACCATCCCATTCTCTAAGTTTGGTATTATCATGTTTGGAATCTTGAGAAAAAGGGCACCTTTAGGAACCCAGGAAGAATCAGCTTCCTACTTAAATATTTGTGAGTCTTAAAGGATCACAGAAAACCAGGCAGCTTGTCAAAGTTTGTCTCCTCACATGAATGGTGGGCCAAGCCTCTAACGCTTCTGTCCACTCAAGTTGTATTTACCACACCTTTTCAGGACATGCTCAAAGGCCTAAATCTGGCTTTCTTCACTCAGCAGCTAACCCAGTCATGATCACAACCAGTGTATTGTTTTCTTGCTCTTCAAGTAGATAAAATCCTGAACTGCTGCTGATCCTTGATACATTACCAAAGTTTGATTGTTAGGTCTTTCGATGATTAATTTAAGCCTTCATTCTTTCCATCCAGTAGAGGACCAGCCTCTCCTCCAGATGTTTGTTGGAAATTTGCATATGTCTACCACGCATGCATTTACAACGCAGTTTCTACACTGAATGCGATGTTACCACGCAGGTCGTTACAAATACTTGCCTTAGGGGGGCGCTGGACTTTGGATAGAATAACTTACTATTCCAACTCCAGTCTACACAACAGTAGGGAAGGTGATGGACTTAAAATTCCACACCAGCCCACCAACACGCCCCCAAAAGCATGTTGTTGCAACAACTTGCGTGGTAAAGGAACGTGTGGTGATGTCACAGTTGGGATTGCGCCTCGTTGTTAAGGCAGATGGTGGTAATGGCTGTGTGGTAAAGGATGTCTCCTTCATGTCCTTCTGCCTTCTTCCCATTAGAGCTTGCAGCCAAATGCGAAGTGCACTTTACTAAATCTCTAAATAAATAAATACCTTACCAGCACATGCGTACACTGCCATTTAATTTGGACATAGAGAATCAGAATTTAAAGGAAAGCAATCCAGCAATTCTATCTTGGTTATGGACTGAATCTCAGTTTTCTTTGATCTTGAGGTCAAAATACGGTATGATACATTTTTACTGATAGTTAATCAAAACCATCCATTGTATTAACAGACACATGTTTCTGAAAAAAATACATTCACCTAATTAATTTCATACAGATTGCCGAAAGTTTTGAAATCTTATTCATAAATTTTACAAAACTTCTTATTAAAGTGCCTTCTGTGCTGCTAAAACACATAGTAATTGCAGTTTTGTCTCTTTAATCACTATGGCGGTCAGACCTCTTCTACATGGAATAGACCAAAGTGAAGACATAAATATTGTTTTACCCCCATGAGATTGTAAGATCGAGATGGGGTTGAAACTTGTTTGATTCATTGTTCCTAGCATCAAATTCCTACAAGCCTTGGATCTAAAAGACTTGAAATCTATTTTCCTGGATTGATTGTTAAATTTCTCCCTGAATATTTTCTTGAAACCTTCATAGGAGGGGTTTGATCCCAATAGGCACCATCATAAGCTCTACAGCAGGGTGTTGATGCTGGAATGGCACAAAGTTTTGTTGTATTTTTTAGTTAATCACATTCTTTACAAAGAGAGCCTCCAAATCAGTTTGGATCAGCTTTTTTTTCAGATTGGATCAATATCTTAATACGGTTGGAGTTATTGAGAGTGACTGATCGCATGCTGCATGCTAAATGATACTGGTCCTGGCTGGTTGATTCATAGAGCAGAAACACTGATATATAGAGTTTGGCTTGTGTTCAACCAGTAATTGCATTTTCCACAGACAGATTTGAATCCGTAGGTTATTGACTGGAGGAACTTTGCCTCTATTGCTTTGAGTAATGGTGTTATTACAGAAGGTCTGGTGGGATTTTTTGATAGTGTTATAAATGTGAATGTTAATAATGCGGCTATATTCTCCTGTGATTGGAGGTGCAGGTTGTATTTCTCATTTATTTGAAATTGTACCCCATATTATTTAAAAGATTGGACGGAAGAAAGCTGTTTTCCGTAGTTTCTAAATATAGTCAACACAGTGAAAATGTCAGGACACCTGCCTTTTCATAGTTGATTTCAGGTTTGTTTGCTTCACAGTGTGGTTTCAATTTTCTTAACGTTTGTTCTAGACGAACAGTAATGTAGTCTAGAATAACTGTATCATTCGCAAACTGCATAAGTGGCATCGGACACCTATTTAGCTTTGGTGGAAAAGCTCTTGGATTAGTTAATTTCTCTTCAGTGTCTGCCACAAACAGTTGAAATAATATGGGGCCAAAACAGCCTTCTTTGAGCCCTTATTGTTAAATATTTTGTTTTCAAGGAGTGGTCTTGCAGTTTACCTTGGATAAAATTGTTAGAATATAATGAAATGATTGCTTTTCATACTTTATTTTATATTCCTCACCTGATCAGTTTAGCCGAGACCAGTCATCTGTCGATACTATTGAAAACTTTCTTAAAGTCTATAAAACATGAAAATAACTGGTCAATTTTTTTGAGCATTGTCGTAACGATCAATTGGGACCACGGTACATAGTTATTGGTGGTACCACTTTACACCCTAGAGCCTAATTGGAACCTGGGATGCAGATTTCTATCTGATGGCAAATTGGGTAGTTTTTTTTAATATCATAGAGGCATCATATCTGGAATCAACATCAGGAAGGACTATGAGCCAATACTTTGCAGTGGCCAACTTCCTTCTTTTTTATGTATTGGGTATAAATATGAGGCTTGCCATGATGTTGGAGGTAATCTAACAAGTGTCAAATATATTTTCGGTACCTTAGTTTAGTTTAAACCTTGCTGCTGGGAGCACATTTGGCCTTAGTACTGCATCCATCCTGCTTTAATCTATTGTTGTCAATAATTGTTCTTGTGTTTTCAAGTGTTGCTGTAGTGAGTCAGTCTTTTATTTTTTGTTTATTGGTGCTGTAGAGTTGACCGCTGAAGTTAGAATACAGTCAAATACTGCACCATATTTCAATTTCAATTCTTCAGTCACATATATAACTTTTACATAGTTGTCCCAAGAGGAAGCATTTACATTGTTGCAAATCGGGATGTTACCCTCACAGCCAATTCTGTTTGCCAGCAGGGCATTAAAGAAATACCAGGCCAGGACATAGACTGGGGGTCAAGGGCAGCTAAATGAGATAAGTTCATTTAAAGAGACAGAACAAAATGGTGAACATATTAAAAATGGTGAAGCCACAAACACAACAAAAGGAGAGAGAAAGGTAAGAGGGAGAAATAAGATGAGAAAAGAAAGAAAGATTGTAGGGACAGAAAGTAAAGGATACATGAGAAAAGGCAAAAAGAAAGGGTAAAAGTAAGAAAATGTGAAAGAAGGAGCCAAAATAGTAAGAAATGAAAAGTGAAAGGAAAGACAAAAGCAAGGAAGTAAGAGTAAAAATAACAAAGGAAGAAGGGGGCATGGTTGAATGAAATGATGTAAAGAAGGTTTGATTGATGGAAGGGTATTCAATAGAATGGTGGACGGTTGGATTAGTGAAAGGATGGATATGAACAACTGATGGAAGCGTGAAATGATGGAAGGATGGAAAGGAGAAAGGATGCATGACTAAAGGGTGACTGGAAGGGTGGGAAGACGAATGAGGAGATGGGGGAATGTAGAGTGAATGGAACTATTCTAGAAGAAGTCGCTTTGCTCGCTCTGTGTTTGTAGAGGTTTAGTTCTAAGTGGGAGCTATGTTAATTTTCTGGCTACTCACTTAGAGTGGGGCGAGTACCCACCTCAAGTAATAACCACAGCCCTTGGCACGGTGAACCGCTAAAGTAACTAAATGTACCTGAGCTCA
This sequence comes from Lissotriton helveticus, assembly GCF_964261635.1. Taxonomy (NCBI): domain Eukaryota; kingdom Metazoa; phylum Chordata; class Amphibia; order Caudata; family Salamandridae; genus Lissotriton; species Lissotriton helveticus. Next base: position 994,877,933 of record NC_136059.1, on the reverse strand, counting down.
ACGCCTTGGTACCTATGGCACAGAGCAGAAAAAATTAAGGGGCTATTTGGAAGGCGGGCGGGCGGATTGCCAACGTCAGCCCAGTGGGGGCAATCCACCCATCATCCACGCCTGAATGACCCCCCCGGCATATTAGGATGGCCGTCAGTCGACCGGGCGGAAAAGGGGCTTAATATGGTGGCGGTGTCTGCAATACACCGCCATCCATATTAACATGCCGGCAGAGAGCAGCCTTTCCATGGCAGCATTGCCGCCATGGAAAGGCATGTGTTGCAAAACTTAAAAATGCAAAATGTAACTAGGATAAAATTAATAGCTACTAAAACTTTAACACATATATAAAAAAAAACAATTCCTATACAAAAAATAGATCACATACTTTTAAAATGCATGCTAAAATACAGAACACTAATTAAAACTTATTTTAAACAACTATATGTTCTCAAACGATATTAACAACTTCATTATTTCCCAAAACTATATTTCTTACCTGCAATTCGATATTCTTGACCACAATGTTCCTCCTGTCGATATTTCAGTGTCGCGATATTTAAAACTCTATATTTGTGCATGTCGACATTTTAAACTCGATATTCTGTCTGTGTACCATAGTTTGTCAGTTACAGGTTACTGGAAAAGTTAGGATGAGTGCACTTTGACAACAACCAATGGTACAGGGCATTGGGGACTTCATGTGGTGGCCGAGACTCATTCCAGCAACGGCCGGCAGCAGCATCCAGGACAAGTCCAATTGGAACTGGTCAGCTGGGCAGTTGCATAAAAAGGCCTCCTATAGTTTGTTGTCTCCCTGCATCCTGAACAGGAGGTCAGCCTTATCAGTTTTAGAGTCCATGCTTTTGTCCAAGGTGCAAGAGTGAGAGCAGGGACCATCTTCTAAACTCTTCTCAAGCCAGAGAGAGCAGGACCAGTCCTTGTCTGCTCTTCCACAGGTCCAGCAAGTGTCCTTGGGAGGGTACTAGAATGTCACAAGTATTTCTGGCACCAACATGTGGGAGGGAGACTCCTGGCCACCTCCCTCCTGTAGTGATGTCATGTTCTGATGTAGAGTTTACAATGTGGAATGTAGTCAGACCACATATAGAATGTTAGGGTTTGAAAACAAGCTGGGAGTTAGACAACTGAAGCTCAGGAGCAAAGCAAAAGTAGTCACTCCAGTGTGCTGACAATAAATGGATTTTAAGGCATCAATCTGGACCTGCATTCTCACACTATCCACTTTTGGAGCATTTCCCGTCTGCCCTACTGCAAACAATCCCACAGTACCCCTCTCTACTAAACCCAAGATGGCAGTATCTTTCCTCCCCTGTGCACAGCTCTTGTGCCCACCCCTAGAGGTGTTGGCAGGGAAAAGTGCACCACCTCTGTGGTTACTCTAAACCACCTATGGGGCAGCTCCTCTATACTGTTATTGTGGCCTTACTGGAGGAGCAAACATGGCTCTGCCCAGGTGTCAGCCAATACTTGCCTGTGACAGGATAGGCCTGTTTGAAATTAATCAAGTTTCTGGGCACGGGCCAGATGTCATCCTGCCATAGTAACGGAACACCTCCCTATATCCATGCCTTGGTCCTCCTCTGGGAGCAGTGTTCATATATCAAAACAACAAAAGAGTGGGGACAAAGGTAATAACAAACAGGCATAGAGAGTCACTCTATAAGTGTAAAAAGATCCCTCACTCGCCAACCTAGTTGGTGACATGCTTCATCATTGGGTTCCCATCAGAGAGGCTGAATGTCTCTCTGGTGTTCTTCAACACATGATTACAGCGGAGAAGGTTTTAGTGAAAGTGGCAGTGCACAGCGTGAACCAAGTGATAGATTTAAATTGTCTTTACTGAAACCAGAATTTTTTTTAATGGTGAGGCAAGATTAAAATGTGAGATGGATGAAAGACCGGATAAATTGGCCAGTCACATCACTTATGTGAAAAAAATGTGGTCTACATGTTTCAGCCTCACAAGTGCCATTAGCGAGGCTTTCTTCAGGACCTAGTCCCCCGGCGGTATGTACACACTAAGGTACACCCTAACCTGTGGCGGAAAAAAGTGACTGCATAACTTATGGTTTTCTGGAACACCTCAGATTTGCTGAAAGCAGTAATACTCTGAAAAACAAAGCACATTAAAACAATGCATTTGCAAACAACAATTACACCCAAACGTGGTGTGAGTGACACTCGTCATGCCATAATTGTAGACTTGTCTTTGTGTGGTCAAGAGTACACATCCTATAGTTACACACACTTATGTAAGTGAGTGCTCACGAATGTTTCAACAGCATATATCTTTTCATATAACTTATATAGTAACACATGGCAAACTTCGCTGGCATCTTTGCGTAATATCGCATAAAGGTTTATCAAATTGAACATGACTTCGAAATAAAAACACGTAAACGTTGCTTTGAGGAATCAAGGTAAGGGATTCTTAAGAAAAAGCAAACTGCAAACACATAAGTGCGGCCTCAATGACAACATCGGTGATTACAACAACAACAATGGTGATTACTGTGACCTTGGAAAATCTAGTTGTTTAAACTGACCCTTAAATCCATCCCACGTTTTAATCTTGCCTCATCATTTATTTATTTATTTATTTAGGTTTTGTATAGCGCTAGCTGGACCCAGAGGTATCAGAGCGCTTCACAGCAAATATACATAAAACAACAACAAGCAGGAAATAGAGTCCGTGCAACAGTAACTTGAGCGGAGTAAGGGATGGTGATCTGGCGAGAATCAAATTGTTCAAGGTTCCGCTAGAAAGCTGACTACCATTGTCCCGTATGAGGGTCATCTTAGGCACCAGAGTGTTCAAGGAAGAAGGCTTTGAGTAGCGATTTGAATTGCGGGAAGGAGGCAGTCATTCTGATATGAGGGGGGATGGAGTTCCAGATTCTGGGGGCATTCCCCGCAAAGGATTTATTAGATGTTTTTCGCTTCTGTGATTTCAGAGGGATGAGTAAACGTGTGCTGGAGCTTCTGAGGTTCCTGGACTGACCCGCCCTTTTGAGTTTAGAAGCCAGGTATTCCGGTTTGCCTGTATGTAGGGCTTTATGAGTGAGGCAGGCTGTGCGGAAGTTGGCTCTTTGGACAATCGGGAGCCATTTCAGTTCTTTGAGTGCTGGGGAGATGTGGTCAAATTTCTTTGTTCCTGTGACCATTCTTGCTGCTGCGTTGAGGGTGGAGGTGAGTGGTTCCAGGTGCGTCTTGGCCGTTCCCGTCAGCACTGCGATGCCATAGTCTATTCTGGAAAGCACAAGTGCCTGGGTGGCCTGTTTCAGGTCTTTGGGGGGGAGGAAGGGTTTGATCTTGTGTAGAAGTTTCAGGTTCAGGAATGCGCTTTTGGCGGTATTAGAGATGTGTTTGTTCATGTCCAGTTTGGAGTCGAGGGTGATTCCTAAGGATTTTGCGGAGTTTGTTGGTGTCAGAGAGACATTGAGAGCATTTAAGGCTTTGAGCCATTCCACTATTTGTGGGTTTTCATCTTTGTTCGATATTAGGAGAACTTCTGTTTTTTCTTCATTCAGTTTGAGGTGGTTGGCTGTGAGCCACTGTTGGACCTTCATGAGTGTCGCATTTAGTCTGTGAATGTCTGCTATCGAGGTGGTTTTCAAATATAGTTGGATGTCATCTGCGTAGAGGTGGAATGGGATGTTGGAGTTCCTTAGGAGTGAAGTGAGGGGTTCCATGTAGATGTTGAAGAGTTGTGGAGAGAGTACTGACCCTTGGGGGACTCCTCTGCTGACGGGGAGGGGGTCAGATTCGAAGCTGTTGATCTTTATTTTTTGGGTGCGGTTGTTCAGAAAAGAGGAGAACCATTTTAAGACTGTCTTTTCGATGCCCGCTCTCTCTCGGAGGGCATTAAGTAAGAGGGAATGATCCACGGTGTCGAATGCAGCCGAGAGGTCAAGGAGGATAAGAAGGCTGCATTGGTTGGAGTCGAGTGACATGTGCAGATCATCTAGGACATCATTCCACCATTACTATTTTTTCTGGTTTGGCAAAGACAATTCTAACCTATCACTTGGTTCACGCTTTACACTGTCACTTTCACAAAAACCTGCTTCGTTGTAATCAGGCGTTGAAGCACACCCGAGAGGAATTCAGCCTCTCTGGTGGGAACCCAATGATGAAGCATGTCACCAACTAGGTTGGTGAGTGAGGGTTCTTTTTACACTTATAGAGTGACTCTCTCTGCCTGTTTGTTATTACCTTTGGCCCACTCTTTTGTTGTTTTGACATTACTTATTAGGGAGTCTAATAGTGCCTCCAGTTTCTTACCCTCTCTCCTTGTTTGTTTTATAATAAAAGCAGTGTTCATATCTCATCAATGGTTCTATTCACCCTCCAGTGTACAGTTAAAGCTTAAGAAAATAGGCCTCTTAAGGCTTAAGGCAGAGAAAATTTAACTTTCTAAAAGTACCTTTTTCAAAATATTTGTTACAAATGTGACTTCACTAGTGGGTTGGGGTTATAATACATATTTCAAGTCCAAGAAGGTATTTTGTAGGTGTTTCATAGCTTGAGATATGAATGTAATATTGTAAACCAATGTTTTCCTATGGAACAGCCAACCCTGGTACTGTTAAAATAGCTTTTGGGGCCTTTTCACTGCAAGAACATGTTCAACATTAAACATTTACATGTCCTACTTTAAAATACCAACACCCTGCCTTATGAGCAGTAAGGCCAACTTAGGGGTAACTTATTAATATTTAAAAGGAAGGTTTAGGGCTGTCAGAAAGTAGTTATTTGACAGGTTGAATTTGCGGTTTTAAATCTGCACAGTCAGCTACAATGGTAGGCCTGCAGTTTAATGTTTGCACAGTCACTGCAGTAGTTAGCACAATGGTTGCTGTAACCCCTGGTGACATTTAGCTTATAGGTCCTGGGTGCACTCTTGTACCCTGTACTAGGGACTTATAGGTAAGTTAAATATGCCAAATAGGGGTATGACAATTTGATCATGTTGAAAGTGGGATCACAAGCACGTTATCACTGGTAACATGAGTAAAGTCCACAGAGTTTTACAGCCAGAAGAAACAGCAAATGTAAAAATCTGGGAGTACACCCCACAGACGATACTCTTTTCAAAAACACAGGATTTATAAAGAGACAGTTACTGATTTTCTCTGGCAGTTCTTTTACCTTCTCACATTTGTTCTTTATAATTGCATCATTAGGGATCGATTTTCTGTACCAACTACTACTTGTTTTGCAGTTTCTGTCAGTCTGACTTGTTTTTAGAAAGTTAACCTTTTTTATATACTATGAATTGAAATTCTTTGGAGTTTATGAAGAAGATTGTTGCTAATTTTATTGAAAACATTATCGTATTGTATTAATGAGCAGGTTCCATGTGTTGGAGTTTTAATTGTTGTCATTGCTGGAGATAGTTGTTAAGAACCTTGAAAGGTCTGGTGTAATATTTACCATCCACTCATCGAGGTTTTGCCTCCACATTGATGTTCCATTTTATTGTATTTTTTTGCTTTTTGTACAGCTTTGGTACACAGTATTATATATGTGTTTATTTTTAAGGTCATTGTTCACTCTCCAATATTCAATTATCACGTCTCGCAAAAGGTTAGCCAGCTCATTTGAGACAGCTGTGCACTCTAACGCTGCCTTCTATTCTTCAAAATATGAGTAAAGGATACCGGGCTTTCTGTTGCAAGGCACCCATTGAGTGACTTCATCATTGTGGAATGTATGGAATTAATTAGATAGGTTCACAACGGTTCCATTTCTTTGAGCAAAATAAGACTGTTGTGAGATGTTCCATATTTTATACTCTTCTTGTGTTGATTTATTGTTTTGATTGGGAAACATTACATTTAAATTTACATCCCCTGATAATATGAAGACATAGAGTGTTCCTTGAAGCTAACAGTGGTGAGAGATAATTTGTTTGCTTAGTGACATTTTATTTACATTGAGTGGAGATATATGTTGAATTTTAATTCATTTGAAACATATAATTTTTTCCTCTAAAGATGTAGTTTGGCACTCAGTAGCCAGAGAATTCCCATGTCTCATCTTTCCATGTTTAATTTTAGTTTATTTGCCACAATGTCCACCTAGGGCCCGATGTAGGTAAATCAGATTTACCGCTTCATAAATACCAAATTTTATCGATTCGGTATTCATGAATCAGTAAATCTGATGTAGGTATTCATTCGGTAAAAAATACAGAATCGGTATGATTCAGTATTTACCGATTCTGTAATTACAGAATCGGTATTTGCCATTGATTCCTATGGGCCTTGAAGCCCATAGGAATCAATGGCAAATACCGATTCGGTAATTACAGAATCGGTAAAAATGCCGAATTGCCAAGGGGGACAGGGTGTCACTTTGACACCCTGTAGCACCCCAGTTTTGGGCTTGTGTGCAATGTGGCACACATACATGCCCTAAGGTATGTGTGCCACATTGCACAGGTGTACATGCACAGATGTGCATGTACACAGAAATTCGTAATTTGCCATGCAACAGTATTACATGGTAAATAACGAATTTCTAAGGGCCTGTGGCACTGTAAACTGTGCCACCTACATTTGGAATTACAGAATCGGTATATTTACCGATTCGGTAATTTACCGATTCGGTAATTTTACCGAATCGGTAAATATACCTATTCTGTAATTTTCAGCCCCCTACATAGCAAAACCCAAATACCGGTCGCTAACGGCCGAAATCGGCCGTTACCGACCGGTATTTGGGCTCCTACATCTGGCCCTTAGTCTCCAGCTAATTTTCCCAATTCCGAGTGCTTAACTGCCGGACAATAGAAGATTTCTTATCCCGGGAGAATTGGAGCATCTATTTTCAAAGTCTCTTGAAGACATATGAAGTCAAAAGTGGAAATGAAGGTTATTGCATTGTCTTGGTCATATACTCGATTCCATCTTGCTACATTCTATGAATAGATTTTCAATTTATCTATTGTACAAAGGAGGTCTGACTGATATTTCTTGATATATACATTTCAAGAGCTATGTTGTAAATTCAGCCTAGAAGATGAAGAAATATAATTTTTCCATTACTACTGACAACCAGAGTCAGAATTAGTTAATGTATTTTACAATTTTGATCCAAAAGTATCGGGTTTCCAAATCTGTAACATTGACTCATTTTATTTTTATGTTTTAAAGCATGAGTTTGGTTGGATTTGCTTACTATTTCTTGGTCAATTTCCAGAGATTCCCTTGTGTTTGATGCACTGTACATGATTTCCATGTTCGTTTGAGCCAATGCTAATAATTTCAGAATTTCTCCTCAACAGTCATTGGCTTCACATTTATTTGACATTTCTGTTTCATAATATTGGTTGTGTTACAATTACTATTATGTGAAGAGAATAGTGGATAGAAAGTTTGGACTTGATCACCTTTCTTTTTCAGCACCGCATCTTCTGTTGCTTGTACATTTTCTTGTTAAATGTTCCTAATCTTTTCTCACTTTTTTTACCCATATGGGTTAAGCTTTGCGTGATCGCCTTGTGTCATTGAATTTTTATATCTCTCGTTCTTGTTAATAGCATGTGCTGGATCTGGGTTGAGGGTATCTGAATTAGCTTTTTTTGTAAGGGCCGTATAGTGTACATTTTTCTTCAGAATTACCTTTTTTTGGTGGATGAAATTCTGATGGCACTAAAACCTGATAAACTTATGAGTGTATGTCTACAGTTGTTAACAATTTCATTTATTTGAGTTGATTTTGGCTTGGTTTCATGAGCCATTTAAGGCTTATTTTTTTGGGAGTACATTGGCCTGTCTGGGATTTCTTTTTAAATGACCAACCACTGACAGCAAAATGTCTGGCTCATTTGAAAGACGATCGAGTATAGGAGAGCACAGACAAATTACATTTGATGTTCTAGCTTCTTCCTACACTCAGGGACATATTCTCAAGGATTTATCGCTGAGTTATCAGCACTTTATCGCAGCCAAAGTGGCGATAAATTTATCACCCCATTCACAAGCTGGTGCTAACAACCCATATCAGAGTTTACCTTCGATAGCAGCCGCAAAAAACATTGCCACAGATGACACGGCAACTATAGCTAATGAGATGCAGAGTAGGCCTTCCCGTGCAAAAACCCACAACACCACTCCGCAACATTCTCAACGACCAGCCAGATCGGGAATAAGAACCTAAAATTAACCCCTGCTCTGACCTGGTGTAAAGTCGGACGACAGCCTGCACCAGAGAAGGGGGAAAGGGAGCCCAGGCCAGAGCCACACCTGAAGGGCAACAGATGCAATGGAGCCATCAATCATGCAGCTGGGAGCCCCAACAGAGCCACAACACCCACCACCACCACCCCAGGACCCCCCGCACAAAATCATGAACAAAACAATTTGCCTGATGTCGCACAATCACAACAGGTAACATGCATGTGTAGACACAAAAAGGAGCATCACACATTCACCTTCGAATTACCAAACAAAACATTTTATTCAAAAAAACACAAAACAACAATTTTGAAGACTCATGGTGGGTCTCCTCTGGACAATCTGTAGGTCACAGCCTGCAAGACAAAAATGCAGATAAGAAGGTGTGTTATGCGCTCATCAAAGGTCAGAGAGAGAGAGCAAAAGAGAGAGAGAGAGAGAGAGAGAGAGAGATTTAGAGAGAGAGAAAGACAGAAAGAGAGGGCAAGAGAGAGAAAGACGGAAAGAGAGGGAGAGAGAGAGAAAGACAGAAAGAGGGGGAGAGAGAAAGATGGAAAGAGAGGGTGAGAGAGAGAAAGTCTGAAAGAGAGGGAGAGAGATAGAGGGAGAAAGACTGAAAGAGGGAGAGAGAGGAAGACGGAAAGAGAGATAGCGAGGGAGAGAGAGAAAGACAGAAAGAAAGGAAGAGAGAGAGAAAGACGGAAAGAGAGGGAGAGAGAGAGAAAGAAGGAAAGAGAGGGAGAGATGGAGAGACAGAGTAAGATGGAAAGAGAGTGAGAGAGAGAGAAAGACAGAAAGAGAGGGAGAGAGAGAGAGGGGGATAAAGACAGAAAGAGAGGGAGAGAGGCGGAAAGAGAGGGAGCGAGAATGAGAGAGAGAGAGAGGGAGAAAGACGGAAAGAGAGAGAGAGAGAGAGAGACAGTGAAAAGAAGAGAGGGATAGGGAGAGACAGTGCCGACACTGCCACCCAGGCCTCACTGCTCACCTGCTGGCACTGGTGTGTCTCCAACCATGTGCCAGTATGCACTGCAGTTCACCAGGTCCCCCATTTGAAACAGATCCCTCATCTGAAACAGAGTCCAGATACATGAATGATAGAGTACATACAATTGCACACGCTATCATCAACTGTCGGCCCCTGCGCACTCAGGCAGCTGCACCACAGCCCCTCCCGCTGCCCGGCGGTGCAGGCCCGCCCCTACACACTCAGGCAGCTGCACTACAGCCCTTCCCGCCACCCAGCGGTGCATGCCTGCCCCTGCGCACCCATGCCTTACTGCTCACTTTCCGCCACCGGTGTGTCTCTAAGAGGGCCCACCACGTGCCGGTGCAAGCCCAAAGTCCGGGGCCCGCAAACATGGCACCCTCCACATCATGCAGCCCCGCTCCATGCCACCAGGCCACCAGGTATCACACTTGATTCTGGGTCTTGATTTTGCTATGGTAGACGGCATATCAGTGCACACGGTATCATTGCAGGCTCCATACCCGCTCAGCCCTTTAGGTGCCACTAACTCTGTGACCTGCGCTGCCCACTGGTTCAGGCCTACACTGCAGTCCAGCAGGGCTCACAATGATCCTCACCAGTCCGGACCGCGAGGCCGGGGCATCATTGCAGGCTGCACACCAGCTCAGCACTTAATGGGCCCCTACTTCAGTGCACCGAAAGTCACCTTCCTGTGGCGGTGTGCCTGTGCCGGTTGCAGTGTATCCAGTGCCACCAAGTCTGTGCCCTGCAAGTCTTGGGCCCTCTATTATTGAGTATCATAGTGCGGACGCCATCATGTCACCCCCAGGCCTTGGGAATGTGATGTTACAGGATCCTAGGCCCTCATGCATAAATAATAACCACACAGATACACCCAGAGAGGCAGTGGAAATGGAAACGAGCATGTGCGTCTGCCCTTTTTATTGGCAGGGTCACATGTCCTGTGACTCGTGTGCTGGATGGGTGTGATGTGGGTGTATCCCAGCCATGAGGGAGTGGCCGTGGCATGCTGACAACTAGACCTATGATCAGCAGATCACTACAGGGAAGACCTGGGACATGTAGCGTTGTCGCCCCCCCTGTGAGCGTAAGCGGAGTGGGCTGGCCTGGCTTATGCCAGTCCAGCGTAAGGGTTTGAACAATGAATCGGGGCTCTGGGCGTGACACCTTACTGCGCTGGACAAGGAAGTAACTAAGGCGTGTGTTCCTGTTGTTGTGTCGGTGCCACCTGGACAGCATTCGGCAATGTGTCACTCTGTGACCCAAGTCCACTGACATGAGCAACATGGACATAAAAGGAGAATCAATGACCCTAAATGAATCCATACTTCCACACCTGAAAGATCAGAGACATGACACATCTGTGTGATTAGGAATGTTTAATGCACAATCAGTGGAGTGTTGCAGCTGGAGCAGTACAGGGCCATGCAAACCCCACTTTACAATGTTGGCCTGTGAGGGCCAGCCAGATTCCTTCAGGAACTGACAAGTCCAAGGAAGAGGAAGAGTTCAGTCCACAGTCTGATTGCTGTGTCATTGGCGATGGAACAGAATATGGCTGTCCATTTCGAGGTCCAAGGTGAGTGTCGCAGAGTGTATTAGGGGACAGTGGAAGGTGATGATACAGAGGGCAGAAGCTGGCCATATGGCATAGAAGAATGCTACTGCGTCCTTTGTACCACGAAGGCAGGTTCATCCACATCTTCATCCACTTCAGTTTCATGTGCCTCACGTGTGGGTGGTGGTGTTCTGTCTCCTGCACTGTGTGGCACTGATACTTCATGGGGCGAAGATGTGGATGTAGTAGTAGCAGCAGCATGCATCAGCGCCAGGTCTTGAGGTCATTGAGGAACCCTGCTACCTCTCGCTGGTGTGCAGCCGTGGCAGCTTCTCTTTCCACTTGTGTCCGCTCCATGGTCTCCATTAACCTCGGCATGTGTCCCAACACCCGTGTGACATAGCTAGAGCCACTCTGACTGGACAGTTGTTCTAGTCTCTGAGTCAGGGCTCCAGTGATGTCAGCCATGGTCCATTGGAGAGCAAGGAGTGAACTGTGGTTGTCCGTTAGGGACTGTGAGTGGTCCCTGATGGGACTTAGACACCCACATACCGCATCTAGTTTGGCTGCCATGCGGTCAAACCCCACCAACACCTGTTCAGCCAGATTCTCCTGGCACCCCAACACATGGCTTCGGAAGGCCATGTGTTCTTGGTGGGGGATCCTGGGAGGCAGCCGTGGTGGTGGGTGCTGCCTGCTGTGTGGTCTGTGCAGGGGATTGGGTCTCCTCGTAGCAGCTGGGCTGCTGTGCTCCTGGAGGTGGGCTGTGGAGGCTCTCCACTTGCTATTGGAGGGTATCGGAGTTGAAGGTGTGGTGGTCCTCTTCATCATCAGAGAAGAGAGGTTTGGGCTGCTCTGCGGGAGGTGTTAGACTTCCCTCTGCAATGTGAAGGGGAGATGCAGTTTAAGATTGTGTTCACATGTATGTTGTCGCATTGTACATGTTTACATACATACTGCATTACTGTGTACATTGTGGCTGTTTGGGAGGAGCTGCCTATTTGGTGCAGGACAGAGGACATTTCGACAACATCAGGGATGTGTGTTGGTACTTGTACTCACATTTCCCTGCAATCCCAAATGTGATTGGCCAGTTTCTATACACATGCAGCACCAGTTGTGTCCTGTGTTCTGTTGTGAATGTGTTGCGGTTTGTACCACATCGTTGTCAATGTTGATGTGCTCTGCATGTTATGTGAGTGTGCTACATTTTGGGGGAGTCGCCCCTGCAGCTCTGATTTTGCTGCCCATTCTCCCTTACATGTGGTGTGCCTTTGACTTCTGTGCTTGTACAGTGCTGAGATTTTGCATACTTGGGTACATTAGTCTCTTGTTGGGAGTTGGGGATCTGGGGCATAGTTTGTCTGCAGGTATGCTCTACTTAATTGTGCATGTGTGCCATTGTGCCCATCTCCCCCATCACCCCAGTCCCTGGTCGTTACTCACCTTGGTGCTGTTGTGTTCGGTCATGTTGAGCAGTGTCCGTCCCCCAACTCCTGCTACCCTCTCCCCACTGATGACTGTGGACAGCATTTCCTCCATAACGTCCAGCTCCTCCACCTCCAGTCTGCATTGCTGCCCTCCGGCTGTTCGCGAGTTTCTGCTTGGTTTTGCGCTTCACATCATTCCAGCGCCTCTTGACCTCTTCCATTGTCCTCCTCAGCACTCAGACTGCATTCACCTTGTCCACGATGGACTGCCATATAAACATTTTTGTTGCCAATTACACAGTGGAGGTGACGAACACTAGTTGATGGTGTTCTACCATCTCCATAATCAGGATCTTGTTTTCCTGTGGACTGAACCACTTTTTACTCTTCTTGCCCTTGCCCTTCCCTGACCCCGAGGTCACAGGCTGGTCCTCATGGGGGCTTGTGGGGTTCTGGTTGTCCTCTGTACTTGCTCGGGCAACATCCATTGTGCTTCACTGTTGTTTGGCTTTTGCTTTTATGTTTTTTTTTCCTACTTTCATGGTGCTTTTTCCCGCCTGACGTGTGTGAATTGCAGGCCTGTTGCTGGTTTTCGCTGATTTTGGTATCGCGATTGGACCCATCGCAACTTTTTTTGCATTCACGTTGCTCATTTTTGCCGCATCACGTTGACTTTATCGCGGACATTTGACGCGTTATCGTGGGCCTATTGCAAGGTAGCGCCGTGTTGTGAATACAACGTTAACACAGCGTCATTTTCCCGCGATAGACTGCAATGTTTATTAATGAATACAATTTGGATATTTTGTGATCTGCTCCAGTGACTGAGCTTTCCATTTCTACCAGAGTACTGGGCCGGTTTTCCAAAATAAGAATGTGCTTGGTAAAAGCTGATATCATTACATTAAGTGCCACTAACATGTCATAACAGGAAGTTGATTCGTCAGCTTTGTCCTCATTCAGATTGTTATGAAGATCTTCACACATCCCTGTCTCTTCTGACTAGTCACTTAGAATGGCATCAAATGGACCCTGGTTTAGAATTTCAGAGATGGACAAGTTTGAATCCTATTGTTGTTTTCTTTGCTTAATTTCCATTTGATGATCCCTTCTTATTGGAGATTCTCCGAGCGATAGCTAATGCGGCACAGGGATATCAAAATGATTCATATTCACAGACATTTTTACCATTATTCAATTGGTTTGGATTAGTGTTATGAGTTCAGTTCAGTTCATGAAGCTTTTATTCGGTGCAAATGTATGACCACGAAAGCACAAGGTAAACAGTAAATACATCATGTTTAAAAAAGATTAAAATACAAAGATTTAAAAAATCCGTAAATACAGTACATTAAAAAATCATATTTTTCCTGGAGTAAATGCACTTATTTAAAAACGTTGCAGTATAAAAACAAATATCTGCTGATTGTAAATTTAAAATCAGACCCATGGCTTCCTTAACTGTACGTGCACCATATTTGTTAAACATAGGTTTCAAAAACATAGTGCGCTGGTACCTGTACAGTTCACAAAACAAAAGAAAGTGCTGAGTGCTTTGGGTAGATGTAGAATCACACATACATGGTCCTGTCGGATGTTTCTTAATCTGGGGATGAGCCACTAAATAATGTGCCATCCCGAACCGCAACCTTGTAAGTACAAACTTGTGTGATTGTTTGGTTACCATCAGGAGATACAATGGAAACACTTCTCCTGTGACAAATGAGTTATAAAACAGTACAGTAGATAATGATCCAGAGGCTAATTTACGCTTTCTGTCTGCAAATCCAAGAAAGGTATTTTTCATTTCAATCTTAGTAATATTGGATACTGCAGATGGGTCATTAACAATATTAACACCATAAATTTCCGAAAAACAGACAACAACATATTTAATCCATGGGATCGCTAAAAATGTGTCCATTAAAAGGCAATCCTCAATAACTTATCTGTTAAAGGCCTTCTCTTCTCTGAGCCAGATGGAACGCCAAACCATCAAAGGCCTAAGGGATAACAAATCACCTAAAAAGTGGATATTAAGCTCTCGATGGGTTAATTCATTAGAGGTTGAGACAGGTAGGCACAGAAGCTTTTAAAAAAAATAATTTTCTTCAATCTGTAAGCTGTCATGCCGGCTATAGCCCCATATGCCTGCGCCATATAATGCGATAGACTCACACCTAGCCTGATAAATTTTAAGCATGTCTGAGGTGCGCCTCTCCCCCACTTTTGAGGCAAATCTATAGACACCATAGGCATTCTTGGCCATTTTATTCCGGATATTGGTGAATTCGCTGGACCATTTCCTGTCATTTGCAAAGGTGATTCCCAGATAACAAAATTTGTCCACAAGTTGGACTTTTTCTTTATCTATGAAAAAGGCATTTGGACACTTCCTTTTTTTCCCACAGATCATTATTACAGTTTTCCCTTTGTTAATCACCAATTTCCTTGCTTTGATAAAGGCTGAGAAGCTATCCATTAGGCGCTGTAATCCTATCGGCGTTCTTGATAGTAAAACAGCGTCATCAGCATATATTAACACTGGGATAGGGTCGCCATGGATCTGGGGGGCATCAGCCACCACCTTCTTTAAAACATTATTAATCCCGTTATTTGCATGATTCCGTATAATAGGTTTGTCATGAGCAAGAAAATGCAGCTTTATACTGGCAGTATTAATGCCAAGCAGATCTTTTACATTGTGATATAATTGCCTTGCTTTAATTTTGAGCTTTACTTGTAAAAGTGTGGTGCTTCCTGAATTTTGTCTGCGTATAGGCCGAATTAGTTGCTTGCAGCGATGTGCTCTTGGTGCCTTTCCTTAGGACTGTTGAGTAAGTGATGCTGTTATACCTTAACATTGTAGCCAAAACATTGAAGAAAAAACATACAGACCGGACTATATAAGTTAGCTTCGAAACGCGTCAGGCACTTGTAATGGATTTTGAGGCATGCTGACCTGCTGCAATAAAGGACTCTTTCAAAATCAAAAGGAGCCCGACCTGTTATTGAGTGCGTTCCAAGCAACTGGCACAGTTTTTCCTGATATATATATATATATTCACTGAAAAAAACAAAGGTTACAGGGACTTTATAGTTAAGGTCAGATTTCACTTGTACAAAACCAGTGAAATTCAGCAGTTATAGTTACCTGAGCTAACAACTACTTACGCCCCCTTCAATGCACTGCTTCTGACTGCACATATTACCCATTCATGACATGGTCAGTGACATCACTGATGATATGTCAAATGCTTCAGTGTTAAATCTTAAATCTTATTCGCACTTTGTAATGATTCATATACGAGGCTGCACACATAATCACAAATCTGATGGTGAATATCATTATAAAAAAGAAATAAAACAAAATGCCATGCCTTGGGTCTGCACTCTTGCCAGCTTCCAAAGATATTTAATTTAAGTCCATGCATTTGCATCAGTTCAGTCTCAAAAAGACCTCAAATGGACTAGTTCAGTGTAATAGAATTCTAAATGCAGCCAAATGAATAGAAGGTCGCCAAACAGAATGCTTGGAGCTTGCAAAGACACCAAGCCAAACTTCACACAATTGACCACAGACACACAAAACAAACAATCTGTGAGTTTACTGTTGAAAAAACCAATAGTATGAAGTATTCCCTGTCCTCCAAGCCTCGCTGCACTGCACTGGCAAACAACGAGTAAACAAAAAAATTTGGGGCCAAGCACACTATTCTTTATGACTATTTCCTGAGGTCTCTCCGAATATTTTTTTTATCTCTCTGGCAGCCTAACTTGAACACTTGCCATACCTTTTTAATTACATCAGGGAAGAACGCTTTTTGGAGACTTCCCCCAAAACACCAGCAGATGCCATGATAATGGCGCATTCAGCACTTATTACACCACCATCGCGTTTTCTCTGCCAAGGAGGATTGGACAACAGGATCATGAACAGGTGCGCTCATTGGAATATATCTCCTCTCACACCTGTTGCGTGTGTATAGAGTCGCTCAGATCCCCGAATCGGGACAACCTTTGTTTTAGAATATGAAACTGAATTGACACTCGAAACTTGTTCTTTAAAGTATTTAATATTAGGCCAGCTCTACCCTTTTTATAAGTGAAAAAAATCCAAATAGAATGATTAGGGGAAAAAAGGAAGCGAGTTTACATAAAGAGATTTTAGATTCAATAATGATAGCAAACATACCCCAGAGTCCAGTGTATGGACAGCTTTGGAAGACAGCACCACTAGCAAAAGCAGGCATGTTCACTCTGGTGCTGCTTTGTGATGCCCATCTGTCACTCAGGCATTCCTCTTCAAATGTATACTCTTACCTCAATGTACATCTGTTGGACTTTCACCAACATTGCTAAAAGGTCACATTTTAAATGGTCTGTGTGGCTCTATTTTCACTTTTGCAGAGCAGCTTGTATTTTATTTCAGTTTAACACATTTTAAAGCAGATGTTTCACTCATTTGCCACTGCAATTCTTACTAAAGTGAACAAACAATGAATAAATGCTGTGTATATTAGACAGGCAAAGAGCTGTTGTCTTGAACTGTGGGACTAAGTTGTTGGTTTGGTATCTATTTTCGAAGCTCATCAGGAACTTGATTGTCATTCAGCAGTTGTTCATCGCCAACTAGAGGAAGTATCAAATATTAATTAATATTTATTTATTTAGCAGCTTTTTATAGCACTGACTAGAATGAACGGATGTCAGAGATCTCCACAAAAGACAAGGATGTTAGTTTCTAGTTGGATTAGATACATTCAAAATGTCAACAGATGTTAATGGGTAAACTAATACATAACAAGGCAGAAGCAGTCATTTTACAAGGCAGAAGCAGTCATTTAAAGGGTGAAGGCGGGATAGGTACTCTATAGATAGGTCACGCGTCCGTCATAAAACAGCAACATTTGTTTAAGTGGAAATTTTATTGTCACAGCTGTACAAGTGGTGAGATACTTTTACAACAGCAGCTACTTCGGTCTTTCCTTGAACAAATGTAAGTAGATGGGATCTTCATCTATGGGGGGGGGATGTATGACATTACAACGCATGCTTTTACCACGCATGCCTTTACAACGCGGTTTTTACAACGCATGCTTTTACAATGCATAGTGCTTTGGGCCTCTGGATAGTGAATTGTTTAATTTACTATTCCAACTCCAGTCCCCGTGGATAGTAGGGAAGGTGTTGGATAGTAAATTAAACCTATTCCCTATCCTAGAGCGCCCCCCAGCTCAATGCGTTGTAATAGTTTGCGTTGTAAAAGTTGCGTCGTAAAGGCACTGCGTGGTAAAAGTTGCGTTGTAGAGGATGTTTCCCATGGGGGAGGGGGGGCAGGGGGGGATTGAGTTCCAGATCCTGAGAGCGTTCTCGGAGAAGGACTGCTTCTGAGTTACATTTTCCTGAAATATGGAATTTCAAGGAGTATGGAATCTGCACCTCAAAGTTATTGTTGTCCCCCTGTGTTTAAACCCTTGTATGTGTCGGATGGCCCACGGTCGTCCAACGTCACAGTGGGTGTGTGTGGGGGACAGCCGGGGGCCGTCCGATCCCCACCCACTCCTTAATTCCCCAGCACCCGGGCAGAATTTGCGCCGCGGTCAAAGGGTTAATAGAAAGGGGAGCTGGAATGGCATGCACAGTCAGTAATAGAGGCTAGTTTGTAGATGCTCTTTGCCTCGATGTGAATCTAATTCAGTGTGATTCGCATTTGAGAGATTTTGCCAAACTTCATTATTCCAGTGACTAATCTTGCCACTGTGTGTACTATGGTTCTCTCAAGGGAGGTAGAATAATTTTGGGGACTCTTACTAGTAGTGAGTTCCAATACAATGGCATATTGTTACTTTAAAATATATTGTGATGCTAAATATTGGTAGTCAGGGATTCCTTCCTACTTACTAGCTGATCCACCTTCCAATCTAATGATGTGGAACCACATGACCCCACAGCGCCTTCATGGTCCCAAAGCTGCTCACTAGTGAGCCCTGCCTGACAATGTAACAAATTATTACACTAATAATGCTAACTGGTGGAATTGCAAAGAAGGCAGTGATGGTTCCTATTTGTAATAACTTAAGTCAAACATTATGGTTTGACATACCATACTTTGTCCGTAAGGGTGATAGTGGATATTACCTCCGCCATACTGACTACCATCTATCAAATTTAGAGATCACCCCCAGCACAATTGTCATGAATTTACATTGAAAGGAACTGCCTTAATGGCTGTTTCTTAGAGTGTACAGAAAGTTTGGTGGACAGTCACTGCTGGTTTTGGCGGCTGTTGGCCAAACTTTTTCAAAGTTTTTCTTTTTCAGAGACTCATTCCCAAAGCAGATTATTCATGAAAAATAAGGGAACTTAGAACCCCCAACAAACTCTGAGGTTCCTATAGGGGCGTGGGGTGATTCTTTTTTTTTCTGTCCCAGACCTCCAAGATTATCCTGACAGTGGTAGATAAAAAACACATTGCCATTGCACTATTCCCCCTAAATAGGGTGAGTGGTGTAATGTCCGCTCTACTCTTTCGGACCCCTGGAGGAAGTGTTCCATCAACGAAGTTAACAGAGGCTCTATCAACAGATAAAATAAGGTTTGCCCATCTCTAAATGAGTCAGGCAGACGAGGGTTTGTAGGACAGGGTACTCTGCTACTTTTGCAATGGAGTACCGGTCTACCAAACTCTAAATCAGGAACAAAGAGGAAACGTCATGTGCGATTTGGGGAGGTATAACCAAGGAAGTCTATTATACCACAAGCATTTGAAACATGAAGTTGTCATAAATGCATGCCCATCCATAATCTGTTCCTCTGCTAAGATCACAGACATTGGGTATACGGGTGGATTTAGTAGGCTGGGAGAGTAAAACGGACGGTGGATTTTGGCTTCTTTATTCCCATACAGGGGTTAAAGGTGGAAAGTTGGACAAGGAATAGAAGATGGATCTAGAATGTCCCTCACCTTCACAACAGCAAGTGTGTGACTCCAATTTTCTTAAATGAAGGGGTAATCCACTGGCTATGATCTGTCAGTGACTGCCAGGGTCAGCTTTAGCACTGGTGGGGCCTGTTGCAACAAGGGTCCCCCCACTCTGCCCTATGACCTCCATCTCAAATTCGTAGACTGCCACAAGGCAAAAGTGGCCCTTATCTTTCCATAGCCCCTCTCTCACATACAATTAATTTGTTTTAAATCACTGGTAAAGGCTGGTTTTACTAATCCACTCAGCTATCCACAAAAAATACAGATCTGCTCTTTCCAGCAGGCATAATAACCCTCTGTTTTATGATGAGTCAAAACTGCCACTAGACGAAACTCAATTTCTCTCTCTAGCAGGGACATTAATCACAAGAGTTATCTTGACATTTGTATTACTGCCTGAAAGCTGGACACACATGTAACTCTGCAGCAGGTGCCTCAATTGTAGGTTATTGCTCAACACAGCGCGATCCCCTCCCCACGAGGTTAGTGCCCCCTCCAGGTCAGCGCCCAGTCGCACTGCCCTTAAGCCGGTCCTGGTGACTGCCATACCCACAGCATGTATCAAAATCATGAGGGAAAGAGAATTTCTGAAAGAGGAGAAATATGTTTGAACTACTTATAAAGCGCTAAAGTAATAGGCAACAAACGGTTCGTGAATAATAATGTTTGGTGTGGTAAGTTAGTTAATTTGAGATTTTCTTGTAAGGTTTATCGTACTGTGATTGTTTTACATGTTTTACCTACCATAAATATGTATTTTCCATAATTTTTTGATTAAGATTAGCTCTGCTCGTGAGGTAGTAGCGATGTGTTATGCTTTGGGTCTGTTTCCTGAAAAAAATGTCTTACTGATCTTGCGTTCTAATGGAAAATAATAATTAGAAATTGCATGCTCACGTCCTATTTAGTTTTTGGCTGTTGTGGTTCTTGTACACAGAGGTAGGCTTGGGGGCTCTCTTCGAACAAGTATTTTTTTCATATGCCTACTACTATGTAAGTGGATGTGTTCCAATCAGGTCATGCGAGTCTTGGGTGTATTTAATGTCCTTTGATCTGCAAGTGTCTTAGATTGTGTGTTCATGATTTGCAGTTTGCCACTTGGAGCAGGACCAACCTCCTGAACCTTTGGCCTGTCCCTTAGCTGACAGCTGTAGACAACAGTTTGCATGTGTTCAGGGTTTCTTTCCAAGATGATTTGAGTGTGGAACTGATTACCAAAATAGGTTTTGCTTCGGTGTCAGTCTGTGGGTGGTTGCCATGTCAGCACTAGCACTGTCGATTTTGTTGAGCCCCTACAGGAGTGTGTCCTCACAGGTTTGGAGGTTCTGCAATTCTTTGTGAGTGATATTGCAAGAATCTAGCAACATTAGAATTGTGTTTAATAGTAGTGTCATTTGGGTAATGGCAGATGGGTGGGATATTGCTGTGAATAACTCACAAATGCTGAAATCACCCTTTGACCACTGTGTTATTTCAGTGTTGGTTCAACGATGGGTAATGGTCTAGAATTATCAAATGTGACCCCTGTCTGGGCTGTGTAAACCTGTTTGCTCCAAGTGGAAGACCATAAGAATGTAAGCCATACCTGTGGTTGCTATTCTTATGAGTCGTCTATTTTTGTTGTTTCAGTTTAAGCAGAGACTGTTGGGTTGCATTTCATTTTTATTGGTCAAAGTAGTCAGAAAACTGTAATGGTCCCTAAAAGTACCAGCACACCACTGTACACTGCATCTTGAAAATGCTATTTCGCAACTTCCTAATATTGCTAACATTGCACATTGCAATGCATTTTGAATACACTAACCCGTCGCCTGCTTCTTTAAGATGCACACTAAACTGCACATAGGTAAACGATTCTATCAAAATACACTAGTTCTCAAGGCAACTGAGCACTAATTACCACCTTGTATTGTATACTTAGGGCAGGTCTCTATTTCTCTGAATCTCAGGGATCTTAACCCACCATACTCAAAGGATCATGGCATGCTAAAGACTCGAGCCTTCCATGCTGCACCGCATTCCATGGACAATAACCAATCACACAGTACAGTACAACATCAGAGTTTGAAAGTCACCACACTACACTGAATCTGAAGGACACCGCACAGCCCCCTGGGTGCATGAAAGAGTTTAGGTGCTCTTTATGCAAGGCAGACACACCTAACACATTATACACCATTCTAGGTGGACTCACCCACCCCACAGTGCATTCTACCCCACTGGCATTATCCCAGCACAACAAGCTGTATTCTAAAAAACAATAACTAGGCAGAACTTGCCGCATCATAGGGAAATGAATTTATAAAACAGGAATGCTTCCTTTTGGCAATTACCCAGCATACCCATACTATGGACTAACTCATATATACTACCAATATGTGGACGACACACATTTGTATCTAAAAACTTCATTAATTGATGACATTACCTTTTTAGAAAACTGTCTTTCTTCATTACAAACATGTTTGCAATTGAACTTCCATGCTTTTGGAAATGTTTCAATGTAGTGCCCTCATACGAAAGAGGTAAGGTACACTATATAAATAATAATAAGATAAACATAATAGAAATATTAACCCGACATGTCTTGAAAATGATAATTCCCATTTAGGTTACCAAACCAGACTCCACCTGGGGCATGGCATTCAATCACCACTATTAGCTGTCTGGGATGATCTCATATCAAATATACAGATGAATGCATTGGGTCAACTTTCCAATCACTTCACCTTTCTCCAGCGTTTGACACACTCCCCTATACAAATAACTATACAGACGAGGTGAACTTGTAATACATTAAACTAGTCTGTGTGGGATCCATTTATATCCTCAAAAATCACCCTGTGCCCTACAAATATTCCCTTACTAAGGCAAAAGGCGGTCTTTCACAAAGTTCCATAGTGGCACGTCTGCTGCTACAACTCCCCCAATCATCCTGAATTTGGAAAAACCATCAGATGTAAACTCATGTGCCATTTGGCCTCTACCTAGTAGCCTCTGGGCACAGAGTTATTCATGGCACTAGTCCAGCTTTTCTGCAGCATAACGTTTACATATCTAATCACAAGAGTAACCTCAAATGAAAAAGGCAACTGTTTTGGCTATGTCCTGGTTTAGGTTGGGCCAGTGCTAAGTTTGAGCTGATGGGTACCGATGGGAGCCTCTGACACTTATTTCAGGGGACCAGCACTTATTTTTCTGCTTCAGAGGGAGGGAAAAACACACAAGTCAGAAAGACGAAGGAAGAGGAACCCGTCACAATCCAGGGACCAGCAGGAATGAGATATGGGGTTAAGGAGTGTCTGGTCAGGGGCTAATAAAGGCCCCTGCGCTATGGGGGTCCCCAGGCTTTTTTGACCAGATAGCCCAGTCAGAAGTTATTTGTTTGAATCATCTGACTTTTTTGCACTATTGTTGTTTTTAACATTGGAGGTGCATGACCTTAGAATAAAGTAATGTTTGTATGCACTATCTAATCTTATACTTATATTTTTCCCTTCGCACTTATTTTTTATGCACTGCTTTCCGTTACTCACTAATATATATTTAAAAAAAACTTACCAGACATTCATCCACCACTATATTTCTCCGATATATATCTATGGGGATAGAGTGGTGGTCATACTACTGTGGAGTAGACCAAATGATGTACTGGGAGCCCGAAAATGAGTAACTGATGGACATTTTTCACAGTGGTTGATTGTCCAGTCTGTCCTCTACATAAACAGTAGCAGCAGACACATAGCCAGCTATACATAGCATGTCTTGAACGTATCATTAGACCCACAGTTATTCGTTGTTTCTTAGTACTTGTGTGGGGGGTCATAACTGTGCCCGGGTCTCTAAATACTTCCCTTGAACCCTTAAATAATTGTTTGTTGATTGTGGTCCCCAGGCTTGCCCATACTGGAGCGTGCCCTCTCAGCCCTTACTAATGTGAGTGTAAAGGGCCCCTTCATCATATCTTGCTGGGGGCCCACTCACGTTTTGTTACTCCACTGTGTCTGGTAGTGGATTAAAGAGGCATGAGGTGGATTTAAGACTACCAGCTTGGAAATTCTGCACACCAACGTTTACTAGCATCTGTTGCGGGCTTCTGAGCAGAGCTTCAGGCAGTGGCACACTTTCTTTTACAAACCAAGCACTGGGTGGGGCCTCCTTTGTGATTCAGACTGACACGCTTTTAGAACTGTTTCTTTCCTAAATAAAACAGTTTTCTTCAAAGCTAGAATCAAAAAAGCTGCAACGTCCTGAATGTTCCCCTTCACCGTGAAATTCTCTTTAAACCCGCTGGCAAACCTACAACTTGCCTTAAAACGCTCTATGAACATGCCAGCAGCTTACGATTGACCCATAAGCTCCATGATTGTCACAAGAAGTATGTATTACAAGCAACTTGAAAATTAGCCATAATCGCAATGCCTGCTGCAAGAGATGTTTTATTAAGTAGGCAGTACCTAGCAATCTGACTCATTTTTGCATCACATATATGCTTAAGCATGGAGCTAAGCTCAGAATGCCAGAATGCCTAGTGCTCCCTCTGGCCACCATTAATGACACCTGACTCAGTACAGAGGTCACATTATAAACCTACACTCAACCAACCCTTCACACAAGCAAAACTTTGGGTGAACCAACAAGACATGCATTGCACACTGAGAATGAAAAGGACGTTAAGGGCAGTACTTACCCTGACTCTGTCAAAATGACTTTCGACATCATCTGAACTTCTGAAATATTCCAAACCTTGTGGCACTCTTGAAAATGGTAGCAGCCTCCACAAGTCCAGAGGCATTACTCATCAGGAGGTGTTTAATTTGTATGGTGATAAGGAAAGCTGTTTCACCATTTTTTTATACATGACTACTCGGGAAACTAATCTGGACTCTGTGAAAAACTCACCTGGGGGACAAATACCATAGAGACCTGTTTTACGGTCAGGGGTATCCACAAAACGTGTAGTAACATAGGGTAGTCCAAGAATATAGTGCCACTGCCTTATGGGTTAGATGCCCATAATGGGTCCAGACAGTCCCTGGGACATTGTCCCAGGACCTGACCCTGGTTTGTTGGGAGAATGATGATCAACTTGTCAAAGTAAACAAGTTGTAGGGATACTGACTGCCGGCTCCCAAGTTCCTCCATAATGGCTATAACCCTTCCAATATTACAGTTTACCATATATTGTAAAACTACAATATGCCTTGCACCTCAGGCTTCTCCTGTGTCTGGTGAAGGAGCAGAAGATAAGCGCATGAATGACTCCACAGGCTTCTCCATGGAGAGTTGAAAGACAGACTTGATCTTCAGAGTGGAGAGTACTGATAAGCATACATCCAAATTCGTTTACACCTTAACTAGTGAGAGTGGCTCACCAAAACTGAGATACGATGCCCAGCCAAAAGTATATGTTGGGTGGATATACAAACATTGTTGCACCCATGATATTAGAGAAACGTTCTATCTTTTCTTGTCTGCCTATTACTTATATCTCTATATGGTTAAAACAATATTAATTTGTAGTGTGTTTAGCATAAGAGGTAAGATAGCACAATGTTCATCAACAGTTGTATTTTTGGTAGTCTCTAGAGTAAAAATTTCAATATACACTGAGGACAATTGTATACAGTAAAGAACAGAAAATCCAGTAGAGGTACTCTTGAAATTATTATTATATAGACTCAGCCAACTAAATATATTGTATCCACTGTTTCTGGTGCGCTACAAAATATCTGAGTTCCTGAATTTATTTCTCTTTTTGTCTAGGGTGATAAGTGGTGGACAAACCTATAGTGATTTTGGATAAAATATTATGCAAGCGAGCAGACCATGCAGTCAGACTGTGTTGCAAGGAAGTCTCCACAAGTGCTGGCACCTAGGATAGTCCTCATGGGGAGAATATTAAAATAATTGTTTGTGAAACTATTCAAGCACTGATAGTTTAGTAAGGCATTTATGTTTAGTCAGAAACATGACTAACCCTATAGAGATGGTACCTCTAGGAGAGGTTGGTGAAGATAAGGGTCATATCGACCCTGCAGGTTTTGTGGTATCACAGTTGGAAGGAACAGACTTGTCGCAAGAATTTACACATTCCTAACACTATTTTTGGTGTTTACCTCCTATATGTATGGTAGAACATACCATATGTTTTTTACATACTTGCATGGCATGACTGGCCAAAGGTGAGTCATGACTCAAAGACAAAGCCTGCTGATGTGAAGGCTGGATGGGAAGATAGGAAAGACTTTCACAAAAAGTAGATTATTATTCTGGTGCCTTTATTTGTATTGGAAAAATCACACTTGGTGCTCAAATACTACAGATATCTTGAATTGGAATTTGTTATGACCTATTTTACTAATCACAGGCGGCCTGATTTTTGTGTTGGCTCATACCTGTCCTATATGATAGGCCTGCCCACATGTGTGCTGCACTAGTTTACTCACAAGAACTGTGGAAACAGTGATTGGGTTGACTTTTTTCATTTATATTACCAAATTCTAGTGAATACAATCGAGGAAAGTGTGCTTTAGGCACAGTTTAGCTGTGAAAGTCATTTTGCATTAGGAAATGTGGTGGGATTCACACAAGCCACAACTCCATAGATTTCCCTCTCTGGAACACGCAGTCATCTCACCAGCCAAAAAAAAGTACTATACCAAGATCATCAATTAAGCCTCAAACAGAAGCAGAGCACTCTGCAAGATGATCAAGCATTGCCTGACCCATCTACCCTACTCTCCATAAGCAACCAACACCAAGACCACCAATGAAGCCACAAACACAGGCAGAACACTTTTCAAGACAATCAAGCATTGTCTGCCCCACCTATCCCACATTCCTCAGATAAGTGCAATGCCATCAACCTCTTCTTCAGTGAAACATTAAAGATCTAACAGCACAGTGACAACACCAAGCCTGGTTCTCCTCTTACAACCACACCTTCTTATAGAATCCCACAGTGGTCATCCTTCAAAGCCCTGTCTCTCACAAATCTCACCAACATACTTGCCTCCATAACAGCCACTTCTGATGAAGATGATATCTCATATTTGTCCTTAGTGTCAAAACTCTCTCTGGGGAATCTCTCTCACTCCTATCCACCATTGTAATGCCTCTTTCACTCAATGCATCTTCTCAAAAGCTCTCAAGAAAAGCCAGATCATCCCACTCCTAAAGAAACCTACACGAGACCCTGAGAACCTTGCCAACTACAGGTCCATCACTCACCTACCCTTCATTTGCAAGAACATTAAAAAATCAGTCTAAGCTCAACACCAAGGTCACATCATTGCAAATCATCTTGTGCATGACTACTAATAATCAGACTTCAGATCACAAAGCGGCATGGAGACTGCTACCTTACTCAACATAGATAATGCCCTTCTGACTGACTATAGATAAAGATTATACCAACTCCCTGATACTACTGGACCTCAGCTGCCTTAAACATAGTTGACCATCCAATCCTCAACCGCACCCTGGAGTCTTGAATTAAATTCACTGTTCACTGGCAATGTCCTTCACTGGTTCTACTCTTGTCTTTCCAATCAACTCTAGTGTGTCCACCTAGACATCTCTGGTTCCCCAAATTTCCTTATCACCTTTTGAGTCCACCCAGGGTTCCCTGCTTTCCCTTGTGATCTAAAATCTCTCTTTTTGGAGCCCCTAATCATAGACAACAGCATCAAGGTTCACTAATATACCGACAATACCCAACTGTACCTGAAAGTCTCCTCTGCTTGAAACATCCAGCCCTAGAACTACTAATGCTATTCACCGGGTTTGTGTTACTTTTGTAAGTTGGGATTTACTATTCAATACAAATTGGGATTTGCATTAGATAGTTTCCCAAAATACCACAGTGTTGAACTAAGCGCTGCTTTGTATTACTTTGCATCAAGAGGGCGTTGTATGGGTGCTACATGGGCATTCCCATGCAATCACCCAAGGGTTTCATGTAAATCTCTATCTACAAACATTCATAGTCAGGAGTTTGTGCCAAAATTATATGTGTCCTCAAGACAGGTGCAACAAGAAGAAATATTTTCATTTCTATTCATTTTTCCTTCTTTCTTTGTGTGTTGCGTTGTACAGCACACATACAAAGCAGGAAAAGTAGTAAAGGATAGTTTTTTTGTATTGGAAGTGTCCCCTGCCAGTACAAAAACTATTCCTTTCAGAACGCACACTCCCTTGCACTATGATTCAAGGGTGTGTAAGATGGCGCATGACAGCCAAAAATGTGCCAGCAATTCAGGAGAGAAAATATATGTCATATCTAAGTAGATATGGTGCATTTTTTCTCTCTCACTTGGATGCAATCCAGCACATCAACTTTGGTGCTGTGCTGCTATGCATCAAATAATAGTAAATGTGGGCACCAATGTATTAAACAGTACCTGCATCTAATGAAAACCTTTAGGTACAGAGTCCACCAAATGCTCAACCAAAAGAAGACAGAATTGCTATTGTTTGACAAAACAACAAACAAGGAATAGGACAAACCTGGCCCAATGATGTGAACCTTGAAACTTTGAATCCCAACTTTCACTGATTACTACATGAATGAACAATTTGCCAAAACCCAAAGATAGCTTGATACCAGTTCTCCTATCTAAAAATGATGAAACTGTTTCTTCCAGGAAGAGACTTCAGAACTGCTGTTTACATCTTCATTTTTACACAGCAGTTTGGTGGCAACTCCCTGCTCCATGGCTTCCAATATCCATACTGGCTCCCCTTAAGGGCTTTTCCCCTGTCCCAGTCTATCGTATCCAGGGCTGGAACCAATATGATTACCACCCCCTTCATGATGGACTTCAATTAGCTGCCCTTGCCCGCCTACACCATCTTCAAAACCAGGTGCATCATCTACAAAGCCATCTTGATCAGCACCGCACCCCATCTTATTTTGTGGTCAAGCTAACCACCCCTCGTGGCTCTCAGTACACATACAACTAGGCTGGCATCAGACTCAAGACTAAGAAGTCCCTGTATTTATAAGGACTGCCCAAATGCTGCTGCAATATAGGAAAACTTTAAAAAACACTACATTGTAATGTAGTAACAATGAAATAACCAGATATCTCTCCTATAACTCATTGACTATGACTGCTTTGGATCCAGAACAGCACTCTATTACATTTTTGACTAGGCTTGCGATATACAAATACCACATGCATACTTACACAATCAAGTGGCTTTAAGGTTATTCAGTAGTTTTGAGTGGTATCAGATTTGTGGTACAAAAATGCATAACTTTTCTTTATATCCAATTATGATTGATTTTCATTTTTATTGCAAAGCGATGAATTTCTGTTACACAATAAAAATCATTGTAAGTCATGGTTTGGTTATTGGTTACGTGTAATGCATGATTTTGTTCTGCTACAATATCTATGTTTTAAAACTTGAATAATATGGAGAATGTAAATGAGGGCACATATTTTGCCAATTTCTATTTTTTGCAAATTCCTGACTGTAAGAAATTGGGTTACTGGTTGAAGGGGGCGAACCCCTACTCAAGCAGAAACCTCAGTCCTTGTCACGGTAAAGTCACACGCAACCCCAATATTAAATTGTGTTTAACCCTCTGGTAGCTTGGCTCATAGCAGTCAGGCTTAACTTAGAGGCCCTGTATAAAGTATTTATGCAGCACTTCAAGCAGTAATAAAGTGAAACAAAACAGAAGAAACATCCCACACCAATTTAGAAAAATAGAGTAAATTTTAATAAAAATTTAAGACCAAATGACAAAAATACAATCAGTAGAACCAGAGATATGCAATTTTAAATAATTAATTGAAAATAGTGCCAAAAAACAGAAAGTGCCAACTGTGGATATCTGGTTGCGCTAGACTGGGACTGAGTCACAAGTTGAGGCGGACCACAATGGAGTGTAGAGTTGCTATAGGGACCCAGTTAGGTCCACTGAACAAGAGTACCTTGAATCCTGGTTGCCAGGAGTTGCAGAGTCCATTTCAAGGATGCCTCAGGTAGCTGAGCAGCTGTGAGGACTTGGTAGGAGATGCGTCATGCAGCATTGGTTCCAAGGAACTGCGAGACTGCGATGCAAAGTCCTGCATCGAGGATGCGTTGCACATCAGCTGGATCCATAGAAGCCACAGGCTTGTTATAAGGAGTCCTTCTTCATCGTCGAGGTCACCATTGCCAACAGTATTGAGATGCAAGGGGCTGTGTCAGTGATGCGTTGCACGGCTGTGATTCCGATGAGGTTGAGGGTTGTGAGGGCAATGTGAAGTCCTTGTGCCTGGAAAGTGTATGCAGCAGACGTGACATGTAGGTTCTTCTCGGGAGTTGTGCCTTGCAGCAGAGGAGATGCGTTGGTTCAGCTGGGTCCACAGAAGGGCAGGCAGAGCACCTTCAGGGCCACTTCCAAGGATCCAGGGTGGGCAGGTGGCACCACTTTGCAGGGTAGGAATAACAGATAGCAGAGTCCATATGCTGGGTTCAAGGTTGTTGGAAGCCTGGTATGTCCCTTTGGCTTCTGATCAGGAGGCCAGCCAACAAGCCCTTGGAGACACTGTGGGTTACTGGGTTCAGAGTTGCAGGTCCAGTCCTTCTCACCCAGGCAATAGGTCATCAGAACTGCAGGTCAGCACAGCAGGGCAGTGGTCCAGCTGAGTGGCAGTCCCATCAGCAGCACAGCAATCTTTCTTCCTGGCAGAGTTCCCAGCTCCAGTAGTGTATTGAATAGTTGGTGTCTTAGGTAGAATATATGTATTTATACCTAGTGCCCACTTTGAAGTCGAAGAAGCGTCAAG
The DNA here is from genome assembly GCF_964261635.1 of Lissotriton helveticus. Lineage (NCBI taxonomy): Eukaryota > Metazoa > Chordata > Amphibia > Caudata > Salamandridae > Lissotriton > Lissotriton helveticus. The sequence continues at coordinate 994,847,981 of NC_136059.1, read as the reverse complement.
AGGATTCTACCCCCCCAAAGGTACTTGGAATTTCCTGCCCCCCTGTCTAGGCCCCAGATATTCTGGAGTCACAATAGACTAGTGACAAACCTCTTTGTGAGTGTGCTTTGTGATGTGCAAGTGTCGTATGTGATAGCTCCTCCCCCTTGTTAATTCATTGTGGCCCATCCAACAAATACCTGACTTCTCTTTTTCTCACTGTCTAGGAGGAGTGCACAAAGACCAACTATAAACTACTGCTACTCACGTGACCCAGAATAAAGGCAGAAAACACCAAAATAGTTGGGAGAAGAAAATGTAATCTTTCTAAAAGTGACATTATCAGATTTGTGATTAAAAATCTGACTTTGCCATTACAGATGGCTTTTAATTGCAATTCTTTAAACACCAAACTCAACCTATCTATGTGCTCCTAATTAGAAGTTACAGCTTAGTAAATGTAAAAACGAAATTCTAATGTTGTCCTAGGGGCGAGGTAAACCTTACACTAGTGAAAAACAAGTTTAGGAGTTTTTCACTACCAGGATATTTTAAAACTTAAAAGTACATGTCCTACTTTTTAAACACAATGCACCCTGCCATCTCGGCTGTTCAGTGCCTACACTAGGGTGACTCATATGTATTAAAAAGAAAGGTTTGAACCTGGCAAAGGTTTATTTTGCTAGGTCGAAATAGCAGTTTAAAACTGCACACACAGGCTCCAATGGCAGGCCTGGGGCATTGTTAGGAGGGCTACTTAAGTGGGAGATACAATCAGTGCAACATTCCCACCAGTGCCATTTAATTTACTGGACCTGGCTATATGTGGTAGTACTTTAGTCGGGACTTACAAGTAAATTAAATATGACAATCGGGTATAAGCCCGTTGGAAAATGTTTTAAGGAGAGAGCACAAGCACTTTAGCTCCGGTTACCAGTGGTAAAGTAAGCAGAATCCTAAGGCCAGCAAAAATGAGATCAGCAAAAAACATAGGACGGGCAAAGGTAAAAAGCTTAGGGAAGCCCACCTTACGGCTGACACTGACACGTTTTTGTGAACTTAATGATTAGCTTTGTGGGGGAAATTGTCACCAATCTACATAAACAACCCTTTTATAATTTGAAATGCAGTTTTTAGAAATTTATTATTCCAGCTTTGCCCATGTGTTTCACTCTTATTTTTCCTACAAAATGCAACCAAATCTAAACTACACAAATAAGCAATCATGACCCTGGAAACTTGCAATAATTGATGTGAAAACCTATTCCCATGTTCTTTCTGCCTGTAATGCAAAGGGGTTCCTAGCAGTACAAATCTCTTGTAGTTGCACATTGTAGATGAAAATCACAATATAACCAGTCAATGGAAGGTCACAAATTCAATATATCTTTATCATTTGTAATGTGTGGTGAAAAGAGATGCACATTTGACCCGGTATTATTTGTGAAAATTGCTATGAAGCTTTTAGCATGAAGTGTCCAAATGTTGAATTCAAGGGGAAAAAACGAAGCAGCCAAGTTAATCCTTCCCCCCAAGATGCTCTGAAACATGGCTTTATTTGTGCTGGGACAAGTTTTATTTTATTAGAGTGCAATCGTGCTTAGATCCCAATTACTGGATTGTGGTATTTCAAATATGATTTGTTTTTCTTCCATTTTATTTTTTTTTGCCTAAATTCCACCTGTTGGAGACTGATGCGAGAAGAAATTCTATTACTGGAAGTGTGAAACTGCATGTAGGCCGCTAGCAATGTTCACTGTGTGTATTTCACAAACTGCATGGAAAATACATTGAGCAGGTATCTTATGTGACTGCTGTACATGAGGGCAAACCTGGTGTGTGATTTTACCGGGGACACCCTCCCAAACATAACTCACATGTCACACAGAATTTTGGGCAAATTTGTATGTATTTTGTGTGGGGGGAAAATCACAATCTCGACCATTCCAGTTTTAATGGTTTTACTTACAAATCTGCCCATCTTTAAATTATTCTGTGAAAACTTCTACTTACAGGGGACTTTTGCATTTCGGTCCAAGATGTTTATCATTGGACTCTTTCCCCACCACAATGTCACTTTCAGTGACGTTATTGTGGCGATAGGGGCTTAGCCCTATTCACAAGGCAGTGTTAAGCCATGTTAAGTGGCTTTATGCTGCTTAATGCTTCCTAGTGAATAGGGCCCCCTTCACGCTGTGTTTAGTGTGAAAGGGGCGTGCAGTTGGTGTTGCGGTGGGCATTTCACCGCAACATCCCTTGAGTTTGACACTACCTCCTATTGTAAATAGATGGTAGCACCAAACTTAAGACCAGGCAAAATCAGGTCCTAGGGTAGCGAAATGAGGAGAAATGCTTTATTTCTCCTCGTTTTTGCTTTTTCCATGTGTGCTGCCTTGTGCAGCATACATGGAAAAAGCAAAATGCCATGGTTTGTTTATGTACAGGAAGGTGTCCCATCCTGTACATGAACAAATCTTTTTTTAAATGCTGTTTTGTAACTTAAATGTGTGCTGCACAAAGCTGCACACATGTAAGATACAAACTGGCATTTTAGGTTTATTTATGTGCAGGAAGGGACACCTGCTTGCAGACACCCTTGCACTCTGGTGCAGGGGTGCCTACTCTGGTGCAGGGGTGCCTGCGCTGGCGCTAAGTTAGAAACTTAGCACCATCGCAGGGGAAAACACGATGGGCGTGGCTTGAATCGAGATGGGGAAAGACGTGTCCGGGTAGAGCTCCCAACTGAGCTCCCCTCTCCCGGGCAATTTATCTGACACACTACTCCTACATTGGCCGGAAACTGCAGGCGAGTCCTCGCCTACCCCCTGCCCACCAACTGACCGGCTGGGGGATAATTTAGATGAGCGGATCCGCACCGGCACCTGCGGCGAGGCAACAGCCGGCACGATCACGACCTTCCCTGGGAGCTTGATCACGCGAGCCCGGGGCTTCAGGGTTGCGACCAGGCCGTATCCCGCGGCCTGCACGCCATTTCCCCGAGACCCTGCGGCGCCCGGCGGCGGACCTCCCACGACCATCGAGGCTGCCGACTGGCTGCCTGCCGTGGACGGGCTTCACGAGTGAGGGCGAGGAGACGAACCACGAGACGGCGCCATCCGGACGGGCTGCCGTCTCGAACAGAGCAAGGCACCGGCAACACCCAGGAGACACCGGAGGAGTGCAGCCTACTGCCCTGGCGTGCTACGGTCAAGTTCCCGGTGAGTGACCACGAGGACTGGGGGCTGAGGGCCTGGGGCCGGATCTCTCCCCCCCTCCCCCTGAACGCACTGGCACCCACAGCCTGCAGCCAGACGAGCGCAGCCGAGCCTCGTGGCCCATCGGCACCCACAGTATACCCCACACAGCCAGGGGTGGGGACGGGACGGCGCCCCCACCCCCTCCTTTCTGCATTACATAGCTCCCTTGGTGGCCCCCGACGACAGCGACACGCGCCTTCCAGAGCGCGCTACGACACCCCCTGCGCAGCTACAAGTCGCCCGCTGCCGGAGCTACTGAGAGGGCGGGCACGCAGGAGTAAACCTAGGCTAATGCCAAGTGAACCGGTGACCTGAGGCACGAGCAGCATAGTCCACTGCTCGCCGTTTGCCACCATTGGAGGCGGCTGGGAGGGATCACTGCCGTCCCGACTTGGGAGAGCCTGAGGACACGCGTCCACGAGCTACCTGGACAGGTGGGGCCCCCTGCTCCCTCAGTGAAGACCCATCAATGCGGACTGGGGCCGCTGCCACATAATAGACGCCCCGCAGAGATCTCCCAACTGCGTCACTGGAAACGGCGGAAACGGAGCGGTTCCCCCGCGAGGACGCCTACACCTTGGGCCACTGAGGCGATAGCGGGAGCGCAGCTGGGAGACGAGTTACTCAGTAGCTTGCAGACGCGCCCGCTTGGCAGCGACTAACCTTGCACAGCTGACCACCTGCAAGGAGGTGCCCTGCACCACGCTGCGCCCACGACGCAACAGGCGACACTACTAACCTTATCTGCAGCCTGCGCAGTTCCTACATCTACTTCACTCCTGTGACACTGCTCACGGGTTGCCTGCTTCTGTGACTTGCGCAGGCATACCGATACGCGGACCTGGCACGACTGCTGTGCCTGGCTCATGTCTGGAGGAGTGAGGACGAGAACCGGCACCGGAGGCGCATCAAACAAGGGGAAACTTCCCAAGGCGATGTCTAAAATGGATGCGGACCAAGTGACGTCCAAGCTGGACCATGTCCTGGCTGTTATGGAGCGGCTGGAGGAATCACTTCAACAAGCTCGCACCTCCGTGGAGTCTAAGATAGACAGTGTGGCGATAGATCTAACCCACCTCAGGGCTGACCATCAGAAATTACAAGACCGCACTTCAACTCGGGAGGCGGCGGTGTCGACGCTGGAACCCACTGTAAGCCAGACGGATAAGCATGTTCGGGACCTGCTTAATCGGGTGGAATTCCTGGAGGAGCGGGCCGAAGACGCGGAAGGACGAGCGCGGAGGAATAACATCCGCCTGGTGGGAGTTCCGGAGAAGTGGGAGGGGATGGACCCGGTGGGGCGAGTCGAAGCTTGGATACAAGAACTGCTACCGGAGGGAGCTCTGTCGGCCCACTTTGTGGTGGAACGGGCGCACCGGGTGCCCACACGGCCCCTGCCCACTGGCTCCAATCCCAGGCCCCTCATCTTCCGAGTCCTCAACTATAGGGACCGGGACGCGATCCTGCGAGAAACACGAAAACTTGGAGATGTCAGGATAGATAACACCGTAGTGATGTTCTTTCCGGATTACACGGTACAAGTTCAGAGACAACGACACTCTTTCCTGGCAGTGAAGAGACGGCTAAGCCAGGAACACCTCAAATACTCATTACTCTTCCCCGCTAAGCTGCGTGTGGTGGCACAGGACAAAACGCACTTCTTTACCAACCCGGATGAAGTTGAGGCCTGGCTGGACGGGGGCGTCACCGAGATGCCTCGGAGAATGCGGGGGACCACCACGGCCCCGCGAGCGAGGGGATCCAGACGGCGCCGCAGACGCAGGACACCTACACCCCCTCGCACTCAGGAAACGCCCGCATGCTCCCCGCCAGCGGACCTAGTGTTGCAGGAACAGCAAGATGCCCTACGCAGAGTCACGGAGATCAGCAGCTCACCGACCCCGTCCAACGCCCTGAATGCTAGCCCATCCACGTTTCCAAATGACGACGAGGCAATATATGGTCTACCGGACTCCCAACATTCTACGGACCCTCCAGACGTCACGCCACAAACTGTAGATCTACTTGGCTGAAGAGATGCGCGACCCTTGCTTCCTTCCGGCAGGGACATGGAGCGCAGAGCCCAGTGTTGACTTGTTTGAACTTGGAGACAATGAACACTGACCCTGTCTGCTGCGAGTGTCCTCCCGACTACAGCCACTACATGACGCCGAGACACAGTGAGTAATGCCCTGCTATGTACCCGATACCCTATCCTTCACCCTCCACAATACTAACTCACAGTGCCTGGGGCGGGAGCGGCCTGGGGAAACTCGCCTGGCATGGCCCTGTTACTCACGCCCGGGAGAGGCGATTTTACCTTTTGAGAACTCTGGACATTGCCTGAAGACTTTGATCACCACCCCTTAGAACTGTATAGTTTACTATAGCTCAATTGAGAGTTTGGACGGCGACATGTTGTCTAGCTGCCCTTTTGGTATTACCTACAATGTTGCCTGTTCTTGGCCTTATGTACCCTCTCCTTTCCCCCCCCCCCCAATTTTCATATGAGTACCTGAGTAACTGTTGTGGAATTGTGATGATGTCTGGTGGTGGGGCGGTGGCGGGAGAGGCGATGGGAAACCTACGGAGTGCGCCTCCTGCGGGACTGGACCGGGCGGGCGAGAAGGGAATCGACACGACTAGTGAATATGGCTAAGATCAAACTCTGTACCTGGAATGTCAGGGGCATACACACACCGGCAAGACGATACCAGATATATTCCTACCTTAAGCGTCACAAAATTGACATAGCATTCCTTCAAGAAACGCATTTAAATGCGGCGGAGGTGAGTGCATTACACCGCAGGTGGCGTGGGCAGCTCTATGCCACGACCTACTCTTCATACGCACGAGGCGCCCTGCTGTGGGTTCGGCCTGGGACCCCCTGGGTGGTCGCGGACACGCACATTGACCCTGAGGGTAGATTTGTAGCAGCCCGGGGCAGGCTATACGGGCAACAGGTGGCATTGGTCTCCCTATACTCCCCAAACACAGACCAAAACGGCTTTTTCACGCGCCTCTCTACGACGCTGGCGACCTGGCACACAGACCCATGGCTGCTGGGCGGTGACTACAATTGTGTGCTAGACATGACCCTCGACCGCTCCCACCCACCCACAGCCGCTGCACCAGCGCACAACACCACAAAGACGCTGCGGAGCTGGGCTTCACAGTGGGACCTACATGATGCCTGGCGAGTTCACAACCCAGCTACGCGAGCGTATTCTTATTACTCTGGCGCGCACAGCCTACACGTACGCTTAGATAGATTCATGGTGTCCACTGACCTTCTCCCCCTTGTCACTGATATATGCTACATGGGGCGCACACACTCGGACCACAACCCGCACTTTCTGTCTATCGCCTGGGAACGCCCACGCCCACCCATCCCCACCTGGCGACTCCAACCGGCGCTCCTACTAGACGCAGCCTTCCGTGACTCTCTGCTCACGCAGACGGCTCAATACTTTGAGGAAAACACCAACACGGCGTCCTCTCCCCAGATTGAATGGGATGCCTTTAAAACAGTGATTCGAGGCCATTGCCTGGGTACACAGGGGCATATGCAGCGCAGATTGGAATGCGACCTCACAAGACTTGAGACTAAACTACTAGATAGAGAGCGAGATGCGATGGGGGGTGCGCCTGACCAACTGACGGAAGCGCGAGCAGAACATACACGCCTTCTAGAGAGACTACGCAGCTCACTTGGCGCGCACACACCATTTAAGTGACAGGCCTGGCAAACTACTGGCGTGGTTGATATCGGGGGAAGACCGGGCGACCCCAGTGGCGGCGATACACGTGGAGGGGAAAGGCCTGCAATACACGCAACGCAGCATCCACGAGGCGTTTACGGCACACTATGGCGCTCTGTACCGCTCCAAGCTCCGCGACCCCCAACCAGATATAGTGGCCTACTTGTCCCCCCTCCAGATGCCGCAGTTAACTATTGCACAGCAAGATGAACTTGGAGCCTCACTCACGTCTGAGGAACTCGGTGACGCCATCTTCGGTTTATCTAATGGTAAAACCCCAGGCCCGGATGGGTTACCGGCCGAGTTCTACAAGGCCGGCTCGGATATTCTGGTGCCGAAACTCCTAGCAATGTATACTGCAGCCATGGAGGACTCCGCTCTACCCCCCACTCTGAGCGAGGCCACCCTGATATCCATACCCAAACCAGATAGAGATGCCACGCGACTGGGCTCTTATCGCCCCCTGGCCCTCCTGAACACGGACTATAAAATATTGGCGTCCACACTGGCTCGAAGGCTGGCGCCTCTGGTCCCTCTCCTGGTGCACCAAGATCAGAATGGCTTTGTACCCACGCGCCACACCTCCCATAACATACGCCATCTGTTCTGTGTTCAGAAATAAGCGACTCGGACTTGGCCTCGAGCGGGGTGTTTGGTGTTGGATCTGGAGAAGGCGTTCGACTCTGTCGAGTGGCCCTACCTGGGGGCGGTGCTGCAGAAGTACGTCCTAGGAGGCGGCTATGAGACCATGGTGGACTTGCTCTACCACGGACCGACGGTCCGCGTCCGCACCGGCAAACTACTTTCTGATGCCATCCGTGTGTGCAGAGGCACCAGACAGGGCTGCCCTCTGTCGCCCCTGCTATTCTCTCTAGCTATGGAGCCGCTAGCCACGACTCTCCGGTCGCGGGGGGACGAGTGGGGAATCCCACTGGCAGACGGTCTACATGTAGTTTCGCTATATGCGGACGACCTGCTCTTATACGTCCGGGATCTAACAGCAATTCCAGATTTCCTCACCGACACTTTCCAAACCTTTGAGGAAATGTCGGGCCTGCGGGTCAATTGGTCTAAATCGGGGGCTTACTCCTTCAACCCGGACACACCTGAAGCCGACATACACCTCGGCGGGGCGAGGCTGCAGTGGTACCCCACCACATTCCGCTATTTAGGCATACGTGTATATCGGAATCCAGCAGACATATTAGACGGAAACTTGATGAGAGCGATTGCCTCTATCCGTGCTCAGATTGGCTTTTGGAAAACCCTGCCCCTAAACGTGCCTAGCCGGGTAGCACTAGCCAAGATGATAGTCCTGCCGCGACTATTGTACTACTTCTCCAATGTTCTGACTTACATCCCCACCAGAGTATTTCGGGACCTCGAGATACTGCTTCGTGGCCTCATTTGGAACACGGGCCGACCCCACGTAGCCCTGACCAAACTATATATGCCTACAGGCTCAGGAGGTCTGGCGATTCCCAACATGGAATTGTATTACCTGGCGGCGCAGATGCAGTGGGTGTCGGGATGGCTCAGTGGCAAGAATCTGGAAGATACAGCCTCGGACATTGATGCCTGGACCCAGGCACAGATTTGCGCATTATTCCACCCCCTGGCACGACCCCCTTGCCCCTCCCAGTTACACCTGGCGGTGGCACGCAAGTGCTACCTCCGTTGCTTGCGCCTCACCTGGACCACGACGCCGTATGCACCAGTGATCCCTCTACAGGGCACCCCAGGGGCGACGGGAGCACTGACGGACACTCAGCTGGCAAGCTGGACACGAAAGGGCGTGGAGACACTGGGTGACCTCTACGTTGAAGGAGACCTACTCTCTTTTGAGGCTCTAGCCGCCACCACGGACCTCCCAGCCGGGTAATTCCTACTACATGCAGCCATAATGCGCACGCTGACAGCCACCTGGGGCGACATCATGGAGGAACCGCCGATGCACCAGTTCATGCAATATCTGCATGTTATGGGCAACGGCTCTCATGTTATACATTGGCTGGCACAAGCCCTATTGGCACACACGCAACCTTCACTCACGCAATTGAGGACGAGATGGACGGCTGACAGAGGCAGAGAGTGGACAGACAAGGAGTGGGAGAGGATATTGCAGGGACCGACCAATGTTCCACACAATCCCCGTTTTAAACTTATACAGCTGTACATTCTGCACCGGGCTTATCTCACACCTGACAAAATCAATAGATACTTCTCCCTCACGGACGCAGCCTGCCAGCGCTGCTCCCTGGTGGGAGCGGATCTTTTACACATGCTCTGGCATTGCCCCAATATCCAATCGTATTGGGAAGACGTTACAACTGCACTTGCACACTGCACTGGCGAACGTGTGCCACACACGTGGGAAGCCTGTATACTAGGGCTATACAAACACACGAAGTTGAACAAAGTGCCGACACGGTTCTGGGACATGGGACTTCTAACAGCCAAACGCCTACTCACCAAACACTGGCAGGCTACCACCCCCCCCACACATCCGACACTGGCACACATCCTTCATTAATTGGGCACGGGCAGAAAGTGCGGTGCTCTGCCGGGAGGAAACGGCAGGCCTCCGGAAATTCCCTATAGCACAAGCTTGGTACACTTTCCTTACTTCCTTTCAGCGCGCATGCCAGGAAAGAGAGGCGCACTGAATCAACGTGACTAGCCGCCGCAGTATGGGAATGAGACGAGCCGGAACTCTATGGCCCTCGCCACCCCATTTCTCTCTCCTCCCCTCCGCCCCCCCCTTTTTTTTGACCCCCCCTCCCCCACTTTTTTTCCTGTCTGGCTACCGCCACACCCAAACCGTGACCAACACTTTAACCTCACGCTCGCCCACTATGACCGCGGATGCACCGCACTGTGCCCATACCCGTGCGCTCGCTCCCCCCTTGAACACTCTTGCTGTCCGCCCCGCAGCTCTTGACAACTCGCTGCCCTCCCCCCCCCTCTCCCCCCGGGCTCGCTAACAACGGACCTCTCATCGCACACCACACTGATAACATGACAGGTTTCTCAACCCCGCCCCGCTATTACTCCACAGTTGCATATATGCCTATTGTTGTTTACTCATCGTCATGTTCCCCGACCGGACCTTATATTGCCATAGACAGAGACATCCCACATACGGTGACACTGCTACGGAACAACGAGAGCATTGAGGCGAGATGCTCTCTTGTCAAGACATCCACAGATCCTCCCCTGCACACGCACATTGCACACCATGGTGAACGACGCACCCCCCCACCCCCACCCCCTCCCCCCTTTCCCTGACGCTGAAGGATTAACCGTGGGAACAAGCTAGCGCCACTGCTGCGAGCACACTCATGGCCGCTGCTGAAAGATGCCACGGATGTTCATTACCTTGCGTTAGTGAGCTATACTGCTATTCACCGCTCACTCCATAGCGACCCTACATGCATGACGTCCTCAAACCCTCGGCAATGTATCCACAACATGCCCAGCACTTACCTCTGTCACTACACACGAGCTGTGGACATAGATTGCTGTCTGACTGTTACAAGCGTCATGGGCGCACTGTCGAACCAACCAGATTTACTGCAGAAAATGGGAAAATGTATGGACCTAATAGTTTGTTGTACCCAATGCTATACTGTGTCCACACGTTCTCCACACAATACGCCGCCGGACCCCCGGGTTGTCGGCTGAATGGCTGTGTTACACTGCTCAATACTCCCTGTCTAACAACCATTGCGGCCGGCCCGATGGGTTGTAGGCTAAAAGCTGTGTGAATACGTGAAGGACTGTCTAGAACAATAAAGGTTTTAAAAAAAAAATCGCAGGGGAAAACACGAGGCTGCACCCTATCCTTGAGAATAGGGTGCAGCCTTGCGTTTCCGAAGTGACCGAGAGAGGCGTTACGCCAAGTAGGCGAATGCCTCTCTCTGCCACTTCATTGAGAATATGGCCCACAGTTTACTAGAGAGTACGGCCACATCTTCAGAACCAAACTACCCAGTGTATTTACCATGAACGACTACTGCAAAGATAACTTATTTTAAACCTAGGTTAGAGGACTATTGAAGATGAATAATAAACGGGGAAAAGATTAAGAAAATCTAAATGTTATTAACACGGTGCACAGTTATGGGTTTCTGAGACATGTTCATTCTTGACATGAGCGCATAATGTTGCTATACTCATTTTATACATTAAACCATTAGCATGTTGGTTTCTATTTAATTGGTGCAGTACATATTGAACTCTTCCTTTCATAGTAGAGTCACGGGCAGTGGCTACTGTGTAGGGCTTGAAGGATTGCGTATATTATATGTTTTTATTAATGTCACTGTATGAAATCCTTCAGGGTCTAGCCCCTCTGACTCTCTCTCTTTGTGCAAAAAACATGCAATCAGTGCTCAAGATAGGAATCTGATTTATGTGTTTGCCAAACATGTCTGCAGCTGTTTGGAGAGGGCATTTGTTAGTTTGTTGATGAATGCAAAAAAGTAATGGATGGCATGTCGGAAGTATTCTCAACCACTGGTAATTACCCGGGTCCGCATTCCAGTCAATTGTTTTTTCCCCATAGTACCATCTCAAATTAGACACAGCCATAATGAAATCAATCTTGGTCCTGCTCCAATGTAAACAGTCCACCTCAAACTACGGAGCATCTTGAGTCAAGTGCGGCTTAGTTCCAGTGGTACAGTGACCACGACATCCAGTCTGACCATACTATTCGCACTTAGGGCATCACAATGAGGAATACAAAAAAGTGAAGTATGGAATGCATTAATTAATCTCTGCTGCTGGTAATTACTTACAGCTGCATCCCAGTCTATCCTTTATTGACCACCCTGCTAGTTCAAATTAGACCCAGCCATGTGCAAATCATTCTTGGTCCTGCCCAAATAGGAACAGTCCAGCCGACACTGCTATGCTAGCTCCTTCGTGAACCAAAACACAAGCAACTCAGGAACAGTGATTTGTTGATTGACAGTGTTACTTGTCATGTTGTGCTTCTTCAGACACAGAAGAACAGACATCCCTTGCTTGTACAAAGGCTGATTATTATATTTTTATATAATGGAGTTGGATGCAAGGCTTCTGTGTCTTCCCCACTGTGCTTTGCACAAGAAAATGTATATTTAGTCTTCTCGCTGGGTACTGTTAGTATGTATTCTGAGGGTTCTTGTTTGTCCTCTTTTTCATTGGTCCTGTGTGCAGGGCTTATGTGTCTCATACCACAAACCATGCATCAGGTGCAGGAAGAAGGACTATATTATTAGTTGGACAGTTGAAGAGCACTATAAATATTGAAACCTGTACATTCCCCCTGCTGCTGTATAAATAACACATACATTTGTCAATTGTCTGAGTGTGGTGATGGTTTGTTTGGGCACCTTTCCTATAATGTTTTGTTGTGCTCTTCCTGCCCGTCCCCACCCCAACCCCAACTACCCCTGTTTTGTTGGGTGTCGTCTCTCCCGTAGTGTGTGAAAAAGTGAGGAGGGCGTCCATGCTCATCTTGGTATATTGTTGGCCTGTCTGGGGCTCTGGTGTCAGTGCCTCTGCCACCTTGTAAAAAGGAAAATGCAAAACCGGCTGTTGTCCGAGAGCTGCCCGGGGTGTCTACTGGGTCTGTGTTCATGATGTTAATGAAAGGAGAACATGGTACACTTTGTGTTAAGAAATATTTGATGGTATTCATCTGTATGTACAATACACTGTTTCTCAAGGTAAGAGGAGATTACAATCAAAGCAGTCAGTACACCCTGTGAAAATAAATGTGCCATCATAAGTATTCTACCTTTTGCATACACCACGGCATGGTAATAAGCATGAATACTTAAAGTTGCATTATAACACTTACTTACACTCTCTTAGCATTTTACATTACAGTTTCTGTTAGACCTGAGAGCCTTAGAGGAGACTTTCCTCAACTTTGTGCCTGACTCTCTCCATTTTTCTGACCTCGTTTTCTTTCTGGCTTTAGAACTCTGCACAATTTACTACAGCCAACCTGTTCTAAACTGCTTGTGCTCTCTCCCCTAAACATAGTAATGTTGGTTCATCCCCAATTGGCATATTTAAGTTACTTTTAAGTACCAAGTAAAGTGCACTACATGTGCCCAGGGGGCCTATTAATTAAATGCTACTAGTGGGCCTGCAGCCCTGATTGCGCCAGCCACATGTGTAGCTCCTTAACCATGTCTCAAGCCTGCCACTGCAGAGACTGTATGTGCAGTTTTACACTGCAATGTCGACCTGGCAAGTAAACACTCTTGCCAGGCATGAACCTTTCTTTTTTAAACATATATGTCACTACTGATATAGGCCCTGTATAACCTACAGTATGGGGCACTGTGTGTTTAAATGGCAGGACATGTACTGTTACGTTTTACATCTCTTGATAGTGAAAAACTCCAAGTTTCATTTTTCTCTACTGCAAGGTCTATCTCTCCCACAGGTTAACATTAGGATTACCTTATTACACCTTTTATGTGTAATTCCCAATTGTGAAGAAAAAGACTTTTGAAGTTTGGTGTCTCTGAACTCTCAATTTAAAAACACAACTTATGGTGAAGCTGGGTTTTAAATTACAGTTTAACAAATGTCACGATTAGAAAGTTGCCATGTACTTACTTATTCTTTTTTTTTTGGTGCCCGCTGCCTGCCTCTGTTCAGTCTGGGCTGGGTGACAGTTGGGCTTGTTGTAGTCCCTCTAGACAACAAGTAAAAATAAAAATTTCCCTTTGGGTTGTATTAATGCAAGCTATCTATAATTCATACCGCAACCATGGTATGCACCTGTTACAACGCATTCGTTACTCCGCACTACCATTACAACGCGACTTTTATAACGCATACCATTACAACGCATTGCGCTGGGGGGCGCTATAGGATAGGGAATGGTATAATTTACTATCCAACACCTTCCCTAGGGTCCACGGGGACTGGATTTAGAATAGTAAATTATACTTACCACTATCCAGCACCCCAAAGCGCTATGCGTTGTAATGGTATGCGTTGTAATGGTCGCGTTGTAATGGTAGGTAGTTGTAACGGTATGCGGAGTAACGTCATACATCCCGCAACCATACACAGACATAACAATATCACCAGGGAGTGTCACAAAATCTCCAAAGCTTATCTCTAAATGTTTTATTTGATGAATCTTTTTTCAAAATAAAAAGTCATAAAATTACATTAAAATACCCCACAAATATATTGCACTGTAGAACATCTATCGACTCTAGAAGGTCACATACACAAATTTATACATATCCAATTCAGTACGGGAGACTGTAGTAGACATTAAACATTTGTCATTTGAGGCACTAATCCAACAGTAATTTCATAGTCAAAACATCATTGTATACAGTTTTTGAACCAATCCATTTAGATGTAGTGCTTTTTTAGTAGCAACACGACACATTTTGGTGGTATATACTGATCCGACCACCTTCTTCAGGCAGAAATATTAGATATCTCCCAAAACATCATCTGTTAAAAAACATCATATAAAACCAAATTTCAGAATTTATAGTACAAGCATGTTATATACATAAAACCATCTATTTTACATTTTACATCTTATATTATCCGTGCAGTTTATACAAAGGAGGAAGTATATCAAATCCAGTATTACGCTTTGGAGAGCATACTCTAGACAGCTAGACACCTACACACAAACAAAGGATAGGTGTGACTGAATAGAAATCCGCTTGTTGATGGATCATCCGAAGCAGGATGGGAGGGTGGAGTTGATATTTACACCTGAAAGGGCTGTGTCCTGTCTCCACTCAAAGGGCTGCATCCCCCCTGTAGTGAGTCTGGAGCCAGGGTAGGAAGTGTAGACCTCTGTGTCTCCTCCACCTCCAAGGCACAACTGAGTATAAGCGCTGGACCCATGGCATCACAACTTCAGTACACTTCTGGACCTGTGGCCACTCAACGAGGAAGAAGAGGATATGCTGTGTTACTCTGTTGGAACTGCTGTTTGCTGAACTTTTACCTTGCTGTGTTGCCCTGCTGCCTGCTGCTCTCTTTGCATGGGTGAGACGGACTGGGATCACTGACAGAATATCGACCAAGAAAATATCGACCTACAGTAATATCGATGCAGCAATATCGAAGGCAAGAATATCGACATCCTATCTACAAAATGGTAAGTACAAAAATATCGGAAAAAAATATAGATGTTAAAAATATCGATGTTAAAAATATCGTTTTTTTCTGTAAAAATATACATGTAAAATAAAGTAAATAACACTAATACGTAAAATAAACATAGTTAAAAAATATCTAATGTTTAAAATTAATAAATAATACATATACAATAATAATACATTAATTAAACATATACAGAAAATATATAATATATACATACTTAACAATAAGTTATAATAATTATTTTAATAATTTATAAATTAATACAAAATATTATAAAGTACAAATACATTTACAAAGATAAAACAAAAACATAAATAATAAATAAAGAATTATGTTTAATAAATAAAAGAAATAAAAAATATACTTTCAATATTTTTTAAAATAATTATATACTACATTATCTAAATTTTTACAAAAATATTAGATAGCTAAATAAATAAAAATACTATTCAAAATCCATAAGTTAAAAAAATACAGGAATAAAAATGTTGGATAGCATAGAACTTAAAATTACCATTCCCACTCCACAGAGCGCTACAGTATGGACACTGTTGGATAGCGTAGGGTTAAAAATTACTATTTTAACCCTACGCTAAGAGTGCAACAGTAGGGAAAACGTTGGATAGCATAGAAGTAAAAATTACTATTCCAACTCCAAAAAGTACAACAGTAGGGAAAGCGTTGGATAGCGTGGGGGTAAAAATTACTATTCCGACTCCAGAGATTGCAACAGTAGGGAAAACGTTGGATAGCGTAGAGGTAAAAATTACTATTCCCACTCCAGAGAGTGCAACAGTAGGGAAAGCGTTGGATAGCGTAGGGGTAAAAATTACTATTCCAAATCCAGAGAGTGCAACAGTAGGGAAACGATGGATAGCGTAGAGGTAAAAATGACTATTCCCACTCCAGAGAGTGCAATAGTAGAGAAAGCGTTGGATAGCGTAGGGGTAAAAATTACTATTCCAACTCCAGAGAGTGCAACAGTAGGGAAAACGTTGGATAGCGTGGGGGTAAAATTTACTATTCCCACTCCAGAGAGTGAAACAGTAGGGAAAGTGTTGGATCGCGTAGGGGTGAAAATTACTATTCCCACTCCAGAGAGTGCAACAGTAGGGAAAGCGTTGGATAGCGTAGGGGTAAAAATTACTATTCCCACTCCAGAGAGTGCAACAGTAGGGAAAGCGTTGGATAGCGGGAGGGTAAAAATGAATATTCCCACTCCAGAGAGTGCAACAGTAGGGAAAGCATTGGATAGCGTAGAGGTAAAAATTACTATTCCCACTCCAGAGAGTGCAACAGTAGGGAAAGCATAGGATAGTGTAGAAGTTAAATATAACATACTCATAAATAATTGTTGTAAATAAAATTATTAAAAAATTAATTTTTAAATAACTCTACATCATTTGCAAATACTAAAACATAATTACAATTGAATAATTAATTAACAATAAAATAACAATAAATACCAATAAATATTAATTAATAAATGTAAATTACCAAATAATTAACTAATAAAATATCAATTACCA
Organism: Lissotriton helveticus; assembly: GCF_964261635.1. Taxonomy (NCBI): domain Eukaryota; kingdom Metazoa; phylum Chordata; class Amphibia; order Caudata; family Salamandridae; genus Lissotriton; species Lissotriton helveticus. Next base: position 994,831,301 of record NC_136059.1, on the reverse strand, counting down.
ATTTAAAAAAATTAATTACCAATCAAAAAAATTAATTACCAATTAAAAAATGTACTTGCCAATTACACACCTTAATTACCAATTAAAAAAATTAATTGCCAAATAAAAAATGTAATTACCAATTACAAACCTTATTTACCAATTAAAATAATTAATTACCAATTCAAATAATTAATTATTAGAAATAAAATAATTATCAATACCAATAACAAATAATGAATTACTTAATTACAATTAAATTACTTCCCACCCAATTCCCCTATAAACCCACAACCCGCTACAGAACTTAAACGCAAAAATTTATTAAAATTAATTTACATTTACTAAAAATTCATCATTAATTTACTATAATTAAATTACTTCGCACCCTATTCCCCTATAAACCCACAACCCGCTCCAGTACTATAACATAAAATTCAATAAAAAATATTATTTTTAATATATCAAAAATAGTACACATAATAAAATACATAACAACAAACTAATATCGATATTAGTAACATCGAAATTAGTGACAACGATAAATTTGATATCGATATTACTAACTTCGATATTACTTACATCGATATAAAAAAAATCGATATTACTTACCTTCGGGTCGATATTCTATGCAACGATATTCTTCACCTCGATATTCTTCCCCTTCGATATTTTTGACTCGATATTACTGTAGGTCGATAATAGGGAATCGATATTTTGACTGTGCACCGACGGACTGTACCTGTATTACTTGAACCCAGAGTGACTCCAAGGGCTTGCTGACTTGCCTCCTGTTGCCTAAGTCTCTGGGACAGAAAAGACGTTGAACCCTCCTGTTCCAACCCTTGGGCTAATCTGCTTGTGAGTCTATCTTGCCTGCCAAGTGGTGCCACCCCAATCCTGGACCCTTGGAAGTGGACCTAGGGGTTTACTCCAGTGAAACCGATGCATCCAGTGCTGCAAAAGCAGAATCAATGCATCACCACTGTTGCGTGAACCAGACTGGCACATTGCACTCAGAACCACTGCATCACACTTGGACCAACTGCTTCAGAACCCGACACATCGCAGCCACGGAGGGGAGAAGATTGACGCATCTAAAGGATGGAGAAACCCGGCGCATTGTATTCAGAACTGCTGCACTTTGGAATCGAAGCTTCGTCCATGGGTTCAGCTCATTGCTGCAGATGCATGGAGAAAATCGGCACAGCACCAACTACATGGAAATAAAGGATGCATCTCGCTGTTGTGACCATGATGAAGGTACTTTTGCTCAGCGGGACTGCGTGGGCCCTGTATCTTGCCTGCACTCCACCATGGTCTGCCTGAATTTTGGACTTTGTCCAGGTCGAGCCGGACCAATTGGCTGTGTAGATGCTACTTGCTTCTAAGTGCTGTTTTTACATTTAATCATTAAAAATTAATATCTCAACTTCTATACATTTGATTTTTGTAGTTTTGGTCTTGATTTGTTTATAAAATACTAAATACTAGGAAGTATTTTACTGAAACTGAGGAGAATTATTTTTAATTTGGAAGTTGGTGTTATCAAAGGATGCACGTGTTTTTGTTAATAAATTCTATTTGAAACAGCCAATTAAAAAAGGTGATATTTAAAGTGCATATTCATGAGCACTATATATATTTCAAGATGGAGTGTTGACAGAACATAGAGTAGCTTTTTGAAACTGATTGGCCTCTTTTGCTTTTTCAAGCAAGTGTAATGTTGATAGGCTAGGCACAAAGATTTTGAAAGGTTCAATAAAATTCAGTTCAAACAATTCAATTCAAACATGCTTGTATAGCACATGGCTACCCTCCAGGGGCCTTCCAGCGTTGGAATCCACCAGGGCACTTAAGTCCTAATGATCCAAACAGCCAAGTTTTTAATAATCTCCTAAAGGAACTTTCAGCCTCCATCCTCCTCAACCTAGCAGGTAAATCATTCCAGTTTTTCCACTTGGAAAGAGAAGGATCTGCCTCTACTTCTTACTTTCCGCACTCTGGGTGTTTCAGCTAACTTTAGGGAGGATGATCTCAGCGATCTCCTAGGCATATAGGGACAAACCGCAAAAAAAAAAAAACATTTGAGGGTCTTTTATATGATGTGCTTCATGAGCAATACATAGAGATTAAATCGACTTTCTTTTTCTAACCTGGTGTAGAGTCTTTTTGTTGTGCTTTCACTGTGTGAAGAGTTGCACAAATACTCTACACATTGCCTCTTAAGTTAAGCCTGACTGCCCTGTGCCAAGCTACTAGAGGTTGAGCACAGGCTAATTTAGGGGCCGATTCTGATTGCGGTTTTCCCGCATCCTCCGGGCCGGTAGAAGCCACCGCCGGCCCGGAGGATGCGGGAAAACCGCTGCGGAGCCTCCAAAGACCCACCGCCATATTAGGATGGCTGGTGGGTCTAGAATTCCGTCCGCAGCTTTTCCGCCGCGGTCGCCTTCCGACCGCGGCAGAAAAGCTCTAACATGGCTGGCGGTGTCTATCAGACCGTGGAAAAGCATACGGACTTTTACTTCGGGGGCCCGTTGTGGGCCCCCTGGGTGAAGGGGGGGTGGGGGTGCACATGGGGGGTACCTATGGTACTCCCCTGCATTTGCATGCACAAAGCAGCATGCACCATGCGGTGCCTGCCGCTTTGTGCATGCAAATGCGATGCATGCATTTTTAACCTTGCGGCGGGTGCAGCTTGAAGCTGCACCCGCCGCAATGTTAATGATAGAGGATGTGACCCCCACCCTGGCGGTCACATCCTAATCTGCTCGGCGGGAACGCCGCAGCCCTTGTGGACGTTCCCTCCTCCTCAGGGGTTGCGTACGGACTCAAGTCCGTCCGCGATCATAATCGGCCCCTAAGGTTGTGTAGTGACTTATCCTTACTAGGGTTGTAGTTTCTTTTTGGATAGGGTGCATACCTCTGCCAACCAGAGACGCAGTTTATAACATTTTCCATCCAGAGTGTGTTGTCTATATGATAAAAGCTAAGACAGCTCGTTCAATTACTCTCACACTCTACCAATCTTTATTTTTTTTAAGACAGAACTGTTGGCTTTGTCAATGCTCATTGTGTTATAGGTCTTCAGTGGAATGCAGGTCAGCCTCCTAAGAACAGATTCCTCCATGATAAAGATGGCTGTTTCAGATACGTTGTCCTCGGGTTTGATATTCATATCTTAATTTGAATAAACCACAATTGTGACTGTGCATCTTAGGGTAATGTTGTGCTTCCTCAGGAGCTGTTCCTGCTTGATCAACTGTGCCAAAATAGTTTCTCTCTGAATGTCCAATTATGTTCTTTTCAAAGGCTGCTGTTGAGGAGGGCTATTAGGTTCTCTAGTTTTAGCATATTGCACAGTTTTCACCCGTCTCGTTAATTGTGTTTCTTAAGATGACGGCGTCTAGTTGAATCATCTGCTGTTTTAAAATATGCCAGCATTATTTGCAGAGCATAATGAATGGAATATCGCACGTCCCTGTTGCTAACATGAACTTAAGTCTGATGTAAACTGCAGCCATTGCTGCCCCGCGCCAGGAGGAGGCGCTCCCGCTCACGCTGATAATGAACATGTCCACACTGACCTTTCGCCTATAGGTTATTGATAAGTTGTAACTGAGCGCCCAGCTCGCTTTTAAAGTAACCCGCGCTTGCATTTTATATCATTTAAATAAAAAAATAATTTGAACACCATTGTGTAAAACTCACCTTCATGCTACATGTACTTTGAAATTAGCCCTTTTTTTTCTTCTTTCTTTTTCTGTGTTGATGCTTTTCAAATGTGGCTTCTGTATTCTCAGCCCTTTCTGTGGAGGCGCGTGCTGTTTGGAAAGGCTGCAAGCGCAGCGCTGTGAAGGCACGACGTGGAATAGCTGCACTCAGCACCTGACACAGCAGGTGTTCCCTCCGTCAGCTGTTCTGAGACAGCCAAAATACCTTAAGGTGGAAAGGGGGTAAAGGGTTAAGTGGTGTGCGCTGAAGAAAGTCGCGTATGCCCAACGGGAAGCCACCAGTACTATAGGCATGAAAAGTAAATGTATGTGTGAAAAGATTCTCCTATCCACTCTCCCAAGAGACAACATGTCTCTAGGTAACCCTGGGCCGTGTAAAAATCAGCATTGCGCCGGCGCAGTTCCTGCCAGCAAGAGGCTGGCAAGACACAAGTAGGGCGACCAGATGTCCCGGATTTGCCCGGACAGTCTCGGTTTTTAACCAGCTGACCTAGCAGATTTCGGCAATTTTGGCACATGTCTCGGTTTTTAGAGGTATTCGAATGAAGGCAGCGAGAGGCACTTTTTTGGGTGTTCTAAAGCTGTGCTAGTTAGCAGCTGTTATAAGTAAGCAATGTAATTAATATATATGATGATCCTTGTAGAAATTACATTTTATTTATGTTCTTAATACATCTTCTGTGATCATATATTGATGAGAGCTGCCATTCTGCCCCATTCCGTGGATGAAAAATGTTTGTCCTTCTATTTTTCCAAAATGTCCCGTTTTTTTGTTTCTCATGATCTGGTCACCCTAGACACAAGACAAACTTAGCTTGCCTTGGCTGTAAAGGAGTGTGGTGCGCACTGAGTCGCCCTTGCTGTTAAAACACAGAGATGGGGTTCTGACAAGACTGCAGTAATAGAGAGGGCGGGATAGGCATATGTAGGTTGGGCGGCTATTTGCACTTGGGTTGCTTTGGGATGTGGTCGCCCTTCTGAGTTGCAGGACCAGTGACGTTCTTTTGCAACCAACTTCGGGATATGATGGATATGGAGTTAGCGTGTGATAGGACTCAGCTGGATGCCCCGGGTGTTGCCAGCATAGAGTTAGACTTGAACGCGTCTCTAGCTGATCAGGACTTGAGTTTGACGGGTCCGCCTTTAGTTGTGTATTTGTGCCTGATGGCTGGACTGCGTTTCTTGACCAGGCTTGGGTTGAGGCAAGTCTTGGCTGAGCCAGGACATTGCTTATATAGGGTTACATGCCTCGCGTTGTTACGATCGTGCGTGGTCCCCTGAGCTGCGGGGGGCTGGACATTGTGGGGATTAGTAGGGATGGTTTGCGCTGGTCAGCGTAGGCAGCCCTGTGTGCGTGGAAGCCAGTGGGTGAAGTGGTGGTCTGTGCGCGACAGGCCAACCAACACACTGCACTCTAGACAAAGACAAACCTGCCATCCCCGCCAGTGCGCACTCCTGAGGCGCAGAAGAGCGCACCTGCGCCTCGAAGCGAGCGAAAGGAGGCGACGCTACCTCTGCCGAGCAAGCTGCAGCTCTCACACAGCTGGCGCTGCTGTCTTCCCAGTCCTGGAGGGCTTCTGGCGGTGCGCTGCTCCTCCCCAGAGGTCGGTCCCAGCTTCCCTCTCCCCCTTCTCCCCGCCAGCTCCGCGCACACGCCCTTAACCCCCGGCAGGGAGCAGCGTGTTCGGCGAGAGGCGGAGAGGCCGCTCACACTGCGGCAGCAGGTACCGAGCCCAGCCCGTCACCCCGCCCAAGAGCTCCAGAGGGCACCCGGGGCGGCGGCTACACGGCACAGAGTGGGGCCCTCGGAGAAATGGTCAAGAAGAAGTGGAGGAGCCCGGGAGAGCTGGAGAAGGGCTTGTCCGTGAGGGAGGATGCAGCTGCGGGCGCCGCCAGGAAGAGGAGCGCCAGCCGGGGGCGCTTCGCCGAATCCTGGAAAAGGATAAGTTCACGGCAGGGATCTACGAAGAGAGGTGGCAACCCCAACCAGCAGCCTCCGGTAAGGAAATCGCCCCTTTATCCCAGCCCTAGCGCACAGCGCCCTCAGCAGAAGCTCTTCAAGGTGCTAAACTCTCACGCCCGTTTTCCCTTCTGTTGGTCTGTCCGCAGCTATAATAGCGAGCGAGGCGCTCTCCAAGGTGCTGAAGTACCCTGCTCTCCCACGCTCTCTTAGGAGTACATCATGCTATGGGTTAAACCCATGCTCACCTACTTGCTGCAGCGCCCTAAGCTCCGAGGTGCTCCTCAAACCTGGCTGCCGGCACACCTTGCATTCAAGGCACACTCTTGCGCGCAGCTACCTGTAGAGCTGCTCTCGGCAGAAACGCTCTCTGAGATGCTGAACTGTCCCTTTTCACTCAACCGCGCTCCGTCGAACCCTTTTGTTCACCTGCCTGCAGCATCCCTCAGCAAGGACCGCATCCAAGGCGCTGAACTCTCTCACCTGTCCCGAAAATCCCTGTACAGTCTAACCCGACTGTCACACTTCCCAGCGACCAGCTCTCCGCGGTGCTGAACTGCCACCTGCCTCACAATTCCTGTAGCCATCTAACTTTACTGTCAGTGTTCACCCACACGCAGCACCCCTCAGAAAGGAGCTGCCCGCGGTGCTGAAGTTATCATTTTAGCGTCGAGCCGCGTGGGGGGCTGGGATCTTTGCTGTGGGCAACCCTTGCACTGGGGCGTCCCCGCTGCTTATCTGCCTGCAGTAGAGCTCTCAGCACAGGACCTCTCGCAGTGACAGACCCAGAGACCACTCTCTGCTCCCAGATACGACTGTCATCCCCAGCGCGCTCTGAGAAGTGCGCGAACACCTGGCTGAGGGCGCTGAATGCCGCGCGCATACCTCGATTCCCCTGCTGCTCAAGTTTCATCATCCTGACACAATGCAATGCTTCGTACAGAACGTCATGGGCACCCAGCTGGCATTTCCAAGGCAGGCTCTCATTTCCAAGGCAGGCTGGCATTTCCGAGCTTCGATTTAATGGTCACTCGAGAGGTTTTGTTATTGACTCTAACTCTAACAGAGCAAGAACCAAACACGCGAAAAAAGTTCCAAGCGCTTCCTTGTGCCCACACCTCTCAACACTGGCTTGAACTAAGAGCTCGCACGGCCACCCCCCGCTTTCTGATTGGTAGATCTCTCTTGTCGTCTCCGCTCGAGTTGCTTAACATGCTTTCAAAAATAACACCGTCGTGTAAGTAGGGCAGCATGACTAAGTTGCAACGCTGCGAGAGTGGTAACGTTGGAAATGATGGCGAGCTTTAATCTGAAAGTGAAAACAAGAGCAGCTGTAGGTTTATAATGCCGGGGATGGCGCGGCGTCCCCCAAATAAAAGTAGCCTGCTTTGTAATGATTCGCGGTGACGGCCGGGGCTCGGCGCGCCCTCAAACTGTTGCTTCCTGGATCATAGTCTGATGCTTGCAAGATGAATATATTTGTTACAAAATTAAGCAGAAATCCATTTGCCAATGTGACCCAGTCCACTCACTGTCAGGGTTTTCATTTATTATTATTTTTTGTGTCATTGCACTCCACGCGATCATGAATCTATTAACCTCGCAATACATGGCAGATTGCTGTTTTCACAGTCTCTGGTTGCACCACTAAAGAGACATCACCGAGCGAGTAGGTATTAAATGTCGCCGGAACCCGGAAACGGAAAGATGGGTTTATAAAGTACATGAATGCTAAATGTTTTAACGTGGCATGGTCTATTTTTGTTCAATGTGGCGTTAAAAGATCTGTTTCTCTTTGGAACCTGTACATATTTACTGCACATTCTATGTAGTTATGAATTAACATATTAATTGGCACAATCTGCAGTGTGCACCGCAATGAATGAGAAAATGGTGAATTTAAATTGTCATTTGTTACTAGGAAGGATTTTACTGAAACTGAGGAGAATTATTTTTAATTTGCAAGTTGGTGTTATGAAAGGATAGACGTGTTTTTGTTGATAAATTCTAATCGAAACGGCCAATTAACAAAGGTGATAATTAAAGTGTACGTTCATGTGTACTATTTATAGTTCAAGACAGAGTGGTGACGTAACATAGAGTAGCTCTTTTGCTTCTTCAAGCAAGTGTAATGTTGACAGGCCAGGGCGTAATGCTTTTGAAAGGTTCAGTAAAATTCAGTTGGAACATGCTTGCATAGCGCATGGCTACCCTCTAGGGGCCTCCAAGTTCTGGAAGACACCAGGGAACTTATTAAGTCCAAATTAGCCAAACAGTCAAGTTTTTAATAGTCTCCTAAAGGAACTTTCAGCCGCCATCTTCCTCAATTTAGTGGGCAAATCGTTCTACAGGTTTGCCACCAGGAAGAGAAGGATCTTCCTCTACTTCTTACTTTCCACACTCTTGGGGTCCATTATGATGTCGGGCGGATTTCCTCCGCCAGGCTGGCGGTGGCTACCGCCAGCCTGGCGGAGGAAATCCGCCCGACATCATCAGCTCAATTCTCCCCCGCCATATTAGTATGGCGGGAGGGACCGCAGCGGTGACAAACACCGCCCGCATGTTTTCCGCCCCGGTCGCCTTGCAGCCGGGGCGGAAAACCAGTAACATGGTGGTGGTGTCTGTTAGACACCGCCCGCCATATTACAATGGGCTTTGGACAATGCCGCCACGGAAAGGCATGCGGAGACTCCCTGCGGGGACCCATTGCGGGCCCCCTGGGAGTCCGTGGCTTAGGGGGGTGCACATGGGTCGTACCTATGGTACCCCCCCATATTTCAAAGTGCAACATGGCAGGCACCGTGCGGTGCCTGTAATGTTGCGCTTTGAAAAGCACAACGTGCACTTTTACCATTGCGGCGGGCGGAGATTTCTGCTCCGCCCGCCGCAATGGTAAGCATACAGGATGCGCCCGCCTGTGTGGCGGGCGCATCCTAACGCCAATGTCGGGACCCCGGCACTGTTAGCGGGCGGTCCACTTCTCCATTAGGGTGGCGGGCGGTCAAAGCCCACCCGCCACCAGGAAGAGAAGGATCTTCCTCTACTTCTTACTTTCCACACTCTTGGGGTCCATTATGATGTCGGGCGGATTTCCTCCGCCAGGCTGGCGGTGGCTACCGCCAGCCTGGCGGAGGAAATCCGCCCGACATCATCAGCTCAATTCTCCCCCGCCATATTAGTATGGCGGGAGGGACCGCAGCGGTGACAAACACCGCCCGCATGTTTTCCGCCCCGGTCGCCTTGCAGCCGGGGCGGAAAACCAGTAACATGGTGGCGGTGTCTGTTAGACACCGCCCGCCATATTACAATGGGCTTTGAACAATGCCGCCACGGAAAGGCATGCGGAGACTCCCTGCGGGGACCCATTGCGGGCCCCCTGGGAGTCCGTGGCTTAGGGGGGTGCACATGGGTCGTACCTATGGTACCCCCCCATATTTCAAAGTGCAACATGGCAGGCACCGTGCGGTGCCTGTAATGTTGCGCTTTGAAAAGCACAACGTGCACTTTTACCATTGCGGCGGGCGGAGATTTCTGCTCCGCCCGCCGCAATGGTAAGCATACAGGATGCGCCCGCCTGTGTGGCGGGCGCATCCTAATGCCAATGTCGGGACCCCGGCACTGTTAGCGGGCGGTCCACTTCTCCATTAGGGTGGCGGGCGGGCAAAGCCCACCCGCCATCCTAATGGACCCCTTGGTGTTTCAACTCATTTTAGGGAGGATGATCTCAGCGATCTCCTGGGCACATAAGGCAGAATCATGAAAAAAATAATTTGGGGGACTTTTATATGATGTGCTTTATGAGCAATGCATAGAGGCTGAAATTGAATACTTTGTTTTACCCAGAACTAGTGCAAAGCAGCAAGGGACCCAGATACAGATTGATGCCTCGGTATCTTAAGTAGCAGCCTGGCTGCTGTGTTCTGAATAACCTGAAGCCTTTTCAACACTTAAAGCAGACATTCAGTAAAGGGAATTTCCGTAATCTAAACGGGAAAAGCATCAATGACTGCACCACTATCCTCAGAGAGGGCGGTGGAAGGAGGCCTGAAATCCTTCTGAGTATTCTCATGATACCATAACAGGAGGATGTCATTTTACTAACTTGGGTTTCAAAGGTGAGGCTCTCATCCAGCCAAAAGCTCAGATTCTTCATTTGGACTTTGGCTGGGGCCAAATACTTAAGGATTTAACCAACAGACTGATGCCAAGCAGTTCATATTTTCACCAACCACCATCTCCTCCGTTTCGTCACCACTGAGTTTCAGACAAAAACGTGGCATCCACTCCTCAGCCTCCTTCAGGCAAGGCTCTAACTGACCCATGTCATCATGATTGTCCTGAGTGAAGCAGATGATGATCTGAGTATCATATGCATACAAAATGAATGAGAGACCATAAGATTGAATGATCTCCTCTAAAGGACTGACATCCAGATTAAAAAGTGTGGGAATAAGCAAAGAATCCTGAGGCTCTCCACAGTCAAGGGAGAAGGTATCAGAATAAAATGGATTGTCATAAACCTGAAAGGTTCTATGGTCAAAGAATGAGGAAAGCCAACAAAGTACCACTTCTTATATTCCTGCAGCTGTTAGTCTATGCCAGGATGTAAAGAAATTTCCACCACAAATAGCAACACAAAAAATCCATCTTTTAATGTACGCTGACGATGCAGTAATTTTTGTCCTCACCCTATTAGGCCTTCAGTGAAATATTGAGGCATTACTTAATTATACAGAAATTAACTTCCTAAAATTAAATACTTCAAAAACGAAAATACGAATGTTCAGGGGAAGGAAAAATGTTAAATCCTTCACCTGGAAATTAGGAGGAATACCACTTGAAGTAGTGTCTTCTTATACCTATTTAGGGAGAGTAATCTCTCAGTGTCTTGAAACTGCTTCGCATTTCCTACAGAGTGAAATAAAAGCGGTAAACCACTCCAGTTCAATAAAAAGGTTCTAATAAATCTCAGGGAGGCGTCATTTTCTTGCTTTCCTGGAAATTTATTGCACAAAGATCACCCCTATACTAATCTATGGGCTAGAATATATCACTGTACAAAAATGGGATTTTCTAAACCTCAAAAAAATGGAAATTCCTGTGTACGATCACTTGTACAAGTCAAGCCATACCTGTGCAACCACTCCGGCTGAAACTAGAGGTAGTTAGCACACACACAAAAGCCTTGGCAAATCTTATCAGTTGGGCCCATAACCTATTACATGCACATGTAGGCTCATTGAGAGCGCTCTTATGCCAGGAAACATTTAGGGCTGACTCAGGGAAAAATACCTTTAAGTAGAACTTAGTGACTACTCTGGAGTTTTTTCAATGTTCTACAAATCTCCTCCAATCTTGGTCTCCAGCGCTTTTGAAGTTCTTCCTGAAACAATCCAGCCTGAGATTGAGCTTTGAGAAGCTTCATTGCCCCCTGCATTTAATTATAAGCCTGTTTTAGCAGCAGTGGAATATAAAGTCAGTCCCAAATATTTGAGTTTTTCATTAGGTCACAAGGTTAGGTGCTGCATTCTGATGCTAGTACTGAGGATACTACCACATAAAGACCTAACTAAAAACTGGGGTGGTGCATTTCATAAATCAGCTCTCTGTGATCTTTGCTGTGGAGGAATCCAAGATTTGGCACATGTATTATTTGTTTGTCCCAACAAACGTTTGGTTGAGGTACAGTGCCGTTTTATAAAAACAATCTGTACTAAGTATAATATCTCTAGAACCATAGACCTGTTGCAGTTAATAAGTGCTCCCTCGATTAATTTGTATGCTAATAAGTATTAATATTTTAAAAAACTTTTTTACAATTGTTTTAGATATGTGAAACTATGACTAACACTATATTTTATGTATTTATGGTATTTTTATATTGTGGATCTCTGATGAGGTCTATGTCAATAACATTTGATTTGATTAGTCTGTGCCCTAAGGTATCATGAGAGACGATGTAAAACAGTTTCTGTGTTATATCCCATTTAGAAACCCATTTGCGTATGATGAAGCACATTGTTTTGTTCTAAAAAAGTACGGCGATGCTATTTTATGTTTTTTTCCAGAACCATGTCCATTATGGGTAGCAGAGGTATTTGCTTCTAGTTTTCTACTTGTGAAGGATCAAGGGTTTCCATTTGGATGCTATACAAAAATAGGTCTACAAAGAGCGCTCATTGCCCTTAATACATACAATATAAAAAACAATCTTCTGATGAATGAGTCAAAAACCAAAAATGTGATTTTTGGGAAACATCAAAAAAAGAAAATGTTGTCTTGGTAAGCAGAAGGTCTACATATGGCTACCTACACTAACTATAATTATCTAGGAGTTTGGTTTAACGAAAGAGGAAATCAAGTAGCACATCTCAAACACCTTCGGCCCAAGGGAGCAGGGGTCATACATAGTCTGAGGTGCTTGAATCGGCATTTACACAGTCCCACAGCCGAATCAATCCTGAGGGTTCTACAAGCCAAACTACTCCTGGCAGTGTCCTACGGTCACCTAGCTTTCACTGGTAAAATGGACTCATTTTTAGTGAATTATCAAATAATGGCCTATAAGAAAATATTTTCGGCTCCCCAGCATGCAAGGAGGGCGAGGCTAAGACTTGAGCTGGGCCTTGCAAGTGCAGATCTTCACTATCTAGGAGACCTAATTAAATTCCATATCTACACTTTGTGTGTACCTGCTCAATCCATGAAAGAACAATTGCAATCAGTGTTCATGGACAAACTCTCTCCCTGGTAGAGACAGCTGCACTTGGCCACTTCCACATTGAAGATTGAAATCATAAGCCTCTCTAATTCAATCATTCCCCTGTCAACATGGAAAAAAACAAAAAAAAAAGAATCACTTTAGTGTCATTCGAGAGAGACATTGCTCGGCTTCCCAAAAAAACACAATTTCAGCTTTTGACGCCTCGTATATTTAGGGGAAACCTCTGCCATATTTTAATTACTCTCTCCAATCACAGACTCGCAATAAAATTATTTATATGAGGCTGTTAACCTTTCCAATTTATAATTTTAACCCGCTGTGGGGTCGGAGGAATGGTCAGTTAACTTGTAGGCTCTGCAATTATCTACATGAGTCCTGGTTACATCTGCTATGTTTTTGCCCCATCTTGCCAACAAACGTTAATGTCTACTGGTTCCAATCTATTAGGAAAAATTACTGAGACATTGCAGGGAAGCATCTAATTTGTGCTTCAGTAATAATTCAGCCCAAGTTCTAGCAGGGGCTGGAAAGTTTGCAAGTTTGTTAATATTAGTTTAACTGCACTGCATAATGTCCAGTACTAAGAGAAGACAAGTTCTATCCTTACTGCATAAACAAACGCGAATGAAAGTTAACTATCAGTAATAAGCATTGTGACATTTTGGTGTTGTCTTTCACACTATATACTCCACCTTTTGGACTAATCGGCTAATTGGGATATATTGCCATCAACCAGAAATGCTGCTTTTGGAATTGACATTTTATGTATTGCCAGATTTTATAAATGTGTATACAATTTTTAATCTTTGAAATTGTATTAAGTATCACTATGAAGGTTGTACATTACGGTCTCAATTAACTGTGTAATAAAATACTAATCTGCGCGGATGCTCAACCTCCGCTAGTAGTAAGAACTTTTTTTTGCAGTCCCTTTATTGTACTTTTGCACCCTCTTGAGGGTTTTCGTGGTGGTGCAGTAAGGCAGTTGCCTAAAGTGGCTTTAATGTACTACTGTCCCTGCATTAGGCAAGAGCAAAAGTCACTTATTCAATGGTAAAAGAAAAATCAAACATGGGAAACTGATTAAATGGAACTTGTTCATTTTAAGTTCTCATTCCAGTTATTCCTTACTGGAGTTGATTTGCATTATCTTTGAATCAGGACCACTGCTGTTTTAGTCTCTAAACATACCAAATGATATATGAAGAGAATACTATGACCTCATCTCAACTATTTATATATCACGCAATGACTATGAATTATCGCAACCACATGTATAACCAGAAATTCCTTTGATTGCAAGGTCACTTATTCCATATGGAATTGTTAGCTATAATGGAGGTCTGTTAAACAACTCAACCCCATTAGACCAATCAGATACAACTTGTTAATTTTTAAGCAATATTGCAATACAGACTAAAAATATATCAGAAGACAAGTACATTCTACCAAAATAATGAATACACTTTAATTTTGTGTTCCTGAATATTTGCAATAAAGATAGTTTTAAGCTCTTTATGTGTTTTGGAAAACCATAATATCTACAGTAATTTATGCTATTCATGCCATGCATAAAACACATACAGAAGGCCTGCCTTTCTCTAATCAATTATTTTTTATTTAGACTTAGATGTGACACTCTAATGCATTTCCTGTAATAAGACATGTATACTCAGGTAGACTACACTTTGTGTATCAGAGTGTTATTAAACCAGCCCTACTATTGGAGATTCATGAGTTAGTCAGACCTAAGTGTGGACTTAGACACAGCTGCTCACAAAACAATCTTTCTGATAGTTGAAGTAGAGCAAGCTGTTATAGTAATACATAAGCCCATTTGATGAACAATATCAACCTACGTAAATATTGCACACACAATATTGAGGGTCACTATCATGAAGTTAAGTCTCGATAGTGAAGAATAGATTGCAATTAGACTTGATTACTCACATTTTCATCTCAAATGCTCTTTTAAATTATGGCATACCTATATTAAGTTACTTATGCAAGGCATTTCATTTAGAAGGCTGTGATGCGCACAGGAGAGATACTTGCAGGTTATTGGAGAGCTACCAGTAGCTCACGAGCTAATCATTGGAAAAGCCTGGGCTAAAAGGTTGAGCAGGTATTTTTGTAGTCAAAAACAAAAAAACTCAGTCATTGACAGTGGATATAATGATTCCTTCTCAGTTATGAATTATTTTTTATTTCTGTATCAATATTTTAAAATAACAGACTATTTTCTAAGCTACTACTACTAATTAAATCACTCACACATCATAAGAATTATACATTTATTGCATTTTTTGGACTCTTGATTCATCAAGTACTTCTCATCGTCAGTCATGTATATAAATAAAATGAAATATTCGAAACTATTCTGCAGGGATGGTTTTTAATCAAAAGTAGCGCTGCATAATTTACCTTTTTATACCATATAATTCAGTTAGCCCTGATGCATCCATTATTTATCTATTGCAGCATAATTTCGGTGGCAATGGTTTTATCTTCTTGGCCATGTATGCAGGGACAAAGTGACTATACTGTTATGTCGCACAGCTTATTCACATGGTATCACAATTGTTGACTGCTTTAACCACAGCATGACTCTAGTATGCTGTGTTGCTTTGATATGAGTCAGTAAATAAGATTAGTCATTGTCCTCCATTCTACCAGAGGATCCAAGCCTTAGCAAAGGGAATACAGGAGGGTAATGGAGAGTAATGCAAACAATTGAGCAGCTCTTAGGTCTAGAATATTTTAATATCATTAATGTGCTAGCCCTGACACCTATGCTTTTTTAATCAGTATATTCCATTTCTGACCCCTTTGACCTCTCTTCTGTTTTTTGCCAGATCTTGAAAATGAGTTTTAGGTTCTTAGAAAGGTTATAAAGCAATCCAATAGCTTGCAACTCTGTGTGAGTAAACTGACTGATTGTTGGGTTGCCACTGTTGATATATTTATGACGAGATGATAGAGTTTATTTGTGAGTAAAATTGTTGTAATCAAATATTAGCAGTACCAGATTTAAGGAATGTTTGCAAGATTGAAAGAAAGTGCCAGGGGCTATTGAATTCTACCATTCAACATTCTGTAGGAATCAGGTGAATATTTGAACATTTCTAGTTACATAAAAGACTTAGGGTGACCATGTTTCCTAGTTAAATGCATATCACTTCCATTAAAGTTAGTCCCTGAAGCCAATATGGTCTCCCTAATATTTTTTCTTGGCTATCCCTCCTTGACTCACCCAAACCTCATTCTACTACTATGATCTCCTATATAGCCTTTTCTACACTCATCCATCGTCTATCCTTCCTTGACTCACCCCAAACCTCTTTTTACTACTATGATCTCCAAAATAACACTTCCTACACTCTTGCTTGCTCTACCCCTCCTCTGACTCATTCCAAACCGGATTTTACTGCTGTAATCTCCCTATTAGCCCTTACTAGACTCTTCCATCCTCTATCTCTCTTTTGACTCATCCCAAACCTCATCTAAATAATATGATCTCCCAAATAACACTATCTAGACTCTTCCCCATCTTACCATCATTAATCCTATTCAATCCAACTAACAGACTCCAATGTTCACCACTCCAATGAACACCTCATACTTCCCTATACCAATCCTCCACTAATCCTTTGGGGCCCGGAGTAACGTGCTACTCACCCAAAAGCACTTCAATGCTTTGTCAGGGGTAATTAGCGCTATGGAATTCCAATTACAGTAGCCAAGGGTTGCGTCAAAATGTGATGCATGGATTATCAAACTTTACATGTCTTTGAAATTTAGCTTTTGTCGAGGGGACTGAAACGTTGTAAGCACATTTTAAGTGTTATAGCTAAATAGTTGTCCTTATTTATAAGTCTGTCTATCCATGGATATTAGAATTGTATATGAATTGAAAACAAGAAGAACGATCGCACTCCTGGGTGGGTACAAAGGTGTTCTGGTTGTTTGTAAGTATGTTGGTGCTATTTGAGTACTTCCTTCTGAGTAGAGGAATTCAAGATGTGAACACAGTTGCGTTATTCCAACCAATAGTAACGTCCCCAAATGCACTCAGAAAGCAATTTGCTTAAAAAGTTGTTGTCTTTTTAAATAAAGTTTTATTGAAATATCCTTTGAAATTTATTCAAATTCTTTAGATGTTATTTTCACATCAGTTTGTACATTGTCATCATTTCTTTTTTTCTTTTTTTACATGGCCCAATGCATTTCGGGCAGATTGCCCTTCATCGGGGGCATTTTCATGCTTCCAAAGGGAAACAGTTGAAATGTCGACGGCATAAAAAATAGGAAATGGGATTCGTTCGTGTTCTTCAGTATCTTAATGTGGCCACGTGGTTACTCGTGGTTCACAATACTGTGTGCAGATTCGTGTGTTTAAGAATCGCGACTTCGGTCAGCTGGGAGTTGCTTCCGGAATTCACTTGAATTGTATATACATAATGCTTACCTCCCCTGCTGCAGCATTAAAACATAGGTCTTCCAGCCCAAAGCTCAATATATCTTATGCTGCAGAACATGACACTTGCCACACTCCACATACTCCTTCCATAAGTTACACTTTTATGTGCTATACTCTTAAGGCTACAGAAAAATGACTTCCTTTATATTTCAAATAATTGGTCTTTTAAACGAAAAGTAGCATTGTTGCTGTAACATCATCTTTTGAGCTTGACATGTAAAGATAGTTTTGGAGTGAAGAAAATGCGAAGCAAAGCTTAAGCCTTCTATGTTCTGAAACTGTTACACACCGAGTTATGGCCTCCGTGATCCAAAAGAAACCATTTGATTTTTTGTGGCACATTGTCCTACTGCTTGTGTAATGCATGGGATGAAAGAATACCAGGGAGCAGACTGTCTAGATCAGTGATACTCAAAGTACGGCACAGGGCCACTTGCGGCCCTCTCGACCTTTTATGTGACCCCCTGGTGGACAGCAGCATGAACTGCTGTTTACTTTCTGAGCACTAATATTCAGATTTTTTTTTAGAATAAATCAGCAAACATTTATTTGCTGGTAACATTAAGTTATTAAGTAACTACGGTGGTGTCCTGCACCGCTTAACTCTAGTTGACCTGCAAATAAATACTTGTCCACTTATTTAACATTTTATTTGACCTCTTTACACAATCCCTGACCCATCCAGATCCCCTCCTGCCACCCTGCTAGCATTTGTAAGGCCCTCGGCCACACCACAGACCATCCTTTATGGCCCTTGGGCAAATGTATGCGAGTACCCATGGTCTGGTGCTGATGCCTCAAGTGCCAGCAGCTCATCCAGTAACAAAGAGTGCAGATCTGAAACTTGGAGAGAAGGTGAGCGTTCTGAAGGACACTATGCATTTTATCCATAGGGTTATGTTACATATTTGAAGGGGGCGGCAAAGTGATGATGTCACTGACGGTAGTTTTGCAGGATAAATGTGAATAGCTGCATAGTTATCAAATTCGTTTTTCCACATTTCAGAGCCGCTTTAGATTATAACACGATACTAGGAAGAGCCACGTGTGCTAGGGCCTCTAGTGACTATTATGTTACATTTTAAAAATGGTCTTCCTTTCAGGAAACGATTATTGTAGGCTGTAATCAAATTATTCCCTTGATTGGAGCCATCAGTAAACGGAGCAAGTTATATGCAAATGCCTTTGTGACCTGGCCTGAACTTGTAGCCTTCAGTTTCAGAAGGGAAACAATTGGGGGGAACGCCATTTACATTTTAATGGACATTGAAGTCCAGTTGGCCTCGTGCATTTACACACTTTCTGGTTTCATCCAGACCAGAAAATGTGTAAGGACCGATAAAATATAATGCATGAGTCTATAGCATGCAATGCATGTACCTTGTGGGCTTTTTACAAGGTAAGCAGCATTGCGGTTAACATATAAATCTGCATCTAACATATAAATCTGCATCTGGGGTTGATAGACTTGGCCTGCTAGATGCACTAGCTTACTCTACTCAGCCCATTCCCAGCTATCTGATAAATGAAGAGCAAAGCCCTCTGGTTCAGGTCTGGAACTTTAAATTTATCTTTTGTTCAGAGGATATGTCCATGGTTAATTTAGAAAGCTAATTAGGAGTTATTGAAATATTACACTTGCTCTAAGATGTAAGATAAGTTGAGGTTCAGCCATATTATGGCTGGCCAGGAATGAAACACTGTTGCTTCTTAGAGAAGCCTGGGATGAATTCAACCAGGAGACAAGAAAAGAGGTCCTCTGTTAAATCTGAGTGTTCTAAAGGAAAGAATAGATCCTGCCTAGCTTCCCAGCTTTAACCTTTTCTCTTGTTGAGTATGGGGTTCATCTAAGGATTCTGGCAAAATATATGTGGGCTTTGTGATAGAATCAGCTCTGAACAGGATATGGCTGAAGTGGTCTCAGTTGTGAATCATATAGGGTTACCCTAGTTATTAATTTCTCTATTCATCCTTACTTTGGCTAAAATCTGCATGAGTATGGCACATTGAACTTCATAACACTCAAATAGTTTACTGAATTTAGTACTTTGTTAGCTGCAGTAGTACCTATCCGTGAAGTGCACCACAGCAATTAGTGAACACTTCAGATTACATGAATTGGGTTTAAGTGGTAAAGATGTTTGCTCACACAATGAAAGTGGTTTACATAGGGGCCGATTATGATCGCGGACAGACTTGAGTCCGTCCGCGACCCCTGAGGAGGAGGGAACGTCCGCCAGGGCTGCGACGTTCCCTCCGAGCAGATTAGGATGTGACCGCCAGGGTGGCGGTCACATCCTCTATCTTTAACATTGCGGCGGGTGCAGCTTCAAGCTGCACCCGCCGCAAGGTTAAAAATGCATGCATCGCATTTGCATGCACAAAGCGGCAGGCACCATGCAGTGCCTGCTGCTTTGTGCACGCAAATGCAGGGGGGTACCATAGGTACCCCCCATGTGCACCCCCCACCCCGCCTTCACCCAGGGGGCCCGCAACGGGCCCCCGAAGTGAAAGTCTGTATGCTTTTCCACAGCGGAAAAGCCGCCGTGGAAAAGCATGACTTTGCCAACATCCTAATATGGCTGGCGGTGTCTGATAGACACCGCCAGCCATGTTAGAGCTTTTCCGCCGCGGTCGGAAGGCGACCGCTGCGGAAAAGCTGCGGACGGAATTCCAGACCCACCAGCCATCCTAATATGGCGGTGGGTCTTTGGAGGCTCCGCAGCAGTTTTCCGCATCCTCCGGCCCGGCGTTGGCTTCCGCCGGCCCGGAAGATACGGAAAAACCGCAATCATAATCGGCCCCATAGTGTGAGGACAAAGCTGCAGTTCAGATATATATCTACCAAAAGTTACACTAGGGCCTTTTGCTGACCCTTGTCGTGCTTAACTTGTACTCTGAAAAAATCCCTTCTGTGTTGAAGGACAATCAACCTTTCCACCAATTCTAGATAATGAACACAGGCATAACCTTTTATGGTTTCATGGACCAAGCGGAAAGGTGGCATGAAAAGAAGATTGATAAACTGCATAGCTGCTCAATGGCAAATCATTTGGGTGTTAACATAATCAATACAAAAGTTTTGAATTTTGGGAGTAAATTGAAGCAGAACTTTGGGCCCACTCACAAAGCTTTTTCTTGAGATGGTGTGACATACTTCGGCATTGACGTACATTAGTCCTGAATATCCAGGCTTTACTCACAAATCATTTTCAGCGAGAGACCTCGTCATAGTCTATGCTTCAAAGTCATGTACTAACAAATTTCCAGGAATAAGACTTACTTAGAGTACGTAAGGGTCAGGAATATTGCAGACAGAATATCGATGGGACACACTATTGTGACGAGACTATCAAGATACAAAATATCGAAAGGTAAGTTAGTATAGAATTTTCTGTATTTTACTCCACACATACATACAATGCTGATGTATATATTTTCAAGGTGCGTAGATGTGGAGTTGAGAATAGTAAATCCATATCTCCCTTTGTGCATGTTCCTCTTTGATATTTTGCCCCTCAATGTTCACAATTGTGACCCTTAAATTATCTGCCTTCTATATTAGGTTTATGGATCAGACATTTAATGAGTGCCACTTGATTATGTCTGTTCTGGGACCAGAAAGGTGCCCCACAGTGCATTGCACAATCCTATGTAGAGACTTGTATGCATTTATGATTAAAACCAACTTGGGATCATTTTAGTTGAAAGCAGGCGTTAGATCTTGTAAAATTTAAAGGTTTCATGGTTGCAAATCTGGGTCTTTAGAATTGATAGGGTTTTTATTTTTTGCTTTTTCCTGTTTCCCAGATAGAAGGAAGAAAATATAAAAATCAAGAGGTGGTTAAGGTATTTATAAAGAAAAATGTTCTCGATTGCGAGTAGCAATTTGCGAGTCGCAAAATGCCATTTACAACAGTGTCAGAGACACTGTTTGCGATTCCCAGTGGGTCGTAAATTGCATGCCTCATCAGTATTCATGAGGCACACGCAATTTGCGATGCTTTTGGGAATTTCTGGGCCTCCCTGGGATGGTGGCCTGCTGGGCTCAGCAGATCTCCATGTCTGGGACTGCTTTTAAATAAAGCAGTTTTTTAATTTTTTTTAAATGCAGTCCGTTTTCCTTAAATGAAAACGGAATGCATTTAAAAAAACAAAAAGGAAACCTTTTCATTTCATTTTTTAAGGGCAGGTAGTGGTCCCTGGAACCACTGCCTGCCCCTATAAAATATTTCCCCTAAATTCACAAAGGGGAAGGGGTACCCTGGGGACCCCATCTCTTTTGCAGGTGAATTACCACCCTCTAGAAGAGGGTGGAAAAATGCGAGTACTTTGCGACGGCAATTGTGGTCGCAAAAAATTCTTACATGGCTTGTGGGGTCGCTATTAGGAAGGGAACGCCCCTTCCTAGTAGCGAGTTGCAAAACACTATTTTGCGAGTCGCAAATTATTTGCAACTCGCAAAATAGTGTTAGTACATGGCTCCGAGGATTTTTGCATGCGCAAACGGGTGGCAAACCCATTTGCGCATGCAAAAATGGATCGTTCATCTGGCCCTGTGTGATTTGTACCTGGACTTTCAAATCACCTCAATATGGCTGTTACCTTGCTATGTCAATTCTAATTGACATTCAAGTGGGCGGTCCGAGTTTGGTGGCAGCTACTCCCCGCTGGGCGCTGAGCACCGAATTCATTTAAACGCAGCCCGTGTTCAGAGGCTGGGAATTATTTTTATGCACTTCGCGCTGTGTATTTGAGCAGAAGCTCTAATTTTAAAAATTGCTAGAACTGTTATAGAATTTGTAGGATGTTTTTAATAGCACTCTGTTAAAAACGAGCACTCACTTGCACTCACCTGTGACCCTAATTGTGTCCCGTGAACTGTTTCCGCCTAGTTCTAAGGCAACCGGCACTCTAGCCAATCGCGGTTGTCGAGGGCGGGACAGGGGCGGCACCTCACGGAGCGTCGAGCGGTTAGCGCTCTAGACCTCCGCTTCTTGAGGGTATTTAGGTTGCGAGGAGGCAGACGTTCCACGCGGTCCGAGTTTGGTGGCAGCTACTCCCCGCTGGGCGCTGAGCACCGCAAAAATGGATCGTTCATCTGGCCCTGTGTGATTTGTACCTGGACTTTCAAATCACCTCAATATGGCTGTTACCTTGCTATGTCAATTCTAATTGACATTCAAGTGGGCGGTCCGAGTTTGGTGGCAGCTACTCCCCGCTGGGCGCTGAGCACCGAATTCATTTAAACGCAGCCCGTGTTCAGAGGCTGGGAATTATTTTTATGCACTTCGCGCTGTGTATTTGAGCAGAAGCTCTAATTTTAAAAATTGCTAGAACTGTTATAGAATTTGTAGGATGTTTTTAATAGCACTCTGTTAAAAACGAGCACTCACTTGCACTCACCTGTGACCCTAATTGTGTCCCGTGAACTGTTTCCGCCTAGTTCTAAGGCAACCGGCACTCTAGCCAATCGCGGTTGTCGAGGGCGGGACAGGGGCGGCACCTCACGGAGCGTCGAGCGGTTAGCGCTCTAGACCTCCGCTTCTTGAGGGTATTTAGGTTGCGAGGAGGCAGACGTTCCACGCGGTCCGAGTTTGGTGGCAGCTACTCCCCGCTGGGCGCTGAGCACCGAATTCATTTAAACGCAGCCCGTGTTCAGAGGCTGGGAATTATTTTTATGCACTTCGCGCTGTGTATTTGAGCAGAAGCTCTAATTTTAAAAATTGCTAGAACTGTTATAGAATTTGTAGGATGTTTTTAATAGCACTCTGTTAAAAACGAGCACTCACTTGCACTCACCTGTGACCCTAATTGTGTCCCGTGAACTGTTTCCGCCTAGTTCTAAGGCAACCGGCACTCTAGCCAATCGCGGTTGTCGAGGGCGGGACAGGGGCGGCACCTCACGGAGCGTCGAGCGGTTAGCGCTCTAGACCTCCGCTTCTTGAGGGTATTTAGCTACTCGTCAGCCCCAGCGCGCAGCGATGGCGCGCAGGGTAGGCGCCATCGACTGCGCCGAAGACGAGCCAAAGACCAGCCCGTCTGTGCCCGTCCGGGCCAGGTCGGGGCATGGGGCAGGAAACGCTGTCAGAGGTATGCTCTCGGCGGGCCAACTAAAGGCTCTGCGCCCTTGTACAAATAGTAAATGCTCTACTTTAACTCCTGTATTAGCGGGCTCCCAAAGCTGTCATCATTGTGCTTTTGCTTTATCGAATTATCAGCCCTACCCAGATGTGACACACAAACGTAGGATACCGTCTCCAACAGTGGCTCAGAACACTCGTTCTTTTACATTTTATACTGTCAACTGCAGATCATTGCCTCAACATAAAGCAGACATTTACCATCTTTTAATAGAAGAAAAACCATGTGCGGTTTTCCTTACAGAGACATGGTTGCACGATGGTGCTGGTCCAGATGTAGCGGCCGCACTACCCTCTAATTATGCTATCGCTAGAGTCGATAGGGAAAGACAGGTTGGAGGGGGGATTGCTGTAATTTTTAAGAGGGAATTCAATTGTGTTTTCCAAGCGGTTAACATCCCAGGATGTGAAGCAGCATTTTTTAAAATTGCACTGAACCCTAATTTTACCTTTTCTGGTTTTTTAATTTATCGCCCTCCTGGAGGCAGTAATATTTGGGCTGCGAATTTGGCCAACGTCATTTCACCTTATTTTCTGAATGCCCAAAATCTGACCTTACTGGGTGATTTAAATCTCCATCTGGAGGATACATCAAATAGCACGGTTGTTAACCTTCTGGAAGATTTGAACACTCTTAATATGACATTGCGGAATGAGGGTCCCACTCACCAAGCCGGCCATTTGCTGGACCCCATAATATCCAACTTACACGAACTAAAATGGTTGAAAACCGACCCTATCTGTTGGTCGGACCACTTTTTAACCCTTTTTAGCATTTCCCCTACTGACCCTAAGCCGTCACTTTCTGCTCGGCCCCCAATTCTTATGAGAAATTGGAAAAGGTTAGATCTGTCCGAGTTGCAGAGTGCACTAAAGATTCACCCCCCCGTCTTGGGCACCGATATGGAAACGATAGCGCGTGAAGCCCATACCTGGCTGGAGAGAGCAGTCGACATCTGTTTGCCCGCTACTAAGTGCAGAGGCAATGTTCATGGCCCCCCGCCCCTTGGTACAATGCTGAATTACAACTAGAAAAAACCAAGTGTAAGGCATTAGAGCGGAAGTGGCGACAACATTACGATCCTTTAACAAAGGAAATTTATCGTAGTGCCAGAAACCTCTACCATAGAGCCTGCACTAGAGCTAAGGCTTGTTACATAACTGAGACTATCAACACAGCCGCAAACAAAGCACGGACTCTCTTTAACACTGTTAAGGAATTGGCCGGAGCAAATTCTATGGCTGCCACACCTCCCTTGACCCCCCAAAAATGCCAAAATCTTGCCACGTATTTTGTGGAAAAGATAGAGAAGATTATTGCCAATATTAATCCTCTGATGAGAGACGATGGGGAAGTTCCGTCCCCACGCTTGGCAAATCAAATAGGACCACGGCTTGACTCCTGGCCACTCATTTCCTTGGACATTCTGAAATCCTTAGTTGCGTCCATTAAATCAGGCTCTCCCTGTGATCCTCTCCCCATCAACATCCTGAGGCAGCTGGACGACCCAGCTCTGGGGACGATTGCTGATACATTAAATGCCTCCATCCATCTGGCAACTGTTCCAGCGGCGTGGAAGCATGCCATGGTCAGCCCGCTATTGAAAAAACCGACGGCTGATCCTGAGGTGCTGGCCAACTACCGCCCAATTTCCCTGTTGCCTGCGTTCTCTAAGATCTTAGAGAAGCACATTCACGGTGTACTCTCAATGTATACTGAGAACAATAATCTACTCCATTTTACTCAGTCAGGTTTTAGGGCCGGCCACTCCACCGAGTCCGCCCTCTTGGGAGTTACCGAAAAGATTAGGGGACTTTTGGATGAGGGGCAAACGGTTGCTCTTGTCTTACTTGATCTTAGTGCGGCCTTCGACACCATCTCACACAACAGACTACTTGCTAGGCTGAGTGATGATGGTGTCGGAGGGAAAGCGCTTGATTGGATCGCGTCCTACTTGAGCAACCGGACGTTTCAGATCTCGTCCTCGCAACCTCAGTCAGACACCTTTCTGTCTCCACATGGTGTGCCTCAGGGCTCAATTCTGAGCCCGTTGTTTTTTAATCTGTATCTCCGCCCACTCGCTGATTTAGCCGAGCGAGTTGGTCTAGAACTTATGTCTTATGCGGATGATTCGCAGATTATTTTTTCCCTTACCAACGCAAAGCCTTCATCCCCCTCTGCGTTGAAAACAGGCCTGCAGGAAGTCTTCAGCTGGATGTCAACTAATCAGCTGAAGCTTAACGGGGAGAAGACGGAGATTCTTCTCCTAGGGAAAAAGAGAGATCTATGGCAGGATACTCATTGGCCGCCCTCCCTGGGTGTTTTTCCCTGTCCGGCCACTCAAGTCAGAAACTTAGGGGTATGCATTGATGACTCTTTATCAATGAAACAGCAGGTAAACAAAGTAGCTGGTATGTGCTTCACCATCCTGAAATGGTTACGGAAGATCATTTGGATGCTGCCTATGGATACCCAGAAGACCGTAGTCAATGCACTGATTACATCTAGGCTTGACTACGGTAACATCTTATACCTGGGCTCCAATTTAGCTGTGATCAGGCGGCTCCAATTGGTCCAAAATTCCGCCGCCAGGCTGCTTTGTAAGATCCCTAGGACAGCCAGGATCTCAAAGCACCTAAAGGATCTTCACTGGCTTAGGGTTGAGAACCGGGTTCGGTTTAAAGCATTGACCTACATGTTTAGGATCAAGGCAGGGACTGCACCAAAGTACCTGCAGAATCTGGTTAGGCCCTACGTTCCTGAACGAAACCTCCGTTCTTCAAATGGAGCCAACTTTGTGGTTCCTAGATTTAAACTGGCCCGTATGGGGGGAAAGTCTTTCTCCCATCTGGGACCAGTTCTTTGGAACTCTTTGCCTTTGGGCCTGCGTAAGGAGGTAAATCTCGCCAGTTTCAAGAAAGGTGTAAAAACCTGGCTCTTTGACAAATAATTGCAGGCTTCAAATGGGTTGTTTTTCTGCGTTTTCGGTTGTTTTTTTCAGCTCTCACATCTGTTGCGCCGGGAAACCCTTTGTGGGTATCTGCGCGCATTATAAGTGCAAAAAATAAATAAATAAATAAATAAATTCCCCTTGTCTCCAAGACTGTGAGAAACGTATTTATCATGGACTGTATTCAACAGGATGAAAAAAAGTGCAGCCACGAATCCCCGAAATGCAGCTCAAAATTTCAATCCCACATATTTATATTGATCCTGAGCATTGCTGTTCATAGATAATGTGATTGTGATCTCCCCTCTTCCTTATTTTGTACATGCATTGACACCCCTCATTTCTTTTTATTTTATATATTTATGAGCATATGCCTGTTTCCCTTACCCCACTCCTGCAATTTGGCTTCAGGTGAACAATACACTATTTAAGGGTAAATAGTCCTATTTTATGCCTTCTAATATTTATTGAATTTTCCAATTACAATATGCAATATACAATGATATTCCACGTTTGTTAGAGATTTCTAACATTATCATGAGAGCAGGATTAAAGCGTAAATAGCCGTTCAAAAAGAGGAGAGCCATATTTGATTGAATAAAAGGTGATAATAGATTGAGTTAAAATCGAGCATAATTTATCACATCTAGTCTATTTTGGGATGGTTTGGCGATGTGCAATACATTCGAAGAATAAGCGTATATGAATTTAAACTTGCTAATAGTAAATATAATTCTACTCAGCTATGGCAGTGATTACAAGTTTATTCTGAGATGTAACATCATTGTGTTACTTTTGGTTATACCACTCAGTGTTCTTTTACATGTCTTTAAATAGTTAGCCTGACATTAGTATTTTACACTCCTGTCATCCGTACATGTGTAGTTGATTATGCTTGATATGGGCAGTAATGTGTGAGAACTATTCTGGGATTACTGTACATGTGTTGTTTCCTTCATGCGTGAGTGACATGTATAATTTATTCTTTACACATTACTCTTGCTCTTATTTTAATTGTTACCCTTAGAAGAGCATGATATATTTTATGATATATGAGGGATAACCCAGTATTATATGGGATAAAGTACCCCCCCTCGAACAATGTAAGGATAATGCAAGTCACTGAGGAGTTCTGAATCATATCGAAGAACAAGGCTAAAGGCTGTGTTCCTTTTTTAAGGTTATGGAACTCTGGGGGTGTCTTACAGTGGCCTTATCATGTACTGCTTGGTGCTTAGCTGTTTCATATAAAAGAGCGAGCATGTTTGCAAATATGAAGAATACAACTAAAACCTCTAGTGAAAATTGAACACATTAAAAACCTGTTAGATATTTGTTGCAAACATGTGTGAGAAAAAGTTCAAGATAGGGCAGTTTAAAAAAAAAAAGCTGCAGTAGCTCAGAATGTGTAGAAACATGCAGAAAGATTCTAGCTTTTCTCTAACTATCTAAGCAGTGCAAAAAATAAACATATTCTCTCTGCCGGTCATTGTAAGCTAGGAAACTAGAGTAGAAGAAATAAAAGCAAAGTTCTGTTTTTTTTTTAAACATACTATTACTGTAGCACCTTGACAACAGTAGGATCACGGCAAAGTTCTGTTTTCTTTGTTTGAAACATCTGCTTATATTATGCTCTGGGACCTGATCTGCATTTCACCTCAGCTGCTGGCTCTGGCAGCAGGCATTGTTATGTCAGGACTGGACTAGTCAAGTTCTGATGTCTTTCCTTTATAATGGGTTACTGGGCAAATCACAAGATGTTGACTATACAGCAACTAGAAAGTAACGTTTATATAGTGGTTACAGAATCCCATGCATTATATTGCATATATTTGTGATTGAATATTTTTATTTTCACCTTTTCGTGTTATAGTCTAGGAATCAAGGAAGGGACCCTATTTTTTACCTTCTCCTTTACTAAGTTTGCTTCCAATATTGTCTCTAATACAAAGTTATGTTAGCTATATCCTTCAGTCATTTTCATACTTTGGAGCCATTGCCAATGCCCATTTTAGTACCTCTCACTCAGCTGTTATTAGGCCACTACGACAGACATGAAGTCATACTTGCAATTTTCCGTAGGGCCATTGCATTATGCAGTGTTTCCATGTTACATACATTAGTTAGACTTCTTTCAGTACCCCACCCATCTTTCCTAAAAAGCTTTCCCACTGTAGACATATGGCTGTATAAAATCATAATACATGAAAATATTGGAAAACTTTGAATCGTGGACTCTTGGATTTCCTCATTATGGCTGTTCCGCACCTGTTCCTATTTTTCCTCTTCAAAAAATATTTCTAATGGTGGACTCATTATGTCTCTAAGATTGACAGATATTGATTTATCATGAACAGTATTAAACAGCATGGAATAAAGTGTAGCCACTAATCTCCTGTGTGTAGATCGATTTTCAATCTTTGAAAACACAAAAACTCTGTCACAGATCAGTTCCCACACAGAGATTTCTATCAGTATGCTCACTGCCATATAATTCTGATCATTCTGAGCTTGATTGTTCATTGATAATGTAATATCCACTCCTTCTTATCTGGTAGATGAATAGAAATCTTCACTACTTTTTAATTATTTTTCCAAAATAAACCACCTGAGCTTCCTAGTGTATTTGTGCTAACCAAAATCTAGGTGCAATGGTGCAATGGTGATGGTGTGAACTGTTGTGTTTACACCATGAGAAGTCCTATTCTGGAGTTACCAGTGCAGTCAGAAGTCATCTGTTCCTAGTTGTGTCACCTGGAGTCTTTCGCCTTTGGTGTCCTGAGCTCCAATACTATGAACTATCAGATTACAATGCGAGTACCACTCTTAGCACTTGGCTTTTAGGGCACCAACGCAGAGCAGTGCAAGGCTTCGTCTTGCCACTGCTTTTATTTTTAAAAAGGAAACGCACTTTAATAAACACACACACACACTGCATAAAAAATAAGAAATACTTACAAAATGGAAGTGCAAATACCAATTTGAAATCCTCCTGAAGACTCCCACCATCTACCTAGAGTGTAAATCTCATACCTTAAAAAAGGCCACAGTTTGCATCTAATCCCCCTAAACCCAGACTAGACACCATAGTTATGAGATACCCATAGCATATTAGCACCAGCAGGCACAAATTCCCAAAAGAGAAGTATCCCTTTAAACACCTATAGCAAGCCTACTAAGATATGCACTTTTAAGGCGTCAAGGTGCCCACACAGTATGAAGTTAGGCCTGCAGTCTTTTGCCATACATGTTACATTTTTAAACAAACGCCTAATGACTTTGCCACAACAATTGTAGCATTTGCCATTAATTATCAAAAAGCCAGACCTACTAGCTAATACAAAGTATTTCACAATATCAAGGGTAAAAAATTATAATGTTAACAAAAGGCAAGAAACAGCTCAGAATCCTCAGCAAGTAGGGTCCATCACTCCCAGAACAACACATATGTTCAGTGCTGGGAGTGGATTGATAGTAAACCAATTTTTCTCCCCACTAACTCTCCCCTCTGAGGAGACGTGGGGCATACACTTTTCTTCCTGTACAATGGGGGCAAGAAAAGGCTGACAGCGACTCCATGCCACCAGATCACATTTTTAACAAAGCAAATATGCAAAATTCGACAATCTCTAGTGGCATATGCTGTACTCCTTTACCCTGTTTTATTTTCTTTGATGTTGTTGCTCCAGTTTATTTTCCTTGGCTTGTTGCAACCCTGGCGTTACTATTTTTTCATTGCCTATTTACTCTTTTTGTAAGTTATGACCTGCAAGTACCCTTCTCAGTGCAGTGCACTCATACGGGCGTCTTCGAGATAAGCAGTCCTGTGGTCTTTCCTACTGCTGACAGTTACTTCCTGGTTCCAGGCAGAGGAAGGCGACTTCACTAACTCTGCCTGCTAATGTAATTCTTCTATTCTTGGTGTCTGAGGGATATTTGGTTGGTGCCCACCTGGTCCCCCTCTCTCCGAACCATGACGGCGAGGCATGGAGCTAGGGTAGAAGTCCAATCATCTTTGGTCACCGTGGTCAAACCGAGCAAGATCCAAAACCCCACTTCGAAATTTGGCTTGGGCGAAACTTGAATTAGCCATCATAATTTGCATAATCTCGTGATTTTTGCGTTACCCTTGTTATGCAAAGATTTGCTGTCATTTGTGGCAAAATCATAATACTGGATCAACCTGAACAATCAGAATGAGAGCGGCTATTTGCGTTTTTCGTGCTATTTTCTTAGTGCATATGCGTCCTCATATCAAAAAGTGAGAAGAGGATGCATTTCGTACTAAAATATTTCTTTAAATGACACATTTCTATTTTGGTTAATTTCATTCAATCTTCCAGAAATGACACACATTTCAGACCGTACTATAACTTGGAGAATTTGTCAAAGGTGCACACCACTGCTCGGCCGCCCTTTAGGACCCAATCCAAACCTGCTCCTCTGTATAAAATCTTAACTGCCCTCTTGACATTTTCCTCTGCCAGGTGCACACCAGTAATCAGAGCACCCAAGCAGTTGATTTTCTTCCCATGTTTAAGCGACCAAAAGTGATCCTAATATGTTGTGCAGTGTTGAGATAATTTTTGGGAATCAGGTACTTTGTGCTCCCAGTGGCATGTAGCAACCAGGGGTATGTTTCTGTGTCTTTATCACCTTCAGAATTCCTCACACTTTCCTACAGCCTCTGCCACTGCTTTTCTCTCGTTCTTTACAGCAGCTTGGTTGTAGTGACCTGGATCCCACCCATGGTCTTACTGGCAGCAGCACCCTAAGGTCCTCCGTTGCAGACCACTCAATTTGATTGCACTCTACAGACATCCAGTCCTTTGAGCACTTGCAGTATGACTGTGTGTCTAGCAAGAGCCTGTAGTGTCCATTACAGGGGCACCCACAATAGGATCAGGCCAAACACGTTTGAGTGGCCCATTATTCAGGGTCCCTGCAAGTCCACCTTTTACCGGCCCTGAGAGGAAGTAATAAAGGTAATGCACATAGCTCTGGAGAGAGTTCGTATGAGTCGAGAGTACAGGTCTGGAGTCCTCAATACCTCATAGGAGTTCATCAGCAGAAGCTGGTCCAGTCTCCGATCTTTGCAAGCCTCTATTGCCCTCAGGCTATGCAGGGGTTCAAAAATGGAGGTACAACTTCCTTTGATAGGCAAAGCACACACCCAACCGGGTGATGCCACATCGTAAATCTGCCCATTTTGTCACATACGGGACATAGCTTACGACCTTTCACACCATTTTGCTGCACACTAAGAAGGTCCTGAGGTCCCCATGGGACCCTGCTGGGTCAAAAAAGCATTTTTAAAAAACATTTTGCAGCAAAATCACAACTAAGTCACAATAGGTGACAAAAATAAAAACACCGAAGTGCTGGCTCCTGCGCTTGTTTGAATATTTGCCCCCGGGTTGGCCAGGTCCTGGGGTCTTATTTTTATTTTAAATAAGAGGAGGAGGCACACAAGGCTCCCCTTTCCAAGGACAATTTTAGCCCCGGGGCTGGCCGAGTGTAACAGAAAGTTGAGAGGGCCAAGCTGCCCTCCTTCCGAAGCTCTGAGAGCCCCAAGGACAACCACCTCCCAAGGCTTTAAGAAAAGAAGTAGAGGTATGCATGGACCCTCCATTGCCCAAAAGTGTACCGTTGACCACCACCTCCCCGGGGTCATGCTTATAGTAGAGGGAGCTGGCCCTCCCGGCCATACACAGCCCTGGGGACCACCACCTCCCTGAGCAAGCTCATGCTATTTAATTAAGAGGGGCCGTGCAGCCCCCTCCTGGATCCATTAATGGCCTTGGTAAACCCCACCCCCAGGGTCGGCTCCTTCTGTCTCCCGAACAAGAGCAAACACTAACTCTGCTTCCAGCTAGTGAGAGCTGTGAAACTGCTCCGGGTTGCTGGGAGCAGAATTTTCATCTGTGTCCCTGCCCTTGTCATGTGGGCAGGAAAACAGATGAAATAGTGCCTTCCCCATTGTAGAAGAGGGCAAAACAGAGAGCAGAAAATAAGCAGAAAAGGGTAAAACAGAGCAGAAGAGGGCAAAATGGGCAGAGTAGAAAAGGCAAAAAGGAGGGAAGAAAAACTAGCAGGAAAGGCAAAATGGAGGGTATAAAAACAAGGAGAAAAAGGCAAAACAAAGGGCTGAAAATTGAGCAGAAAAGGCATAACAGTGGGCAGAAAAACAAGCAGGAAAGGCAAATCAGAGGGCAGAACAATGAGCAAAAAAAGGGAAAGCTGAAGGCAGAAAAAGGAGCAGAAAAGGCAAAACAGAGGGTGGAAAAACAAGCGGAAAAGAAAAACAGAGCAAGAAACGAGATGAAGTGGCACAAATAGAGGGGTTGCACAGGGTAATGGACTGCTGCTAAGTTGGACAGGAGAACTGTTGCACTGGTAGGTGACACAAGGACCTACTTAATTTGTAGAGAAATTAAACCTTAACGGGGGAACACTTACATATATAAACATTGTAGGTGCCTCAATTAAATCTCCACTCCAGTTAAGGATAAATGATCCTGAACTCCTGGGCTTGACAAAGGCAAAGCCAGTGTGTTTTCTCAGAAATTCCACATTGAAAGATAATCAGAAATGCTTCATGGAGGTGAATACATCCTTGCACTATTGGAGTGCAATGTGTTGTGACTGTGTCACGTGGGTTCTTTCTTGTTCTTACCTGGTGAGAGCAGATTCTATTGTTCTAATTTTAAATGCCTTTACAAGTAAATAAATGTGCAAAATGGCCTGAAGCTCTGTCAATTTAGGCCCACCCCATACACCGTAGTAGTATGCAATGCCCTTCCCGTCTACTGCCAGGATGATTGGCAGCTTAACAAAAGGCGCCCAGTGCTTTTCCTTCAGATTTTGCTGACACATTTTTGATGCTGAGGAATATGAGGAAATCTCCACCACACTATCAAGCACTTACTTCATATAGTTATGTGGAAGTGCCCTTGTTTGACAGAGGTTTACCTCTTTGTACTCTCTTCATCTTCTCTATAGGAAGATTCATGTTATCACAAACTTCTAAATAAAGACACACAAGGAAAAATCACATTGCCAAAACGCACACAAGGTCACTGGTGACATTTAGTTTTTTCCATTACGCAGCTGTAGTATAGAATACATACTGGACATTTACCCAAAGAGGTAGCACTAAGTAATTAACCAGTAGAAAGTACTTCACTAGGATAGACATTATGTGGAAAACTATAGACTGTTTTTGGATAAATGGGCAGGTCTGGTCCCGCTGTGGCCCAGTCACTGACACATCCACACAGATACTTAGACACCCACTAACACACTCAGGCTCTCACAAAGTCACTGATGGACCAAATCAGTCACTGATACACCCACTCAGATACACAAGCACTCGCACACTGACTCACAGACCTACTCAGACAATCACATGCACTCATAGACTCAATTAGACACTCATGCACCCACTCACAGACATACTCAGACACTCTCACACCCATTCAAAAACCCATTCAGGCATCCATGCACCTACTCACAGAACCACTTAGACACTCACAGCCACTGACAGACCCATTCAGACACTCATGCACCCACTCACAGACCCACTCAGACATGCACACTCACTCGCAATCCCACTCAGACACTCATGTATCCACTTAAAGAACCACTCATACTCTCTCACACCCACTCACAGACCTGCTCAGAGACTCATGCACCAACTCACAGACCCACTCAGAGACTCAAACACCCACTCACAGACCCACTAAGAGACTCAAACACCCACTCACAGACTTGACTCACACACTTATGGAAGCACTTGCAAACCCATTTATGACACTCACACCTACTCAAGTACCCACTTAGACTCTCACTCAGACACTCATTAACCCACTCAGACACTCACCCACCCACTCACAGACCCACGCAGACACTCATGCACCCATAGAGGCATTCACACACTTGGTAACTCAGTCACACACCCACTGACACACTTGTGCAGTCACTCACACACTCATTCTCATAGGTTACAGATTACAGTTAGGAAATAGCATTTTAAACGTTAGAAAGTCACTTAAAAACCAAAGGTTTAAGGGATGTATAAGTTAGGAAATAACATTAAAAGACATAGAAATCGCTTGAAAATCAAGAGTTTCAGGGACATTATAGTTAGCAAAAAATATTTTAAAAACCTTAGAAATTTACTGAAAAAAACAAAGGTTACAGGGATGTTATAGTTAGGATATAGAGTGAAAAAACCTTAGAAATTCACTGAAATAGAACAAAAGTTACAGGGGCATTTTAGTTCGGCTCAGATTTTACTAGTACAAATCCATTGAAACTAAGCAGTTATAGTTACCTGAGCTAACTATAACGTACTTCCCCACAATGCACTGCTTATGACCTCACATATAACATTACTCCTGACGTGATTGGTGACATCACTGATGACATTTCAAATGACATCTTTTAAGTAAATTATGTGGCAAGAAGATGCAAATTATGCCACATTTTTTGATAGTATTGCTTTCTTATTTTGTCATTTTTACACTTGTTAACTCTTTCTGGGCATTTTTTTGTAACTCATTAGTATCAGTTTAAGCCCCAAAAGCTAGTAACAAGTAATAGAAAGGTGACCAGTCAACCTTTCCAAAGGGCATTGTAGTGCGCCGCAACATGTATTGTTGAGTTTTTAATAATTAATAAATTAATGCAATGAGACAAGCATATATATATATATATATTATAACAAACTCAAAACCTTTCCCCATGGGACTGAAATATAAATGAAAGGGAATTGATATGTGTACATATACACTTATCAGATATATGCTTACAATTTTGTTGTAAAGGTATGCATGATAAAGGCATATATGTGGTAAAGGCATTGTGTGGAAAAGGATG
The DNA here is from genome assembly GCF_964261635.1 of Lissotriton helveticus. Taxonomy (NCBI): domain Eukaryota; kingdom Metazoa; phylum Chordata; class Amphibia; order Caudata; family Salamandridae; genus Lissotriton; species Lissotriton helveticus. The sequence goes on along the minus strand of NC_136059.1, from coordinate 994,796,450 downwards.
CGCGCTAAAGGCATTGCATGGTAAATGTTGCGTTGTAAAGGCTGTTTGTCTCAGGACAGTGACTTGGTATTAGTTCATATTTTGAGGACTTTGCTCTATGAAGTTATGAGGGTTTGTTGGCTAACTTTTCATATATTCGCTGGACTTATTTCTGTAGGTGCTGTTGTCTGTTTAATAATTGTTTGCATATGTTTATTCTACTTACCATATGTTGTGAAAAATCTGCATGTCTTGTTATTATTCCCACCAGATAAACCCTCCATAACTTTAAAAAAAAGTAATACAACCTTACCTGCGAAATATTCCAGATGCATTAATCTGCCATGTAAAAGTACAATGTAGAGACTATGAGGTCGATTCTGATCTCACTCGGAAGGCATACGAATCGGATTTGTCTTTAATGAATCCGATTCGTAGCCTTTTTTCCCGACGGATTCGTACACTGGTCCGAACTAATAAGTACGATGCGATGTACAAGCAAATCGTCTCCCAACCTGATCCAGTCCGTACGACTCGTACACAGATGCTTCGGAAAGCTCTATGGGCACCGTTTCCGAGCGAGCAGGTACGATGCATGATTCAGGCAGCCTTTACGATTCGGTATGTCCAGACTGAAAAAGCTGCATACCAATACCTGAAGCCCTCCGATTCAGACCCGGGGGGTACCCATAGGTCCCCCCTGCCCATGCAGGCACAGTGTGGTGGGCACAATGGGGTGCCCGCCCCAGGGTGTATGCTTTTCTCCACTCACCCCTTTTTGCTATGGGAGCCTGTGCACGCGTCCAGTATATAGGCTCCCATAGAGTTCAATGGGAGTCCAAGCGAACCGAGCCTGTAAGAATGCATAGTACTCGCTCGTTTGGACTCCAGTCGCACAAATCGCTTGTAAAGCCCTACGAATCCGAATCGTACGGAGGGCTTTACTAGCGAGATCGGAATCGGGCCCTATGACGTAATGACTCTCCATATAAAGATCTGTGAAGTAAAACCTTATATTCATTTTAACATATCTTGGTGTGTCAATGTTTCTCTTTCCAATCACGCTACTGGAACCACTTATATTTTTTTATCTGGACGTTATGAAGCTGGAGTCTGTCAGGACAATGGCAGCTGAGTTACTTACTGTCAGGTATAGCTCTAAAACAATCAGGTTTAAAATTCCTGCCCACATTTAGATACTGGGGGCCTCATTTATGAGAAGTGACGCATCGCTGCGTGAAAGCAGCGATGCGTCACTTCTCAGTGCGCCCTCCTTGCAACATGATTGATGCGTCATATTTACTGTATGACACATCATGTCGCAAGGAGTTACAGATACGTCAGTATTTCTGACGCATCTGTATGGCGCAAAAGTGACGCTTTGCTGGAATGTGTCACAAAAGTGACGCAACTCCAACAATGTGTCCTTTCACATAGGGCAAGCCCCATGTGAAAGGGCCTGCGTCAGTCTTACGCCTGCTGTGAGGCAGGCGTAAGATATTGACGCATCTCTGTCCTAGAAGTGGCGCAGTGAAATCTTATAGATTTCACTGCGTCATTTCTACGACCCTTTCTTGCATCAATACGCCCCCCTTGCATACATTATACCTGGCGCAGGTATAATGTGGTGCAGGGGTTTACAAAGTGAAGCATCTACCTAGATGCGTCACTTTGTAAATGTGGCGCAACAAGGCGCATTTTTTACGCCACTGGTGCGTCACCAAAAAGTGACGCACCGGCGGCGTAAAAGTCGCGCACAGCCTCATAAATGAGGCCCTGGGTCTTTAGTGCAATGTGGCAGCTGCTCAGCCAAATTGTTATGCTTTCTATGCCATATGTGGATGTTGTAAACCTTGCTGCATCACACAAGAGACATTTGGCTTTTATATTGCTTTTGCCATTTGTGCGCACATATCTGGGGCTTGCAAAAAGTCAACTTTATCTCTTACTTTACCCTATATGGTTTCCATGGTGAGGGAAGGTCATATGCAGTGAGTGCTGTGTAACAGTCTCTCAGTGCTATAAGTCAGGTACACCTTCAATCCAGGTCTATAAACAAGAAATCTAAGAGCACACAAGCAAAAGATGGATAGTTTTACAGATCTCAACTTTACACTTGATTTACAAAAATGCAATTTGATCACGTAAAGCTGATGTACGAATGCATAATGCCAGCAACAAATAAATACATTTCACAAATTATGCTTTGATAAAGGTATATTCAGAAGATATTTATAGAAATGACCAGAGCGAAGCATTGCACACCTGTTCACTACTTAAAATGTATTTTTCGGTAATGCTTTGTAATTCACAAGTTTCTTTTGAAATATTCTTCCACCAATTATGTGGGTGCTAAGCTTACCACCAAATGGCTCTATTGTAACTAGTGCAGAAGTGCAAGTAAGTATATCTGTCCAGTCTATTTCTAGACATGCCTACATTTATGAAATCCTCGTTTGACCTACAGCAAACTATAACTCAACAAAATGCAAATGTAACCTCTCTCAACCCCTCTATATATGTGCCCAATGCGTTGTGACCTTTTTAAACATATGGGATTGGGGAAATAGGTATAAACCTCAAATGAAGATCAAAGTGCAAACATATGCAGATACATTAAAACCTTCATACTTTACTTGGGAATCACAAGGTCTTGCACTGAGGCAGGCAGTAGGCTGAATCCTGACCCTAGAATGGCTGGCTGGTCAGGCACCTGTAGCTGCCTGGCCTCCACAGCAGTATGTGATATCTTCCCTGCTAACACCTCTGCAATCTGCTCAGCGCGCTCCCGTTTGCCTGACAGCGAATTACTGTGGGACCCACATCAGACTGGCCCGCAAGGAGAGACATGGAGGCAGTAAATAATTGAAACGATTCTTATTTATTTGACAAACAAACGGCCGCATACAGAGAGATATATAGAACAGTGGTTCATGCACTCTATGTGCAGTACTTTGCCCTTAGCTTTTGTACATATAAATTATGAAAGCTTCCTGGCAAATATTCAAACAAAAGCCAACATTCCGCACTGTGGCAGACATATTTGTTAATGTCCGTAGACCCAAAGGACACGCCCGATCCACCCACTTATTTTCATTTTTTTTTAAACTACTAAATATTTAAGTTAATAAATAAATAAATAACCTAAATAAATGAATCAATAAATAAGTAAACAGGCTTTCCGAGTGTAAATCAATCAGACATGCATGTACTGCACAAAACTGCCTCGAGACAGGTCCTCTCCCAAACACCGGTCAGTCAACATGAGAGATTTCACAGATGCACTGTAAGAGCCCCCTGGAAACATGTTTAACAGCATCCTAATATTAACATTGATTGCCGCATCCTTTCTGTAACGCGCACACACCCCCATCGAATCAATACGTATTTACAATGCTGGCAGGATGTCCCATGCGTCAATACATTGTGAAACATCTGAGATATGATATTAATGAGAAGCAATCGTCCCCTGTGTTATCTAACCCAGGATGTGTTTTTATTGACACATTGCCAGCTTTCTGTAGAATCCAAACGGCATGATTTATTGGCAAACTGTCTTATTTACAGAGAATAACACAAAATAAACTCGATGGTCGTGACCAATGTTAAATCCAAACATGAACAAATTATACTCATGTGTTAGTAGTTTGTTCAGTGGAATTCAAACTATGGTAACAGATTTCATTCAAAAACAGCCAGTATCCTTGGTAGGGAAAGAAAGTATTCTGTTATTCCTCTGTGCTGAAGTCCATTGCCTTAAGTAGACAAACATTATGGACATTTGCTTCCATCTAATCAAAGAGCCATCATCTTTGGTATTTTCTTTTAGGGCCTAACGTAACACCTATGCTTAACATACAATATTTTTCACTTTTTGACAATATGTCTATCAGATGGTGGTGTAATAAGTGCGTTAGGTACAGTTTTTCCTCTACCAAGTGCAACTCGCCATTTAAAAATGTACTGCATGTCCCCTTTTGTCATAGTGACTGTGCCAGACAAAGAGCTGCACACGGCCATTGTCGAGGGACAATTCTCATTTGCAGTGGGCAGAGCTCCATGGAAAAGAGGGGAGAACTTCGGCTACCATCACATTCAGGATGGTAGAGTTAGTGATATTGACCAAGCCAGGCCCTCAAGAGCCTAATTTAAAAAGAACAAAACAACAGATGCTGGTATAAGAAATCCAAGATTCGGGAGCCGATATTTAATAGGGTGCCAGGAGTTGCTCATGGACTTTGTGGCACATTTACCACCAGGAAAGAAGAAAGTTAGACCGAGTATATGCTCCCTATCCAAGTAATTCAAGGGGAGTCAACTCTTAGATCAGTAAGCACAGCTCCTATCCATGATGACAGTTACTGCCCTGGACTTTCCTACCTAGTTTGAGGGTTACTGACTGCAGCCAACTCATGGGGGACTTCAACCTCCTGGTCTCTCTGCAAAGACTCGGTGTTCCTCTCCCTACACACTCTACAAGCAGCACTGAAGGCTGTGTGCCATGTGAGTTGCATGAATTATACACTGCACCCAGTTGATGCATATAAAAGATGCAACTTTAAGCAACTAAGTGGAGAGCATTTGTTCAATTGCAATACATACAGCGTATTATTTTGGTGCACATTTGTGTTTTTTTTCTGTCCATGTATTTTATATAATAGAGGGACACTGTTTATGATTGATGCATATATGATCAAATGCTGACTATAAAAACCAGTGACGAGAGAAAAGTGAGTTCTTCGTGTTAGAGTTTGGGAAAATGGACGGAGAGGGCAACATCATTTTTCTTGAGAGAATAGTGACTTGTGAGCAAATAATAATAAATAAAATTTAGAAGCTAACATATCAACTGACATCAGAGGCTTATCACATGTTCTACCAGTCTACCACAACAGAGGTGTGAAAATCTCTGAGCCACAAGACCAAAGGGGCAATCAGTCTATGAAAGGAGGAGAAAGGTTCAAGCTAGACTATCCTATCTAATACATGTTTTAAATGTCAGAACGGTGACACCAATCCTTGAAAGCTTTCTCTGTGGCGTGCAGTTCACTTGGAATCCAATTACTCAAGCTTAAGCAGCACTACCACAGTGGATCTGTCGTTCACGCAAGGTGCTGCCTTCCCTGATGTATCGCAGGTGTAGGCTTTGGTGAATAGAGATTTACTTTTGCAAAGATGGAGGAAGGTATGGATGAACCCATATCTGATGCTTGTATTTAGATCACAATACTAAACCTTAACATCGCGGGTAGACTGTGGCAAGGCTGGACAGTTGGTAGAAGTTTTCCTAATAAAAACTTGTGTAACGGAAGGATTACTTACTAGCTTGCTACTTCCAGTGCCATTTAAACTTTAAATAGTTGTCGCGCTGGAGTCCCTTTTTTTAAAAACTTACCAAGATGTGACCAAATTTGAAGGGCACATCTTGCAGCTGACTCAATATTATTGTGAAGAATTGGTAATGGTCTAGAGTACTGAGCTATAGTAAAGTTGCACCAACAAGATGAAAACAAAGGCCATAGTCTCGGCCCACTGTCGAGCTGAGTAGCAAACATTTTTTTTATTGAGTCATCCCACCCACCAAGAGAAAGTGAAATACCTCACATACCTATGGGTGGTGACCTCAGAGAACCTTGGTTGGAAGCAGATACCAGCAATAGGAATAGGAAAAGTGGAACCAAATAAGTGGCCTCTTTAGAATGCAAAAAACACATTGTAATGTCATTTTAATACACCCTGAAAAGGTATTCCAACATCGGAGCCATGTTGGTATATAGAGAATACATTAATGGACTCCGAACCTTGATACAGCAAATACTGACCATTCAGAGAAAACCAGGGACAAAAAACTTTACAAATTCCTCTAGGAGTCTCCACTGCCCTTTTGTGCGGATAGTAGAAAGTCGACAATTGATGCACTCTCAGCATTACACCTTCCAATGTAGAGCGTCCAGAGTAGATTATCTGTTGAAAGCTTGCTGAAAGTAAAAAGTGAAGGGCACATCAACTAATCAGCTCAAAAACTGAACTGAAGCTACAGACAAAGAGCTTAACCAGGCAGCCGAAATGTTTATAACAACTCATTGCAATGAACCGTCTGTCCTGTAAAGAAAATGTACTTTCTAAGGTCTAGCTGCACCGAGAGGCTTTCAGTAGAACATGAACAATTTGGAAGATTCAAAATAGATCACAGTCATCCAAATGAACCTTCTAGCAACCACTAAATTAAAGGTGAGATATGAAAACAGAGTGCCCAAGTACTCCCGAAGTAATTGAGAAGCTAAATCAAACCGACAAATTCTGGTTTCATGTAGTTGTTTTAACATGAATGGGGTGCAATTCTGGATAGAATATTGATATTTGTGGTCAAAGGTCAAATGTAATTGCAAGAAGAATATTCCAAAATCCTTCTACAGGGCGGCACAAAATACCCTTTATGGATTATCCTGCAACAAGACCTGCTAATTAGACAAGAAAGGTGGAAAAAGTGTTCGAAAATCTAAATCCAATAAGAAGGAAACAGAATAACTAGCTGCAGACCTGTGAACGCAGGAGCGGTCCACTCCATACTACACCTCTTTCCCACAACCCCATTCCTAATATGTGTTAGTGGCATCTGGTGTATTTTAAAACTGGTGGGCTAGAAAGCCTTAAGTTGATTATAAAATGCCAGTGAGCTTGAATCATACCTGCACAGGGGCAGTGAGTGGATTCTTCCCCTGCAAGAAAATGTGAAATAAAATGGGTGCATATGATGCATTTTCAACCAAAAAATTGAAAAAAGGTGTAAATGGGCTCACAAAGACTTCACTCTCCCTGCACTCACGCAGATACATCACTCTCACACTCAATGTTCTGTTCAGTCAGCATTAACACGCACACTCCTTTGCTCACCCTACACTCACACAAGCATTCCGCCCACAAAGGCACACCTCTCATCTAGTGCATTCACACCACTCACTCTGCACTCATGAAATCATATAACTTAGGGCTCCATTATGATGTCGGGCGGATTGCCTCCGCCAGGCTGGCGGTAGCCACCGCCGGCCTGGCGGAGGCAATCCGCCCGACATCCATTGCCAAATTCCCCCCCGCCATATTAGGATGGCGGGGGGGACCGCAGCGGTGATAATCACCGCCCGCCTGTTTTCCGCCCCGGTGGCCTTGCGGCCGGGGCGGAATATGTTTAATATGGTGGCGGTGTCTGTTAGACACCGCCAGCCATATTAGAATGCGCATCCTGGCACGCCTTTCCGTGGCGGCAATGCCGCCACGGAAAGGCATGCGGAGTCCCCTGCAGGGGCCCGTTGCAGGCCCCCAGGGACTCCGTGGGGGTGGGGGGTGCACATGGGGGGTACCTATGGTACCCCCCCGCATTTCAAAGTGCAACATGGCAGGCACCGCGCGGTGCCTGTCATGTAGCACTTTGAAATGCACAACGTGCACGTTTCACAAGGCGGCGGGCGGAGATTACTGCTCCGCCCGCCGCAATGGCAAAAATACAGGATGCGCCCGCCTGTGTGGCGGGCGCATCCTAATGCACATTTCGGGACCCCCGCCCTCGAGGCGGGCGGTCCCGTTTCCCGATAGGGTGGCGGGCGGGCAAAGCCCGCCCGCCATCCTAATGACCCCCTTAGTATTCTTACAGTCACACAATTCCCTTTTCGCACAGACAAGCACACCATTCACAACACTCACAAAGGTACATCCTGCACTTATACAGTCTTACCACTCACTGAGTGGCCTCTCATTACTCACCCCGCACTCGTACATGCACAGCGCACTCCCACACTCATTCAGTCACTCTACTCACTCTGCAGTCACACAGGCGCATCCCTCATCATACACCCTTCTTGTGGACACTGACCCCAGGCTGCAGCAGCACTAAGTCCTCTCTGCCCCTCACCCAATCAAGCAGAGTCCAGTAGGAGTGTTCCTTTCTGCGGTGTGTTGGGGAAGCGTTTTTTTTTGATGGAGGTGAGTAGAGGAAGAAGTCCTGGGAACAAAAAGGCTGCGGAGGTCGAAAGGCCACGCTAATGACAACCCCGTGGGAAGTGCTAGTTGAGGGCAGAGCAGGGATATTCTGTGCTCTAGCAGCCTCCCTCCCCTTCTGTTTTTTTTTATTTAAACACATTTTATTTGGTTATTCCAGGTGAGATTTGGGAAAAGCCCTACAAATACCAGCAAGACTCTTCTTCTGTTTTGATGATAATGAGGAAACAGAAAAGTAATGTTACAAATTAAAAGAAGTTCTCTTTAAGGACATGAGGTGGGCCCTTGTAGACTCACTAAATAAATAAATGCAGCTCTCCCATGTAGCAGCCTGCAGATAGATAGAGATGGCTGGGCTGGGGTTGCAGTCATAGTCCAATTCAGTTTAAATCAATGTAAAGGGGAGCTGAGGAGGGAAGTGTGGCGGATGCCCATATAATTAGAAACCTGAAGGCCAGAGACAAGAACAGGAACACACCAGATGCGAAAATGAGTGATCATGTTCGATGAAGAAAGGGTGATGGGGCTTCCGACTTATCCTGCCGTAATATGGCCAGTATTCCAGGTGCACTCTGGGAGAAACACCCGTAGAGAAAGTGCGGCAGCCCCTCACCTGGTGAGTGGACCCAGTGAGAATATATCCAGTGGGAACACCAGTGAAAAAAAAAAACATTTCAACCAAGAAATACAATACAAATAAAAAAATTCAAGTCCATCCTGCAGCCAGTTTTCGTAGAATGACCTTTTAAGAGCGCTCCGTGTTTTTTTTAGAGTCTGGAAGTGCTCCATTCTCTTCTCTCCCCACGTATGCAAATACACGCTTGGCTCCTCCCCCAGCCCGTCCTCTTCTGAAGAAAAGTTCAAATTCATTCTGGCATCGGGAAGGGCAGGGGTCTGTACCCACCACCCTGACATCACAACTCTGCCTTGTGCTTTTGGGGCGAGCAAACCCTCGCCTGGCCAGGCACAAGCGCAGTTGCATTCCCACAAGTTCCAGATTACTGGCTTAGACTGAGCACCACTGTTGGACTTGGGCCTTAGGGCAGGTTCACCCCTAATCTTTTTGCTTTTGTTTGTGACCCAGAGTTAGTGATTTTTGGGTCTTGGCGCACTTTTTCCCTGTGCCCCAGAGTAAAGTGCGTGCGTGTAGTATGGCTGGCCGCCCTCCCATAGGAATGCATGGAGAATGTGTGTGTCCATGTTAGTTCCTGATGTGTGGGGAGTGCAGGCTCGAGTTTGGTATGTATGAACTCGTGAGAATGAATGCTGCGCAATGGTATGTGCGGCTTGTATGTGTCTAGTGGGGAAGTATCATTCCTAGACATGGCTGTACGTGTGCAGTGAGGGTGCTGGAGTGTGATTGGCTGGAGCTGGCTGGCATGCCAGGCTCCAGGAAATCTGGATGGGTCTGCCCGGTGGTGAGTGTGAGATTAGCACGAGTGATGTGTGGGAGGAGTGTACCTGTGTCCTGGATGGGCTGGGTTTTCCCCACACAATGCTGGCTCCGCCCCCCTGTGGTGTGTCTAATGACCCAAGCCCTGCCAGTGAATAGAGAGGGTGGTTGAGGTAAACAGAGTACTCAAGAACCAGCTGCGACTGGTTCCGCCCCCACCCTGCACCTTCAGACAAAGGGAAATGGTGTATAAAAATGGGGCTGTGTCCCCACAGATGTTGTTCTCTCTTTTCCAGGATCCTGAGGGGGCTGTTGCTGCTGCTGGGCCAGAGGACCGAAACTTGGGGTGTCTCCCTGCCTGGAGACCCAGTGAGCTGGCTCTGGACCCAGCCTTGCCCCTGCCCCCCCTGGAAGGACTTTTGCTGGACTTTGTTGTCCCTAGCGCTGGTGAGCGCTTCCTGATTTTCCTAGCGCCTGGGAGCGCTTCGTTTTGCTTGTAGCGCTGAGCGCACTTTATTGCGACCCCCTAGCGCTTGGGAGCGCTGTGGCTTTCAGCCGGTGCCCACCCGGCGTGTGCCCGCTTGATTGGCCAATTTTGAAGTCCCCTGGCGAGTGCCCACCTCGCCAGGGACCTGGCCTCCATAACGAGTGCCACCTCGCCTTGTTTATTGAAGAAGCCGGTGCCCACCCGGCATTGCCCAGAATCGTGAAGTCTCCCCTCGGGCCGCCGCTCTGCCTACGGCGACCCGGAAGTCCCGCCTCCATTCCCCCCAGCGCCGCGCTGCTATTGGTTGCAGCGCGACCCGGAAGCCAGGCAAAGCCCGGGAAGACGGGGGCGGGCCTGGTCGTGCTCCGGGCTCCACGGAGAAGGGAAGCCCGGAGCAGAGAAGAAGCGTGCTGGTTCCCCCGCCTGCCGCCCCTAGCAGCCCCCGGCCCCCAGAAGCTGGACCGGTTGAGGAAGGGCCCGCCTTCCGAGGGGCCCGGAGTGCAGGAGAGAGAGGAGCCGCCGCACCATCGCAGCCACGCAGAGGAGAGCTGCAGCGCCAGAACCCGGTGAGTGCGGGGGCGTTTCTCTTGGTGCTCAGAGCGGCCCCGGTTGGCAGCGGGCCGCTCCCACGAGTCTCCCTAGAGCAGGAGGGAGAGGGGGCATATCGGGGCAGATTGTCGCTGCCCGTCCAAAGGAACCAGGGGCATTCTTTTATGTTGAGCCCTGAAAGGCTCTTGGCCCCCAATTGTTCCTTGAGCCCTGAGAGGCTCTTGGCCCCCAGTTGTTTGTTGAGCCCGAGAGGCTCACGGCCCATATTGTTTTAGAGCCCCAGAGAGGCTCTTGAGTGACATCCTATTTGTTAGAGCCCGGCGAGGTTCTTGGGGGGCCCAGTTCGTTGGTTGTAGCCCCGAGGCTCCCACGCTGTGTCTCCCCACCAGTGTTCTTGAGCCCACGAGGCTCCAACGTTGCCCATGTGATTCACAACTGTCCAGCACTTAGTGGACAGTTGCTACGTTTAGGCTTTGTGTGCTGTGCTGCCGGCGCAGCTTCCCTGACATTGAGACTCAGGGCATTCCAGCCCTTGCGAGGCCAGTTGGCCTGGGGTACAATTCTAGTGTTGTGCTACGTGCACCCTGCGCAATTTATGATTTACTGCTTATGTGATTCCTGCGCAAAAGTTCTACCTGCACCTCTGAATGTGTTTTAATGTTTCATGTGCAATTGTTTGTTATTACCTTTGCTAAAAGTGACCTGCTTAGGTGATTCTTTATGTTTTATTCCCCTTTGCTAAAAGTGACCTGCTTAGAGGAATGTTTGTTGTTACCTTTGCTAAAAGTGACCTGCTTAGGTAATTGTTTATGTTTGTTTTATTCCCCTTTGCTAAAAGTGACCTGCTTAGAGGATTGGTTATGTTTTATTGCCTTTGCTAAATGTTACTTGCCTAGGTGATTATTTTAGGTTTCCTTCCCTTTGCTAAATGTGACTTGCTTAGGTGATAGGTTTTCCTTCCATAGGTCCTGATGATAAGGTCCTAGTTCCCTGCGTGATTTCCCTACAGTGTTTAGGGTGGCGTAGGAGGTATTTACCCTTTACCAGTAGTTACTGGTTGTATGCTACATGTAACTATTTTGTGTGCTACATTCATTATATGTTTATGTGCTAAGTGTTATACCTACAAGTATTATTTCTAAAAAGTGCATACCCCTGACAGTGGTCCAGGTGGCCCTGTCCTGTACATAATCCCTTGTAAATCTTGCCCGTGCCTGTTGGCACATTGTAAAGTGTGTGTGTTATCTAATGTGTTTTTATTATTATAATACAAAGGCTATTTTTGATATAACCTTGTGTGGAGTTTCCTTTGTGGTGGGCCTAGGGTGTTGTCGCTGGGGTGCGCGCGCAAACGCTTTACACATCGCCTCCGAGATTAGCCTTGCTGCTCGCGTCACGTTACCTAGAGGGTGAGCAGGGGTTGCCTTGGTGTGTAACTCCCTTGCCCTGACTTAGAAATGGTGATCCCTGACTGACTTTGGCGTGAGCGTTGGCCGGCCGGGGGTCCCGTTTCTAACAACCACTGAAGCTTATGTTAAGGCAGCTCAGAGTATTTGTCTGTTTTTGTACATAGGGCAACGTCCACTCTGCCCGTTGATACCAGCCACCCCAGATTTGTGTTCAATTTAATTTAATATTATAAATATGTGTATTTATGCAAAGTCCAGATGGCTGGCGCTAAAAAACATCAAAATTAACTCAGCTAGAGAATATTATAAATGTGCCACACTTTAGTATGCATGCTTCAGCTGGTGAAACATATTTGTTGTGTGTTGTCATTAAATTCAGTTTTTACACTTGTCCTTCTTAGCTTGATCTCGAGATAGTCTGATGATGTTCCATACATTTGAACGGTAAACAACGTTTACTACGAAACTTTTGCCCGCAGGAAATCACAACGCGATCGTTACACCGACCGCGTTGTGATTCCGCATACCATTAGTCCGCAAGTCGGAACAACGACTTGCAGAAGGGGGGAAGGGGTGGATTTAAAATCCAACACCTTGCCTACTGTCCGCACAGACTGGAGTTGGAATAGTAAATTATACTATTCCAATATCCAGCGCCCCCACATCCGCAAGTCGTTGTTACGACTTGCGGAGTAATGGTATGCTGAATCACAACGCAGTTGTTGTAACAACCGCATTGTGATTCCCTGTGGACAAAATGAATGCAGCATAACGACACACATTCCATTTGAACCTATCTTTGGAGTACTTCTTTTCATGTGAACCAATGAGTTATACTTAATGTTGCTCCATGTGATTCCCTCTTTGGGATTTATTTGCTCCACGTAAGTTGTTCTCCATGGGTTTCTACTCTCCCTTTTGTAATGTCTGCAGCCATCAACAAATTCCAAACCGTTGGAAATCAGCCAAAATAGACTGGCCTATCAGATCAGACTGCAGGCTTAAGGAAACAGCCTATTAAAATCCTCTACGCCTTTAAAAAACCACCATAAAATATCACAAACACAGAGCCATGAGTATAAATCCAGAAACTCCTAACAATGATAAATATCACAGTCTCAAGATAGACAATGCCAAAATAAATCTACTGTTTTTCACAAATGGCATACCCTCGCGGACACATAGGCCCTGAGTCACAAAGATAACTTACACTTTTTAGTAAGTTTACTACTTTGGCTGTTCACTAAATCCGATTGTTTTAAACTTCAATCTAAATATCAGAAATTAATTTGTATTTAATATATTTTCATTAATTAAAGTTTGAATTCAAAAATAATTTAATAGTGCTATAGCATTTTCTATTTTATACAGCATTTAAAGTAAGAATATAAAATAAATTGAAAATTCAACAGTTATGCTTATCTCAATTAACTATAACTTGTGCCCTAAAGTAACCACCCCATGCACAGTGTTGTCACAAAAAAAATATTTTCACATGTTGCAGTGATGCTATCAATTATGTCATACAACATGTCGAGTGATTTAATAAGTCTGGTACTTATCAGTCTTTAACACCCCAGGGTCCTGATGACCCTGCCGGCTCTTCAGCCGGCACCTATGTTGCATGCTGACATTAACTGACAATTTGTTAAAAAGTGAGTGCTCCAGGGCACTCACAACTGCCAAAATTGTTGGTGACTGCAAGAGGGGTCTCGGGCCCCTGCGATTCCTGCCGGCGCCCCATGCAGCACCCATTGTGGTGCTGGTGGGAGCTGGCTGTTACTTTGCCCCCCTCCCGGACAGCAGCAGCATTTTTCCCTGCTGCTGCCTGGGTGGGAGAAAAACCAGTGTTACCTCCCCAGGAGAGTGAGGGAGAGGGATAAAGTCACCAGGGCTGGTGACTGGCTCAAGGAGGAGGGCTGCACACCCCCTCTCCAAATATCAGTTGCCCTGGGAGAAATGGGGTCCTCTTGGCCTCTAAAAGGCTCAGTAGGAGGGCCCATACCCCCACCCCAAATTAAGCTTATGAACCCAGAGGATGGGTCCCTGGGGCCTCTAAGAGGCTTGCAGAAAGTGGTTAAGGATGGACCGCAGGCCCCATCCCTAATTAAGTCAATCATCTCCTGGGGAGTGGGCCCATGACCTCGAAAGGGCTCAGGGAGGGGTTTGCATGCCTCCCCCTAATTACGTTAATCATCCCCTGGGAATGGGGTCTCTGAGGCCTCGAAGGGACTCAGGCAGGGGTTGCGCATGCCCCCTCAACAAAATAAGTAACATTGCTGACTACCCATTCCTGGACCGCTCCATGGGCCTTAGTAATAAAACGGGCGGGAGGCAATACTTTATTTCTCAATTGGGGTCAAGGTCCAGTTTTTAAAAAATCAATGTTTTTGGTCAAGGGAAGGCCCTCTGGGACCATCTTGCCAGGCCTATGGGGGTAGAGTATCCATACCCTGCCCAGTATATTATTTTTTACAAGACAAGGTTTTGAGTCCCAGAATTCTTACATGGTTTCTGACACATCTTTCTTTATTTGGTAGTAGGCAATCAGATTTAATCTTGAGATGATTGAGTTCCACAGATCCTCTGCTGCGTGAAATATTCATGCATTTTAAACCTTAATCTCTGTAAAACTGCTGAACGGATTTACACCAAAGCACAAAATGCACGTCTTCTGAACCAGGATATTTGGTGTGTGAGAAATTGGGTTATTGGTCGAGGGAGGTTTATCCTTCTAAAGCAACAACCACAATCCTTGTCAGGATGATACACAATAGTCACTAAATTAACTTTTGCTTAACCGTCCGGTAGCTTGGCCCAAAAGCAGTCACCCTTAACTAAGAGGCAAAATGTAAAGTATTCAAGCAGCACAAAAACAGTAATACTGTGGAAACACATCACAAGTAAAATCCCACACTAATTTAGAAAAATAGAGCAAAGTGTAATAAATAAAATGAGATCTTAAAGATAAAAATCCAAGGGGAATGTCACCGGTTCACGCCAATCCCAATTGAGCACAGGCTGGATACAGAGACAAGGTTAGTCCTGCTGAAAAAGCTACCTACTCAAAGTCAGTCTCAAATAGGCCAGTTTGCAGTGGCGGAGACTGTGAGGAGCAGAGAAAGCATCATGGATGGTCATTTCTGGAGCGCGAAGAGCAAGCCTGTTGTTAAGGACTATTGTCGCAGTAGTGCGAAGATACTGTCAGACGTCGCTGAAAGTTGTTGTTGGAGCTTCGCATTGGCAGCCATTACAGGCTGCTTACTCAGCAGCATGAAATGCAGATCTTGTGTTGCCAGTTGTTCCTGGCGGTCAGTGTAGCTTGAAGAATCAGGTCCACCAAGGCTTTTGATTGGCTATCATCCAGGGCCGGACTGGGAACCAAAACCGGCCCTGGCAAAGTGCTCAGCCCCCCCCCCCCCCCCCCCCCCCGCCCCCCGGGCGGGAGGGGGGCGAGCGCTTTGCCAGGGCCGCTTTTCAGCCGATTTTGTTACTGGGCTGATTTTGCAGCTATGCTGCAAAAACGGCTCTGCAACAAAAACGGCCCCCAGGGCCCAAAACCGGCCCCCACCCTTGCAGCCGACCGGGGGATTGCCCGGTGCCCACAACGGCCAGTCCGGTCCTGCTATCATCCCAGGTGGCAATATTTTGTGCAAACGGTCCCGGTCATGGTCACAGAGAACCCAAAACTTCAGGATTTCCCACTTTCTTCACAGGAGGAGCTCAACTGATGTCAGCCAAGGGTCCAGGACATGGGGAGGTGCCTCTTGGGGATCAGGAACGCACTCCAGCAGAAGCCAACAAGGCTCAGGGAGGTCCAGTTGCAGGTCAAGGCATGTTCAGTGCAGCAGATCAGGCAGTTGCTGGGAAGCCTCTGTAGCTTGGTGTGTACCTACATCACAGAACAGGAGGTCAACCACCTGACCCTTGGAATCAGTCCGCCTGGGATGAAGGGAGCCGGTTCAGTCTTTCCTTTTCAGAGAGCAGGGCAGTTGTCTGGCAGCAGGGCAGCCCTCCTTCTGAAGCATCTACAGGTCCAGCAGTATACTGAGGAATGGGTCTTAGGGTCTATAATTCATACCTGATGCCAGCTTTGAAGTAGGAGAAACTTCTAACCTTCCCCTTAAATCTGGTTCTGGAATTTTCTTTCTTCTTTTGCCCTGGATCGAAGATGTCTAGGGTGACAAAAGGCTAGTGTGAAGTCTTTTGTGAATGTGTTGAGGCAGTTCCTTTGAAGTGCAAATGTGGTAGGTGACAGCTCCACCCCCACCCATTGTCTCAGGATGGCCCATCCTGCCAACATGCAGTCTTCCTTTGAATATCAGTGAGGAATAAACAAAGGCCAACTGCTAAATATACCCAATTATGTGACCCAGGACACAGGCTACAGGCACCAATGGCAGGCCTTAGACAAATTTACAGGGTGACTCATGTGGGTGGCACAATCAGTGCTGCAGGCTCACTAATAGCATTTGATTTACAGGTCCTGGGCACATGCAGTGCAATTTAGTAGGTACTTACTAGTAAATCAAATATTCCAATGATGGTAGCCAATAAGAATCCCAATTTAGGCAAAGAGCATATGCACTTTAGCACTGATTAGCAGTAGTTAAGTGCCCAGGGTCCTAAAGCCAACAAAAAGAGGGTCAAAAATATTGTAGGCAAAATGTTTTGGGATAAACCTGCAAAAAAGACCAGGTCCAAAAGTTTTCTTCCTTCTTCCACCCCAAAAATGTCCTTGACAATCTTTTGGAGTACATTTGTGTGAGAGTCAACAGTGGAAAATCACAACCAAAATGTTTTTATTGTGCCCCTTAGAAACAGGTTTGGTGAGCAAAAAAGGATGAAAATCGAGCCCTAAATTATGAAATGATCTGTTATCAATACACTTTGCTATAGTGCACACTACTGCAATGGCCTCTGCATTTGTGTTTTTTATATTAGTGTGGGATATTTTAGATTTTTACTCTGACTTTCATGTATGTTTTAAAGCATCGGATTCTTCTGGTGAAGGTAGAGAGATAGCTGGCTCGAGTCTCCTTTCTTGCATATCACAAGCAACATGTATTTCTTATTTCTTTCCATTTTGTCAAGGCCACTAACAGCTGAGCAGAACGTGATTCGATTTGAAGAGTCAGGAAAAAGGCTGACAAATTGTCTTTACTTACAGATGACTGTGCTCTTTTCTGGTGCCAGACTACTGCCTTGATCATATGTGTATAAGTAGACCATTTCCTTAAGGTTTTACCAAGCATAATGCAATGCATCATGATTGTCTCCGAGTCTTGACAGATGACTTGCACTTCAGCTCTGCTCATTTAAGGATTCCCGCCTTTCCAGATTTCAATTGCCATGTGGCCGACCTTACAAAAATTCCATCATGAGAAATTACCGGTGCCTCGGCATCTGAAATTGGTAGCCAGGGCTGATTTCATGATTTAATGCACTGCATTCTGTGTGAGCGAGCAATATTTAGTAAGGAAACCCTTGCTTCCATCCACGTTTCTTTTTTCGTTGAATAAATTGATGTCAGCACTTCAATGTCTCATATCAAACAGACTATTTTTGTATGTCCAAAAATTGCAGAGTGTGTTTTGTTCATAAAAATTGCACAAAACATTTGCTGAAATGGAAGCAGTGCACACCAAATCTTGACCTTGGCAGAGCAGAATGGAGAAACAATTGGGGGAAGTTGCCTCACTAAATCCGATTACCAAAAAAGGATGCTATCAGATATTTCCATTACTGCGCCTACCTCAATCTGCGATAAATCGTTGAAGCTCAACAACGATAAGTCTTAAGTTGTTTCTCCATGGGGGAAGAAGTGAGGGAGGAAGTGTGTCAGCCCTCCTACCAGACACGTTAATGGTGACCACTTCCTGGAGCACCCCACCAGATCCAGGGAATCAGCGTAGGTACCTGGGAGGTCTAGTAAATGAAGCACAGACTCTACTGCCTGAGCTGAGGAGAGTAATGCTTATCTGCTTTCTCCTTTTTGGAACCTTAAGTAAGGTTCTGCTACTACCTACTGTGGAGCACCGCAGGTCTATGATAGCCTACTTTTTGCCTCTATGGACATTAGGCTTAGATTAGATAAAGCTGGGCGTGGGAGTGTCTGTTAACATCGTGCAACTGATTTTGCCTTCAGTAGCTCACAATGATTTTCACTGATCAAAAGTAGCTCTCATTACAGAAAAGGTTGGAGACCCTTGATATTGGCTATTACAGATAGACTTGAATACTGAAACTCCATATTTGTAGGATTGGCTTAATAGCTACTAAACTGTCTGCGAATCAGGGTTACCAGTTTTATACTGGGCCTTCCGAAGTCTACCTGTGTATTGGAACCTCTATTTGAATTCTATTTTTGACCACTTGAATGGGAGGTTTAAAATGCTCTGATCAAGCCACCATGTACTTGTTGGTCTCAATCCCAGATTCTGTGTGTAGTTTTGTGTTGGTAAATATTGCGATGCTATCAATGGAGTAACTTTCACAGCAGGATTAATGCAGGGACACTAACTCTGTGTCCGTTATATGTAGGTCCTTATTATGAGTTCTCACAGGTATCCCCATACCTATAAAAGGGGATTACTCTGGAATACATTGCCTCTCTTTTAGAATAACTAGAGAGAACACTTTCCTTTTCTAAACAGTGAAAGACCTAAGTGTTTTCTAGCTCCTTTAACTTTTGCTCTTTCCTCTGTTTGTGTTTTTCTCACTGACTGTTCTGTAGCACAATTACATCTCTCAGGCTTTAGCTGAGCTTTTTGAGTAAATAAATAAAAAATCTATTTTTTGTAAAGGTTTTCATAATTTATAAGCCATATTGTGGGCTAGCTTGAAGCAGAGAAAAATGGATTGCATCCTTTATACATGGTTTACTTAAAATATTATCCATGCTTCGTTCACTTTAGCACTTGTCTTTGACCACTTGAAGTTATCCCTAGCTATCTCTTCTAGTTCCTCGTGTGGGATTGATGGAGCCACAATAGTTTTACGTGAAACTCTGCTTGTGACTGAGGGTCCAATGTCTGAATGTCCAATCATTTTCAATGCATGAAGGCAGATAGCTTCAAAGTAGCAGAATGGGAATATGATGGAGGTTATTCTTTTTCCAACTAGCTCCTAAAAATAAATGGAGCTTCTCACCCACATTCTTCCTTGACACCAATTGGTCAGAAATTATACGTCATTCTTGATTCTTTCTTGTGTTGAGTACTACTGATGCGTACCATAATATTGAGTAGGATTTTCCATGTCCATCCTTTGTGGCAAACACTACTGCATCCTTTTTATCCCACAGTATGACGTCCCACAATTTAAACCAATATGGCATGGTTCTAAGATGTCAGAACAAAGGGTGCATTTGCTTCTGTGGAGTTGGACCTCTGTTTGATGCAATTTTCTGAATTTGATCGCATTGTGAAATAATTCCCGCAGTAATAATGGATATTAATGCAAATCATGTTCTTTATTGTGTGAATTTTTCAGCATGAGGAATTGTATCTAGTGTACAAAGCTACAAGTGTAAAGTGAAAGCACGCATGCATCTACACATCCGTTTTTTTCTTTGGGAACTTTTTTTCTGTAAAGAAACCTCTTCTGAGCATTCCTATATTTTTTATAGGTTTTTTAAAAGGTTTTTATAGGTTCCTCTCTACTAGAAACCTAACCACTTATCCTGTCCACTTTTGCATAAAATATGCATGTGCTGTCTAGGAACAGAAATGGCCTGAAAGTAATTGGCGAATAGCCACATATCTAAGGCTTAGTGGGTCTTCATCTACTGCTGCAGATATTCCCAGCAGAAATGGAAAATCTAATTTCTAAGAGTTAGTATACGCTATTCCGAATTCTCTGAATATGACTTTGCCCTGGCAAATAGTTGGTTTGCACTCCTAAACTGTACATGAGCATGCTGAAACTTTAAGAATGGGGCCTCTTTGTGTTCAACAACCATTGACTCCTTCGGAATATTTAGGGCATATTTATATATAATTTGTACAAATAGATCTCTGCCCTTTTTACACTTTTACTAATAGGGAGTTATACATTTCAGGGTTGATTCTTAAGGGCATGTAGGAGTTTTGTAACAGAACTTACCTGTAGTGCTACTTTCCATACTCATACATTTATTTTGTGAATGGGCCCCTTGTAGGAGTCCTCCTATACTGAATTACACGTGCTAATCTGTTAATACCTACTTATGATAGGTAATGTGTGCACTTTACATCAATATGACAGTTTTTTTAGGACAGACAGAGAACGTCATAGTGCATGGCGAGGTTGTGTCTAGCACACATTATACATGAATAATGTCTAACTCATTTTTTGAAAGCTACATTTGTACTCTAATATTTTAGTGAATTGGTCCTCATGTATTGAACATGCTTCTTCAGACATGAAAGACTGTGTTATAAAGATAGTTTAGTTTTGCTTATAAGCTTGTCTAAATGTTTTAAAATAGATTATTTCTGTGAAACCTTGCAGCGTTGGCTAGATGGCAAAAATACTTAGCTGATGTGGATGTCAAATCTTTAAATAATACAGGTATTAATCACTTAGATAAATATACACTGTTCACTGTAATAAAAAAAAAACTTGAGATTCTAGTTATTAATAACGTAATTCTCTTAGAGCAATTCAACTGCTCAAAACATTAGGGAATGAGATCAAATGAATACAGTCTTTAGCAAATATCAAAGTATTGCCTGTGGGTCTTCAATGACAGAATAAATAATCAGAAAGTGGAGAAATGAAATTTTGCACGCTTTTGAGTCCTGATGTAAGCTCTATATAAAGGGTATTTTAAGGTTTGCGCTGCAATTAAAGGTTTTGGAAATACGTATACTACACACGCAAATGTAGCATATGTTTGAAATGTTTCATTTCCTTGTTGCAGACAAATCTCTCTAAAGTTGAAGGACATTTCTTCTGTGAAATGATTCCTGTTTATTCATTTTATGTAACTTGTGGAAAGAACATGTGATACAGTAGGCTGCTCTGTATTACCTAATCTTTGAAGTCTGTGATGTAAGGGTATCAAATTGAGCTGCTCCTATGTTAAAAATTATTTATTATAAACACCGGCAAAGCAATTTTCCACCACACAGAGACAGCTCGCAAAAGAAGGCGTACAATTCAGGTATGGGTGGTAAGAAACTGCAACAGCTCCTCTTAAAAGGGCTTGTGGCTTTCCTTAATTCTTTAGGCCCCTTGGCAACTATTTTTGCCTATCACATCTTTCCCTTGGGTTGTTTCATTTAATTCTATAATTATTAGCTATTGTAAATGAGCAATTAATGTTTTTATTTACTTTTCTTTCAGTTTCTTCTTAATTATCTCAATTTACCTTTTGTATTGTGCATCATAATTTGCATTCATAATTTTTTTGTAGCTCTCACTTACATTTAGATAAGAAAAAAGACTGTATTTTTACAAAATTTACGCTTGATTTGACTGTGAAAAGTTCTGCTGGCCACATGGCCCAATGCCACAGACTCGCCTTTCAATACATTTAGGGGTATATTCACAAGAACGTGTGATAACTACCGCAAGAGTAGCGTAACGCAACTTTCAACATCGCAGCCTATCGCGGGATAATAACCCCGTGGCAACGTGGAATTCAAAACAAGGAGGTAGCATGCAATAGACACCAGATAAAGCGTCAAATGTCCGCGTAAAAATCAACGCCATGCCGCAAAAACGTGGTATGCAAACGCAAAAAAAATTTGATGAGGACAAAAAGTAGCAAAAACCAGCCACAGGGCTGCTAATCCCACTCGTCTGGTGGGACAATGCACCATAAAAACCCAGTGGAAAATACACCAGAAACAAGCCAAAGCACGTAGCAACATGGATGCACCCTGACCAAGCGCAGAGGCCTACTCGAACCCCACAACCTCCACAGACCGCCAGCAAGGAACAACAGGGTCGGGGAAGGCCAAGGAGAAGAGGGAGAGGAAGACGGGGTACAGACCATAGGAAAACAAGACCAGCATCAGGGAGGTGACAGAACACTACCAGCAACTGACCCACTAGCAGAGGAATCCAGCACCCCCAAACAGTCACAATGTACACTACCATACAGTCTGCATGCAAATAAGCACAATGGGCCAACATATATGCCAACACAAAGGCAACACGCACCACCCCTTCACATTGCAGAGGGCCACACAACACCTGCAGCAGAGTACTTAGTACAACACATCAGTGATGCCGGAGAGGACCACCACACTGTCCACACCGACGCCTTACAACAGACCATGGATATCCCACGCAACCCCCCAACAGGACCCCGACAGCCAAGATACACGGAGAACACAGAGCCTGTAACAGACCACACAGCAGGAAGCACCTGCAAGCATGGCTGGCGTACAACACTTCACCAACCCACACATGGCACCCCAATGGCATGTGTCAGCACGCCGAAAGGAGGTGACCCAACAGGTGTGGGAGGGGGTCGAACCCATGAAATGTGAACCAGGACACATACGTAGGGGTCTATCATCCTACAGGGCCCACCCACACCCCACTAAGGAGACCCACTCTGCCATATAGACACATGCAGATGCACAGCACAGAACCACGCCCAGGTGCACGCAATTAGCAGTCACACACCCATGTTGGCTGTGCGTATGACGGCCCTGGCCACTCCTCTCATGAATGGGGTGGGTAACGACAAAGCTACATGTCCAAGCCCAAACCCGCTGCCTCCGGTGACATGTCTGAATCTGTGGTACACCACACAATGTAAAGTTGTAGGGCCCAGGACCCACAAGCATACTACAAGACCACAGAGACACACGCATAGATCATGTTGAACTGGCTACAGGCACATGCGCCCGGCCCCTTTATTAGCAGGACCACATGCACAGTGACGCCTGTGCTAGATGTGTGTGGGGTGAGTGTAAGCCAACCTGCACCGAATGTCTGCATATGCAATACAGTGTCAAATGATAAGCAACATGGGGTGATCCGGATAAAGTCCAGAGGACAGCCAACATGCAAACAGAAGTGTCTGTGAGTTGCAGTGCACTGGGCTGTGGACACTAGAGATGAGCGCACTAATGTGCAAGAAAAGTCTCGGATTGTGTCCCTTCGAGATTTTCCTGATGCAGATGCAGTGGGATGTGTCAGACCTGCATCATATTCACCATTGTCTCAAAGCCCCCACAGTTTTTGAGGTGACACACCTGCGCAACCGCTCCACAGCACAAAACACGATCAGCTACGGACAATGACCCGCGGTGCACTGAGTCACTGGCACCTGGAGTGCTGAGCAGGGTAACAGGCCGATGATGGCATCCACGGCAGGCCTGAGCAACCACAAAATCTGCCTGGACCACCGCTTCAACTCTGGCAGATGGTGTTTGAAGGTGGTCCTTGTGGTGGAGGCGTGTGCCTCCTGCAGTGTTGCGTCTGGACCCGCTTTGGTGTATGAGCCCTGGTGGGGTGCATTTGGGCCCAGAGGCTGCGTACAGCGCAAGGCCACAGAGTCATGGCGTTTATGAGCCCAAGGCCCAAGCCTCAGGGTCTAGCCTAGGGCTCCATAGAAGGGGTCCCAGACTTGACCAGCACAGAGTTAGTGGCCCCGGATGCACTGCGGCCGGCACAGGCACCCAGCCACGGGACGGTGACCTGCGGTGCAGTCAGAGGGGCCATGCGACCTGAGCGGATAACCATCAATGTCCATGGTGTATGTTTGGGAGTGTTTTGTGGGACAGTGGAAGGTGTCCTCCAGGGTAAGACGCAGAAAGGTTTGATTTTATCAGTAAGCAGCAAATGGAGGAGTGGAATGCGACAGCCCATTGCCACCACCAATTCCGTATCAGCTACTTGGGGGTGATAACTGACCTGAGAGTGTCCATGAATGTCGGGGAACAGACAGTGGCACCGGGGCTGAGTGGGGATGCAGGCTGCGATGATGCCAGTACACTGATATGGACTCCACCATTGCTGAATCATGACTCTGTGACCTACTGGACCGCAGTGTAGGCCGTAGGCAGTAGTCAGCAATGGCCCACAGCCATGTGTCTTTGGCTCGCAATGCACATCGCTAGTGACACCAGGGCAGTTGTCGGTAGTGTACGAACACCTCCGTAATGATGATACTTGTCTCTCCGCCACGTTGCAAGGCGACATCCTCTTAGGCCTCTCCTGGCGTGCAATGATGTGTAATCTGCCTTTGCATACTCGATATTCAGTTCCAAATCTGTGGCCTACTCGAGCTCAGCCTAGGCCGAGAGTAGTGTAGGCCGGAGGCAGCGGACAGCACGGGTCATTCACCGAGTGTTGCCGGCATAGGTTGATGGCCCCACCGGCCTGCGTGGTTCAGGTTCAGTGTCACCACGTGTTTGGTCACCTCCGTGACTGTGACCTAGCTTATGTCCGCACTGAGCTGCATCTTCCTCTTACACCTCTCTGTGCGTCTACTGGTGCGGACTCAGCCATTCGTGATTTGTGACTAGGTGCTGTATGTGAGACCTACTGGTCCGCAGGCTTGGCCTGGGCCCTCATCAACGGCATGACAGGGTTTGTGGCAGCATGGCTTGCCGGATGGCATTGGACAGGTTTGTGGCAGGATGTGTCGCAAGATGCGCATATGGTACTATGCTTCTCTGATCGAAGGGATTCTCTGGCTTGGAGCTTACACTGGCACGTGGTGGGCCCTCCATGACACATGCCGGTGTCAGATGCAGATTAGTGTGGCCTGGCTGCGTCGGGTCGGCTGTGGTCCAGCGGGCCGGGGTACGGGATGCGGACAGGATCTCAGGCAACTCCGCTAACGAGGACGGCGTCGGCTTCATGATGGGGTGGGAGGCGCCGCCCTGGCAGGGATGTTGGGCTTTCCGGAAGAGGACAACACCCAGGGCTACGTGCTTTTAATTCACACCCCTACGCCGGCCTGGCATACGCCGGCCGATCCTACTCTGCTCACGCTTACGGGTGGGGTGTAACAGGCAACACTTCCTCAAGGACCCCCACTGGCTGGGGTGACATGGTTGCGTCCACTGTCCACTACACTCCATTCACCAGAGGTGTATATCGCCGTGGATATTGGTGTGTTCTGCATACTGCGGTTTGTTCAGCACTTCGCAGCCACTCTTGGCATTGTGTGCTTTCCCAATCATGGTTCTACTGCATCCTTCACATATGCCTGGTTGCCTTCTCTCCCAACATTTGTCTATTGTGTGGCTGAGGTGCCATTCCGTAGATTGGTCATGTTCACGACTTGCCCAGGTTACCATTGTGAGTTGTTCTGTTGTGTCTGGTGGGTGGGTATGTTGTTGTTCATCTTGGTTGTGGACTTGTGATGTGTGCATGGCCAGAGCTGTGGATTGTATGGTTGTAGAGTTGAGGTGAGTGGGCTGTTACTTGGGAAGTTGCCAAGGGGCTGTGCATTTCCCTTGGTGCCATCCTGGGACGGCTGGTTGCTCTTGGACTGCGGAGGGTGAAGGGATCATGCACACTGGCTGTGCATTTTGAGCCGACATTGGTGAAGGTCCCACTTTGTTCGGATGTTGCCTGCACATTGATGTGTGACATGTGCTTCCTGTTGCTCTAATTGTGTGCTGTGTCACCAGGGGCCACAGGTGGGACATGTGTGCAGTGGATTGCCCCCTACACGTGCATGCATTCTGCTATTGCGTATGGTCCTTGCTTGGTCTGCAGCGGTTCCTGCGCATTGTGTTGGCCGGGGCCTGGGGTGCCAGGATGATGGTGATGTCCAGCACCGGCATGGGGGTCTTGGATGTGGCTGACTGTGAGACTCCGCTGACTCTGACGGGTGTTGTTTGGGGTGTGCCAGGGGCCAACAGGTGGTGCAAAGCCAGCAGCTTGATTTGGGGTGGGATGTTGGTTGTCCGCTGTGTTGGTGCCGTAGGCCTGTTAGGCAATGACGGCCAGGATGCGTAGGATGGTTGGTCCTTTCAGCCTGTAGTGGACAGTAACAGTGTCAGATGTTGTGCCTATGAGGCAGGTGCGTTTCCTGGGGGGCCGCTGTATTTGTCTGCGTCTGCCTCTGTGGTGGTCCGGGGAGGGGTGTGCTGGGTGGGTGTTGTGGCCCTCTTGGGTGTCAGTGCTGCATGTTCAGTTGCTCCATGGCATCTGTTGCCCTTCAGATGACGCCCTTGGCAGGGCTCCCTATTGTGGTGCACGCTTTGGTTTGACTTTGCACCAGGTCAGAGGAGGGGTAAAATTCCTGCTGCTAACGTGCCTTATCGCGTATTTTGTGTTTTTATCGCTGATCTGTCTGGTCGTTTGAATGTTGAGGTGTGGTGTTGTCGCGGCTTTTGTCACGGTAACGCCTACTCTGCATCTTATTAGCGATAGTTACGGGTGCTCCGTAGCAAAGTTTTTTGCTGCTGCTATCGCAGGAAAAGTGGTGCTGTGGGCTGTTGGCACCTGCTTGTTAAAGGTGGGGTAAATTTATCACAACTTTGGCTGTGATAAAGTGCAGTCAATTCCACGATAGCTCCTTCTGAATATGCCTCATAGTTGCTTACTAGAGTAGGATGGACAGATTTCAATGCAATGCCATCGCTACTTCAAAATATGAGTGGGCATAATCTACTTGTTTGTTCCAAGATGGTGTCTGCAAATGATTACGTAGTCATTTTACATTGGCTTATGAAAAAGTACTTGCTTTGCTGATTTTCACGGATTAGAAAAAATTGCCATGGAATGATCATTTTGTACTTCTCTGAGTGAGTAAAAAGGGGAGAAATAAAGTTGATGCAAATGATTAATGAGCCCACATTTTCAGATCTGAACTGAAAATGGAAACTGCCTAAATCAGAATGCCCTGTTTCTCACTTTTTTTCGACTCCACTACCCACTTTTAGTTTTAGGCTCAATCTCTCATTACCCCAAGACAATTTCCATATTTTAAGAAACCAGGATCACACTACACACTCAGATAATATTTCAGAAGTGATAAGGAAGCAGTTGCATTGAACTTTTGAAGCGGTTATTTGCTACTAAATCAAGAAACTAAATCTGGTTGATGAACCCTATGTAATGCAAAATCAATCCTGGATTACTTGTGTTCCGGTTCTGGAAGGACCTGGTTTGGCAGTTCGGGTTGGACTGTCCCTTTGGAGCTGGGTTAAGACTGATATCATATTGTCCAAACTGAGGTGGCATGGTATGGGAAATAATGATGGAGTGGGATGCGGCTCGAGTAAGCACCAGTGACTGAGATTAATTTGAGCATTCCATCCATCACTTATTGTATACTGTAGTCTACTCATGGTAGTATATTACTCATGATACTGCTGTATGCTGAACTGTAAGTGGAGGTTTTCTTTGAGTATTGACACACAGTAGAGTTTATAAATGCTGCATACAGGGCCAAACTGCAAACCGAGCCAAAAGTAACTTGTTCAAATATTCAGTATTAAAGAATAAGAAACGGCATCCTTTATTTTTCAGCCAAAATAAGACTTCTGTGTTCTGTCTTTTCCGTTTACTGCTGCATTTCAGATTTGAATACTTGCATTCAAGGGCTCTATCCGGGTGCGTCCTCATTTGCCACTTTGCGCTGCTGAAGACTAAATGTGTGTGGTGTTGGAGACCACCGTACAATGTGAACTTTGCATGCTATTTGTCACTTCGCTAATAAGTTAGTCTTTGAGGGAGGCCTCCGATAGGCCTCATTAATAGAATATCTCACTTTGCATGCATTTCTAGTCTCAGATCCACTAGAGACTTCCTTGTTTATCTGTCTCCATCTTCAGATTCTACAGCCACGCTTTCTTGAAACCAACATGCCAGGATAAACCAAGTCACTACGAGACCGTTCTATTTATCTGTTTCTTCATTTCTGAATCTGTTAGTGTTTACTATGTGTACACCATTTCTAGGCTAACACGTGCATATTTTATTTGCATGCACCACTTGCATTTCAAGAATATCTCTTTGGAGACGGCTCTTCAGAATTTCATGCTGTGTTTTATTCATGCATTTTGTCTATTTTAAGACTTTCTGTGGCACGAAAACAGGCATAGGATGCTACTCACAGGATTTGGAAGTGAATTGGAAACTGCACAACGCATCTGGCCTAGTTAAGTCGGCAAAAAGAACATTTCAACATTTAATTTGGTGGCTTCACAAACGTATGATTTCTCAATGGTACAGTAACATACCTTGATATTGATCATGGTGGGGGCAGTGCTTAATTTGTAAAAAAAAAAAAAGAGTACCAGGGCTCTCGTCAGGAGTCCACTGCATCTTGTACCACACATTGCTCCTGCCACTGCTGTCAATGATAGTAACAATACAACTACCAACCAACTATTCCAGGCCTCCAAAGCTATATGAATGGATTGGGCAGCAGGTAATTGTAATTGTTAACATATATTTAATTAATAATAACTGTTGTTGTGCTGATCTGTAAATGAGACAGGGCCACTTTGTGGCTAATTGTCACTAGCACCGGTGTTGACAAATAAGTGACGGTGCCGAGCACCGGAAACCACCAGCTCAAATTAAGCACTGGGTGGGGGGCATGGATTAAGGGGGGAAGCACAGGAGCACATTTTATTTCAATATAGGAAATAAGGAAAACCTGATATGGGTTTAAAAACATACATGCTTTGCTTGATGTAAGCATACTGGTTTGCAATTGTGCCAAATATTTGATATAATTTGAAATGGTAACCATGAAAATGGTAATGTTGATAGTTTAAATTACTAAAAACATGATGGATAGTTTTTAAAAAGAAAAAGTCAATTTCACAACTAAAATCACAATTTTCGGTTAGATTGGTTCTCCAATTCCGAAACTAGGAACATCAATAGTAGCAGAGGGTACTTAAAAAAATATTGTATCTAATACCCTGTAATACAGACAGATTCAAGTAGAAGTAACGTAGCCATTTCCAAAAATATAAGTACTTTTACTTAAGAAGCCTTGGGTTTGCACCCATGATTTCAGTGCAGATGCTACTTGTTAGGGATTTACGAAAATCTTCTTTCTTATACAGGAAAGTCTATGAAAATAAAATATTTCTATGTCTATTTGATATCATAATGTGACAGAATGCTTTTCTATGGTAGAAAGCACAAGCATTTTTTGCTCAATAGTTACAGTGCTTTAAAGTTCATAAAATATTCATCACAAATTGTACTTTTCATACCAAAGTCTGCCTCGTTCTATCGACTTTTTAACTGCATGATTTATAAGACTCTTGCAAGCTCAACGTCATTGTATTGTAAAGGTGCAACAAATGACTCAGCCCTATGAGAGCCCTAAACCATCACAAGTTATTCTATTCTATTTTATAAAGCGCATAGCTACCCCACTGTGCAAATACCAAAGAAGGGCAATTCGAATAGCCAGATTTTCAATAGCTTTCTAAACTTCATGAATGAAGCACATGTATGAAGCTTCTGGGGAAGAGTGTTCCACAGAGTGGGCCCAGGAAAGCAAAGAATGTTTCTCCTTGCCTAATCAGTTTCACATAAGGAATGGCTGCCAAATCCAGACTGTCTGAATGAAGAGTATGATTTGGGACATAAGGCTGAACTTCTGATATCAAATAGGCAGGTCCACTGCAGAACATAGCCTTCTGCATATAGCACAATGCTTTGAACTGAGTACATTTATTAATAGGTAGCCAGTAGAGAGTTTGTAAGTGAGGGATAACTGAAGCAGATTTAGGAATTTGGCATAGAAGTCAAGTGGCAGCATCTTGCAAGGTCTGAAGCCTGTGAACAGCGGCTTTAGTGGCAGCTAAATAGAGAAAATTGCCATAATCCACTCTGGTGATGATTAAGGTCTGAACAATTGTCTTTTTTTTCTCCATTTTTTTATTTTTTTTGTCATCATTTGCCATTACCCCGTGCAGGAGACCACCAACCACCACTGTGTGCCCATCAGTCTAGCCCCCAGATCGACATTAGAGCTTTGACCCATGCACAAAAAACTTATTGGCGGAAGATGGAGACCTACACAGAACAGGGCGACCTGCAAAACTCCATCAAGGTGTATTGCCACCTGTTGGACATCAATATAGCTGCGGAGGGCCCTTGCTATAAGTCCGTGGAGCAGGAAAAGGCATAATCATAGGACCTGGGGGGAAACCCACCCCCAAAAAAAACGGATATCCTACCTTCACTGTGTCAAAGGATCCCAAAAGACAAGCTTTTTCCTACTGCAAGACCTGGCCAAGTCCACCCTGGAAACTTCATAAAGGGACGTCAGCCACCCAGCATATGTAGGAGGTAAAGGGTCAACCCAGAACTTACAAATCTGTCTCCTTGCCAGGAGAAGTGCGTAAAAGAGAAAGGATCTGGCATGCCCAGAGATGTTTTCATCAGTCCCAAAGATGATCAAGGGAAGAGTTATTCTCAGTGTAATATTAAGAATAGAGCACAGGGCATCCTTCACTTCTACCCAGAAGAGACTGATGGCGGGGCAGTCTTTAAACATATGCACATCCGAAGCTTTGGGCAAGTCACATTTATTACATTTCTTTCCCGGCTGAAATTTAGCTAGCTTTTGGGGAGAGAGATATGCTCGGTGTAACGTGCACAGGTGGTTTCGCCTCAACCAAGCTGGTTTCACGATCTTGTGTGAAAGGCTGAATGAATCCAACCACTTCTGCTCACATTGGGCGCCCATCTGCCCTCCCCATAACTCAAATGTCTTTTTGAGTAGAATGAGGGAAAAACTATAAGATTGTTATCATGCTTTTGAGTAGGCCAATGGCTGCCACCTGATCATTTTGTGAGCTTAGAATTCAAGTAGAAGCCCAAACATTTGACCACCTTACTTGGGTTGGAAAAGAAACCCTAAAGCAGAGGTTGATTGCCGACCTCAAACACCCCACTCTTGTTTCTATTCAATTTTAGACCTTTATTCCTCATCCTTCATGCAATCTCCACTAGGCAGGGGCTAAGATTGGGTGGTCTGATACCAATTTTGGAATAGACACAATAATCTGTGTGCCATCAGTGTAAGAGAACAGAGTCAAGCCATGTGGCTCTACAACAAAGGTCTTCAAACTGGGGGGCACTCACCCATTGGGGTTTGTGGAGGTGTTTCCAGAGAGGAACAAATGCTTCAGGAAGTACTTGTAAATGAAGATGGCTTGGAAGCACGATTTGTTTATTTTTCATGTTTCCAGGACACCTTCATTTACATGAAGCAGTTGAAGTGCATACAAAAGAATGGCAATTGTGATCCTGTGTCTGGTGGGGGAATGGTGAAAGACATAGCTAATTCAACAAAATATTCTATAAGGATTTTGAGGCAGATTTACAAGAAAAAGACGCATCTGTAAAGATGTGTCACTTTCCCTGCACTGCCCTGAGAAACCTTTGTGCCACTATGGATGCCCCGTATTTACATGGTGCAAGGATTGACAGATGCATCAGAAATTCGGACGCATCTGTTAACGCAAAAGTCACGCATTGCTGGAGTCGTGTCACAAGCACAACGCTACTCCAGCAATGCAGGGGGAGGCCTATCCTCATTGTGCTGCGTCACATCTCGTGCCTACTTCAAGCAGGCGTTAGAATTTGATGCAGTGGCGTCCTCGAAGTGGCGCAGTGAAATCTTGTAGATTTCACTGCGTCACTTCTACAAGGCTTTTTTGCGTTGGAACGCCCACCCTGCATACATTAACCTGATGCAGGTATAATGTGATGCAGGGCTTTACAACGTGACACATCTCCCTAGATGTGTCATGTTGTAAATGGGCCGCATTTTTATGCTGCTACTGCTTCACAAAAAGTGACGCAACAGCGGCACAAAAATGACGCCAGGGACTTTTAAATCTGCACCTCAGTTGTTTGTCCATCTTCCCAGCAACTACATATAAAATAATGCACACACCTGAAATGCAAAAGAAATACAAATTAAACAAATTGGTGGGAAATGAACTCTTTTGCATTATAAAACATTTATTGATTAATGTGATCACATCAAACATTTGATTGTGAGACCTGAGAGCCACAGAATTGAATCCTGGTTGGTGCAGTGCGGAATAGTTTCTTGTATATTTATAGTGATCTGAAGTCCCAGCCCGTAAGAGAAAGCACTGTGAATCAGTGACAGCTCCTCCACTAAGGCGGAGGAGTGCCACAACATTGCTCTTTGAGCAGGCGAAAAAATAAAAATAAAATGATGATAGCATAATGTGTTATTTAATTTTTTCAAGGCAGTTTTATGGGGTAGGGAGGGGAGAGGCTTGACTGTCGTCACAGCCAGCAGCGGGAGAAGTGCTTGGGGCACTTAAGTGTGCATGACAGTTTGGCCGGTCGTCTTGGGCCGGCCAAACAGTCATGTGGACTTAGCATGTTCTCAGCCAGACTGTAATGCACATCCTGGGTGGAGAACATGCACATGCTCCGACTCCCTGTCTGAGCAATGAACCATGGCACTCAGACCAATAATGACGCTGCTCTCATGCTGGTGATAGCAGCATTGTGATTGGCTTAGGGCAGCCTGTGTGCTTCTTGCTTACGGTCCAGGAGTAACAGAAGAGGAAGGAGGAAAGGCGGGGTCCGGCAGCCAGGAAAGTGAAATTTTATATTTTTACACCTTCGACACCTGCCCCCATACTACTCTGTGGCAGGTGACACTGCTGTGAATATGTAAGTAATTATTTTAAAATTGTATTACACACAGTATGAGATTGGATGTCACACAATGATTTTGTGTATATGATAAAACATGTGCTTTCAAAAAATACATATTAGTAACATCTAACAAGATTTTACCTGTTGGAAAGTGGTTTATTAACAGTGATAGGTAGTGACCTACCACTAGTAATAAGCCCACCAACATAATACAAAGGTCCTGTGAAGGTCTCAATAAATTATTTCCTTGCTCAACCCTTAGTAGCTGGCAATGAGCAGGCAGGGTTAACTTAGGAGACAGGTCTGTAAAACATTTTTGAAAAGTAAGACACGACACACAATACAAATCCGACTGGCTAACCCTTAAAAGTCCACTAGGCGCACTCCAGGATAGGGACTTCTTAGCGGAGATGATGCAAGTGGGCTCTGTTAACCTGTAGCTTATAGGTAATTCTCTCCGTAATCTTTCTTGAAGCATGGCAAAGTCTTTAGGGCTGTGGTCCCAGAATGTGCAGCAGGTGCAGTCGTTTAGAGTACAGACCTTTGGGTGCAGACCAGGTTTCCAACAGGGTCGTCTTTCTTCTCCTTGTAGCTTCAGACAGCAGATCTTAGTTGCTTGTCAACCCTTCCATATTTATGCAGTGATCCTGGGTGTCCAGCAAGGGGGCACCCATGACCAATGGGAACCAGGTTTTTGACCACTTCCTCCAAAGTGTGGCTTGTTCTTGCCCCAGAAAGCACAATTCTTCCAAAATCCAAGACGGAGAAAATCTCCTCATAAGGGTTAGATCAGGCTAAGGCATCACACTGGCGTGGCTGTTTCCATAACATTCCCCTTCCTATACTTTCCCTAATCTAATTACAGGAGCTCCTGTGTGGCTGCAGGATATGGGGGTGAGCCTGTGCTGTCCCAAAGTGTCATTCTCCGCCTTAAAACTGTATGGGCACCCCACCCCCACTCTGCCTTCTGCAGTTTCAGTTCTCTTACCACAGGAAATCCTTTGTCTCTCTAGCAGGCTACTTCATTCCTCATTACGACAGCTTGGCTCAGCCTAGCAGAAGCTAGCCAATCAGGAGAGGGCAGCTGGAAGGCTGGATTTTGACTTATAAAAAAGAAAGTTCTATACCTTCTTTTCTGTAATTAATTATAAATCTAACAGTGGCACATTGTTGGATTTATCACAACTATCATTTTGAGTCCTTAAATTATATTTTAGCCCCTTTCTATCAATAGTTATACTTTATTAAAGTATTCCGATGTTAGCCTATGGAACCAATGCATTCCAATGGGGAAAAACGAAAATGGTGGTTTTTCCCTCATCAGGGCATATGAAACATATTTTATAATGTCCCTGCTTATAGCTACAAGGCATCCTACCCCGTGGCACTTACGGGAGACTTATCTGTAAAAATAGGTTAATTTACTGCTTTCGAAGTACCTTTAGTTCCAAAGTTGAATTTGCAGATAATTCTACTTTAAAAGCAGCCTGTAAGGCAGGGCTGGTTTTTAAAATGACACCAGGCACCAGATTAGTGTACACATTAAGCCTACTGGGTTTCTAAACCTACATGCCCTACCATATACTATGGACTTACAGGTAAGTTGTCAGTACCAATTGTAATTATACCTAATTACTATGTACTTTTAATCAGAGCACAGGCCCTGGGTCTGGTTAGCAGAGCCCAGGGCACAGTCAGAGTCAGAAAACCAGCATTTAGAAGTCAAAATGAGAGCAAGAAATGGGGGCACACTGCAAACAGGTCTTGATTTCTCACAGTACCTAATGCTGTCATTTTTAGAATTGCATTAAAAAGACACTTTCCAAAACGCAGCAGCCTTGCATTTCCACTCAAAACTATTATCCTTTTCATCATGTTGCTACAAGTGACATGGTAAATTAAAGCATTTTAGACACCCTCCCCCCCTTTCACTCTCACACATAGGTACCTCAAGATCCTCATAATCATTTAAGGGATGGTTATTTTTAACAAAATGTATGGCCCTGTTTTTGTCAAATCAAAACACATTGGCCCTTTGGTCCCCACATGCCTGGCCAACTGGGACCTCTGTTTACATGCAGATGTCCTTTAATGTGAGTTGAGGTGGCAATGAAGAATCAAAGGGGCCGTTTTCAGAGCCCTGATCATCCGGATCCCTGGAGCCTCAGTGTAATGACCCAGGAGAAACCAGAAAGGAGTGAAGTCCATGGACAATGGCAAAAAGATGTTTCAGCAAAGGGGGCACTATGTGAGGTCTAATTTTTTGTTTAGAGACAGACTTTTCCACTTCCTCTGAGGGATGTCCTGAAGAAGGTTGTGAGTAATGCAGACTAATTTATTTTAAAGAACCATCACTCCCATTAGTACAGCGGGTGCATTAACACTGGGGCAATAGGGTAGGGGCCATTGCATCATTATTGATGGTTTACTAGCACAAGGAGGGGGTGAGGAGCAATTTTTCTTGTTATCCTTAGAAGCCAGATTACCCTTTCTTTACAGGGCACAGATCCCAAGAAACAAAAGGGTGGGATGTGAGTATTTTCCCTATTTTTGACTCCTAGGGGCAGTTCACTTTGGGCCTCAGGTCTGGGTGTGATAATCCATTGGAGTGGACAGGGGAGTAGGTATCATTGGTGCTAAAGGTGCAGTGGCACTGGCAACCATGAGGTGCGAGGGCCCAACTAAACATCTATTATGGTAGTTGTACTATCTTTTCTTGCTTCCATTAGGTGTCAGTGCATTCTTGCAGTGCCAGTGTTGCTTTGGGCATCGGACCAATTGTCCAAGAGAGGGGAAAACTGAAGCAGAGGAGACCTTAGAATAGGCATCAGAGAGGTGGCAGAAAGGAAAGGGGGGCAGGGGAGACTGTCCAGTTTGCAAGGCAGTAGCTCCCATTAGTGAGGCAGGTGCAGTGAAAACTGGGCCCAGGAGTGCGAAGGGACCACTGTATCATAATTATGATGGGTTTACTTTACAATGAAGATTTGCGGGAAAGCATTAGGGCATAGAACACCATTGCTGCAAAGAGGTGGTCAACATATGGGGTCTAATTTTTTCTGAAAGGGATAGAGAGTCTGTTTCAAAATTGGATTGATGTTCTGGCTTGGTGGAGAATGGGTGAAAGAGGCAGAGGGGATAGCCTGCCACTCAGAACTAAAGCTATCATTAGTGCAGAGCATACAGTTGCATTGGGGCCCAGTACTTTGAGATGCTCACAAAACTCCAATTAATAAGAGAGGTTTTTTGTCTATTTCAGTTTTTGTCAGTATTTGCTCTTTTGTAAGTCTCATATTAGTGTGGATTACGAGCTCCTGAAAAAGTACCCTTGAAATGATGTCATAAGTCGCACTCCCTGAGCTCACACCAGCCCCTTATCCTCACCCAAGACTTTCCATAAAGTTTTGTAGAGGGGTTCCACTTCAAAACGTTTTGGGTAGGGGGGCTCAGAGTAAAAAAAAGATTGAGGACCTCAACTCTACAACATCAGCCAGAGGGCACATATAACATTAGACCGAGTAGGGCTAAAAGACAAGCTCTGTGGCACCCCAAATGGCAGCTGAAAAATTGAGAACGTATAAGGCCTCAAAACCACCTGGAGCGGCTGGTCTTGCAAGAAGGAGTGCAACCACAATAGGGCCAAGTCCTGGATGTCAATATCTGCTAGAATAATGGGATGTGAGATCTTATTGAATGCTGCACTCAAACTCAGCAAATAGATGAGGTAGTTCTTCCACAATCCAGAACACACCTAAGATGCCCAGTAATGCTTAAACACCTTTATTGGAGGAGTTTCTGAAAACTGAAATTTTATGTAATTTTAGGCTGGGCACATTCTAAAAGTGCAGGGACTAGTTGGTCCTCAATGAATGTTGACCCCAGAAACACAATGGGAATGGGTTTATGTAACTGTGATGCTGTTCATGATGTTCTGGAACTTAGAATAAGAATGAGTTGATGTAACTGTCATGTATTCATTACCGACTGGTGGAGTACTGTGCTGCAAGGATTAAACTTGACTCTTATAATATTCACTGGCTTCTTCATCTGGATTTAACACATTTCTTGCACTTTCCCCTTTTGAACAATAAAAAGTAACTATTAAGAATAAAATTAAAATATATAGAGAAAAAAACCCAACCCTCACCTAAATGAAATCCTACACAAAGTCTCCCAGCTTAACAGATGCACGCCTCACAGGAGCATCAATTTTCACCCGAGATGCTATAAAATTCTCACTCATGGATACTTCAGAATCCCCGTTTTCAGGCTCCATACCAGTGCAACTTTTAGAGGTTGATGCTGGTGCGGCTGTAGGTGCCAACGCTGAAGCAGTACCTGATATGACCAACAATGGCATAGGATAACCACAACTGTGGATGAATGTCCCTTCACCAAACCCTACAGAATGATCAGGACTCACCCCACAATCTCCACCACTCTTAGCCAACCGTCTCACATTCCAAACCTTCCCTATCTTCGGTAACCACACTCTTATGGTACACCTTAATTATCATCATAGCCTTGCCAAACCTGAGTGTACCTTTAGCAATAAAGCCTGGTTAGCGCACTCTTACCCACTCACCAATAACAAAGGTGGGCACTTGATTTTCCATTTGGCATCATAAGCTTCCTTAACCTTTTCCTGCTTCCTCTTTATTCTTTCTCAAATAAATTTTCTCAGCACTCACCTCATCAGATATCTTCCCCTGCCTCTTTTTAAACCACCAATGACACAACTTGGAAACAGGATGTCTTCCGCTTAACAACCAAAAAGGACTGAGCTGCGTGGTATTCTGCGGAGTGATGCGGTACCACTATAGTCTTTCCCTCAATTTGTCTCTTCAATTTGCTCCACAACCTAGTGCCCAGACAATACTGTCCTACAACACCCGGTTGAGCCTTTCCACCTGCCCATTTCCTTGAGGGTCATGCAATAAGGTTGTAACATGAATAATGTTGCTATAGTTACGAAAACTCTGCATTTCTTTCAACACCAATTGTGCTCCATTATCCAAAATCAAAACTGCTGGATAACCTTCCACTGCAAAAACTTCTTTAAAGAATTCAATTATAGTACTAGTAGTGACTTGTGAAACCATCTTCCCCTCTGGCCACTTAGAATGGCAAGCCACCAGAACCAACGCAAAACCGGCTTCACAAGGTAAAAAACTAAATGGCTCAGAAATTTTAAATCACAGTTTTTGCCACCATGACATCAGCCACAGCGCTGGCTGAAGAGGGGCAGGAGCAGATTTTATTATTTTCTCACTATTTACACAAATATCAAATTCCCTCACCCATTTGTCTACCATCCTATCCAAGCCTGGCCACCAAAATCATGTAAGCATCAACCTCTTCATAGAAGACATACCTGGTTGCCCTTCATGTACCAGCATTAAAATCCCATCCTAAAAAATCAAATCACCTTCCATCTCTATGTCTTCAGCCATAAGGCAGAACCTCTTCCTGCACAATTCTCTTACTAGTCCACTCATCCAGAAGATATTTCTTCACACTTTCCAACAACAAGTCATCTCTCTCATATTCCCTCCATTTCTCTTCATTAAATGCTCTTGAAATCATCAGCAAGAAACTCCGAAACAGAGGCCACCACATCTACACCAATTCCATCAACCTCGTCCTGAAATTTTCATGAGGCAACCACGATAAACAGTCTGCCATAACGTTATTTTTGCCTGGGACATGCTCCACTGTAAAGCAATACTGTTGTAGCCTTGACACCAACCTCGCAAAGCAGGCAGTGGCATTCCACCCACCAACCAGGGAGAGAATCCCAACCAAAGGTTTATGATCTGTGCGAAGCACAAAATGTGAACCCCAGATATAGTTACGGGAATGTTCAATTCCCCAAATGCAGGCTAATAACTCTTTTTCTATAACTGCATATCTTTTTTTCAGTGTCAGGAAGAATGCATGAAGCAAAAGTAACATTCCATAACTCACTTTCACACCACTGGGACAAAACCCCCCCAATACCAGACATTCGAGCATCGACTGTATCAATACATTCCATGCGAAAAGGTTTCAATGTGGGTGCTCCATCATTCTCCCTTTTTTATCACCTCAAATGTAGAATGCTGTGCTTCTGTCTTAGGACCTCCACACCCTTCTGAGTGAGTTCCCTGAGTGGTTCAGGTTTTGTGGCAAAATTCTTTAAACACTTGCTATAATACTCATGGAGTCCCGCAAATGACAGTAATTCATCTTCATTATCAGAAGCGGGAGCATTGGTGATAGCATCAACAACAGACTTCTTAGGCACTACACCCTCCCCTGACACAGTGTGTCCAAAAAACTCTACAGATTTAGCAAAAAATTGGCATTTTTTTCTCCTTCAACATCAGGCCACTTTTTTTAAATACTCCACATACCATTTTAAGATGTTCCTTATGCTCCCTTTCATCCTTTGAAAATACAAGTACATCATATTGGAAACACATTACACATTTTTGCATCCCTTTAAACAAATGGAACATGGCTTTTTGGAACACAGATGCTGCATAAGCTAATCTGAAAGGCATTCTTTTGAACAGGAACAGCCCCTGCAGTGTAAGAAAGGCAGTAAGATGGCAGGAGTATTCGGTCAATTCTTTCTGCTGTTTCGCAGATCTTAAATCTCAGTTAGAGAATATTCTTGCACCGTCCAACATGCACAGTACCTCATTTATGTTAGGGAGAGGGTGACAATTCACTACAATCCCAGCATTGACCGCTCTGAGGTCCACACACAGTCTCAATGGACAGCCTTACAGACCAAAACAATTGGAGACACCTACACTTTAAACATTGCTTCACTAAAGCTGGACACCTAGGTGAAGAAGTAAAATTAC
Source organism: Lissotriton helveticus (assembly GCF_964261635.1). Lineage (NCBI taxonomy): Eukaryota > Metazoa > Chordata > Amphibia > Caudata > Salamandridae > Lissotriton > Lissotriton helveticus. The sequence goes on along the minus strand of NC_136059.1, from coordinate 994,757,198 downwards.
TTGTGCTACCACAACGATAACATGCAAGTTAGTCATTTCTATCAATTCTCCTCCCTTTTTGATTAACACAGGTGATATAAGCAGCTAACACACACACATTATCACCTTCATCAGCCTTTCTTTTCTCAGAATTATGTATCGATCTCATACCCCTTTCGGTTTTCTTAAATGCCTCTGATGTGGTTATGACATCCTGTAGTTTAGGATCTCCCACACCCATAAATGCTCCTGAACTTTCTTACTCTTAGTATGTACCATTATCTGATTTCTTATTGTTTAGTCTGATATTACACCAAAATAACAATTCGCAGAAAGCTCACGCAATGTGGCAAGAAATTCATCAGAAGTTTATTCACTTTTTTGAGCTCTAGTATAAAACATATTAATTTAAAGCAACACTTGATGTAGGTTTGAACCTATTTTCAATTCTTAACAGGGCTTCCATGAACACATCATCCTCTTAGTCTTCTTCTTGTGTGACCATTTGTGGCAAAGTTCTGAAAACTGCTTGTCCCCCAGAACCCAAACAATGGAGCAAAATACGTTTTTTTCCATTCCTGTGACATGTCATCATCATCAATAGCCTTCATATAGGTTAATAATTCTTCTTTCCAATGCATCCAAGGAATAGGAGGGTCCCCTTTCTCCTGGAGAAATTTGGTTGGTGGCTCAAATTGCATGGCATGGTAAACTTATATATCCAGTAAAAAGTAAAGTAAATGCTGCACTAGAGAAGAAGAAAAAAAAAAAATGGGTTCCCAAAAAGAAAAAGAAATATTCAGAACCTTTTACAAAGGGGAGTTGTCCAACAATCACAATTCAAGAAGCAAAAGTGAATTGCTGTGTGCCGTTCAACAAAAATCTCTCCATAGCATTAGGGGTACCTGACCATAGTGACGGACCCGGCAGAACAAAGATGGCGACCATGTACATGTTCACGCAATGTACGAGAGTATTGACATAGAGGCAGTGACAAAACAGAGAGGATGAGGATTCCGCTAGTGGAACACGCCTGTCATGAATCGTTACGCGATTTTAAAAACATGCAGCGGTAAGCATTATCTTGAACATATAAGCAACTGAATAGAGCACAGTATACCAATAGCGTCTTGATACGTTACCCATCTTGACAAAAGTACAAAAATGCTGAGAGCTCCATTTCCAAGTAATTCCTCAACTGTGGCAGGAGATAAAGGCACAGTGATAAGATTCTCTGAAAGGCTTCATCAGTTTCAGGATTAGTGGGTCCAAAGGAGATAACACTGCACCTGTGCTGCAAAGTAGCAGGTGTTTTCTCTAAATCATCGCCAATTTGTTCAATTCAGACGAAGAAGCCAGTGAATATTATAAGAGCAGAGTTTAATCCTTGCAGCATAGTACTCCACCAATCGATAATGAATATATCAGTTACATCAACCTATTTTCGTTCTAAGTTCCAGAACACCTTGAACAGTCTAAATACTGTGCTTAAAAGAAAGCATATCGACACGGCACAAAATAGCTGTACCTAAGATAACAAAATACAACAAATGGTGATATCTAACTGATGTAAGGTGGCCAGAATGGAACTGAGGACACAAGTGGATCAACACACCAATCTGTGGCTGATGGAACTTTAAAAAGGTGTTGATGTCCACAACCTTTTTAATAAATGTGGCTAATTCATTGTGTTGGACTGTGAGAGAGAGGGATGAGGTGACACCTTCAAAGAATGCATAAGAGACTTAACAATTCGAAAAAGCTCCCTAGAGAAGTGCTGGGCAATGTCAATCTTTTCAGCATAATAGGCTGCACAACCAGTTCAAAGGCCCTGCAATCATCCTTAGTAGCTGCTTTGAACCTGATTGTATCCTCATGGGAATAGTGTTTTTGCCAGGCACGCTCTAGGTGTTTACAATTTGTCTTTAAGGCTAATGAAAAATTGTGTAACCATGGGGCTGGTTTATGAGTTATGTGTTTAGACCAATATTTAATTGATAGTACAGAGCCCAGAGTGTGACTAATATTCACCGTTCTATTGGTATCATCCACTATGCCAGCTAACTCAGGAATATTCTCATGCAGATGAGAACGAAAATCTTCAGGATTTAATTTGGACCACTGTTTAAAAAGAGCGATTGGATCTGAAGTAGGCACGCCATACTCTATAAATAATACAGATCATAACAGGAATACAAAATTATGTGGTATTGGAGAATCAACAATCACAGATGATGACTTTGAAAAAATGGGTTCCAAGATATGTCTATCTCTCCGAGTGGAAGCATTTACTATTTGATGAGGACCCAATGCCTTGAGATCTCCAGTAAGAGAGGAAGCCAGGCTACATTATCAAAATAAACGTTAAGATCCCTAAGAATGGTTAAATTGGTACAGTTGAGAATAAAAAGGGAAATGGTCTCAGCAAAAGACAAGCTCCACCTGCAAGCAGGGCCCGAGGGTGATAGAATAAAGAGCCCGAGAGAATGACATTCTTGGCAAGTCCAAGTGAAAAATCATGCCCTCACACTCTAGGATAGATAAATGTCCTGTCTAACAGAAACACTCAGATTTGAAAATAATTGCAATTCGACCTCCACGTTTCCCCGAAAGATTGCATCTGACTTGTAATCATCAGGCAATGCCTGTGCAATTTCAGGAATGGAGTGCTCATTCAGCCACCATTCCATCGAAAACAACCCATCAGGCTAATTGTCAATAATGAAGTTAAAAACATCTAAATAATATTTTAGCAAAGGACGACAATTCAACTAAACATGCAGTAAAATACTTGCCTGCATGCCACGGAAATGACAGCAGTGGAATAATTCTTAGATACAGATTCTGTTACAGACTGAAAGCTGCAGGGAAAACTCCAGACTAAACTGGCAGCAGAAGATGTAGCTGAGCAGAATGTCCAGTGTTGAGCAGCAGAATAGATCATTCTACCTGTGTGTAAACAACAAGAGTTCTTAGTCGTTGGACACAGTCGGGCATGGACAGGTGCATACATGCTTGCATTTGGTGCACCTTCGCTGAGTGTCCACACAACTCTCTTCCTTTTGTAATGAGTGGGCTGTATGGTTACTAACATACCTACAAAAAAAAGAGTGTGCAAGATGTCTCCTAAGACACAGCACTGTCAAGATGGCTGCCTTGTCTAATCACCGCCTTACAACAACTCCAAGGCAGAGTAGCACAAAAGAAATAAGACAAACAGCAAAATGAAACATCAAAACAAAACCCCAAACTTTTCCCCAAAGCTTAAAAATATGTCAGCCTCACATTAAATTAGAAAACATCAACTGCAAAACCTGTAAATGCCTGTATAAATGACAACTGGAAATAGTCAGGTAATCTTGACAGTTACAAATGAGATAGAATAGTAAAACATCCTTTTGAAGAGGGGGAAAGGTACGGAGAAAAGCTAACCGTTATATTTCAACGTAATGCTTCAGTGCTGTACTATGGTGATAAATTGATGAGCGTGTGCTCTGATGCGTGAACTGAGGTCGGTTTGTCCCAAAGGAATCATCTAAATCTAGGGATAAAATCATAGACGGTGTGTTAATAAACCCCAATCTGGCAAGTATAGTTACTGATTGGGTAATTGTAGTGTCACAGCACCTAAAAGCAAGCGCGTCCAGTACAGGTAAGAGCGGTGGGGCAGTGGGGCAGGAAGGGGGAAGTCAACAGACGACGGGATAGGGAATTAAAAAAAATCATTTACCTTGCGCTCGCCGCATCACCGAGTCGGCTTTGTGGCAAGCGCAAGGTAAGTGTTTTTGTTATAAGTTTTTAATATTTTCCTATCCCGTTGTCTGTTGACTACCACCCCGCCTCACTGTGCTTACCTTTACCAACTGCACCTGCCTAAAAGTGCTCTATTTGATAACGTATTCGTAGTAAAGCACCAAAAAGTGTAGGTCGACTTGTTGCCCTTGCACATGTGAACTAATTTCCATCCTTGTTTCCCCCTTTCAAATGTCATTTCCATATTATGGCTATGATAAAAAATTATATTTATAAAATACGAAAATGGCGGCTATTTATCCAACTTCAAACTCCAGAAAATGTTGAAAAACTACGCATGACTGTGAATTCTTTTCATCAGTCACATGCATTGTTTTTCTAATTGAAGTGCCTTTTATTTGATTGGCATGTTTGGATACTGTAAAGTCAATTTAGCAGAGACTTTATGTAACTAAGCAGAGTTGTCTTCTGGCATTAAAAGCAATTTCATACTTTTGCATCATTAGTTATCCACAGTCTGTGTTGCAACCCTGGTCTCCAAAGCGCTGTTAAGACACAAATGATGATTACAAAGCAATTCTGGCAGTATTTAAAAAATCATTAAAGATCTGTTGGTAGCGTCGTTCCATAATGAAAGAAGTGCAGTGAGAGGTTGAGGTAAAATTCAAAAGTCAAATTGAAACTTCGTTTTTTTGGAACAATAGTGCTTATATTTTGAAGGACGAGTACATGACATTTCTTTACTAAGTATCCTAGTACTGAGCAATAACTTAAGTTATGACAAAATGTTATAAGTCGTGAATATTCACAGGTGAATAAGAACCTTTTGTTGGGTATTTAACTCTATAGGTGAAAGGAACATTATTACTACTGCTAAAATCAGCAGTTCTGATTTTTTTTAACACCTGTCTTCCTGTCTTCTGAGGCAAAGGCAAAATATCAGGTCGTGTTAATATTTAATTGTTATTTTTTTTATCACCTTAATGAAAATGTATTAAGGAAACGTCAGAGTGAACTATTTTCAGCAACAAAAGCAGATCTATTTCAGGAAAGTTCTAGAATAAAAGAGGGAAAATCACAATTCTCATAGAACCATTATTACCTCTTCTAATGTCAAATAGAAGTCAGTGTTATCTGCTATGAAGGTTATAGAAAAGAGAGGGTGGTCTTGATATTTTTCCAGATATATTGTCGCTATTACCACAGGACTGTGCACAATACCATGTACTCATTTATTTAGAAATGACATCTTCAGTGATTCAGATCCATTTTGTTGGGCTTTAAAGTCCCTCCCCGTTGGGGGTAGATCCAGTGACCATCTTCTTAAGTGGCCAAGCAATCTTGTTGCCCCTTGTTACGGTTGAAATATTTTCAGTTATGCAGTACATACTAATATATTCTTTCTTTTTTGTAGAATTAATTAGAATCCTTCTGAAGGTAAAACATGTTCATAACATTTTTGCATTGCTCATATTTTCTTAGATATCTCTACCAGTTTTACAAAATGTAAGATCATTTCTAAAAATATAAATAGTCCTAGATTTACTGTACTTTATAGCCCACCATAGCAAGTTAAACATGCAATTAAACGTCCCTCTCCTGAATTATTGGGACAAGCTGAAAGAGAAGGCCAATAACATGGCAGTGGTACTTTAATGGTTAACATACCCTGCTGCTAAGGGTCATGAGACTGTTAGAACACTGTCCTCTTTTTTTTTAAATTTATAAACAAAAGCTGTGGATGAGGTCAGGGTGTTCAAAAACCCATGCAGGTTTTTAGAAGTTTTAATCTCTCTGTGGTTTCAGTCTCTCCTATTAATGTTCCTCCTAATGATGTTTAGAGACTATTTGATTCCAAGTTTTCAGAAAGATGTTAGCACTCTTTCAACTGAAAGGTAACCATAGTTACAGTCACTCTTATATACTACTATTCCAGTGCCCAGGAACTTAAGGTGACTGGACTTGGATCTAGTATAAATGAATTGAAGTTATCCAGGTATGTAGACTCACAGACTTCTGCATATAAAAGCACCATTCTTATGTTGTTTCATTGCATGAATCTTAAGATGTTGTACTTCTTCAGTGGAACAGTGATAGAGATGCATACAGATGTCTTTGATGGGAGATAGCAATTTCTAGAGAACTAAAAAAAACAACTCAGCATTGTCTTGATGGATCAAAAAACATTATAGTGTCTTTTGACTAATATTTATACTGAAGGTTACATCGTATGAAAGCATGAGCAAATAGTTTGCCAGCTAGTTTTCAGAACACGACAGTGTAATATACTGTGTCAAGTAAAATAATATAGAACAGGAACAACACTTCTTACATGCTCTGTGCTTTAAAGTGCCTTCAAACTCTAGACTAATGTTCATGTAGTGTACAAGGTTCATAAAAATAATTAGCCAGTGAGGTAATGCTGGTACAACAACTACCTAAGCCGTGATCAAGTATTAAAAGTTGTAAAACTTACATAAATGATACACCTGCTTTATCATCATTATATTGTATTTAACATTATTTATTCCTTGCTATTACATGTTCATTCGTTGCAAAATAGAGATTTGAATATTTACTTAAAATCATCTTTGAAAGCAAATTTACTGTGAATTATTAATCTGTTAATCTTCTTTCTATGATGAAGTTAAAATGAGTTAAGCAACAATCAACAGTACAATACGGAATAGTAGTCTGTTTGTTTATCTTTAGAAGAGTCAACCTTTAATTAAAAAACACACAATTAACAATCAGCTTTTATTGCTTTAACTGGTGGGCCTTACAAAAATTAGGTAAAAAATCTGGCTGCAAAGCGGACTTGCATACATTGAGCAGCGTTCCTTTTGAATGTCAACTCTTTGGTATTTAAATAAAATTTTGTGTCAAGGTAATGTTACTTTTATTGTTGAGTGAAACAGAATGAAATATATGTGATATATCAGGAACAAAATTACACACTGTATATTATATTTTCTTTCTTTTATTAAACCTTTTCCCTATCATTGTAGAAAGAGCACTAACATTGATAGACATGCATATTAGCTGGTTTATTCAATAATAATAAAACATTTCAAGGGCTTGTGCTTAGTGGTTAAACAAGGACATTTGAGCATTGACTGAAAAAGCATAGTGTGAATAAGATAGAATGCATGCCAATCATTTTGTCAGTCAGTAAGTCAAATATTACTTTGTATGATTAATTTAAAAAAAATCTCTAATTCTGCATACTAAAAACGTTAGAAAATCGCTTACATAAAAATGACATACATCTTAAAAAATACATATTTAAAATATTGGTATAGAAACATGCAAATCAGAGCATACCTATCCTAATGTACACCTCACTAAAAAAGTAGGTGGGTCCCCAAAGTGCATGAAGGGATTGAGATGCTTTTGAATGTTCCTATGGCTTACGTCAGAGAGGCATTTCAGGTTACTGTATTTCCTGGCACTCTTGTCTTTAAAATGCACATTGTAACTTAACTCAATTAAAAGCAGGCATTTTGGTGGTACGGGGAGGATAGGGACTCGCTGGAGTGTTGTTAGAGTGCCTGAAAGTGCATAGAGTGTGTGTGGCTGATTCCTTACTTATCACAGGCACATTTCATGGGCCAATCATTAGGGTTCATTTGTACAGATGAAATGCAACTGAATCATTATTTTTTTCTAGAACATATCACTATGAAATTGTTACATTTTTGTTTGTGTGTATGATACTGTTGCCTACTATGTGCAAAAGAAAGGCATTTTGTAAAATTCCCCTCTGACTGTGTGCAGCACAGTTCTGACCCAGGCAAAAGGGTATTTCCAGAGGGACAAGCTGCAAAAGCACCCCCTTGACAAACACACCCTTTCTTCTATCCAATGGGACAATCTACCAACAACAAGGAAGCTGGCTGAATTAGGAGAAAAGTGTTTTCATGTACAACTCCTTTCCCTCTCTGAAGCACTTGACACCACATGACACAGGAAAATAAAGGCAGATCTGGTTTGCAAGTTTGCAGCTTTAAAATTAAAATTGCATGTCTTCTTGAAGAGTGCCAAATTGCAAAATGTATAAACACAGCCTCAAAATGGAGATAAGGCACTGTCATTCATCAGCAACTTGTGTCAAACAGCTCACATCACTGCAGCAAGTTGTTAGGGACCTCTAAGGCTAATAAAAATGACTCAGCCAGTAAAACAGTTTTTTTGGCATTTGTGTGTCAGTCACGGTCACTCTGACATGATCAGATCCGAACTTACATTTCAGGAGACAAAGAAATCGGGAGAAACATTGTAATAAAAGCATGAAAAATAAACAAATCAAAACAGGAAAAGGAAAGTAATAACAGATAAGGGGAAAGGGTTAAGTTAAATAATGAAAAATTAAGTGGGACTTGTGGTAACATTTTTAACAAAAAATAGCCCTGGCTCTTTTACTATTACAGCTTAGAAACAGTTATTTATTACCCCTGTCATTGAACACATCTTTGAAGCACTGTAAAGGCTTGATTTCTTTGTTAGTGTCCAGATTACTTGTATTATTGACTCTACTGCAGTTAAGGTGTCTGTTTTTAAAGAATACAGAGTGACAAAAGATGTGCTATTTTCTGGTTGGAAATAAGTAGTTGTTTGTGAAGTCGTAAATGTGCATGGAGCGGCAATACATTGGATTGGATATCATGTGCCTGAAGTGCAGAACCAGAGATACCGAAACACAAAAAGCGGTTATGTGCACAATCACAAAAAGTGTGCTTGTGTATGGAACACAGCATATCTCTGACTTTCAATGCTAAGACAAATAACGCTTTCATATTATCTGCATCAAATATAATATGGGGCTTCGGAGGGGAGTTCAAATCAGCATCAGTAATAAGCACTCTTCAATCTACTCTAGAGTTTACAAAAAAACGTGTGCAGGGTCATAACGCTTCTGAAATAGTCAACCCATGCTTGTGTTCAAAGAGCAAGAACTACAAAACTGGCACAATAAGTATGTGATTTAGAAAGATATAACCGCAATGCAAAGACTGGTGTTATTATCCAGCGCTGAAGGACATATTTTATTACTCAAAAGCTCTGAACTCCTCTTTTAATTTGACCACTTATTATTTATTTTCCATCACAACTAGTGCAGAAAGTGCTGTTTGGATGGTCCAACAACAACCAGCCAGATACTCCACTGCAGAAACCGGAAGACAACAGCCACGTGGGGGGCGAGGTCAGATGGGAATATCTCTTGCCACTACTGTGTGCACAATGCCATTAATGGTGCTGGGCATTAAGAGGGCAGAGAGCAAGGGGCAGATAATGCCCAATTACTTCAGAGATTTGTAATAAAGCCAAACAGTAATAGACCATAGTCTGTGAATGTAACCTGTGCCTCCCACCCACTATGCCTTGTGATCAGATGAGGACTAGAGGCCTGCCCACGTCCCCTGGGCCAATCTAGAGGCTGCTGAGCAACCCCAGGATTGGCTAGGCAAGGCATATCCATCGCTACATAGGAGACCACATGGGCTGCAGCTGTGATTCTTCTTGCCCAGGCTCTCTAGTTGCACAGAGGAAGAGTCACCTTAGAAGTACGCATGTCAGTTTGGACGGTGTAAGGCACCCATTGAAACCAACATGCGCAGCTTACTACGCTTGAAGTAAGTGACCCAAAGTGAGCCTGGAAAGCCCCACCCCAGCCCATCCTAACTCGGGAAGATAAGGCACCCATGAGACAAAATCAAAAGCACTGCTGCTGCACAGCAAAAAACACAAACATTTGTTTTTACATTTAATACAGGTGTGGGGGTAACAAATACAAGGGGGCAATGCCCCTAACGCTATAGAATAATCACCCCTGCCCTTGAGACTCGTCACTGTTAAAGATGCAGGATTAAATGTGCCTTCAGATTTTCTTGCCTACCGAAGTTTGATGAGATTTAAAGCACACGTTGATGGTTTTGTGTGTGCTCGAGTATAATTTCTCTTTGTCTACATTATGTTCAATATTTTCCTTGGCTAACATGTCTCTTTTTGCAATTTCAACATGGCGTTTGGAAGATTTTGCAGCCATTGACAGTAGTCAAGTTTGTCACATTTCTCCAAACATGAGTGTAGATGGACCAACCTGCCAACTCATGAGGCGTATTCCTGTATCCCACAATACCTGACTAGGGGCTTGATTTTTTGTTAATTGAGACATTTTCACCATCTGTAGTATCTTTGTAAGAGAAGCCATTAGTGCTGCAACCTTTCCATTTGCTTGTGCTAACTGTGGAGTTTCTTCCTGTGAATCACTCCGATGTAATCCATAAACTTAAACAAACATTCTCCATTAAACAACAAAACATTGTCAGTTTTCACTTCATTTGGTATGCACCATATGGAGAAAATCTCATACAGAACAGAAAGTATAACAGTGTTAAAGTCGAGCATACTTGTTTTACTAGGGGAAATCTTGAATATTCGTCCATAACCAGAAACAAATAATGTCCAGAAACTATTGGCCCATAGAAATGTCCTGCCAGAGTGAGTGTACATTGGCAGTTCAGACTTTTTCAGTTCCTCTGGCAACAATGTGTGTTCTGTGCCCTGACATAAGCCCACTTCATCAAGTATAAAGCGATTTTATTCCAGCCACTCCCACCTGACTCTCATGCGCGAGCAGTATCAGTGACACAGCATTGTAATAAATGTGGAATTACCAATCTTGTTCCTCACAATAAAATTCCAGATAATTTAACTATATGGTCTTCATTTACATTTATGAAAGCAAAAGTGGCTATCTTTCTTACTCCTGGAGGAAATAACATGCATTATTTACATGTCTCTATCTGTTCGTAGTAATTATCCTTTTTACTTCCATTATTGTGTGGTCAGCTATTGGTGTTTGTTTAAATTCTATCCAGAATTGTAGTAGTTTTGACTATTCCTTAGAGACAAAATTCAGATTCAGATTTTGTTCCTAAGGAATGCCTTCACACATTTATATTCTTTTTGTTTGACCTCATGCCCTTTCTTTCAGTATGAGGTAGCATCTTTGGTTTTGGGTTAGCAAAAATTGTTATTAACACTTGGGGTCAGGGTCATCAAGGTCTACATTGACCGTGCTTTATGCAAGGTGACCAAAGGGTAATGCAAGGCCTCACGTGAGATTTACTATGCCACACAGAGCCACATAATAAATCTGGAGGCATGTAGGGTTACTGTGCCCTGGGAAAGTGTTCCAGGGGGGAAATTTACTGGAATTAGTAAACCTGGTAATGTGTCAAAACTGTACGCCTTCCTAGGATTGGTGTAATGAGGAGAGATAAGAGGACAAAGCCTCAGAGGTTTGTTTTTGTGCAGGAAGGTGTTCATTCCCTTCCTGCACAAAAACAACCCTAGCTGTAATGCCTGCACCTTTGCACCATGTTGCAAGGGTACCTGCATGGGTACTGGACAGCCACAAGTGCACCAGCATTGAGGGAGAGCACAAATGTGCCACAGCGTAGTAGATATGGTGCATTTTTGCCCTCTCCATTTGATGCAGTGCAATGCAGCAAGCTTTCTTGCTACATTGCACCAAATATTAGTAAATCTGCACCAATAATCATCACTACAAAAGATTTTCCATATACAAAAGTGTGGTAGAGTTCACATCTCTAGGCCACTGATAAATATTTCTTTTTTAGGTTGTGAATATTTTATATGCTAGGTGTTTCCCTTCATGATTTATGTTGCGCAAGTATTACACCTAAATCTACAGGATTAGTATCCACTATCAGCTTGGTGAACAGTTTAGGATCAAAATATGTTGCAAATAATATATCGTTTTCGGTCTTATAAATGCATTTCTCAACTTTCATCCCACTCAAAAATGTTCTGTAAGTAGCTGGCCATTCATAGGAGCAAGTATAATTCAGATGCATGGGTCCATTGTAAATCCTAGCAATTAAACTTTGTTTAGGCCTGGAGGCCTGAAGGAGAATATAGACCCATAAAAAGGAAATCTTGTTTATCTAACTCAAATTATCAACATTTAGGGGCCGATTCCGATCGGGGTAGGAAAGCTCCTGCAGTCGGACCGAGCGAGTACGATGCGGAAGCATGCTGCCGGACTCGGTTCGGTCGGACTCCCATAGAAGTCAATGGGAGCCAGTCGTACAACGCGTACATGGGCTCCCATTGACTGAATGGGTATGTCTCGCACAAGGCCACCCCCTACAGTGGGCACGCGTCGGTGTCATCCGCACCCTTGGGTCTCCCCCTGTGTCCGAGTTGTAAGGCTGCGGGTGATGGGGGATCTGACGAGGACCCCCAAACACAGCTTCCCGGACGTTTTGCGAGCTGGAAACTTCGGCTCAATCCAGCTGTCTGACTCGTGCATCATACTATCTTGGTCGGAATTTGCCTCCATTGCACGGCACGGTTTGCTTACGGACGAGGCGTACGGAGCGGTTTGGACCCGGAAATGAATCGGTCAGTGATTTTGTGTTTCTCACATCGTACTTGCTCGCTCGTACAGCTGTACGAGTCGGGCGGAGAACACACATACAGCTTGTACTTTTCACGGCCGGATCGCGTTGGGGGACCTTCCGAGCGAGATCGGAAATGGCCCCTAAATGTGAGACCAGCTTCTCCTAGGCATTTACAAATATCCATTGAAGCACAACCATGTTCTTCTTGAGACTTAGCAAAAATAAAATAGCCTTGCTATAATACATGGAATGGTGTATCTAATAAAGTTCTTTGATGTCTCTTAAAATAATTCTACAGCTGACTATGTTCTAAAATTCACCAGTTTGAAGCTGAACTACCATAGATGTTTTGCAAATCTTGTTATAGGTCTTGACAGTTCATCTGCTTCCAACTGACGATAACCTTTGCACAAATCTAATTTTGAAAATACTAGAGCACCACTGAGATTGCTTATCATGTCATCCAAATACGGTTCTGGATGTTGTTCTCAGTCAAATGCTTTATTGGATATATTCATGTCTACATATATTCTGATGTATAACCCACTACAGACAGCGAACCCCCACTGCACACGGTGTGCATCATGCACAATGTTTATTTGGAATCACTGTACTGAGTTGGTACCACCGTACCACAAAGGAGGGCCTCACTAGGTACCACAGTACCAGCTGCAGGAACCAGGGGCCAGATGTACAACCATTGGCAATTGCACCAAATTGCGAATCGCAATTTGCGAGTCACAATTGCCAATGTACAACAATGTCTGAGACACTGTTTGCGCTTCCCAATGGTGTCGCACATTGCGTGGCTCATGCTTATTAATGAGGCTGTCGCAATATGCGACCCCATTGTTAATGGCTGGCACTCCCAGGGATGGTGACCTGCTGGGATCAGCAGACCTCCATGTCTGGGACTGCTTTCAAATATAGCAGTTTTTTAAAATAAATGCATCTGTGTTCCTTAAAGGAAAAAGAAATGCATTTGAAAAAAAAGTGAAACGTTTTTCTTTCACTTTTTAAGGGAAGGTAGTGGTCCCTAGGACCACTGCCTGCTCTGAAAGAATGTTTGTGCACCCATTCACAAAGGGAAAGGGGTCCCCTGGAGACCCATTCCCATTTGTGAATGGTTTACCACCCTACTGTAGAGGGTGGTAAACTGCGAGTATTTCCCGTCTGCAATTGAGGTCACAATACATTCTTAAATAGGGTTCAGACTCGTTATTAGGAAGGGACGCCCTCAGAATGCCCCTTCCTAATAGCGAGTAATTAAACCTTTTTTTCGAGTCCCTATTTACTTAGCGACTCACAAAATAGGGTTAGTACATGGGCCACAGGTATATTGCATGCCTAAACGGGTCTAAAATCCATTTGTGCATGCAAAAATCTGTTGTACATCTTGGCCCAAGTTCTTGCAACAAAAATACATCTGTTTACATTTTAACTAAATGGAGGGCCCATTTTGGACCACTCACATAGGCCTTAAGTGCACAGTCTCAATTTTATTCAGAACCCAGGGACTCAGTTCCAGAGCCCTGTAATGATGGGCGAAAAATTGTCTCCAGTTTTGCGGCCTGCCAATCAGATCAAAATAATCAATAAGAGTAAAAGCTTCAGTAGCCAATCAGAAGAGACTATTTTTTTGATTTTTGGGTATTGGGGGAGTACCTAGGTACTCCTATTGTAGCCAACAGATATTTCTGAAGTTTTCTGATTAACATCATCATGCCCAACCTGATTCCCCCTTTGTCTGCTAGCTTCATGGACATGTCTGAACAGATATACACCAAGGGACAGATTTACTATGATTTTGTATCGGATTGCAACACTTTTGTGGCACAGACCCATCATAAAATAATGCTTGCCATTTACTAAGCCAACCAAAGCCTGTGTGGCATTACTTTGTGTTTGGTAGGCATTATATGAGTGGGGCATGGCTGTTCCCATTCATCTACCCATGTATTTTGACATAAACCCAGATTTACATAGACTTGTGAACCTGGGTTTGCCCCAAAATGGTGCACGCACCCAAAAGAGGCATAATGAGGGAAATATCTTATTTCTCTTTGTTACACAGAAAGAGCAATATGCCTTTAAGTACAATGGTGTAAGGCTACCTGTTGTGGTGTGAGGCAGCCTCAAGAGCACCATATCTTAGTAGATATGGCGCTCTTCAGCTCTTTCCCGTTCATGCAACGCAGCACATGAACTAGTTTTGATGCACTGCTTTGAGTGAATTCTGAGTAATTCTGCCCCAATCACTTAAAGCACACTTTCTGAGTAGAGTTCTTACTTTGTGCCGAATTTGGTGTAATTTCATTGAACCATTTTTTCTGTACTGCAGAACAAACGTTTCTATTAGAATTAAAATGTGTGTCATACTTTTGGGACCCACCCTTTCTCTTGGCCCCTTGATTAGGGTATGTTTGTAAAGGCACATTCGTGAAATAGCAGTAAAAGTATTAAAAACAAGAAAGAAAAGCAAACATACACAAATATAAGGATATGTATATTTATAACTATTATTTGAAACTTCGATGAAACTGAATTCAGGAAGGACGTTCACTCAAACAGTGCCAAGTAATTTATTGCTATATCCCCATGACATGTTTCGGCTTGAAAGGTCCTTGATCACATATTGATATTGAAGGTTGACAAATTATGCATAGAGCACAGATGTTGAGAAAGGACTACTGTAGGTCGCAAGATATCAGAGCCATCTTGATAAGGAAAGTAGTCACCATATAATGCTGCAATGTAAATAAGAAATGCACACGTTCTACTCAAATAGTGAAGCTAAAAATACAAGGGTTAATAAGTTCATACAAGCAATGACATCAAAATAGCACCCCCGTTGGAATGTTGTATTAGAATAAACAATAATAGTATGTCCCATCCTCACAGAATAAAACAGTAATGAAAAAGGAAAGAGAGTCCCTTCTCATCTCCTAAAATTAAATAAAAACATTAAATTGTTTAAACCATATCAACTATCACACCCCAAATCAAAGCTCATTTCATTATCATGACAGCAAAATATTAATTCTTTCTCTAAATTCAAAGCCCCTGGGGACTTTGTCTCCAGTTCTATGATGTACGTAGACTTTTTCCTTCTTATTTGCAGAACTCTATTACCTCCCATATTTCTGGGTCTATTCGATCTGTCCCATAATACTGCAAGATGTTACTGGCAGAAAAAAAAAAATTGGCAAAATGACAGGCCACCTGATAGTGAGTATTTACATTGTCGATGGCATGCTCAAGTATGCACTTTATTATCAGGTGGATGTTGCCCCCAACCAAGCGCGCAACAGCCATTGGGCTCACGGGGCTTCAGCCCCCCGCGTCGTGTGTGTCAGCTTGGCGGAGACAGCTTCGCGGGCTGGCGAGCATCTTATTGCAGCTGCACCCGAATACTTAACAGGTCTTTAAAAGACCATTTACTTGCAAATTAGGCTTTTGTTGTGTGTTGACCCCTTCTTACAGCCACTCTGTCCGTGGTTGGAAGAATTAGCCCCCCGAAATATTTTCAGCCTCCCTGAAATTTGGCTCTAGTTGCCCGCCTGCCCCCAACATATAGCTTGTCACACTGGCACATCAGAAGATAGATCAAATATGTTGTACTACATGCAATACATTTCTCAATCATTCTACAAACTATTCCAGATGGCATTGGGGAGGTTGTACGTTTTTGCTTGTTTTACATGCCTTTTCTGCACACAAATAAATATTTAAAGCTTTGTCCACCCCTATTACTTTTTTTTATGTGCACCTGCAATTTG
This sequence comes from Lissotriton helveticus, assembly GCF_964261635.1. Taxonomy (NCBI): domain Eukaryota; kingdom Metazoa; phylum Chordata; class Amphibia; order Caudata; family Salamandridae; genus Lissotriton; species Lissotriton helveticus. The sequence continues at coordinate 994,741,255 of NC_136059.1, read as the reverse complement.
TTATTTCATTACATTTTTACAAGGGGAAGCCCTCTTATTGAATGTTTGCCAGTGGTTTCACAGCTCATATTTCAGAGAAAGGAGTTGTTTGTGAATTATTTCCTGTAATTCACAATCCTGAATTGATTTGCAGGCTCTGTAATATCCCCAAACAAATACAAGTTAAATGGATGGTTAATGCAGTATTGTATCTTTATTTCAGTACTGTTAATAAGCTCTTACATAACACATTGCAGCTCTCCGAATATTAATCAGGTCTCTTGACAAATTCACGCTTGCAGGTCCTTCCTTTATGAAAGCAGATACCAATTAAGTATCCCTAGTTTGTGAAAGTAAAGACTGTAGACACAGAAACCTGTCAGCAAAAATTTACACTGTCCCACATTGCACTTTATTTTTTTTAAATATTTGTCTTGTTAAGCATGCTCTATTGTGTCAGCTACTACAAAAGAAAAACACATTTTAGAATACATTTTCAATATTCTAACAATGCATATTACATTTAAAACTTGCCTTATACTAATATGCCTTGTTGTATAAAATGCATTTTCATAATATATTAAATATAAGTGCATTATCACCAATGAAACACACATTTTTTTAAAACATTGATTGACATATCTGAAGTATCATGCAAAAAATGGATGACGCCCAGATGATCCTTGTAAAAAGTGCTAAAAACTTTTAATAAGTCATGTAATATATAAATGTAACAAGTAATGTGTAATGAGATTCAATGTTGCCATCTTGGCGGTCAGCCTCATGGTTTACAAAGGCCACCAGAACCCCTTGGTAGCAATATAGGCCCATATTACACAATTATCTGTTATGCATTTTCTTTCTCTCGATGTATATATATATATATATGCTCTATAACTCAATACGTGGAATTATGAATGTCAACAGGAATAACAGGGATGGTTCCCACTGACGGGTCCAAGGACACCACAAAAGCAAATTTTGGGTTATTTGTGATGTTGCTGAGAACTCTGAGGTGCTGAGGTGAAAAACATTCATTAATAACTTTTTACCCATCTATCATTTTGTGTTATGTATGACCTCCAAAATGATCTATCCCTGCTTTCAACTACTATATAGAGACAGAGGAGTAATGTTGGAGACATACATGGCCTTTCCAAATGTCCAATTGTAAAAACACTACATGTCCTCCTGCCTAACATCCACACTACCCTCTGCTTTTCATCCCTCGATTCCCTCTCTCCTGCTCTCTTCTTTGCAGTGCTGTACTGGCAGGCTCCCTAACAAAGCAGCCTTAAATTCCTTTATGATGTAGCAGCAGTAGTACTAATCATCTTTTGTTTCCAGCTGTTGCTATGGCATAGCAAAAAAATTACCAGATTTTCAATCTGATGCTCACAATAGTGGTGCTCAGTGAAAGCCATGAATAACAAAGTAATTAACTGCTATCTGAACTGCTATTTGGATCCCTTTTGTGGAGAAATTGGATATAACACAGGAGTGGTTTCCATAGGAAGCAGGCACCAGTTGGAGCACCATTAGATAAGCATTGCTGTATTCTACCTGCATGAGCAAATAAAATAACTGTTCATTTACCAACCATGTTTCAAAAGCGAAACAGATTGGCAGGCTTAATGAAGTTGGTCATACTGCTCTTTGTAGTTAGTATTCAAATATATGTGGGTAAATATTTGTATACATATATACATGCAAGCCTGGTGACTACCATCAGCCACCAAAGTCAATGCAACCAACTATTGGTCCAGATAATGCAATCCTATTTTCTAAATAATTTAATTATAATGTAGCACTCAATCCAGGGCCCTTATTACATATATGGTTCACATTTCCTGTTTGCAGCTTGGTGCAACTTTAAATAGGTCTGCAGTGCATAGGCAGTAGAAAATGCACCCTATTACAGACAATGCATTGCCATCAGAGCAGCGATGAGCTTGTGCTGCCCTTGGGGCAGGGCATTCATGTGAAATATGGGGCAGCTGCTTCAAAGCCACTCTGTGTTTCACAGTGGAGGCAGCAACATGTTTGCACTTTGAGGACGGATTAGAGATCCCTTTGTAGGCGGGTGCAGTTTGTGACAGTTGGGACCCCCTTCCCAAACTCCGGAGGGCCACCCTTTTTGTGTCACTCTTTCAGTGCACCTCCTGACAGCTTCTTTGCCTTTGCACCCCCGTCCAACGAGATTCCGGATATATTGTGAGTTGGGTACATCAAGTGTTTTTGTCCTGGTCAAAGATCTTACGTTCTAATTTAGTCTTCTTATTGAGCTCAAAATCCTACAGTGGGACAAATTTGATGGTGTGCCCCAGGAATGTGCATTGAAATTGGACACATTTTCTGTGAGGTCCCATATATGGCTATGGAGTTCTTTGAAGCCCAATTTCTTCTTTTAAATGGACTGGAAAGGGCCTGCGACCATAATATGGCAAATGTTCAGAGGCAAAGGATTTCTTAATTTGCTTGGGCAATGCCCCCATGCAAATAAAGGAATGCCTCCTTACTACATGTGCGCACGTGCTATCAGTATTACAGAAGCATATGTGGCTCATTCTGTAATACCAAAGTAACTGGGGCCACACAAAGTGGGTGCACATTCCCATTGCACCCCGGGCACTTTCTATAATATGGACCCAGAATTCTGTTTACAGAGGAAGTAGTGGCTCCCAGAGTTGTGGAATAAAGTGTGGGTTAAGAATTTAGAAGTGACCAGGAGGGATGGTGGTATATGTGCAAATGCAGTATTGAATCCAGGTACTTGTACTCAGTAAGAAATCTATTAGTTGCCACAGTGATTTATTTGCTTATCTACACTAGTGAATCAGTAACTTAGATCTAAGAGTCACTGAAAAAACTATAGATGATACATTTTCGATCCTGCTAGCAGCAGATGCATTGACTCACTGTGTTAAATGTAGGTTATATGTGGGATATCTTTCCTCTGTTTTACTATGCTGTGTCTGAAATGTATCTTAATGCACTGATTATAAGGTAAACATTTTTACAATTAATCAAGAGTATCAGCAAGCGATTAGAAAACAAGAACATCGATTTCACCAAAAAAGCAGCAATTGTTGCACAAATAAGAAAACAAACATGACACGAAACAGTGTGGCATACAGAAATATAAATAAAGCAAAGTATAACATCATAAGAAATATGTGTGGTTAATGCCGAGGATGATTACTTTTATCATGTCTTACTCCACTATTTTCAAAATATGTTCTTGCTTCTTTAACAGGCGATAAACCTTCCTTTGTTGATTTGCTGCTTATGAAATTTGCAATATTCAAATGTCTATATATATTTTCATTGTAAATGTCCATTTTATATATGGATTTGAATATCAAAAAAGCTCATAGCAAGCAAATATAATTTTGGACATTTCTTGGCATTGAGTGGAATCAGTAGATTATCTGCTGGTGAGTGCAAACTGTCTCTTTTACATTTCGTTGGTGATTGCTAAATCTAGTTTTTTATCCAGTCTGGTTTTATTTCACAAGACACAATATGTCATTGACCATGATACGCTTGCACATTTTACATTTTATGTTATTTTATACAGATTTGTATAGTGCACTGTCACCCGAGAGGGTATCCTGACACTGACCAGGTGAAAGTCTACTCAGAGAGTCTAGATGTAGTGGTTATATCAAGTGCGGAAGTAACTAGCAGGATCAAAGGTTGTATAACTTGGCTTAGGGGGTCGTGAACATTTCCAAAAGTGGGTAGATTATTCGGCAAAGCTTCAAATAATTCCATGTCTCTAAAACTGATAACAAATCGATTCCAGCTTTTTTTGATAATATGACGAAATAACATTGAAGGAAATCACTGACCATATCAATTCCATGTTTAGTACAGGCTGACTAAAACAGACATCTCCCTTGGTTCAAGAAGTTTCAGTTGTTCAGTAAGTAGAGATGGAAATCTTATATCACCTCCTTTCCTGCTTAAGAGATGTTTAATTCATTAGAAAGGGGAATATTAATACTGCTCCCAGTAAACACTCTGGGCTTAAATGATTTGCAACATTTTCAAAGACAATCGACCAGAAAAGTCAGATTATGTGTTTTACCATCTTTCTCTTAAATCATCTTTCACCTTTTTAACACCCTCTTTCTTTTCCTCTAGTCTGAAGTCTGATGATAAAAATAATAGTCCCAATCCCAAAAATGAGTGCTGTCAGTGGTCAGTATTATGATGCATGAGCGCAATAAAATAGTCAAAACTCCTACTTTTTGATCATTCAACTCTATGAACGACAGGAGGAAATTGCTGTCAGCGTCTTTTGGACGTAGAAACCCAGCTATATGAATACTGCTTTAGATCTCAGCTCAACTCACACTGACTCCATAATAGTGGTGAAAAGATTTGAGGGACTTGATTTATAGCATTTTACAGTGTGTAAACTCAATGTACCAGCTGAAAAAGTAGTTAAAATGAACAAAAACCTTATTCCCATCATTATTAATTTGCATATTTTATGTGTACTCCTTCCACGCTTCTTATACAAACTCTTCAAGAAGGAAAGAATGTTCCACAATGGTTTGTGACACCTAAGGTGGAGATGTTTTCAGGACCTTCCTGGTGTAAAAGGCAATGCAAATTGCATGAACACACTAAGGGGCTCATTAGGATGGCGGACGGACTTGCGTCCGTCCGCCACCCTAGAGTAGGAGGGACCGTCCGCATGGGCTGCGGCGGTCCCTCCGTGCAAATTAGGATGTGACCGCCACCCTGGCGGTCACATCCTGGATATTTAACATTGCGGCGGGTGCAGCTTCAAGCTGCACCCGCCACAATGTTAAAAAAGCATACATTGCATATGTATGCAGCAAGCAGCAGGCACCGCGCGGTGCCTGCCGCTTGCTGCATACATATGCAGGGGGGTACCATAGGTACCCCCCATGTGCACCCCCCACCCCCCCTTCACCCAGGGGGCCCGCAACGGGCCCCCGCAGTGAAGCACCGTATGCTTTTACACGGCGGAATATCCGCCGTGTAAAAGCATTTCTTTCTGTGCATCCTAATATGGTGGACGGTGTCTGAGAGACACCGTCACCATATTACAGCTTTTCCGCCGCGGTTGTAAGCCAACCGCGGCGGAAACGCTGCGGACGGAAACCAGGACCCACCAGCCATCCTAATGTGGCGGTGGGTCTTTGGTCGGTCCGCTGCGGTTTTTCCGCATCCTCCGGGCCGGCGGTGGATTCCGCCGGCCCAGAGGATGCGGAAAAACCGCAATCCTAATGAGCCCCTAAATGCTGTAACTTTGTGGGTTTTTACAAATATTTGCAGTGGCTTTCACGCACATATCTGAACTTCTAAATGTACACCTAAATCTCAGATGCTTAAGCAGTAATGAATATTTTACCAAGGGGTCAAGAGGAATGGAAATTTCCACATTCAAAATTATTCAAAGGAAATAGAATAGTAATCAGAAAATGGAGAGCAAATCCTATACTCCAGAATTCTCCATAATGTGGAGAGAGTACACATTTAGGTTCTGATTATGTGGAGTTGGGACAAACTGGTGCATGCCGGAGAAACTTCAACAATCATACTAGTAACTGATAAACCCGCCCAAATTTGTTAATTGGGGTAACTTTGACATCTTCTCTACTAGTAGATATACACCGATGACAGCAGTGATTTCTCACTTTTTTGGCACAGACCTGAATTATGATCACTACTAGCAAGAGTGCCTATTGGTCAAACAACTAACATTAGGGTCCATTAGGATGGCGGGCGGACTTTGCCCGTCCGCCATCCCCATGCAAAACGGGACCGCCCGCCATCGGAGCGGCGGTCTCGCCTTGGCCATTAGGATGCGCCCATCACACTGGCGGGCGCATCCTGTATTTTTACCATTGCGGCAGGCGGTGCTGAAAGCGCCGCCCACCGCAATGGTAAAAATGCACGTTGTGCATTTCAAAGCACAACATGACAGGCACCGCGCGGTGCCTGCCATGTTGCACTTTGAAATGCGGGGGGGTACCAGAGGTACCCCCCATGTGCACCCCCTCACCCCCCCGGAGTCCCAGGGGGCCTCAACGGGCCCCCGCAGGGAGTCTCCGCATGCAATGCCGCCACGGAAAGGCATTCCCCAAAGCTCATCATAATATCTATTAGACACCGCCGCCATATTAAACATTTTCCGCCCCGGCCGCAAGGTCCCCCCCGCCATACTAATATGGCGGGGGAAATGGGTGGCGGGCGGCAAAGGATATCGGTAGCGATCCTCCCGACATCCTAATGGGCCCCATAATTTGGCCCAGCTACCTATAGAGAAAATGTAGGACAAAATATATGTGTACACTAACTTAGCTGTCAGATGGCAGTCTTAGGGTGTAATTGAGGCTGCTGACTAATCTTGTTAAATTGATTAATATGGCCTTTCATCATGCCGAGCCCTGTTTGTGAAAGTGAAGCAAAGTTCTTTCATTAGGTTATGACCTGTGGTCTCTAGTACGTGCAGTTATGCTATATTACAGAACAACTCAGAGTGGGTTACTCTAAAGTGCTCTCACTCTTATTAAATAGTGCATGTACACCATTGCCACATAGCTACAAAAAGAGTGTGATTTATTAAATATTTGTTGCTATGGGATCTTTCGTGATAAATATTGGAACGTTTTTACATCCAAACCCACATACAGAGGTGCTGTGAGGCGATGTTTACGAAATTAAGAAAACTGAGTGTCATTATTGCCTAGTGCTTTAAAATTACATTGTCTCAACTCCTGCAGGGTCCTTAAGTGCCAGTAGGAGCCCTACCTCTAGGTCGCTACCCCATAATGATTGTTTCCGATGATTCATTTAGTGGTATTAAATGGCAGGCCGATTATATTAAAAATGAAATAGTCATGTCACGTAGAAAGCATAATTAAATAATACACAAACACTTGAAACAACATCAATTATGGCGGGAATGGTTTCGGTAAATATCAAGCCATTATCATGTCAGTGGGACTAATGGGAAGTAAACATCTACAGTAAATGAGCTCATCCCAGTGTTACATGTCATTGAATATTCCTCCTCACTGCACAGCATTAGCTCTGAATAAGTCTGCCCTGCCAATCACCGCCTGAATAAATTTAATTTGCCTTCTTATTCTGGTCTGGCATTTCATCTCACCCTATTTTACCCCGTTTCCCTTTATCTCAATAAAAGCTAGAATACAATCCCAGTCTCTTTTGATGTGATGATGACGGGGCGTGCGTTACTTCTACTGGGTGGAAACCCATCCCAAGTCTCAAAGATGCATTTGCTTGTTTCATTAGTTGGTCCTTTGAGATGAAAATGATATAAGAGCATGGTAGAAACAGGCAATTGGCACAAGTCGCTCACGTAGAGCTGTGGTACTGTAACAGGGCTTTAAACTCTATCACAAAATCAGCATTGACACATTATCTCCAATGTCAATAATGAAACAGAACAGGTGTTACAAAGCCAGGAGCAGTGTATGGCTCTTTCAAACAAAATAGTATACAACATGGGCAGCAGCAAAGTACACAGCCTTTATGGACAGAACAGATACAGCTCAGCCAACAGCAGTGCAACCAAGGTATATCACATTTAGTCACAGATATTTTCATAGCCTCTCTAGTAAAATGGTGAGCCAAAGTTTTCCATCCCCTTCAAGCTGGACAGCAAGGATCAAGATAAAGGGGAAATTAGGCTCAAGTGTGCAACTTCTAAAAGGTACCTTTCCTGAATATTTATTAAAAATCCAACTTTACAAATGAATTGGACTGTAAGTAAATATGAAAAATAGTGCTCAAAAGATACAGATTAAAGGTTATAACCCGTACTTTGAAGTCTTCTAGGATCCAGCCAAACCCAGCCAGCGAAAATAGATTTTTGGGGCTAGTCCCTTGAGGAACATGCCAATTATCAGGCATCCCACCTTGCGGCAGATAAGGTGTGCTTAGGCCAGGCATAATATTTAAAAGCAGTTTCCTTCCTATCAAAAAGGGCTATCCAACAGATTTGACATCAGGTTTTTAGGCTGCAACCAAGCAACATATAGTAGGCCTGAAGCCATATTTTCCAGGCCCACTCCAAGGATAGTGCAATAGATGCTGCAGTTTACTGCCAAGGATAGTGCAATAGGTGCTGCAGTCTACTGCTAACATTTAACTTTCAGGCCTGAGTCCATTTTCTACACTGTATAACAGCGACATATAGGCAAGTTAAATATTTCAAGGAGGGATAAGACAACTTAACCATGTTTAAAAGAGGAGGGCAGGCACTTTTCTCTGGGTTAGCAGGAGTAACAGTGCACAAGTTCACAGCCCACCAAAAATAGGGTCCAGAAAAGGTGAAAAATCTGGGGTGATCATGCACAGAAGGCAGATTTCCTACATGCACTCTCAAAGATACATATTGACATGTAGGCACAAATGCACACACAGGAATATAATTAGACCACAATCATAGTACCTGGATTGTTCACTCACCAGCAGCACTGTCATGGCTCTAAATAGCTCTACTAGTAGTGCATTAGATTATTCAGGGCAGACCAGAGGGAAGGCATAAGCAGGGAGAGATTGCTTCTAGCTGCAAGAGGGTCTCAGTGCGCTGTACTGCTTTCTTTAGCATAGTTATAAAACTCAGAACGAGTCAGTTGACCTGCAACAACAAAAATGTATTCTTCCTCTGCTTTATGTTCATATGCTCCAACAAATCCTTGAATTCTTGACTGTCTTGACCAGCTATTATCAGACTTCAAAATGGATGGTACGCCGTTGAGTCTCTCAATGACTCGCAAATGGGTTGTGAATGAGAGGTCATGTATTAACAGAAAATGGGATACTCATCCTCAATTACCATCATATGATGTTCATTATCGAGTGGACCAAAGAAATCCATGGCTATTCTCTTCCATGCATGCTTAGGGAGTTCTTTTGTGGTAAGAATATGTTGAGTAATGCTTGTAGAAAGGAAGCTACATAGATTACAGGCCTTGAGTTCCTTTTCAACCCTCTCATCTAAATATGGAAACCAAACTCGATCTTGGAGAGCTCTCTTGGTACCAACAATACCACAATATCCTTCATAAGCCACTTCAATTATTTACTCTCTCAAACTCTCTGGAGTTAGATTTCTTAAACTCACAGTATAACTCCTTCCTTTGATATAGACGGTTCATCTTTAAATTTTTTGTACTTTTAGTATTCATCATCACTGGTGAGAGGTCGAGCATGTCGGTTCCATAACTGATGTGTAATTATACCTTTGAACTTCAGCATTCCACTAATATGGCTCATGGTAGTGATGATCTGGGCTATATGGCAGCTAGGGTATTTAACTTTACAGTGAAATTGAAATAGAGTTCCTTGACCTTTATAGGCATTCTGAAAAGAAAAGTAGTCAGCAGGATTTTGATCCTTCCCTGGACGATGTACAATGGTATAATGATACTCTTGTGATAGTAGTCCCCACCATTCAATGCAAGGAGTCATCTTGGCTTTAGGATTGGCAAAGATACTCAATAAAGCCTGATGATCAGTTAGTTACCAGAGTAAAAGGCTTTTTATACAGGAATATATGCAAATATTCACAAGCCCATACCACAGCCAAAAATTCTTTCTCATGGAGTGAGTGATAACGTTCTTTCAGGGACAAACTTCACTGGCATATGACACAATATGCCTTCAAGCATGAGGGTGTCTGCTGTGTTGTGCCAGGATGGCGCCTAACCCGATTGGGTTAGCATCACAAACACCCTCTGTATGAAATTTTGGATCAAAATAGGCCATTCAGAAGCAGTTTCAATTGCTTGTTTCATTTTCTTGAAACAACTCTTGCAAGGAAGCACCTATGATAGCAAAGTCTTGGGTGCATCTTGCAGCAATAATTGGCCATGCCAAGAAATAAACGTATCATAGAAACATCTTGTGGGGGATCAGCATTTGACAGGGCTTGTACTTAGGCAGGATCAGGTGTCATACCACCATCTGAAAAGATATGGGAATATCATTTTTACTTTGTCTTGTGACACTCACACGTGTCTGCATTCAAAGTCAGACCTGCATCAGTCAGTAAACAACATACTTAGGTGACATCTTTATCATGCTACTTCTGTGTATCTCTGAAAATCAATATGTCATTGCTATATTTGAATGCATTCACAACTGATTGTATGACATATCGAATGATGTCTTGGAAAAGGTCTGTAGCGGATGACACGCCAAAACTGAGTCTCTTATATAGACACAGTCCGACGTGTAAAATTTTTTGTAATATACCTGCAATCTTCTTCGAGTTTTAACTGATGATAACCTTTATTCAAATCAAGGCAAGAGAAGACCTTTGCACAATTGAATTGCTTTACCATGTCAGCAATGTGTGGACCTGGATTACGTTCTCGTTTGATTGCCTTGCTTGCTTGGCACATATCAACGCATATGTGCTTCTCTCCTTCAGTGACCCTTTTGGGTGCTACCACTATGGGAGAATACCCATGGAGTTGGACCAGTTGAATGTTCAATAATGTAATACTTAACTAACATAATTAGTCCCATATCAGCAGCAGTACTGAAACTGAGCAGCCAGGCACATGGCTGTACCTTGAAGAGCACAAGGATGAGTGCTTTCACTTTTGTTTTCTTGTGTTTTAGTGTCGCTACAAATGAACATTGACTTTTTATGGGCGTTGATGCAATCGAGGTGCACACTTTGGTTTTTGAAGTCGTAAGTCGAGGCAATGGAGACAATTCATTGTATTTCTCTTCAAGCATTATGTTTATCAATGCACCACTGTCGATGATGAAAGGTATCGAGCATTTTTTTATTTTCAATGTCATTTTCTGTCAATGTTTTTATGACTTTGGTGCTTTGGTGCTTTGGCATGTTGACTTTTGTTTGACTGACATTTTTCCTCAAATGCATCCAGTCCGACATGCACATGTTTCTCTGAGGTTAGCATCGACATGACGCAACCTAACTTCATCACTTTCACTTGATGTTAAGGCAAACAGACTGTTTGACCATGATTTAGATGGCAATCAACTTTGTTCTGTTTCACTTTGCTTCAATTGATGGCGCCCCTTGGCCTTGTGGGGGTGCATCAAACATTGCCTCTGGAATACTCTGGTGGATATTTCGTTTTTGCACCTTAATGCACATACTTTTTCCTTCATTTTACGAACTGCCACAAAATGGTTCTCTTTCCCACAGTCTCTACATATCTGTCCAACAGTGTGACATTTACCTTCATGTGGAAATGAAAATACGCATCTAAAACATAACTTCTTTTGCTTTGGCTTACTTTTTATACCATAACTGTTTCAATCTGGGCAGCTACATGTCAGTGGCTTGTCTTTCAGCACTCTCCACAGCACTCCAGGCTAATAGTTTCTCTCAACGTTCATCATCGAATGAATCAGACAAGTATCCATCAATAACTCTTAAGTCACAAAGTCATTGAACTTATAGTGCTTGATGAGCGTATCAAGTCTCTCCACAAATTCATCAATGGTTTCACCAACTTTTTGGCATTCTTGACTGAAAATGTATCTTTCATAATCAACGTTTGGTACTGATTTGAGCTTGAGATTCAGCGTTTCTTCAATCTGAAAGTATGTAATTTCTTTATCAGTTCGCAGCATTTTCGTTATGACTTGTTTCACTCATCACCAGCAAGATGTTTGAGATACTTGATAATCTTTTTTTAATACGTCTCTTCAAGTGCATCAATTAAATCAACAAATGTCTCTATCCAAACCAATATTTAGCTTTTTGGATGTATCAAATGGTGGTGGTGGTTTAAGGAACGCCACAGCATTGTAGACCAGTGCGGAACTTACTGCCACCTCTGGTGGATCTCTGTGACTGGACGTGTGCAACTCATCCATGGTACTCTGAGACAAAGACTCTACAAGCTGGTATAGAGGTTACTACAATAGACTGGATTCCATCCTACCTTCAAAACAGAACTAATGTCATCTATACTCCACCTTTCTCGTCTAAACCATACTCCACAAAAGCTGGGGATCCCTTAAGGCTCTAACATCTTGCCCATGCTTTTCAACATCAAACATGAAGTCATTACTTGTACTGATCAATCAATTTCAACTCATGTGCTATAACTATGCAGATGATACACCAATACTCCTTCAACTGGAATGCCCCAAAGACATTGGAAACTCGCCAATTTTCAGTTGTCTCAGAGCCGTGGATCAATGGATGATTTGGAGCCATCTCAAATTCAATGCTTCCAAAACAGACATACTCTCATGTGAAAATTGGAAACATTATGACTCCCTCGCTGCATGGCCTCATGAACTGGGATCATTGCCTAAAGTATCAAAGGAAGTAAGAAACCCCGCAATGACTGAATACTCCAAGCTATAAATGAATGCCCAAGTGGACAAACTAGCAAGATCAAGCTTTGCTACAATAAAAACTCTGCGATGAATCTTCCCCCATTTGGGATTCTCACACAAGGTCCAAGCTACCATCTTCCTTGTTCTGTCCAAAATCGATTACGGCAAGAGCCTTTACCATGGATCACCTTTTACGACTATGAAAAGACTACAATGGATTCAGAACTCAGCTGCCAGAGTACTTTTGCATATCAAACTGCAAGACCACATCTCACCTGTCTCGAAAGCCCTGCATTGGTTATTGGTTGCCAGAAGATCCACGTTCAAGCTGCTTTGTATCACCCACAAAGCGATACATGGAATGGGATCGCTCTTCATCAGGAATAAAATCACCAAACACATTCATCATAGGAACCTCCACTCTAGATTTGCACCTCGCCTCAAAATCCCAAGAGACAAGAAAAAAAACATGGGTGGTTGTTAGAAAAGGGATATCTGGTAGGCTAGGGCAAGGGCCAAAGCCAGGCAAAAATCTTCACTCTAGTCAGAAAAAGGGAGTTACACTCCTAAAATAACCCCTGCTCTCCACCTTGGTAGCTTGGCACGAGCAGTCAGGCTTATGTTAGAGACGGTGTGTAAAGCATTTGCACATAAACCACAGTAATACAGTGTACGACAAAAGGACACCACACCAGTTTAGAAAAATATCCAATATTTTTATATAATCAAAAAGTCTGTGGTTATCAAAATATGTTTCAAACAAAGTTCCTCAATGTAGATAGCTCCATCCGGGGCAACCAGGGCATCTTGAACAACAAATCCAACAGTTCTGGCTGGTCACTGGGTCGCAGGCCAGCTACAGTGTCGGGAAGACCCGCAAACAGTACCTGTGAGAAATGCAGGGCAATGAGGCCCTCGAAGTCACTTGTGTTGCAGTTCGAGCTCCTTTCTGGTGGAATCTGGAGCGCTGGCGTCGGCAGGCATCGGGTGCTGTGGTGCAAAGTGCAGCAGTGCGGCATGTGGTGCCCCCAGGTCGCGGTGTGAGCAGCGGCTCGGTGGTGGCGTTGGATGGCACCGTCGGTGAGACCAGGGTTGCGGTGCGAGATGAAGTCAGTGCTCGTCACAGTTCTAATAGGTCACAGAGCAAGCAGCATCGTTGTCATTGCTGAAGCGCTGTCGGCTGACGAGCGGGTGTTCATGGCGCCGACGTCAATGGGCCAAGGCTGCGGTGCGGGATGAGGGCGGTGCTTCGTATGACTTATGAGTGGTGCTCTCGAACCATGGTGCAAGCAGGGGTGTCATTTTTGGCATGGAGCGGCGGGAGGCCAAGGCGTCCTTGTGAAGCCAGGTGGGGCGGAGTGCGGTGCCCACAGGTCGCGGTGTGAGCAGCGGCTTGGTGGCAGCATGAACAGGCGTCGTCGGTGAGTCCAAGGTCACCTGCAGCATTGCGGCGGTGCTCTCTGCTGTGCCAAGGCTTCGGCAAGCAGCCACTCGGGGGCGGCGGCGACAGGCGTCATAGGTGAGACCAAGGTTGCGGTGTGGCATTGCAGCGGTGCCCTCTGCAGTGCCTTCAGGACACGGAGTCGGCAGCGGCATCATAGATGTCATTGAGTTGCTTTTCTTCTGATACAGCACAAAACACACAGTCCCCAGTGCTGCGGGCAGAAGAGCTTGCTGTCTTTGCTGTTCCTGAGGCGTCGGGTGCTGTGGACTTCATGAATAGGGGGCAAGCTCTACTTCAAGCCCTTGGAGAGACTCACAAAATAGGTTGCAGAAAGTCCAGTCCAGGCCTTTCACTGCCCAAGACAGAAGCAGCCCATCAAAGCACACAGCAAAGTGGTAGTTCCTCCTCACAGCTTCTCCAGCTCTTATTCTTGGCAATCTCATTGATCCAGATGAGTTCTAAAGTTCAGGGGTCTGGGCCCCAGTATTTTGTATCCTAAACTCCTTTGATCCTCTAGGCAGAGGGTGTCTGTGCCTAGCCAGAGCCAGTTCTGCCTTCTCTGGTGTGAATTCCTGGCAGGAGGTGGAGACGGCATTGTCAGAGGCCGACCAGGCCCTTTGAGGTGCAAGGAAATCTCCTCCCCTTCCCCCATTGCAGCCCAGGTTTATTCAGCCCTTTCCTGACCCTACCTAGACTATCTGGAGCCCTCCTGCTCCCCAGCCTTCTACCATCCGAAACCCAGACAGGCAATCCACATTCCAGCAGAGGCACACAGGATGACTGTGCAAGAAAATACTTACTTTCTAAAAGTGGTATTTTCAAACACAGAATGTAAAAATCACCTTCACTAAAAGATGTATTTTAACAATCATCCAGGCATACTAGACGTAAATTTCTATCTTGTTCCCTGGGTCAGTTTAGGATTATAAAATGTTGTAATCAAACTGCCCATTCTGGCCTATGAGAACAGATAGCCTTGCAAAAGTGAAAACGAAATTGGCTGTTATTCAATATCAGGACATGCCACACACACCTGGGCATGTAGTACCTTTCACATACACTGAACCATGACCACAGGGGTACCTTGGGCCTACCTTAGGGGTGCCTGACATGTAAGAAAAGGGAAGGTTAGGGACTGGCAAGTGAGTGCACTGGCCAAGTTGACATGGCAGTTACAAACTGCATGCAGACTCTGCAATGGCAGGTCTGAGGTACCTTTTCAGGGCTACTCACGTGGGTGTCACAATCAGTGCTGCAAGCCCACGAGTAGCATTTGATTCACAGGCCCTGGCACACTCAGTGCACTTTACTAGGGACTAACGACTAAATCAAATATCCAATGTGGAAACACCAATCCATACACAATTGACACAGAGAGTGCCTGCACTTTACCACTGATCTGCAGTGCGAAAAGTGCGCAGAAACGTTACGCCAGCAAAAACAGAGTCAAAACCGGGAGGACAGAAAGCAAAAACTCACGGGAAACACACAAAAAGATGCCAAGTCTAACAGTGGCACATCCTTCTCTGTTCAAACAGCCAAAATATGGAACTCTTTACCCCCAACATAAGATCCACCAACAACCTCCTTATCTTCAGAAAACTACTTAAGAATTGGCTCTTCCCCACATAAACACCATAAGCAAATAGAAATTTACAGCATATCCCTCTGTATATAAGCATTTATTTGTGCTATAGATATGTACCTTTATATGTGCATTGCTTGGTACATACATGTAGAATAATTCTGTTTAAAAATAAATAAATAATAAATACATTTTAAGTACAACACTTGAAAACCAGAGTTTATCGAATGCATCTTTAATCTACTTATATTTACTTCCTTTATGCATGTATATACCTTCCACGTACTTGGATCTATATATTTATTACGTAAAAGAAATGCATATTCAATGCACTACTCTATTTCTCACCCTATACCTCTATCAATATCTTTAATCTACATATACTTCCTTCCTTTATGCATCTATAAACTTTCCATGTACTTATTGATCTATATATTCATTATTTTCTTATACCTCCATCAATATATTCTGTACCTCAACTCCCTGACTCATCTCAAACCTCTTTCTACTATTATTTCGAATGCACTACCCTATTTCTCACCCTATACCACTATCAATATATCCTCTACATCCACTCTCTCATTCATCTCAAACCATACCACTACTATGATCCCCAAAATAGCCCTTTCTAGACTCTCCCTTACTCTACCCCTCCTTGCACCACCTGACACCTCTTTTACTATACTGATCCCCCGAAACAAGACTTTCTAAACTCTTCCCTCTGACTCTTCTCCTTCACATCCATTTTTACTCATCCCAAGCCTCCCACTACTGCTATGACCTCCCAAAAAGCCTAAATCCTTCACTCTTGTAACCCTCTGCTGTCATTTTCAATCAAAATAACAGACTAACATGTCCAATTCTCAAATTTCATATTTCACTATACTAATTCACCACTAACTCTTCCTTGGTTCCAGAGTAGCGTGCTTCTCACCAAAAAAAGCATGTTAACACCTTATTAGAGGTAGCAAGCACTAAATAAATGCAAACCTTTTTTCCGTGTTCTATCCCTCCGATATCCTTCTCCATCCAAATAACTGACTAATATCCACAACTCAAATTACTTTAATATTTCACTATACTAATTCACCACTAATCCTTTATGGGTTCCAGAGTAGCGAGCTACTCACCAAAAAAACACTGCAACACCCCATCAGGGGTAACAAGCACTATATAATTGCAGACCTTTTCCCTCTTCTATCCCTCCGCTATCCTTCTCAATCCAAATAACTGATTAATATCCACAACTCAAATTACTTTCATATTTCACTATATTAATTGACTACTAATCCTTATGGGTTCCGGAGAAGCTTGCTACTCGCCAAGAAAGTGCTTAAACACCTCAGTAGGGGTAATAAGCCCTATATAAATGCAAACCTTTTTCCCCTCTTCTATCCTTTCCCTATCCTTCTCAATCCAAATAACTGACTAAAATTTACCACTCAAATTAGTTTCATATTTCACTATACTAATTCTCCACTAATCTTTTATGGGTTCCGGAGTAGCGTGCACTCGCAGAAAAAAGTGCTTCAACACCCCATTAGGGGTAACAAGTGCTATATAAATGCTAACCTTTTTCTCTCTTCTATCCCTCTGCTATCCTTCTGAATCCAAATAACTGACTAACCTATCCCCCACTCAAATTACTTTCATATTTCACGATTCTAATTCAACACTAATTCTTTATGAGTTCTGGAGTAGCGTGCTACTTGCTGAAAAAGCGCTTTGATACCTCATCAGGTGTAGTAAGCGCTTTATAAATGCAATTACAATACAATACCATCTGTGAGGCCTTGTGATGTGCTAACCTCTGACTCATCTTTAATTAGAGCTGAAAACGTGAATTTCTTCACAGCCATCTGAAAAATGTCACTATTCTGAGAGTCGTTCTTGGCTCCCTATTTCCCGAAGACCTGGGAAGTTGTTCTGAGCCCCACTCGACAACGTTGTGAGCGAACCGCTTTAGGTATGGACGGTTCTGTAAGCACAACCCCAAACACTTCTCATTAAGACAACCTCACCAAGTGCTGTAGTACGATGACTCTATTTTGTGAGTTCACTAAGTCATTTATTTCTTTTCTTCTAAATGTCAATTTGTATTTTCTAACACCTTGTTGATCTATGCCTAGCAGCGCTTCTGTTCACAGCACTATTTTTCAAGTTATGATTATCAGCGGTGACACTTCATAAACCTGGTTGAATCAACTTTCAGAGTTAACATTCCATATAATGTACAACTTTACCTTGAGTGGCAGCGCAGTACCTTTATGCATGGCTTGACCAGCAGGTTCTCGGCCATCAACATGTAGATTATTTGCAATGCTTCTGTTGTCTTCACCAACTTTTGCAGCAAGCGGAGTTGCGCTTTGACTCCAAGTGCATGAAGCGTTGATTCCGTTCTTCAACAGTGGCATACGTGGCATGCATGAGTAGTTTTACAGAAGGCAAACGTATGGAACATCTCACATCCCTACCCTTAACATCATCAAAGTTATATTTCACTAAAATAAATATACATTTTAAAACTTGTAAACACAATATTTAAAGAATTTTACCAAATTACATTTGAAATATTAAACATATAGTGAAAATTAAAATGACCAAAAATATATATATAATGAAACCATATATTAAACGTAATAAAAATAAAATATCAAAAATTAAAATAAAATGTAAATAGAAAAAATATAAAGAAAAATTAAACATTAAATACAATGATAAAAAACACAATTCAAAATAAACAGTACTAGTGAAAGAGTTGGACTTAGAAACAGGAGTACAGACCTGGGCCATAGCATAGGCCAAGTGCTGTACACAGGAACAAGCTTGGGTGTCCTGCAGACAAGGTTATGGAGAGTGTATAGAAAGGCAGCGAGGGAGCTGTTATAAAGAGTGTGATGGGGAGAATGAAGTTCTTCTGAAATATTATGCACCTTAAAATGATTCGCTTTCATAAGCCTCATTTAATTTGTCTGGTGAATGTTGCTTTATCCATCCAAGATAAGCAGAATGAATGGAGTGGGCAGCGCGTGGCATACAGTCTACATCACATCACTCGGAGTGTCATTCATTTTTTATACACTGCCAGAAACTTGTCTTTTACAAGATTATCTGAAAAGTTCTCCTCACCTGGTATGTCAAGGTCGAGTCTCTGATTAAACCTGACCCATGTGTTAAATGCTGTCATATCACATTTGAATTTGCTGCAATATAGAAAAAGCTTATGAATGTAATTCATTTGCAAGCTCAAAATAAAAGATAAAATGCCGCCTTCTCTTTCAGTTGACTGATACCTCCCGTGCTTAGTGCATGACCCAGGTTGCAATATTTTTATTTTATTAATATTTCATTTTTTAATTTTTAAAGTGCACCACATACAAGAAAGGGTTTCTTTGTGCTAAAAAAATCATTTGTCAAGAACCACAAACCAGAACATAAGCATTGATGCAGACAGATTAGTGCCTCAAACTATATGACTTAGGAAAGAGCCATATTTCTGTTCTTAGAAATTGCAGAAGAATAGGATCCGAATATAAAGGCAATAGTAGGGATATTGAGGGCTATATTTATCATTATTTCACACAAGGTAATGCAGCAAAACACCTTGCTGCGCTGCATGAAAAGAAGACGAGAGGGCAGGAATGCACCATATCTATCAAGATATGGCACACTTCTACTTTCAGCCTGAGCTGGCACACAAACTGCTGCCTTGCGCCAATGATGGCACCTTTTGCACCATGGTGTTAGGGTGCCTGTGTTAAAGGCAGGATTGTTTTTGTGCTGGAAGGGTCACCTGGAAAGGCATAGCATTCTGACGCATTCCCAGGTCTTTCAGCGTTAATAAATTTGGGAATGTTTCAGATTCCACGGTTGGGTGTGTTGGGGCACCCACGCTCCTCCCATGGAACACCTCCCTGGGCAGAGTAAAGCAAGCCAGCAATTTGCTCTGCCTCGCATTACTTCTGACTTACCAAGCCACTCAGGCTCACCGAAGGTGGCCCCCACACACTAGCAAGTAGGGATTTAGGGGACATCTGATAGTGTATTCTTCCACAAGATGGATCAGAGACGTTATTCTCTGTAGGGTCCATCGACAGATTTGTTTTAACGTACCTCAGGTTCTCACTAATAAAGGTGATAACCGAGGAACCTGAAGGTATTTTTAATTCAACTGGATCCCGTCTTTGTCCTGTAAAGTTTTATGTAAGAACTCCATCCTTTCGCCAAGTCTTCGTGGAGGTCGAGTCCGCCCTGGTAGTACCATCTTACCAGGGTGGGGAGAGGACGCCTATGATGAAGCATGACACAATATTGTGTGTGAGGCATACTCTTCCATTAAGGTTGGCCTTTTAGGGACCCACCTTTGGTTACACATGACTTACAACATTAAGGTTCGTACACCTTACCACAGTTTCTCATCACAGTTCCTAAGGCAAACTACTTCTTTTGTGTTTGATGTTCATAGTTATATAACATTTTACCTTATTGCATGGCCTCCTCAAAATGTGTTAGGGTTTGGGACTAGATTTGTTGGCTTTTATAAACTCAAAGCACTGGCAGACACCTCACATGTTATTAGTTCTGAGCCCTAAACATGGTGAATGATTTGGTAACCTCAACTGGCCTAGTGACTTTTGGGAAAAGTCATAGTAATATGGTACAGAAAGAACCATTGGCATCAACGTCAATTGTCATATGAGAACTTCAAAGCACAGAAACATCACCCATATAAGTGGTTCTTAAAGCATGTGTCAGATCTGGCATCCTTAGGGTGGTCTTACCCTGGACTTTTTGCCTTTTGCCTCCACGCTTTGCTGATTCTTTTTGAAGGCCTTAGGAAACTGAGCACTTTACCACTGCAAACCAGTGCTAAAGTGCAGGTGCTTCTCCCCCAAGACATGATGGCATTGGTGTACACCTGATTGGCATACTTGTTATACTGGTAAGTCCCTTATAAAGTGGTATACCATATACCCAAGGCCTATACTTCAAATGCAATTAGTGGGCAGCAGCACTAATTATGCCACCCACAGAAGTAAACTTTCAAACCTATCTCAGGCTTGCCACTGCAGTGCCTGTGTGTGCAGTTAACTATCTCTTTGACTTGCATTTTAAACTGGTTGTCAAGCCTTAAACTCCCCTTTTACTACACATAAGTCACTCCTAAGGTAGGCCCTTAGTAACCCTATGGACAGGGTTCAATGTAAGTAAATGGTAGGACATGTACTTATATATTTGGCATGTCTTGGTAGTGAGAAACAGCCTATTTTGTTTTTTCACTACTGTGAGGCTTACCCCTCTCATAGGCCAGTATTGGGAATTCCGTAATACACTTGTAAGCTGTAGTTCCTGATCAGAGAGGAGTAGCTTTTTCATGTTTCAGATGTTTGGAATGGTAATGCTAAACCCTCCTTACCATTCAAGTTGGATTTAACATTACTGTTTTAGAAATGCCACTTTTGGAAAGGGGACATTTCTTTGTACTTACTTTATGCCTGACAGCCTTTCTCCACTTCACGTCTGGGTTGGGTGACAGCTACACTTTGTATATTCCCTCTAGACATCCACAAACATTCTGAGCACTCATCAGCATTCTGATGGGTCTTCCTGGGCAGGGAAAAATTGGAGGGGCTGACACTTACACTTCAACAGGTAGTATCCTGTCCACATACTAAGAACTGAGTTACCCCCCACAGATAGTATGACAGACAGGACTGGGTTGAAAGGGGTCCTTCTGCACTTCAGAGAGTTGCTTTGAAGTCACCCTCTACATCAAAGACACTTTTGGGTATAAGTACTGGGTCTGTGAGTATGTGACCCCCTGAAATCAAACACTTCTGGATTTTGAACTGAACCTCTGTCAGAAGGACTGCTGTACTTCTTAAAGGACCCAACTGGACTGCTTTTCAGGAAAGACTGATCTGCTGCTTGTTGCCCTCCTGCCTGCTGCTTCCTGACTCTGCTGAAGGAGAGCTGGACTATCTTCACTGTAAGTGACCTCCAAGGGCTTGCTGGCTTGGGTTGTATCTTTAGAAGTCTCAGGGATAAAAAAGACTTCCTGCAATTCTGCTGGTGCTGCTCGACTCTGCCTTCTGTGAGTCCTACCCTTGCCTGAGAGACTCACTCCAATATTCTGGGCCTCAGAAGTGGGTTCTGCAGCTGTTTTCTTCAAAATCAATGCATCCCCACCACTGTGCAGATTGGAACCAACGCATTGCCCTTTGAAACAGATGCAGGGCTGTTCCAGAACAGCAGTTCTACAGCCTTCATGGCCCAATGACGACACTCTGTGCTGCTCAACGACGTTGCATAGCCTTCACTTCAGCGAAGCTTGACAAGGATGCAGCAACCCGACTTTGTGGAAAAGATTGAAGCATTGAGTCCTCAACGTCGACGCTTTGCTCCATCTAAGATACTTTCTCAGAAGGCCATGTAGCTGGCTGGTCCTCCATCGCTGTCAGCCTGAAATTTGGATTTGCACCTGCTCCTCGTGACCTCAAGTAACCTTTTGACCGCTAGTGACTTCTAAGCACTATTTTTGCATTTAATCTTTAAAAATGTGTATCTCGATTTCTACAGATTTTTGTCATTTTGGTCTTATTTTGACAGATAAATATTCTCTATATTTGTAAACCTGTGTAGAGTCTTTTTGGTGTGTAGTCATTGTGGTACTGTGTGTGTTGCATCAATATTTTACACATTGCCTCTTTAGATAAGCCTGCCTGTTCTGTGCCAAGCTACCAGACGGTGGGCACAGGTTATCTTTCAGTAATTATCTAGCTTAACCTGACTAGAGTGGTGTTTCCTGCCTTGCCTGGGTACATACCTCAGCCAACAAGGAATCCTATTTCTTACAGCATTGCTTCAGGAATGTCACTGCAGTCAAGACCTGCTATAATCAAAAGCTTTCAAAGCAAAACCTATCAACATTATTAATCCCCACTTTTAACACACATTATGTCACTTTTAAGTATGTTTTAGAGGCCACAAAACATTGGTGCCTAATGTATGAAAGTGAGAAAGGCTAAATATGGAGTTTGCCTGCTTATACTGTGACACGATTCAAAGTGCTATGATACTATAATGATTGCTGTAGCCTTTATCAGTTGTAAAGGTCAGTTTAGAAATAAATATCATATCTCCCATAAATTGGCATTTTGAAGGAATAGAAAACATCTTCATACCGCTGGACTAGCATAAAAAATCTAATTAATTAATGAGCAAGTATTTGTGAAAAAAGAGCGCCAAAGATGATTTTGATAATGGTTGAACTTGACTTCCTATCTGCCTGGAGAGACCCCGCTCCCCAACTTTGATAATAATTACAGTTCCCCAAGACACAGGAATAAACTAATCCACGTCAGAAAAGAAAGGGCCCCTGGAAGCACCTGGTCTGCCAGATGCTCCCCTGCATGGGTATGGGACCATGATTTTGAGATTTTGATATCCCTCAGCAAATATTTTGATTCCCCAAAAATATTAATTGCATTACATCGACAAGGTAAGTAGAAGTGGAGTTAGAATAATACATTTATACTTCTCTATATATGCTTACCTCGATGATATACTGCAAGTAAATGTTTAAGTTGATATGCATTAAGATCAATACTTCTGCGGTCAAAAGATTGAAATACTACTTCCAAGGGGAAGGCAGGGTGTAGTTAAAAATGGAATATCTACCCATAAATATCTTGGACTATAAGTGGAGGAAAGTGAATCTGTTAAGAGCTCGAAGGAACTCTCAAATTGATAGCAAATAGGGCTATATTTTGAAGCTTACATGTGATGGCTGAGTTCTCTTAGGCTAACCCTTGTCCCACTAGAGGGTGCCTGGGCCCTGAACTTGGGTCCTTCCATTTTAAAAAGCCTCCGGAATACTACCTTCAGGGATAGTTTAATCCTAAAGCAGGGTATGTGAAGCTTAAATTGAATTTTGGCAAGGTCCTAGATGAAGAGAGGGATTCAGGATGCCTCCAACTAGTAACCTAAAAGCTGTTGGTTGCACAATGTCCATCTTGTCCTCATCAAATTATTTGTTGGTAAGTTAAAAGGCTTCAAGGGGATCTTTACTTCATTGTATCTGACCTCTTCGAGGCCTCTGTAGCCACAGTATCTCAGTATCTTGCCTTAGGCCACTGCAGAATTTTGACTTCCATCATTTCTTGTAAGTAAGAAGGTAATGTTGTTAACCTATAGGAATGGCTGTTGCCTGACTCATGCATCAGCATGACCCAGTTTGTGTTCTCGTAGACATCCATTAACTGTTTGACTTTACTTTGTTCTTGAGTTGTAAAGTATTTAAACACGTATCTCCTCCTCCCCTTAGTCAATATTGAGACTTTTGGATATTAAACGTATTACAATGTTCGCCTTTTTATCTCTTTTTTACATTTTACCACTTGGTTTCTTCAAATTACAGTTTTTTTGATACTGGTTGCATGCCTGACATGCTTTCTTGGAGTTAGCCCTGACATTTAAGCAACGAGCTACAAATTATCTAGAGATCCTCATATATACCTGCTATTACCTCACAAGGCCTTAGATAGCTAATTTGCTGAGACATTCCCCCCATGTTAGTAGGCTTTTAGACAAGCCAAATGGAACCTATGCAAAAATACTACTCGATGCATGTGCTGAAAAAATATTGGGAAGGGTCATCAATGTTACCCGTGTAGCTGAATGGCTGTGAAGCATCTCAAAATTTGAAAATGTTTGTAACGAACTCTCTTCAACATGTCGCTCATTGCCTCTCATATCGCACTGCAGTCAAATATTCAAGTGACATCATCACTGACATCACAGATGACGCCACAAATGAAAAAGAACTTCCTTTCATGCAAATTAAAACATGAAAGCTTAGAGATAATACAACCCATACTATATGCAACAATAAAGCATGCTCAGTTATTTATTCTAGCACCATCCTTCCCCGGCATGCAAAGCGGAGCTCTTTGACAGGCTGTAAGAACATACAGCTACAAAATGATGAGAGGCATAAAAACAATAACTGAAAGTATAGTGCCTTGTAAAACAAAGTTTTTAGCAGGGTTTGCAACAAATTGTACTGTACTTTGAGGGCACCTCAGAAAATATTGTTGCTTTAGGAAATTGAATATTGGCAGAATTTCTGGTTCTTTGCTGTTCACATTTTTTAAGCATACTGTGTTCTCAACATATTTCATGCTGCCATGTGATGTAATGCAATTCCTTTTCTATGTGAACACACAGCCTTTGAACAGAAGGAAATGAAACCTAATAAGCAATACAGAGCCACTTAAATGCTGAAACAGCTAGAAGAGAAAGCGAAGGATCATATATTTTTAAACAGGTGTATTTGAAGAAATATCCTATTTGTGAATAGTTCAGCAAAGTGCTTCCTTGGAAAGCTTAGACATTTGGAAGACCACATCGTGCATGCTGCATTGCTATATACTTACCATACACGCTGCCTGGGTTTGCTCGATGGAGTGCATTATTTGTGGTAGGAGAGTTTTTTTTTTTTGGTCGCCAGTGCTTAATGTGTGCCAGTGATTGCAGGTTAGGCACCAGCGCTCATTTGTGTGGACCGGGACTTATTTTTCATCACTTTGACCCTAACCGAGAGAGTGAAAGGAAGTTTAGCTGCCAGACCCAGAGCAAGAGACAAAAAGGAAGAAAAGGGAGAAAGTAGGAGAATAAAGAAATAGGAAATCAGTCACAAAATGGAAAAGCAGGGATAAGAACTACCTGCAACAATGAGATGAAGAGACAGGAATTGTACAGTGTTGGAAGAAAGAAGCATGAAGCCGAGTAAAGACTAGGCAGACTGGTTATTCAGCAGCCTTGGCCTCTGGCAGCACAGGCAGCAGACTTCAAAGGACATCTTTGAGTCTCTTCTCTTTATTATAAATTAAGCCTCTAACAGTGGCAAAAATCTCAACAAACAGTTGAAAAGAAGAGCTGGACATGAAACACTTTAGAAACTCCTCGCTTTGGGACAAGTTTGGGTAGTAATAGTAGAGTGAAAAGAAATCCCTAATTAAGGAGAGTCCATAGGCAGGAAAGGAAGAGTACCGAATTATAACGCTCAGTCAGGCCATTAAGGAAGCCTGCACAACATGGGGTTTCCAGTTCTCAGTGTTTGTAGATTTTTTCAAATAATAGTATCATTACAGAACGCAAAAGTCATTTGAGTGAAGGGAATTGGCATAAAAACAAAAAACAAAAAATGAAGTAATGCAATGTGCCTTTAAGAAATTTAACAAGCACTGCACATCTGGGGCCCTATTATGTAAAGGGCGTACTTTCCCTGTTTGCGGCTGGCACACCTTAAATCAGGTGCAAACAGGTAAAGTGTGCCCTATTACATGGAATGAGCTGCTCCCAGGACAGATGCATTCATGTGAAGAACAGAGCGGCTGCTTCAAAGTCGCTCAGTGTTTTCACAGTGCAGGTGGCAACCTGCCTGAGCTTTGAAGGGGGATTAGATATCCCCTTGAAGGCGGGTGCAAGGGGATGTCTGGGGCGTCCTGGGACCCCCTTCACCCGCTCCAAAGGGCTGCTCTCAGGGGGGCAGTGACAGTCCCCCACCTGACAGCTTCTTTGCCTCTGCGCCAGCCTCTGTAATACGGTGCAGGCACAGAGGCAAAGGGATTCCCTCATTTGCATGGGCCCGCCCCCATGCAAATGAAGGAACGCCCCCTGGAGATAGCGCTGGTGATTTATGTGTGCTAGCACTATCAGTATTATAGAAGGGGCCGCACAAGCATCATCAGTCCCTTCTCTAATACCAAAGTGTCCAGGGGCGCGCAAAGTGGGCAAAAACACCAGTTGTGCCCCCAGAGCACCTTCTGTAATACAGCCCCAGGCAAGCAATCAAATAATAGTAAAAAAGCACTAAATACCGAATGGAACAGGAGCATCTTGACCTCTCAAAACAACAAGCAGCATGTCTGGCTCTACACCATAAAGCACATATTTTTATAATGTTCTGGACAATGAAAGTAACCAAATTCATAACATAATTTTACGTAAATGGGCAGTACTAAAAATGTTACATGCACCGCATCAGAACATTTTTTTTTAAGTACCATGTACTTGGACATTATTCTCAATGGCTGCTGAATACATAATTTGTTGCATGGAAGAAATATTAGTGCAAAGCAAACTTTTAAGCATAAATAATATTGACATGTTAACGGAGCCTTGCAATGGTGCAAAATTGAACTTCCTTTCCCGGGGAAACAATTTAAACATTATTTTGGTACATGCAAATAGAGACCATGATTTGTGCTGAATTTGAAATTATTTTCTAAAAGCAAAATGAAACGTTTGTGCACAGCTCGTTCTCAGCAAAATAACATACATTATTTATAATGTGGTCTACACCGGCGTAGTTGTGCGAATTAAAGCAAAGCTAAATTGGGGCTATTATTTTAAATCAGAACTAGACTCCTGCAAAGACAATCAAGTGTGAAGCTTCTAGCAATGTCTTGAATATTTGCTACTGTGAGAGACAGTCTTCAATACATTAAACAATCCTATATATGAGCCAAGCAGGCCACATCATCTGCTTGGTGACTTGAAACCCCTGCCAAATTCATAAGTGATGGCAAGCCATTCACATGTTGGTGATAGGACCACAGGACTGGACTGCAATAAGGTGACCCAAATACACAATGAAAAAGAAACAGTGTAGTACCCAGCAGGTGAAAGTAGATGATAGTTCCTTTAATCCCACATTTTATGGGTGATTGGCATGAAGGAACATTTTAAGCAGCTGCCTAGAGCATCATCCAAGAGAAGACCCCACGCTGGAACTCAATTTCACAATAGTAAGGTTTGGAAAGCATGGAGCTTTTTTGTCCTGGGCCTGCAAAGCCCTACTTACAAGCATGGTATCTGTCTGATCGTCACCCTGTGCATAAATTCTAAAAGTAAAAATGCTTTGAGACCGGGGTGATGACTCTGAGTTCAACTGAGTGATTCGGCAAACCGAGCTGCCTCCTCCAGCCCCCTAAATATTATTTCTGACGCAGTGGCGGCTGCTGAAGTGTGAGAGTGGTGAGGCTGGGGCTTGGGGCTTGGGGTCTGGGGTCATACAGTCACTCACAGTCGCAACACAGGTCCCTGTTCTACACACCACACAGCCACGGTCTCACCTTGATTTGAAATCCTGTTTGCCGTGCAGTGTGCCGTCTGTCCTGCAACAAGTGTCTACTTAGTACTTCAATTGTTATTATTCATTGATAAGAAAAGCCAACTGACAGGCTCCACTTTCGGGTGTGCTTTTGCAGAAACTGCTACCATTTGAAGGGCCCCCTGTTCTCTCCCACACACTGCCTGAGCTCACAACTGCTGTCCAGCTGGGCTGGCATCTCTCTCTTTGTAGCATAATCACGGAGCTCAGAGCTGACTGGCAGCTTGTGTAGGAGGGCCAGTGAGGAACGGAGTGAGTGTCCAGCAATGGGAGGGGGGAGGGGAGTCGTCATCTTCGGACCGCCGTAGGACCATGGGAGGAAGAAGAGAGTGTGGGAAGGGAGACATGAGGCTAGGCCACAATGAAAGAAACTTTAAAAAAAATTATAAGACAAACTCTGGAAACAAATTGATTAAACTCGCCAGCTCGTGACAGCCCATGAGACAAGGCCTAGGTCCACGAGTTGATTTCTGGCTGCTCAGTGCTCTAAAACCCAGGTGTGAAGCGCTGGAGCTCAAAGGCGTCACTCACAACGTGCAGAGAGGGAAACAGCAACCTCGAGGCTGCGCAGACTCAATTTCTCTGCTCCCCCTCTGTTTGCAGCCTCTATTCCGTGCTTTCCCAAGTCGTCACAGTGACAGTTGGGAAAGGGAGGTGTGGCCAATTCTCCACTCACCGATTGACGTGAAGCCCCGGCACTGCGGGCGTCACTGTAAAACGCCCGGGGCTAATTTCATCCCCACGGCATCAGGGGATGGAGACTGGTGCACAAGTCTATGTTTTTGCCGAGCTCATGACATCACAGACCTCAGGGTTGTGCGATCGTGAGCCCGGCAAATACTGTAGACTTTGTCACTCAGCGCCACTGCAGACTGCCTCATCACGGTAAACATCCTTTACAACAAAACCTTTTCCACGCAGTACCTTTACAACGCAGGTATTACAACGCAAGTCATTACAATGACTTGCGCTGGAGGGCGCTGTAGGATAGGGAATAGTTTAATTTATTATCCAAAACTTTCCCTACCATCCACGGGGACTGGAGATGGAATAGTAAATGAAACTATTCCACTATCCAGCGCCCCCCAACGCAAGCCGTTGTAACGACTTGCGTTGTAAAACCTGCATTGTAAAGGCATGCGTGGAAAAAGCATGCGTTGTGACGACATACATCCCCTCATCACAGAGTGAGTAGCAGGCAGTGTGCAGCAGCCCCGGCCCTGAGAAAAAGAAACTAATGATGGGTGTTAGGCTGTATGCATTGATTCACTGACATAAAACAGTGAGCAAAACACGTTGCTTTTTGTTGGCAGTGCCAAATAAAGTAAAGGGGGCGAATCCCCAACACCCTCAACGAGAAACCGCCCCTGGATCTGACGTCTGGTGGAAAGGGGTAAACTGTGCTCTTTGGTGTTAGCCTTTCCATGTTTCATCTGTGCATCCTCACTGAATGGCATACAGGAACATTTGCAGCTTGTTTGCCGTCCTTGTGCGCAGTGCCAGGCTGGCGGTCTGCCGGTAACCTTGGAGAAGAGGGTCATAAAGCCAAAGGCATTAATGGCTCAATGCGCATTCTAGATGTTGTCAGGGGGGGTTGGGGTAGAGGCAGGGCTGGTGCTACATTCATTCACTTTAGGGAACTGCTTAGCATGCCACTGCCCAGGGGTGCTGGATTTCCTAAGGTTCCATAAAAGGATCCAGAATTTAGAACGGACCCTTAACAGAGACCTCATCTTTAGTGTACAAAAGACAGTGGCTAATACAACTTTCAGTAGAGTCTGACACGGTCTGTCGGTAGAACTCCACATTATCTTCTCTTAAAGACTCCCATTCGCTGCATATTCAGCATAAATAACTCTCCTGCTCAAGTCTGTAATTCTGCTTCCCTAGCTCTACTCTCTCATAGAACCTGAAACTTTTCTTACAGATCTTCAAACATGCCACCCCATAGCAGACACTCTTTTCTGATAGAGACTGCAATTCTCTCCCTAGAGAGGCTAAGACTATCTTCTTTTATAAGCTGATACTTTTAACCCTTGAGTCTAAAACTCCTTCCCACTGCGGACGAGCAAACTCTTATAGAGCCTGATAGTCTCTTTTCAAGTTGCCTCTTCTAGAGCCAGATACTACTTTTGTATAAACTGTACTCTTGTCTACAGGATGACCGGTATTCTAGAGGCTGCTACTCAATCCAGGAGCCTGTGAGTTTACTAAAGTCGATAATGTAATACTCTTAGATCCTTTTGTTGACTCCTTCGCCTCCAGCATTCTTAAGCTCTATTTCTTCTACAAGCTCTCCTCCTGTAGCATGCCACACTTTTAGAGTCTACACTGTTCCCGTGGAGCTTGACACTCGCTCCTAGTCCTTGACACAAAAAAGAAAAACTGACCTTCTTACCTCGTATAACCTGTCACTCTCATTTACATATCCTGGAACTCTACAATCCAGTAACCAAGTACTCGGTTCTAGAACCCCGCACTCCTGCCTTGTATACCCTTTCACTCTCTCCACTACACAGGCACTGTCTACCAGAGATTGATTCTCTTTAAGGCTGACACTAAACCTGTAGTCTGACATTCTCATTTTCCTATCTTCTGGTAAATTCTGATATTTTCTCCTCGTACAGTCTTTCATCTTTTTTCCTCCTGAAGCTGGAACTGCCTTTGTCCTAATGCCTGAAATAGTCACTTCCTAGGGCTTGATATTGTCCACTCCTAAATGTTGTCCTCTCACTCTCTCACAAAATGACTATCACTCCCACAGAGTCTGGTTATCACAGTTAGATTTTACGACTGCCTTCCTCTGGACTTGAGACCCCTCACCATGAGCACCAATTATTTCATGTATTCAACAATTCTGCCTTTTTCTCTCTCTGCCCACTGTTGCTCATCGCATCCTATTTCTCACTATGAATTCCACAGTATAAACTAGTGTATTGTGTTTGTGGTGTGAGTGTTCTGTGGTTAGGGATGACGGGCCACATGTATCAACATTAGCAATAGTGATGACCTAATTGCGATTTTCTTCAAATCGCAATTAGTTAATTGCTATTCCTAATGCATTAAACTCCATGAGTTTTATTTAGCAATTACTAGGGGGTTGCAAATCGAGCTACTCATTAATATTAATGAGGTAGGTTGCAATTTGCGACCCCCTAGGAATCACTAAAATCATGGTGTTGGTGGCCTGCTAGGGTAAGCAGACCACCATGTCCATGATTCCTTTTTAATGCAGCAATATATATATATATATATATATATATATATATATATATATTTTTTTTTTTTTTTTTTTTTAATGCAGCCCATTTTCCTTAAAGTTTTCTTTTAATTTTTTAAGAGCAGGCAGTGGCTCATGGGACCACTGCCTGCTCCAACATTCCCAGAGGGGAAGGGGTTCCTTGGGGACACCATCCCATTTGCTATGAGTTACCACAAAAACTTGAAGTATGTCGCCGTAACATTTCTAGGTCTGATGACAGACTCTCCACTGGAGCAAACACGTTTTTATTTTGCACTCTGTGACATTAAGTGTTAGGCCAAAGCACACTAGTGCTTGTCTGTTCCTATACCAATATAGTTTGATAGATAGATTTGTTTCCGAACTTAAGAAGTCATGTTTGCTATTTCCAATCATAGGAATAAAATAAATACTGAGATCAAGAAACCCCTAGATTAGATTGCAATCTTATCAATAGCTTAATCAGATTGCCTTAATAACAAATTGTAAACTCGTTTGAGGGACTGAAGTTGAAAGGTCTTTTACTGGTTTTACTTTAGAGCTTTGAAAATGTATACTGTTTTGCAGTAATAGAAATACTCCAACCATGCACCATGGTGTAAGAGTTCTTTTAACGTTTGGTAAATACAATGAAATAAAGAAATGTACGAAGCTGAGCCATGTGGGTTATGATGTCACCGGAAATCCTACAGAGAATTGCCTGGGAAAGGGCATTAGGACGGTGCCTTTTCCTCATTTAAAATTTAAAAGTGTTGATTTACCAGGCACAATGATCAATGGCCTACTTTAGTAACTGAGGCTGGATGAGGCAGTGATGAGTCAGAGATGTTATAAGCATCTGCGTGGTGCTCTCACACCTAATCTTACCTTCTTTGCCAAAGATTTAGAAGGTTCTGAAACAATTGCTTTTCTACTGAAAATGAGTACTATCAAGCAATAGGTCTGGATGCAGCATAGAGCTGCTGATCCTTCAGACATTGCTCTCTGCAACCTATACA
Organism: Lissotriton helveticus; assembly: GCF_964261635.1. Lineage (NCBI taxonomy): Eukaryota > Metazoa > Chordata > Amphibia > Caudata > Salamandridae > Lissotriton > Lissotriton helveticus. The sequence continues at coordinate 994,709,479 of NC_136059.1, read as the reverse complement.
GGCAGGGACATCTTAAAGATTTTAGGGCCCCTGGGTCACATGTATTTTGGGGGGCCCTGTTCGGAACATCATACTAAATCTGTTTGTTTCTAATATTCAGGGATAGTGACGTGTGTTTTCAATAATGTAACGCAGCAGCAGCTCACTAATATTGCTGCAAATAAACTTTACAACAACTCCCATTTCTCATATGTGAGGCCCTGTTCTGATCTAAAAGAAGCTTTTTATGGATGTTGCCATAAACATAAACAAAGCATTTCTCTGCAAAATGTCTGTATTGGACTGTCACACATCACCCACATTAAAAGTAAATTAAAGGAAAACACAATTTAAACAATCTGTATAAGAAATATTCAAGGTTGTCAGAGGATGATTTTCTGCAGAACAGAGCTGGCTCTATCATGGGGCCCCTTGAAAGGATGTGGCCTTGGGCCAGTGCCCGCTTTGTCAATGCATTAAGACGTCTCTGTATATAGGAGCATGTCTTGCCTTGTCATTTTTCCAGATTTGTCAGCAGCCTTTTACACAGTTAGTGACTCTTTTCTCGTGGAAGAATCAGTCATGGAATAACGAATGAAATTGAGCAGGACAGTTACCATATGCTTATCCTTGTTAGAACTGGGGGTCTCTAGTTGGCAGAGGTAGGTACCACTGTCCAAATAGGGACCCTTGCTTCTAGTCAGGGTAAGGAGGAAACCGTCTGAGATAACCCCTGCTCACCCCCTTGGTAGCTTGGCACGAGCAGTCAAGGCTTATCAAAGACAATGTGCAAAGTATTTGTACCAACATTCACAGTAACACAGTGAAAACCCCACAAACTGACTTCCACAACAGTTCAGAAAAATAAAGGTATTTAATCTAAACTACACAAGACCAAAACGACAAAATTCCAACATACACAGTTCAAGATTATGGTTTCAAAAGAGATCTTAAAGTTGCGATAAAATAATCCACAGTTGCGAGAAAAGTTCACAGTTACGTCACGTTTAGCCAACAGTACTTAAATGCGACAACGTTCCAAAACAGTAGCTGGTGCGGTGGAAAACAAGCGATGCGTCACTCTTGAGACCTTGCCGAGGCAATGCGACAACCCCGCTGGATGTAGCGGGTGTGTTGTGGTGACTCCGGTCTGTACGGGGAGGGATGTGATACCTTGTATGGATTCCGGTGTGGAGGTTCCGTAATGAAAGAAGCTTGCTGCGATGATCTTTGGAGGTGTGACAATCTCCCGGGCGACGCTGCGTGGACCAGCGGTGATCTTCCTCTCGCAGCTCCTCGATGCTATGGCTCTGCGAGGACACTCGCAGCGATGTGATGCAGTCCGCAAGCAAGAGGTGCGACGATCTCACCCAGCGACGACAGACTCTGCGACGACACTCGCAGCGATGGTAATCTTCCCGCACTGGCCTGGTGCGTCCCGCAAACGAAGGATGCAACGACTCTGGCAGTGGCAACAGGCGCTGGGGCGATCTCGGCCTTCGTAGCGGTGGGACTTTCCTCGCACTGTCGGGGATGCGCTCCGCAAGCGAGCGATGCAACATAACTTGCAGAAAGTCTACAACTGCCAGAGGCACCACAACTGGCCCAAGCACTGTAAGGAGGACAGAACTCTCTCAGCGGAGTTCAGGGAAGCTGGGGGTGAAGTCCTTTTGTTCCCGAGACTTCTTAACAGGGAGCCAGCTCTTCTCAGGCCCTTGGAGATTCCTTCAAGCAGGGGGACACAGCACCAAAAGCAAAGTCCTTCCCATTCCTTGGCAGCAAAGCAACGGCAGGTCAGTCCAGCAGAGCAACAGCAGGACAGTCTTCCTTCTTCAGTTTCAGCTTTCTCCTTGGCAGAGGTTCCTTCTTGGTTCCAGGACGATCTAATGTTCTGTAGTCAGGGGTCCTGTACTTATATCCCTAAAAGTCTTTGATCCCTTTGTAGAGGAGGGCTCTGAGCCCGGTCTGAACCAGTTCTGGGTGTTCCGTGAGCACTTTGTTTTCCTGGACTCTCCTTTCCTTTCAGGGAGAGGGGCAGGGTCATCAGCCGCCCAGCAGGAGGTGGAGACAGCATTGTGGAAGGCAGGCACAGCCCTATTCAGGCCCAGGTGCTATCCCCTCCCACCACTCAAGATGCCGATGCAGTCATTCAGCCTAGGGCTGACTCAGCCAGCCTCCTGGGGGCTCCCAGCCTCTGTCACTCTTAAACCAGACAGCCAATTCACAAACAGGCCAAGGCACACAGGAAGGTCAGACAAGAAAACAGCAACTTTCTAAAAGTGCTGTCCTTAAATACAGGATTTAAAAACAACCTTTCCTAAAAGATGTGTTAATACATTCTGAGTTCAGGGATACCAGACTTTTATGTCCTATCTTGCTCCTATGGGAAAATATGCTGGTAGCCACTGTAGCCAGCATTCTCCATTTTATTGTTTGAATATCCTTTATTGATGTCACAGGAGGAATGAAAACATGAATGCTACAACATACATATCTCTACATCTCATAGATGTCTGTCATGAGTGCGGGGCATGTCACACAATGCAGCAGGTCTACTCTTCATACATCATGGCATTGGTTCATCACAAATGTTTCTGCCATGTCGGCGCGATAAAGGAAATAACATTCTGAGATAAACAATGAAGGAAAACAAAGGAAAGGGGGAAAAATGTAAAGGGGTTCGTGGTCATCTGATTTGGAAGTGTGGCGTGTGTGTGAAGTTGAGGGCTCATCAACGTAGTGGGGGCGCACGGGCGCTATTGGATAGGGACAAACGGCATGAGTGTGGCGTTGGGGAGGACAATGGGTCTGCCGTGGAAGGCAGTCGATATGAGGGGAGTGTTGGGCTGAGTATCACCCTGTCCGTCCGGAGCGCCAGTAAGGGGCGCATCGGCGGCATTGTCTGGGTGGCCGTCATGTGTGGGATTTCGTGCCTGTTGACATTCCCTTCGTAAGGAGCTTAGTATTTCATCCCATAGTGCTGCTATTGGGAACTGCCGTAGCCCTGCTGTTTCCTCGCTATGGAGTGTGGCGCTTTCTGCTCCTGCCCAGTTGTCTAGGGACACGTGCCAGTGTGCCGTCAGGGGTGGGGTAACTCGCTTCCAGTGTTTCGTGATCAGCCGTTTGGCCGTGAGGAGGCCAAGGTCCCAGAAGCGAGAGGGGACTCTATTCAATTTGGTTCGTTTGTATAGGCCTAGCACGCATGCCTCCCACGTGTGCGGTATCGACACAGCTGTGCATTTATCTAGTGTTGTTAGTACAGTTTGCCAGTACATCTGAAGCTGTGGGCACCGCCACAGCATGTGTAGCAGGTCCGCTCCCTCCAGTGCGCACCCCGGGCAGCTGGCCGCAGCATCTGGGAAGTACTGGTTAATTTTGTCGGGTGAGAGGTACGCTCTATGCAGTATATAGAACTGGATTAGCTTGAAGCGAGCATTGCGGGGGATGTGCCTGGGACCCAGCAGTATCATCTGCCATTCCTTATCTGTCCAGTCCCTCCCTCTGTCAGTTGCCCATTTGTCGCGCAGCGGCTGTAGCGTGTGTTGCGTGTGTGTCAATAGTGCCTGATTCAGCCAGTGTACCGCATGTGTGCCGTTTCCCATGACATGTAGGGTCTGTATTAATTGATGTGTTGGTAGTCCCTCAGCGATTGAGCCCCACCTTTGTGTATATGCCAGTATTATTGAGGTATGTTGCAAGAACTGTCCCGCTGGGAGACCCGTGTCAGTAGCCAGTGTCGCAAAAGGTATCAGGGCACCATCATCGTACAGGTCCGCCATGGTGTCCACTCCAGTGCGCGACCAATGTTCCAGTGCTGTTTCCGTGACAATAGTGACGGTCTTGGGGGTGCCTAGGAGCGGAAGTGCCGGGGCATATGGTTTGATGTGTTTCGTGAGCCGTAAGCTCCTGACGTAGCATCGCACCGCCACATCCACATGTAGTTGTGACGTTCTCCTCGGGTGTGTCAGGGGGTGGAACAAGGTATGTATCTGCATGGAGGACAGAAAAGTTGTTGTCGTGGCCGTGTCTTCCAGGTGGTTTCCCGCGAGCCAAGCGGTTACCCCGGTTAGATAGTAAAGTTCTAGGTTCGGTACTGCAAGGCCGCCCTCGCCAATTGGTGCATATAGTTTTTGCAGGGCTACTCTGGGCCTCCCAGTGTTCTATATCAGGTCCCTGATCATGGATGCTAGTTCTTTGAAGGTGCGGACCCGTACGTATACTGGGATGTTGGCGAAATAATATAGGAGTCTGGGGAGAATGATCATTTTCGTCAATGTCACTCTGCTTGGGACATTGAGTGGTAGTGATTTCCAAAAGGTAATTTGGGATCTAATGGACGTTATGGCGCGTGTTAGGTTGCCATCTAGGACATCCGGGGGCGTCCTGTAAATATATATTCCCAGGTACCTGAACGTGGTATGATGCCACGGCAATTGCTCGCCGTTGATTCTGATTTCAGCGTCCGGAATAGTGGGGTTGAATGAATACGCCCCTGATTTGGCCCAGTTGGCCCTAAGGCCCGACACTGCTTCGAAGGATCGGAAGATCTCCGAGAGGTATTTGGGTGAGGTCCCTGACGTATAAGAGTAGGTCGTCCGCATACAGCGAGACTATGTGTATACCATCTGCCAGGGGGATGCCCCATTGCGTGCCCTTAGTGCGTAGTACTTCAGCAAGGGGTTCTATCGCCAGCGAAAAGAGCAATGGGGACAATGGGCAGCCTTGTCTGGTGCCGCGTCGTACCCTTATGGCGTCGGACAGCAGCTTGCCCGTGCGGACCCACACTATTGGGTGTCTGTATAGCAACCCAGCCATTTCAATAAAGTCCTCCCCAAGCTCAAACTTCCGTAACATGGCCAGTAGGTAGGGCCATTCGACCGAATCGAATGCCTTCTCTAGGTCTAGAACTAGGCAGCCTGACCTAGGCCAAGTTTGTACTGCGTATGTTTGCACTCGGAACAGCCTCCGTATGTTGTGGGAGGTGCATCTAGTGGGTACAAAACCGTTTTGGTCTCCGTGTATTAAGTCAGGTACCAGACCCGCCAGTCGCCGGGCGAGGGTCGATGCCAGTATCTTGTAATCTGTGTTCAGCAGCACTAGGGGTCTATACGAGCCAAGGAGCGTACCGTCTCTACCCGGCTTGAGGAGGGATACCAATGTCGCCTCATTCATGGACTGGGGTAAGGCCGAGTCGTCCAGTGCCGCTGCGTACACCTTAAGGAGCTCCGGAATCAGGATGTCAGAGCAGGCTTTATAATATTCCGCCGGCAACCCATCAGGGCCAGGGGCTTTGCCATTTGAGAGGGCAAAGATGGCCTCACGGAGCTCCTCTGCTATTAACTGCGACCCGAGGTCGTCCTGTTGGTCTCCCGTGAGGGCGGGAAGTGTGACGCCGTCTAGGTACTCAGTTATGGTGGGTTGTGTGGTGAGAAATCGGGACACATACAGTGCGCTATAATGTGTCACAAAGGCCTCATGAATTTTTGCTTGGGTGTATGCCGTCGGGCCAGCTACTGGTTGGATCGCTGTCACTGGCGCCGCGCGTTCTTCTCGTTGTATCAGCCAAACCAGCAATTTGCCAGGTTTGTCGCCGGTGTGATGTGTGCGGGCTGAGTGGGCCTTGTAATTAATATTTTTCAGCCTGTCAATCAGCCTGCCGTGTTCTGCCCGTGCCTCCAGTAAGTCCTTGTCCGCGCCCGCAGCCGCTGTTTGTTCCTCTTGCAACAAGTCTGATTCCAAGCGCCTGAGATCCGTCTCCAATTGCCTTCGGGAATGTGCTTGAGTGCCAAGACATAGCCCCCTGAGGACCACCTTGAAGGCGCCCCATTCAATCTGTGGTGTTGATGCCGTGCCCAAGTTTTCTTCGAAGTAATGTGCTGTTTGCGTGCATATGGAACCTCTAAAGGGGCCATCTAGTAATAGGTCAGGTTGTAACCGCCAAGTGGGTATCGGAGGCCTAGGTTGATCCCATGCCAGTTCCAACAGATGTGGGTTGTGATCAGAGTGTGTGCGGCCCATGTAGCATGTGTCCGTGACATGTGGTAGGATCTCATTGGTCACCATGTATCGATCTAGGCGTACATGTAAGGTGTGCGCTCCTGAATAATATGAATAGACTCTGGAGTGCGGATTGCGAGTGCGCCATGCGTCATGTAGACCCCATTGCGTGGACCATGTCTGTAGTGCGCTCGTCGTAGTCCGTGCCTGTGAGGTGGGCGGGGGAGGGAGAGAGCGGTCCAGCACTAGATCTAATGAGCTGTTGTAGTCCCCGCCAAGCACCCAGGGGATCCCATGCCAGGGGGCTAACGCTTGTGACAACTGGGCAAGGAATTCCGCCAGCCCCGCGTTCGGTGCATACACCGAGGCCAGTACTAACGGGCTGCCATCCAGCCTGCCGTGGACTGCCACGTATCTACCCCCGGGGTCTATGTGCACGTCTAGTGTGGTCCACGGAGTGCCCGGCCTGACCCATACCAGTGTCCCTCTAGCATACGACGAGTAACCCGTAGCATGTATTTGTCCACGCCATCTGCGGCGTAGCGTGGGGATTTCTGTGGCGCCAAGATGTGTTTCCTGTAGGAGGGCAATCTGTATGTGGTGGCGTTTGAGGTACGAATAAATTTGGTAACGTCGGGATGGCGTGTGTATGCCCCTCACATTCCACGTACAAATCTTAATGGCTGACATTACAATATTCCAATGATAACATCCCTCGCCCGGTCCTCCCGCCGCCCGTCCATGCATTCCTTGCCCACCCACATGCAAGCGGTCCCTGCAATTGAATAAACATTAAAATTGGCACACCACTTCTCTGAGACCAAATGAGGGGGAGGAAACATGGCTAACGGAACAAGAAGCCAATAAACTACATGAACATTCAAAATACCAAAAGGTCGGATGCGAAACATGCTCCCGTCCATACTCTCTAGGAGAGCAACAAAATTCAAATCTAAGGGGGTGTGTGCGCTATACGCACGTTATCAACGGTTCTGAGTCAGTACAGTTTCTGTATGAAGGCCCATCGCCTTCCCGGGAGGAATGTACCAGCCTAAACTGTCCCTGCGTACAGCAAACCTCGTATGTACATGCATGCAACTCTATACATTACGTGTCCCAACCGAGCTGCAACCAGGCGAAGCAAAGCATCTCTGTAGCTGCACCCCGGCCTAGCACGGGTGCTCAGTGTGGCGTCTCGGACTCGTGCACGCTGAGGAGGTGTCTGGTATGTGCGTGCCACTTGTGTAGCATGCTGGGACTGTGGTAGAGTTTGCTGTCGCGAGTGAGTCCCGTTGTCACTGTGGCGGCGCTGCATTATCATGCTCCATGAGCTCCCCTGCGGTGGTCGTTGGCTGATATCTCTTCAGAGTTCTGTACTCGTTGCGCAGTTAGCTGATGTAGTCCGCCCTTTGGGGAGTGACATCGGGTTGTTCTTCCGATGTGGGGGAGTCCGGCACACCATAAATGGCCTCGTCGTCACTGTGTAGTTCCGGAGCGCTGCTGCCCGCCACGTTACTCCGTGTAGGGGACCCGCTGAGTTCCATCACCAGGCGGAGGGCGTCTTGTTTCTCCTGCCTCGTGGCATCCGCTGGAGGGGAAGTTCTCTTCGGTGTTCGTGGCCTGGTCTGGGACCTCTGGCAGGGTCGACGTCTCCGCCTGTTACCTCCGGATTGTCGTCGGGGCGTATGACCTTCAGACATTTTGGGTGCCGTGTCCACTCCGCTGTCCAGCCAAGATTCCACTGCCATAGGGTCTGTGAAGAAATGCGTCCGTTCTCCGGCCACAACCCTCAACTTCGCAGGAAACAGCAGAGAGTACTGTAGGCCCAGTTGCCTCAGTCGTTTTTTCACCGCCAGAAAGTCATGTCTTTGCCGCTGGACCTGTACAGTGTAGTCCGGAAAAAACATTATCGTCGCATTTTCAATGCGGATCTCCTGAAGTTTGCAAGTTTCGCGCAATATGGAGTCTCGGTCTCGGTAGTTCATAATGCGGAGCAGCATGGGCCTCGGGTTGGAGCCGGTTGCTAGAGGTTTAGTGGGGACCCTGTGAGCGCTCTCAATTACGAAGTGCGGGGAGAGCGATCCCTCCGGTAGTATGCCCTTCAGCCACTGTTCCATGTGTTCCTCTGGGGTCCTCCCTTCCCATTTCTCCGGGACCCCGACCAAGCGCACGTTGTTTCTGCGGGTCCTGCCTTCTGCGTCCTCGGCTCTGTCCTCCAAGAACTCCACCCTGTTCAATAAATCCTGTATTTGCTTGTGTGACTGGTCGGCTTGAGGCTGCAGCGTCTGTATGGTGCCCTCCAGGGCCGTAGTGCGTTCCGCCAATTTTTTATGGTCCGCCCGTAGGTGTGTGAGGTCGATGACTACGCTGTCGATTTTGGTGGCCAGGGAGGTGCGGGTGAGGTGTATTGACTCTTCGAGTCTCTCCATCGCTGCCAGCATGGTGTCCGCTTTGTCGCCGTTTGGTCCGGGTCATTGCCCTTCCCGGATTTGTCCATCTTGCCCTTCGGGTTCGCGTTGCCGGTCCCGGTTCGTGTCCTCGGTCCGTTAGACATCTGCGCCCCAGCGTCGAGTTCTTTCCAGCAGCGCGTCGCACTCCCAAAGGACCAGCCTGTGTGTGCAGCCGTCAGGCTGCTGGGCCCCGGTCTATCCCTCAACGTTCGCGGCCTGCTGGCGGGCGTGCACCTTTTCCCGTGTCCACGTGGCGGCAGAGCGCAGTGTTCGTCTTCCGCTAGGATGGTGTGTCCGAGGTCGTGGGTAGCACAGGGCCAGCGCGTGTCCCTCTGCAGCTGGTCAGGCACGGTGGTGGGCTACGCGGACCAGTGCGTCCTGCACGTGGCGCTGTGGGCGCTGTATGTCCCCAGTGGTCCCACCGCTTCCCGCCAGTAAGTGAGCGCGAGGTAGTAGGTGTTTTTTCAGTCCGGCCAAGTACGCCGGTCGGTCGTGTGCCAGACTCCAGCACTGTCCACCACACGGTGGGGGGTCAAGGCGTCCGGCACGCCCAGCGGGCAGGAGTAGGCCTCCGCAGTCGGCGGGTCAGTGCCGCTTCTCCTACCTCATGCAGGTCCCATTCGCCCCATCTGGTTGCACGCAGTTGTGCCGCTGGTCAGGCGCTCGGACTCGCTGCACATAGTCAGCAGGACCTTCGATTGGGCCAGACCGGGCGCTACGACCCGCCTCCTCTCCGCAGCTCCGTGTGGTCTCCGCGCACGTAGGCCGCCGTTTCAGGCCCTCTGCGCCCGCCGGAGCCTCGGCCTTTCCTGGGCGTCTCCCAAGGTTCGAAGCGACGCGTGTGGTCCCAGCGCCGCTAAATCTCCGGTGCGCTCGAAGTGTGCCGATCTCGCCCAAAGTCGGCTGGGTGCTCAGGGACAGGGTCCTGTGGCAGCGCCGGCGGTTTTCAGCTGGCTGCAGGCGGTGGTTCTCCGGAGAAATGCGCCGGGAAGGGGAGCTCAGAGCAGAGCTCTACCCCAAGGCGTCCATTCCCGATGCGTGCTTAGCCACGCCCCCCGTAGCCAGCATTCTCCATGATAGCATATGGGGTAAGATAGCCTTAAAATAGTGAAAAACGAAAATGGCTGTAATTCACTACCAGAGCATGTCACCTGCACAAGTACATGCTCTACCTTTCACATACACTGCGCCCTGCCCAAGGGGGTACCTTGGGCCTTCCATAAGGCTGACCAATGTGTACAGAAAGGGAAAGGTTAGGCCTGGTCAGTGGGGACACTGACCAGGAGGACATGGCAGTTCACAGACTGCACACAGGCACTGCGGTGGCAGCCCTGAGACACCATTTTAGGGCTACTCATGTGGGTGGCACAATCAGTGCTGCATGCCCACTAGTAGCATTTGTTATCACCAGCCCTGGCACACTCAGTGCACTTTACTAGGGACTTCTTGGTGACACAAATATGCCAATCATGGACAGCCAATCATAATAACAATTTACACAGGGAGCACTTGCACTTTGGCACTGAACAGCAGTGGCAAAGTGCCCAAAGCATCTAAACCAGAAAAAACAAAATCCAGCAAAGCATCAAAAATACAGGAGGTAGAGGCAAAAAGATAGGGGGAAACCACGCCAAAGATGCCAGGTCTAACACTCCTCCTATATAAAGATCCTCTCACAACAAACAAAAATATCTAACTGTCTCGCTCCTAGTTCCCTCTTCAAGTGGCAGCACTAGGCTATTTTCTATCCGCATAATCTCTAATTAGTAGATTGTGCCTCGATGGTCACTTCTGAAAACTGGATTGGTATGGTGAGCAAAAAAACGATGGATTTAGGCCCAGATCTCTGTACTGGGGTGAATGTATGACATTGTTCAGCATTCTGTCCATCAATTGTTCTTTTTGTATTTGTCACCCTGAGTGGGATGGGTATGCCCAGATGTGGGTCCCATACTCTCCATGTCACTGGAGTCAAGCTATCCTGGCTCATGAGTGCTGAAAGCCAGAAACTGGTCCTTGGATGCTTGTTTCCAGTCCAGGGAGGACCTGGCCTGGCAGTTTGGGCTGGACTGTTCCCATTGGGCGCAGGGTCAAAACTGATTTGCATATGGCTGGGTCCAAAATGGAATGGCATGGTGAGCAAATAAACATGATTTGATAAAACACATAAAAACATGTCACTTATCCCCTTTAGCTGCACCTCAATGTGGAAAAATATGCACTTTTTGAAAAAGCATAGATTTTGGGGAATGTACTATGTATACTATGATCGATGAACTATAACCAGAAGTTGAAAATACCTAGTGTTAGTAAATGCCGTTTTCGGTAAAGCCGACCCAATTTTTTTAAAGATTGTGATGAACTTCCACATTTTAGATTTTCCTATAAATGTGACAGCCAGTCCTCTATTTTCTTTGCCAATTTCCCACCAAATAAAAAGTGATTCCACAAATATAGAATTTTAAATTAACCTAAACAAAAAATGAGGAAGGTGCAGTAAATAATCTGGTGATTTTGCTGTTGTTTTAATGAAATATATCTTTATCCCCCCCCCAATTACTAAATACATCCTGAATAGAATGAATTAATGTATCTAGAATGAGATTAATAGGAATGCTATAAATGGCAGAATTTTCATCAGCCCAAATTAAGCTGTGAACTTGAAATATCGGTGAAACATCAAAGTGTTGTAAATGTCCCAACATAGGTGCATAGGAAATTGAATTATCTTCAGCTCAATCTTTTTTTACAACATTTGCACTGTTGTATTTGTCAAATAACCCAGAGGGTGTCTAGAGTCGCCTCAGTTTTGAGTTCTATTTTGTAGTCTCTTTTTTCAGTGATCCAAAGTTTAAGACTACTGTTAGAACTGGGGGCCTCTAGTAGGCTGGATAGGTACCCTAATCCAAATGGGGACTCTTGCTTCTAGTCAGGGAAAGGAGGGACACACTCTTTGATAACCCCAGCCAGGCTTATCTCCAAGGCAATGTGTAAAGTATTTGCATCTGCAGTCCCAATAACACACTAATTACACCACAAATGGACACAACACTGATTTAGGAAAATAGCGGTATCGTTATCAAGAAGAAATACGATGAGACCAAACGATAAAAATATCCAACATATGCGTATCCGTAATATTTCACTGGGCTGGTTATTAGGCCCACAATCACTTGTAGGTTCTTGCGGTATTAATGAGCAGTTCATGATGATCTAATGCGGTCCTAATGCAATGCTAGGCAGTTCATAATGCAGTTCGTAATGTAGAAATAAGACAATCTTTAATGCAAGTACTAACGCAGATTGTAAAAGTAAGTAATATTGCAGTTCGTAGTGCACATATTAATGCGGATCGTAAAAGCAAGTAATAAGGCAGTTCGTAGTGCATGTATTATTGCGGATCATAAAAGCAAGTAATAAGGCAGTCCGTAGTGCACGTATTAATGCGGATCATAAAAGCAAGTAATAAGGCAGTTCGTAGTGCCCGTATTATTGCGGATCGTAAAAGCAAGTAATAAGGCAGTTCGGCACAGATCGCGGTGTTAGTGCAGGTCTCTATGCCACTCCGGGTTGACTCGCAGTCAGCAATTGTGAAAATATGCCCCCAATCCTGTTACGAAGGAAACAAAGTGCAGCTCCCCAATCCAACCCCGGTACTGCCATTCCTCGGTGAGTACGGGCCCCGATACTAACTTGAGCAAAGGCTTGCACTGCAAAGATGGGAAAAGCAGAGAGCGGTCTCTCGTAGCATGCACTCCGCCCCATGTAGCTCTCTCCTCTCCTCGCGGCTTGGACTTCACGCTGTGCGGCTTCGGGTTGGTGGCGGCTGCTCCTCACAGTTATGTTATGTTAAATGGGTATTTACAAGCGCAAAGCTACTCCATAGAGTGTCCCAACAGTGAGACGTGAGAGTGAACAGATTAACTATGCGGTGTGACAACCAGGTTCGGTATTAATGCAGTGAGAGTCGGCCTACCAGGCAACAGCCTCGCAGCTGATCGGCTCCCAGTGCGACTCCGTTGATCTTGGGCAAAGGACCTTGGACCCACGATGGTGCAGGTTCACTGGTCTGTCCTTGGCAAAGGCAAGCTCAGGTCGGCGGCAGTGATTTCTCACAGATCCCCCTTGGAACGACAGTCCGGGCCGATGGTAATAACGATCACAGCACTTCTGGTCACGCTGTCGATCGAAGCAGAGCGCAAGACTGCTCCGGGGCACACGGCCCCCATGGGCAATTCTCACGACGGTCTCAGGCTGCAAAAAGCACACGCACACTGTGTCGCTGAGACACACTTGGAGTCACGCTGTCGATCGAAGCAGAGTGCAAGACTGCTCTAGGGTACATGGTCATGGGGCAATTCTCACGACAGTCTCAGGCTGCAAAAAGCACAAGCACAGAGCGTCACTGAGACACACTTGGAAACTTGTATGTTCCTGAGTTTCCACAACAGGGAGCCAGCTCCTGTCAGGCCCTTGGAGACAAGTTACTTCAGGACACAGCACATAGCAAAGTCCTTTCAAGCAGGAGGACACAGCACACAGCAAAGTCTCTTGTCCTCTCCTTAGTCAAATCAGCAAACTGCAGGCCAGCCCCAGAACACACAGCAAGGGCAGTCCTTCTCTTCAGTCTCTCCAGCTGTTCTTCTTTGACAGAGGTTCCTCTTGATCACAAAGTAGTTTCAATCCTTTTTGAGGCTTAAGTTCAGTCTTGAGTTGAGGGGTTTCAGCTCTCACATTTATACCCCTAAAAGCCTTTGAAGTTTTTGTGTTCAGGGGGCTCTGAGCCCGGTCCAAAACCAGACCTGGGTGTCTTCCTGCCATGGCACTCCCTCTTCCTTTGATAGTCAGGGTCTGGGCCCTAGATGCTCCGCAGGCAGCAACACAGCCCACTTCACATCCAGAGGGCTACTCCTCCCCCCACACCAAATGCAGGCCATCCTGTTGCTGTCTCACCTACTCCTCTCTGGTGTCAGGAAACTCCCCAGACCCTGTCACATCCAAACCCAGACGGTCAATACACAACCAGGCAGAGGCACACAGGACGGTTTAAGACAAGAAGCCAGCCACTTATAAAAACGTGGTTTCTAAACACACAATTTAAAAACCATCTTCACAAAAAGATGTGTTATTAAATTCTGAGTTCAGGCACACTAAACTTCATCTCTCCATCTTATGCTTATGGGAAGATATGCTGGAAACATGGGACATAGCAGTCCCCATTTTGTCCTATGGGCAAGATGGCCTTCCAACATGAAAAATGAATTTGGCTGTAATTCACTGTCAGGACATGGTACATACCTCAGTACATGTCCTACCTTTCACATACACTGCACCCTGCCCAGGGGGGGTACCTTGGACCTACTATAGGGGTGTCTTTTTTTTATTTATTTTTTATATTTATTGAAGCTGGAAATTTAAAACATCAACATATAAATACATATTGCATCATTACACTATAAGAGAAATCTCCTCTGGGACAATTTAGATAAATTCATAACACTCTAATAAAACACGCAGCAAGGATCTATACGAACATTTACACAATCAAAGAGTTCATTAAAAATTCGAAAACACAACCCTACATACAGAAACAACATAAAGACAGTCTCCCTCCCCCTGTCTTAATCAAAATAGATACCCCATATTTTGTTACATTTCTTAATACTACCCACCCGTAGTGCAAAAATACATTCACTTTTCCTAACCATTTTCATCTTATGACCCCATTCCAAGGCCGAGGGAATCAAATCTGTACGCCCTTTTTGCAATAGCAGCGACCTTGCTACTGCCATTGCTATATACACAAATGTAATCATTGCGTCCATAAAAGAAAGGTCGGGATCAAAACCAAAGAAAATTAATTTATCATTCACTGCCAATTGGATATTACATTCCTGTTCCAAATAGCTAAATAGATCTACCCAATACTTATAGACTTTTGGACAGCCCAACATAATATGCGACCAATTGGCTAATGGATAATTTATACATCGAAAGCATTGAGAGGACTGATTAGCATACATTTTCGAAAGAGAATGAGGAGTACGATACAACAACCATTTGCTAAAAAACAGCATTCTGCGCCAATTTGCCCCTCTCAATGTGTTAAAATTAATTTTATTAATGGTTAACCAGATATGGGAAGAAATCTCACAATTCTCATGATCCAACCATTTTTTAATAGCTTTTAACTCAAGGTCCACTCACTTAATCGAGGCTAGGTATTTTGTCCAGGCGCCTGGTTTTTTAGCCGATGCTCTGACTAGTAGTTCATCAACCAGCTGGCTCTGTTCAATTAGAGAAAGAACATCTATTTCTGCAAAGTATTTATATAAAATGCTATATGAATTTACCCCCAAAAAATAATTTGAGATCAATTGTGACATCTCAGCTACTGTCACCCATTTTCCATTTCTCACAAAGTCCAATACTTTGGTAAACCCAGCCACTGCCCATTTTGACGCCAGATATAAAGGCTGTCTTACCCCTGCGCAAGGCAGGATTCCTTCTAACAGTGTAGCTGAATTAATTGCAGGAATAGAGTACTTTTTGAAAAAAGCCTGTTGCTTTTTAAAAAAACAGTGAAGGCACTTATAACGCACCAATTTCGGGGATCTAAACATCAGCAAGGGGGAGTGGATTTGACTGTCTCTACAGATTAGGTTCATAAAATTATTACAATAAAAGTGTGGTTGCGGCGAAGGTTTAAATCTAGATAAATATTGCGCAAAATAAGTATCGTAGTAATCCCTAAGGTTTGGAAGGGCTAACCCTCCCTGATCCAAATCCTCATATAAAGTGCTGAGTGATATTCGAGGGGTTTTCTTTGCCCAGACAAATGCTGTAAACATGGACTCTACCTGAGTAAAAAAGGAACCTAATAAAAAGCATGGTATTGAGGAAAACAAAAAATTAAATAACGGAAGGACAGACATTTTAATTAAGGCCACTCGTCCCAAAATAGAAAGAGGGAGCAAGCTCCACCGAGAAAACAAACCCTGAACTTTCTTGAGGAACAAAGTTCAATTGATATAAATCTTCGACAGATTCAGAAAAAATAGCCCCAGATATCTCTTTGGGTTGATATTTACAGAATTATAAATGTGAGGGTGCAGATCTAAAGCTACCCTCCCACATTGTAATACTTCGGTCTTCCCTTTATTTATTTATTTATTTATGGAATTTTTAGTGCGCAACTAATACCCTAAGGTGTCTAGGCGCAGCAAATACTCAGGATTACAACACCAATCAAAGCACGTTCTCATTGATTGAAAAGCCAAGTCTTCAGTGATTTGCGGAAATTAATAAGGGTGGGAGCAGTTTTAATGTGCAAAGGAAGTGAGTTCCAAAGCACGGGAACTGTTACCAAAAATCGTCTGTCACCCCAAGTAGCCGTTCTTGTCCGGGGGACGGTCAAAAGATAGCTAGCTGCTGATCTTAGATTCTTTTTGGGGATGTACACCTGGAAAGCCTCTTTTAAAAACTTCGGTACAGTCTGGTGAATGGCCTTATAGGCTATGCAAAGAGCTTTAAATTTGATCCTGCTTTCGACCCTTAACCAATGGAGATGGCGAATGGCTGCAGAAGTGGACTGTCGCCTAGGGATGTTAAGCAGGATCCGTGCTGCCATATTTTGGATGGACTGAAGTTTGTTTAAGATATATTTGTGTGTACCAAGAAAGAGAGCATTTCCATAATCTAATTTTGAAAATACTAGAGTGGTAACTAGCGTTTTTCCTGCAGATACTGGTAGATACGGCAGGAGTTTTTTAATTTTCTTCAGTACAAAGAAAGCAGCCGAAACCACCTTGTTAACATGGCATCCAAAAGATAACCTGTTATCAAAAATCACTCCAAGATTTCTGACCTTAGTGACTGGCACCGGAGGGGGGCCCATCTGACTGGGCCACCATGTGTTTGACCATTCTGGGGAGATTGTGCCAAAGGTCATAACCTCAGTCTTCTCCGCGTTAAGTTTCAGGCAATTACTGTGCATCCATGATTGTACATCCAGTAGTCCCTCCTGAAACTTGGCTGCTACCACAGGGCCATTCTTGTGCACCGCCAACACAAGCTGGGTATCATCGGCGTAGGTGGTTACACGCATCCCATGAGATTTAATGACCCTCGCCAAGTCCGAAACATAAATGTTAAAAAGTGTAGGACTTAGCGAGGATCCTTGAGGAACCCCAAAAGGCAATTCTGTGGTGGGCGAGTAGTAATTGCCCAGCTTTACTGCCTGTCTACGGTTGGCTAAAAAAGAGGCTATAAGGTCTTTGGCCCGATGATTGATTCCAAGGGTCGCGACACGATCGACCAAGATGGTGTGGTCGACCGTGTCAAAGGCCGCCGACAAGTCCAATAATATAAGAACTGCAGCTCCTCCTGAGTCCATAATCTCTCTAATTTCGTCCGATGCTTTTATTAATGCTGTCTCAGTTCCGTGTTCCCTCCGGAACCCGAACTGAGTGTCATCTAAGAGTCTATGATGTTCAATAAACTCTGCGAGCTGTTTATTCATGGTTGCCTCTATGACTTTGGACGTGAAGGGAAGACAGGCAATAGGCCTGTAGTTGGACGAAATGGTGGGGTCTAAAGAAGGCTTTTTAATTAAAGGTTTAACAATGGCCTTCTTCCAGCTTGCTGGGTAGACACCTGATTTAAATATGGAGTTACATATTTCAGTTAGCGGTTGTGTAATAACATTCTGTAATTTATTCATTATAGTGGGGGGGCAAGGATCTAGAGGGGAACCTGATTTGATCTTACAAATCAGTGTACTGATCTGATCTTCAGTGACTGGTTGAAACTGATCAAAGGAGGGATGATTGAGTACTGGATAGATGATGGGTATGGCATCAGTTTTTCCTGCCTGTTCACTAGAAAAAATAGAGTAGATGTCCATCACCTTGGTTTTAAAAAAAGTGGCTAATGAGTCACATAATTCCTGCGAGTTCTCGATCACAGGTCCATTTGGGTTGGAAAGAGAATTGACCACTTGAAAGAGCATCCTAGCTGAGTTGTGTGCTTGCTCAATTTGGCCAGTATAAAAGAGATTCTTTTGCGTGTTAATAGCTTTTTTGTAAATTGCTAGAGCGCTCTTATACTCTTGCTTAGCAGAGGGACTGTAGTGTTTCCTCCATCGTCTTTCAAGATTTCTACAGTACTGACGCTGGAGGCGCAGTTCCTCTGTGTACCATTGAGCAGATGGAGTGGCTCTATTGGGGCGATAACATTTTTCAGGTGCAACTTGGTTGGCTGCCTTTAAAATCCATTCCTGAAAAGTTGTGGACATGGATTCAGTATCACCTATGTTTTCTGGAATAGATGATATCAAGAGATTAATGAAATGCGGCATATCTGCCTTATTCCACATCCGTGTTCCCACCAGCGGGCAGACTTTAGTCTGGGAAGGATTAAGAGGTAACAGTGTAATTCTGAAAATTATGGCTTGATGGTCAGACCATATCAAAGGAAGTACTACTGGTGTCTCAATGTTGGGATCGTTGGTAAATAATCCATCCAGTGTGTGCCCAGCATTGTGCGTTGGGCCCCTCACTAGCTGCTGCAGTCCTATTGCCTGCATGTCAGCGATAAGTTGGGCTGTATCAGGATTTTCCATGTTTTCAAGCGGAAAATTGAAGTCCCCAAGAATGGTATAGTTTGGTGAACCTATTACTGATTCCGTAATATCAGTAAGAGCAGCTATAAATTTAGTACGTGTTCCTGGAGGTCTATACACAAGTGTCCCTTTAAAAGCTTGTTTCTGGGTAAGATTAATAGTGAATGTAACAGCTTCGCAGTTATTGCTGTGGCTAGGATCACATTTTATTCGATAAATGTCCCTGTAAATGAAGGCTAAACCTCCACCTCGGCCCGAAATCCTATCTTGTCTAGCTACACAGTAGCCTTCTGGGGTAGCTAGTACAAAATCAGGGCCAGATGCTTCATTTCCCCATGACTCGGTAATAAGAAGTATATCCAATTCTTGGTTAATAATAGTCTCCCTTATTTCCAGGCTATGTTGGGGGAGGGAGCGTACATTAATTAATGCAGCTTTAACATATTGGTTAGTTGATAGAGAAGCGCTGGGGGTTTCCTGGAAGTAGGATGTGGTGTTTGTCGCGTGCTGTGGGGGTGGCAAGGAAAAGGTACAACCTACACAAGATATAGATGAAGTATGCAGGTGTTTACATGACAATGGTAAATTGCAAGACCTACCAACACCTGTATTCCACTGTTTCAGTTGTGCGGAGGTGTAGCATAAAATAGATGGAGGATTGTGAATCGCAGCAGGACCAGGAGGGGTGGCCCTGGGCCCGGATCTGGCTCGGACGGGCACAGACGGGCTTGTCTTAGGCGCGTCTTCGGCGCGCGCCCGCTGCGCACGTCCGCTGCGCGTCCTGGGTGAGCGAGGCCTATATAGCTCTCTCCCGGAAGTGGAGAAGAGCTACAACGCGTCCCGAGCCAGCCCTAAGATGGCGGCTGGTACTCGTGGCCGAGTTCGAGTGCCCTGTTCCCCCCGCTCTAATGAGTCGGGTAGGTGCCGATTTCAGCTTCTAAACACAGGGTGAGGTGCAAAGGATATTACAAAGCGCACAAAGAATAAAACAATGAGAAATTTAAAAAGTTTAACATTTTGTGAAAACGCTCCAATGGCAGTCTAAAATATCTACATCAGAACAAATAGCAGCGCTAATAAATCTCAACGTCGTTCGTGCTCTGTGAGTGTGCAAATGAGTATCTCAGAGCGGCGGGCTCGCTCGCTCTATATAGCTCTCTCCCGGAAGTGGAGAAGAGCTACAACGCATCCCGAGCCAGCCCTAAGATGGCGGCTGGTACTCGTGGCCGAGTTCGAGTGCCCTGTTCCCCCCGCTCTAATGAGTCGGGTAGGTGCCGATTTCAGCTTCTAAACACAGGGTGAGGTGCAAAGGATATTACAAAGCGATAGCCACCTAATGCCTCAAAGTCTTCAAACAACTGGAAGACCTTTGCTTGTACCTCAATTGTTGGTTTATTTATGAGCATGATGTCGCCTGCGTACAGTTTTAATTCATGGCATTGATGGAATTGGGGGCAGATATCAGCACAGTTCCGAATGGCTATTGCCAAGGGCTCAATGAAAAAGGCAAACAGAACTGGCTATAAAGGGCACCCTTGCCTTGTGCCTCGTTTAATTTTTAACTACCCTGCCACAGCCATATTGATAACTGCATTAACTACGGCATCCGCATACAGATTACGAATCAAAAGTATAATTTGCGATGGGATGCCGAAATGCTGCAAAATTGTAAACAGTGTCTCCCAAACCATGAGGTCAAAAGCCTTCTCGGCATCCAGAAGTAAAACTAAGGCGGGTATCTTCTGTGTATCGAAATAATCTGAAGACTGTCAAAAAATGGGTATTAGTAGCTAATTGTCTGCCAGCGATAAACCCATGTTGATCCAAATGAATCAAATTCACCGCATACTTATTAAACCTAAGTGATAAAAGTTTGGTGACGATTTTATAGTCAGAGTTAAGTAGCGTTATTGGACGATAAGAATTGGGATCCCTCCTATTCTTATCCTTCTTCACAAAACTCACTATATTCCCCTGTCTAAAGGATTCAGGTACTGCCCCTTCTTCTAACTAGAGTTTTTCAATTGAAGAAGAAATTATGAAATGAGTCAAAAAATACTTTATAAAATTCAGATGGAAGCCCATCCGGGCCACAAGCCTTTCCATTAGGTAGGCTCTCACAACTTCCTCCAGCTCTTCCAAGTAAAAGGGTTTAACCTTAGAAGATTTCTCCATTTCCGAAAGTATTGGTGGCGAATTATCATGGAGAAATTTTTCTAGTAAATGGTCATCCACCATCTGAAGCTTACCATAAATAGCCGCATAATTATTAAACATTATGTCTCCATTTTTCACTGGGTCCTCTGTACACACGGCAGTCATGGGGCAAATTAGTGACTTACTTTGGTTCGCAACTGCCTGCTCTATGGCCTGCAACCCCAAGAGTCTGCCAGTGAAATTGCTCTCCTCATACGTCTTCTGACAATACTGTTGGTAAATAGTTTCACTTTGGGTGTAATAAACAGAGCAAAGATCATGCTTGGCCTGTTCAAGCTGGGTTTTAATAGGAGCAGAGGGATTATATAGAAATGCCTCAGGGAGTACTTGGATCTTATCTTTCAATTTTTCCTTATCAAACCTAGCTTTTTTTTTAATTGTTGCGTCTTTTCCTATTATTAACCCCCTAACAAAAGCCTTGAGTGAGTCCCAGACTACATTTAATGCGGCGGACTGAATATTCTGAATTAAGAATTCTTTAATCTCCGACCCCATAATTGCATCATTAAAGTATTGTTTATTTAAAATCCAACGCTTTGGGTGTCTCATATCTCCCCCAAGTTGATTTCCAGTGCCAGCATTGCATGATCGGAAAAACGATTATAAAAGAATTTTTGCTGAAAAAAATGTAAACACTGAGAAATCCCCAAAAAATCAATACGGGATAAGAACCAAAACCGACTTGACCAGCACGTAAATTTACTTTCCAAGGGGAAAGCTGCTTGCCAGGGGTCACCCAGATCTAAAATGACTCCATAATTTTGCAAGACCTTAATAGACTTAGGTTTTGTCTGTCTTTACCCATGCACAGAGGAATATAATTGGGGGTTCATCAAAATATTGAAATCCCCCCCCACAATTATATCGCCAGGGACCTGAGTCAGCGATTGACACAGCTCCTCATATGCTTTAGAATTATCTTCCAATGGTGCATAAAAACTAACAAATGTCAATGGGCTGAATCTTGATCTAAAAGAACATATAACCCAGGACCACCGCCCCTATTGATCTTTACCAGAATTAACATAATCTGCTTGCAAGTTTTTATTTAAAAATAAAGCAGTCCCTCTATGAGAGGCTGAGGATGATGAAAATCCCCTAAAGGCTGCCCAAGATTTAAACATAGAAAATTCTGGGAGTTTGTAATCAGAATGTGGGTTTCTTGCAAGAGAATCAACCCCGGATTTTCAGTTTTTAGCCACATTTCAATGGAACACATTTTTCTCTGATTATTCAGACCATTAACAATAAATGAAAGAACTTTCAACCTTGACCTGTTAGCCATATGCAAAACAAAACCAATAAGCTTAACCCACCCCCCCATCTGCCTAGAGTCGCTCAGTGATAGATGCAAATAATCAACATAAACTTGAAAAATAACCATCTTAATTTTTCTCCTTTTTATACTGTGCCTCCCCCCCGCCCAGAAAATAGGGGGTCTGATGTGCATAAAAAGAGAAGGGTAAGGCCTGGCAAGTGGGTGCACTTGTCAGGAGAACAAGGCAGTTAGCAAACTGCGCACAGACACTGCATTGGCAGGCCTGAGATCTCTTTTAAGGCTACTTTTGTGGGTGGCACAATTAGTGCTGCAGGCCCACAAGTAGCATTTGGATTACCAGCCCTGGCACACTTAGTGCACTTTACTAGGGACTTCACTAGTAATACAAGCATACCAATTATGAACAACTAATTACCATAACACTTTATCCAGGGAACACTTGCACTTTGACACTGATCAGCAGTGGCAAAGTGCTCAAAGCATTTAAGTCAGCAACATCATGTTAGAAAAAGGTCTAGGAGGAGGGTAAAAAGTTTAGGGAACTTTTAGTCCAACAACTACAGTATGTCTTGAATAGGATGCAGATATGTAGTGGGAGTCGGTGTACATTTATGTACAAAGGTATGTGTGCTGTGTTTGCATTTGAATAATGTCAATCACTGTTCTACATGCAGGACTATAATTACATGACTGTAAAAAAATATTAGACTGGATCGGACATATGAACTCGACCATATTTTGCCTTTTGTGTTAGGGTTGCCAGCTAATGGTGCACACTAAGCATGTTAGCTATTTTGAGATTTAATATCTAACTGTGTAACACTGCAGTATACCCTAAAGTACCTTTAGTTGTAGCTTTTAATTATATTATTCTGAAAGACATCTAAAGCTTATAACAATTATAAAAACGCTTAAATATAAATACATTCCAGGAAAGTATTTTTTGAAATTGATTTTCATTAAGAAGATAAAATGTTAGCCCAGTTAATCATTGTTCTTCTAATTCTGACTTTAAACTTTTTTAATAGACTCACATATATGATTACTGATATCTCTAGGAAGCTTTCGGACAAATATGATAGCCCGTAAGGCTTTCTAAAGGTAATGACACTAAATGGCAATGCCTCTTTGTGTCAAGTGATTAATATACACCACTGACTCCACAGATAATGGATTGTATCTGCCCATTTCTCTGACTTGATAGATGAGCCAAATTTTTTTTTTTTTTAAAGATGATAAAAACTGGGAGGCTGATCTAGATGCAAGTAGATGGCTTACTAGTCCTAGAGGGTGTGGTGGTGGAACTTCTGCCCTATTTAGAGATCCTTACCAGCTTGTCAGGATCTCTGAACAGTGAGGGCAGTCATAGAGGTTGTTCTCAACAGCACTGACGTTTTGCTAAACAGGCCCCATTTTTGAGGTGTCCAATCATAAAACTTTAGTTTAGGATAAAAGAGACTTTCAGGTCTTTTTTTTCTCTAAACAAAAATTGAAAAGGCCCGAAGCTCATAAGGTTTCCTCCCTGTTGGGTTCTGTCTGTATTTTAACTGCCTGTGTCTATCAAACCTCTCATGGTGAATATGGGCAGGAAAAATTAGTGACAATTCCCATGCCCTAAATATAGGACAACCACCACTATGACCTTGTGGCTCTTTGGCAGATGGACTGGGAGATGGTAGTGATAGATGTACACCGGCAGACCCACATAGTCTCCACCGGTATAAACACAGTCCTTCCTCTGACTCTAAAAAGAACAGGGGAGCCACAGGTTTTGAACTTCAGAAGCGCCACTAATTTACAACATTACCCCCACTCCATCAAAAACAGAAAAAGGTCCAGAGTCCTTGGGTGGAATCTCAGCGTGTCTTTTTTTGTTTGGTAGACTGAGTGTGAAGAGGCCTCGTGAGTGCAGAGCTACATTCACTTATATACCATGTCCCACGCTGCCTGGAATTGTATTCATGGGACTCTCTAGCTGACTTCATAAGGGCTCGAGGAACATTTTTCCTAAAGCACTTGGCAAAATGATGAAGAGAAAATCTATCAATCTGTTATCTCCAATGTTTGGAGGCTCCAGAAAATACATATTGGTGAGCCAATTAGAAAGCCGGGCATTGATTATTCGCCCAACATATTAGATAAAGTCAGGTCTCTAATTAACCAGGTACAGCGCTTCCTGAATTGAGTAACTTCTGTCTCCTCTGATACATCCCACATTATATCCTTTCAGTAATGATGACATAGGAATGAACAACAGTATGCAAGGTGCCTATGGGGAGAGTTCCAAGGACTCTGCGTCGAAATGAGAACCTGTCCAACACAGAGGTGCATTTGCCAAACAATACATCTGGCCAGCAGGATGATGAATAATACTCCCAATTATCCACTGGAGCAGACTGGTTTCACTACACCTCGGTACTGAATGCTTTTCTGGGACATGAATCTCAGTCAGAATGGTTAGATAGTACTTTAAGGCAGCAAGTCAGAACTGCTGGTAGCTAACTTTTAATATGCTGCTAATTGACTTATGATACACAATATTTATTATTGTGAATTTGGATTACATACATCAAAGGACCACATGGATATATATATAATTATTTTGACCTTCAAAAGACCTTGACGTTGTCACACTTCTTTTGAGTGGTCTTTGAATCCTCAAACTCTTCTTCCATTGCTAGAAACACCGGTCAAAAGAAACCTCCTTTTAGGATCTCCTGTGTACATCGCACAAGGAGAGAATGCTGGATGATACACGTATACGTTTCTGGTCTGGTGTTTAATGTAATACGTTGTGAGGAAGGTTCGCCCTTCTTCTTTACATCAACTAAAATGGAGATCGTTTTCTAACCCTGCCCTCCATATAAAATATTGCCACTGTGTATGGTGGTATATACATATCCCAAACCTTCTATGTTGTAAGCATGCCAAACCTTAACTGAAGATGGATAACAAAGTGAGGTGAATTAATTATGTTGTATGACACACAATCCAAACAAAATATATTTTCTTTTTGGGAAAAGGTTTCTTTAAGCCAAAAATGAATCTAGAGACTGCAGAAAATATGTCACTGAACTTTCTTTGATATTTTTACTGAGAAAGTGTCAAAACAGATATGTTTTCATCAGTCACTTATCAACAGTTGGCCAGGGGACCTGCTCTGAAGACATCTTTCCTCTGTTCTATTAAATGGATGTTCACACCTACCACTGACTGAGAGAATGGCCGTCAGTTTAGGTAAAGGAACTGCTATATTTTTCCCTCAGGGTTAAACATTTCTACCTGAAGCTGAAAGAGCACAGTAAGTCATTCTTATCAAATCATAATCTGCTTTTATCTTTAATAGCAAACAATGGGCAATTGAAAAATGTGATAATCCTCCAATGTGGTAGAATTTCCACTGTTGTAAATTTAGTCTATGAGAGGGGACTAACTGTCACAGGGAGAGAGCCGTACAAAATGCAGTAAACATCCATAAACACAAACATTCTGCTGTATTTTCACATATAAAAGTACCGCAGCTACTAAAAATGTACCTTGTCGAAATAAATCTGAATTTTGGAAAATGTATGCATGTAAAATTCCCCTTCTAAGCATATATATATTTTAATACTGGCCTCTGAGACAGCTTCAGCTGTTTCACCAGACTTCTTTTGAACACAAATCATATGTATCAAAAATATTAATAACATAAAATATACATAAATAAAGGAGCCTTTGATTATCAGTCTTCATCTATTCGTAGTTTAAATTGCCATTCAAAGTGTGGATTTTTATTTCATTTATTTTTTAACTTTAAATACCAGGTATTTATTTTCCATAGGCTCCTTTTAAAAGTTTATTTTACAAAGTATTTAATGACTTGGTAACATTGTAATGTAGTTGCATTCAATTTCTGGGATTGATTAAGTGATGATTTATTTTTGTCTCCTTCAAAAATAATAATAATAATAAAATGTATGGCACACTTGAAAAGCCGTGTGTTTAAAAAAAATCACTAGTAAAATAACTGCATCAGTGAATGCTTTTGAAACGTAAAATTCTTACTCAAGCATACCATGGCCATATTTAAGTTGGGCCATGCTTTTCCCCTTGTTGCATTTGCTTTCAAAAAAGAAATACTATGGATACCGCATATTGTCTTTGCCAAGGAGTGTTCAGGTTAGGACAATCCTGGAAAAATGTGGCAGATTTCCTAATGTTTTCTATATCCCCCCAAAAATGGAAATGTACACCAAAGACAGGAGGAAACCTTCAACAGTACATTTCTGGCTTGTATTTTTAATCAGACGTCTTCTGTGATGGTCGGGCCTTTTGAAGATGTTTTAAACAATGTTTTCCTTTGATCACTCTGAATTCCTCAATTACCAGTATTCAAAGACCAGTCTAAAGATATGAAGCTAAGAAAAAAAAAGAAATTTGATGGTGGATTAAGTCAGGTAGGCTGATTCTGTTTGCCAATTTTCTTCCTTGTTCGTGAATGTCTCCGTTTTTCCATCAGGGCACTGCTCTGTGTTGTTGAATCCATTCACTCTACTCGACTTGGAATGATGTCCTAAGCAACAAAAGATATACTATGGTCGTTGTGTCCTCTGTCAACTATTGTTTAAATATCCCTGTTTTTTCTGTGTCTGATTTTTGTACAAGTAGCTCTTCTCGGGTTCTCCCCTTGTTGACATAGTAGAAGAAGGAAAGCATGAAAAAGTCACTCAGGGAGAAGGCTCCTTCATGTGGGTGTATACTGGAGTGATTCATCCTTTTAGTCTGAGCAAAACCCCTCAATGCAGAGCAATCAGAGATTCACAATCAAACTATGGGGCATATTATCAAGGGGTTTATCTCCGCTTTTTTGGCTTTAAAAGCCAAGAAAGCGGAGATAAAATTATCTCCCTATTAGCTAGCTGTCGTTAAAACCAGTTAGCGACAGCTAGTAGGAGATAGCGACCATCTTGGGCCCCGCTTTGCATGTCAGAGATATTTATCACTAATGACATGCAAAGTGGGCGTGCCAAGATGTTAGCGGCTGGAAACAGTCGCTAACATCGCTATCTCCTATTACCAACTTTTGGAGATATTCGCGCTAAGCGCGAATATCTCCAAAAGCTAACACCTGCCCTGAGCAGTTCTTAGCCATGTTATCCAATGGGAGGTGGATAACACGGCTAAGAGCATTAGCTCGGTAATGCATGAATATCGCTGACTTTATAGCGATATTCATGCATTTCGGCCGATTTTTATCGCTAAGGAGATAAACCTTGATAATAGCAAGGCTCCTAAGCGATAAAAATCGCCGCAACATGGCGATAAAATTATTCCGCTAAGCCAACATAGCGATAATTATCTCTAGTTGTTGGTAATATGCCCCTATATTTAAATGGCCAATTCAGCTCTTTCATCAATTCTCCCCAAAACACCACCTTGCAATTGACACATTTACTGCAATTTAGTTCAATCAGCTGGTTACTGTGAGATTCCCCTACGCTCTCCTTCGTTTGCTTATAGCGCTTCCCTTAAAATGACAGTTAAATGCATTCTTGACATGTTCCCTCCCTCGAAGTCCCATTATAGCTTCTGGGGTGGCAGTTTTTTTCAGCCTACTACTCGCTTTCTGACTGGATGTCAGGGTGAGATGAACATTGCACATGCTACTAATACAGGCATCTCACTTCTGATTACTAATGTTTATTTAAGTTTTTTTATAGAGCACTGCTGACCACCCAATGTTTGTCAAAGAGAGATGTGAGTTTCAAAGCAGGGGAGGGTGCCAGATGGCCTGGTTGTGTTTACCAAACCCTGGCTGTGACTATTTGGTACAGGATGGATGTGTTAGTAGGGGTATGTAGTAACGATGTACGCCCAGTGTTATTTCCAAGTTATTTATTTGCATCAATCTTCATCCAAGGATGTTTAACAGCTCCACACACTTCTACAGAATCTCTCCTCGTGTGGCATCATATTCCATAGCACACCATTTATATCAGAACATACCTAACAGTCTACCTATTCTGTACTCTACATTTTACCTCTTAAAGTTCCATTTAAAGGAAACATGAACATACGCACCCAATATTACATACCCCCCTCTTTTCAATAAAAATAAAAACAACGTTAAAAAAAACTTAAATAAAAATGTTACAGCTACTATTGATGGCAATTTCATATACAAATATCACTTAACTACATGCATAGGTTTCTAATATTTTTGGTCCCTTATAGTTCTTCCAAAGATGCTTATTTTAATGCTACCAGCTTTAGAAATACTCTCTTCTTCTCTCAATGCAGCAGGCTGAACCTTTTCATCAATACGACCACTTTCATTCCTGCTCTCCTGAATATTTACACCACAATTGACATTCTCATTATTACTCTTCTCCTGCACATTCTCAGTTGACATTTCCAACCACCAAAACTTGCCTGACACATCTTTACTATCCCTACTCACTTACTTCTTTAGCCCCTTGGCCGCGGCGTGAATTTTGGCGCGGGGGTGGGGGGTGAGCACGGCGTGCCATGCTTGTGACGGAACCACACCATCATGAGTCACGGGCAGCGTGTGCTCATGACGGCGTGGTTCCGTCACGGCCCCGCCCGCTCAATAATTTGCCCCCACAGGCGGGGAATTAATGCCGCGGGGGCGGAGCGGCAGCCGCATGATGGAACCACGCCATCATGAGCATACGCCGCCCGTGGCTCATGATGGTGTGGTTCCGTCATAAGCAGGCAAGGGGTTAACCTCTCATAGTAATGTTTGTCCAGTGCAATATGACTCATATGACAAACACTGCCATCGTCCAACCCTACTGTGTTGTTCATAGCTTTCACTACTTTCTTAGGACTGCTAAATTTACTTTCTCCTTTGGCCACTTTCGTAACTGACCTCAAACAAACCCATTGACCTTTTTTAACATGCACTTCCCATACACCATGTTTCGAATCTCAATATTTTTTGTTTTCCTGCGATTCCAGAATGCATTTCCTTATATCTGTTGCATCCCAGTTCAACTTGTTACTCCTTTTCATCCAACCAGGATTCACTTTGGAATGCGGTATGCGTCCCCACATCAATCCAAAGGAACTTTTACCAACTGAATCATCTGGCATCACTCTACGTGTCCACAACATCCTCTTCAATTCATACTCCCAATTTTTCCTTCCTTTATTGTCCAATTGCACTATGCCTTCATTCACTCTATCCACCTTCTCCACAACAGCATTTTCCCTGGGATGATATAACGCAGTGAATTTTTGCTCTATGTCAGTCTTTTTGACAAAGTTCTCCATTGCTTCTGACTTTAATTGTACTCCATTGTCCATCAAAATCGGTGCTGGAAATCCCTCTCTTAAGAAAACCTCTTCAAGAAATGTAACCACTATGCTGGTGTGCACTTTATTTATTGCATCCAATGCAATCCATCTGGAAAACATATCCACAGGACTATGATATATTTACATGAACCATCAGACCATATAATGGGCCCCATTGTGTCCAGGGCTACATCCTCCCATTTTAAATTTGGACAGCCTAATGAGGACATTGATGGATTTAAAGTTTTCTCAGCGTAGACAGTGGAAACATGTTTTGGAGACATAATTTGTTTGCGGGGTAATGAAAGATCACTATCAAAATAGTATTCCCAAGTCACAAGCTTTATCCACTGGCTTTAATGGGGGACTCAGTTCAAAGGCGTGGGTAGAAGGAAGGGAGATGAATTGTCACAGAGTAGGACTTCTGCTTTCCTCCACTGAGTCATAACAAGTTGTTCTCCATCCAACAGTGGACATGGGTGAGGCATTGGGACAAAACGTGTTTATCGAATTGAAAATAAGCTATATGTAGGGTATTTTAAAATGAGAAGAATAGGTGGTGTATTATCAGTTCTGAATTCTGGGTTTGGGAACCAGTCTTCGCTCACTACATTTTATGGAACTGTTTTAGCATTGGCACACCAGCCCTCACGGTACAGACTAGCGAGCTACCTTACCTCCCTTGAGGTGCCTTCAGAGAATAGTCCTCGGGAGACCTGTCTAGGAGATTCATACTTCTCAGCGTTAAGTATCTGCAGCAACGTGTTTGTTTCAAACACAGCCCTTCTCTGAATAGACCAGTTATAAAGACGAGTATCCTCCTAGGAATGCACCAGAGTTATGCGAACCACCACTATGTGTGCAGTAAGTGACACGGTGGCAGTGTAAACAGCCCAAATGTCCCAGTAGCATGTGTCGCAGTGTAACCTTCGTTCAGCCAATGGACTATTCATCATCTTAGACATCTCCACCCCTTTCAGTGATACCGGAACTGTATAGAGTTCAGTAGTGTCAATTTTCTGAATGTATTAAAACAACATTAATTACAGTGCAACAAAAATTCACTATTAAGCACTAAATAAACCACAGCTGTTTACTATTATTATTTTGTTGCATTCTTATTATTCTTACTCTCATGGTATTATATTTTGATATTAAAATTATTCACATTATTAGTTTTTTTCGAACTCTAAGCTACCACACCAGTCAGAAAGTCAGCAAGTGAACTAAGATATGAAATATAGCACTTTAAATAGAATACCATTTGGCAGTTTATGCATTTAGTATTGAGCTATGTGCTTCAAACAAAGCAAACGAGACGTTATGGTATAAAAATCTAAACATAAATGTGAAAAATACATGTAAAAAAAAAATTCCAAATCATTATGATAATCCATAGAATGAGGGTAAAGCCCACTTCTGACACACCTTGTTTATGTGTCATTCACATTTTGAATCAGCCACAGGAGTATTTGCTCTTCATGGCCTGCTGTCATTTCAGCGGTGCGTTACATGTATTTGTACACTTATGTGGTGCTTCCGTTGTATTGCATGCACTGTAAAATGTCCATGTACTGACATGGAGATGCATTGTACTTGTTTATGCTTGTGCTGTATGCCGCATCTGTTCAGTTCTAGAGCATGGGATAAGTGATGCTCGTGGGGTGTTTTATAACTCTCGGTATATGTATGATTGTTTGGTAAACATGTAGTTAATATTACTGAGTGATGGTGCACTTACAAACATCCATAATAATGATAATTCCTGATGTACTGTGAGCAGTTCTTGGCATTATGTGTCCTCCTTCTGTGTAATGCTTGCAGTGGCATGAAGATTGTTATTGCTTCTCATTGGAGCTTAATTGCCAAGAGACTTACCAGCCCTGGTGTATTAATTGCACTGGCATAATATTGGCAATGCATGATCAAATTAGCAGTATTGCTGTCTGAAGCCTCAGTCCATAAGATTAAGATAGCCTGTCCACATCCAGTGAAGCACTCATTCATGTATTCAGGCATTCATGCAACCATTTGTTCATCCATCTCTACACCCACTCATTCAACCATTCAACCATGCACTCACCCATTCTGCCATCCAGCCATGCAATGACACACCCATTTCCTAACAACTTATTTAACCATTCTTCATTTATTCACCCATTCTACCATCTACCTATGCAATCGCTCATCCATTCTCTACGGATGTATGACGTTACAACGCATACTTTTACCACGCCTACCATTACCACGCATTTTTTACAACGCAGGATCCATTACAACGCATACCATTACCACGCATGTATTTACAACGCATATACCTTTACAACGCATACAATTACAACGTAAGTATTGGTAAGTATATAATATTTTTAAATATTTATTTTAATTAAAATTAATATAATGTAATTTAATTTAATTTAATTAATTTAATTTAATTTAATTTAATTTAATTTAATTAATTTAATTTAATTAATTTAATTTAATTTAATCAATTTAATTTAATGTAATTTAAATTTAATTATATTTAATTTTTACCCTGTACCCTTTTACCCAAAAACCCCAAACTGACCCTGAACCCAAAAAATACCCCTTTTACCCAAAAACCCAAAACTGACTCTGAACCCTAAAAATACCCCTTTACCCAAAAACCCAAAACTGACCCTGAACCCTAAAAATACCCCTTTACCCAAAAACCCAAAACTGACCCTGAACCCTAAAAATACCCCTTTACCCAAAAACTGAAAACTGACCCTGAACCCTAAAAATACCCCTTTACCCAAAAACTGAAAACTGACCCTGAACCCTAAAAATACCCCTTTACCCAAAAACCCAAAACTGACCCTGAACCCTAAAAATACCCCATTACCCAAAAACTGAAAACTGACCCTGAACCCTAAAAATACCCCTTTACCCAAAAACTGAAAACTGACCCTGAACCCTAAAAATACCCCTTTACCCAAAAACTGAAAACTGACCCTGAACCCTAAAAATACCCCTTTACCCAAAAACTGAAAACTGACCCTAAACCCTAAAAATACCCCTTTACCCAAAAACTGAAAACTGACCCTAAACCCTAAAAATACCCCTTTACCCAAAAACTGAAAACTGACCCTGAACCCTAAAAATACCCCTTTACCCAAAAACCCAAAACTGACCCTGAACCCTAAAAATACCCCTTTACCCAAAAACCCAAAACTGACCCTGAACCCTAAAAATACCCCTTTACCCAAAAACCCAAAACTGACACTGAACCCTAAAAATACCCCTTTACCCAAAAACCCAAAACTGACCCTGAACCCTAAAAATACCCCTTTACCCAAAAACCCAAAACTGACCCTGAACCCTAAAAATACCCCTTTACCCAAAAACCCAAAACTGACCCTGAACCCTAAAAATACCCCTTTACCAAAAAACCCAAATAATATTTTTAATAAAATAATATACTTACCAATACTTACGTTGTAATGGTATGCGTTGTAAAAGTACCTGCGTTGTAAATACATGCGTGGTAATGGTATGCGTTGTAATGGATCCTGCGTTGTAAAAAATGCGTGGTAATGGTAGGTCGTGGTAAAAGTTGCGTTGTAAAGGTTGTATACCATTCTCTACATATGAACAATCATTCACACACCCATCTACTCATCCCAAAACATTGACTTCTTCTAACATAAGCCCACCAACTCATCATTTCATTTTTTTACCCCTACTCGTAACCCTTGAACTAACCTTAACACTGTCATTTTCCATTATGTTACCCTATTACTTCAACATCAGTTCTATTGTATTATTATCCTATCTTTAAAAGTTAAAAACACGAAGCTATCCTTGCCCATAACCCAGACCCTATCACTTATCCTATCCCTTATAGAAACTATTATCCTACATTTTCCTAACCCTAAACCTCATTCGTACCATATAATCTAGCATAACTTTATTGCAAATCTCTTTTTTACATCAAATATTCCCATTAATTTCCAATACCACTATAAATGTAGGTTTGATATTCTTGATTGTTTAATGAGTTAGTGATTTACATATGTGCAATTAAAAGATGTTATCTCTCTGCAAGAAATTCTCCTAGTATTATAATTAGGCAATGTGGCCAATGACATTGGTATCTGCTATTGGTAACATCCGACAAAAACTGTGCAGGAGGAAACCTTAAAAAAAAAAAAGTATCCTTGTCTTACCATTTAGGCCCAATTAAAAGTTAGATGATATTGTCAGGATAGTAAATTTGCACTCAAATGTACTTTTACTATATGGAAAATACACCCTGAACCATTCAATTATGAGTTAAGCCCCATTGAATGAGGAATTGCCTTGTGAAACTGATTTCTCCGCTCGTAAAACCACACAGAATTCTCAACTCTATGCACTTTATTGCATACATTGACTTCCTGATCTGTGCAGGCAGTAAATAAATGCTCGGAACTCTGTGTGGTTTGACGGTGGAGGGAGGTATAGATAGTGGGGAATGGAAGAGAAAGTAAGGTTCAAGCAGGGAGTATTATTGGAGCATTACGCTTTGCTGCTGCTGCACTCAAATGGGCATTCCATTTTTCCTGTCAGGGTTATAGGCTACAAAATTCAAGTCTTGTTCTCTAACAAAAGGAATAAAAGGTGCAGGAGAAGCGTCCCACTCAGAATCAGGTGGAGCAGAATTCCATACAGTAATTCTTCTCCACCTGACTCATAATCACACTCTTAGTAGCAAGGGGTAAGCTCTTCCTAAGGCTGCAAGAATATAACGTTAAATCAAAATCAGAAGCACACACAATTCAATGAGAACTAGTAAACAAAAAGAACAGACCAGTTAAATAAAAAAAACAAATGTCCGAAATAAAAGTGGAAATAGTTTATGTTAGACCACTCAGCCTTAGGGTGATTTTTCCCCACACATTTTGCCTTCTTCTTCCATTTTTGTGGATCTCCTTTTTGCTGACCTTAGGACTCTGTGCACTGTGACCAGTGCTAAAGTGTATGTGCTCACTCCTTAAAACACACTAACACTGGCCTATCCCCAATTGACATATTTAATTTACTGAGTTTCCTTAGTAAAGTGGTGCTACATGTACCCAGGGCATGTAAATTAAACGTTAGTAGGGTGCCTGCAGCACTGATTGTGCCATCCACTTAAGTAGCCCCTGTGAACATCCCTCAGGCCTGCCATTGCAGCTTGTTTTTAAACTGCCATTTTGGTCTGTCAAAATAAACCTTTTTCCAGAACAAATCCTTTCTTTTTAACACATATACATCACTCTTAGGAGAAGGCCCTGGACAGCCCAGAGGACAAAATGCAATGCATTTTAAAAGTGGGATATGTAATTTTAAGTTGTACATGTCCTGGGAGTGAAAAACACAAATTAATTTTTAACTACTACAAGACCTACTGCTCCCATAAGATAACATTGGAGTTACCTCATTACATTTAATAAGCTGTCATTTCCAAATAGGAATAGGTAACCACTCCATGTGTGTTGTCTTTGGAATTGTAATGAAAAAACCTCTCTTATAGTAATGTTGGATTTTAAATTACAATTTTGAAAATAGTACTTTTAAAAAGTTGATAAAGAAAACAATAGTGTCAGCCTCAACTTCTTCCGTAACTATATAAAACAATTAAAGAGATTGGTATTGGCAAAAGAAGATCAATATTATTCAATTTCTTATTTTTAAATGGAAAAGGCAATCATACTAGACTTTCCTCTTTAGACAATCACAGTCTGAAGATCCGTGGTCCCAAATTCCCTCTAGCACCCTCATTAATCGGTCAGTGGAGCACTGTGTGGATGTCTCTCATATGGGGCTTCGAGCATGAGAGCACAGATCTTTAGACTGTGGTTCCCCCAGCGTCCACTATGTGAAGAGACACTGCTTTTCCATAAATACACTGATCAGTGTAGGTGTATCCAAGACTTTTTGGGAACACAGCTGCTGTTATAGTTGTTTCCACTTTTCCTCATCATTGAAGAGACCTTGACCACATTTATGTTGTCCTTATTCTGAGGTGGTTCTCACTTTACTTAGAAAACATAATCTTGAGTGTTTTCAATACCTCTTGCCACCTGTGCTGATGTGTTTCCCACACCCGTACATTTGATAGGCACCACAGGAGTACCTCAACCATTGGGTGCTTCCAATTTTCTCCCTTCATGCTGATGATGACCCTTTATGAGTAATTTTATGGTGTTAAATCGTCAACAGAATATTAATGGACTGTTTTCAATATAATTTGGGACGTGTTACTGTATTTTCTTAGATTTATTAACAACCAGTAGATCCACATCAGTCACTATCCTTGTACATATATTTGCTGTATAGCACTTGTGCACTTTAAACTCACTTATCTCTCTCTCACTGCAATGTTGCATTATTGGGAGCACAGTATTACTGTCAAATATCTCAAGAGAAATGTCTAATTCTGATTGACTTTTCCTTTTTAAAAATAAGATATTGAATACATTGATCTTCCTTTGCTAAAACCAATGTCTTGTGCTGGTTACCCAGGTAGTTGAGGTTGACATTTTCCCCTCAGGGACAATGTTTCTCTTAATCAATTGTACTGCCCTGGTCCTAGGGCTACTGGGTTGCCTCTTTTTTCTTTGAAACTTTTAGAAAGTTGCCAGTTTTCTGCCTTTGCCATTTAATGCCTGTAGCCTGTCTCTGAGTCACATGACTGTATGCAGTTGACAGTTGAGCTTTGTGTATTCCTCCTACATAGCTACACACAATAGAGCTTAGGTGTGCCTGGATGGGTCATCTCTGGCAGAATGGGAGGGAGGAGCTGGGCACAGCCCCATTTACGCTGTCTCCACACAAAAGGCTGCATGTAACCTATAGTTAGTCTTGAGCTAGGAGAGGGAAGGCAGGATGCCTGAGGACTTTAAAGGGAAACCTCTAGAATCATTTCCCACCTTCCAGAGGAAGGGAATCAGGTATACCTGTTGGATCTCAGACACCACCTCTTCAGTTCACTTCTGGACCTGAGGATACTCTGCGAGGTAGAAGGACAATTGTGCTGCTGAAATGGGCTTCCACTCTGCTGGACTTATACTCTGAAGGAACTGCTGTCCTGTTGTGCTGACCTGCTGTTTGCTGCCCTCTTGCCTTGGTGAGAAGAACTGGACCTGATCTGTTGAACCCAGGACCCCAAGGTGAATCCAAGGAGTGGTTGTCTGGCCTCCTGACTTGAGTCTCGGGGACAGAAGGCTCCAACAACCTTGACTGCAGCATTTGGACTCTGCCATTTGTGAGTCTAACCTGCCAAGTGCGGCCACCCAAGACCTGGACCTTGGAACTGGACCTAGGGGGCTCCGCCAGCCTCTTTGGATCCAGTGGGAATGACACAACTACTCAGCTGTGCGGCACAAACTGGTGCATAACCGGTACATCAACACTGCTGCATGGATCGGTTCCATCACAAAGACCAACATCACAGTCTTTCACCCCACCGGAACTATTGCTAGGCAACACATCCTCGGCGCAGGACCTTGCATCCCTCATCAACGGCAGCCTTGATGATGATGCCGAACTCTGCATCCAATACTCGCAGCTCCTCAGAAATGACTCATCACCTCAACTGCTCAAAGGATCCTTGACATCGGACTTCGCATCACAAGCCTCTACCAACTGGAACATAAATGATGCTGCAGGACCTCGCACTGCAGCCTTCATGCATCTCGGAACCAACGCATCACTTCGGCTGCACATCACTTCTCCGATGTGGACCCTCACCATGCTCTGCAAACCAGGATTTAAGGTACTTTATTCAGCGGTCCTAAGTGGGTCCCTGTAGTTGGTCCGCACTTGTGACTTTGTCTTGGTCCGGCGCGATCAGATATCCACAGTTGGTGCTTTGTGATTTTTGCCACTGTTTTTGCTGAAATCTAAAGAATCTGCATATCTCTGGTTCCAAGGATTGACTTTTTGTTGTTTTGGTCTTATTTTATTTATTAACAATTACTCTATTTTTCTAAGCTGGTGTGGGATAATTTTGTGGTGTGTTTTGACTGTGTTTCTGTATGAAGTACTGCACAAATACTTTATACATTGCCTCTGAGTAAAACCAGACTGCTCTGTGCCAAGCTACCCATGGATTGAGCCAAGGTTAATTTAAGATTTGATTTTGACTTTACCCTGACAAGGATTGTGGTTCCTGCTTGAGGAGGATTTCACTCCCCCAACTGGCAACTCAATTTTTTACAATATTTTTAAAGAAAACATTAAGCAATTTCCTAATCAGTTTAAATGTAAAGTATATAACATTCCAAGATCAACTTGGCCCAAGCCCACTAAAATTCTTCATAGTGGAAGATGGAGCTGGAGAGAAATCCGTCACATTGGTTGATAAATCTGATTTCTGTGGTTGCAGGTTTTCAAATATGTATGCTACCGCTTCAACTTAGGGTTTGGTATCATTCTGTAGCTTTGAAAAAAGTCCTGCCTTGATTTTAAGTTTATCTGTGCCTAGGTGAAGTGAAATTGACATCCTGGGTAGGACTGAACAGCATTGCTGCAGGTCGACTGGAATGCAGCATAGGTGAAAGGGCAAGGTGAAGAGGCTGAACGCTTCAAAGCCTCAATCTTTCATCATAGCAGGCAGGTTTCCCCAGTTAACGGGTTAGGGTTCATTGGGACGTTTTCATGCTGGCCACCAATTAAATAAGTCCAGGGAAGCACTGGTTCAGTGGATATCATAAAAGACTATTTTTCTCCTTCTGTCCATAACTTGACACAAGCACGTAGAGGCTCAAAAACTTGTAGGAGCGTCTACTACACTTTCTGGCTTCTCTGCTCTTATTTAGTTGTCAAAGGTACCAAGACATAAAGTACCCCATTCATGTGAGTTTTCAACAGCAGGTAGACGAGTCAAAGCAGTAGGCAGAGTACCAACATTCATGATAGGGTTGTGTTTTCTTGAGTAATCTTGTTAATCAGGTTCAAAGCACAAACAAACTTGCTTAGGCATGAGGAATTAAAAAAGGTTTCAGGTTCATAAATGGTACACATCTGAATGGTTGATGAACACTAAATGAGATGTTCTTCTGAAATAATGTCCAGATTAGTTGTACATCTCTCTAGAAACAACTATGGGTTTTATGGGCATCAAGAAACATTAATAGGCAATACAGTGCCAGCTACCTACCTACGTTGCCATACTGTCATATCCTGATTCATAAAAGTAAACCTACACTTTTTGGAAAGTTTACAATTATTTTGGTATTCACAAGCTACAAGATAATAGTATGTTTATGGCTGCAGATACTCCGCAGTCGGTGGAGAACTCTGCGCATAAAAATATCAGCCATGCTTCTTTTGCCTAAATTGGTGGAGGCAGAGTGCCAAGGCATTTCTGAATGTTAGATTTCAAGTGGGACAATAATGAGTGACATGATGGGAGTAGAATCCAGAGAATCACCATCAGGGGTGTAGGCTCAGTGGATTGTTTGCGTTGTTACACCCCAGCTAAACAAAATGTATTCTGTAGTAAATATTTGGGTGCAAGTGCTTTCAGTCGGGTATGATGAAGTGTCTGTCAGATTTCACCTGGGATTTTTACATCCCACACTGACAAAAACACAAACACTCTCTCTTGTCTCTGTTTTGAAGGCCTTAAAAAATGTTGCTTAGTTTGAAAAGTGTTGTGTTTTAAGTATCCCTAACAATTCAATCTTCTCTTTCTTCCCACTTCCTCTTAAGCCCTCTTCATGTCCTTTTCCTCATAGAATGTGTTTTAACAAGATATCGCAGCATGAATGTTGGGAAATCTGAAACTCCAAACCCCTCTCACCCACCGCCCTCATTCCCCAGTCTTATTGACCAAGCTATGCCTCTGACCACTTGTAACAAGTCAATTAATGACTGGACAGTGCAATGCAGGGTGCCACTTGTTGTCTTGTAAAGTAGCCTTGTGTCAATGTATGGACTTGTCAGATCTTGAGAAAATTCACCTTCATATCAGTTCATAAAATAAAGACTGAACACATACCTAAAAAACAGAATCAGCCCAACAGTGGCATATAGGCTATTGTTTATAATTCTACAAATATAACTATGTTATTATTAGCCATTAGTAAATGTGCGTTGTACAAATTAGTATGGGAAATTGCAGCTGTAATTAATTCCCACAGAAGTCTATTTAAGCAATAGTATCCAAGTGGGAGATCCCGAAAGATTATACAAAGCATGAACTTGCAAAACACGACAACTGTGGTAGGCTGTATTGCATTGCAATACGATTAATCTATTTTAGTTAGAAAGGCAGCCCCCTTTAAATGCCTGTTGGATACAGCAGTAGAAAGCGCCCGAAATGTGATGCACAGCATTTCACCAATAAATAAATAAATAGATGCGAACATTAGGGCAGACTTTTACAGCAAAGACAGATATGTAAAAACATGGCTCATGCATTGGCAATTTTGGTTGCACAAAATGTGCAAAACTGCGCCTATTTACTAAGCCACACAAAATCATGATGCTCATGGGAGCCAACACATCAGTACATACACACAGTTGAACGAGTGCGCTAGTTGTTTAGAGCATCTGTCGACAGAGGCATGTTCTGTGCCACATTTGTCCCTCAGCTCCATCCAGTTGCACTGCAATGAGGGCTCCTGCACTCTGCATGCACAGACATGAATCTGCGAGCTTCGAAATGCAGATATACAGCTAACATCTGTCATTTTACCACTGCATTCCAGTTTGAAATTGCGCTCAAGGTGCAGAGGTACATTGTAGTAATTTTTCATTAAGACCGTTCAAGGTTCATCTTGTTGAGTTTTTCAGAGAGGAGCAAAAAAATCCAGAAAATCAGGGACAACATCTTGTCCTTCAACAATATTGTGGCCTAAACATGAACGACCAAAACATCGTGACGGGAGGCATCTATAGGTAAGTATGGATTTACTATACATAACTCCACAGATGTAACTTTATGCTATATATATATATATATTCACTGAAAAAATCATAGGTTTCACACCAGTTATAGTTAGGAATTAGCATTTAAAAAACCTATTAAATTCACTGAAAAAACCATAGGTTTTACACCAGTTATAGTTAGCTGGAAATTTTACTCGCATAAAACCATTGAAATTCCCACGTTATAGTTAGTTGGACTCACTATAACTTGCGCGTGCAATGCACTGCTGATGACGTCACATATTACATCACTCATGACATGGTCAGTGACATCACTCATGACATCACTGATGACACCATCCAGTGAATGTGTGTCTTTCTGAAAAATAAATAATAGTGAGTAATGTTTAAATATTTAAATATATGTATTGATGTAACACTTTGTGTATAAGTGGCTGCATGGGTTGGTGTGTAGCTACATGTGTAGGTATATGGGTTATTAGATGTTTTTCTTAGTATCAGTATAAGTGTTTGTATGGTTTGGTCGGGGTATTACTTAGCACATATATGCATGAATGACTGACTCTCTGTTTGTATGTGTTTTGAATATAGCACATGTGCAGGACTGTATGGGTGGATGAGTGTGTATGTGTGTGTGTTAGTGAGTGAATGACTGTCTCACTAGTGTCTTTATCAGTAACTACATATGTTTTAATGTAGTATATGTGAATATTGATGTATATAAGTGAGTATATGTGAGAGTGAGGGATTGTAAGAGTTCCTTTTTAAATTAGTATGTGATTCTATAAGTGATTGTTTAAGAGAGTAAGTATGTGTAAGTTTCCATAAAAGTAAAGTGGTAGTGTGTGTATAACTGTATATGCAAATAAATGGATGTTTAATAGTTTATTTGCATGTGTGAGTATGTGTGACAGTATCTTTTGGATGACTGTCGGTGTGTAACAGGATGTATAGGTGTATCACTACATATGGTGAGTGAGTATATGTATGAGTGACTACATAGAACTGTTGGTGAATGAGTGGATGTGTATATAGATGGTGGAATTACTGAATTGGTTGTTGTAACTGGTATGGGTATCTCCATTTTTTTGAAAATTTTAGTTTCTATTTTTGAATATGTGTTTCAAGGGTTACATTACAGTGAAAGGAGGTCTGTCACTCAAGGATGGTGTCATGAGTGATGTCATGAGTGATGTCACTGACCATGTCATGAGTGATGTAATATGTGACGTCATCAGCAGTGCATTGCACGCGCAAGTTATAGTGAGTCCAACTAACTACAACGTGGGAATTTCAATGGTTTTATGCGAGTAAAATTTCCAGCTAACTATAACTGGTGTAAAACCTATGGTTTTTTCAGTGAATGTAATAGGTTTTTTAAATGCTAATTCCTAACTATAACTGGTGTGAAACCTATGGTTTTCTCAGTGAATTTCAATGTTTTTTTAATTGCAAATCTTTATAGGTATAAAAAATAATACATTTTAAACTGAATTTTATATTGTATAATTATGTCAACATTTTTATTTTTATTTTTTTATATTTAACTTGGGGCGCGCCCTGGGGCGCGTACCGGGGAGCGTCCCGGGAGCGCTATTGCCGCGAACGAAAACAACATCGTGACGTATCGCGTACACGCGTGATACGTCATATGACGCACAGCGTAATCGCAACCGAAAGCACGCGGTCGCATACGATCGTGAAACGTCCTGACGCGCTTATGCTACGCCCCCACGGGCGCGCCCCGGGGCGCGTAGCGTAAGCGCGTCGGGTCATGTGACTTGAAAATAACACTTTCTATTGGTGCAGAACAGCTTTGGTTTCGAAAAGAGTAATGCCTGGGTCATGTGACCTGAAAATAACACTTTCTATTGGTGCAGAACAGTTTTGGTTTCCATATGAGTAAAGCCTTGGTCTTGTGACCTGAAAATAACACTTCTGATTGGTTCAGCACAGTTTTTCTTTTCCAAATGATAAAAAACCCCACCTTTCTTCCTCACTCTGACTTTGTCCTTTG
Source organism: Lissotriton helveticus (assembly GCF_964261635.1). Taxonomy (NCBI): domain Eukaryota; kingdom Metazoa; phylum Chordata; class Amphibia; order Caudata; family Salamandridae; genus Lissotriton; species Lissotriton helveticus. The sequence continues at coordinate 994,667,729 of NC_136059.1, read as the reverse complement.
ACTGAGGAAGACCTGTTTCATCTACAGAGACAATTCTTTTGTACTTTGAAATGGCTACTGTAGCAGCAACAGCTGGAGCATCTGCACCACCACCACCACCACAACCACCAAGAGGACCACCACAAAATTACATTGCTGGTGGAGAAGAGGAGGAGGAGGAAGAGGAGGAGGGGAGCAGATGGCTGCCTGAAGAAAATACCCCATACAAGCCAAAAGAACACTTTGTATGGGAGTTTTTTTCACTTCCAGAGGGCAAGATAAAAAGTTAATGCGGCTAAGGTAACATGTCGAATCTGTGGTGCAGAACTCTCAAGGGGCAATCCAGATAAAAAATATTCATTTGGTAATAATACCATGATTCGGCATATGACCCGGAAGCATCCTGCTAACTATTCTCGTGCAGAGATCAGGGAACTGGCCAGTCACCTCCCCCAGTGTTCAAGGACCAACTCCAAAAGAAAGCAATCCACTCAATCGGGACCAGAAACATCAGAGGTGATGCCTTGTATCCAGGAACGATTTGGTACTTTTAGAATCACTTGTACTGGCTCATCGCCTATGGTGAAAAGAGCGTAAAACTGATCGTCCTTGCTGGTGAGAATCACATTTGCCTAAAAAAAAGAAGTAATTTTTTCCGTTTTTTGTTTTTGCTTCAGTTGAGCCATTTTCAATTCCCTTTCTCTTTGTTTCTTCCCATAAAAAATACAAAAAAATATAAAACTGTTTTGAAAAGCCAAAAAAAGTACAAAATGTTCAAAAAACATAAAAAAAATATAAAACAACAAAAAGAATAAAAAAAGTTCTTTTTAGAACTACCTTTCATTTATAAAATTAAACCTATATTTTTAAAGGATCTCTGTCAATTTTTTATCCTTAGGGTACGCGTACCGGGGCGCGCCCCCCAAAAAAAGAAAAAAAAATTTAATGAAGCAGTTAGCATGAGGGAAGGACACAAAGAGAGTTATGTTTAGAGAAAAAGAGCTACAAGATGACCACAGAGGGATTGTTTATTACATAGTAAAAAATAGAGAAGGTGTATTTGGATGAAAGTGAGAAAAGTAAAATGACTAAAGGAGCGAAAGAAAGGAAGAGAGAGGAAGAACACTAAAGTAGAGATAGTGTGAGACTGTGATTGGCTGTTAAAAGAAAAAGAAAGGACAGTAAAAAATGGAGAATGAAGGGTAGTGGCGGAACCACGATAAATGAAGAACGATGAGGGAAAGTGAGAAAAGACCAGGTAGTATAAGTAAAGAGGGGTGAAAGAGGGAGAAAAATTGAATTAGGATAACACATGGGGAGTGACAAAGAGAGAGGACAAAGAGAGTAAAGGAAACAGTACCTGAATGGGCTTGAGTAAAACAGCAACAAAAAGATAAGTAATGCAGTGTGTGTGACTTATAGGGAGTCAGTGGGTGTAGGTCGGGGTGTGGGTGTGTAAGGTGTGTCTGTGGGTGTGGTTGTGTGGAGTGTTTCGGTGTGGGTGGAGGTGAGGGTGTGTGAAATATGTGTGAGAAGTGTATGAGTGTGGGGTGTATATGTGTTCGATGTATGTGTGTGTATGGAATGTGTGTGTGTGTTTGAGGAGTGTGTGTGGGAGGATTTTTTGTGTGTATGAGGTGTGTGTGTGGGGTGTATGTTACAGGTGTGTGTATGTGTTGGGAGGAGGATGAGGTGTATGTGTAGGAGTAAGGTAAATAATTAAGAAAAAGAGAATGAGTGAAGAAGGGAACAGAGGGTAAGTGAAGTAAAGAATAGGGATCGAAAGAAGTTGAATATGAGAGGGGAAATAGGGAAAGGGGAGTAAACATGTAGAATAATAATAAGTGAGAGAAGCAGAGTAAAGACACAGGAGTGAGGTAGATTGAGAAAATGTTAGTGACCTTAAAGCAAAGGGTGATGACAAACTACATTTTTTTAGTCATACTTACCATATAATAAATGTAACTTTAATTAATTTTTTTACTACACTTTGTATCTGTGAAAGAGAGAAGAAAAAATAAGTTATAATTAGTAAAATATGTATTTTAAATTAAAAGATACAAATGAAGAGGTTAAAAATCATAACGCTCTATTTAGAAATAAAGTTAGAGTGAAGGACACAGAAACGGAAATAAACTAAGGTAGAAGGACAAAAAGAGAGAAAAAGAAATAGAAGGAGAGCAAATTACAAAGAGTAAGGCATATAGATTCACTGACAAAAAGAGAGAGAAGTACAGAGAAATGAACTGAAGGTAAGAAAGGTACTAAAACAATGTGAGTTAGCAAAACTAAATCAGGAAACAGAAGTAAGTAAACAGATAATGACTGAGACAGAAAACAGTCTAATTAAGGATGCATTTAGAAGAATTAGGATTAGAAGATAACTGAGAGTAAGTGAAGAACAGTCATAGAGTGAAAAGATGAAGGGAGACAGGATAATATACAACGATTGAGGGAAATGGACTGAGGAAGTTATAAGGTAGACACACTAAGAGAAAAACTGAGTGAGGTGGAGTACAATGAGTGAGAAAAAAAAATGAGTAAGTGAGCAAAAAGAAGGAAAGAGAGGAGAAGACGACTAAAACAGTGGTACTGAGAGAAAATAATTTGGTGATGAAAGTAAAGAGAAGGGCATTGAAAGAAAGGAAATGAGGGATAGTAATGGAACCAGAGTAAAAGAAATAGGATGAAGAACGATGAGAGAGGAGCAGTGAAGTTGTTGTAAAAGAAGTGATAGAAGGTAGATAAACACAAGTGAACATAACACAAGTAGAGTGAGGCACTGAGGACATAGAAGTAGTGAACGAAAAATAGAGAGAAGAGGTCACAAGTAAGGAGCAAACAAAGATAAGCGAGGGAGAGTGGGTGATTTATAGTGATAGAGTGCAATAATACTGCTGAGTGAGTAAACAGGAATTACTAAAAGAGCAAAGGAGGAAAATACGGAAAAGAGAAGTAAAGCAGAGAGATTGAAAGCTAAAAAGTTATGCAAGGGAGAGACGGGATGCACACAGTTGAAATGAGAATGAGGGGTTGTCAAAGAAGTGGAGTATGGAAACGGGGGTTACAGAGAGTAAGAGAAAGACATTATAAGTGAGTAAAAAGAGCTGAAAGAGGATGGAAAAAGGAAAGTAAGTGTCAGAGAATGGGAATACAATTTAATTTACACAATCCAAAGTATAAAATAACTTGTACAACATGTTACATAGTTTATTGTTACTGTTCTCAGAATATATTGAATTTCACTTAAAACAGTGAGTTCAAATTACTCATCATATGACAGCGGGAAAAAAAACACAATCTAAAAGATTGTGTTTTAAAAAAAAACTTAAATACTGACAAATGACAAATGTACGCTAAACTTAGATTGACTTACTTTTCCTTGAGGCCAAATACTGTATCATGGTGGTCCTTTTCTCGTTGGAAAGTACTTTGCTGTTCACTTAAAAATCCATTTCATCGACTTTCTATAAGAAAAGCTCCAAGAACATCTGAAATATTTTCAATATTTTCATATACTCTTTACTCATTCCTGCACCTTTCCATTTGGCCAAATAGTGTCAGATGTATGAGTATATGTTCAAATTAATTCTAAGGCACTCTGAAATGACCTTTTTCCCGACGTTCTGAAAGAAAGGCTCTACAACATTTTCACAATATTTAAGTATTTGTAAAACCATCTCTGACTCACTCATGTTCATCATTTTGAATAATACTAATATCACTTATTATGAGATCCACTTACAGTACCTATATGACAAGTCAATTTTTTATATTGCCTGGATCACTTTTACTCAGAATATATTTTTAAACAGCAAAATAACCTTTATTAACTGCTCCCGTCTTCATTGGCCAATTACTTTTACCTAAATATTGGCTGTAAAAACACTAGGTATGAATTTATAAAGCCAAAACGTTGTTTGAAAGTCAAATGAGTGTCGTTACATGTCCAAACTTTAGAAGTTTTTAAATAGCATGTGTAATGCCCTGATGTTGTAGAAGGACCATCATGAAAAATAATAGCTACAGTTGCAAAGGTTCTTCCTGATATCGATAACTGAGAAGCCACGAAATTTTTAATAGAAGTTGTCAATTTAGTTCCATCAGGTCTACATCGTTGGAACATTAAAATGACACAGTGACCATAATTTTGTAGAAATAATGTGGACAGCATTGTAGACTTACATTGGGTACACACCATATTGTGATCCGCTGCTTTAACTAGATTATTAAAAGGCACTGATTTGCAGTCTGGTAAAGTCAAATATATAAATCTTTCAGAGTCTATTCTAGTAGTACTTGATGAAGCACAGTTATCACAGTCATGTTGCCATTGATAAGAAAGGTTAAAAAGATTTTTTATATCTACTCCTTCATCTTCCAATACATCAAACATATACATTAAAAATTCCTGACAATCCTGCTGAATTATCTGTGAAAATTGATTTTGACCTGAACATATGTCTACAAGATTTCTAATTTCTGAAACACTTTCTATTTTTCCTCTATCACTACTACATTTCTCTAACACAGAATTCAATAAACAGCACAATGTTTGTTCCCGATTTTCGACAATCTGTTTTTGTAAATTTTGAAGAAAAAGTACAACATTAACTACTACATTAGCATAGCAGTTGACACCAGAACTGTTTTCAAACTTAAATCCAACAACATCCTCAACAGAATCCTTTTTCCTTCTGCTTACAATTACAGTTTCATCTACTTTTTGTCTTTTTGCTACTACCTCACTGCAATTACTCTCATTTCTTCTTTTTCGGCCTACCACACGTTTTTCAATCAGAGGAGATTGAGGCAAATGTGGAGCATACTATCTTCTTAACCTATTGTATTCTTTAACACAATCTAGGTCAGCACAAATCTTTGTTTCATCACACTCAATCAAGTACAATCCTGATAAAGTTCTGACTCGTGATAAAGCCACATATGCCATACCCTCTTTAAACACAGAATTTCCAATGTTCACCAAATCACTATCTACACTTAAACCTTGAGATTTATGAATTGTCACTGCATATGCCAAACAAATAGGAAACTGTTTTTGGCGAACATATAAGTCTTTCACGAGCAAAAATCTAGCTGAACAACGACAAATTTGTTCTATTTCATCAATGCCATCAAATTGAATTTTTAAAATTTCAATTCCATCTCTATTTTTGTAATTCACAAAACCAACAACATGACCCATTGCTCCATTTACCCGACCTCTTTCAACATTTAAATTCCTTCTCAAAATGACACGACAATTCAAACACACATTCAGAGTCTTTTCAAAACCAGCAGTTTTAGATATACTCTTCTCTAATGAATCCAATTTTGATTTCAAATTTTCAGACAAAACAATTGTTGCTCCCATATGCTCTATTTTATCTGTAGCTTCCAGTTGCACTATCTCTTCATTTTCTAAATTTAACATTTTGTTGTTGAACATGGAACATTCTTTCAGAGTTGGCATCAAACATATGGCAGATTTCCTCTCGTTAATTTTCTTAAAAATATTCTCTGGAAGAATGTTTTCATTTGGGTACAAATTTGAAATTAACCGTCCATGTAAAGCTTCTTTCCCTTGCTGACTTATTTTTCCTACTCTTACGTCTTGTAAAATATTTTTATAATCTTCATCCTTTGCCTGCCGCATATTTTGAAGCAATTCTGCATATTTGAAGTTTAACCATATATTAACATTTCCAATGCTTCCTAGGCACTTCCTGGTATCTTCATGCATGAGCATTTTGAACACAGGTTGTCCTTTCACTGGAGTCAACTGCAGAAGATCTCCAAAAACAATAATATGTTTTCCGCCAAATAAAACATCATAGTCTGTTCTAAGAATTTCTTGCATTCTCAAATGCACAAAAGCAAGCATTATATTTGACACCATGCTTACTTCATCAATGATAAGAAGTTTCATTTTCTTCAGGACTCTCGAAACTTCAGAACACGTATCTCCAGATAGCTTGTGATATTGCAATTTGTTATCATGCTCCACTGGCAGCATCAGTAAACGATGTAAAGTAATCCCTTTAATATTATGTGCTGCCAGCCCAGTTGGAGCGGTAACAACACAAGACAGCGGTGATTCAGTCCTTTTCTGCAGATAAGATGCAATTGCTTTAATCAGAAAACTTTTTCCAGTTCCCGCTTCTCCACTCACGTACAGTCGGACAGGCTTAAATGATGTGCATGAGCACTCTTTCTTCTCATGGCTCAATCCATTTTCAACCTGTTCTGTGACTTTGTCATATATCAGTTTCTGCTCAAGGTTTTATTGTTTCACCACATCTTCTAAATTAATTACATCCTCTTGAGCTTGCTCCATAGCTCTTTCCACCTCATCCATGGCAGTGGCAGCTTCATTTTGGATAATTGGTCCTCCTAGTGGATCCTGACTCAATGAAGCAGAACTCTGACTGCCTTGAGAACTGTCTCTCGCAATCTCTGCAGCAATTTTTGCTTCTTGCTCTATTTCTTCATTCAACATTTGCAGATAATTTGGAAAAACAGGACATTCTATGGTATCCTTCGTAGCATTAAAAGAGTCTTCATAACAGAGAAGATCTCCAAGTAGTTCCTCTTCTTCTCGCCATGGTTTAAAGAGTTGCAAAAGAGCCAAATAGTACAATTCTCTTTTGTCTGGATTTTCACAACTCAATTTTCAATGATTAATCAAATGACCTTTTCTCTGTTTCACTAGACATCCTTCACATCCAATGACAGCATATATTCCATTATTGATATCTTCTCTGATGTTCCTCTTATAAATATAGCTTTGAAGAACTTCATAGAGACAAACGTTCTCAAGATGAGGACTTCTATTTGGATAGTATGTATCCAACATGTTTGTCTTCAAAATATCTGTACTTTTTGGTTCTTTCTCCGCCAAATACTCTCTTGTACAGATTTCAAAACTTGATTTCGTGTTGCAGCAAGACCTAGACTCACCCAAATGATGGTTCTAGATTTGGCATAGAGACTTGCTGATGACAATCGATCAGAACATTCATATGCTCCAATTTCTCGATGCGACAACATCTTCAGACTGTAACTGTATAATTTCTTGCTTAGACTCTTTTCATGTGAAATGTCCTCCCACATTTCCTTCAGTTCTGTCTTTTCTTTTTTTGTGATGTAAGACGGCACATATCGAGCCACAGCAATAGAGTTGTCAGCAACGAACTGAATATCCATGTTAGCATTCCACATGGACAAAATCCCTGGGTTGTAGTCGTTGATATACTTGGACTCTTCGTTTCTTTTTAAATTGTATGTATTTTTTGGTGATTTCCTCGTCACAGTATTTCGCAGAGAAGACATCAAATTATTTACTCTTCCTTTAGAAATCACTTGTCGTGGAAAGCCGAAACGACATTTTGTGTAGAACTTGTCCTTGTTTCTGAATTTTCGACGACAGTACTTTCCACAACGATGGGATTGAAAGCGTAAAACTTTTTGCCTTAAACTGTTTTCTTCGGTAGTTTTCGGAACAGCACATGTTGAATACTCTTCAATGAAGCTCCTCACTGTCTCATCCGAATCTGTTCCAAATTTGGGTGCATCTTTAATCCATAACAACATATGTATGTGAGGAGCACCTCTCGCTTGATACTCCTTTCTCCATAAGAAATCCAAAACCTCTCCAAGGGGAGGATTTTTTTTGTTGGTAATAAAAGACATCATAGCTTCAAATCTATGATTGAAATATCTGCATACATTCACTGGATCCAAAGAACACAGTTCTCCAGGTGTTTTGAATTCTATATTTTGTATATTTGCATTTGCCTCTCGTAGAAATTGAAGTAAGTCCTCCCATGCATACTCGGCACAGCTAAGAGTGAGGAACCATGTAGGAGTTCCTAAGTTTCTTAGCATACATTTCAATTCCCCATGACGACGGTACCAATACTCGTTTGTACCACGCTGACATGCCATGAGATTGATTAGATGAGATTCTAAAATATTATCTTGCAGATTCACTTTCTCCATAAAGTCCCTCGCCGAAACATTTTGCAGATGTGCTCTACTTTTCAGTATATGGTTTACTGCATAAGAAAGCCCAGACAAGTCACTTTCATACAGTAGATGAAACAAATAGGGAATGCATTGACGAAACCTTGGATCTTCAGCATATAATCTTACAGTTCGATATTCACATGCAGGAATTCGAAGTGGTCGATCGTCATATCGTCCACCTCGACCTGTTGGAAATAGCTGTGGAAAACAACGAGCTTCCAAACTTTGTTCCCATACACTAATGGGACTTCCTTTTGCTGCTTTCATTTGAAACAATTCAATTGCATTCCCCATTACTTCTTTGGAATGCAAAGGATGAACAGTATAACGTTCATATATTTCTTCACTTCTAGACACATCAACTTTTTCAATTTGGCCGCCTGAACAATCACTGTCTTCATCTGCAGCTGTTTCCTCTGCTGCAACACATACATCTTTGTAATACTCATTGTTTTTGACTAAATACAACGTTGCCTTTTTGACTTTCCTAACATCCACTAAATCTTGCCAGATTTTTTTACTCTTTGTCAGAACCCCATTAACTAGAATAACTAAAGGTTCCTCCTCTACTTTTTCTATACCAATTGTATCAATATTTTTTTTTAAATCTAGGGGCAAATAAACAACTCTTCCCTTTAATCCTCTCTGCAAATCTGTAGGAGGCAATTTCCCTATCTTAGGCTCCATGCGAACAATTGCCTGAAAAGGATGGACACATTGAATCAAAATAGACTCATATGTATTTAAATCCATCAATACACGGGGAATGTCTACCAACTCCAGATTATTATGAACAGCTCTAGCAGGCATTCTGTTTTGATTTAATTTATCATAACAACATTTACAAATACGCTGATCAGAACTCAAATCAAAACAATTCTCCACCCACAAATAAGTTGCAAAATCTTTACACTCATAATTATTCATCTTTTCACTTTTTACATATAAATCAACTAATCAGTTTGATGCTTATAATGACTTTGTCGACAACACACACAAGTAAAATTCGGCCTTTCACTTGATTTCACCTTAAACCTGGTAATTTCCTGCTCAAACATTTCTGTATTTGAAATCTGTACATTGTCTTCCACATTACCTTGAATTGCTGTGTCAATTTCTACACTGTCCTCTTTTTCACCAAAATAACAAATCTCAATTTCTTCACAAATCTTCTTCACATCTAATTCAGTTCCATGCAAAAGAGCACTGTTTAATTGTTTAAGCTTAAGTGCTGGACTTTTTGCATAATACAACATTCTCACTAATTTCCTCATTTTGGTATGATGCACTGCTAACATCCTAAAATGATGAAAAACACTCTGACAGACTTTTCTAGAAAGACAAGCCAGTGAATGCCCTTGCAAACCTGTGTTTTCTCTCACTCTGCAAGGATCTAAGTCTTGCAACAACTTCACTTTCTGCTTTAGACTTTTCTTACTATATGTACGTAAGAAATTACAAAACAAATCAATTGATTCCTGTCGCACACTACAAATACGACTACACTTCCAAGTGTACACTGGACCCTTAGTACGTCTCCCTAAAACTTCATCAGTTAACACCTCTTCTAGTTCTCTAGGCACAAGTTTCTCTTTTTCAATCGGACAACCGTCTTTCACTTCATACGCTTAAGTAATAAACAAAGGGGGGAGGGAGAGGAAGAAGTGGATTCTGTCTCCCCTGGTAATACGCATAAACAAAAGGAATCCACTAGATTGGGTTCGGTGATCCCTACAGTGGTGGGGAGCAACCAGTGTTGTTTAAATACCCCTCACACACCAAAAGGCCCCTTGGTGTCATGCTTCATCATTGGGGTCTTGGCAAACCTCTACGGAATGCGGCGTGCTACGACTCACGACTACGTAGGAGCACTGAAAGTGAACTATGTGTTGGTGTGTGTGGGGTGGTAAAATGTGAGTGGTGAGGTGAAAAGTGAAAACTAAAAAATACCTGGCTCGTAGGTAAACAAAAACTTTTATTGAGTCCTCGGCTGGTATGATTAAAAAGTGCAAGCGAGGTTGTTCTCTACTGATTAGGGTATGGCAACCTCAAAAGTGCGTCAACATGTTTCGGAGTAGAAGACTCCTTCTTCAGGACAAGGATGTGCACTAGTTATCCTCACCTTACTCACATGTATATGTAGATGTCAAAGTGTGCTCTACAAAAATAATTATGGTGAAATGTACCTATCTGTTTTATTAAAGGTCAAAGTCCGTTGCGCCCAATTGGCGATATACTGAACCTGTGGATGAACAAAAGGTTATATAAGCCATAGTGTAAAATACATGTTCATGGAAAACTGTGTAAATACACAGAAGGGTAACACGGAACCAAAAATAAGGTCCAGGAACCCTGGGAAAGAAAATGGAAAAACACAAACAAACATATAGACTAGGACACACATTAATTGTCTTTGAAGATCGCCATCTGGTTCCATAAGATGAAAAAACGGAATTAATATCACACAGTTATCAACAGATGTATATTGCTTACTTATAGTAATGGGCTAAGTAGCCTCATGAGCCAAGAGCGTGGTATTGGGGGTCTTCTGTTCTGCCCAATTTGGCAACCTATGAGGTATTAAAGGAACCGAGTTTTAGGATCAAAAGCATTCGATCCTGATACTGATTTAAGCAAAACTTACATCCCAACACACACACTCACGGTTACAGCGTGGCCTGGTTGGCTCTCATCCCCTCAACGCGGCTCCGACGAAGTGTCGGTCCAGTTAGAGACAAACCCCTTATATAGTGCCTCAAAGGTTACTGATTATCCCTTAATTGGAAAAGGAAAAGGCCCAATCAAGGACATAACCCTTAAGTTCTGACCCGGTTCTGTGCGGGCTTACTGGGTGTGTCCAAAGTAACCAGAGTATGCGCGAAACTGAGACACTGACCGCAAGCGCATGCGCAAAGCGGTAGTGTCTGCGAAGACGTTCAGGTTGCAGAGGGGAGTTTGCAGCTACTCGCGCATGCGCGAGTGAGTCGTCCCGGTTTATTGCCTTATCTAAATTTGGGTCTTTTCGGGAGTGTTGCGAGCGCAGCAAATATAAGCACATTCACTTAGAAAAGGGTTAGTTAGAGCTTGCCAGCATTCTCGATAGAGAGTAATGTATAAATACAGACGTTCCATCAATTTTGTGGGCATAAGCACTTATGGTGACAGTGAGACGAATACATTTTAACCCTTGATTGATGCTGTTCAAGGATAGGTTGATAGTCATTGGCCTGCTATCAACGTAGTTGGCTCCATGGAATGGAGTCATTTAGCCCAGTTTCATCCGCGCCCAAGCGAAAAACCCATCTCTGTTCTTTTTCAAATAGGCCCCTTTCAGACGGCAGTTGTTCAATTACAGTCCAATATATCTCATTCACACAGTGCTGTGCCTCTAGAAAATGTGATGCCATTTTTGTTGTCTGTTTCTTACACCTTACATTGCTTTTGTGTTCATTTATTCTAGTTTTCACAACACGCGTTGTCATCCCCACGTATTCTTTTCCACATGGGCATGTAATTAGGTACACAACGTTCCTGCTATTACAGTTTGTGAAAGCACGTTGTTCCCATCTGGTGCCGTTTCTGAAGGTGAGAGTAAGACTCTTTTCAGTGAGGTGGCAGCTATTACAATTGCCACATGGATAGTGCCCATGAAGACCTTGCAATCTAGTTTGTTGGATCAAATTGGTACTAGGTCTTGTGTGCACCAAGATATCTTTCAAGTTTCTTCCTCTCCTGTGAGCGAATATGGGTTTTTCTAAATTTAGATTCCCACTTGTCAGAATCCGCCAATGCTTATTTACCAGTTTGGAGATCTGGTTTGAGACGGAACTGTACGTCGTCACACAGACTGTTCTGTTTTCTGTTTCTTCTTTTTGATTAATGTCTTCCAGGAGGGCTTCCCGATTATTATTGCGGGCCCTTTTCATCGCCTGTTTTATGATCCTGTCGGGATATCTTCTTTGTTGCAGTTTTTTGCTTAGGTCTAGTGCTTGGGATTTGTATTTACCCACATCGCTGCAGTTGCGGCGTAGGCGTAGGAACTGGCCATACGGTAAGTTCTCTCTTAGGTGACGTGGGTGGAAACTGTCGTACCTAAGGAGGCAGTTCCTAGCCGTGGGTTTAAAATGTGTCTCGGTTTTTAGGTGACCTCCCTCATGGTAGATGTTCAAGTCCAGGAAAACCATTGATTCATTGGACATTTGGTGGGTGAACTTCAGGAAGTTATTTTGATTATTAATCCACTGCATGAAGTCCATGATAGATTGACCGTTCCCTTCCCAGATGACCAAGACGTCATCGATATAGCGCCTGCAGGAGAGAATCCTCCTCCTGAATGGATTGCTGGGGTGCAGGATTTTGGTGGTCTCCAAGTGGTGTACATAGAGACCCGCTAGGCTCGGCGCAAATGTGCCGCCCATGCTCGTCCCATGACGTTGTAAATAAAGGGTCCCTTCATACTCAAAAAAGTTCTTTGTAAGTGCCATCGAGATACACTCCATCACTACTCCACGTGGGGTATGATAGTTCCATTGTTTGCTGTGTAATACTTCCTCAATGATTAGGAGGGTTTCGTCGTGTGGGAGACTGGTGTAAAGGCTCTCCACATCGAGGCTCAGTAGTATTTGGGAGTCAGGGTTGAACGGGTGGTTTTGTAACATTTGGAGCACAGCTTTTGTGTCCCTAAGATATGTGTCCGTAGCTTGAACCAAAGGTCTCAAAAAGGCATCCGCGAATTTGGAAAGTGGTGCGAGTACAGACGAAATGCCGGACACGATGGGGCGGCCCGGTGGACTTTGTAGGTTCTTGTGAACCTTGGGTATTGTGTAGAAATAAGGTTTTCGAGGGTTTTATTGTGTCAGAAACTGAGCCTCCTTTTTCGAAAGCCAGTCATGGGCAAGGGCTTCTTCAGTCATTGCCCCTATTTGGATGCGTATGGACTCTGTGGGGTCCTCATCCAGAACCTGATAGTTTCTCCTATCCGAAAGGAGTCTTCTGCATTCCTGGTCGTAAGCAGTGGCTGTCTGAATAACCACTGCCCCGCCCTTATCCGCGGGTTTTATAACGATCAGTTTGTTTTGAGAAAGTTCCCTTATAGCTTCGCTTTCTTGTCTGCTCATATTCTGGAATACTTTATGGTCGACATCCATTCTGCCTAATTCCAACATGACAGCTTTTTCAAAAGCAAGGACTTCAACAGGAAGTTGATTGTCTTGTGGTGTGAAAGACGACTTAGGTTTTAAGCCTGTATCGGATGTTTCAACCGTGGGTTCCTGATTGTAAAAGAAAGCCTTTAGCTTAATAGTTCTGACAAAGTCCTGGACCTCTTTGTGTAGGCGGAATATATCTGGTTTATTCGTAGGGACATATCCTAAGCCTTTATTCAGTACTTGTTTTTGCATGTTAGTTAACGGCCGGGGGGATATATTTATGACTAGGTCCCTCTCTTGCTCGTTGACGCTCGACTCGCTGTCATACTCCTGGTGTGTACCCTGGGGTCTGTCTCGACCACCGGCTGCCAGGTGACATTGTTCCCTCTCCTGTTCCTGCCTCTGTTGGATCCTGGGCCCCATGATAAAAAAGGCTGTTGATTTTGCTGTGGTGCAGTGGTTGGGTCTTCTCCCCATTGTGGGTACATTGGTCCCATTGGCGGGGAGCCATATTGGTACTGGGGGAACTGATATTGGCCCTGGAAAGGGTTAAACGGAGGTGGTCCTTGGTAACCTCTCCACCCTCTTTGGTGTGGGAACTGGGTTCTCTGTTGGCGGTAACCACCCCTCTGTTGTCTTTTTTTCCTGAAACCCCCTGAGTTAGTACTAGTGGAGCTTCCATCTGAACTGACGCTGTCTGCATCACTCATGTTACCACCGGCCACATAGTCTGCTTTTGTATATAGGTAAGCCCATTCTGCTGTAAACCGGTCCTTATCTTTCTTCAATTTGTTAAATTTGCTCTGTTTTAATGTAGCCTCAATGTCCGACATCTGTTTATTAAGTTCTTCCAGCCCTTTCTTAAGATCAGCTGGTGAAATGAATGCTTTCAATTGGACTTCCAGTCTTTGTATCTCAGTTTTTAACTCCTGGGATTTTCGACTTGCAGTCTGTACTATTAGTACCAGCCAGTCCCTGGTACAATGCCAGGAAATTAGAGACCAGGCCTTTTTGAAGGTGAGGTCGTCTTGGAAGATGAAAGGTTCATTTTTTACTATTAAACCCTGAGGGGCCAGTTTGTTCCTTAAATACTCCCTCATCAACAGACCATGTAGGGCAGCCCTGATCTGGACTTTCCGTACATTTGTCAATTCATCCCAATCTCCTACTGCCGGAGCTGGATCATTGGTGCTTAGTCCTTCGAATGGATTCTCTTCTGCCAAAATCCTGTCAATGTCATCCTCACTGAATGTTAGCCCATGTTCATCCTCCATGTTGGTGCAGATGAACAAGATGATGAGTAAGATGTTGAATGTAATGTGTGTCGACAATCTATATGTGTTCAGGTTGCTTGGGAGGGGCTCCCACAGCTGTGCGCTGTCCAGAACAAGTAATAATTAAAGGGGGGAGGGAGAGGAAGAAGTGGATTCTGTCTCCCCTGGTAATACGCATAAATAAAAGGAATCCACTAGATTGGGTTCGGTGATCCCTACAGTGGTGGGGAGCAACCAGTGTTGTTTAAATACCCCTCACACACCAAAAGGCCCCTTGGTGTCATGCTTCATCATCGGGGTCTTGGCAAACCTCTACGGAATGCGGCGTGCTACGACTCACGACTACGTAGGAGCACTGAAAGTGAACTATTTGTTGGGGTGGTAAAATGTGAGTGGTGAGGTGAAAAGTGAAAACTAAAAAATACCTGGCTCGTAGGTAAACAAAAACTTTTATTGAGTCCTCGGCTGGTATCATTAAAAAGTGCAAGCGAGGTTGTTCTCTACTGATTAGGGTAAGGCAACCTCAAAAGTGCGTCAACATGTTTCGGAGTAGAAGACTCCTTCTTCAGGACAAGGATGTGCACTAGTTATCCTCACCTTACTCACATGTATATGTAGATGTCAAAGTGTGCTCTACAAAAATAATTATGGTGAAATGTACCTATCTGTTTTATTAAAGGTCAAAGTCCGTTGCGCCCAATTGGCGATATACTGAACCTCTGGATGAAAAAAAGGTTATATAAACCATAGTGTAAAATACATGTTCATGAAAAACTGTGTAAATACACAGAAGGGTAACACGGAACCAAAAATAAGGTCCAGGAACCCTGGGAAAGAAAATGGAAAAACACAAACAAACATATAGACTAGGACACACATTAATTGTCTCTGAAGATCTCCATCTGGTTCCATAAGATGAAAAAACTGAATTAATATCACACAGTTATCAACAGATGTATATTGCTTACTTATAGTAATGGGCTAAGTAGCCTCATGAGCCAAGAGCGTGGTGTTGGGGGTCTTCTGTTCTGCCCAATTTGGCAACCTATGAGGTATTAAAGGAACCGAGTTTTAGGATCAAAAGCAGTCGATCCTGATACTGATTTAAGCAAAACTTACATCCCAACACACACACTCACGGTTACAGCGTGGCCTGGTTGGCTCTCATCCCCTCAACGCGGCTCCGACGAAGTGTCGGTCCAGTTAGAGACAAACCCCTTATATAGTGCCTCAAAGGTTACTGATTATCCCTTAATTGGAAAAGGAAAAGGCCCAAACAAGGACATAACCCTTAAGTTCTGACCCGGGTTTGCGCGGGCTTACTGGGTGTGTCCAAAGTAACCACAGTATGCGCGAAACTGAGACACTGACCGCACGCGCATGCGCAAAGCGGTAGTGTCTGCGAAGACGTTCAGGTTGCAGAGGGGAGTTTGCAGCTACTCGCGCATGCGCGAGTGAGTCGTCCCGGTTTATTGCCTTATCTTAATTTGGGTCTTTTCGGGAGTGTTGCGAGCGCAGCAAATATAAGCACATTCACTTAGAAAAGGGTTAGTTAGAGCTTGCCAGCGTTCTCGATAGAGAGTAATGTATAAATACAGACGTTCCATCAATTTTGTGGGCATAAGCACTTATGGTAACAGTGAGGCGAATACATTTTAACTCTTGATTGATGCTGTTCAAGGATAGGTTGATAGTCATTGGCCTGCTATCAACATAGTTGGCTCCATGGAATGGAGTCATTTAGCCCAGTTGCATCCGAGCCCAAGCGAAAAACCCATCTCTGTTCTATTTCAAATAGGCCCCTTTCAGACGGCAGTTGCTCAATTATAGTCCAATGTATCTCATTCACACAGTGCTGTGCCTCTAGAAAATGTGATGCCATTTTCGTTGTCTGTTTCTTACACCTTACATTGCTTTTGTGTTCTTTTATTCTAGTTTTCACAGCACGCGTTGTCATCCCCACGTATTCTTTTCTACATGGGCATGTAATTAGGTACACAACGTTCCTGCTATTACAGTTTGTGAAAGCACGTTGTTCCCATCTGGTGCCGTTTCTGAAGGTGAGAGTAAGACTCTTTTCAGTGAGGTGGCAGCTATTACAATTGCCACATGGATAGTGCCCATGAAGACCTTGCAATCTAGTTTGTTGGATCACATTGGTACGAGGTCTTGTGTGCACCAAGATATCTTTCAAGTTTCTTCCTCTCCTGTGAGCGAATAGGGGTTTTTCTAAATTTAGATTCCCACTTGTCAGAATCCGCCAATGCTTATTTACCAGTTTGGAGATCTGGTTTGAGACGGAACTGTACGTCGTCACACAGACTGTTCTGTTTTCTGTTTCTTCTTTTTGATTAATGTCTTCCAGGAGGGCTTCCCGATTATTATTGCGGGCCCTTTTCATCGCCTGTTTTATGATCCTGTCGGGATATCTTCTTTGTTGCAGTTTTTTGCTTAGGTCTAGTGCTTGGGATTTGTTTTTACCCACATCGCTGCAGTTGCGGCATAGGCGTTGGAACTGGCCATACGGTAAGTTCTCTCTTAGGTGACGTGGGTGGAAACTGTCGTACCTAAGGAGGCAGTTCTTAGCCGTGGGTTTAAAATGTGTCTCGGTTTTTAGGTGACCTCCCTCATGGTAGATATTCAAGTCCAGGAAAACCAATGATTCATTGGACATTTGGTGGGTGAACTTCAGGAAGTTATTTTGATTATTAATCCACTGCATGAAGTCCATGACAGATTGACCGTTCCCTTCCCAGATGACCAAGACGTCATCGATATAGCGCCTCCAGGAGAGAATCCTCCTCCTGAATGGATTGCTGGGGTGCAGGATTTTGGTGGTCTCCAAGTGGTGTACATAGAGACCCGCTAGGCTCGGCGCAAATGTGCTGCCCATGCTCGTCGCATGACGTTGTAAATAAAGGGTCCCTTCATACTCAAAAAAGTTCTTTGTAAGTGCCATCGAGATACACTCCATCACTACTCCACGTGGGGTATGATAGTTCCATTGTTTGCTGTGTAATACTTCCTCAATGATTAGGAGGGTTTCGTCGTGTGGGAGACTGGTGTAAAGGCTCTCCACATCGAGGCTCAGTAGTGTTTGGGAGTCAGGGTTGAACGGGTGGTTTTGTAACATTTGGAACACAGCTTGTGTGTCCCTAAGATATGTGTCCATAGCTTGAACCAAAGGTCTCAAAAAGGCATCCGCGAATTTGGAAAGTGGTTCGAGTACGGACGAAATGACGGACACGATGGGGCGGCCCGGTGGACTTTGTAGGTTCTTGTGAACCTTGGGTATTGTGTAGAAGTAAGGTTTTCGAGGGTTTTTTTGTGTCAGAAACTGAGCCTCCTTTTTTGAAAGCCAGTCATGGGCAAGGGCTTCTTCAGTCATTGCCCCTATTTGGATGCGTATGGACTCTGTGGGGTCCTCATCCAGAACCTGATAGTTTCTCCTATCCGAAAGGAGTCTTCTGCATTCCTGGTCGTAAGCAGTGGCTGTCTGAATAACCACTGCCCCGCTCTTATCCGCGGGTTTTATAACGGTCAGTTTGTTTTGAGAAAGTTCCCTTATCGCTTCGCTTTCTTGTCTGCTCATATTCTGGAATACTTTATGGTCGACATCCATCCTGCCTAATTCCAACATGACAGCTTTTTCAAAAGCAAGGACTTCAACAGGAAGTTGATTGTCTTGTGGTGTGAAAGACGACTTAGGTTTTAAGCCTGTATCGGATGTTTCAACCGTGGGTTCCTGATTGTAAAAGAAAGCCTTTAGCTTAATAGTTCTGACAAAGTCCTGGACCTCTTTGTGTAGGCGGAATATATCTGGTTTATTCGTAGGGACATATCCTAAGCCTTTATTCAGTACTTGTTTTTGCATGTTAGTTAACGGCCAGGGGGATATATTTATGACTAGGTCCCTCTCTTGCTCGTTGACGCTCGACTCGCTGTCATACTCCTGGTGTGTACCCTGGGGTCTGTCTCGACCACCGGCTGCCAGGTGACATTGTTCCCTCTCCTGTTCCTGCCTCTGTTGGATCCTGGGCCCCATGATAAAAAAGGCTGTTGATTTTGCTGTGGTACAGTGGTTGGGTCTTCTCCCCATTGTGGGTACATTGGTCCCATTGGCGGGGGGCCATATTGGTACTGGGGGAACTGATATTGGCCCTGGAAAGGGTTAAACGGAGGTGGTCCTTTGTAACCTCTCCACCCTCTTTGGCGTGGGAACTGGGTTCTCTGTTGGCGGTAACCACCCCTCTGTTGTCTTTTATTCCTGAAACCCCCTGAGTTAGTACTTGTGGAGCTTCCATCTGAACTGACGCTGTCTGCATCACTCATGTTACCACCGGCCACATAGTCTGCTTTTGTATATGGGTAAGCCCATTCTGCTGTAAACCGGTCCTTATCTTTCTTCAATTTGTTAAATTTGCTCTGTTTTAATGTAGCCTCAATGTCCGACATCTGTTTATTAAGTTCTTCCAGCTTTTTCTTAAGATCAGCTGGTGAAATGAATGCTTTCAATTGGACTTCCAGTCTTTGTATCTCAGTTTTTAACTCCTGGGATTTTCGACTTGCAGTCTGTACTATTAGAACCAGCCAGTCCCTGGTACAATGCAGGAAATTAGAGACCAGGCCTTTTTGAAGGTGAGGTCGTCTTGGAAGATGAAAGGTTCATTTTTTACTATTAAACCCTGAGGGGCCAGTTTGTTCCTTAAATACTCCCTCATCAACAGACATGTAGGGCAGCCCTGATCTGGACTTTCCGTACATTTGTCAATTCATTCCAATCTCCTACTGCCGGAGCTGGATCATTGGTGCTTAGTCCTTCGAATGGATTCTCTTCTGCCAAAATCCTATCAATGTCATCCTCACTGAATGTTAGCCCATGTTCATCCTCCATGTTGGTGCAGATGAACAAGATGATGAGTAAGATGTTGAATGTAATGTGTGTCGACAATCTATATGTGTTCAGGTTGCTTGGGAGGGGCTCCCACAGCTGTGCGCTGTCCAGAACAAGTAATAAACAAAGGGGGGAGGGAGAGGAATAAGTGGATTCTGTCTCCCCTGGTAATACGCATAAACAAAAGGAATCCACTAGATTGGGTTCGGTGATCCCTACAGTGGTGGGGAGCAACCAGTGTTGCTTCATACGCTTGACCACAGGTGTCAACTGCATGCACTAAATCATTATCCTGGAAGTAACTCTCCTCATTAAAAAATGGCTCACAACTTGAACTGTGCATCTATTCTCCCGAAAAAACTTTACAAAAATTAGTCCGATTAATTACTCCTTTCCATCTACTGTTTGATTTGAAAACATCAATTGTCTTGTTAAGTGTCCTAATTCTATTGATTATTAAAATAATTTTTTTTTCTTAACTTCAAAAGCCTGATCAACAATCTTCTCTACACTTTTCTTTTTCTTATTAAAAGCAGCTCTCTGTTTACCTTTCCTAATGTTTTTTAACAAATTTAAAACCACCCTATTGCGAAACATTCATTTACGAATGTCTCTAAACTGATTCTGCCTTCTATTCCTATACATATTATTCTCTCCTGCTCCAGTTGTAGAATTCTTTGAGGATCTCTCCTTCCTTTTCAAATTTACTCTCTCATTCTCTTTTTCTACATGCTGTCCATCATTTTTTTGCGATGTACATATGTTACGTATGAAAGACTTAGTTCTCTTACCACGAGCTTTGTTCCTGTTTTTTGAAGTATTTGTTGTGGAAGAGTGCTGTAATTCCGTTGCTCTTTTTGTTTTTTTGCGGTTATCTTCTTTTCTTCGCCTTTCCCTTGAAGGCATTTTGTCTTACTCTTGAAATCTTGATTTCAATCTGTGTTAAAGAAAAAAATAGCACATTATAGATCACTATTACCAAACAACAAAGCAATGACAAAAACCAAACAGTCCATTCAGGGTTACAGATCAAGTCAGGATTCTCCAGGGGTGCAGAAGAGGTGAGGCCTGTATTGAAGAGTGTAGTGGAACACAGCTCTATCCACAGGTACAAAGTAGGTGAGACCTGTGTCTAAGAGTCCAGTAGGGGATAGACTTCATGAAGTCTAGTCCACTGCACTCTTATACAAAGGCTTCACCACCTATGCTTCCCAGGAAAGGCCTCTCTCCCACTACAGTCTTGAACATAGATCTCACCTCCTCTGTCCCTCTGGACATGCCTCACCTCATCTCCACAATCTACTTCCTAATCTCAGGTGAAACAGGTGACATGATTGTGAAAAGATCACATTTTTTTAATGTAATCATGCACACACAATTTATTCTGTCTCAAAAATGTAAAACACATTACTTTGCCCTATAAATGTTTCAGTAGTGTAATGAAAAGCTTATACATATCACCTTATCTCTGTTTTCAAATTTCATTCTAAAAAAAGATTATGAGGCCTAAGCAGGACTGCTCATGTGATGAATCCTGTCCAGGGGAGCACAAAACGTGAGGCTTCTGTCCAAGAATGCAGTGGACAGGACTAAATTGGAGTAGTGTGCAAGAAAAAGATGAGCCTCATTTATAAAGCCATGCGTCAGTTTTGCGCTACTGTTGGCGGCATAAAACATATGCCTTGTTGCACCATATTTAAAAAGTGACGCATGTAGGTAGATGAGTCATTTTTTAAATCTCTGCACCACATTATACCTCTGTCAAGTGTAATGTACTTTACAATGATGTTACCTGTGTTAACTCAGTGTAGGAAGCATATTGAGTTTGTTTGCATAGAGGAATTGTATTTTGTAAAATAGTGAGGTTTCAGTAATGACATGGAATGCTTGTACATAGGACCTGTACTGTGTTTCCTAAATATATGTCAAAAACAATTTTGGGGAAAATGCATGGCTTTTACATTTTTGAGTATAATGTGGCGCAGAGGTTTAAAAGGTACATGTTTGGGCTTTCCTAGGGAGCGTAGGTGGTGAGGCTTGTGTCTAAGAGTGCAGTGGACTAGGCTTCATGAAGCCTATGCTTGTACATGGGACCTGTGCTGTGTTTCCTAAATGTGATGTCAAAAACGATTTTGGGGAAAATGAATGGCTTTTACATTTTTGAGTATAATGTGGCGCAGAGGTTTAAAAAGTGACGCAACTACCTACATGCGTCATTTTTCCCAAAATCGTTTTTGACATCACATTTAAGAAACACAGCACAGGTCCTATGTACAAGCATTCCATGTCACTACTAAAACTTCACAATTTTACAAAATACAATTCCTCTATGCAGTAAAAACTTTTTACCAAGCATTATCAAAAAGCATGACACAAAGCAACATTAAAAAACCACAATTTGCTTCCAAATCTTCTCCATAGAGTATATAAGTCTCTATGTATATTAAATGAATCATAACTCACCTTTACAAATTCTCTAGGAGATTCACAAGGGTGTCAGATACACACACCAATATTTCTTTAGCAGAGCAAAAGATATGTTCTCCAGGCACTGCAACCATTAATGGCACAGAAAACCTCTAATTGTACACACATATTCCTCATGGTAACCAATCAAAACTCTTCCCTCTCTATTTTTAAATCAACACCCTTCCCCCCCTCAGCCCTTTCTGCCTGTTACCATAGCAACTCCCTCCTCACTGAGCTCCCAGGGTTAAAAGTTTATTCTACAATGTTGCAAATCAAATGAGCAAGGGTGTTTGACCTCTCAATACACCAGCTTATCTGGTGCAATGTTTCTTTAAATGATTTTTTTTAACCATTCAAATTACTTCTTACACAGAACACAACCATGCACCCTAACTTTCAGTTTTCAACTATCTCAATCTACCAATCATTGCTTGTGATTCAAGAGCACTGAAACTCCACAGTTTATTTTTGCAAACTCCTACTGTTCAAACTGCCATTTTATTCCTACACTTCATCTGACTGCACCAGAACCTCCTCTACCATGTATTCTGTCTGGATTATTGGACATAGCTATATCCACTGGGCTCAAAGGTATGCAGCTACCAGAAATTTTCACAACCTTGATTTATCAAATGTGAACATTAAATGGATTGGCCAGAGAGGATTGAAATGTCACCAATTGATACCATTGGTGAAAACCATTTTGCATTTGCCACACCCTAACCTCATAATTCTGCACTGTGGTGGAAATGACTTAGGCACTTTGACTGGGGTAGGTCTGGAAATACTTTTAAAGGACACCTTTGAACAATTGATGGCACTTTTTCCTCAAACTGCCTTGGTATTTTCCAATATATGTCAAAGGCAGAAATGGAACTGGTCCAACCAATTTTGTCCACAATTTGAGAAAGCACGGAAACATGTGAATAAATCTGTTTCTGCTTAAATGAGAGACTATGGAATGGGTTCAATATACAACAACAACTTGCGTTACAACATGCAAGATATCTACAGAGGAGATGGTGTGCACTTTTCAGATGAGGGGAATAGAATATTCCTCCTGAATTTAAGACTGTGCATTGGTACCTACTTGTAGGTACCTAAATCAGCCACAGAACCCAAAAGCTCTTTTCAGAGCTACCCTACCTCTGATCACTCCAAATGATTATCTTTTTCTAACTTTTTTCACTATTTTTCACCAAAGTACGCTCCCCGGTACGCTTCCCGGTGCGCGTACCAGGCGCTCCCCCCGCGAAAATTAAAAAAAAAAAAAATTTTTGGGCCTATATGGGCCTCCTAAGACCCCCTCAGAAAACCTAGAGGGTCAGGGAGTGCCTACCGTGCCCCCTTATACCCATTCCCAACGTTGTTTGTCCGCCATTTTCGGACTCAAATCTACCGAAACACAAAATGGAGGACTCTCGTAGCGCTGCCGGTATGCGTACCGGGGCGCGCACCGGGAAGCGCTCCCAAAAAAATAATAAAAGTTAATTTACATAAAAACCACTGGAGACACTTTCTCCAAATATAGAATAGGCCATACTACATACCAGTCCCTACCATTTTCCCAAATTTGGTGGAATTCCATTGAGCCATTTGAGCTGTAGCACTGTCTAAAAATCCTGAGGTAAATTACTTCACAAAAACACATCTGAAGTGTTAGAATTGACAACCAATTAAAATGTTACTTTCATTTTCTACTTTTTTTTCCTGACATTTGATTGGTTATGTACATGAATATATATAAAGAAAGAGTGGAAAACCCAGCCATTTTGACTACTACCTCCTGAAGTAGATTTCAAGAAAATTTTCACTGAGAACTTAAACTGCTTTTTGAAAGGTAAGTTGTTATTTTGAAAACTGAAGTATGTTGTGCACTTTAAATTAATTTGGTAAACTTTTTCTGATAGTTTTATACTATCCCTCTGTAATAGTTATAGATTTAGATAGACTTCTCTGTTATAGTTATGGATGGATTTAGGCTTGTCTTGTATAATTATGATTTACTTAGGCTTCATCACATACACTTTTTTATATTTCTACTTCCAGTCTGATACCATACACTACCCAAAGATAAATTCACTGTTAAAAAATCCAAACTACCTGTCTGAACTTAAACCCAACAGTGCCATATTTCTACTGATTTTTTTTAATGCAAATTTCAGCACAAAAATGGAAGGAGAACAAAACGTTTCCTTTGAAATTGCCCTAGAGATGAACAATGAAGAAATCATTGAACCCAATGACTTGGAATTCATGGATGAATCACGGGACCATGAACTTCTACAATGTGTAGAATCTGTGGATTTGTTAAATCAATATGAGGACGTTTCTGACAGTCAAATGATAGAAGTTATGTTTAATTTAGAAAAAGAATCTGAAAAATAAATGTATATTTAATAATTCTAAAATAGTTTGAGACATTATTCATTTTTATATGTAATTCTTAAACTAGTACCAAATTGATTATAATGTAAAGTCAGACTTATAGTATACTGTGCAACTTTTTTGTGTTACATAGTAATTTTGCTCATAGATACTTCCTTTCTCCCACTATATTATCTCCAATGTGTATTTGTCATCTTTTTCATCTCCTGCCTCCATGTTTTTTCTGCTTTCCTGACAGACTATGGTATGGATTCCATATACCACAATAACTTCTATAACAACATGCTAGATATCTACATAAAAAAGGTGTACATTGAATTTAAGACTCTGCATTGGTACCTACATGTTGGTACTTAAATCACCCACACAACACAACATCTCTATTCAGAGATACCCTACCTCTAAGCACTTTAAATTATTATTTTAGTGTTTCACTGAGTTTTCCCCATGTGTGGGGGGGAGGTGTGTGTGGGGGATGTGCGGGGTGTGTCTGTGAGGTGTGTATGTGTGTGTGTGTGTCTGGGGGGGATGAGGTGTATAGGTGTGTGTAGGTGTGTGGGGTATGTGGGTGTGGGTGGGGATGTGGGTGTGTAAGGTGTGTGTGTGGGTGTGGGTGTGTGGGGTGTTTGGGTGTAGGTGGGGGTGTGGGTGTGTGAGGTGTGTGTGGGGTGTGTGTGGGTGTGGGGGGTATGTGTGTAGGATGTGTGTGTATGTGTGGGATGTGTGGATGTGTCTGTGAGGTGTGTTTGTGTGTGTGTGGGGGGGAGGTGTGTGTGTGGGATGTGTGGGGTGTGTCTGTGAGGTATCTGTGTGTGCGTGTGTGTGTGTGTGTTGGGGGGGTGAGGTGTGTGTGTGAATGTGGGTGTGTGGGATGTGGGTGTGGGTGTGGATGTGTAAGGTGTCGGTGTGGGGGTGTGGGGTGTTTGGGTGTGGGTGGAGGTGTGCGTGTGTGAGGTGTGTGTGGGGAGTGTGTGGGTGTGGGGTTGTGTGCGTGTGGGTGTGTGTGGGACGTACTTGTAGGTACCTAAAACAGCCACAGAACCCAAAAGCTCTTTTCAGAGCTACCCTACCTGTAATCACTCAAAATGATTATTTTACACTATTATTTTCACTATTTTTCACCAAAGTACGCTCCCCGGTGCGCATACCGGGCGCTCCCCCCGTGAAAATCGAAAAAAAATGTCACTGCTCCTTCCCGCGCTGATCTCCGCCACTCCTCGCGCTTGTGTATGCCGCTCCTGATGTAAGCACGCATGCCGCCGCCGTCACTACTTTAAAGGGACTACTTTTTTTTTAACTTATATTTTTTAAATAACGTATTTCTTTTTAATTTATATAGCCTATGTCCATCTGCACACCCTGAGGATTACAACGATGTATCGGGTGTGTGGATTGGCGCTGTGGTTCCCGAGTTTACCCGCCTCAAAGCTTCAAAGTTCTTCCTTTATAATAGTAGTATAGATATCTTCGAAGTAAGTGGATGTGGACATCTAAATTGTAAACTATACAGGTTAGCCCAATAAGTCTACACTTACGTATACATACCCTCATTCATGATAATGTACTTGTCGATATTTAGCCACAATATTTTTGCATGAGGATAATTCTGTCCTCGATATGCTGACATCATTGCAAGGCAAGAGATACTCCAGGTGCTGATTTAAGGACCATAAATATGTAAGACCAAAACTGTTCATGTGAGGGAGGGCAGAATAAGTGTGAGCAGAGGTTTCAGAACTTTAAATTGTAAATATCTGCATAATGGCAGAGACTAGAGACTGGGCAAATTCATGAGCTGTGCAAAGGAAGAACACGACTATAAATATCCATACAAATTCCTTCAAACAACTTTGTGCAATATTTGTCATTGCATATAGGTGTACATTGTCAAGTAACGGATACATGCACATTAATTTTGCATCCTACTTTTTCTCACTTTCTCTCTCTGTCTGTCACACTGGAAATCTCAAGGAAGAAAATCTCTCTATCTGTCTCTGTGTCAGAAATCGGGTTTCTGGTTGGTAGAGGTATGCAACCAGGAACCACGATCCTAGTCAGGGTAAATCAGCTAGACACCCTAACATGTTCTCACCCCCTGGTAACCTGGCACAGATTAGGCAGGCTTAACTTAACAGGCAGTGTGTTTTTTTACTTGCCAGGCAGAGAACATTTTATTTTTTGTTTTTAAAGATTTTTTTTTGGTATTTTCATTATACAATATATGACAAATAACATGTATCAGCCCTTCGCGGATGTACTTGTAGGGGCTCTCGTCCTTGAGTTTAGGCTCTAGCTCCTCAAAATACAAACAAATTAACCTCTGTGAGGCAAATAAAGCAGGGAAAATCCTAGCATCATACCTTAAGCACAAACACAAACAACACTCCATCTCATCAATCACAGACGCAAACAACACCACACACACCCAACATAAGGACATCCTTCGCACATTCAGGGAATTCTACCAAGAACTCTATAAAAGAGATGAAACTCTAGACCACAAGGGCTGCAGTGCTTACCTAGACAGATTGAACCTCCCCAAGATATCATACAAAGAGGCCCGGACGCTATGACAAGAAATAAAAGCCAACGAGATCGCTTTATTTGTCAAATCGCTGAAAGACAACAAAGCTCCAGGGCCAGATGGCTACATGGCATCCTTCTATAAAACATTCCAAACTAATCTACTCCCAATCATGAAAAAAGTCTTTAACCACTGTCAGAAGGAGGGGGAGGTATCGGAATCCATGACAGAAGCAAACATTATAGTCATTCCCAAGGACACACAGCGGCCCCAAAACTACCGACCCATCTCACTTATCAACATAGACTGCAAGATATATGCCAAGATCCTAGCCACAAGGCTAAACAACTTGCTCCCACAGCTGATTAAAAACACAAGTAGGCTTCCTGAAAACACGTATATCCCATGATAACACTAGACTCCTCTGCCATGTTATCGAACACTCGTCCAAATCTGACAAACCGGCGGTAGCAATCGCGCTAGACGCAGAGAAAGCCTTTGATAGAGTGTCCTGGCAATTCCTAGAACAGAGCATGCAAGCGTACAACCTGGGAGAAAGCTAATTGAGGAAGGTAATGGCACTATATAAATCCTCCAAGGCACAGATAGCCATAAATAGGTCAACATCACACCAATTCAACCTTTAACGGGGAACAAGACAAGGTTGCCCCCTATCCCCGCCGCTGTTCCTACTAGAACTCAAACACCTGATTAGAGACATCTTGGCCAACAGTAATATGATGAGAGTAACCATCTACAACACCACAGCCAAACTCGCAGACTATGCGGACGACATACTCATAATAACAGAGAACCCAAAAACATCCACTATAGCACTTATGGGGATGTATGACGTTACGACGCATACTTTTACAACGCCAACCTTTACAACGCAATTTTTACAACGCAGGATCCATTACAACGAATGTCTTTACAACGCATGGTTTACATCGAAGATGCCTTTACAACGCATGCCATTACAACGTAAGTATTGGTAAGTATATAATATTTTTTTTAAATGTAATTAATTAAAATGAATATAATTTATTTTAATTTAATTTTTATTTTACTTTAATTTTCTTTTTTTTTTAAATATATATACATATTTTTATAATAATTTACGTGTTTTAAAATAATGGGTGTAATAGAAGGGTAAGTGCTGGATAGTGTAGGGGTAAAAATTACTATTATAACTCCAGGGGGGTGTAATAGTAGGGTAAGTGCTGGATAGTGTAGGGGTAAAAATTACTATTCTAACTCCAGGGGGGTGAAATAGTAGGGTAAGTGCTGGATAGTGTAGGGGTAAAAATTACTATTCTAACTCCAGGGGGTGTAATAGTAGGGTAAGTCTGTAGGTTGTGTCTGTAAACCGGCCCAAAAGCGCAGAGATACTCCAAATGGATTCGATTCCAGCGCTATATAAACTCGCAAATAAAATAAATAAATAAGTGCTGGATAGTGTAGGGGTAACATTTTTAATTAATTATAAAATTACTTAAATTATTTTTTTAAATAAATGATATTTTATTTTTAAATATATTAATTAATTAATATTTATTTATTTTAAAAAAATTAAATAAAATGTGTATTATAATTATATACTTACCAATACTTACGTTGTAATGGCATGCGTTGTAAAGGCATCTGCGATGTAAAAACACGCGTTGTAAAGACATTCGTTGTAATGGATCCTGCGTTGTAAAAAATGCGTTGTAAAGGTAGTTCGTCGTAAAAGTTGCGTTGTAACGGATGTTTCCCCACTTATGGACACCATAGGTGTGTACTCTACCCACTCCGGTTACAAACTAAACAGAGACAAATCGGAGTGTATGCCACTCAACATACACACAACCAGAGAGGTAATATGAACCTCAGGGCTAGCCTGGCAACCCAGGCTTGTCAAATACCAAGGGATCCAATTTGGGAAGAACCTGAAGTCCACTCTAGAGCACAACGAGAAACTAACCCTAGGAAAGATTAAAGAGCTCTTGGAAACCTGGTAGCACACATTTATCACTTGGTGGGGGAGAATAGACACCATTAAGATGATGATCACACCAGTGGTAAACTACCTGGCAGGAATGCTCCCCCTCACACTCACAGACTAATTCCACCGGAAGGTAGACAAAATGATAAACAAATTCATTTGGCGTGACAAAAGGCCTAGAATAAGCCTTCCAAAACTAAAACTAGAGAAGAGACTAGGAGGACTAAACGTGGCCGACTTCAGGACATTCCAGATGGCCTTCATAGCTAGACAGGGAATGTACTGGATACTACCAAACCAGAAATACACGCCAACCTGGCTCTCCATTGAGAAGGCCATTCTAAACAACACCGACCCTATGGCTCTCCTCACCGCTAACAAGCAGACACAAAAGAATAACTCGATATTTAAAAACACAAGACACGCACTTCTTAAGGTAGACCAGAAACTTGTACACAGCAAAAACTCAAACTGGGAATCCCTTTGAGTTAACAGGCAGTGTGTAAAGAATTTGTGCAACACTTAATACAGTAAAATAGTACAAACATCATGCAAAAATAATCCTCACCAGGTTAGAAAAATAGAGCTTAACTTAATGAACAAAACAAGACCAAAAAACATTTTTTTAAAGAATATCCTGAAATATAGTGCTTACAAGCATGAGAACTACCAGGGCTATCTGGTCGCGCTGCACTGGGTCAAATCTGAAAAGTCAAGCTGACCCTGACGGAGCGCGGGCTGGATATAGAAGCCATATAGGGCCTGCTGCAAACAGTACCTTCATGGAGGAAGAGTCAATGACGATGAGCAGCTGCGAGTAGAGGGTGGAGATAATGCATTGGCATAGATCCAAAGGATTGTAGGCGATGCCTCAGTTCCAAGTCATGCAGTTCGAGGATGCGTCGGTGCCAAAGCCATAGCAAAGAAGGCAATATGTTGTTGTCGAGCTGCGCTGTCGGTGCAGTGAGATCCTTGAAGCGGCGATGAATTGGCGTTGAAGGGAAAGCATTGGTTCTGACCAGCACACAGTCAAAGATGCGTGGATTCTGTAGAAAAAAGCTGGCAAACCCACTGCCATGCACCCAGGACTGGATTGGCACCACTTGACAGGATAGGATTCACAGTTGGCAGAGTTCAGAGGCTGTAGCAGGGTTGAATGAAATCTTTGATGTGCCCGAGACTTCAGAACAGGAGGCAAGCCAGAAAGCCCTTAGAGTCACTTGGTTCTGGGGATGTAGAGGTTAATGTCCAGTCCTTCTTCCTATCAGTCAAGGAGAGCAGTAGAGCAAGCACAGCAAAGCAGGAATCCAGCAGAGTCCAGCAGAGTGACAGTTGGCAGAGTGTGCTTAGGTCGAGATATGTACTGAGTTGGTGGTGTCATGGGTCCAAAACGTATGCCCAGTTGTGCCTTTCAATTGAGGAGACTTCAAAGAGAGTCTTTTGAAGTGCACAAGGTCCCTGCCCTTCCTGCCCTGGCTGCAGACTCTCTACAGGGGGTAACCAGCTCTTTGTGTGGGGACAGGCACAGCCCTATTCAGCAACAAGTGTCAACTCTTTCCTCCCATCCTGCCCAGGATGACCCATCAGGGTATTAACGGCCCATCAAGATGTGAATGGCCCAACACGCAAACCTCAGCTACCTTTGTGTGTGGCTTCTTAGAGGGAATGCACACAACTCAGCTGTGACCCTCCCCAGATGTGTTTTCAGAGACAGGCAGAGGGACAGAATGGTTAAAAGTAAGAAAATGGCAACTTTCTTAAAGTGCCATTTTCAGACCTACAACTTAAAAATTGACTTTACCATAAGTTGTGATTTTAAACTGTGAGCACAGAGACACCAAACTCGAAATGTCTATCCAAATTGGAATTTGCACTTATAATCTGTACTAGATAATCCCAATGTTAACCTGAGGGAGAGATGGGCCTTGCAGTAGTGAAAATCAAATTTAGCAGTTTTTCACTACCAGGTCATATAAAACTTTAACATACATGTCCCATTTTTAAAATACACTGCATCCTGCCCTTGGGTTCTCCAGGGCCTACTTTAGGGTTGACATATGTATTAAAAAAGGAAGGTTTGGGCCTACTGAGGAGGTTAATTTGCTAGGTGAAATGACAGTTTAAAACTGCACACAAAGGCTCTGCATTGGCAGGCCTGAGACATGTTTAAGGGGGCTACTGCAGTAAGTGGCACAATCAGTGCTGCAGGTCTACGATTAGCATTTAATTTACAGATCCTGGGCTCATGTAGTGCAATTTACTAGAGATTTAAGTAAATTAAATATGCCAATTGTGGTTATGCCAATGTTACTATGTTTTAGGGAGTAAACTCATGCCCTTTAGCACTGGTTAGCAGTGGTAAAATGCCCAGAGTCCTAAAGTCAATAAAAACTAAGTCAGCAAAAAGGGAAAGAGGAAGGCAACATTTTTGGGGGGAGGGGTGACCCTGCTGAAAGGGCCATTTCCAACTCCTGTCTCTCTCACTGAGATATTAAAAAAAGCAAGAAGAGTCCTGTAGTTATTATTGAGGAAGTTTAACCGCATGCGTGCGGGCGGAATTCCGCCCGTACCCTGGGTTTTGCGAAACCGCACTTTACGTGACGAGCTGGGCTCGTCATGAGCGTGCGAGGAGGCTACGCCATGACGAGCCCAGCTCGTCATGAGCGTCGAAGGGGTTAACAGAGAAACACCACCATTAGACACTGAAATTTGACATCATTTGAGATTTCTCTTTAGCCTGTTTAAATACAACAATATGGTATTGGCATTCCGAGCATTTAGTATGCTACTGATGCATTGATTGCCAAGTAATGCAGTCATTAAGGTAATTAGGTTTGGTATTTAAAGGGGAAGGAAGACGGGTATATTAATAATATTGATGCATGAAATATTGATGCTAATTGAACTAATATAGGTCAGATTTAATTGCAATAACTTGATAAATGTTTGTGGCATCTTCCTTCTATATCGATTCAGATATTGCTGATATTTTGTAAGCTGTATTTTATCGCTTCTCTTTTGATTGTGTGTGATGTCCTCTCCCTGCTTTGGCCTTTGCCTCATTAACAGAAGGCCTGGGTGCCATTTCATGGACTCTGGTGTAATCTCACATAATATCTGGTATGTGTCCTAATGAGTGTTACACGAAATGCCTGTGATTACCCATTAAAGCCATTCCGTGGAAATGAGACTTTAATCAGGTAAAAATCATATGCCGGGAACATGAAAACAATGCAAATGAACCAAACGCTAGCAGCTGTTTTCCATCAAGTTTCAATTTGCACTATTTGTTTGCACGAAAAGTGTCCTTGCACACAAAATAAATGCAAAGGTGCATTTCATGATAACAAACAGTGTAATTTTCAGGACACAGTATTTTGCGTAATTTTATAAACTTGTTTGGTGTTTTGTGTAATATCTGCAAAGAAAATTAAGCAAATTTCACCAAGACATAAAAACGTTCTCTCTGAAATTTCCAGTTTAATTTGCACATTTAAAAATAATGTCAGAGAAAAGATCATGATAGGAAAACCAAAAAGTAATTCAGTGGATGTGGCAAAGTAGATTTTTAATTGAACTAGATTGTGGTCCTCTTCAAGTACTAATGGCACTATTTTTTCATAGGTCCAGTTAGGTCACCATAATTCAAACGTGAGCGTTAACCTTGGTAGCTGTAGCACAGAGTAGACAGGCTTAACTTAGGAGAAATGTGTAGAGCATTTATCAGTGCCAAGACAGTTAAAATATAGACACAAGACAATACAAATCCTACTCCATTCTAGAAACATAGAGTAAATTTTAATTAACACATGAGTATCAGAATGACAAAAATCTTCTTTCTGGAAGTCGGGGTCCTTCAAGCAGGGCAAACTAGCAAATTGAGTCTGATCGGCAGTTAGACGTTGGTGGCTGAAGCTAGACGGTGGTCCAGTGGTAGCCTCTGTTTTTTTTTGCAAAAAGTTTAGAAAATGTTTCTGAGTGTCCGGGCATGCAATTTTGAGAGGACAAGAGGGCACTCATACCACCAGCCAAAGGGCCCAGGACCTTTTGGTCACCACTTCTATTTTAGGACTCAATCTCCCGTAAGCCATCAGGAGGGCCTAGGGCAAATCCAGTTGGGACTGGTCAGCTGGACCCAGCAGAGATGTGGGCCTCTTGCAGTTTTTGTGTTCCTGGAGTTTAATAGGAGGTGAGCCAACTGACCCTCAGGGTGCACTTTTCAGTCCTGCTTACAAGTGGGAGAAGGTCCATCTCTTATTCTTTCTCTCTGCAGGTTCAACTCCAGGTGTAGTACATCTTCTGCTACCACAGGTCCAGATGTGTTCTGAAGAAGTTACCCAGGTTTGCCACTTTTATGCCTAGCACTAGCTTTTGGGTGGATAAACTCCATAACCAATATGAAAAACGTTTTCAGGGGCAACCATATTCACTTTTACATCCTATCCATGGGGTTTGGCCCTAAACAATCCAACAGTGCCCTGTACTGCCAAAATCAAACTTGACAGCACCTTTCCCTTGTCAGAGCTCTAGACACACCCGGGGGTATGTCTAGGGCAAGGAGAAACTCCCTATTCAAACTAGTTCTGAAACCGGTTTTCCCCACATTGGGATTAGTGCCCCTCTGGCTACCAAGACAAAGGAAAAGGCAGGCCTATGTGTGAGTTATATAAGGCCTAACTTAGAGGTGATTTATAAGTATTAAAAAGGAAAGTTTTGGCCAGGCAAAGATTGTATTTTGCCAAGTCAAATTTGCAGTTTTTTAAAACTGCAAACCCCACTAAGAATGCAAGGAAAGCCTTAAAAAAGTGTTACTTTGGGTGGTGGCACAATATGTGCTGCTGCTTACTGGTGACATTTACCTTAGTGGCACTGGGAACACAGAGGACCATATACTAGGTACATATAGGCAAAGTATTCATACCAATCAGGGATTAGCCAATTTTACGTGTTTATAGAAGTCACAGCACACACATTGGGCGCTGGCTGGCAGTGCCCTAGTGTTCAGAGACCATACATCAGCAATAAAATCTAGCTAAAAGTGGAGGGTGACCATGCAAAAGCGGCATTTTCATACAATAGAGATGTCACAGGCCCACAGTCTAAAGGATGATTGAAACTCCTAAGAATAATTGAGAAGGCAGTTCAGACAATCCACATAGATTCAACATCCACATAAAAAAAAGGAAATTCATCTGTGCACTGATTGCAGATCATACGTGACAACAAACTTATTTGTGCATTAGCAATGTGGCCTACTTTTGTACAAAAACACAACTTTAAAAACAATGTAAAATAGTCCAACTATATGCTGGGAGTTCCAAGTGAGGGATATTTATTAGCAGATGTATGTTTGCTTCATTTTTGCTGGATGGATGCCATCTTCCTGAGATCATTAGGGCTGGCAGTTCCTCTCGGCTTCTGGTGAGGTTTACTGTAGAAACGTCTATACTTGCAGCTACAATACGTTTCAGGACCCAGACAATAGAACCGCATACATTCCAATTGCTTGCAACATAAGTAAATTGTCTAACCACGTCAGTAAACATACAGTGGCAGGCTATAGTTTGTACTGAGCAGCTGCAATCGGAGATAACTCTGAAGAAATCTAATGTATAAGCAGATTGCCTCTGTATCTGGAAAATTCCACTATCACCCGTTACGGAGCTCATGGAAATCAACAAAAAATGTGTGTACATTCCTTGGAACAGGCTGTCAATGACAATGGTTTGCTTGGCTCTACTAGTAATTAAATGGGTGAGTAGAACATTGTGGTTTCACATCATCCACTGGGAGTAATGGTAGTTTTCTGTTTGATGTGTTTTATATATTATTAAAAAGATGTGAAGAATGACACTAATCCTTCATGGAGTTATGTCTGATGTACACTGACATAAGGACTAAAAGTACATGCATCTTGTTGAAATAACTGTAGGCTTCAGCAATCTCTCTTTTTCCTGGAGCAATGTTTATCAGATATACAATGGTATGTGGGTACATTCAAGTACATGGAGGGCTTAACTAATCATATAAATTACTGGTGTGTTTTCTAGGTTGTTCATATCAAACCTGTCCAGTTTCTATATTGAAGTCTCTGATGTATTGTATTGGCCTAATACGTGTGAAATTGCTTTTATCACAGCTAATTCTCTCTCTAACCCCGTGGCCAGAAAATTGGGCAGTGCAGCCGGACTGAAAATGTACAGCACTGTGTTGCACAAACAGGAAAAGATCCAAATCGCCATATTTACAAAAGAGTCACACGCTGAAGACGTCATTGGACACGCTCACACATGTTTTGTCTGCGGCTCAGTGTGGCACAAAGGTCACCGAGCAGCGTCTTGCGTGAAATTCGAACTGGAGGGCAACTCCACAAGGGAAAGTGAAGTAAAATGTGTAATTTAGTGGAAATTGCATGTCACACGTAGAAATATCACGTGATGTTCCACTAGTCCATGTTAGCACCTGTTTTTTTTTTTTACAGTAGGATGTCACGCAAAGCCAGGTCACTGTACTTCAGTAGATCTGGCTGTAAGTCGAATAATAGGGGTGTTTGCACTGTTAACAACCGGGTACCCGCTTTTTGCATAGATGGAGGTTAGTGCTACCTAGCGCCATAGAATTTATCACTGTGCTCATGCCAACTTTCCACATAAAAATCAGCTTTCAATGAGATAGTTGATCGGCGCAGCCAGTTTTGCCGCCCTGTATGATGAAACACTACTTTTTAGTGTTGCACAAACTCGTGCACTAACATAGAAATTATGCGCCCCTGTTCTTTACTTGGAGTTATTAATTCAGGTGTGTAAGTGTCTGTAGAAGGAAAATGGTGTAATAGTAGCATACTGAATGTTAGTATGCATTTGCAATTATTTTTGGTAACAATTAATTTAGTAACCTGTTTAACTGATTTAGGTGTGATGGTAATGCACGCCTGTTTAGATGTTGCACACTTATGCACCTCTATACATCTGTCAAATCTTGTAGGTTTAGCGAAACTTTTTATTTAGGTTCACATGCATAGGTCAGGTACTACAAAAGATTGCTTGAGAATTGTGTGCCAGCATATTTATAAAAATGTGCACTTTTTAATGTTTTCGAGTTTTATGTGTTAGTTTTCTGATTATGCTTGGGGACAATTACTTGAACTTCTATAAACGTTTTACTCTGGGGGCTTGAAAACCCTTTCCAGATATGAGAGTGCTCACATTTTTCAACTTTATCAGTATAAACATTTTTATAAATTTTCAGTGTGGGGTAATGGGCTGAAAGTTTTTTCTGTTTTTGTAAAAGTTAAGTGTGGTTGCAAAGTTGGAGGATTTCACTACTGAGTTGATGGAAAGTCCTTCAAATATTCATGAACTTTATTCGTGCTTCCTTGCAAAGGAAGTGATAAAAAATTAGGGAAATTGGTAGCGGCAGAATGCATACTTTGCTTAAAACTTGACAAAATAACTATAGGTTTGTTTAGAAGAAGGTAAAAAAATCGATTATTGAGAGTTTCCTTCAAGTTTTTATAAAGTTTATGGAGGTTTTTCTATACTACTTCTAGTGACAAGATGTACTGCCCAGGATGAACGCTGTTCCAGTGGTGGCCGGCATAGCTCGCAGGTGGGGGCGCGGGCACGGGGGTCACGGTGGGGTTGTGTGGGGATCACAATTGCAGGAGGGAGCATAACAATAAAAAATAGTTACCTTGCTGCTGGGTCCTGTGTCTTTGCTCCTGCTCTCCGGCCTATGACTTCAGGAACAGGAAGCAGGCACCCAGCCTCCCTCCCCTAAGCCAATAGCATGTTATGTTATGTTATTTAAATTTATATCTAGGCACCACAGCTACCCAAAAAGTGTTTCCCGGCGGCCGACAGAAGTAACAGCAGAATAGGAGAGTGGAGCTTACTGATTAAAAAGCCAGGTATTTAACGATTTACGAAAGAGTGTGACGTTCATCTGAATACGAAGAGGCAGCGGAAGAGAGTTCCATAGAACGGGGCCCAAATATGAAAAAGAACGACCACCCATGCGGGATAGTCTGATCTTTTGCACTTGAAATTTAGCCTGAGTAGTGGATCTGAGAGTACAGGAAGGTAAATATAGATGGACCAAATTTTGCACATACATAGGAGCCATGCCCATGCTTAATTCTGCAGATATAGTTCAGAGCTTTAAACTTAATCTGATTCTCAGTTCTCAATCAATGAAGATCTCTCAAGGAAGCGATTCTGATTCTGACAAAAAAAGTTGGCTGCTGAACTAAATGTGTTCAGAGTAAATAGCCTACTTTAGCCCGTATGTGGCATGATACATGCCAAAGATGATTCAGTGAGGATAAAGTGTGTATCAAGCCCGCAGAGAGTGCAAGGTGTTGTCTATATACTTTTAATAACTCTCTTTGTCGTCTATTAGGTGTTATAGTGATAGGATATTTGTATGTCACTTGTCAGAGCTCCCTCAGAAGTACTCATCAGTACATCCCCTGAGAATGTCAAAGAAAACTGTTGAGATCAATGTTAACAGAACAGAGACCACCTTGGATGTTATTTGTGCAAAGTATCTAAAAAGCCTTTAAAAAAAAAAAAAAAAAAGAACAATTGTGTGGTTTAGAAATTAAATGTTGAGCTTACTGTTGTATCTGATAAAAAGATCATTTCAATTAGTAGCATGCACAAGTTGGTTTGATCTTCATCAGTATGTCCGTAGCAACTTGAACTGAAAGCCTGCATGGTCAAAGCATTAATTTTTCAATTTTGTTTTGTTTGTAAAGCGATCACTGCATAGCTTCATGCTAAGATAACAGGTTTTATAAATATGACACCTTTGCTACTTTGGTTGTATATAAGAAGTGGGCCACCTAGTAATAAATACAGCTTTAAAATGATCATAGAAACGTTTTCCTTATCCTTGGATCATGCATATTTTTGCATCAATGTTGATTTAAGCAGAATATCTACAGTCTTCCCTTTGTTTGGTCAGATTCTGATGTTTGAGGATATAAAGAGCTATTGAAGTTGTTAATGTGAAGCTTGTCTCTTCCAAACACATTCAGGAACTGAACAAATACATAGTAATTCTAGATGAAAATATCTCAATCTGTATTATATAGATAACATTCTGATGAGCTGTAGAAAGTTCATGACCACTTCATTATTGCACCTCCTTATTTTGCTCTTCGATGAAATGAGAGTGTGTTTTCTCCAGAGTAGCAGAGCTATTGAGCTCATTTTCCAAACATTTCCTCTTGATACTAAATCTGTGTGAAGTCTTATTTTCTGGTGCCTTAACCAGTCATTGTGTTAGGGGGTAGTATCCAAGGTTAATTGTGTTGTTTACTGTTGACATCCTGTGGACTCAGTTACTGTTGCACTTTAAATAGGTGTCCAATGAATTCCATTTGTAGACTTCAGTCTCCAGTGGCAGAGAGGGAGACCAGCAAGGCTTACTCTAACAGGAGATGGCAGATACAGTTTCACACAATTATCATAATAATAAAAAAAAATGTCCACTCGGAGGTATATCTGTTCAAAAGCAGGTGCCTTTCTTACATTTCGGAAATGTTGGACAATTCAAAAGATAAACCACACAAAACACAAATGTCTGATCAATTAATGACCCCATAAGGCTTCATAGTGGCTGCGTTGTAAGGTGCTATATTCCAAATAACACTAGTGTCTATGTACAATATTGTAAAAAATAAAAAATATTGTCTTATGGGTTGAAGGTCTTCTAAGGCAACTTTGGCCTCAGGTATTTGTCTTGGGAAGTGTGTTAGTTTGAGAAAGTCATCCTTTTGTTCCTGATCACACCAGTTTTGTGGCTGATATTGGTGGTAACTGACTCTGATTGTGCCCTGGGCTCTGCTAACCAGAGACATGGCCAGTGCTCTGTGTAAAAGGTATATGGTAATTAGATGTAATTACAATTGGTATGACAACCTACCTGTAAGCCCCTAGTACATAGTGGGGCATTTAGGTTTAGAGGCCTGATTTTTTATTTTTGCAACTCGGCACCTTCAGGGTATAAATATGCCCACACTTGCCATAGCAAACACACAGTGGTTTGGAGCAGTTCGACTATCTACTTGCCCGACGCATCCTGCTACAGCAAGTGCCGAAGGAAGCCGACCCTACAGCAGACGCACTGAGAGAAACGCTGTCTTTTCTCTTGCCGATAAATCCAGCTCCAGTGTTTCCAAGCTACCCTTACGGGTTGTTGCGAAATGGAGTCCTGAGACTGACTTCCTTCATTCTATAACCAAGGTACGGAGCTGATTAGACCCTAGGAGAAATCTTGGATAGATTCTTGGCAAAAAGAATACTAAATTTATGCTACACCTCACTTACTTCTTACCTCGTACTAGACTTAGGTTAGGTAGATCGGGTAGGCGTATTTTAGAAGCACCAGTTGAGTACTTTTTAGCCTTTGTTATTTATGTATGTATTTATCTATGGTCTAGGAACCATACAATGCTTTTACAGTATTATTTATAATACTCTTTTTACTGTACGCATTATACTTTGCAAACAGTATTACTATTGTAGCAGTTCATTTCTTCTGCATGAGAAAGAAGACTGTTCAATAAATACTCTTTTATTGAAAACGCCCGTCTCTCTTTTTCCCCGCACCTGTTGAAACGAAGCATGCACGAATGACTGAGTAAAATATCTATCTATTGTTTCCATGACTCTGAAGATCAGTTTTATCTTGGGGAAACAAAGTTGTCATGTTTATGCGGTTGTCAGAAACTAAATCCCTTCTTGTGAACTCGAGAAAGTTTCTAATGACCTCTGAGCTAGCTGTCACTCACAATTAAGTCTAATATATTCGATAGCGACCTAGTAGACATAAGTCCTACGTCACATCTATAGGATATATTATTTCAATGCGCAGAGATTATTGGCAATACAGGAACTACACTACAAAAGAGTGTGCGGAAAAGCGATATCTCTGTTAAAAAAATTAATGAAAGGAACCTAGTCAGATGGTAATAATCCATATAAAAATTCAAGTGTTATTGTAGTTGACTAATGTTTTTTGGATTTATCGTGCTAAAGTTTGTTTTGTTTTGTAAAATATTTTGAAGACGGTGAAGGCCAAGAAGGTATGCCAATGAAGTTCTATCAGGATGGGGTTTATGAGGTCATATTTCTTCAGGTCCTGGCTGAGACACGCTGTGGTATGCAGGAAGCGCTTAAAGGGTGTGAGTTTGGTTTGAAGTCTGGGAAACAGTTGAGTACCACCATCTAGATACAAGAATATGAGGGCGGGACCAGGAGTTCTGAAGTTACTTTCTGAAAGATACGGTTTCACTTTCTTTAGAAGGGCTAGCGAGCAACCCTAGAAGATCTGGCTTTCCCTTAAAAATGTCCAGCCCCAGATCTGAGAAAGATCTTCCCTCAATAATCACTACTTTTCACTCACAATGCAACAAACATTGGACACTACCACAGTTAGTGGCTACTTTGAAAACTTTTGAAAACATTTTTATAAAGTTGGGTTCAGGTACTCTGGCCCACTTTGGGTGACCAGCTCCAGCAAAGGGGCCGATTAGGCTTAGCAGGACACTTAATTTGCAGCCAAAGCAGTTTCCAGTCCAGTTCCAGGCTCTATGAGCAAACCACCATAGACATCAATGGAGTGGTCCTCCTGATGCAAGAAATGCAGGAATGCTGAAGTTGCTGAGAATACTGAGGGTGCTGTTGCAGTCAATAGGGGTCTTCATGGTGTCTCCCCTAAGTCCACAAACAAAGTTAGGTGACTTTGGCAGCAGGGTTGGATGTCCAGGTGAGGTCCAGCCAAAAGCCAGTTGCCATTGGTCTATTGGTCTCCTGTCACAACAAAACTATTGGTTCCCCTTAACTTTGGCTATTGGGTGAACAAGTTGCACTTTGATGACTGTCCTGTGTCACGAAGACTCGGGTGTAAATTTTGAGTGTCAGGACTCAGTCTCCTGGGCTGTGCAGCGTTGGTCAGTGGTGACTGAGCGATTGTGGCTACCAACTTGCCCAAATTGCTTCAGCATTTGTGGCCCTAGAACTATAACAGGAAGTCAGCAAACTGATTCTTTGAGTTTGCCTCTTCTGTGCATGGCTTTTCCTCGAGCAGGGCACCATAGTCACAGTCCTCTCTTTGCCAGCTCAGGAGCAGCAGGTGCAGTCCAGTCTTTGGTGTAGCCTCTCTTTGGCAGGTCCAGGGAACAGCATGGCAGTCTTTCTTCAGCTCTCTCTCTTGTACAGATGTGATCCGATGTCTGGATATCTTGGATGCCACTTTTATGCCCACAACCTGCACTCAGGTTATGTGTGACTACTAGCCAATGGGCTACCAGGTGCCCTCATACCTGATGACAATGTCCTGCAATGTGTGTCATTTAGCTTTCCCAGAGTGCAATACTCTGCCCACTCTCAAGAGAGTAGTACCCTTCTTTCGGTGTGTGAAGTTTGGTAGCCTTCCTTAGAAGTGTGGTGACCTGAGGGCTATATGCCCACTTGAAAACTGGTTTGACCAATGGTTGCCGCTCTCTGTCCCTCACATCAACATGTCTACCAGAACAAAAGTGCAGCACCTCTTGCTTGTGTCCACCATTTGCCCTTCAGAAGCAGCTTACCCTTTGAAGCTCATCTTTTGGGCTCAAACCTTGCTTCATTTACTGCTAGGGAGAGGTAACATGTCTTCCAGTGGCAGGCCTCCAATGTGTCCTTTCGCAGGAGGTGTTCCCACCTCTCCTCAGGAGGGTAAAAGGTTGTCTCGTGGCCAGCAACTGTAAATGGCCTCTAGAAAACTTTGGAACACAGTGGTAACTTCCCAAATTTGCCTTATACTCAAAAGTTACATTAAATTTGACTTCAGAATCAAGTCGGGTTTAATGTAACAGTTCTTTTGATACCTTGAAGTACCAACTTCGGTAGTCCCATTCAGAGGTTAGAACTGCTCAGTTGTCAGCATGTAACTCTGTACCAATGGGGCTACTAGGCTTTCTACAGTAAAAATGACAATTTGTGGTTTTTACTGTTAGGACATATAAATATTCATGTCATAATTTTTTGGGTTTAAATCTTTTATTGAGTTTGAAAACAAAGTAAAAAGATTAACAGCACCAGGCTATAGACAGTGTTAAGCAGGCAAGAGTAAAATGTTTACAAAGTTGGTCAACATCAGTAGGGTACATATTACTCATTACATCACTCTGCCACTCAATACAAATAAGTAGGTTCTTAGCAGATCATGAGTGAAAGAAGGAGACACCTCCTGGCTCATAAATTCCCTGGTCCACTAATCCCAAAAGGGGGGCCCTCTATTTCTCGAATTTAGTATTCCCAGGCGATTCCACTCACCGCTACTGGGACCCTCAAATGATTCTATTGCTCTGGTTGCGAAAGCTAGGTAAACAATATTATACCCCTAAGCAATAGGATACAGCAAAAAGATAAAATCTTGGGGAGCAGTAGCAGAAACTCAACAGGACTGAGGACAAACACTGCATGTGTTGTCAGCGTTCAACATGTTACATAAAACAGCAACGGAGCGTCTCCATCATTTAAAATAAGCTCTACAAGGACCAATGGCCACGAAAGGCACATAATTCAACGTGCAACAAAGGAGAAAAAGGGAACCCCTATTCTGCCAGCCTGTAAGAGAAAAAAAGA
This sequence comes from Lissotriton helveticus, assembly GCF_964261635.1. Lineage (NCBI taxonomy): Eukaryota > Metazoa > Chordata > Amphibia > Caudata > Salamandridae > Lissotriton > Lissotriton helveticus. The sequence goes on along the minus strand of NC_136059.1, from coordinate 994,625,402 downwards.
AATGATCAGAGGCCAGATCTCGATAAGAGATTAGGAAAGAAACAGAAAGAAAAGAAGATGAGGGTAGAGGAGAGGAGGAGGAGGCACACCTCATTTGCAAAAAATTGCGGGGATAGAGGAGGGAAGAGCCCCCGAAAAAAGCCCTGGGTACCCCTACCCCAGGCAACAACCGCCCATTCCAACTCAGGTCATTCCACCGCTTCCTCGTAGGATTCTCTCCTAGGAGCAAAGGGTCATCAAACAGTTGAAGGGCCCTTAGGCGGGTTGAACAAAACCAGCATGTTCCAATTTAGAGAGGTGTTGCCAAGTGCGCTTGAATTTAGCGTTGGTGTGCGCCAGGCAATGAGAGAGGAGCTCCATCACCATTACCTGCCATAAATGGGTGAACCACACCAAGGAGGAGGGGGGGATCAGGGCCTTCTTCCAAGGTAATGCTATAACCTGTTTCACCGCATTAAGCATGTGGAAGATCAAGCTCCAATCCGAGTGTGTCATTGGTTTAAGAGACTTCGGCCGAAGTCCATGAATCACTAACCCTGGGGCACTCGGAATGGGAAATCCCACTACTTCCTTGATATGGCTCAACACCTCCTTCCAGGAGAGAAGCGGCCACAACCACCATATGTGCATGAAGGAGCCCGGGGCAGCCTGGCAGCACCAACACAGGGATGTGAAAGTGGGAAACATCTTCTGCAATCTCAGGGGGGTGTAGTACCAACTCGTCATGATTTTGTAAGCTGTCTCTTGTTGTGTAATGCTTTTAAAAGTGTTAGGAATATCCCTCCACAGTTGTTCCCATTGTTCAGGGGGGATTTTTTCCTCAAGGTCCGTGTGCCAGCGTTGCTGATAGATGTGCGGTGGCAGTGCATGTGAGTGCTGCAGGACCTTATAGGTCCTGGAGATCAAGCCCCGGGAGACATCAAAAGAGCAGACTCGAGACTCAAAAGGAGTGAGTTGGCGCGTAGTGCCCTCCATGTATGAGGGAGTATGCAACCAGTATCGGACTTGGAAGTACTCTAAACGCGTGGCGTTGGGGAGGTAAAATTCCTGCCTACATTGCTCAAAGGATTTAAAGGATCCTCCCTCAAATAGATCTGCAATGGTACAATACTCTACAGCTGCCCATGCCGGGAAAGATGTAGGCTAGAGGGCTGGTGGAAACACCAGATTGCGGGCCAGGGGTGTTATTGGAGGGGAAAGAGGCAAGGCCTCGGATTACTGCAATTTTGTCCCATATCTCTAAAACAGTATGACCTACTTTTTAATATCCAGCACCATGCTTAGGGGTCAACAGCTCCACTTTTGTGGTGACTTGTAAGTTAGTTTTGGTTTATCACATTAAATGGAGACAATTTACATTTAATAAAGCTAGCATTCAGATTAAATTCAGTTTATATTAATTTAATGAATACCCAAAGCTCGGGTTTCAGGAAAGGTAGTGAAACTGAAGAGGTCAAGTCTCTCTCAGCCAAGGTAGACCCACAGACACACACAGCGTGTGTGTCCGTATGGATAGGTAGCCAGGTAGACCTTCTGCAAAGACACTCAGGAAAGTTCATTGAGGTTCCAAGTATCCAGTCTAGTCTGTTAAAACAGTAATCTGTCTTTGTCTGCCACCTTAACAGCAAGAATCACAGCATCCCAACAGGGACCCTTCACTCCGCATGTCTAGATCCTCTTTAGGCCCCTAAAAATCGCTTTAGTTGGGCAATTATATTCGATCAGTTCCAGGGTGACACCTCCTGGCACCTCCTGGCAGCACTTTAATTGGTCTGACCTCCCAGTCCATTGGTCAGTTCATATAGGATGAGTGTGATGCGACAGTAAAGAAAACTCCAAATACAGAAAAATAGGTGCATCAATTATGCAGTTCCTTAAGCTATTCAATATGCCACACATTGAACAATGGCACCTTGAGGAAAAAACAGAGAAAGTTCAGAAGGGCCCTTTTCCAGGCAGCTGTCCTGAATTGTAGCAATGGTTGTAAAAAGTGCTCTGCGCAGTACAAGAGAAGTCAAAGGAAACAATTATTAATTCAATACTACAGGTAATATTGTGGAATGTTCCCATGTGCTTTGGTTATAGCAGTCAGCAATTTCACTTTAAGAAATGAGGCCTAAATAAATTCAAGCTAATATACGGCAAAGTCATATTAATTGTGAATCATACATCTAAAAGAAAACAGTAATGCATATGGATTCAAATATATCATTGATACTCTTATAATCATTTCAATACATTTAAAATGTATACATGTAAGTATAGGGTACCCATAAAAGTTTGAATGTAGCATTGTGTACATGTAACTAATATTTGGTCTAAACATTTTCGTTTATGATCTAAAGCATTAGTATATATGTGAAATACATTCTAGAGAAGTTTCAAGAAAGCATAGTTAAATATGATTGTGCAACACCTACTTTTTTTTTGGCATTTTTAGTATTCACATTATTACATGAAATGTCAATTTAATTAATATATCACTAAAAATCCAAGTTAATTCATATTAATCTCAATTTTGTCCTATTAATGTTTACACTCATATATGAATATCAAGTTGATTAGCGATAAATCCCATATTGTGATAATTTTATCATTTTACCAACTTTTAACATATAAATAAATATGAAATATTTTCATTAATAAAATCCCATCCATATTATTAGAATGAATAACATATATCTAATCTACCTTTCTTCTGCATGCTTTTACGATTTCGTATAATAGTGTCATTTCTCATTATGTGTAACTTGCACACGTTTGCTATTTTTTCGAGAAAAGGTGTCATAGATCATTTCTTTGTCATGAAATCTCTTTGATGTATTCTCTGCTCCATCAAGTATAAGAGAATCCAGCATACACTTTTAAGGGTCAGAGCACTGCCTCTGAGTTCTGGTTAGCAGACTTCAGTGCACTCTCAGAGTCATTACACGAGTACAATAGTAAAAAGATGGGGCAAAAAGTGGGAGTGAGCCTGCAAAAAGCCATTTCCAAGCATGAATCAAATACAAGCAGACTTTGCTGTCAGCAGAAGTGGAATAATATTTGAAAATCTTTGTATCCATCCAAAGCTGTTAAAAATAGCTGATAAAAATGTATTTGAATGTACCCTGCATTTGAATTCACACTAGATAATTTGATTCATTGCATTGACACTTCTGTCAACCCCAAGGGGGATCTGAGCCCAACACTGATTTTGCAAGTGTTCCAGCCACTTTGGAATAAAACCAATGCTGCCACCGTGCAATCCATTTTTAAATATGTCATAGTACTTTTTTCTGCAGTATGCTTTCGTTTTAGGCCTGGAATTTCTGAAATAAATAAGATTTATCTCAGTTCACAGCAGTGATGTACGGTTTATTAGAACATTGGAATGTGGAGCACTCCATTGAATACAATGGAGTGCTCCGAGCTTCTACGGGCCAGTAAAGGCCAGCCAAGCAACATTCCAATGTTGTTTTCACAAAGGCCTCTCGGAGCCGAGGGGATTTAAACCACCTCGCGCTCCGAGAGGCCTTTGTTTTATTTGTTAAAACATTCTGCCCTCTAGTGGCAGAATGTTCTAATAGCCTCATAGCCCTTCGTAACCTTTAACGCTCGAGCGGGCCTTTAATAGCCGGTATAGCCCGCTACGGTGGGCTATAAGGCTAAATTATTTTATCTCACTGTTCACTCGTGAAGTAGTCAAGAAGGGCCAGTTATCTTCGAAAATGCCTTGGTGGTCGCTTATTCATTTGTGAACATCAACATTTGCCTCTTGCAGGCAAACAAGGCCACTGAAAACAGATTTTTGTTTTTAATCTATACATGCTGATATTTAACAACTTTATTATACTACAGAAACGTCAAATAGAAAAAAAGTTAAATGGTCCCTAATACCAGCAATCAGTTCTGCTTAGCAGGCTTGCTAGATTTTAAACATCAATTCCATGATGTAGCTCTTCAATTCTGCCAGACTGTGAATGACACGGAAGAAATCACTCAGGTACTTTTGGTTTAACTATAACTGATGGGGAGCATTTTTACTTCTGTTTTTGTCCTTCTTTTCTGATGGCAATGTAAAAAATACTGCTTTCTGGACAGGCTTTCTTGCTATGTAAACTTCTGTTCTGGGCCACCCTCCCCCCGTTCAAATGCCATTATGGATTCCCCATGACAGCCATTTACTCCCCACCTTTTGCCTTCCGAAATAAAATATATTTAATCTCTCTGCTTGTCAATCAAGTATCCAAAAGAGACTAGCCTTTAATTCCCCCAACTACCTCCTTATAAAACATGGTGGGTGCAAGTTACAAAGAAAACTCGCAAGTCAATACTAGTACATGCACGCCTACACTAATATGTAGATGTACACGTGTTGGTAATTCACATACATTCCCAATCATACACTTGGGAAGCTTCACCACTCACAAGTTTCTTGGCTTACTACTTAGAGTAAGATGTGACATTTGTCTAAGTCGCTGTTTTCCAAAATGAAATTGAGTACATTGTATACAACACATCACTGGCGAAAGGCAGCCAGCTATGCAAATAAAGTTTATTTTCTTTTTTTTCCATTCTTTTCTTTTTTCAATGGAGAATACATTTACATCTGTGGATAGCTCCTTCTACAGCACCTTCACGAAGTTTCGGAGTGTTCTGTCCTTCCTACAACAAAAGGGGATTTCCTTCAGCCTTTTGCAAACATCTACATTGTTGGAGGGGCCAAAGAGGAGTTTTGAGAATGCTCACCAAGAGGCATGCCTCAGCTTTATTGTATGAAGGTGTATGATTCATACATTCTTGCTCCTGCTTGGCAAACAAATACATGTTTTTGTTGGTAACCCTTAAGTTAAAATCATCATAGGGGCCTTAGTTTTGAATCAAGCTTTCATCTTTTTCGAGGTAAGTAAATTGAGTACCATTAAGTTACCATTCATTTTATCTTCCGTTTGAAATGGTGATCAAGAATGCCCAGTCTCACAGCCCAGTGTGGCTTAGCCTCTAATGAGAAATTGGGAACCCTTTCAGAGATCACATCTGCCATCTGTGAAAAAATAATTGTGCTGTGGAAGGTAGTCTGTCATAAAGCACACAGAGCAACCATTGACACAGGAATGCCAATGTCTGTGGACCCACAGCTCTAGTTTCACCATCAATACAGCATGTCCTTAGATTTTCAGCTTTCTTCTGTCTGGACGAAAGCCAACTGTCTACAACAAGTATCAAGATGTCTATGAACCTCATGGTGCAGGTTGAACTAATAGCAGGCTGGACTGGCTACCGGGCATTTTGGTGTGCTGCCGAGCTATGGGCTGATTTCGTTGATGGGGACCTTCGTGTGCTTCGTAATAAACAAAGCAAAACGGATGTTGTTCAGCACACGCAGGTCCCCATCAACTAAATCAGCCCCCAGCTCGGCAGCACACCGCCCGGTAGCCAGTCCGGCCCTGACTACTAGCTAAAAAGGACGCACAGTCTATTTTCACATGTTACCTGTTTGTAACCTCTGGCACTTTAAAACCTATGGTAGGGAATAATAAAATGTAAATTTCCAGAGTGAATTGTGCATATGGATTTGTTTTTTAAATACATTGTCACACAAATGCATGCACATACACACACAAAGACTTAGACCCAGTTGAAGAATTCCATAAAACATTAGGGGGAGTCCCTAAATACGTGAAACAAGTGCTTAATTATAGCCGGTGGTTGCCAGTGGGGAGAGGCAGCACTTAATTTATTAAAGGGGCGCTTATTTTTTTCATAACAGATAATTACCGAGTGAAAGAGAGGGGAAAACACACAGATCGAAAAGACGGAGGAAGAACAACATGGCAAAACTGTCACAAATGGAAAGCAGGAACCTTCACTTGCAAGGAAAAGGGGCAGGGCTTTTTCTGTAGTGGATTAAAGCATCCTGGCTTCGGTAATTGGTGCACTGATGTTTAATTCCGCTGGCCGCCAGCTCATGAGCAGAGGTTTGAGCACGGGCACTCTTTCCTTCACAAATTCAGCACTGGTAAAAGCCAACTACAACATTACATTACCAATATATCTGTCATAAATTGCATGACATGGAGCTCTTAACTAAGCTGCGCTCTAGCTTTCATTTTTGAATTATTTACCTAGGCTCTAATCATTTGTTGTTAGACCTGGCTTTTTCAGCGGGTTTACCCCTAGACTGTTTGCTTTTGGCCTCCTGTTTCTGACCTTTTTTGTTGGTTTTAAGACTCTGGGCACTTTACCACTACTGTTCAGTGCTAAAGTGCATATGCTCTCTGTGTAAATTGTTATAATGGATTGGTAATTCCATGATTGGCTTGTTTGACTTACTACTAAGTCCCTAGTACAGTGCACTGTGTGTGCCCAGGGCCTGAAGTCAAAGGCTGCTAGTGGCCCTGCAGCACTGATTGTGCCACCCATACAAGCAGCCTTTGAAAGAGGTCTCAGACCTGCCACTGCAGTGTCTGCGTACAGTCTCTAGTGCCATGTCGACCTGGCAAATGCACCCACTTGCCAGGCCCTAACCTTCCCTTTTATTACATGTGATTTACCACTAAGGTAGGCCCAAGATACCCCTGTGGGCAGGGGGCAATGTATATGAAAGGTAGGACATGTACTAATGTGTGTGACATGTCCGGTTAGTGAAAAACAGTGTATTTCATTTTTCACTATTGAAAATCTTTCTGTCCCATAGGATAGAATAGAGTTTATTTATAACATCTTATAAGTATAATGTCCATTGGGACGAGATAGGAAGATGGAGTGTAGTATTGCTGAAATCAGAATATAAAATGCATCTTTTGGTAAAGATGATTTTTATGTTGTATGTTTTAAAATACAACTTTTAGAAAGTGGGTATTTTCTTGATTAGCCATTCTGTGTGCCTCTGCTGTTTTGAGGATTGACTGTCTGGCTTTGGAAAGACAGGGGCTAGGGATGTGCATTCATTGTAGACAGCCACTGGGGGGGTTGATGCAAGTCCTGCCTTTCCTGGATGTGTCGGGCTGGACTGAATAGTTATGAGTTGCATTTAGAGTAGGGTTAGGAGATTTCCTTGCACTTGAAAGGGCCTGGTCTGCCTTGGACATTGCTGTCTCCACCTCCTACTGGGAAGCTGGACCAGAGAACTCAGAACTGGTTTGGACTGAGCACAGAGCCTATCTGCCACCAGAGAGCAAAGAGAAATTGAGTGTAAATATTGGAGCCCAGACCCCAGTACTTTAGAATACTTCTGGACTCAAGAGAAACCTCTGCCAAGAAGAAAATCTGGGAAAGCTGAAGGAGAAGAACTGCCCCTTTGATGTGTGCTGTCTGGGGTTGGCCTCCAGTGGTGGTTTTTGCCATGGAGAGGACAATGGCTTTGCTGTGTGAACACGGGTACTCTTTCTTCCACAAATTAAGCACTGGTAAAAGCCAACTACATCATTACATTCCTAATATATCTGTCATTAACTCCATGACATGGAGCTCTTAACTAAGTTCTGCTAGAGCTTTAATTTTTGAATTCTTTACATAGGCTCTAATAATTTTTTAGAAGCACCTCATTCATATTTGTTGGAAATGTATCACACTTTTGAGGAAATGATAGTGACACCTATAATCTAATTTCTAATCACTTATTTTTCTCTGTAAAACATTGTATTTTGTAATAGTCATTTGTATTGATATATTTATGTCTTTATCCTCATCAAATATTAATACAAACTACAAATACAAATGCAGAACCCTTAAACTCTCATCACTATTTTCATGCACAAACTACACCCATCCCATTCATTCTCAGTACTCAGTACTCCATTCTTCCCCTTTTAAAACGTTATTTGTCTAAGTTTATTTATCTAATTCAAAAACTAGGTAAGGAGAATAAAATTACACCCAAACTTTTTTGAAGTGTCTCATATTATAAATTAGTGATGTTGTTTGAGCCTGACCAGATTAGGATTGTGTTGTTCTTCAGGACAAACACCAAGCTAAGGATCATTGCCGATGGGACTTTTTTTGTCAAATTTGGCTGAAATCCGTATCTTATTTTCTCTCAATTATTTTTATTCTGTGTCAATGTCACACTCTCTTTGTCTGAAGTCCATGATTCAAAGCCCTAACAGTAACTTTAAACATTTTAAACAGCGTTATTTAAAATAGCCTTAGAGTCCACCATAGCATGTTCTACCGGCCATTAAAGGCCAACTCCAGTGTTAAAGGCCCAAGCTGAAGGCAAGGGCCTTTAACAAGGGAGTGGGCATTTAATGGCCAGTAGAGCCTGTTTCGCGGGCTCTAAGGATATTGGAACATTCCACTCCTAGAGGACAGAATGTTCTAATTTGTAAAACAAAGGGGGTTGAAATCCTCTTGGGCTCCTTGAGGCCTTTGTTCCCTTCAGCAGCTGTGAAAAAGCATTGGAATGGTAATGCTCCAGGCTTCTGCCAGCCATTAGATGCCCAGAGCACTCCAGTGTCTTCAAGGGAGCACTCAACATTCCAATGTTCTAATATTCATTTTAGTTTTCCCCAACCTTATGAGTCGTCTTAATGATTGTACTTTCAATATTGGTTCCCTCACAATGTTATAGGTTCACCCCTGTTGTGGGGATTCCTTCTGAACACGTTCTACTCAGTCCCTCACCTCAGGGCATATACACATTTCCATATGGATCGACAACGTAAATAACCGAAGTGTTATAGCCCCTGCTCCACTTCTACTCAGGCAGTGCATGGTGTGAACAGTGCAGTTTTTCATTGATACCTGATTATTTTTTTACTTCCTTCCCAGTTCACCTAGAATTACCAGTCACATAACTCCAGAGAAGGAAAATACTTGTGTTGGACATTTGTCCATTCTGCAGGATCACCCCAAATGTTTGCCTTTTGTAGATGAACCCGATTTTGTTGGCATTGGGACTCTGTACACTCAGTAGTGTGGCTTGGATGCCAGGGGCCCAGGTGCAAGCAAGGAAATTAGCCTCATTTACTACTCCTGGGGTAGTAAAATACATCAACCATCAGGGTTCTATGGGCCCCTGTCCTCTGCATCTGTACATCAATGGTACCGCCGCCCCTCTGTGACTCTGTGAGTCAGTAACAGGTTACTGACTCACAAAATAAGATTGAAAAATGCTTACCGCCATTTTACCAGACTTGCTGTTTGTGACTGCTAAAAATGTCACACATGTCACCCCAGGTGTTCCTGGATGGGACACCACTAGCAGGATGGAGGAGCAGAGCTGGGCACAGCCCCACTTGCAACTGAATAGGCTGTGGTCTGCCTTCACACAAAAGACTTGTCACCCCTGCATTATTCATGCAGATAGCCAGGAGCCAGGGCAAGGGAAGCACAAAACTTTAAACACTTCAAAGGGAATTCTCAAGAAATTGCTCCTACTTCAAAGAAGGTACCAGGTATAAAAATAGGACCATCAGTTTACTTTCTGGACCTGCAAAAGGACTCTCAGATTACTGCCTGCTGCTGTGGCCTGCTGTGTACATAGAAGAGGGCTTTGTGCACCTGCAAGCTGGCTAAAACCTGATTTGAACCCTCAAATTCCTGCCCTGCTGTTTTAGCCCTGTTCCACTTCTTGATCCCAGGACTACAAGAGTGACTCCAAGGGATTGTTTGCCGGCCTCCTGATCAGAGCCTCTGGGATAGAAAAGGCTTCAACCATCTTGAAGCCACACCCGGACTCAACCTGAGTGAGTCTTAACACCCCAAGTGGTGCCCCTCCAGTTCTGGACCCTTGGTGGTGGTATTAAAAATGCCCAGATAGTAAAAATCCAAAATTTGGGACTTAGAATAGCTTTGGATAAAAACTGCTCTGAGATCCGAGAAGCACCAGGGAACAACCTGCTCGTCTATCCACACAAGGTGCATTGTCAGTCGGTCTGACTTCATGACCACTCCAGGTACGTTCCTCCCTGCAGCAGAAAATGCTGGTCCTCTGCCAAAGAGGTATCTAGTCTAGTGGAACTCTTATCAGCTACAACCTCCAGTTTCATCCGGCTGTAGATTTTCAAATCCCAAACAAAAGACTAAGTCTGAACATAGAAATCTTCACTGTAACTTTGAACTGTGGCTCCCTGACAACGACGCCTCCTCCTCGGACACCACCTGCAGCCTTGCCCTTCTGAGCTTTTACCTTGTCAAATACTTTGTCTTTAAATTTCTTCTAGGTTCAAAGGTAAGCACAGGTTACACCCAATCCGCTTTTTATATCCGACTCGCGATCCACCGCTGTCAGACATATTTTTCACCTTTGACCTTGTCTCGCGCGACTAGATGTCCATGGTTGGCACTTTGATCTTTTTGGCGCTAGTTGTTACCTTCAATTTTAAATATTCGTTACTCCTGTTCTACATATTAGATTTTGGTCATTTTGGTGTCAAATAATTTATTAAAATGTACTCTACTTTTCTAAATTGGTGTGGGATTTTTTGTGAGTTGTATTGTCACTTTATGATTGTTTGTATGCTGTATAAATACTTTACACATGGCCTCTAAGTTACACCTGACTGCTTTTGTGACAATCAGCGAGAGCAAAAACACAAATTAATTTAGATAGATAGACATTTTATTTTTGCTTATTAATTAAAATCTTTGCAAATGCATAACAAAAAATTCCCATTTGTTCACAGATAAATACAGTTAAAAACTATTTAAAAACCACATAATATTAAAACAAGGTCGTTAATTCCATATTCCTAATTTATACAATTTAGCTTCTTTTAAAGGAGATTCTCATAAACTAATACATCTTAATTAATACTGACAATAACTGCCACAACTTGTCAGGGCAAACGGCACAGCTTAACCAAGTCCATTGTCCAAGTTAGAGGTTTAGTGAGGGAGTGCAAGTACGACTAAAGCGAGATGGAGATTACTATTACATTTAAAATCATATTAGCGTGTTTCGGGTAACGACAGGGTTTTAAGTCTATTTGTTGCCATCTCAAAAGATATTGTTAGCCGACAATTGAGCTGGACGTCAGTGGGGTTAAAACAAAGCTTCACTGCCTGCCTACATGTCTGGATACCGTATTACCTAAAGAAAGGACGTAACAAGGTGCATCTTATGTCCTTTAAGTTGGGGCAGTTGCAGATTACATGGATGATGTCTTCCTTCCCACTTCCCCATAGACGACAAGTCTGAGTGCCTCCTTTCCTTTCCCATGGTGGACGATGGGGTTTGATTGCAATTACCCCCAAGCGCAACCTTAGAAAGTTTTCCTTTCTGCTTATCTTAATTCCAGCACTCAAGTAGGCTTGGGGTTTTAGCCTTACATAGTCACTGAGCACTATCCAGCCGTGTACCTTTTTAGTAAGACTTGCTTTGTCTTCTAAAATTGATAGCATAGATGTTGTTTTTCTCACTGCTTTTTTAAAGCTTAGGTAATCAGTTGGAACGGCCCAGAGTTCGGACAGGCCCAGTAGCTCAATCGACTCAAACAAATAATCCCTTGCTGGACATTTTTCTTGATTGTGCAGGGCTTTCCAAAGGTGATTAAAGATTAATTTAATGACTTTTGGGAATTGCCCTGATTTTGTGGCTGTTGCCTGAGCCGGGTTAACACCACACTCAACCAACAACCCAATTTATCACATACTGCGTAAATACTTCACACAATGCCTTGAAGTTAAGGTTGAATTCTTTTGTGCCAAGCTACAAGATGTCTAAGCACAGCTTTATTTAAGGACTTTTGTGGTTCACTCCGACAAGTTTTGAGATTAATATTTGTGATGGGTTCTTACTCTTCTCATCCACTACCCCAAACTCTCACACCCATGCTGTATTCTGGCCCACTTATAATGAGTCCCAGTGTGCCCTGGGGCACCTGGCAGGAAGTCATGAGTTGTTTGCAGTATTTATTTCTTTTCACTTTGCCCTGTGACCAAACAGGCAATAGCTCCTTCAAGTTACACCTGAACGAATATACACTGTGAAAATGCTAATTCTTTTTTTTGCTGTTGAAAGAAATTGGAGTATGAGAAGGGGGTGAGAACCCACTTTAAATAATAATCACAGTCCTTGTCAGGGAGAATCACCAACATCACTAAATTAGCCGGAGCTCAACCCTTGATAGCTATGGCACAGAGCACGCAGGCTTCCCTCAGAGGAAATGTTTAAACAATGTATGCAGTACTCAAACAGTAAAAAAGTGAAAACACAGCACAAGAAAAATCCCAAGACAATGTTGGATATTCGAGAATATTTTAATAAAAAAATCACCAAAATGGCACAAATTACATATATAGGACTGGAACTAATAATTTTTAAAGTATAAATTAAAAATAGCACCAAAAATCACAAAGCGTCTACCGCATATATCTGATCATGCTAGATCAGGTCAAATCCAAATATTAAGGTCAACCGCAATGGATCAGAAGTTGGATACAGGGACCAGGTTCCTCATAGTGGAAAATTACCTTCTGATTTAGAAATGCTATGGAGAAAAAGGTTTTGTTCATGAATCATCAACAGGGAAAGCTGGAGTGAAGTGGGGCTCCACAATGGCGGGCTGCTGATGCATGAGGTACTGGTGCAGCTGTCGTCAAAGTGGGAAAGCTCCGAGCAGGCAAAGACCACAATCTGTGTCCAGGAAGGCTTTGATGTTGACGTGTTGATGCTCATTGTCAGTACCGATGAAACCCTCTATGTTTAGACTACGAACATTTTTAGGAAGTCAGATCACTTTAAGCAGGGCAGACCAGCATACTGAGGCAGCAGGCTTCAACGTCAAAAGCTGTGGCAACCCTGCTCCTCACTCGTTCTCCAGGCAGAAAGTTGGCAAAAGTTTCTAAATACCAGCTCTTGCAGTGAGTACACTCTAACAATAGTCAAGGGTCCAGGTCCTATGGGACACCACTTGGGGGTTAGGTCACACTCCAACAGAGACCAGCAGCTGGGTCCAGGGCAGGTCTAGTTGGAACTGGTCAGCTGGGCAGTTGCAAGAAAAGAGTTCTCTGGAAGCCTGTAGTGTCACTGTAGCTCAAACAGGAGGTCAGCCTACTGACCTTTGGAGACACTTCTGTGGTCCTGGGTTCAAGGAAAGAAGGTCCAGTCTTCCTTTAGGTTCTTCAGACAGCAGGGCATCCTTCTTCTGATTCTTTATTGGTCCAGGAGTGTTCTGAGTAGAGGTCTGTGGGGTCCACATTTATATCTAGTGCCAGCTTATGGGAGGGGGGCAATCCTTCGTCCACTCCCTAACCCAGTACTGGTCAGTTACTCCCATCCCACTGCGTTTGGAGCCAGCCCTGATTAGAGACAAAAAAGGATGGCCCCGTGATGTGCTTCATCTGCCGGTCACATGGTAGGCATCTTTTAAAGCTCAAGCGGGCTGGACAAAACCCTCAGGTGTACCTGTCAGGGGAGTCAACCCCCCTCCCACCAACCAAACCTCTTTGTCCTCTGTGTGGAAGCAAAACTCATCTCATCACTGGGGAGCTGTAAGGCATCAGGTGACAGTAGGACACTGGCAGGAAAGCCTTTTTGTTTTAGGCTGGAAAATGACAACTTTTTTAAAGAGTCATTTCTAAAATATTAATATAAAATCTAAATGTACAGTTATGTTTAATTTTAAATTACTGATAAATCTATTCCTTGATTTTAAATTACTGATAAATCTATTCCTTGAAATATTTTTTGAGTTATTTCCAAACTGAATTTAGCACTTGTTTAATGTATTAGTGTAAACCATTGTTAACCTATGGGGAAACCAGCCTTGCCACTGGTAAAAATGACTTCGGATGTTTTTCACTGCTAGGACATGAAAATCATTAAACATACATGCTCTACTTTTAAATACCAGACACTCTGCACTAAGGGCTTTTAAGGCCTACCTTAGGAGTACCTTAAAAGCAGTAAGGTTGAGGACTTAAGCCTGGCAAAAGGTTTATTTTGCCAGGTCGAAATGGCAGTGTAAAGCTGCACCTAGGCTGCAGCGGCAGACCCAGAGACAGGTTTCTAGGTGGATACTGCAGTGGATGGCACAATGAGTGTTGCAGCCTACCAGTAGCATTTCATTTACCAAACCTGGGTACAGTCAGTACCATATACTAAAGACTTATACTTGCATTAACTGTCTCAATTAGGTGTATGCCAGTTTTACATGTTTCAAAGGGAGAGCAGAAGCACCTTACCATTGCTTGGCAGGGGTATAGTACACCTAGGTCTATAACCTAAAAACATGTATTTAGCAGTGGAAGGCAAAAACCTGGGGGGATACCATACAAAGATCTTCATTTCCATCAATTGTCCAACACAGTTAAGTTAGAGTGCAACTTGACTGGGGATCTGATACCATTGTGACCAAGGTGCTGTATGTGGGCTCCATTTTGACCTCCGTAAAACATTGGTCCTGTGAAGCCGCCATAAGAAATTTAAGTGAATCCGCCCAATGTTGACTGAAAGTATTTTTTCTGCACCTGACAATGAAAAACTTAAAGTATGAGAACAGTTTGAATGCACCCTTGATGCATCCAGTCAACATATATTGTATAGTTCTAATAACTCCCTTTGATTCTGGCCATGCAGGTCTATACCAATATGAGTAATATGAAATGTCAGACTTGGTCCTCAGAGGAGGAGAGAATTCCGTGGTTTATTCCGCCAAAAAGAAACCAGCTAAGAGTGGAATACGTCAAATGAACCGACTCAGGGCTGATGTAAAGGTGAATGGTAGTGGGGCATCTGTCAGAAATCTGGCAGATGTCCTCTTCTGCCCACCTCATAGTTCCTCACATCGTTTAGAGTCTTGAGACCCAATATGTGTTTTCCAACTACAGAGCACAAACTGACTCCATCATTGGAAAAGACATGCCCGAATTCCATCTACCAGGGAATTGCGATTCTCCTATTTACATGACCAGAGAATCTGGATTTCATTAAAGACACGGAGGCTAACATTATGCATACAACTTTGAATGCAGTCCAAGCATAGCCACATATGTCACAAAGCAAAAGTTCCAACTTAGAATACATATGAATCAACAATAGCATGAATCACTAGGCAATCAGCCTCTTTTAAATGTGGTGACAATGAAAAAGGAAAAGTCCAAACAAATCCAATGAAACATCAAACTTGAAGAAGGATGACGGAAGAAAACACCATCCACGATTGATCCACAGGTGTGAAATCAAGAAGACAAGTTATCTGCAAGGCAAAGAAAGGTTGTTAATAAATCCCAATAAAAGTATTAAGGACAAGAATAATAAACAATCATCTAAATAACAATTCCTGACAAAGGAAAGGATGTAAGTAATCCTGCAAAGGAAAATAATGTTTGTTTGTAAGTAAAAAATTCAAATAAGCATATCATAACATATATTATATATATATTATATCATTTAATCAACCACCCAGGGAAGGGTGGGAGGGATAATGTTAGCCTCCGTGTCTTTAATGAAATCCAGATTCTCTGGTCATGTAAATAGGAGAATCGCAATTTCATTACAAGACCGGAGGCTACCATTATGCATGTTGGTAGCCATGTAAATCAACATCAGACATGTGAGAAACAGGTTTGCAATAATGATGAGCAAAGGTTCTAGAATTAGACCAATCAGCTGCCTTTAGAATATCATCTAACTTACCACCTGAGCAGAATGACTTACTGGCCATTGCGCCTCTAATAGAATGTGGTTTAAAAATATTCAGATTGATTCCAGGAAGTTTCATGACTGTTTTAACCCATCCAGCAATAGAGCTAGAAGAAATTCCTTTATGGGGTTTAACAAAAGAGAGGAGTAACTGAGATACATTCAAAGGACGAAGAGAGTTCATTCTCACATCATATTCTTTCATACATTGAACAACACAGAGTTTAGTGCAAGTATCAAAACGAGGATAGAAAATAGAATCTGACATGGTTTTAGTTCTTCTATGTATTTCAAATTTGACTCCAAACATATCGTAAGATCTAAAAGAAATATCTAGAGCTTTAACATCAGAGACTCTAATGCATGAAATTAAGCAAAGAAGAGTAGCTAATTTGATAGAAAGATTCTTCCTGCTGAGAAGAGAATTAACTGGCCAAGAACAAAAAAGGTCAAGAATTAAATTAACATCCCGAAGAGATTGATAGCTAGGTTGAGGAGGTCTTCTAAGTCTGATACTTTTAAGTATTCTACAAATATTAGGATTTTTACCTACCGTTTTATTGTTAATTAGAGAATGTCCTGCAGAAATAGCAGATCTAAAACAATTGAGAGATCTGTAACTTGAACCTCTATCGAATTGTTCTCCAAGAAAATTAACTATATCAACAATAGGTGCCTCCACGGGATCCAAGTCCCTTTCCAAGCACCAACGTGACCAGACTTTCCAAATGTTGTTGTACCCGTAATGTGTTCCAGGGGCCCATGACTCTCCAAGGAGAGTTGAAGCTGTTGACGAAAGTCTAGCGAGATCGTTAGACTTGGGATGGCCAAAAAGGAGTTACTAGGACAATTGAGGATCGTTCTTGTCTCACTTTCTGAAGGAGTCTCTGGATCATTGCAAATGGAGGGAAGGCATAAGCGTTGATCCCTACCCAAGGTTGGAGAAAGGCATTCACTGCTAGAGCACCACGATCGGGCATCCAGCTGAAATAAGATATCAATTGGGTAGTCCATCTGCTCGCAAATAAATCTATTTGGGATGGGCCCCAGAAATGATTGAGGGAGTTGAAAACAGAAGTGTTGAGCTTCCAGTCGCTGTAATCCAAGATGAATCTTGAATTCCAATCTGCGCAAAGATTGGATTTCCCTGGAATGTATTCTGCTCTCAGAGAGATTTTGTGTTCTAGGCAGAAAAACCAAAGCTTCTTTGCTAGAATGGAGAGGTCTTCTGACTTGGTCCCTCCTAGACGGTTTATGTAAGCAACGGCAGACATATTGTCAATTTTCAATATGACTGATCTTCCTTGAAGAAAGCGTTTGAAGCTCATTAGAGCATAAAGTCCTGCAGTTAATTCTAGATAATTGATGTGGTGCAGGGACTCTTGTTGGGACCAAATTCCTCCAGTGTTCTGGTTCTGTAGACAAGCACCCCAGCCATGAAGGCTGGCATCCGATTCTAGAATAAAATCTGGTGCTGAACCAAAGATCGCTCTCCCATTCCATGCATCTAGATTGTCTAAACACCATGTTAAGTTCTAAGATTGCATCTGGGTTTAAGGAAATTCGATCTCCGTACCAAAGACCTGACCTGAGAGCTCTTGCTTTTATTCTCTGATGGGCTCGATAATTCAGTGGTCCCGGAAAAATGGCCTGAATGGAGGAAGATAGAAGGCCTAGAAGTCTTGCTAGTTCTCTTAGGGAGAGATTTTCTTGTTTCAATACATGTCTTATCTCCTTTATTATTTTGGCAATCTTCTTGGGAGGGAGAAGGAGAAGACATTCTGTTGTATCTACTGTGAAGCCCAGGAACTCCATCTTCTTTGAGGGGACTAGAATGGATTTTTCCCAGTTTATGATAAAACCCAGACTTTCTAAGAGGTCTATAACTGTCTTCAGATCTTTGATGATTTGAGCATAGTCTTGAGAAAGAATCAGGATGTCGTCTAAGTAAATGATGAGACAAATCCCTTTTTCTCTTAGACATGAGGCAACTGCTCTCATTACCTTGGTGAAACACCATGGGGCTGAAGAGAGGCCGAAGGGGAGAGCCTGAAATTGAAAGAGATGGTTTTTCCAAATGAACTGAAGCAAGGGTTGGTGTTCCTTTGTCATGGGAATTGTAAAAGTAGGCGTCCGTCAGATCTAATTTGACTAGCCAGTCTCCTTCTAGTAAGAGGTCTCTGAGAAGATGGATGCCCTCCATCTTGAAATGACGGTAGACAAGGAATTTGTTGAGTTCCATGAGATTTATAACCGGTCTCCAACCCTTGTCTTTCTTTTCCACAAGGAAGAGAGTACTTATGAATGTCATAAATTCCTTGGGTACCTCTAGAATTGCTCCTTTTTTTTTTAGCATTGAGGAAATTTCTTCTTCTATGATTTTTTCTTGATCTAGTGTAAGGGGTGTCGGTCTTGGAAGAGAGTACTGTATTGGAGTCTTGGTGAAATCTATACAAAAACCTTGAACGGTGTTCAGAACCCAGGGATCTTGTGTGATAATTTTCCAATTGTGGTAAAAGAATCTTAGTCTGCCACATACTTTTGGATTCAAAGAAAGGGAAGGGGAAGGAGTACTCACTTGAGGGGTGGAGTCAGCAGGTGCTCCTCGTGCTCGGAATTCTCTGGAGCGGAAACCTCTTCCTCTGGGTGGATAAAACTGTGGTTAGTTGGGTGGTTGGTACCCTCTACCAAAATTGCCTCTGTTTCTTGGGAAGGGGCGTCGATTAAAGCGGCCGGAAGATTGCCCCCTTCTTCCAGCCCTTCCAAAAAGGTTGCTGTTGTAGTTAAAAACTTTTTTCATGTTTTGATGTGCTCTATCTAAAGCGGTAAAGGTTGATACATATTAAAACTTCTCCAAAAAGTAAACCTTTTGGATTAATGGAGGTTTCTTTTTCAGCCATATTGATTAATTTTGGACTAATTTTATTGAGGACTACTCTTCTTCTTTCACAATTAAGTCCTGCGTTGGCATTTCCTAAGAGGACAAGTGCTCTTTGGCTCCATCCTCGAATGGAGTGTGTGTCAAGAGGGGAACCATTAAGGTAACTCTCCTCAGCTGTGTCGATTATTTTAGTAAGTGGACCTAGGATGTTGAGAACTTTATCTTGGCAGAGCTTAAGCGACCTTTCCAAGCCTTTGCGTGGGTCTCTTCTTAATTTAAAAAGATAAGTAATTAGTTCCGGATCAAGGTTAGGAGTTTGACAGACTTTACCTTCAATTGAAGGTCTGGTGCATTCTGCCCTCAAAAGATTGCAAGTTTCCCTTTCTAAAGGGTTCCTAATCCATTTAGATATGAATTTAGAAACGTGCTCATGTGGAGTCCACTCTGAGCTTCTAGGATGTTTAATGTTAAAAGGGGAGAACATTTCTTCCCCTAAACGGTCCAAGATACTATCTTTAGAAGATGAAGGACCATTGTCGTCATTCAAGAGAAAGGAATCAATATCTTGATCGTCCTCATCTAGGTCAAGAATATATTTGTCAGGAAATTCTGAGCCATCAATATCACTTGGATCATTATCTAGAGCACTTTGGTGAATTGTGCCGCGAGGGACACCCATCAAATTTGTGCCGCTAAGGACACCTTTCAGATTTGTGCCGCTAAGGACACCTTTCAGATTTGTGCCGCTAAGGACACCTTTCAGATTTGTGCCGCGAGGGACACCTGAGGCAAATGAGGTGCGAGGACCTCCTGTAAAATTTGAGGTGCTACGACCTCCCGTGCTCTCTGGGGTATAATCAATATTATTACATTTTTTTTTTTATGCCTCTTACCCCTTTTTTCGGTGAGATCATTAATCTCAGCTATGTCCAAGTCAGATAGGTCATCATTATCATGGATCAAGGGTCTCTTAGATGACATAACTTGGGAGAGAGTAGAAAACATACATGATCTCATCTCCTTGTGGATAAGTTTTTTGATGGCATCATTATTAAAATCAGATTCAACAGTAATACTGTGAATTGAATCAGAATCTGACTCAGACATATTTTGAATTGAAAAAATAAATATATAAGAATGTCTGAAGCTTATATAGAATTATTAACCTTTCTCTATAAACTTTCTATATATGTACAGCCTTTTTTTTTTATATGTTTATAGTAATCTTTTAAATATATATATATATATATATCCTCTCCCTTTTTTTTTTTTATTTTTTTTTTTTAATATTACCTTCAAATTACTTTGTAAATATCAATCCTAATAGACTGATTATGGGAGGGAGGCGAGGGTAACACGGATAAATAATTAGATAAATTCACAAAGCGTCGTACCTCACAAGGTTTTGACAAAGTCTAAGGTATTGGGCACAATTATGAACGTCTGGGAGATTGTTCTGAAAATAAAAGCGGGTCACTGTGTTTTTTTAATAATTCGCGCGCGAGAGGAAAGAATTATAACTTTAAAATAAAGACAACTACAGGAAAGGAAAGCGGAAGCCAACCTCCGTAAATTGGAGGTTGGGGGTCTGGGTATAAGGAGTAAAAAAGTGTTACTCTACCTTATAAGATGGTATATAAAACAGGTACATTGTATATATATATAAATATTACTCCTGTAGGGATTAAGGGGTTAATCAGTATATAGTAACAAATATAGATTAATAATAAAATACAAGTCTTAAACATGAAATTACAATATTATAAAGAGCTAAGTAAGGAGGTGACTTATCTTGCTTGGAGCCGCATTTAAAAGAGGCTGATTGCCTAGTGATTCATGCTATTGTTGATTCATATGTATTCTAAGTTGGAACTTTTGCTTTGTGACATATGCGGCTATGCTTGGACTGCATTAAAAGTTGTATGCATAATGGTAGCCTCCGGTCTTGTAATGAAATCACTGGTTTTACAGCATCCTAAGCCCAGCCATATTTAGCCCTATTTATACTTAAGTAGGCCTTATAATGCTGATTTATCAATACTGGGAAAGGCGCAAGACTGGCAGTGTCAAGTAGGAGCAAATGTAAGATGTCCAAACATGCATTGAGAAAAGTGCATGCATAGCAGAGGTCATTACAACAGCTGAAGTTATAGATCTCTTTTTAAAAACTCAAAGCCCTGACAGATAAATTCACTAGCTACGAAATACAAGAACAAGTGGCACCGATTGTTACTGGAACCAGGCAACTCTCTCATGTTCAGGCTTTTGAAAATTAGTTTCTATTTCCAGTGGCTTGTTAAGCACTTGTACCCTTCTTAGGCACAGTCATTTCTGAAGTGAGCTAGGCCATTTATCTACTTTCAAGTGCCCTGGAAAACGAATCATGTAGTAAGAAAAAGGAAGAGCTTTTTTAAGAGTTTGACTGAAGGAATACTTTGTCACAAACATGATTGATGTCCCATTCCCTGTATTACAAGTACAGTATAGCATATGACACTTGTAATACTGCAGATGAGTTCAAATCCGGAGTGCAGAATAAGAAAAACTTGTGGAGAAGTTAGTACTCCAAGTACATATAGGGCACAATAATGGACCATTTCAGACCCCTTTGGTCTGAAAAGAGACTAAGTGTAGTGGTAATTTGTTTGTTTGGTCCCACCAATTGCCACATGGTCTCTTTGTCCATTTCACTTGAAGTTGCCTTCAGAATTTTTAAACACCTAAAGACTTCCATCTGTGTAAGACCACTTTACAATTGAGGAGGAAGACTCAACCCTCAAATTATCACTCCCATGCTGGCTCTCTGTTCAAAACACAGCCCTTTAAAAATGACTGAGCTTTATTATTTTAAAGCGGTCCTTCGCAAGTTTTCAGATTTTCTTGCTACTACACTGGCCTGATATAGCCTGACTTGTCTACGGTCACCCAACCTAACATTTTGGTCTCACCCTCATCACCCTGTGTTTCATTAAGAGTGAAATACTTCTCGCTACTTTGCCTCTTTCACTGGGTACTTGCTTCTTCCAGCCATTAAGGCCAAACTCTTAATTATGGAATCTTAAATGCCCTGACACCTGAAAGTAATTGTGGTCCCAGTGTGCCACTTATTATATGTAGTTTTGCTTCTATATGTGTCATTCAGTGCTTACTTTGTTTAACCCGTCCCATGCTCATGATGAGCGCAGCTCATCGGGAGAGGTGTGGCGCCGCGGCCAGGGCGACTGACGCTGGAATCTGGGGATCAGGGTTCGATCCCCGGGTCCGGCGGCAGGTTAGCCCAGCACCATGCGACTCTGGGCAATAGCTTGCTTAATCTTCCCGACGGCCCCCAGCGCCTAGAGACCCTAACGGGTGATTGTGCGCTATACAAATGTGGATTATTATTATTATTATCATGAGCAACGGTTGCCATGTGCTCATGATGAGCTGTGTTCGTCATAAAGGCTCCAACGCTCGCACGTGGGGCTAATTTCCCCGCTGTGCTGAATGTTCCACACAAACAGGTGAGGTCGTGACGAGCTCAGCTCGTCATGAGCACACGGCCACCATGGCTCATGACAAGCTGAGCTTGTCATGAGCACCGGGGCGCTATGCGCGCCCCCCAGCACAGCGGGGGAATTACCCCCGCGGCCAAGGGGTTAATATTATGTGTTCAAAGTTTTACTCAGATCTCGCTGCCAATGCTACCGAATGTTAGGGGTGCTGAATAGTAAGGCTGCGTAGCCTTGATTCGCCGTCCATGAGATTATGAGGAGGTCTGCCAATGGGCAAAAACTGCAAATTACACTCAGATTTTAGCACCGGTAGGGCATTCCACTCTGAAAAATCTGTGCGAACAGCACCTCCTCGAAAAAACTATTTTTGAGTTGATTTTGCTGACGCTCACATTCAAAAATCTACTGAGGAAGCAGTCCCCTGACCACGACCTCTCACGACCACCAGCATTCGTAAAATCTCGCCAAGAGCAACATGGAGTCGCAACATTTTCCAATTCCTACTGCAGAATTAAAATTCCACCTGGACCTACTACTTACACCTGAACGCTGTACCTGTTACGTATTAAAGAACCATCCCTCCAACAACTATGTATCTTTACTGTTATTTTGTTTAAAAGTGTGTTGGAAATATTATAACTGGCAAACAATAAATATGTGCACTGTAATTCACATAAAACGAGGGCTCCAAAGAAATGTACTGCCTATTACACCTTCAGCAATGTGTTGATCCTCGATAGATCATTATATTAGCTTCGAATTCAGTGTAACATTCTAAATATTTGAACTGTAAACTATCCTTTCTCCACCCATAGATTTTAAGGAAGCGGGAAACCACGTCATGCTCATGAAAAAACGATTAAATGGGCAGATTGCCAACATTCACTGTTCGCATACGAGAGTGGTAACTAGAAAGGGAAGGGGAGGCCAGCGACCTGTGTGGGAGCAGAATGGAAACCCTATTGCATCACTTAGCAGATCCGCCAGGTTGTATTCCCCTGATAGCCTGATTATAGAACCGTGGCGCACTTCCATCTCATGAGGTAAATGTCCACGCGCTCTAAACACAGATGTGGCAGAGATCTGCAAATAGGAGTCAATGTGTTATAAGCGTTCTCCCGAACTGTCTGTATATTAGTTGGAAACATAAAGACAATGACACATTGTGTTTGAGGGTAGGTGGTTTTGCCTGTGTCGCTGTGTCCGGATGTGCACGTGCGCTTATTCACAAGCAGATGCACACACGCGTTTGTAGACGGCAAAGTTTGCAAATCAGTGGGGTCCTCTGTCTGTCTAGGAGGAAGTAGAGGGAAAATCATGATCATACTGATCCATGTTGGGAAAAATATATTTCTGTCAATTAGGAAGGTACTCGTGCCAATCTTGTAGCAAAGTTGCCCATTTGATATTAGGTTTTTATGTGAGGTCTAGCGCTAAAAAAAAATAATATATATATATATATATAATATCACCAGAGGTATCTTGAGTGATGGGTGTGTCCTCATAACTAGTTACAGACTTCATATTTCGTGATCCATGGCAATGGTGACATATAGGTCTCCAATGTACTTTAGTAAGGCACCTATTGTTTCTCTCGTGTTAAATACATTTTCTTCGTATTTGATATAGGGCAGACCTAGTAAGGAATAGCGAAGAAAATAAATTCTACAGCAATATCATCGCAAACATGAGCTGGTATGCATAGAGCACTGCGTTGTGTCAAGACAGCATTTAGGAAGCACACATTTATTTGTAGATTGAGAACATGCAACTGGACAATACAATGTACATTTTGTTTATCCTTTTACACTACATTTCCTATACCCTTTACAAAATACAAATTATATGTATATGTATATTATATGGGTTGATTTAGAGCCTAGGTTTCAAGGATGAATAACTCAGCCACTAGACTATGTCATCTCCTTTATAAACAAATACACTAAACACACTTATAGATACAGATATAAAGAGAGAGTAAGAGAAGAAAAAAAGTATTACATCACACATAGAAGGAATGAAAAGACTTGAAAGAGAGGCAAACAGGAAAGCATGGGAAAAAAGAACCAAAGACCCCGCAATGGAGGTGGCACATGCCGGGTTTCTGGACCAAAAATGTTCTAAGGAACGCCAGCATGGCTCCCGCTGCGCGGAGGGGCAGTTTTAGCAGCCGCGGGTTGAGATGGGGGTCCCCTGTGTCCAAGTGGAGCTTAGAGAACAATGAGGCACTGATTGGATTAATCCTTATTGGCTGAGGAACCTGAGCAGGGCTGTGGCTTTGAGTAGGTCGGCCTTGCCTCCTGCTTGCAGCTGATCACAAACACGATGCCACCTTACATCGCACCCTTGACTACCGAAGCCTGAGCATTTAGAAACCCAGAAGCCGGACTCGCGAAAATCCACATCATCCTTTTTAGGTATGTTCCCCTCACTTATTAGAACCTATTGTCTTGCTCCCCACCCCCCCAGCTTTTGACGGTCCATAGTCCATATATATCATCGGACCACATTCCTTGTTCCCTCTTTTCTAGGAATCCCTGACTCATCTGACGCAGGAAACCCCCATTCATGCTGATCAAACTCTTACCTTGCCCCCTATTTATAGAGTGCAAAGTGGTAAGCTTTCTTGTACCATAATCTTGGTGTACTTGTATCCATGTTCCCAGGGCCCCCCCTTCCCTAGGGACCATGTTAGAAGAAGTTGTTTCTCACTGATCTGCTCTGAAATCGCTCCCGGTATTCAAACCTTAGATATGTAGTTACCTACCTGAATGAATGTTTGTGAGCACACTGGTTCTTTGCTTGGTAGATTGTTCCTTGGTCTATCCTTGTCTGACCCATGCGTTTTTCCCATTGAGGAAGAACTTATACGTTTTGAGTGACCCTACGTTATCAGAGCTTTGATACACTCGTTGAGCTAGCCTGAAGCATAAACTATTTGAAATCGTGTGACTATGTATTTGCCCCCTGACCTAGAAGTAATACCAACTATGTCAAATGTTTTTAAGAACCCCCCATGCCCGTGTTGGATATGTATTGCTATGTAAAACAAATTTAAATAACAATCCTTCTTTTCCTCCACAGTGTGTGTGTCCCCGCCCCGTGGTCCTCCTTGCCCTGATGAAGGTGCAGCCTAAATAGGCCCTGCATCGAAACGCGCATTGGCGTGACCCACATGGATGGCCCTAGTGTAGTCTCTGTTAAATTACCCCATCCACATTGTTGTGCCTCCATGTTGTAATTTCAGCCCTAGCAGCCATAAGATATGTCCCTTGGAGCCTCAATGTAACCTTATAATTTCATATGTGTGATTGTATTACTTTTGTATTGAGTGAGGTTAAGAGTGAGTGCATTTTTAGTGGATGATTGTGGGAGTGTGTGGGACCTGAATGAATGCATTTTGCTTAATTTTAACTCTGATACACTCTATTTAAGAGTGCTAACCAATGTGTATATATATTCTTTCTAAGCACTTATATGGACTTTCTATATAAACCTAAATCCAACAAATAATCAATAAATTATATATATTTTCATAAAAAAGGCATATTGATGTTGATTTTGTATGATATATGATGTATTGTCAGCTCTGATACGTATCCTTTGTCACCTCCCTTTTGACTGTAAGGATCTCCTTGTGGGACCTTGAAATTAAACCCTGGCAGGGTAGTTCTTGTTTCTATTTAGCTAACGATGCCACCTTAGATCAGTATCTGGGGCTAATGAAGGAACAATGAAGCTAAGAGGAGGAAGTCAGAGGTGCCAGGTGTAAAATCTGGATGGTGTAGAGCAGATGTCATTATGCTGATCAGAGTAGATACTGGGGAGCTGGCTCCTGGACTATAGGGCAGTAGGTCTTGCAATGCAGCAAGCAAAGGGAGTGATGAGGCATTTTGGAGTGAGGGTGAGTTCAGCTCAGTAGGCCGATGGCGTTCCCACATAAAAGCCATTATCACATTGTTCTTCTTTGCTGGATCAGCCAATTACAGCCCTGGAAAGAAAGGCCATTTGAGTGTTGAATGGTGCCTCAGTGGAAAGAACTTGCATTCACATGTCCCCTTTAGGGCCAAAAGACAAGTGTATGGGGAACAAAGAAATATTTCTCCCCTTGTCAGTTGGTGCCATCCTCACACAAGGATGAATTGGTGGATCCTCCGACTGCCACTCTAGCACAAGGTGAGGCACTGCTTCACAATTTTGCTTAAGGACTTGCCAGAAACAATTGGCAGCATTGACCACAAAGTCAGGACTATTGCAACAAATCATAAAAGTAGAGGATCAGGTGAACGACCAGTAGGATGCCGTATATGGATGAGAGCTGTGCCATTTCTGCGATGGTCTAGTTAAAGGCGACGGGGGTTACTGGCCAATACAGTAGGGGCAAGGCATCTAAAGGCTCTTTGTCTCCCCTGTGTTGAGGAAGTTGAATATTTAATGAAAATTATGCTCGTTTCTCCAAATTATTTTGTTAGGACCTGAGGTAATGTGATGTTGGATGTCCACAGGGCGCTACATCTGCCAATTCATGGCCTTGCAGGGAACAAGTCAGTAAGCACTGTGGGGCATATTACCAAGCAATAGCGATAATTATCGCTATTGCTTGGTTAGCGATAAAAATTTATCGCGGAGCTGCGACAATTTTTATCGCAGATAAACCTTGCTATTAGCAAGGTTTATCTCTGAAACGATAAAAATCGGCCGAAATACATGAATATCGCTGTAAAGTCAGCGATATTCATGCATTACCGAGTGAATGCTCTTAGCCATGTTATCCACCTCCCATTGGATAACATGGCTAAGAACTGCTCAGGGCAGGTTTTAGCTTTTGGAGATATTCGCGCTTAGCGCGAATATCTCCAAAAGTTGGTAATAGGAGATAGCGATGTTAGCGACTGTTTCCAGTCGCTAACATCTTGGCACGCTCACTTTGCATATCATTAGTGATAAATTTCTCTGACATGCAAAGCGGGGCCCAAGATGGTCGCTATCTCCTACTAGCTGTCGCTAACTGGTGTTAGCGACAGCTAGGTAATAGGGAGATAATTTTATCTCTGCTTTCTTGGCTTTTAAAGCCAAAAAAGCAGATGTTAGAACTGGGGGTCTCTAGTTGGCAGGGGTAGGTACCACTGTCCAAATAGGGACCCTTGCTTCTAGTAAGGGTAAGGAGGAAACCCTCTGAGATAACCCCTGCTCACCCTCTAGGTAGCTTGGCACGAGCAGTCTAGGTTAACCAGAGGCAATGTGTAAAGTATTTGTACCAACACTCACAGTAACACAGTGAAAACACCACAAACTGACTCCACAACAGTTTAGAAAAATAAAGGTATTTAATCTAAACTACACAAGACCAAAACAACAAAAATCCAACATACACAGTTCAAGAATATGGTTTCAAAAGAGTTCTTATGGTTTGCAATAGAATTCTCTAGGTTGCGATAGAATTCTCTACAGATGCGTGAAAAGTTCACAGTTGCGTCACGTTTACTCACAGTACCCTTTAGTTGCAACAAAGTTCCAAAAGCAGAAGCTGGTGCGGTGGAAAAAAAGCGATGCGTTGCTCCTGAGACCCTGGGGAGGCGTTTGCGACAGCCCCGCTGCAGCAGCGGGCGTGTTGCGACGAATCCGGTCTGTATGGGGAGGAAGGCCACTTGTATGGATTCCGGTGCGGAGGTCCGTAGGAAGTTTGTTCTCGCAAAGGGCACAATGCGACGATCTTTGGCGTTTCGACGATCTCCAGGGCGTTGATGCGCGGACCAGCGGTGATCTTCTCTCTCGCAGCTCCTCGACGCGATGGTTTCTGCGATGACACTCGCAGCGACGTGATGCGGTCCACAAGCAAGCGGTGCGGTGATCTCACCCAGCGACGACAGGCTCTGCGACGACACTCGCAGCGATGTTCGACTTTCCCGCACCGGTCTGGTGCGTCCCGCAAACAAAGGATGCGACGTCTCTGGCAGCGGCGTCAGGCGCTGCGACAATCTCGACCTCTGTAGTGGCGGGAAACTTCTCGCACTGTCGGGGATGCGCTCCGCAAGCGATCGATGCAACACTTTTCAGTTTCAAAAGTCTCTAAAGCTTAGTTTCAAGCTTCCCAGCACAGGTACAACTTCCAGAGGCCCCACAACTGGATCAAGCACTCTAGGAAGGACAGAACTCTCTCAGCAGAGTTCAGGGAAGCTGGGGGTGAAGTCCTTTTGTTCCTGGGACTTCAGAACAGGGAGCCAGCTCTACTCAGGCCCTTGGAGATTCCTTCAAGCCAGGGGACACAGCTCAGCAGCAAAGTCCTTCCCCTCTCCTTGGCAGCAAAGCAACAGGTCAGTCCAGCAGAGCAACAGCAGGACAGTCTTCCTTCTTCAGTTTCAGCTTTCTCCTTGGCAGAGGTTCCTTCTTGATTCCAGGATGATCTAATTTTCTGTTGTCAGAGGTCCTGTACTTATACCCCTAAAGTCTTTGTTCTCTCTGTGCATGTGGGCCCTGAGACCGGTCTAAACCAGTTCTGGGTGGTTCCTGAGTACTTTGTTTTGCTGTCTTCTTCCTTCCTTTCAGAGTGAGGGGAAGGGTCGTCAGCCGCCCAGCAGGAGGTGGAGCCAGCATTGTGGATGGCGGGCACAGCCCTATTCAGGCCCAGGTGCTAACTCCTCCCACCACTCCAGTTGCAAATGCAGTCATTCCGCCTAGGGCTGACTCAGCCAGCCTCCTGGGGAATCCCCAGCCCCTGTCACTCTCAAACCAGACAGTCAATACACAAACAGGCCCAGGCACACAGAAGGGTCAGACAAGAGAACAACAACTTTCTAAAAGTGCTGTTCTCAAACACAGGATTTAAAAACAAACATTCCTAAAATATGTGTTATTAAATTCTGAGTTCAGGGATACTAGATACTTATGTCCTATCTTGTTCCTATAGGAAGAAATTCTGTTAACCACTGTAGCCAGCATCCCCCATGTTAACCTATGGAGCAAGATAGCCTTACAGTAGTGAAAAACGAAAATGGCTGCCATTCACTACCAGAGCATGTTACCTGCACTAGTACATGCTCTACCTTTTACATACACTGCACCCTGCCCAGGGGGGTACCTTGGGCCTTCCATAGGGGTGACTGATGTGCACAAAAAGGGAAGGGTTAGGCCTGACCAGGAGGACATGGCAGTTCTAAACTGCACACAGGCACTGCTGTGTCAGGCCTGAGACATCATTTTAGGGCTACTCCTGTGGGTGGCACAATCAGTGCTGCAGGCCCACTAGTAGCATTTGTCATCACCAGCCCTGGCACAGCCAGTGCACTTTACTAGGGACTTCATGGTGATACAAATATGCCAAACATGTATATCCAATCAGAATAGCAATGTACATAGGGAGCACTTCCACTCTGGCACTGATCAGCAGTGGCAGAGCGTCCAAAAGCATCTAAACCAGCAAAAACGAAATCCAGCACAGCATCAAAAATACAGGAGGTAGAGGCAAAAAGATAGGGGAAACCACGCCAAAGATGCCAGGTCTAACAGCGGAGATAAATCCCTTGATAATATGCCCCTGTATTGTCTTAGTCAGGCTAGAAATGCCACAAACGTTGGATGCTGTTACTCAGGTAGCCTCCAAAAACCAACGGTAACCTATAGAGGTAATAAAATACTGATGCTCCCTGACTTGCACAGGACCACAGAAAGCAGGATTGAGCTTCAGACAGTCAAGGACGCACCGGTAGCAGGCGAGGTACCGACGGACAGGTAGGGCCCCACACCATCAAATGGTTACTTGTAGTGTCTCTTTTTTTAGCCATTTTATCGCTAGTAACAGTTCTCCAAGGAGTGGCCCAGCCCTCCATTGGCAGTTATTTTATTCCTGCATAGTTCTACAGTCATTTTCCTTGTACTGGGTTGAGTCCCTCTTTTCTGTTTAAAGCTAGTTTGTGTTAAGAATACTTTTGGAGATGGGAGCTAGTATTGTTGTTAGTCCCTTTTGCTATTTTTCAAAGGTACTTCCTTGTCCATTTCCTTCCTTAACTAGAGCGGGGCCTCCCCTTTTTCCCGAGTGGGTTCCGGGTGAGGTGAGGCGTACTCCCACATAATGCTGGGTAAGTCACTATATTCATTACTATAGTTGTGATTTTTTACACTGATTGAAATGTAACAGTATAGTCAGCGGGGAGAGATTGTCTCCATCGCCCTGTTTGTGTGCCTTAGCATCTTGTGCTTGTTGTTCCTAGAATCTGTTGTGCACTATATGGTTTTTGATCCACGCTTATGTTTCTTCCTTAGGAGATACATATTATTTTGGACTTCCTACAGTATTCATCTGGGCTCAGAGGAACTGGTAGGATTTATCCAATTATACACTAGCGTGTCTCACTCATTTTTTTGCAGTCGCAGTTTCCCAAATGGTCCTGAAGAAAGCTAAGACCAATAGTCAATACAGCTGAAACATGTCGACCTTCACTCACTTTGCCTGCATATAGTTATTATTTCAAACTATTTTGGCATTTTTAATCTTGATCCGAGTGCCATACTGATTAAAATTAATTCTGGCCCTTGGAATCAATTTTACTTTCACGTTTTTCACTTTAATTTCTTGCACTGCACCCCATTAGCATCACCAGTGAAGCCCAGTGGTCTGTATTTACACCATGTTAATCCATCTCCGCACCATGACTAGGTGCAATGTTTGAGAATTGGATTGGTGACATCTCCCGCATGACGACATTCCACCATATGGGTGGGCTGATGGGAATTTTTCCTAACAGACCCGGGCCATCACTTTTAGTGCTACTAATGGTTTTGGGGCACTAGTTCCAGTTGCGGCACATTTACTGGTTTCTGACCAGGCCACTTTTTGTTTATTGGTTGGATGTGCTTATCTCTTTGGCAGCAGGAAAACGTTTGTGTTCAGTGTGGGGGAATGGTATACTCCTTTACTGATCCCTGGGCAGTAATGAACATTTGGAGAACCAGAGAACGAGTTCCCAGTATGAAGAAGCAGAGGGGAGTTCAGAGACAATGTGATGAGGGTGGTCACGAGATGGCTGTAAGGTCAAACCAGATACCATGGGGTTAAGAAACAGTGGAGCTGGTTTCCAATAATTGCTTTGTTTTTCTAGGTGTATCTTGTACCCCCGTTCCACTTATTTTATACTGTAGGGAATACAGTCTGAGAATATACTATGATGGGTGTGGGGGTTCTATATAAGGTAGTGAGTAGATACTGTAATGAGACATTTTGTATTGTTAGACTTTACTCTGCAGAGCAACGTAATGCGTACCTGTGTCTCGGTGCAATATAAAACGTTTTAAAACAAAAAGAGGCACAAAATGGGAAAGACTCGAGTATTATAATAAAAAGAGACTTGATAAACCTTGAGACTGCATTCCCCTTAGTGTCAGGGGGCTGCGGTTCTGAACTGACGCTTGCAAATGTTACCTTTGACCTCATTTCAACAGAAGCATATGATCCATAATTCAAAGAGTGAAGCGAAAGAAGATACAGTCTGCGAAGCAAGGTGTCAGCCAGTGTCAGCGTGTGTTCGCTGATGGAAAATCTCTGTAGCTCTAAAGAGGAGAAAAGATCCCTTTGGAGAATTGCTCCTAATTACCCTTACTCTGTTCATGAAACTGTTGAACTAAAGCCATAAAGTCTTGCCAGCCGTGTAATAGAAAGCTGTGTCATGCACGGAGTGTTCATAGTGTATTCATTGCAGAACCATATAAGAAAAGGTGAACACTGAACATACCAAGGGTCTTTTAATATTTATACTATGGTCAGCACCTATTTTCGGTGTCCGGACTCAAACATACCAAAAGGTTTCAAAGGAGAGAGAAGTGAGGGATCAAAAAAAATGAGAAGAATACCCATCAGCCCACCCATTGGCGGAGCTTCATCATCTGTTTTTTTTTTTTAAAGATGGTATCCGCGAGACACCTCCTCAGAGTGTTTCTGGAGGATTGCTAGTATCGGATCATCCAGTAAGACCATCAACCAATAGATGAGAGTTTTTAGGCTGAAGGGGCAAGTTGCAGTGCTCAAAAAGTGTGAAAAGTATGAACAAATATAGTGGTGATTTAAAAATACCTGTTTTGATGTCTAAGAAAGCTTTATTAGGTGCGACCATCAAAACGGCATAGTTAAAAACAGAGTGAAAATAGTATATAAAGAATTACTATCCATCAAAGATTATAGTTGGTCAACATGTTTCAGCCTCCACGGGCTTTCATCAGGACCTATGATGTACACTACTGCAACACTTACCACAAGACGTGATAATCAGTGAAGATTATGTAGACCTACCAGTGTTTGTAGCTGTGAAATGGTCTCATATCTTAATGTCAAAACCTCTCCTACGAAACAGGAAACAGAAGAGAATATACACAAAACAGAGCAGGTATCAAAAATAAAGAAACGCATTTGATGTGCTATACTAGATGTCTCCACATATGGTATATTCCACTCACCCATATATGTAGGGGGGAACGACCTCACCTCGCCTGGCACTCGCTCAGGACAAAGAGGCCACACTCTGGATCAAGATAAAAACATGAAAAGTTGTATGTGACGTGTACATTTATGCCAGAGTGTACTAAATACACCAATGTAGGTATTTTTAAATCACCACTATATTTGTTCATACTTTTCACACTTTTTGAGCACTGCAACTTGCCCCTTCAGCCTAAAAACTCTCATCTATTGGTTGATGGTCTTACTGGATGATCCGATACTAGCAATCCTCAAGAAACACTCTGAGGAGGTGTCTAGCGGATACCATCTTTTAAAAAAAACCAGATGATGAAGCTCCGCCAATGGGTGGGCTGATGGGTATTCTTCTCATTTTTTTGATCCCTCACTTCTCTCTCCTTTGAAACCGCCTGGATAACCTTTTGGTATGTTTGAGTCCGGACACCGAAAATAGGTGCTGACCATAGTATAAATATTAAAAGACCCTTGGTATCTTCCGTGTGTTATTAAATCATTTAGTTGGGGGACAAGATACAAGCAGGTCTATAAATACTAATTCCCCTTGGACCCCTTTTCATATTTTGTTTTTTTGGAACACTGAACATGCCTACGTCCGCGCGGTGCAGTCCTGTCATGCCCACTTGATCTGATCCCATCTTACACTACACCTGACTTGTAAGTGAATCTTGCTTAGCTTAATAGTTGTTGCTTTCTACCTTGATACACACCTATTTACTAAACTTTTGAGCATGAGTGTTTTCTGGAATCTCTCCCACCTACATGGGTCTAAATGTGTCTCTTTCTGATGGAACTCGTGTGCCTACCTGACAAGGGACTACTTTGTTGTTTGATTTACACTGCTGCCAAGGACCAGCAGCTAGTGGGTCAGGGGATGAGTAAATCAAGCAATCTGGTGATCAGGAGAAGTGTGGCTCACTGGTTAGAGGAGGCAGACCTGGAAGCAGAGGTCAGCCCGGGACCAGGGTTCAATTCCCGGCTCGGCGGGGTCTTGAGTCCTAAAATGTCCATGACAATTCTCGCTCCGGTGCCTACTCGATTCACAGGTTCACACTCTGCGACTCTGGGCAATAGCTTGCTTAATCTCCACAACGGCCCCTCGCGGCGGGATGCCTGGCTTTCACCTTGCGGATACTCTGCCGGGGTTATCTCACAGGGGAATACCAGGACGGGTTTCCTAAGCAAGCGCTTAGAAACCGCTTGGTGATTTGCGCTATATAAATTCCTGTACATTTACATTTACATTTGGTTCCCATTCACAAGAAGCCTACCGAGGTCTGGATGTCCGGACCTCCAGTTCACCACCCGCATTAAACTACGAAATAAAGTGACAACCAAGAATAAAGTCCTTACACACACTCCTACATCCAGCATCCAATACCCTGCCCTTTCTTCACAATTTGATGCAACAGTTTACTTTGCCTTGCACCACTAGAGGGCCCATGGATCTTCCCCAACCCGCGTCTGCCAAAGGTTGCGGTAGGCTGAAACAACCTTAAAGCACTTACATTCAGCCATGTTGATGCAGCTGCCAGTCTGTTTGCAAGTAATACATTCAAAATGGCTTTGCTTGAGAAGGCTGACTACATCTTGCACAGACTGGTAACTCCTCAAACTCATCCTATTTCCTATATTCCACCATATACAATTTTAGCAGCTTTTACAACTGCAACAGCTCCTGCCTGGGACAAAGGGTGCAACAAGTTCCTCTCCTTATCTAAGGTAAGAAATATCTACGGAAAAATCATCTTATAAGGTCAGGCTACTCCTCTCTGCTATCAGACCATCAACCTCCCCTCCTACACCTGACTTCCCTGCAATGCTTCTGAATCCTACACTAATCAAGAGTGTCTGTCATAACTACATTTGCCTTTGCACCCCAGTACTGTGCCCTTGGTCTTATCTCCTTGTTCATGGCATTGTCACTCTCCAGATCAAAGAAGCCCTTTCTAACCCAGTCTCAAAAAGAGAATACTTGAACCCATGGGCCTCAACAACGGCCAGCCAGGCACAACAATAAATAGATGTAAAGCACTTGCATTGCTTACCGCGCTCTTCTTTCCCTTCATTGCATGATGGGACGCAGCCACTTATGTCAGGATAATAGCACCACTGTGGTCAGTTAAGCATGACTTCAAAAAGCTTCTCACATAGGTCATGCTGCAATTCTACACTCTTCCAACCAAGAACTCTTCCATATTGTAGAGTGCCACCTGTTAACTAATGTGCTAGAGTGCCTCAGCGGGGATATGATGTGCTCTGTAACTGAAGTTTCAGTGCAATGCATAACAACATAGCCTTCCCCTGGCAAGTGTTCAAGAAAGTTGTTACAATACAGTTAAATCATTTCCTACAACAAGCAACAAGTACGTTTGTAGAACACCTGACAGCTTAAAGAGGATGATAAGGCTGTCTTGAAGAAATCTAAAACATGAGGGATTACATTCAAGTATATAAGTAACACAGTGAAAGATAAAAAAAGACAAAAGTTGAGATTGTTCAATTAACACCTGTTTGTGCCAAAAAGACTGGAGGTAAATGTGCTGCTTCACTGAAAGAAAGGAAGAAGGCGTGGCTTGAGATTTTACATGTACACAGCTAAAGTGAAAGCCCTTACCCTGGAACAAATGGTGAAATAGACAGTTGGAAGTTGATTACTGGTATTTTTTTTAATTGAGAAATCAGCATTGGAATACAAAATAAGGTACAAAGTAAATACAACTACTCAACAATATTTATGTATTTATTCAGGAGATTTATTGAGTGCACAAATACCCGTAGGTGTCTCGGCGCATGTGGATACACTAACTGTATGGCAAGGATTATTGATTGAAAAGCCAAGTCTTTAGCTTCTTACCAAATGTTAACAAGGATGTGATGATCTTAATTTGATATGGTAGGCTATTCCAAAGTTTGACGGTTGTAATTATGAAAGATCTGTCACCCCATGATACTTTCTTTGTTTTTGGAACCTCTAAGAGGCCTGCTGTGGAGGATCGTAGAGACCGTGCTGGCCTGTAAGGACATAGAGATTGTTTCAGAAACGCCGGTCCAGAGGCATGAATTGCTTTAAAAGCAATGCATAATGCTTTGAATTTTGTTCTGTGCCTTACCGGCAGCCAATGGAGCTGTCTGATGATTTTAGAAATTGGTTTGAACTTAGCTGTCCCTGTAATCAGTCTGGCTGCCGCATTCTGCACCAACTGCAGCTTGTTCAATACTCTTTCTTGGGCGTTAACAAAGAGTCTGTTGCAGTAGTTGATGCGTGCCATCACCAGAGTGCTGACTAGAGTTGTAATCATTTTGATAGGGAGGTAGGGGAGAAGTTTCCTAATCATTCTTATAGTGAAGAACGAGTTTACTGTCAAAAATGACCCCCAGGTTTCTGACCTTGGCTACCGGAGTGGGAGGAGGTCCAAGATCTGCTTGCCACCACGTGGGAGACCAGGCCGGAGAGAGATTGCCGAAGACCATCACCTCTGTTTTATCTGAGTTTAGTTTAAGGCAATTCTCAGTCATCCACTCACTTATTGCAAGCATTCCAAGTTGGAAATTGCGGGCCATTTTCTGTCCATTGTTATTAACAGCCAACACCAGCTGAGTATCGTCTGTGTATGATGTTAAAGCCAGGTGATGCGATTTAATGATCCTCCCCAAGACAGACACATAGATGTTAAAAAGTGTCGGACTTAGCGAGGATCCCTGGGGAACACCACAAGGCAAGATAAATGGTGACGAGTTGAATTTGCCAAAAGATACAGACTGTTCACGATTAGCGAGGAAGGAGGAAAGAAGGGATATAGCACATTGTGATATTCCTGCCGCCGTGACATGGTCGATCAAAGTAACATGACCGACCGTGTCAAAGGCCGCAGAGAGGTCAAGCAGTATGAGAGCTGCCACACCCTCCCACCATCTAAAATCATCCTGATTTCGTTGGATGCTTTAATTAGGGCAGTTTCTGTTCCATGCCCTCTCCTGAATCCGAATTGAGAGTCGTCTAAACAGTTGTTTTATTCAATGTAGTCTGAGATCTGCGCATTCATGATTTTTTCCACAATTTTAGCTGGAAAAGGGAGGCAGGCTATGGGCCTGTAGCTGGTGACATTAGTGGGATCGAGAGTGCTTTTTTTGATTAAAGGTTTGATAACAGTATTTTTCCAAATGGAACGGAATACACCTGATTTGAACAAAGCATTAAAGATCTCAGTAAGCTTATAGCCAATAATCTCAGGTGATAGTTTGAATATAGATGGAGGGCAAGGATCATCCGGGAAGCCAGAGTTGATGGCAGTGAGAAGGTGGGATACCAGATCCGGGGACACCTGGCTAAAATTCTGGAAAGTCAGAATAGTTTTGGTGTAAATAGCCGAGCTAGCAGTTTCACGACTGTCTTTAAGAGCTGTTAGTGAGGGTGGTAAAAGGAGTTCAGTGGTAGTTTGTGTCTTAAAATGTGAGTAGATAGCACAGACTTTTCCTTGGAAATAAGTTGCCAAAGAATCACACATATCTTGAGTAGCATCTACGGAGACGGATTTGTCTTGTCCCGATAGTTGTGTGACAACCTGATAAAGACGTTTAACTAAATCGTGCGTGATTCAATTTGACTGCTGTAAAATTTACTTTTTTCAAGGATGACCAAATGTTTATATTTGGTCAGTTTTTGTTTGTAACATAATCTCTCAGCAGGATCGTAGTGTAGTCGCCATTTTCGTTCATGCCGTCTACAACTTTGTTTTTCAAGCTTGAGGGTCTGGTTGAACCAGGATGCAGAGCTCGGGACCCTGTTAGTAGAACTTTTCTTTGTGGGAACTATTACATTGACTGTATCCTGAATCCAGTTAGTATAGTTAATGGCTGCCATCTCAGCATCGGAGATGACAGGTATCTGAGAGGCATGAAGTTTAGAGTTAAATTCGGCCACGTCAATACTCTTCCATGCTTTAAATTTTGTGGGGGACGGGGGCTTAGTGGGCAGAATAGAGCTAGTCTTTGTTTTAATATCAAATAGGACCGCAGAATGATCCGTCCATGTTAAAGGGAGAGTATCTTCTAAGGTAAGTAAGTTATGGTTAGATAAAAGGCCATTTATGTGCGGCCCGCGGAGTGGGTCGGGGATAGAACTAATTGCCTAAGGCCTACCGCTTCATTTTCAGACAGAAGGGCCATAGTATCAGGATTGTCATGAGCCTCCAGATGGAAATTAAAATCTCCTAAAATGGTAACATTATTTTCCCCTGCCACGGGTTCAAGGAGGCAGCCCAAGGTGGTCAGAAAAGCAGTTTGAGGACCCAGGGGGCGATAAAGAAGAATGTCTTTGACTGAGTTCGAATAAGGAGTTAAAATCAAGGAGTTTAAAACAATAATATAAACAAACAAAAAAAGAAGAGTAAAAAAGGCTAGTAAATGAATCCGACCATAATAACTTAAATCAGCAAATCAATGAGTGGTCGCAATAAAACGACTCTTCGGTTTACCTTCACAACCCTTCTTCTTAGAAGCACTGGTTACTCGTTTATAAATTTGTTATACAAATGCCCACCTTGCTTTGATAAGAGGGGGTGTAGGCTCTTTACAATGCATGTCAATACATAAACGTGCTCAGAAAAGGGGGTGGTGATGAACAGAGTGTCTGAATTAAGCAGACCACTCTTACCCAGTCCAAAGATCAGGGCTTGATCCATCACCGTTATTTAGCTCACTGCCCCATCCCAGCTCAGAACCTGGCTATATGCAAATTAGTCTGTCCCTGGCCCAGTGCATCACTTGGAACAGGGCAGACCAAACTACCAAGCCAATTCTTCACCAGAAAGGAGACAACCTACCGGGGACCGGTTTCTGGCATTTCAGCCTCTTCGGCCCGGCTTGCTTGAATCCTGATGGAGCAGTGAGCAAGGGACTCATGTCTGAGTATACCCTGCCACACCTATAGTGGCCAAAAACGATTCAGAAAAGGGGGTGGTGATGAACAGAGTGTCTGAATTAAGCAGACCACTCTTACCCAGTCCAAAGATCAGGGCTTGATCCATCACCGTTATTTAGCTCACTGCCCCATCCCAGCTCAGAACCTGGCTATATGCAAATTAGTCTGTCCCTGGCCCAGTGCATCACTTGGAACAGGGCAGACCAAACTACCAAGCCAATTCTTCACCAGAAAGGAGACAAGCTACCGGGGACCGGTTTCTGGCATTTCAGCCTCTTCGGCCCGGCTTGCTTGAATCCTGATGGAGCAGTGAGCAAGGGACTCATGTCTGAGTATACCCTGCCACACCTATAGTGGCCAAAAACGATTCAGAAAAGGGGGTGGTGATGAACAGAGTGTCTGAATTAAGCAGACCACTCTTACCCAGTCCAAAGATCAGGGCTTGATCCATCACCGTTATTTAGCTCACTGCCCCATCCCAGCTCAGAACCTGGCTATATGCAAATTAGTCTGTCCCTGGCCCAGTGCATCACTTGGAACAGGGCAGACCAAACTACCAAGCCAATTCTTCACCAGAAAGGAGACAAGCTACCGGGGACCGGTTTCTGGCATTACAGCCTCTTCGGCCCGGCTTGCTTGAATCCTGATGGAGCAGTGAGCAAGGGACTCATGTCTGAGTATACCCTGCCACACCTATAGTGGCCAAAAACGATTCAGAAAAGGGGGTGGTGATGAACAGAGTGTCTGAATTAAGCAGACCACTCTTACCCAGTCCAAAGATCAGGGCTTGATCCATCACCGTTATTTAGCTCACTGCCCCATCCCAGCTCAGAACCTGGCTATATGCAAATTAGTCTGTCCCTGGCCCAGTGCATCACTTGGAACAGGGCAGACCAAACTACCAAGCCAATTCTTCACCAGAAAGGAGACAAGCTACCGGGGACCGGTTTCTGGCATTACAGCCTCTTCGGCCCGGCTTGCTTGAATCCTGATGGAGCAGTGAGCAAGGGACTCATGTCTGAGTATACCCTGCCACACCTATAGTGGCCAAAAACGATTCAGAAAAGGGGGTGGTGATGAACAGAGTGTCTGAATTAAGCAGACCACTCTTACCCAGTCCAAAGATCAGGGCTTGATCCATCACCGTTATTTAGCTCACTGCCCCAGTGTAAGAATTGGCTTTTGTAGTCTGGTCTGCCCTGTTCCCATGATGCACTGGGCCAGGGACAGACTAATTTGCATACAGCCAGGTTCTGAAACTGGGATGGTGCAATGAGCTAAAAAACGGTGTTGGATCTAGCCCTGATCTCTTGACTGGGTGAGAGTACTCTGCTTAATTCAGAGACTCTGTCCATCACCACCCCTTGTTGTAAATAATTTTGTCCACCCTAAGCGTGGAAGGGTATACTCAGATGTGAGTCCCTTGCTCATTGCACCATCAGGATTCAAGCAAGCCGGGCCGAAGACGCCTGAAATGGCAGAAACCGGTCCCCGGAAGCTTGTTTCCTTCCCAGTGTAAGAATTGGCTTTTGTAGTCTGGTCTGCCCTGTTCCCATGATGCACTGGGCCAGGGACAGACTAATTTGCATACAGCCAGGTTCTGAAACTGGGATGGTGCAATGAGCTAAAAAACGGTGTTGGATCTAGCCCTGATCTCTTGACTGGGTGAGAGTACTCTGCTTAATTCAGAGACTCTGTCCATCACCACCCCTTGTTGTAAATAATTTTGTCCACCCTAAGCGTGGAAGGGTATACTCAGATGTGAGTCCCTTGCTCATTGCACCATCAGGATTCAAGCAAGCCGGGCCGAAGACGCCTGAAATGGCAGAAACCGGTCCCCGGAAGCTTGTTTCCTTCCCAGTGTAAGAATTGGCTTTTGTAGTCTGGTCTGCCCTGTTCCCATGATGCACTGGGCCAGGGACAGACTAATTTGCATACAGCCAGGTTCTGAAACTGGGATGGTGCAATGAGCTAAAAAACGGTGTTGGATCTAGCCCTGATCTCTTGACTGGGTGAGAGTACTCTGCTTAATTCAGAGACTCTGTCCATCACCACCCCTTGTTGTAAATAATTTTGTCCACCCTAAGCGTGGAAGGGTATACTCAGATGTGAGTCCCTTGCTCATTGCACCATCAGGATTCAAGCAAGCCGGGCCGAAGACGCCTGAAATGGCAGAAACCGGTCCCCGGAAGCTTGTTTCCTTCCCAGTGTAAGAATTGGCTTTTGTAGTCTGGTCTGCCCTGTTC
Organism: Lissotriton helveticus; assembly: GCF_964261635.1. Classification (NCBI taxonomy): domain Eukaryota; kingdom Metazoa; phylum Chordata; class Amphibia; order Caudata; family Salamandridae; genus Lissotriton; species Lissotriton helveticus. Next base: position 994,584,825 of record NC_136059.1, on the reverse strand, counting down.
CCATGATGCACTGGGCCAGGGACAGACTAATTTGCATACAGCCAGGTTCTGAAACTGGGATGGTGCAATGAGCTAAAAAACGGTGTTGGATCTAGCCCTGATCTCTTGACTGGGTGAGAGTACTCTGCTTAATTCAGAGACTCTGTCCATCACCACCCCTTGTTGTAAATAATTTTGTCCACCCTAAGCATGGAAGGGTATACTCAGATGTGAGTCCCTTGCTCATTGCACCATCAGGATTCAAGCAAGCCGGGCCGAAGACGCCTGAAATGGCAGAAACCGGTCCCCGGAAGCTTGTTTCCTTCCCAGTGTAAGAATTGGCTTTTGTAGTCTGGTCTGCCCTGTTCCCATGATGCACTGGGCCAGGGACAGACTAATTTGCATACAGCCAGGTTCTGAAACTGGGATGGTGCAATGAGCTAAAAAACGGTGTTGGGTCTAGCCCTGATCTCTTGACTGGGTGAGAGTACTCTGCTTAATTCAGAGACTCTGTCCATCACCACCCCTTGTTGTAAATAATTTTGTCCACCCTAAGCGTGGAAGGGTATACTCAGATGTGAGTCCCTTGCTCATTGCACCATCAGGATTCAAGCAAGCCGGGCCGAAGACGCCTGAAATGGCAGAAACCGGTCCCTGGAAGCTTGTTTCCTTCCCAGTGTAAGAATTGGCTTTTGTAGTCTGGTCTGCCCTGTTCCCATGATGCACTGGGCCAGGGACAGACTAATTTGCATACAGCCAGGTTCTGAAACTGGGATGGTGCAATGAGCTAAAAAACGGTGTTGGATCTAGCCCTGATCTCTTGACTGGGTGAGAGTACTCTGCTTAATTCAGAGACTCTGTCCATCACCACCCCTTGTTGTAAATAATTTTGTCCACCCTAAGCGTGGAAGGGTATACTCAGATGTGAGTCCCTTGCTCATTGCACCATCAGGATTCAAGCAAGCCGGGCCGAAGACGCCTGAAATGGCAGAAACCGGTCCCCGGAAGCTTGTTTCCTTCCCAGTGTAAGAATTGGCTTTTGTAGTCTGGTCTGCCCTGTTCCCATGATGCACTGGGCCAGGGACAGACTAATTTGCATACAGCCAGGTTCTGAAACTGGGATGGTGCAATAAGCGAAAAAACGGTGTTGGATCTAGCCCTGATCTCTTGACTGGGTGAGAGTACTCTGCTTAATTCAGAGACTCTGTCCATCACCACCCCTTGTTGTAAATAATTTTGTCCACCCTAAGCGTGGAAGGGTATACTCAGATGTGAGTCCCTTGCTCATTGCACCATCAGGATTCAAGCAAGCCGGGCCGAAGACGCCTGAAATGGCAGAAACCGGTCCCCGGAAGCTTGTTTCCTTCCCAGTGTAAGAATTGGCTTTTGTAGTCTGGTCTGCCCTGTTCCCATGATGCACTGGGCCAGGGACAGACTAATTTGCATACAGCCAGGTTCTGAAACTGGGATGGTGCAATGAGCTAAAAAACGGTGTTGGATCTAGCCCTGATCTCTTGACTGGGTGCGAGTACTCTGCTTAATTCAGAGACTCTGTCCATCACCACCCCTTGTTGTAAATAATTTTGTCCACCCTAAGCGTGGAAGGGTATACTCAGATGTGAGTCCCTTGCTCATTGCACCATCAGGATTCAAGCAAGCCGGGCCGAAGACGCCTGAAATGGCAGAAACCGGTCCCCGGAAGCTTGTTTCCTTCCCAGTGTAAGAATTGGCTTTTGTAGTCTGGTCTGCCCTGTTCCCATGATGCACTGGGCCAGGGACAGACTAATTTGCATACAGCCAGGTTCTGAAACTGGGATGGTGCAATGAGCTAAAAAACGCTGTTGGATCTAGCCCTGATCTCTTGACTGGGTGAGAGTACTCTGCTTAATTCAGAGACTCTGTCCATCACCACCCCTTGTTGTAAATAATTTTGTCCACCCTAAGCGTGGAAGGGTATACTCAGATGTGAGTCCCTTGCTCATTGCACCATCAGGATTCAAGCAAGCCGGGCCGAAGACGCCTGAAATGGCAGAAACCGGTCCCCGGAAGCTTGTTTCCTTCCCAGTGTAAGAATTGGCTTTTGTAGTCTGGTCTGCCCTGTTCCCATGATGCACTGGGCCAGGGACAGACTAATTTGCATACAGCCAGGTTCTGAAACTGGGATGGTGCAATGAGCTAAAAAACGGTGTTGGATCTAGCCCTGATCTCTTGACTGGGTGAGAGTACTCTGCTTAATTCAGAGACTCTGTCCATCACCACCCCTTGTTGTAAATAATTTTGTCCACCCTAAGCGTGGAAGGGTATACTCAGATGTGAGTCCCTTGCTCATTGCACCATCAGGATTCAAGCAAGCCGGGCCGAAGACGCCTGAAATGGCAGAAACCGGTCCCCGGAAGCTTGTTTCCTTCCCAGTGTAAGAATTGGCTTTTGTAGTCTGGTCTGCCCTGTTCCCATGATGCACTGGGCCAGGGACAGACTAATTTGCATACAGCCAGGTTCTGAAACTGGGATGGTGCAATGAGCTAAAAAACGGTGTTGGATCTAGCCCTGATCTCTTGACTGGGTGCGAGTATTCTGCTTAATTCAGAGACTCTGTCCATCACCACCCCTTGTTGTAAATAATTTTGTCCACCCTAAGCGTGGAAGGGTATACTCAGATGTGAGTCCCTTGCTCATTGCACCATCAGGATTCAAGCAAGCCGGGCCGAAGACGCCTGAAATGGCAGAAACCGGTCCCCGGAAGCTTGTTTCCTTCCCAGTGTAAGAATTGGCTTTTGTAGTCTGGTCTGCCCTGTTCCCATGATGCACTGGGCCAGGGACAGACTAATTTGCATACAGCCAGGTTCTGAAACTGGGATGGTGCAATGAGCTAAAAAACGGTGTTGGATCTAGCCCTGATCTCTTGACTGGGTGAGAGTACTCTGCTTAATTCAGAGACTCTGTCCATCACCACCCCTTGTTGTAAATAATACATAAACGTGCAACATTGATGGCTATGAAACATAATAAGGCATCACAAAATTCAACATTATAAGTTATGCCGAACTGTATTGTAAAAGCATTCAATACTATATCAGAGTAGGTTATCCCACTTAGCATTTTAGAAATTGCATCTGAGAACAGGGTCAATGTAACACAGCTGAAAATGTAAATCATCTGCTTCTTCTAACATACATGTATGACAATTTGAATCAGATGAGCACCTGCAATGGAATTAGCAATGCAGGAGTATAATACAAATGTTAGGCCTGTCATCCTTGGTGTGGTTTTCCCCACTAACATTTTGACTTCAACTCTCCTGTTTTGCTGACTTCATTTTTTCCGTTTTAGGACTCTGCATACTTTGCCACTAATAACCAATGCTAAAATGCTTGTGCTCTCTCCTTAAAACTTTGTAGGATTGGCTTTTACCCAATCGAAATTTAATTTACTTCTACATTTGTAGTAAAGTGGCACTACTTGTCCCCAGGGCCTGTAAATTAAATGCTACTGGTGAGCCTGTAACACTGATTGTGCCATCCACTTAAGTAGCCCTTTAACCCCTTGCACGCTGATGACGAGCTGGGCTTGTCATGAGGTAGCCTCCTGCTACGCTGATGACGAGCCCAGCTCGTCACGTAACATGCGGTTTCTTAGATGTTCGCGTACGAGCGGAATTCCGCCCGCACGCATGCGGTTAAACATGTCTCAGGCCTGCCATTGTAGCCTCTGTGTACAATTCTAAACTGCCATGTCGATCTGGCAAACTAAACCTTTTGCCAGGCCCAGGACTTCCTTTTTAATACATACAAGTCACCACTTGCGTAGACTCTGGACAGCCCTGAGGGCAGTGTGCAGTGTATTTACAAAGTGGAACAGGTACTTTTGAGTTTTACATGTCCTGACAGGTAACCTACATTTATATATTGTGGTTACCACCATCCCTATCTACCAGCTGTGGTTCGTGCATGTAACAGTGGTGGGGCGGTGGGGCGGTGGGGCCGGGTAAGTGGGGATTTAGAGGGATGATGCAGAGGGAAAATTAAACAAATAATTAATGTTCCCTCTGCATTGTCCCTCGAAATCCCCCTTTACCTGGCCCCACCGCCGTTACCTGCAGCACCTGTCTACCAATATTTTCTCTCTCATGTGGCTCTGCGCACTTATTACAGGTTCCACGTAAAGACTATTATTCATTTATTGCGGAACAGGGAGAACGAGGACAATGGGGATGATGAAAGTGCTGTTTCATCAAATCAGAGGAACGTAAAAGTGCAGTTCCTGCCTGCTGTTGAGCAACCCAGAAAACTGCAACCCTGTCGCAACAGATTACTGCCTCTCTCCAGGGAGCCCTGGAAAACAAGAGAAGATACCGAGTATGCTAGCCTAAATCCTTGAGAGCTGAATTATACTGTTAATTTGTATCAGGGTACCCCCTAAACATAGATATTAGAAACACCTTTGTCAAATGAATGGATGGTGCAAACTCCAAAGTCTATTTAAAATTAGGGTAGGCTTACAACGAGCTCCCATGTTAACGTCTGCTCAATGTAATAGAAATAAAGTGATTGAACGTATGTGTGAGGCTCACTGTTCAAAGCAATACAGTTGGCAGAGTTACAGTAAGTTAACTCAGGTGTAGGTTCATAAGGTGTGTGCTTCGTAGCCATGGAAAACAGACTGCGTCTTGGAGCTGAAATGACGCTCGTGCGTCAAACGTGTCTTCTAGGAAACACATGGAGAGATGACGGCGACCGGAAGGCAGCTGAATCGCGTCATTATTCCATTGACTGCAACAAAGGTCTTTAATTTAGAACAGGTCGGGCTTCCGCACACCTCAGACGCCGGCCTTAGCATGCGTTTACTACACACTGGGGCAAACAGATCAGAATGACACTTTACAAGGGAGGAGAGAACCTCTGTGGTGGGCGGCTTACTTTATCAGGTCTCAGGACTAATGACGGCCAGCTCAGGCACTTAAATAAACTGTGTGAATGAACATTATTAATTTCCCGGGGGAAATGAAAAATAAATTGACACAAGTCAAACTGTAACCGGTTTCAGAAACCACTGCAGCTTATTCACCAAGGATAGGGAAAACAGAGGTATCGGACACAATGCATAAATTACGCCTACTCATATGCATAAATTCGCACATAGATTTGCATGAGTGTACGATATGGATTGCCTAATCTGTGTTAATGTATGATAATCACATGCAATTCTGGCTGCTGCCCATTTCCCGCTCTTTACGCATGCAAATTGTATGTGATGTGCTCTGGAGAATGAGCAGCAAAAGAAAATGACTCGGCTTACAAATGGTTTTATAGTTTGGTTATTTTCCCTTCGGAACCGTAAACAAGTGAATGAGTTGTGTTGTTTTGCACCGATGTTTTCACAACTTTGGGGCAGATTTATGAAGGCCTTGCGCCGCCGGTGCGTAATTTTTAACATGGGAAAAAGTGACGCACCGGCGGCGCAAGGCCTTCATAAATCTGCCCCTCTGAGTAGATTTATTTATGACACGTCAGCGCTGTCGCCTCAGCCTGCTTCCACATACTCCACAGAATTTTCAAACGGCTAACCCACCGGCTCCAGGAAAACAGTGATGCACAATAGCGTAATGAAATTTGAGGGGGCCCCCGTGCAAACAACATGGATGGACCCCCCTGTCGGGACTCAGTCAGGAGCTGTAATGCCGGGGTATTGTGCTGAGGGGCTTTTGTTACATCACAACCCTCATCATCAGCCTTCTAGACTGTGGCAATGCACTATATGGAACCACCCAATCAAACTCCCGAGAAGGCTCCAGACAATGAAGAAAGCAGCAGCCAGTCTGATTCTCAACCTGCCCAAAAGGACCCACATCTCCCAGCACCGGAGAGACCTCCATTGGCTCCCCATCTAGAAGAGATGCAATTTCAAGCTCCTGACCCGCGCCTCCAAATTCCTCCATGAACAAGGACCAGCATACATGAACACCGCCTGAACTTCCACCAGCCACTCAGAAGTCTACGCTCCAATCACCTTGCCCTCTCACAGACACTGTGCATCCACCGCTGCCGCACCAGAGGACATTCCTTCTTCCACCTCACTGCCAAATTGTGGAACAGCCTTCCCTTCCACCTTCAAACAGCACCCTCAATGGTGGATTTCAGGAAAGGTCTCAAGACCTGGCTCTTTGACTGAGACCTACAGCCCAGCACCTAGCGTCATGGGTGATAAGGCACGCTATATAAGAACAGTTTGATTGATTGATATGTGTAAGCTGGAAAACCGGAACTTATGGAGTGCTTTACAAAAAGAAAAAAGTGTCATTGTGTCCTTCCACTGCTTGTAAAGCAAGCTGTGGAAGGACACAAGTTATGTATCCATGTGTCAGGCGAGGGACAAACAGAAGAAGAGAAAAGACAGCCTATACAAGCTATCGAATGAAAAGCAAGCAAATGACAGGGACTTCAAAACCAACCAATAGTAAGTAATATGCGGCCTCTAAGCATACATTAATCTGGCAATAGGTCTTCTTCACCAAAAGACAGCTAGGAGATACTTAAAAATACCACTTAGAGCCTCAGTACAAGTTCCCCATTAACTGCGTGGGGAGATATTCATGTAGGAATTAAAGATTTCATCCTGTTACCCTCCAGGAGTTAACAGGAGTATTGTGTAAAACGGTAGTGAGACAAAATATCGAAATTAAAATATCGATATACAATAATATCGATGTTTTAATTTCGATAGTATAGAATATCGATGTCCAAAATATCGACAGACAGAATATCGTTTTTTTAAGGTATGTATGTTAATAATATCGAATTTTACTAATATCGAAATGTTGTTTAGTGTTATGTATTTTAATGTGTTGTTTATATGTTTGTTAAACATGTTTTGTAATGTATGTTTGAAAATTTGAAAATTTGTATACATTTTGCGTTTTAGTATCAGAGCGGGTTGTGGGTTTATAGGGGAATAGGGTGGGAAGTAATTTAATAATAATTAATTAATTAATATATGTTTGTAAATATTTTTAATTATTACTTAATTGGTAATTAATTAATATTAATTAGTTAATTAATTAATATAATGTTGTACATATTTTTAATTAATAATTAATTGGTAATTAATTAATATTAATTAGTTAATTACATTAATTAGAGTAATTTTTTTATATATAATTTTTTGTTATTGTTAATTAATTAATTGGGAAACAATAATATTAATTAGTAAATTAAATTATTTACAGCTAATGTGCTAATATATTTACTTTATTGTTATGGTTAATTAATAATTAATTGATAATTAAATAATATTAATTATGTAATTAAATTATTTAGAGTTAATGTGCTAATATATTTAATGTGTTGTTATTGTTAATTAATAATTAATTGGTCATTAAATTATATTAATTATGTAATTAAATTATTTAGAGTTAATGTGCTAATATATTTAATTTTTTGTTATTGTTAAATAATAATTAATTGGTAATTAATAATTATTAAGTGAATAAATTATATGATTTATTTCTGTGTAGTGGGTTGTGTGTTTATAGGGGGATAGGGTGTGATATAATTAAATGTAATTAATTAAAGAGATTGTAATTTTCTTTGGTATTTATTGTTAATTAATTAGTAATTAATATGTGTTATTTAGTTCATTTATAATTACATCAATTTAGTAATATTAATTGTTATTAATTGATTATTTGAAATTTATATTAATTGTCTTTTTTATATGTGTAGTGTGTTGTGTGTTAAAGTGGGAGTAGTGTGGGAATTAATTTTTACCCCCATGCTATCCAAAGCTTTCCCTACTGATGCACCCTCTGGCGTGTGAATAGTAATTTTTACCCCTACGCTATCCACCGGGGAAACAACCTTTACAACGCAACTTTTACAACGCACTACCATTACAACTAAATGTTTACAATGCAAAAACCATTACAACGCATGTGTTTACAACGCATGTTTTTACAACGCAGGTACCTTTACAACGCATACCATTACAACGTAAGTATAGGTAAGTATATAATAATATTTTAATTTTTATATGTTTTAGTTTTTTTAAGGGGTATTTTTAGGGTTCAGGGTCAGTTTTCAGGTTTTGGGTAAAAGGGTATTTTTAGTGTTCAGGGTCAGTTTTCAGTTTTTGGGTAAAGGGGTATTTTTAGGGTTCAGGGTCAGTTTTCAGTTTTTGGGTAAAGGAGTATTTTTAGGGTTCAGGGTCAGTTTTCAGTTCTTGGGTAAAAGGGTATTTTTAGTGTTCAGGGTCAGTTTTCAGTTTTTGGGTAAAGGGGTATTTTTAGGGTTCAGGGTCAGTTTTCAGTTTTTGGGTAAAGGAGTATTTTTAGGGTTCAGGGTCAGTTTTCAGTTCTTAGGTAAAAGGGTATTTTTAGTGTTCAGGGTCAGTTTTCAGTTTTTGGGTAAAGGGGTATTTTTAGGGTTCAGGGTCAGTTTTCAGTTTTTGGGTAAAGGAGTATTTTTAGGGTTCAGGGTCAGTTTTCAGTTCTTGGGTAAAGGGGTATTTTTTGGGTTCAGGGTCAGTTTTCAGTTTTTGGGTAAAGGGGTATTTTTAGGGTTCAGGGTCAGTTTTCAGTTTTTGGGTAAAGGGGTATTTTTTGGGTTCAGGGTCAGTTTTCAGTTTTTGGGTAAAGGGGTATTTTTAGGGTTCAGGGTCAGTTTTGGGTTTTTGGGTAAAGGGGTATTTTTAGGGTTCAGGGTCAGTTTTGGTTTTTTTGGGTTAAAGGGTATTTTTAGGGTTCAGGGTCAGTTTTGGGTTTTTGGGTAAAGGGGTATTTTTAGGGTTCAGGGTCAGTTTTGGGTTTTTGGGGTACAGGCGTACAGGGTAAAAATAAAATAAATTTATATTTAAATTAAATCAATTAAATGAAATTGAAAAAAAAAAAAAATTACATTAATCTATTACGGTTTTAATTTATTTTAAATGTATATGTATTAGTTTTAATTTTTTAATTATGTTTTAATGTTTTTATTTAATATTTGTAAAAGTATATGTATTTTAAAATTATTTTTACATTATTATTTATACATTTAAAAAAACGATATTTTTAATTTCGATATTTTTGTACTACGATATTAATTTTTCGATATTTTTGTACTTACCTTTATGAAGATATGACTCCGATATTTTTGATTTAGATATTTTTGCGTCGATATTTTTGTATGTCGATATTCTGTCTGTCGATATTATGTCAGACAACCGTGTAAAACTCCAAAGAATGGGGACTAACTTGCCAGACCTGGAAGTACCAACTGCTTTTAATCTCCTTTTCACTAAATCTGGGGAGGTTCATGGTCCCTAATTCCCTTCACAACACCCCGCTGTGTCCACTCCACATTCATTTGCCACCTAGTCAGAGCAGATGGTCTATCTGCTCTGAGTAGGTGGCAAATGAAAGTGTAGTGGCCACAGCAGGGTGTTGTGCAGGTATTAGGGCTGAGGGTATGGACTGCCCTGGGAACCCTTTTTGGCTTCTGAGAAGAGCCCCCCTGCAAAGGAGGGGTGAAGGGCAGGGGGAGGGGTGAGTGAGTAGGGGAGACTCTTTTCCCAGCTGCCCCTGGATCACCTGTGATTTTACATGGGGCTTTTTTGCACCCAGTAAAACTGAGACCTTAGTTCGAATAACAAGTAGTCCTGCACCAGGAAACATAAAGACACTAAGAATTGCCTAGATTAGTATTCCACGTGGGGATACCGATCTGACCCCTTGTAATGAGAACATTAGTTTGTTCGACCATAATGCAAGTCCCTTTTCACTTCCCTGACGCACCTCCTGTTTTCTGTGTTATATGGTTCAAGTTGTCATCATCTCTATGCTTATGGACCATTTAAGGTGACAGTTTTAGCGCAATTGTTGCAGGCCTTAAGCACAAAGGTGTAGGCTTACAAATGCAAATTGTTGACATATTTGGCCTTGTAAGACATTCCTGTTTTACACATGTAGCTCAGTAAAGTCTTGAAAAGCTATAGTTTAGGGAGTTAAAATGAGATCGGGGTGGACCAAGCCTCTAAAGCAAACATAAATGTTACAGTTTCAGCAGTGGCAAGAAGTCATGTGTACCTGATCCAGCGGGCTATAGAAAATATATCATAAACTACGCTACCCAACTTCATAACCTATAAACAAAATTCTATACTATACATGGACCCATTTATGAACCTGATATATTTTGGGCCTACTGAATCAGGTGGTCAGAATAAATCTATATACACATTATATACACTCTATATACAATTTTATACATTTGCAGAAAGAATATTGTCATTAGAATAAAACCCAACCATTTAAACGACCACCATAGGCGACGTGATCTAGCTAAAGGTAACCTATACTTCTAAATAACCAAGACCAGCTTGTTTGTCAAAAGTAAGATTTTATTTTCTAAATTATGGTATATAAGTTGTAAGTTTTATAAATGAAATTTATTTGCAATATAGCAAGCATGATGGTAAGAAATATGAGAAAAATACAATTTAAGCAATAGAATCAATTTTAAAGAAATTATATAAAGTTTAGCATTTCTAAAACCTATTTCCCTAACTGAGCTAAATAGACAGAAATTAAAATAAAGATCTTTGAGGATTCTTACGTGCTTCCACGCAATGTCCAGCAGCACATCACCCTCATCGGAAAGTCAGAAAGCAGCAGCCAGCCCAACCCTAAGGGCATGACTTTTTATACCTTTCTACGCTAACTAAACTAGCAAAGGAAAGTTTTCAGAAATACTCGACGTCCCATTGGCTGAGAGTGACAAGTGACATGTCACCCGATTCTTAAAAAGTTCCACAAAATCATGTCTTACAAAGACCATTGTCTCTTCCACGTGAAGCCAGAGGCTTCCTGCAATTGCAACTTTGTATTAAGTCATCCTAGCAGCTTCCATAGTTTTTCAGCACAACTTCCGCGGATGCCAAGTTAAGGACTGACAAAAAGTTCACTTTCGACCTTGGCCATGTCCGACAGAATGATGTCAGCTCATCAGTTTTTGCTTTGTGAATGCAGCTTCAGTAAACGTTTTAATTCAGAATGGGCGTCTCGTGACTTTCTGCAGAATTATAGATCAACTCTCATTTTGCGGCTCAAATAGCTAGGCCTCAAAAGCAGGCAACTTATGATTTCTAGTATAAAACAAACACAAGAAAAGTATTAATGTAAGAAATAAAGTATATTCTGTATCCACCCCATGGTTTACTAATTAATTAACCCACCCGATTAATCAAAATATTACCTAGCCATTGCAAACAAATAAAGCAGCGTTTATATTTACCAGTCTCCGTTTTTCTATGAGACCCATATGCATCTAGAATAGTAGAAATGACATCACACAGACAAGGAAAAGCAAAACAAGCACATGCTTATTTTAATTTTGCAGCAGTTAGTAATGACAAAAACGAAAACAATAAATTATTTTATTATTTTGCACGAACAAAAAGATGCAACAAATATGCACGTTTATGAGCACACATGTTAGTCCCCCCACGTGTAAAGTTTAATCTAAGTTGTATTAGCACGACAAATCACAAATCATTAATAATTTTATTCATGTTATGGAAATGTGACTTTGCGAGTTTAAACAAAATTTTGTTTTCTATCTCGCTCCATCAACTCCCTCATCTGGTGATTAACAAATCACCACACCAGCACTCAAAATTTTGGTAAACTAAATTTATAAGAAATCGATTCAAATTCAATTGTATTAGTAAACCTAAAAATCTGTTTCAGCATAATCTTTGCAATTAACATGACGCTCTCTATGTAACTCCTGTAACTCTATCTCCCTTTCCTCTTCTTTTCTGAGTTTATAGATTCTTTTCTTTTCTCTCAAATGCTTCTTTCTTTTATGCAACAAACAACCTATTTTAGTCAAAATAAAAATGAATACTATTATAATCAAAGGTGCCAAAATCTTGCCAAGAATTGAACTTCCGATATTATGAAACCAGTTTTTAATTGCTTGAAACCTTTCTGAAAGTTTCCCAGTAAAATCTTCTTCTTCTAAAGGAATTATTTCTGAATGCATTTGTGTAATATTCTTAATATACATTTCAATATTTTTACTTTCATCCGGTATATATGTACAGCAATGTTGGACATGTAAAATGCCACAGACTCCTCCCTCTTTTGCTAGGAGTATGTCTAAAGCAAGACGATCTTGAATTACCATGGATCTAATTGCAATAACTTCAACATTCACTAATTGAAATCCATCAGCAGTATCAGTTGATAATCTATCAACTATAGTGGACAATTTTCTGATTCTCCCTGCATTTAGGGTTATACCAACAAAAGGTATTACAGCTTGAAAAATATCTCCCAGAACTTCGGTAAAAGTTTCTCTTTTAGCTCTATTTACATAATTATGAATTTTAAACAATCCTTCTGAATCTCTGTCAACATGAAACACTTTAGGAAAAACAATTCCCACATAACAAGTTCCATACCAATGGTCTGGAAGGTTGTAGTAGGCTTTGTCACCACAAACAAAATAAATTCCAGGAAAGATAGGATCTTTTCCACCTTTAAATCCCCAACCTCCCATAATCTGATAAGTATCTTCACAGTTGCTTGCACCTACAAAATAATTATCAAAAAGTGTATTATCTCTTCTAATGCAAAGCTTTCCACTAACAGGTTTGTCTATGTGAATTGCAATATTTTCAAGCATTTTGCCATTTAGTTTCTCATCCTCTTTTTGCCAGAAGGATGACTTAGTCTGCTTGACTAATTCATTTCTCTTATAAATTGCTCTTCTCTCCTCAACCATATTCAAAAATTTCTTTCCTTCAGCACTTAATTTACATGTTAGGTTATTCTTGTAAGCATACTCATAAGTGAGTTCGTTAGTAACAAGGAAATATTCTCTCAATTGTTTAGCTTTCTTATGCTTATTTAAAACATTATCAATCTTGACATTAGCAAAAATCTCATCATAATTTGAATAGTAATATTCTAAACGACCAGTTTGATAAAATAAACTAGTTAATACACTACATGTAACAGCATAAGTGAGAGGAAGCATATTATATGTTACTCCCTCAGAAACAGAAGCGGGTAACTTAACGCAGACATAACAGTCCTTTGCATCCATTACCTTTACATATTCACTCAAAAGCTTTGTGAATGTATTGCTTGAAAAATCACCTATTGATTTATCTTGATGAATGTTAGGCTGATGATCAATTACTTTTGCAGATGCACTATGTTTAGTTTGGCTAACCAGAGCTTTGCTTGTTATGTTAACTTTGTGTAATTCTCTATTCATTTCTAAAGGTATAATCACAGCTAGTACCAACCAGAGCAGAACCAAAATGAGCAGACACACCAGAGTCATCTTACAGCATCTTTTAAAAACAGAACATCTTGAAGTGCTCTCCTTAACGTAAGGCATTTTTAGGTTAGTTTTAGCCTCAAGCCTCAAAAATAAAAATAAATTTTAAAATTTATATACACCCCCCTTTTAAAATATATTTTTCTTTTATAACCCTAAACAAGATTTCTTCGACCTTATGTCATACAAAAGTTTTCTTCTACTAAACAGTTTTTCTTCGACCTTGTGTCAACTAACAGGATTTCTTCAGCCTTTTGCCAATTTAATAATTCTGTACTTTAATCATTGTCACTAATTTCTTGGATTTCGTTTTCTTCTTCACTACTATCATATATGTCAATAACAGGTGGAATTACTAAGTAAGTCCACTCAGGAGACTTGTATTTCTGGTTTGGTCTAATTATTCTCTTCCCTTTTCTCGATATCACTTCTATTTTCCTTCCAACTCCAACCTCTTTTCCAGGACTCTTTTGACTACTTATTTCTTCAACTTGTTCTATTGGCTTCTTGATTAATCTCACTCTTAATCTTCCACCAGGCCAGAAGTCTGCTTTTCTCACGTACTTTTTCTTTGGTTCAGAATTATTTGATTCTGACTTCCAAGTCCTTTTCTTTCCGTTTTCACTTCCACCTTCCACGTCACTTTCTTCAGTTTCGTAGTCTGAAATTTCAATTGATTCAGGAACTTCTCTATTCGGCAATTTCACTCCTTCAGGAACTTCACTTTGTCTTCCATCACTGGTACTCGGTAATTCGTTCTCCTCCTCTTCCTCAATTACCTCTAGCTTCCCAGATTCCGGATTTTTGTTCCTTACTTCAGAGCTTGTTCTCTGCCTTTCGATACTCTCCTGGTCTGAAACTTCTTTCGGTTCAGCTTCTTTGTCTTCAATATAGACAACCGAATCCTCAGTTATCTTCCCTTTTAACAGATTCTCTTCACCTTCAGAATCTATTTCAATTATTTCTAAGTCTTTTCTTGTCAAATTTCCATTCACTAGCACAGTTTCCAGATGTCGACTTTCTTGTCGATCTTCAGAATCTGGAATTACTTCACCTTCTGTTCTGTCTTCTGCTTCAGAATCAGAGTCATCTGTGGTATCACTTTCAACATCAGAACTTTCAGGAGTTGGTATTGGAATAGTATGACTTGGATGAATCCAGCGTTTCAATCCTCTGCACTTTACAGCATTAGTAGTGATCAAGATTACCTGCCTAGGTTTCTGCCATCTAGGAGATAGACAATTCCTCCTCCGATGTACTTTCGTTCTGACCCAGTCTCCAGGTCTCAGATCATGTGTCAAAACTTTGTCATTTGATTGAGCTTCAGTTCCCACCTGATTAGACACAGAAGTTACCATATCAGATAACCTTTTACAGTAATCCAAAATTGCACTGTCATTTATGCTCAACAGTTTACCTACAGGTACAAAAGCTTGCCTCATAACTCTTCCCATTAAAATTTCATGAGGACTCAAACCTGTCTTTTTATCTGGTGTACTTCTTAATGACATCAAAACAAGTGGAAGAGCATCAGTCCACTTAACACCTGTCTCAAGACACATTTTTCCGATTCTGTTTTTGATAGTTCCATTTATTTGTTCAACTACACCTGATGCCTCTGGTCTGTATGCACAGTGTATTTTCTGCTCAATGCTCATAGCTTCACAAATTAACTTCAACAGTTTGTTATCAAAATGGCTTCCTCCATCACTCTCAATAGTGACTGGAAAACCGTACCTTGGGATGATTTCTCTGAGCATTAGTTTTGCTACTGTAATTGAATCACAATGTCGTGTAGGGAAAGCCTCTACCCACCTTGAGAATAAGCATACAATTACAAGTACATATTTTAAACAGTTGTGTAAGGGCATTTCAATGAAATCTATTTGTAACCTGGTAAAGGGACCACCCTCTCGAACAATTATTCCTGTCCCCACCACTGATTTTCTGTTTGGATTCATTTGTTGGCATGACAAACACCTTTGACAAAAAGATTCTGCAATTGTTCTGAATTTGGTATTGAACCATGTTTCTCTAAAAAGTCTGACCATAGAATCTCTTCCTAAATGTGCAGGACCATGATATAATCTGGCCATGTCAGAAATCAAACAATTTGGTAAAACTACTCTGCCATCTTTGTAAACCCACACTCCATCTTCATCACGTGGTCTACAATCTGATCTTAACCACAGGTCTTTTTCTTCATCATCTGCTTCGTTTTGTAATTCTCTAATCTCATTCCATGTTTCTACAACAGTTGTTAGCATTAATGAATTTGAATCAGTTTCTGTACTTCTATTCCGATTGTAAGAATAATTTTTCCTTGCGCAGTACTTTGCTGTTTCATCTGCGAAGGCATTTCCCTTAGAAATATAATCAGTTCCTCTAGTGTGTGCTGCACACTTGACTATGGCAATTTCTTTTGGCAATTGTATTGCTTCAATTAATCTTCTAATGAAAACTGCATTTTTAATTGGTGATCCTGTTGATGTCATGTATCCTCTCTGTGACCAGAGTTGTCCATAATCATGCACAACTCCGTACCCATACTGGCTATCAGTAATGATGGTAACTCTTATATCTTTCGATATTTCACATGCACGAATTAAAGCAATCAATTCAGCCACTTGTGCTGAACGAACTCCTTCAAGACATGATGCTTCTTCAACATCTTCGACTGTACAAACTGAGTATGAAGCTTTCAAGACACCACCTTCGGATCTTAAGCATGAGCCATCTACAAAGTAGACAAAATCCGATTCAGGCAAAGGTCTGTCTTTGATGTCTTTTCTGGGTTTAGTGCAGAATTCCATGACATCTAAACATTCATGTTCTGTCTCAATGTCATCAACAATTTCTGAATCAGGCAGTAATGTAGAAGGATTCAGATTCAAACATCTTGAAATCGAAACATTATCTGCTCCTAGTATGATTTTCTCATACTTTGTTAATCTGCTACTTGTTAAATGTTGAGTCTTACCTCTTGTCAGTAATATTTCAACTGAATGAGGCACAAAAACTTTCACAGGAAATCCCATAATGATTCCTTCACTTTGTTCAAGGCTGATACTAGTAGCTGCAACTGCTTTCAAACAACCTGGTAATGCTTTTGCAATTGGATCAAGAACTGCAGAGAAGTATGCAATAGGTTTCTTTAGATTTCCATGTCTCTGTATTAATACAGATAATGCACATCCTTCTCTCTCACTGCAATACAGTTCAAAATCTTTCTCATAATTTGGCATACCCAAAGCAGGAGCTTGGCATAAGCTCTTTTTCAGGTTTTCAAAAGATTCCATCTCAGCATCATTGAGAATAATTGGATCTTTTACATCTGATTTGGTTAGTCTTTGTAGTGGTTTTGCAATTACTGAAAATCCACTTATCCATTGTCGACAGTAACCTACCATTCCCAGGAACATTCTGACCTGTCTTTGTGTTCTTGGCGGTAACATTGCTTGAATCATTTTTATTCTCTCTATTGTTACTTGTCTTTTTCCTTTTGCAATTCTGTGACCAAGATATTTTACTTCTTGTTTGCAAAACTGTAGTTTTGCTGGGGACACTTTATGTCCTTCTTCTGCAAGGCGATTTAACAGAATTATTGTGTCTGTTACACAATTTTCTCTTGTCTTTGCAGCTATTAACAAATCATCAATATACTGCACCAGTGTAGACCTACCTGGTAAGTCTAAATCTTCTAATGATCTTTTTAACAGTTCGTTAAAGATTGAAGGACTTTCTGTATAGCCCTGAGGGATTCTTGTCCATCCAAGTGTCTTACCTTGGAATCTGAAAGCAAAGATTTCATAGCTGTCTGGGTGTAAAGGAACAGTAAAGAATGCATTGCAAAGGTCAATGACTGTGTACCATTCAGCATCATATGGAATCTGAAATAGAATTACTGCTGGATTTGGAACCACAGGACAACATGGAATGACAATTTGATTAACCTTTCTCAAATCTTGTACGATCCTAAACGTTCCGTTAGCCTTTTTAACTCCCATAATTGGTGAATTACAAGAGCTACTCTTCATTTCTTTTAATACACCTTGCTTGATTAACTTTTCAATTACAGGTGTAACACCTTCAATTGTCTCTGTCTTCATTTTATACTGTGGAGTGTTTGGAAATTCTATTCCCTGTTTCAATGCAATTTTAACAGGATCTACGTTTTTCATCAGACCCATTTCATTCCCAGTAAAATCCCATATTTCAGATTTCACTGTTTCCTTTAGCTCTTCAGGTAAATCCTTTTCTTCAAATGCAGGAAACAATTTTGTTTCTTCTGCTTCCATCATCATCATTGTCATTCTGTACAAACCATCTTCCTCCATTGTTTGTAATTCAACTCCTTCAGGAGAACAATATATTCTGCAATTCATTTTACATAAGATGTCTCTACCTAATAGATTTACTGGACTACTATTACAAACCACAAATCTGTGTTTGTCTCTGTAATTTCCAATTTCGACTGGTACTGGATCAGTTAAGTCTGTTTTAATTTGCTGATTACTTACTCCCACAACTTGGATGGTATCCCCAGAGAGAGGTAGGTTTTCAATTTCCACTGATCTAACAGTAGAACGTGTAGCACCAGTGTCCACTAGAAAAGTGATGTCTACATCATTAACTTTCCCGTTTACATAAGGACCGGACTGGTCAACCTCAAGAGTGGCTCCAACGACACACTCTTCCTCCTCTCTCGGGCACCGTCAGCAATAATCATCAGAATCACTGTCTTGGCTTTCTGTTAATAAAAATTGTTGTGAAGCATTTTGCATTTGAACTCTTTGCTGCTTTTGCTGTTTTTGTGGTTTTATTACCTGTTCACATCCCTGAAATCCCACGTTTGGATTATATTTTTGAACTCCCCCACAATTCGGAAAAGGTGGTTGTGGCAACTGGTCTTGTCGATTATTCACCTGTTGTTGTTGCTGTTGTTGTAACTGTCGCTGAATATTAAATTCATTTAACCCCTGTTGCATCTGTAGCTGTTGCTGCACGTTAACACCATTCTGCATCTGTGGATTCAATAAGGGATTCTTTGAGTTTCTAGGAGGATGAGGACACTCGTCCCTCCAATGTCCAATTTCGCCACAATTAAAACAAGGTAATCTTTGTTTCAGTTCTTCTATCTTTGGGCTAAATTTCTTTTGGAAATTATTACCTTTAAACTTTCCTTGTATCTGGTTCGTATTTCCAGTTTGAACAAAATTAGTGTTCTTATTTCCCATGCTGGCAATCTGTTGCTCAGCTACTTTTACCTGAGCCCACATGGCTTTCTCCTTCAGCTTCTTCTGTTTTACTTCTAATTCATCGCTACAATATTTTGCTTTTCTTAAAATATCATCTATAGATAGTGCTTGCCATCCGACAATACTAGTTCTGATCATTTCTCCAATTTCAGGTTTTAATCCATAAACAAATCTATAGATAAAATGACTCATGTCCTTTTCATCTAATTTTTCATAACCACTGTATTGTTTAAAGATTAACAATAGTCTTTCATAAAAGGAATGAACTGATTCTTTTGATTCCTGTTCTGTTCTTTCTATTTTAACCCAATCAACTTCTTTGGGTGGAATTTTGTTTTTCATCCAAACAATTACTTTCTCATAAAAATCCATTACAAGTGGATTCGGGGCACCTGTTTCTTTAATTCGCTCAGGTTCTGCTTTTGGCCAACTAATAGATATTTTACATTCTGTCCAAAGATCAGATGGAACTACAATGTCAAAAAATCCATCTAAATCAATCCACAGAACTTTTGACACTTTGATAAATCTATCGACTTGCCTGTACCACTCAACAGGTTTCTCTCTTAATTTAGGAAAGTCATTTGTGAATAACAGAATGTCTGTCTCGACCATGGGACATGAACATATCCTCCACCTGCAACTTCTCTCATTGGAAATTGTTTTGACAATTTTTCCAATCTTTCATCTTCCTTCCTTTTGGTCCATTTCACTCTCCATTTGTTCAGTTCTCCTAGCTTTTTGATATAGACAATCAAATCTTTAATGTGAACTATTCTTCCCATTGAGTTCAAACTTTCAATGTCGCTTTCTGAAAAATCTAATCTGTAATGCTTTGCAAAATTCTTTTGTTTACTTACATCGATTTCAAGTTCTGCAGCTAGATCCTCTAATTGATCATATTTATTTTTCGTTTTCCACTGAATACTTTTGCAAATGAATAGTAGTTCATCATCCCGATAGTAATTTAAACTATCTGGGCCAATTGTTCCAATTATTAATTCTTCTATATTCGCCTTTAATTTGGCCACATCAAGTTTTGGTGTGGTTACCCTGACTTCAGGACTTCTTACATCTGACATAGCACCCATTGGTGTTTTTGGAGATAAATCCTCATTAAAGGTTAAATCAGGCATTCTCGATCTAGAAGTGTTTAATTCAGTTAAGTCTGAATAAAATTTTTCAGCAGGCTTTTGAATTTCTGTATTTAAAGGAATAGTTAATCCAGTTTTGTTTGTATCTCTTTGATCAAATACAGGCTGAACAGGACCTATTGTTACTGGAACTGTAACAGCTTCCATGCCTTTTGTCATTCTTTTGATTAATTCTTCTTTAGACCTTAAATATTCATTATAATCATCATCCTCAACATTTCTTGTCTCTCTTGTATAATCTTTTGGAGGTTCCCTTGCTCTTGGAGTCATTGAAAAATGTCTACCTTCGTTTCGAGCATTCTCGAATTCTGATCTTCTAGGAGTTTCAGTGATTTCACAATTATTTGGATAAAGTTTAGGAGCTTCGCTAATTGGAGGTGCACTCGGTGAAGTTGCAGTAGAAACCACCGGAGTAGACCATGATCTAGGAGGTCTCAAAGGCTGATTAGGCTGTTTCTTTCTAGCAGTTGTATATATTTCCTCCATAACTGCATCCTCAGATTCACTTTCCATAGATTTCCCTGTAGGAGAACCCATTACCATTTCATGAACTAAATACAATCCTTCACTCATGTTTCCCTGTCTCCACATTCGTAATCTATCTTCATGAGTTTCTCTTTTCCATGATGGATTTTTAGAAGGTCTTTTAATTCCACTAGCTTCTCTTTGTAACTGATACATCTCATCTTCCCACTCAACTAAAGCTTCAAATTGAGTCGGTCTCGGTTTTGGAACAAGAGCATTCATTTTCTCTCGTAAATTTCTTAAAACTCTTACATTAAATGAACCATCGTCAGGCCAAGCCAAAACACCATCGTTTTTAGTATAACGTTTCCAACTGTCGAACCATAAGACAGTATGATATCCGTATTCACCTTCCATGTACGCTGCAGGTGTTTTATACTTATGAAGTAGTTTACCACCTCGCGTTTCGATTTTCTTGTCAGGTGAAAATAAATTCTTAAATTTCTGAAATAATGTTGTCTTTTTCTCAGCATATTTAAAATGATAACTCATTTTTAAAAGTTAAATTTAATTCACAAAATCGTTCGTAAAATATTTCCGGGATGTTCCGCAAAACAACCAATCCGTGCGCGAAACACACCAACAAGCCAATGGCAGTTGAGCTGAGTCACTTTTCAGCTCGACCAATAAATTTGGAGAATTTCCGAAGGACCAATCAGCTCACAGGCCGTCAGAGACTCAGAAGCCAATCAGAATACAGCTTGTGACGTAGGTCACCCAATCCCAGCGCGGCTCTGTGACGTACACAGCAGCTGCGGTTTCTCGCTTCTCACTCCTGGCGCTTACCCCTCCTTCACAAAATCTTTTCACAGCGCCATTTTAAGAACACTTTTCAGTGTAATTTAATTCTTAACAATGACTATAAAGACAACATCTGTTCGTTTCACTATTTAGGATAGTTTACATACATTCAAGTATCCACACTTCGGAATAGACGGCGCTATTCACACTAAGGATAATATTCAATTGTCAGTAGAGTAACCTTACTCCACCCTTCTAACACGTATAATTATGAACTCGCTTTGCTCTGAACCCACCGCGAAGTGAAAGTTCTAAGAGTTCCACTTGAACATAAAATACAATTCAAACTCGCACTTTTACACGGAAAATTCCCTAAATTCAAACACACATGAAATCCGTACAGGACTCTCACCTGTTTATAGAATTCATGCACCGTTAGCAAAATAACGACGTTATCCGTACAGGGCTCTCACCTGTTTATAGATATGAAACATGTACCCGTACAGGACTCTAACCTGTTTATAGATAATCATGCACCGACGTTAATTTTACCCTTCACTCAAGCTCGGATATAACTAATACTCTCATCACAGTGAGTTTTATGGAAGGCGCTTTGTCCCTATTCTCATGCTGCTTTGATTTCTTAGAAAATCCTCACTATACAAGATTCAGACCTAGCCCTAAAACTGTGCTGCTCGGCGACAACACTATGGTACACGGCGATACCTCTTGTGATACTCGGCGATATCACTACAAACAGAACAGATGGCTTGCGTGACTAATTTCTCGCCACACAATCTATACCGGTATAGCTTACAGATAGGCACGAAAAACAAACTTAACAAGTGTTAAAACATCGATCCTATTTCCATACCATGACGCAACCCTTAGCAACCAACATGTTACCTTGGTTACCTCTTAGCAACCATCAATTTCTGCTACCAGAGAATTGATCCAGCGGGCTATAGAAAATATATCATAAACTACGCTACCCAACTTCATAACCTATAAACAAAATTCTATACTATACATGGACCCATTTATGAACCTGATATATTTTGGGCCTACTGAATCAGGTGGTCAGAATAAATCTATATACACATTATATACACTCTATATACAATTTTATACATTTGCAGAAAGAATATTGTCATTAGAATAAAACCCAACCATTTAAACGACCACCATAGGCGACGTGATCTAGCTAAAGGTAACCTATACTTCTAAATAACCAAGACCAGCTTGTTTGTCAAAAGTAAGATTTTATTTTCTAAATTATGGTATATAAGTTGTAAGTTTTATAAATGAAATTTATTTGCAATATAGCAAGCATGATGGTAAGAAATATGAGAAAAATACAATTTAAGCAATAGAATCAATTTTAAAGAAATTATATAAAGTTTAGCATTTCTAAAACCTATTTCCCTAACTGAGCTAAATAGACAGAAATTAAAATAAAGATCTTTGAGGATTCTTACGTGCTTCCACGCAATGTCCAGCAGCACATCACCCTCATCGGAAAGTCAGAAAGCAGCAGCCAGCCCAACCCTAAGGGCATGACTTTTTATACCTTTCTACGCTAACTAAACTAGCAAAGGAAAGTTTTCAGAAATACTCGACGTCCCATTGGCTGAGAGTGACAAGTGACATGTCACCCGATTCTTAAAAAGTTCCACAAAATCATGTCTTACAAAGACCATTGTCTCTTCCACGTGAAGCCAGAGGCTTCCTGCAATTGCAACTTTGTATTAAGTCATCCTAGCAGCTTCCATAGTTTTTCAGCACAACTTCCGCGGATGCCAAGTTAAGGACTGACAAAAAGTTCACTTTCGACCTTGGCCATGTCCGACAGAATGATGTCAGCTCATCAGTTTTTGCTTTGTGAATGCAGCTTCAGTAAACGTTTTAATTCAGAATGGGCGTCTCGTGACTTTCTGCAGAATTATAGATCAACTCTCATTTTGCGGCTCAAATAGCTAGGCCTCAAAAGCAGGCAACTTATGATTTCTAGTATAAAACAAACACAAGAAAAGTATTAATGTAAGAAATAAAGTATATTCTGTATCCACCCCATGGTTTACTAATTAATTAACCCACCCGATTAATCAAAATATTACCTAGCCATTGCAAACAAATAAAGCAGCGTTTATATTTACCAGTCTCCGTTTTTCTATGAGACCCATATGCATCTAGAATAGTAGAAATGACATCACACAGACAAGGAAAAGCAAAACAAGCACATGCTTATTTTAATTTTGCAACAGTTAGTAATGACAAAAACGAAAACAATAAATTATTTTATTATTTTGCACGAACAAAAAGATGCAACAAATATGCACGTTTATGAGCACACATGTTAGTCCCCCCACGTGTAAAGTTTAATCTAAGTTGTATTAGCACGACAAATCACAAATCATTAATAATTTTATTCATGTTATGGAAATGTGACTTTGCGAGTTTAAACAAAATTTTGTTTTCTATCTCGCTCCATCATACCCTAACATTTGATTTTTTTTTACTGGTGATTTTGATGCCTATCTGTGTTCCTCAGATCATGCTACTGAGGGAATCCTTTTTATATGGTCAGTGTCGGCAAATTTGAACCTATGTTTGAAAGCCTTCAACATTTTAAAGCTGTAGTACTTTGAAGACATGCTCACATAAATCTCCCTAAAAAACACAATTTGTAATAATACAGCTACCCTGTATATATGGCATGTTTATTTTCAAATTCAATGGGTGTAATTTTATACCTAGAACTTGAGCTGATATGCAGGCAAAAAAGGTTCTACCATTGTGAAAACGTGTTTGTCTGGACATTCCATTCACTTTTCTTTGTTTGAGTGATTTAATCACAATGGGGCCAATTCACAGAACTAATCTGAGATAAAATCCTAAACGTACTACTTTTGGTATTCACAGAAGGCATTTGGCAGTAGTGAAGTTAGGACTCTTAACTTTACTGCTACTAAACTGAGACAAAATCCTAACTTTACGACTTTGGGTATTCACAAAAGGCATTTAGTAGTAGTAAAGTTAGTAGTCCTAACTTTACTTCTACTTAATGCCTTCATTGTTTAAGATTTTATCTCTGATTAGTTCTGTGAATCAGCCCCATTATTTTTGAGAAGAGAAAAATCTGTTGTTTCCGTGTGTTGTTTTCAGCCTTCAGATATTTTTCGAACGCTGCTGCAGTGCGAGAATCATGACTTTGTGTGTATCACGTAAAGCAAACTGTTCCTCTGTTGTTGTCAAAAACCTCTGTGGCACTGAAGTGTATTTTTGATTTTCAATGTATTTCATAACAACAGCAATGCTCTTCAATATTTGTAATATTAATGATGTCAACAAGAATGTCAAGCTCGTGGGTTGGATAACAAAAAGCACAAAAAAGTTGCTGTCTGCCATTATGTGATTTTGATGGGGTAAATTGTGCAAAGCATGGTTTTAGCACCTAATTGTAAAATTTTGGATGGAATTTATTTTGCATTACACGGGTACTCAGACAAAATCAGCAAAAGTCACATTGATCAACTTTCCTGCAAAAAATATATTTTCCACACTAAAGCTGATGCAAGCACACGTAGCAAATGTCCTTGCATCACCCTTCCAAAAAGGACTCTAGCAAAGGAGAAAAAATGCACACATTGTATATATTCAGTAATGTGTAAAGGCCCCTGCTAACTGGTCAAGAGGATCAAAAGAGAGGATGTTTCCAAAATGTATTTTTCTCCTTCAAAAGTAAACGTTTTGCTGAGTAATACACAAAAAATCAAGGGAAGAATTTGCAGAGATTTTGTGTGAATCTATCCAGTGGTTTTCAATAGAATGACAATAGCACATTCTAACAGTTTATCAACAGATGAGTTCATGAATAGGTTTTCGAAACCAATATTTTAATGTAAATTGGGATTCACGTGGCTGTGGCTTTTTTTTCCACTCTGCCTTTTCGACGACCATGTATAGAAAAAATGACTCTTGGGGCCATGTGGGGCAAAGTGACCAAGCACCAACTCTAGGCTAGACTGTGAAGGATTTTAAAGTGTCTTTTTGTAACTAAAAAATGTAAAATCCAATGTGCAGGGGCAGTACAAACATATTGCAGCCGTCATCTGGGTTTAGGAACTGCTATTCCTGTGTTCTGGCTCACAGACCCATACACAAACATTTAAATAGCGTTTTACACATAGAGACACAAAACAAATCATTAATTTCCTGGAATATGATTTGATTAAACAAAAGATCAGATATTGCTGAGGATTGGTGGATGGCAAATGTCTTTTCCTACTCCCAGTATATGCTAAATATACTAAATGCCTTTCCCTGCAGGCTCTGGGAAAGGGGAATGGTTTCAGGTTTTAGTGCCAAGCAGTCAGATGTTTCTAGGCACAGCCATGGGCCAGGCAAAGGGGGCTTTGGAGAAAGGAGGTCAGAGTGAGGGTGCGATCAAAGATGACACCATGTGCCCAGAGCTTGCTTGATATGGCACAATCATTGACAAATGGGCTCTGAGAATGGCTTGAGTTGAACCTGGGCATGAATAAATGACATGCCATGCACCCAGATCCTGCTGTGCCCTATATGGGATGTTTTCAAGGGCAACCTATGAAGAGCATGGTGGTTAAAGGTCCCCTACTACAAATATATCTTTCTGAGCATGTCCAAATGTTACTTAGCTCTTTACTTAGAACAGTTGTATAGCACTCTCTAAAGCCAAAGCAGTTTCACGGAGCTGGTATAGGATTAGAAAACCTAAAATATGTAGATTAGGTACAGTTATCTTTGACATGACGATGACCGGGGAAGGCATTCAATAGACAAGCCCCAGACAGTCTTTGCCACCTCCCCCTTCCAGGCGGGGCCCATGCAGGTAAGAGCAGTGGGGTACTGGGGCCGGGTTGGGGGGGTATTCACAGATCACCATGAGGGAAAATTAAATAAATAATTTTCCCTTGTTGTCGTCTGTCGAAACCCCCCCACCCTGCCCCACCGCTCTAACTTGCACGGGCTGCGATTGCCCCCATTTATGCCACTTTATAGAACCAGTGATCCTAGAGGCAGATAAAGAATACCCCTGGCTATAACTTAGCCAGACACCACAGCCAGCAGGTAGTCTGAGAAAGACATTTGTATATAATGTTGTAAGATGAAAGGGGTAAGTCTGCATTCTTTGAAACA
This sequence comes from Lissotriton helveticus, assembly GCF_964261635.1. NCBI lineage: Eukaryota > Metazoa > Chordata > Amphibia > Caudata > Salamandridae > Lissotriton > Lissotriton helveticus. The sequence continues at coordinate 994,558,665 of NC_136059.1, read as the reverse complement.
TGGGCACATTCGTATATTTAAGAAGGATTTCATGATTTAATTTTGGAGTTAAGTGCGCAGGTTAGCAAAACATTTGGTGCCGACTCAGAACCACATGGAAAATCAAACAATATTTGTTTAAAAACTGTAATTTGGTGAAACATATATATGAACATGGACATAGATGAAGTGCCTTTTTAATAAACCACAGTTTAAATAAAAAAACTGTATTGTGATTTACATCTATTAAAGAAAAACGTTGAGTACTATAAACGTGGTATTGTGATGCAGTGCCGACCGTGCAGGTAAAAGAGGTGTGGCCGGGTGGGTGGGGGAGATCGACAGACGATCCCGAGGGAAAATTCATTAATTATTTCCTTTTCCTTTCGTGTTCTGTCAAATTGCCCCCCCCCCTCCCCCCCCCCCCCCGCCCCTGTGTTATACTGCTCTTACCTGCACGGGCCACGGCTGATCGGATGGGTTACTACTTTGATGGATCACAACATGTTAAATAAAAAGTGAAATGTCATGCATAAAACAATCATGAAAATGCATGCATACTTTCTACAATCCATGGAACTGTGTTTCAATCAAACATGTTCATATCAAACAATTACTCTGGGGATATAGACCAATATCCTTAATATCTAATGGATGACCACGTTCACGGGGGACCGTGCCCTGCAGAGTAAGCTGTAACAGATCAAGGCAGGGTCCGAGCTGAACAAGTGCTACTTGAAAGTTACACCGAGTTGATACTAACCAGGCTTTTTTCTAACCCTGCTTCAGGAGAGTTGGTGCTAAATTTGTTCTTTTGAATCTGCCATGAGGAATAGTCCACTGTCATGGTCAAAATCTCGATTTTACAGTCATTGGGCTGTATTCCCAGACAAAATGTTTGGTAATCAAAGGTTTTGAATTTACCACTGATATGCATTTCTGAATATAGATAGCCATAGTTTTATGTGAGAATTCTCTTTTTGTTTTACAATTGTGAGCCACCAAAAAACACTGTGCTGCCACACTAAACATTTGTAACACCTGACATTTTGTATTTATTAATTACATTTTTGATAAACTGTTTTTGAATTAGGACAAAGTTTGTTTAGAAGCAGATACAGCTCTGACATCAGTTGCCAAAGTGTGAAGTATTTATGCAGCGCACAAAAAGAAATAAAGTCAGAACACAACCCAAGGAAAATCCCAAACCAATGTACAAAAATAGAGGAAATGTCTAAGTATGGGCAGAAAATTCGTTCCGCTTGCGGAATTTGCAAATTTTGGGAAATTTTGCGATCCGCGAATCTCGCGAAATTGGCCAAAAATCCGCAATTCGCGAGTTGGCGAAATTTTTTTTCTTGTTCGCGCTTCAAAGATACAATCTTGCGCGTGCGGCATTAATTTACCATGATTCTGTGTTCGCTGATGAGTTTTCCTCCCTGTTCACGTGCGCTGCGTGATTTTGGTAGCTGGTCGAGCGACGCCGCTATCGCGAACACAACATTGCGACCCGAAACAGGAAATTGTGAGCGCGAACACGTCATTGCGACCCAAAACAGGAAAAAGGCATCGCGAACAGGCTGGTAAAGTGGAAACAACATGTTCGCGACCGTTGCACCCACGTGCGCAAGTTCTCGTTCCCGAACTGGTAAAAAAATCTCGCCAACTCTCCCCCAAAAAATTTCGCAAGCTCGCAGAATTTGGCGGATTTTTGTAAATCGCGATTACGAATTGCCACGATTTCACGTGAATTCACGTATCGCAAATTAGCTAATTCCGCCCAAGCTTAGAAATGTCATAAATAAAATGGCACCAGAACGAAAATCCAACCAGTAGAAGCGGAGAAATTAATAAAAAAAATTAAGTGGATATAGCACCTAAAAGCACAAAGCATCACTTGCGTCATTTGGTTGTACCAGACCAGGGGAAAGTTACAGGTTTAGGCCGATGGTGATGAAGTGCAGTTAGATACGGGGACTAGGTTAGTCCCGCTGAAAAAGTTATCTTCTCAAACTCCCGTGAAGAATTCTGTTCACGGTGGAGGAGGCCCCAAGCAGCGGGGAGAGTGTCATGGATGGGGTCGCTGTAGTGCGAAGGTCAATCGGGCATTGCAGACGGTCATTGCTGGAGCCTTGCGTTGGCAGTCACTGCTGGCTGTCGTTGCTGTAGTACAAAGTGTAGATCTTGTGTTGCCGGTCGTCACTGGCAGTTGCATGAAAAGTCAGGTTCACCGAAGCTTCACATTGGCAGTCATCACAGGAGGCATAGTCTTGGCGTGAAGGGACCCATTTGCGGTCACATAGAGACCAGAACTTCAGGATTCCATCTTTCTTTACAGGAGAAGTTCAACTGATGCCATCTAATTGACCAGGGCCTAGGGAGGGCCCTGTTGTGAATCAGGAACTCACTTCAGCAGAGCTCAGGCAGGTCCAGCGCAGCAGATCAGCTTAGCAGGTGCAGGGAGACCTCTGAAGCTTGTTTTACCCCTCTAGTTCAGACAGGAGGTCAGCCAACTGACCCTTGGAGTAACTCAAATAGCCTTGGATGAAGCGAGCAGGTTCAGTTTTACTCCTTCAGAGACATTAGCAGTCCCCAAACAACAGGCAGACCCCTAGGGTCAAGGCAGTCCTAGGGCAGCAGGACAGTCTTCTGGTAGCAGTAGAGCAGTGCTCTGGAGAGCAAGGCAAACCTTAAGCAGCAGGGCCATCCTCTAGGGAATAAGGCAGTCCTTCTTCTATAATGTCCACAGGTCCAGCAGTTTATTAAAGAGTGGCTCAGGTGGTTAAATATTTATACCTAGTGCCAGCCTTTGAAGTGGGGTGGGGTGGTTTCCAACACTTCCTACACATCTAGTTCTGCAAATTGTTTCACTTCCTCTGTCAAGGATCCTAGAAGTCTGGAGTGACATAAGACTAGAGTCAGGTTCCATTGTTTGTGCAGGGGGCAAGCCCTTTGAAATGTAATTACGGCTGGGTCAGTTCAGCCTCCAAACATCTTGGCAGAATGACCCATCCTGTCCACACCTAATCCCTGTTGTGTCACTGCCTTGAAAGAATGCAGAACCCCAACATCAGAACCATTCACAGTCATGCGACCCAAGACACTGGCAGAAGTAAAAAATGGCTAGGACAAAAAAATTCTATCTTTCTAAAAGTGGCATTTTCAGAATTGTGATTTAAAATCCAACTTTACCATTAAAGAGGATTTTAAATTACGATTCATTTGAGTGCAAATATTTCTATCTTTCCCCAAGCAAAAACTATAATTTATTAAATGTAATAAAGTTACCTCAGTGATAGTCAGCGGGAGAGATAGGCCTTACAGTAGTGGAAAACACTTTAGGAGTTTTCTCTACCGGCACATGTCCTGCTTTTTAAATACAATGCACCCTGCCTTATGGACTTTTAGTGCCTACCTCAAGGGTGACTTATAAGTATTAAAAAGAAAGGTTTAGGCCTGGCAAAATGTTTATTTTGCCTGGTCGAAATGGTGATGTAAAACTGCACTAAAGGCTGCAGTGGCAGGCCTGGGACATGTTTAAAAGGCTACTTTAGTGCGCAGCAGAATGAGTGCTGCAGACCACTAACAGCATTTTTTGCAGGATCTGGGTACCTGCAGTACCATATAATAGGGATTTAGAAGTAAATTAAAGATACCCACCAGGTGTGGGCCAATTATACCATGTTTTCAAGGGAGAGCACAAGCACTTTACCACTGGCTAGCAAGGAAAAAGTGCACAAAATCCTACAATCTAACAAAAACTAGTTCAGCAAAGGAAGGCAGAGTAGGACAAAATCTGCAGTGACCCTACAAAATGGGCAGGTCCAACAGGGGTGATCTTTGAAGCTTGCTGTGGCCAATTTGCAGAAATACAATAATAAACATTAAGGCAAACAGGCAAGTGACTTAGAACAGGTTGTGATCGGAGAAAGCATTCATGCAGTGGTTGGGCATGAAAGAGAGGCTATTTGAAAGAATTAAAGCAAAGTGGCAATCAAAAGTTTAAAGTAGAGGTTAGTATTTTATGTCGAACTTTAGGAATTCAAGATGCTTTTTGATATAGATTGCATTTTGAGGGTGAAGACTGTAGAAAGAGACATTATTTTGCATGTGAATACTGTGCTACATTAGGTATTTTTGATATGCTCCAGAATCAGGCAAACAGTCTGTCCACTGCTAGGCTACTGCTAGACCACCACTCCTTTCAGGTCAGCTGATACAGCACTGGAATGAAAAAGTAGTAGCTGGAGTGCAAATTGGGAAATATTTTGGTTTTTAGGAAGCTGTAACATAAAGATTGTAGCAATTTGAAATAATATATGGGCAAATAGTGCAAACATTGAAAAGCAGATTCTGAAAATTCTGGAGGAATTGTGTTCTGTTGTTCGTCCTCTAGTTTGGCTCACAGTATTATTTACAAAGCAAAGTGGGATCCATTATGGATTCCTCTGTTGTGACATGGAACAAGGAGGGCAAGGACAGCTTCCCATGACAGTGGGAGTGTACTGTCTGCATTCTTCTGGCTGGAGTGTCGGGGTGCAGCACTGGGGTGAGAAGGATGATGACAAAGCTCCATTTAGAAATTCAATGAAAACTTTGTAAAATAATCCTTTGTGCATTGCAATGCAATCCCTCTGTTGGAAATGGAATGATCCTCCTGACATCAAATAGTATGAAACTAGAGTGTAATTTTTCTGTGAGGCAGAGTCAAAGCTCTATGTATACATTAATCAAATGTGTAAAAGATCACTGGGAACTGATATGTCAAGTCAGACCGAAAACCTGACTGTAAAAAGTGTGTATACTGAGCCCATAGTCATGCCTTTAACATTAAAATTGAAAACACTCATCTCTCCCTCAACAATGAGTGTACAAATCCCAAAGGCTACCCAAGTCAGCTATGTAGACCCTGTTTACATTTAATGCATTTTACTTCAGTTTGCATGGTAGGTGACTGTACTCCTTAACCCCTTAGCCCCGGCGGTAATTCCGCCGCGGAGCTAGGGGGGGGTCGCGCGGCGCCACCATGCTCGTGACGCAACCACTCCGTCACGAGCCGCGGTCGCGCTGTGCTTGTGACGGAATGGTTCCATCACGGCCCCGCCCGCTCAATTGAATGCGCCGCGCAGGCGCGGCGGCCGGGCCGTGACGGAACCATTTCGTCACCAGCACAGCCCCACCGTGGCTCGTGACGGAATGGTTCCGTCACGAGCGCTCAAGGGGTTAACACCAGGTTGTTTCCCCAGATGACGACAGTGGTTCTGCTTATCATGCATGTTAGAAATGGGGGTCTCTAGTTGGCAGAGGTAGGTACCTTTGACCAAATAGGGGCCCTTGCTTCTAGTCAGGGTAAGGGGGATGCACTCCTATAATAACCCTAGCTCACCCCCTTGGTAGCTTGGCACGAGCAGACAGGCTTATCTCAGAGGCAGTGTGTAAAGTATTTTTGAAAACACTACAAATGGACTCCACACCAGTTTAGAAAAATAAACAACCTTTATCTAAACCAAAACAATACCAAACGACAAAAATTCACAATGCAGTCAGCAAGATATCCTTAACAATAGGTTATTCACTCAAATAAAGCTTCTAGCAACATATAACTCCACCTGGAGTTAATACGACAGCAAAATCCCAAAGAACGGCTCCGACAGCGAGGTGTGTGGCGTCGAGCCCGGAGTCAAGCAGACCCACAAAGAACAGTAACTTGGAATTGATCAAAGCAAAGACGGTGCACGGCGTCGGGGAGGTGATGCTTCGTTGGCACCTGCGGCGTCGGTTCAGGAAAGGTTTAGGGACTGGCAAGTGTGTGCACTTGCCAAGTCAACATGGCAGTCCCAGACTGCATACAGGCTCTGCAATGGCAGGCCAGAGTGACACTTTACAGGCTGGTTCTGTGGGTGGCACAATCAGTGCTGCAGCCCACTAGCAGCATTTGATTTAAAGGCCCTGGGTGCACACAGTGCACTATACTAGGGTCAGACAAGTAAATCAAATATGCCAATCATGGAATCACTAATTCATAGCAACAAATTACAAAGGGAGCACTTGTACCTTGGCACTTAATAGCAGTGGCAAACTGTCCAAAGCATTGAGACAAGCTAAACGGAGTCCAACACACAGCGAAAACACAGGAGGCAACAGCAAAAAATGGAAGGGAGACCCACGCCAATGGTGCCAGGTCTAGCAATGCAGCATATGTGTTGTGTATAGCGAGTACTACTAACTATGATTCGTGTCTAGGAGTCTTGGTGACTTCAGGGTATGGACGGGAGTTTAGGAGACAGAACCATTGAGAAATCTGGAATTGAGGCTTAAGGCACTAAGCTTCTCACAGTGTGAGTCACTCGATCACAAAGAGGTTAGATGACATTCTCCTTCATTTCTTGGCCTCTCTACAGTCCACGCTCTTGATTGTCGTGTATACTCAAAACGTATTTATGTTTCTATGCTAGAGTCTGTGAAGCTGGCGCAGAGCTGTCAAAATATTGTTGCCACCAAAAGAAAAGAACATGGAATGTTTACAGCAAAAGGGGTGGGTGCATGCAGCAGTGTGTGTGAGAGTGAAGCGTGGTGAAATTGAAGGGACGAAAGGAAACATATGTAGAAGTAGAAAGTGAAAAGATCGCAATGATGGGAAGAGGCTGAAGACTGAAATGTGCAGATGGATGGGCTGCAGGAAGGAAATGCAGAAATAAAAGGGGCTTAAGTGATTAAAGCAGAGGGAGAGGCCTTAGAGAAGTGAAGCGGAGAACAGGAGTAACTGACACAAATTCTGGTCAGATGGAAGGAGTCTGGATCTCAAGTTTCAGGCCTTGCTCTTAAATACACAATCCACGCCTTTTGTAAAAGATTGCTACCTGTGCTTCTTGGGCCAAACCTCCTTAAGAGACCGCCATTGTTTCTCATCCCACTTTAACTACTGTTCTCAGGGAAATCCTACTTTATATGAGATTTTAGAAAACAGAAACATCATCTCCCTATCATTGACACTGATAGGTTACCGAACAGCCAGACGAGAACCGCAAACCTGCAAAAACTTCCCCAAATCTCATCGAATTGTCACAGAGATCTTATGAAAAGGCAATACCTTTTCAGTTCATTGAGATCTCTAGATGTATATCTAAGAAATCTGTATATATTTGAGACAGGTGTTTACTGTACGTGAATGCCTTTGTTTATACTTCTTCTATTTTTCCCTAAATATAGATCTCACAAGTCCTTTAACCTTCTGATGTTGATTCACTATCTATGTTATACCTATAGTACATTGTTTCTATATTAAATGCACTGGCGCCCTTGTGCCGTATACAAACTCTAGAAAATTTAATAAATTAAAAAGTAGTCCTCCACTGCCCCCAAATCATGTCAAAATTCCTGCATGGTCACACTCATGAGGTCGAGTGTCATACAAGCAATACCTCAAAGTGTACACACTCTGGAGACAAGTCACAACTTGGATCACTCACACGTAGTTTGCCCCGGCTTCAAGATACTTATAAATGCAGAATGCATCATATGTAAGAGATCACATGATATTTTTCGTTTTAAATCACTGTATTCCACACTTCTAGACCCCGAACTTTGCCCCACATTGCCAGTAGAAGCCTAGCAAGTGACCGGATCCCTATCACCATCATGAGTCCAGACGAAGTAGGGAGCAGGGGGTACTCAGGGGATACTTGGGCGGAACTCAGTGACAGGACTGGCCCAGAAACCAACAGTAGCACCGATGCAGGCATGGGTTGCCAGCGGCTTGAGCAATATTTTAAAATAAAGTATTGCGCCTCCTAGCCCGTTAATTTAGGAAGTGGTACAGGTCCACGGATTAGGGGGTGCACCCCTAAGAATTTTTCCCCGGGGGCAATCGCCTCTGTGGACCCCCCTCCACCTCACCACACACACATTACACCACTGCTTCTCAGTGAAAATACGCAGAGGGACAGGGCAGGCCTGGATCCCTGTCTGAGATGGGAGCACCTCAGTACCTAACACTGTCCAGGTGCCATGCCTCGATATTTCTGTCCCGACCCCGCCCCAGGTCTACGGTGCCTTGTAGAGCCCACGGAACCTCACCACCTGCCCTATATATTATGGTGTCCTCAGTGGCGGCCGGCATGGCTCACAGGTGAGGGGCAGCTGTGGAGGAACGAGTGTCACAGGGGGTGTCGCGCGGGGTTTAGAAATGTACAAAAAAAAGCTTACCTCAAGGCCGGGTCCCGTGTTTTCTGTGTTCCTGTTCTTCTGAGTCCGCTTCCAGGAACAGGAAGAAGACAGCTAGTGCTCCCTCCCCTAAGCCAATCACAACGCTGCAGCGTTGTGACACGTCACTCAGCCAGGGGCTGTAGGAGTGGGCATGTTCTCCATGCAGGCTGTGATGCAGCCTGCATGGAGAACAGAGAAGTGCGCATGACTGCTTTGGGCGGCATGAGAGGGTCTACCAACAAGGCATTGTGCACTTGCGTGGGCAAACCTCTCCGCCCCTGCACTGAGACCAGAGCAGAGCAGCCCCGCCCACTCTCCTGCCTGCAAAGTAACATAGCATGATAATAACTGAAAATTATCATCATGTTATGTTTCATCTAATCGCACTGCTTGAAAGCTGTGAGGCGACGATCCTCCGCCATAGCAGAGAAGCCGCCACTGAGTGCCCTGCTGAACCGCTCTCCTCCAGCGATCAGAGTCAGAGCTGTCTAATGTGTTGTTAGGTTTTTTTATTAGAGTTTGCTGTTTAATACCAAGGTTTCAGAAACACTCCGCAGGAATAATGACATGAAACAACGTGCTGCTCTACAGCATTTTGATCCGTTTTTAAAGTTTTTTAATATATTCCTTTCGAGTTTTTTCACGAATGTCAGCGGCACTGATAGTGTTTCAGTATTGCTATGTGTCGTTCAATTCCTACTTCTGTGCTGTTTTCCCCTTGCTTCTCCACATAAACCCAGGGCTACTGGTAGCTCGAAATAGCTGTGCAAGACCTATAATTAATTTTAATTAGTGACTCATTACACCGCGCTGCTTGAAATCAAAGAGAAGCTTGACTATTTTAGCAGCACCAGGATAAACCAATGACTTTTAAGTATCTATAGATTAAAAAGCTAATTGGTTAGCAGAATTAGTTTAGTTTTGAAAATGCGGCCTTTAAATCATCTTTTAATAAATGTGCGAACAGATTGCCATGGGGAACTGGGAGGATACGTTCTCCTAATCTTCAGACTAAACGATTGAAACCTTGGCATTCCGTTGAAGACTCGACACGAGAAACTACAAAGTTCAGATTAATATGTAGAAAGAATATTAATGACACTGAAAGAGCCCCTTTGCTGTAATCGCTGGCGCTCCCCCCGGTAAAATGTATGTGCAAAGTACTTACGTGCAGAAGATGCAATTTTCTTTGCTGTGCATTATTTAATTCTATAAATCTAGCGCCTGTGCAGCAAAATAGCGCTTGCAAGTGTGGCTCATCCAGAGCACAATGCAGATATTAATAGAGGTATGTCTGAGAATACCAGCACTTGGATGGTAAAATGCGTTGTTGTCTATCGACATGTCCTCATACATATACTAAGGTTTTAGAGAAAAAGCTTAAAGCTATAGTTAAAATGTTCTACCAAAAATCGGGGTATATGCCATTATGAGAAATCGGTTGCAACACATGAAAGCAATTAATGTCTAATAGTTTATGTTATAATTGAAAGATTCTGTACCATGCAAAGAACATATGCGCTATTGAATTGCCTTTTAAAGAAATGGTTGTATATTCATGTGTATGAATTGCAACCGAAATTACACCATCCCTATTTTTTATTTTTCAGGAGTATTTGTAGAAGTAAGTAAATACACTTTACCCTCTGACACAGAGTGCAAGCGCACTGAGCCAATGTGTAGTCGCTACCTAGAGCCAGAGATTCGAATGCCTCAACTTGGCAGGTCCTTTTTGTGCTGTACAATACTGTGCCATTACACCTGATTAATCTTCGTGGGCCACCTGTGACATTGCTATAAAGCATGTGTCTTGGAGTCCATTTAAACAGGCTTTACCTCTGTTTTTTTGTATATGTAAAAATGTCAGGTGCTGCACCAGCCTTGCTTTAGTGTTAGATACTTTACAGCCATTATTGACTCTCAGCTGACTTAAAAGAGTCAGCTAATAAAGAGGAGCTGGCCAAACCTTTATCAGAGGGGTTACTCTTTTAATTTAAAATATGGGTTAATCGATGCCGGACGCCTGATGAAGGGCATGTGAGGTCTATCAATGAACGAGTGCCACAGTCCTTACCTGAGAGCCTCTGTCTTTTACAGACACATGGTCTCAAATTCTCAGTGACCTTTCCAAGGTCATTTGATGCCCACTGTCCTCATGTCGGTGCCTGGACACTTCCCTGACTGGTTACTAGCAGCAAAGGATGGTCCATGGCTGGTGGGAGGTGGGAGGAGCCAGGCTGGGCAAGTGGTTAGGACGTATGGCAGATGCTGGGATGAGCAGCCGCGGCCTGTGAAAGTAAGAGCAGTGGAGCGTTAAGCAGTAGCGGTCGGTGGTGGGAGTAGCTGCCGGGCGGTGAGGTGAGGAGGGGCAGGGTGGGGGTAGTAATCTATGGATTACGGAAGATTGCAGGTAAGTAAACATATAAATAAATAAAACTAATTTCGTTGCATGCACTGCTTCTCATTTGGGGATGCAGTGCGCGCAACAACATTTGTTTTATTTATTTATATGTTTACTTACCTGTAATCCCCCGTAATCCATAGATTACTACCCTCCACCCTGCCCCTCCCCCTCAATACGTCACCGCCCAGCAGCTACTCCCACCACCGACCGCTACTGGCCTTATGGCCGGGTTGAGGGGGGATTCCGACTGACGACGATGAGGGAAAATGTATTATTTATTACATTTCCCCTCGTGGTCATATGTCGAATCCCCTCCTCCCCCAACCCGGGCCACCGCTTTTACCTGCACCGGCCGCTCCTGTGGAAGAGAGAAAGATAAATACAAACAGAAGAAATAAAGAAAGTGAAAGTGTGAGAGGAAAAACAGGAGAGAGAGGAAGAGAGTGGCACAGAGAAGGATTGGGCGAAAGGAATAGGACAGTGTGTAAATAGGTTTATAATATGAAATGACATGATATAGCAAAAATGATCAGCAGGAGACAATGTTGAGAGAAATGTATAGTAAGAGAGTAGGCTAAACAAGGCAGAGGAAGATAGAAGAGAAAACCCCTGGCAGGCAGGGCAGGGGGAAGATTAGCCACATCCCTTTAGACAGGTGTGATGAACTCTCACATGCGTGTGCCTGCTTCAATGCAGCACGTGCCCGACATTTTTAGGTGGTGTAATTGGGATTTGAGAGTGTTGAAGATGCGAGAAGTGACAGCTGGAAGGAGACCAGCGGCGGGCTGGGGTGTTATTGAATAAAGCTTACCGTAAAATCTCCTACTACCTTGAAGGTGCTTCTTTTCATGTCAACACCACAACATGTCATGGCAAATCCTCAACTACTACAAGGTAACTGCAACTCACAGAGGCAAACTGAACATTTCTATCAATATATACTTACAACACCCTTGGTTAGCATTGCAAGCTCAACACTTATAATAAAATAATTGTTTATGGCCTGTAATGATAACCAACCCGTCAAGCAATATAGTTAAAATAACAAAAAATAGAAAAGTACAAACGTGTTTATTAGCTAGCTTTTTCAAAAAAATTAGAAGAGCATCAGGCATGGCAAAGTGGGAAAAAGCAGTTTCGTTTTTTCAGGAAATAGCAGGTACACAATAACATGGAAGTCTATACCTACCAAAGATAATCAGTGAGCTTCTATTGACAACCAAGAAACAAGTCAGAAAAACTACTAAGTCAAAACTTTAGGTAAAGCTTCTAACCCGAGCAAGACTGACTAGAGAGTGACCTCACGCAGTTCAAATTGGGGTTGGATTCTGGTGAGAAAATGTACCTTTATATTCAGACCCTTCTGAATGAGTAAACATCAGTCCAGGAAGCTCAGGCTTTAGGCACTATCCAAAGAAGATCCTTTTGGTGGGAGCAAAACATAAGGCTGGAATCTTCAGCATAATGTTGGATAACTACACAAAAAATGTGTCTTTAAAATGCATATGTACTTAAATTTTCTCCACAACATTACCATACAAATTTATAGTGACGATATTTTGATGTGGAGTTAACAACAGTAAATTCATACTTCCCCAAATATGTTTACTTTATTGATATGTTGGAAATCAATATTCTGGGGACAATATATATATATATATATATATATATATATATATATATATATATATATATATATATATTACCTACTGGCGGTCGCCAGTAGGTATATATAGTTAGGATTTTTTCTCTATGGGATTTTTGAAAATTCTATGTCTAATAACTTTGGCGTTTGTGGACGGAATTGGCTGAAATTTTCAGGAAAATGGCACATTTTGTTTCTGAGCAGCCCTTGAAAATTTGGGGGGGGGTTCATCAAGGGGGGGCCGAGAAAAAAGGGGGGTCCCAAAACGTGTTTTTAACATTGAGTTTTCCATAGGGCGGTTGGCCTCACTTTTAGCCCGAACGGCTGAATGGATTTGCACGAAACTTGGCAAAATTGTAGGGACTGGTAGCCCGATGTGCCTTTTGTAGGTCTCAATATATGTGCTACAGTGGATTTTGAGAAATTAACGTTTAAAAAAAGATATATATCTGTAACAGCGGACCGGGCAGCGCTCCAGGACGCGTACTTTTCGCGCAACGGAGCTTTGTGAAGCGAAGCTGATTGGTTCTCCGGCGTCTGTCAACATTCCAAACAGTCCGTAGCGGCCGCCATCTTGTCTCTCGGTAGGATCGAGAGACAAGAGGAGGCGAAAGCGAAGGGGCAAATGACCATAAGGGGGAATAGTAGATCCTCGCTGACCCCCTAGGTTTGATGTGGAGGTTTTAAAAGGGCCCCGCGGGGCAAAAAAATAATAATAATAATAATAATCGAACGGCTGAATGGATTTGCACGAAACTTGGTAAAATATTAGGGACTGGTAGCCCGATGTGCCTTTGCTAGGTCTCAATATGTGTGCTCCAGTGGATTTTGAGAAATTAACGTTCAAAAAAAGATATATATCTGTAACAGCGCTCCGCTTCGCGTAACGGAGGTTTGCGAAGCTGATTGGTCATTCTGTCACTGGGCTATAGTTGGGCTACATCTGGCTGATATTTGGGCTACATTTGTTTTTTTTCGTCTCTGGCGGCCATCTTTGGGCTACATTGGGCTACATTGGGCTTCATTGGGCTTCATTGGGCTACATTGGGCTACATTTGGGCTCCAACATATATATAGGCCAATGTAGCCCAATATATATTTTTCAAAGTTAATTTTCGTAAAAACCACTGGAGCATATATCTTGAGACATAGCAAAGGCACATCGGGCTACCAGTCCCTACAATTTTGCCAAGTTTCGTGGAAATCCATTCAGCCGTTCGAGCTAAAAGTGAGTCCAACCGCCCTATGGAAATGAAGGAAATGAATGGGTAATTTGTAATTAGCAAATAGCTCATCGCAAACTAGGAATGGTAAAGAATCGCTATTTATTCCTTAAAGTTCGCTATTTAGGAAATGCAAAAAACTTTGATGATACATATGGCGGTTCATCTCTAACAAGATAAGAAGCATAGGGATAGATTTATGATGACTGGCGCATCACCAGGGATGTGTTAGTCATTCTGTGCCGCTGTTCCGTCACCTATGGTGTGCTGCATTTACAATGCGGCGCATCATGGGGCAAAAACAGCACAGATGCGTGATGTATCTGTGCCGTAAAGGTGGCGCATTGCTGGAGTTGTATCGCAAGTGTGATGAAGCTCCAGCAAGGGTCGGGGGTGCCCCTGTCGCAGGGTTTCTGTTCTCACACAGAACTGTGGACAGAGGATTGGAACCTCGGCGAATTAGGGTGTCCCAAAACTCACCTTAGTAATCAAAAACCCCTTAGCAAGCTAGGTACAGTGTCACATTGGATATAACAAACTCTCAATGTTTAGACAATCCAGAATATGAACTTATAGTACCTCAGGATACGTGGAACTCATGAACAGTCGGTCGTTATATATTTCTTAGAAACCAGAACATGGAGTTAAGAAGAACACATGTGTATTTGAAATGTTTATTTACTAATGCCGTCTTCTCAGGCGTAGTATCTTAGATAATACAAGTACACATATTATCAGTAGCAAAATTACCAGCATAGTTACTAGTACATAAAAAGCGAATGGTGACAGTATGTTAACATGCTGTAAATGAATAAGAGTTAGCAACACTTATAAGCAGCCGCGGGCCGTGGAGGGAGTTACGGTGGGGCAGGGAGGGGGAGGGGCAGGGTGGAGAGGGCTCCACCCTGCTTCTCCCCCTCCCCGCCTCCCTGCCTCACCGTAACTCCCTCCACGCCCCGCGGCTGCTTATATCTCACCCTCCCTAATACACATATTATATTATTTGCTAAGAAGGTCTCTTTGTGTTGGTTTAGGGCGTGCCCATACTTTAGTGTCTTAGATTTGAAGGAATCACATCAGCATACACCAGCTCTCTCTTCATGTGAACCGCATCAAGTGTTGTGTATGTGTGTTCGGCAAAGCAATATAAAACCCGCCTCATGCCCAGAATTGGCAGAAGCTGCACTTATGTTATGAGTATGAAGTCGTGGAGATCAGACCTCATAACAATTCTGTATCGTGTTGTTCTTGAAACTTCAGCACTCGCTGTACAGATATAGTTTAACAAGCAAAGCAGATAGTAGAGCAATAACATATTATTCTCATGTAAACCACGATGAACTACTAGGTTGAAAGCTAAAGCAACAACTAAGTGTCGTGTGCAGAAGTTGCAAAAAAGGAAAAATGCCGTTTAAACCGGTAATGAGCCCATGCTAACTTAACACGGTGTAAAGATATCCAGGACCTAGATGACACCTCCCCATGATCCGGAAACGAACTGAATAAGATAATAGAAGTGCCATCTCATGAGAGCAGATTGCAAGTTTATATGTGGACGGTCCGCAAGGTAAAGCATTAAAAACTAGGAAAATGTAATGCTAAAGAAAAATAAAACAGCCAAGTACTTTATCGAGTCTTAAGCCAATAGGCAAGGTAAATAATAAAAACTTGACAAATAAGTCAATGAATTGTCAATGAAATGCTAGTACTCAGCATATCAAACATGAAAAAGGTCTATGACATAACTGTGTATGCAAAATAAGCTGCAACAGCCTCCAATAGGAAGTCACCGTCTTCATCCGAAAAGAGTTCAGCCATCCAATTTAAAAGCGGAAAAGAACATACGTGCTCTCCCAGCACCGGAACCTCTATCACCATCAGAGGACAGCTCGGTGGGTTTTCAAGAAAGCTCTGTTCCAAGAAAGACTGTGTTGCCGCCAGTAAATTCCAGGGACCAATTAGTCCATGCATCAATGCCACAGCCATAATCCTTTCGCCAGGACAAACCAATTCGTGAGTAATGATAGGAGTCATCAGCTGATTAAAGTCGACGTCAGGAGAAACCGGTCCGCAGAGACACAAATCAATGGCCCAATCGAAATCACAGGTCAGGCAGTGAAATACAGGCTGGACACAGGTGAAGTAGGAGAATCGAAAAGATAATCCATATGCCGTGCTTAATATCGCCAACGGCATTGTGCCATAATATTCTAGCATGCGATTGCGGAACAGTGTCAGCAGCTGCAGGGCGGGAGGTTGCATAGGAGAGACATCCATATTTAATAATATAAAAAAGCACAAGAGCGTCCGCTGGTAATGCAAGTAAAAATGGCAATCCACGAAGCAGAGTGGAAAAAATAGAATGAAAGAAAAAAAGGGATGACTCCAAAGATTTTCTCAAATGAAGTCACGAGACCACTGGTAACAACTTTAAAAAAGTGCGCCAGGGCCTTTGTGGAGGATGCGTTAAAGATAGTCCGAACCATCTTGCTGAAATGCAAAGGCGAATCTGTATTTAAAAGGGTCTGCACCTCTGTACGGGTGTTCGCTATGTGAAGCACGAAAGTTTCACGGGCCGAACTCAAGGCCACCTCTCTCTGAGACAAAAGAGCTCTTATTCTTGCCATGCCGTTGAAATCTGCTCCCAAGGTTGGTATTTGTGGCGAGATTGAAAACTCCCTATGTTCATGTGTGGGAGGAAATAGAACATTTCTGCAGCAAATAACCCGTTCACTTACTGTTACGATAAAAGGAATACTTTTAATTAACCCAGAACAATCTTCATTATTGAGCATCAAATAACTACCATTTTCCAACAACTTGAACGTGGGGATGATAGCAGGAACTGGCGTGCCTTGCAACACGCAAGCCATATTTGGTCGGTGTTTGTTGCATGAACCGTGTAACTGTATGTGCCTACACATTAGTGAATGATCTGGCGTCTCAGTGCATTCCTCTCCATTCAGATAAACTTCTTGATCATCTTTGAAACATCTGTATGTGTATGGAAGCGACCAGACCTCATGAAGAAAAGCACTACCTAAAGGTTCATAACGACCTATTGGTATATAGTTCATACAATTTGAAAACTTATATAAAGCAAAAGGCAGCGTTATTAAACCGTGGATAAGGCACGTTGCCAAAAAACCCGCAATCCTCTGCTGATGATGTCACTGAGCATGTCATGAATGATGTAATATGTGACATCATCAGCAGTGGATTACGGGTAATAGTATCTCTAGTTTACTCCCCTATAGCTGTCTTTCTTTTAACATAAGTGTCTGTTTCCTTCCCTTATACTTACTGTTTTTGGTTCGCTTCCGGTTCGCGTACCGGCGAGCGAACTGGGAAGCGAACTAAGAGAAATAGAGGTTGGCACAGTTCCAAATATTGTACCAATTTTTTAATAACGGGGAGGTAGTTCTGAAAAGAACTTTTTTTATTGTTTTTGTTGTTTTATATTTTTTTTATTATTTTTCGGAACATTTTTTTACTTTTTTTGAATTTTTCTGAACAGTTTTATATTTTTTTGGGGTTTTCTTGGAGGGGGCAATGAAAACGATTCATTGTAAAGGGCTCAACAGGAGCAAAAAAACAAAAAAAAAGTATTTATTATTTGGGGCGTTTCGTACAAACTTGCATATGATAGTCAATAGCTCTGTTGATCAGAGTGATGCTTCTTTCTCCGTAGCAAATGAATCCATCGCAATATACGCAGATGTGTTTTACTTCACCAAATCTCATTTGTATATTTGGCACCATCTCCCTGCCCTCTGGTCCCGTTACTTCCGGTACAACAGATCTTCTGGCCATAATAGGGAGATTATCTAGGTCGTTCCGAAACTGTGCAGCACTGTAGTTGTTAGGATGCCACCTAGTCATATGGCGATGCATTGTGTAGTTTCCGAAACTGTATTTTTTCTCGGTTCCTCTGGACAGTCTATCTTGACATATAAGGCAAGTTACGTATCTTGCATTTACTTTTTTCTGACCTTTGGGAATTTTAAAAAATTGCCAAATGAAGTTTTCTTTCCGGTGAGACGTCCTGGGCTCCTCAGGCAAAAACTGCCTCTCTTCCTGCTCTTCCTCGTCTTCTTCCTCTTCTTCCTCTTCTTGCTGAATTATAACTTGAGCAGGTGGTCCACTCTTCCTTGGATGTGGTGGAGGTGGTGGGGAAGCACCAGCTGAAGCTACTAAAGAAGCCATTGCTCAGTGATCACAAAGGGTCTTTCTCTCACAATGATGAAAGTCAGAGTGAGGAAAGAAGGAGGGATTTTCATCATTTGGGAAAAACAAGAGTTCTCAACCAATGAAAAGTGTTCATTTTAGATTATATGACCTAGTCTTACATCATTAGGAAACCAAAAGTGAAATGAACCAATGAAAAGTGTTATTACCAAGTCACATGACCTGCTGTGTTTACGTTAAGCGCTTTGCAGGGCCTCCCGGTTTGCTTCCAGAAACCTGCGCTTTGCGACTCGCTTCGCGTACCAGTTCGCTAACGTAGCACGTCATATGACGTATCACGCGACAACGTGAAACGTCATGCGGACGGGAGGCGTCACGATGTTGTTTTGGAACGCGGCAGTTGCGGTAAAGAAACGTTTACCGGCTCGCGGTCTATTTCGCGGCATCAAGGTCAGCTAACGGGAAGCTTCCTGATTCGCGAAGCGGGAACGAAGAAAAAAAAATATTTAAAAAAAAAATTATTCATAAACATATAAAATATATTTTTGGATTTAAAGAAGAATACATTTTACAGCTACAGATATTAGCTGTTAAAAAACCAATGAAATTCACTGAAAAAACCATAGGTTATAGACCATATATAGTTAGGAATTAGCATTTACAAAACCATGAAAATTCACTGAAAAAACCATAGGTTATAGACCATATATAGTTAGGAATTAGCATTTACAAAACCTTATTTTACTCACACAAAACCATTGAAATTTCATATATAGTTAGTTGCACTAACTATATATCGCGCACCCGCAATCCACTGCTGATGATGTCACATATTACATCATTCATGACATGGTCAGTGACATCACTGATGACATCACTGATGACATCTCAAATGACATCACTGATGACATCACTGATGACATGTGATTTGACATCAATGACCACATCACTGATGATATCATTCATGTGACAATACAATGTATCTCCTCACATTTTAATATAACCTCTGTTTCACCCAGTGTTAAATACAGAGTATAAGTTTTTGAAACCATTGACACACCAATACTAGTTACTACATACGCACTCACTGATTCCTATGTCTACACACACATTCACTCATTCACCCATACAATCATTCATACATACAATCACTCATCTTTACAACACTATCATATGCACTCATACACCTATACAGACACTCACAGTCTGCCACTCATCCATGGAGTTACTCACACACGTAGTCAGTCCTGTTAAAGAATCAATGACACTTCCATTTTCTTGTCTATACAGTTAAACATAGAGCACCTTACATTTTCAAACATATACTAACACATACTTACCTTCTTATAGAATCATTGATACAAGTACACATTGATCTGCACAGAGTCACACACCTCCCAGCCAGCCAGCCACACACACACTCAGTCTCCCATACAAATACTTGGACAATCAATCAGTAACCCATATAGTTAATCATACAGCTACTGATCAACACATGCAGCAGTTTACAGAACAACAGACATAATGATGCTCAAATTAAGATAGTTTAGTCACTAACCCATGCACTCAGTGAGACACATTTAATCACTCACTCATACATTCAGTCATGCACCTACTAAATCCTTTGTCCAGACACTTATACTTCCACTCATTCTTCAATATGTAAGACACATTTTAACTTTACAGAAACACACAGTCACTGGATGATGTCATCAGTGATGTCATTTGAGATGTCATCAGTGATGTCATCAGTGATGTCATTTGAGATGTTATCAGTGATGTCATTTGAGATGTCGTCAGTGATGTCATCAGTGATGTCATTTGAGATGTCATCAGTGATGTCATCAGTGATGTCACTGACCATGTCATGAATGATGTAATATGTGACATCATCAGCAGTGGATTGCGGGTGCGCGATATATAGTTAGTGCAACTAACTATATATGGAATTTCAATGGTTTTGTGTGAGTAAAATAAGGTTTTGTAAATGCTAATTCCTAACTATATATGGTCTATAACCTATGGTTTTTTCAGTGAATATATATATATATATATATATATATATATATATATATATATATATGTGTGTGTGTAGGTCGATATTATTGACCTTGACATATTGACTTACAACTATAATGTCTCACTCACTGCTACTGTACACACCAGGCACAGGGCATAAAAGAAAGATTTAGCTACAAAGTGTTTTCAGTGCAAGTCTATGAAACCTTTGCTTTCCATCCAATGTACTGCTGTTAATACACACACAGAGTGTGACAGGCAAACAGGACATTTGCTGAAGACAGAGCATGGAGTTAAGCCTGGACTTGGCCTGCCCTGTTTGGCACTTCATTACTTCATTGACTCGGTTATAAGGGAGAATAGTATTTCTCAATTTATTGATACCGGGATTTAGAATTCTTAGGGGCTTTGTCTTGCATATGTTGCATATTAAAATTGTTGTATATGTATTGTTTCTTTTTTGTTTGAATATACCAAGGGGCATATTTATGAGTTTGTCACGCAGTGTCAAGTCAGGGACATTTGTATCGGGCACAAATCACATCCGGAGAGTCTCATGGCGCTTGCAGTGTAGCAAGTCACCTTACTGTGCTGCACTGCGTGACAAGGAAAGGGCTAATATGCACCGTCTTTAAAAGAATACAGTGCATTGCTGCCTTTTCCCTTTGGTGCCATTTTGGCTGCCTATCACCAATGCAGACACCCTTGCACAATGGTGCAAGGGTTTCTATGTTACATGCAGGATTGTTTTTGTGCATAAAGGGCCACCTTCCTGCACAAAAGCAATTTCTGCACAAAACAATCCTGAGAGGCTAATTTCTTTTTCTATGTGTGCTGAGAAATTAAGATATTTCTCCTTGTTATGCGTTACCTGGGGAGGTGTATTTTTTGACACCGGCCCTGGTTTACTAGTTCTGGTAAATCTGAGAAAATGCATCAAAATGCATGGGAGTTGCATAGGAACTCCCATGCAATGCCCAGGGGACGCCCTCCTTGCGCAGAGTAAGCCAGCTCAGCGATTTGTGCTTAATTTTTTTACTTGAGATTAATGAAGCCACTCAGGGCCAACCAAGGTGGGCTTGCGTGGCTTCATAAATCTCATTTTTTTGTTGCGTCGCTCTTGCACGCCGTTGCATGGTGCAAGAGCGAGGCAAGGGGGGTTGTAAATATGCCCCCAGGCTTTTAGTGGTACAATGTAAATTTTCCCTAAAAGTCTCTACACACATTTTTTCCCAGAGTGTTACATCAAATCTTGAAATATTGTTTTGGGAAAGTCAAGTACACACCTTCCTTCCGTACAACTACGGCAGTTGCTTGTGCTCCTTGGCCAAAGTTGCCTCCTCCTGTGACTCTTCTCTCCTTTAAAAGTGAGGACATTGATAGGACAAAGAGCATGGGATTCTCACATGCTGCCCGCAGAGCCAACCACGCTTATTCCCACCTGTGTCATTCGCAAAGAGGTGGCAGGGGTTGCCCATTTAACAAAAGCACATTGAGAATACGACAACAAGACAGGCGTCAATACACAGTGGAGGCGAAAAATGAGGTGGAGAGAAAGGTGTAGGGATGTATACAATGGCAGATGGGATCCTTACAGATGGAGTTAATCGAAACGATGGGGAGAACGAGAGAGAAAACTGGATTAGGAATAAGAGTTAGGAATAGCAGGAAAGACGGAGAAGCTGGAAGAATGAAGAACAGAACAAGACAAAGACAAGGGAAGGGTAAAATTGGGAGCAATTAACTGCAATGCCAAATGAAGACAGGGAAAGTTACAAGGGAGCTACAGAAAGAAAGCAGAGGTGAAAAAAGACGAAGTGCAAATGTCTGAAACAGATAAACGGACATGGAGGCGACAACAATTACAAAACATTCACTAAAACAGAGATAGCCAGGCGGACTCAAGA
This sequence comes from Lissotriton helveticus, assembly GCF_964261635.1. Lineage (NCBI taxonomy): Eukaryota > Metazoa > Chordata > Amphibia > Caudata > Salamandridae > Lissotriton > Lissotriton helveticus. The sequence continues at coordinate 994,537,095 of NC_136059.1, read as the reverse complement.
GACAAACAGAGATGAAATAGTGGCAAGAGTACTTATTCATTACCAATGTGCAGTGGAAGGATATTAGGTTACTAGTGCCCACTTCCCACACTCAGATGCGAACATTAGAGTGACATTACACTCACCACTGGTGCACACATTGCTAATGCATTAAAGAATGCCCCATAACCGACCGCTGTGTTAAAAGATTTAGTAATCTCACAATTCTTAACTTTTACTGATAAAAGACTGCTAACTTGCCTACTTAGATTTCTGAGTTTAGGTTAGAAAACAACAAGTCTTCAGGCAAAGAGTACATCAATTAATCATAGGAAGTGTATTACCTTGTGTATTGCTTCACAGGCTATAACATATATTTGATATTTTAGCCCAGATGTACTAATATTTGATGCCACACAGTGCAGCCACACAAGTGACTGCTCTGCCTTGCATCAAAGGGAGAGACAAAAATGCACCTTATCTACTAAGATATGGATAAGTTTTTCTCTTCTCTAGTGCTAGCACACTTTTGACTGCCACCTGTGCCGTTGTGCAAGGGTGAGTGTGTTCTCTAAAGCACAGATTTTACACTGGAATGGGACCCTTCCTGTAAATGCTTTAAGATTTTTCCCACTTTGTATGTTTGCTGTTCCATGCAGCATACATGCAAAGTTGGAAAAATAAGGAGAAATTAAACATTTCTCCTAGTTATGCCTGTCTAGAGGGTCAATAGAATTTTGCCAGAAATAGATATCTATCTATTGATGTTTGCAGATACAGATTTGCATCGAAACCTATGGGTGGTTACATTGGAATGCCCAAGTGTCAACCAGGAACACCTCTTTGATGCAAAGTACTGCATGGTAGCACATGCAACAATTTTGCGTAACCCTGGGAAATTGTCAATGCAAATTGGGGTTTGCGTTGGATAGTAAATTCCACCTCAACATTCTGCATCTGGTGTGCATCACTTTTGTGACACAAACTTGGTGTAAAGTATTAGTAAATCTTGGTCTTTATTTTTATCTGAAGTAAAATGATGTCCACCCTGAGCTCTGTTAATTGTTGTGTGCTCATTTACACCATTTTCCAAGAAGAATGGGTGATAAGAACTTAAAAGGATTAACTTGAAACCAGTACCTTCTATCATCATGACATCATGCTAGTAGGAACTTGCCCAAAGCAAAAGCTACCTCCATACTTGGAATTACTTTTAGGCAGGGGCGACTCCTCCATTTGAGCAGAGGAGCGTTGCCCCACAAAGAAAAGCCCCAGAGCTAAAAAATGAAATGGTAATAAAGTTGTATTCAGCACCCAACCCAACCCATCCCAAACTGAATGTCAGGATGAGGCCATTGCTGCTGAATGGCAGAGCGGAGCTGTGTGCTCAAGTTTAAAATGTGCATGTCTCTTTGGCTGGCCGCCTTGCGATTGCCAATCAGACGAGCATTGTAAACCTCTCTAACCCAGCTGTCTGAGACAGCTTGGTTAGAGAAAGCACAGGCCACCGGTGCTCTTAAGAATGGTTGTTTAGTTCTAATATGTATGTATTCAGCGCTCATTCAACAATAGGTATGTTGGCGCTAAGAGCTCTTCGTGGCATCTTGCTTCATCAGGAGAAGCTTTCAACTTAAACACTGCATGTGGGTGCCCTTCAATTGTAACTTCTCTCTGCAGGCAAGGGGCCGCTGTTAGACTTTGCATTGTATCAAATTGTCCGGTGGTTTGGGAGAAGTCCTCATTTGCAATTGAAAACTCCTTAAACACAATTTTGTCCGTGCATATTCTAAATACAAAACGTTTGCCAGGCCCCTTGGTACAATTTGCGTAATATGGTCTCTATTATAAAAGCACCAAGAGGCCCTACCCTTTCTAATGAGCACTACATAGATATTTTACTGTGTTAATGCTTAATCCTAAACTAGGGGTTTTGCGCTACTGATGCGTCACTCTTTGTGACGCATTGGCGGCGTAAAACATGCCTCCTGTTGCACACTATTTACAAAGTGACGCATCTAAGCAGATGCGTCACTTTGTAAACCCCTGCGCTACATTATACCTGCGTCAGGTATAATGTATGCAGGGGGGGGGAGTCCCCCCGCAAAAAGCTTCGTAGAAGTGACACAGTGAAATCTATGAGATTTCACTGCGTCACTTCTAGGACGCCGTTGGGTCAAAATCTTGCGCCTGCCTCACAGCAGGCGTAAGACTGACGGGGGCCCTTTCACTGGGGCTTGCCCCATGTGAAAGGACGCATTGCTGGAGTTGCGTCACTTTTGTGACACACTCCAGCAATGCGTCACTTTTGCGCTTAAAGATACGTCAGAAATACTGACGTATCTGTAACTCCTTGCGACATGATGCGTCATACATTAAATATGACGCATCAGGTATGTCGCAAGGAGTGCGCACTGAGAAGTGACGCATCGCTGCTTTCACGCAGCGATGCGTCATTTCTCATAAATGAGGCCCTAGGTGTTTACTAGTATAAAAATCCTAATCTATTGCCTGAATCTTTTTGTCCTTTTTTGTGTGTAAGGTTCTGTTAGTGGAAGAGGTGTTGCGCCGCGGCCAGGGCGACTGACTCCGGAATCTGGGGATCACGGTGGGATCACGGTTCGATCCCGGTGCTGGCAGCAGATTAGCCCACCAGCATGTGACTCTGGGCAATAGCTTGCTTAATGTTCCCGACGGCCCCCAGCGCCTAGAGACCCTAATGGGTGATTGTTCACGCTTTACAAAATGTGGATTATTATTATTAGGAAGTTTATCCTATTAGAACGTAATATCGTTCTTCCACCTCCCTTTCATGCGTATGTCAGGCTCCTGCATTTACATAAGTGTTTCCACACCGCAGCATTCCTTTCTTCTTCTCACACTCGTTGTCAGAATCTATCACCTGCACTTAAACAAACCTTGGCATTCGGTTGCGCTCTCTGACACGCGCACGCACAGGTGCTGCCACATCTCATCTCGGATGTCGTTCCTTAGCGCGCGCTTGTCATCAGACATTTGCTCTCAGCTCTGCTGATTTTTTTCGCCATTCACTCTCCAGTCTTCCATGAACTCTTTAATCAAGCCTACATGTCTTCTAAGTACTCACTTGAAACTCTTTAACTACTAATGCGCCCCTCTTTCACGATCTCACAGTTTTTCACTATATCTCATTGTTTTTACTTCTTCTGAATAGATATTCTTCGTAGCGCTTTTCCTAATAAACTTTAATTATTTCCTTCTCTTATTTAATTGTAAGCCTATCCCCCTCCCTTTTTTACACGCACTTCTCAAGTTTCTAGACTAAATGCACTATAATAAGAGGATCAAAAATTGACCAAAAATAGCTTTGCCTGAAAGCTTATTATGGAAAACCAGAATTTAAGACTGAGAGGGGAAGCGAGAGGGATTGGAAACATTAACATTTCAGTGTTCATTGCACTAATCTGCCATGCAGAGAAATGAAACGCAAGGTATGTCTATCCAGTGGTGGCCGGCATGGCTCGCTGGTGGTGGGTTAGAGAAGAGAGGGTTGCAGGGGGGCAGTGTTGGAACTGGCCCTTCTTGCAGGGTCATCCTCAAACTTTTTGCTTCTTCCTCCCTTATTTTTCCTGACCCGTGGCTGCTGGCAATAGGACTCTGCACACTTTACCACTGCTGATCAGTGCTAAAGTGCATATGCTCTCTATGGAAAGTAGTATTCTGATTGGATATACCTGTTTGGCATATTTGTATCACCACGAAGTCCCTAGTAAAGTGCACTGGGTGTGCCAGGGCTGGTGATGACAAATGCTACTAGTGGGCCTGCAGCACTGATTGTGCCACCCACAGGAGTAGCTCTAAAATGGTGTCTCAGGCCTGCCACTGCAGTGCCTATGGGCAGTTTAGAACTGCCATGTCCTCCTGGTCAGTGTCCCCACTGACCAGGCCTAACCCTTCCCTTTTCGTGCACATCAGTCACCCCTATGGAAGGCTCAAGGTACCCCCCTGGGCAGGGTGCAGTGTATGTGAAAGGGAGAGCATGTACTGGTGCAGGTAACATGTTCTGGTAGTGAATTACAGCCATTTTCGTTTTTCACTATTGTAAGGCTATCTTGCTCCATAGATTAACATGGGGGATGCTGGCTACAGTGGTTAACAGCATTTCTTCCCATAGGAACAAGATAGGACATAAGTATCTAGTATCCCTGAACTCAGAATTTAATAACACATCTTTTAGGAAAGTTTGTTTTTAAATCCTGTGTTTGAGAACAGCACTTTTAGAAAGTTGCTGTTCTCTTGTCTGACCCTTCCGTGTGCCTGGGCCTGTTTGTGTATTGACTGTCTGGTTTGTGAGTGACAGGGGCTGGGGAATTCCCCAGCAGGATGGATGAGTCAGCACTAGGCTGAATGACTGCCTTTGCAACTTGAGTAGTGGGAGGAGTTAGCACCTGGGCCGAATAGGGCTCTGCCTGCCTTCCACAATGCTGGCTCCCCCCCTGCTGGGCGGCTGAGGACCCTGCCCCTCACTCTGAAAGGAAAGAAGCCTCCAGCAAAACAAAGTACTCAGGAAACACCCAGAACTGGTTCAGACCGGGCTCAGGGCCCACATGCACAGAGAGAACAAAGACTTTAGGGGTATAAGTACAGGACCCCTGACAACAGAAAATTAGATCATCCTGGAAATCAAGAAGGAACCTCTGCCAAGGAGAAAGCTGACTCTGAAGAAGGAAGATTGTCCTGCTGTTGCTCTGCTGGACTGACCCGCTGTTGCTTTGCTGCCAAGGAGAGGGGAAGGACTTTGCTGTGAGCTGTGTCCCCTGTCTTGAAGGAATCTCCAAGGGCCTGAGAAGAGCTGGCTCCCTGTTTTGAAGTCCCAGGAACAAAATGACTTCACCCCCAGCTTCCCTGAACTCTGCTGAGAGAGTTCTGTCCCTCCTAGAGTGCTTGATCCAGTTGTGGGGCCTCTGGAGGTTGGACGAGTGCTGGGAAGCTTGAAAATAAGCTTGAGTGACTTTTTGAAACTGAAAAGCGTTGCATCGCTCGCTTGCGGAGCGCATCCCCGACAGTGCGAGAAGTTTCCAGCCGCTACGGAGGTCGAGATCGTCGCAGCGCCTGACGCCGGCGCCAGAGACGTCGCATCCTTCGTTTGCGGGACGCACCAGACCGGTGCGGGAGAATCGAACATCGCTGCGAGTATCGTCGCAGAGCCTGTCGTCGCTGGGTGAGAACGCCGCACCGCTTGCTTGCGGACCGCATCACGTCGCTGCGAGTGTCGTCGCAGAATCATCGCATCGAGGAGCTGCGAGAGAAAGGATCACCGCTGGACCGCGCATCGTCGCCCCGGAGATCGTCGCAGCACCTACGAGATCGTCGCATCGTGCCTTTGCGAGAACAGACTTCCTACGGAACCTACGCACCGGAATCCATACAAGTGGCCTTCCTCCCCATACAGACCAGATTCGTCGCAACACGCCCGCTGCTGCAGCGGGGCTGTCGCATCGCCTCCCCAAGGTCTCAGGAGCAACGCATCGCTTGTTTTCCACCGCACCAGCTTCTGCTTTTGGAACTTTGTTGCAACTAAAGGTACTGTGAGTAAACGTGACGCAACTGTGAACTTTTCACGCAACCGTGGTTTATTTTGCCGCAACTTGAAGAATTTTAACGCAACCTTAAGAACTCTTTTGAAACCATATTCTTGAACGGTGTATGTTGGATTTTTGTCGTTTTGGTCTTGTGTAGTTTAGATTAAAAATACCTTTATTTTTCTAAACTGTTGTGGAGTCAGTTTGTGGTGTTTTCACTGTGTTACTGTGAGTGTTGGTACAAATACTTTACGCATTGCCTCTGGTTAGCCTAGACTGCTCGCGCCAAGCTACCTAGAGGGTGAGCGGGGGTTATCTCAGAGGGTTATCTCCTTGCCCTGACTAGAAGCAAGGGTCCCTATTTGGACAGTGGTACCTACCTCTGCCAACTAGAGACCCCCAGATCTAACATTGGTGGTCAGGCGGTGGGATTTGAACTTGTATTTGTACTTGACCCACAGTAATTGGTGTACATCACTAGTGAGTGCAGACCACTACGCCACCGCATACTACTGTTTTTTTTGGTTGGTTCTATTTTTTGATCATAACCCTGAAAGAATCCAAGCATCATGTCTCAGAATGGTAAACCAGCAAGTGATATTGCAGGACTGGAGTTTGATATTGAAATGTTAAGTGATTACAAAGTAGGTCAACTCAGGCAGTTCTGCAGGAACTTTGGATGCCCCATGAAGCGCTGCTCCAAGAAGAAGGAGCTACAGGAGGCCTTAAGGGCCTGGTGGGGGACCAAAGAGGCTGGGGAGACAGATGATGCAGAAGTGGATGAGGATGCACAAAGGGATGGTTTCAGGCCACAGGATCTGCCTGTGTCCAGAGCAGCCTCAAGGGCTGGCAGCAACCATTCAGTTGAAAGTTTTTCCCCAGAGGAGTTGGAGGAAAACCAAAGGGCTAGAGATCATAAGTTAGAAATGTTGAGGCTTGAAATGGATCTGAAGCAATTGGAAATGGAGAAAGAGAGAGAAAGGGCGGCAGAGGAGAGCAAAAATGCCCGTGCCCTGGAAGAATTGAAATTGACCTTGGCCCATGAATTAAGAATGAGGAAGCTTGAGTTGGAGCTCCAGAAGCGTGAGGCCATGAGGGTCTCAGCTGAAGAAGTAACATGGGTAGCTCAAGAGGTGAGCTTTGCTGAGTTGGAGGTGGAGTCCAGCTCAGATGGTGGCAGCGTGATTATGATATCTAGTGTGGAAAGAAAGGTACAAACACCCAGAGATGTGGCGCCTAACTTGAGGGAGGGGGTCGACATACACAGGGAGGTTCAGGTTTATGATGTAGTTCCAGTGGAGTGCAGTGTCCCTGAAGTACATTGGGGGACTGGCACAGGGGACCATATTCCTAGTGGTGGGAGGGACACTCTACTGACTCCAGATGAGAGGTACAGGGAGAGGGGTTCCCCCATGGTAGAAACCTTGGTGTGTGTGTGTGAAGACCAGCCAGAAGAGTGTGGGTTGTGTGACAGAGACAGTCAGATACTGTCTTGCCAGTCTCAGGAGAGTGGTGTGGGGTACTTGTGTGAGGCACTGGAGGGTGAGGCAAAGGGTAGCTTGGGTAACAACTGTGGGGGGCTGTGTGATTCATTTGTTGGAGAGCATATTTTAAGTCCCTGTTTTTCAGAGCTATGCCAACACCCGGGGGAGTGTGAGTTCTCTGACCCCAGAGAGCTTGCGTTGGAGGCAGACCTCTTGGTGGATTCCAGAGAGTCTGAGGAGGCTTTGGGGAGTGATCCCAAAAGGAGTGGCTTAGATATCTTCCAGACCTGTGAGGTGGAAGAGGTTCAGTGTAGCCCAGTTAGGTCCCAGTGTAGTGGGAGGGGTGTAGGGGCTCATGTCCGGTCTCAGTGGAGAAGGAGTGAGTGTGGGACGGTGTGTCTCACGGTGCCCGAAACCCAGTCTCAGGGCCTGGAGGGTTCCTTGAGGGAACACCAGGTTGGGGACCTAGACTGTACTTGTAGGCCATTTGAGGAGGATCTCCTAGTGTCTGTTGAACGGGGAGTGCCTGTAACCAGGCCTCCATCAGTTCTGGTGTCTGGCAGTGCCACTCCAGTTGGGAGGGTGCAGAAGTCCAGACTGAGGGGTGAGATGGGGAAGGAGTCCCCAGTGGGAGAACCAGTGGGTCAGGGACCAGTCGGAAGGGCTGAGTCCCCAGTGAGTGACCATGGTGACCTCACTTCTGTCCTGGGGGATCTTCCCGCGCTGTCAGGTGGACAGGGGTCGGGAGATCTGCGCCAGGCAGACTGTCACAGGACACATGAGTTGTGTGTCGCCCTCAAGGGGGTACTATGTGAGGCCCCAGAAGTCCTGGCATGCCAGGCAAATGCACAACCGCAGGTTTTGGTCCCTGGGTTGGGAGACCAGGTTCAGGATTTGCCTGACCTGGAAGGAAGGACATCTGTAACCAGTGTCCTGACCAATATGGTTCCCAGGGGTACCCCTCCAGTAGGGAGGGTGCAGCGCTCTGGAAGGGGGTGCAGAGGGAGGGAGTCCTCGCCTCTGACCCCGGTACCACCTGAGGGGTTAAACCCTAGGTTGGGAGACCAGTTGCTGGAGAGAGGTCCTGAACTGGTAGGAAAGTTGTGTTCTTGGTTATCCTGGTGGACAGGGTTACCCCTGGGAGGAGGGCAGGAGTCTCACCCTGGGGGTGGACTAGGCCACACCCTTGTGTTGGCCAGGTGGGTACTGTCTACTAGTGTGGGCATATCTGTGAGTGAAGTCCTGGTGCGCCAGGCAAGTGTTCCATCGCAGGGGTTGGTCCCTGGGTGTGGAAGCCAGGTTCAGGTTTTGTCTGACCTGGAGGCTTGGGAGCCTAGGTTTGAGGGCCAGGTCTGGGGTGTCCCCCCTGACCTGGAATACCAGTTGCAGGATAGCACCCCTGAACTGGTGGATGAATGGTGCAGGACACCTGCCACAGGTGCCCTGGCTATTCTAGAAGGGGGTACCGCTCCAGGTGGGAGGGTACAGAGCCCCAAGGAAGAGGAGGACCGGGTGTGGAGAAGCCCACCTCAGCCTCCTGTCCAGCCGCCGGATACAGGTCCGGGACTGGTGGGTCAGTGCCAGGATGTTAGACCTGACTTGACAAGAGAGGGAGTGGACAAAGGGTGCCAAGCACCTGGGGCTACTGCCCCCCACCCTCTGACGCCACAGGGGTTTGAGAGCCCTGAGAGGAATAATGCCTGGGTCTCATCCCTGATCACTGGTGGTGGTCACTGTGGCTTGCTGTCGGTCTGTTGGGACACACCTGTGAGGAAATTAAGGTTAGGTGCTGCACAGGTGGTGTCCACAGGTGAGGAGAAGGGTTCCGCATGGATTGGCATGGTGGACCCCGAGAGTATGGATAGAGTTATCCAACTGGGTTTAGGACGGTGTAGAACAGGACTGCCCTGCTGTGTGGGCCAGTTTCCGTGTTCTATCGCCTTAAGCAGGGAATACCATCGAGGTATCGTTTGGTCAACCCTGGCTTTAGGCTGGAAGGGGGTTGTGTTGGAACTGGCCCTTCTTGCAGGGTCATCCTCAAACTTTTTGCTTCTTCCTCCCTTATTTTTCCTGACTCGTGGCTGTTGGCAATAGGACTCTGCACACTTTACCACTGCTGATCAGTGCTAAAGTGCATATGCTCTCTATGGAAAGTAGTATTCTGATTGGACATACCTGTTTGGCATATTTGTATCACCACGAAGTCCCTAGTAAAGTGCACTGGGTGTGCCAGGGCTGGTGATGACAAATGCTACTAGTGGGCCTGCAGCACTGATTGTGCCACCCACAGGAGTAGCTCTAAAATGGTGTCTCAGGCCTGCCACTGCAGTGCCTATGGGCAGTTTAGAACTGCCATGTCCTCCTGGTCAGTGTCCCCACTGACCAGGCCTAACCCTTCCCTTTTCGTGCACATCAGTCACCCCTATGGAAGGCTCAAGGTACCCCCCTGGGCAGGGTGCAGTGTATGTGAAAGGTAGAGCATGTACTGGTGCAGGTAACATGTTCTGGTAGTGAATTACAGCCATTTTCGTTTTTCACTATTGTAAGGCTATCTTGCTCCATAGATTAACATGGGGGATGCTGGCTACAGTGGTTAACAGCATTTCTTCCCATAGGAACAAGATAGGACATAAGTATCTAGTATCCCTGAACTCAGAATTTAATAACACATCTTTTAGGAAAGGTTGTTTTTAAATCCTGTGTTTGAGAACAGCACTTTTAGAAAGTTGCTGTTCTCTTGTCTGACCCTTCCGTGTGCCTGGGCCTGTTTGTGTATTGACTGTCTGGTTTGTGAGTGACAGGGGCTGGGGAATTCCCCAGCAGGATGGATGAGTCAGCACTAGGCTGAATGACTGCCTTTGCAACTTGAGTAGTGGGAGGAGTTAGCACCTGGGCTGAATAGGGCTGTGCCTGCCTTCCACAATGCTGGCTCCACCCCCCTGCTGGGCGGCTGAGGACCCTGCCCCTCACTCTGAAAGGAAAGAAGCCTCCAGCAAAACAAAGTACTCAGGAAACACCCAGAACTGGTTCAGACCGGGCTCAGGGCCCACATGCACAGAGAGAACAAAGACTTTAGGGGTATAAGTACAGGACCCCTGACAACAGAAAATTAGATCATCCTGGAAATCAAGAAGGAACCTCTGCCAAGGAGAAAGCTGACTCTGAAGAAGGAAGATTGTCCTGCTGTTGCTCTGCTGGACTGACCTGCTGTTGCTTTGCTGCCAAGGATAGGGGAAGGACTTTGCTGTGAGCTGTGTCCCCTGTCTTGAAGGAATCTCCAAGGGCCTGAGAAGAGCTGGCTCCCTGTTTTGAAGTCCCAGGAACAAAAGGACTTCACCCCCAGCTTCCCTGAACTCTGCTGAGAGAGTTCTGTCCCTCCTAGAGTGTTTGATCCAGTTGTGGGGCCTCTGGAGGTTGGACCAGTGCTGGGAAGCTTGAAACTAAGCTTGAGTGACTTTTTGAAACTGAAAAGCGTCGCATCGCTCGCTTGCGGAGCGCATCCCCGACAGTGCGAGAAGTTTCCCGCCGCTACGGAGGTCGAGATCGTCGCAGCGCCTGACGCCGCTGCCAGAGACGTCGCATCCTTCGTTTGCGGGACGCACCAGACCGGTGCGGGAGAATCGAACATCGCTGCGAGTATCGTCGCAGAGCCTGTCGTCGCTGGGTGAGAACGCCGCACCGCTTGCTTGCGGACCGCATCACGTCGCTGCGAGTGTCATCGCAGAATCATCGCATCGAGGAGCTGCGAGAGAAAGGATCACCGCTGGACCGCGCATCGTCGCCCCGGAGATCGTCGCAGCACCTACGAGATCGTCGCATCGTGCCTTTGCGAGAACAGACTTCCTACGGAACCTACGCACCGGAATCCATACAAGTGGCCTTCCTCCCCATACAGGCCGGATTCGTCGCAACACGCCCGCTGCTGCAGCGTGGCTGTCGCATCGCCTCCCCAGGGTCTCAGGATCAACGCATCGCTTGTTTTCCACCGCACCAGCTTCTGCTTTTGGAATTTTGTTGCAACTAAAGGTACTGTGAGTAAACGTGACGCAACTGTGAACTTTTCACGCAACCGTGGTTTATTTTGCCGCAACTTGAAGAATTTTAACGCAACCTTAAGAACTCTTTTGAAACCATATTCTTGAACGGTGTATGTTGGATTTTTGTCGTTTTGGTCTTGTGTAGTTTAGATTAAAAATACCTTTATTTTTCTAAACTGTTGTGGAGTCAGTTTGTGGTATTTTCACTGTGTTACTCTGAGTGTTGGTACAAATACTTTACGCATTGCCTCTGGTTAGCCTAGACTGCTCGCGCCAAGCTACCTAGAGGGTGAGCGGGGGTTATCTCAGAGGGTTATCTCCTTGCCCTGACTAGAAGCAAGGGTCCCTATTTGGACAGTGGTACCTACCTCTGCCAACTAGAGACCCCCAGATCTAACAGGTAGGGTTTGGGGCTCGCACGGGGAGGGGAGTGCATATAAAAAAGCCCTAAAATAATAAATACATAAACTTAACTTTGCGCTGAGTCCCTCGTCTCCGGTACTGCTCTTCTCCGCCTCGGACGGAAGCACAGCCAGGCCCCACTAACCATGCAGCGTTGTGATTGATAGGCACCCAGGCTCCCCTGACGAAATACGAAACTTCAATGCATCATTGTGATTGATTTTGAGCATCCTGGTTCGACGCTCAACCAGGGAATAGGGACCTGGGCTTGTTCTCCATGCAGGCTGTAATGCAGCCTGCATGGAGAACAGGGAAAGTGCGCATTGCTGGTTTGGGTTGCCCGAGAGGGCTGACAAAACAGTCATTGCGCAGGAGTGGGCAAACCATTCCTCCCCTGCCCTGCTCCCAGAGCAGAGCAGCCCTGACCATTCGCCGCCCGCCCGCAAAGCAGCATGAAGCACAAAATGATAATGACTTAAAGTTATTATAATTTTATGCTTCTTCTTTGCACTGTGTCTGCCTGTCTCCGTAATCACTTTCTTGCCTATTTATCCTTGTTTTTCTAATGCTTAGTTTCTTTCGTACCCTTCGTTTGTCACTCCTTCCTTTCGTGTTGCACTAGTTCTTTACTACTCTCTTCCTTTCATCTTCCCTTTCTTGCATTTCACTATCTTCCTTTTTAATGTGCATATTTTAATGGTAATTGCAAACACAACAATGATGGACAGAATGTGGATCAATGTCACACATTCACCCCAGTCCAAAGATCTGGGCCCAAATCCATTGTTTTTCCACTCCACACCACCCTGGGTTAGACAATGGCGATATGCAAATCAGCGCTGACCCTGTGCCCCATGGGAACAGTCCAGTCTGAACTACAGAAGCCATGTCCTTCCCAGAACGGAATCAAGCATCCGAGGACCGGCCCGGTTTCGAGGTACCACCTCTCATCAGCCCGGCTAGCTTGACTCCAGTGGTGTGGAGTGCCTGGGACTCACGTCTGAGCATCCCCAGTACACTTAGAGCGGTAATTGCAAACACAACAATGATGGACAGAATGTGGATCAATGTCACACATTTACCCCAGTCCAAAGATCTGGGCCCAAATCCATCGTTTTTCCACTCCACACCACCCTGGGTTAGACAATGGCGATATGCAAATCAGCGCTGACCCTGTGCCCCATGGGAACAGTCCAGTCCGAACTACAGAAGCCATGTCTTTCCCAGAACAGAATCAAGCATCCAAAGACCGGCCCGGTTTCGAGGTAACACCTCTCATCAGCCCGGCTAGCTTGACTCCAGTGGTGTGGAGTGCCTGGGACTCACGTCTGAGCATCCCCAGTACACTTAGAGCGGTAATTGCAAACACAACAATGATGGACAGAATGTGGATCAATGTCACACATTCACCCCAGTCCAAAGATCTGGGCCCAAATCCATCGTTTTTCCACTCTACACCACCCTGGGTTAGACAATGGCGATATGCAAATCAGCGCTGACCCTGTGCCCCATAGGAACAGTCCAGTCCGAACTACAGAAGCCATGTCCTTCCCAGAACGGAATCAAGCATCCGAGGACCGGCCCGGTTTCGAGGTAACACCTCTCATCAGCCCGGCTAGCTTGACTCCAGTGGTGTGGAGTGCCTGGGACTCACGTCTGAGCATCCCCAGTACACTTAGAGCGGTAATTGCAAACACAACAATGATGGACAGAATGTGGATCAATGTCACACATTCACCCCAGTCCAAAGATCTGGGCCCAAATCCATCGTTTTTCCACTCCACACCACCCTGGGTTAGACAATGGTGATATGCAAATCAGCGCTGACCCTGTGCCCCATGGGAACAGTCCAGTCCGAACTACAGAAGCCATGTCCTTCCCAGAACGGAATCAAGCATCCGAGGACCGGCCCGGTTTCGAGGTAACACCTCTCATCAGCCCGGCTAGCTTGACTCCAGTGGTGTGGAGTGCCTGGGACTCACGTCTGAGCATCCCCAGTACACTTAGAGCGGTAATTGCAAACACAACAATGATGGACAGAATGTGGATCAATGTCACACATTCACCCCAGTCCAAAGATCTTGGCCCAAATCCATCGTTTTTCCACTCCACACCACCCTGGGTTAGACAATGGCGATATGCAAATCAGCGCTGACCCTGTGCCCCATGGGAACAGTCCAGTCCGAACTACAGAAGCCATGTCCTTCCCAGAACGGAATCAAGCATCCGAGGACCGGCCCGGTTTCGAGGTAACACCTCTCATCAGCCCGGCTAGCTTGACTCTAGTGGTGTGGAGTGCCTGGGACTCACGTCTGAGCATCCCCAGTACACTTAGAGCGGTAATTGCAAACACAACAATGATGGACAGAATGTGGATCAATGTCACACATTCACCCCAGTCCAAAGATCTGGGCACAAATCCATCGTTTTTTCCACTCCACACCACCCTGGGTTAGACAATGGCGATATGCAAATCAGAGCTGACCCTGTGCCCCATGGGAACAGTCCAGTCCGAACTACAGAAGCCATGTCCTTCCCAGAACGGAATCAAGCATCCGAGGACCGGCCCGGTTTCGAGGTAACACCTCTCATCAGCCCGGCTAGCTTGACTCCAGTGGTGTGGAGTGCCTGGGACTCACGTATGAGCATCCCCAGTACACTTAGAGCGGTAATTGCAAACACAACAATGATGGACAGAATGTGGATCAATGTCACACATTCACCCCAGTCCAAAGATCTGGGCCCAAATCCATTGTTTTTCCACTCCACACCACCCTGGGTTAGACAATGGCGATATGCAAATCAGCGCTGACCCTGTGCCCCATGGGAAAAGTCCAGTCCGAACTACAGAAGCCATGTCCTTCCCAGAACGGAATCAAGCATCCGAGGACTGGCCCGGTTTCGAGGTAACACCTCTCATCAGCCCGGCTAGCTTGACTCCAGTGGTGTGGAGTGCCTGGGACTCACGTCTGAGCATCCCCAGTACACTTAGAGCGGTAATTGCAAACACAACAATGATGGACAGAATGTGGATCAATGTCACACATTCACCCCAGTCCAAAGATCTGGGCCCAAATCCATCGTTTTTCCACTCCACACCACCCTGGGTTAGACAATGGCGATATGCAAATCAGCGCTGACCCTGTGCCCCATGGGAACAGTCGGACTGGACTGTTCCCATGAGGCACAGGGTCAGAGCTGATTTGCATATAGCCAGTGTCTAACCCAGGGTGGTGTGGAGTGCTTAAAAACGATGGATTTAGGCCCAGATCCTTGTACTGGGGTGAATGTATGACATTGTTCTACATTCTGTCCATCAACTGTGTTTTTTGCAATTTTCACCCCGAGTGTGCTGGGGATGCTCAGACGTGAGTCCCAGGCTCTCCACACCACTGGAGTCAAGCTATCCAGGCTGATGAAGGCTGATAGCCAGAAACCGGTCCTTGGATGCTTGATTCCGGTCTGGGAAAGACATGGCTTGGTAGTTCGGACTGGACTGTTCCCATGAGGCACAGGGTCAGGCTGATTTGCATATAGCCAGTGTCTAACCCAGGGTGGTGTGGAGTGCAAAAAAACGATGGATTTAGGCCCAGATCCTTGTATTGGGGTGAATGTATGACATTGTTCTACATTCTGTCCATCAACTGTGTTTTTTTGCAATTTTCACCCCGAGTGTGCTGGGGATGCTCTGACGTGAGTCCCAGGCTCTCCACACCACTGGAGTCAAGCTATCCAGGCTGATGAAGGCTGATAGCTAGAAACCGGTCCTTGGATGCTTGATTCCGGTCTGGGAAAGACATGGCTTGGTAGTTCGGACTGGACTGTTCCCATGAGGCACAGGGTCAGAGCTGATTTGCATATAGCCAGTGTCTAACCCAGGGTGGTGTGGAGTGCAAAAAAACGATGGATTTAGGCCCAGATCCTTGTACTGGGGTGAATGTATGACATTGTTCTACATTCTGTCCATCAACTGTGTTTTTTGCAATTTTCACCCCGAGTGTGCTGGGGATGCTCAGACGTGAGTCCCAGGCTCTCCACGCCACTGGAGTCAAGCTATCCAGGCTGATGAAGGCTGATAGCCAGAAACCGGTCCTTGGATGCTTGATTCCGGTCTGGGAAAGACATGGCTTGGTAGTTCGGACTGGACTGTTCCCATGAGGCACAGGGTCAGAGCTGATTTGCATATAGTCAGTGTCTAACCCAGGGTGGTGTGGAGTGCAAAAAAACAATGGATTTAGGCCCAGATCCTTGTACTGGGGTGAATGTATGACATTGTTCTACATTCTGTCCATCAACTGTGTTTCTTGCAATTTTCACCCCGAGTGTGCTGGGGATGCTCAGACGTGAGTCCCAGGCTCTCCACACCACTGGAGTCAAGCTATCCAGGCTGATGAAGGCTGATAGCCAGAAACCGGTCCTTGGATGCTTGATTCCGGTCTGGGAAAGACATGGCTTGGTAGTTCGGACTGGACTGTTCCCATGAGGCACAGGGTCAGAGCTGATTTGCATATAGCCAGTGTCTAACCCAGGGTGGTGTGGAGTGCAAAAAAACGATGGATTTAGGCCCAGATCCTTGTACTGGGGTGAATGTATGACATTGTTCTACATTCTGTCCATCAACTGTGTTTTTTGCTATTTTAATGAACACAGCATCCCTTGATTCTTGCAGTAGTGATAAACTAATTCAGGAGTTATTCACTACTAGAACATGTAAAACTTAAAAGTGCAAGCCCAACTTTTTAAATACAATGCACCGTGCAATGTGAGCTGTTTAGTGCTCACCCTACGGGTGACATATGTATTAAAAAGGAAAACATAGGCATGGCAAAAGGTTTATTTGCCAGATCGAAATGGCAGTTGAAAATGCACATACAGGGAAGCCACGGTGGCCAAGATGGCGAGCGCAGTTTAGACTGCTCCTGACCTCCTCGGCATCTGACATTCTCTGGACAGGTCCTGTGGTGCAACCAGGTCCCCACACCTCTCTCCAACTCCTTGTCCCCACAACTCTCTCCAACTCCTTTGAGAACCCGGAGTCTTTGTGGTGGGGCTGTAGCAGCTGAGACTGGGCGATTGCTCACTGCTCGTGGCTGGCATTCAGCAGCTCTAGCCATGGCCTAAAGGTGTTGCGGCCTTACTTGTGAGTCGCGTGCGGATTTGGTGGCAAGTGGTTATTCACTTAAGCGCCCCTCTTTGTCCTGTGGCAGCCAATGGCTACCTTTGCTTGTGTGGCCCCATGGACCAGTTACTAGTCACCACATACAGCAGGTGCTACCGCGTGCCTGTGACAGGGCTCTCCCCCGTCCTGCAACAGCAGTAGAGCCAATTTGGCTTTGTGGGCCCCGGGGCCATGTGTGGGGCTCCTGATAGGCTCCTTCTGACCGCAGGGGGGCTGGATTACTTTTAAGAGGTTTGTGCAACAAGGTGTGTTTCACCCTTGAGGGGCATCGTTGGGACGTTAGTATCAACAAGTCTTTTAGGGAGAGGCCGCTCCTTCTTACTTCGGACTAGGATTGCCTCTACCCTACGAAACGACAGGAGCCACTACCAGATTTCTTCCCCCCTTTCTCCGTGGCCTGGGTGAGAATTGACCAGAAACTGTGCAACCACCCGTGACATTTTTAGTACCTTTGTCTCGCCCTTGGTTGGGGCCTGTTCCTGAGTTCGCTGGGCCCATACATATTTTTAGCTCTCCTGCAGGACTCTGGGGATTGCTGCAGGGCCCCCATCCATGTCCCATCCCTGTGGAGGCCCTGAGGGGTGATGAGTCTTGTTGCATGTGCCACTGCTGGGAGCTGTCTCAACCACAGCTCCCTGCCTCCTGGAGGCATCAACTCATTTGTCTGGCTGCTCATGCTGCTGGTGGGCAAGAGAGCCAGTACGCATGGCCCGTTCCACCTCCTTCTTGTACTCATTGCTACTCCATCTGGACTCCTTCATTTGAGGCGCCCTGCCTGCTGGTCCTACCCATTGGTGAGGAGAGTGCCCCTGCTGCTTCGCTTATCTTACACAGGACTCTCCGATGGATGCTATGGGCCAAGACAAGGCTCCGCCGCTCGCTGCAGCCCAGACCAGGATAGATCACTTCCCTACATCCTTGACATGGGGCATGGGCATGGAGCTTTTGGGGGGCCCTCTGGGGTGGCAGACCCCTAGGGTCCTGCTCAGCCTGATCTGGGCTGTCCTGAAAGCTGTGGAAGACTCCAGAGTTGCCCTAGGCAACAGGATGGGTGAGGTACTTCTTCACCAAGATCTTCAAAATGTTGCCACCTGAGTCACACCGGCTGAGTTCCGGGTGTCTGTGGTGGAGGATCACATCTCTACATTGAATCACCAGGTGGCGGGACTATTGAACTCGATGGCGGTACTGAAGGAGAGGATGGAAGAATCCAAGAATCGCTCCTGCTGCAACAGTCTACAAATAGTGGGGCTCCCAGAGGGCTTGGATGTTGTGCACTTCTTGAAAACTTGGTTTCATTCATGGATCACAGAGTCGTTTTTTCACAGTGATTTGTGGCGAAATGAGCCCACCAATCCTTAATACAGAAGCCTCCAACTGAGGCCTGGCTCGCCCATTGATAGCCGGGATTTTGAACTTTTACGATAGAGACACAATCCTCAGGGAGGCGAGTGGGTAGTCCGACCATCATTTACAGAATTCTCACATTATGCTCTTTCCTGACTACACCAAGGCTGTCCAATAACTCCTTCATAGAGGTCAAACAAAAACTTAGGGCACTTAACCTCCAATGTATGCTCCTCTTTCTGGCAAAACTCAAGGTCCTTTTTAACTCCAAATCATTCTTTTTTTAACCTCCGGAGCAGGCTTGGGAGTGGATTGAGGAAAGAAGGGATCAGTCTGTGCCTCCTCAGATCCTATGGGTCCCGGTGGCAGGCGCATTGGTGTGCTACATATTGTAGGGAGGAGGAGACAAACCCAATCATACAAACCTTGCACCCGCGCTGATGGCTGACTGGGCTCCTCTGGCTTGGACTCGGAGCCTGTTGCTCCCAAGGTGACTGGGGGCGCAGGTCAGTCATTCACTGCCTCGCCGGAGCAGGACCCCAAAGGTGGCACTCCCTTGCCTGACCATGTCTAGACATGCCCCTGCGGTTCTTGGTGATAGAGCTCTAGCAGCTATGCTCCACATTGACTCCCCATACTATATGGAGCCTGGATAACATGCTATTTTTGATCTTGTCTGGCACTGTATCCTGTTGGGGGAGGTCTCCTCAGTTTCATGCATTTACTGCTTGCCTCTCATCTTGTTTTCTCTTTCCTTTTTTCTTATTCTTATACCTCCATTGATGTCCAGTTTGGGGAACAGTTTCTTTGAGGGTGGAAGTAAGGGGAGGGGAGAGATGGAAGGAATGAAGTGAATGGTCTATTGTATAGGGATTTATGTTTGTTGATGTTGTACTCACAGCACCGCTTTGGTGCACCTGGGCTGCACCCCATGAATGTCCTGCCAGACACCCATTGCCCCCTGTCACACTGCTCATGCCCCGGGCTCGGTTACACCTTCACACAGCCCCACTACTCTCCACAATGCCATCCCTTCAATTGATAGCCTGGATTATGAACACCTAGTTTGAGGTCATTCAGGTGTTAGTGTCCTCTATGGGAGGCTGGTAAGGCAGTGATTTGTGGCCTGGCGAAGGTATTCATCCATTATAATGAAAGGTAGAATTGAAGTTCAGGGGTTGCAAGTTAAGGGGGCACTCAGCTTATACTTCTCCTAAATATGGCCTTACTAGCACTAGGCTTGGTGATCATGACCTCCACGGACAATGATGGGGACCCTTAATAACTACATAATGTGCACCTGGAATGTAAGGGGTATGGGGTCCATACATAAGAGGCATAGACTTTTGGCACAACTTAACAGAAGAAGGGTGATGGTGGCCTGCCTCCAAGAAACACATTTGAACAGTGCGGAGAGCGCAAAACTACAAAAGAAATAGAAAGGACAATTGTTTGCAACCTCCTACTCTGTATTTTCTAGGGGGGCGGCAGTATGGCTCAGGAAGTCGGTGCCTTTTCAACTGGTAGAAAAAAGAACAG
Source organism: Lissotriton helveticus (assembly GCF_964261635.1). Taxonomy (NCBI): domain Eukaryota; kingdom Metazoa; phylum Chordata; class Amphibia; order Caudata; family Salamandridae; genus Lissotriton; species Lissotriton helveticus. The sequence goes on along the minus strand of NC_136059.1, from coordinate 994,517,570 downwards.
ACTCAGAGGGTAGATATGTGTTTGTACGTGGTGTACTAGATGGCCTCCCCATTGTTATAGGCAGTGTGTATGCACCGAACTCAGGTCAATTGGATTTCTTTACAAGCATTAATAGTTTCTTGGCGGATTGGTTAGAATATCCCTGGGTGGTAGGCGGGGATTTCAATGCGGTTCTGGATTTAACATTAGATAGATCGCACCCACCCCTACAGGCCACTGAAAGCAGGCGACAGGCAGACGCACTAGCACAATGGGCGGAGGGCTGGGACTTAGCAGACGCATGGCGTAGTAAACATTTATTGGACAGGGAATACACTTTTTACTCCCCGCCCCATAAACTGCACACCAGGATAGACCGGGTTTTCTGTGCCAAAAAATTGCTGAATGCAGTTCTGATAGCAGAACATATGGGGAAAACTCTCTCTGACCACAGCCCAGTAGAAGTCACAATGCATTGGGGTAGTGCCCCGACGCCTATACCAACATGGCGCCTCGACACGGAACTACTAGAAGACACTGTATTCAAAACATCCATTGCAGAGGCCATTACACATTACTTCACAGTAAATACGAATACCGCTAGCTCCCGTCAGATCGAATGGGATGCCTTTAAGGTGGCGATCAGAGGGGCAGCAATGGGGACACGCTTGGGTATGAGACGGAACGTAGTGGAGAAACTCAGGGAGGTGGAAGGTCGCCTGGCTATGTTAGAAAATGAAGCTGCCGGCACGAACTTACCGTTCACACCACTGCAGGAGGCGAATATACAACATGCTGTACTTTTAGAGGAACTGCGCGTGCTGGATTACAGAGAATACACATGTAAACAACACACACAAGCGGACAGATCAGGCCCACTGCTGGCGCGTATAGTGAAAGATGTCCCAACGTACATGCCCATACTGGAGGTCACTGATCACAGGGGGTCTCAAGCCACGACACAATCAACCATTAATACAGCCTTAAGGGATTATTACGAGACACTGTATGGCCCACACCAACACCTCTCAGACACAGCGTTTGACGAGTTTATGACAGGACTCTTTCTACCACGCCTAGAGGACAGTCAGGGGGAGGAACTAGCACGACCTCTTACGATTGGGGAAATACGTCAAGCTATCCGCTCACTCCCGCGGAATAAAACCCCAGGAACGGACGGCCTCCCGGATGAGTTCTACGCGACTTATATAGACCTGCTCGCCCCGTGCCTTCACACACTATACCAGGAAGCGTTGCGTACCCACACTCTACCACAGACATCCCTACAGGCTTTAATAGTCTCGCTATTGAAACCAGGCAGAGATGGAATGCAACTTGCCAATTATAGACCCCTATCCTTACTGAATACGGACTTTAAAATATTAAGTAAGATCTTGGCGACGAGGCTAGCTCAGTACATCCCACAACTTATACACTCCGACCAATGCGGTTTTGTACCGGGCAGAAGCACGGCTATGAATCTACGGCGACTAAGCCAACTAATGCTGTGCGACCAACCACTAGTGAGGACGGAGGGTTGTAGCTCCCTAGATTTAAAACAGGCATTTGACTCCCTTAGATGGGACTTCATGTTTGCGACGCTCGCTACTTTCGGACTACCACCTGCATATGTGGCATGGGTCAAATTGTTATATACCCACCCAACGGCTCGGGTACGTACTAACAGGTGCATCTCGGAACCACTGACTATAGAGAAAGGAACCAGGCAGGGATGCCCACTTTCCCCGCTCCTTTTTATCCTGGCCCTTGAGCCATTACTCTGTAAACTTCGCGCTTCGGCGCAGCACCGGGGCATACAGAGAACAGGAACGGTGCATGTGGTCTCAGCATATGCGGACGAAATTATCCTGTATCTGCGGGATTTGAGGGGTGACTTGGACCCTATCCCTAGTATTTTTGAGGAATTCCGCACACTGTCTGGCCTTACTATTAGTGAACCTAAATCCTACGGGTTCCACTTCAGCGATACAGGAGCAAATACCCCGCTGTTGTTTACACCACACGCCTTCCAGATGGCGGAGTCAACCTTCAGATAGCTAGGGATACAAGTGTATAGGGGAGCGGAGGATATGATCAAAGGCAACCTAGGCAGGGCCACTGCAAAACTAAAATCGCAGGTGAAATTCTGGACTGCTCTACCATTGTCAGTGGCAGGCAGAATAGCCATATCTAAGATGGTAGTACTGCCACGATTAATTTACTATTTCACGGGACTACCGTTTGTGATCCCAGCCGTTGTATTCCAGAAATTAAACACAATACTGACGGAACTGATATGGGGGTCGGGAGGGAGGCGCATCAGTCTGCCCAAACTGCAACTTACCACTGCGACGAGCGGAATGGGTGTGCCGGATTTTCAAGCATATAACTATGCCTGCCAGTTGCAGTGGCTGGCCTGCTGGCTGGCTGGCCGCAACCTACACGAAATTAGTATGTCAGAAACGGACTGGTCAAGAGGATCCATCCACACCCTGTTGCTACCGGGGTCGGAGATCCCCAGGCACACACCTCCCCTACTACGACTAGCGATCACATATTGGAGGAGGGCGGTGAAATACACATCCCCTACGTCCTCGTATGCCCCCACGATACCACTTCTGGGAGTCCCGCTAGGCACGGAATTGCTCTCGAACCAAACACTTAATACATGGCGGGAAGCGGGGGTTACGCAGATGGGAGACTTGTTTACAGATGGCCAGGTTATGTCGTTTGAGGACTTTCGAGAGACTCATCATACGCCGGGGGTCATATTCCTCTTACATGCCAGGGTACATGGGTACATAGCTAGAACATGGGCGCCCACAGGTGAGGAACCCCCCACGAACCCACTCTTGACAATGCAGTACCTCATGGGAGCGGGCAGTCATTTGACGAAATGGATTACACACGGAATAAGAACAGGGAGAGCGGTCTCCTTACAACCCCTAAGAACTAAATGGGAGGAGGATGTGGGTAGGCCGTTCGGAGATAAAGAATGGGAACGTATCCTCAAATTCCCCAAAAAAGTTCCAAGGAACCCTAAATTTAAATTTATACAACTCATGCTTCTACACAGGGCATACCTATCGCAGCACCGTTTACACGTAATGTTCCCTAACACACCTGATACTTTCCCCCGTTGCAGCAAGGCGAACGCGCGCCTGATACACATGTTCTGGGATTGCCCGAAACTGGGGTATTACTGGACCACGGTACATGACACCCTAATTAAACTGGCACCTTCCAGGCCATATGCCACTCTAGCCTACTCTGTACTAGGGCTTGGGCCTACAGAGCGTAAAAAAAGTGTCACCACCAGATTCACAGACCTGGCCTTACTACTAGCAAAACGCACAATAACCATGCGATGGAAGTCCGCTAGACCGCCAAGCCCGGAAGTGTGGAGGGCAGAGGTGATACGCTGGGGAAGAGCGGAGGGTGGGGTACTACATCGTGAAGAGTGTAGGGGCCTCAGGAAGACCTTCTCCTCCCTAGAACGGAATACTACACTCGGGGCTTTCGCGGCTGATGGTTCCCCTGAATCGGACTCTGAGCTATCAGTTGCGTAGAAACTGAGAGACTAGAGGAGAGTTGCAGTGACCCCCTAGACGGCATGTGCTGATACGTACCTCGACTGGCCCAACAGGTCTAGGCGCACGGGCGGAATCTACTAGACATATCATGAGTTATATCATCCCCATGTGATACGTGATGTATTAAGACATGTGATGCCACTGTGCTGGTTGTAGCCATGTAACATGTATTTTCAATGTAACTAATTGAGTGCTGGGGGAGGGAGGGTGAGGGAGGGGGGAGTTTAGTTTATATAGGATTGGGCTATATGACAAAATCAAAACGAAAATGTTAAAGGATGATGGAATACTTGACATGGATATGTGTGCGTACAAGAATGTTTAAACTACGGTTATGCCGTAACACGATGTAACGTCCACACCTAATATGCTAATAAAAAAGAATTTGAAAAAAAATAATGAAAGCTAGAAGATTATTGATCTTGAATCCCAAATCCATGTCCTGGAATGGCCATTCTACTCTTTCTTCTTTGCGGCAGCTTTCAGCGTTCAGAAGTCACCTCTGGCTGCTCACCCTGGATGATGTCCACCAATATTGGCAGGCACGTACTAGAAACAGTTATGAACAAAGTGATAAGTTCAGGAAACTGCTCTACTGACTAGCCACCCAGAACACTGTTTCTAGGATTTTACCTCAACTCAGAGATGAGGACGGCCGGAGCCTGTCACATACCCCGACACCCTTTAGTCTTTAGCTACCTTTTACCAGGACCTTTATGCTCATACACTGCGTCCTCCCCAGGAGATGGAGCTTCGGCTACTACATGATATCCTGCTCCCTGTTATTTCCTCTTCCTTGGTCCATGAGTTGGACCATCCCATTACTGTTGAGGAAATTGATGTTGCCCTCTCAGGTATGTCTTCTGACAAGACCCCCAGGTTATCTGCACTCCTTTAGGACATTGACCCACCAGAGATTGTCAAATTCTGTGCGAGGTAGCTGGGTGCATTGTAATGTAAGGCCTTATGTGTCATGCAGGCTATTTTAAGATGGAATCTTGCTTCCAGCGGGAGCTAATTTAAGGATTTTAAGTCTGGGGAGATGTGGGAGCTTCTTTTCGAGCCAGTGATGAGTCTTGCAGCGGTGTTTAAAGCGGCTCGCAGGGGAGCTGTCGAAGCTTTTGGAAGGCCACATAAAGAGGCACTTCCATATTCCACACGAGGTATAACCAGAGCTTTTACAGCCAGCTTGAAGTCATTGACTGGAATGAAGGGTTTCAACTTCCTCAGAGTGTTGATTTGGAAGTTTGCTCCCTTTGTAGCATTGCTAATATGTTTCTGCATGGTGAGATTGCTGTCTAGAGTTATTCCCAGAGATTTCGCAGAGTTAACAATGGTTGGTTGAACGTTGAGTGCAGTAAGATGTTGGATCAAGACTTGCACAGTGGGAATTTTGGCGGGTGGAACTATAAGGAGGAATTCATTTTTTTAAGCATTTAGTTTGAGATGGTTTTCTGCCAGCCAAGTCTGGGTGTTCGTGAGGGTGGCGTTAAGCTGTTTAATGACATCTAGGGTGATGATCTCAAGATAAAGCTGAGTATCGTCTATGTACATATGATATTGCACATTGGAAGCCTGAAGAATTTCTGTTAGTGGCTCCATGAACAGGTTGAACAGATTCGGGGATAGTGAGAAGCCTTGCGGTACTCCCAACCTTACCGGTACTGGTTTGGAGAGGGTGTTGTTGACCAGGAAATTTTGTGTACGGTTATGGAGAAAAGAGGTAAAAGATAAAAGAGGGAATTACATACCCATCTGACACTGTTCCTGCTTAATCTTTACACTGAGGTGGCCGAGCAGGGATAATTCCTGTATGAGTTCGATCTGGCATCCACCGTGGCCTCTTCTAAACCAGAAGTTAAAAATAAATGTTCCCTTTAGTAAAAACTACAAAAGATGATTGATACTAGATCTGCAACCACATTCATACTTAACACAATTGACTCCCCACTCAGGATATTTAAAGCACTTATATTCTCACAGGTAGATATATATATATATATATATATATATATATATATATATATATATATATATATATATAAGAAATCCTTCTTATATATACCTACCTGTAAGAATACAAGTGCTTTAAATATCCTGAGTGGAGAGTCAATTGAGTGAATGTGGTCGCAGATCTAGTATAAATCATCTTTTGAAGTTTTTACCAAAGGGAACATCTATTTTTAACTTCTAAGTTACTGGGAGCTCCATCGCTTTGGGTTTCAGGGCCCCTCTCCTTGGTTTCAAGGCTTTTCTAAACCAGGATATCCTCCTGAGAAGTGCTCCTCATACAGACCCATTTTGTTAATCAACACTGAAGTTAAGCTCTATGCTATGCTAAAAGTGTGGCCATTCGGCTGCAAACTACTTTCCCCTACTTGATTCACCTTGATCAATGTAGCTTCATGCCGGAGGGCAGCTTGATGCATCCCATTGCCCCATGGCACTGCTTCTTAAAGATCTCGATAAAGTGTTCAACAGGGTGGACTGATCCTTTCTCAAAGCTGTCCTTGAATGTGCTGGACTCAGGAGGCACATACAACACCGTATTAGTGCCCTTTATCACTGGCCCTATGCCTAAATCCAGGTTGTCATGCTCTCGGACCATTTCCCCCAGGGGTACACAGCATGGTTGTGTCCTATCCCCCACTTATTTGCCCTTGTGATTGAGCCTCTGGCATTGTTTATCCGCTGTGATGTCCCAATTTGTGGAGATGTGAGTACTTACTTGTGGAAGTCCGACAACCCAGTGAAACATCTCCCATTCAAATATCTTGGGTTTCACATCTCCCTCCTCCCCAAAACTGACACGTCACCTCAATATAACCCGATTGGTGTCCAAGATTAAAGCAGACGTCCAGAGGTGGATGCAGCTCCCGCTACATGTGATGGGGCGCATCTCTCTCTTTAAGATGATGATCCTTCCTCATTTTTTTTATGTTTTCTAACACTTGCCACTCCCGGTTTCCCCTGCTGGTTTCATACCCTTAACTCTGCAATTCTTTCCTTTGTCGGTTTGGTGGTCAGTAGCGCATCACATTTGCCAACAATAGGTAATTAAGGTGGATTAAGAATGGTTGATCTTCAGTGCTATTACTACGCTTCCCAACTACTTGTCATTAATGATTGGTTTAGCAGCTGGATGGGATGATCCAGCTTACCTAGGGGAACCCTCTCCCCTGGGGCTTGAATGCATCCTAGATGTCCTGTATGGCACCACACTACCCCATACCCTGCCCAACATCATTCATGTGGTCTCTCTTTGATGGAGAGCTGCACCAAGATTTTGGGGCTGGAATCGTATACTGATTGAAATGATCCCGCTCTGCAGGGGACTATGGCTCTGCCATGTGGCTGGACTAGAGGGATTCTGCAAATGGGATTTGATAGGCATTACAGTGCTTGAGAATGTTTTGCCAAGGAATCACATCTTCCCTTTCAAGATTTATAGGACCGCTATAAACTCCATCAGTCACAATTCCACAAATATCTGCAACTACGTCACGCTCTTGTGCCCAACATCCCACCTGATTCTGACATCCCTGACTTTAGCACCCTTGAGGCCAAACTGCTACTGGAATGTATTGACAAGGGCGCCATATCCCACATCTATTGCTCCCTCATTGTGAATGCTCCACATGGTTTTGACACCTTTAAACACCGTTGGGAGGGCTGGATTGGTGAGCTGGACATGCTGACTGAAGAGAGGCTAGGTTAGCTCCGTGCACGCAAGCCATTTCAGTCAACTGCGATTGATTCAACTGAATTAGCTTTATGACATACCTCACCCCGACGCATTTATTCCATACTGGTAGGATTCCCCACCCTTCTTGCTTCCATTGCTTGGCATTCCCAGCTTATTTCTTCCACATGGTTTGTGCCTGTCTGATCCTTTCACCCTATTGAGAATGTATTCGCCATGAACTTTCCGAGATTTTAAATGAGACTTTGAGCTAATGCCTAAGGTGGCCCTCTTGAGGATGGTCGAATAGATTGTAGGCCCTCGGGCTGACAGCACACTAGTGGGCATTGCTACATTAATTGCTAAACATGACACTGCATGTGAGTGGAACTCCCCTGGCACCCCTTCCCTGGCAGAGTGGAGGGCAGGAGTGGGTTGGTGTGCTCAATTGGAGAAGCCCATATGTACTGCATGGGGTTGTCCACAAAAACAAGACACGATATGATGGCAATGGGAGACCTTGTATGGTTTGGGAATGTCATTTATTATGTGATCATTTGAGCTGTTATGGTACTGTACAGCTGTAATTGTGTTCATGGCGGTGTTGTTTTGAAATCTAATACAAATTTTGGATTAAAAAAAATGAATGCACAGGCTGCAATGGCAAACCGGGTACATGTTTTAAAAGGCTACTTAAGTGGGTGGCACAATCAGTGCTGCAAGGCCCAATAATAGCATCTTATTTACAGGCCCTGGGTACCTGTAGTACAACTTTACTAGGGATTTACAAGTAAATTAAATGTGCCAATTGAATGTAAGCAAATGTCACCATGTTTAAAGGAAAGAGCACAAGCACCTTGGCTCTGGTTGGCAGTGGTAAAGTGTGCTAAGTTCTAAGGCTAACAAAAATAAATTCAGCAAAACAGGAGGCGTAAAGGCAAAATGTTTAGTGGAAGACCACCCTAGGGATGACAGGTCTAACAGTCTGAAAACCATAATTTTTCTTTATATACATTTAAGAACATATAAGGTATGTATCCACTAACCAGTGCTCTAAAGGGAGGCAGTGTAATCACCAGAGGGGAAGCATGAACAGAACACATTTACATTCTGCATAAATCAGTGTGGAAAGGAGCCCCAAAATGTGGGACATCCCATAACAAGATCCTGGCGGACTGAGTGAGGCTAAGACAAATATTTTTCTTAGCATTGGTAGCTATTTAACTCTCTGAGAGGTAACTACATAAATCCGAAAAGATCTAATCAATTTTTAGCCCCAGGTCCCGAGCAGATTCAATTGGCGTTGGGAGGATTCCCACAACAAAGTTAGGCTCCGCTGGCCCTCAGTCTGAGACCCACTACTAACAGTTCCATTTTATCAGAGTTCAGTTCAACACAATGTTTTTAAAGCCAGTGCAGGACCTCATTTATAAAGATAGAGTGAAGACACCGAGCAAGCTGGAGAAATACCTGAAAGTAAAATCAAAATCCATGGGATGGATGACACAGATCACAGGCTCAACGTAGGAATACAAAAAGTGGCCAACTGTGTTGCTTGCAGAATTGCCCTTTAACATTGATTGCAGAAACGCCTGCTCAAGAGCACTCGGAAATATTTCACTCACAGCAGCTTATTCACAAAGGTTGTTGACTTTTGGGCTATATCAATAGTCGTAGCCCCCAATGCTCACATTGGTCATGGATCCATGCAAGAATCAGATTTAACATTACATGAGAAAGAGAGTCTTTTTGCAAAGTGATGTCGTCTGCTACTTCTGGTACTCCCTTCTGTTGGTCAGGCTACCTTCATGGAGTTCACCTAGTTCCAAACTTCCATATCAATATAGTGGTGTTCTAGTGGTAGTATTAGCGCTACCGAAATCATGTTCTATTAAACTTCAGGACAAGTTCTAAAAAACAATTTTCTGCCAGAATATAACTATACAAAAATATTGTGGGTTAAATGTATTAATTGATAAATTGATGAAATACTTATACAACTGATCCTGGAGTAGACGTGTTCACTGCATTTCCCATTTTCTATTATCAAATCTCATGCTAGTATCATACTTACTGAACAATTTTTGCCTGGTAGATTTGCAGAGATGACATAGCAGCACAACAGCCCTCTTGCAATAGAAACCAAAGATTGCACCACGTGTTTAGAATGGGGATAATCTTGTTTCTATATGTGACCTTGGGAAGACAGCCTATAAAATAATCTAATCCTTGGGTGATGGTACTGGCCATCGTTTCAATAGGTAGTTTATATTTCAGTGGTGCAACTACTTCATATCCCCAACAAAACAGGACCCAGAGCTGGTGGAGGTTACATAGCGTATTTGGATTATGAAAGTATGGAATGTGATTTTAATCAGAAACATTCCCCATTTCATTTTTGTTTAGATAGTAGATAGTGTTTTTAGGTAAAGATGCAATGGATTTAAGTGGGTCCACAAGTAGCCTGCAGAGATGGTCTATAACTTCCCTATTAAGGAATGCTTATTTGATTATCATACATCAAAGCAAAGTTCATGGACCATATCTCTGCACTTAGCACTCCATCATCGACTAGGTCTGCTCTTGCATTCTCATTTGCTATCATCCATAAAATATCTCTTGAGTTTTCCACCAATCTAACAAGGCATTCCTCATTTAAACTTACATTTATATCTCGCAGATATTTGAACTCTTTCTCCATTCTTTTTTAAAAGCAACTAAACTTTAAATTCACCCAAAACTAAAATCACCTGTGTTCCAGTGTTGTCTCTTTCATCAACCCAGAAAATTTGCCATAAAATGGTTTTCAGTGCAGGGATGAAACTACTTGTGTTTCTTGAAGGGGTTATTGTAATAATGTACTACAAATATCGTGTCTATATTTTTGATATTTCCATCCACATACCGCATACAATTATAATCTACGTTAATTCCTGTGAAGAAATACTCATCTGCAGAATGCCAGAAGGCCTCTTTTTGCACACCTTTTGCTCTGACCCACAAAGAATAGCCCCTTAATTGCTCATTTCTGGCATGGCTATGTCACTCAATCAGTATGATAAGACTAGGTAGCCCACACATTTGCCCTGCTTTTTGATCACATGTATTTTTGTTGGCCTTTCTGGTGAAGCATCTTATTTATGGCTCTTCTAAAGGCCTGACTTGACACCTGTCCTTAATTTTATTTCCTGCCCTCCTGCTCGTGACTTGTGTCCTACTAGAAGGAAGCCTGAACATATTGCACTCTGGAGTATCAAGTACAAGAATGTAATTATACACTAATTCTGTGAACAAATTATTGAAGGACAAAATATTGAAGGAAAGTGCATATAGGGAAGTATAGATTTACTATTCTTAACTCCACATCATTGTTCATGGAAGATATACATGTTGCCAAGATAAATATATCTGGAGGTATGTATAGAGAATCTATACATACTTACTTTCAATATTTTACCCCTCGATATTCTGTCTCAGATATCAAGCCCAGACTTATAAAACTGTCACGCAACACAGCAAGACACCTTGCTGCGTGCATGAAAGGGAGAGGGCAGATATGTGTAATGTTTAACATTATTTGGTGCATACCTGCCCTCTCTTTACACTAGCTCAAAATGTGCTGTTTGCGCGAATGCAGGCACCCTTGTGCTGTGGTGCAAGGGTGCTTGTGTTATAGGCAGGATTGTTTTGTACAGGAAGTAACACCTTCCTGCACAAAAACAATCCTCTGAGGCATTTCCTCTTCCTATGTAGAAAGAGGAAAATACAAGAAGAAATAAACATATTTCTCTTTGTTACACCTCACCTGGGAAGGCATAGCATTTTGACACATTACTAGGTCTACAACTCATGGTAAATCTAGAAATGCATCAAAATCCATGGGTGGCTGTATGGAACCCCAGAGCTCCACCAAAGGAATGCCTCCCTGGGGCAGAGTAATGCAAGACAGTGGCTTGCACTGCCTTGCGTTGCTCCAGATTTACCAAGCTCCGCAGGGCCATGCAAGTAGCTCTTGCGCTGCTTGGTAAATCCTACTTAAGTGGTGCATTGCCCTTGAGTCACCTTGCAGGACGCAAGCGCAACGCCACGCTATGACAAATCTGGCCCTTAGTGTACCAATGTATTCTGTAGTTGTTATTTAGGATTCACATCCTGGACGCGCAGGTAGAATTTGCACACCTGTAAGGTAGATGTGCAGATATATGCATGGAAAATGTTGCGAATGCTTTTACACTGATATAAACCTAGTTCGAACATTATCTATACAGTGTAAGCATTAATTTTTACTTTATACATTCATTGAACTCACATGTGCAGATTTACATACATTGTGCACGTGCCAACTGCACATTTTCTAGACAAAAAGAGAATGCTGTTTTGATGCTCCACAACCATTCATTTTTTATCATAGTTCTAAGTAAAAGTCGGCACTGTTGTTCTATAGATGATAGAGTGAATATGTTTACTTCATTTTTGACAAGGGTGCTTGTGTTATAGGCAGGATTGTTTTGTACAGGAAGTAACACCTTCCTGCACAAAAACAATCCTCTGAGGCATTTCCTCTTCCTATGTAGAAAGAGGAAAATACAAGAAGAAATAAACATATTTCTCTTTGTTACACCTCACCTGGGAAGGCATAGCATTTTGACACATTACTAGGTCTACAACTCATGGTAAATCTAGAACTGCATCAAAATCCATGGGTGGCTGTATGGAACCCCAGAGCTCCACCAAAGGAATGCCTCCCTGGGGCAGAGTAATGCAAGACAGTGGCTTGCACTGCCTTGCGTTGCTCCAGATTTACCAAGCTCCGCAGGGCCATGCAAGTAGCTCTTGCGCTGCTTGGTAAATCCTACTTAAGTGGTGCATTGCCCTTGAGTCACCTTGCAGGACGCAAGCGCAACGCCACGCTATGACAAATCTGGCCCTTAGTGTACCAATGTATTCTGTAGTTGTTATTTAGGATTCACATCCTGGACGCGCAGGTAGAATTTGCACACCTGTAAGGTAGATGTGCAGATATATGCATGGAAAATGTTGCGAATGCTTTTACACTGATATAAACCTAGTTCGAACATTATCTATACAGTGTAAGCATTAATTTTTACTTTATACATTCATTGAACTCACATGTGCAGATTTACATACATTGTGCACGTGCCAACTGCACATTTTCTAGACAAAAAGAGAATGCTGTTTTGATGCTCCACAACCATTCATTTTTTATCATAGTTCTAAGTAAAAGTCGGCACTGTTGTTCTATAGATGATAGAGTGAATATGTTTACTTCATTTTTGACATTAAATAGAGAATTTTATTTAAAAAACACGTATGAGCGCCCTTGTAGCACAGCTCGCTTTATGCACAAGTTTTATTTTGCTATTTTTTTCCTATTCATTTGGCTATTTTAATGAACAAAAACTGTTATTCGGCGTCTGTCTTCATCTATAGCCATTTGTGTCGAGAAATCACGATATCTGATGGAAACAATCAGGTTTTCAAATGAATAACTTGGAATTGTAAATCGTCTGCTTGTTCTCTGCTCAGACATCATTCAAATCTTAGTGATCGCGGTGAAAAAGATACATCCCATGCATGGACTAGATAGAGGATTGAAGTTATTTAAATATTCCTCAAAAGTACTTCGAAATATAGTCATTGCCTTGGCTACGCTTGGCGACCTTTCCGGTCAGCTGTAAGACGTTATCTAAGCCGCATGGATGCATATCACTGACACAATATTCAGAATCGCTTTTGAAATCTTGTAGAATTTGTCAGACACTGACTACATCGGGAATATTGTAGTCAGTGCTTAATTTGTAAAATATGAAGTGCCAGGGCTCTGACCAGGAGGTCACTGTAGCTTGCACCACTCATCGCCCTTGTCATCGCTGCCAAAACAACTACTAACCATCTCTCTCACATGTAAATGCGTCAGTTCAGATTATTCCAGGTCCCCAAAAGGTAAAGGAATGGCTGTGGAGGCAGGTATTAGCATTTTTTTTAATGTATATTGATTTCCCAAACAACTGTTATACTGCTCATCTCTAAATTACATGAGCAGCACCACCTTGTGGCAGACTGCCCGAAGTGTGGTGTTGACAATTAGGTGCCGGTGCCGAGCACCGGAAACCAATTAAGTGCCGGTGCTCAGCACCGGCTCAAATTAAGCACTGATTGTAGTCAGGCATTTATCAGAGCAAAGACTATGGAACTGAGTGGTGTGCATAGATGGATGGCTCTCACAGCGCAGTTTAAGGTAAGCCATATGATGTGTAATCTGTGTCATCTGATAAACGGACGCACATGAGAATGAGAACCCTATTCAGTGGAAGCTGTTGCTGTCCGAGTCAGGAGGAAATATTTCTAGTGGTGCAGCAGGTGCTTTAGCACCATAACCAAGACGCCTGGGGGCCCACTGAACTATGATTCTTGCTGTATTTCACAGCTAAAACTGCAGCTTGGGAGTCCATTACATTGCTTGCACTAGAGTCCATGACACTCTGGCTAGGCCACTGCGCGTTATATCAAGTGTGGCTACACAAATGTGGGAATAGATCGAGGAATCCAGACATTTAACCACTTGCCACAAGCTATCGTTTCGTTTCGTAATCTTTATTCGAATTCATAAAAGCACATACACAGTTAGCACAATTATCATAAAAATCCATAAAAATTAATTAGATCATAAGGGCATAATTATACAAGTTAATATACAGAGAGAAAACTCAGGTATTGTCCATCAATTAGAACATAAGGGCATAGTTATACAGATTAATATACACAGAGAAGACTCAGGCATTATCCATCATTTTACGTGCTCGGACAGCGATTCTCAAGAAAGTGCTGGTGCGACAGATTATTTCCTCATTGTCCAAGGAAAGCAGCAATTGATTATGATTCCTCCAAAGTAATTGGTCTATATTTTTTAAAAAGGGGAATTAAAAACCATTTTACATATTTCAAATAAAACTTGCAAACGAAGAAAAAGTGCAAATCAGTTTGTTTACTAACCCCACAAGCTAACTACTTTTTGATATCGTTTAAAGGGGAGATATGTATTCACAGTAGCGGCTGCTACCATACAGGGGTGGTGCTGGGAGAGGGAGGAGGGGAACGAAAAAGAATCTTTAAAAAAGTATTTTACCTGGCTACTGGCGGTCAACCCCTCTCCTCCCTACTCTTCATCTTCCTTGAGTCCAGCAACAGGAAGCAACCAGGCTCCCCATAGCTAATCACAATGCTGCAATGCAGCGGTGTGATTGGTCTGAGTGCCGTGGTTCGGCGCTAAGCAAGGCAGTGGGATCCCGGGCATGTTCTCCACCCAGGCGAGAACATGCAAAGTGCGCAGGACGAGTTGACCGTACCAAGACAGCCTGTCAAACCGTCATGCGCACTTACAGAGTGCCCACCACTCCCCCACTTGGGGTGCTTTGGCATTACGTAGGCCATCCCTGCCTGCACACAAGGAACTGAGCCTTTGCAGGAAGAAAAATAAAATGATAATAACGCTGTGTTATTATCATTTTATTTTTCCTTTTTAACAGACAGCAGTGGGGTGACACTCCTCCGCCTTAGCAGAGGAGCCGCCGCTGTGTATTCTTTACTGGCTCACAACAACACCCCCTTCTCCTATAAGCTGCCATTTGCCTTGGTTCGTACTATATAAATACTACATGCAAGCTGACAACAAGGGTCTCAACCATATTCAATAAAGGTTCATAAATATATATGTACAAGACATTACGGGAAGGACAACAAGAAAAAGGGGAGACTCCAAGTAATTTATTGAATGTGCTGTTGGCATCATATATTTAAAACACAATTTATACATCACAGTTATATCAGCACTGTTAGCATAAATGCAGAGGCAACTCTAAGGAACTTAGTGCACGTTGTGCTCGTAACAAAAGGTGACGGCGCAAGTGACAAGTGAGGAACACAGCGCTAGGCACGAAGTCAGCCACGGCCCGTGGAGGGAGTGTCGGTGGGGCGGAGAGGCGGGGCGGGGGAGGGGCAGGGTGGGGGGTGCTAAGAACCGGTGTATGGATAATTGAAGGTAAGTAAACAATTTAATAAATACAAAGAATTTCGTAGCGCACCCTGCATCACATTTTGCAATGCAGGGCGCGCTACGAAATTTGTTTTATTAATTTAATTGTTTACTTAGCTTCAATTATCCATACTCTGGTTTTTAGCACCCCTCCCCCGCCCCGCCTCTCCGCCCCACCGAAACTCCCTCCACGGGCCGCGGCTGCGCGAAGTGAAAGAGTGGCATAGAATATATACAAAGTTGTTGGTTCAACACAAAGATTTCAGGGCAATTAATCAAGGTTTTTAGAACAATTTGGTGAACCAACGATGAATGTGTGCCACAAATTTCACTGGTAACAATGGTCGACAGCGTTTCGATCCTAGTAAATCAGGATCATCATCAGGACCGGGTAGCCAATATTGCGAGTGCTGAGGCTCACGGGGTGTGATTTCCAGGGATGGATCATGAAAGGTTTAGGGGTCCTTTGGGAAGGTAACAGCGTAAGGGAACATCTGAGCGTGGTTGTGTGACCGGCGTGGACCATCCACTGTTGACTAGAACATTGAAACAAATTGCAAGGTGCAGGATCTGAGCCCCGATCCACTGCGTTGATGTCAGGCGGTGGTTCCCTGGAGGATGAAGGAGGCGAGGTGGAATTAATTTGTGAAGCGAGTATTTCCCGGGCCGCCACAGACGTGTGCGGTGTTGTCCGGTATCTCAACCTGGTCTATTGGTTATACTCCTGTGGCTTTTTACTATATAAATACTACATACATACATACAAGACTATAATGTCACCGGTTGGATGGAGGGATTTTCCCTTTAAGTTGCAGAAACAGCGTCCTGGAACCTAATAGAGAAACAGTGTTGCAAATGCTATAGAATATTGCTTTAGCACTATTCCACGTGAATGTGTGCCAACTGGGATTTCTGGGAAATTGATTAAGTGTGATGCGAATGTGAGAGCCTGCATAGTGACCTCTTCCATATGCTGCCGTTCAGTTCATACACCATTTGTAAAAAAGAAGTTTCTTTATTTACATTAATACAGAGGAGTGTTAGCAATATGCTCAAGAGACGAGAAAAAAACAGCAAACAACACTGCATACATTTCCCTAGAATGAACCCAAAATCCATGTAGAAGCTGTAATCTATGACTTTGAAGGAGGAGGAGGGTGATACATTGCAATCTGTAACACATCACTAAGTGTGAAAACATTGGGCCCTGTTGAAATAGCTAAAATGTAAGCAATGGCTGTGCAAATAGTATAGTAAAGGGTGCTTGAAAACATGGAAAGCGAATCTTCCAGAGTGACAAATTGAAGGGGTGTGTGAAATTGAAATGTTTCCATCGTGTAATATGTGTATTTCCAAGGAAGGTGGGCCTTCCGTCTGAAAATCTGGAGTTTTATTTGAGAGTCAAATGTACATGAGATGTTCAATCATAAACACAATCGTAGCAAGTTACGTGGTACAACTAACCTCTAAGGGAAAAAATAAATGTGTGTGTATGAATGAATGAGTTACTTATACAGCGTGCTCTCACCCCCAAGGAGTATGTGTGAGGAAAAATAATCTACAAGCACACCAGTAATCAGGAACTCCAGAGGACTATGTTAGTGTACTAAAAATGTTGCCCATCCTGAGTTGCAAGCTAAATTGTGGAACCCCGCCCCCTCGCACCCCCCGATTGCCACTTAAAAACCTGAAAGCATTGAGTTAGACAGAGGACTTTCGCAACCTGAGCCACGCTCTTATGAAAGCACAGCCTCCCAAATCTTAATCCATAGTTCTGCCATTTTCTATAGCTTTAAATACCATGGAAAGGGTATGCTAACACAGGACCGAAGATTTTACAAAATACTACCATATAGCTATCTGATAGGAAAGCTCCTGTCTCCAGGCACCTGAGACACACAATTATTTTGGGTTGTATGTCGTTACAACGCATTCTGTTGCAATGCATGCCTTTACCACCCATGCTTTACAGCGTGAATGCCATTACCACCCATAACATTTACCACGAATATGCCTTTACCACGCATATCTTTACAACGATTTGCATGATAATGGCATATTCTTGGTAAAGGTTATTTTCGATCCCTGCCCCAATTCCTTTTTCTGCTCCCCTGCGCTCTCCCCTCTCCAGCTCTCTTTTTTTTATAATACCTCTTCCCTGTATCCCTGTGCGACCCCCCACCCCATTCCTTCTAATAAATTCCCCTGCCCTTAACATAAAAATGTTGCCCTCTGCGATTCCCCCACTCACAAACCCTTTATTTTTAAATTCCCCTCCCCTGAACCCCATAAATTTACCCCTTCGCTACACATCCCCTTAATTAGTTTCTCATACTAAAATCCCTCTTACCTCTCTATGTCCTCTCTTCTCTGTAAGCTCTTCCGATCTGTGATGCACGTCGTAAAGAGGAAGCAGAAGTGTCTGTCCTTTTCCTCTGACAACGCCGACTGCCTCCACATCGCAACTTAATAAGGTGCGTTTTTTGGGGGGGGGGGGCCCAACCCCTCTTTTTGATTCACATGCTTTTTTTGGGGGGGGACCCCCAAACCCCCTTTTTTAATGTTACCTTTAGCACACATGCCTTTACTACGTATCTCATAGTAAAGGTATGCGTGGTAAAGGCTTTTCCTGGTAACCACGCATGCATTGTAATGCATGCGTGGTTATGGTTATACGTGGAAACGGCCGCGTTGTAGTGGCCGTTTCCCATTACTTTGCAGAAGGTGCTATGCCATTTGCTACATAAGGCTCTTTTAAGGTCTAATATGTTTTTACTGAGATTTTGACCTCATAATGAAAATTATATTCAGATTCAGTTTCAGTTTATAAACTTTATTTCAATGTAAAAATAAATCACAAAAGTCATCTCGAAACATACTTAAAAGCTAGGTTAGAATATACATCAATTCCATAGAACCACACACATGATTGTAAAAAGTACATTATAAAACATGTTAAGACAATAAATAGTATAAAAGGGGTCTAAAACACTCAATGTATAAAAGCCTGGTATTATAAAGAGCATCAGTTCTAAACAGAAAGATCGATAAAAACAATTTGAGTATGCACAAAACAGGGTGATAGGTTTAATCAATTCCTCCCTTCTTTCCAACGGATCACCCAAACCCAGCCCAGAAACTTAGCTATAGAAATCACAGAGGGACCATCTACTGCTATTTTAAGTATTCTAAATGCCTCGTTGTGTACCCTTGTACCCAGTCGCAAGAAAATCGGTTTCAGACAACATCGCCTTGGAATTCTATAGGCTGGACAAGCAAAAAATATGTGGGCCACAGAGTCTGGTCTCTCTGGACAAAACGGACATCTAGTGTTATACACATCAAAATTGGACCATTTTGAAGTGAAGACCTTCGTCACTAGGGTCCCCACTCGATTCAGATTCGATTAACATGCTGCTGTTAAGAAACTAACAGACTCTTTCTCCCACCCCCCAACTAGCCTATACCCCTCATCATGACTTTTCAAATAACTTCATCAAACAATAACTTTATTCACATTTCACCAGATTTCTTAGCACTGGTTTTCTTCAAATTGTCAGGGGTGTTCCTTGTCTCCCTGGTCAGGTTATGCTGCTACCATCTCTTGCTAGAAAACAGAGCACAGGACCCCAGATCCCATGGAACTGCCTATGTGCCCAGACCATTTCATCTGTTCCTTTTTAGTGATGGACCTTTATTGATGGGCAAGATTATACAGGTCATTCTGGCATTCTCTCGAATTTAGACCTGCTTGTGTTAGTTTGTTATCAGATAGGTTACCTCTGCATATCTAAAGGTGCTGTGGATGATTAAAGATTTCGAAGTAGTGGGCATTAAAGTAGTCCAATACAACACCTACAAAAGCGTGTGCTATGGGGTCCAAGTGATCCTGGCTAGGACATAATCTCAAGCAATGGCTTGAGACAGTTCGAAGATGTTCTGGCCATTGCTGTTGGCTAAGCCATTATTAATAGAGGACATTCAGAAATGATTGCGGCCATTTTGAAGAGAGTGTGTTGGCCTTAGAGCGCATATGGGTGGCTTTTAATTTGTCTTTAGGGAAGCCTAGCAAGAAAGTTTTTACCGCATAATTTCAAATAAAGTCAAATCAAGGGATACTTATAAAGTGTACAGCTACCCCAAGAGTGTACCAGCGCTACCGGTTCATCAACCGTTGCCCTCACCAGGAAGGGGCAATTATCTCAAAGGCATAGTTAAAAAGCCATGTTTTCAGGCTGCGCTTGACAGAGCTTGCATCCTTAGTTGCAAGGAGGTACAGGGGAAGAGCATTCCAGCTAGAGGCTGCTAGCGCAGGAAAGGAAGTACCTCCCCATTTCTTCATCCTCATCTTAGGCACTGCCGTCAGCAGTGCATGAGCGGACCATACATTTCTAGAAGGATGGTAGTAAGGGAGACACTGAGTTAGATATTAGATAGTTAGAAGTTAGATATTGAGGGCCTAGTCCATAGAAAGCTCTATAGGCTAGCACCTGTCCCATAAATTTCGCTCTTGCCCAGATGGGAAGCCAATGCAACACCTTAAGGTGGACCTGCAACTGAGGTATTCTTCAGGATGATGAGCAGGAGTCAGGCTGAGACATTCTGCACCAACTGGAGTCTCTTAGGTAGATATAAAGGGAGACGCCAGTATAGTGCATTGGCATAGTCCAGCCGAGATGTTATAAATGCATGGACTACCATCTTCTGGCAAGTAGCAGGAAGAAGGAACAAAAACTTCCTCAAGGACTGGAGAAGGCCAAAACACGCCCCAACCACGCTTTCCACCCATAGTTTGGAGGACAAATATCGTTTAACCTCGGGTGGTTAGATTTACTACATGCAAGCCAACATATAACCATTCAAGGATTAAAAGTATGACAACATCGCTTAGAAGTTGCATGACAAATTTAGGCTAGGTTGCTTTCCTTTCAAACATGTGCATATGGAGTGGCTGAAAACACAAAATAAACAGGGGGAGTGAAAAGAGAAAGCCTTGAGGACAAGAGAGCTGACAGCAGACCACTCAGAAGTAAATCAATTTAGTGTCATACAACCCTCGCTGTTAGACAGAAAGGGATCAAATCAGTAGTGTGCTGGCAATGGTAGCCTTCACTATTAGACCCCGCAAAGTAACTTTGCCAAAGGTTATTAAAGCTGCATAGACATCAACTGACGAAAAGACGGCAACTTCACCGCAATCACACGTATAAAGCAAATTGATAGGAACATGTAGAACGGCTGTCTCAGTCCCACTGATTAATCCTTAGCTGGATTGAAGATATTCACTAGGCCACGAGTGCCTGCAAATAAGGTACAAGAAGTGTCAAGCAAGGAATCACACAATCTACGAAGGGACAGATGTGGATGTGATTCAACTGCATGAAACATATATTCACCATCACGACCATAAATCCAAGAGACGACATGACTAATTTTAACATCTTTAACAAAACAACCCTAAAGGCCACAACACTTAATAGGCCTTTTCCATTTGATGTTTTTACTGCAGGGGTGTTTAGAAAAAGCAAGCAAGGACCAGTTTATGTAGTTAGCGCTTGAGCTGGTATCTTAGTTGTGCTTTTGTCTATGTAACACATGTAATCCCTACGGCGGTCGCCGTAGAGATTACAATGTCCCTCCCCGCCTGCTCTTTCATGGCGGTCCATGTAAAGGCAGGCAGAAAGTGACTTTGGGGACCCCTAGCGTACCCCTTTTTCACCTTGCCCTCTCCGTTTGGACCTTGAGGGGCACCTATGGTGTTCCCTTAAACATCCCTGCACCATGTGGCAGGTACAGGGATGTTTATAAACATACCTCCGAGCAGTGAGGCTTGTGCTGACACCCTTTTACTGGCCGCAGCACAAGCCTCAAGGCTAAGAGGCATGTTTCCGACCGCCTCCACGGCGGTCAAATGGTAATTTGCCTGGTAGGACTGCAGACTCCCTGACGGATGGTCCAGTTCCCAACACGATGGCGGTAGAACACTCATCCGACCGCCATCATAATCAGCCCCTTTGTCTTAGTTTGAAAAATTGTGTGTTTATATTACGGTGCAAATGCAAAGAAGGGAGTGTGGCTGATGTTGACCTTTCGAGAACAGTTTTGAGTGTGGATGAAGTTGCCACTGGTAAGGTTGTCACTTCATACTGGGAATGCCTGTACTTCGACTTGGTTGTTGGCTTTATAGCGTAAGTACAATAAAATGAGGCGAGAGTGCAAGAAAGTGCAAGACAGTGCTGCCGAATTTAACCACTTGAAATCAAAGTTAGTAGTGAGTACTTCCACCAGTGGGCTGCTTTATCTGGTCAGGCATTACAAGGGATGCTGTTGGACATCTTTTTCTACACCTTCTGCAGAAATTTAGCAAGACATCACGGGTCCTCTGGGTTCAAACAAGCCAACACAGCCTACCTTCTGGAACGTATTCCTCTTTGATTCAAGGGCATTTTCAAAAACTGTCCCCTTTCACTCTGTGCCTCTTTGCAGGAGCATACTAGATGGTGTAGGTCTTCTTTCTCTGGCCTGAATAGCCGACAAATATCCATATGTGGTTCTCTTAGGTGGACTTTTCTGGAAACAGACTCAGTTGGTATTTTAAGAACTGCTCCTTGACCATGGCTGGATATCTCATGGTAAAGAATTGTTGTGGCACAAGGTTTTTCTCTCTCTTTAATGTCATTCAAGTGTGCGTACTTTTTGCTAGTCCTCACTTCCAGACCATCCACTTAAAAAGCTGGTGGCCGAAGAGGGTGTCCGAAAGTTGTGTACATTTTTATTTATTTTTTGTTTTGCAGAGTTTTATATAGCGCAAACTTGACCCGAATCAGGTATCAGAGCGCTTTACATAGCACCAGTTACGTTACATGAGGACACACATTCATTTTTGTTAGGCACAGGGAGATTAAGTGATTTGCCCAGAATCACAGGATGTTCAGCGTCATTGCCAAGACTCGAACCCAGTTCCCCAGATTCGAGGTTGACAGCCCTAGCCGTTAGGCCAACTCCTCTCCTGCTTCTCAGGGATTCCTGCAAATAGGCCCTTGCCAGTGACAGGTCGCATTCCTGTAACACTTTCCATTTAAGAAGATTCAGAGTGTTTAGTTCCGCTTTTTTTATTTTGTTCCAGCCAGGCCAGCATCTGTTTTAATAAACCAAATTCCAGGCGGATCTGCGTTGGTGAGGAGAATCGTGGTAGGGAGAAAATTATCCTCTAAGCTTGCACCATTATACTGTCCTGGGTTCAGCGTCCAGGCCTCTGAGCAGCTAGCTCCCATACGAAATTGTTGGTATGAGTTTTGCTCATGTTACTTCAAGAAGGGGTGCCAGCGAGGGTGGAGGCTTTTTTTCTTCAGGCTTTTAAGGATAACCACCAGCACCAGTCCTTTCCTGTGTAACGCATCTTTCTGGGCTGCAAGGGAGTCTTTATTTTGTCAATGACGACCCATATATTTTTGTATTCATCCGTGCCTTCAATCCGGGTGTTTCCCCAAACCCATGTGTGTGGTTGTGCTTCCTCACTGTTATATACCATAGTCTTGGCTTTCCCAAGATTGATGGACAGACCCTTTGCCAGAGAATAGGCCTTCGTGGTGTCTAGCAGCCGTTGCAGCCCCACCTGTGTGCCACTGGCCAAAACCAGATTGTCACCAAAGAGGAGGCTAGATATTGTTGTGCCAGCCACCTAGTTTTGGAGTGTATAAATACAGTTTGAAGTTGCTTTGACAAGTCTTCCATAAAAAGTTTGAAGAGTGTTGGTACCAGGACACTCCCCTGTTTTTGACCACGGGTATTTGGAACTTTTCTTGAGAGGTGCGTTCCGGCACCCAGCTTGACTCAAACCTGCTTATCTGTATAGAGCATGATTAACATATGCAGCAGGCCTGGAGGAATTTACCAGCATTTTAACTTACCCCGCAGCCTTTCCTAGTCAACGTTATCGAAGGCTGCTTCGAATTCAATGAAACAGAGATATAACAGTGATTTGGAGCCTCAGGGGGTGTCCACTAGGAGTGAGATTGCCAGCATATTTGTTGTTGTGACTTTTGTTTTTGAGAATCCGGTCTAGTTGAATGGGATGAACGAATTGCTCGAGGCCCACAGAGTTAGATCCTTGAACAAGGTACGGACGAAATATTTGACCTCATTATCAATCAGGGCCATTAAGCGGGAGTTGGCTGGAAATGATGTGTCCCCGCCCTTGAAGATTTCTGATATGACTGAACCTCGACATGAGGCGGACAGGATGCTGGTGCTCCTTATTTGGATGAAAACAAGTACTGAGACGTCTAATTCAATATATGCATGTTGCTAATATACTAAGGCCCCTGATTATGAGTCGAGTGGACCGGAATTCCCATGCAGAATTCCACTCCACCTGATCACGCCTGGCCGGGTTTTCTCACACACTGAACCCAGACACAATACTACTGGCCAGAAATTCCAGCCAGTAAAATCGCTTGAGGCATTGACTGCAACAGCAGCAGACCTTGGAACACAGTCTCGTCCAACCTTATTGGCCAGCAAGTGGAGATAATGGAATGCTCACCCTGCAAGAACTTTTCTTCCCCTTCTCTTTCCTACTCTTCACCAATGCACCACACAGAATACCCCACACACATTAAACACCTCCTTGAAGCAGGTGGTAAGTATGTGCGTTAAACCCCGCAAAATAGGGAGTACCATGAAAAATACTGCATGGTAATTCCATGTCTGCTCAGTTATTCTCCTATTTGGAGTGTGACTCCATTCATTTACAACCCAGCAATACCGTTTAACTTATGATCTGGACCTAGATGTCAGTAGAACGATATAAAGGTTCAGCATTTACACACATTATCTGGGTTCATGTCCCATACATGTATTTAAACACATCACCTTGGCTTTCACTTTGCTTTCAATTTATGCAATGCAACAGGGCTCAGTAATAGATAAATGCTTTACTAAGCAACCCAGAACAGCTCGGCTGTATTTGTTTTATGTTAAAAGGAGAAGGAATATTTGCCCTGCGAGGATTGCAATAAACGTGCTTTCTGTGCCATTAACAGTATGTGATATGTAAATGATTATAAACTATTAGCAGGTGTGATGTTGCTTTTCCAATCTACTCTATAAATACATGTTCATACGAACAGATGGTGAGGCTTCTGTCTTCTAGAGACTTGGTATAATTAGATTTAGAATAAATATTACTTTTCTGACATAATTACCACGCAGGTAAATCAGAAGAATTGCATTCTTCATTCTTTCTCTGATAATGCGAAAACATAATTTCAAGTTTATAATGACTTTAGAGCGCTTCCGCATATGGTTTTGAAACTGACATCCTAATAATGTAGAAATGTATTTATAGTGGTAGGGCAGAGCAAACTATTGCTCCTAATTGTCATGATAAAGTATCTAAAAATACACATTTTGTATTAATGATGATACATTTTTATTACAGTAGCTGATGTGCTTGGTGCATACCTTACAACAGATTTCTAGCTTCTATTTTATTTCAAATTACACATCCTGTATTTTTCTTTTGTGTAAAGGCAATGAGTAAAAGTATAGACCAATTAGTGATCTATTATTTTTTTGCTTACACATATGATGAAACCATCTCCAACTTGGTGCATACCTTACAACAGATTTCTAGCTTCTATTTTATTTCAAATTACACATCCTGTATTTTTCTTTTGTGTAAAGGCAATGAGTAAAAGTATAGACCAATTAGTGATCTATTATTTTTTTGCTTACACATATGATGAAACCATCTCCAACTTAGAAACGAAGGATTCCAAATATGCAGCGTCTCTCAACCACTACAATGCACACAGTTTGATAAAGTGAACGCCATTATATTACTGATGGTATTTCAAACAGTGCACTTCAGAGTGCTGCAGCATTTATAAGGGTTCCTATAGGATTGCTTGTCAGAGTATTGATAACAAAAATATCGTCTGACATAAATATTGTAGTCTATTGTTCCTTTTTCTTGCTGCTGTCTTCCTTCTCCAGGTAGACCCTCTCCGCACCTGTATTTCGCTGCTTCTGGCACTCCCTGAAGAGTCACCCCATCAGCAGGGTTGTCAACTTTCTCTGCAAGCAAGTCAGCTTCTAGGTGATTCAGGTCAGAGGAACAGCTTTTTCCAGCAATGCAAGACTTCAGGTGTCCCAACAACCCTGGGAAGCTCTTGCTCAGGCATACACCGACGCAAATAGCACAACAGTCCTCTATGTACTATTTCCCATTCACAACCTTAGTGTAGAATGATGTTCCTTACAGCGGGACAGTTTCCAGTCTGGAGTGCCCACAACAAAGGCACAAAGAGGTATGAGCTTTCTGCTCCTAGACATCAAACACTACTCTGAACAGAGACAAAAGGATGACCTCAGCTAAGGGGCCCCTTTAACTTTGAACAACAGACACTACAGTGGTTGTGCGACAGAACCATGCATGCATTTACCACGCATGCTTGCTCCACGCGTTGTGAACCATGCAAGTCTTAACTACGCATATGCCTTTACCACGCATGCCTTTAAAGCAAAATATGTGTTGTTAAGGCACGTATGGCAAAGATATGAGCGTAGTTAAGACTTTTCAGGTAAGTGCTACCTCCGACCCCTGTGTTCCACCCTGACACCTAAAACTACCCCCTCCCTCCTGAAAACCAAACCGCTCCCCCCTCAAGCCCTAAAAACGTCCCTGCCCCGAAGCCCCAAACACTACACTGCCCTACATTAAGCCCTAAAACTACCCTGACCCTCGAGCCCTAATAATGACCCTGCCTCCCAAGCCCAAAAACGTATCCAATCTTGACCCCCACACTGAGCCATAAAACTGCCCAAACTCCCACCTTGAGACCTAAAACCACCCCCCCTTCTGAATATCAACCCCCTCCCCTAAGCCCTACAAACTACCTTGACTCCTAAAAATGTCCCCAATCACACTAGCCTTGAAAACAACCCGACCCTCCAGCCCTGAAAACTAGCCTTACCCTTCAAAACCACCCCACCCCCTCAAAACTCGGCCCTAGCCCCACTTACTTCACCACATTTTGCCTCTTCACCTGATCCTTCCTGCTTTTTTCAATTCCAGGCAGCAGCTAGACTGCGCACTGCCTTAACCATGTTTATGCGTGGTTAAGGCCAGCGTGGTAGAGCTTGCGATGTTGGAAGACCCATGGCTCTGCCCACATTGTTCCAACCATTTCCCCACTATTGTACCACCCTTCAGCCTCCGCCATCATGAGGAAGACAAATTAATAACTCCTCTCAGCAAACAATCTACTTGAATTTCTAAAGTAGTCTTGTCTCCTTTGTCTCCACTTTAGTATTTAGGTCTCCTCCCTCCAGCTTCGGTAAGGTCTGCAATACAATCCCACTATCTAGGAAAACAACCTCATCTCTTTCTTGTGCACAGAAACAGACCAGAGGATTTCAAAATGGAACCCACAGACCTCCATTCCTCCGGCTCAATCATAAACACAATGCAAGTACCACATCAACCACATACACAAACATGCACAACATACACTTGGGTTGTTAGCACTAGGATTTAGGTTAGCATATAGAAGTGGAACTGTACCAGAGCGAGCCAGTTGGTCTCCACTCCAAATGAATCAGACAAAAAGTTCTGGGCACGGCTAGGGATTTAGAAAACACAGTATGCTGCCACTGCTCTGCAACATGCAATACCCATAACAGTGACAGTAGTCCGCTGTCTGTAAAGTGGGGGAATGCTTGGCATGCTCCTCCAAGTCACAGGACAGGTCCAGAACGACCCTCATGTCAGAGGCCAGATGTACCTTGTTGGAGACAGGAGTTCTTCTGCTTTTTGTGCTCCTAGGGCATGAATAATAAACACAATCACTTGACTCTTGCAGAGCCATTCCAGTCCCTTTGTGCCTGCAGGAGTAATGAGTCTTCTTCCACCAGTCATCCAGAGTCTTCTTCTAAAAAGATTTTTGATTGCCAGGCCCAAAAACTGTCTGAGAAGATGGTGATGAATTGTCATTCCTATCCTGGGCACTCCTCTTCTTTTCAGCACTTACTCTTTTGGTTGACAAAAAAATTCTCAGAAGAAATAAAATGAAATTGTCTGCCCCCTTCATCCATCTGAAAGAGATATGGTCCTCCTCTAGCTACTCTCTACTTAGGTGAAGTGCTTTCAGGGTCCAAATTGTTTTTCCCTCCTGCTCAGTTGGAGTCAGAAAATACAGGATGGCTTTGAAATGAGCAGGAGCAGTTCCCTCCATACACATTTTGCATCACCAAGCCAAAAGAAGAAGATTAGGTATGTCCTTCCTTCTACCCACTAATTCCACCGAGCCCAGCCAGAGGCTGATAAGGTGTGTAAGACACTTTGTTACTGATTGAAGGGAGTGTAACCATACTGAAGTAGCAAACACAATTCATTTTAGGGTGAAGTCACAAACACACCCTATATTAACTTTTGCTCAACCCTCTCGTAGCTTGGCACAGTTCCGTCGGAATTCACTTAGAGGCAATGTAATAGTAATAAAGTGAAATTCAACGCAAGAATCCAGAAACATAGATTACAATTTAATGAATAATTTAAGACCCGAACAACAAACATCCAATCAGTAGAACCAGAGAAATTCAGTCTTAAAGATTTAAGGGAAAACAGTATCCACAACCACAAAGTGCCAACTGTGGTTATCTGGTGGTGCCGGACAGGACAAAGTCACAAGTTTAGGCCGACCACAATGGAGCACAGCCCAGCTACAGGGACCCAGTTAAGCCTACTGAACAAGAGTACTTTAAATCATTGTTGCGGAGCAATGTGGAGCCCCGCGTTGAGGAAGCTTGGCACAGCGGCGATTAATAGGAGCAGCAAACCTGCGATGTGAGGTCCTGTGTCATCATCGATGAGGGGCTTGTGATGCAAAGGCCTGCATCAGGGATGCATCGCAAAGAGGCGGTTCCTTGAAGGCTGTGGGCAGTGATGCAAACTCCTGCGCTGAAGGTGAACCGCGCAGTTGCCCCGATGCAGAGTCTGGAGAGGTGATGCATCTAGCACTGGCTCTGATGCAGAGCTTCTGGTCTATGATGCATTGTGCTGTGGCTTTGATTACCCGGCTCTGCTGGCCCTCTTCTAAGGGTCACACCATCTGGGTGGGCAGGACTAACAGCTGGCAGAGTCCAGGTGCTGGGTTCAAGGTGGTTGGAGCCTTCCGTCGCTAAGCTTCTGGTGAGGAGGTCAGCCATCTGGCCCCCTGGAGTCACTCTTATGTTCCTGAATTCAAGAAGCAAGTCCAGTCCTTCACTCAGGCAGCAGCACACCAGACAGCAGGGCAGCAGAGTGACAGTCCTTCTTGCAGAGCGGCACAACAGTCCTTCTTCTGAGTTTCCCTCCAGGTCCAGATGTGTAATAATACATTGGGTCTAAAGTTCCAATACTTACACCTGGCAACCACTTTGAAGTAGAGGAAGCTACTAGAGGTTTCTATCCCAGAGGTGTCAGGAATCCTCGTCCTTCCTGTCCTGGCTCCAGCTTGTCTGGGGTCACAAAAGACCAGTGTCAAACCCTTTGTGAGAATGCTCATGCAGAGCATTTGTGATGTGTAAGTGTGTTAGTTGACAGCTCCTTCCATTGTGAACTAAGAGTGGCCCATCCTGCCAACACCTGTCTTCCCTTTGGATCACTGTCTGGGAGCCTTACACAAAGGTGAACTGCCAGCTACACCTAGTCATGTTACCCAGGTACAGGTTGCAGGCACCAGGTGGCTAAGGCAAGAATATGCCATATTTATTAGAATGACATTTTCAGAAGTGTGATTAAAAATCCAATGTTACCGTTATAGAGGTCTTTTAATTACAATTCTTTGGACACCAAACTTGATATTCCAAGCTGATCCTAATTGAAAGATATAACTTATCAAATGTAATATGTTAGCCTATATTCTATGGGAGAGGTAGATCTCACAGTAGTGAAAACAAATGTAAGAGTTTTTCGCTACCAAGATATGTAAAATGTAAAAGTGCATGCCCAACATTTTAAATACACTGCACCCTGTCCTCTGGAATGTATAAAGACTACCCTATGAGTGACTTACATGCATTAGGAAGGGAGGTTTGGGCCTAGCAAGAGGTTTGCCTTGCCAGGTCGAAATGGCAGTTTAAAAACTGCACACCCAGGCTGCAATGGCACCCCTAAGACTTGATTGCAGGCCTAGGTAAGTGGGTGGCACAATAAATGATGCGGACCCACTAGGAGCGTTTAATTTACAGGCCCTGGGTATATGTGGTACCACTTTATTAGAGACTTGCAAGTAAATAATACACCACAAGGGTGTAAGCCAATTTTACTATGTTTAAAGGAGAGCACAAGCACTTTAGCACTGGTTAGCAGGAGAACAATGTGCAGAGTCCTAAGGCCAGCAAAAATAAATTCAGCAGAAAGAGGAGGCTAGAAGGTGGAGAACCATGCCAAGGATGTCAGGTCCAACAAGGTTCAACATGAAAACAGATATTTTCCTGAAGAAAATTGTTTATATATGTTCATTGCATGACACATGTCAAGAAAGGATACACATCATCATTTACTGGATCCGCTTTTCTGCCACATGCTTGTTGTTTTTACCTTAAATAGTTGTTTTATTACTATTTTATGGCTTGTGCAGCACACCCTTGACCCTTTAGAGTTTGGTGTAGCCTTTATCAATATATATATATTGTAAATGACTAAAATAGATACAGTGCAAACTTTGTTTTTCATAAATATTCTCTTAGGATTGCCTCCACCCTGGAACTGGGTTCTAGGTGGAGGAGGGTATTGATGCATCTGATCCAAACAATCTAGAACATGTATGAATTCCAAAGCTGAAGTGCAATAACTTCTGTTTGGAGGGTGTCTGATCTCATTCTTTGTGAAAAAAATATAGGCCCTTGTATACAAGAGACCTGCACATTTTTTTGGGGGGCTCAAGTGGTTGCGCAGGCCTCTCAATCATATCTATGAGGTGACGCAAAATCACCCTGCGCGGCTCTGCATTGCCTCATAGATATGGAGTAAGACAAGGAGACATTCCATGGGCGTTGCTGTCGGTGTTACCACTCAAAAGTCATGGATTTTGACACTGCCGAGATTTACTGCATCACGTAACCTGGGGCAGCACCAAAAACGTATGCCTCCCGGAGCAGGAGTAACAAGGAAAAATGTTCAGATTTCTCCTCATTTTTCCTCTTTCCACATATGATGCATTGGGCATAAAATGAGAAATATGCCTCTTGTGATTGTTTTTGTGCAGGAAGGTGCACCTTCCTGCACAAAAACAATCATGCCAACAACAAAGACACCCTTGCATGGTGCAAGGGTGCCTACTTTGGTGCTCAGATGCCAATTGTTAACCAGCACTGGCTGGAAGAACAGGAATGCTCTGTATCTTTTTTTTGTTTTTCTTGTCCTCATTCGCCTTATCTCCGCCCCGAATTCCACGATAGCGCCCTTGGGCTGCTCATCTCATATGTTAGTTCTGCTCTTAGGAGGAAATTTACCACTTTAACCAGTCTTCCCCAAGACTTGAAACCAACCGAGATCAGAAGAAAGCTTAATCATAGGACTTGTTATACCTATATCATTACAACCCAACCCTTCACCCAAAACATAACAAAAAGGGAGTCCAAAATCTGTATCTTTTCTTGTGCCGATCCACAATATCCAACTTAGCAATAGCTCTCATAGATCTTAACCAGTTTAGTTCTGTTGGGGGGGTCTGCCGAAACCCACATTTTAAAAATTTCTCTCCGAGCGAGCAATATAGCATAAAACACAAGTTTTGCATTGTCCTCTAGGCCCTTACCTTGTAAGTCCATTCTTCCCGACATCACAAGTTTAGGGCTTACCTTAATTTGCTGGCTCAGTGCTGATGACAAGCACATACTTACAGCCTCCCAGAATTCCTTTATCGCCGGACAGGTCACGAACATGTGTAAATCATCCTCATTGGGACTCTTGCATTTAGGGCACGATACCGTTCCGCCAGGTTTTAACTTTGCAAGTTTTCTAGGAGACCAGTATGCCCTGTGGAGTGTGAACAAGTGATTCCTTCTGAAATTTGCAGGTTTAACCACTTTATACAGTATCGACATTGTTACTTGCCATTGGTCTTCTGAAGCAATCTCTGGCAAGCACTCCCTCCACAGGATCTCCGGCAGTATGAAAGAGCCATCCTCCATCTCCAATATGGACCAATACCACAGCGCAACTTCATTTTTACTCTGCACTTCTGATCCCAACTTCTCTTCTAAGTCGTTGTGGTGACCGATTAGATTTTCCTTACCCACCGCCCAGCTTTGAATTTGCAGGTATTTAAACCTGGAAAATTTCTGACCCCACTCCTGCTCTCAGTACCCCCATGGAGCCAGGGTACCCTCCGGAAATAGATCATCCCACCTCTGTGGACCATCCACTCTCATTGCCTTAGCCAACGCATCTTTGGACCAAGGATAATTTTGGAACCTCCTGAGGCTCAGCCAGGAGTAGGCTCAATTGCTAACTTGCACGTTTTTAACCTGTGTCAGATCTGTTTTTATAACCTCACTCACCCTGCTTTCTGACACCGACCACTGTGTGCAGGCACCCCCTCTCAGCGGAGCTAGCGCTGGCGAGGGAGAACACTGGAGTTTTCTCGGCCGCCATTCCCCGCGCCGAGCATAAGGACACACCCACTTTGAGGCACGCCCCCTGCCACCAGTACAAAGCGCGCTGATCTCACAAGCGCCGTAGATAATTTTGGAACCTCCTGAGGCTCAGCCGGGAGTAGGCTCAATTGCTAACTTGCAAGTTTTTAACCTGTGTCAGATCTGTTTTTATAACCTCACTCACCCTGCTTTCTGACACCGACCACTGTGTGCAGGCACCCCCTCTCAGCGGAGCTAGCGCTGGCGAGGGAGAACACTTGGAGTTTTCTCGGCCGCCATTCCCCGCGCAGAGCATAGGGACACGCCCACTTTGAGGCCACGCCCCCTGTCACCAGTACAAAGCGCGCTGATCTCACAAGCGCCGTAGATAATTTTGGAACCTCCTGAGGCTCAGCCGGGAGTAGGCTCAATTGCTAACTTGCACGTTTTTAACCTGTGTCAGATCTGTTTTTATAACCTCACTCACCCTGCTTTCTGACACCGACCACTGTGTGCAGGCACCCCCTCTCAGCGGAGCTAGCGCTGGCGAGGGAGAACACTTGGAGTTTTCTCGGCCGCCATTCCGCGCGCCGAGCATAGGGACACGCCCACTTTGAGGCCACGCCCCCTGTCACCAGTACAAAGCGCGCTGATCTCACAAGCGCCGTAGATAATTTTGGAACCTCCTGAGGCTCAGCCGGGAGTAGGCTCAATTGCCAACTTGCACGTTTTTAACCTGTGTCAGATCTGTTTTTATAACCTCACTCACCCTGCTTTCTGACAGCGACCTCTGTGTGCAGGCACCCCCTCTCAGCGGAGCTAGCGCTGGCGAGGGAGAACACTTGGAGTTTTCTCGGCCGCCATTCCGCGCGCCGAGCATAGGGACACGCCCACTTTGAGGCCACGCCCCCTGTCACCAGTACAAAGCGCGCTGATCTCACAAGCGCCGTAGATAATTTTGGAACCTCCTGAGGCTCAGCCGGGAGTAGGCTCAATTGCCAACTTGCACGTTTTTAACCTGTGTCAGATCTGTTTTTATAACCTCACTCACCCTGCTTTCTGACACCGACCTCTGTGTGCAGGCACCCCCTCTCAGCGGAGCTAGCGCTGGCGAGGGAGAACACTTGGAGTTTTCTCGGCCGCCATTCCCCGCGCCGAGCATAGAGACATGCCCACTTTGAGGCCACGCCCCCTGCCACCATCCCAGCCCTATAAACATGTGTATGTACCGGAAGCGCAGCGGACGAGCGCAGCGGGCGCAACGATTGCGCGCCGAAGGCACGCTTAAGGCAAGCTCATCTGCGCTCGTCAGCGATCATGACGCGGCCAGGGCCGGTCTCCCTGCCCGTCTCACCAGCAATCCCACCGCGACATACACTCGGACTGAGATGATGTCCTTGAGACCTTCCCCATGTTCGGCCTGCCCCTGGTCTATCCCTGACGTTCGGAGCCAGGATTACGTATGTAAAGTTTGCCATTTCTCCCTTCCATCCTTCGATCTAACAAACTGTCCGGCCCACGCTCAGAGTCCTGCCTCCACTTGTGGAGCCTGCACTCTTTGACCCTTAGAGCTGCGCTGATTAATTGTAGATCATTGGGCAAACATGCCATTGACATCTGGCAGTCCCTTCGGGACAACAATTGGGATCTGCTTTTCTTAACAGAAACTTGGCTGAATGATACCACGAATCCCATCATCACCCTTGCTCTACCGGAGGGTTATAGTATCATTTGTGCCAATAGACCCAATGGTAAACAGGGGGGTGGCGTTGCCTTAATCCACAAATCCAAATGGACGGCTACCTTCCCTCTATATGACCAAATTGACTGCATAGAAGGTCTGCCTTTTAGTGTTCAAATCTCCCCGTCCACCTCCTGCTCGGGAATATTAATCTACCGCCCCCCCCTCCCCCATTCCAACACTTCACACCTGCCGGCTCTGGCGGATTATATTATTCAGCTTAGCACACGCTACGCCAACTTTACTGCTCTAGGGGACTTCAATCTCCACGTAAATGAGGAATCTTGTTCGCACAGCAAAAATTTCGTCTCTACGCTGGCGGCCAGCAATCTAGTTAAAAAAATAGCTCTACCCACGCACAAAGCGGGACATACACTAGATTTGATCTGTTCCAACCTACCAAATATTCTGGCAGCTTCCCCCATCCCGGTTATTTGGTCAGACCATTTCCTCATCCCTTTTGAGATTGGTATTCTTCGTCCCATCAGGCCTATTATCACTCCTAAAACATCAGGTAGAAACTGGAGCCGCATTACCCCAGAAACGCTCCAGGAATACTTACAAAACTCCCAACCCATCCCGTCGCCTGACCCCGACAGGGGTATTGACCATTTGGACGCCTGGATCGGCCAGGCCCTAGAGGCTCTGGCCCCTCTTAAACCTATCAAGACCTATAGGGATGCACCATCAGCACCGTGGTATTCCGACGAGCTTCGTCAGAAAAAGGCCTTGTGTAAATCTCTCTAACGCTCCTGGAGGCAGAATTATTCCCTGGATAGTAAAACCATCTATAAGACAGCCCTCAAAGAATACCGTACAATGATTGAGGAGCACAAAAGGGCCTACTTGGCCTCTAGAATCAAACACGCCAGCAATGGCGCCAGGGAGATTTTTAACATAGTCAGATCCTTTACAGACCCTAACGCGCTGACTCGGATTCAGCCTGCCTCCCAGTCTCTGTGCGATAAACTTTCGCAGTTCTTTGAGGAAAAAATTGAGAATATCTACACCTCCTTCCCTATCTCTAACAGAGAAGGATCGGAGGATTTAATTAATAAAACGAATTTCGTAGCGCGCACTGCATCACATTTTGCGATGCAGTGCGCGCTAGGAAATTCGTTTTATTATTTAAATTGTTTACTTACCTGTAATTATCCATGTGCCGGTTTTTAGCCCTCTCCACCCTGCCCCTCCCTCTCCCCGCCTCCCTGCCCCACCGTAACTCCCTCCACGGCCCGCGGCTGTCCCTACTTGAACCATATTTGGAATGAATCCTTGAGAACGGGCAGTTTTCCCGCCAAATGGAAGCATGCTTCCCTGGTCCCCATTCTGAAGAAGCCCAATATAGACCCTGACAACCCCAGTAATTACAGGCCCATTTCTCTTCTGCCCGCCCCAGCTAAGATCCTGGAAAAACTGGTACACTCCCAGCTGGCGAATTACATCGAATCCAATGGGCTCCTACATGACTCTCAGCACGGCTTTCGGTCGGGCCACAGCACGGAGTCAGCCCTTATCGAAATGGCTGACTGGGTGAGATGGACGCTGGACCGGGGGTCGAGGGCGGTGTTAGTGCTGCTGGATCTCTCAGCGGCATTTGACACCGTCTCTCATAAGATCTTGCTGAGAAGGCTGGGGGACCTGGGTATAGGCGGAACTGTGTTGAAGTGGCTCTCTTCTTATCTATGCGACCGCACACAGCAGGTATATACCTCTCCTTATACCTCCTCCGCTAGACCACTCAAATGGGGAGTTCCACAGGGCTCATCCCTGAGCCCGCTTTTGTTCAATGTTTATTTCACCTCCCTGGCTAAACTGATTGCGCAAACTGGGATTAAATCCACCTCCTACGCTGATGACATTCAGCTACTTTTTACCTTTGATACACCCTCCGCCTCTGCCTTTGATCCGTTGAAATCCTGTCTCGGACATCTCCAGCTGGATGGACTCTAACTCCCTCCGTCTCAATGCAGGAAAGACGGAGATCCTGTTTTTTAATTCACCATCCCCTTTGGATTCCAGTCTGTGGTGGCCAGAGAATCTGAGCCAAGCCCCTACGCCCAAAGACTCTGTGAGAAATCTGGGAGTGCGTTGGGATAATCACCTTAGTTTTAATGCCCAGGTTCAAACAGTAGCAGCATCATGCTTTGCAAAGATCAAGACTATTAACCGGCTTATCAATTATCTGCCGGTGGACTGCCGTAAGACTGTGGTCCAAGCATTGATAACATCTCATCTTGACTACGCCAACGCACTATACCTTGGTATCACAGCAGGCCTATGTCATAAACTACAGACTGTCCAAAATGCTGCCGCTCGGCTGGTGGAGAGAATTCCTGCTAGACATCACATCTCTCCACACCTTCGTAAACTGCATTGGTTACCCATTGCTAAGAGATGTGTATTCAAGGCCATGACTCTGGCTTTTCGTGCTTCTAAGGGCATTGGTTCGGCCCATCTGAAAAGCACTCTGCGGCCGTATGTCAATACCAGGACATTACGCTCTAATTCCCTACTTTTCCTGGAAACTCCAAGATTCAAACGAACTCGTGCTGGAGGGAAAACATTTGAGGTTTGCGCCACTCAGTGTTGGAACAAGCTTCCGGTTGCCTTACGTGCATGCCAAACAGAATCGGCATTCCGAAAGTCTCTGAAGACTCACCTTTTTTCCACATAATGTTTTCCTCTGTTCCTACGCCCCCTGTTCCCAGATTTATCAGCGCCGGGACGCCCCGTTGGGGCAGCTGTGCGCTTTATAAAACACACAAATAAATAAATAAATAAAGGAGGAGCTCCTGGCGTATCCCAGATTGGGGCCATAAAACTGTAGTAAGGAATTCTCACCACCCTCCTGATTTTAAACCAGGCCGCCGCTAGATCTTTCAACACTCTTAGTCTGATCTTTTTAAAGTACTTTGGATCGGCAAATTTATACATAAAGCCATGCTGTTTAACATTCTCCATTCTGAGCAGTGCAGACAACAGATTCCCTATAACTGAACTCCCAGGCGTTCCCAATAAAACTCTGCAGTTCTTCAACAGAAAAGCCCATGAATATATCTGAAAGTCTGGGGCCGACAGCCCACCCTTCAAAAGTTTTCTCCTGATCTTCTTCCATGATAGGCGGGACCCTCTTGACGCCCATATAAATGACCCTATCTCACTCTGCAATTTTGCAAACCAGTCTTTCTCAAAAAGGAGCGGCAATGAATCAAACAAAAAGGTTAACTTAGGAAGGACCATCATCTTCACCAAATTGACGCTGCCATATAATATTAACGGAAAATGCACCCACCCTCTCAGTGCAGCGGAGATCTCCTTCCTAACTCTTACAAAGTTAACTTTAGTAAGCTCCTGGGTATCTTGTGTTATCCTTACTCCTAGATAACGTATCTCTGATTTGCAGGCTATACCATCTGCAGTTAGATTCCAAGACATGACCTCTGTCTTGTCCGCATTTATAAGATATCCAGAAACAGCCCCAAACTCTTTTGTTAATTCAAATAAACAGTCCATCGACTGCTGCAGCTTAGAGGTTAGAATGGCTATATCGTCGGCGTATAGCCCAATCTTCCTTGACCATCCCTCAAACTCAAATGGGGGATTCTCTCTGCTTCTCTGATCCTACAGGCTAGGGGTTCAATATATAAATCAAATAAAAGGGGAGAAAGGGGACACCCTTGCCTAGTACCTCTCATTACTTTTATTGGCTGCGTTAATATCCCATTCAATAACACCCTAGACGTGGGGGAGTGATATAATAATGTCAGGACCGAACTAAAATGTACACCTAATTTAAGATGTTTAATCAAGGCGTGTAAGAATACCCAGTTCACCCGATCAAACGCCTTGGCGGCATCCAATGCAATGACCGCCAAGGGGAGATTATGGGTGGTAGCCACATCTATACTCCCTATAAGAGAGAAAGTTAACTCCTTCAAAAGTCTACCCTTAATAAAACCTTTCTGATCTACGTGAACCAACTGGGAGATAACTTTACTGAGCCTGTGCGCCATAATCTTTGCAAAAAGCTTGTAATCGCAATTTAGAAGTGAAATCGGCCTGTAGGCATCCATATATTTTGGTGATTTACCAGGTTTAGGCAAAAGTATAATATTCGCCTCATTCCAAGAGAACGGGAGAGAAGCCTTTCCCAGAAAAACCTCATTAAATAACTGCGTTAGAATAGGCGCTAGGCTACCTATCAACACCTTATAAACCTCCGCAGGAAGCCCGTCAGGCCCTGGTGCCTTCCCTTTCTTCACCTGTTTAATCACGCCTTCCACTTCTACCTGCAGGATCTCCTGATTCAGAACTTCCTGAAGCTCCTCCGATAGTGGTTTCATCAACTTTACCCACTGCCCTATTGCCTGTACATCTGGGTTGAGATCCTCTCTATAAACTTCCGTGAAGTATCTGTGGAATGCTTCTGCTATACCCATGGTATCTGTAGCCACCCTCCCGGACTCCCCCAATTTCACTTCCTTAATCAGGTTCTGAACCCGGTCCTTTCTCGCCTTCCAGGCTAGCAATTTACTACTCCCCTCTCCATACTCAAAATGCGCCAATTGACTGGCATCCCATTTCTCCTTGACCCTGTGACTTAAAACGGCCACCAGCTCTGCTTTTAACTCTACCAACTCCTGCATAATCCTTTCCTCTGTTTCAGCACCCCAAAAACTTGTTACTTTTAACTCACACTGACGGATTTTCTTTTCCAGTTCCTCTACTGTATCTTGTAAATACGGTGCATTCCTGCCCTTTCGAATTGGCGTAGGGCAGCACAGCAAAATTACTTGCGCCGCTGCCCCATGCCGATTCTTTGTAAATGAGGCCCATAGTTTCAAGCCTTAGTTATTGTCTAGTTTAGCTCCTTCATATATTACATTACATTGTCTTTATACTCTATCTGAATCAAATGTAGAAAAGAACAGCATACAGCATGTTTTGAAACCTTTGCAAACAAGCGGTGGAAGGTATAATAGAGAATTGTGTGGACCAATTCTCTCAGTTTTTATCGGCAGCACACAGACCAAAAGCCTGAATTCGAATTAGGATTAAATTGCGAGCATTAAAGGTTTATCCAGGTTGCAATCTTGTTGCCGACCATTTGCAAACCTGTCATGCCTTCATTATTTTGAGATGCACATAGTTTTCAGTTTGTCCTGGGAGACAATGAGGCAGTGAGGAAGAAGAGGCGAGTTTTGAAGCAATGTGGGGCGTGAGGTGCTGGAAATGAATGCTAAAGCAACACCGTGTAGGTATTTTAACGTGGACAGAGAAAGATCGACGACTGTGGTGACTGTTTCCTTATCTCAAACATTGTTCACTTTCATTGATTCATTTTCTCATACTGATTTCCCCCCAGATTTGTGGAGAAGAGAGCCTGAGCTGCATTTTGTTTAGTGTAGCTGTACCCAATTGCTTTCAATTCGTTGCTGTGATCACAGACGATACATTCTAAAAAGGACTGCAATTACCTGTGACGCAAACAGTCTAAATTGTGTTACAAATAGTTTTAGGCCCTGTTTACGAAGTCTGGGTAAATTCTGATACTCACGCAAGCAGGAGTTTGCACAAGGGTTTCAATTCTAAGTAATGCTCAGATTAACATTCCCTGCCAAAACAGCCTAGTTTCTCTACTCCACCTTCCTCACTCTGTCACACTACTTAAGCTCTCATTCGGCATTCCCATTCATTCACTACCTCACCTCCACTCTCTCTATATCTATGTTTCCACTTCCTCACCTACCTCACTACCTAATTCTCTTATTTTCACCTCTCTTTCTTTACCTGTATTTCTTTTCTCCACCTATTCCCTTCTCTCTCTTGCACACTCTCTAATATCTTTCAGTGATTCCGCATTCTCTATTTCAACTCTCCCACTCCACCTCACCTTTGTTATGCGGAGGCTTTATTATTTTCTTTATCCTTGGCCTACACTACAAATGACTGGTTATTCTCACTTTATCTACATTGGATCTCTACTCACACATGCAGGCTAATTAACCTTGCATTGAGGGGTGAAGAACTACAGTGTCCCTTGTTGGCTACCCAATGAGGACCAACTCATTGTTAACCAGCTCACAAATTGTAAATCAAATTCAAATACATTACTCTCAAGATCATGCTGTAAATGTATAGGATGACAACAGGAACTCCAAACTTCCTAAAGTTGTTCAGCCAGGCCAAAATCATACAAACCAATAGTTCTGTTGTAGCAATGCAGAATAATAATAAAAGAATCTGGTGCTCTGAGAATAATTTATGACTGACTCTGTTATGCATTAGAATCTGAGCTATTGTATGCACGGTCTCTGTGGAAAGAAAATTTCAAAGTTACGATATAAAGAAGACTCAGACAATAAGGTTGTCATGCTGTTATTGTATTTAACAATTTTTGAATTCAAAGCAATAATCAGCATTTTAGGCAATAAGTCATGCGTCTCGATAAGCAGTTACAAAATGTAGTATGAAACAACATATTAGCAAAAATAAGTCAAACGGCAACCTTACAAGGAACTCTGGAACCTCGTATTTTGTGACAGAGTTCATAAAGTTCACTAAACAAGGGGAATTCCTACCACCAATAAAGGCAGGAGGACAGATCAGGAAAGTTCTCCTAGGATAAGCATAAAGATAGGTCAGTATTTGGGTGAGGAAAGGAGGCAAAGTCTGGTGAACCAGTACTGTCAGTGAGCCTCACTGACATGAGTTCCAAAGGTAGTAAGGGAGGGTGTTGATGTCAGCATCAACACCCTCAGCATCGGGAAAACAAGGACTGCCAAGAAGCCAGAAGATGTGTCTCAGTCTGAGAGCATGTTCAAGCATCTGAGTGTGTCCAAGAGTGCCCCTCTTCTAAGGGTCTCTCAATAATATATTACTTGCTGAATCCGGAGGTGACATCAACTGTCACCCCAAAATGGTTTGTCATCCATGTGACCACCATCGGCACACAAGGTGCGAAAGAAGATACTTTAGAAGATTTTCCCATGCATGTTATTGGAATCGATCCTCTGTTCCGGGTGCACAGGTTAGTACACAAAGAGCGAGTCAGAATGTTACTTTCATGCACTGCGGTCAGCAGTTTAATTTCACACATATAGTCCATGTAAAAGGGTAAAAAAGTATCCTTTAGACATCAAGAATGTCATGTGAAAGTGCAGAAAAGTTACATGAATTGGCAGGCAGAATCTTTTCACATCAGTCCATGAAGTGAAATGCAATCCTAAAGGAAACAAATCACTTAATGTATATAAAGACAATGTAATTCTAGTTAAGAAACGAATATGCAATTAGATCCAGGCATAATAAATTGAATCAAGTATTCATGTCAAATAAGCAAGTATTATAAGTTGTCATAAGTGATTCCATCGAAATGTTCAGTCCTAACTATGACCTTTTACTTAGAGCCACAAAGTACCAAAATGTAAAAAAAAAGTATAAAACATAAAATCTTTGCAGTTTCAGTAAATCTAGATTATTATGAATGTAAAGCAACTACACGGAAAATGTAATTCATGTAAGTGGGAGCGCGAAGCTTTTGCACCAACTTTTTGATCTCTATGGTACATTACAATGGAAGCACTAAAAATGGCTTTGCATTTGTTATAAACATTGCACAATCGTTCGCATAGCGTCCGTGTAAAACTTTCATGAAGTTTCATGTAGACATTAAGACATCCTTAAAAATGATTACTAGTCATGTTAAACAGACAATATATGAAGTATTTATATTTCTACAGCCCAAAGCACTCTTTTATGGTGCTTGTATTTTGTCTTTAAACTATATCATTGTTCTTTCACTTAATGTGTGCAAGGTGCACATTCACATTTGTATGTAGGTTTGTTCTTATATCCAGTGTTTATTGTCATAAAACTAGTGAGCAGCGTTCACGCTGCATTACCTTTATTTACCTCTCTATAAAGCTCTCCAGCTCACCTCAGGCTGCCTTTCTCTTTGTTTCTCTCTCTACTTCAAACTCTTGCTTTACCACTTTGCCAACGTCACCTCTGTTTCTCAACTTCACCTCTTTGCTCTCTGCACGTCATCTCTCCTTCTACCCTTCACCCCTCTCTCTCTTAACCTTGCATCTCTCTATATTGCTCTGAGCACCCCACATCCAGAGATGTTTTAAAGCATGGGAAAAGTGAGCCCTGGCATTGGGCCCCAGTCTTTCAGGGGCACCCTGATAAAGCTTGCTCTGTCCTGTAGATAGGCTTGTCCTGGTGACCTTGAATAATTTTTAAACAGATTGTTTTAAATACCATTTTCCTTTAATTTATTTTTAATGTGAGTGATATGTGAGATTCTTTTACTGACATTTTGCAGAGAAGTTTTTGTTTTTCAGATCCATACAACAGCCATAAAAAAACTTGTTTTAGATTAATAGAAAATGGGGTATGCGAAGTTTACGATGCAACCATTACAACGCCGTTCCATTACGACGCGGTCATAACAACGAAAGTTGTTACAACGAATTGCGCTGGGGGCGCTCAAGGATAGTAAATCATTTAATTTACTAACCCAACACCTTCCCTACTATCCACGGGGACTGGTGTTGGAATAGTAAATTAAAATATTTTAATTTGCGCCCCCCCAAAGCAAGTCGTAAAGACTTGCGTTGTTACAACCGAGTTGTAATGGAACGCGTTGTAAAAGTGTGCGTCGTAATGACGTACATCCGAAAATGGACCTCACATATGAGAAATGGGAAGGGTTCACAAGGATTATTTGCAATAATATTGGTGAGCTGCTGCGAAATTATATATTGAAAAACACATCACTATCCTGGAATATTAACTGTATACAGATTTTAGATTAGTGTGCCTGTGCAGGGGGCAAAGAGGGCATGAATGAGCTGAAACTAGATCTTAAATTCAAAGCTAATCCGAACAGGGGCTCCAAACTACGTTTGGGCCAAGCCCCCCCGAAATCCTTAAAATATCCCAGCTTCTATCTTTCTCTAGCTTACAAACATTATACCTTGCCTCTTCCTCTCCCTCACTTGTCTGTGAACCCCTCTCTTTCCACTTTTACTTTGTCCTATCTTAACTTCTCTCTTCTTCTCTACATCATTCTTAAAACCTCACTTGTCTCTCCAAACCCATATCTGTGATACCTCTTCCTCTAGTACTCCTGCCTTTCTTTCTGTTATCCCTCCTTTCTCTCTTCATGTTACATCTCTCCATACCTCACCTGTCTCTCTTTGTCTCAACTGTGTCTCTACTTCATTACTCACTCTACTTCACAACTCTCTTCATATAGTTTTCAATTTACCAGTTTACCCTTCTTTCATTCCCCTGTTACTTTCCCACTTAAATCGACGTTACTCGGGATAGTCAGAGTTTACTCTCTTGCCATATAAAAAGCAAAACAGAGGAAAAACGCTGTGGAGAAGAATTCTGGGAAAAATTCTTATATTTAAATCAACGGAATGGTGAAAATCTTCGGAGCAGTGCTGGGATTTTCCCTGTTACAATTGAAGGGGCAATTTGTTTCATGTTCATTTTTTTGTGATGGTTTATCGAAATAAAGACATATGAAAATTGATAATTTTGTGGCAATACCAAGCTAATAACAATTACATAAAAGAGTGCAAAAGAACGAGTAGCAAAAGAAAGGTATGTTAAAGAAAGACTAGGGCAGGAGGCAAAGAGAAGATAAAAAGCAATAAGATATCTGATTCTATACAGTTGCATGATACCTACACACAAACTGAAACTATACCTCTTAAAATGTGATATGTACATGGAAGAATAGGAAGACAAAGGGAAGATAAAAAAAGTAATAGTACTCCATAGGTTAACTACATACAAGAGACAATCCAGGAACTCCCTAGAAACCTACAATATTTGTTAATTGACATTTTGAACAATTTACTTATCCATATTTGTCACATAATGTTTCTCTGTAATTTAAATTTGATACTTTGTTTCTCCGTTTAAATTACTTGAAATTCTTTGACTGTGTCTTTGATTTGATTTAACAATATAGTCATCAAATTTTCTCGAAAGTAGGAATATTTGAGGTTTAAATCATATGTTAATAAGTTGTTCGTTTCCTGACACAGTATTATGTAGACAATCCAGGTCCACCAAAAATGTTGGTTTAATTTCATACCATCCTTCCAACATTGACTTTGATGCAAACCTTAATCTAACATCTAGAAGAGCCAGATCTTGCTGATCCATTTCTGACTCCATTTGGTCTGCATATGGCCAAAAAGGTGGCCATATTGGTTTTAAAAGTAGTATTTGTTTAAAAAGCTTTGTTTATAAATGACATTAGCTCCAACCAACCCTTTTAATTACCTCATAGTTGGTGGGGATGTATTTATGAATACTAATATCCAGCAAGTACAACTGCAATTTCAAGTTCTCTGTGCATATATCTTATCTTAATATCACATACCAGTCCACTGAATATCGACCACGTTACCCTTATCACCTTTTTTTCTCCAATTGAAGGAACAAACTTGTTAGATACCAAATTAAAAAAAATCTACATCCAAATTCAAAAAGCGATGGCATTATCAATAATAGTTCAGTATTTCATTTGATACCCTTTAACTTATGGACACCTGCCCCTGGCAGTTTGTAATTTCTGGTGTTTTACATGAACTTGTTTTTGAAAGTTTAAAAATGTTATCAATATTGTTTTACCTCAAGAATTAACTAAATATGGGTACTACATTCAACGTTTCTCCAAACATGGGGGTCTAAATATATGTCTTGCCCATGACCCCAACCATTGTTAACATGGCACAGCCAGAATAAATCCATCCAACTCCATCCAGTGTGTTCAAAAGCCTAACCATTAATGCTTCAAACTAACACTTTGGTCTCCCTCATCTAGTGGAAATCTAGCAAGTATATTA
Source organism: Lissotriton helveticus (assembly GCF_964261635.1). Lineage (NCBI taxonomy): Eukaryota > Metazoa > Chordata > Amphibia > Caudata > Salamandridae > Lissotriton > Lissotriton helveticus. The sequence goes on along the minus strand of NC_136059.1, from coordinate 994,473,016 downwards.
CTGTGGTTAGATTTACATAAATATGTCTGTTTTTGATAAACTCAATTTGACTTTGAAGAACCTGTGATCTGTGAGGTATTGATGTGGTAAAACTAACCAAAACATTGATCTACCAATAGAACTACTTGTATGGGGAAGGTGGCTGAGAGATATCACAAATGTTGTTCAAGCTTGATATGCTTGCGTTAGAATTGATGTATTTGGAAAAATATTTAATGCTTAAGGTGGGTTGGATGATCCCATAATCGTAGGTGCCAGGTTTTACGGGGTTCTAGGGCTTAGGCCCCAACAATAATATATAATATTAGCCTAAGTGGTGGACCAGCACCTTTGCTGTTGTTTACTATCTAAAAGTCAAGGCTCTTGTTTTGTCAGCCAACTGCTTTTAGAAAGACTCATTTATATTTTGCTGGTTGGGCCGTTGTTCTGCTAGGGTGGCAGAGTAAGTATCCCGACCGCCAGGTTCATAAATGACCGCCAAGCTGGAGGTGATTTATTTTCTTTTTGAAAATAATACAATTAATTCTCCCTTCAACATGATAGTCATCTTCCAAGGCGGGAGTATCATTATTTGGATTTCCCTGCCCCTCACCACCAGGTTTGCCTGGCAATGATGCACAGTAACAACAATGGGCAGGTGGACATGTAGCCATTTCTCTGACTGCCCTTACTCCATTGGGCCATTGGATGAGCTTGGCTGTGGTGGTTGTGGAGTAGTCACTGCCGTAGCAAAATCGAAGGTCCACCGATTTTTAAATTGGCCAAGTGACCCTTCATGTTAGTGGTATGTATACTCTGACACCATTGATATGGAGTATACATAACCTCCGCACTGGGCCCACTCCCAAACTGCCATGCATGACATTCTTTAAATATATTTTCCAATAAAGTTTGCCAACAATGTTTGTCTTGTTTCCTGTGGTAGATGTTACCCGCAATTTATTTTGCATACCATGTATGAATTACTTTTTGCTTTATAATACAGTGGTCATACCCCCCTATGACCAGCCATAAACCAACATCACGGGATGCCATAAATAATTTTGACAAGCTCATAAATCATAGACATGCCGGTCAATTAATCGATCCATTTCGCAGTCATAAATCATTTTGACAGGCTAGTAAATCATGTGACAGGTCATAACTCACAACGGCTGACAGGTCATAAATAATTTCTTGTATGTCTGCGGGTGGAGGAAAACCATTAGGTTTTATGAAGGCCCTCACCCACCAATCTAGTTGGTGGCATGCTTCATCATCGGGCCCCACCCGAGGTACCGAGTGTACCTCAGGTATGCTTCGACGCCAGATTACTGCGTAGCCGGTTTTTTGGTTCGTGAGGGTGCTGTGAGTGTGCTCTGAGTGAGGTTTAAAATACTGTCCTGGGTGTCCCAAAGACTGTTTTAATGGTGGGCCCAAGGCAGTCAATAAAAACAAAGGCTTTCGGACGTGCACGGTAGGCTTATGGCCTCCGACGGTGGGGCCCGATGATGAAGCATGCCACCAATTAGGTTAGTGGGTGAGGGCCTTCATAAAACCTAATGGTTTTCCTCCACCCGCAGACATGCAAACAATTTAAACCAGAGCTAGTTCACATTGATTGCGAACATATTTACTGGGGAAATGGACTAGCCTCTCTAGTTCTCCTCTCTCTTTTGATTACAACACATAAATAATTTCTGACATATCACAATCACGTTCTGTAGCTGCCTACCATACCTGTGACATCTCTTAGTTTGTCCTGGCCATCATACATGCTGTTTCATGGGGTCATAAAGTTCCTTGTTGGTTTTTACGCTGATTGTGTGGGGGGGTAGTCTCTCTACTCACCCTGCCCCAAGGCATCCCAAGGTGAGTGGCCTTCATCCTGCACACCGCCCTGCCGGTGTTCCTATTACCAACAAATGTACCCCTTCTTAGCTGCCCCGCTTGCCGTCCAGCACTGCGACAATGCTGTTACTCATTGGGGGTCTCAAAAGTTGATCGGCACACCACCCCCAGCTTCCAAAGCGACCTGTGCTGGGGTGGCGGGCGCTTATATCCCACATTGTCCGCTCCAGGCATGCGGCGGCATCTCCCATTGGAGGAATTCAAAACATCACCTGGCCACCTATTGGCCAAGTATTTTCGTGCCACCTTTAGCGCGCGCTCTTTGCTGGGGAGACGTAGAATCTCCCTTTGTTGTTGGGTGCCCTGAATCTTCCCAAACTGTGCTTTCCGGGTCCCCCGTAGCCGTTGTGGCACCAGCCCATAAGGCCCCCTTCTGGGACGGCCTCTGCTATACCACCAACATAGAAATTGGGCCCAGTTTATGTGCTGAAAGAGTGATCAGCATTTCCAAAGGAACTGATGCGGGTTATCAGAGACACACAGACTGCAATTTAAATCTTTCTCTCATTTCTCAGACCGTTTGCACTTTTTGTAATGCATCAAACCAGCTTACCTCTTTTTTAAAACATAATGTTGATTAGTTCATAAAGTCAACTCCTCAATACATGAAAAATATTCATATGACTGATGATAGGTAAAATAACTGTTCTTTTGGAATAATATCTAATGTGTGTTTATTATAGAACTCATAACGTCAGGAGGGCCCTTCAAGGCACCCATAAAAACAGAACATAATCATGAACCTCTGAGAAACTTTCATGTTATCATTTATTAAAATATACACTGTAAACGGTATATTTGTTTGCATATACTTCACACATTTATATGTTTTTAACTCACCTATGACTGTAAAAGGGTAAAAAGGCAGTGAGAGCCTTACAAAGAATGAAGTAACACTGTTGCATACCCCAATGCTAATTTTTCCCCACCTATTTTTTGTGGGACTTGGTGGCTTCTTTTGGGGTTTAGGGGATAGCAACCTTGGGTGTGATGCACTGATTGGCTGGCTTTACAGAAAGTAGATAAAAAAACGTGCTTATTTTGTAATTCTTGGGCCTTTTGAGTTCTTTTATTGCCGGTCTTTTCCATAGAACAATGGGGCTTTGGGGGAGGGGGGTGGCCGACCAACGGGAGGCCTGCCTCCCCCGGGGGTTTTTGGGGCCTGGAGGGGGGAGGGGGGACGTGGACAGCGACAACGGGGGCGTTTTTTGGTTGGGCTGGTGGTGGGAGCATTGGGCTTGTTTGGGTGGGATTGTGCTGGTTGGGCTGGGGGGCCTTTATAGCCAGACATTTTGTGTCACTGACCTCCATTTCGGTGGCAGTGACACAGCAGCCGGCGGAGGGTTGGTCACAAGTTTTTGCCTGCCCCCTCCCTAAGTTGGGGGTCCATTTTCGGCTTTTCTGGAAAGGCTGGATACTTCTGGCGGTTTTCGGTGGTACAGCGGGGGGGTTTTCTGGAGTGAGGGTTTCTTGTGTTCGGAGGGTTTTTTGGGGAGCTGGTGCATCAGAGGCCGGATTGTTGTGGGTTTTCGTGTCGCTGGAACAGGTGCTGGTGTGCAATACCGTATGTTGACGTTTCTCCTAATCCAAAGGGGGGGTAATTGTAGGAGGCATGGGTTGTTTGGCAGGGGAGAATACAGATGTCAAGTTATGTTTAGTCAGGTAGTGAGGCATGTCGCAGTTGGGATGTTGTGGTTATGTTGCTATTTTCGGGGAACCGTTTAGGGGTGGGGGGCTGTTAGGTAGTTTATATTTAGTTAGACTTAGTTTTGTACGGCACAGGCCAAGGTTTTTTGTTTTGTAAGGTGCACCTGCTTCCAATAAAGCGGCCTTTGTCACACCATAATTCTGTGTCCGTGGTCGGTGCTTCCACCCCCCCTCACGATGAGCCCCAAAGTGCATTTGAGTAAGGGCATGCTGAGGGGTAAACTCGGCATCTGGCCTCCATGAAACTGCTCACATGACCTGGGCCCCACCAATAACTCGGGGTAGATACCTGGTGAGCAATGTCTATAAAACTGGAGGGCCTTGCATCATTTTCTTTAAAAGAGGAAAACAGATGTACCACTGAGCCACAGGTCAGTGACCTTTAAGAAAGGAACTTGTCTCAATGTTGCCATTATTTTAATCCTTCCACGAGTTTACAGCTCTTTATAAAGAAATGAAAACAGCAAGTAATTTGGAACGGGGAAGGTTTGGGGAGCTTCATCGGATTAAAGGACTATGCAAATGAGGCTTGTAGTAGTTCGCGTTCTGAAGTCACACACAATAAGCCCCCGCCCCTTTCTGACATTAGGGACAGGTATAATTTCATGTTAAATCTTCATTGTTGCAGCAAGGAATAATTCTGGGGCATGCGACTTTTAGCAAACTGTGAGCCTATGCTGTAAGGATACACGGTGCACATGTGCTAAGTGTCCATATTGCTTAGAATATGCAAGACAGCTGCCATCGTTCCGGCTTTTTATAACGTTCCCTTCAAGAAACACAGGGGCATATTATCAACACAGGCGATACAATTATCGCTTGCTTTATCGGCAGAAAACTGCCGCTAAAGCCGCTTTAGCGGCAGTTTTCTGCCGATAAAGCAAGCGATAATTGTATCGCCTGTGTTGATAATATGCCCCACAGTTTCTCTTTCTCTCAATGGTTTACCAGGGGACAGGTCCGATTTTAGAAGGTGTTTGAATAAAAGAGAAACAGGCACCAGAGGCTGAACAGATACGCTGGGTCTGTGCCGAAGGGAGCTATGTTGCCTTTTATTTTCCCACTGGAAGTGTACTGAGCACAAAGATGAAATGATGACTCAGAGGCCTTGTGAACTGCCTCCGCGGACACACCGCTGAATGTGGTGAAAGGGGTGGCCTCCTGGCAGCAGCAGTGGGTGCGTGACAGCTAGGAACATTCATTCAGATGCTTTAGATGTGATTACTTGAGCAGGAAAAGCAGGCAATTGGTCGGTCACTTCCGAAAACATCTTTAGCAAGGAAACCATGTAAAACTTAATTTAATGAAATGCTTTCAGGAAATGGTCTGCACGGTCCTCCAGAAGCCAGCGTGAGTTTAGTCAGTGATACTCAAATGTATTAAACGTTTTACCAAATCCGATTGTTCGAAAGTGGGAGACTCTTAAAAACCATTACATACATTTGTCATGAGAGACTAAAGGCGCTAGTCCGTGCAGCCATTGTTGGCCCAGCAACGGTCGGGTAGGCGTATAAGGCGTTTAAGCAGTGCCCGATGGGCTGGTCTGACCGGTCAGTGTGTGGGCTGTTTTTAGGCAATTTGTGGGACTGTTTTACGGTCTACTGGGCCGGTTTTTACTGTTGATTTCCCACGTGTGAAAAAAACATTGCCTGCAGGAAGCTCAAATCCAGGTAGTCTTCCATAGATTGCAAAACACTTAACTGCCTGTCAATACTGTAGAGAGCCACCCGGCCTCACCCATACAATGTATCCACTGATACACGCATCCATACACCCTTGGCGCGGGCTCGCTCCGAGGTATAAAATAAACAGGCGGAAGACCGCTCGGGGTCTTTCCGGCATACCAGCAAACCACCAGTGTCTGTGTCCTTCTGTCGGTCCTGAGTCACCACGTGCGAGGCCATAACCTCGCACACAATATTGGCGACGAGGCCGGTACTGACCTCGCGCGTGCCCTGCTGCAGCTGAGTGCCTCGGCTATCCTCTGCTGGTGCCCACGTCGCTGCTGGTCTACCGCCTCGCCCGGCTCTGGACGCGGAGCCCACAGGCGTCAACCGTTCCTCCGCCAGCGACCCAGCTGGGGTGTGCCGCTGCCCGTGCGCTGGCTCGAGACCCGCCCACGCGCCTCCTCCACAGGAGCGTGTTCGGCTGGCGGGACTCGTCGCGTGCCTAGACCGGGTGAGTGTGCGCCATACAGTCACGCCTGCGCGGCGCATCCACGGCCTTGCTAGGCCCCCCCTAGGCTACGTGAGCTCCGGGCCCGCTTCGTCACACGCGGCCCCAGGACACGGTAGTCTCGCGCGCTGCTCGACGCGCGCTGCCCCGGTGGGGGAGGGGTGAAGAGGAGCGACGGTGCATGTCCGCTCCGGGCCTCTTTCTGCTGCCCTGCCTGCTCCAGCCAGCGTGGGACCTCACGGCACAGCCCTCCCTGCCTCTACCTCGATGCATCAGCACTGGCTAACTCCTCCTGCTGCCAACAAGCATTGGCACCATCAAGGGACTATTTTACTCTCTCTGTCATGCACGCTCATAGTGGCCCAGAAGTGTCCACCTGCCTACTACAGCGCCCGCGGCTGCCCCTTGCCGGACATCAGTCCAGTCCACCGTTCAGCAACTGCATCGCGGGGAGGGGAGAGGAGAATAGCTGCCCTGCATCATAGAAGGGTGCCCAGACTTTTTCCTGCCTAAATCGCCCGAGTACACACGCGCTCGCCAGAAACGCGATGACTGACGTGTCGCAAGGAACTGCGACGGCGGCGCCAGCAACAGGCCCAGCACCCCCTGTCCCCGGGGGTCCACCCCAGCGCCTCGTCACTGGCCCACAAGTGACCAGCCATGCTCACACAGGGGTCGCTCCCCTTCCGCCCTTCAGCGAATCGGCTGACCCAGCGACCGCGGCACCACGATGGAAAGCGTGGCTGGGTCGCCTCAACCTATACTTCAAAGGGACCCGGGAGACGGATGGCACGGTCAAGAGGTCCCTCCTCATCCTCTATGGAGGCCCCGAAATATATGACCTGTTTTAGACTCTCCTGGAAACGGGCGAAGAAGATGATTATGATGCGGCGGTTGACGCCCTCAACGCACACTTTGACCCCAACTGAATAACGATTTCGAAAAATTTAAATTCAAGAGAGCCTGGCAAATGGAGGCAGAATCGGTGGACATGTACTACGCTAGACTGCGCCGTCTGGCCGCTAGCGGCCCATTCACTAACCCGAGGGAGGAGATAAGGGATCAAATCATCGTGGGATGTCGTTCAAAGCTGCTCAGAAAGCTCATCCTCCGACAACCAGGAATCACTTTAGATGAGATACTCATCCTCGCCCGATTACACGAACTATCGGACGCGAGGGCGGAGAAAATGGAAACGGCGCTGCGCTCCCCGATGGTGCTTCCAGAATCCTCCAAGATGGCGCCAATTAAAGAAGAAAGAGTGGACGCACTGCAGAGAAGACCGCAAAGCAATCGCCCGCGACAGTGGCAATCGCGAGACACCCAATGCGCATACTGCGGGGAAGACCATCCGACGAATGCGACATGCAGCGCGAAAGGCAAAACCTGCCTAAAATGTGGGCGTCTGAATCACTTCGCAGTAGTATGTCAAGGAGGAAGATATAGACCCAACGCCCCGAGGAGGATATGGTCGAAGGTCCGTAACGCAAAGAGTAAGACAAATGTCGCTGGAACTCGAACGTCCGCCCCCGGACAGTCAAGCTCAGGAAAGGAGGCCGTACTACGAAGATGACGAGGATGAGGAAGTGTACGTGATATCCTATGTCAGCAGGGTATCCACAAGGAGAAGGCCCCCACCCATGTGCACCGTGTCGGTAGAGGGGACTGAAATGCGAGCGCTCATAGACACAGGAGCATCAGTGAACGTGATGGACTCCGAACAATACGAGAAAATGTCACCCAACCCCACACTCGCACCGTCGAGCGCACGCATATACACCTATGGGGGTACCAACCCGCTACCACTGAGAGGAGTCATCAGCACTGTCATCGTCAACGGCGAATACTCGACAGAAGCTCGATTCCACATTACCGAAGGAAAGAAAGGCACTCTACTCAGCTGTCACACTGCTGAAGACCTGGGGCTAGTGTTCTTCGCCAACCAGGTACACCAATCACATGCGGACTGCATACTACAAGAGTACCCATCACTCTTCAGCGGCCTGGGGAAGTTGAAAGGAAAAAAAGTACGACTACACATCGACACCTCGGTGCGCCCAGTCGCTCTAAGGCACCGGAGGGTGCCGTTCAACCTCCGACCACAGGTAGAAGCTCAACTTAAAAGACTAGAAGACCTCGGAGTCATTGAAAAGGTCTCTGGACCGACTCCCTGGGTGTCGCCACTCGTCGTAGCGCCTAAACCCAAGCAGCCTGGCGCTATCAGACTATGTGTCGACATGAGGCTCCCCAATGCTGCTGTGAAGCGTGAGCGTCATATCACCCCGACGATGGATGACATCATCGCTGACCTGAACGGAGCAAAGTGGTTCACCAAACTGGACCTCAACGCGGGATATCACCAACTGGAGCTCGAACGTGAAAGTCGATATATAACAAACTTTTCGACCCACCCCGGGCTCCGAAGATACAAACGGCTGAGCTTTGGTGTTTCATCCGCCGCAGAGGTGTTCCAGAACGCAATCAGAGAGGTACTGTCGGGGTTGAGTGGGGTGATCAACCTGAGCGACACTAGAAGAACACCACGCCCACCTGAGAGCCACGCTGCAGAGGCTGGCGGATCACGGACTGACCTTGCATAAGGCAAAGTGCGCTTTCTACCAGGAAGCGGTCGACTTCTTTGGATACACATTCACCCGGGAGGGTCTAAAGACAAGGCCGTGATGGCGTACTTTCAACCACGACGGAAGACAGAGCTCATCGTAGACGCCAGCCCAGTCGGTCTGGGAGCCGTGCTGCTGCAAGAGTATGGTAAAGATGAGTGGAAACCTGTGGCCTATGCCAGCAAGGCGTTAACGGACACTGAGACCAGATATGCTCAGATCGAGCAAGAGGCCCTTGCCATAAAGTGGGCTTGCCAACACTTTCATTTGTACTTGTGCGGACAAGAGTTTACCGTGGTAACTGATCACAAGCCACTGCTACCACTCTTCACAGGCTCTTCCAGACTTGCGACCCCGCGCATTGAGAGGTGGGCCGTCCAACTCCAAGGCTACAACTTCACCTTGGTGTTCCACCCAGGGGCCCACAACCCGGCTGATTATCTGTCCCGACACCCAGACGTGACAAAGAAGGCGCTCCCGCTCGCCGATGGACAAGGAGTGGAAGAATTCGTACACATGGTAACACAAGCGGCGTGCCCAGACTCGCTCACATTACAGGAGATAGGAGAGGCCACCGCCGCTGACGAAACGCTAACTCGAGTGAAACGGGCCCTCGTAGACAACAGCTGGGCAAGATTCCTCAACGGAGTCCATGGCCTAAGACCAGAAGTGAGCCATGCCCGACAACAGATGTGGCAGATACGCAACGAGTTCAGCGTAGGAGATGATGGGGTCGTGCTTCGAGGACGCCTCATTATCGTGCCCGAGAGCCTCCAGCGACATATGCTGACCATAGCGCACGTAGGTCACCAGGGGATGGCCAAGACAAAAGCAAGGCTAAGGAACAAAGTCTTGTTCCCGGCCATGGACAACATGGTAGATGAAATGGTGCGATCATGCTACGCCTGCGCCATCACAGGGGGAGATCCGGCACCTGCCCCTGTCATCACAGAGGACGCACCCCAAACCCCCTGGACTCACCTGAGCATCGATTTTGAAAGCTTCCCCGATGGTCGACACACACTGGTAGTGGTGGATTCGTTCTCGAAGTTCCCCATGGTGGAGATCATCCCGTCGGTAGCGTTTCCCCAAGTCAGGAAAGCATTGGATCGGATCTTTGCAACGATGGGACTCCCCGAAGAGATAAAATCGGACAACGGACCACCGTTTCAAGGACGGGAGTTCCAAGCCTACCTAGACAACCTCCGAATACGACACCGAAAGATAACACCGTTATGGCCTCAAGCGAACGTTGAAGTGGAAAGACTCATGAGGACCCTTAACAGAGCACTCCGAATCGCAGTAGACAGTGGAACCGACCCAGAGGCTGCCCTGGACCAATTTCTAAGTGCTTACCGACAGACCCCGCATAGCACCACCAAATGCGCCCCGGCCCACGTGCTATTCAAGAGGGCGCCCAAGGCAATATACCGGCAGCATCCACCTGGACACCCGAAGCGAGAGACAGTGAAGCCGTTCAGTCACGAAGAATTGTTACCAACCAGAAAGCGAGCGCGACACGACATGCACTGCAACCAAGCCTCAGAGAAGGAGACTGCGTGGTGGTCCAAGACCGTCATCCAGGGTGGAAATTCCGGACTCCTTATGAACCAGAGAGGTGGAGAGTGGAGAAAGTTCAAGGGACCATGGTGACGGCGCGCCGAGGCCACCAGACAGTCACCCGTATTATATCCTGCTTCAAGAAGGTGAGAGACCCGGCTGGCAATCCCGAAAACATAATTGAAGCATCACACACTGAGATGGACAATCAAGACGAGGAAGGACCGGGGGCGGGGACTCCCGCCCCTCAACCGAGTCCGAGAGGGCTGGACGAAAGGGCCAATCAACCGGACACATCTCAAGGCACCGTGGCAAACCCTCCGTCTCCAGCGAGGAGTGCCAATGCAACCCCGGCTGGGGTTGCTGGCTCCCCGGTGTGCCGCAGCGGCCGATACCATCTGAGGCCCAATCCAGGTCCGAGCCAGAGACTAAGAGACTTCGCCTGGACCTCACCCTAGCTAGCGAGTGATCGATACTACGGACTAAATTGAAGGAGGGATGTAGAGAGCCACCCGGCCTCACCCATACAATGTATCCACTGATACATGCATCCATACACCCTCGGGGCGGGCTCGCTCCGAGGTATAAAATAAACAGGCGGAAGACCGCTCGGGGTCTTTCCGGCATACCAGCAAACCACCAGTGTCTGTGTCCTTCTGTCGGTCCTGAGTCACCACGTGCGAGGCCCTAACCTCGCACACAACAAATACAAGGTCAAAACTGCCCCAATTTGGAAACAAGGGACACTTTTTAAGATTTCCAATTCACCGATGGGGGTGACTTATATTTTGATGCTCGGGTCTGTTTTCTTTTCCTGTCGACCCTGGTCACACTACCATTTAATCGTGTGGGAGTATCCGGTTCTAATGCTATATTATGTTTATCTGCCTCCTTCATGCTTGTAAAGGTAAGGGGCGACTCCAGGGCCGTCTCTGGGCTAAAATAAAAAGAAAAAGAAATGGGAGATTGGCAGATTGCAAATGAAGACAGTCCAACAGAACTAAAATCTGTATGCTATCCATCTAAAAGCAGGTCAAAGATGAACAAACAGACTAACAAGAGCACTTCACATGCATGATCTTTATCCCGCTCAGATGTCAACAGGAACTATTTAAAGGGGTTATAGTAAGTAATAAGACAGAGGACCCCCTGTATCAATAGGATACTGGGGGAGGGAAGTAGCAAATTAACAACAAAAAACATTTGACCCTCCTACAGTTACACTTACTAGTCAATGCTTGTTTACCATAGTCTCAAAAGGTTCAATGTTCATAGATTTTTATTACAAATCGTATGTCCATTTTTCCAGCACATTTTCCTGTTTATGTTGTGTGAACACATAAAAAAATCATTTTGCCATTTGTGTATTTTTAATAAAATGATATGATCAATTCTATGATAAAGGCATATTAATCCATAAAAAAATCAGGCCTCCAATCTCACTAGCACACACTCCACAAATAACAGTCCTACTAACAGTCCCATATACCACACTCTTGCAACCAGTAAAACACAACAGCCTATGATCTCTCACAGATTGACAATTAATCAAAATACCAAACAAATAAAAATGCGTTGTCAATATTCTGTCCTCAATATATCACATGAAAATCAATTTTAAAAAAACATATGATTTGTAATACAATTGTATGAAAATGTGAACATTTTGAGCATGTTGTATACAAGCATTGACTGGTAGGCATAAATGTAGGAATGTCAGGCGGGCTCTTTTTATTAATTTGTTATAATAAGTAATTACATGTATTTGCACTAACTCATTAATGTGCACCAGATGAATGAAATGCAGGGTCAGCTGTGATGAGGTCACTGCTATTGGTCTTCTGGTTACCCAGCTTTCTACACCTAGCACTGAACCTTTCGAGCTCGAAATTGAAAGAAATTCAGCTAAGTCCTATCCAAGGCACTGTAGTAATCACATATGGGGACATATGAGCTCATTTTCAGTGAATGCCAGAACAGTTGTATTTGCTTATATTGAGTGATTTAAAGGGTGACAGGAGCCACCAGAAGTTCCCAACAGGAGATGTGCAATATAGGTATATACATGCAGAAGCCAAACACTTTACACACCCTACACATAAATAAATACATAGAAACAGACAACAACAGGTTTCAGTGCCATGTTTTGAGATATACTAATGGGTGATGTGGAAACAATAGAAACTGTGAAAAGTATCATAATATGAAAGTTTTCATTAGATCTGTTTCGTTTTCCATTATGAAGGTGGTTACTTTAGGACCTTAACCCTGGTATGCAGGAGTTTTATATTCCACAGCCTTTGATTTGAAGGTGCTTTCTCAATGGAGCAATGTATTTTGGCTCCATCTTTAAACATCACAAATACACATTATATACGTGCACTTAGCACTACATACTTGCGTGTCCTAACGGTATTAATGTTTGATATTTGCATTCAAATGTAGCTCCTAGTCACACTTATACACGTGCACTCAAAGTTATCTGACCTTGTGAAACCTTAATATGAATCTAACTTACTGACAGTTTTATTCATTTGTGCTTGAATGTGCACACGCATATTAAATGTGCACCATTGATTTAATACTTTAACTTTTCCTAACTAGACTTGTATTTCCTTCTGCTTGGCATGGTGTTTCCCAGTTTATGCTTGCATGTCTTTTCCTAACAGGTATGTTCACATGGTTTGTTAGTTTGGGAATAGATAGAACACTGTATTAGCAATAGAGAAAGAGCCTAAGAAAAGGACCATCACAAGGAACATGGAGAGCCAGAGTGTTTAACTGAAGGTTTCTAATCAGCACTGTTGCAAAGAGCCACAGGTTGACCAAGGACGATGTCTTTCCCATGTCTGGCCTGGGATATTTTGTTAATGTTGCAGCTTACAATGTGAGAACGGAAGAGGACAATGGGGCCCCTGATGATGCAAACAAAGGGGTGTTATTTTGGAGAACGTTGTGATATTAACTGGTGTTCACACTGTCTGAGGTTATGCCACTTTCCTCTGGACTTTGAGAGGTTTAAACCTCTATGCTTATTCCATTTGATTTTTTAATGAGTGTGGCTTAGGCTAAACACTCATTTCTCTGACTCTAGAAGACTCTTGACTGACCTTCAGAAATGCGGCCACCTTCCTGCACTTTACCGCATGTTTCCTTGTCTGGATTTCCCTGATTTGTGAGATACTTTAGGATTTTAAATTATCCTCTCTAGTCTGAGCTCTAATTTGGGTTATTTTTGACTTCCCTCATCCGTAGAAGAGAGAATCAGAAACTGCTCTCAGAGCATCAAATTCTGTTATCGATCTTTAGTCTTACCGGGACTGAAATTATTTTCTGCCTTCTGTTGGTACATCTAAAATTCTTTAGGAGTTTGGGGTTTCCGGTAACTATTCTGGTTCCTTACTGCATGGTACTAAGATTTGTTTATCTTAACCTAACTGCTAACTTGTAATAAATCTTCTTAACTATAGTCACTGATTTGTGGTCCGTTTTGTGTAGCCAAATGGGTTGCGCTGTTAATTAAAGTGGTTGAGTTAATACTAACTCCCTTTACCTCTCAGTCAGCAAGAAAAACTCCACCAGATAACAATGGTAAGAGAGTTGGGCCAGCGCTGCGGCCCCTCCAGGCTCTAAAAGGAGAAGATGCTCCTAAATAAGGCCACCTGCTCCTCTGAAGAGATTTGACTGGTGTACCTTAGACTCACACAAAATGCTGCTGGTTTGGGCTTTATTTTGCCCATAAATACATCATTTAATCCTGTAAATATTTTGTCCTAGTACTCATTCTTGCAAAGGTGCATCAGTATAAAAAGGCGTTTTCTATCCCAAACTTTCTATTTATTACAAAGCTAGAATGAGTGACTGGACAGTTGGGGAAGGTGGATGAAGGAGCGATGGAAAAAGCTCTTCTCTAGTTGTGCCTCTTAACTCAATAGAGGTGAAATCTATTAAAACAGATTTGGTAGATGGTTAAGTCTCTGCATTTTTCTGAGGTATAATTATTAGCAGGATAAATGTCTTTGCTCAGTAATTATTGTTTAGGGATATTAAAAAGTATTCAAATAACCATTTAGTTCATGAAATAAAGAGTATTTGACATGTAACAATACTGTCCTCTTAAAATTAAAAGGTACTTTAATGGAAGGTTGCATGTCACAATGTTATTGATACTAATATTGACTTACACTTATATTGATTCTGAAATTTGAATACCAATGTGTTGTATAGATTTACTGCTCTTGACTATTCATCTGCTTACCTTGATGGTACGCTGGTAGTCGGGTACGTTGGTAGTCAATACTGTACACGTGAGTTAAGTAAAGGTCAATATATAAAACAAATCATGCAGTGGTGCTAATTGGTTGCAGTGAGGCTAATCCTCTCCTTTTATAAGCATTTTAATTTTTCCCTTAAACTATTCATCTCCAGTCTTTGAAAAATTGCATAAAGTCTGTGTAAGCTTAAATAGCAGTTGTCAGCTTTTCCAACAGCAAGATATCATGTAGTTGGAGATTTGATTATTTTCCTTTGATAATGGTGATAGTTAGTGAGGCTTAAGTCCTTGCAGTTGAATTACCAAATATGGTGTAGTTTGCCATTAGATCTTTGTGTGGATTGTGTCTGGAAAATGTAGGCTAATGTAGTAACTGGCTTGTACATATCACTTTCACCTATGGTGTTAGCCAATATTACAGATAATTTTGGATACCCGACACAAAAGTGCATGACATCCATGTTGAATTTTAACAAGAGTACAGATTTATCAGATCAGGTTGAACACACCACCTGCTACCCTGATTCTTTTTAACAATTCTTGGATTATTTCTGTAGAAGCTGCAGTAAGTACACACACTGAGAACCACTATGACCTGGACACCATCAGTTTGTTTTCTCTAAATAATTTAACAGTTTAGCTCATGTCCTTGCCTATGCTTGCAGTGGGCATTGGAACAAAATCCCTATAATTGATAAGGCAGCATTACAGCGATTACGTGGAGTTAGACATGAGTTTCGTGGTAGAGGTACTCGAATGCTGATTCCTGGTGCTATCAGGGGGCCTGGCAGAGGCTGTCACTGACAGTTCCTTACCAATCATCTTCCGTGTATTCCTAGGCCTGAGGAATACCTAGTGTCCCTGAATTTGCAAAAAACACAGTTGATGGACAGAATGTAGAACAATGTCATACATTCACCCCAGTACAAGGATCTGGGCCTAAATCCATCGTTTTTTTGCACTCCACACCACCCTGGGTTAGACACTGGCTATATGCAAATCAGCTCTGACCCTGTGCCTCATGGGAACAGTCCAGTCCGAACTACCAAGCCATGTCTTTCCCAGACCAGAATCAAGCATCCAAGGACCGGTTTCTGGCTATCAGCCTTCATCAGCCTGGATAGCTTGACTCCAGTGGTGTGGAGAGCCTGGGACTCACGTCTGAGCATACCCAGCCCACTCGGGGTGAAAATTGCAAAAAACACAGTAGATGGACAGAATGTAGAACAATGTCATACATTCACCCCAGTACAAGGATCTGGGCCTAAATCCATTGTTTTTTTGCACTCCACACCACCCTGGGTTAGACACTGGCTATATGCAAATCAGCTCTGACCCTGTGCCTCATGGGAACAGTCCAGTCCGAACTACCAAGCCATGTCTTTCCCAGACCAGAATCAAGCATCCAAGGACCGGTTTCTGGCTATCAGCCTTAATCAGCCTGGATAGCTTGACTCCAGTGGTGTGGAGAGCCTGGGACTCACGTCTGAGCATACCCAGCCCACTCGGGGTGAAAATTGCAAAAAACACAGTTGATGGACAGAATGTAGAACAATGTCATACATTCACCCCAGTACAAGGATCTGGGCCTAAATCCATCTTTTTTTTGCACTCCACACCACCCTGGGTTAGACACTGGCTATATGCAAATCAGCTCTGACCCTGTGCCTCATGGGAACAGTCCGGTCCGAACTACCAAGCCATGTCTTTCCCAGACCGGAATCAAGCATCCAAGGACCGGTTTCTGGCTATCAGCCTTCATCAGCCTGGATAGCTTGACTCCAGTGGTGTGGAGAGCCTGGGACTCACGTCTGAGCATACCCAGCCCACTCGGGGTGAAAATTGCAAAAAACACAGTTGATGGACAGAATGTAGAACAATGTCATACATTCACCCCAGTACAAGGATCTGGGCCTAAATCCATCGTTTTTTTTGCACTCCACACCACCCTGGGTTAGACACTGGCTATATGCAAATCAGCTCTGACCCTGTGCCTCATGGGAACAGTCCAGTCCGAACTACCAAGCCATGTCTTTCCCAGACCGGAATCAAGCATCCAAGGACCGGTTTCTGGCTATCAGACTTCATCAGCTTGGATAGCTTGACTCCAGTGGTGTGGAGAGCCTGGGACTCACGTCTGAGCATACCCAGCCCACTCGGGGTGAAAATTGCAAAAAACACAGTTGATGGACAGAATGTAGAACAATGTCATACATTCACCCCAGTACAAGGATCTGGGCCTAAATCCATCGTTTTTTTGCACTCCACACCACCCTGGGTTAGACACTGGCTATATGCAAATCAGCTCTGACCCTGTGCCTCATGGGAACAGTCCAGTCCAAACTACCAAGCCATGTCTTTCCCAGACCGGAATCAAGCATCCAAGGACCGGTTTCTGGCTATCAGCCTTCATCAGCCTGGATAGCTTGACTCCAGTGGTGTGGAGAGCCTGGGACTCACGTCTGAGCATACCCAGCCCACTCGGGGTGAAAATTGCATTTTGCAGCCATGAAACTTCACAAATATGTGTGAAACCCTTTGAATTCCCTCCTGCATGAAGCATACCATCTCAGGAGCAGACAATTGTCTGTGATTTTTCCTTGACCACCATACACCTGTCATAACCCAAGATGATTCCAGAAATGCTCATTACCATACGGGTGTGCTGTTGTGAGATTAAACAGGGCCGGTGCATAAATGTTTCCATTTTAGAAATTCATGTTTAAACTTGACATCTTTTTTAGATGGTGGCTTTTAACATACTTTGCCTGTAGATGATCACATACTCAGAAAGTTTTCTCTTTGCAACACACATTTCTTCGCAAGAATTTTATTTCAACACTGTACATCATGTTCAAGGATAAAGTACACTGAGCATGCTGTCCTTGAATTTTGTTGTCTGTTTGGAGACAGCTCTGATTCAGTAAGACAAATAAAACATTTGTCAAAGGACCTCAGACTGAGTGCAAATGGAACCGGTGTTGATTATATAACCTGTTTCTGAGCTTTGGCTCGTCAGAGGAGCACTTCCATGAATTACTCTGGACGTTCGCCTGTGACTGATTTCCAGCCCTGCTGACTTCCATCACTATCCTGACAAAGAAGGCAGTCTGTTCTACACCAGCCTTGCTTCCGGATACATCACTCACACAGGTAAATAAGGAGTTAACCTGCTGCAAGAGATCTGGCAGAATGCACTTCTTACTACACTCTCTAGAGTAGAGTCAGTGTTAGGTACGGTTATCAGTTTGATATATATATTCATATAAACACTGCAACATTTTAATGGTTGAATTTTTCATCTTCTTCACTGTTCTTGCAATGCTTGTAACAATGCTTTGTATCCTTTTACTGATAATTGCTGTTCATGCATTTTGCACAAGAATCCAATTGCTTCAATAAATATTTGAAATGCAAATATGCCTATATCTTGTCTCTTCCTTTGAGCATGTCTAAGGTAACCATGAAAGGGTAGATCTGTTTCCACTATATCTTTGGAGGAGTCAGAGTGGTCATGTTCTAAGGTAGCAAACACATCAGGCACCTTGTCAGGTTTAGGGGTCCAGATTGCGCACTGTGAGCTAGCAGGAATTGGGCCAACATATTCTGATGATATGTGTGGGCTTAGTACCCATATTTTGACGCAAATGTTGTCCAAATGCACAGTCTTACTTAATTAGTAGAAACCATACGACAGTACACTGTTCTAGAAGGGTAAACCATCACATTTCCCGTGTTTCTCATGGTGATGGGCTTTTTACTCTTCTCTTACTGGAGGACATTCTGTCAATACAACGGCAACTTCTTCCTGTCGAGACAAGCTTACTATTTTTCCAGCATTATATTAACTTGTTATCGGTAACTAAAGGGTCATAAAATTGCAGGTGAACAATGAAAATGGTCTGAAATAAATAAAAGCAGACAATAAAAATCTACAAACTTGAGAGGGACCGTAGAAGAACAGTCAAAGTACATTGCGCCAGATGTACAAAGACGCAGATTTGAAATAGTGGTTCCATTGCACAGCGAATGTTTGCGACCTGTCTCTCATTTGTGATCTAACCTAGGTACTAACAGGTTGTACCACACAATCTCCAATTGCAGGTTGACACAGAATGACCTGCCTTGTGAATATTAATTAGACAGGTTGCTATTTGCAACCCCTTGTGACTGGCTACAAACACAAGGATGGCCGCCACAAGGAACAAAAGACCACTATAACTGTATTTGGTTTTCCAAACAGGAAACTTACATTTGTTAAAGCTTTCAATGTTCCATAATGAAACTGGGCCTGCTTCAAATAATATCATGTTTCCCATTTGAAAATGTTTCAGGAGAGCAGCCACTTACATGTAGGATCATAGCCTGTTTCCTCTTAGGTTTCCGTACACAATTCCCAAAAAGGGGCAGTACCCCCTTCTTTGTGGAGTTGGTAACTTATGAATGGGTTGCAACCGCAACTAGAGTCACAAACCATGGCTACATCTCATTTTGATTCACATTTATGAACGGATATCCTTATCATAAAGGGCACCCTAAATTGCAAAAGAGGTTTAGTAGACAGTAGGAAGCTTGGTGACCTTCCTGGTCGCTCCTCCTGCCGCACGGTACCCGTGTGTCAGGTCCTCCCGCTACCTGCCGCCTGCCTGCCAGGTCCTCCCGCTGCCTGCCTGGTCCCCCTGCTGCCGGCTGCCTGACCCCCGACCCTGCCATAGCACGGTCCCCGGGGGCCAGGTCACCCTGCTGCCGGTCTAACCCCTGCCCCTTCCTCCTGGCCGCCGCCTGCTAGGGTCAGCCCTCAGGCCTCCCCCTCACCGCTCCGCCGCTTTTCCCGCCTCTTTTTCCCGCCGCCACCCCTCCTCCTCCCGCCGTTCTCTTCCCTCCCTCCCCGCCGCTGCCCCCCTGCGGCATGCCCCCCTCCTTTGCCCGACCCTAATTCGCCTCCCCGCTCCCGCCTCCCAGCTGCCCCTCCCTCGCTCCACCCCCCCACTACGCCATTTATGGCGGAGTCCACGCGTACGCGCAGCGTGCACGCGCAGCGGGCGTGCCCTAAGGGCGCCGAAGGCGCGCCAAAGGCAAGCCCGTCTGCGCCCGTCCGCGCCTGGACCGCGCCCAGTGCCAGGACCCCTGGCCCCCACCGATGGAAGCCGACCCGACGGACCTACGACGCCACCGAACTCAACGCACTCAACACCGGCCGAACCCCGGGCTGCTACCGAGCCACACCGAGACGCACCCACGGACCCTTCAGCTGCCACTCCTGCAAGTTCACCTGCAACCGGATCCACGCCACACCAGCACCCACTAAGCCGAACTCCAGCTGCACCCACCTGAAACGCATCCTGCTCAACACCTGCTCCGTCCACAGACACGCCGTCGAGCTCTGGAACCTGCTCGACACCACAGCCCCAGACGTCGCCTTCCTCACGGAAACCTGGATGAACGCCTCCTCAGCGCCCGACATCGCCATCGCCATCCCGGACGGCTACAAGATCATCCGGAGGGACCGCATCAACCACACAGGAGGAGGCATCGCCATCATCCACAGGAACACCATCCGCATCACGACCAACACCGACGACACCATCGCACCCGCCGAACACCTGCACTTCCAGATCCACGCCAACCCCAACACCACCCTCAGAGGCACCCTCATCTACAGACCTCCGGGACCACGCACACAATTCAGCGAAGACATCGCCGACTTCATCAGCCCACACGCCCTCCCCTCCGCCGACTACATCCTCCTCGGGGACCTCAACTTCCACCTGGAGAACAACAACGACCGCAACACCACCACCCTGCTGGACAACCTCGCCAACCTCGGACTCAAGCAACTGGTGACCACCCCCACCCACTACGCCGGACACACACTCGACCCGGTCTTCTCTTCCAGCAAGGACATCGCCTTCAGCCACGCCACGGGACTCCACTGGACGGACCACAGCTGCGTCCACTTCAGCTTCAGAAGGACCACGTTCCACCATCACCAGCAACCGGAATTTTTGACCCCCTCTATTCAGCATTAGGAATGTTTTGTTGAATGCTAATCATTCTAAAACTATTCGTTCGTTTTTTCCAATGCTATGTATGTAAAAATTGCACTGTAAATAATTTGTATATTTACTGATGTTAAGAGTGTATATATAGTAATGTGTTGTATGGTATGAATGTTTGAATGAAAGTCTTCTGGATGTGAGAAATTGTCTTTTCATATATATTTGGAGTGAAATAAGTGTTGTTTGTTTATGTACAGGAAGTTTTCTCCATTTGTATGGTTTTTGATTTCAAATTAATTAAAATTATTGGATAAATTCCGGACAAACAAGTTCCCGAGAGTTACTGTTTAAATTCAGTAGGTCGAGTGATCATCAGTGATCCAAGTTTAAGTAGTTTGGCAATAGTGGTGCTCGTTTTGGTTTTTGGTGATTAATTTTGAGGCTTGTCCTTATTGCCGGTGAGCCCAGACCCAGTTTTGGTTACGCTACTTAAGAAACCATCAGCCGACCCTACCGACCTCAAGAACTACCGCCCCATCTCGCTGCTCCCGTTTCCGGCAAAAGTCATCGAGAAGATCGTCAACAAGCAACTGGCCGCCTTCCTCGAGACGAACGGCTCCCTCGACCTCTCGCAGTCTGGCTTCCGGGCCAACCACAGCACCGAGACCGCCCTGATCGCAGCCACCGATGACATCCGAGCCCTGCTCGACAACGGAGAAACAGCGGCCCTCATCCTCCTGGCCCTCTCCGCGGCCTTCGACACTGTCTGCCACCGTACCCTAGTGCAGCGCCTCAGCAACGTCGGAATCCAGGAGAAGGCACTGGAGTGGATCATCTCCTTCTTCGCCGGAAGGACACAGAGAGTCCGCCTCCCCCCGTTCAGATCGGAGGCCACCGAAGTCATCTGCGGCATTCCTCAAGGCTCCTCGCTCAGCCCAACACTCTTCAACGTCTACATGAGCCCCCTCGCAGCCATCGCACGCCAGCACAACCTCAACATCATCTCCTACGCCGACGACACCCAGCTGATCCTCTCCCTCACCAACGACCCCGCCACCGCCAGAGCCAACCTGCATGAAGGGATGACAGACGTAGCCAAATGGATGTCGAACAGCCGCCTGAAACTGAACTCGGACAAGACGGAAGTCCTCATTCTGGGATCATCACCATCCGCCTGGGACGACTCCTGGTGGCCCCCGCCCTGGGCAGCGCACCCAAACCCACAGACCACGCTCGCAACCTGGGCTTCATCCTGGACTCCTCCCTCTCCATGACCAGACAAGTCAACGCTGTCTCCTCGTCGTGCTTCAACATCCTGCGCATGCTACGTAAGATCTTCCGATGGATCCCCACCGAGACCAGGAAGACGGTCACCCAGGCCCTCGTCACCAGCCGTCTGGACTACAGCAACTCCCTCTACGCCGGAACCACCGCCAAACTCCAGACGAAGACTCCAGCGGATCCAGAACACCTCAGCACGACTCATCCTGGACATCCCCCGCCGCAGCCACATCTCCGGACACCTGAGAGACCTACACTGGCTCCCGGTCAACAAGAGAATCACCTTCCGGCTCCTCACCCACGCACACAAAGCCCTACACAACCAAGGCCCAGGATACCTCAACAGCCGCCTCAACTTCTACGCTCCCAAACGCCAGCTTCGATCGACCAGCCACGCCCTCGCCGCCGTCCCCCGCATCCGAAGAGCCACCACAGGAGGAAGGTCCTTCTCCTACCTGGCCGCCAAGACTTGGAACTCCCTTCCGACCCACCTCCGCCTAACCCAGGACCACCTCGCCTTCAGGAAGCAGCTCAAGACCTGGCTGTTCGAGCAGTAGCGGACCCCCTCCCCCCAGCGCCTTGAGACCCTCCGGGTGAGTAGTGCGCTATATAAATGATTGATTGATTGATTGATTGATTGATTGTTATTTTGCAAATTGCAGGGTATGCAACTACAAAATTGTTTTGCACATCGGACCTGAAGATACCTGAAAATCCATTTAACTTACCCAAAACGCTTTGCACTAGAAAAAGAAAACACCAAAACTTTCTTCCCAGGATTCTTTGTCATGCATATTAGGGCCCAAATGTATCTATTGTTCATGCAGCAGATGCAGTGTGGAAAATTGTAGTACTGCATTGTGTTAAGAATAGCAAATATGGAATTATTGGTGGCACTAATACTAAAAATGGCTGTTCTGAGTGTCCTCGGTATTGTACTGTCGAATAGAGGCAAGTCACCTGTTTCTAGTGTATGATTTGTAGTCGAGGTACACCTTCCAGTGGACATTCCTATATGTAGACCACCACAAGGGAACCAGATGTGTAAGATGTTTTTGTGCAAAACATACACATTATGCATATGTATATCAGTTGATACAGCACATGTTCTTTTACTTTTCACCATGTTCCATTGGCATTAATTTTTGTTGCAAGACAAGATCATGCCACTATTAGAGGTTTGGGCTTTGCAATAACATCTGTCTTTTTGGCACTTATCCACCCCAGGCACAACATTTTGCCTAAATTAACAAGGGTTGGCACAAAGTTGTTTTGGGATTGTCTGAAGCCCAGCTCTTGGCGCAAAAAAAGCTGTTTCATGTGAAAGTTGATTTGCTCTGCCATTTATGCCTATTTACGCTAAGCACATGCCCACTCAAAATTGTACTAAATCTGTCCCTAGGACTATTTGAAAGCAAAATATGCAGATACTCTCATTTCTGAAATTCCAGAATTGTTGGCAACATTTTCAAATCTAGGGTAAAATTTGCAAGCTACTTGAAAATGACTTACTGCACAACTATGTGACATTTCATTAATGACTGACAGCATACATTCAAAACGTTCAATGTTTTTGAATCTAAACTCAAAAATAGGTTAGGCGTTTTAGCCCTATGAAAGCATGCCGAAGATAGCTGCTGAATTTTAGGATTTTATGTAAAACGAAAAAAAGAATCAATCCTTGATAAGTGATCTCTTTTCGGTGAACATAAATGACTAATCTAGACACTCACCTATTAAAATCCTAGTTATGCAAGTCAAATTTGATTATGTGCTGGAAAGCACCTCCATAGTTGGCCTCTGGCACAAGTCTTGCTTGGATGGATGCACTCAAGCAGTGACTTGAGGGAGATTTTAATTGCTAGGCAGACTATGAAGAGAACAGATTGTATGCAATGAAGTGATCTAACACTTAGGAGACTTTCTTCCAATGCAATGAAGCCTGTTTCTTCGCAGGACTTCCCCTGCTGAGCACACACCCACACACACACACACACACACACACACACACACACACCCACACACACACACACACACTCACACACACACACACACACACACACATATATATATATATATATATATATATATACATATATATATATATATATATATATATATATATATATATATATAGGGGCAAATTTACAAGCCCCATGCGTCATCTGTGCATCACGTTGCGCAGGTAAAGTCATCATGTGTGACTTAACCTGTGCTTGTAAATATCACCCCTGTTCACGCAACACTTTGCGTGTTAGGGGCATGACATGGGTGTTGCTGTGGGTGTTCCCATGCAACACCCATGTCCACTGATGCATATTCAGATTTACGAGAAATTGTAAATCTGGAAATGCGTCAGAATGCTACCCCACCCTAGGGGTGGCGTAGCGAAGTGCAGCGAGGAGAAATGTTTTCATTTCTCCTAGTTTATTTCCTTTTTCAATGCGTGCTACATTCTACAGCACGCATTGGAAGAGGAAATCACCTCAATTGATTGTTTTTGTGCAGGAAGGTGCCCCTTCCTGCACAAGAACAATCACCCCACGATGTGTGCATCCTTGTACCAGGGTGCAACGGTGACTGTACCAGCGCATGGCTGCAGTTTGTGCACCAGCGCAGGGGGAAGCACTGAGATGCGACATATTGTTGTAAATATGTTGCACTCCTGTGCTTCGAAACTAACGCAGCATGGTGCAGCAAAATGACTTGCTGCATCGTGCTGCGTTAGTTTCTTATTGATCTGCCCGATAGTTTGAGGAACACGCTGGTGCAAGTTTGAACGATGGTCCTACTGCAGAAGCCAGGTGCCAGTGAGTAGCCGCTGTAGCTGGACTTCTTTTTTGCTAAGTAGAGGTTTGGGCACAAAAGTTGAACTTTGACAGTGTTGTAAGGACTGTGTAAAGTGGCAGATACCAGAGTGCCTGCAGACACAGACTGGGTAGCCTGGATGTCCATCCCTTCTCTTCACTTCACCATTCCCTTATCCATCACTGTTTCTGCAGTCCCAGCCAGGTCTATATAATTGCTGATCTGTTAGACAAAGTGACTGTGATGGTCTACCCAATTGCTTTGTTCAATCAAGTGGATGGATCAGTGGGGACCATATTCACCGTGGGTTCTTTGCATCTACATAAATAAATACGCTTGAAAGATTGGTATTTTGTTCTCAGAATGCTCATTACATCATTTGAATACACAACTCAATCTAGAGGGAGAAACACAGGATTTCGTATCTTCCGTTTGTGCACAACTTCCTGGTGCATCGAGCTATCATATCAAGAGTCACAAGAAAACAGAATCTGATTTAAAGTCTGATTTCTCACAATGCATTGAACCTAAATTACTTCCAATTTTCCACTTTGCTTTCATTTATTAGTGATCCGGTTAAACGATTTGGATATCCACATTAATTACATCAGTGGAACTTAAATTTGAAAAGTGTAGACACTTAAGGAAAAGGACAGTGATTGAAGATCGATTGCCTTTTTTGGTTTGCATGAGGATACACCCCGAGCTAGTCTGTAAACTATCTCTTGACTCAGATCTTTGAAGTGTGGTTTAATACTTTAATTTGTTATTGATTTTTTTCCTGTTTCTAGATGCATGCATATTTAATACCACTTTCATCAAAACCCTTTATAGTAGAGCAAGAAAGCACAGATGGCTATGGAAATTAAGGCATACTGTAAAATCTGTGTAGCCTATTTTTGTGGTTGTTTTACATTTTACTTCATCACGAATTTACATAATGTTACATTTGCTATCTAGTTATGTACAGTAAGTAGATGGATTTCTTAAACTTCAAGAGAAAGTTTATTAGATGTAGTTAATTGTCAGATTCTTTCTCTAGAATGAGGGCTTACATTTCATAAGCCTTGACATTGGTGCCAAGCACCTAAGAAAATTTAGTTTATTTGCAACATTAGGCATTGTACGTGTGCTCCTCTTGTGATACATGTTTGTTGGCCTCACTATCATTTCAAGCTGTGAATCTTACATCTACTCTTTTTGAAAAAGAACTGTTCTCTTTAAACAAGTAATCCTCCTAGTGCCTTACTTAACAGACTAAAAACATGAAATTTGCTGAACTGCAGAGTGGATGTCAAAAGTAAATATGTACACTAGAGGCATGTGGAGATGAGCTGGTAGTTATCCTTAATGGAATATGAAAAGGCTCGGAAAATGGAAGCAATGTATTGTCAGATGAGCCAAAACCTATACGCCACTAGACTGTTATTGACACCTCTAGCCATTTTATGTCAAATTATGTTTTTAAATCTCAGACAATCTATCATCCCTAATGCAAGAATGTTTGATCTACCCCTCACCCAAGATAAGATCTGATTACTGTTAAAATATCCCAATGCATACCAAATCGGAAACAAAGGAATGGATTTTTAAACTTGTACTTTGACCAAAGGGAGTAGTGAGCACTGGACAAATATCATGGGTTTAAATAGGGGGCTCTCAGAATTTATCTGCGTTTTTTAAAAACCTAGGGGGCATATTATCAATGCGGGTGAAATGAGATTATTTTTTATCGCCCTATTAGCAAGCTGTCGCTAACAGCAGTTAGCGACAGCTTGCAGGCGATACCAAGCGGTTTGGGGCCCGCTTTGCATGTTAGCGATATTTATTCCTAATGACATGCAAAGTGGGCATGCCCAACCTGCTAGTGACTGAAAGCAGTCGCTAACATCACTATCGCCTATTATCACGGCAGGTGTAGTGATGAAAAAATTTGTGCTAAGACCACTTCTTAGCCTGTATATGGAATGGGAGGTGGATATTCAGATTAAGTCCCTATTAGCGATAATGCGTGAATATCGCTGTATTTCCAACAATATTCAGGCATTTCGCCGCTATCGCCGGATATTTTATCGCCGGATATTTTATCGCATTGGAGATAAACGTTGCTAATAGCGCATTATCTCTGCGATAAAATCCGATGATGCGCGGCGATAAAAAAAATGTTGCTAAGCTCATTTAGCGATAAATATCGCTAGTTGTGGATAATATGCCCCTGGGTCCTGATGTATAAAATTTGCATTCTGAAAAAGTGATCACAAATTGTGCACCAACTTTTTGCAAATGGTAATTCCTTTGTCAAACCTACCTATGAACCAATGGGTTGGTTCACATAATTCCAAATGGTAGTGGGCCGCAATCTGACCTAATTAATCTTCATAAGGTAGGTTGAAAATTGCGACTCACTATGATTCGACGAATCACAGGGACTGCAGTCTGCTGGGATCAGGAAAATCAACTTGTCTGTGATAACATTTTGAATAAAATAAACTTTTTGTTTAATGCAGCCTATTTTCACTAAAGGAAATGTAGCTGCATTTAAAGTGGATAGTGTTTTTGTTTGTTTGTTTCGGAGTTGGCAGAGATTCACTGGATCAGTCCTTACTTCCAACAAACCTTTTTTTGCATTTCCAAAGGGAAAGGGGTTTTAAGGGGTCCCCTTATCACTTGGTAGCATCTCCTAGGATGTGTCAGTAAAATTTCAATGTTTTGTGACTGGATTTTGGTCACAAAACATTGATACGTACATTAACAAATAGCAATTTTGAAGGGATACGCTAAACACACCCGTACCAAATAATGATTTGTAATGGGTTTCTAAACCCATTTTGCAATTCAGTTACCTGTCACAGAATAGCAACATGGGTTTAATACAAAACAAAAAGGGCATTTTGAGGCCCCAAAAGTCAGTGACTTTGCTAATTGCAGGCTTTGCAAGCACAAAGTGGCTTTATGCATCGGACCCAAAGTGCCTATAAGTCAAAGTGGATTTCAGAGAAGAATCTGGGGCCTCCTGTTTGTAGCATGGAAGAAGTGTGGGGTAAAAAATGTACTTAACATACCATTAAAGGTAAGAAATAAATATAATAAAATTAGTTCTGCAAATAAATAATAATTAAAATGATGCAAAAATGATGCTAGTTTAAAACAAATTTTTAGGTTTTTGACATTTAAAGCACTTTGTTAAAAATTCAGCCATAAGGCAGCAGTACATTCGTTTTTAACACTAAATACATTAATTTTCAAAGGGAATAGTTTTAAAGCAGTTGAGGTTTTAGGAAAAATAGTATCTCAAATAGCAATCTATCTGTGTTTCAAAAGATGCTTGTCTCAAGTAGGCAGTGGTTTGCACCCTGTCCAAGTAAGGAGCCTTCCTTCTAGTCAGGATAAAGGAGTTACACCACCAGGTTACCCCTGCTCACCCCCATGGTAGCTTGGCACGAGCAGTCATGCTTATCTCAGAGGAGAGGCAATGTGTAAAATATTTGTACATAACACACACAGTAACACAGTGAAAACACTACAAATGGACATCACTATAGTTTAGAAAAATAGTCACTCTTTATCTAAACAAGATAAGACCAAAATGTCAAAAATACAAAATACAAAAGTATAGATGTCACTTGTTTCAAGCAGGATGCTTTTGTTGTACTTAAGGTTACATAAACACTCTTCATGTTATGGATATTGATGACTCTTGAAGCTAGTGCACTTCTAACAAAGCAATAATGGTATGTGGGAAGTCACTGCTAGGAGCACAAAAGAAACACGTTGGAATCACCCGGGATCAAAGTAAAGAAAAGCGACTTGTCCCCAAGTATTGCAGTAAGCTCCACTAACAGTGCTAGTGCGTTTCAACAGCAGCCGATGTGCCACCACAGATTTAAGGTCAGAACACAAAGTGCGGACACTCCCTTTATGGACATTTACGGTAATGCTCTAGACCCACCCCACCTTGTGGCCATCTCTGCTTCTGAGGACGGGGCAATTTGGATTGGCTCTGCGCTGGGATACCAAATTGCAAGTGGGTCTAGGGGAGTATGGGGTCACAAACAGAGTGCCCTTGAGTCACTGGGACTGCGCGGGTCTGTGTATCACATTACCTTGCAGCCAGAGAAGGCGGCACAGGCAGTCACAGGTGAGGGTCTCTGTCAGGGACTCTGGCGCTGTGATCCTCTCAACAGCAGGTGCTGGCTCATTCTCAGCAGTACCGTGGTGACCTACTCCGATGTTCACAACCATCACCAACAATCCCAGGTGCTCACCGCTGCAGGTTGTAGAAACAGGAGTGCTGGTGGTAGAAATGGGAGCGTCAGGGAAACCCACAGGGCAACAAGGCAGCTCAGTACAGCGAGAGCATGTAAGACTCACTGGAAACACCACACTCAGCCCTAAGCTATGACTGACACACTTCAGTCACTTAGAGCACCCAAGTCAGTTAGTTTGTAGTAAGAGGTCCTTGATGTCCCAGAGACCTCTATGAAAACCAGAGGCAAGAACACACAAGCCCTTGGAGAACCTTTGGGAAGTAGGATAGAAAGGCAGCCCTGTCCTTTCACTGCCCACAGACAGAAGCAGCAAACTGCAGGCCAACCCAGCAAAGCAACACACAGCAAAGGGGCAATACTTCTCCTCAGCCGCGGTGGATAGTGGGATGACCTGCAGGGCAGTGACGTGGGGAGGGGGAGGGGCAGAGTGGGGGGTAGTAATGTATGGATTACGGAGTATTACAGGTAAGTAAACATATAAATAAATAAAACGAATTTCGTTGTGTGCACTGCATCACCAAATGCGATGCAGTGCGTGCGACAAAATTCGTTTTATTTATTTATATGTTTACCTACCTGTAAAACTCCGTAATCCATACATTACTACCCCCCATCCTGCACCTCCCCCTCCCCACGTCACCGCCCTGCAGGTCATCCCACTATCGACCGCGGCTGCTCCTCCTGACAGCTCTTCAGCTCTTCTTCTTGGCAGAATCTGCTCTTGATCCAGAAGCGTTTTCAAAATGTGGGGTTAATGGTCCAATACTTATACACCTTTTGGCCTTTAAAGCGGGCATACTTCAAAGAGAAGTCTTTGTTGTTCACAAGTTCCTGCTTTGCCCTGCCTTGCTCCAGACACACTACATGGGGGCAGATACAGCACTGTGGGAGGACAGGCATAGTCCTACTCAGGTGTCAGTGAGAACTCCGCCCACCACTCTAGCTCAGGAAGACCCATCAGTCGCCAGTAGGTAGTTATAGTTAGGACCAAGTTTCCATAGGAAGAGAATTTTTTGTTTTGCTTATAACTTTGGCATCGTTTGATGAATCTTCATGAAAATTTCAAAACAAATTCTTTGTTCATATCAGCTCCTATGTTGGAAGTTTAGTGGCTGATTCGTTCAGGAGGGCCGAGAAAAAAGAGGGGTCCCAAAACGTGTTTTCTCTATGTAAATTTCCCTAGGAAACTTTAGACAAGACTACAGGTCGAACGAGTGAACTGAATTACCCCAAATTTGGCAGGGAGAAGGGTCTTGGTCTAGAAAGCACACTTTTGTTTATTTGGTGTAAATTTGTTTGGTAGTTTTGGAGAAATATCAAAATTTACAGATATTACTATTTGGGGATTCTGCCTTCTGATTGGCTGAGGCGTTACAAGCACGATCTTGCTGCTTATTGGTTGCGAGCACTGAGAGCGGTTCCAACTAGGAAGTGTTGCCTGCCATTTTGTGATTCCGTTGAAGCGAGTAAGGGGAACAAAGGGTGAAAAAAGTAGGAAAGAAGGGTAGGAGCACTGTAACCTCTGTGGGGAAGTGCGAAGCGAAGTAGTCACTCTTACCGGTCTGAAAGTGCAGTGTTACTCAGAGTGACATGGTGCTGAGAGGATATGCTGCTACACGCGGGTATGAAACCGAGAGCCTAACCTGTGAGCTCATTGCTGTAAAGTGATGTGCTCTGGTCTTTGTAGCATAGGTGTTCAAGTAGTGTTAGTAGGCGTTTATACCATACAGGGGGTGGGAAGCGAACTACTGATCGCTATTGTGCGTTTATACTATTCTGGAAGCGAAGTACTCACGCCTACCGGTGTGAAGACTTGGGGATCAAACCGAGGTGATTGCTGTAAAGAGAAGGGCTCTGGGTGGTGTAGTACATGGGTGCAAGTAGTGCTTGTAGGTGTTTATACCATACAGGGAGTGGGAAACGAAATACTGACCACTACTGTGTGTTTATACTATACCGGAAGCGGAAAGCGAAGTACTCACGTCTACAGGTATCAAAGCAAGCTGATTGCTGTAAAGTGATGGGCTCTGGGCGCTGTAGGATACTATCCGCTGTAGTATAACTGTGTAAGTAGTGTTAGTATGCGTTTATAGTATATAGGGAGTGGGTAGCGAACTACTTTCTTCTACTGATCTGAAGACTTGGGGATTAAACCGTGAGCCTAAATCGTGAGCTCATTGCTGTGAAGTGATGTTCTCTGGGCGCTGTAGTATACCTGTGGAAGTAGCGTTAGTTTGCGTTCATACAATACAGGGAGTGGGAAGCAAACTACTCACCCGTACTGGTCTCAAGACTTTTGGATGAAAGCATGAGCTCATTGCTGTAAAGTCATGCGCTCTGTGTAGTATTTCAATGTAAGTCATAGTAGAATGTTAGTATGTAATTCTACTAGAATGTAAGTAAGTAATGTTAGAATGTAGGGCTGTCAAGAGGGGAACCTTGGGGAGTTTGTACATGGTGCTGGAGAAGACAGTTGCCTTGCTGTCTGCTCCTGTTGGTGGATGTTTAAGGTGTCTTGTTTTCCTGCAATAAATCTACTTATCGGATCCACTGCTGTCTGCCTTTTCACGACATAAATTTGGCAAAGAGTGGGAGAAGGTAAAAAGAAAGGCAGCACTCACCAATATTTCAAAGTTGCTTGCGTTGTGCTGAAGACCCGTTTTTTCGTGTAGCTATTTCTACTCATCCCAGGGTCGTCGGCTCATTGAACTATGTCATTCGACCTCTGGTAGGATTTATATTTTTAGATTTTGCGCTTCCTCTGGCTTTTCACTACACTCTGGTAGCTGTACTACACGTGTGTAAGTAGTGTTAGCATGCATTTATACTAACCAATGCATCATGGTCCTAGGGAGCGCGAGAACTTCCAGGCGCAGCTCATACAATGTCCCGGGGTGTGCATCAGCGGGACATTTATGTTTGCTATTAGAGGGTGGGTGCATGGCTTCCACCCTGTGATAGCAAATCCTTGTTTGTCTAGTTGAAGCGAGGGGAGGAAAACCTTGTATTGCTTTAATAGAGCAGATCCGAATGGTAAAAAACAAAAAAAAGAGAGGCGGGGTCTCACCTGTTTATTTAAATGAGGTACCTGGTGAGTAATGTTTCGAGGCCAATTCTATTATTATATTGCGGGGTCTCTGTAGGACTGGAGGTCCTAATGTCACATGTAAATTAGGCACAGGAGGGCACAGTGATGTTTCACAGACTAGGGGATTACCACCTTCCTGGGTAATGTTTACTATTTGTTCAGAGGCTTCGAGGCCAACTGAAGACCGGGGATCGCCACCCTATGGGGCTTTACTTAAATATGCAGGGTGGGCATTGGCTGTCCCTGAAGCCTCGGTGGTCCTAGGTAGTGCCTTATTGGTTCTGTAATCACACGGGCAGTACTCATGGTGTTATAAAGTGATACACGCATAGAACACATGCAGTTGTAGAATTACGCAGGCTTCATTTATGTAATAGTCTGCTGGTTTATATTTGGTAGGTGCACTGCAAAATTACAAATGTTTTCCATCATAACCTCCTATAAACAGACGATTTTCACAATAAACTATAGACAAGTGTTGTTAGAAAAAGAAGACCTATACACTCACTTATTTATTGGAAAAAAATTAACCTTTTATTAAAACAACACAAACAAATGGAAACGCAAGTTTATTAGAACAAACACCAGTATTACATGAAATACATGGGTGGGACTCCTCCGGAAGCAGCGTACAAACCTGCAAGACAAAAATGAAACATAGGTATGTGTGCCATGTGGAAGAGGAAAAGAAAGGCTGTCCGAATGAAAGGAAGATAGTGAGAATTTGAGAGAGAGGGTGTGGGTGGAAGGGAGAAGGGGAGGGAGAGTCAAAAGAACAGAGCGTCGGCCTACTGCACCCAGCCCTCAGTGTTTACCTACCGTCACCCGTTTATCTAGGACGTTGGGGGCCACGAGAAAGAGTGTGGTCCAGCAAGTCCTTAAAATGAAACATATGAATGAGGACAGAGATTACATTATTAGCTACGGGAATATCGTTTGCCTGCACCTGTGTACCCAGGGTGCTGCACCCCAACACCTTCCCCTACACTGTGCTCAATTGTATGTCCTGCGTATCCCGGCTTCACTGCTCACTTGCCACCATTGGTGTGTCCAATGACGTGTTGGTGCAAGCTCCGAGTTCGGGGTACCTTTGTAGGGTGGGAGAGCAGGTCTCTGGTTGGGGACGGTGTCTTGATACCATGATGGAAGGCGTCAGAATGCCGAGGCATCATGACGGGGTGAACACGTGCTTTACCCATTTTGGCTCAATCAATTCAGTGTCTGAAAAGGGAGAAATAATTTAACGGTGTAAACGTCTGGAGGTAAATGAAGGCTTATTTCAAGCTTAATAGAAAACACCAGTCGAGTGCATC
Source organism: Lissotriton helveticus (assembly GCF_964261635.1). Lineage (NCBI taxonomy): Eukaryota > Metazoa > Chordata > Amphibia > Caudata > Salamandridae > Lissotriton > Lissotriton helveticus. Next base: position 994,440,033 of record NC_136059.1, on the reverse strand, counting down.
CTTCATTTTTGAAGTTCGATCTACCAACTGTTAGTGGTAATCGTGGTTCAAAGAGGAGTTGGAGTGCACGAGAATACAGAAGGTTAAATAATAATATGTTATGCCAACGTTTACATACAAAGGAACAGAGTGCATGCTAGAAGCATAATGTGCGCGTGTAATGCAGTGACGGAAGCCTGTGTGCATGTACACTTAGCAATGAGCTCACTGCAGTGCCCTAAAAGCCAGCACCACGTGTCTGTGGGGCAGAGCTGCCTGCTGGCTCTGGCCTACAGTACGGTCCAGCTGGTCCTTAAAATGAGTCAGAGATGAGACTGAATCAGGTCAGAGATCACATTATTACGCAGGGCAACATCGCTTGTTTGCACTTGTGCACTCAGGCTGATGCACCCCACCCATCCCGCAGCACTGCGCTCTACACGTGTCTGTAGGGTAGCGCTGCCCGCTGGCTCAGACCTACAGTACGGTCCAGCAGGTCGTTAAAATGAGACAGAGATGTGACTGAATGAGGTCAGAGATCACATCCTTATAGACGGCCACATCGCTAGTTCGCACCTGCGCACCCAGGCTGATGCACCTAACCCCTCCCGCAGTACGGCCAGAGATTAGATTATTAGCTACAGGAACATCGCTTGCCTGCACCTGTGCACCCAGGCTGCTGCACCCCAGCCCCTTCCCCCGCACTGTGCTCAATTGTAGGTCCTGCGACCGAAGCTTCACTGTTCACCTGCCACCATCGGTGTGTCCGACGTGCCGGTGCAAGCTCCGAGTCCGGGGTACCTTTGTAGGGTGGGAGAGCAGGTCTCCGGTCGGGGATGGTGTCTTGATACCACGATGAAAGGCGTCAGAATGCTGAGGCATCATGGAGGGGTGAGCCCCCGCTCCACCCATTTTCGGTCAATAAATGCAGTGTGTTATGATAACGTCCTCGGGATCGGTTTGTTGATTAGTATGCCCACCTCTAGATCGAATCAACGTCTGAATTACCGTAATGGCACAGAGCATTGAGAAGATCAAGTGAGGGGAAAAAATGAACTGAACAGGGAAGGAAAGGAAGGGGACAGCAGGGAGGGAGATCTGTAAGACATAAACAGGACACACGCATAAGTATATGTTATGCACTAAGCAGAACTAACAGTACATATGAATCTACCGTATAGGAGTTATACCTGTAAAGGAAGATATAACTATTGTAGATGTGTAGAGGTATATGGCAGCGTAGGAATTGTTGCGGAGTAACTATAGCAATACAAAAGCATGTACCAGTAATATGATATTTGTCAATTCCCTTCAGCGTCTCTCTATAACATGCATCACATATATGACAACCTACCTAAGTATACCTCTAACTGTGCATCACAGGGGAAGAGTGTAAACCGTACACCTCCAGAATACCCCTGTTAAACGGAAGAGGTAATTACAATAGTTAATACCTATACACAATGCAATACACGCTGCCACCTTTAGTTGTGATATCCAGGTAAATGAAAATAAACATGTGAATGCCCCTGCAATTCTCGTTCTTCCAATGACCCAATTAATGCCTCTTAAATGGGTAAAGAGTATAAACCAAAGTATGAGTAAAGAACCACCACAAAAGTTAATGTGCGTCCTGCACACCACTTAACAATATCCAAGTATTCTCCGCTGGCCAAAAATGCCAACCGAGCCAAATCCACTGTTTAATAGTAAATAAGCCTACTCCACGGTAACAGTTGTTACCAAGTAGCTCGAAATGTCAAGGATCAAGAATTCAGCGATCCCGCTGAAAAGCGCTGTTGTGCCAGGCACCCTTACCGCACCAAGCACTCCGAGTTCTCCAACCACCGTAATCCCAAACTCTAGAGGAATTCCCGACGCTGATTTCCAGCCGCTGGCTTCTTCAAATGCTTTCTCGTGAGATCGCGGTCTGACGCGAAGGATCACGGGACCTGTAGTTCCGGCCCAGGGTTTGCCGGGAATCGTAGTTTGTTCCCGTCGCGGTCCTGACACAGTGTCTGAAAATGGTGAAATAAGTTAATGGTGGAAAAGTCTGGCTCAGGCCTACATTATGGTCCAGCAGGTCCTTAAAATGAGACAGAGATGTGACTGAATGAGGTCAGAGATCACATCATTACGCAGGGCTACTTCGCTTGTTCGCGCCTGAGCACTCAGGCTGATGCAGCCCACCCCTCCCGCAGCACCGCGCTCAATTGGAGCCGCTGTGCACCCAGGCCCCACTGCTCACCTGCTGTCCTTGTTGTGTGCACAAACAGACAGCAGTGTTCACAATTCAGTTGCAGTGTTGATTGCAAGATGGCGTACACCTCATGGATTCCTTTGGAAACACGACGGGCAGTAGGGTTCAGCATTTAGAACCAGTATTGATTGGCAGGATGGTGTACACCTCATGGATCTCTTTTTTTGATTGCGCATTGTGATATGCGAGGTGGATGCGGCCATATCACCTGAGGCAGTGTGGAAGAACTGGGACATGTGGCGTCGTCGTTATCCTATTTATACTTACACAAAGTGCGCTGGGCTTGCGTACGCCAGGTCAGCTCAGGGATTTAAATTATTTTTCTGGGGATTTGGGCGTTGTTCCGTTCCTGCCTGACCAGGAAGTGTACTTATGTGTGGTTCTTTTTCAGTTTTGACATTGCAGAATGCGCAATTTACATCAATGTAGCATGTATCAGGAGGGCGGCAACTATCGCTAATGAGATGCTGTTCGAAAAGATTGAATGGGGAACATCACATGTCATTGTCAAGGTTGTGGATGTGCGCAGACATGCATGTCAATGGTGTGCAGTATTATTGAAAGTGTTGCTATCGCGAAGTGTACGGCTGTATGACATTACAACGCATGCTTTTATCACGCATGCCTTTACAACGCAGTTTTTGCAACGCATGCTGTTATAACGCATAGCGCTTAGGGGTGCTGGATAGTGAATAATTTAATTTACTATTCCAACTCCAGTCCCCGTGGATAGTAGGGAAGGTGTTGGATAGTAAATTAAATCTATTCCCTATCCTAGAGCGCCCCCCAGCGCTATGCGTTGTAATGACATGCGTTGTAATAGTTGCGTCGTAAAGGCACTGCGTGGTAAATGTTGCGTTGTAAAGGATGTTTCCCGAAGTGTACACATGTGAATGTGCTCGGATGGAGGGAGGATCAGCAGTGAGGCTACGTCATACACAGTGATAACGCTCATTATAGTCAAGCAATGTATTTCAAATGTGAATCTGAAAGTCTCACATATAACACACTACTATATTGGTAAAGTCTGACAACAGAGCGTACAGCAATACACATCTACACATTACTGTTTACTGTTTGTCACTTGTGATCTAGGATGTGCACTCTGCCCGTGGCTGATGATACTTCTTAGAGCCACCACTACCGAGGCTGAAGGGCAGCACAATAATGTGCACACACAACAGGGGCATTGTGTAACACACATTTGTTTTTTTTTATGTAAAGTTTCAGATGCATTGCCATCACACGTGGAAGGTTAATGTACAGACCATGAATATTGATCAAGATGATCGTTGCATGTTGTGTGTAGTATAAGATATGTGTATACAGCGCAAAAAAATTCAAAAAAGCTGTTTAAGGTGAAGAGGTGTCTCTCATCAAACGCTGTAGAGAGAATGACTAAATGGGTGAGGTCGTCCAACTGTTACAATGGGAAATGTTATGAAGCAATCAAATGCTTTTTTTTAAGGTCAAATGGCAATCGCGCACCGAGCGTGCAAGGAGGTTGCACCTGACGCAATTTTGAGAAAATATATTTATCATAATACAGTTAGAAATCTATAAATGTTTAAAATATTTGAGATTATCGCTTGCTATCATATACTGTTTAAAGTTATTTAGATATACTTTTGAGACAAAAAAAAGAGGGAATGGCGTACCTGGTGCAAAACCATGTGTCTGTGGCGTAAAACAGGGCCTGGCGGCATGCACTCATCGCATACGCAACTCACAGCGGGCGCGCCCCGATACATACATGACGTAACGCGTGGCTTTGTACTGCGTACCCGTCGGATACCAAAGTAGCAGCTGGGGCGACTTCATGCGTTTATGATGTTACGTGGGACGCAGTGTCACGAATCCGTCGGATACGAAATGCATATCGTTTACGAGTTTAGCAATATGGTGGATCGGATTCGCGTGGTGATGGAGCTTGGTATGCTACCCGTAAATGCAGAGAAGTTTCCAAGACAAAAAAAAACAGAAGCCAGGGGTGGAACATCTACAAAGATGATGAGGCACTTTCTTCTTTACCAATTAGTATAGACAATTAAACCAATGACTTAGGACAGACAATACCATGCACTTGTTGTTCTTTTGGGGTACTATAGACTATACCAATATCCTCCTCTGTGACTTTGTTTCCCAAACATGCAAATAGCAAAGTGTTCATATTGTATTTTGCTATTCTAAGGGTTAATTGTACTCCATCACGTCTAGTTGATGATAGAGATTAATTGACAGCATAGGACAATAGTGGGTAGGCATGTGCACTTCACAGTGAGTGCATACGATGGGCTTTGAGAGACTATAACTACAAGTGTTGTCACTGAGGAGCAAAGCCATATATCAGATAGTCTTGCAGAAGATTCCAGGACTAGCAAAGGAGGAGGAGATGAATACAATTGGCACTAAACTTCACTGGGAGTCTCACTTTTTGTTTTTTGCAGGCAGCTTTAAAAACAGCGAGCAGCGCAAGAGGTGGTGACTCCTCATCATATAGTATACTTGTGTGACGTGCTTGCAGATTGTTCGCCTCCCTCAAATCAGAGAACAACAATCAGAAAAGGATTAGGATGTGCATCCGAATGGACCACTCTGGGGTGTTAGCAACTATGGACTAAAAAAATGAAAGATTATGATAGATAGACGGAGAACTTTAGAGAACATCTCTGGTCCCTATTGGTGGAAGTCATTAGAAAAACTGAGGCACACGGTTCATACTATTTTAGACTACATCATCTAACAAATCACACCCCACAGAGGTAGGGATGGCGATGTTTATTTCCACGAAAGGAAATAAAATGGACAACTTGAACTGCATTCATCCAGTTCAGTTCCTCGTTCAGGCACCAGCATACAAATCTACACTATACAGTGTGCACCATAAGAAAAGGTGTACCATCCTGAACACTTTTGAATTCCACATCTCTTCACTATGACGTAGGTGCTGGTGCAAGTGCAGGACCTTGTCTGAGCACAAAAGTGTGAAAGGAAAGGTCAGTGTCCATGGCGAAGGATAACAAAATCTAGGACACTGGTAGAAGACAGGTGCACTAATGTCTTCAGTCCTCAGAGTCAGAGTACAACTGTACAGGTGATCTGTAGAGACCGAGCATGACCCATATTAGAGAGGGATAGTGACAGTTTGACACATACTGGGTAATCACTAATGGCTGAACGAGTAGATTTTCCAGGGAGCCAAGATAGAAAGCTTTATTCATCACCTTTCATTCTTCCTTCCCAATCAGCCACACACAACAGGCAATCAGAGGCTCTCATCCCCAGGTCGAGCCACTTTGCTTCTTTGCTACCTTTTTCAGTAAGGCAGTTTATTTCAGCTTTTTAAATGTGACTTTCCCATCTTACTGCTTCAATGATGACTGTATTTCTTCTGCAAGAGTGGGAGCCTTACTTTCCTTCCATTCAAAAAGAGACTCCTTTTTGTAAAAAATGACTCAAGTACTTGCACCTCGTATTTTAAATTGCTTAACTTCCAATTTTTGTTCAATGTGTAGTTTTCCTTTGTAGCTGATGTACTAAGTGTTTTTCAAAAACCTATTGAATAAAACTTGGGAACCTGAACGGCATCAGTCAGATGTGAACCTAGAAATGTTTTCCTTGCTGGACTCTGGCATAGGACACCCATTGTGACCTGTGTTGTTTTCTCACCCTTTGTGCTCTTCTGTTAATTAAGCTCTTCACCCAGTGCATCTATTGTGTTACCAAAATGTGTATTTTTAAAGCTTTTAGACTTCATTACTTTATTTATATGCCCAAATAAAGCATACTTGTTTGCCCATGGCCTATATTGCCCCATAAAGCAGGAAGGGGTGCCTACCCACTGAGGGTAGTAAACAAGGGAGGAAAGCTAGGGCTCGATGCACAGGACTAACATATTTTATGGCAATGTGCTCCTGTTACTAAATACATTTCATTTAAAAAAAATATATAACAAATAAAACTGGCCAAACCTCTTCGTTCATGATGCGGCTAATGCAGCCATGCAATTGCATGGAGTCAAAACCTGTGTTTTCCTCTTCTCCATTGAACAGGTTTTCCTAATTACAAGGTACTCAATTGATAACAAATTAAAGAAGAGCTTGCAAAGGCTTTTGCCTTCTACCCCACAAAAGAAAGCTTCTCATATTCCTCCTAATGTGCTCCCCAGGTTGGTGTAACTTCATGGACAGCTTAATAAAATACCGAAAGAAAAGAGGGTACATGCGCCCTGGCAGCGACATTACTCATTCAGATAGCATGCTAGGACATTAAGCACCCCTTTGGCTGGGAGCAGCACTGGCTAATGACCTCTGCATTATAATGGCATTAACAGGAGGCTTGCTGGTAGAGGAGCTACACCAAGGTAGACCAATAAATGGACCCGGCCAGAGCACTGCCTCAAAGTCCCGTGTCTGGCTATCTCTCCTTGCTTTCACCAACAGATGGCAATCTACTTTAATGTGGAAGTTAAAGACAATACAGTGGAGAGGCAGTGACCCTGACAGGAAGCGAATGCATCTGCTACTTTGGAACTGGGAGCGATTATGATGAGGGAACTTGGAATCGCCATATGAAATCTGTCTGAATCAAGAACATGTCACACTCTAGAAAATGGATCTATGCACCAGATTGGGGCTATGTTGAGGTTGTTAGCCTGATAGATTCAAGTTGCCTCAGCTGGACTTGGGCGCTCCATTATAAGATTCCCATTTCAATCCTTTGAATCTTATGGCATTTTGTACCTAGGAAGTATTGTCGCCATCTTGAACCAAGAGGCACAGAAGACATGATCTCCAGTTAAAAAAAAAAAATGTATACTTGTAAAGCGCACTGTTACTCCATCTCGGAGTGTCCTGGCGCTGTATACCGCTGGGGAACCCGTCCTGGCTTTCCCTGTGAGATGGTCCCTCCTGGGCACCCCCAAGGTGAAGCCAGGCATCCCCGGCGCTGATGGGGCCGTTGTGGAGATTAAGCAAGCTATTGCCCAGAGTTGCAGAGTGGGACCCATGGTTAGCTTAGGCACCTAGGCGAGTCCACGGACATTGACCCAAGACCCTGCCGCGACAGGAATTGAACCCTGGTCCCGGGCTGACCTCTGCTTCGGGGTCTGCCACTTCTAACCAGTGAGCCACACTTCTCCAGTTCACTAGTGTTCTTTCCTAAAGGAGAAAGGTCAGGACAAGAAGCCACTGTCCTGGTTTATCTCCAGACATAGTGGGGCACTCTGCCTAATTCCAGTGTCCTGTCTGCCAATTTCTTGGAATTACAAGTGCAAAAAGCTGATGATATGTAACTGTGCAATCTATGACTAAAAAGAATGCCGGGCTCTGAAAACAATGCCCCATGATTCTAAAAGCTTTCAATCAATCAACCCGGATTTGTAGAGTGTGGCTAATCACCCACGGGGGTATCCAGGCAGTAGTTCTAAGCCAAATGCTGGGAAATGCCCAACACTAGTCACTACAGATGCTGAGCTTGGCCATATGGTGGTCAATCCAGACTCCACACAATCGATAATTGCAGTCCAAGGAGGAATCTGGACATTTAAGCTGCCTGTAATGGGCAGTTCAGAGCTCTGTAAAGAGGTTATGAAATGGAACAGTGTCCATATTTTAAGTATCAGGAATTAGGATTACAGCCACACCAGAAGGCACTCGCTGTCTTTGTTCGTCACTGGCCCCATTAAACCGGACAGATATCTTATTTGCCATGATGCACTTGTAATGGAGCAAATGACACAACCGCCACGTTTGTGACAGAGTATTCCATCTGCCAAACTCTAAATAAGCCATGGTCATTGATCCCCTTTAATGCACATGTGGAACTAGAGGTCTAACAAACAGTACACTGCCAGGAAAATAACACAATAAACCACAAATTCCATTGTAACATCTCCACCCAGGTCATGCCCATGAAACAGTCTAATATGTTTGCTGCCACATGAAATAAAGAAGATACGTAAACACTGGATTCAGGCAAATCAAGATATGAGTTGAGTAGCAGGGTTCAATCAGAGGGTGCTATTGCAAAAAATAAGATCCTTAATGCTCAGACAAGGTCCATGTGGGCAGGACCCTTTGAGTGCACCAGCTGCCTGTGCTCCACTGGAATACCCAAATTGCAGTTTTATGTGTCCTTTGTTATTGGGCAAACAAGAGACTGTCATCTGAATTATCAGAGCATACACTTCCTGGATTAGGCAGCCATCTTCAAAACCACCTGTGTTTTTCTCCATGAGCTTGTCGGTTACAGGATGTCCTTCCTGAAAGAAAGTACACCTAGGGTCGTATTACACAAAGTGGCCTGGGGGCCCAAAAGGTGGTGCAGAAGCAAAGAAGCTGCCAGCGGACACACTGGCAGTGTGCCACCTACAGGTAGCGCACTGTCAGTGGGCCTCCTGAAAGCAGCCCTCTGGAGGAGGGGGAAGGGGTCCTATGGATACCCCTAACATCACCTCGCAGGTGAGTGCAGCTATTCACAGCACCTGCCTGCAAGGGGATCTCTAATCCCTTTAGAAGGTGCAGGTGGCTGCCCCATGCACAGTTAAACACGGAGCAACTGCTTCAAAGCCGCTTCCTTTTCCACCTGAATGTGCTGCCCCCAGGGCAGCGCTAGTTCTATGTAATAGGGCTCACTTTCCCTATCTGCGCCCAACGCATGTTTTAAGGTATGCGAGGCACAAACAGGGAAAGTGCACCATATATATAATGGGGCCCCTGGTGTTGCTGCTGTATGGGGGTGATTGCAATGGTTCACAACACGGAATTTGGTGTAGGCGGACTTCTCCCACAGTTGCTGTTCAGGTGCGTACAACTTTACTGCTTTTTTGTTTATGATTCGAATAGGGAACAGAATTCAGAATGTCCCTGTAACCCCATAATCACTTTGCTTTCCTTAGCAGTTCAGTTATGTCAGGGAGAGGTGATTTCTTGGAAGCCCTGCTCTTCTAGTTAGCTCAGCTACACCTTATAGAATGCAAGCTATATTTGATATTTGAAAAAATGACGAGACATGAAGACCTACTGCCACATTGCTATAATGAGGAAATATTTTCGAGTGCTTTTACTACCTTCTTTTGTTACATTTTCTATAGGAACTCTATTTATAAAGATACCATAGCCTTGAATAAAACTCACACGAGTCACACCTTGAATGTTGATGCACGAGAAAGGCTTCATTTCCAGCCCTTCTAACAACTATGATGCATCGAGAAGATGCAAATGATCACATATGAACAGTATACTATTTTCAAATTGAAGATACTTGAGGTCATTGCTTTCCATCAGTAAAGGATAGTCTCATTCTTCACTGGAAAAGTACACATTTATGCCTACTTTTTAATGGAAATAATAAAAGATCACCTTTGATGTGCCTACAGATTCATTCCAGTCCCTCTTATATTGGAGTGAGATAAAACAATGGAGCATATTATCGAGGAGCGGCGTTAAAATTATCGCCGCTTTAGCTGCATGAAACTGCCGCAAAAATGTCGATAATGGGCTTGATGATATGCCGTACAGTATTCCAACAGAACCCCATGTTAACACCAGAACATGGGCTTCTAATGGAATTCTCAAGGGCATATTATCAAGCCCATTATCGCCACTTTAGCGGCAGTTTCCTGCTAAAGCAGCAATAATTTTAACGCCGTTCGTTGATAATATGCCCCAATGATTTTGTAATGCCTGAGAATAAATTAGTACAAGATAACCACAAACCATGTCCACTAATGTTCGAAGACCCTTTTTCTCATGCTGCTTTCATCTTCTGTTATTTCAGTCTCCATTGAGTGGTTCCAATTTCTTGCTATTAATGTAAAAATTTTCCTCATACTTACATTTCCAAATAGCGATTCCCTTAGCACATGTATGAAGCATTTTCCAAATGCAAACTGTGCATTTAGAAAAATGCAAATGCGGTTGACTTCAAGATAATGGTAACCACGTGCATACTTTGAAAAATGCATAAAAATAATTTTTTTCAAAGTGCCATGTAGCGCAATTATGCCCCTAGGTCATGTGTGCACTTTACACATGCACATTTTTTTTATTTGGGGGGGTGCTTCAGGGGAGGTCTTAGGACCTGGACACTCTTGGCTTTGTATTACCTAATTTAGTATTACCAATTAGGTAACCACAAATCAGATAATGCAAAATCATTCACACCTAGTGGCCTTTCAGCCCATAGGAACGAATGGGGTAATATTACCTAATAGTGATTCGCTATTTACTAAATCACTATTAGGTCATATTAAAGAATCGCCAAATCTTTTGCGATTCCTTACATTCATAGCATTTTGCAATTACCAAATAACAATTTGGTAAAAATCTCTATTTGGTAATTGCAAAATGCTTATTTGATACATGTGGCTCCTATTGTTGATGTATTACATACTGGACATAACTATTTTAACTCAACATCATACTGTTCCACCTCACATAAAACCATCATTATTTATAATTCTATAGTTACCAAGCAGTTTTAAAGTCAGTAGGTCTCGGCAGTTAACCCTGTTGGCTTTGCTCATGTTTTTTTTAGCTTAGATAGCTGCTGTGACTGCTCGTGCATCTGTGATTGCCACCTTCAAAGGGTATTTATTAAGACAAACAAAAATGCATTCGAACACTGGAATGTTGGTATTTCTGTTGACTACAATGAACTGGCTTAGAGCAAGCAAATAATGGATGGTATAATCCTTTTTCCGCTATCCCTGTCCCTTTCGCTACCACTGGCAATATGAGGAGCCAACGTCCATACCCTAGAGGTGTGGCCAGGGAAATGAGCAACTCCGCCTTGGTCGACACTCAAAACCAGTTCTGGGGGCAGCTTCTCTCCCACTGGGATTTGTGCCTGGCTGGCTACAGGGACAAAGGAAGAGGCAGGCCCAGGTGTTAGCTACAGCTGCCTGTGACCAGGTAGGCCTCTTTGGAATCAATAAAGTTACTGGACACTGCCAGATAGTCAATCTTTCAGAGGAACAGAGCACTTCCCCACACCCAAGGCCTTTGTTTCAGCCCTGGGAGCCTGTTAACACCTCATAAATGAACTGTTCAATTCCTTAGTGACAGTTGGAAGCTCGTGCAAATTGGTTTCTACAGGCTTTAGGCAGGTACACAATGACATTTAAAAAAGTATCTTTAACAGTGAATTGTGCTTGTAATAAATATTTCAAAAAGTCCAAGAATTATTTTTATAGCTGTTAAACTTGGCATCGTTGACGTGGTTCTCCTAACTTATGCCTTCATATCTCCTGTTTTTCCTGATTTCGTTTTTGCCGGCCGTAGGGTTCTGCGCCCCTTACCATTGCTAACCAGTGCTGAAGTGCCTGTGCTTTCTCCCTAAAACGTGATAACATTGGCTTATCCACAATAGGCATAATTATTTTATTTATGAATCCTTACTAAAGTGCACTACATGTGCCCAGGGCCTGTACATTAAATGGTATTAGTAAGCCTGCAGCACTATTGTGCAACCCATTTAAGTATACATGTCTCAGGCCTGCCATTGCAGAGTTTCTGTGTGCAGTTTAAGCTGCCACGCCGATCTGGCACATTAAACTACTTCATTGTTCAGAGGATCTGCAGCACACCCGTTCTTATCTCGTTAATTGAAGCTCTTCATTTTTTTCACTTTCAGCGTGCATACACTCCTGATGCACTCCGCTCCTTTTAGTGCACGATTAGAACAATATCAACATGGGGATTGTGACTCGTGGCTTACGAGTCACTGAAGGAGTTGCACAGCTTTATGCACATTTGTGTTAAATTTTTATCACGTACTCACTAGTGAACCCATTTCATCCATTTTGTTTCGATAATTTATTCATTTTTTGTGCGTCACGTCACAGAAAACAAAGTTCCATATTTTCACGCTTGTTTATTGCTCTCGGATTGCCCATCCGGGCCTATCCATAGGCACATAAAGAAAACTTCATCAGTCCATTACATATCTTCACCCAATGCATTTCGGTCTCATGTTGACCTTCCTCAGGGGTAGCTATGATTATTAAGAATGCATATGTCAGTCCCACATTTTTTTCAATAATAATTAATAAACACAAAATCATTATTTACTCAAACTCATAATTCGTCCTTTTTACAAAAATTATAACTCCCCACTATTCAACTGTTTGCCTTCTGTGCACTTTCCCCAAACGTTACCCCTACAACCATAAACACCCTCCTCGTGGTTTCAACAGAATCAGTTTCCGAAAACACTTTAGATCTAACATTAAACTACTTGTCTGTCTTAAACCTTCCTTTTTAATACATATAAGTCACGCCTAGGGAAGGCTCTGGACAGTCCAAGGACAGGGTGCAGTGTATTTAAAAAGTAGGACATGTACTTTTAAGGTTTGCATGTCCTGGTTGCGAAAAACTCCATTTGTTTTTCACTACTGCAAGGCCTGTCTCTCGCATTAGCTAACAATCGGATTCATTTCTTACATTTTATAAGTGGGGACCACCTGCACTCATTTTTGGGGGCCGGTACTTATTTTTCTGCTCCAGACGTTTAACAAAAGGAAAATAGGAAAAAACACACAAAGGGGCATATTATGAAGATAGTGGCGCAGGGCAGTGTAGAAAGTCACATTGCAGTGCTGCCCTGCATCACTGGGAAAGGGCAGAATTGTGTCTTATGTTTCCAATATAGCTCATTCCTGTCCTTTCCACTTCTGCAGGCTCTGTATTGGCAGCCTAGCACCAACGCATGCACCCTAACACCATGGTGCAAGGGTGCCTCTGTTGCATGCAGGATTGTTACTGTGCAGGAAGCGCACCTTCTTGAACAAAAAGAATCCTGAGAGACTTTTTCCTCTTTCTATGTGTGCTACAGAATGCAACACACATAGAAAGATTGAAAAACCAGGAGAAATGAAGGTATTTCTCCTCGCTATGCCTCACCTGGGAAGGCGTAAGATTTTGACGCATTCCCAGGATATCAAGTCCTTCTAAATCTGGGAATGTGTCATAAACCATGGGAGCTGCCTTGTAACACCCTCTGCAACACCTATGAAATGCCTCCCACGCAGAGAGTAAGGCAAAGCTGCGATTTGTTCTGTGCAGTGCAGTGCATTGCTCCATATTTGTGAAGCCATTCAAAGCCACTCAAAGTTGCTTTGCGCGGCTTCTTATATATGACTTAGAGGATTGCCTGTACATGTACCACTTAACATGGTGCAAGCATGATGTAAAGCCCTCATAAACATGCTCCCAAGTTTAAAGACAAAGAAATATGGAAAACCTGTTGCAAAGGGAGATGACAGGAACATACAAGAAAGCGATAAAGAAGCAGACAGTGGCTGCTAGTGGATTAAAGAGGCATGGGTGAATCTAAAACAACGCAGCTTCAGTGCCCGACATTTAAAGGCACCGGCAGCAGGCTTCTGAGCTGAACTTTGGCACCAGCTCTCATTCTTTAAAAAATTAAGCACTGATGTTGTGTTACACTTTTGATAGCCAGGAATGGTGAATCCCGTGACCATGCTTCATGTGAACACCAGTAGCGGTCGGTGGTGGGAGTAGCTGCCGGGCGGTGACGTGGGGAGGAGCAGGGGCAGGGTGGGGGGCAGTAATCTATGGATTACAGGTCAGTAAACATATAAATAAATACAACGAATTTCGTTGCGCGCACTGCAACGCATTTGGCGATGCAGTGCACGCAACAAAATTAGTTTTATTTATTTATATGTTTACTTACCTGTAATTCTCCGTAATCTATAAATTACTACCCTGCCCTTGCCCCTCCCCACGTCACCTCCCGGCAGCGACTCCCACCACCGACACCTACTGCTGAACACCGGATAATTTTTTTTCTATGGAAGGTGCTGCATGATATTCTTTCAGTAATGATTATTTGAGTTCAGTCCACATACACTGTCTGGATTTTGCATTTCTGATTTCTTCTCTATCACTTTTATTCTCACTGGTCGGCCAAGAATGTCCTGGATTCTTTGGTTCCACTTACTAATCGCGTAGTCTGCGTGTAACAGCATTTTAGACCATTATGAATTTTGTTACTTGCTTACACTTTGGCGGGAACCCGAATCCTATTTGCACATGCTCCCAACAGAGATGCCTAACTCAGCTCCCTCATTATTTGTATATAAGCTCGTTAATGTATTCCTTCTCTTCGATGAGCAAGCGTCTCCAAGGTCTCACAGTTGGTTTTTGCCATTTTCTTTCTTATATCTTTTCACCCCTGCTTGCATTAATTGGGGTGTCCATGTTATTCAAAAGATGCAACCTGCTTCTCTGGATCGCTGTGTTTTTGAGTAGCCAGGTCTCCTATTTTAGTGAGTATGGATTTGTAATGAGAGCCAAATGAAATGTTCAGGCCATTCTCACAAGTGCTGTTTTCCCTGTGTGAATCTTTTACGGTTAATGATGGGTTGCTGGCTTCTTTTTAAATTGAAGTCATGTCGCTAGACGCTTCCTGTTCTCATTGCAGTTTTGTATATATTTTAGTTGAAATATTCCCAGCTCCATTTCTATCTGCTGCCCATTGTGATATGTCTCATATTGATATTTTCTCATCTATGGCACTATCATGAACAAGTGCACAGGCGCAGTAGTGAAAAGTGCATCAATTTCTGAATGTAATTATGCTGACTACAATGCATAATTAACTGGAAAACGTTCGGGGACCCTTCAAGTTAGTGCATGAGCTACAAACAGCACAACTCAGAAAGCATGGACACGAGGCGTAGGGTTGCAGGGGATGCTACAGCACCCCCAAAATAACCATGGTGGAGTTCAGAAGGTGAATGATCAATAAAGATATCATTTTTATTTTGTATTTTAATACATTCAAGATGTGTTGAAAGGTCAAATGTCATGCTATGTCTTCTTACAAATTGTTGCTTTTCTTTTAACATGGAGATTGGTGTTTACTTTTCTTTAGCTGGAAAGCTTTTTGCAGTGTGAACTATCTGACAGTCCTTCTGGAGTATGGGGTGTGTGCAAGGCAAAGTTGTAGTTGTAGGATTTCAAACACACACCAAAATATAAATACCTGTTAATGAACAGTACACATACTTCTAAATATATCAGCAGTTAGGAAAGCACACATTTTTTTGTAATTCTGAAGTGTGATGAAAACACATTTAAAAAGGATCAAAACATATCAAAGCATTTTACATGGTGATGTGCAAATGATAAATATTTGTTTAAATCAGATTTTCACACATTAGTGCTTGTACACTGTGATTGAGCAGTACAACTGCATGCCTGTGTGAATTTTGTGCCCATTTCAATAGAAAATCAGCTGTCTGGCAAAGTAATGGATTTGAAAGTGTATGCTCCCAAATCCACCAGCAGCTATGTAGCACACCCTTACCACTCTCCCTTTGAATGGACAAGAGTCATTTGCTATATTTATTCTTTATGTGACTCTTGAACTGTGGCTTCATTAATGGGGACAGTACCCCCACCCCACTCTGAAACTTGTTACAACACCACTGTCAAAGAGCGACAGCAACAGCTGCATATATCTGAGATGCCTAGAGCTTAGGGGCTAACTAGTACAGTTGATGAAGTGATACAACCATGTGCAGCCTACTTTCTATCAATATAGGCATACAGCTCCCTGTAGTGCCTGTGCGCTTTCTTCGAGATACGGACCCATATGTATGGTCATTTCTCGGTGGGAGTCCCTCCAGGTTTCATAGATGCTTAGCCATTTTCTTTCCGATGGGCGCCTTCCGGACTCCGTTTGAGTTTTATGTGTTTGTTGAATTAAGGAACCTGCCAGGAAGAAGGACCGGGAAAGCTGGAGGAGGAGTAATGCCCCTGTGCTGTGTACTGTTTCTGGTTGGCCTGCAGTGGTTGCTTCTGTCTTGGGTAGGGACACGACTGGACAGTGCTTTCATCATCCTGCTGTTAGAGTTTTATCCAAGGGCTTGAAGTAGAGCTTGCCTCCAGTTGGAAGTCTCAGGGATAGAAAAGACTTCAAAGATCACTTCTGTGAATCAAGAGGAACCTTTGCCAAGGAGAAGAGCCAGAGAAGCTGAGTAGGAATACTGCCCCTGGGTTGTATGACACTACAACGCGGGCTATTACCACGCGTGCCATTACAACGCTGTTTTTACAACGCAAGTCGTTACAACGACTTGCGCTGTAAGCGCTGGATAGTGGAATAGTTTAATTTTCTATTCCAACTCCAGCCCACGTTACAGTAGGGAAGGTGTTGGAATAGAAAATGAAACTATTCCCTATCCAACAGCGCCCTCCAGCGCAAGTCGTCGTAACGACTTGCGTTGTAAAAGCAGCGTAGTAATGGCAGCTAATGGCAGTGCGTGGTAATGCCCGCATTGTAAAGGCTGCTCACCGTGCCCCTGTGCTATTTGCTGTCTGGGGTTGGCCTGCAGTGGCTACTTGATGCCAAGGAAAGGAGAAAAGGACTTTGCTGTTTGCTTTGTTGTTGTTTTTTTAAAGTACATTAAACATGTTGATGTTGAGCTCTGCTCAAAAGCAGACATTGTCACAATGTAGTAGACTGTCATAAATAAGTGCAGATGTTTACAAAAAGGTGCCGGTGATAAGGACAGAATCCAAAAATTTCGACCTTTGCTTTTCATGGAATGTGCCTGGTACTACCATACATACATTGGTGAAAGCCATTGGATGCATACCGTACCTAGTAGCACTGATGTCTGATAGATATTTAGACAGCAGGCACTAAACCTGATTAATCCAGTTGCCGTTATGGGCGTTGTTACAAGGTCCCTGGATTTTGTGTGATTAACACACCCTTACACCGATACCAGGGAAATGGCATTGCTGAGTTAGCAACCTTTCACATAGAATCCTGACTTTCAACAGCTGGCGTTCCTGGGTGAAATTTACTGGGCAACAGCTACTACTGGCCCCATCAGAATTAAACTGCAAGTCACATTTGAGACATACATGATCTAGCCTTAATTGGGATCAAGAGATTCTTTAGGAGAAATGCAAATATAAGTACAAATCGATCTAATGCATATTAGGCACTTATGAATGTTGGATTCAGTCTTGCATTTTCATCTGTAACTTAATTAGATCACATGTTAGCAGAAGAATGCATAGACTATTAACTGGCAATCATATGGAATATATATACTAAAGTTGAAAATATTTTGAAAGTCACAACTAGCCTAATATCCATATTTTTTATAACAATTTTCAAGAAGGAACGTGGTGAAAAAAAGTTATATTTGTGCGAACACCAAAAAAAGAAACGATGTAATAAAAAAAAAGCTGAAAGTAGGAGTTTTTTTGCATGCACTTGAAAAAGTTTGAAATGTTACCACATTGAGGCACATTTGGCCATATGGATCCCTCGTATGTTAGGACTAAATGAGAGCTAGTGATTGAAGTGTTCTGCTAATTGACTCATTTACACAGTTTGAAGATAATCTCTTAATTAAAAACTGAAGTAGTTTAAAAATGTCTTCTCTTGTAAGAGTGACATACACAATACCACAGCTAGGCAACATGTGCATGACTAAATGGAATGAAGTTAGATGCTTTCCTAGAGCATTTTAGTCTAATTCAAAATGTTGTTCAACTTGAAGACCAAAATACAGCAAAAGTGTTGAAATCACAGAAATCACACATCTATTTTGACATCTTGTAGCCCTTAGTAGGCTGAAGGGCTGCCTCTATGACCCAGCAGTCCTAGGTCAGATTGCTCTGGCAATGATAACCCAGCAGTTTTCCTGTACCTCAATAGAGAGGAGGAACCATGGTTCGGTGAGACAGAAGAATTCTGGTTATGGCATTCCCTTTTTCTGCCAAACCGTAAAGGAGGCCCTTAATCTTTCCATTTATATTGTGGGATATCGTCATCAACACCAAGCCAATGGGATTGTTGGTGCTATGTTTCACTGGGAAATGGCTGATTGAAGCATACAGAGCATTGCTAACAAATATAGTTTGTGAAAGGATAGCATACATGTAAAAATAGCAATCTTTCCAAGTGTAAACCCACTTTTAGAGTTCACAAGATTTACTTACATGAAAATGTTCATGCCAGATATCCTACTCCTGTGGCAGAAGAGTGATGATTCCAGGATTGGAATACTTTGGATGTTACTTACACCCATAAACCATTTTCCCGATTCACAAAGATTTTGCTATGACTTACTGTTGCAATACTCCTGAATTCCAGGAGAAAGCCCGGAGTCCTCCTGACATTCAGGAGTTAGACAGGCATATTACAGAGTATGTCAGCAATCTTTGTGAATTAGGCCTGTAGCATCCTCCCCAGCTCGGGGGCTTGAAGACAATGTCTTTATTCATCAGCGTACAACATTCAACTGAGCTTTTCATTATCTCTTTAACAGTTAATAACCACACCTTAACACCTCCCCAAATGGTTACAGAATTATTTCATTGAGTTCACCCAGAACTGTTTTAGTGCTTATAGTCTTAAGTCACAACAAGGCCCACACTTTTTTGTTAGTGTTCACAAACCTTTCACTAACCCATTCCTACCAAGGAAATAGCTGGATATTTACTCCTAATAAGGGCTTGATTAAATCCTTTTCCAGTGTGGAAATGGGAAAGCAATATTTGCTAAATTATTGGGGATACAGGGAAAAAGGTTCCTAATTTGGGAAAATATTTTCTTTGGACAGAAAAGAGAAAAAGAAAATGTATTTGCAGCTGCTTGGCAGATTTTTACAGAAGCATGGATGTGGATATCTGCTCGTGTGAAAGTGAAATTCATAAACCCTTTTGTTAGACCTGCCATCTTTTGGCATAGTATCCCCTGTATTTTTCTTTCTGACTGCCTGTTTTTGACTGTGTGCTGAACTTTGTTTTTGCTGGTTTTAGGACTCTGGGAATTTTACCACTGCTGAACAGTGCTAAAGTACATGTGCTCTGTGTCTCAAATGTAATGGCATTTGTTTTCTCCATGACTAGCATATCTTATTAGCAAATAAGTCACTAGCACAGTGCACTGTGGTGTGTGCCCATGGCCTATTAATCAAATGCTTCTGGTAGGCTTGCAGCTCTGATTGTGCCACCCACATGAGTAGCCCTTCAAACCTGCCTCAGGTCTGCCAGAGTAGAGGCTGTGTGTGCAGTTTTAAACCTACTTGTCAGGCCCAGGCCCAAACCTTCTCTTTTCTTACATGTAAGGTACCCCTAATGTAGGCCTAGGTAGCCTCATTGGCAGGTGCAGTGTACTTAAAAGGTAGGACATGTACTTGTGAGGTTTACATATTTTGGTAGTGAAAAACTGCTAAATTAATTTGTCACTACTGCAAGGCCTATCTCCCCATAGTTTAGCATTGGAGATGCCTTGCAACATCCTACAAATGTATTTTCCAATTGGTAGCAGATAGACAATTGGAGTTTGGTATCTCTGGACTCACAATTTAAAAACACATCTTTTAGTTAGGTTGGTTTTTAAAACTGCAGGTCTGGAAATGCCACTTTTAGAAAGTTGGCATTTTTATACTTAACCATTCTGTGTCTCTGCCTGTCCCTAGAATACACATCTGGATTGGATGACAGTTGGGTTTTGTGAATACCCTCTAGACATTCATACACAAAGGGAGCTGAGGTGTGCCTGCAAACCCTGATGGTCCAATCCCATCGACTTACAACGTAGCCCCTACTTTGCTGCAGCGCCCCTGAAGACCCGCTCCATCTTTAGTTTCAACCATCGCCTCACCGAAGTCTGTGACACACTGTTCTGACCCAAACACAGCCTGCATGGCTTCCAATCAAAGCAGCGCCTTCAGGAACTGAGGCCTCCCACCAGCAACCAACGCATCACTATTTATCCCAGTCAAGCATGACCAGATACCCCCAGTTGGAGCTATTGATTTCTAAGTACTACATTTTAATTTAATTATGCAAAACTAATATTTCTTTTGTGTTTTTGTCTTGTTTTACTCAGATACATATTGGCTATTTTTCTAAACTGGTGTGGAGCACTTTTGTGGTGTTTTCATTATGTTACTGTGTGTGTGTGCATCATTGGAAGCAGATGCCATGACTGTTACTAGCCAAAAGAACTAACATTTAAAAATACATATACTGCATGATTTGACAAAATTGGGATGTATACAGTGCCAGTTGTTATTATGGACTCGGTGAATCCCACATACAATCTAGAGCCTTGAAGATGTCCTGTGTGGACAAAACGCGTTGGTGACTGGATTTAATCATTCATTTTACTGGTGTAACTTTACATGAGAAGATATTTAATAAAGAATGAAGGAAGAAAGACAATTTCGAAATCAGATGTGTTTACTTGTTTATACATGGACTGCAATCACGGTTGTGGTTGATAAAACACTTTTGCTGAAATTCTTGCATTATACACAATAGATTACAAATTGTGAGTGCCAAACAACTATTTGCACATTGCCTCTTTAGTTTAGCCTGACTGCTCTGAGCCAAACTACCAGAGGGTGAGCACAGGTAAACTTTTAGTGTGCACTGCACTTACCATGACTAGGATTGTGGTTCCTGCTTGGACAGGGTGTATACCTCTGCCAACCAGAAACTCAATTTTTAACTCCTTTCCAGGAATATGATCAGAAACTGGTGTCTGTTGCAGTTTTCTAAGTGTACTTCTGGAATCTTTAAATTTGCAACAATGCAAGTTGTAGAGTGTTGTCAGCTTTTTTTTAAATATGGTGCTAGCAAGCATCATGTTTTGAGTAATTTTAGCCAGGATACTTCCTGTCAATCAGCAAAATAGTGCTCTCAAAATATTGGGAGTGAGAGGTTTAGTGAGGATTGAACACACAAGCAAGTGACAAAGGGGCTCTTCTTCCAGGTATTTATTCAATTAAGATGTGATGTTTTACAGCACGTTGCACTTATTGCGAATTTGCACAGCCGCATAAGTATTTTGTTTGGTGAACAGTACAATGGTTTTAACCTCTCTAAGAGCTTGTTGCTGTTTTATTGGTTCAACATTCATGTTTAAATTAATAAGCTATATTGCCAGTATGACAAACTCTGTTCCCTGAAACGTATTTTATTACTTTTTATGAATATGCAGCCATAATGAAATTCTCTTACCCTGAAAGTATTGTTTGTCCTGTACGTCATTTTCAAGTATGAAATGAAAATGCTATGGGGGATATTCTCACAGACTTATCAGCGAGCTAGCGGCACTTTATCGCAGCCGAAGTGGTGATACATTTATCACCCTATTCACAAGCTGGTGCTAACAGCTGATATCACCAATTTTCCTGCAATAGCGGCCGCAAAAAACATTGGCAAAAATGACACCGGCAACTAATGCTAATGATATGCAGAGTAGGCGTTCACGTGCAAAAAGCCGCAACAACACCACTTCGCAACATTCTCAACGACCAGCCAGATCGGCTATAAGATTCCAAAACATGCGATAAGGCGCGTTAGCAGCAGGGATTTAACACCTGCTCTTACCTGGTGTTAAGTCGGACAACAATCTGCACCATAAAAGGGAGCCCAGCCGAGTGCCACACCTGAAGAGCAACAGATGCCTTGGAGCTACTGATCATGCAGCTTGAACACCCAAGAGGGCCAAAAAACCCACCGCCACCAACCCCAGGCCCGCCACCCCCGTGGACCCCCCCCACTCTCCCACCCAGACTACCCAGAGGCAGGGCAGACAAAGACAGCAGACCTTCAGAAAACGCACCAGCCTCACAGACTTAACACCAGAGGACGTATTTGCCTACTACAGGCTCAAAAGGACAACCATTCGCCTCATCCTGACCATCATTGCCCACAGGCTGACGGTACCAACACAGCAGACAACCAACATCCAACCCCAGACAAAGCTCCTGGCTGTGCTGCACCTGTTGGCATCTTGTACCTTCCAACCAACAACCGCCAGAGGTGGAGGAGTGCCACAGCCAGCCCTATCAAAGTTCCTGACAGCTGTCTTGGATGCTATTATCAGCTTGCACACAATTACTGTGTTGCTGCTTTCATGTTGGCATTGAGTTTCTTCTTGGTTTTGCCCTTCACATCATTCCAGCACCTCTTGACCTCTTCCATTGTCCTCTTCAACGCTACAACTGCATTCACATGATCCAAGATAGCCTGCCATATTTGTGTCTTTGTTGCCAAAACACGTTGGAGGTGACCAACAGTTGTTGTTAGTGTTTTATCACCTACGTACTGTGGTAAATAAATAAATAATACCTCTCTATTTTTGAATGAATATATGAATAACAGATAGCTCAATAAATAAGAGTCAAGATTCGAGGTAGTAGGAGTTTGCAGGTTTAATACAGCATAAAGGACAGGAACAGGACAACCTGCACAGGAATAGGATGGCAGCGCTGCCGGGGGCAGGATCAAGGGAAAGGATAACTTTTAATAACAATGCACAAGCATATATACTAAAACAGTTGCATTACAAGACATACGATAGGCGGAGCAGTGGGTGTGGTCAATAGCAGTCGCGAAAGATAAGGGTGAAAGTAGGTGTAACAGGAGGCGTATACATAGACATGTGATGTAAACGTAACAGAATATGTCATAAATGGGGCGGAAACATGGAGGGGGCTACCTAAGGAGCCGGGACCTCTAACCTAATGGTGCGCGCAAACTGACAATGACGTGTTACTAGGAGAAGCTGGGGGCTATGAACTCTGTGCTAGGAGTAGAGACTGAAGTCTGGAGAGTCAGGGCGACATGTACCTAAACCCTATCTAGTATCTAATGTTTAGAGGACATGTTGATATAAACTAAGAGTCAGGAGGGGAGAGGCTAACAGACTCTAAGACTGGTGCATGCATTATTCTACATGTAGTGCGTGATGAAGAATATTAAATGACCATAAATACAGTATTTCTCTTACATGGAGACGTAAAGGCTAGACGATGACGGAAACTATTGATGCGATTCAGTAGCTTAGGAATGCAGAGAAGGAGGGCTGGACTGATAACTAGAATCATAACATACTCTTGGCAGACTCGTAGGCAGAGCCAGGCTGAACCGGGCACTGTGAGGCAGGAAGTAAGTGAAGGGTCGAGGATACAGGTGGGGGCTGTATCGCTCCTCAGCGAGGGTTCAGGAGACAGGAGCTGAATCTGGTGTCCGGGCCCTTTTGAGGCCTAGAAACGGGGACTTTACAATGAAATAACGTGCACACTGGGAAACGTGGCAACGTAACTTTACATAGGCCTAATACTCGTAGCTTTCACGAGAACTGGAAACTAGCATACTAGAGATGGACACAACTGTAATTGCGTCTTTAATCAAACATGGGGAATACATATGCATATTAATCATGCACACATAACATAAGATGGGGAACACGTAGGGACACAGAACATGGCAAAATTTACTTTTCCACATTCCCTCCTTGTCACTACGTTTCCATCAGGAAACATCAATATTCATGATACCATCTATCATTTCATACAGTATCATTTGCTCGTCTCGAATTTTCTTGGAACTGGATTTAGAACGGGACTTGGGACTAGGAATACAAGAGGTAGCACAAATGCCGCAAATCGCAGGGCCACATTGTAAACAGAGGCAGCAACTGAATATGATCGCTACTGCAATACCCAGAAATGACAATACTTTCCATCCCCAGGCGGAAATTGTATTCCAGAACCAACCGGACCATGTCCAGGTGCCTGGATCTTGGTGTAACATATGGGCAATATTATGGAGTCTGGTAATAGCTGAATAAACAGACGGTGCGTTATTAGGAATGAAAATGCAGCAACTAGATCCGATGACTCTACATGCCCCGCCCCTATCGGCCAGTATGACGTCAAGGACGAGACGATTCTGGAGCACGACAATTCTCATAAAGGATTGTTCTTCGGTTAAATTACTTAGAGCAGAAGTAGTCTCAGTCACTACTGCTTCGAGTGTTCTGGTTAATCTACGTATCAGTTTACTATTCACAACAGTACCTAAATAGGGAAATACACCTTTATTGATATCTATGTATTGCTCTAGAGCAGTTTCAGTATAATCGACAATCGGGAGATTTCTCTTGTGTCTAGTATGTACTAGGTGGGAATTCCTATGATAGTCAGGTGGGGCTAGAAAAACTGGTGGCAGTAGGAAGGCAATGTAACAGGTTCCCTCCCAATCGAGGGGCAGACGAACATATGCGGTCTGACCACAAACAAAATAAGAATGACGTGAAGCTTTGAAAATAGATTTCCTACTGTCACTATACTTGACAATAGTAGTACAATCACTATGTCCTACATGTACGGAACCATTATTTCGGACACATAATTCACCTTTTACTGGTAGTACTGATATAGCAGGTAAGTCTGGAGTAGAATCAGACTGAACATTCAGGACCATAAAATTCGAAGAATAATTACCCAAATTATAAACTTCATTTTCTAGATCTAACCCTGTTCTGTGGGGAAGACCTTGCTTGTCTGGAAAACATGTACTGTTAAGAAAAGACATATCTGTTGAGGATGACGTTAACGTGGACCATGCTCCACACGAACCATTATGTGAAAATGGATAAGGAAAGAGTGGCAGAACTCCCTTCGGTGTCTGGAAAGGGGGGAGTCGACCACACACCCAACAATTAGTGGCATTGCTGGTCTGGTGTGAATAATGTAACATGCGGATGAAGGAATTATTACGCATAGCAAGACGATATGAGAGTTCATGAGGAGGCAGATCACTAAACGTGTGCTCTACTGTAACATTAGCAGGCTTATTTACATGAGGAACTGGAGAATACAAATAAAAGGCATAACTTGTGCAGGAAATCATAATGCTAAAATATAGCAGAAAACATAAAATAATAATGCAACTTTTAGAGTTCTCACTAACTCTCTCTCTGTGGGGGTCTATTATATACATGTCAGAAACCGGTCTAACC
The DNA here is from genome assembly GCF_964261635.1 of Lissotriton helveticus. Classification (NCBI taxonomy): domain Eukaryota; kingdom Metazoa; phylum Chordata; class Amphibia; order Caudata; family Salamandridae; genus Lissotriton; species Lissotriton helveticus. The sequence goes on along the minus strand of NC_136059.1, from coordinate 994,414,973 downwards.
GTTTCACCTAGGGGAGGACTTAGACAATCAAACTGGCTGACTTATTTTACTAGACCTTAATTTGAGCTTATACTCCTGTTGCGGAGTTTTCTCTAACAGGGAGGGTTCAGTATCATAGTCTTTTGCGGGACAGTCCTTAAGAATAGTACTTTGGCAGTCTTTACAATCCTCAGAAATGCTCTTGGTAACAGGTTTTAGTCCAAAAAATCTTTTCACATGTGACAGGTGAACCCAGCCCTTCCTGCCTTCCAGCTTGACGGCAGTACGGGTGGCCAGGAGGACCTGTTTGGGTTCTTTCCAGCGAGGCTCCAGCGGACTTGAACGATCAAAGTTCCTCACAAGAACCATGCATCCGGGAACGATTTCATGCGGTGCCACCTCGGTATTGTCTGGAAATGCGGCGGCAACCTGTGAACGACAAGAGTGTAGGGCAGAAATCAAGGAAGCTAGGTAATCTGTCAGCATATTACTTGAAACATCGGTAATACTTCGGGGTCTAGGTGTACCCCACATATTAGGGGGGCGGCCGAATACGACCTCGTACGGGGACAGACCTGATCTGGAATGTGCGACCATGCGCATATAAAACAGAGCAACTGGCAGAGCTACTAGCCAGTCCACACCTTTCTCTTTACATACTTTTGCAATTCGAATTTTCAGGGTCTGATTATGTCTCTCTACGAGACCGGCTGCTTCAGGATGGCGTACACAATGGAACTTCCACTGGTACCCTAACAGAAGGGAAATGTGTTTCATAAGCTCAGATGAGAATGGCTGGCCGTTGTCAGAATATACGACCCTAGGGAGTCCATAACGGGGGAAGAATTCACGAACCAACTGCTTGGCAGTGGTCGCGGCTGTGTAATCTGGGACTGGATATGCTTCTGTCCATCTGGACAAAGCGCATACAACTACAAGGACATACTTGAAACCTCGACATCGCTCCATCTGAATATAATCCATTTGGAGGACTTCAAAAGGGTGGTCAGGGGGCTGGAATCCACCTTGTTCCACCGGGACACTTTTACCTGGATTAAACTGGCAACATATCATACAGGTATGGACCTTCTGCTTGGCTGCAGCTCGTAAATGCTTGTTGAACCAAATGTTCTGGATACTGTCTAACATGGCTTTTTCTCCTAAATGTGCTGGACTATGTGCGGTATTGATAATGACTTGAACCATTGAGTCGGGGAGAAACCATGTGGCTCTACCCTTCGTTACCCATCCCTGATCTGTCTGGACCCCTCCTTGTTCGGACCATTTCTTGATTTCATCGGGAGTAGCATGTAACTGGATATCTATGACATCTTGAGTGGGGTCCTTAACTGTCATACAAGTAGTCGGATCTGGAGTATGTGTCTGTGTCGGATTAACTGGAATGTCTGGAGTCTGTGCTGTAAGCTTGGCTGTGCGATCTGCTAGATCGTTACCTTGAGAAATAATATCAGTAACTTTCGTATGTGCTTTGCACTTCATGATAGCAATAGATGTCGGTAAGTGTATGGCATCTAACAGAGCTTGAATAAGGAGACCATGCTGAATCTTGGTTCCATGAGAAGTCATGAAACCTCTCTCCTGCCAGAGTACTCCAAAGTCGTGTACGACTCCAAATGCGTAACGTGAATCTGTGTAAACATTAACTTTCAGGTTCTTGGCGTGTATGCAGGCTTGTGTCAGAGCAACTAGCTCTGCTGCTTGAGCAGACAGGGTGTCAATACGGTGTGTTTCTATAACTTCAGTGTCAGTAGTCACTGCATACGCGGCTACTAGTTCTCCTGTACTTGTTCTCATACATGAACCATCCACATAAAGTGCCAGGTCGGGATCTGGTAATGGAATATCTGTCAGATCTTGTCTTGGCTTTGTCATAATATTAACTACTTCCACACAGTCGTGTGTGGCAGGATTCGAATTAACTGACGGTAACAGTGTAGCAGGATTTAGAACGTTGCAGCGTCTGATTTCTATGTGTGGCTGGAACAGTGTCAATTCATAACCTGTTAAACGTGCAATTGTCAAGTGCTGAGTTTGTGTTCGGTTTAAAAGAACTTCCACGGAGTGTGGAACTTGTACTGTCAAGGAATGTCCTAATACTATGGAATCACCTTGTCTGATAGCTAGTGCTGTGGCTGCAACTGACTTGAGGCACGCAGGCAGAGCCTGGGCTACAGGATCTAGTGTGCTCGAAAAATAAGCACAGGGCTTGTATTGTCCTGCTTGATCTTGTGTGAGAACAGATAATGCTGTACCATCACGTTCTGTGACAAAAAGTGTAAAAGGCTTACTGTAGTTCGGTGTAGCTAGAACAGGAGCTTGGCATAGAGCTTTCTTTAACTCATTGAAACTAAGTGTATGTTCAGATGTCCAAGGGAGGACAGTCGATACGGCTGCCTCCTGTGTCGTTAACTGTATCAGTGGCTTGGCTAGAAATGCATACTGAGGAATCCATTGTCTGCAGTAAGAAGTAAGGCCGATAAAAGCACGTACCTCCTTCTGGGTCTTGGGCTGAGGAAGACTCGCTATTAACTGGATACGGTCTGGTGTCAACTGCCTACCCCACTTGGACAGTAAGTGGCCTAAGTAGATCACTTGCTGGACACAGAATTGAAGCTTTGAAGGAGACACCTTGTGCCCCATCTCGGCAAGGAAATACAAGACTGTAAGTGATGCTCGCTCGCAAGCACGTTCAGAACGGGCTGTGATCAGTAGATCATCGACATACTGGAGCAGGGCAGTGTCAGTTGGCATGTGAATGTTGTCTAGTTGTCTCTTAAGTGCTTGACTGTAAATACTAGGACTTTCTGTGAAACCTTGAGGAGCTCGTGTGAACATATAGCTTCTTCCATTTAAACAAAATCCGAAAAGAAACTGGCTGTCTGGATGAATGGGGACACTGAAAAACGCGTTTTTGATGTCTATGACTGTAAAAAATGAGGCTTCGGAATCAATGGCTGTCAATAGGGAAGAGATATCTGGGACAACTGGGTACTGGGGAATAATACATTTATTAAGTTCTCGAAGATCAATCACTAATCGATATACTGGGGGTGCATTTGGATCAGTACGTTTCATGACTGGAATGATCGGAGAATTACATACATTGGAGTCAGTTTCTACAACTACTCCTTGAGCAATGAGCTCGTCAATAATTTTGGATAAGGCTGCTACAGCCTCAGGTGGCAATCTGTACTGTCTGATTCGTGGTAACACTACACCTGGTTTGAGAGTCACATGATGGGGTGTGATTTGCATATAACCTACATCAGTTGGACCTTGCGCCCATAGATGCTGCGGAACATTGGACAATCTCGGATCAAAATCTCGTAATACATAGTGACCCTTGAAGTCACGTAGGAACAATCGTATTCCTTCTGGGGAGCAGCAAATAACTGCACCTAATTCTTTCAGTGTCTTAATACCTAACAAATTTTCTGGACATGACTTCGTAAGTAACAGATCAGTAGTGCGGGACAATGGACCTACTTCTAGAGTAACTGGCTTAGATATCTCGTTTACAATAGGCTTTCCTGAAAATCCAAGGGAAACATTTCTAGAGCATGAGAGCGGAGCCCCTGGAATCTCGGCGTGACTAATGGTCGTCCTACTTGCCCCTGTATCAATCAGAAACTTTCTGTCTTTCCCTAGTACTTGACTATGAACATAGGGACCCTCTTGATCTACAGGAATCTCGATGAGAGGCAAGCCTACCTCCCTCTCTAGGCTGTTTCATGAATATGGCTGATACTCTGGATACTCGGACTGTGCATACTGGTACATCTGCTGTGTAACATGCTGTGTTGCAGCAATAGGCTGCGGTGCTGGAACTATCTGTTGTGCATTCTGTGGCTGAGAAGTCTGTGAAACTTGTTCTTGTCTAGGCGGACGTGGTCTTTCTTTAGTCTTACCGGTAGCTATATTGTGTTTCAGAACTGCACACTCGTTTATAAAATGACCTGGCTGTTTACAATAATTGCAGGTCCCTTTAACGGGAACTGCAGGATGACTGGCTTGATTCGTACCCCTCTTCTGACTGTCTTGAGGAACAGATTGTGCAACTAGTACTTTCATTTTCGTGTCTTTCATACGTTTTCTTTCGTGATCTTGCTCTTCTCTGATTCTATTCTGGTGATACTGAAGCATCTGTAACATCTGGGACGGAGTACTAGCTTGCCAGGTACTTTCGACTTTCAAAACTCGATTCTTAACTTGTGGACTTGAATCCTCGACTAGTTTAGTAACAAAAAGATGAGGGTATGACTCGCTACTTGTCTTGAGGCCACTGTTAATACTGAAGCATTTCTCAAATCTAGAATAGAAATCACTAGTGTCTTCGTCTTGTTTCTGTTTACAGGCTGAGATTGCATCCCAGTCTTCCTCTTTAGTGGTTAATAATCTGGGCAAAACTTGTATTAACAGTTCTGGTCATTCTTTACATTTATCTCCAAGACCGGTACCTGGTACTCGTATCTTATCTTCAGCTTCTAGAACTGCCCAATCGATCTTTTTCTCTCCCACCTCCCAATCTTTTTCCTTGAGTTTTTCATATACCCCTGCGGGCAACAGGACCTTTAACATTTTAATTATATCTGGATACGTGTATTCTCCCATACGGAGCATGTCTTTTAATTCTCGGTGGAACCCTGCTGGATCTTTGTCATGACAAGGAATTAATTTCTTCATTTCTAAGAGTTCCATCTTTGTAATCGGGGTGTAAACAAACACTCGTTGCATTTCACCACCTGCTGTCCTGACTGGGTGTACTTCTCGTAACGGGTTCTGTCTATCTATGTAAAACGGTTTACTTTCTGGAGGTGAGACATGAACAAAATGCGGGTTCAAGAACATACTATATTTGTGGCGCTGTTCTAGAATAACACTAATTAAATCGGTACCTAGACCTTTCCATCTATACTGGAGTAACTCGTTCAGGACATCATGTAACGGACCTGGATCAGAATGTTGACCTTCATACAATGTAATGAGGTGCTGGATCATATACATACCCACCAGTCGTTGCTCGGCTGGGGGCAGTTTCAGAAACATTTGTGCCACTATTTCATCTGGAAAAGTGGTAGAATCAGTAATCCATCGGATTGCTGATCGGACTAGTTCTTGTTCATGCATAGTACTTAACTCACTGTAACCGATTCGTGATTTCAGAATGTGATCGGTAGCTTGAAATACTTGTTCTAGAGAACCTTGTTCTGGTGCTGGATGATGAAAAACTGACTTGTGTTCTAGACGTAAGTGGCGGTCTGAAAATCTAGATTTTCCTACATACGCTATTCTGGCGGGATTCTCGTCCTCTACCTCTTCAGTAGAAGAGTCATTTTCTTTCTCGCTTACTTGTGCTTCTTTGCGTTTCTCGTGTAACTTTATTATTTCTTTACGGATTTTCTTGTACATACTCTCTATACTACTGATGGTTCTGTGTTTACCCTCGGCTATATTATCACTCCACCTTGTCAGGATTCTCATTTCGGCTGGATCTTTAGTCGGAGAATCTTGTTCTCTTATTAAACAATTAATCAGAAACTTTAATAACATGAGCTGGATCTCAGCTTTCCTTTGAGACATGGCTTCGCCAATACTTTCTGGATCATTCCCTGTACGGATGAAACGATATATTCTGTCTAGATCTCCTTTCATGTCAGGTAGGGTGTCCAAATACCCGGTCACCCGTCTTACACGGATGGAATATATAACTGTACTATCATCACCTGCGACTGGATCATAGCGGCATTCAGTAAGAGCTCGTCGGATATCTGCAACGGACTTATATTTGGGCGTGCGTTGTAACGCACATTCATGTAACTCGGCCAACGTTCTACGTTGGTGTGGTGGCGGGGTACCAGGAGGACCTCCTCCTGCGGCCCCTAAACTAGAATCGTCGACTGATACTCTTCGTGCTGGGAGAGTGGGAAATTGTAATGTAGGCTGGACCGGGGGTACCGTAACAGGTACTCCGGTGTCTGGAGGAGCAGGAATGGCATGATTTACAGGGACTGGCGGAACAGGATTTGCATATTCTGGGACTGTGTCGTCCAAGTAGGACGAGATGAAAATATCAGCTGCGGTCGGTTTGTGACGTAGCTTGGTCGGAACTAATGGTGGCGGAAAATTACTGGATGCCTCCGGGGTCGCTTTTGGCAAGCCCTCGGCAAGAAGAGGATACATACCCTTAATAAGGGCATGCCTCTGTCTGTCTGACTGTTCGGTTTTGACTCGTTCACCTATCTCGATTAATTCCCTTTCTTGGGCTCGTTCTAAGGATTCTCTACTTAGTTCTGACTTTCTGATTTCTTTTTCGGTTCTTTTATGAGATTCTTTGCGCCATAACTCGATGGCATCTTTCTGTGACTGTCTGGCTTTCTTTTTCCATAATGCTTCTTCTACTCGCATGATGCACTCGGCATCCCACGTACCTGATACGGGCCATCTATACTTTTCCTCTAACTGTTTGGTATACTCTACCCATAAATCTAGATATAATATGGCACTTATGCCATGCTTCTGATACATAAAGTGACCTGGACTGTCCCTAGGCGGGACAGGAACTGCTACTTCTAGCAGACCTTTTCTGGTTTTTAACTGACGTAGTTTAGAAAATAAGGGCATGACTGAACTGTAACCTAGACACAATACGTAATTACAATACACAATAAACACGATAATTACTCCACATTCATACCACGACATTAAAATACATGAAAAACATTTAAAATAACAGTTCGAACAGAATACTACCTGGAATACTGAAAACAGAATACATGAATCTTCTCGAGAACAGAACTGACTAGAACAGAAACTAGATGCACTGCTAAAACAGTACGAAACTTACCGGTCTCATAAAGAGACACGTCAGGACCCGCATCCACCGAAGTGGACACTTCGTTTTGGGATCTGTGTACCACCAAACCCCACGGACCAGAGACAATTAGATTGACCCTGTCTAGATACTACCCCAGCAACGGTACTCACCGGGCAGCAAGAACGGAAGGCCTCGGACTGGACTGGACTGCTTCGACGCCGGACGGACGAACTTCGGACTTCAGTTACGGGTGGGCCTCCGGATACCTCGGACCTTGGACTCTCGGCTTGGGCTCTGGTCGGGACTCGCCGCGTTCCTCCACCGCCTCGTCTGGATGCTGGACCGCCACCTCCGTCTCCTCCGTGGGCCTGAGGGATACTTGAAGCAGAAATATCTGCACGTGCACGGTATGGTTCCGTCACGGCTGCAGAGGGTCAGGGGGCCGGCGTGGCTTCACCGGCGCGTGGGGAAAGGGCAAGTCCCTATTCGGGCGCCATTATGTGGTAAATAAATAAATAATACCTCTCTATTTTTGAATGAATATATGAATAACAGATAGCTCAATAAATAAGAGTCAAGATTCGAGGTAGTAGGAGTTTGCAGGTTTAATACAGCATAAAGGACAGGAACAGGACAACCTGCACAGGAATAGGATGGCAGCGCTGCCGGGGGCAGGATCAAGGGAAAGGATAACTTTTAATAACAATGCACAAGCATATATACTAAAACAGTTGCATTACAAGACATACGATAGGCGGAGCAGTGGGTGTGGTCAATAGCAGTCGCGAAAGATAAGGGTGAAAGTAGGTGTAACAGGAGGCGTATACATAGACATGTGATGTAAACGTAACAGAATATGTCATAAATGGGGCGGAAACATGGAGGGGGCTACCTAAGGAGCCGGGACCTCTAACCTAATGGTGCGCGCAAACTGACAATGACGTGTTACTAGGAGAAGCTGGGGGCTATGAACTCTGCGCTAGGAGTAGAGACTGAAGTCTGGAGAGTCAGGGCGACATGTACCTAAACCCTATCTAGTATCTAATGTTTAGAGGACATGTTGATATAAACTAAGAGTCAGGAGGGGAGAGGCTAACAGACTCTAAGACTGGTGCATGCATTATTCTACATGTAGTGCGTGATGAAGAATATTAAATGACCATAAATACAGTATTTCTCTTACATGGAGACGTAAAGGCTAGACGATGACGGAAACTATTGATGCGATTCAGTAGCTTAGGAATGCAGAGAAGGAGGGCTGGACTGATAACTAGAATCATAACATGCTCTTGGCAGACTCGTAGGCAGAGCCAGGCTGAACCGGGCACTGTGAGGCAGGAAGTAAGTGAAGGGTCGAGGATACAGGTGGGGGCTGTATCGCTCCTCAGCGAGGGTTCAGGAGACAGGAGCTGAATCTGGTGTCCGGGCCCTTTTGAGGCCTAGAAACGGGGACTTTACAATGAAATAACGTGCACACTGGGAAACGTGGCAACGTAACTTTACATAGGCCTAATACTCGTAGCTTTCACGAGAACTAGAAACTAGCATACTAGAGATGGACACAACTGTAATTGCGTCTTTAATCAAACATGGGGAATACATATGCATATTAATCATGCACACATAACATAAGATGGGGAACACGTAGGGACACAGAACATGGCAAAATTTACTTTTCCACATTACGATGATCCTGTGTTCCTGCAGACTGAACCGCGTCTTCCTCTTCCTCCTCTCCTTGGCTTTCCCCGACCCTGAGGTTCCTTGCTGGTCATCTGTGGGGCTTGTGGGGTTCACGCTGTCCTCTGCACTCGGTCCGGGTGCATCCATAGTGCTACGCAGTTTATTTATTTTGTGCCTTTTTTTGTTCTGCTTTTATAGTGCATTTTCCTGCATGACGCGCGGGAATTGCAGGGCTCTCTCTGGTTATGGCTGATTTTTGTATTGCGGTTTGCCACATTGCGACTTTTTTTGCGTTTCCAGTTTTTTTGGCGTTGCGTAAATTTTATCGCGGTCATTTGGCACATGATCATGAGACTATCACAAGGTGCCGCTGGGTTGAGAATACAATATTAACATGGTATTATTTTGTCGCCATAGACTGCGATGTGCAAAGTTGCGTTAAGCTCATTTTGTGATAATTATCACACGTTCTTGAGAATATCCCCCAATGAATGCATAAATTGTTTTGAAGGATTGGCACAGGAAGAATATAACATAATTTTGGAACTCCTGTATTGCACATGGCACTTTCTGTGAAGTGCATTTTTATTAACGTTTGAAACTCTTTGGATATTCTACTATGGAAGGCTTATTCTATTTATTGTTACCTTTTGTTCTAACGCTACATACTGAAAATATTTTTAAGTGTTGTGATGATATTGTGAAGATTTTAACTAATCCAACAATAAACTACTTACTATTGATTCGATATTTTTCCTAATTCTCTGGAAATATGAAAGCAATCTGTAACATATTTTTTATCAAATATCACCCTCTGTATTGTGGCAGCTTTATGTAAAGAGGTTTTTTGTAATATTTCAGTTAAACATAAACGAAACTTGCAAAAGCATTACATTTGCCATTAAAATGGATAATTTCTCAATGTTGATTGTATTCTATATTGCATCCAAATTTAGTAAGATAGAGCTACTTTTGTGCAAACTAACATTTTAATCAAAAACAACAATGCCCTCGCACACAACATTCAAGGTATTCAAACAGTTAATGCAACCATATATAGAGATTCTCAATCAAGAGCCCAATTAAGACAATTGCAATCTTGTTCGACTTCTTTGTGAGTTAGATGTAGATTTATTGGTTCCACAACCAGCCGACACGTGTTTCGTCGCGTGGGAACAAATCACTGCGACTCCTCAGGGCTGGGAAAAAATACAAATAGTATAGATATGGAACACTACTTCTATTGTGTAATAGATATAACATATTAAAAAAAAACATTTCTAATGATATACTATAAAAAGTGCAAAATGGGTATGCATGGTGATTGGAGTGTTAAGCAAAAAAGGGGAAAGAGTCAAAGATCCCTTACTTAATCCTTTTAGCTTATCGGAATCCGTGACAATAGTGACAATATGGAGAAATGAAGACATATTGTCTATTAAAACTTCATTCAATACAAAACGAATTCTCATTTTCAATCTAATCGTTCACAGAACATAGTATTACTATCAGAAAATTGTAGGTTCACACGTGTAAAGAAAATGGCTATCAAAATAGCAAGAGCGAAGAGAGGAGAACACCACAGAAAGCCTAATGTGACGGCGTGGCATGCACTTCAATAGTCGTTATTGTGATCAAAATCGTGAATATAATGCATGCAGACCCCGTATTGGCCAACAATAATGAATCAGTTGTTGGCACATTCTATATTTCGCATACCTTAAGACACGACCTAGTGTCATATAGGTCTGGCGTAATGTGTCTAGGTAGTCAGAATGCTGCGGTAGAGAAGAGGTCTAATCCGTTCGCCCTTCCGCACCGCACCCTAAACTTATCATCCTATAACCAAACGTACACACTAGGTAGTGCGCCCAGCCTTTCTGAAACGCTAAAAAACCCCAACTGTTGTGTTATAACATGTTAATCAGTCTGGCTGACCGGGAAGCCAAAACAGCTGAATCTAGATGTGTAATTCTCAAGTTAAAGGGGAGTAAGGTGATGATGGACTTATGAGGGCAGGACGGTAGAGCAAGATGGCTTGAAGAAGGAGAAGCTTTGATTAGCTATATGTCAGGGTAGGGCTAAAGTGTAGGCTGTTGTTTTGCTCTCTCAGTGAGCTTTTCTGATTTCTGAAGGAGGTTGTGGGTAGAGGTATTGAGATGGGGCTTAGTTAGTGGGTAGTTTCAGTAGTTTCTGAGATCCTTTCTAATGCACTATAAGCCTAAAGTACTAAATTATTGATTTGACTGAGTGGATGGCGGGGAATGGATTGATCTGACAGATGTTGAGAGGGTGACAGAGGGTAGAGGTGGCAAATGATGTGGAAAAGTGTAATAAATATTTGTGACTTTGTGACTTTGTTCTCATGCAGAAAGGAGATGGTCTAAAGGAGCTCTTGAGAACGTTCTTTCAAATGACTTATCATTTTCTGCTGGTGGAAATACCTTTGAACATATATTCTTATTTTACAACTATCCAGACATTCTGAATAAACTACTGATCTGTTTCCTCTTATTAGTGATATATTTGGAAGTAAACCTTCCTGTGTGGGTTTCTATTTAAATTATGTAACCCTTTCTCTGCTAGGCCTTTTCACCCCATGTGCTAAGACTTTTTCTGGCTATTTAGGAAAGTTTGCGATTAGGCCCCAGTAACTTTTGTCCTCATAAGGTATCCACGCGAAATTTGTGTCCTTATCTTCCAACATCATGGGGATTTTAAAGGTACCCAGGGTTTGTGGATTCCCTGGAGGGGACTGAGAAATTGACCAAAATACAGCTAAATTGTGTTTTTGGGGGGAAAAATAAGGAAAAAGTGCTGCAGAAGAAAGAGTCTGTTTTCCCCTGCAAATACTATCAACAAGGGGTTTGTGGTGCTGAAATCACCATCTTCCCATCTTTCAAGGAGAGGCAGACTTTTGTCAAAAAACAAACATTTTCTACACTGTTTTGGCATTTCATGGGACATACCCTATTTTTGCTACTTTTTGTGCTTTCAACCTCCCTCCAGTTAGTGGTAGAAATGGGTGTGAAAGCAATACTGGATCCCGGACGGCTATATATTTATGAATTCAGCAAGTGGTCATTTGTGTAGCTCCTTCAAGGTTTATTTTATAGAAAGTAATAGTTAAAAGTAAGAAATATTGAAAATGTTTTTTAAAAAACAGCAACTTGTGCCACAGTTTTCACCTGTAACTTCTTCTTAGTATGACAGATGTTTATAAGCAATACACCATTACATTTGCTGGACCCTTCTGGTTGTGAGGATATATAGGACATGTAGCTTCGCTAAGGACCAGAGGAACCCAGAGCCAATAACTGAGCTGCGTGTTGCAATTTTTTTTCATTGTGTACAAGGTACATATCAATTCATTTGGTAAAATATAAAGACTGAAATGGGAACTAAATATAGAGTTTAGAAGCAGTTGTTTTTGCACAGCTCCTAAATTGTGTGTACCCATACTAGCATGTGAATTATAGGACATTTTTTCAAAGTGACTTCTTTTTTTTACACATTGTCTTACATTTGGAAGGCAGAAATGCATAGAAAGTCAATAGGTAATAACAGTTGGGATACTCAGTTTCCCTAAGTCTCCCGATAAAAATTGTACCTCACTTGTCTGGGCAGGCCAAGTGGCCGCGACAGGAAATGGGCCAAAATGCAACATGGACACACCACATTTTTACAGTGATAACTGACCCTTTTTTGCAAAGTGTCTAACTGTGGATTTTGAATCCCTATTCTGCCGGCACGGAGGGAAACCTAGCAATCCTATATATTTTTGAAAACTAGACACCCATGGAAATCCAGGATGGGGTGACTTGTGTGGCTCTCACCAGGTTCTGTTACCCAGAATCCCTTGCAAACCTCAAACTTTGCCCAAAAAAACACATTTTCCACACATTTCTGTGATGGAAAGTTCTGGAATCTGTGTGGATCCACACAATTTCACCCACAGATGCACCTCCTGTGGGGCGTCTGAAGTTTCTTCACTGCACTGTGAAAGGAAAGGAGAAGTCTGGTAAGCAGAGTGCTTCAGAACTGGTTTGGACTGGGCAGAGGGCGCATTCCCCCCTCGGAGAACAAAGGATTTTGGGGTATAAATATTGGGACCCTGATCCCAAGAAATTTTCTCACTTTTGGACAAACAAGAAGAAACCTCTGCTGAGGAGAGGAACCTGAAGAAACTGAGGAGAGACTATTGCTAAGCTGAAGTGCTGCTTAGGGGATTGGCCTGCAGTATTTGCCTTACTGCCAAAGAGAGGAGAAAGGAACTTTGTGTACTTTGCTTTCAACTTGTGAAGGATCTCCAAGAGCTTGGAAAAGAGCTTGCCTCCTGCTGAAGTCTCAGGGACAAGAGACTTCAACAACCAGCTCCCCAGAGTTCTTTTGGAAGGGCCTGCTGCTGTTGTTGGCCTTCTGAGGAACTGCGTATCGCAAGGAGCTGGAAGCGTGACGTAACGAAGAGGAAGCGTGTCACTGTCGCTACTGCTGCCGTCGCACTTCTGAACAAGGGTGTCGCCGCTGGAGTTGTCACACTGCAATGCATCGAGATAAGCGTCTCGCAACAAAGATGAAGCGTGTTGCCGTCGCTGCTGCCTGCCGTCGCACTTCTGAACAAGGGTGGCGCCGCTGTAGTTGTCGCACTGCACCGCATCGTGAGAAGAGTATCACAATGAGGTAGAAGCGTGTCGCCATCGCTGTTGCTGCCGTCGCACTTCTGAACAAGGGTGTCACCGCTGGAACTGTCGCATTGCACAGCTTCGAGGAAAGCGCCTCGCATCCCCCGAGAAGCGCGCCGCCGTCGGAGCTGATGCCGTCGCATTTCTGAACAAGGATGTCGCCACTGTAGTTGTCTCATCGTGCCGAAGCTTCACACAAACGTGGGAGAAGAGTGTCGCAGCTGAAGCTGTTGCCGTCGCACTTCTGAACAAGGGTGTCGCGGCTGCAGTCCACGCATCGAACCGAGAACTTCTCGTATCCCCGGAGAAGCGTGCTGCATCTGGAAGATCTTCATGTCTTTATTTCTTTGCACCGGAACTTTGCCGCATTTCCCTCGCTGCGACATTGCTTGTTGTGGAAGCACAACGCATCGTAAGGTACATTGATGCAAAGTATCGCATCTTAAGAACTGAACTGAACTAAGCTAAACCTACCATTTTAAAGTAACAGTATTGTGTATTTTTGTCGTTTATGGTCTTGTGATAAATCTATATAAAGTATACTTATTCTTATTTTTTATATAAAACCTTGTGTGGTGTCCATCTGTAGTGTTGTCACTGGGTTACTGTATGTGGCCACAAATGCTTTATACACTGCCTCTGGGATAAACCTGTCTGCTCGTGCCAAGCTACCAAGGAGGGGAGCAGGGGTTATTTTAGGAGTGTAATCTCCTTATACTGACTAGAGGCAAGGGTCCCTATTTGTCACAAGTACCTACCTGTGCCAACTAGAGATCCCCAAATCTAACAGTATGTAGCACTTTTGGCATTGTTACCATCCGTGGAACTGGTAGCGCCTAAACATTTACATACCTCTCATCTTTTCTCTCTCTGCTTTAACTAATCTTTCAATAAACATTTGACTAATGGTGATGCCTAGTGGCATTACACACCTGTAGATTAACAACAGGAAACTATCTCCATTCTTAGGTTTGGTTTGATAGCTATTTGTCGATATACCTTAATATGTGAATTTCACTTATCTAGTTATTCATCCAAGAATATTTTTCTGAGATTTCATGCATTTATTTATTTACTATGCATTTTATGGCTTTATATAGCAATACCCAGTTACATGAGGTGTGCTATGTATAGTTCTGTATGTTGTGGTAGTTCTTTAGAAGAAGGACTTAGCTTTATACATTTTCAATGGCCTCTCTGTTTACTACACCTACTTTGTGTGAATGAGTCCACTACACAGTAATAAATTGACATCTAGGTAAGACGAATTTCATAATTGTTACCTGTTGAACTTGGCCCTTTCTTCAGGTTCATCCCCAAACCTTTTGCCTTGACCCTCCTTTTTATTGAACTTTTTTTTATTGGCTTTAGGACTCTGCACACTTTACCACTGCTAACCAGTGCTAAAGTGCTGGTGCTCTTTCCTCTAAGCATGATAAAATTGGTTTACACCCATTTGTCCTATTTAATTTGCTTGTATGTCCCCAGTAAAGTGATACTACAGGTATCCAGGACCTGTAAATTAAATGCTACTAGTGAGTCTGCAGCACTTTGTGCACCCCACTTTAGTAGCCTTTTAAACATGTCTCAGGCCTGCATTGTAGCCTATTTGTGCAGTTGTAACTGCCATTTTACCAGCAAAATTAACCTTTTGCCAGGTCTAAACCTTCTTTTTATAAATACATATAAGCCACCCCTAGGTGTGGGCCGTAAACAGCCCGTATTACAGGATGTGTTGTATTTTTAAAAGTTGGAAATGCACTTTTAAGTTTTACATGTTCTGGTTGTGAAAATCTCTCAAATGTATTTTTCTCTATTACGAGGCCTAACTCTCCCATAGGATAACATTTACATTTAATAAGTGATACCTTTTGTTTGGGAGCAGGTAGGAATTTCATGTTTGGTGTTTGAGTAATTGTAATGAAAATCCTCTCTCATGGTAAAGTCAGATTTTAAATTACAATTTTGAAAACCCCACTTTTAGAAAGTTGTCATTTTCTTGTCCTAGCCATTTAGTGCCTGCAGCCTCTATATCACAATAGAGGGTCTGGGTGTTGGCAGGATGGGCCATTATAACTGGATGAAAGGGGCGGAGCTGTCACCTGTCACCCTTGCACTTCAAAAGAGTCTGCTCAGCTCAAATACAAAGGACTTCACAATAAGCTATTGTGCCCCCAGATAGACTGGGACCAGGGCACCAAGGCAGGAAATTCCAGACACTTCTGTGGGGGAAAACTCCAGGATATTATCCCACTTCAAAGGGAGCACCAGGTATAAAATTGGGTTCCTCAGGCCCACTCTTCAGTACACACCTGGACATGTGGATGCTACGGAGGAAGACCTGCGCTGCAGCCAGAGGGCTACTCTGCTCCTTATGGCTTGTCCGCTGTCTGAGAAGGAAGACAGACCTGCACTCTGTACCCAGGCTGAAGTGACTCTAAGAGCCAACTGACTGACCTACTGTTCTGAGCTGCAGTGCCACATTAAGCTCCAGAGGACACTCTGCAACTTTCCAGCTGACCTACTACAACTGGTGGAGTGAGTTCCTCATCTCCAAGAGGTGCCTCCCTGGTCCCGGAACCTCGGTGTGGCATTGGGTAAGCGTCTCCTTGAAGAACAAGAGAATCTTGAATTTTGGGCTCTTTGAGACTGCAAACCAACCTGTTTCTGCCAAGATCTTGCCACCCAGGACACCTGACAATCCAAAGCTCTATTGAACTGACACTTCATGCTACAGCAACTGATAACGATGATTGGAAACACAAGATCTACTCTTCGCACTGCAGGATTGACAACCCGTGGTGACTGCCAATTTCAAATCTCCAGCAAAGACCATCCGCAATGCCCGATGAGATATTCGCACTACATTGATGACCATAGAAGATGCCCGGCCTGCTGTCCACGCGACAGCGACAGCCTTCTATGATGCTCTCCCTGATCCTCTCGTCCTCCTCCACCATGAACCCGCTAGACTTTAGAAGGTAACTTTTCAGATGGACTAAACTGGTCCCTGTATCCTGCCCACACTCTATTGCGGTCAGCCTGAACTTGTGAATCTCGCATGACCATATAACCAGAAGGGCAGCTTGTGCTTTTATACTTATCTGAAATCTTTAGAATTCCATATCTCTAGCCCTACTGATTGTATTTTTGTCATTTTGGTATACAATTGTTTGTTACATTTTCCTAAATTGGTGTGGGATTTTTCTTGTGTTGTGTGTTCACTTTATTACTGTTTGTGTGCTGTATAAATGCTTTACACATTGCCATTACCTTTTTGTACCATGCTACCAGAGGGTTAAGCACAGGTTAATTTAGTGACTTTCTGTGCTTCACCCTAACAAGGATTGTGGCTGTTGCTTGAGCAGGGTTTTACCTCCCTCAACTGACAACCCGATTTCTCACAGCCGCCTGTACATTTGGACCAGTGAAGAGTAACTAGGGCTTTCTAGAATTAGTCTTAGTGTGGAAAAGCTGAAAACAAACAAACACTACAAAATGCACCAGATCTTGATTAATTTAAGAATGTAGCTAAAGGTGGAGCAGCATGCTGATGAGCAACCACAATATAGGTAGAATATTTCTACAGGAGAATCTGGAAGAAACAGGAATCTAGAAAAAAATCTAGACAAAGATATTAGGAAAATTTAGTAATGAGTGGACAATGAATGCAACGAAAAATACATTTAAATGTGCTGAGGCATATCCCACTCCTATCTCCTTAAATATGTTCTACGGGAATGTGGGGGTCAAAGGAAGTTAGAAATAGCTATCTTGCATTGGGAGACTCCAGGCTACTAGGAAAGGTATCACTCATCTTGGATTGAGAACATCTGACCCCACTTTTTTCCCCAGAAGCCAGTAGAGTCCAAAGTCTACAACATCAAGAAATGTACTAGATTATGTTGGAATTATTGGGCAGAGAGTGAGACGAGTGCTGAATGTCATTGGTGTTTTAAGTAGGCCTGGGCAAAATTTGAATTATGCCTGGGAAGTAGGAGTAATTTCAGTAATTTTGTGTTACTCTTTGGTGTAAAATTACTGAAAATTATGCAATTTTGCCCACTTGCTGCTCGCTGCTGTTGTTCATGATCTGTTGAATTTAGCACTAGTTTTTTATGGCAAAAGGCATCCCCTGGTCCATTTTGGATGCAAAAGTACATCTGCATTAACAAAATAGTACTAAATGCAAGGTTACACTCCATGCGAAATTCCGTATTATCTTGTGTAATTTCACTGTAATTTAGCATAATTATCGTAAAGCAAATTGCACTGATTATGTCCGCCCCCAATTTTAAGGCAGGGGTATAGATTGCTTGAGAGATCTCAGCACTCAACATCTCCTTAATGAAAAAGAAAATCCTTGAGATAACTCAACCCAAGATGCTGCACTCAGCCTAAGATGCTATTACAATGAGGGCGTCACTTACTGTGCTGTGTCCGCGAGAACCACACAGACCAGTGCTGGTGGCTCCACTGCTTCTTTTGGTTCCATGAAATGCCACTGCACTAGTGTGAAAGGTAGCAGATACAAGCATCTGGTGATGATGCCAATTTAATATAGTTGGTCCTCACCAGTCACCCACTCTTGCTTTCTTGTTCAAGCAGTGGTGAATGACTGTGCAGATTGCAAAGGCGGATGCCCTCCCCATTGAAAGGCTGAGAGAGTAGGAGAGGGACCAGAAGGAAAGATAAAGGAAGAGGGCATCCGCAAACATTAGGGAACCCATGTCTGAATAGGGTAGACAAAATACACTCTAACTTTTTTTATTAAGAAAATATCTTAGCTGCACCAGACCTATAAATATGGTCCTGTTTTCCAATCTTTGGCCTGAACCGATTTAACCCATTTCAAACAAATGCACTACAGAGTGTGCATAGGTATCCCAAAAAAGTCACTGATGGTTCATCACCTTCACACTTTTGCATAGATTACACTTTTTCTGTTACCCTCTTAGAAAATTTATCCATTGAGATGAAATGATGGAGAAATTAGCTTCATGTTATCAGAAATGGCTGACATCAGATACTAACCACTAAAAATAGTCAAGGCAATACATTTATGTCACATGTCAATTGTATCGGATTTCAGATAGTGACAAAAACCGGTAACATGTATCCAACCATTTTGTCAAAATGCTTTATGGTCATCGCCATGAAGAGCACGCATCATTACGTGCAATAAACCACGTTTTAAATGTTTACATAAAGGGAAAAAGCACTAAAACCCTCTCTTTGCCTGAATACAATCTCCGTAATTTGATTAATTTAAACAGATTGGAAGTGCAATTGTCATCAACCATATTTCACACAATTATCACAACACGGCGCATGCATATCACCCTATGAGCCATAGTTTTTTAGTTCTAGATTAAAACAGCTGTCCATTGAAAGTGACTAGTTTTCATTTTACCGTCTGGATCTGAAGTCTGACGTCCTTCTTTATTGAGGTCCCTAAAATTCCACGGAATGCATTAGAAACCTGCCTCTGAGGCAGTGCAATTAGACAAAGGTTCAGCTTTGAAAATATGTCGATGAACTAACTGAGCTAGAAGGCATACTGTGGGCCGACATTTACGAGGGCACTGCATGCTGCTTTAAGGGTAACCGAGCTGGCACTGGCATTAAAATACAGAGAATGCAAACATTCGCTCTTCAGAAACCAGATAGAGAGAACACATGGTCACAGCGTCTGTGTCATCTGCGTACAGTCTTTTTATTTCTGCGCAGAAGGCTACTGAAACTGGAAGTCTGATATGTAATAATATAATGAACTTTCTCACAGTTGAACAATAATCAAATGTTCAACAGGGAAGCTAACGTTTACTCAAATAAACCTTTATTTAGTTATGAGGTAAAGCTCGTTTGCAATTCGGCCCAACCCCGCCATTTTAAGGATGTGCAGGCACGTGTGAGGACGGTGTGCTACAGGAGTATGCTGGCTGTGATAGCAATGCTGGTGCGCAACTTTGCAAAGTTTTTTTTGGAACCTTTCTGAAGCTCTTTGAAAATGTCGCACCTTCGCATAGAGATAACAAAACTTTTTTCCTTGGGGCATCCTCGTGAACATTGTATATTTTGTGACACTTTTTTTTTTAAACAAACTTTATTGTTATTATGTAATACAGTGGTATAGGCCATTCAGAAATCTATACACAAATAACCATGGTGCCAAAAATGGCAGCTGAGTCGGTAACCCCCTAGTCGTTGATAATAATCAGGAGTCACCTACTCGACCCAGATCAGGGTACTTATATAACAATTATCCGCAGGGATGCAAAAAAGTTACACAGATCCTGTCTTGACATTAAGGGGAGCCAAACTCACCTCATCGTGTACGTGTGTCCTCAGCCATAACTCAACTTGCCCCCACCCCATCCTCCGTGGTGTCCCCACTCTCTTCCCTGTGAAGTCAGACGGATGGACCAGATGGGAGCAAGACACGTGTCGTCCCTCCTCGTATATGCTCAAGTGTTATCGGTGCTGGATTGCCCCAACGGAGCAGCAGGGGTACAGGATCGCCCCACGGTGCTGCAGTACTTCCATGACCTTGGGGAGGTTAGATCGAGAGGCATAGAAAGGGGGGTGCAGTGGGTGCGGGCTGCCCTGGATGTCATCACTGAGGGGGATGACAAGATGGCAAAAATATGTGTTTGAAACACATATTTTTGCCATTTTGTCAAGTTGGGGTGACAAGTGTCATCACTGAGGGAGGTGACAAAATGGCAATAATATGTGTTTTAAACACGTATGTTTACCATTTTGTCAAGCTGGGGGTGACAAGACATTTTCCGCACCGGGTACCACCTGACCTTGCTACGCCACTGGTAAGATCCCGATCTGCCAACAACTAGTTTATTTTGTGACACTTAGATGCATATATCCATATTTAATTAAAAGAAAAACTTTGCAGAAAAGTTGATGCTTTTTTCCTCACAAAATTTCTAAGTGCCCGGAATGGATGGGAAAAAGTAAACTTATAGAGAAAAATTCTAAAGACATCATTAAGCATAGTATTCTGATGCAATATGTCAGTACCACGAATCACGCTTCGCAGGCTCTGTTTGAATGGACGGAGTTCTACCTGAACAAAAATGAAGTTCCTAAGTGGAGAAAAAGCTTTGCATAACTGCATGTGATGACAACCATGAAACCTTACAATCTATGTTAAGGGAAAATGTTGGGCCTTTACATAACAGCCACACTGCGCCCATTCCAGGAACCGTACCATACTTATGTATCCATATTACTACACACAGCCAACAGTCATTGTTTTTTGTGGTGATTGTTGGCTGCAGTTTTATTACTCATTACATACGTCATATTTGTACAACTCCCCTGGACACCTTCTCGCGCCGGGGACATAAATTATGATCATACATTATCACAATTGGGTATCACTCAGTGTCCTTTGGACATCATGAATCATCAGGTATCATAAATCATTCGGTCACAAATCTGTCATCATTTTGTTGCCATAAATCATTCTGCATGGGCACCATAAATCATCAGCCATAAATCACCGGCTGGTCATAAATCTCTGGTTAGTCTTTTGCTCATTTGCATATCCATGGGTCGTAACTCACCCCAACAGCTCGTAGATTGTTCTTTGTTGTTTTCCACGCCCCTTTGCATGTGGGGGTAGCCTTTCGCTGGAGCCAGGCCCCAACTCGCTACCTTGCTAGTCTCTCCTGCGCCCTGCCATCTGGCGGGGCCTGGGCTGCGAGTGCCGTCTCCGTTTGCTATCCCAATTTTTTGTCTGGCGCACTCCCCCAGCTCCCTGATGTAAAGGTGAGCTGCCCAGGGGGAGCGTCGCCTTATATCCTCTTCCCCATTTTCCCTCTTCTCTTTGTTCTTGGGAAGGGGGAGGAGAGGGGCCTCGGGCACTTTTTGCCAAGTGGCCTTTCCCGGCGGCACAAACTAGCACTAACCGAATCTGTTCCCTGCGGGCTCTGGCGGCCGTTATGGTGCAGGCCCTCGAGGCCCCCTTTGGGGGTGGCCTCTGCTAAAACAGATGAAACTGCACTTTGATTATTTGGTGATGACTGGTTCTGTATATCAGGGCATACCGTTCCAGAGTCAACGCTTTGTGATCCTGATATACTGTATTTGATTAATATATATGGCTTCTTCAATTCTTGCCCAAAGGTTTAAATTACCTATCAACTGTTTTGTTACAAAACACAACCTCTCCTCAAAGGACTAGCTAGTTATGAATGAAAGACCTGGCGAAGTGTGACTGGACAATTTACCCATCAAACAATTGAAGTTACAAATCAAATATTTTACTTGTAACTCTATATTTCTTAGGTAATACAAACTGTGTATATACATTGGAACAAAACATTTGCCTTGCAAATAGACAAAGAATTAAGTATATCAGATACTGACATATGAATGTATAAGTGATATGCGAATGGAATTTTAATAACCATCCAAGTTTTAAACCCATTCAAATTAAGGTAAAAAGAAAAAAGTAAAATAGACATGGGAAATAGAGAGGATTGTATGCGTCTGAACACAAACAAACTTAGAACATTTTATATAAACATGACAATCCGTGCAATATGAAAATTATTCAAAGACTTCCCCAAAAATTATTTCAAATTATATTTTTCTATTATCTCCAAAATGGCTTGAGGTACAGAAGTCAGAGTTACTCCCTTCAAAATAAACTAGTGAGCCAGGAACAAAAATATGAGGTCAGTTTGGACATATCTGGATTTCTTCACATATTTAATAATTTCACCACCCTGTAAATTAGCATGGAAGATGTACCCACAAGAAACTCTTTCGTTTGGTTCCATATCTTCCTTCATTCTTCTTTCCTCTTGTGTCTTCTGCAAATTATCATACATGCTCATGTTGTGCGTCACTCATGTGATCTTATATTGCCACCTTGCTCCTGTCTTTGGAAGGGTGCTGCTAGCATGGGCACAATGCAGTGCTTAATTTGAGCTGGTGGTGCACCGGCACATAATTGCCAACACTGGTGTTTGTGACAGTCGGCCACAAGGTAGTGCTGTCTGGCTAGTTTAGAGATGACCACAACAGGTAATTATTAATTGAATGTATTTTAGAAATGACAATTACCTGCAGACCTAGCACTTCTTATAGCTTTGGAGGCCTAAAATAGTCCTAATTATTACACTTGTAGGACTGTGATGGTTAGTAGTTGTGTTGTTACTATCATCAGCATCATGGCAGGGGCAATGTGTGGTGCAAGCTGCAGTGACCTCCTGACCAGAGCCCTTGCACTTATGTTTTTTTTTACAAATTAAGTAGTGGCACAATGAGTGTATTTTTTCACAGAAATGGTCATGAATTGAGACATTCTGCAACCTTCGTGTGTAAAAATACAGCTTGTAGTTTCTGAAAATCTGACAAGAGGTTGAAATTATGATTAATAAATCTAGAATTGTGACAACATGATGGAAGTATAAAAGGCAATTTCCTGCCCAGCCAGAAACCCATGTTATTGGCCAAATGTGCTATTTTAGAGCATCTGTCAGAGATGTGTGCAATTACTTGACAAAGTCACATTAAAAGTTAAACTGCCTGGGAAAATGACAGAGTCTTTATCTGCAGCAGGCATCATACTGGATAGAAAGTGAAGTTTCTGAGTAATAAAATGGATTAATGAAGATTCTGACAACTCCTTGCTTTTGGGCTGAAGACCTCGGGTGTTGGGTGATGGGAGGATGGTGTTTTACTTGAAGCATTTGGATAAGGATTTCACAACTTTGACAGTAATAATAGGATTGCACATAAATGAGGATAGCATGGCCTTCAATAGGATTACCAATAGTCAGAAGGAAAAACAAAAGACTGAACATGTTAGTAGGATACCACTACTGGCCATCTCCTTTTGTGTATTTAAGATGCAGAGGAGGCAAGGTATGGTCACTGAACTTCTTTACTCCTGTACCTCGAAAGGATATATTGCTTGTGGTAGACTCCATCACCGCACCAAATATAGCAGGACTTTGACTCCGCCAGCGAAGATCGGCATTCATGTTAAATGTTAAATGTCGTATACTTGTAAAGCGCACAGCTGCCCCAGCAAAGGGGCGTCCCGGCGCTGTATACCGCTGGGGAACCCGTCCTGGCTTTCCCTGTGGGATGGTCCCTACTGGGAATCCCCAAGGTGGAGCCAGGCATCCCCGGCGTTGATGGGGCCGTTGTGGAGATTAGGCAAGCTAATGCCCAGAGTTGCCGAGTGGGACCCCAGGTTAGAGTAGGCACCGAAGCGAGAATTGTCGAGTCCGCTGACCCTGGTCCACGACCCTGCCGCGTCGGGAATTGAACCCTGGTCCCGGGCCGACTTCTGCTCCCAAGTCTGCCGCCTCTAACCAGTGAGCCACACCACACCACTCCATTCATGGGATCACAGAAGGGGCAGATGTTGCATAGGCATGTACTGGCTTTATATCTGTTGCTACTGGTGGGAGAAAGTGTAGAGGCAGTAGGGCCCAGGGAAGTTCAGCTCACGGATTCATTAACCCCTACTGCGGTGGCTATTCTGCCGCAGTGCTAAGGGGGCGGGGCGGGCGCGCGGCGGGCGCATGCTGGTGACGGAACCGCTCCGTCACCAGCTGTGGTTGCGCTGTGCTCATGATGGAGCGGTTCCGTCACAGCCCCGCCCGCTCAATGGAATGCTCAGCGCAGGCGCGGAATCTGCACCGCGCAGGCGTGCCGAGCGGGCCGTGACGGAACCGCTCCGTCATCAGCACAGCGCGACCGCAGCTGATGACGGAGTGGTTCCGTCACCAGCAGGGGAGGGGTTAAAGGGTTGGCAGTGGGCACCGCTGTGACACCTACCGTGGCTGCCTTTGAAACCCCTGGCCTCAGAGGTAGCAAGATCAGTGCCAAAAAGACAGGCCCAGCGCTCCCTTAAGGGCGGCTGTGCTCCACCCTCACTTTCTTCTCATTTTTTATTACACTAACGGTGAATTATAGTCTATTATTCACTATTAGAGTAAGAAACAAGTGGAGCATCAGGAGCTGGGATGAGACATCCGGTGGAAGATGATGTAAGTAAAAAGAAAATACGTATGGTATGTGCTTGCCTGTGGGTGAGAGGGTGTGTGTGTTTTTGTGTGTGTGTGCGTGTACACATAAAAGTGAGTGAGAGTCAGTGGCAGGTAATGAGTGAGAATAAGTGAGGTAGAGTGTCAGTGAATATGAGTGAGTCAGAGTTAGTGAGAATGAATGAAAGCAAGAATGATTGTGAGAGTGGGTGAGTGAGAATGAATACAAATTTGT
The DNA here is from genome assembly GCF_964261635.1 of Lissotriton helveticus. Taxonomy (NCBI): domain Eukaryota; kingdom Metazoa; phylum Chordata; class Amphibia; order Caudata; family Salamandridae; genus Lissotriton; species Lissotriton helveticus. Next base: position 994,390,529 of record NC_136059.1, on the reverse strand, counting down.
GTGAGGGATTGTGAGTGAGCATGAGTGAATCAGAGTAAGTGGGAATGATTGAGGAAATTAGTGATTGCATGTGAGTGAGAAAGTCTGAATGATTGAGAGTTAGAGTGAATGTGAGTGAGTGTGAAGGAAGTGGTGATAATGAGTGAGTGATACTGTGTGAGAATAAGTGAGAATGAGTGATAATGAAGAAGTGAGTGCAAGTGAGTATGAGTAAGTATGATTGAAACAACGTAGAAGGAGTGACAGAGTGAGAGAGTGAGTGCAAGAAAGTGAATGAGAATAAATGAGTGCAAATAAGTGAGAAATGATAAGGGAATGTAAGTGAGTGAGAATGAGTCTAAGTGAGAGTGATTTAATGTAAGTAAGAGTAAGTGAGAATGTGGTGTTATACTTGCGAATCTCCCATTGGCCTTGGCATCCTGAAGGTAATTGTTGGCTTATAAAGGCACCAAGGTCAGAATACTGCAACTGGTATACTGGAGGCGCTTGTTAGCATGACAGGCACCTGCGAACAAATACTGCGACTGGTATACTGGTGGTATTTCCTGGCATACTGAGCACCTTTGGTAATATACTCGTACTGGCATACCGGAGAAAGTTGGCATATGAAGCACCCAAGGGAAAATGATTCCACTGGTGTACTTTAGGAAATTCCCAGAATTGGGACCACCTGTTGGAAAATACTGGCACTAGCTCACTCAAAGTACTTCTCGGCATAAGGAAGGAAAACCATTGCATGTGGGAAGGGCCAATAATAACAAAATATTTGCCCTGACATACTAGAGGCAACTTTAACATTAGGCATATCCCAAGGAATATGGAAGGCATTAATTTAATAACGTTGACACTGGCATATTACATGGAAGTTTAGGCATAAGGAGGCACCCCTGGCATATGAGGGGCACCGATGATGGCAAAATAATGGACCTGCCACAATGAAATACATTTTTGACATAGTAAGGCACCCAGAGTAAATTTTGAGAACAATGGGGTGGCCTACTCAGGAAAAGTCAGGTTAAACTGACTCTACAACCTGTGGCGGGGTTTGAGTACGAATGTACACCCTTTAAGAATTAATGGCTTTTCAGCAGATTTAGGACAACATTCTGCTTTCAAATACACTATTTTATCCCATTTATTCAAAGTTTTCTTGGAAGCCCTTCTTAAAGGCGGTCTGGTTCGCTCCAATTCAGGGCAAGCATTATGTCCAACCATTTCCAAAAATCAATTCAGTGCCTTAATATAGGTGTTTTCTAAATTTGACATTTGCTTGTGTTGTGTGATATTAATCATGTAGTTATTATGGGACTTCAGCTATGTCAGTTATTATGATGTCTTAAGAGTTATGGTCATGTGACATCACTTCCTGCGGACATTCAAGATCAAAGGTCATATGATATCAGTTCCTGTGTTGTCATGTTATGTTATGTTATGTTATTAGTTTTTATATCGCGCACAGCTGCCCCAGCGAAGGGGCGTCCTGGCGCGTGAACAGGTACTGGAACATAACACAGAACAAGTAAAAGGACCCTAGGCGGGTACAGAAAACAAGAAAGTTTTGATCATACGTCTAAAAACAGTGAGATTATTCAACGCACGGATGTGCACCGGGAGAGCATTCCACAAACCAGCAGCAAGTACTCGATAAGAGCGGCCACCCATCCTACTGAGTTTAAAACGGGGGCAGAGCGCAAGATGGAGAGCCTCCGATCTCAAGGACCTCAACGGGATGTAGGGAATAAGCAAGTTCGCAAGTGCCGGCGGCGAAGAAAGATTCAGGATTCTAAAGGCCAAGCATAGCGACTTGAACTTAATTCTTTGCCTAACCGGCAGCCAATGTAGTGCAGAGATTGTGCTGGACACTGAGCAATGTTTGGGAAGGCCAACAATGGCCGAGCCGCAGCATTCTGTACCCTTTGAAGTCTAGATGCTTCGGCCTGATTAATCCCCAACAGCAGCACACTGCCGTAGTCCAGCCGAGATAGAACCGTGGCTTGAACCACGAGCTGCCGGGTGGAAGAATCGAAAAACTTGAGGACAGGTCTAAGGCCTCGCAAAATACCATAACAGGTAGCTGCGACCTTCTTCGTGTGACTCGAGAAAGAAAGGGCCGAGTCCATCCAAATTCCTAGATTCTTTACCTCGGAAACAGGAACAGGAGTGACGCCCAGTTCAGGCGGCCACCACTGATCTCCCCAGAGCTCTGCATGTTTCCCCAACACCATAACTTCAGTTTTTTGGGCGTTCAGTTGTAAGCAATTGGATCTCAGCCAATTTGCTACGGCCAAAAGTCCTGCTCTGAATCATTAAGGTCAAAGGGTGTGTGATGTCACTTCCACTCCCCTTGACATTTTGCTGAACAACGTCATTGGTTGAACTTTGGCAGAGGAGGTGAAATACCTTACTACCCCGTGGGAGAAACGAATACACCATGCAACCACGGAGCTACACTTGTAAGGCAGCAAAAACCGATAACAATGCACTTCAGTAATAATCCCAAAGCGACGCACATCACCGCCGTTTATGAATTTGGGATGTTTAACTTTTCATGCTTTTTAAACTTTTACATTACAGCTAAAATCATATATACTGCTGAACACTTGTTTCTGCCTAAAACAAATCCTAGCACTAACAGTAATGGTAGGGTGTTCCTACCTGTATGGAATGCTCCCGCATATTGCGATTTTTGTCATAAAAAGCCTCATTAATTTTTTTGCACTAAGCCAATAGCTGCTCCATGGAAGCTTCCCATTGGTTACTTCCAGTGAATGTTCAGGGTCATGGGACTGTCTCCGCCTAGCCGTTGTCACCTGTTGCCCTAGTGTGTCATGTCAATGGACAGCCCATTCATTACACACTGTCGTACCCACTTTTCCATCGCCCATAAAGTTGTTTCAGCTTAAACACACGAGCGCTGAAAGGTCAATCTTTTATCTAATGTTATGGTAAATTCTCCAGGAAAAATAGTGGTATTTATCGCCTCCATTGGTACTATGGCGTGTGATTTGGGAGAAATAATAAATCAGCAGTAACCTGCTCTCATGCTCAACGCTGCGTTTCCGACGGGTACCATGCCTTCGCTACAAAATTATCTCTAGAATGCTACTCGCCTTTCTTTTATAGAGTCTATCTCCTGGTGTAACTGTATACTGTTCTTTCATAGACTCACAATTCATGCAGTTAGAGAATGAATACAATTCAGTGAGACTTCCTTTCCATAATAAATGCAGTGGCGGCCTCTAGCGGTTCAATCGAGAACATGCGATGTAGCTGACACTTATACAGAGGGTCCCCCGGTATAAGTGTGCTGCCCTGATACGAAAACAATTACAGCCATCAGGAACCGCGCATTTACACTTGATTTAGCCGCTTAATCTAGTGATAGCTAGATGAAATGCCTGGACCGGACGTGAAGGATTGAAATCGGTGACTATGCACCTCAAACGAAGCAAGCACAAATGAGGGCTTAATGACAGCATTAATCTGTTTCTCCATGAACAGATCTTTGTCCGAGGATATCACAGAATTCGTGGGCCAGAGCTTTTGATGATACAGGGGGAAGAAGGGCTGAGTGGAGCGAAGAATGTATAGCAGATAGTAAAAAATCTGTTTCTGGTGGAATTATTTTTAAATACCTAAACAACATCCATACCTTATGGAGGGACGACCTTTGGAAGGAGAGTCCCGGGAAATAATGAAAGGTCTTTGTCAGAAACTAGGATATTAATTTGAGAAGGCTCTACCTCTAACATCTGAATAATAATGTGGTTAGGTCACAACATAGTTCAAAGAGCTTAACCAGTGTAGCCATGGTACAAGCAGCAGCAGTTCCCCAGAGAGATAAATGTTAATGTGAAGCATTACCAGTCAACACTAAAATTAACAAAACAACACAATTAAAATTTGCCAAAAATTTAGAAAATTCAATATGTAAAAAACAGAAAAAAATAGTTACAATTGTTTTAGGGGAAGCATCAGTATCATTTTTAGGTCGAGTGTAGGCAGCTCACATGCGCTGTCTGCAAAGCCTGTTGTAACACCTATACAGAGTATAATCCTGCCTGCTGCTTGCCATTGGTTCCCTCCGGCATTGCTCTGCTTTCCTGGCTACTTATTAGCTGGCGTTCCCAATACGTCAATATTGTTTTATGGCAAGGCGCACCGGCCTATTACAGTTTAGTTACCATGTAGGTCTGTATCTTTCATTTAGGGACTACTTTGTTTTTTTTAAAACCTCAATGGCGCCTGCTTCACGGACTGCCATGTGCATAAGTTTAATATGCATGGGCGCCACACTTCATGTTGTAGGATGGCACCTGCTTTCATCATTACTTTTTTATTACCATGGCGGCCACTTCACGGAACGCCATGAGACTAACGTTTATGTGCACGGGTGCCGTGCTTTGTTTAAGCATGGTGCCCGCTTTCATAGTTTTCCTTTAGTTGTTTATATATGCTGTTGAACCTCTAAAACCGTGAAGCACTAGGCAAAACCTGTAATAGGTGCAGTATCTGGAGAGCAGTAGGCGTCCGCATTGCACATCTTTCAAGCCCAAGTGATGATGCTGCGGATTATCATATTTATTGTGAGCCTGTTACCAGTACTCCTAAATAACTAGCAGCTTTACATCGTTGCTTCAGTCTGAAGTGTATAAGGGGATGAACCTATTATGTTTGTCCCTGATTGTGTTGTGTGTGTCGCGCTCCAATGAATGTCTTACTTCCCTCTGGATTAAGAAGAAAATTTGTAATTTGTATTGGTCAGTAAATCTGAAGGTCCCGGAAAACCACGGCCTCCTGAAAGGGAAACTGCGTTAGCTCTTTATTAATCCACGTCTCACAGGCAAGAATAGTTCAACATTTATGTGTCTAAAATGGTGAGATGCACCCTCTGTTTATACATGTATCCTCATAGTCATGCCAAAATGATAATTAATGAGCACTTGACACACATGCTAATCTATTGGTGAATTTGAATGTTTCCCATTTGTGGTCAACGTTCTTGTTCAATTACTCCTTGCTAATTGCCACACGACTCGGTGCCTCGCATCTAGAAGTGATATGAAAAATAATAGTGGATTTTTTTATGAAGCATTTTATTGGAATTTATAACTCACAAATGCAGTAAGGCAGCACGATTATCATTTAGGTGGTTTAGGAAAAATCAAAGTTGGAGGCGGGCTCAGGATTTTGGATCTTGCATTCCACTTCCAGTACATTTCCACACAGTAAGTACAGCAACATAGCATCATGATCCATCATGTATGTCACTACACTAGTCTCCTAATCTGTATCATGGCTGTAAACATCATGTGGGTACAATCGGCCATTGGTCAGTGTACGCCATTCGTTCAGATCTTCATTTTACACCGATGTTCTGTTCCTCTGCCTATTAACCCGTTCCGTGCTGCCGTCGGCCATTGGCTAATGGCAGCACTACCTCCCCAGTGCTGCCGTGGCCAATGGCCGACACAGCCCGCCCATTTTGCGGAAGTGCCGCACTTCCGCAAAATTGCGGCCGCCGTTAAGGCGTTAAAGCGCATCTTTACTCCATAAGACTAGTGAGGATTGCTTTATCAGCAAGCACAGGGCTGTGACCTAGTGACGACCTTCCCCTTCCGGGGCAGCTGATATAGAGTCAGTAAGCAATGTGTGTGCAATCGCCCCGGTCACCTTTCCCACCAGTGCATTAGGTCTACCCAATGTGTAGCAACCGTTGGACAGGTTCATATCACCGGTAAAAATTTAAACTACACCATAACTCCTCCTAGCCTCTCCAACATCTACACCATGCGTTTGTACGAGGCAGGTATGTCTTTTGTAATGAAGTGTCTGTAAGATAATATCTCTGTAGGATATTAAGGTCTGTGCGTTTAAAAAGGAAATTGCTATATTATTTGGTTACATAAACGAATGGCTTTTACCAAACTTTATCTGTCAGAGGTCTGTTGCAGCTATGAGATCATATGGACCTGAACTACACAGGTCTTCACAGGAGTAAGAATACCACTCCAGCAAAAATACACAGAGTGGGCGAGGTTAATCACGGGAAGTTGTTCCAGAGAATCATGGGCGTAGAGCAAGGCCCTTTTTTTTGCTTTTTTCGGTCTCGTCTAGGCAGCGTGGAATCGGAACTGCCATTTTTACTCCCAGTGCTACAGCATAATTCCAGGTGTACTACATTTAAAAAAACACAACAGAGTTCCTTATTTTATTATGGGGTGGGAAGATTAAATAAATTAGTCTGGTGAAACTAGTTTTGCAGTACAGTTTTCGGGGCAAAACCCACACACTGTGGCACTGAATGGCACCAAACAGATTCATAGTACAAGCAAAGTGAGGATCCATAAAAAGGCTAAAAACAGATTAAGTATGCAGAAAAAGTGGAATCCCTACAGTCCAATTTAGTCAAGAGATCTGTGTCATTGGTGTCCACTTAAGACTGCAGGGGCGGCTACTCCATGTGGGCAGAGGAGCATCACCCTACTGCTTTCTCGCAATGTCAGAAGCAGAAACATAAAATGGCATTATAAATTCTATTTTATGTTTCTGCTTCTCTCACTGCGAGAAGCAGAAAGGTTTGGTTGGGGGGGGGTGGTAGGCTCAAGGGCAGGGAAGGAGTGGCTTGCCCAATGCTGCGGGCCCTAACTGTTTGGTTGGCCCTCAGGGCCATCTACCTTTTCGCCATGTAGGCTGCATGCAGCTTACATGGAGAAAATGGCCTCCTCATAGACGCCTTTGTGGTTGGCGTCCCAACCAATCGTTAGCAAACATTATTAGGGATCACGGTTTCCTACCTATTTCCTACGCAGATGACACACAAATATTGGTGGAAATATCCAATAACACCTCATAGACGTCCGGTAAATTCCGGCTTTGTATGAATCAGGCCAGCCTCTGGATGCAAGCTAACTGCTTGAAATTAAATGGAGAGAATTCCGAGGTCATGCAGCTGGGAGCCGACACTAAGATCTGGTCACCTAATTGGTGGCCTGACGGCTTAGGCAACTGTCCTTTACCTGTGGACAGCGTAAGGAACCTTGGATTCATGTTCGATTCCAAACTCACGTTTAAGGCCCAAATGAACAAACTCGCCTCCTCGGTCTGGTTCACCTTGTAGCTAATTCGAAAACTACTGCCTTACATCCCTCCTGACGCCTGTAAAACACTGGTAACCATGCTGGCCCTTTCCAAAATGGATTATGGTAACGCCTTATTTGCTGGGCTCCAAAAACAGCTCCTCTTAAAACTTCAGCGGCTGCAGAATGCGGCGGCCCGGCTGATACTGAACATCCACAGGTTTGAGACGGTGGCATCTAAACTTAGAAGTTTACACTGGCTACCGGTTGAGAAAAGAATCCAAGTTAAGCTAGCATGTCTGGCATATAAATCTATGCATGGGTCAGATTCGCATTTTTTTAAAACAAACATGGCACCGTACATCCCAGCTAGGACGCTAAGATCCAGCAGTGCTAACCTCCTCCGTACCCCCGATTTAAACAACTAAGATGGGGGGGAGAGGTTTTTTACTGCACTCAGCGATAACCTGGAACAAACTTCCTGCAGAAATAAAAAACAGCTCATCTCTGCTAGCTTTTAGAAAGAGCTTAAAGACCTGGCTCTTCTCTGGGTAGCCTGGCCCAGATTTCCGCAAAATACCCCCGGATCCTCTCCGCTCAAACAGTCTCAGTCATTTCAGCGCCAAGACGCCCGCAGGCATTTGTGCGCTCTACAAATCCGATAATCAAATCAAACAAATCAAATCAACGCTGCCATTGCAGTGTTGTGGTTGGCTTAGTGGAGGGGAGGGAGGCTGCCTGCTTCCTGTTCCTGCAGAGGCAGGAAGGCAGGAGCAGAACGAGCAGTGACGACGCGGGACCTGGGAAAAGTAAGATTTTTTTAAAAACAACCTCCCCTTGTGACTTCCCTTGCAACCACTCGCCTGTACCTCGTGACCACTCGCGCCTCCCCCACCTCCTACCCCCGCGCAACCACACCCCCGCCCCCGACTGAAAGACTGGATATGATACTGTTGTAGAACTCTTGACAAATGGGCTAAATACAGACTTAAAAATAGCAGTAACAGCATGGAACCCTGGAAATGCCTCTTGGAATCTGTTTGGAAAAAGATTGGAACGTTGGTAAGAGATGACATGCTTTTAGGTGAATGATCAAGAGGGGGCAATCAGTGGGGTAAAAGTAAATACTAAATCTTTGTGGATTAGTGCCCTGAAACCGCCGCAATCTACCTCGTGTGTCAGGTCATTCAAGATAGCCAGTACCACTAGCTCAGTCCTCATGCTGGTCCTGAAACCGGTTTGCTTGGAATCAAAAAAGAGATGTCTTCATAAAAGGCTTGAAGCTGGCTCATTGGCCATTGGTAAATTTAAATGACTTAGGTATAGAAAGAAGCTGGGAAACTGGCTGAAAGCTTCCGAAATCTGCTGGGTCTAGATTTGTCTATTTCCAAGCCTTAGACTACCTCCTGGACCCATGAGGCATTGAACAGCTCCGCTTCTGGAGGAGCACTAGCTGGAAGAAGGGTTTGAGGGTACCTTTTATGCCTGCATCCCATTTTCTGGTGTCATATAATTAAACTCTCTTTGTTTTGCTCATGTCTGGAGGAGGAGCCATTGGGACACATTTCTGTGGCCTGTACTCTGAATGATGTATAGCAGAGCACAAGACAGGCATGTAAGAGTGAGAGAGACAGTGTTAAAAATGTACACCTGTACACTGTGAGCCTATGAATATCTTTGAAGTATAGCAGTTTCTGCAGCTAGTCATATTCACATGTATGAATCAGAAGAAGAATGAAGATGAGGATTTCCAGAGTTGACCAGTCAGTTTAGGGCCGGACTGAGAACAGCAACCAGCCCTGGCTGATTGCTGATGGAACGGCCCTAGGAGTGGGAGTGGCAGCCGTGGCCCGTGGAGGGAGTTTCAGTGGGGCAGAGAAGCGGGGGAGGGGCAGGGTGGGGGGTGCTAAAAACCGGAGTATGGATAATTGAAGGTAAGTAAACAATTTAATTAATAAAACGAATTTCGTAGCTCGCCCTGCATCGCATTTTGCGATGCAGGGCGCTACTAAATTTGTTTTAATAATTAAATTGTTTACTTACCTTCAATTATCCATACTCCGGTTTTTAGCACCCCCCATCCTGCCCCTCCCCGCCTCTCCGCCCCACCATAACTCCCTCCACGGGCCGTGGCTGGGGGGTGGTGGTGGGTGGGGGACTGCTAGCAAGAAGCACTTGCTGTTAAACCGGCATCCCGTGACAACACCAGCGCCTCTGGGCACAAAACTGGTCCTTACCCCTCCGGCCCACCTGGGAAATGCCCAGTGCCCACTACCGCCAGTCCGACCCTGAGCCAGATGTGGGACCAGACAAGATCAAGCAATGAAAGAGACACAAAATACCATGGCCCCGGGGGATTTTCCTTAGTAACCTCGGTGCACTGGCTAAAAATGGAAGGTGATTTAAACCAGCAGCATGGGTCTTCGTTTCGTCTGAGAAGTAATGAAGGAAAGTTTAGTCTTGTGTCACTTATCCTCGAAATACTTAAAGGCATCCAAGATTTAATTTCTCTTGGCAAAGTTTTAGGGAACACAACTGTTCCCATTCACTATTTGTCATAAGCAAAGTTTGACAAAGGATAAATATTATCCATTTAATTTAGAATTTCAGCCATTTCCACAGGCTGTAACCGTTGATGTGAAAATGTGAAATGCTTCTGGGCCTCTTACTAGATGTTTCAATCTGTAAACCAGGTGTGTGGCTTGTGTGTAGGAGTGTGCGTGTGTGGTATGTGAATGCAGTGTGCTGTGGGTTCGTGTACCTGTTGCAGTCTTTGACACAGCAGTGAATCTAACCTGATAATTTTTTGTAAGCCAGGTAACTTAGTATTATATTTTTTCTAGCAGCTTTTTATCTATGTTTCCATACTTAGTTTTCTATCCTATGCTGATATTTTTGAAAATTAATTTGTTGACGTATACCGCGACATACATGATAAGACCTTCATTCAAAACTCCCGAGTTCTGGGCAAATATATATCAGCATTTCAATTAGATAACATTTACATTCTTGCATTTCTCTGGTAGCATGTGTTGTGTTCAACAATGGATATTTACGTAATTTACATCCACCAGTGTCATATGTTGCCTAGGGTATCAGTATCTATCCTCTATCCGTGATAACGTTTGTTTCTTCTGACCAATCATGAATACTTTCTTAATTTTCTAGTTTGTTTTTTTCTGTTACAGTTTCATCTAAATATATTTGTAATAGTTTCCCACTACCTAATCTCACGTCTGAAAATGCAAATACATATGTATAGTACAGACTGTTGACCCACTGGACAGGACCTTCCTTACCTCTGGTAACAATGTTGGGCAAGTTTTGGACTAGATGGAAAACATTCATGCTTATCGACCTTTTATGTCCACAGATTATATTTATATGTAGGTTTTATGTTAACAAATTGCATATACCACTGTGCAGCATGCATAATCATCTAGGAATGAAAAGCTCAGGAATAAATTATTGCTAAATTCACGACAAACTACAGAACATTCTCCTACACAAAGCCATGGCCCACTGAAGAAATGTCTTATTACTGTGAACTATTATCTGTTACAGCAGTATGTCTAACGAATTGCTCATCTTTATAACTTCCCTCCCCATAGCACAAAAAATAGATCCTTCTCGTGAGGGAGTCAGGAAGGATTTACAGTACCCCATTGACCTTCTCGTTGCCTTGGTTTTAGGTGTAACTCAAGTCACCAGTGTGGGCGGCTTCCGTGACGTCAAACTTCACCCCTCAGAGTGACACAGCTGTCTAATCAGCTGCTTGAACGAGTGGGAAGATGCAAGAAACAGACGCGCCATTAACTATTTCCTTATTTCAGGGGAGGGCCTCGTGCCACGAAATCCAAGCCTTGTCAGGTGACGGATAACTGTCCTGAAGTTCAGTGAGACACAGGATACACTGGAGAAGAATAGCGAAGTCTGCATTATAAGACACGTGGTGCTTTTATACATCAAACATGGTGGTATTCAGGCGCCTCAGGAATGGCGCAGCCGCCTCAAGAATGACGCGGCACGTAGACCAATCCAGGACAGAAAAGCAACACTGTCACGTTGAAGTGGAATGCCCCAAAATAGTACGGCGTTGTAGCCCATATGTACACTTTTCAGATTCAATTCAAGCAAAATATTAGCTCGTTATGATATAAATGTAGACACAATAGCACACAGATGCAATTACGTGAGGGCTGTTTTGGATTGCAGAAGGCCATTATTAACTTTCTTTGACTTCTTAACATTTACATTTCTGTGATATGATTGCTAAGCCAGGCTTTGACAGTATCATGTGGGCGTTTCATACTCATCCGAGAGGGCAGCCGCACGCTTATTATACAAATTAGACGTGAGACTGTGTTGGAAATGCCACATCATTCTGTGTGAAGCCTTTGTGTGCAAAGTAGGCTCAGGCGGATATTGTTTGCCATTTATCCTTGAGGGTTTCCGTGAAGAAATTCCTTCTGTCAATGTCATCTTCACAATGAGACTGTTTCATTTTGATTTATAGTGAAGTGCATCTATCAAAGTGCTTCAGCAGACACATTGCAATAAAGCCAGTGATATTGCTAGACAACTGTGACAGGTTGAGTATTTAGGGAAAGGCTACACCAAGAAAAATGCACAGTGTAAGTAAATATTCTTACAGCTGTTAAACATCCATAACATTTATAGTTTCTGCAAAAGAACAACAATGACTCTATCTACAGGGCTGATGTAAACTACTTTCTCTTAAAGCAAACAGAATAACTCCAGACATTGAGCGAGCTAACTGTTTGAAAAGGGGGGGCCCTCGGCCCCCCCGCCCGCATGGCGGCGCGGCGACCGCTTCCCCCCTTCCCCCCTTTGTGCCTCTCGGTGGTGGGGGCGGGCCCTTGGGCGCGACCCACCACCGATTGGCCGGCGACCTCCCTGACCCGGATACCAGTGTAGAAGGTCCGGGTCAGGGGGGACGGGCTACTGGAGGGGTGGGGCGGGGGGGGCATTGCCACCCCGCTTGGCTCCTTGGGAATAAAGAGGCGGGGAGCGCCCAGGAGACCCCCTTGTCCCTGGACGCTCCCCCACAGCACGGTGTGCCCCGCGCTCGGGGCTTCTTTGTTTTCCCACCCACCATCCTTGGAACAAAAATTTTTGTGGCTTTACTATGTCTGGTTTGAGCGTAATTTTGCTAGCATACTGTTAACATGTCTTACAGGCGTAATTGAACTTTATCTGGACGGTATATTTTGATGATGTAATTTTGTTTAGGAATTTTTCCCCTTTTAGCGAATTGTGTGTGAAGTGCTTTGATGCCAATTGTGTTTAGGCCTTTTTTCCCTTTGTAGCTTTACGTTGATGCTGTTATTTATTAGCCAGTGTAGCTGTCCTTTAGAATTTTTTCCCATAGGTTGTCGTATTTATTAGGTATGGGCATGCGGTAAGGTCATGACCGGTGAGCACATATTTAAGGTCTGAGGGGGCGGGCATCATCCTATGGAGGTTCCCGCCCAGGGGGAGGGGCCATTGGCCACTCCTAGAACTCCAGGGGCAAGGTAATTGATGCTTCAAAGGGGCGCGGGTCGGAGTAGTCACGCTTTCCTTAGGCTGGTAGCCACCCCGCGCGCGTATACTCATGACGTCACCGGATGGCGCAGAGTAAGGGCCCTCCTTTAGTGGGTAAATGGAGTTCACGGCGTAGACCGGGCAATTCCCGGGGCACGACTGCGCATGCGCACAGCTCTAGGTGAGGCGCAGCTTGTAGGACCTGACACCGGTTAGCGACCTTGCCATATGGCCAGAAATGTACAGAAATCAAGATGAGGATGTTAGATTCGGTTAGAAAACAACATGTATTAGAGTTTTGTTAAGGTTAGCCTCTCAAACTTGTTGACGATATTTGTATCTAATGTCCTGCTGATTTTTGTATAAATTGTTGACCATGCAATTAAAACCTTTTTAATTTCATATCTTAATAAATACGGCCGGGGAACTAGCCCCCGCCTTCCAAAAAGTAAAGAGGTCTCATGTCCACGTTTCTGGGTGTTGGGTGCCGGATTGGGGGGTGCGGCAGCCAGTCGCTGACCATGTTCAGTCTTTCACCACTGCCCATTCAATCACACGATCAACCAAACATGATCAAAGGTGAGACTAGTACCGGTGTCCCTCACTAACTAAGGGCCAGATGTAGGTGGCCCAATACCAGTTGGTAACGGTCGAATTTCGGCTGTTACCGACCGGTATTGGTCATTTGGGATGTAGGTGGTAAATTACTGATTCCTTAAAATACAGATTCCTTAAAATACTGAATCGGTAAATTACCGAATTTGCAATGTAGGGAGCACTCAAATGAGTGCTTTTACCATTTTAGGATTCGTTATTTACCACCAACTATAAGTTGGTGGTAAATAAGGAATACCTTTGAAAATGCAAATCTGTGCATTTTCAACTGTGCCATGTGGCAGACATACATAACTTATGTGTGCCACATCTGCACACAAGCACGATTCAGGGGTGCAACAGGGTGTCAAAGTGACACCCTGGCACCCTTGACTGTTTCCCCATTTTACCGAATCGGTATTTACCGATTCGGTAATTGCCATTCATTCCTATGGGCTACCGAATCGGTAAATACCGATTCGGTAAATACCGAATCGTACCGATTCGGTAATTTTTACCAAAAATTTATCTACATCCCATTTACCTATTCTTTAATACCGAATCGGTAAAATTCGGTATTTAAGAATTGGTAAATTGGGATTACCTACATCTGGCCCTAAGTCTCCAGTGCACAGTTTGTGATGGAAAGTTAGATTTCTAAGTCTCCTGGTCTCTCCAGATAGATAATGATGAGTAGGTAAAGCCTAACACGATAGAAGAGCCACAGGGCTGAGTCTAGATACATTACAACATAATGATCACAGTTACAATAAAGAAATGGGTGCATAGAGTTGTGATTTGTGACATTTTGCAATAACTAAACACTGTGTCAAAATATATACATATATCTATAAAATATACACAACACAGTACACATAAAAGTAATATTGTGACACAAAACAGTGATAAATTATGGCCCCTGCTTAGAAACACAATATAGGGCCTATTTTGATGTTGGTCGGAAGCCTCCGACCTTTCCAACTGACATCTTTGGTTTCACTTTCGATCGCCGCATTACAATTGATGCGGTGCAATGCAGTCAGACAATGCTGCCAGCTGGTTCTGGCCAGCTTCCTGTTCCAGGCTTCCTGATGTATCATGTGATAGCTAGACCTTTGGCTCTGGGGGTCAGAGAAGAGGGAAGGTCAATCAGCGAGGAGAGACATTGCATTACCTTTGTAGTGCACTGCCTTCACCCTGGCACATTTCTCTTCCGACCCCATGTCCAGATTATTCAACAAGGCCCTTTTACTCTTCCCTCTCCAAGCTCGACTTAGTGTGCATGGGCTTATCTCTGCTGTGCACTCTACACAGATGTTCCAGGCGCACCAAACTCCCACCTCATCTAAAACATAGCTCCCACTAGCATCCCATTATCACCATGCCTTCCTATTCTTGTCTATCTTCCATTCTAAAGATGACCCGCCTGTTCCAGGCAGGACACACTGAATCTGGAAAACAGAGTGTTGGAAATGGGATCCCTGGCTGGCCAGGGCTTTCGCCAAAGTCAGTCAGAGACCACCACTCCCAAGTCAGGGCAAGGGAATTACACGCCAAGATAACCCCTGCTCACCCTCTAGGTAACGTGGCGCGAGCAGCAAGGCTAAACTTGGAGGCGATGTAGGTTAAGTATTTGCGCACGCACCCCAGCAACAACACCCAAAGGCCCACCACAAAGGAAACTCCACACAAGGTTATATAAAAATAGTCTTTGTATTATAAGAAACATACATTAGATAAGACACACCTCTTGTTACACTGTGCCAGAGGCACGGGCAGAATTTACAAGGGATTATGTACAGGACAGGGCTACCTGGACCACTGTCAAGGGTATGCATTTTTAGAACTTAGCACTTGTAGAAAGTAAAATCACTGTAGTACACAATATAAAAATGGAGCACACAACCAGTAATCACTGGTAACAGGACCTCACTAGCACCACCTGTACTAGGGAGAAAACAACCACCTACATATCACAATACCTGTAGGGGTGTAAGAACATAACACATGATGCAATGCATAACATTCATTCAGAGGTGTAAGAAGGGAAAACACACGATGCATCACAATACATTCAGAGGTGTAAGCAAGATGAACAATTGTGCCAAACTGACATTAGTCACCACCTGTGACAGTCCCTAGGCCCTCTGGCCTTGTTGGGGCTAGGACGCCCTGTGTCCCAATGTCAGGCCTAAACGGAGCAGTTGCCCACAAAGTGCTGGGCAACTGGATCATCAGTAATGGGCCAACGCTGGAGCCTCGCAGGTTCTGTGTCCCAGGACAGAGATGTGCCCCCTAGAGCCTCTCTCAGGGCTATCACAGCGAATGTGGCACCTTTGAGCCTCTCAGGCTCTGAATGAACCAATATGAGCAGGGAGCCTCTCTTTGGCTCGAACAACTGTGGCGCCTCGTTGGAGTCCCTCTTCGGGGGACTCAGAAAGATAATGGCCGCAAGAGCCTCTAAAACAACACTTGCAACAACGATGCCCCCGGGGAGCCTTCGCGGCTCGAAACAATAAATGCCCCCACGTTGGAGCCTCGACCGGCTCTGAATGCAAAAATGCCCTTTGCCTCACTGGGGCGATAGTTGGAGCGGCCCACTGACCAAATGGGGCCGCTCGACACACCCGGCGCACTCTGCGCCTTCTCCTAGCACGAGGGCTAGGTCCGGAGCTCTCCCCCAGACAGACAACACTTACCGGGTTCTGCTGGCGGCTCTCTCTCCGCCTGCCGGTAAGCTTCTGGGGCGGCGGTTCCTCTCACCGGCTCCTCTCTCCACCGGCGGGACTCGGGGAAGCCTCGCTCCGCTGCAGCACTCCTCAGGGGTTCTCCCTCGGTCCCGGGAGCCCCGGGAAGGCAGGCGCCGCTCTCCCTCATCACCGGGCAGCTTCAGGCTTCCTCTCTCTGCTTGCACGTCAGGTCCCGGGCCAGCAGCCAATCAGAGCGCGGCCCGGGAAGGACGTCACGGAGGTGTCCCAACGTACCGCCCCCGGTCTGCCTGGCTTCCTGGTCGCGGGCAGCGGCGATTCCCGAGGAGGAAACAGAGGGGTGGGCTCCCTCCGGGAATTAAATATAAAGCGAGGTGGCTCTCGCCATGGCGGCCAGGTCCCTGGCGAGGTGGGCACTCCTCAGAGGACTTCCTAAATCGGTAAATCAAGCGGGCACACGCTGGGTGGGCACCGGCTGAAAACAACAGCGCTCCCAAGCGCTAGGGCAAAAAGACAGCGCTCTCAAGCGCTAGTGGCCCAAGTAAAGCGCTCCCAGCGCTAGATGGGAAATCAAGCACTCCCAGGCGCCTCAGGGAAAGTCCAGAATGCTCCCAAGCGCTGTGAGCACAGGCACAACGCTCCCAGGTGCCCTCAGCAGGGCAGAGTCCCAAAAATGTCCTTAGGTAGGCAGGGGGGGGCAAGGCTGGGCCCAGAGCCAGCACACTGGGTCTCCAGGCAGGGAGACACTCCAAGTGGCGGTCCTCTGGCCCAGCGACAGCAGCAGCAGCCCCCCTCAGGATCCTGGAAGAGAACAGTTTCTGTGGGGACACAGCTCCATTTTTATACTAGCAAATCCTTTGTTTCAGGGTGCAGGGTGGGGGAGAAACCAGTCGCAGCTGGTTTTGGAGCACCCTTGATGGCCCAACCACTCCTTTCATTCACTGGGGAGGCTAGGGTCGTTAGACACACCACAGGGGGGGCGGAGCCAGCATTGTGTGGGGAAAACCCAGCCCATCCAGGACACAGGTACACTGCTCCCACACATCACTCATGCTAATCTCACACTCACCACCGGGCAGACCCATCCAGACTTCTTGGAGCCTGGCATGCCAGGCAGCTCCAGCCAATCACGCTCCAGCACCCTCACTGCACACACATATCTCAATGTCCAGAAGTAGCACTTCCCTTCTAGACACATACATGCCGCATACACCATCTCGCAGCATTCACTCTCACGAGTTTACACATACTAAACTCGAGCCTGCACTCCCCACGCCTCAGGAACTACCAGGGACACACACATTCCCCATGCATTCCTATGGGAGGGCAGGCCAGCCATACTACACGCACGCACTTTTACTCTGCGACCCAGGGAGAAAGTGCGCCAAGCCAGAAATCATGAACGCCATCAAAAGCAAAAAGTTCAGGGGTGAACCAGCCATAAAGGCCCGGGTCCAACACAGAGCATATGCAAGGGCTGCAGGCATGGACATTTTCGAAGTTGAACAAGAAGCGAAAAACTTTGCTTTGCTTCACTGGTACAAACTTTTCAAACTCACCACCCTTTATGGATGAAGCTAAAACTCTTTCATGTAATCTAGAATTGCAAAATTAGATATACTAACCCCCATTAGATGTAACCATTTGACAACTTTATGTCTGTTTCTAGCTCATGTCAAGAAGCCACTGAATGTGAAATCGGAATGCATTCAAAAGGATTTTGAGAAAGCTCAAATCAACAAGTGATTTTCCTTGTGCCTTTGATGGGCTGTTAAGAATCTTCAATGTTATGATTCCCATCTTGTGGGACAAGTATGCCTAACCATCCCTCTTTCAATGAATCAGTCCCTTCCTGTTTAACGTTTTCTTGATGTGTAGCCCTTCCTCATATTGCATGGAGTGGATTTCAGTTGAAAAGTTATGTGCAAACATTACATTTACGTCCACTGTTGTAAAACAACAGTGTGTGGTTATAACCATCACTTTAGAAAGCGAACCTATGCAAGGATGACTGTTTGACTGTTTTTCAGCTGAGTGCTGCCATTACAGTCCAACAGGGAAACTAATCATTATGAGCCAGATGCACTAAGCAGTTTAATGGTCGCAAATGCTCAGATTTGATGTTTGGGTCGGTCAAAATGCTTATTTCTATCTACTAATCACATTTTAGAAGGCTAAAAAGTTTTTTCAACTCCTAAAACGTTATTCTGAATGTATATGGATTTTTTTATCTCGAAGAAGCAAGTAGTAGGCGTTCCTTCCATATATTAAATTGGTATCTTATGCATCAATGTTTTGTAACTGAAATCTGCTTGCAAAACGTAAAAAAATGTAACAGCACCTCAAAGGAGGTGGTAACCCAATTGCAAAAGGCACAGCTGCCAACTTTTAACCAAACTAAACAAAACAAAACCTTTTATTTTAAACAGATTCGTATTTTCTTTAAGGAAAACCGTCAGTCTTTAAAAAAAAGTTTATTTCATTGACAATCACAGACATAGTGGCCATCGCTCCCTGCATAGCATTATATCCGATGGTTTCCAATAAGCTGGAGTTGCAATTTGCAAACTACCAATTCAATATTAGTTAAGTCAATCCGATTCTGTTTTTTATGAATCAACCTAATATTACATAGGTAGGTTTGTAAAACTGCACATTGCGACTAGTATTTTTCAGCAAGTAAATAGTATATTTTGTGTAGGTTGGCTATTATATTGACCTGTTAGTCCTTGGCGTGGTTTTGTCCAGTATTTTTGCCTCTGCCTCCTGTATTTTTTTGCTGTGTGCTGGACTTCGTTTGTGCTGGGCTAGATACTTAGGGCACTTTGCCACTGCTGATCAGTGCCAAAGTGCAAGAGCTCCCTATGTAAATTGTGAATTTGGATTGGTGTTTCCGTGATTGGCTTGTTTGACTTACTACTAAGTCCCTAGTACAGTACACTGTGTGTGTCCAGGGCCTGTAAGTCTAATGCTGCTAGTGGGCCTGCACCACTGATTGTGCCACCCACACAAGCAGCCTTGCAAAAGGTTCTGAGACCTTCCACTACAGTGCCTGTACATAGTTTGGCAGTGCTGTGTCGACCTGGCAAGTGCACCCACTTGCCAGGCCCTAATCTTCCATTTTCTTACATGTGAGTCACCCCTAAGGGAGAGCCAAGATACCCCTGAGGGCCGAATGCAGTGTATGTGAAAGGTAGGACATGTCCTGATGTGTATAACATGTCCTGATAGTGAACTAGAATGAATTCAGTTTTTCACTATTGAAAGGCTATCTGTCCTGTAGGATAGAATGGGAGTTTATTTAACTGCTTTGCTATGGTGGACATTCCGCCGCAGTGTGGAAAAAAATGACGCGCGCGCAGTTAGGACGGCCGGCAGCCGTCCTCTGCACACACCCACCGTCAGACGGTCGCTGGTCATCCTACGCATGGAAAAGTTTATAACATCTTATAAGTATAACTTTCAATTGGGACATGATAGAAAGATGGAGGTTAGTGTGCCTGAAATCAGAGTACAAAATTGCATCTTAGTAAAGATGATTATTATATTGTGGGTTTGAAAATACCACTTTTAGAAAGAAGGCGTTTTTTTGCTTAGTCATCTTGTGTGCCTCTGCTGGTTTGTGGATTGACTGGATCTGGAGTGACAAGGTGTGGAGATGTGCATTCACTATAAACAGCCACAGGGGGGTTGGGGGGTTGAGGTGAGTCCTGCCTCTCCTGAAAAAACCAGGGCTGGGTTAAATAGACCGGGGCTGCCTTTAGAGTGGGGGGGGGATTTCCTGTCACCTGGATGGGCCTGGTTTGCCTTACACAATGCTGTCACCACCTCCTGCCGTGAAGCTGGACCAGAGAGGACAGAACTGGTTTTGACTGAGCACAAAGCCTCTCTTCCACAAGAGAACAAAGCGAAATGGAATATAAATATTGAGGCCCAGACCTCAGAAGTTTAGAATACTTCTGGATTCAAAAGGAACCTCTGCCAAGGGGAAGAGCTGGGAAAGCTGAAGGAGAAGTACTGACCCTTTACTGTGTGCTGTCTGGGGTTGGTCAGCAGTGGCAGTTTCTGCCCAGGAGAGGATAAAGACTTTGATGTGTGCTGTGTATATTGCATGAAGAAAATCTCCAAGGGCTTAAAGTAGAGCTTGCCTCGTGTTCCGAAGTGTCAGGGTCACAAAGACTTCACCACCAGCTCCCCTGAACTTCCTTGCTGGGAGGTCTGACATGCCAAGAGGTGCCTTTTGCTGTGTTGGGCCTCTGAATGTTGCTCCTGCTGTTGGGAGCTGGAAAAGAGCCACAACAAAAAGAAGAACGTCGCATCCACACCTGTTTCTGCCGCTGTAGAAATCGACACAGCACCTGCCCACGCTGGAGAAATCGCTGCACGCCAAATCACATGCACCGATCTCGGAAGTCCGAGATCACCGCACCGATTCCGACGCAGGTCCTACAGTGCGGCGGCAAGGACCAATGCAATGTGGGACCACAGCTGCAGAGACAAACGCAGCACCGTTGCCACCACTGCTGCATCTAGAACCAACTCATCACCGATCCTCACGCATCACACCAGGGCACCATGTTAACAAGAACGCTGGGGCCTCAGTAAGAAACCAGCACATCACCTCCCTGCACAGTAAGAAACTGACGCATCACCTCCCCTGGAGTAAGGAACCGATGCATCACCTTCCC
The DNA here is from genome assembly GCF_964261635.1 of Lissotriton helveticus. Classification (NCBI taxonomy): domain Eukaryota; kingdom Metazoa; phylum Chordata; class Amphibia; order Caudata; family Salamandridae; genus Lissotriton; species Lissotriton helveticus. The sequence goes on along the minus strand of NC_136059.1, from coordinate 994,369,913 downwards.
TGGGCATAAGGAACTGACGCATCACCTTCCTTGTGGCTGTTTTTGTTTATGATTGTGACACATCCAAGGTACTTTGTGTTGAAACAATCGCATCTATAGTTTGCCGCTGACAGAACTGTTTTACTCTTCTAAAAAGTCATATTTGGATAACTGTATTGTGGATTTTTGTCATTTGGTCATGTTTGGTTTAGATAAAGATTACTTATTTTTCTAAACTGGTGTGGTATCCATTTGTAGTGTTTTCACTATATTACTATATGTGTGCACAAATGCTTTACACTCTGGCTCAGAGATAAGCCTATCTGTTCATGCCAAGCTACCAATGGGGTAAGCAGGGGTATTTTAGAAGTGTACCCCCCATTACCCGGACTAGGAAGAAGGGTCCCTACTTGGACAAACCATTGCCAACTAGAGACCCCATTTCTAACATGACCAATTTACAATGTTGTTCTCCTCAACAAAACCCTACATATTTACATTTTTATAATTGTATTTAACGTCTATTGAAAAATAGATATGATCTTCCTCTGTCCTTTTAGAATTTGCTCATTTGAAGTTTCCAGCCGTTGCACACATTTTCAGTGGCTACATCACTTTAATTTTATGTAGCCTGATAGCCGCAGTACCAAGACGTCAATAACATTACCCAGTGGCAAAATTGAAGTGACAGAGAAATTGCACATGTCATTGATACAATATTTCGGTAAAGGTCAAATCATTCTTGAATGGCATTCTTGTACCTTGTCAGCTCAGCTGCTGCTCAGCATCGCATGTCTGCGAGTAGCGCATCTTCTCTGAATTACCAATGGATTTCTGCTCCAGGAAGAAATGAGCCTTTTGAGCATCCTTCAGCATCAGATTTTCAACCATCTTCTTCAATGCCTCAGTGCTGTTAACTCAGATCTTCAAAGTTCAAATCCTGTCATTAAATGGTAATCAAATTGTTTTTGTCACTTTCTAAGGACACACAGACTAATAGAAATAGATATGGAAGAAAAAAGTATTGACTTCAATAGCATCACTGTAAAATTTGGAAAACCATGACAATTCTGTGACATTAAAGGCAACAAATCTCGAAAACATTAATGTTATTTTTAAAGTAGATTTAGCCAGATCTCAAACCTAACATTGGATACAAACCGTTGTGTAATTAACTCAATGTGATACAGCTACAAGGTTCCTAAGAGAGGAGCAATTATTTGGTTTCCTTTTTGAGACTGCATTAACTGTTACTGGAAAAAGAAAAATAAAGGAAAAAATAAAAGTTTACTTTTAGAAATCAAATTCTCTTTCAACATGCACGCCCATTGGGTGTATTTAGTCTTATTTTGTCGGGATCCTTGTACTGTCTATCCATGTTTTGATGTACTTAGTCATAAGAGTTTTAGTATAGCTTTTCAGCAGTCTTTTGTCACCTTATGTGAAAATGTTCCCATGCCTTATTCTGCTGTGTGACTTAGAGCCTCATTATGATGGCGGTCTGACTTTCATCCCTTTCCGCCTTCCTTTTTATGGTGGGTGAACTACCATGAAAAAGCCCGTGGGAAGGTACATCGTAATTCCTATGGCAGTGCCTGGCTGGCAGCACAATCATAGTAGGGATTGCGGTTCCCTCCGAAGGTCCGACTGATCCGTGGCGATCAGTCTCTCCGACTAACAAGCATCTGCCCACCATCATAATGTGGCGGACAGAAATGCAGACTCCGATGGCGGTGGGACCCCCACCAACGGGCTGACGATGGTGGTCCCACCGCAATCGTAATGAGACCCTTAACTCAGAACTTTTGGTAGCATTAAATTGATGTATCTCATTTGAAATGCTGACAAGCTACAACATCAATTTTCGCACATTTTCACTTGGTTTATTCTTTTTGACCAAGTTTTCATTGTTTTTAGTTTAACGAGCATTTACCTTTCTCGCACATGGGCATTAAGATAAGAATAAGGTGCGTATTTTGTACTTTTCATAATCCAAGTCTTAAACTCTCCATTACTTTTTAATGTAATTCTAATATATTAGCACTCTACAGTTTCACAAATTATTGTAAAGGATATTTGTGCAAAGTAAAGGGCCATAAAGTATTGATAACTTGCTGTATTGTAGCAAGGTCAGACGTTCCTGAATCTGTGTTCATGTGACAATCTACTTTCAATTTTTGTACATTTTTTATTAATTATTCTTCTAACTTGTACCCAACTACTTGTTGCAAGACTATTTTGGATGATAGAGATACACCCCAAACTGGTATTTCTTTTTAAATATGTTGCTTCAAATTCCATGGCCAGTCCATGACACTATTAAGAGTTTGTGACAGATAACTATAATAGTAGGTGCTTGCATCACCTATAGTGAGACGGTTTAGTGGCTTTCCAATGTCAACCCATGTATTGTGGCACGACTGGGCACTCTTGTGCTGGGGTACATGAGAGCTGGAGTACCCCTATGATGAGGGTCCTACCCAATTGTATCTACACCCTAAAGATGTAGGGTAAAACTAGTGCATCTAAAGCCCCTTTCTCCGTCATATCTCTCTGTACTGCTTCTCCTTTTTCCTCGCCCTGTAGGATTAATTGTGAATCCAACTCTATGCAAGAGGTTTCTCGTATACATCTAGTGAACACAGCAGAAAAGGAACTTTTGGTGCTCGGCTCCCGGACTAAGCCATTCCAGCAGGTCAGGCCACAGCCTAACAAGCACAGCATTTGAATAATGAAGTGGCAAAAAGTATGTTCAAGGTGGCTAACTTGATGGTGTCATGGGTCCAGTACTTATACCCAGTTGTGCCTTTGAAGAGGGGAGACGTCAAAGAGGTCTTTCTAGTACACAAGGTCTTTGCCTTACCTGCCCCAGCTCCAGACTCACTAAAAGGGGGTATGAAGCTCTTTGTTTAGGGATGACTGCAGCCCTATTCAGGTGCAAGTGTCAGTTTATCCCCCCAATCTAGCTCAGGAAGGGCCATCAGCCTGGTGACGGGCCACCAGGATGTAAATGCAAACCCCAAGCTTTCTTTGTGTGTGACTGTCAAGAGGGAATGAACAAAGTCCAGCTGTCACCCAGCCCACATGTGCATGTAGTGGCAGAGGCGCAGAAGCACAGAATGGTTTAAGTAAGAAAATGCCAACTTTCTAAAAGGGGAATTCTCATGCTTACAATTTAAAATCTGACTTCAATACAAGCTGTGATTTTAAATTGTGAGTCCAGAGACACCAAACTCCAAATTCCTATATTTTCCCAATTGGAAATTACACTTATAACTGTGACAAGGTAATCCCAATGTTAGCCTGTTGGAGAAATAGGCCTTTCAGTAGTGAAAAATGAATTTAATAGTTCTTCATCACTAGGACACGTAAAACTGAAAAATACATGTCCCACTATTTAAATACACTGTACCCTGTCCTCAGGGCTGTCCAGGGCCTTTCGTTAGAAGTGACTTACATTTAATAAAAAGGAAGCATTGGGCCTGGCAAGTAGGTGAACGTCCAAGGTTGAAATGGCAGTTTAAAACAGCACACACAGGCTCTGCAGTGGCAGGCCCGAGGCATGTTTAAAGGGCTGCTGAAGTTGGTGGCACAATCAGTGTTGCAAACCCACTAGTAGCATTTAAATTACAGGCCCTGGGCACATAAAGTGCACTTTACTAAGTAAATTAAATATGGCAATTGTTACTATGTTTAGAGTACAGAGCACATGCACTTTGGTACTGGTTAGCAGTGGTAAAGTCAACAAAACAGGAGGTCAAAAGGCAAAAGTCAGGGGAAACCACTCCAACGATGCCATGTCTAACATCATGTTATGCAAAGGAGAAGGTCTACCTGCCCAACCCCCACAACCCACATTCTATTCTGATCAGAATAGAAGGCAGCAGCACTCAGACCCGATTTGCCCTGAAACTTGTCTGGGAGACAGTACACAGCATAAGTGACGGCTCACACATGGAAGGTTGCCCTAGAGCTATGACAGACTCAAATGATAGAAAATGTATTTTATCAGGATTGTTTTGTTCCCAAGGTTTATACTACTTTGAAACTGAGTGAACACTTAATTTCAGAACAAATGCCCCAAGAGTGAATATACGTTTTCTTGTTGACTTATCAAGTGTTCCCCTTATACTCAAAATGCTCCTCACATCTTTGTAGAAGAGTGCATATATCAAAAGTCTAATCTTTGGCTCTCTTCCTAATGTGCTACTGAGCCTTTCTGTAGAAGGAAGTGGTTGCTTGGAGTGCAGAGAATCTGTCTCTTAAAAGCCTTGAAATGTGATCTACTGTGAGCTTAACACAATCACATCATTAGAATGTGACATATATTATTTTTAACCGGAATCTGAAAGATCTTCTGACAGGCCTGGATCAAAAATCTCGTGCTGAAATAAGTTACAAGCTTAAGTGAAAATGAAAGTAGTTACAGTTTATTGGGTACAGTCTTATGAATGAGTAGGAAATTTCTGCAGATTGAGCTGGATATGTAGTCCTGGGCGGAGTTTGCAGAGTTGTACTCCGTGGAACGCAGTGAAGTGCCTGAAAAACTTCACCGCCCTCCATGGAGTTCCGCCAGTGGCGCAGTCAGTTAAGTTGAGCTGCTCGCACTCATTTTTAGCACTGGGAGTTTGTCCTGTACTGTAAAATCAGCGTGAACAGCACTATGCATCATGCTAGAGGGAGCTGTTGCTTTCTCCCTCTCAAGTAGACATTCTACTTGAGCAGCAGCTTCTTTAACACAAGTGGCAGACCTCTCAACCTGCCACAACCACCCGCGTTGAGAAATCTTGCTGGGAGGAGGTCTACATCGTGTGATTAGTTCTCGCGAGCACTCACCAGCTTAACATAGGCAAGCCGCTTGAGAGAAAAAACTCTGCTCTGCATCACATCGCAGAGTTTTTCAGAACTCCCTTCTCCACGCGGAGAGGGTTAAACTCCACAAACTTCGCAAGTGGAGCAGAATTCTTTGCCCCCCGCATACCATTCTTCCTGATAAGCAAAAGATTTTGTGTCAGGAATGTTGACTTTTCGTAGTAAATTTCTTAGTGAACAAGGCTTTTGCAGTTCAGGATGATCTAAGTGTCTAGTGTGTAGATACATGAAAGAGCCTTCACTAAGAGCCAGAATGGTTGGTCAGTACCTGCAGAAAATTGGTTCACTGGTTGAGGGACAGGGAACGCTACTCCAGCAGCAACCACAAATCTTGTCAAGGAGAAACACATGAAAACCTCAAATTAACCTGTGCTTAACCCTCTGGTAGCTTGGCACAACAGCAGTCAGGCTGAAATTAGATACAATGTGTAAAGTGTTTATGCAGTGCTACAAACAGCAATAAAGTGAGAACAGAACACAACACAAGAAATATTCCATACCAACTTAGAAAAATAGCATAACATTTAATAGTTTATTTTAGAACATAACAAAAAAAACAATCTGTACAACTGGAGATATGCAATTTTAAAGATTTACGTGAAACTAGTGCTAAAAAGTACAACGCTCCAACTGTGGATATCTGGTTGCACTGGAACGGGACAAGTTCACAAGTTCAGGCCAACCATGATGGAGCACAGGCTGGATACAGGAACCAGCTTAGGCCTGTCGAACAAAGTACTTTAAATCCTAGTGTGCAGTCTATGTGGCAAGATTTCATGTAGTCTGCAGTCAGTTCTGAGTGGCTGCAAGGTACACGATGCAAGGTCCTGCATTGGGTTGCGTTTTACTGTGCCATCTTTGATGAAGCTGTGTGGTGAGGCTATATGTTGAGTTACATAATTTCAGATTTATCTGGCAGCTGGGTGGTGAGGCTTTGTGGAGCTTCACAAACAGGTATGGGTTAACCCCTTCACTGCTACGTCGGCCAACGGTCGTCGCAAGCACTACCTTCGTAGTGCTGCGCACGTCCATTGGCCGACGTGGCCCCACCGGCTCCTTTAAACCGACGCACCGTGGCGGAATTGCTGCAGCGGTTAAGAAAAGAGGCCCAGCAAAACGTTGACCTAGTTCATAGTACGATCTCTGTATAAAATAAATGGTAAAATCCATGCTGACATTATGAATACAAACACACTAGGACAATCCAGTCTTCTCACAGGAGTTGAGTACATAACACAAAACTCCCAAAGGAGTTATTTTGAAATACTTTAAATTCTGGTCACTCAAGACATGACATGCACTGAAATTAATTCAAATATTGGGGAATTAAATTAAATGAATACTTTGGAAAAAGATAACAAAAGTTGGTACTCTAGTCTTCGATTATGATACATATAAAAATATATTTCCAGATTTAAACATCTTTAAAGGAATACGTATAAAAATATTTTAAGATTCCTAGACTTTTGTAGCATAAATACCTTGAATAGTTTAATGGAATATCAGTCTGTAGGGTCACATGTAAAGTACAAGTACACCTATAGGGACACACAGACCAGCAAGCCACCTTATTTGGTGTAAGAAACACCATTCCATGAACTCTAGAATGAAAGTATATACAAGTGTATATACATTTCAGAGACTGAGGTGGGTCAACATTTTGTTCTCTTAGTGGAAACAATCCATGGGACCATCCTCAGGACAGTTTATTAGAAATTCGACTCTTGTGATTCACTCGATTCAGTGGGAATGTTTTGATTAATCTTGTTGATCTATGAAAGAGGCCCTATGGAAAAAGACCCTATGTATTGGAAATCCATCAATTTAGAAGTTTTGAGAAAAATTAGCACATGGTGATTGAATCACTGGGGAACAGGTACAGTAGTGAAAAATTGACTACAGATGCTCTAAATCTAGGTTCTGTAGTGTTGTATCACAAGGGTCTGATTTCTAAATTATTGCTCAAATTGCTCATCATCCTGTTGAGCAGGGTAATGAGTGAGTTGAGCAGGCACTTCAGAAGATAAGCAAAGAAGCTCAGTTAATGCAATTAACAAGAGGACACTTCAGATACAGTAGACTATGTAGGATGCACATTACCCACATTTTCTGGGACTAATCAAGTTATCCACCAGAACCTTTCAGTTGAGAGATAGTGGGTTTAGGTCCAATTCATGTTAAGGACATGAATGTAACTGTAAAATGTCCTAACGCATGTGATAATTTTAAGATTTTGGACTGCCATGCATGCTTGAGCTATGCCCGAGCGGAATGTAATTACACTGGTGTCATTCATGCAATTTGGGGAATTTCACAAAAATCCCAAAAGTATATCATTATGCCACTTTGCCTAATAAGCACCATTCACTGTAAAACAAATTAGCAGCAAAATGCACCATTTGCCTCAACAATTTACCATAAACAATTGCGAACAGCATAATGCGAGTGGCTGTTGTTTTGATGATATTGTTAAATGCACCCTCCTGCAAAAAAATGACATGAGGATGCATTTTTCACTAAAATGTAGAGAGAAATGACAGATTAGCATTTTGCATAATTATGCGCATCTTGGAAAGTGAGTTATTGGTAGGGGTAAATATGCATCTACCAATAGTAATAAGGCCACCAACACAGAATAGGGTCCAGTAAATGTCCCAGTAAATTAGCCCCTTGCTCAACTTTTGGGAGCTGACAAAGAGCTGTCAGGTTTAACTTAGGAGACAGGAGTGTAAGACCCAACACACTATAAAAATCCCACACCAATTTCTACAAATTGTAAATACTTTTATGAAGAAATAGACACCAAAACAACAAAGATCCAATCTATGGAACCAGAGATATGTATTTTTAAAGAATAACCACTTTATAGTTTTTAAAAACATCTCGCACTGCTCTGGGACATCTGGTCGTGCTTGACCGGGACAAAGTCAAAGTTTGGGGCCGACCGCAATAGAGCCCAGGTCAGATACACTAAGCTGGAGTTCCCGGTCAAATCTTCTGGAGCTTTTTCTTCAGATGTTGCTCAACCCCCCCCCCCCCCCCCCCCCCACCCCCCCCAGCAGGCTGGATTCGGAAAAGGTTTACTGGCTTGACTTTCTGCAAGGCCTAGGTCACATCCTGGAAGTCTGGAGCCCCGGGGCTTATATCAGTATAAACCTGAAATCCTGGGCGGGTCGCAGTGGAAGGTAGTTGGCTTGACTTTTGACGTTGGATAGGTCACCTCATGGAGCTTTTTCACAAAAGGTCTCCAACCTTCAGGAGGTGCTTCTTGAAGTTATCCTTGTAGGTTCCAAGTGTCTGAAACACCAATTCAAGGGGCTGGAATCTCTGGAATGTCTGGACCACCGTTACCACAATGCACTTGGCAAAATCTTTAAAAGTCCACTACACACATTCCAGGATGGGGATGCTTGGTGGAGATGATGCAGGTGGGCTCTGTTAACCTGTAGCTTGTGCTTGCAGGGAGTCCACTCCTTAATCCTTCTTGAAGCAAGGCACAGTCCCCAGAGCTGCATTACCAGTTTGAGCAACAGGCCACAGCCTTTGGGTGGAGATCCAAATTCCAGCAGGACAGTTCTTGTTCTCCTTGCAATTTTGGGCAGCAGATCTGAGAGACTATGCAGCTCTCACATATTTATTCAGTGTTCTGGGGTAATAAGCAGGGGGCACCTCTGTCCAATAAGGTGCTGGATGCCACCCAAAAGCATGACAACTTCCTCCAAAATGTGGCATCTTCTTGTTTCACAAAGCTCTGCTCTTCCAAAATCCAACATAGTTGATTTCTCTTCAGAGGAGTAAGAGCTGGTTAAACCAACCCACAGTGTGGCTCATTTCAATGAGCTCTTTTCCCTCTGACCTCTGCAAATTCCTTTCTTAAGCCTGCCATCTGGCTGGGGCACAGGATGTGGGGGCAGATATGCCTGGCATTCCTTACTGATCTGCTCTCTCTGAGGAAAAACAGCCCAAATTACAACCGATGCCCAGGCTGCTAGCATAAGACGCCTCTTTGTTCCCATCTTGAACAGTTACCAAATAAAGAGACGGGCGCTGGAAGCGGGAGTGCAAGAACAGGTTTTTATTTCTCATGAGGAGAGCCTGTCATTTCGGACACACGCACAATGTCTTCAAGAGGTGCTCTAAAAGTTTCTCTGAGGCTCCGTCTTTTATACACAGGTTTATGATGCACAAACATTCCTTATTGCAATAAAGAAACTTTGAAGTACGAAAAGGCATGTTTGGAATCCCAGCTTCAGGCCTATTCCCACACCCGTCGCTCGGATGTCGTTTCCTCTCCCAAATGTAACATGTGATTGTAATCTTGCAGCCGGACATTCCAACAGGACACGAGGGCAAGAGAGGGTGGTCAGATCTAAGGTTGGGCAGGCGATAAGATCGGGCACTTCGGTTGGTGTATCACGTTTTGCTATGCGGGGCCAGGGGGCGGGGAGGGGGTGCATCCATGAGGCTTTGTTTTATGACTTGGGACCGGGTCGAGAGGCCAGGTGTAGCCGGGGGGGGGGGGGGGTCATCAGAAGAGGGGAAGGGTGTTCCTGGGAGGAATGCAGGTGGTGTCGGTCAGGCAGGGGATTCACTTTTAGAGCAGGGTCGCGCAGAGGGAGAGGGTTTATGGCCTATGCATGAGAGAGCGGGGGTGTCCAACGGTGGGGGGGGGCGTGCTGGGGATTTAACAAACGGGCAGAGAGGCCTTGGTGCCTAAAATGGCTGTCGTGTACGTGCGTGCATGGGCCTATGCTGGCGGGATGATGCGGTCAATGCTTCGCGGTATTCGTTCTGCTTACAGCGAGGAGTATGGTGAACACAAATGAACGCCGCTTATGTACATATACATTGTCATTTTCCACAGTCGCCGCTTTTTAACATAAGTTAGTTCATTTCCGTGGTTATCATAACTGACGGGGTGTACATAGAGCCATGTGTGGTCAATGAAATAGCGTTTGTCAAATACTGGCGAATTGCATATAACCATGTGTAGTCGATGCGATAGACGAGGTGCAATACATATGAATTTACATTTGTCGTGTTATATATACGAGTCTAGAGATCGGTATACAACTCAGTCGGAATCAATCAAGGAAATGTTCTGACACATTATGGAACCATGTTCTGACTCTCTCTCCGGCGGTATCAAGGTACAGTTAAGAGTGGCCGATGAAACATTTTGAAAACAATACAAAGTGGTTGAGGGAGGAATTCAGTTCAATACAAGCAATTAGTCCAGGGGGGGGGGGTAGAAAGTCCAGAAAGGGGGGGGGGTCTTCGCCACAGTGTCTTTTTAGCAGCGAGCCATCACTGGTGGGCTCTAGTAGTTCGTTTTCTTCCGTTGGCGCTGTTGAGCACCGGCGGTGGAGCTATAGGTCCAGCTCGGATCCATCCTTACACGTCGCAGGGTGCGATCTGTCCTCTGCTGTTAGACCACAATCCTGTTTCCTAACTAATCTTTTTAAGGGTGCCTCATGCTGGGCACCTGCATTTCTTTCTCCTTCCGTGGCAAACCCTATTCTACCTAAATGCTGTTCTTCTTCTCTGAGTCAAAATCCCATGTGGAAAAGGGGGGGGGGGTTGTCGGATAATCGAAGGAAGAGAGGGCGGAGTGAGATCAGATCTTTGAGACAAACCAAGGGAGCAAAGGATATGAGCAGGCAGGCCCATCAATCGGGTTTAAAGGGGCGGGGACTTCTGGCACACGTGGGTCAGCAAGCAGAGGGCTTCAAGGCAGCCCTCCATCCTTTCATTTTCCGTGTTTGAGAGTAGTGCCTCGTCCCGCGTCTCGTTGCTCTGCGGCTCCACCTTTGGTAGATGTCACATGTGCTTCATGATCTGCGGCTTGGCTGTGCGTCACGTCCGGCCCCTCTCCTCCGGTGATTGTGTATCTTTGAATGGGTACAAAACAAGCTTTAGAGAACTGGCAGGAGAAGACATTTATACATTTCAATTCCGCCCCCAATCTTAAGTAGTTGGGGGTACGTTCATCGGTCACGTTCAGAAGTTATCACTATGGAGTATGTATGCGGGCATTTCTACTGAGTTTGTACTAAGTCTATTCGGCGTTCATTCATGACGTATATGGAGAGAAGTCAAGCTCCTATCAACTGCGTATTCCATCAAACTCGAAATCGGACCCTACGGTAGAGACTCGTCTTTCTAACCCAAGCCCTGGCAATCTTCTATTATCATGAGAGAGGGACAGAGGCTAAGCATTCTTTTCTCGGGGAGCAACGGTTAATCAGGGTCATCAGTTATACTTCGGGATATGGAGCTGGGGTCAATCGGGAGAAACGAGGACGCTTTGGACATCCTTACTTCGGTGCAGAGGGGTGGGGCAATCTGGGCATTGGAGATTGTGTTTCTAACGGACTGAGAACAGAAGGCCATTTACATATAGTCCCCCGATAAAAAGGGCCAGATTAGGGGACATCAGTCGTCTTACCTGTCCTTTCCTCCTTAGCCAATTCAAGTTTCATTATTTTACAGAAAGGAGAGGTAGTAATATGGCAAATTACAATTGTTTTAGTTTCTGTCAATTTTGCCGAACACCTTCGTGTTCGAAAAACCAATTAGGCTTGTACCGGCGGGGCACAACGTTACCACACAAAGGAAGAGGGAACAGGGGGACCCTCAGAGAGAGAGAGTCGTCCGCATTCTAAATGAACTATTCGGTACACGTACGACATGGAGAGAGAGAGAGACGTGTACAATAATAGGCCATTTAGTGCGCACACAACACAGAACAGCAGGGGTCAAGGTTTATAGAAACACAGGCTGAGGGACGACGTAGATCCATACATTACGTACACATGAATTCAGGCGGGGGGGGGGTACTACATGCATTATATACAAGAATCCAAGACAAAACACAGAACAGTACTTGGCCAAAAAGATTTCTTCCTGCATGCTGCGCATCCTTAGTATCCTACTTAATTCATCTGGCTGCCTTTGCTGGTGGCCTCGGTTGCAAATACTTACACCTTTGTCAATTGTTCGGGAACTAACCTGGTCGGGCTAATACTCACGGTGGGATCTTCGAATCAGTTTTAGCGAATGGGCATCCGGGCTGAGGCAACGGAGGGTGTCAGTCGGGAGAACAATGGGGCAGCTTTAAGTTTCATGTCTATGAGGGTGCAAGAAGGAGGTGGTAAATCTTAAACATTGACAATATTCCTAGTCTTCCAGGAGGAGGGTACTTGGGTAAACCTCACCCCGGAATATTCCTGAACCTTTCCCTATTTAGTTACCGTATGAATTTACTCATGGGTGCACATCATTCTTGGTTGCATTATTTGGGGTGCCGGTTGGAGTCATATTTCGTCATACTGCAATAACCTGCCAAGTTTCTGCTTCAGGGCACCCTCCCAGTCGCTGGGTTCAGAGAGAGAGGGACAGTCGTTTCTAGTAAGGGAGTGCTATATCTTTGTTTGTTCGTCGGCCGTTCGATCATCACTTAAGTCATACATAAAACATTTCTCTCATCAATCCAAATGTGTGCAACATATATTCAGTCAAGCTATACACATCAGGGCATACACGCGTGCATTCATATCACACAAATTCGTCACGTTCTCAGGGGCAGTCCCCATAGACAATATACAATTTTCCCGTGTCGAACCATGGCGTGTTGTTTAGGCCTTCTCCATACTTCGGTCGACGTTCCGATGTGTCCTGCAGAAAGAAGGGAAAAAGAAGGGGGTGGGGGCAGCGTTTTTAAAACACATCAGCGCGCATAAACCCGAAAATGCTTTTACTTACCACACACTCGACCTTTCTCCGCGGGATGCAGTCCCTTTCATCTCGGCGTTTAAGCCCAGGGGGGCCGGTAGTGCGGGAGAGATAATCATTGACGGACTGTGTATTTGCATAGATCGCCCAAGTGTGGTATTACGGATCGTGTGTAGGGAAGGGTCAAAACGAAGGGCAGTCAGTGTAGAGTGGGGGGGTGAACTCGTGCTCTCCTTCGAGGAGGAGGGGTGGTCTACAGTGGTACAGGGTTGTTTTTGTTCATCAGACACGGAAACTAGAGGGGCTAGGTGGCATTCCTTCGGAGTGGCTTAGGGGCATCTGAAACAATTTCCCTGATATATGTGACACATAAAGTAAAGGTTAAATACCGGGACCTTTATCGATTGCTTTACGTTGCACAAAAACATATATAAAAAACACACACACAAGAAACCTGGACCATTCACATTTGCGGTATTACTGTGTACTTTGCTTTTAACCTTTAAGTAATCGAGTTGCTTCATTTCACCTGCATTTTACTTATATCGGAAACAGTGGCCATTTATTCGAAACTTACCAATCTAAGCGCTACAACTATGTTTGCTTTTCAAAAAAACCTTTATTTAAAAATGTTGGCGCACAAATACGGGTCTACAACCACGTGGGCCGGCCACGGAGCAGACTGGAACTGTACATGAGGGGATATTTATATGAGGAAAACGTAACGGAGTCGGTGGTCGTTAATTTCATAAACGTGCGACAAGTGCAATAGAAATCATCTCGAAAATTCATTGTGGGCAAGTACCATAAGTGTCAAAAATTCGAACTTTCAATAATACGGTAATCAATGACGCGTCAGAACTTAATATCAATTCATTGTCCGAATGTTCAATCAGTACCCATCCCCTCCCGCCATGCGCTTCAAAAACTGCATACATATCTCATGATATCATGGCTGAGCGACCGTAACACAACAGGGAGTTGCGAGTTTCATTTGTACCGGCGCCATTTTGAGTGCGGTCAGGCAGGCCCAAGTATAGTCAAAATGTCTCCACCAACTCGTGGTTGGACCAGAGCTTCTTTCGGCAGTCTAAAAGTTTCATTAAAGGGCAACAGAAGGGGCCGTCGATATGAACCATCAGTCAAAGGGGGGAGGGAGGTAACAATCTTTCCTACCGGGTCATACTGGCGTTCCACCGGAACTGATCAAATTGGTAGTCGGCAGGATTTCGGTCATTCAAACTGAGGCTGGCGCCAGCATGAGAGCGCCAATGTCTCGCGGCTACATCTTGGTTGTTCCGCAGGCAATCATGGCAGTCATTCCCCATCGGGGGGCCCGCGGGGTCGGGGGCCCCTGCGGTTCTCATAGAATCTTCAAAGCTGAGGAGAACGCTTCTGGACGGGGGGGGCTTATTTTCTAGCTGGCAAGCGACCAGGTCATCTTTGCACGCCAGGCCCAATCCTGCAGAGTCGACCGTCATGTTACGAGTTCCGTGGCAATCAGCAGTCGCTGGCTCGCAAGAGCAGACGGACTCCAGCCTGTCGGGCGTGGCGTTGCACCGCAAGAGTGGACGAACCCTTGTCGGGTGAGTGGAGCGTTGGGGGTGCAGCTGAGGGGCCTCCACCTGGGGAGGTGGGAGAGGCTCGTCCGCGCCGCCTCTTCCTCCCAGCGCACCCCAAGCCTTTTCCTGGCGCTGACATTCGTGATGGCCGGACCAGGCGATGAGAGAGTGGGGGGGTCGGAGGCATAAGCAAGACATCCCCCCCCGAGGCCTGCAAGGCGCCAGAAGAGGAGGATGGGAATACCAGTACATTCCGGGCCATCCATCCCACGACTTCTCCAGCCGCTGACATTCGTGGTGGCCGGACCAGGTGATGAGAGAGAGGGGGGGGGGGTCGGAGGCATAAGCAAGACATCCCCCCCCCGTGGCCTGCAAGGCGCTAGAAGAAGAGGATGGGAAGACCAGTACATCCCGGGCCATCCACCCCTTCTCCTCTCCGGCCAATGGCGGCCGATGGCGGCCAGCCGGGCCCCGCCCTGCACGTGTCGAGGCCTTGTCTTCCGGATGGGCGTGACCGTGGACCTGTTGCACTTCGGGAGCTTCCGGAATGGGGGTAGGTATCTGCTGACTTGTATCTGTCTCATGTTACCGTTATTGGGCGTGGTGGGCGGTGGGACAAACATGTTTGGAGCAGTGAGGGGCGGCGGAGCCTAGCTACCTCATGGCTGTCGTGATGTCAAGCTTGGCTTCTCTCACCACTTTCATGTTTCTTATTGCGGGCTATTTCTAACGTTTCTTATTTCTAGCGAAGTCAAAAAAAAACTCCATCAGTGGCCTACTGATTTTGCTCGATTTCTTTTTTCCTTCCTTTTCTAGTGTGTTTTTGCGCTAAAGGTTCTGTTAACAGGATACGGTGATTACTTCATATTTTACATATGTCCTTGTTATTAGGGGCGCCCTCCGGTTGAGCCAGATGGTCTACCTCTAATAAATGGTCCGGGTGGAACTAGTTTACCAATCAGTGGGGAGTAGATAGGCATGACAGATTACAACGGGGGACAAAGGTCCGCATTACCTACCCTTCACTACTTGCAAAGATTAGACAGAATATTTCTATTCCACGTTATTTGCAAACAGAGAATACCTCAAAAGAACTATTCCTTGAACAATAAATGTCCAGACAATCAATCAATCAGTGGGGAGAAAAACAGGCATGACGGATTACAACGGGGGACAAAAGTCCGCATTACCTATCCTTCGCTATCTGCAAAGGGAGACAGAATATTCCTATTCTTTTCTGTTTGTAGACAGGGAATATCTCAAAAGAGCGATAATCGATAAAAATCGATAACAAACAATCAGTGGGGAGAAAGATAGGCATGACGGATTACAATGGGGACAAAAGTCTGCATTACCTACCCTTCACTATCTGCAACGGGAGACAGAATATTCCTATTCTTCCCCGTTTGTAGACAGCGAATGTCTCAAAGAGCAACAGAGCAACCAATCAATCAGTGGGGAGAAAAATAGGCATGACGGATTACAACGGGGGACAAAAGTCCGCATTACCTATCCTTCACTATTTGCAAAGAGAGAGGAACGTTCCTATTCGTCGCTGTTTGCAAACAGAGAATGTCTCAAAAAGAACCAATACTTCAAGTAGCAACCAAGGCTAAATGAACCAATCAATGAACAATACCAGTATTTAAATGCCGATTATCAGACGTAAAGACGTCCTACTTAACCTTACCCGGACCGGACCGTGTGGACAGTTCTTCGCCTTCCCTTTCCAGCGCCCGATCGTTCTCTTACTCCATGTTTTTACCGCAGCATTCCTGTGGGATCCCAGTCAGGACAGTAGGTCGCTTGAGAGAGGTCCGTTCGGAATCGGTGAAGTTCATTCAATCGGCAGCCGGACGAGGGCCCTCTCAAGGCAGGTATACTCCAATCATTCAGATGTTCACCCCATCGTCTGGACCTCTCTCACCGGACCTTATGTCGCTGATGGGCCCCGCGTTGGGACGCCAATTGAGGAAAAACAGCCCAAATTACAACCGATGCCCAGGCTGCTAGCATAAGACGCCTCTTTGTTCCCATCTTGAACAGTTACCAAATAAAGAGACGGGCGCTGGAAGCGGGAGTGCAAGAACAGGTTTTTATTTCTCATGAGGAGAGCCTGTCATTTCGGACACACGCACAATGTCTTCAAGAGGTGCTCTAAAAGTTTCTCTGAGGCTCCGTCTTTTATACACAGGTTTATGATGCACAAACATTCCTTATTGCAATAAAGAAACTTTGAAGTACGAAAAGGCATGTTTGGAATCCCAGCTTCAGGCCTATTCCCACACCCGTCGCTCGGATGTCGTTTCCCCTCCCAAATGTAACATGTGATTGTAATCTTGCAGCCGGACATTCCAACAGGACACGAGGGCAAGAGGGGGTGGTCAGATCTAAGGTTGGGCAGGCGATAAGATCGGGCACTTCGGTTGGTGTATCACGTTTTGCTATGCGGGGCCAGGGGGGGGGGAGGGGGTGCATCCATGAGGCTTTGTTTTATGACTTGGGACCGGGTCGAGAGGCCAGGTGTAGCCGGGGGGGGGGGGGGTCATCAGAAGAGGGGAAGGGTGTTCCTGGGAGGAATGCAGGTGGTGTCGGTCAGGCAGGGGTGTCACTTTTAGAGCAGGGTTGCGCAGAGGGAGAGGGTTTATGGCCTATGCATGAGAGAGCGGGGGTGTCCAACGGTGGGGGGGGCGTGCTGGGGATTTAACAAACGGGCAGAGAGGCCTTGGTGCCTAAAATGGCTGTCGTGTACGTGCGTGCATGCGCCTATGCTGGCGGGATGATGCGGTCAATGCTTCGCGGTATTCGTTCTGCTTACAGCGAGGAGTATGGTGAACACAAATGAACGCCGCTTATGTACATATACATTGTCATTTTCCACATCTCTTTGAGCTCAATTTGATTTACCCAGGTCCCTCTTTATTAGTTATCCTCCTCAGCTTCAGAGCTCTCTTCATCAGATAACCTCTGCTCTGGTCAGGCCACTTATCACATAACAAAAGCAGCCTGGTTAAGCCTGTTAAGGCTGACCAATCAGCAGAGACCACTAGAAGGCTGAATTTTGGCTTACAGAAGAGAACATTCAATAACTTCTCTTCTCTACTAGTTCTGATAAATTAAACAGGGGCAAGTTGCTGATTTTCTTTTAAGTTCTTGAATGATATTTGAATCCTTTCCTAGCAATAGTTATACCTAAATAAAAAATTGCAATGGAGCGAAGTATCTACAATGGGGAAAAATGAAATGGGCAGTTTTTTCCTCATCGGGGCAAATGCAACATCTTTTATAAGGTTCCTGCTAATTGACATTGAGGGGGCCTAATATGTAAAGATAAGGTAGATTCTCCATTTGAAAGTGCCCATACCACAAAAGTCAAATTTGCACATGATTTACTTTTAAAGACAGTCAGCAAATCCAGGTTGCCTTTCAATTGACAGCAAGCACTCAGCATCGCACACATGCAAGTGCAGGAAATCTGCTGGGCCTCTAAAGTTCTATACCCTATTATATACAATGGACTTATAGGTAATCTGAACTCCCTAGCCCTGTTATATACTAGGAAATAATAGGGTCTGTCAATACCAATTGTGAGGATCTAATTTTAAAGACAGGCTGCAAGGAAAGACTGTCTTTAAAAGGACAGCAGGCAAACAGTAGAGCGCAAATGCAAGTGCAAGAAATCTACTGGGCCTCTAAACGTCCATGCCCCATTATGTACTAAGGACTTATAGGTAGATTGCACCCCTTGGCCCTAATATATACCGGGTACTTACAGAGTCTGTCATTATCTACTCGGTACTTATAGAGTCTGCCATAACCTATTGTAAGTGTAGCCTACTACATGTACCTTTTTAAACATAGCACTGGCCCTGAGTCTGGTTATAAGAGCTTAGGGTACAGTCAGAGTAAGTTACCAGCAGTGTCTTACAGCACAAAATGGGGGTAAACAGGGCAACAGTACGACTGTCTAACAGCTTAATTCCGTGTAATTTTGCTGGAAATTCATGTAATTGTGCAAAAGCAAATTATAAAAATTTTGCAAATCCCACGTGTTAATAGCTTGACAATAGGTCACCAGTCTACAGCTTGTGGCTATGGGCATGTGAAAAGGCTCACAATTAGGCAATTGCCTGCACATCAAAATACAATATTTACTAACACTAACAATAAATTTGAACGCCTAAGCTAAATTGCTCTAGAGCCAAGACAGGTATATACATACAGATTAAACAAATAACATGTGCCTTATTAAATAGATTTCCTTACAAAAGAGAAAAGCAGATATGGCTGGTTGTGCCTTTATTGATATCATAAGATGTAATAAGAGAACAACTGGGCAACAGGAGGAAAGAGTTGGATACTGGTTCAACAAACTAACGTGATACCATGTGACTGCAAAAAGTGTTTTACAAACACCTTGTACTTTCCCCTGCTCTGTCATCCATGTAAATATCTCTATATGCTAAATTATGCCAGCAGATTATGTTGTCATAAAGTGCAGTCTTTCTCTTAAACTCTCTTTAAACACGTGCAATAAACCATGACATTTGAAGACAGTAGAACCCTAGGTTACTAAATTTGAGTTTGACACCAGCTATGATGCTATGATATCCTTGAGAGAGTAGGAAGTCACAGCACAGTTAATAATTGGGAAGAATATCACCAGTACAATAAGACAGGTTTCAGTAAGACATTCACACTTTTCAGTAAGACATTCACACTTCAAGTTGTGTGTCTCCAAGCCGGCTCATTCGATTTGTCTGTTGCAAATCAAATGTAATTCTTTCTCCAAGACCAATCACTACAAATGTTTATTGACTGTTCAGCCACAGTGTGGGCCTACATCTTAAAGATATGCATGGAAAACAACTTGCAGTTTTTTTTATATATGTTATTATATTTCCCAAATTATAAAAATGAACATGTTTCTTTTTGTTTCTTTGCTACAGAGCTTTAGTTGTTTTTTTAAAATAATTTTTGAATCATGCGTAGGATCTTCATTTTTCAGACACTATTTGATCATTTTTCATCTTAGTAATTGAGTTAGTTAGATCTTTCCAGGTTCTTCATCTCTGAATTGTAGTTGTTTGGCTCGTTGTTGTAAACACACCTCTGAGGTGGACCTTGCTGCTCGCACCAAGCTGCAAAGGGAGAGCCCAACATTTCTAGCAGCAGTTCATCTTTTTGGGTCTGATTGTTTTAACTTTTTAGGAGGTCAGTCACACCTTTCATCAAGACTGTGACCTCTCCTACCTAGGCTAAGACTCACATCCTCTAAACATGGTAGCTATACTGTTAGACCTGGCACCATTGGCGTGGGTCTCCCTTCAATTTGTTGCTGTTGCCTCATGTATTTTCGCTGGTATTAGATGCTTTGGGCACTGTGTCACTGCCATCCAGTGCGATAGTGCAAATGCTCCCTACTGTAAATTGATGTATTAATCAGTGGTTCCATGTTTGGCTATTTGGTTTACTTGTCAGACCCTAGTCTAGTGTACTTAGTGTGCCCAGGACGTGTAAAGTCAAATGCTGCTGGTGGGCCTGCAGCACTGGTTGTGCCACCCACAGAAGCAGCCTTGTAAAATGTGTCTAAGGTCTGCAATTGCAGAGCCTGCGTGCAGTCTGGTACTGTCATGCTGACTGGGCAAGTGCACCCACTTGCCAGTCCCTAAACCTTCCCTTTTTTCTCATATCAGTCACCTCTATGGAAGGCCCAAGGGCAGGGTGCATTGTAAGTATAAGGTAGGACAAGCCCTGGTGTGTGTGGCATGTCCTAAGTTAGTTAATTACAGCCATTTTCTTTTTTCATTATTGCAAGGCTACCTGTTCTCCATAGTCCAGAATGGGCTGTTAGAGTTATTACATTTTAGAATCCTAACTGTCTCAGAGAACACGGTAGAAATTCGAGTTTAGTATGCCTGAAGAATAATAAAATACATCTGTTAGTAAAGTTTATTTTAATATTCTGTGTTTGCAAATACCACTTTTAGAAAGTAGGTATTTGCTTGTTTAACCATTCAAACCTACCTCCGCTAGGTTGCGTATTCCTATGTCTGGTTTTGTGAGTGACAGGGCTGGGGAATTCTAGGAGACAGGCTGAGTCACCCAGTGGTGAATAGAGAGATCTGCATCTAGATGGAAGGGAGGAGTTGCACCTGAACCTTGAATAGAGCTGTGCCTGCCTTCCACAATGCTGGCTCCAACCCCTGGGGAGCGGCTGATGTCTCTGCCTTGCACACTGAAAGAAGAGAAGGAGTCCTGTAAACAAAGTGCTCCAGGACTGTACTTGCCTTCCAAAATGCTGGCTCCACCTCCTGTGGGGCGTCTGATTTGCATGCCCTGCACTGTGAAATGAAAGGAGAAGTCTGGTAAAGAGAGTTCTTCAGAACTGGTTTGGACTGGGCAAAGGCCCCTCTCCGCTCAGAGAACAAAGGATTTGGGGGTATAAATGTTGGGACCCTGATCCCATGAAATTAGATCACTTTTGGACTACAAGAAGAAACCTTTACTGAGGAGAGGAACCTGAAGAAACTGAGGAGAGACTATTCCCAAGCTGAAGTGCTGCTTGGGGGATTGGCCTGCAGTGGTTGCCTTACTGCCAAAGGAAGGAAAAAAAGGAACTTTGTGTACTTTGCTTTCAACTTGTGAAGGATCTCCAAGGGCTTGGAAAAGAGCTTGCCTCCTGCTGAAGTCTCAGGGACAACAGACTTCACCCCCAGCTCCCTAGAGTTATTTGGAAGTGCCTGCTGCTGTTTTGGGCCTTCTGAGGGACTGCGTGTCGCAAGGAGCTGGAAGCGCGACTCAACGAGAAGAAGCGTGTCACCGTCACTGTGCCTGCCATTGCAACTCCGAAGGACGGTGTTGCCGCTGGAACTGTCACACTGCGCCGTATCGGAGAGAAGCGTGCCGCAACAAAGAGGAAGCGTGTCGCTGCTGCTGCCGTCGCAACTCCGAACGAGGGTGTCGCCGCTGTAGTTGTCGCATTGCACCGCATCAGGAGAAGAATCTCGCAATGAGGTCGGAGCGTGTCGCTGTGCCTGCCGTCGAAACTCCACAGGAGGGTGTCGCCGCTGGAACTGTCGCACTGCACCACATCAACCAAGAGCACCTCGCATCCCAGAGAAGCGCGCCACCGTCGGAGCTGCAGCCGTCGCATCTTGGATATCGCCGCTGTAGTTGTCGCATCGAGCGGAAGCTTCACGCATCATGGGAGATGAGCGTCGCTGCTGGAGCTGTTGCCGTCGCATCGTAAGGGTGTCGCCGCTGCAGTCCACGCATCGAACCGAGAACTTCTTGCATCCTCGAGAAGCGTGTCGCATCTGGAAGATCTTCACGCCTTCATTTCTTTGTATCTGAACTTTGCCGCATTTCCCATCGCTGCGACATTGATTGTCGTGGAAGTGCAACGCAACTTAAGGTACATTGACGCAGTGTCCCATCTAAGAACTGAACTGAACTAAGCTTAAATCTACCATCTTAAAGTAATCATAGTGTGTATTTTTGTCGTTTATGGTCTTGGTGTAACTCTATATAAAGTCTACTTATTTTATTATAAAACCTGTGTGGGGTCCATTTGTAGTGATGTCACTGGGTTACTGTATGTGGTCACAACTGCTCAACTTACAACGCCTCTGAAGTAAAGCCCTTCTGCTCGTGCCATGCTACCAAGGGGGTGAGCAGGGGTTATTTTAGGAGTGTAATCCTCTTATCCTGACTAGAGGAGAGGGTCCCTATTTGTCACAAGTACCTACCTGTGCCAACTACAGACCCCCAAATCTAACATATACTATATTATGTAGACCTTGTCCAGTGGTGCTGGAACACTTTTCAGAGTTGGGATGCTGGCATCAGTATTGCGTCACCAAAACCAGAGATTGTGAAAAATACAAGCACAACACAAAGAATAAGCTTAGCAAATGAGCCTCCCCAATTCATGCATGAAAGTAGTAAGCGGCTGGTATGTAGCCAGTGGTGCATTTTGGAGAACGCTGTTGCAAATATATTACTAAAGCAAGGTTTGGTAGTACAGTGTCATTTACAGAAACCATTTTTTCCATGGAAATGTCAGCAACATTTGCATTGGCTTGCAGTTTTACTTATTAACCTATTAAAATTATTAAGCACAAATAATAATGTGTGGAAAGCGAGTTGCAGCAAATATTTATCATTTGCACATCACCTGTGTCTTGGTTTGCTTTGATCCTATTAAATCTTTGTTTTTACCACACTTCAAAATTAAAAAAATTACAGAATAACATTTGTGCTTTCCAAAATGCTATGTTCTGAAATATTTGTACAGTTAATTTACACATATTTAAATGTTGTTGTACTATAAAAGTAGTAAAAAAACTGACATCCTATATATTTTCCTTTTACATCCCTGTGTCCCAGCAAGATAGTCAGCTAGCCTGCTTTACAAAATCTCTAACTTTGCAGTTAGAGAAAGAAAAGCAAACACCACTCTCCATGTTAAAAGAATAATCAGCAATTTGTCAGAGATCATAGCCTATTTGACCTCGGTCTTTGAAGCAGGGCAAATGTGGCAAGAAAAACACAATTTAAGGGCTTCTTTACTTCTTATTGCTCATTTACCTTCTGCACTCCAGCATGTTTATTTTGGGAGTACTGCAGCACCCCCAGCAGCTCTATTTACAGCTTCTATGCCTTTGTTAATTTAATGTATAGAAGAGTCTGCTTTGAAACTGGAGCAAGCGTTGCACTCCTTTATTCACAGACACAGGGTGCTTGAATGATTGCAATCTGAAAGGTGCCAAAATATATTATTCACATCAGGGTTTTTCCAACATCGATCCTGGAGGGCTGGATCCATGCCAGATGTTCAGCACATCCCCATTTATATAAATGTAGTTATCTTAAAAACCTGGCATGGGTCCAGCCCTAACACCCCGATTGACCTTGAAGAACCCTCATTTATACAAATGATTCTGTTTTTGGTAGATCCAAAGTAGCGACCAGCAATTGGTCCTGATCTGTTCTAGGACTAGAATGAGAACTGAATCTATATAGCACATTGAACCGGTAATTTATTTACTTATAATAGTCAATTTGAAATGTGTTTTATTTTTATTTTTTTAATTCATTTATTTGTTTCAGGGCATGTCCTACTTAACCTTGCGCATACCTACTGATGGTAGCATAAAAGCCTTCTATGTTTACCTACTGCAGCAACCATCTGTGTGCCTAAAACAATGGAAGACAGTCCTGGCAGATAGTTGTTTTCAGTATAATCGAAGCACACCATTTTATTTCCCAGCATGGGATGGAGGAAAACATTATTTGCAATGGCATTTCACAGAGTATCCTAGGTGAATCCTAAAACGTGGAATGGATTTATATGAAGTAGCTTCTTAAACATTGCATTATTATTTTGGTTAGGCATAAACCTGCTATTCAATCAATCAATCAATCACTGCATTTCTAAAGCACGCTACATACCCGTGAGGGTCTCAAGGCACTGGGGGGGGGGGGCGCTACTGGTCGAAGAGCCAGGTCTTGAGGAGTCTTCTGAAAGGCCAGCAGGTCTATTAGAAAGATGCATACTTTGCACATGTGCAAGGATCTAATGTGAAGGAAGGAGCTACATAATTGAACTGGGGTATTGAAAAACCCCATGAGAGTTTGGTGGTTTGATTAAATCATTAATGAGATTAGCTAATGGGACGCAAGTGCAATACCTCTATACAACAAAATACAACAACATCATGTAGATTTTGAAGCAGCTTTTAATCAAGCTCTTGCTATGGTGCATGGAATTGACCACACAGCTAACGGCATTATATATATTTTTATTATTGAGAGCGTTTATAAAATGCCAGCCTAGCACCGGAGAGCACCAGAGCACTCCACACAGCAGCAGGATAGGAGGTGGTGCAAGGATGTGATAAGGTGCGTGAAAGAAATGAAATTCAGGAGCCATGATGAAAGTGACACCAAGACTGGTGCATCTAAAGCGTCTCGTGGAAGCCTGAGTGGCAGCGGGTGTATTAATGGCAGAGGCTGATGAATGGTTGATGATAGCAGAAGAATGAAATGTTACTGCAGTGGTCATTCATGGGATGAACGATTTGTGACAAATGTGCCATTCAGCTGATGTGAAAAGGAAATAAATGTGTGTTGGGTTTGTAGGGAAGGTGCGGAGGGGGTATAATGCAGACTGAACTGAGATGAGATCATGAGAACTGGCCTATATAGTTACAAACTGGTTACAAATTAGTATGATGAGAGTCATGGCAAGCAGGGCAGCTATTTAAGAGTGACTGGTTTTAGTGAAATACACGTTGGGGCAGATTCGCTAAGATTTTGTGATGCAAATCAGTGCAAAATCTTTGTGTCCGATTTTCTTTCCTGTGCTAAACTTGTTTAGTGCTGGAAATAACGTGAACATAACACAAAGCAGCACATAGTGCTGCTTTGCATTGCTTAGTGCCAAGGGAGCGTACCACGGGTGGTGCATGGGCGTTGCCATGCAATCATGCAAGGTTTCTTAATCTAAACTCAATTTACTGAATAAGGAAGACAGGGTTTAGTGTCAGAAATTAGCACACACTTCAACCAGGCACTCTGAAGGAGAAATGCTTTTTTCCCGACTTCGCATATGTGTGCACTGTACAGCACACATACAAAGTGGGAAAATAGTTTGTCAGTCTATGCATAGTATTTTGTACTGGAAGGGTATAAAGTAGTATAAAACCTATGCTTGACTGACGGAGACACCCTTGAACCATGGTGTAAAGGTGTCACCATGGCGCATGGCTGCTAATTTTAGCACCATTGCTAGGGAGTGGGGAGGCGAGTGCCATTTTTCAGTAAATTTGTCTCTCTCTCCTTCTCACGCAGTGATGCATTTGCGGCTGCTGCACTGCGCTGTGTGAGAAATTGGTAAATCTGGCCTCTTGCGTGCTATACGAAGAAGAGTTTGTTCTGCATTTTCTGAGCCAGAGGGCAATAAATATGAAGTAATACACAGTGGGTTTTGATAACGGTGATGGTAGTAGTATAAAGAAAGTGAGTGCAATAGATTACATATTTCTGAAGTGTCCAAAGAATTGGACAATGAAAGTCAGTCAGCCACCAACTTGTAACGAGAAAGGTGTCCGTTTGGCTAAGCGAAGGAAGTGCCAGTCAAGGATATGTCTTTTTGTATGTGGAACAGGTGAAAAGTAAAATTTAAAAACCATTTGCAATGCAATCAGTCCCGCTTTTGGGACCGATGTATTTAGCCATGCAGCACATTATTGCGGGTACAGCAACATTTACTGTTGCATTAAAAGCGCGTTGCCTCCCGAAGCCACCGAAGCTCCCGAAGCCGGAGCATGGTACTTGTTCTCACTGTGGAAACTTCAAAGTAACAGGCTGTATTTTCCTTGCAGTTGAACCTGCACTCAGACATGGCTTTATTGACCTTACTTGAAAGGCACTTAATTAAAGTAGTGTGCACGGCTCACAGCTCCTCCCTAAACGCATAAATAGAGTCCCTGGCAGTGGTGTAACACAAAATGATGGACACGCCTGCAGAGTGTGATGAGGAGCCCTGAATCTCCCACTTATCACACAATTTCATTGGGCTAGGGCTGATTGGGCTCCCCTAACTGTCATGTCTTCTAGGATAGTCCCATCATGCATACCCCAGCTGTGGGGAGTTGGGGGTCCGTGCACTGCAAGGACTGAAGGAGCGGCCTTGCTTACACATTTGGCCACTGGATTCACGTCTACCTTTGAAGGGTGCTCCTGGTAGATATCTGCAGGGAGCCACAGTGTTTGCCTTTTACTATCTACGTTTTAAACATGCTCCTTGGCTGCAGCCGGCGTGTTTTTCTAACAATGAAATTCATTAAGAAAGCATACGCACATTGTTTCGACGAAGGTGCTGTAATGTGGCTCACAGAGGAATATAGCACCTTACGTCGCATGCATTTATAACGCATGCAATTACAACGCGGTCGTTACTACAACCGCGTTGTTACATTGCAGTACATTACAACGCAAGTCATTATATCAGCTTGCTGCAGGGGGCACACTGGATTTAGGAATAGTATAATTTACTATTCCAACTGCAGTGTGCTCAACAGTAGGGAAAGTACTGGAATAGTAAATTATACTATTCCTTAGGTTAGCGTGCCTCCTGCTGCCAACCTTAACGAAAACTGCTCTCAACTGCCCCCACACCATATGGATCCCCAGACCAGACAGTTGTTTGAATACATGTTAAAAAGAATTGCAGAATCTTAAAGAAAACTGCTTTTATTGCATTTTCAGTTCCAGTAAAAGTAATGCGGACTCTGTAGCCTGAGTTTTGCCGCAAACAGCTAAGACTGTAAGGCATGTGTCCCTCTGTGTATGCTGTGTGTTAGACCTATCAGCCTTAGGGTGGTCTCCCCTACATTTTTGCCCTTTTTGCCTCCCATTTGTATCCTATATTTTGTTGGACTTAGGACTCTGGGCGCCTCACCACTGCTAAACAGTGCTGAGGTGCAGGTGCTCTCCCCTAAAACCTTGTGAGGCTGGCATATGAGCCACAAGCCACTGCTACCGCAGTAAGGCTTAATCCTCCATAGGCTAACATTGGGAACCTCCCCTTATGGACTAACTTCTGACAGGGACCTAATAAGTCTATCATGTTTGGTCTTGTTGGACTCGGGGCGGGGAACCCTTTCCAATGATATATAGGGTTTGGGCATTACTACGCTAGGGATCCCACTTTTATAAAGGGGACTTTTTCCTGCCTACACTTAGATTAGGCTGCAGACTCCCCCCTCCTCTCTGCATACTGATAGCCTGCCTGGGTTGGGAGGTGGGAGTGGTGATTCACACCTTCTTCCCTGGGATGAGCTGTGATGGGCTGCCCACTGTAGCCTTAACGGCCTGTCTCTCGTCACTGTGACAGCTAGGTCAGGGAAGGCAGGGAACATACCAGAACTCCCTGGACTCTTCCAGAAGCCCCTGCCCCCCAGACCCTTCCAGAGACTTCCACCACTTTCTAGCCTAGACTAAAAAGATATATAAGGGAGGGTCCTGGCCTCACATTCTTGTTACACTGCTGGACCTGGAAGAATCCCTGCTGGAGTGAGGACTGCTGCGCAAGAGGATTGCCACTGGGAAGGAGGCTGACTGCTCCAAGGAACTGCTGCCCCACAACCTGCTGAGCTGCCCTACTGTCTGCTGATCCTGCCCTGCATGGGAGACTGCAACATCACCACCAGAGTGAATCCACAACATCCCAAAGGAACTACTTTTCTTTGAACAACATTTTAAAGAGTCTTCAACCTTTTAAAGATTGCCTTTTTGGGACTGCACACTTTTTAAGCTAAAGGAAACTACCTGTCCTTGGACCACAGCGTTTTAAAGACTGCCCTTTGAAACAGCAACAACACTCTCAAGATTTGCCCTGCAACGCTGTGCCTGCCCTCAGCACTTCTTGGCCCGTGAACCTCCCGAGGGCTCTGTGATTGCCTCTGCTTCTGGCGCAAGCCGACTGAAACTGTCCCTGAGGTCACCGCCACTGGGACCGGAGCGCGCTGTGTAGCGCTGAGAAGCGAAGCGCTGTGTGGCAGGAGGCTCTGTCGTTGCCCCGGACTTGGAGTCACTGTTAAGCGCTGAGCTAAAGGAGCGCTGTGTGGCCGTGACCCCCACCCGTGCAGCGCCTGCTGAGCCCGAGGCCCCAGGGGGAGAGGAGCCTCGCACCCGCGCCCGCAACCACCACCCCAGGTAACGCCTCAGTGCAACCAGGCTGCTGCGAGGGGGCGGGGAGCGGGTTGGCCGGGTACCTGGAGTGTGAGCTTTGTGCTTGGCTGGGAACCGCCCTTCACTGACCGGCCTACGGGGGCATAATTACTTGGTAATTGACACTGGGGCATTTTTAGCATTACCAGCAGCGCTTGGGCAGCCACACTTCCTACGCTGGGAGCATCATTTCTATGAGAGGTACACTTATTACGCTATAAGGGAACTTTGGCCTAAGAACCTTACCCCAGTGAATTTTGACCATAAGTACCTACCTCAAGTGAACATTTGCCATCCAAGGACACTGTGAGAAAGACATTACCAGCAGGAGCCCTTGGCACACATGAGCTTTTGGTGATTTGATCAGGCCTGGGAACTGGATTCATTCTTATTGGTTATTGATCTTGCTTGGAAACTGGAATCCTTTTTATTATTGATCAGGCCTGGGAACAGGTTTTATTCTTATTGATTATTGATCTTGCTTGGAAACTGGAATCCTTTTAATTATTGATCTTGCCTGGAGCTGGACTTACCTGCTTTTGGTTCTCGCATAATTTTTAGATAAAGAAATTCTTATTCTTATACAAAACTGGTGTGGTGTTCCTTTTGAGAGTCTTTTTACTGTGTCATCGCCGTTGTGTGTTGCACAAATACTTTACACATTGCCTCTGAAGTTACGCCTTTGCTGCTCTGCGCCAAGCTACCAGGTCGGAAGCGGTGGTCCCTACTTGGACTAGGGTGCATACCCCTGCCAACTAGAGACCCCGGTTCTAACATTGGTGATCGAGCGGTGGGATAGGACTTGTGCTTGTGTAACACCACGCAGCGACGCAGTGTACACCGCAACCCTACACCTGACTCTACTGAATTTTTGTCTACCCTCTCCAATTGGCATTTTTGAATTTTTTTTTAAATTCTCCCTGACTGGCTGCTCTTTTTAAAAGTCCTTTTGCCT
Source organism: Lissotriton helveticus (assembly GCF_964261635.1). Classification (NCBI taxonomy): domain Eukaryota; kingdom Metazoa; phylum Chordata; class Amphibia; order Caudata; family Salamandridae; genus Lissotriton; species Lissotriton helveticus. The sequence goes on along the minus strand of NC_136059.1, from coordinate 994,341,071 downwards.
AAGTCCCATTGGTTTTCTCTACAAACGTCTGAGGCCCCACCTAGCAACATGGAATTCGAGCTGGCCAATCTGGAAGTCTACACAGTGGCGCAACTCAAAGAGTTCTGCGAGGAGAAAGGGGTGCCCTTCAAGCGAAGCGCCAAGAAGGCAGAGCTTCAGAAAGCTTTGAGAGCATGGGTAACAGCCCACTCAGAAGGAGATGGGGACGAGCAAGGACCAGAGCATGACGCCACAGGAAACGTGGACCTACTGCACTTGGCGGGAAATGGTAATTTGTTACCAGGTACAAGGGTACCTTCCAGGGCAGGCAGTAGTGTGTCAGTGAAGAGCCTGTCCGTAGAGGACCTGGAGGACAGGAGGGAGGAGAGACAGCTCAAGTTGGAGCTTGCCAAGCTGGAGAAAGAGCGGGAAAGAGAAAGGTGGGCCATGGAGCAGGATCGCGAGAACAAGCGACTGGCTATGCGGGAAAAAGAACTTGCCCTGGCTATGCGGGAAAAAGAACTTGCCCATGAGCTCAGCCTGAAGGAACTGGAAATCCGGGCCCTAGAAGTAGGGGCCTACAGCAACAAGAATGGTGGCAGCGTACCTATGGAAGCTTCACGTGAGTCCAGGGTCTTTATGCCTAAAGATGTGATGGCCAGTTTTAAGGTGGGGGATAACATTGATAAGTGGTTAGCCGCCTATGAGGTGTCTTTAAGAGCCCATGGGGTCCCAGAGAGTTATTGGGGGGGTGGTTTGCATAAGTACCTACCTCCAGATGTTAGGGACACCCTCCTTTACCTAGAGAAGGAAGACCAGGCTAACTATTCTGTCATGAAAGCCGCATTGCTTAAGAGGTTCGGTCTTACCCCTGAGAGGTATAGGCAGAGGTTTAGGAATAGCCACAAATTTCCCACACAGAACTGGGTAGACTTCCTGGACTACGCTAGTAAAGCTTTAGATGGTTGGGTGCGGGGCAGCAATGTGCATGACTATGAAGGGTTGTATGACTTGTTTTTAAGAGAGCACCTTCTAGAGAAATGTTTTCCAGAGCTGCGCCAACACCTGGTTGACCGCAAGTTGACCAATCCTAGGAAGCTTGCGGAGGAGGCGGACACCTGGGTCAGTACCAGGGTGTCCAACAAGGGTTCTGGGGGGGACTCCCAAAGGGGTGGTCAGGGTTCCTACCAGAAGAAAGAGGGGGGAGACAAAAAGAAAGAGTTTCCCAAAGGCCCCCAAAATAATTCACAAGGGAAAGGGTCTGGGTCCCAGCCCCAATCTGGCCACCAGAAGCCCACTTATCCTGACAAAGGTCAGCAGCCCAGAATGGTCCGGTGCTACGAGTGTGGTGAACTTGGACACTACAAGGGGGATCCCAAGTGTCGCAAGAGAGCACCACAGCCCACTGGAGGTAAAAACCCCGGGGTGGCTAGTGTAGCGCTTGGGGAGGAGCTGTCCCTAGATGATGGAAGTGAGGGGGCAGGGCTTGTCCTAGTGTCTCTGGGAGACAGTGAGATGGTTCCCAAGGTCCATGTGCCCTCAAATACTACCAAGTATAGGCAGTGGGTCACCCTCAATGGTCGGGGGTGGAGGCCCTGAGGGACACAGGTGCCAGCATTACTATGGTAAGGAGTCAGCTGGTGTCCCCAGAGCAAATAATTCCCGATGCAGTCCATCCAGTTTTGATGGCTGACAACAGGGGGGTCACTATCCCATAGCACAGGTTCCATTTGAGTGGGGAGGGGTTTCAGGCCTTTTAAGAGTTGCTGTGAGCCCTGCCATGCCAGTGGACTGTCTGTTAGGGAATGACCTAGAGCATACTGCCTGGAAGGAGGTAGAGCTCAAAGCGCATGTGGAGATGCTGGGGTTACCGGAGTGGATTTGTGCTACCACACGGTCTATGGCTGCCCAGAAAGGGAGTCAGCCAGGGCTGGAGCCTGGAAAAATGACCCAGCCAGCTGCTAAGAAGGGAGGAGCCCGAGGGCGTGGGAAGCCCGCCCCGGGGCAGTCACCCCGTGAGATGGATGGGGCACCTGAGGAGGTTGCACCGGAGTCCACGGAGGGGGACGTTGCTCCCTTGGGGGACCTACCTACGCCTGCAGGGTGGCAGGTGGAAGGAGGGCCCACCAGGGAGGAGTTTTGCCGGGCACAGAAGGAGTGTCCTACCCTTGAGGGCATGAGGCGACAGGCCGAAGCCCAAGCAGCAGGCAATGCCTCCGCAAAGTATCATATTTACTGGGAGGATGGGCTCCTTTACAGTGAGCCCAAGGCTCCTGTGCATGGGTCATCAAGGGCCTTAGTGGTCCCCCAGTGCTACAGGGCCTTTCTTTTGGAACTGGCCCATGAGATCCCTTTGGCAGGACACTTGGGCCAAGACAAGACCTTTGCTAGGCTTGTCCCACATTTTTATTGGCCGCAGATGAGGGTCTCCTCAGATACATTCTGCAGGACCTGTCTGACCTGCCAAGCTAGTGGGAAAACAGGGACTAAGCTGAAGGCTCCCCTGGAACCGCTGCCTGTCGTTAGCACCCCCTTTGAGAGGGTGGGCATCGACATTGTTGGGCCTATGGATCCACCGACTTCTTCTGGTCACAGGTTTATCCTGGTTCTGGTGGACCACGCCACCCGGTACCCAGAGGCTATTCCTCTGAGAACCATCACTGCACCTGCAGTGGCACGGGCCCTGATGGGGATTTTTACAAGAGTGGGTTTTCCCAAAGAGGTGGTGTCCGACAGGGGTACCAATTTTATGTCTGCCTACATGCAAGCCATGTGGAAAGAGTGTGGGGTTACTTATAAGTTCTCCACCCCTTACCACCCACAGACCAATGGTCTCATGGAGAGATTTAACAAGACCCTAAAGGGCATGATCAGGAGTCTGCCTGAGGGCCTGAGGAAAAAGTGGGACATCCTCTTGCCCTGTTTGTTGTTTTCCTACGGGGAGGTACCGCAGAAAGGAGTGGGATTCAGCCCCTTTGAGCTTTTGTACGGTCACCCTGTTAGAGGACCTCTCAGTTTAGTGAAGGATGGGTGGGAGAAGACTCCAAGGAGGCTTCCCCAAGATGTAGTGAGCTACATGCTGGCCTTCCGCAGCCAAATGGCTAAGTTGTGGAAGCAATCTTCTGACAACTTAGAGGCCAGCCAGGCGGTGATGAAGGAATGGTACGACCAGAATTCTCACCCTGTGGAGCTGGAACCTGGACAGAAGGTGTGGGTCATGGAGCCTGGGGAGCTTAGTGCCCTCCAGGATCGCTGGACTGGCCCTTATGAGATATTGGAAAAGAAGGGTAAGGCCACTTACCTAGTGGACCTTAAGACCCCCAGGCAGCCCCAACGGGTGCTACACGCAAACCGCCTCAAACCCCATCATGAGAGGTCTGAGCTCCCCTTACTGATGGTGAATGATGGGGCCGAGGAAGAGGAAAGTGAACCTCTCCCGGACCTCTTTGCTTCCAAAGAGAAGGATGGATCGGTGGAGGGAGTGGTCCTCTCCCCATCCTTGACTCCTGAGCAACAGAGGGACTGTCGCCAGGTCCTGGGGCAGTTCGCCTCAGTGTTTTCCCTTAACCCTGGGATTACCCACCTGTGTACCCATGATGTGGACACAGGAGACAGCCCCCCTGTCAAGTCCAAGTCTTACAGGTTGTCAGATAAGGTGAAGGCCAGCATCCAGAGTGAGGTCACTAAGATGCTGGAATTGGGGGTGTTAGAGCCCTCCAAAAGCCCTTGGTCCAGTCCGGTGGTTCTGGTACCAAAAGCTGCCCCACCGGGCACCACACCAGAACTTAGGTTCTGTGTGGATTACAGGGGACTGAACTCTGTGACCAAGACTGACGCTCATCCTATCACGAGGGCGGATGAGCTCATTGACAGGCTGGGGGCTGCCCGATACCTGAGTACCTTTGACCTCACGTCAGGGTACTGGCAGATCGCCCTAACAGATGGAGCTAAAGAGAGGTCCGCCTTTTCCACCCCAGAGGGCCACTACCAGTTTAGGGTGATGCCCTTTGGACTGAAAAATGCTCCTGCCACCTTCCAGCGGCTGGTGAATCGGGTCCTCTCCGGGTTAGAGGCCTTCTCTGCTGCCTACCTGGACGACATAGCTGTCTTCAGTAGCAGCTGGGAGGACCATCTGGGTCACCTCCAGGAAGTGCTTCAGACTCTGCAGCAGGCAGGCCTGACTATCAAAGCTAGCAAATGCCAGATAGGGCAGGGGTCGGTAGTCTACCTAGGACACTTGGTGGGCGGGGGCAAGGTGCAACCCCTACAGGCCAAGATAGAAACCATCCTGGCCTGGGAGCCTCCCAAAACACAAACTGAGGTCAGGGCATTCCTGGGCCTCACAGGTTACTACCACAGATTTGTCAAGGGCTATGGCACCATTGTGGCCCCCTTGACTGAGCTAACCTCTAAGAAACAACCTAGAAAAGTGATCTGGACAGAGGCTTGCCAAAAAGCCTTTGACTCTCTAAAGCAGGCCATGTGCACCGCTCCTGTGCTCCGGGCCCCTGACTTCTCCAAAGAGTTCATTGTCCAAACGAACGCCTCAGAGCATGGCATAGGGGCGGTACTTTCGCAACTCAATGAGGAGGGTAGGGACCAACCAGTAGCCTTCATCACCAGGAGGCTGCTCCCCCGAGAACAGCGGTGGAGTGCGATAGAGAGAGAAGCCTTCGCGGTGGTCTGGGCTGTAAAAAAGCTGAGGCCATATCTGTTTGGCTCCCACTTCCTCATCCAGACTGACCACCAGCCCCTCAGGTGGCTCATGCAAATGAGGGGCGAGAATCCCAAATTGTTGAGGTGGTCCATTTCTCTACAGGTGATGGACTTCAGGGTGGAACACAGACCCGGAGTAGACCACGCCAATGCTGACGGTCTCTCTCGGTTTTTCCGCCTTAGTGATGAGAACTCCCTAGAGGTTGGGTAGTTCTCCCCACTTTCAGCTGGGGGGACACGTGTTAGACCTATCAGCCTTAGGGTGGTCTCCCCTACATTTTTGCCCTTTTTGCCTCCCATTTGTATCCTATATTTTGTTAGACTTAGGACTCTGGGCGCCTCACCACTGCTAAACAGTGCTGAGGTGCAGGTGCTCTCCCCTAAAACCTTGTGAGGCTGGCATATGAGCCACAAGCCACTGCTACCGCAGTAAGGCTTAATCCTCCATAGGCTAACATTGGGAACCTCCCCTTATGGACTAACTTCTGACAGGGACCTAATAAGTCTATCATGTTTGGTCTTGTTGGACTCGGGGCGGGGAACCCTTTCCAATGATATATAGGGTTTGGGCATTACTACGCTAGGGATCCCACTTTTATAAAGGGGACTTTTTCCTGCCTACACTTAGATTAGGCTGCAGACTCCCCCCTCCTCTCTGCATACTGATAGCCTGCCTGGGTTGGGAGGTGGGAGTGGTGATTCACACCTTCTTCCCTGGGATGAGCTGTGATGGGCTGTCCACTGTAGCCTTAACGGCCTGTCTCTCGTCACTGTGACAGCTAGGTCAGGGAAGGCAGGGAACATACCAGAACTCCCTGGACTCTTCCAGAAGCCCCTGCCCCCCAGACCCTTCCAGAGACTTCCACCACTTTCTAGCCTAGACTAAAAGATATATAAGGGAGGGTCCTGGCCTCACATTCTTGTTACACTGCTGGACCTGGAAGAATCCCTGCTGGAGTGAGGACTGCTGCGCAAGAGGATTGCCACTGGGAAGGAGGCTGACTGCTCCAAGGAACTGCTGCCCCACAACCTGCTGAGCTGCCCTACTGTCTGCTGATCCTGCCCTGCATGGGAGACTGCAACATCACCACCAGAGTGAATCCACAACATCCCAAAGGAACTACTTTTCTTTGAACAACATTTTAAAGAGTCTTCAACCTTTTAAAGATTGCCTTTTTGGGACTGCACACTTTTTAAGCTAAAGGAAACTACCTGTCCTTGGACCACAACGTTTTAAAGACTGCCCTTTGGAACAGCAACAACACTCTCAAGATTTGCCCTGCAACGCTGTGCCTGCCCTCAGCACTGCTTGGCCCGTGAACCTCCCGAGGGCTCTGTGATTGCCTCTGCTTCTGGCGCAAGCCGACTGAAACTAGCCCTGAGGTCACCGCCACTGGGACCGGAGCGCGCTGTGTAGCGCTGAGAAGCGAAGCGCTGTGTGGCAGGAGGCTCTGTCGTTGCCCCGGACTTGGAGTCACTGTTAAGCGCTGAGCTAAAGGAGCGCTGTGTGGCCGTGACCCCCACCCGTGCAGCGCCTGCTGAGCCCGAGGCCCCAGGGGGAGAGGAGCCTCGCACCCGCGCCCGCAACCACCACCCCAGGTAACGCCTCAGTGCAACCAGGCTGCTGCGAGGGGGCGGGGAGCGGGTTGGCCGGGTACCTGGAGTGTGTGAGCGTTGTGCTTGGCTGGGAACCGCCCTTCACTGACCGGCCTACGGGGGCATAATTACTTGGTAATTGACACTGGGGCATTTTTAGCATTACCAGCAGCGCTTGGGCAGCCACACTTCCTACGCTGGGAGCATCATTTCTATGAGAGGTACACTTATTACGCTATAAGGGAACTTTTGCCTAAGAACCTTACCCCAGTGAATTTTGACCATAAGTACCTACCTCAAGTGAACTTTTGCCATCCAAGGACACTGTGAGAAAGACATTACCAGCAGGAGCCCTTGGCACACATGAGCTTTTGGTGATTTGATCAGGCCTGGGAACTGGATTCATTCTTATTGGTTATTGATCTTGCTTGGAAACTGGAATCCTTTTTATTATTGATCAGGCCTGGGAACAGGTTTTATTCTTATTGATTATTTTTTTTATTTTTTTTAAAACCTTTATTGTACAGAAGGCGCGCACAGATAAGGGCCTACAACCCACCGGGCCGGCCACCACAGTAGACATACCAAAAGGGCCATGCCAGCACAAACACCCCGGGGGGCTACGTGCCGACACCGCGCCACGAAATTAGGGGATACATAAGAGCCATAGAACCAAAAAAGGGAACAGGGAAAGATACAATAAACAGACCCCCCCACCACCCCGCACAGCCCACCCTGCACCCCTGCAGAAGGCTATGGCCTACCCCCCAGCAGCGTGCCTGTCGCCCTAATTAGAACCCGAAATATAGAGAAATATAAGAAAGAAAGAATCACTTAGATTAAAAAGGGGGCGAAGGGGAAACAGGGAAAAAACAGCGGGAGAGGAGCCACATAATCAAAACCCCTTCAGCTCCCACCCCCCCGCCCAAAAATACTCAGAGCCCACGGGAAGATAATAAACACACGGATAAGCTCCAGGAACGTAAAGACGTATCAAACATAATCATACAATTATGAACGGATCACCCAGCCATACCACAAAATAACAGTCCACAGAGGCAAGAACAGCTCAACCCTGTCCTCGTTTTTCGCAAACTGTAATCGTCCAGCGCACCAGGAACCAGATCACATAAAACAGGAGGTGAATAACAGGGAGTCGAATCAAAAATACACTCAAGTTGTAGCGATCGGGACCCGGATGATCCAGAAAGTACAGTAACCACTTCAGGCAAAGCAGGCAAAGTTCCGATGAGAATACGGAGAAAGCCGGTCCAGCGGCACCGTCACAGGATCTTCGTACGGCCATGTGAGGCAAAAGAGGAAAAGGAGACCCATCGAGGTCGGTCCAGACGGGATCCAGCCGGGGAACCTCCGGAGCAGAAGGAGGCACAGGACGAAGAAGGGCAGCGGACCCTCGCACATCCACATCATCAGCAGCCTCCAGGTCCACGGCCCCAAGGAAAGTTCCAGCAGCACACAACAGAGATGAAGCCGCACAAACCGAGGGGGGTCCGGAAGGCCCAACAAAGGGACCCCCCTCCAGGATAGCGGTCGGTGCGGTCATGGGTGCCCCCCAGGAGCGCAGGGCGGCGAGGATGTCGCGGAGCGTAGGCTCACCTTTACAGTATTCAGCAAACGTGCCGCGCGTCGGACTCGCATCGCCGGTCCCCGCAAGGCCGAGAATCATGGGGCCGGCCGCCATCTTAGAAGCCCGGCGGGGCCGCTGCAAACACCGACCCCCGCCCGGATATCAGCGGGGCAAAACAGGACACCGGCAACCACCAGCGGAAGTGCCACCAGGCAGGAAGGGGAGCCACCAGAAGAAGGCGATGCGCCGGCACCCCACACGCCGCCGGCACCGTTCTCCGAGTCCGGGCGGAGGAACTCAAAATGGCCGGGCCGGAGAACAAAGGGGAGACGAGTCAGATGTACGGTTAACCCCGTCCATGGAGGTCAGCTCCCCAACACCAGGCCCGGGAGGCCGCAATCGGTCTATTAGCACATCGGCCCCTCCGACCGACTCCACACCACCCCCAAGGGCCGGCCACCACGCCCCGTCCAGCCCGGGCGCCGCCAAGGAGTGCCAGGCCCGGCCGCTCCGGAGGCCCCGAAGCAGACAGGGGCGTAACTCAGGATCCGTGACACCCAGGAATCACTGGAGCAAACGGTAAGTGCCTGTGAGTTATCGTCGTTCCACTGCACATCGTGGAATACTTCCCGGGGCAGGATAAAGTACAGGATATTTGTTGCAGACAGGAGAGTGATCGGAGCCGAGCTAAAACGCGGCCATCTCGGACGCGAGCTTGGCTCCTCCCCCCTTCTTATTGATTATTGATCTTGCTTGGAAACTGGAATCCTTTTTATTATTGATCTTGCCTGGAGCTGGACTTACCTGCTTTTGGTTCTCGCATAATTTTTAGATAAAGAAATTCTTATTCTTATACAAAACTGGTGTGGTGTTCCTTTTGAGAGTCTTTTTACTGTGTCATCGCCGTTGTGTGTTGCACAAATACTTTACACATTGCCTCTGAAGTTACGCCTTTGCTGCTCTGCGCCAAGCTACCAGGTCGGAAGCGGTGGTCCCTACTTGGACTAGGGTGCATACCCCTGCCAACTAGAGACCCCGGTTCTAACACTGTGCATATAGTGCTTAGAAACGAACTGATAACGTCCATGTGCTATAGGTGGTGATTAATGCTCATTTTAATTATTTTCCCTTGTTCTGTGCCATATGTGGTGGTATGAATAGACTGCTTACAGAAGCTTACAGAAGATTACATTTTTCTGTACTGAGACCCACTTGCCAGCATCTGCCACTCTGAAGAAGTCATGGTGTGTTTCAAATCACATACCATCACTGCACTCAGAATGTGCTTTCATTTTTAACTTTTTCCCATGTCTTGCGGTATCATAACAGAACCACAAGTAATGTGGGCTGTAGCCACTCAAGCCAATTATCGATCTCAGAAAGATATAAACCTAAATCAAACAAGTGACATGTGAATTGAGACTTCCAGGCTACAGCTAGGCTTTGTTACCAGACTTTCTCTATCTTGGAGTAAGCATGCTGCCTAGCGCACACTGCAAGAGTTATGCGTCCGCGTTCAGTAGATAACAGCTGTTTTTGTTGCCAACTCATTTATTTTCAACCACAGACAGATAAACAAGGCTGATTGCTCCATCCAGACATCTGGCACATTTATTTATCTGTATCAGGTTGTAATGTACCCATCCGCCCCCCCTAGTATATTTACAGTGTTAAAAATCACACGAAGTTGCTCATCTTTTAAGTGTGTACTTTTTATAGAACACTTTTAATTGTGGTGTGTTAATGCTGCTTTTCCTGCCGCAGTCTAACAGGTTCATGGTGCTGTAATAACGAGTGATGCTTTTACATAATTAGGGATACTCATTTTATGGGTATAGGTTTAAGACACAAGGGCCGAGTCGAGGTACTGGGAATTTATAATCATACTTACTGGTTACACACAGACTTGTGGGCATATTTACAAGAAAGTGACACATCTATAGAGATGCGTCACTTTCCTTGCGCCACCCTACAAAATGCTTGCGCCACCATGGATGCGCCATATTTATAATACGGGGCACCATGGCGAAAAGATTGACAGATGCGAAATTCTGACGCATCTGTTGGGGAAAAAGTCACTCATTGCTGGAGTCGTGTCGCAAGCACGACGCAACTCCAGCAATGCATTTTATGGCCTATTCCCACTACACTGCGTCACTCCTTATGCCTGCTTCAAGCAGGCGTAAGGTTTTGACGCAGTGGCGTTCTAAAAGTGAAGCAGTGAAATCTTGTAGATTTCTCTGCGTCACTTTTACGAGGCTTTCCTATGTAGGAACGCCCACCCTGCATATATTATACCTGATGCAGGTATAATGTGATGCAGGGCTTTACATTTTGATGCATCTCCCTAGATGCGTCAAGTTGTAAATAGGACGCATTGCTTGCGCTGCAGTTGCATCAAAAAAAGTGACGCCATGGCTGCACAAAGAGGCGCAAGTGGCTTGTAAATCTGCCCCTTGGTATTTTAAAGTAACACAAAGGTCGCAAAAGCGGGTGCAATAATTCACCAATGCGCTTAGCTTATTCATTTTTGTTCATCAATTTTACTCATGACAGTGTTGCAAACAGGAATGAAAAGATGGCGCGCAGACAGTGCTAAGGACAGAAGCAGACACAGTGGGTAGCTAGGGGCAGGCCCGGACTGGCCGTTGCGGGCACCGGGCAATTCCCCTGTCGGCCGCAAGGGTGGGGGCCGTTTCTGGGCCCCTGGGGGCCGTTTTTGTGACAGGGCCGTTTTTGCAGCAAAGCTGCAAAATCGGCCCTGTAACAAATTCGGCGGAAAAGCGGCCCTGGTAAAGAGCTTGGTGGCAATCCCCCTCTCCCCCAGGGGGAGGAGGTGGGGCCGGCCGAGCACTTTGCCAGGGCCGGTTTTGGTTCCCAGTCCGGCCCTGGCTAGGGGTGGCCCCTGCACTTGCCGCCCTGCTTGGGGACAATCTATTAATTTCGGTGTTATGTCAAACTTTGAACATGAGTCAGCAACACTTACCCTCCCGCTGTACAGTGACATGTCAACACGACACTGCCATGCTAACCACAGTGAGGTCGTGGTGTAGAGTGTCACCAGCCTCTCAGGAAGTGTACATGCTAGCCAGGAGAAAGGAGGTGACAAGGACGGAGAGGGGGCGATTTGGGACACGCACATGTGGAAGACTAGCTCCTGCATTGGTAGGCCAGATGATTGCAGCGTTAGGAGTCTCCGAATAAAGAAAAGGTAGGAAACTCTTGTGGACCAATGAAGTATGTGTGCACCTGCCGCTGCGCCTATCTTACACACAGCTAAAGCTATGAGGATACGGTCCATCAGACAATAGCTGGTGATGAATAAAAGAGGCTCTTGCTGTCAGTCACTGCCAGTGGGTGGGTATATCCATGCTCACACATGGGAGGAACCCCATGGAGAAGAAGTGCGCCTCACTCCCACCATCTGAGTGCATCCTGGATGGTGCATTAGGGGTTTGGGAATGGAAGTGGGTACACCATACAGTAAGGGTCCAGCATTTTATGGTCAGTAGGCATTGTCAAGTCTCTGCTGACATTGAAGAGGTTCCGGGACTTTGTGTTGACACCATAGAGTGCACAAATGTGGGAGAAAATGGCTTGGCAAGAAATTTGGTGCGCTTGACCTTGTTTTCTGTAACCCTGGGCAAAGCACTATGCTACGCTCGTGTGGTTTGCGAAGTTTGCGCTACTTCGCACTACGCGAACTGCACAGTGCAAACAGGCGTAGTGCAGAGGTCATTTTTTGCTTGCTCGCGGTCCTCAATGTCAAGTTGGCGACTGCGAGCAAGCAAAATGATATCCCGGCGAGACTTTTTCCTCATTCGCTATCAGCAACATCAAGTTGCCGATCGCGAGTGTGGAAAATAAACCTCCCTGCGAGATTCTCAATGAGGGGAGGTCAGGTTTCTCATTGCGAGTGGTCGCGTATGCTCGCGACCGCTCGCGATGAGAAACTACCAGTCCGCGTTGAGAAAGCTGCCATTCCAGTAAAAATCTACTCGAGTGGCAGAAAACTGCAGCTCGCACTGTGCAAGATGCCATTTTCAGTGATTGCACAGTGCCGGATGCTTGTCCGCACTGTGCAATCATTGAAAACGGCATCTTGCACAGTGCGAATAGGGTACTACGCAGTTCGCATAGTGCTACGCGTAGCTCACGTAGTGCGAAGTGCACTTTGCGTAGCTACGCGTTGCGCTATTTCTAAAACTGCATCCAGCACTAGTTTTCTGTCCATATTCCCTCCCAACTTTGTACCGTGCTCCCAGGTGGCGGTTGTTAGTTACATAATGAGAACCATCAGGTTAAAATGTCTTTAAAGCTACACAGTGCACCAACATCCTGATTCAACCCAAGAGACCATAGGAAGCAAAACACTTTCATAAATCATTATTTATTTTTAACGTTTTTCTCGGGCAACAGAAGTAAAGCCATAAAACTCAACTCTACCACTGAGCTAAGATCTCCTATTCCACCTTCCAACTGTATATCGAGAGATTACTTACCAAGTGTTGATCACATATTGGCTGCGTCCTTTGGTGGCCTGGGGTAAATCAGGCAGATATTTTGGAGAGTGGCCTGTTGTTGACCTTTTCTTCTTTGGTGTTTTCGCCCTAAGTCACTTGCTTGATGTTCACCTCATCACCCAAGACATAACCATAGAACCTGGCAGGCCATTCGTTTATTTAAAAAAATATCTTTATTGAACAATTTTTCCATTTTACCCCACTGCCCTAACCCCATTCCCAGCCTACCCCAGACAATGTTTTCCCAGAAAAAAAGAAAAGGCCCATCAACCACAGTTCAAAGGAAAATATTCCCAATAGCTTAAACTCTAAAATAACACCATCTCAGTGCAATTTATCATTTAATAACCAGTTTTTGGTGCCAAAGGTAAACAAATTAATGCTAAACTCAACCCACTCATATTCTCCATATGTATACCAAATTAATCCATAAAGTGCACATGTGGTTCATACATTCGGTTGTGCAACCCAATTAGGGAAACTTTTCCAAATTCTTAGTCCTTTTTTCCTGACCCGGTAGTAGTTCAAAGTGTATTGTTGAAAAGAACGGGGATTTCAATAGAATCAGGCTGAAGCAATGCATAACCTAAATATTGACATTGCTATACTTAATTAAGCCTCTCCCTCCTCCATACTAACGCTATTTTGTATTCCCAGTAAAATTAACGAGAGAGTTATAACTACGTTTAAAAGCAATTTATTTCTTTAAAAACTATCAATTTAATGGATTAGCGGGAAGAGAGAATTACAGGTTGCAAATATATGTACTATGTCTGCCCTATGAAGGGCACAGCCTGGACAATGCGTTCCTTTCCCAGCACCCCATTTAGCAATACCATATGGGGTGTAATATAGTGATAAGCTGGTCGTATGAAACTGAACCTGAAGTTTGGCGGACATTAAAACCATTTGTGCTACTGAAAAGGCTTGCTGAAATGCCACATCAGTAATATCTAATTTTGTTTGCCACTTTGCAGAGTTTTTTTCCATATCATCTTTCATAAGATTGTTCAGAAAGGTATAGATGTTAACTATCGGGGAGGGGAGGTGAATTAATTCATTTTTCTACAAGCTCATATATGCAGACCCCCCAACCCTCCCCTTTCTTTTGCAAAAAAAATCTAATTTGAAGGAACTTAAAAAATCCTCTATGGGTAAGGTTAAAATTTGATCCAAGATCACCATATGTAATAATACCGGATGATGAATAAAAACACCCAATTTTATTAATCCCGACCTTAAACCAGTTAATCATATATAGATCAACAAAAATCTCGGACAGGTTCTTATTACAGTGGAGGGGAGTGTAAAAGTTCAATCTACCTAACCCAATAAACAGCTTATGGAAGTCCAAACTTTAAAAGCGGTCAAGACAGTCTTGAAGCGTACCCTTTTACATTAGCCAAAGTCCAGCTGTAGCCATAAACAACCCCAGGTTTCAGGACCAATTAATAATTCATATGGAGAGGGATACTTCTGCATCTCGCTACTGGAACATTCCCGCAAGAGTGCCATACATTGTGCTAACAAAGCAGCCTAGTAATATAGTTTGAGGCCATCCCTGTGCTCTTTGGAGAGTGACAGGAATTTAAGAGATCTTCTTCTTGGTCTCGAATAAGTCCAAATAAGTTGTGAAAAGATATTTTCTTCAGCCAGTGGTTAGAAAAGACAAGGAGGATTGCTCTCACAAAGTACAAAATCTTAGGAAAAAAGACCATCTTGATTAAATTGCTTTTACTGATCAATGTCAATTGCAGATTATCCAGTCTAGCCAATGCTTTCGAAGTTTCCTCTGCTATCGGCACCACATTTTCGTTAACAAGCTCATCCAACTGGCCCTTATAATAACCCTTAGGTAGACTGCTCTCTCAACCACTCTAACATCAACTAAGGATGCATACTTATAATAATCTGTGTCTTATTCTTATTCAAGGAATATACTGATAGCGACCCAAAGATCAGAGCTTCTTCTTCTATTGCCATTCTAGCCCGTTCGGGGTTAGGAGTGACTAAGGCTATGTCATCAGCGTAAGCTAATACCTTAATGCCATGACCTTGCAATATCACAGGTAGAATATTCAAGCTCAAATCCAACCGTTATGGAAATGGATCAATATATTTACCGCAGATAGTAACGGAGAGCATGGACAGACTTGCTGCATCCCTCTTGAAATTTTAAATTGCTCGGTCATTTCCCTGTTAACATAAACACTGGTGGATGGATCTATATATAATGCTTTGACTGCCCTGATATACTGAGTTCCTTCCCATTGTAGCCCAGAGAAAATGCCAGGAGACCCTATTGAATGCTTTTTCTGTGTCAAGCATAATTGCCGCCATAGGGCCTTCTGACACCTGTCCTGCATCAAACATGGAGATAATCCTTCCAATATGGTCCATCGTTCCCCTACCAGGAATAAACCCATGTTGCCACTCTGATACCACTATGTGAATCACCTGAGATAAAGGGGAAGCTAATACTTTTAAGTAGATGTTTGTATCCCCAATAATTAATGTAATCGGACGATAGGAGCCGAGCTCCTGAACCAGTAAATTATTTGGGGGGAAGACAATAATTTTTGCCAGAGCCTATGTCTTAGGTGGAACATCTCCTTTAAAAATGTGTTTGAACAGGGTTGTCATAACATCCTTTAACTGATCAGCAAAAACTTATCAAAGTCAGTAGGGATTAAATCTGGACCATCAGCTTTTCCTTTGGACAAGCTTGACATTGCCACAAAGATCTCATCCCAGGTCAAAGAACAATCGAGCTGCTCCTGTTCATCCTAATTCAGTAATGCCAATATTGTGGAGTTCAGATAGTTATTAATTAAGTCCTGCCTCTGGACAACTGAACTCTCAGGCTCTTCTGAGTATAAAGCCTGATAGCACTTCTGAAAGGCAGCTTGGATTTTATATGGCTCTGATATCAAACCGAGTGCAGAATCTCTGATTGCAACAATCTCATTCCAATTGAATTCCTGGCGAGTTTTCATTGCTAATAGGTGTTCCATCTTTTCACTACACTCATATATCTTTTGCCGGTGAGCTATTGATTTATCTACTGATTTTTTTATTAAGAATTTCCCCCAATTATAGCTTCGGTTAAGGCCACCTCGGTGTGAGCCTCCTCTACTCCTTTCTTCTGCTGTAATGCCATAACTCGATTCTCTTCGGCTCGTGCTAACTTTAACCAGCTATATTGTAGGCTATGTTTTGCATCCTTCCCCCTTTTTAAGGTCAACTGAATGGTTTCCCCTCTAATACCAGCTTTCATGGAATCCCAGACTGTACCTAAAGGTGCATCCTATATTCCTTTTCAAGAACTCCAGGATCCACTCCTTCATATGTCTCAAGTAATCATCAATAATGCCCTCTTGAAGGTCCAAGAAGAAGTCTTTTTAATCAACCCCATCCCTGCCAATTCCGAGACTAATGGGTTATGATGAGATAAAAATCTTGGATAGCGTTCAATTCTACTCTCCCGAATTAACGAGGATGTTACAAAAAAATAATCCAGTCTGACATGCTAGGCCATTTGTTTATGTAAAGAAAGCAATCAGTACGGCCTGTTCTTCCAGCCAGATTCATCTTCTTCGAAGAGCTGCATGGCGAGCATTTTGTGTCCCATGACTAGGACTGCAGATTTGCTTAAGTACGGATGTGGCACTTTTGTCACAACAAATTAGTTGCTCATATTTGCTCTAAATTAGCTGTGGTGCCTTGTCTGCCAGGGAGAAATATATTGGCACATACTGCATCCGGTAATTATAGGATGTTTAATAGAACTACAAAGAGAATAACTAGTGGAGGTGGGTTAATCTCCAAACAACATTATTGAACGCATTCTGCATGAATCTGGTTAATGATCGCATCCGCTATTACTAACCTGAGTGAGGTGTTTACTAAAAGGATTTCATCCACCCATTCATAACAGAACTAAAGAAAATAAAGCCCCTGCTGTGTTTGCCTCTGGAAGAACATTAATTTCATTCTTTAGAGTCATCACCAGCGTCGCTTTAACTCAGCTGACAAGAAGCCTAGCCCGCGGGGTCTCTGACAATGTCGTGAGGCGGAGGACGCCCAATGGGAGAGCAAGTATGCTCTGTGACGTGACTCGCACAGAATTAATGAAGGGACAACCAGGAGAAATTATGAGTGAATACTCCAGGGTAGTGAACAACTTCAAAAAGAGAGGGACAGGAAGCCCAATTACCCACTGGCAAGGCAGGATTGTTAAAAGACAACCGAATAAACAAATCCAAACCCATGGGAGGAGTCAGACCCTACAAAGTACATTAAACAGATCACCTAACAGTGCATGCTTTGTCGAGGCTTGATCTAAAAAACAATTAGACTTTGAGATCTACATGGAAGTCTTAAATGTAAGTATTCACATGTCTCTGTTCATTATGTCTTTGGGTAGTGGTATGTTGTAATATCAGTTGTTTGAGAGGATGTTTGTTGGAATAGGGAATATATTATATGCAGAAAGCGAAGTGGCATGAGGGAAGACTTAGGCCCTCATTAAAAGTACATGAGAAGTCAGGGTTTGGGTATCTGCACCTGAGAAGTACTTATACTTCGCTTTTTTGTACCACATTGACATATACAGGTAATTCGCCACTACCATACCATTTTCCTTGGAAATAATCCTCCAGGATTAACATGCCAATATGCCCATAAAGTGCTTGGAGTTATCACCATATGTGGTTGTGTTGCTTTGGGTAATACTGTATGTTTCAAAACTGTTATGAGTACCAAGGCACACATAGCAGTGGGAGAAAGGCTCAGACTCTTTATTTAGCCAGAGTTCCAGCCCATATTCCAGTGACAACAGGTCTGCTGGTCCTACACAAGTAATATGGCATTTCTGTCCTTTATTACTGGGTTGACGGAAGGCCAGCTGGCTAAATACTTGAGAAGTACTTATAGCTCTATAGCGCAACAGAACATATAGCCTGTCTAAACATTTGAGGAAATCTTGCTACTTATTTTTGGTCCCCCCCGATATTTACTTTTTCCTGGATCCTATTTTTGCTGATACTAGGTTTATAAACACTGTTAGACTGCTTTTCAGTTCCACAATGTATGTGCTCCTGCCATAAAATGGTACAGCCAACATTGGTTTAACCTAGTGATGTCAGCATCACAGGAGAGTGCTTTTGGCTCCACTCATGTGTTGGGAATCAGGAGTACATGTTTGATTAGGCAGAAGTTGTGTGCTTCCATACAAAAAGTGCTTTCTCTTCACAAAGCTGTGATCATTGTGTTTATTTATTCAGCTGCCTGAGATTGAACTTTCAGGAGCACACACATAACAATGTATTGCTATTAAAGTGACTTAGATAACTAGATAATGTACAGTGTTTTCTCTGGCAGCACCACAGATGGGAGGAAGGCTGGAAGTTTAGGTCTGGCTTGAAAGTGCAACTGACAAGTGACCTTTTAATCTACACCAATATTACTCTTTGGGTCTTTACTTCCACCCAAATACACATCACTTTCTATGCTATTTACTTGTAATGCTTCACATTATCATTTAACATTTCTATAACACCAGACCTATTGGCATTGCCAATGCTAGTGGGCATCGTGGTTACCACATGTTTACTATCTTTAGTAATCTGGGAAAACTCCAAAAGCAAGGGGTGGATGCCTGGATGCGCCCATGCTCCACCAATGGAATGCCTCCATAACATAAAGTAATGCAAGACAGAACATTGCTACCATACATTACTTTTTGGGAAAACATCCCACCCAAAGCCATGCACATCTGATTTCTGTGGCTTTGTAAATCACAAATAGCATTTTGCATCATGGCTGGGCCAAAGAAGTACCACATTCGTAATGCAAAATGAAAGCAAATCTGCCCCTAATGTTTTAACCAAATATTTGTAACGTTCAATTACTGAATCTCTACCACTCCCCCACTATGATGCTAAAACGTTTATGCTTGTTTGGCATAATAGTTGTAATAGTTGGATCTTCCGTGACCCCTGTGACTGTTGTGATGTGATGTTAATGTCCAGCAGCCTCACTGATGTGATGCTAACGTCCACCAGCCCCACTTTGAAAATTGCTCCTGCACCACTGTCATCCTTCCTCCTCTGAAGCACCAGAGATTAGATGCCTCCCTTCAGGAATCCCACTGAAAATGTCGTCCGTTGGCTCTTAGGATGAAATGTCAGAGCACTACCAATGCTTTAACAATTAATCTGGAGAGAAAAGTGCCGAATACAGTGCCTCTCTTAGCACCTCCATGATATATTTACACCCATACTACATTTTTTATGACTACTGGGCTTCTTTCATATTTATATAGTGCTCTTCATGCAACATTCACCCATATAGCACAGAGAAAACAAAATGAAACAGACATGACACATACTATTATGCGACTCAACGTAATCCGTTTGCTTGACTCAAAATATGGAGTTACAGTTCCTGTGAATTTCTATCATTATTTTCTTCAAAAGGTATTTGTACTGACCATGTTGAGCTGTGTCCTTTTGATTTTGCGCTCTTTCGTTTGCTGCATGTGGGTAAGGATGTTTTCAACAGCAGGCATACTGATATTTCATCCAACCTTACCCATTGACCAATTGAAACAAAGAGGAAGGCTTAGAAAGTCCTCCATCTGTACTCGTGTAGTATGGAGGCCATTACAGCCTGCTGTGCATCGGCGCCTGCCCATGCGGCGGATCCCGAGGGGGATTTGTTTCTAATCATATGGATTCGAAAACTAAAGCCACCTTGACAATGCCAATTTGACACAACCGGGAAAACAATTTGTCAACAACCCAGGGCTGCTGCTTCATTGTAGAACATTAATATAGCAGAGAAAACACATATATGGCATTCAATCAAATATCTGCAGGTTTCAGAATTCTAGCAGCTATTCCTATGTATAATGTTTTTTATTGGCAGATATATTGCGATCCACCTCTAGTGCTGCTCATCTCTGCCATTTAATTACCGAATGTAGATTACTCCCTTTTAGACATATGCCATGGCATCCCTGCTGCAAAGCCACAGCTATTGCCTTTTTGCTATTTTTTTTACTTCTTTGTAAACTAACTTTAAGAACATCACATCAACATCATTTGGTTTTTATTAAGGGCCATCAACATTATTTTTTTATTAGAGGCTATAAACCCAGGACGGGTATCACACCAAAAAGATGGTGGCGTTCCCTTCAGAGCATAGGTGGTGGGCTCAGCTATTAAAGAGGAACCGCATTAGTTCTTTCTAAAAGTCACATTGCTGTTTTTACCATGGGGCAAGTCATTCGGGAGTGCCTGCTTGAGAAAACAAGAGAAGTGCTCTTATGCTCTATGGGCCTCATTTATGAAAAGTGCTGCATCGCTGCGTGAAAACAGAGATGCAAAACCTTTCAGTGCGCCCTGCTTGCAACACAATGGATGCGCTGAATTTACTGTACGGTACTCCATGTCGCAAGGATTTACTGATCGTCAGTATTCCTGACGTATCTGTAGGAGCAAAAGTGGTGCAATACTGGGGTGTGTCTGAAAGCCAATGCAACTCCAACAATGTGTCGTTTCACATGGGACAAGCCCCATGTGAAAGTGCCAGCATCAGTCTTACACCTGCTGTGAGGCAGGCGTAAGGATTTGATGCAGTGTAGTCCTAGAAGTGTCGCAGTGAAATCTCATGAATTTCCCTACAACACTTCTACAAGCCTTTTTTTGTGGGGGAACGCCCACCCTGCATACATTATACCTGACACAGGTATAATGTAGCGCAGGGGTTTATAAATTGGTGCACCTGCTTAGATGCGTCACTTTTAAATATGAAGAAATGTGGCACATATTTTACACCGCTGGTGCGTCACAAAAAGTGACACATATTCGGCGCAATGGGCTCATAAATCAGGCCCCAGATCTTTTTCTGCTTAATACAGTCAAAAGCTTCTTACAACATTATTTAGGTAACCAATCGGGTTGGTATAGTTGATTATTGCCCTTCACATTTAGTGGTGAGTTACAGAAGATGGGATCGTGGGCAAAACTTTACTCTGGGTTCAATTAGAAGCCAGCGTTATCTTCTAGGGTGTGAGAAATATATCCACTATTCTGTATGTGAGTCATTACTCTTGAGTCTTGCAACAGTTTAATATATTTCCTTGTCCCAATCATGATCAGGTAGCAACAGTCTAGTTTAGAGGCAATAATTGATGTTGTCTTGCTTTATTTCATCATGTAATAGTAGTGTTATAGAATGCAAATGGTTGAGTCAAACATAACACTATGATCATAATCAAATCTTTTGGTTTGATTGCAGCCGATACCACTGACAAGACAGGATGCTTACTCTTAACCATGTTCAGTCTGTACTGAGACTCTGTTAAAATAAATTAAGTTTTATCTTTCTTGAGACACAACCGACCAGTGTGCAATCTTCTTCTAGGACGTTTGAAGGTGGAAACACAATAAAGGCTGTCAGAAAGGAATTTCCATTTTCTACAGTAATTCATGTAATTGCTGAATGCATACAGTGAACAAAAGGGGCAAGAGGGCAGGATCCATGCAGGATTCCATAGTCCACAGGTTGTCAAAGGGAGGTGATTGCATGATACTCACTGTTGCCAGGTAATTGCTGAACGAAGAAGCAACCCATCTCACCGCAGCCTCCCACAGCCCCATCACTTATCCTAAGTCTATTCATCCCAATGGTGGGTGTGTGGTCGAGAATGTTGAAGGAGTCTGAAATATCAAGCAGGACCAAGAGAACTCTGTGCCTTTATTCACTTTTTTTGGCTAAAAACCTGTCAGCTGTTGAAGCCTACCAGTTGTTGGCCTAGTACTGCAGGTATTTCAAGAAAGTCCTGGAGGCCTATTGCTACTGATTTGTCCAGGATTTTAAATAACAATGCTATGCTTCACATGTTCACATAGTTTTTAGATTCTTGTCATAAAAGTACAAAATATAAGCAGG
Organism: Lissotriton helveticus; assembly: GCF_964261635.1. Classification (NCBI taxonomy): domain Eukaryota; kingdom Metazoa; phylum Chordata; class Amphibia; order Caudata; family Salamandridae; genus Lissotriton; species Lissotriton helveticus. The sequence continues at coordinate 994,319,711 of NC_136059.1, read as the reverse complement.
ACGTGCGAAAAACATAACAATGAGCTTGTATCAAAATGTTGGGAATATGACGTGACCTAAGAGATCTGTGGATAAAATGAGATATTTGTCGGTTAAAAAGTTACTATATGTTTTAATGCTCTTTTTTTTCAGTTTAAGAAATTTTTATTTGGTTTTAAGAGAACACAATACAAAGCCTTACATCAGAACAAATGAAAAATCAGAACAATACAATTCATAAGCCATATGTGTAAGGAGAAGCAAAATAAAGAGAGGGTAAAGGGAAAGAAAAGAGAGTTAGAAGAAAAGAAGGGAGAAGGGGAAAAAGAAAGGAGAGAGAGATAGAAAGGGATCCATGTTAGAAAAATAGTAAAAGGAAAGAAGTAAAAGAAAAATCATTGAGGAAAGGAACCGGGAGGCGAAGAAGAAAGATAAGAAGTAAAGGGAAGCCAAAGAAGATCAGATTTGATTTTGAGGGATACAGAGGAAGAGGAAGCAATAGCAATCCTGTGTTCGTCACATATGAAGTTCCACCAGGAAATAACAGAGAGCTTTGAATTGTCTTTCCAACAGGATAAAATAACTTTAAAAGCAAGGGCAATAAAAAGATCAAGTAATCGAGCATCAGGTAATACAATATCAATATTAGTTGAAAGAGAGCCTAGAAATATGTTCAAAAGAGATAAAGGAGAAGAGTAATGAAAAATTTTCATGCAAATACTCCAAACAGAGTTCCAAAAGGAGAAAACAGCAGAACATTCATATAAAAGATGTTTAAGTGTACCAGTTTCTAAAGAACACGACCAGCACAATGAGGAGGATGATGAGGAAAACCTAGAAATACTAACAGGTGTAAGAACAACTCTATGGTAAATGAAGAACAAAGATTGAGTGATGCGTGCGGAAACTGAGACTCTAAATAACTTGGACCATAAACGATCCCACTCATCAACAGTTAGAGAAACAGAGAGATCAGTTTCCCAGACATTCTCAACGGGTGTTTTAGACCTAACAGAAGTATATGACAACAACATTTTATAAACAAGGGCAGCTTTAGGTTGTTGCAAAGAAAATAAAGGATATAGGGGAGTAGAGGGAGCAAAGGACGGCAGAGTGTCAGGAGGAGAGAGAGTAGATAAGTAGGATAGTAAAGCTGTGGTGATAATTGTGTATTCTGAAAGACAGGTTGAAGGTAAATGATACAAAGCTTGCATGTCATGAAAGGGGATAAGGGAATCATTAGAAAAAAATTGATGAACAAAGAGAACATCCTTCTCTTTCCAATGTTTGTAATAGAAGGATTTACCCTTATATTTAAGGAATTTGTTATACCACACAATGGAGGACAGGAAACATTGGAGAGGCGATAGGTCTTGAGAGAAAATGTTATGTAGCACAGTTTGGGAGTATTTCAGTATCGGGTGCTTGGAGAGAAAGGAGCAATTGGACATAAAAACAATGTGTTGGAAGGAGAAATCCTTTAATAAAGAACGTTCAAATACAACCCATCTGGGTATTGGGGCTTCTGCAAAATCATAAGCTAGGGAGAACGATTGTTTAATAAGGAAAGCAGAATGGTAGGTTTTAAAATTTGGAAAACGGACACCACCTTCAGTTTTAGGACGAACAAGTTTGTGCAAGGCAATGCAAGGGTGTTTGTTGTTCCAGAGAAATTTAGTGCAAATTGAGTTGATGCGAGTGAAGAATAGGTTGGGTATTTTAATAGGAAGCATAGAGACAGTATAAAGAACATGAGGGGTAATCATCATATTAATAGTATCAAGTCTACCCCACCACGATAGAAATAGTGGGGACCATAGAGCAAGAAGGGATTGAAGTTTTTGAGTAAGGGAGGCAAAGGTAAATTTAAGTGTGTCAGACAGAGAGGATGAAAACCAGATACCCAAGTATTTGAGTTTGGAGGAACACCACGTGAAATCTGTGGAATTGAACATGTACTGATAGCAGATAGAATTTAATGGGAGGACTTCAGTTTTGGATAAATTAAGCTTGTAACCGGAAATGGAAGAGTACAAACGTACTTCATCCAAAAAGGGAGGGAGAGAGGTGACCGGGTTAGCCATGTAGACCAAAATATCATCAGCATAAGCAGAACGTTTTGTTTCAATAGAAGAAAGTGTAAAACCATGAATGTTGGGATTAGTTCGAATGCGCTCCAAAAATGGTTCAAGACAAAGGATAAACAGCAATGGGGAAAGGGGACAACCTTGTCTAGTACCACGAGATAAGCTAAAAAATCTAGGAAATTGGTTATTTACAAAAATACTAGCTCTAGGGGAGGAGTAGAGAAGTTTAACCAAAGAAATAAAAGTGGGGCCAAATCCAAACCAGGAGAGCGTACGGAACATAAATTGCCAATTAATACGATCAAAGGCCTTCTCAGCATCCAGAGATAGGGCTGCTAAGGGGTTCTTGAAATTTTTACTGTGAGAAATTTTATTACAAAACATGCGGGCATTATCAGCTGCAAGTCTACCCTTCACAAAACCAACCTGATCAGTTTTAATCAAAAGCGGAATAAGAGAATCCAAACGGGAGGCAAGTATTTTAGCAAAAATTTTACAATCATAATTGATCAAGGAAATAGGGCGATAATTTTTACATTGAGAATGATCTTTGTCAGGTTTGGGGATTATGACGATAAGGGCATCCATGAAGGAGCCAGAGGCCTTAGCATCAGCAATAAAGGAATTAAAAAGCTGTAACAGTTTGGGGACAAATATGGCATGAAATGAGGAGTAGAACTCAACGGGTAGACCATCCGGACCTGGAGCTTTCGATTTTTTGAGAGAAGAAATTGCTTGAAGTATTTCTTGGGATGTAATATCTTTTTCCAATTGGGCAAATTCATCAGGAAGGGATGGAGGTGCAGGGAGACCATCAAAAAATGAGTTTAAATTAGGGGTAGAAGGACAGGTGTCATCAGTATAAAGAGCTTGGTAATAGTTATGAAAAACTTCTGCAATATCTTCATCAGAGGAAACTAGTTGGTTGGTAGAGTCGTTAAGAATAGGACCAACAGTTTTGCGTTCAGATTTTACCTTCAGATAATTTGCTAACATTTTACCCGCTCTGTTTTGGCCTCCATGGTATTTAGACTTAATTTTAAGTAGAGTATTGCAAGCATCCACTGTAGCAATCTTATTCAAGTCGGTCTTAGCTTTTATCAGGTTACAAAGAGCATCTGGAGATTTAGAGGAAAAGTAGATATGCTCAAGATGCTTAATATGTTTGAGTTGATTATCATATTTAGTAAAATTAAGTTTCTTCTTGTGGGAGACATAAGATATAATAAATGCACGCAATGCCGCTTTAAAAGCATCCCAAGTGTTGTGGATAGAAGTGTCAGATGGGTCATTATGGAGAAAAAACTCATTAATAAAGGCAGTAACTTTAGATACAAAAACAGTGTCAGATAAAAGAAAAGTGTTAAATTTCCAACGACTAAATTTGGAGGAGGTTTGGGAGAGGTCTAGGAGTGCATAAACAGGGGCGTGATCAGAGATGAAAATGGAACCAATTTCAGATGCTTGAATAGTAGGGAGTAAGGATTTGCTAACCATAAGATAATCAATTCTAGAGCGGGTGTGATGAACATTTGAAAAAAACGTGTATTCCAAGGAGTCAGGGTTACACGTTTTCCATACATCATAAAGGGGATGAGAGGCAATGGCAGATTGAAAACATTTATGAGTTTTGTCAGGTTGGAATTTGGTGGAGGAGAGTCTGTCAGAAAAAGGATCTAACCATTGATTAAAATCACCAGCAATGACAATATTAGGGCAGTCTATTGAGGAAATAAGAATTTTGAGATTGTTCAAAACTGGGGATCAGGGCGAACTGGGCCATAAACGTTGAGCAAAACCAATGTCTTGTTTTGCAAGACAATCTTAGCCATTACCCAACGACCTTCATCATCATGTTGAGAAGAAACAATTTGAACAGATAAACTTTTGTGAAATAAAATTGCAACACCCCCTTTTTTGCTAACAGCAGGAGAAAACACAACCTGACCCACCCATTGTCGCTTTAGCTTAGCTGATTCCTCATCAGAACAATGAGTCTCTTGAAGAAAAACAACCTGCGAAGAAAGTTTGGATAAGTGGGACAATACCTTTTGACGCTTGACAGGATTTCCAAGACCTCGAACGTTCCACGTGACAAACTTACACATGACGAAAGGAAATGAGGGGGGGGGCACATTCGAAGTGGATACACTGCAGGAGAATGACAACAAAAAGAAGAAAAACAATAATCAATAATTAGAAAAACGAGGAAAATATGCAACACATTGACGAGGACTATATATGAAGCACCGAAATACGAAATACGCCATAACAAAGGGTCGAACGATAAGAGAAAGAAAAAGAGAGAATGTATGAGAAAGGGGTAGCAAAAAAGTAAAAAGGTCAGGGGAAGAACAGGAAAGGGAAAAGAGGAAGACCAGGAGAGAAGATAAAAGAGGGAAATAAGAAGAAAAAGAGGAATAAACAGATCAAGGCCAAGGTGCCTGATCTGGGAGAAAAGTAACAAACAAAACATCGGGAACGAGGAGACGCCAAGGGGAATACGGACACCAGTAAACACCATACGAGCTTAGGAGGGAGGACAAAAAAAAAAAGAAGATGAAAGATTGAGAAAAAGAACCTCAAAGAAATACAAGCATATGAGGAGATAATTAAAACGGAGCAAAAACAGAGGAAGCCCTCAGCCAAGGACACTTAGGAGGAAGATAAGTATCAGATGTTAGTATCCATTGTAGATGTAGAGACACTTTGAAGGTATTCATGGAGCTTCTGTGGATCATCAAAAGACCGCGTACGTCCATTATAGGTGATTTTGCAGAAACAGGGATGGAGGATGCCATATTGAATGTTCAACTGTCTCATCTGAGGACGGAGATTAAAAAATTCCTTGCGTCGAGCATTAGTAGCATTTGAGAGGTCTTGAGAGATAAAAATTTTATGACCAGACCATAGTAGACGACGTTTGAGTCGAGCAGCTTTAAGAACTTGCATTAGTTCAGTAAATTCAAGAAAGAGAAGGATAATGCCACGAGGTTTCGAAGCATTGGAGGTGAAGCGACCCAAACGGTGCGCCCTCTGGATGTTGAGAGGGTGTGACGCAGGTTGAAGGTCTAAAAGTTCATGAAGGAATTTCCGTAGGAAGGACACCATATCGGACCCCTCCAAATTTTCTGGAACACCATAAATACGTAGGTTATTTCTACGATTTCTATTTTCAAGGTCCTCGGTGTGAAGCTTCAATTGGTGAATTTCTTTCTCCAATAAAGGTATTTTAGAGGAGACATCCTGAATGTCCCTGACACGTTGTTCCAAATGTAAGACCTTGCCTTCCAAAACGCCCCACTTTTCTTCAATTTGTTTGAGCTTTTCGTTAGTGGCAGACATAAAGGGTTGGAGACCCCTCACTTCCTCCAAGATGGAGTCCAAAACTGGATTAGAGGAGGAATGAATAGGACTGGGTGGGTCATTTTTGAGACGTTTGGGTTTCGTGCCAGTGGTAGAGGATTTGACGGTATGGGCATCATGAGCCATCTTGACGCCGTCAGAAAACGCCAATAACGTTGAAAAAGAACAATAGACAGTCGCAGGCAAGGCTGAGCAGGACCAAAAATACAGGAGAAGCACAAAAAGTCCAGCAGAAGACTAAAAATATCGACCAATTCCTCCGAGACTAGTGTGGACACAATAGGAGTGTTTGCAGCTCAAATGCAAAAATAAAAGAAAATGAGGACTGGCCAGCAAGGCATTGGCTGTACCATTAGTAAAAGCGCAAACCACTGAGAGAGAAAAAAAAAATGCAATGACTGAGAGCTGAGCGCTAAAAAGGCAACCAGAGACTAAAAGGAAACATGCCAGGCTAAAAATTGCAGTAGAGTCATGAATTACGCCATACCTGAAGAGAGAATGGAAGGAGGTTAGCAACAATATCGAAAAAACAGCATTCCGGTGAGGAGATGTGCTGCGTTCGTGAGGAGGGAGACGCAGGCGCGGCGGCACAAAATGGCGGACGCCTGCGTCCCAGGGCAGCTTAGAAACACCGGAAGTCAATTATCCCCGAAAAACAACAAGAAACGGGGAAACTCCGCCATCAGCATGTGCAGGGCATGTTCCGGTTTCTGAAGATGCGCAAGACAGGTTTAGCGAGGCGCAGGACGAGGTCCGTACTTCGACGGGAATCCCTCAGCTCGCCGGAGCTCACGGGTGAACCGCCATTCCTCCTCGGCGCGTAAGCCACGCCCCCCCGTTTTAATGCTCTTTAATGCAAAAGGATTTGAACATCTTACTATACGTTTTGATCCCTTTTTTTTTAACAGGACCTCTTTTGCCAATGGTAGAGTTCATATTGTCAACAGAGTTTAATGGTTCCTGTGATGCTATTTTTCTTCAGCTAACATCGGTGCATTTATTCGCGGCATTAGGTTTACCAGTTTCTAGAATATTAGTTGCTATTACACGTAAAGTTCTACATTGAGACTTCTTCATTTTCTCCTCCGATAAGCTCTCTAAAAGAGTCACACACCATTCAGTTGGTTCTAACGTGTGTTGGAAGTGCATTGACGTTGACCATGTTTCTTAAAGTTTTGAATAACTGTTTAGTAGAATGTGCCACCTCCTGAATTTTATTTGAGGAGAATATCTATTGCCCATTACAATCGGCAAATATTATTTCCTGACGGATTTGAGTTTAAGTTGAGATTGTTCTGTTAACTTTTTCTTCCAGGATCTTTCTACTTGTCTTAATTTGATTTACATTTTTTTGAGAGTCGGGCTGAACTACCTTTTGTTTTTAGTTCTTGTCTAGGTTCATATTTCTTTCCTTCTTTTGGCGTCTACTTGTCAAATAATGAACGTGATGTTTTATTATTGGTTATTTAATATAAGATCTTTTGACAAATGATACTCTTTGTGATATTATTAGCACATTGTGGGTGAAAAATGAATTAACATTATTTTCATACTTTATATAAACTCTTATTAGCTTCAGACAATATGAAGGAAGGAAGGAGGGAAGTTTAGTAATCTGTAGTCAGATAATCAGTGCCATATGGTACTAACTGGTATTTATAACAACGTTCATGTCTATGCTTCAATCTGGTATTTTTCCTTTACTACATGTGAAGGGAGAATTGTTTGAGGACTACATCTTTCCAGGTGTCCTTTGTTCTCGAAGCAAAGAGATAATTTTGACATCTTAACTGCAAACTGAAATCCCATGGCATTATTTACTGTGAATTGATTATCATATGTGAGAGCATAGATGTGAGTACTTATACTTCGAAGTGCTCCAGCCTTGTAAGCAGGAGATGGAGAATGTATAGTTCTATTGTCTGGGTGGCACAACACTTCGTTTTGACTAATACATATTTAGATAAAATGGTGGAATCTGATTTGACCAGGAGGATCTCCAAATTAATTTTGGAAAAAAATAACTACTATAATTACCTGGTGTCTTGGTCATTCTAGTTCTCATTTGACGCGAAAAGAAGATTCAGGTGCCAAATAGATCAGAAATAATTAGAACAACTATTTCCTTTTTGCCAATCAGGTGTTTATATGACGAGCACTTACCGATTTTGCATTGATTAAAGAAAGCATTAGCAGAAAGTTAATGACTGTACAAATGACTTCACCTGCTTTTTGGGGTGTAGCAATCTTCACGTTGTTCCTTGTGTGCCACCGTATTTCTTTTCGTTCCTTTTAATGTTGAACTAAATAAAACACCAATAGGAAACATACCTCCTCATGGCCACTTCAGAATTCTTATGGATGCTGTGATTCACTACTCTTGTACGTCACTTTTTGGGATCAGACGTATCACCGCCTTGTTGGAGTTAGTAGGTTTTAGCCACAAATTCACTCTGGCCTGGTGGTAGCATTGGTGTCCTACTGGTGTCCTCCAGGGCAGAAGATGAGCTTTCTGGATATGCCTGGCTGCCAGGCTGCTGTCCTCATCTGAGACCGCAAAGCCATTATAACTGCTAGCCAGAGTACGATTTATTTTTACTCTGGCGGGTGGTTCTTTGGTGGTCCCACTCCAGTGCCTTTGAAAAAAGAAACCACAATGGGAGCATCTAAGGCAGTTCTTGTAGGGCATGGACTGTCAAGTATATGCCCTGTAAGAACTGGGAGGTACATACACACAGGAGGGCACAACAAGTGTCCCCCTGCATGCAACCCAAGGCACAGAGGCAATATGGGGGCCCTGTAGGGCCCAGTTTGTTTCTTCACTGCCACACTTTTCATAGAGGTGGCACAACTGCGAAAAGTGAGGCGTTGCGGAAACTCCTAATATGCTTGGCGTACCCCAGCAGCACCACCAGCATAACAGGGGCCTCAGACAGCTGTGCCACAGCCAGAGATTGTGGATCCCTGGTGGCAGCAGCCATCCTGTGGCGGTCTTCTGCTGTGGGTGGACCGGAAAACTGACAGTCCGCTGACCACCAACACTTGTAATAAGGGCCTTAAATTGTGCAGCTTCATCCCACTTGAAGAGAACTGATGGAACACATGCTGTGGCATCTTAAAACACAGTTAAGTACACAAAAACATTAGTTGAAAATTTTCATAATTTCCTGGCAATGTAAAAAAATGGTGAAGGCTACTGCTGAGCAAGAGGGCTGGTGCTCTTAGTGAACCACATCCAATACTTTATGTCAGTAAAGGCAGAGATCTCTAGCCATGAACAGAGAGAGACTTTGGTTCATCCCCCTTTAGTCATTGGTTAGGTTTCCGTCAGCCATTCTATCCATTACTTGTTTGAAGCGTCCATCACTTTTTGGAGCAGCCCAGGAAATTTGTAGGATTTTTGTCGTGAAGAAAGGCATCCATTTTGAACATTGCTGCCAATGAACTGCTGGGGGGATTTCAGAGCTATTTGAATAGAGCAATTTAAGCATTTTGTAACCTCATTGTATGAGTGATCCTTTTTGAGGTCGCGCCTAGCGCAGCGCGCATGCGCTGCTCTATGGGAGGCTACTTGTGAGCACTCCACACTGTTCCTAAACTTCTCTGTGGGAGTTAGTTCACTCCCACATATTGTATTGGCCTTTGCTTGTGACTTTCAGTAAGGAAAGCATGCAAAGGGCCAAAGCCGGCAGCATGTCCTGCCTTTTCTTTTAATGTTAACTCCCCTGGCCTAGGGGTCTTGGGAGGGAGCAGCGGCGCGCATTGTGCCAGCTGCATACCTCCCTTATCGTGATCTTGGCTATGTTCCTAAGTAAACAAAGAACGGTCGATTTTGCGGCTGCGCTTGTTATTAGGTCGAGCCTGCATAGCGTTTCAATTGCACTTGTTTTTCCATTCCACTTACAGCCCTGTTTGTGTGTAAGATTATAGCATAGAGTCAAACTTTGAGTTAGTTTCCTCACAGAACTCTAATGTGATCATTCTCCCGCATAAGAAAGAAATAATACCTTTCATTGCCTGTTACATGACGCGGAAACATTGAGGAAAAAGGTGAAATAAACGCAGCAGAAAACCACCGCCGGCACATCATGCTTACGCCTCTTCACACTTAAAGACAACATTTTTGCCCTGACCTGTAGCTAACATCCTTGAGCAAATAGTCTTGCTACTTTCCCACTAATGCATATTTCAGAAAATCAATACAGCAGGGGGGACACATACAGGAAATACGGTATGTAGAATTAAGACTGGAAATGTATAAATACCAGAATGAAACAGAGCGCTGGAAGATCATTTCTTGATGAATGGAAATGCAATCCTGCACCTTGATTCATTTTATAAGTCTTGGAACAGAGGCTGCGAGCCTGCTGGTGAGAGCGAGCTGGTGGGTCAGGGCTGCGCCACAGGAATCCATACTTCCTAGCGCTGCAGGAAATGCGTTTTACAGAATGGCTGCGCCTGAGGACCTACAATGTGGAGACGATACTAGCAGAGGAGTGGCATGGTACGGTATGGATTTTCATAATTGATACATTTTACGCTAGCCACTTGCCACATCAATTGAGAATATGTAGTCTGTTTCATAATTAAGTTGTCATTATAAAGGCCAGAGAGTGGGAATCGATGTTGTGTCAAGAAGAGGAAATTTTCCTCTTTCTCTGAAACTTGGTCTGGAATTAACATCTTTACAACACAATCTCTCCTCTCGCCCCATAGACTGGTCATCTCGCTCTTTGCTAGGAATGCTGTCAGGTTGTTAAATGTGTCTGCTGCTCCGAGCAATGAGGCAGCGCCACATCGCAACTGAGAATGTACTTTACATAGCGTCATTTATAGCGGTTGAAGCAACCCCCTTTCGAGCACAGGATGAAAGGGTTCTGTGATGCCGGCATAAGCATGAAGTGATGACTAATGCACATCAACGAAGATCGGAATTCTTGTGCAACCGTGCCTAGAGACCTGGGCAATAGATAATGGGGAGTGTTGCTTTGGCTCTACTGCATCTCACCTGTCTGTACCTGTTTGCTGGTGTCGGGCCCATCAAAGTAGTTGCAATATGACGTGTGGTACAGCTCTCATGTTTAATTGTACTTTGTTTTTAAGTTATTGCTTTAGATGCGTAAAGCTTTCTCATTCTGTCTACAAAGATAACAATGATGGAGTGTTCATTCTATCCATGATGCTCTGAAGCTGCTTTGTCCTTCTGTGTGGTCCAGTGACTAAAATTAGAGTTTTCTCTATCCTTTATTTTCCCAGGAGCTGGAGATATGGTGTATTTGGCAGAGTTGGCCTTTACAGAGTCAGCAGACCTCTCTTATAATCTCAGCTAAAGACCTGGGTTAGTTTTGTGGTCTTGAACATAATTTTTTATCTTACTTTGCTTTCTCAAAATAGCAGGATCCTCGAAACAAGTACTAATTTTTATAGCGTTCTATTAGAAGAAAGATAGTTTTCAGACTCAAAGTAATGACCATTTGCCTTCAAACCCACAATATAATACAATAACTTTTTACCTCTTCTTCAGTGTATCCTGGCATTCTCCTGTCTTTTGAATTGATCAGTTTTTCTTACTACTATGGTTGTCCACACATGGTATTGCACAATAGCCTGTGAGTCAAACAATGAATATATCATTGTGTATTGTAACTGGTGCTTATGTATAGAGCACCAATATCTTAGGCAGAGTTTGCGCTATATAAAACAGAAAAAAGTGCCTCTTCGAAGTTGCATAAAAAAGAGTGGTACTACTACAGGTAAGTTATTTATTTTTTTCATCCTGAGGGTGAGTCCAAAAATGGAGAGCCCAATAGGGACCCGTCTCAGCACCTACTTTTAAAAACTGCAGGTTATTGAGCCCTGGCAGGACCAGGCCCGCTTAAAACCCTGCCCAGGAGGACCAGGAACGCTGTGTTTAATCAATTAAACAGGCATGTTGTCAAAATGATTCTTCTGCTCCCATTGGACGAAACTGCAAAGTAGAACAACATTTTTTATTATATTATTAATTTCAAATAAACATGCTCACTCTATCCTTCATAGTTTAAAAGAACTTCTACTGTGTCTTTTTCCTTAAAACTCTCCCTGTGGCAGGTTTTTTGCCAACTCCTATGCATGGCCTTGCTTTGCTGCGCCATACGTGTCTCACTGATGAACTGGCTTTTTAAGTCGAGCCTAGAGTCTGACTAGCTCTTGCTAAACACTTAGAAGTTCCCAAAGGCAAGACCTGTTGGCTATGTCAATGCTTGTTAAAAATTGTAATAATTGCAATATATATATATTTTTTAAAGTAAAACAGCTGCATGTGAGTTTCAGTGTGTTTTCAACTTCTTCTTTTTAAAATACCAGGCATCTGAATCCAGAACCGGAAAATAGGAAAACAAGCAACCCTTCAAAATGCCAGATAATCTAGAATGTATCCCTTTGATGCATTAAACAGCCTCTAGAGGCACTGAGACTGCACCAGTTCTTCACCATCTTGTTTTCCCGCAGGCCTTGGTGAGTTTAAGGGGCGCTGCATCCCCAGTCCTGCATCCGCGCCTACTTGCCCTCATCCCCTTCATTTTCTGAAAACTCGTTGGCATTCTTTTCATGTCAGTTGCATGGTGCAACTAATTGTAAAAGCGTTAGTGTTGGGGCTCACAGTATTTCTCAGGAGGCCACTTCAATTTGCACCACCCAGTTCCTTACAATGCACTGATTGATGCCAAAACCAATGAAACTACAAGCCACCACTCTCTTACAAGAGTGACAATTTTGACTATTAACGCTGTAAGAGTGACTTGAATGCAGTGGTATTATTACTCTTTATAGAATTCAATAAATCAATAACTTTTTTTCGATCATTAAAAAAATCAATAAAGCACATACAATTCATTAAAAACACAAAGGTGTCACAAAAAACAAAAATCCCCTAACGGCTGTCCAAAAATATTACAATAGTGTAGCACCATAAAAAGTTTTTTAAAAACATGAGCGATTTCTGTGACTGAAAGGACATTTGAAGAAGGAACAGACACCAGGACAAACCTCAGAAATTGTTAAAAACTCTGTTGATGTGCTTACCTCAAACATGAACATACAGTACCACCATTTGGAGAACTATCATAAAGAAGGGCCTGTGTTGAGGAACAAGTGGTGGTGTCAAGCAGCTGCATCATTCAATAAAGTGAGAAATGGAGCAATATTTTAGAAGAAATAAAATAGAAAGAAAATGTGCATGTGTCATGCGATTGTTGGTAAAACATCTATGGATCACTGTGCCTAGTGTATGTGTCCAATTGCTTAATTGCACAATTTTAAAGAAGCGAATTGTAATGTAATTGTGTAAATCTTGACTTTCATGTGTACATAGTCTATTATTTCCAAATACCCCCTATACTGTACAGCAGATTGTTGCTCCTGAAAAAATGCTGCATAAACACATACCTACTACTACGGAAATAGCATTTGAATGACCTGCATGTGGCACACGTGAGAAGAACAGTGCTTAATTTGAGCCTGTGGTTTCTGGTGCTGGACACCATCACTTAATTGCCAACACCAGAAGTTATGATAGTCTGCCACATGGTTGCACTGTTTGTCAAATTTGGATCCCAGCACAGTTGTTTATTAATTCAATATACAATGAGAAAATGACTAATATCAGCCACCAAAGCCATTCTTTTAGGTTTGGGGGCCTGGAATAGTCAGACATGTCACACTTGTATGAGTATGATGGTTAGTAGTTTGGTTGTTACTGTAATTGACAAAAGTGACAGCGGCAATGGGTGCAATCGGAAATGACCTCCTGACGAGGGCCCTTGGACTTATTGTTTTGCAAATTAGCCACTGGAGAAGACTCACATGCACAAACCCGAATTTCGAGAGGGCCACCCAAAGGTAGGGCCACTCGATAGTGTTGAAGGTCATGGTGGCGTCAAGAGAAGCCAAAATGGCCGGTTCAGTAAGCGTCTCGGCTCTCGCGAGAACCCCGTGGAATCTGCGCAGATTCAAAGCAGTGTTGCGGTGCGGGATAAAACCGGATTGACCTGGATGGATCAAGTCCCCGATCACAGTTACTAAGCGATTAGCCAACAGTTTAGCCAAAATTTTGGGTTCGGCATTGAGTAAAGAGATGGGTCTGTATGAAGTACAACGATCCCGAGGCTTACCCTCCTTGGGAATGACGACGATGGTAGCGAGTCGTTGGTCCAAGGGGAGGGAGCCAGACTCCAGGGCCTCGAGGAACATGTCTCGTAAATAGGGCGCCATTTTGTCGGGTCGCAGCTTGTACAATTCAATGGTCAAACCATTGGGGCCCATCGCCTTACCCCAACGGAGAGAACGAATAGCAACCGCGATTTCATCTACTGTAAGCGGAGCATCCATGAGGTCTCTGTCAGAGTCAGAGAGGCGAGGCAAAGCAATGTCCCGCAACAGGAAACGGGAGTCTTCCTCATCCCTGTCACAAACGGAGGTGTACACTGTCTCAAAGTGATCCGCAAAACACTGAACGATCCCAGCAGGGTCAGTGACACACTCACCATCAAGCCTCTCAATCACGGGGACCACACGATTCACTCTCTCCGTCTTGTCCAACCACGCTAGCAATTTACCCGCTTTATCACCCACATCATACAGTCGTTCCTGCTGCTCCCTATACATCACTTTCGCAGCATCCGTTACAAGAGCCTTGTAGTCGGCTTGTTTCAAAGCAAGGGAGTGCAACTTGGTACTGGAGACGCCCAACCGAAGATCGTCTCCCAAAGCGACTATCACGGATTCGATGCGCACAACCTCCACATTTGCAGCCTTTTTAGCAGCGACAATCAAGGATAAAGACTGACCACGTATAACAGTTTTAAATGCTTCCCATAACGAAACAGCAGAAAAAAGAGACCCCACAGTGTCTTCAAAATAATGATCAATAGCTTTCACAAGGTCCGAGCGGGTCTTGGGGTTATGAAAGTACCACGGATTAATAGGAGCTACTCTACCCTCATCGCCTCCCCCTACCTCATATCGGAGCCACAAGGGGAAGTGATCGGAAATACCCCTAGGGAGCTGACGAATTTCTCTGATGGAGGAGGACTGGACCGCCGGCAGTAAGAAATAGTCCAATCTAGAAAGGCTGCCGTGTGCCCCAGAGTGGAAAGTGTACTGCAACTGTGTAGGGTGTAGTAGCCTCCAGGCGTCTACAAGCCTGAAGGTCTCTAGCAAATCACTCAACCACCTTTGCGCCCGGGGTAGATCCCTGGGAGGATGACGATCAGAGGTGCCAGAGACAACCGAGTTTAAATCTCCACCCAGGATCAGAAGCCCCTTGGGAAGGTCCAAAAGGACTCTACACAGATCAGCATAGGTTAAAGCCTGCAGACCCAGGGGGACATAGACTGACAGTATGGACAATGTCTTCCCCTCCCACCTGCCAGTGAGTACAGCATAGCGCCCCCTGTCGTCAAGTCTCACCTCGTCAACTGCACAAGGGAGAGAGGACCGAATGAGAATACCAGCCCCCCTGGACCCAGAAGTAAACCCCGAGTGGGCCACCAACCGATAACCGCACCTATTCATTGCCTGACAAGCGTTGCCTATTAAATGCGTCTCCTGTAGGAGAACAATATCGGGGGAATGACGCCTAAGGAATCGCAAAACAATACTACGCTTAATTCTGTCCCCTAATCCATTGACATTCCAGGATAACAGTCTCAACTCGCCGCCCCCCATCCCCGAAAAGTAGAAAGAGCAGGACCCACACAGAACCCCACGATCAATACAGATGAGAAAAACAATACGATGCCTTGCGAGTAAACAGAAACACACACACACCCCCCCACCACCCCCTAACTTGACCCCGTTACTCCCCCCACCCTGCACCCCTGCGTAAGACTAATAAGCCACCCCAACTTGCAGTGTGCCTGTCGCCCCATTACTAAACTAAGCTACGCAAAGAACCCAGGAGGAGGAAGAGTCCCCATTTACCCCCGCCACCCCCAGGCTGATCTAGGCCTAACAAAAGACCCAAGTCCAGACTCAGCTGAAACAGCATAAAAGTTCAGATGCCGGGATCCACAGGTGAAGTCCTCAATCAGCCACACCTCTGTCGGCGCCTCCGGGGTGCCCAGTATGTTCACTTCTCGTAGGCAGGGAGTCAAGCCAGTCACTGACATTTCCAGGGCGATCAAAAAAGAATACACGTTCCCGATATTCAATCCGGAGCCTGGTAGGGAACAACAAGTCTCGCAATCGCTTCTTAACTCCCTGAAATCCAAGTCGTTGTTTTTGGCCAAGCGGCGAAAAGTCAGGATAAAAGGAAACAGAGGCATTTTCAAAGTTCACTGGGCCCTTGTCCCGTGAGGCCTGTAAAACAGAGTCCCGGTCTCTGAAGTGGAACAACCGGGCAACAATGGGCCTCGGGATGCGCCCGGCTTAGCCTTCCCGCCGGGAACACGATGAGCGCGCTCAACCGCAAAGAACTTGCTGAGTCCAGCGGGAGAAAGATAGTTGGCAATCAAGTCCTCCACCAAGAGGTCGACCCCCATAATCTCGGGATTCTCCGGGACACCAATAAGGCGCACATTGTTACGACGGGCCCTATTTTCGTAGTCCTTGAGACGACGAGCCATTTGGTCATGTGAGGAACGCAGATTGCCGATCTCAGCCTGGGCTTCTGTGACATCCGCTGTAAGACTAGAAGTCTTCAAGCCCAATGACTCGACCCTTTCATTGGTCTTCGAAAGATCCACTCTAATCAGCGTAATGTCGACGGCCACCGTATCGATCTTGGAGGCTAAGACCTCGTACTGCTGTCCCATAGAGGACTGCATGCTGGGGATGGCTCCCATGATGTCATGCAAGGATGGGTCCGAAGACGCTGAAAAGGGGGTCTTAGGGTTATCCGAAGCACGGCCCGCAGCGCCGGGCGACCCCTTGTCCTGTGAATAGTGGTCCATGATATTAGTCTGATTTTGGCCGCCACGGAGAGGTGCCTTAGTCTTGCGCTTCTCAAGAGGCTGTCCGGTGGCCATTTTGGCAAAGGGACCCCGAAGGGGTCCTTGCGACCTGGTGAAAATGTCCGGGCGCAAAGTGCCCAGATAGTCAACAAGACTAGTTCCGATAATCGTAGGCACAAAAGGGCCGAGTTGCAGGCAGGTAGTCGTGCCAGTACCAAACAGAAAGGAGACAACAGGCCAGCCGAAGGTGGTGAAAGGCTTCTCCCCTGCCCACCAAAGCCAGGAGCAGAAATCAAAACCGAAAGTCAGGAGGGGTCAACCAGAGGGGACCCCTGCAGCCGTTGTTGATCAACTGCTCCACGGCCTGCAAAGTAACCGAGCCCCCGGTCCACCTCGGGGTGGGCCTCAAAAAGTAGAGACGTTGCAACAGTGGACCCCAGCGTCCAAATTCGATTTTTCAAAGTGTTCGAAGATCAGCAAGGATGTGCGAACAAAAGCCCGTCCTCGAAATCAGGATGTTGCCAGGATAATGGTGAAGGGCGGAGTGGGTCCGGGGAGCTCTGTGCTCACGCGACCATCTTGGATGCCCGCGAAGCTCCTCCTCCGCTAGACCTATTGTTACTGTCTTGCCTGCCAAGTGATACAGACCGGGCCACGCGCAATTGGGGTCTGTGTACGCGCCCGAGAACACGCGCATGTGCACATTTCCCTTCCGTCATCGCAAGCTCCACTTTCATTTTTGTAATGCGCAGCACGCTCTGTCTTGTTTCATCACTGAGCTTTACTCGTTTTAGCCCGCAAGAATGCATTAAAAAACGACAATGCAAAACCATTTTCAAACCAGCAAAGCTTTGTTTAAAAAAAAAGAACAGAGGACAAAAAAAACGACGTGGTTCTATAATGCTTAGTACCGGAAAACGGTAACATTTGTAAACATTTAAAGGGTTGAAGCATTACAGAAGGATGTATTCGGTTTCATGTAATCATACAATATGTAAATGTTACAGTAGATGCAACCTTGCCTATTTCAGTGCGTTCAAACATGCTTTCTAAAAAAATGTTTTAAAAAAGAGGCCTGGTTATTGGTAAGAAAATGTGTTCTTCGATTCTCAGTAAATGCAATGCAAGCAGCTGTGCAAGTTTGACAAGAAGCAGCGCAGGGGTGCAAGGGGCTTCACAGAACTGAGATGCAAGTTAAAGAAACACACGCACTGTCATTACTATCTTGACTTCTTCGATTAAATGTTCGGAAACGGGCAATGTGTGAAATGCGAAGTGTCTGAGAATATGTAAGCCATGGCATTTAACTATCATTGGTATGTAAACCCCTCTCCCTCCGCGTGTACCGTTCTGATCTCTACCTGTGAGGTCAGCCCCTGTTCCTCGTCCTCATGGCCGCTCAACACCCGGTGGAGCTTGTCCATGGTTGCCATCCCTCCTCCTTCACCTCTATTTCTGCTTATCACATGGAGGGGATTAAAAACCGGTCACCTCCCGCTCCAGCTCTGTAGTGCACTTTTGGCCACGCCCATCTCTCTGAAAACAGGAAGTCACAAGCCGCCTTCTCCGGATTCACTGACAGTTCGACAGGATCTGAAGCGTCAGAGGCAACGGCCGGAGGTTGGCAGTGCTCGGCGTGCACTGCCACCATATTGCAATTATTTTGCCTCTTATTCTGTGCCAGAATACATTTATATATGTGCAGAACGTTTATTCAGAATCATGATTTTACCCCTAATTTTCCGTAGTGAACATTCTACAATGGTAGGCCCTTTTTACTTTGTAAATAATATATATTCGAGTATTTAAGTCGGCCACCATCGATGATGTAGACATTTAATAATTTCCTTTCCTTTTCATGAAATGTTTGAATTTGATTTTTCTACGTTCTACTTACTAATATATTGAAGATTTTTAATTTTGACCGCCGTAATAGCGTGTCATTACGCAGGCGTTTCGTCGATGACAGAGTATTTGGAGGGTTTTCCCAAGCGTTCTCTGTCCTCTGTGTCTATGGTTTTCTGTGCTGTAGTTTTCTTTTCATCCCAGAATAACCAACTAGCTGTGCACTCCGCATTTTTTACGAAAGTAAAAAAGAAAATCGAGATAACTGCCTGCATCCTCTCGGTATTTTGTGAAATTGAAAGCACCTCTTAATGGTCCAGATCAAATCTATCTGCGCAGTTTGAATCCATCCGCAGCTAATCTACTTTCTCATGAAACGGCATATTTGAACCTCAACCACTAGTTATGAAGCGCGTTATCACGAACAGTAAGCGAGACAAAATTAAGTAGAGCAACCAAGATTTCATGTCCGTGAATGATTAGGTCTTCTAGTCCATGCATTTGTTTTGCATTCTGGCACCATTGATGTTCTAATTAAACAGAACTACAAGTTTGAGAATGCAAAGTAAAACGAGTACAGCCATTTTGCAGAAGAAGTTGTGTTTGTTTCATGCAGTATACATAAAAAAAGTTTCTTTTACATCAAAGCAAGGCCTAACATGTAAGAAATGGGAGGGCGTCACAGAGATTATTTGCAGTAATATTGGTGAGCTGCTGCTGATTTACAATATTGAAAACACACATAACTATCCCTGAATAATAGATGTAAACACATTTAGATTCTTGTTTATGAGAAGTGATGCATCGTTGTGTGAAAACAGGGATGTGTCACTTCTTAGTGCTCCCTCCTTGCGTCATGATGGATGGGTCATATTTACTGTATGACGCATCATGTCGCAAGGAGTTACAGATACGTGTGTATTTCTGGCGTATCTGTAGGCGCAAAAGTGATGCATTGCTGGGGTGTGTTTGAAAATAGATGGGAACTCCAGCAATGTGGCCTTTCACACGTGGCAAGCCGCATCAGTCTTACGGCTGCTGTGAGGCAGGTGTAAGATATTGATGCAATGGCATCCTAGAACTGGCGCACTGAGTTCTCATAGATTCCAATGTGCCACTTCTACAAGGCTTTTTGCGGGGGAACACCCACCCTGCATACATTATATCTGGCGAAGGTATAATGTGGTGCATGGGTTTACAAAGTGACGCATCTGCCTAGATGTGCCACTTTGTAAATAGGGCGCAACATGGCATTTTTTAAATTTTTTACGCTGCGGGTGTGTCACAAAAAGTGACACACTAGCGGCATAAAAGTGAAGCAAGGCCTCATAAATAAGGCCCTTAGAATTTGGACGTGTGTTCCTTTGCACTGTCAGGGACCTAATGAAATGAAATGAAAAAGTGTATTTAATAAAGCGCTCAGCTACTCTGACTAGAGTGTCCTGGCGCGTACAGCGGGAGGAAAACATGCGTAAAGACACATAATTTATTAAAAAGCCAGGTTTTTAAGTTCTTCCTGAATGAGAGTTGGTTTGTGGTTAGTCTCAGAGACTCAGGGAGTCTATTCCACAATTTTGCACCTATAAAGCCGAGAGATCTGCTTCCAGTTTTAGGCATGATGGCCAGGTTGGCATTGGAAGATCTTAGGGGTCTAGATGTTGTGTAGCGATTAACGCGCCTATTTAGGTAGCCAGCTCCTAAGCCATGGAAAGCTTTAAAGAAGATGGTTATCACTTTGAAGTCAAAATGTTTTTTTATGCAGAACCAGTGTAGGGACTTAAGAATAGGGGTTATTCTAGATCTGGGTTTAGATCTCAGGATGGCTCTGGCCGCCGCATTTTGTACCACTTGTAGGCACTGGATAAGGGATTTGGGAAGACCGAGGTACAAGCTGTTGACATAGTCAAGCTTTGATGTCACCAGAGCCTGCACCACAAACTTTCTGCTCTCAAGCTGAAACAGTGGCAGGACTTTTTTATAGCATTCGGAGTATGCCAAAGAAAGTTAGATTTTGGATTTGAAAGCGCATGGAGAGTGTCTTGTCTATGACAATTCCTAATTTTTTTACTTTCTCCTTTTCCACGGGTGGGGGTGGCAGATCTTTTGGCCATCAAGAGCTCCAGTCAGGCGTTTCTGGATTACCAAAGAAAACAACTTTACTTTTGTCAGGATTGCACTTCAGCTGATTGATCCTAAGCCAGTTAAAAATCTTTGTGAGGCAATACCTAATCATTGCCCTGTCATAGTTGGTTCCTTTTTCACATGTAAAAAACAGCTGAGTGTCATCAGCATAGGAAACAATTTTGCCCCCTCTTCCTCTACCAGAAGTGCAAGGGGGGATGGGATAGATATATATTAAAAAGAGTCGGACTGAGATATCTACATTCATGTCCGGAACCGGGGATGAGAAAGGGGGGAGCCAGATGCCCTGTGATCTATTTGCCAAGAAGGATGACATGCATGTTAAGGGGGTCCCCCCCAGGCTGATGTTAGCAAGTCTCACCAGGAGCCTCTCATGTGGGACAGTATCGAAGGCCGCTGACAGATCGAGCTGTATCAGAACAGCCTTGCCTCCCTGGTCCAGCTTAACCGTGAGAAATTGAGCCACTTCCAGCAGAACGGACTCTGTACTGTAGTTAGCACTAAAACCAGATTGGGACTCATGAAGGAGCTTCCCATCTTCAATGTGTTTTGGAGGGCCTTGTTTACATGCGGGAAACAACCATTACAACGCAACTTTTACAACGCACTACCATTACAACAAAATTTTTACAACGCAAAAACCATTACAACGCATGTATTTACAACGCATGTTTTACAACGCAGGTACCTTTACAACGCATACCATTACAACGTAAGTATTGGTAAGTATATAATTATATTTTAAATTTTACATGTTTGGGTTTTTTTAAGGGGTATTTTTAGGGTTAAGGGTCAGTTTTCAGTTTTTGGGTAAAGGGGTATTTTTAGGGTTCAGGGTCAGTTTTCAGTTTTTGGGTAAAAGGGTATTTTTAGGGTTCAGGGTCAGTTTTCAGTTTTTGGGTAAAGGGGTATTTTTAGGGTTCAGGGTCAGTTTTCAGTTTTTGGGTAAAGGGGTATTTTTAGGGTTCAGGGTCAGGTTTCAGTTTTTGGGTAAAGGGGTATTTTTAGGGTTTAGGGTCAGTTTTCAGTCTTTGGGTAAAGGGGTATTTTTAGGGTTCAGGGTCAGTTTTCAGTTTTTGGGTAAAGGGATATTTTTAGGGTTCAGGGTCAGTTTTGGGTTTTTGGTTAAAGGGGTATTTTTAGGGTTCAGGGTCAGTTTTGAGTTTTTGGGTAAAAGGGTATTTTGTAGGGTTCAGGGTCAGTTTTGGATTTTTGGGTAAAGGGGTATTTTTAAGGTTCAGGGTCAGTTTTGGGTTTTTGGGTAAAAGGGTATTTTTGGGGTTCAGGGTCAGTTTTGGGTTTTTGGGTAAAGGGGTATTTTTAGGGTTCAGGGTCAGTTTTGGGTTTTTGGGGTACAGGGGTATTTTTAGGGTTCAGGGTCAGTTTGGGGTTTTTGGGGTATAGGGGTATTTTTAGGGTTCAGGGTCAGTTTTGGGTTTTTGGGGTACAAGGGTACAGGGTAAAAATAAAATAAAATTAAATTTAAATTAAATCAATGAAATGAAATGAAATGAAATGAAATGAAATGAAATTAATTATTTTCAATTATTTTAAATTAAAAAAATGTATATATACTTACCAATACTTACGTTGTAATGGTATGCGTTGTAAAGGTACCTGCGTTGTAAAAACATGCGTTGTAAATACATGCGTTGTAAAAGTTTTTGCGTTGTAAAAATTTCGTTGTAATAGTATGCGTTGTAAAAGTATGAGTTGTAACGTCATACATCCTTACATGCTTCTCTAATACTTTGGAGAGGGCTGGAAGAAGGGAGATTGGCCTGTAGTTGGCAGGGTCCCTCGGTTTGTCGTTAGCCTTTTTTATCAGTGGAAGAATCTTAGCATGCTTCCATAATTTTGGCATGTTGCCTGAGGAAAGGGAAACATTAAAGAGCTGGTTTACCGTGGGGTTTATGATAGGAGCTAAGAGGTTCAGGATATTCGCTGGACATGGGTCGGTAGGAGAGCCAGACTTAATGCTTTGGAGGAGGGTCAGTGACTCTTCAAGCTGAAACTCAGGGAAAGGTAGTAAAGATGGAGGATCCAAGATGTGAAATTTGCTATTAGAACTAATGTAGAAGGTCAGTTCTTCCTCTGAGATGTTAGTGAAGGCTTATTGGATCACAGAGATCTTTTTGTGAAAGAATGTAGCTATTTGCTTAGACCATTCTTCCGTGCATGGCCCTTCCTTTGTGCCAGCTTTCGGGACGGTAAAAGATTTAACTATGCTAAAGATTTCTTTACTCTTATTTTGAGCATTTTCTATCTTGGTTTGAAAGAAGTTTTTCTTGGCTGCCTTCACGAGAATGTAATGAGCTTTTAAGGTGTCTTTATACACCTTCCTGTCCTCAGGTAGATAGGATTTATGCCATTTCCATTCCATTTTTATACAATTTCTTTTGCTAGATCTGAGGGAATCATTAAACCATGGAGCTGGTGGGGCCAACCTCTTTGAGGAGCGGGAAACAACCGGTACCGCTACGCCAATGTTGGTTCGGAGCCATGAATCTATTGAGAGGGCCTTCAAGTAGGGGCAGCCAGACAGCTTCAGTGAGGAACGACCAAGGGCGTCTGCTAACACCAGGATGGATATTTTATTGAAGGTCCTGTAATTAGGGACTCTCTGCCCTGCGTTAGCCTGAGGGGCTGTGGCAGAGTTGGGAATGACACATTTTAATAGGAGGTGGTCAGACCAGGTAATGGGAAGAGGTAGGGTTACAGATATGTCAAAGTTGTGAAATATTTGTGCGACAATTTAAAAAGGGTGGCCTTTTAAGTTCTCTGTTTTCTTATTGTTTTTACACTTATTGTTGCGTGGGAGGATCTTGGGTGTGAGTTTCCTGGGCTGGAGAAGACCAGTTGCGCTTATTGCATCAAAAGTCTACATCCAAGCTTGGATCATCGTCTGTACACTGACAAAATGGTAGCCACCTAAGGCTAAGCAGTTTTTCCCTATTGTAATATAGTAGCCCTTCTCATGGGTGGCCAAATAAATAGATGGAAATATGTTGCTGGCCTGCAGCATCCCCAACATGCAAATTGTTTGAGGGTGTTTTCCATTGTCCATATGTATATTGAAATTTCCCAGAATAAGACAGTTGTATTTTAAGGCAAGGGAGGTGGTGACTGTATTAAGAGTAGTAATGAAATTTCCAATTACACCCGGAGGTCTCTAAATCAGAAAACCAGCTATGCTATGATTGGGGGGATAAGGTATAGCGGAAGCCTAAGGACTCTGCGCCCTCAATGTTTTCCATCGGAATGGGAGAGCAGTCTAGTTTTTTATTGTAAATTATGGCAACACCGACCCGCTTCCCACTTGGTCGGTCCCTCCTAAGGATTTTATAACCCGTCGGGATGGCCAAGGTGATAGATAGTAGGGTTGGAGGCTTCAGACAGCCAGGTCTCAGTGACAAATAAAAGATCAGGCTGTTCGTCTAAAAGTAGGTCATAAATGTGTGGTTCATGCTTTTGCACAGAGCAACAGTTTAAAATGGGTGGCCTTTTAAGTTCTCTGTTTTCTTATTGTTTTTACACTTATTGTTGCGTGGGAGGATCTTGGGTGTAAGTTTCCTGGGCTGGAGGGGAGACCAGTTGCACATATTGCATCAAAAGTCTACCTCCAAGCTTGGATATTCATCTGTACACTGACAAAATGGTAGCCACCTAAGGCTAAGCAGTTTTTCCCTATTGTAATATAGTAGAAAAAACTCACCGGAGGGGAACTGGGCAGCATGGCCGGCGCCGCAGCCTCCGGGATGTTGACGGGTGCAAACAGGCTTGCCTATGGTGTGCCTTCAGCGCACCAGCGACACACGTCTGCTGTGCAAGTCAGTTTGCATCGGGAATTATAGGCTAATGCCTTTGATACAAACTGGATCACTGACGCAGCTGAGAAAGCGGAAACAACATGGGAGGAAGTGAGGAGCCCGATAGTAGCCCTACGCACAATCAGCTTATCAGCCGCAGTGGACCAGGACTGGAGGAAAAGCGAGATGCGAATCAGAGCAGCTAAGAAGATGTAGGCAAGAAGAATCAAGCAAAGTGCAAGTGCCCGTAGGTAGGAAAAATTGTTAAAAAGCACAGAGTAATTCAGCCACACATGTACAATTTAAAAGTATTAGAAACCTCGTAGCAGGGCAGGAAACACTACATCCTAAAGCTGTCATCTACGCATGTCCGTTTATATCAGGAATATATAGGCTAATGCCTATGATGCAAACTGGATCACTAACGCAGCTGAGGAAGCGGAAACTGTGTGGGAAACGGGCTCAAATTGGATCATAAATTCAAAGCTGTTCTGAACAGGGGCCCCAAAATATGTTTAGCCCAGGGCCCCCAAAATCCTTAAGATGTCCCTGAGCTCAAAGTGTCAAAGCACTTGTTGCATATATCCTCGTATAACCTACAAGTTGTCAAACAATTACGTGTGTATTAAATGCCAACATTTTTATGGAAATTTACCAAATGTCATAAATCTTTCATTAGATTACTTGAGCGAATTTTGTTTTGCTGGTATCTTGTGTGATTTATTTTCACAAGCACTGTGCATAAAATGTGAGGGTTGAGCAAAAAAGTCTACGAACAAGACATTCTCTTCAAGAACTAATCTCTCACATGAAAAACGACGAAGTACCATAATGCAAAGTGTCTATAAATGTAACTCATTTCATGTTCCAAGAAAGTAATATGTACATCACATATAATTAGTATACATGAAACCCTAGCCCAATTCTAGTTACAATGCTGACAAAATAGCCCAGTAATTTATGCACCTGCTTTAAAGCGCTACATGTATTCTGCAAGGCATATGATTGAACCTTTGCAAATTTATCTAAAAGTTATCTTATTCTAAGGTTTATAAAAGTGGTCTGAAATGGGTGCAATTTAACAACTGTTGTTGAGTAGAACGCACTTTATATTGTGCCCTATGGTGATATCACACACACACACACACGCACACACATGCACACACACACACACACACACGCACTCACATGCACTCATGCACTAACTCACACACTCTCTCTCTGTCAGAACCTAGCATCCATAGACTTGTATTGCTTACATAGTTTTCAGAGGTTGAGGAAATCAGAAACACTTTCAAATCTCAGGTTATTTCGTGAGTATTGATGCCCCTTGTGGAGTTGTAAGGTGTCTGTGTGTATCTTTGTTTCTCCTGAGAGGTTGCTGTGGCTTGACTGAAGATGTAAGAGTGCAGGTGTGCTGCGGTTGACCTCTAACACATGCTAAAAGCTAAGCCACATCGCAGGCAAATGGAATTCGTGATTGTCCATCAATAGAGGCATTTGTAGCAGTGCCTCATTGAATAGGAAAACATAGCCCTGCATTTCTATTCCAGGCTGCTTCATGGTGGAGAAATCACTGAGCGCAGAGGGTTCTGGAGCTTGTGTTCAGGCATTGACACACTGCTCCTGGACACCGTGGGAATCCATTGGTACGTGTGGACAGGGCATGGTTCCGGAATGTGAATAGCGGCCAGAACCAGAATCCTTCTGGTTGCCACCCAATGGCAGCATTTCCTAGGGTTTAATTAAAAAATATCCAGAATGAGGGCATAGTGTTTAAAATCGTGCACAGGAGTGCTGCCTCTTTCCACACCAGAGTACGAAAATCAGTCTATGCAGAGAAGGTTAGTTTTAGCGTCATCCTTATCTAGTTGATTGCCATTGAGAGTGCTAATTAAAAACACTGGTGGCAATGGGTTGTGCACTTCTGAAATCATTAAAAGAGAATAGGTTACACCCACCAGCTCATTTTAGCACATGTAACCAAGCAAATCACTAATTAAATACTAATCTGGATCAGATTCTAACAGCTGACCCAAGTGAAAAAGTTAAAATGTGCCTGGCCGCAGGTATCACACACAAAGGGGCAGCACGTGGCACTACGGCTGCAAAATCAACCCATCAGTACCTATGATAGGGCTCTCACGTGGTTCCATCTCAGGCGTGAGTAGACTGCCCATACCAAGGCTTTATTCTTTGATTTCTGATGCTTGTAGTTGTGCCTACAAACAATGTAAAACCAACCACACTAGCACAGTTTCCATCCCCACAGTCATTAAAATATCACAACAGAGAAGACCAGAAGATAAATGTACGTGTTCTGTAAGTAATACAAACAAACACATTACATTATTGATATGCCTGAGCCCTGCTGCGAGCTCAATGAAGTGAGAAATAGAAAAATATTTTACAAGAGATAAAGTAGAAAAAAACTTTACATGTGGTCAAGTGGCTACATTTTCTACTTTGAAATCTGGGACCAGGGCTTGAATTCCATACTAAACACTGAGGGGCAGATTTACAAGAAAGTGACGCACTTTCCTTTCGCCACCCTAAAAAATGCTTGCACCACCATGGATGCACCGTATCTACAATACGGCGCACCATGGCGGAAGGATTGACAGATACGTCAAACATTCTGACGCATCTGTTGGGGCAAAAGTCACACATTGCTGGAGTTATGTCGCAAGCACAACGCAACTCCAGCAATGCATTTTGTGGCCTATTCCCACTACACTGCGTCACTCCTTATGCCTGCTTCAAGCAGGCATAAGGTTTTGATGCAGTGGCGTCCTAAAAGTGACACAGTGAAATCTTGTAGATTTCACTGCTTCATTTTTACGAGGCTTTCCTGCGTAGGAACTCCCACCTGCGTATATTATACCTCACGCAGGTATAATGTGACGCAGGGCTTTAAAACGTGACGCATCTCCCTAGATGCGTCACGTTGTAAATATGGCGCATAGTTTGTGCTGTCATTGCGTCACAAAAAGCGATGCAATGGTGGCGCAAAGAGGCACAAGGGGCTTGTAAATCTGCCCCTGAAATTATGTGATTGTTAGCAAATCCCTGAACTACTGGTACACAAGGGAAAGTGGGAATATCAATGTAATGAGAGGAGAGGAGTTGGCCTAACGGCTAGGGCGGTCGACCTCGAATCTGGGGAACTGGGTTTGAGTCTCTGCAATGATGCTGAAAATCATGGGATTCTGGGCAAATCACTTAATCTCTCCGTGCCTAGCAAAAAATCAATATGTAAATGATGCTATTTTTCCTGTCCAAAGTTGTGGTAGCTAGTCAATCCAGCTGGAGTAACAAAGCCCCTGGCCTTTATGGCATGCCTATAACCCTTTATAGATTTAATGTTGATCTCTGGGGCCCTTTGCTCTCCAGGTTTTTCAATTATGCAATATAAGAAAACATACCAGACACCAGGATGCAATCTATCATAATTCTTTTTTTTCAAATGTGGTGACAGAAATGAGCTCAAGTGTTATCATTCTATGTCACTTAATAATTCTACTGTGAAGAATTGAAGCAGGATCCTTTTAAGCTTTAAACAAGGGCAGACGAGAGTGGAATTTTGGTATGCTCACCATATGGGTTTTGGCAGTAGTGGGCACCATAAAACTATGATTAAATCATGATTTGTTAACATCTAAGCTCGTATTTCTCCAGAAAGGCTCTCTATATTTAGCTTTCATGGACTTAAGTTTGCATTTGATTGCATAGATTACACTAAATTGTGGAGATTTATGTCAGGAACGAGAGTTTACTCAGCCAGCATGGTTCTTCTTCGTTGAGTGGTCACATGACATTTCATCTACAAGAGGTGAACGTAAAGGATTTGTCCTGGCACTCTTTCTTTTCATACTTTAGACTAATGTGATTCCCCATCTCAACCAAAGAAACCACACAACTGAGTCCTCCATTGCCACAGAAGAATCCACTTCCATCAGACCCTTTCCCCCACCAAGTCTCCATTAAAGGACTGCAACCCAACCACTCAGCACTCACCATGATCCAGA
Organism: Lissotriton helveticus; assembly: GCF_964261635.1. NCBI lineage: Eukaryota > Metazoa > Chordata > Amphibia > Caudata > Salamandridae > Lissotriton > Lissotriton helveticus. The sequence continues at coordinate 994,291,524 of NC_136059.1, read as the reverse complement.
ACACCTCCATGTTATCAGTAACATATCCAGATGCCTTGAAATTTGCCACAGTACTCCCTTCCTCATGAGGCTCTCCACTGACCCGATAAAGTTACTCAACTGCAGACTCATCTCCTTGCTACCATACCTGACCAATGTCAAGGAGAATCTGATAAACCTATCTAACAATCTAAATGAACACCATTTATTTATTTATTTATTTTTGCGATTTGTAAAGCGCGACTTATACCCGTAGGTGTCTTGGCGCTGTAACTCAACTTCTTGTCTCAATAAGAACATTGTCAGGCTTCTAAAGTGGCACTGTAAGAAGAGAAATCATTGGTCAAATAACCAAGTTTTCAGCAACTTTCTAAATTGAAACAGTGATGAAGTATCTCCATCTGCATCTCCTTGACACCAGTCAATTCAATGTTAGACTTAGCCACAGCAAGGAAGCATCTCTCATTGCTGCAACAGACGACCTCTGTAGGATCATGGACAGAGGAGACACGTAGACATCATCCTCCTGGGCCTCTCCGCGGCTTTTGACACCCCATCCCTCCCCATCCTTATCCAACATCTGGTTGAACCTGGAATCCTAAGACCCACAATCCACTCCATGCACTCCTTCCTAACTGGTGGAACCCAGTCAGTCAACCTGGCCCCCAAGTGCTTGGATGCCCGCAACCACAACTATGGAGAACCGCAAGCTCATCAATCAGACAATCCTCTACAACACCTACATGATCCCACTTGCCAGTATCATCCACACCCATTAAATTGATATCCAATCCTACACCAGCGACACACAGCTGATACTCTCCCTCTTTGGCAAAACAACCAACACCCAGATCAAATTTGCAGCCTGCATGAGCAAAGTTGCCAACTGGATAAAAAACTGCCTCAATCCAGACTCCACCGGGTGGCCAGAACTCTGACCCAATCAATCAATCACTTCTTTGTAGAGCTCACTAATCACCCATGAGGGTCTCGAGACCCTGAGCGGGGGTGGGGTGCAGCTACTGCTCTAACAGCCAGGTCTTGAGAAGTCTCCTGAAGGACAGCAGGTCCTGAGTCTGTTTCAGCTGTGTGGCTAGAGTGTTCCAAGTCTTGGTAGGAGAATGATCTGCTGCTGGTAGGGTTCCTTTGGATGCGTGAGACGGCGGTGAGGGTGAGGTCGGCGGAGTGCAGTTGGTGGTTCGGGGTGTAGAAGGTGAGACACTTGTTGAGGTATGCTGGTCCAGTGTTCTGTAGTGCTTTGTGGGCTTGGATGAGTAGTTTGAAGGGGATCCTCTTCTTGACAGGGGGCCAGTGCAAGTCCTTCATGTGGGCAGTGATGTGGGTGTGGCAGGGTATGTCGAGTATGAGGCATGCAGAGGCGTTCTGTATGCAATGGAGTCTCTTCAGGAGTTTGGCCGTAGTTCCTGTGTAGAAGGCATTGTCGTAGTCCAGCCTGCTGCTGACGAGGGCCTGTGTGACCGTCCTTCTGGTTTCGGTGGAGATCCATCTGTAGATCTTGCGGAGCATGCAAAGGGTGTTGAAGCAGGAGGAGGAGATGGCGTTGACTTGCTGGGTCATTGAGGGCGAAGAGTCCTGGATGACCCCCAAGCGTGGTTGGTGGCCGTGGTTGTGGCTCCCAGGGTGGCTGGCCACCAGGAGTCGTCCCAGGCTGAGGGGGTGTATCTGAGGATGAGGACTTCTGTCTTGTTCGAGTAAAGTTGCAGGCGGCTGGTCTGCATCCAGCTTATCTTATCTTAGGGGAAACTTATATAGCGCTCTGTCACCATAGGTTTCCTGGCGCTGGGTGGGGCTGAGAGATGTTAGAGAAGGGGGCTAGCCAGACTGTGTGAAGAGATTGGTTTTGAGAAATTTACGAAATTCCAGCAGAGACATGGAAGATTTGAGCGATAACGGCAACTGGTTCCAAAGTTTGGGAGCCAGATGGGCAAATCTGCAGCCACCGTATTTAGTTTAATTGGGACTACAGTCAGGAGTTGACGATGAGAGGACCGTAGGTTACGTGCCGGACAGTAAGGAGTCACTAGGGATCTTAGAAAGGCGGGAGATGTACCAGTCACGGCTTTGTAAGTCAGGCAGCCGATCTTGAATGCGGCTCTCTGTTCGACCGGCAGCCAGTGGAGTTTGCAGAGCAGTGGTTTTGCAGACTGCCACTTTGGGGTCTTGTAGGCTAGTCGGGCCGCCTGGTTTTGCACAACTTGCAGCCTATGAACCAGGTATTTCGGTAGGCCATGATACAGGGAGTTGGAAAAATCCAGGCAGGATAGCACAAGAGCAATCAGGACTTGTATCAAGGCTGCAGGCGAAAGAAGGTGGGAGACTTTCCTGATTCTCCGAAGCTGAAACATACAAGAAGATACGACTGCACCAACCTGAGGTTTTAGGGAGAGCTCTGAGTCTATGATCACCCCCAGACTCTTTGCCGACTTGGCCGGGACGGGCGGGGGGCCCAACTCTGTGGGCCAGAACTGGGGGCCCCAGTGGATGGGGCTACTGCCCGGAAGAATCAGTTCTGTCTTCCAGCTGGCGATGGCCTTCATTCCTTCGTGGAGGTTGGATTTGGCGGTGGCAGGGTTTTTGGTGAGTGAGAGTATCAGTTGTGTGTCGTCGGCGTAGGAGACGATGGTGAGTTTGTGTGAGCAGAAGATGTTGGTGAGCGGTGCCATGTAGATGTTGAAGAGGGTAGGGCTGAGGGATGATCCTTGGGGCATGCCGCAGATGATCTTGGTGGCTTCCGAATGGAAAGGTGGGAGGTGGACCCTCTGGGTTCTCTCAGTGAGGAAGGAGGTGATCCAGTCCAGGGCTTTGTTGCGTATTCCTGCGTTGTGTAGGCGTGTGCATAGGATGTGGTGGCAGACGGTGTCAAATGCGGCTGAGAGGTCCAGGAAGGATGAGGGCCGCGGTTTCGCCGACGTCAAGTAGGGTGCTGATGTTGTCTATGGCAGCAATGAGGGCAGTTTTGGTGCTGTGATTGCTGCAGAATCTGGATTGAGACAGGTCCAGGATGTTGTTCTCCTCAAGGAAGTGGGTCCGTTGCCTGTTGACGATCTTTTCGATGATTTTCGCTGGGAACGGAAGAAGGGAGATGGGCCAAAAGTTCTTGAGACCCTTTGGGTCCCCTGTGGGTTTCTGGAGTAGGGCATTGATTTCAGCGTGCTCCCAGCTTTCTGGGAAGGTGGCGTCTCAATGGTGCTGTTGATGATCTTTCGAAGTTGGGGAGCGATGATGCGGTTTGCTTTGTTGAAGATATGGTTAGGGCAGGGGTCTATTGGTGAGCCGGAGTGGATGGTGTTCATGGTCATGATGGTATCGTCGTCGTTTACATGGGTCCAGGAGAGCATGTGGATGGTGAGGCTGGGAGGCGGTGGTTCTGCAGTGTTGGTGGCCGTCGGGAAAGTCTGGGTGTTGAAGCTGTCGTGGATGTCTGTGATCTTGCAGTGAAAGAAGGTGGCTAGGGAGTCACATAGGTCTTGCGACAGCGGGATGTCGTTGGAGTTGGAGCTGGGGTTGGAAAGCTCTTTCTAGATGTTAAAGAGCCCTTTGCTGCTGTGTGCGTTGTTGTCGATGCGTTCCTTAAAGGAGGACCTTTTGGTGGCTCGGATGAGTTGGTGGTACTTGCGGATGGCGTTCTTTAGGGCTGTGTGGTTTTCTGGTGTCTTTTCATGGTGCCACTTTTTCTCGAGTCTTCGGCAAGTCTTCTTGATTCCCTGGAGGTCAGAGGTGAATCAGCTGGCCTTTCGGTCGATACGTCTGTTTGAGGGTTTTTTGATCAGGGCGAGAGTGTTGGCGCAGTCGTCAATCCATTGCCTGGGGTTGCTGGTGGCTGTGTCGGTGTCGGTGGTGTTTGACTGTGGGTCTCAAGTGAGGGTGGTGATGAGCTGGTCTTGGTGGGTTTTTTGAAGGTGAAGTGGACGCAGCGGTGGTCGGTCCAGAGGAGTTCGGTGGTGTTGCTGAAGCTGATGTTGTTGCTGGCTGAGAGGATGAGGTCGAGCGTGTGACCGGCGGTGTGGGTAGGGCTCATGACGAGCCGAGGTTGGCGAGGTTATCGAGCAGAGCGGTGGAGTTGCTGTTATCGGCGTACTCGAGATGGAAATTCAGGTCACCGAGGAGGATGTATTCTGCGGACTCCAGAGCGTGCATGCTGACGATATTGGAGATTGTGTCTATGAACTGTGGCCGGGGACCGGGGGGTCTGTAGATGAGTGTTCCTCTGAGAGTGGTATTGGGGTCGGTGTGGATCTGGAAGTGCAGGTGTTCGGTGGTGCTGGAGGTGTCTGTTGTGCAGGTAGAGACTCTGAGTGTATTTCTCTAGACAATGCAATTCCTCCTCCTGGTTTGTTTGTGCGGTCCCTTCCGGTGATCTTGTATCCATCTGGGATGGCTATGGTGATGTTGGGTGCCGAGGAGGGGTTCATCCAGGACTCTGTTAGGAAGGCGGCGTCTGGGAGTCGAGTAGGTCCCAGAGTTCAATGGCGTGCTTGTGGACGGAACGGGTGATGAGTAGTATGCATCTGAGGTGGTTGTGTTCTGCTCTGATGTGTGGATTGGGGCATGTGGGTGTTCGGTGATTGGTGAAGCTGCAGTCACGGCAGGTGAAGGGTCTGTGGGTGAGCGTTGGGCTTGCCTGGAAGCAGTTTGATGATCGGCCCGTGTTGAGTCCATGGAGGAAGCCAGTGCCCTAGCGTCATCGGGTGTCGTGGCTCTTGCGAGGGCCAAAACAGCCCACCACAGGACAGGATGCAATGCAAGTTTAAGTTTTACATGTCCTTGTAGTGAAAATTCTTATATTAAGGTTTTACTACTGCAAGCCTACACCTCCCATAGGATAACATTGAGGTTACCGTATTATATTCAATAAGCTGTAATTTCAAAATGAGAACAGGTAACCAGTTGATCTTGATGTATTTGGAATTGTAATGAAAAATACTCTCTTATGGTAAAGTGAGATCAAAAATTACACTTTTTAAAAAGCCACTTTTAAAAAGTTGCCTTTTTTCTGCCTTAGCCATTTTGTGCCTGCAGCCTGTCGCTGAGTCACATGACTGGGCGTAGCTGACAGTTGGGCTCTGTGCATTTATCCCAGACAGCCACACACAATAGACAGCTTAGTTGTGCCTGGATGAGCCGTCACTGGCAGGATGGGAGGGCGGACCTGGGCACAGCCCTAATTACACTTGAATAGCCTGTGTCCTGCCTTCACACAAAGGGCTGCATACCCCCTATGTTATGTTATGTTTTGTTTTGTTAAAGGTTTTTCTATAGCGCATAGCTGCCCCAGCAAAGGGGCCTCCCGGCGCTGCAGGATCGAAACAGCACACACAGCCGCAGGTCGTCGCAGGTGACACGAAACCAATAGACTACACTGAGGGGAAGAGGAAGGTTTCAATGGCTTTCCTGAACGCAAACAGGCCATCCATACCACGGATATGTGCAGGCAGGGAATTTCATAATTTGGCGGCTAGATAGCGAAACGAGCACCCTCCTGCCCGGCAAAGTTTGGCCCGCGGGACAGTCACCAAGTGCTGACCCAGCCAGCGCAACTGTCGGGGGGGGGGACATACGGGGTCAAAAGATCAGCCGGAAGCGCCAGTCTGGTGGTTTTTAAGATCTTAAAATATAAACATAGAGCTTTAAACTGGATCCACTTCTCAATCGGAAGCCAGTGTAGCCCTTGGATAGTGGCCCCCACATGACAGGAGCGGGGGAGACCGACCAGAATTCTAGCTGCAGAATTTTGTACTCGTTGCAGCCGACGTATCTCTGCTTTGTTTGCCCCAAGGAGCAGGGAGCTGGCATAATCCAAGCGAGATAGTATAGTAGCCTGCACAATTAACTGTCGTACCGTTGGGTCAAAACATTTCAAAAGAGGTTTAAGACCTCTTAACAGGCCCACACAAGTAGCAGCAACCCTCTTTGTGTGAGTCTGTAAACTAAGAGTAGCATCCATCCAGACCCCGAGATTCTTTAACACTGTTTTAGGCATGGGCATAGCTCCAAGGAGCGATGGCCACCAGTGTTCGTTCCAGAGAGCAGCGTTTTTACCCTCTGTTTTGCTTGCATTTAATTGCAAACAGTTATTAGCCATCCACTGAGCCACCGCCGTCATCCCGTCTCTGAATCTAGTGGCCGATGTAGATGGCCCCTCAGCTAAGGTGACAACAAGCTGCGTGTCGTCAGCATAGGACATCATTGTAAGGTCCCACTTTTTTGCGACAACAGCCAGAGGCTGTACATATAGATTAAACAGAGACGGGCTCCGTGCTGAGCCCTGAGGAACCCTCTGTCCAATGGAATGGGATTGGGAGAGGAACGGGGGGGCCAGACACATGGAAAGATCTCTCTGTCAGGAATGACCTAATCCATTCTAGGGCTGTACCGGTAATCCCTGCTGCCTCTAGACGATGGAGAAGGATGCTATGTGATACCGTATCAAAGGCAGCGCTAAGGTCTAACAAAATCAGCGCTGCACTTTGACCGGCATCAAGGGTTGCCCGGAGATGTTCAGGGGTAGCTAACAGAGCCGTTTCCGTGCTATGGCCCGGTCGGAAACAGTTCTGCGAAGGGTCCAGATTATTATTAGAGCTCAGGAATTGAGACAAGACGCTGTTAACATGGGCTTCTGCGATTTTGGCCACCCAACGGAGAAGAGATATCGATCTAAAATTCTCGGGTTTTGAAGGGTCAAGTGTGGGCTTTTTAATGATTGGTGACACCCAGGGTTGTTTCCAGGCACCTGGCACGGTAGCCGTGGAAAAGGAAGAGTTAAGTATTTGACACAGCAGCTGCCGAAAGAGCGAGAGCGACTCAATAAATTGGGATGGTCTTAGAGGATCAGAGGGTGAACCAGACTTAATCCTACCACTCAATCTGGTCAGTTCATCAGCAGAAATCTCTGGGATTGCCGATAAGGTAGGACAGGTCTCATCGCCAGTGGGCAGGAGGGTGAAATCCGAAGACGAGTGTGGGAAAGATTGATATATTTTTTTGAACTTTTTCCACAAAAATGGTCGCAAGCTCTTCACATTGCTGTGAGGATACTATATTAGGCATAGCCGCATTTTTGCTCCTGAGATCTTTAAAGATTTTAAAGATGCATTTCGTTGGATTGGAACTTAGCTTTATTTCCTTTGCGTAGAAGGCCGCACGAGCAGAGCAAATAGCTTTATGATAAAGCTTAATCTGGGAAAGATAAATAATTTTTTTCTCACCCGAATAGTCCCTTCTCCAATCACATTCCGCTTTCTTACAAGCTTTCCTAAGAGTTCTCAGCGAGTCATTATACCAAGGACTAGAGTTAGAGGTACGCCCCTTAATCCATTTTACAGGAATAAAGGTATCCAGGCCCATTACAATCCAGTCGCAAAACGCATTGTAGGCCACCTCGGGATCCGCCATGTCTCCTAATGGGTTAGCCATAAGAAAGGCATAGAGATCTTCTGATTTAAGTTTATGCCATGGGGGTCTGAGGACCGGGTTATTCGTGTCTAGTTTATGCGGTTCAATGACAGACAGCGAAATTTCTATCAGGAAATGATCGGTCCATCCCAAGGGTTTAGGTGTTTTGATCTCCATAGATTGTAAATTAGAAAAGACAGGGTCTAGTGTATGCCCGGCTATGTGCGTAGGGTCAGATACTAGTTGCTTCAGCTGTAGAGCGTCCAGGTCAGCCAAAAGACTACAGATGGCGCTATCCTGAGTCAGATCCAGGTGGAGATTGAGATCACCCAAGACCGTGAAATTGGCGGAACCTACAACAAGTGTACTAACAGTCTACAGCAAGGCGTCTATGAACTTAGAAGCCGGCCCTGGAGGGCGGTAGATAAAAAGTCCAGAGAGGGTGAAGTGCGGGCCAATACCTACCCTGAAGCGGGCGCATTCACATTCCGTAATGAATTCCTTAACCCCTTCGATGCTCATGACGAGCTCAGCTCGTCATGAGGTATACCTCTAGGGTGCTCATGACGAGCTGAGCTCGTCATGACCACACCCATTTCCATTATAGCCCAGCACAGGAGAGGATGTTCTAAAGCACCCAAGGTGTTATTAAATGTGCACGAATACTGAGATTTAAAAATTATCGCAATGCCACCGCCCCTAGAGTCCCTGTTTATAGTACAGATCGAGTAACCTGAGGGGAGGGTGAGATTGGGTACAGCTGTCATATCGTCCTTCAACCAGGTTTCACATACAAAAAGAATGTCTGGGGACTCCTCAGAGATGAGGTCATATGTTTCCATACAGTGTTTACCCAGTGACCTCACATTCAATTGGAATATTTTAAGCTGGACTTGATGGAACCTGTCTGCTATTACCCGAGAGAAACCAGGGGCAGGAGTGCTAAAATTGCACACTGAGCATTTCAGATTTGTGTCCCCCATGGCGGAGGTTAGCTTACCGCATACCCCGGAACCTGGGTTCAATGCCAAGAGGTCTTCCCTACCATAATACAGTGGTTCAGTCTGTTTCTGCCTAGGGGTCTTGGTGAGAGGCGACGAATAGGCGCCTGACGGGCGCAGACGGGCTTGCCGTAGGCACGCCTTTGTCGCGCCCTCGGCGCGCCTGCTGCGCGCGTCCGCTGCACGTCCTCTGTGAGGACAGCATTTTAAGCCTCCCTGTGTCTAAGAACTAAAACGCTACCCGCTCCGCTACCTCTAAGATTGCGGTGGTGGTCCAGGTGTTCACAGCGTCCCTGCCCAGTCCTAGTCGACTGAGAAGGTGAGAGGTGTCAGCCCCAAAGAGTTACAGTATGTGCAGAGTAAAAAACAATTCCTGCGCAAAACACACACATAATTAAAAAAGAGCTCCCGGCTTTCCGACTCAGGAGTCTCGAACTGGTGAGCAAAGGTAGGCGCGGCACACCGAGGGGCATTTTTAAGCCTCCCTGTGTCTAAGAACTAGAACGCTACCCGCACCGCTACCTCTAAGATGGCGGCGGTGGTCCGGGTGTTCACAGCGTCCCTGCCCAGTCCTAGTCGACTGAGAAGGTGAGAGTTGTCAGCCCCAAAGAGTTACAGTATGTGCAGAGTAAAAAACAATTCCTGCGCAAAACACACACACAATTAAAAAAGAGCTCCCGGCTTTCCGCCTCAGGAGTCTCGAACTGGTGAGCAAATGTAGGCGTGGCACACCGAGGGGCGTCTTTTAAGCCTCCCTGTATCTCAGAACTAGAACGCTACCGGCTTCGCTACCTCTAAGATGGCGGTGGTGGTCCGGGTGTTCACAGCGTCCCTGCCCCGTCCTAGTCAACTGAGAAGGTGAGAGGTGTCAGCCCCAAAGAGTTACAGTATGTGCAGAGTAAAAAACAATTCCTGCACAATTAAAAAAGAGCTCCCGGCTTTCCGCCTCAGGAGTCTCGAACTGGTGAGCAAAGGTACTATAGTTAGTCTGGGGCCAGGATAGGGAAGGCAGGATGTCTGGGGATTTCAAAGGCAAACCTTTGGAAGCTTCTCCCACCCTTCCAGCGGAAGGTCACAAGTTATAAATATTAGACCTGAAGACACCACCTCTTCTTTACACTTCTGGACCTGTGGGTACTCTGCCTGGAAGAAGGACTGATGGGCTTCTGAAAGGACTGTCACTCTGCTGGACTGCTACTTTGAAGGGAACTGCTGCTCTGCTGTGTGGACCTGTTTCTGCATCACAGCCTTGTAGCTCCCCGCAACTGACTCTTCACCCAGATGGCGGAATGCATCCTCAATGCTGGACTTTGCATCGTAAACCCTTGTCGAAAGGATTCTCAATGATGATGAAGGACCTGCCATCACAGCCTTGCCACACCTTGAAACCCATGCATTGCTTCGGCTGCGTTAAACATCTTTGACTGGGGCCCTTGCAACACTCTGCCAACCAGGATTTAAGGTACTTTTTTCAGCAGGCTTAACAGACCCCTTGAGGTAGCCCGTGCTCCATCGCGGCCAGCCTGAACTTGTGACTTTGTCCTGGTCTGGCGCAACCAGATATTCACAGTTGCACTTTGTGCTTTTTGCCACTATTTTCACAGTCTTGTTTTATTTATTAAAAATTGCTTTTCTTCTAAACTGGTGTGGGATCCTTTTGTGGTGTGTTTTCACTGTATTACTGTTTGAAGTGTTGCACAAATACTTCCCACATTGCCTCTGAGTTAAGCCTGACTGATCTGTGCCAAGCTAACAGAGGGTTGAGAAGTTAATTTAGGGTTGACTTGCTCCTCACACTGACAAGGACTGTGGTTGCTGCTTGACCAGGGCTCACACCCCATTCAACCAGTGATCCAATTTCTTACAGACTTCTACTAGCTTAACCCTAGGCCTGGCCAGAACTGCCTCTGCTTCATTGCTAGGATACCCTCCCGGGTAATGCTCTACACATACACATAAAATAACATAACATCATACTGGAGACATCCTAATGACATGATACACAGAATAAGGAGGACGCTTATTCCCAAACTTCTTTATGCAGATGGTGCCAATGTATTAATGAGGATCACAAATGGTTTGCAGTCTTGGATTAGTAATCATGTGGAGTGCTTGGATAACCTGCACCTAGGCATAACAACTCATGGTTCTCGGTCCAAAAAACACTCAGACCATATCATTGCAGGCTGAGGGCAGCACCCATAACTCTGTCAATACCTTTCAATATTCGGTTGTTACTTTTCGATATAAGTTTATTTTGGAATGCCCTTACTCTCTGGTAAAAGTCTTCAATTCATCCAATCCCAGGGCACAAACCTTGAGCCCAGACAGTCTATTACACCCTCAGGGATCTATGGTGCAGCAATCTGATGCAGATTGTATTCAAATTGTATAGAATAAATTCATGAGGCGTTTTCTTGGGGTATCTCGGTCAGCTCTTTTGTTTTGGTGCATGAGGAGCTGGTATGGGTTACCTGCAAGAAAGCTTCCTGGATATACTTCTGGATGAAATCAGCTGCTCTTCTGAACAGGGAACTCTTACAAGAATACCTGTCCTTGGAAAAGATTCCCTGATTCGGATATATATGGGATTGTTGCAAGGACCTGAGATGATGAGATCATTTTGTGTCCCTAACTACGTAATGAAAACACAAAGCAAGCAATGGTCAATAGTTTTTCTTGAAAGAGATGTATGACTTTGAATTTAAAAAAAATACTTTTGAAAACTGTGCAGGAATAGCGCCTGCACAGTCGTGGGTCTGCAAACGTAATGAACAGCACTACTGATCGTATTTAGGTTTAACTCTATAATTTATTAATTTTCAACTTTTGCAGGATATTCTACCTTCGGGGATTTAAATGACTATTGCAAAGGTGATCCTACATCTCTTAAAAACTAGTATGCCTTTTTTCTTTATCAACTTTTATTTCCAAGAAGTGTCTTGCTTCCGTCGTAATGAAGAGCCACATTAGACCCTGCCACCCAGCAGTCTTTCATCTTTTTCAAATATCTTCATAGTAGAAGGGCCACACAGATGGGAGGTCTTCAATGGTGGCAAATAAATTCAGCAAAGTGATACTTATCTAGGTCAGTAGTTACACTTGCAAGATGATTGCCGGATTATTGCAAGATTGCCTATTTCAAATGGGTTTTTGTTTTCATTTTGTTGTTGTGTGTTATTTTAGATTTTGAAATGTATTGGATGTATCATAGTTTAATGGTGTCTTTGTTGTTTTTATGTTTCTGTTCAACGACAGGGGAAAATTATAATTTTTTTAAATTTGCCTCGTGGTGGTCTGTCGAATACCCCCAAACCCGGCCCCACCGCTTTTACCTGCAGGGGCCACGGCTGGATGAGGGTGGCGAATCAACCTGTTTCCTTCACAGGCACTCATTCACTCATTCAGGCACTCCACTCTAAGCTTTCAGGTTTAAGCTTTAAAACCAGACCTTTTCACAGCTCTAGGCAAGTGGTCAAAATAAGAGAAAAGTGCAACATTCAAAAATAATGCGACACGTGGAACTAGCCTTGGATCTCAAATTCCCTCTCTTAACCGCATGCGTGCGGGCGGAATTCCGCTCGTACGCTGACTTTTTCAAAAGCGCACTTTACGTGACGAGCTGGGCTCGTCATGAGCGTGCGAGGAGGCTACCTCATGACGAGCCCAGCTCGTCATCAGCGTCGAAGGGGTTAAACACGTTAGGTACTTTTGTTAAACAAGGATGCTCCAGAGAAGTTTGGTATTTTGGGGTTTGAGGCAGATGCTGTTCACCCAGCATCAGTGGCTAACCTTTGGGTGAAGTCCCTGCCGCTGTGGTGGACCTTCCCTTCGATTGCAGGTCTATGCAAGGTGTTATCTGACATCCTCTTTTTCTTGGTGGTTGCACGAAATCCAAAGCTATGGAATAGAAAGATACTAATTCTTAAAATCATCAAAACACAGCCTGATTGTTGAAGCTTAGGCAGAGACCAAGCGACCAAGAGAAGTAGACCTTGGAGGACTGCAGAAGGTTGGATAGATGTTGTGGCTTTAGCCATTAAAAATTTTCTTTCGACTGTGAAACTTTTTCAAAAATTAAAACAGTCCTGAGAGTTGAGCTGAAGAAGATGTAGCATGGAGTCAAAAACCTATTATTTGAGGGCTTGATAAGCACACTTTGGGAGAGCAAAATTCCTCATATCAGACAAGGGTCTATCTGTGGGAATCATGGACAGGTTCACAAAACATTTTGAAGAACTCCAGTACATGTCCGCAGTGGTAAATAAGGTAATGTTACCACTGTATTATGAAAGCAGATTTGCAGACACGGTAATGTAGGACAAGAATATTTGTGCAAATTTGCTACAGTTTGTTGTGATAGTGATGTGTGGAGTTGATTCTAGGGTTGTGTTTCTGTGCTACATGCACACATTGTGTTACTGTTATTTTGTACTCTAGTTGTTATGCTGCCTTTTATTTTGACAGTTGTGTTGTGTTATGCCTTGTTATGATTTAGTTGTGTTTTTATTTGTTTGTGTTATGTATGTTCTGTTATTTACTTTTGAAATGTCAACGAATGCTGCTACACTTCCAGGAAAGTGCAACATGTTCCTTTGAAGTTACAATGACAAACAGCCATTCATCACTGTCTAAGTAGGTAAAGTACCACTACTCCATCTCTTCAACTATTGAAAGCACCAGTTAACCCAAACCTGTGCCGGTGATTTTTTGAAACTAGCGCCTCCAGTGCACGGTTTATGCAACATTGTTCCATACCTTTAAAAGGCTAAAGCATCCTAGTTGAGGTTTTTCCATCACTGTAAAAAAAAAGGTTTTTTTTCCACTAACTTTCCTACAAGCAAAAAAAAGACAAATTAGGACAGCTTTTTTATAAATGGATATTTCAGTTTTTTTCCACTGAACCCAATCCACTTCAGGATAGATGGGTGGGGTCCCACCAACATAGGCGTAAAGACCCAGGGGCCTTCCAGTGCTTCTACAGTTAATGGGGACATTTGTATTGCTCCTTAAAGCTGGGAAGCCTGTTGACTCGTGGCACATAATTTATATTTACCGTAGAGATATCTGAGCATAGGAGAGAGGGGGTATGGAGCAGAAAATGGCGTTATGTAAGGATTCATCCTCACAGTAACTCCTTCGGTACCAAGGAGGGTGGCTGTGACAGTATGGAGGTGGAGCAGAGGGCTAGGAAGGATGAAAGGTTATAGGTTACTCAAACTGCTACCCGGTGCTTCATTTATAAAAAGAATATGTGCTGGTGCCTAACGTTTAGCTCAGAAGCCCACAGCCAGAGCTATCGATTGTTGGGGGCGTGGAAAACCAAGTCTCTGCATTTCTTGTTCCAACCCAAGCTTCTTTCATCCACCACCAGACACTCCCTGTCTAGTTATCCCACTCTTTCAGTTTCTTTTGCATCCATGTTTTCTTTCTTTGTCACTGTTTACCTTCTTTATCTCCCTTATTCTTTCTCCATTATGTATTGTTTCCTCTCTTGTTCATGGTAAACGTCTAATAAGCAAAAATTTGTGGCAGTACCCTAAAATGGATGCCAGTGAGCCCCACCCGCAAACACTGGCTCAAATTAAGCACTGCTGCTATAGATGGGGAATATGATGTTGTCCTCACAAATGACATCTACATGCACCCAAAGTTATTTTCGGTGCACAAAGGCTTAAGAATCAATCTTAAAGTAAAGTAGCAAAGACTAGGACCCAGATTTACTAAGATTACATGCAAAAAAGGGTTGTTTCAAATGTTCTGTGCTATGTTGCGGGAAGGTTAAAACAACATAGTGCCATATCTACTATGGTTGGCCTGTTACTCCTGCCATCCCCTACACTGCTGCACAAACAATGGGGCATATTTACAAGCCTATTGCGCCGCCGGACCATCACTTTTTCCCATAATAAAAGTTACCCACAGGTGACACAAGGGGCTTGTAAATAAGCCCCGGAGAGTGCCTTGCGGAACGCAGATCCTTGTAGCATGATGCAGAGCAAGTGTGTGGCGTGCAGCATAGGCTTAGTACTGGCAGCATACTCTCCCAGTACGAATTCCCATGTACAGACAATTGCAATACTTTGGGTGTAATCAATCCATATCTACTTGTTTGCTCTGATTCCATTAGGTATTGTCCTTGACGCAAAGCCTTGTCTGACTACCTTTATAAATCAGGCTTTGTATTAAAATCCATAGGTGCTTGCACTGATCCACCTTAGAAAAGCCCCCTTAAGCAAAGTGGAGCAAACCAGCTTTTTACACTGAAAAAAGTGCACGTTTCCCGAACGCTCTCTGCGCCGCACAGGGAATCACAGCTGCCATTAGCACCTTTACACAGCCTTAGTAAATATGGGCCCAAGCTTGAGGCTAAATCTAATTGCTTCTTCCCTTAATAGAAAGTTGTGAAATTGAGCAAAGTGAATGTGCTAAATCGTTTTTACACCAATTATCCTACAACTTAGCACACTTGAAGCTATGATTTTTAGTTAAAACATGACTTTTTATTGGCGTACCCGTTTTTTAAAATTAGGTTTCTGAAATGTAACTTAAACACACTATCAACAGACTTGCAAAAACCTTTAGTAGAATTTTTTCAAATACCAATTTTCTTTATCTATTTCTGCCTTTAACCACTAGATGGTGGTGGATGCCAGTGAAAAGGATTATTTCAGATTTTTCTCGATTCTTTTCTCTGACCAAATTTTTTTTTAGGTAATGCGTTGGGATCCTGAGGTTTCCTTCGAATTAGGAATACATATAAACAACTATTTTACTTTTGTGCATTTTTGGCTTGAAGCCATGCGTCGAGAAGCAGGCGTCTCGGCCATGCCGCCGACTGTTTAAAGTAAAAGGAAAAGGTGCATTAAAGGAGCCTGGATTGGTCGCTTCTACGCTGGACACGCCATCGGCGCTACAAATGCCCTTTCTCTCAATCATCTTTCTTCTTGAATTCCTTCCATTTATTAAATCTTTATTTTCTTTCCTTCCACTACCCTTCCACTTGTCTCTCATTTCTTCCTGGTATTATTTCATTCTATTTTCTGCTTTCTTTTCTTTCTCTCCTCTCATTTTTATTTCTATGATGCGTCTTTTTTTTCCAACTTTCCTTCACCCTCCTATTCTTTTCCCATGTCCGTCCTTCTCTCCTTCTTTCCATTCTTCGTTTGTGCCAATACTCCAACCTACATGCTTCTAACTTTACTTCTTTCTTTTCGTATTTGCATTCTTCTTTCCTTCATTCAAGCTATTTCACTGTATTTGCCTCTAACTTACTTTTTAATTTCATATTCAAAACATTTCTCTTCCATTTTGTAACTATGTTAGGCTTTTTTTAGCTCCCCCATTCCTTCCTCATCCCACAGTTGTACAACACGAACAGGACCCTTGGCACGAACTTGAGTGGGTAAACTTCAGGGGGCCCAACGTGGGGCCTCATTTATGAGGCTGTGCGTCACTTTTACGCTGCCAGTGTGTCATTTTTTGTGACTCACCAGTGGTGTAAAAAATGCGCCTTGTTGTGCCATATTTACAAAGTAACGGATCTAGGTAGATGCGTCACTTTGTAAACCCCTGCGCCACATTATACCTGCGCCAGGTATAATGTATGCAAGGGGGGCGTATTGACGCAAGAAAGGGTCATAGAAGTAACGCAGTGAAATGTATGAGATTTCACTGCGCCACTTCAAGGACTCAAATGCGTCAAAATCTTACGCCTGCCTCACAGCAGGCGTAAGACTGACGCAAGCCCTTTCACATGGGGCTTGCCCCATGTGAAAGGACACATTGCTGGAGTTGCCTCACTTTTGTGACACACTCCAGCAATAAGTCACTTTTGCGCCTACAGATACGTCAGAAATACTGACGTATCTGTAACTCCATGCGACATGATGCGTCATACATTAAATATGACGCATCATTGGTGTCGCAAGGAGGGCGCAATGAAAAGTGACGCATCGCTGTTTTCACGCAGCGATGCGTCACTTTTCATAAATGAGGCCCCTGGTAACTATACCTGGCCTTAGCTTCATCTCGGTCGGACTCAAAGTGTGACTTTGACCTGGTCCAGTGCAAAAAGATATTCCGACTTGGAGCTTTGTGCTTTTAGTTTGCTATTTTCACTAAATTCCTTAAAAAATCATATCTCCGGTACTACTGATTGGATTTTAGTTCTTTTGGTCTTATTTAATTTATTAAGATTTACTCTATTCTAACAACTTCAAGTAGGATCCTTTTTGTGCGGTGTATTCACTGTTTTGCTGTCTGAAGTGTTGCAAAAGTACTTTACATATTGCCTCAAAGTTAAGCCTGACTGCTCTGTGCCAAGCTATCAGTCGGATGAACACAGGTTAATTTGGGGGTTGCATGCTCCATACCCTGATAAGAACTGTGGTTGTTGCTTAACAAGGGCTCACACCCAAGCAACCAATAACCCAATTTTCTCACAGTGTGTGTGTGTTTGTTGAGTGATTGAGGTTGAATAAGATTGTGTGTTAGTGAATGTACATGAGTTTGTTTGAGAGTGTCTATAAAAAGGAAAGTGAGAATGCGAGTATGAGCGAGTGCTTGAATAAGTGAAAGTAAGTGCAAGGAAATGAGTGAAAGAGAGTGAGTACCTTAGAAGTTGTAAGTGGTGGAGATTTTTAACGGGTGAGGAAGCAAGTCAGGTGTAGTATCAATAGTGCAGCCAATGCACCAGGGTGCAGATTCAGTGATTGTGAAAGGGTGATTTTGTGTAAGTGTGTTTTTGAGAGTGAGAACCAGTGAGTATGAGTATTTTGTATGTTAGTAACAGTGAATGGGAGTGAATAGGAGTGAGAACGGGTAAATGAGAAAGTGAGTTAAGTGGGGGTGAAAAGAGTAAATGTGATAGTGAGTGAGTATTGTGATAGTCAATGTATTTCAGATGTGCCATATGCTTTGTCATGGGATGCTTTTGATAATATGATTCACTATAGAAACGAAAATAAAGGGATATGCTCAAAGTCCATAAATACATTGAAACATATGGTTATGTGATGTAACCAACTATTAATGCATAGTGTCAATTGACACGAATGTGCTGGTCAAACAACAGGGGAAGCCTGCGAGGATGATTAATATGTTACAGATGGCTCAAAGCTTTATGTCAATCAAATTCCTCATGTTGAGGCCCTTTTATGTCTCTTTTATATGTCTATTTTATATGTATGTTTTACACGTGGTGAATGAGGGATGGGAAAGACAAATGTGTTTTATATGTTTTATATGTGGTGAATGAGGGAAGGGAAAGACAAATGAAACTCAAACCAGGCTTGCTTAACCCATTCACACTATGAGTTGTGTTTTAACAGCAACGCGTCCTCCATAAGAAAAAAGGTACTATGCTATTTAACACAAGTACTAAGGTACTATGCTATTTAAAACAAGTAAGTTATGCCTAACATCCATAAAATCAAACCGCTTAACCAGTGTCTGCAGTATGGATCATCTTTAAAAAAAAATTATATGTTTTTAAATCCATGTTATTGAGTTTTTTTACATTCCAAGAACATGATAAAATAACTAACAGCATTATACAGATCATGGTAAAGCAACATAGAAGAATTAAGATAGGCCACTAGATATATGAATAGAAATAGCATACAGCGCTGTTTCTTGGGGTGCCCTCTATAGTGTGGGGCAGTCTTGTGGCCGTGTGCTTTGTACCCATAAGCACTGTAACTGATGGCGTAGATTTTGAAACTAGGAGTGAATTGAGGGAGGGCAGGCTGGGTGGTGGGGCGGTAGGCTCAATTAGAGTGACTTGGTTGGTCTTGAAACCTGTTACAGGGTCATCCCCAGCATTTTTCCTTCTGTTGCTGAACCAGTTTTTGTTGGCAATAGGACCCCATGCACATTTTCCCTGCTAGCGAGTTTTAAAGTGCTAGTCCTCTCTTCCTAAAACATGGTGAAATTAGTATTTACCTGATTGGTACATTTAATTTACCTGACAGTCCCTAGTATATGGTACTACTTTTACCCAGGGCCTGTACATTAAATGCTACTAATGGGCTTGCAGCATTCATTGTACCACCCACTAATATAGCCTTCTAAAACAAGTCTCAGGCCATATTAACCTTTTGCCAGGCCTCAACCTTCCTTTTTAATACTTGTAAGTCACTCGTAAGGTAGGCCATATAGGCTAAAAGAACAGGGTACATTGTATTTAACACTTTGCATGCTCATGACAAGCTGAGCTCGTCATGAGGCACGGTGCTCCGGTGCTCATGACAAGCTCAGCTCGTCATGAGCCGTGGAACGCTCGCATGCGGGAATAATTCCCCTGCTGTGCTGAGCGTTCCACGGGAACCGGTGCACCTGTGACGAGCCCAGCTCGTCATGAGCAAAGGAGCGCCGTGCCTCGTGACGGGTCATGAGCATGCGGGTGCTGTGCACGCCCCCCTGCCCCCCAGCACAGCGGGGGTATTAACCCCCGTAGCGAAGGGGTTAAGAAGTAGAACATATGTACTTAAGTTCTATATATTTTGGCAATGAAAAACTTCTAAAGTTGTTTTTCAGTGTTGAAAGGCCTGTCACTCTCATTTACTAACACTGGGTTATCTTATTGCATTTAAGTGCTAACTTTGGATTGTGAGCAGATAGAGATATGCTGTTTACATTCAAATTAATTGCAATTGAAAACCTTCTTTAATTGTAAAGTTAGATTTTAACTCACAATTCTGAAAATGCCACTCTAACAAAGTTGGCATTTTCTTGTCTGAACCATTTGTACTTGTTGCCAGTGTCCCGGATCATCTGATTGTGAATGGCTCTGGTGCTGGGGTTTGTGTATCGTTTTGAAACAGTAACACAAAGGGGACTTAATTATGGGCAGGATGGGCCATCCTGACAGGATGACTGGATAAGAAGCTGCATCCTAATCCCACTTACATTTCAAAGGGCTATGCCTCCTATACACACAAAGGAATCTGACACCAGGACTGCACTGTCTTTTGTTACCCAAACAGTATGGACCCTTGACATGGGAAGGGAAAGAACATTTCAGAACCAGACATATAGGGTACAACAGGGAGTTTCCCCACACACAGTCTGGCACCAAGTAAAGCTATAGGACCTCCATAGCCCCTCTTCAGAACACTCCTGGTCCTGTGGACATTACAGAAGAAGGACTGTCCTGCTGCCAGAGAACTGCCCTGCAGGCTGAGAAGGAAGACTGGACTTGCTTACTTTCTTTCCAGGCTAACCTGAGTGACTCCAAGGATCTGTTGGTTGACCTCCTATGTGAACCACAGGGACACAAAAGCTCCAAAGGTCGCCCTGAAACTGTCTGGCAAATCTGCTGCATTGAGCCTGTCTGGACCTACCTAGGCCCTGCTAGCCTCTGCTGGAGTGAGTTCCTGATTCCCAAGAAGTGTCTTCTCAGGTCCTGGACCTTTGACAGGCACCAGATTGTACTTTTCCTAAAGAAAAGTTGTAAATCCTGAAGTTTGGGCTCCTTGCAACCATGACCTGGCTTGATTGCACCGAGACTCTGCCACTCATGACAGTGAAACCTGCTCTTTGAGCTGCAGTAACCACCAACGAAGACTGTCAATGCAAGAGCTACACTTTGGGCTAAAGTAATGATAGCCCGCAGTGACCTTCAACGGGAAGCTACAACAATAACTGTCAACGATGTCTGACCAACTCTTTGTGCTACAGCAACAGAAGTATGTGATACCAAGCTTGCTCTTTGTACTACAGCAGGGACATTCTACATGCCCCTGTAGCCTTCCCCATCACAAATTAGCTATGCAGTACTAGCCTGGTACCTGTATTTGACCTGCACTTCATCACTGTTGGCCTCAACTTGTGACTATCCCCGGTCTAGCGTGACTAGTTGACGGCGAGTGGCTCTTTTTGTTTTTAGCCGCTATTTTCACTTTAACATTTTTAAATTTAATATCTCCAATTCTACTGATTGACTTTTCTCATTCTGGTATCATTTAACTTACTAAAACACACTCTACTTGCCTAAATTGATTTGGGATTTTTTTGTGTTGTGTTTTTACTTTATTACTGTTTGAGTGATGCATAAATACTTTACATATTTTTTGCATATTACCTTTAAATTAACCCTGACTGCTTTTCCGCCAACCAACCAGAGGGTTAAATACATGTTCATTTAGTAGCTTCTTTGGGTCACCCTGACAGGGACTGCGGTTGTTACCTGCGAGGGGCATCCAGCCTCCTCAACCAATAATGCAAATTCTTACAGGAACAAAAAAGCTGCATGTGAGAAGGCACATTTGTGATTTATTTGGTGTTAGACCTGGCATCCTTGGTGAGGGTTTCCTCCTTAAGTTTTGCCTCCCACCCTCGTGTTTTGATGATTTGATTTTTGATGTCTTACAACTCTGTGCACTTAATCACTGCTAACAAGTGCTAATGTGAATGTGTTGTCTCCTTAAAACATGGTGAAATCGGTTTATGTCCAATTGGCATATTTAATTTCCTTATATGTCTCTAGTAAAGTGGTGCTACTTGTGCTCAAGGCCTGTAAATTAAATGCTACTGGTGGGTGCCATTGCAGCCAGCATATTCAATTTTAAACTCCCATTTCGATCCGGCAAAATAAACCTTTTGCCAAGCCAAATTCTTTCCTTTTAATAATTATAAATCCTCTAAAGTAGGTCATGGACACCCCAGATGGCAGGGTGCAGTGTATTTAAAAAGTTAGACATGTACTTTTAAATTTTACATGTCCTAATAATGAAAACCTCTGACATATATTTTTCACTACTGCAGCGCCTACCTCTCCCATTATATAACATTGCAGTTACCATATTACATTCCATAAGCTCTAACTTCCAAATGTGAACACGTAACCAGTTCATGTTTGGTGTCTTTAGAATTGTAATGAACAATCGTCTCTTATGGTAAAGTCAGAATTTAAATTAAAATTTTGAAAAGGCCACTTTTAGAAAGTTGCCATTTTCCTCACTTAGCCATTTAGTGCCTGCAGCCTGTCAATGGGTCACATGACTGGCTGCAATTGGCAGTTGGGTTTTGTGTATTCCTCCTACACAGCCACATACACTAGACGTCTTTGGTGTGTCTGGATGGAACAACACTGGCAGGATGGTAGGGCAGAGCTGGGCACAACGCCACTTACACATGAATAGGGTGTGTCCTTCCTGCACACAAAGGGTTGCATACCCACTGCAGTTAGTCTGGAACCAGGACAGAGAAGGCAGGAAACCTGTTCAATGCAAAGGGAAATTCTAAAAGCTTCTCCTGCTTCACAGGAGCCACGTTGTATAAATATTGGACCTCAGACACCAACTCTTCAGTACATTTCTGGACCTATTGAGACTCTGCCAGGAAGAAGGACCACTGTGCTGCTGAAAGGACTGCTACTCTACTGGACAGCTGCCCTTCTGGACTACTGCCTTTTTTAACCTCTACCCTGCTGGGCTGCTTCCCTGTTACCCTCCTACCTGAGTGAGAGGAATTGGACCTGCACTTGAATCCAGGACTCCCAGAGCGACTACAAGAATTAATCTGCTGGCCTCCTGTTCAGAGCCACAGGGACATTACAGGATCCAACCTCCTGAACCAGCACCCAGATCCAGCTGGAGCAAGCCCTTGACTCACAGGTGGTGCCTCCACAAGTCCTGCACCCTTAGTGTGGTCTCAGTGGAGCCGATGTGTAGTTTTTGGGCTATTCATGACTGCATACAGGCCAGTTGGCACCAAAGTTTTGTTGTTTCCACTGCCCGCCGACACAAAGTTCCGTCAACCCGTCCCTTCGTGCCACAGCATTGACTGCTTACGGGGAGTGCCACCGCGAAGCTCCAGCCCAACCCTTCATGATGGCAAAAGGATCCTTGATCTACAGCGACGACCATCTGCAATGCCAGGCCTGCTCTTCATGCTACATCGAAGACCCTCCGAAACTCTTCCCTGCTCCTTGCACCACCACCCACCGTTAACAGGACTATTAGTGCTGGACTGAGAATTTTTCAACAGGACTAGCATGGTCTCAGCATCCGATCCTGCTCCATCACAGTTGGTCTGAAATCGTGACTTTTTCCTGGTTTTGCACAACCAGATAGCCGTGAATGGCACATTGGACTTTTTGGCGTTATTTTCATTTACTTTTTTTAAATTGCACATCTCCAGTTCTACAGATTGGATTTTTGGTGTTGAGTTGTTTATTAAATCTTGCTCTGTTTTTCTAAATTGGTGCAGGATTTTTCTTGTTGTGTTTTCACTTTATTAGTGTTTGAAGTGCTGCATGAATACTTCACACATTGCCTCTAAGTTAAGTCTGACTGCTCTGTGCCAAGCTACCACAGAGGTGAGCACAGGCTTATTTGGGGCTTGCTTTTGTCTCACCCTGACAAGGATTGTGGTTGCTGTTTTAGTAGGCTTTCACCCCCCCCCAACTAGTAACTCAATTTCTCACATTTACTCATACAGATTTTTTAACTATTGGAAATGGAGAATGTATTACCATAAGAACCGTGATTCAATTTCTTGTGATACCTAGATTGGATTACAGCAATGTACTGCACTTGGGCGCTGATAAATCCTCATACGTCGTTTACAAATCATTCAGAATGCGGCAGCTCGCCTACTCTTATGGCTGCCGAGACATTCCTCGGCCTCCCCTCTGCTCCATGAACTGAATTGGCTTAAGATCGATAAGAGCTTGAAATTCAAGGCTATGTGCTACATAATCAGGGCCCGATATGGTTTGGCTCCCTCATATATTCAAGATGTGACACCCTATGTGCCAACTCGACAGTTGAGGTCATCCAACCTCTCACTGTTCGCAATGATCAGGGGTTGCCTTATTCGGACGAGGGACGCTCGTCTGCCTATCTGGGATGGAAACTCTGGAACTCGCGTCCGGTCTCTCTTAGGAACTGCCACTCTCTAATTACCTATCGTATGAATCAAAAGACATGGCTTTTTTAGCTGTCCACTGTGGCTCTCTTCTGCTGTCTATTCTTGCACCGGGAGACCCCACGGGGTAGCTGTGTGCACTACAAATCCTGTTTAATAATACAAATAGTAATTACTTTTACACATTCAAATCTGCAGATGGAGATATCTGGCACAGCAACCTAAAACCTTTTAATAAGGCACATAGATTAATCTCTAGAATATGTATCCAACGAACCAATAGTAGTCAACAGCAACCGGACAAATTAATTTCTACCGGGACCTGGATTGCGGAAGACATACTTTCAGATTGTTTATTTATTTTATTTATTCATTGAGTTTTATATAAATGTAGTTAGTCAGTCAATTTAAAAGGCAGCTGACATTTTTATGATTTCTCAACGGATTTGCATGTGAAAAGATTTTCTGAATGAAAGTGGCTGGATGGTGAAGACTCATTAACATCAGCTGTGACTATTCCAGGTCCATGGGGTACTAGCAGCATTGCGCCAACACACCGGGCTGTCCTAATAACAGTTATTTCAAATTGAATTCAGACTATAACCTGAAAAAGTATGGCCTGGCCGTGCAATGGTTTATTAAAAACACATCCATAAAGAAGTTCTATTAGGATATGTAAAGCGATAAAATATTAACAGAACTGAAAGCCACAAATTAACCAGAGAAACCAGTGAGAAAGATGCAGTTTAGAGCCTGTGCATTAGATTACAACATGGACTGTTGTTTTGAATGGATCATTAACCAAACTCGTTGTTTGTCAGATTTTACCCACTGTCGAGATGCTCGCCTGCTGAGGTGGTCTCACAATCACCGACACATCTGTGGAAGTAGTAATCCCTATTAGTCAGTCCTGGTCCAGGAAATGAGGCTCATAGACTTTTTAAGGCATGGGCAAAGTTGCCTCTGGCCCAGGCCCGGACTTACTACTGGGCATTTTGGAATGCTGCCACGCTGGGGGCTGAATTCACTGTGGTGGGGGCTGATTTTGTTGATGGAGACCTGTGTGTGCTTCGAAATAAACAAAGCAAAACGAATTTCGTTCAGCACACGTAGGTCCCCATCAACGAAATCAGCCCCTAGCTCGGCAGCATTCCAAAACTCCCGGTAGCCAGTTGGGCCCTGCTCTGGCCTATGACCGCAGCCTTGGGGCCCTGATAGAGACAACCCTGTTCTACAGAGTCCTTCCCTGATGATCTCAATTAATTCTTAAACAGACTGCTTTAAATACCGTTTCCTTTATTTTTTTAAATGTGGGTGCTGTGTGAGCGTCTATTACAGACATTTTACAGAGAAATGAGTTTATGTTTTATGTTACATCCATCAAAAAGTTTCTTTTAGATTAAAACAGGACCTGGCATATGAGAAAAGGGAGGCTGTCATAGACGTTATTTGTGAGCTGCTGCTGTGCTACAATATCGTCACTATCCCTGAATATTAGATGTTAAACATTTAGGGCCTTATTTACAGGGAACTGATGCATCTGCATAGATGCATCAGTTTCCTTGCGCCAGCGCCAAATGTCCTTGCTCCACCATGGAAGCGCTGTATTTACAATACAGTGCTCCATGGCACAAGGATTAACAGATGCGCCAGAAATTCTAATGCATCTGTTGACACAAAAGTGACGCAATGCTGCAGTTGCTCATGATAGTGACGCAACTCCAGCACTGCGCCACAACAGATAGGTGAGTTCCATTCACAAATCCCTGTATCATTCCTTATGCTACTTTTAGCAGACATAGCGATTTGACGCAGTGAAGGCATAGAGTGATGCAGTGAAATGTTGTAAATTTCACTGTGTCAGTTCTACATGGCTTATTGCATGGGAACGCCTACCCTGCACACATTATACCTGATGCAGGTATAATGTGGTGCAGGGCTTTACAACGTGATGCATCTCCCTAGATCTGCCCCTTAGAATTTGGAAGAGTTCACAGGTGCACTCAGTGACCTGGCCAAAGAGGGCATGAAAGAGCTGAAACTGGATTATAAATCAAAAGCTGTTCCAAACAGCGACCCCCAAAATATGATTGGCCCAGGGCCCCCAAAATCCTTGATGAGGCTGAGGTAACACTTTCAAAATATTTGGTGTGGCGTCTTGTAGAAAATGCCGCTCGACCGTTCACAGTGACTCGGAGTGGCATTACGCCGAAATTTCTAGAGAATCCTAAGAAACTTCTGAACTTGACGTGACCCAGAGCTGACCTAGAATACGTTTCTTCCCAACCGCCCTGAGGAAGCCCCAGGCCGGATGGCCATGTAAAGGGGTGAAACACGTGTTGGCTGTTCTCTGACTCACTATCATGGATATAGTGACTAACCAACTATATAACTGCAACAGAAACAAACCAATGTGTGATTGGAATTTTTCCACTAATTATATTGAATACAAATCTTGCCCAGACAATCCTGTTCTGAGCTTATTTTTTATGAAAATTCACTTTGAAATAGGCAATTAAAAAGTGCCCTTTGCACTTAGAGGCAGGATATTTCACACATGCCTAGCTAGGTGTACCATATCTTGGATATACTCATTGTCCACTCATTGAACTGAAGCAGAATCCCAGTAAAAATACATTCTAGGGACATACGAACTCCTGGAATACAGATATAAATAAACATGTTTTTCTTCATAGTGCCGTTTTTTCTACTTGGTGCCTCATTTGGGCTTCCACGGTAATGATAAATGTGTGTGGTATCAATATTGCCCCACTTTTTAAATGCCACTGTTTTGCAGGGACGTGCAAATACTGTATCACTCACGAAAATGTCATAAATTATTTATGCCAGTGATGGGCTGGATGGTTGTGAGAAATTTGTAAGCAACCACACTAAAATCTAAGGCTGTGAAAATACTATGATGGTTTGAAACGATCAGTTATGTTACCTTATGTTAAGTTATGTGTATTTGGAGGGTTTCCTGGCAGGAAGCAGGCGCTGTATGGCCTGAGCCAGGTTCGAGCTAGGTGAAGAACCAGGTGTTCAGTTTCTTGTGGAATTCAAGAACTGAGGAGGAGGCTCCGACTTGCAGGGGCAGGTCACTCCAGACATTAGAAGTGAGGTAAGAGATGGAACAACTGCCAGATCTTGTTCTGCACATGTGGGGGGACGAGAAGGAGTCTGGCTGAGCAGAGGTGTCTGGTAGATTTGTAGACGTTTTTGCTGTTGTTGAGGTATGTTGAGCCAAGCTTGTGTAAGGCTTTGCATATTTGGATGATTAGTTTGAAGAGTGCTTGTTTGGTATGTCCTCATGTGAGTGAAGCGTGGGAGGTTGAGGGTATCATAAATTATTAATTAAATAAAACACTGTTGCCCAGAAAAACTTCTTGATGATTGAAAAACGTAGCAGGAAAGAGAAGAGTCTGCAACCAAGAAAGTATAGAAGCAAGAAAAAAAGGTGACAAGCAACTTAAGAAATATTTCAACATAGGATATGCATTTTTCATTGCAGTGGATTATATTTCATATTCCACATTCCCGAAGTGATAAGCAAATCTGAATTCAGAGATTAGAGCCGGATACAGATAACATTGTACCAAGCTTCACCTCCGATTTTGGTATTTAGTTGGCTAATGTAAACAAATATTACATTTTTGAATGTCACTATTTATTCAAGGGTCAGCCAGTGCATCCAGTGAAGAGAAGATGATGATCTTCTGTGGCGATTGACTTGCTTTTTGCACAGTATAATGATTTGATGGTTACTTTTTAAGTTTACAGTGCTTAAAGCATAACACGTTTGTATATAGTAACCGAGAGTGGAGCAGAGGGTGATGGTAGCAGGTAGTGGTGGAATAAGGGGGAGGGATAAAGCCATGCTGAGGGATCGAATACCTGCATTGGACACAAACATAAGAGAATGCCAGATATTATGACAGTGTCTCAGTATTGAGCTTCTATTGACAGGGCAGGCATAGTTATCATGTGACTGCAGGACCACTCAGCTTTCTTTGGAATTGCAATGGAAAGCACAAATGTACGCTCTAGGCAAAGCTCATTTAGTTGATGTGGAGCCCTAAACAAATAACCTCTACCCTATTCTAACGAGTGCATTTGATATTACACAAAATTTATTAGTGAGGGAACTTTGTTCCCAGGAAGAAAATATCTGTATCACCTTTGGAGCTGGAAAAACACTTTACGATATTGGGAACAGTTGCTAGGCTTAGGCCAAAATCTGTTCAATCTACTGGTCCCTATGATAAAAAATGTGTAAACAAAATATGCATCACTCTGCACTACACCAACGACACGAGTGGGCGTGCTAGGACACAACATTGGAAAACAGGAGCGGCTCGTGCAGGTAAGAGCGGTGGGGTGGGGGACACGACTCGACAGACGACTACGAGAGAAAATTAAATAAATAATGAATTTTCCCTCGTCATCGTCTGTCGAGTCCCCCCACCCCTCTCCACTGCCTCACCGCTCTTACCTGCAGGAACCACTCCTGTTAGAAATGCAACCCCTGAGGTAGGTCTAAATGTGTAGTGGGCTGAACAGGCCCAAGCCAAGGAAGTGATTGAGAATCCCTTTGCATGCTGCCTGGGCACAGTACATTTTAGCGCAGGAGGTGCAATGAAACTGGGGCTCAGTGGTGAGGGATGTCAATGGAATCGGATTTCTGCTGTATTTTAGTAATAAAATGGGGTAGGGTCATATTTTCTCCAGGGGCATGCCAAGGATTAAAGTGCCTCATTACAAAATGTATGTTGTTTAGTGCCAACCCTGAATTTCATGCATTTCTGTAGAAATAACTCCAAATTATTTTTGGGACAAATAATTTATATTGGGTGTCTAGGCAAGTATGTATTTTCGATTCTCTTTGACTGTTGGTGTCGAATTTGCCAGAAATGCGCAGAAATGCCCAAAAAATTCACAATCTAGTAGTTTCAACTTTTATTATATTTTCAGTCAGACAATCCCTATCGATACGTAAGTGGAGAATAATGTGAACATGAAAGCGGACAGCATTATTATTTACCATTTAAAAGTTTCGAAATGCAAACTTTTATGAGGGCATTATACGCTATTACAGGTTTACTGAGAAATGTTTTTATATTGGGTAAGTAAAGTATTTCTTAATGATCGCTATTTGTTATCACTTTGGCACTGATTGTGGTTTTTTCCTTTGGTCCCCAAACACATATATGACTTTAGTTTGTTGACTTTGAGTTTGCTGTCATTGTAAGATAACTTCGGAAGATTTGGCATTTTATGTATCAATGCTAATATATTTTGAATTCACTCCTTCCATCTTACAATATCATTTTGTGGTTTGTTTCATTTTTGGTCTGGGTTCTTATTCAGTATTTCAGACATTTTTATAAGGATTTGGATACAAAAAAGTCTATATCTCTGCTCTCATTAAAAATCTATCCTCCATATGGGTATTTGAATTTGCCCCATGAGATGGTTGTATGTCAGAAAATCTTTGAAGGAAATTTGACGCCCATTGTTAGCAGAGTATTGTGCCATTTGGTATAAATAATTAAGTAAACAATGTTGATGACTCAATTTGTATGCCAGGTGCCTTTCTGGTAAGAATATTTTTGTTCCATAATCTTGTGACTTGATTCATTGTATTACGAGTAGAAAAGACTCTATAATTACAGATATGTCCAGTAGAGTAGGTACTGATTTTTGAGGTTTGGAATGAAAAAGTAGTAGGCTATGTCTAAATTATATTTTTGGAATTTGTTGCCCACCCTTTATGCCTAATATATTTTGTTATCTCTCGAACCCATTATCAAGAGTTCTAAGGTTATGTAATGACAACAGTGGTCAGGCAACCAATGTGAAAAAGGCGAAAGTGAAAGCAATGACTCAAAGCACTTTATACATGAGATCAAACCGCACCAATAAACAGCTACTCACACACAGGAACGAACCAAGGTCTTTTTAAACTACACATGACTTATCGTATGGTAATTTGAAAATAAATACGCTATTAACTAGTGAGCAATACTGAGTAGTAGGAGTCAACATACATAGCTCAAAACAGATAAACTGATACATAATCTGATGTCTAGGCAAATGGATTTCAATATGTTAAAAGCTATTAATTCATTACTAGCTAGACTAAATATTAAGCACACGTACAGCAATTGGGGACAAAATAAGCTAATAATCTAATGAGGTTTTAGGGACAGGGATCGATAAAAGTGTGTTCTAGCAGTCCATGAAAGTCTATGGTGCTGATTCACAAAGTAAACTTACCTGTAAGTTTACTCTTTCTCAGTGTTCACAAAACTGTAATTTATTTCCCAGAAACCGTGAACTTACTATTAAATTTTAGTTATGTGAATACTGAAAAAGAGTAAACTTACACAAATGTGTAAGTTTGCCTTTGTAACTCAGGCCCTACGTTAGTAAGTAAATGGTTAATAATATGACTATTCCGAGGGAGACGGGTGTCCAGAATGGAGATAAGCATTGGGGTGTCTGGTCAATGTAAGGCACTAGTTGGGATCGATGAACACATTTACATTCACACAAAGACATTAGGATGGAGTAAATATCTCTTACCCGACACCTACTCACAAATGGTACCACAAGAAATACCCCTGGCCTTCGGTAATCCGTTCAGGCATTGTTTTAGGACCACTGATGTCCGCTGAAAAGAGTTGACCTCTCTATGTACTGAAAAACGCTAGCAGAGGATCTGTTCATTTATTTAAAGAGCTTTGCCACAGGTCTTAAAGCAATGACTCATGACTTGGTGTGTCAAAATCTTCGCACCCTCCCCATTAGGGAATCTGGGGCCAGATGTAGAAAATACATATTTTCCACCAGTGACGTAGCTACGGGGGTCGGGAGGGAGTCGTGTCTGTCGAGTACCATCATATCCCCTTGGCCCCAAGAGCAAGTCGCCGGAACAAGACATCCGTTGGCTGCTTCCCCACTCTTATCTGCACCTGGGTGGCAAACTAAGGTGCCTCCCCGAGTGGCAGTACGTCTGGATGCACCACTGTTTATGTATTGCACTTTCTGAATAGCGACACTTCAGAAATCGCTATTTATGAAATGCAAAATGGCATGTACAAAAACTAGAAATTCCCTAATAGCGATTCCTACACAGTAGGAATTGCTATTAGGAAATAACTATTAAGGTAATACCAAACCATTCATTCAAATAGTTTTGCTTTTCCTAATTTGCGATTTCCTAATAGGAAATTACAAATTAGGAAAGGCTAAAACAACAGTGGCATTCAGCCTAACGCCCCCCCCCTTGCTGCACCCTAGAAAAAGTGGTACACAGGTAAAGCCCACAAATGCCCTAGAGTGCACTTCATTGCATTTTAAAAAAAAGCCTTTTGGAGTGCTTTTCTTAAATTGCACATGGTTACCATCGATTTTGAGTCGATAATAACAGCAATTCCAAAATACCAAATTCACATTTAGGAAATGATTTGTACATGTGCATTATAAATCCCAAATAGGAAATCCCTATTTGCGATTTCCTTTTTGGGTGTCCCAAAATATGATTTTTTCTGGGTTGAAATCAAATTTTGCGATTCCCAAACAGCCTTTGTACATGGGAAAAAGCTATTTAGCACTTCTTAACAGGCCGAAATAGCGATTCGGCCCATTAAGAAATGCTAAATAGCTTCGTACATCTGGCCGCTGGTGCATACCGTAGTGTCACAAACAATTTCATCAAACTGTCACAAGACTCCCTCTGGGAAGACCCAACCCAAGACTCCCTAAGGTAATGCAACTTTCTATCAAATATTCCAACTTACCAGTCCAGGGGCCAGATGAATGACCATAGCATTTTGCGACTCCCGAATTGCATCAAATTGCGACTTGCAATTTGCAAGTCGTAAAATGCTATGTATAACAGTGTCTGAGACACTGTTTGTGATTCCCAATGGGGTTGCAAATTGCATGCCTCATGAATATTAATGAGGCTGTCACGATTTGTGTCCCCGTTGGGAATGGCTAGCACTCACAGGGATGGTGGCCAGCTAGGGTCAGCAGACCACCAAGTCTGGGACTGCTTTTTCAATAAAACAGTTTTTTTTTAATGCAGCCTGTTTTTTTAAAGGAAAACGGATGCATTTAATAAACTAAAAATGAAACTTTTCAGTTATATTATTTAAGGGCAGGTAGTGGTCCCTGGGACCACTGCTTGCACTTAGAACATATTCGTGCATTTATTCCCAAAGAGGAAGGGGTCCTCTGGTGACCCTTTCCAGTTTCTGAGGGCCTTACCACCCTTCTGAGAAGGGTGGTAAACTGCAAGTGTTTTGCGACCGCAATTGCGGCTGCAAAACATTCATACATAGGTTTCGGAGTCACTATTAGGAAGAGACGCCCTTGGAACGCCCCTTCCTAATAGAGAGTCACTAACCCTATTTTGCGAGTCGCTAATTAAATAGCGACTTGTAAAATAGGGTTGGTACATTGGCCACACGTTTTTTTGTGGTAGCAAGCCGGCCTAAAACCCCTTTGCAACAGCAAAAAACTGTCATATATCTGGCCCTAGGAGCAAAGCCCACACCTCCATGCAATCTACTCATCACTAAATAGCACTCTTGACAGATATAGGGGGAGATTTACCAAGATTTTGCGCCGTTTTTGTGTCAAAAAAGTGACGCAAAACTGCAAAAAAAAATCCTAAATTACTTTCCAGCGCTAAACTTGTTTAGCACTGGAAATAACGTAAAAGTAATGCGAAGCAGTGCATTGCTTCACATTACTTTATGCCATGGGGGCGTACCAAGGGTGGTGCATGGTACTGAATCAGTACTGGAAGGGGATGAGCTCCAAATGATTGTGGACAGAGGTCAAGGTTTCTCACGCTAAACCCAATTTACTAAAAACAGTAGATTGGGTTTAGCATGAGAAAACTGCGCCCTTTTTAACTAGGCACAAGGAAGGAGAAATGCTTCCATTTCACCTTCCTTGTCCAACTTTTCATGCGTGCTGCACTGTGCAACATGTATACAAAGTGCAACAAGCTTGGCATGGTGCCTAGCATAGTATTTTGTACAGGAAGGGTACCCTTCCTGGACAAAACCTAGGCTACACTCATGCACACACCATAGCACTATGGCGCTAAGGTGTGTGTATGGCGCACAGCAGCTGAAATCTGCACCGGCGCAAGGGAAAGGGGAGGAGAGAGCTGTATCTTTAAAAATATGGCGCTCTCCTGCTCCCTCCCTGTCGTCCAACACAGTGCAGCCTCACGGGGGGCTGCGCTGCGTTGCGTGGAGATTTTGTAAATCTCCCCCTTAGTGCTTATCTGGTAGGACGTAAGAGGAGTGACATATCACACAAGGTAATTCTTTAAAAAATGTGAAAAGCACTTCCACACACCCACAACTAAGGTTTTGGTAATTTTCCATCTTTTTTAACTAAGAGGTAATTTATCAATTCCTGCATAAAGTCCTATCAGGAAGCTTTGACTATCACAGATTCCTAAAAGTATTTTTTTATTTTTTTTATTTCAAATATTTTTATTGAAAATAAATTTTTACATATACAAAAGCATACAGTTGTCTTGCTTGGGCTGCTCTTACAATGTGTACTTTTGTTTGGCCTAGTGGTGCCAGAGAGAGAGAAAAGAGAGAGAAGAGAGAAGGGGGGGGGGGGGTATTTCCCGGGTCACTGCTTCAGATAGTATTTCTGAGGGCACAATGGGACGGTGTATATGCCACTGAGACATCACATACTTATTTATGGTAAAAACTGTTTCTATCTTAAGTGTCTGTGACACTTAACCTCAGCGCACTGTAGCTATGCGCGGTTGTCTGAGCGACACTCCGCTTAATATTTATTAACACAATGATACACAACTTAGAATTTTCAAGTTGCAAACTTTATTACATGATAATCAAAAAAAAAAAATCATTCAAAACATTATGCAGAATTCCTCTGATGCAGTATTATTCATTCAATACATGATTTTACAAAATTCACAAATTTAAACATTCAAAATTCTTTTGCGTAGATGACTTTTCTTTAGTGCCCAATGCATTTCAAGCTCATGGAGCTCTTCCTCAGGGGCCTGTGGACTGAATCGTAATTTTAAATTACTACCAACAGTATTTGTGGAAACAGAAAACCAAAACATCAATATGTACAGGGTATTTTAACAGCTTGTCACTCGAAAAACATGCTTGAGTAGTGAAAACACGAATAGCCCACACCGCTGTGAAGTGTAACATAATCACCCAAAATTTCCGAAAAAACGGACTCACTGAAATCGCTGTCACCAAAGTATTCAATCTAAACCAAAAATAAGCAAAAAACATGTCGTTTAAACCTCACAACTGTGTTCATCTCATTGTGCCTGAAAACAACAGAACACTCACGATGTTCTCCCTTACCTTACTGCAAATCTCTCAGTAGCAAGAAAACGGAATGTTCTACTCATATAAGGATCTTGCTCATTCTGAAATAATAAATAATAAACAGCTCTCTCACAAACGGGTTCAACAACCCTCCAAACCATGTCTCTTCTATCTAGCCGTCCTGTCTAGCAGCCTCTTACCTTAACCCGGTAAACTGAACTTCCAAGCTCCAAACTTAATCATCCGTCTTTGCACTCTAGCTGCCACTCGGTGCTCCGACCAGCTACGATAAACAACCATTGATCACGCTCCATACTTAGCGTGGCAACTTAGGGTAGACACTAAAAAAGGACTGCAACAAGTAACTGATGGTCCCGAAACTGCGGGCGCCATTTTAGAGAGGTTAAAAACGGCTCACTAATCAACACGAAACAGCCTCAAAGTAAAATTTAAACACCCAAAAATCATATTGAAAAGGAGATTAACGAAAAAGAAAAATAGTGGTGTAATTTATGACTACTCCTGTTAAAACATTTTCAAGATGTTTCAAATGTTCAAAACGTTATTCATAAATGCAAGCATCATACTGATACAGACTCAGTGGGCAAAAAGCCTTATATAAAGCATGATAAATCTACTTTCTCGTTTAACCCTTTGGGTTCTTGTGTTGACAAAAACCTGATCCAATGTATCTCTCTTTGAAGGAGGGACCTGGTTAGATCAACCCCCTCGTATGTCTTTACAACTTCCAATATGGAGTACCTGATTTGAGCTATGCTGTGATTGTTGTCATTCCAATGTTTTGCCAAATTACTTTTTACATTTTTGTTTCTTATTATGCTCTTATGTTCTGTTATTCGCATTTTTAATTTTCTCTCTGTTTTCCCTACGTAGATTTTGCCGCAGTGACACTTGATGTAGTAGATTAAATTTTTTGAATTGCAGTCTCCATTGTAATGAAGTTCTATTTCTTTTCCAGTTTGTGGATGATGCAACTTTTTACCTACAATCACATTTGAACAGTGAACACAATTCTGACATTTCTTCATTCCTCTGTTGGACACTTCTGTTTCTCTTGTCGGGGTCATCAACAATTCTTTAAGGTTCTTTGACCTTGTATACGCAAAAATTGGTTTATTGTCAAAGATTCCATTAAAATCATCTTCATTCTTTAAGAGATCCCAATGTTTGTTGATGATTGATTTCATTTTTTGTGAAGAAGTGGAAAATTTTGACACAAACACGTGCCTATCCATAGTTTTTTTAGGCTTCTGAGTTAATAAATTATGCCTGCTATATGTCTCAATCCTATTCTTAGCTTTGGACAGAATATCATCAGGGTAGCCTCGTTCTTTATATCGTTGGTGTTGTACTATGAGATTCTCTTTTAGATCTTCCTCATGAGAACAAATCCTTTTAATTCGCATGTATTGTGACACTGGTAGGTTATTTTTCAGGTTCTGGGGATGGAAACTTTGAAATAACAAAGAATTATTCACGTCTGTGTCTTTTCTGAAAACTTTCGTTTTAATCTGGGTATCTTCAATGTTGATCAAAACATCTAGAAATGGCAATTCTTTATCACTGATGACATGAGTAAACTCAATGTTCTCTTCACAATGATTCAATCTGTCGATTTCACATTCTAGACTTTCTTTTGTTCCAGACCATAATACAAATATATCGTCTATAAATCTGCGATGTAAGATTGCATGTTCATTCCAAGAGTCACTCGTATATATATGGTCAGCTTCAAATTTTGCCATGAAGGTGTTAGCATATGCCGGGGCCCCAGCAAATCCCATGGACATTCCATTCTGCTGGAGATAAAACTTTGATGCCCATTGAAAATAACTGTGATATAAACAGAAATGTAACAGTTCCAAAATGAAAACTTTTTCGGCCTTTATAGAAGGTTGTTGTAGCAGAGCCCACTCCACGGCCTCCATGCCGGATTGATGGGGAATAGAAGTGTACAAAGACTTTACGTCGATAGTACACACCAAAGTAGAGCATGTTAATTGGATCTCTTTTAATGTCAGTAGAAAATCGTTGGTGTCTTTGATATAAGACGGCCATTTCTGGACGAATTGCTGGAGAAATGTATCAATATATTGACCGAGTGGTTCAAACACTGTCCCACATCCAGTCACAATGGGACGCATGGGTGGATCATGTAGATTTTTATGCACCTTGGGAAGCATATAGAGACGTGGTCTTCTAGGAAATTGCACGGTCAGATATTGTTTGGTCTTAGCAGAGATATACCCTAATTCAAGGGCTTTGGTCAAGATGTCGTTAAGAGTAATTTGTAGATCTTCAATAGGATCTTTATCCAGCTCAAAGTAAATAGAAGTATCAGCCACATGTTCTTCCACCTTTTGATTGTACATTGTTCTGTCCATCACTATTATGGCGCCTCCTTTGTCTGCTTTCTGTATTAGAATGCTCTGATTTTCTTGAAGCCCTTTTAGAATAGATCTATCGTATACAGAAAGATTCTTTCTTTTGGATTTCCTCACATTCAAACTTTCCAAATCGTTGATTACTGATTTTTCAAAAGCTTCCAGGATTTTGTGTGATGATGGTGCTTGAAATTTTGATTTAGGTCTGAATTCCAAAAATTCAGGTTCTTCTTTGTCGGTTTGAGATGGCACTATGTTGGTAAAGAAATGTCTTAGTTTCAGAACACGCATGAATTTATAAAAAGCAACCTCAATTTCAAGCTTGTTGGTGTCGTACGTGGGTACAAACCCTAAACCTTTGTTTAGTACTCTCAGTTCATCTTTGGTGAGTTTTGTTTTGGAAATATTTAAGACCAGATTTATCTCATGCTCCTTGTGCGAGCTCCTTCGCCCTCCTCTCCTTGTTTTTGAACTGATTGCTTTTTTTGTGGTTGTTTCCCTGGTGGTTGGCTGGAGTCCCCTCCCTGGGCTAAAAAAGACTTGCTGGTACCTGCTGTTTTTGATGGATCAGTGGTGATCGTTGATGCTTGTGGATCCAATATTTGAGTTTGTGCTGTTGGTCTGTTTGTGTTTAGATCACTATCAGAGACTAGGCTTTCTTCAGATGTTGTGACTACTTTTTTCCTTTGATATGTTCTTCGTTGGGCATACACTTCAGCCCATGTATACACCTCGTTCAACTTGTAGTCCAAAGTGTCTCGTTTGAACTTTCGTAGTTTGCCTTCCTGCAGCTCTTTTGAATATTTCTCTAATTTAGAAGTAATGTCTTCCAGTGATTTATCCCAGTCTGCCTTATCCATCCATGACTCCAGGTTTTGTTTGATTTCTTCAATCTCATTGGCTAATTCATGAATAGCCTTTGCCAGTTCCTCAACCAGTAACAGAATCAAGTCCAGAGAGCATTTATTTAAGATAGAATACCACCTCTCCATAAACTCCTTGTTAAGGTGGAATCTATTCAACATAGGTTTGATTGACATTCTTAGTCCTCGTGGAATTCTTTTTACCCTGTGATACTGTACCAGGGTTGATGCGTGCAATTTTTGGTTTATTTCCCGTTTTGCAAGAAATTCCAGTTGTTTAAGTTGTTGCATAATAGTGTTGCCCTGTACATTAGAAGATTTGACATCCTGTATGAGTGCGTAAATGTAATCCGCTTGTTCAGGTGTATAAGCTAAGCACAAACTCAAATATTGGATCCACAAGCATCAACGATCACCACTGATCCATCAAAAACAGCAGGTACCAGCAAGTCTTTTTTAGCCCAGGGAGGGGACTCCAGCCAACCACCAGGGAAACAACCACAAAAAAAGCAATCAGTTCAAAAACAAGGAGAGGAGGGCGAAGGAGCTCGCACAAGGAGCATGAGATAAATCTGGTCTTAAATATTTCCAAAACAAAACTCACCAAAGATGAACTGAGAGTACTAAACAAAGGTTTAGGGTTTGTACCCACGTACGACACCAACAAGCTTGAAATTGAGGTTGCTTTTTATAAATTCATGCGTGTTCTGAAACTAAGACATTTCTTTACCAACATAGTGCCATCTCAAACCGACAAAGAAGAACCTGAATTTTTGGAATTCAGACCTAAATCAAAATTTCAAGCACCATCATCACACAAAATCCTGGAAGCTTTTGAAAAATCAGTAATCAACGATTTGGAAAGTTTGAATGTGAGGAAATCCAAAAGAAAGAATCTTTCTGTATACGATAGATCTATTCTAAAAGGGCTTCAAGAAAATCAGAGCATTCTAATACAGAAAGCAGACAAAGGAGGCGCCATAATAGTGATGGACAGAACAATGTACAATCAAAAGGTGGAAGAACATGTGGCTGATACTTCTATTTACTTTGAGCTGGATAAAGATCCTATTGAAGATCTACAAATTACTCTTAACGACATCTTGACCAAAGCCCTTGAATTAGGGTATATCTCTGCTAAGACCAAACAATATCTGACCGTGCAATTTCCTAGAAGACCACGTCTCTATATGCTTCCCAAGGTGCATAAAAATCTACATGATCCACCCATGCGTCCCATTGTGACTGGATGTGGGACAGTGTTTGAACCACTCGGTCAATATATTGATACATTTCTCCAGCAATTCGTCCAGAAATGGCCGTCTTATATCAAAGACACCAACGATTTTCTACTGACATTAAAAGAGATCCAATTAACATGCTCTACTTTGGTGTGTACTATCGACGTAAAGTCTTTGTACACTTCTATTCCCCATCAATCCGGCATGGAGGCCGTGGAGTGGGCTCTGCTACAACAACCTTCTATAAAGGCCGAAAAAGTTTTCATTTTGGAACTGTTACATTTCTGTTTAAATCACAGTTATTTTCAATGGGCATCAAAGTTTTATCTCCAACAGAATGGAACGTCCATGGGATTTGCTGGGGCCCCGGCATATGCTAACACCTTCATGGCAAAATTTGAAGCTGACCATATATATACGAGTGACTCTTGGAATGAACATGCAATCTTATATCGCAGATTTATAGACGATATATTTGTATTATGGTCTGGAACAAAAGAAAGTCTAGAATGTGAAATCGACAGATTGAATCATTGTGAAGAGAACATTGAGTTTACTCATGTCATCAGTGATAAAGAATTGCCATTTCTAGATGTTTTGATCAACATTGAAGATACCCAGATTAAAACGAAAGTTTTCAGAAAAGACACAGACGTGAATAATTCTTTGTTATTTCAAAGTTTCCATCCCCAGAACCTGAAAAATAACCTACCAGTGTCACAATACATGCGAATTAAAAGGATTTGTTCTCATGAGGAAGATCTAAAAGAGAATCTCATAGTACAACACCAACGATATAAAGAACGAGGCTACCCTGATGATATTCTGTCCAAAGCTAAGAATAGGATTGAGACATATAGCAGGGATAATTTATTAACTCAGAAGCCTAAAAAAACTATGGATAGGCACATGTTTGTGTCAAAATTTTCCACTTCTTCACAAAAAATGAAATCAATCATCAACAAACATTGGGATCTCTTAAAGAATGAAGATGATTTTAATGGAATCTTTGACAATAAACCAATTTTTGCGTATACAAGGTCAAAGAACCTTAAAGAATTGTTGATGACCCCGACAAGAGAAACAGAAGTGTCCAACAGAGGAATGAAGAAATGTCAGAATTGTGTTCACTGTTCAAATGTGATTGTAGGTAAAAAGTTGCATCATCCACAAACTGGAAAAGAAATAGAACTTCATTACAATGGAGACTGCAATTCAAAAAATGTAATCTACTACATCAAGTGTCCCTGCGGCAAAATCTACGTAGGGAAAACAGAGAGAAAATTAAAAATGCGAATAACAGAACATAAGAGCACAATAAGAAACAAAAATGTAAAAAGTAATTTGGCAAAACATTGGAATGACAACAATTACAGCATAGCTCAAATCAGGTACTCCATATTGGAAGTTGTAAAGACATACGAGGGGGTTGATCTAACCAGGTCCCTCCTTCAAAGAGAGATACATTGGATCAGGTTTTTGTCAACACAAGAACCCAAAGGGTTAAACGAGAAAGTAGATTTATCATGCTTTATATAAGGCTTTTTGCTCACTGAGTCTGTGTCAGTATGATGCTTGCATTTATGAATAACGTTTTGAACATTTGAAACATCTTGCAAATGTTTTAACAGGAGTAGTCATAAATTACACCACTATTTTTCTTTTTCGTTAATCTCCTTTTCAATATGATTTTTGGGTGTTTAAATTTTACTTTGAGGCTGTTTCGTGTTGACTAGTGAGCCGTTTTTAACCTCTCTAAAATGGCGCCCGCAGTTTCGGGACCATCAGTTACTTGTTGCAGTCCTTTTTTAGTGTCTACCCTAAGTTGCCACGCTAAGTATGGAGCGTGATCAATGGTTGTTTATCGTAGCTGGTCGGAGCACCGAGTGGCAGCTAGAGTGCATAGACGGATGATTAAGTTTGGAGCTTGGAAGTTCAGTTTACCGGGTTAAGGTAAGAGGCTGCTAGACAGGACGGCTAGATAGAAGAGACATGGTTTGGAGGGTTGTTGAACCCGTTTGTGAGAGAGCTGTTTATTATTTATTATTTCAGAATGAGCAAGATCCTTATATGAGTAGAACATTCCGTTTTCTTGCTACTGAGAGATTTGCAGTAAGGTAAGGGAGAACATCGTGAGTGTTCTGTTGTTTTCAGGCACAATGAGATGAACACAGTTGTGAGGTTTAAACGACATGTTTTTTGCTTATTTTTGGTTTAGATTGAATACTTTGGTGACAGCGATTTCAGTGAGTCCGTTTTTTCGGAAATTTTGGGTGATTATGTTACACTTCACAGCGGTGTGGGCTATTCGTGTTTTCACTACTCAAGCATGTTTTTCGAGTGACAAGCTGTTAAAATACCCTGTACATAATGATGTTTTGGTTTTCTGTTTCCACAAATACTGTTGGTAGTAATTTCAAATTACGATTCAGTCCACAGGCCCCTGAGGAAGAGCTCCATGAGCTTGAAATGCATTGGGCACTAAAGAAAAGTCATCTACGCAAAAGAATTTTGAATGTTTAAATTTGTGAATTTTGTAAAATCATGTATTGAATGAATAATACTGCATCAGAGGAATTCTGCATAATGTTTTGAATGATTTTTTTTTTTTTTTGATTATCATGTGATAAAGTTTGCAACTTGAAAATTCTAAGTTGTGTATCATTGTGTTAATAAATATTAAGCGGAGTGTCGCTCAGACAACCGCGCATAGCTACAGTGCGCTGAGGTTAAGTGTCACAGACACTTAAGATAGGTTCTCAAGTTCAGGCACGGACAGGACAAACGTGCCACCCCGGCAGCACGCTTGGAGGAAAAAGAATAATAATCTTTGTAAAATAAGTTGAAATATTTTTTGAAAAATTTTGAGTGCTCCTCCTATCTATCATTCAAAAACTGTTTCTAAACATGCAGTCACTGAGAGGGCACTTATTGTAAATATGTGGTGTGCCATTTTTCATGAATGATCTTACAAGGTACACTTTGAAAGTAACTTATTAATGTATAAAAATAGGTTTTCTTACATGGCAAAGGCACTTTTCCTTCCCATTTGTAGTGCTTTTAATTGTAAGCCAGCCGAAGCACAGTGGTGCTCCTGGCAGCCATATATTGTTGTTATTTATGAGGGTGGTATGGACAGACACACACTGCAGTGCTCAAATGACATTCAACTTCCATGCCATGAGTCTATTTTCCATTGAGGATAGCTTTACAGAAAAGCTAAGTAAGTCACATAAGGTAATCTGATGCACAATTCATGTTACACACACACTCTACTTCTGTTTGGCAGCAGAATAGTCCTATACAGAGTAAAACTTGCCAGAAAAGATTGGTTAACACTTTTTTAGGGCAGCCCTGTTTCTTTGGGGAGAGTTGGTCCTATGATCATCATGAACAAATTATACAGGATTAATCCCATAGCTTCTTTTTCTCTATCTCCATTGCTTATCTTTTAAGAAATCATTCCTACATAGGTTTCATTTTCAATTACCAAATATAGACTTCCTATTTATTCAATGCAGGTTCAGGAACAAGTGCAATGTACTAGATCGTCACCCACACACATAACACCAAACAGTGCTGGATGGATGATTGCAGATGTGCTTGGTTGATTAAAAAGTTCACACAATTCTTCCCCTGCATACTCCCAAAGCTAAAGGTTTCCACCTAAACATTCAAATAACGTTCATGAAATGTACTGATGGTCACCAGCTAATGCTGAATCACAGTACCCCCCAGCAATTGGCAACATTTAACCAACTACTTCATCACCATAATAATAGAGTGTATGCGTTATGCTCTGAGTTGCTGAATTCCATCATGTTGGCACAACATAAAGTGCAAAATCAATAAATAGATTCATTTTACAGCTCCCTGAATGGGCTGGTAATGAAAATGAGAAAGGATGCATCGATTTTACTTTAGGACACTGCCCTAGTGCAATTCTGAATATTCTATAAGCCTTTTTTCAAATATTGACTTCAGCTTTCGAGTTTGAATCAGTAGAGGAAGGTATCACCTACAAATTGCTATAAATATGCACAGTATTTTTCTGCACAATTATTGCCAGTCTTAGTGGCTCTGTATAAATGGCTGTCACCCATGGAGCATTATTACAGTTAGCGTAGGAAAAGCAGATCACAATGTAATTGGTCTTGAGGTCCCTGAGCCATTGATCCTGACAGCAATTGGTCAACCAGCCATAGGATGTCAGCACAGCCAGGATGGGTCAGGTAACCTCAAGTCTCGGCCAAGGTCCCCAAATCAAAAAAAGTATATTTTGCAGAAAGAGCATGCAAAACAGGCTGAGTCTCCATTCCCTGGGTCTGTTCCAGGCACTTATTGAAAGGGTTCCTTGTAGCACTGTATGCATGTATGTATGTATATATGTATGTGGTATTTGTATAGAGTCTACTTAATGCAAAAACAGCAGGGCACTGTAAAGGGTCAAAAGAAAGCCTACATTCAATAAATGATAGAAGAGATAGCTGGGTTCTTGGAGCAAATATGTACTGTTACTCCATAGTGTTCTTTAAAGAAGTGTGTCTTCAGCTTTTTCCTAAATTAGAGCATCATTGGTGTGGTCATGACCAATGTGAAGTTGTTGTTCCAGATCCTAGGTGCTTCCTTGTATTTTCTTTTTTACACTTTTTTTTTTTTTTTTTGAAAATTTGTTTTTATTGTTGCCACCATCTATGACACATAGCAAATAAACATTTTGCAACGCAGCGTCAACATTCAGCTGCACTCGAGCAGTTACGCAACTTTTCAAATTTTCATTTTCTCCCCAACTCTGAACATACCACGCATAAGGGTCAAGATAAACAGTCCACATCAGCAATTAATAACAGTATTCGCGTGAATAGCAGCATCACAAACTTTATCCATAGCCTCTGTCCATAATCAATTCTGCCTACATGTTCAATACCTACGTTGCACCCAGTCCTTAGCCCTCACTG
This sequence comes from Lissotriton helveticus, assembly GCF_964261635.1. Taxonomy (NCBI): domain Eukaryota; kingdom Metazoa; phylum Chordata; class Amphibia; order Caudata; family Salamandridae; genus Lissotriton; species Lissotriton helveticus. The sequence continues at coordinate 994,248,432 of NC_136059.1, read as the reverse complement.
CCCCTCCCGCTAAGCCCCGCCTCACCCCATCTCCTCCTCCTCCTCAGAACTATCTCCCTCCTCATCCTCAGGTAAAGGCTCACATATGTCCCCCCTATATGAGTTCCATGGTGTCCAAATTTTGTTCCATTTGCGCGGATTGAGTCTCTGTTTGTAGATCGCCCTCTCCGCTACCATAAGCATATCCATGTTCCTACACCATTGTGACAATGTCGGAGTAGTAGGCGCTCCCCAATTCTGTGCAATATCGCGTTTCGCCAGCATCAAACCAATGACCACCCAACGCCGGCCATGTGGCGACAAATCATTCGGGCCCCATACATGCAATAAGCAGACCCGAGGGTCAGGTGTGAACGATGTCTGTAGGGCTTGGCTGATCGTACGTGTAATGCGTCTCCAGTAAATGTGTAGATTAGGACAGTCCCACAAGGTATGGAATAGCGTGCCCTCCTCCCCACAATTCCTCAAACAATATGGGTGTTCCGCCCTATGTATTTTGTGTAGTGTTGTTCGGGTGTAGTAGACTCTATGTAATATTTTAAATTGGACCAGTCTAAACCGCGTGGAGATACCCGCCTCTCTGGGCGACGCCAATGCTGCGTTCCATTCCGTGTCATCGAAGTCCCCAATCTCCTCCACCCATTTGTCTCTTAGGCGTACCAACGGATCCGGAAGATTGTTCAACAGTTTACGGTAGGTGAGGGAAGTAGCACCGGTCTCCATATAGTCTGTAAGCAGCTGATCTTCCAATGGAGCCGATTCCGGAACCGTCGCCCCCATTGCCAATACCGACATGAGTGCGTGTCTAACTTGAACATATCGGTACGTTTCAGTCACACCAAGTTCATATTGCTCCCGGAGGGTTTCAATGGAGAGCACTGCACCTCCCGACCACAAATCGCCGACCGTGGATATTCCAATGGCATCCCATCTATCAAACCCCTTACTGCTGCGTAGGTTACCAAGGGCCCTAGAGTCCCATAGTGGTGTGAGTCTGGTAATCACCCCCTCCCAACCAAGCCGCCTCTGAGCCCTATGCCATATCGACACCGTGTGCTTCGTAGGCCCCTCCAGCTTCTCCACCATACCCTTATTATAGAGCGGGGCCAGAAGTGTGGCCATGCCCAATTGCCGTCTATCCGCAACGTACGCTGGGTCGTCGTGTGCACCATGGATCCATTGGTTGATGACCTTAAGGTGCGCCGCCCAATAGTACAGTCCAAGGTTTGGGAGGGCTATTCCCCCGCTGTACCAGTCTCTAATCAGTTTCAGTTGCGACACTCGAGCCGGCTTGCCACTCCAAAGCAAAGCAGACAGCTGAGCCGATACTTGACGGAAGAATGACAAAGGGACCACCGCCGGTGTGTTCTCTAGTACATAGAGGAAGCGAGGCAACGCCAGCATTTTAAAAAGTGCCGCTCTACCCAGCAGTGTCAGGGGGAGGGTCTTCCAGTGGCGCACATCCGCCTTCAATCTGGTCAGTTGGGGCAGAAGGTTCAACTCCAAAAAAGTTTCCGAATCCCTAGAGATCTGAATTCCCAGGTACCTGAATGTACGGGGTTCAACGATCAACTGGCAGTCAAGAGGCAGGACTGGGGGGTCGCCCCTTATCATAAACAGTACGGACTTGGACCAATTTAGTTTATATCCCGACGCCGTACCATGCCTCTCACACAGGGCTAACAGGACCGGAATACCAGTCTCGAGATCCATGAGGTAGATGAGCATGTCATCTGCATACAGGGAGACCCTGTCTTCCCAGCCCTCACCCCACTGCATGCCCCGCAATAGCTGGGTGGATCTGAGAATCGTGGCCAGGGGTTCTAACACTAAAGCAAACAGTAACGGTGAGAGCGGGCACCCCTGTCTCGTGCCTCTCGCCAAGGGAAACTCCCTCGAGATACAACCATTGGCCGTAACCCTCGCCACGGGTGCAGTGTATAACAACCTGACCCACGAGATGAAGCTGGGGCCAAACCCCATATGTTCCAGAACCGCAAAGAGATAGCGCCACTCCACCATGTCAAACGCCATTTTGGCATCCAAGGACAGCACTGCTGCCGGTTCAGTCAATCGTGGGGCCCGCGCCAGCACTCCGTGCAGTCTCCGCAAATTCAGCGCTGTGCTGCGGTGTGGCATAAAGCCCGACTGGTCCGGATGAATGAGGCGCGTCAGATGGGGCAGCAGTCTAGTGGCCAAGAGTTTCGCCAAAATTTTATTCTCGGCGTTAAGGAGCGAGATGGGGCGGTATGATCCGCATTCCTCAGGGGGTTTGCCGGGTTTCGGTATCGCTACTATCGTGGCGATGCGCTGGTCGGGGTGCAACAGCCCCCGTTCCCGGCTTTCCTTATACATTTCGAGCAAGGGAGTGGAGAGAGTCTCAGACATGATCTTGTACCATTCAATCGGCACCCCATTCGGGCCCATTGCCTTCCCAGGGTGCAACGCCGCAATGGCTTCCTGTATCTCTCCGGACGTTAGATCCGATTCAAGTTCCTCCCTAGCGTCCTGGGGGAGAGTACGTGTCGGTACCCCTAGGAGTGACCCTGCTACCATCTCCCGCGTGACTTCCGTGTCAGGGGAGTAAACTATACTGAAGTGATCTGCTAGGAGCTCCACTATTTGCTCTGGGCCGGAGTGCAACACGCCGCCCGAGTCTCTTAATTGCAATATGGCCCTTTGTCCACCACGTTTCTTCTCCAGCCAGGCCAAGAGTTTACCTGCCTTATCCCCCACGTCGTATATCCTATTCGTAGTCGCCACCATACCACCCACCACTTTGTGTCGTAACTGATCTGCGTGTCTCTGTTGACACAGCCTGAGTGTGTGATGTGTATCCTCATTCGGGTTACTCTCATGATTTATTGTAGCCCTGACGAGCTGTTCCTCCAAATGTGTTACCTCCAGGTTTTGTGTGCGTTTGTGTTGTGCAATAGCCGAGATCGCCTGCCCGCGGAGAACCGTTTTATAGGCTTCCCACAAGGTTATATGGGAGGTCACCGACCCCACATTATCCGCGAGGTAGGCTCTCGTACCGGCTTTTAAAGCCTTGGCCACCATAGGCTCCCTAAGGAACCCCGGGTGAATCGGAAAGGTGCGTCTGTGAGTGCGCACCTGACTGGAAAGGGACAGTGTCAGCGGGGAGTGGTCTGATACCCCTCGCGGTTTAATGTTAGTGTCGGTGACATTGAGAAGGCCCCCTCCCAATGTAAGGAAATAATCTATCCTTGACAGGCTACCGTGTACTGCTGAATAATATGTGTATTGGTGATCTTCCGGGTGAAACTGCCGCCATATGTCCACTAAACCCTGCGCTTCTATGAAGTCAAATAATTTGGACGTCCCAGGTGTATGTGAGCGCACAGGGGCGCGGTCGTGGGAGTGGTCGGCCACCGCATTAAAATCACCTCCCACTATTAGGTCACCCTCCGGAAGGTTTAGTAAAAAGTTCCCCAGTTCCGGGAGAGCTACGGTGTGCAACGCTGGCGGGATGTATACTGAGACCACATTAAGCGGCCTCCCGTCCCACTGCCCATGAATCGCCGCAAAGCGCCCTTGCGTGTCGACGCTGACTGAGCGTAGTATGAACCTGGATGAGCGGTGCATTAATATCCCAGTACCCCGGGACCCCTTAGTAAACTCGGAGTGGACAACCATACTATAGCCCTTCCTATCCAGGGCCCGAGTTGCCGTGCCAGTCAGGTGAGTTTCTTGCAGCAGGACCAGGGCTGGGTTCAATCTCCTTATGCTCTGTAAGACCAACCCGCGCTTTATTTTGTCTCCCAGGCCCCTAACATTCCAGGACAGTAGACTGAGTGACGGTGCCCGCCCCAAATTAGTGTCCCCCCCCATCATAGCAGAACAAGCGGGAAGGCGGACGACTTCCGCGGCTCCTGAAACAGCTTATGAAGCGAACATGTATTCTACTCTGCAACACCATTATTCTACGCATTTGCAACATACGGCATAGTTCCTGACCCTTTGTAGTATTCAAAAACCAGAACCACATCCTACCCCCAACTCCCCCCCTCCCTGCCCCCCTGCTCAACGGACTCAAAACTGCCCGCCCCCCCAACTCAGCAGAGTGCCTGATCCCAACCCAAAACATAGTACTTGCTCGCTGGGGTGAAGGACTCTCCGGTATCAGCGGCCCCCTCCTTCGGCCGCGGAGGCCCTCAGCCCAGTGTCCAGGGCGGCATTGTCTGTCAACAGTTCTGCCAGTTCAGCCATAAATGAACCGCGAATCACTGTTCTTCCTCAACCTCGTCTTCCTGAAGATCATTCAAAGGGGAGGGAGCCTCCGCACCCTCCCCGGCGGATTGTGAGCTCTGTCGGGATCCTGTGGTATGATGTTTGTGCTGCCTGTTAGATCGACGCGGAGGGTCCACCTGTCTCCAACCCTCCAGCCACTCCCGTGCCACCTCCGGGGTGTCGAAAAACCATGTCTTATTGTCCGCCACAATCCGAAGTCTAGCCGGAAAAAGCATTGAGTACGAGATTTCCCTAGCCCTCAGCTCCTTCTTCACTTCGAAAAAGGTTCTCCTTCTCCTTGCGACCTCCGCTGTGTAGTCCGGAAAAAAGGCCAGAGTAGAATTCTGGATCTTTAGAGGGGGTGAAAGTCTCGCCGCCTGCAGGATGGCATCACGATCTCTGAAATGAAAAAGTCTCGCTATGATCGGCCTGGGGTTAGCTCCCGTTTTCCTGCGTCCACCAGGGACCCTGTGTGCTCTTTCCACCGTGAAGAAGGCGGAGAGTCCCTTAGGCTGTAGTTTCTGCTTGATTAAGTCCTCCACGTATAGGTCCATTGCTCTCGTGTCTTCCGACTCCGGCACACCTATTATACGGATGTTGTTGCGTCTTGAGCGCCCTTCCTGGTCATCGAGCTTTTCTCGCAGTTCCTTATTTTCCTTCAGGACGCGCTCCATACCAATCTGCAACTCCGACACGTCGTCCACCAAAGACTTGGTCGCCACCTCCATATTACTCACTTTCTCCGACATCTTATGGAAGTCCGCTCTTATCAGCGTGATTTCTGCCGAGATCGATCCCACTGTGGCCTGTACTTGCGTGAGGGCCTGCATGACATCGTCCAGGGTCGCCTTCTTAGCCCCCGCCGCGTCCGTTGATTGGCCTCGTTGTGATTTGGCGTCTGGGGAAGAGGAGACGGGCTTCTCATAAGCAAAGCGGTCAAGGCGGGATTGCGATGTCCCAGACTTCGGGCCCCTCCCAGCCATCTCAGCAGTTGTGGTCACCCAATGCGGTTGTAGTCGGTGTAACCCTTCTCCGGGTCAGTGCTGCCCGGAGCGTGTAGCCACACCCGGTCACAGTGCGTAATAAAAGTAGTCCCTTGGTCTTTGTGGGTACACCCCAATCCGCACAGCATCCAGGGGCACCACGCCTTATAGGGCCCGCAGCGGGGTCAGCAAAAAGGAAGCTGTCCGCCTCGGCCGTGGGGCGGGTTTGTGAATGGACTGCCTGGGAACGTGGAGACACCCCCACCCCAGTGCCGAATGTTGCGCCACAGCCCCTTGGCCTCCGAACCTCGCAGCTGGCACTCTTGTTGCAATTTTAGGGCCTGTGGTATCCGCAGAGGGCTCAGCCGGAGGCTGGCAAGGCTGATCTACAGGGATGGCCGCCAGCCCTCCGTATCAGGGCCGGCAGGGGTGCAGAAATGTCCCGGCGACCACCCAGATCAGTGGCAGTGTTATATGCCCCAGGGCAGTGGAGGACCCCCCGCCGTCCGTTATGTGTTGTCCGGTGGCGGCACAGCACTCCCCGCCATGAGAGAGGGCCGCTGCGCTCGAGGCAGGGTCGATTACGGGCCTCCAAGATGGCGGCTCGTCTTCCTGGGGTCTCTGCCCTGCCCTCCTCTGTCGGACTCGGCAGGCCGTCCGGATCTCTCTCCCCCTCACCTCTACACTCCGGCGGGGTCTCCGGGGGTGCGCTCCGTGCCGGTGAACGCCGGCGGTCTGCAAAGGCACAGAGGGCACTTCTGTGTCTCCGCCCGTCCCGAACGGGCGCTTCCGGTTCCCCACTGCCTGGAGCCACGAACCTCCTGTCCGCTCCGCTGTTCAGCGTAGTCCCCGGTCTGGCCGCTCACCACAGGCCCAGCAAAGTAACGGCTGAAACTGGCGATCCCGATCACGGGTGAACGTCCCGGTAGGCTCGGATGTCGCCGCCCGGTCCTGGGCTTCGCCGCCTTCCCGCCTGGGCTATAAATTATACGGATGATTGCTCGGATCGCTTAGGAGGCCGCTTCACTCACGGAGCTCTCCTCCTAAGCTGCCGCCATCTCCGGCTGCTGGCCACGCCCCCCTTTTTTACACTTTTTAATCTCCAAGCTGATGATGTCCTGGCTGCTGTTGTGCCGAAAGCTCTCAGAGATGGTGAGCTTGGCTGCAAGAGAAGCAGGGTAGACAGTGGTAAGAAGCCCGTGTAGAATAAGTAAGGAGGTGGGTGTGAACCATGTTTCTGTGATGTGGAGAACTTCAACCGTGTAATAAATGGTCAGCAATGTACATTGTGTGGAGTACTGCACAGTAAGACTTCTTTGAAGTCTTCCTCCACTTCAAAGGCACACTAGGTATATGAACTGGACCTCAGACCCTTCCACTTCAGTACGCTTGTAGACATGTGTATACCCTGCCATGCAGTGCTGCCGAAGGTCTGCCATTCTGCTGGACACCTGCTCTGAACGAATTGCTTTCTTGCTGTACTTACCTACTGCCTGCTGCTCTCCTTGCCTGGGTGAGACAGACTGGACCTGCATCACTTGTCCCCAGAACCCAGAGTGACTCAAAGGGCTAGTTGGCTAGCCTCCTGTTCTGAAGTCTTAGGGACATAAAAGACTTCCAACTATCCAGTTTCTTCATCTGGAGTCTGCCATCTGTGAGTCTGCCCTACCAAGTGGTGTCAACCCAGTCCTGGACCCTTAGAAGTGGGCCTAAGGTGTTTTTTGGAAGCAAACCGATGCATCATCACTGCTGCAGAGAACAGAACCGAAACATCACCACCACTGCGTAGCTCAGCACCAACACATTGCCGCTACTACGTGTATCAGAACTGGTTCCTTTCCTCTGTTGCGTGGATCAGACCAGCACATTGCTACTGTTGTGTGGCTCAGATATACCGCCTCATCTTTGGGACCACCACAGCGCAACCCACTGCTCAAAGCAAGTCCCCTCACTCCCCTTGACGATACCTTCAGCGACTACACTGAGACTCTGCATCGCAGAAATCCGCTCATCAGAGCCAATGCATCAACACTGTTTTGCAACCAGGACCAGCATATCGCCACATGGATCGACACTGGCACATTGCCTTGTCTGCGCTCTACATCCTCGATGTCGACGCAGCCCAGACTAAGGTACTTTTGCGCAGCTGGCCAAGCCTGGTCCCTGTAGCTGGTCTGTGCTCCATCACAGTCGGCCTGAACTTTTGTCTTTGTCCCGGTCCAGCTTGACCAGATACCTTTTGTTGGCACTTTGTGCTTTTTGCTTGCTATTTTCACTTCATTTTTTAAAAATCAATATCTCCAGATTGTTGCAATTTTGATGTCAAGTTATTAATTAAAATATATATATTTTTAATTTGGATTAGGATATTTCTTGTGGTTTCACTTTATTACTGGTCTGGTGCTGCTTAAATACTTCCCACATTGCCTGTAAATTAAGCTTGACTGCTTGTGTGCCAAGCTACCCACGGTTAAGCACAGGTTAATTTAGAGACTTTTTGTGGTTCACCATGCAAGGGATTGGGGCTGTTGTTTAACCAGGACTCACACCCCAGTCAACCAAAATCCCAATTTCTCACACCAATGAGGTCACTTCCTTTGTAGATGGATAACGCGAAATTAAGTTGTCTTGCATGGTTTCTTCCATTACAGATACGTTTGGCAGGTAACCAGTGATGTCACTTGCTGTGCAGATGGATGCTGGGAAATGCAGTGATTACATTTCCTGTGGAAACAGATGATGGGAAGGAAGTTGCTTGTCTGCCTTTTTCTTTGAAAGATGGTGATCGTAAAAAACAGTGATGCAACTTATTTGGGAGATCGATACAGGAAAATGCGGTGATGTTACTCTCTGTGGAGATGGATGATGGGACTACTCCATTTTCAGAGAAGGGTCGAGAAGGCCTGTTGACACTCAGGGATGACCAAACCTGGAATAATGGATGCAGATAGATCACTCCATGCAAGCAGGCTCATCAGCAAAAGGCTGAGTATTAGAGCGATGGATAGATGATGGAGAGAGCTATTCCCTTTTCATTAGTCTCCTACCATTGGGGCGATGATCAGGCATGATGTTCAACATCTTGGAAGCACACATTTTTTTATTTATTTGTTATTATTCTATGATGGAAGAACATTGAAAAAAATTATGCATTGTACAATAACAAAGCTTCAAGGAAACTAGAAAAAAATCATCACAAATGTCACCAAAACAGTACAGAAAGCAGATAATCAATTTTAAAGGTTCTACTGCTACTACATTCAGCTTGAACAATTGGTCATAAAATTATCAACCAATACTAATTTTGGAAATTAGGATAATAAAAAACGTTTCCACTGAGTAAAAATGTCATAGGCTTACCAAATGTTTGCAACCACTGTGACAATACATTCTGAACGTGGCAAAAAAAGTTCCTAAAGAACGGGGATGGATTAAACCCAGATCTTTTGACTGGGTGTGAGTGTTTGATTGGTTCAGATGCTCCGTCCATCACCACCCCCTGTTGTACCGCGAAAAAAAGTTCCTTGCCATATATTTTGACAAGTTTATTGGACCTCATCAGGGGTATCATGTGTCTCTCCATTCACTGTTATGACAAAGTCTGTCCCAAGCATCGCGATAAACACAAAATCTTTAATCTGATTTCTGCTCCGGTGCTACACCTCCAATAAGACACAATAACGCTGTTTTTGTAAACGGAATTAATAACTCCCATGATATAAATAAATGAAGAAAACAAAAAATTGCCTACTGATATGTTAGCAAAAAGCTGAAGGGCCAAAACATATGTAACCAGCTTCTGTTCTGACGTGCGTGCCAGCGCATCTAGGGCAAGCTCTGTTACTAATTTTATGCAGATAGGCAGGAGTATAATTAATAGGCCATATGCTATCACACAGCATTCTGTGCAAATGACTTCCTTGGACTGAGGCGGAGTTATGAAAACATAATCTACGCAATTTGGTTAAGGTTAGGTAAGCCCCACACTAACCTTTATGAAGATACTTCACTAACTCAGCTTGGTGGCTATGCCAGGGCTGAGAGACAAGCATTCCTCTTCACTGAGAAACCACAATTTAAACCTTTCATCAGCAGATCCATTGAGAGGAATTCTTCAAATGACCTAAATGGAAAAATGCCATCACTTAAAAAATCTAAAACATAGGGGCCGATTAGGATGGCGGTTAATCCGCATCCCCTCGGCCGGCGGAAGCCACCGCCGGCCCTCAGGATGCGGATTAACCGCCGCGGCCACATACAACACCCACCGCCAGATTAGGATGGCGGTGGGACTAGCGGCGGATGGCTGGTCTGTCCGCCGCTGATCCGCGGGCTGGGGAGGGCTATTTGGTGCAATTAGGATGTGCACGGACACATGCTTTTCCGCTGCGGCTTTACCGCCGTGGAAAAGCATGTGGACTTCGGCGTTTGGGGGCCCGTTGCGGGCCCCCAGGGTGTCGGGGGTGGGGGGTGCACATGGGGGGTACCTATGCTTATGCTACCCCCAACATTTACATGCACAAACCGGCAGGCACCGCGCGGTGCCTGCTGCTTTGTGCATGTAGATGTAAACATGCAGTTTTAACATTGCGGCGGGTGCTGCTTCAAGCAGCACCCACCGCAATGTTAAACATACAGGATGTGACCGCCAGGGTGGCGGTCACATCCTAATTTGCACGGAGGGACCGCCGCTGCCCCTGCGGACGGTCCCTCCACCTCTGGGATGGCGGACGGGTGCAGGTCCGTACGCCATCCTAATTGGCCCCCAAGTTCCTTTTCTTGATGGCAAAAGTTTCACTTAGTGTGCCAAGACTCGAAAATTCCAAATCAGAGATTGAGAAAGCATAATGGGATTTTTTAAAAAAAAATGAAAATTCCGCTGGTTGTTTAACTAAGGTATATAAAGGATACGAAGGGAACCTGAGTTGTCTGCAATTAATTTTGTTTTCGGCATGCGATTAATTAATGCATTGTCTAAATGCACTGTGCTTTCTAAAACAGAAAAACATTCGAATTGCAATAAAAAGTGCCATGTGATACGGAAAGAGGGCGGGAAATACACGACTCCCGCCTGAAAGGGTATTTTAATATTTGCAGGCTGTCTCAGTAGTCAAGCTGCTGAAATAAAAACTAGTTAGCCAGACGTCAGGCTTCCGCATTAAGTTCAATGAAAGATAACATGAAGATTAATACACATAAAATAGAAAAAAAGGATAGAATGGAAAATTAAATTATTACGATCTAGTATAGAAAGAGACATGTGATTCCGCTGTGTCCGCGTGTTGTTTACGTTCAAAATAGTATAATTAAGAACATACTATGTCTACGGCATCTTCCAAAAAGTGTACTTCGAGACATTTTTCCGGTGTGAACCATACTTAAATTGTAAAGAAAAGGGTATAACTGAAATTGCTGCATCAACAACTTGATCTCTATTTTGATTACATTTGGCGTTATAGCTTCCTAAATTGGTAATCCGTGGTATGGTGTCAAAGGTCTCTTGAATATTCATAGGTTGAGACTTTTTTTTTTTTAAAGAGCATCTCGGTATAATTCATTGGGCGAAATAACCATAATTGAATGTAATATATTTTCTGGCTTCCGAAATAATATCGCAAGAGGCTCAATAAAAATGCAAATAAAATCAGTGGCACCAGTGACTTTGACGGGTTCCCCATGTCACAAATATTTTGCCAGCAATGTGTTATTTCTGACGATAACAACTTTTGAATTCAGCTATGAATAGGCTAGCAACGACGTAAGGTAGTGAGGAAAATTAAATGAAAAGAGAAAAATCTATAATCTTCGGCTCATGGAGTTGAAGGCCTTTTCAACAAATAAGGGGATGACATCCACCGGTATATTTTGGGTCGTGAATAAATAAATAGGCTCTACCATATATTTTTTGTGATATATTAGCACGGTTATTTCGTTCAGAAAATCAATAATATCTAATGAAATATGAAAGTGACTTTAACCAACTCCAAAATACCTTCTTATCATGAAACTGTGCCTGTTCTTGATTTTCCCTGTGCTGTAGTACAGGTGATTAATAATCAACACATGAACCATCAGGTGTTGTGTTTTTATTCTGGGTACCCAGAAGACTCCTATGTTTTCTGTTGCAAATCTGATCACCATATCTCTCTTCTCCAGACTAGTGTCTATACAATGGAAAACTGTGGTGGCATCCCCGCTGGTAAAAGAAAAAGTAATTAGAACAGTAGTGGCTGCTATCAGGGCAGAGTGGTGGGACGGGCAGGGGGGGGGTCTGACGATGAGAAAATGAAACAGAAAAAAGAACTTACCTTCCGCCTGCTGCATCGCTGCTTTTCTGCTCCTCTCTGGCTCCACCGCAGCACAGGCTCCTAGACTCCCCTGCGGCCAATCCAAACGCTGCTCTCTTGCTGCTGGCTTGAGAGCAGCATCAGGATTTGCCTGAGCACTCTTAATTTGCACTCCCAGAGAGACTGCGAGCCTGTGACTGCTGTCTCCAACCTGACAACACAGCTTGTGTTGGAGACATCTCAGTGCGCATGTTGGTTTGGACGTCCTAAAATGGCCGGCCAAACCCACATGCGCACTGACAGCAGTGTCCACCTCTCCCCCTCCGTGACTGCTCCAACGATGCTCCAACGATGCCCCACCCCCAAGACTCAGCCCTTAGAACTTGAGAAGTAAAATGACAACAAACCTGTTTTATTATCATTTTATTTTTCAAGTTTTGAGGCTGCTGGCAGGGTGTGCGATGCTCCTCCACCGTAGCGCATAGCAGAGGAGCCTCCACTGAATTAGAGCATAGCTGATGTTGTGAAACATAATCCCTTAACCCTTTACCTACCTCATGAAAGCTGACGGAGATGTTTGTTGCACTTTGCCTCTCACACCATCTGAAGGACGCGTTAGCTTCATGTCACCTAAACATTTGCCCCAGCAGGGAAATGGCGTTAGCTTTACTGATAATGTTGGCTTAATTAAGAGCCATGCAAGATTAGAGAGATGTTGCAAAAGTCACTTTACTTGATTACACATGTTTGAAACCATTGATCATACAAGCTTTATTCATTAATTATTTGAAGAAAGTTACTCCACTTTAGTTCTAGAATGGATTAGCTATTTCTAAGAAGGCTGCCTTAAAACCTGTCTCTTCCTTTTTTTGCTCCAGGAGACTAGTCATCCATGGCTGAGCGTCTGAAGGGTCATTCATTTCTCCTAGGGGATTTAATGTGCAATGAGACGGCTCTTGCTCATCTGGTTTGAAAGTTTGGTTGATTTGGAGTGACACACGCTGACCACACTCAGCTACTAGTATGACTGCGCAAACGAGCTTCGACCTTAGAACCTCATTTTCATGAGTTTCTTCAGGCCATTCAACACTTGATGAGCCATAAGATTCTCAGGCTCAATCCAATAAGGTGGCCTTGTTTCATCTGTCAAAAGTGAGGATTTGATGGGATCGATCATTGGGTACCCCATTATGAGTACACCCCCATCCTCCCTATATCAGAGTCTTCAATAAAATAGCCGGGAGTGGTTTTTAGGAAGACTCACCTTGCAAACAGCAGACAAAAATTGTTTCCACATCCTGCTTCCTCCATCCATGTTGACTTATAACGATTGTCCTGTTCCTTCTCAAAGATCAACATGCCTAGTGGTAGTCGCCTGAAAAATCAAATTTGGCTTGGGCTACTGTGATTGCCTGTACTTGAAGGCTCCAACATACTCAGTGGCTAAGTTACAACACCTACTCAAGCTTCCAGTTACAGTAGTTGCAAGGGTGAAACATTTTATCATGTATCAGTTGCTCTATTGGCCCACAAAGGGATTTCTTAAAGAATTGTTGCCTCATGCACAAAACGTACTGTAGAAAAGGCATCTCTGATGGCTGAGTGGCTCCACCAGAAAGTGCCTATAAGATCCCTTGGTTCAGATTCTCTTTCACTTTCACTCTCTTCTACACTCCACAGATCTTGAAGCGGTGATAAGAGCCTTACCTTTTAGCGTCACAAGCTTTGGAATGTTCTCCAGCTAGAACTTTGGATGAAGAAGACCATTAGAAAGGATATGACAGCGTTTCTATTCCTTATGCCTCTGTTATTCATTGGTTTTGTGCTTTGGCACCAATGGATCGATCTGTCAGTGAATTGTTGCGCCATATAAGGTCACATTTAAATCACTTCTAGGTAGGCACCTCACAGCTTCTCTAAGGATCGCGCTCTCCCTAGGTTGGCACCAGCACATGCCTTACACTGTGTCTCACTTAAGCACATTTCTAGCCTCTGCGCTGTCTATAAACACGTGATTACCAATGCTTGCAAAAAGAAAACATGCCCAAACAACACTAAAGCAAATCTCACAAACATCCTCAACATGCCGGAGAAAAGATGTGCTATTTCCGCGGTGTAATAAAGATGATGTATGACCTACTTTGCATAATTAAAGCTGTTCCTTCGCTTGGGGGCCCTGCTGATATCCGCCAGCGAGAATCCCCAGATGAAATCGCACCTTCATATAGCAGAGTGGAGTAGGGCTTTCATTCATCACTGCTGTATAATTGATACACTTTGCATTACTGCTGATGAAAAAGCCAGCGATGGCCTCTGTCTTTGGAGGATTAAAATATCACAGCCTGCCTGGCAGGTCGCGGGGAGTGTCCAAGGCGAGCTTAACACTGAGTACTGATTGCATGGACACCATTCACCCTTCTCAGGACAAACCTTACAGACATTCTTCGGTGCGTGCAGGCATGCGAAGAACCAAATTATTTTTGTACGAAAAAAAACTATTGTTTCACCTCCTATGGTGTTGAGTCTATTTCTAACTCCATGGGAGGGAAGGCCACGTGTCATGTTTCTATTGTGGCCATTTGCAGCCCTCAGTCCACTAATCATGCATGTGCAATTAATGCTTGACATAGTTATCCAAATTATACAGCCAGCATGATGCACCTCACCCTGGTTCAGATGACAAAACGTTACACTGTCAAAGACATGCACATTTGGGTTTATTAAACGCGTTTTTCTACAAAGAATAACTACAAAGAACTACAAAGGAATTACAAAGGAATAAATAAAAAAGTATTGCAGCCTGTAATTCAACAAATATAGACGCATCATATGCTCAATGAAACAGTTCCTTCACTTTATTGAGGGGCATTTGAAGTAGGAATCACTGCAACTACTTCAGTGCAAAGGAGCCGAGCCAGTCAAATCGACCATTGTAAATACTGTCCCTGGGTGTAGTGGGGGTAGCGGCACTATGCGGAGGTCCACAGAGTTGGGAACAAACTCCGCTCTGCCACCCGCCTCCAACCCCCCTATTCAACCGCGGTCGGTAGTAGGAGTACCTGCCGGGCGGTGACGTGGGGAGGGGGAGGGGCAGGGTGGGGGGTAGAAAACTATGGATTACGGAGGTTTACAGGTAAGTAAACATATAAGTAAATAAAACGAATTTCGATGCGTGCACTGCATCGCATTTGGGGATGCAGTGCATGCAATGAAATTCGTTTTATTTATTTATATGTTTACTTACCTGAAAACCTCCGTAATCCATAGTTTTCTACCCCCCACCCTGCCCCTCCCCACGTCACCGCCCGGCAGGTACTCCTACTACCGACCGCGGCTGGCCCTATTAACAATTAATCCTACTTTAATCCAAAAAGTAAAATAAAAGACACTTACCTGTACTGCGGCGTCCCCAGGCTGCCCTCCTCTTCTTCCTCAATGTCTGGGTAATCCTTCCAAAAACTGCGAATGCGCGTGTGCCTGCACATGTGCATTTCTTGCGAGTGCGGGCATGCGCATTTTGGCAAGGATCACCCACAGATGCGAAGAAGAGGAGGAGGCCAGCCCAGGGAAGCTGCAGTATAGGTAAGTGTCTTTTATTTTACTTTTGATAAATGTAGGCTTAATTGTTAATAGGAGGGGTGGAGGCAGGGCTGGCCAACTCCCCTCCGCTGCGGAGTGTGCAGAGATTTGCCTACTCTGTGTTCTCCGCAGAACGCGGAGTAGGCAAATCTTCGCACACTCAGCGGGCGGAGTGGAGTTCTCCTCTCACGGTTAATAAATTTGATGTTTTCCAACTGCTCCCTGTGCCTGGTAACTAAAATGTGTGTACTTATAGGGGTCCTTGTTTAATCAAGGTGCTTTATGGTTCAAAAGTGTTATGAAACAAAGAACGGCAGTGAATTGTCAACAAATCATCCACATTTTACAATGTGACTAGTACCAAAATAGCAATATGAAAATATTTTCGTATATTAGACGTATCCCAGAGTAACGACTCAAAATGTGCACGTGATAACAGTCCAGCCATTGTCTAGTAGCAGCTAGTGGCATGTGTAAGTGGTGAGGCAAAGAGCAGCAGATCTCGGGGCTCACGGCAAGCTTGGCAACAACTTAATAGCCCCCTCCACCACCCCCCATCAAATTAGTTAAACTGTATCTTTTAATTAAATAAATAAAAACATAAATACTTACATTTCAGGTGCAGGGAAAACCCCGAAGATGTGGGCCCACCATCTGGTTGGTGTCTTCATGGAAGGCACTCCACTGCTGAAACCACAGAGCCTGACTCTGAAGTAACGGGCCAATTAACCCTAGTTAATCCTGGAGCTACTCTCATGCAGTTTTCAGCATGACAGTAGCGACGTGATTGGTCGGAGCAGTTCGATACAACGCTACTTTTCAGAGTAGCAGACTGTGTCTGCAGTCTGCCCAGCTGTTTTACAGCTGTTATTGGTGTAAGCTGAAGTGTGCATGTCAGGCTGACCGACCAATCCAACATGCGCACTTTAGGTTTAAAGTAAGTAAATCCTGCTGCTAATCAGCAGCAGCAATGGCCCCACCCAAGGACCCTCAGGAGTAAAGTGGACTAAATCCCCCAACCAGGAGGTGTGTTTGTGGAGTGGTGGAAAAAGGCGGTGTGGCCTCCGGAGATCTCTAAGCAATCACACTGTGTGTTACTTACTGGAGGTAACAGGAGTGGAAGTTGGCCCTCAAGGGCCCTCTGGAGCCAAGGGAACTTCATATCCCAACCATCAATGCGCCAGGAGGCGTGTTTGCAGTGTGGTGAAGAAAGGGGGCATGGCCTCCGAAGACCTCTAAGCACTGTGTGGGACTCACTGGAGTTAAACGGGAAACGGGGCTCCCACATT
The DNA here is from genome assembly GCF_964261635.1 of Lissotriton helveticus. Classification (NCBI taxonomy): domain Eukaryota; kingdom Metazoa; phylum Chordata; class Amphibia; order Caudata; family Salamandridae; genus Lissotriton; species Lissotriton helveticus. The sequence continues at coordinate 994,232,043 of NC_136059.1, read as the reverse complement.
AACTATAATTTAACCCTGGGGAGGTTGTGGTCCACGGGGCTTGGGGGTTCCATGCAGTCCCCCATTAGTAGTATTCGTTTAGCCATGGGAAGATGGTAGTCCCTGGGGCTTAGAGAGCCTCAGGAGGGGGGGCCCTGTGTGCCCCCACCTTCATTTCAACAATGCCTAAAGGACCTTGCCTACCCGAGGGGTTTCCAAACAAGTGTGGGAGCCCACATTTGATTTTTAATTTGATTTTTATTTTACCCAGAGTCATGGATCTGTTGCGATTATAAAAATGTTTTTTTGTGCTGGCCGAGTCCCTCTGGGACCCCAGCAACATAGCTAAGGTGTCAGGGTATTCCTACCATGCCCCCTTTTCCTTTTCTAAACCTTTTCTCAAGAACTCAGCTGAAGATGAGTCCCAACATGGCTGCAACACTTCCTAGTTGAAGGGTTGGCAGCCAATCGGATCTCAGCACGGGATCGGGAGAGTTCACCGAGCCTTCATTGCCCTAGATATATAAATTCGTTTTTTTTTTAATACCTCCCAAACTACTGAATAGATTTACACCAATTTACAAGAAGGTCACTTTCTGAACCATCAGCTACTTCTCTGCCAAATTTGGTGTCATTCCGTTGAGCAGTTCAGGCTGTAGTCGTGTTTAAATTTCCCATAAGAATTAGCATGGTTAACACACTTTTTTTTAACCACTCCTTTTTCTCAGCACCTGCTTGGCAGATTGCCCCGAAAGTTACTATGCACAAGAAGAAACACACTTTTTTTAAAAGTTTCGTGAAGATTTGTCAAACAGTGCCAAAGATATAGGCATGTCAAAAATGCTTTTCCTATGGAAACTAGGTCCTACCTATAACTAGCTAATGGTGACCACCAGTAAGTAATATATGTGTGTATATATTGTTATTATTATTATTATTATTATTATCTTGAGTTTAATATAGCGCATGCTAGACCAAGAGGTGAAGAACCGGGTTATTTAATAGCCAGCGGCGCCAGGGGCACACCCAAAGTCTTCGGGTTCCACCTGTCTTAGAATACAGAGACACAGGACTCTTCTTGGTGGCGTCAAAGATCAAATTTATTGGCTGCAGCCAGTAACAGAAGTCCTAGAAATCATCACGGTATGAGTTCTCAGGAGACTGCTCGATTTTACACAGCAAGTCATCCCTTTTTATGCCAAACATTATGCTTCAGGCAAACATTCCTTGTTTACAGTTTAACCAATCACATGTTTCCACAACTAAAGTATCACATGACGACAAACCCACTTTTCAGTTGCCCAGGCCATGATCAATCATCGGTCAAACCCAACATTCTTCTTTAGACCGGTCAAACGAACCCATAATAAAAAAGGCCACAACCCAATCGTAAATAGACCATAAAGAAAGGAGCAGAAACAGGTGAGAGTAGGATAAGGCATATTTGTGTGCAATAAAACTTTTACGATGTCCTGTGCTCTGATCCTTAATCTTGATCAGCTAAAGGGCAGGAACTGGTTTAACAAGGTCAGCTTCAGGCAACAGCGTCAGTTCACTCTGGTCAAACAGGAGTCAGCACGAACTGGAGTTAAGGTGTACATGTACCTAAAAGACTTATTCAGCCACAGTCATCGGCCTATGTGAGGGCAACCACAAAATGGCTGCCATACACAAAATGGAACCCAAGGGTTCAGAACGAAATCCCTAAATACGTAGTGAATCCATCAGTCTAACATGATGAAAACACTCATACTTGCCGCACTAACTAGTTACGGTTCGCTACTATCAAATTCATAACTAAACCATGAACTTTATGGAACGGGTTCAGAATTCACGGAACCTCAGAGGTATCAGAGCACTTTGCATTTTTTTATTTATGACTACGACTCACCCAGCCTCCCACTCCATCTCCAGTGCCACCCTGCAAGGCATCCCCATCCCAAACTCATGCCACTCCACATCCACCTTATGCTGCACCATTCAACCACGACTACAATGAATTCCCCATGCAAACGCCATCCCACAACATGCAAAGTGCTGGTTAGTAGAGGGAAGCTCTCAGTGTCCCACCGCAGAAAGGAGAGGATCCATTCTGAAAAGGCCAGCAGATAATGGCATCCCTAGTGTGGAGCTCACTTCCAAATACCAAACTGTCTTACTCTGAAACCCATTACAAGTTAACAAAATATTGGTACAAAAAGGGCTATTTCTGCAAGACAGCTGTATTGATGCACATACAGAAGAGTGCACAGCATATCTAACGTGTGCCCTTTCACTTACACACGGGTGAAGAGCACACTGCAAGCCCACAACATGTGTTGTTACAGCTATAAATACTCCAGGATACACATGAATTCATATGGTAGTGTGGTACAATTAAGGTGAGTGGGTTATTTTCTTTGAAAATAAAAGTAAAGTTAGGGTAAGATCTGGCATTACTTTAAGTGCTAACTTGCTGCTAATTTTTGGCCTAATGATACCGCAGTACAAAGTAGTGGCCTCTACTAAGCATAGGTGTTAGGGCGGGATGGTTGCGGGGGGAGAGCAGAGGGGTGAATAAAACAAATAAAAATAGACTGACTTTCCTGGGTGCCGCTGGGTGCTGCCGCCTCTGCTCCATCTCCTCTACACCACAACAGGAAGCTCCCAGCCTTCCAGAATCCCCTGTCCAATCACAATGCTGCCTTAAGTAGCATTGTGATTGGTCTGAGCACCGTGGATCAGCACTTAGACAGGGGCTTGGAGTCTTTGCATGTTCACCACATGGCTGTGTAATGCCGCCTGGTGGGGTAGATGCAAAGTGTGCATGACGGGTTGACCGACACTCTTGATCAAACCGTCATGCACACTTTAGAGTGTGCTTTACACTCCTCCCCTGCCCCTTGCACTGGCCAGCGTGGCCCACCCACCCGACCCACACCCGAGCAGGAAGGAAATCTAAAACGATGAAAACAATAGTTATTATCGTTTTAGTTTTCCTTTTTACACTGCTCGCAGAGCAGTGGGGCGATGCTCATGGCAGTGCACTTTAAATGCATTGGTAATTTTCTTTGTACTGTACTTCTTACCTGCACCTTTCTGGAGCCAGCTGCAGTGCATTGACAAGAAGCTGCACGCAGTTACAGCGCAGTAACACACACGGATACACAGAGTTTAATATGCACTTTATTACCATGGATGAGTCTGTGGAGGGGGGATACTCATGAGAAAAAAAGCCATGAGTAAGCATCGTCACATCAAATACAGATCAATCAAATTGATATCCTAATTAATTTCTGTTAGACCTGGCATCTTTGGCGTGGTTTTCCCCTATCTTTTTGCCTCTACCTCCTGTATTTTTGATGCTGTGCTGGATTTCGTTTTTGCTGGTTTAGATGCTTTGGACACTCTGCCACTGCTGATCAGTGCCAGGGTGTAAGTGCTCCCTATGTAAATTGTGATTGTAATTGGTTATCCCTGATTGGCATATTTGTATCACCATAAAGTGCCTAGTAAAGTGCACTGGGTTTGCCAGGGCTGGTGATGACAAATCCTACTGGTGGGCCTGTAGCACTGATTGTGCTACCCACATGAGTAGCGCTAAAATGGTGTCTCAGGCCTGCCACAGCAGTGTCTGCATGCAGTCTGTGTACTGCCATGTCCTCCTGGTCAGTGTCACCACTGACCAGGCCTAACCCTTCCCTTTTTGTGCACATTAGTCACCCCTATGGAAGGCCCAAGGTACCCTTCTGAACAGGGTGCAGTGTATGTGAAAGATAGAGCATGTACTGGTGCAGGTGACATGCTCTGGTAGTGAATGGCAGCCATTTTCGTTTTTCACTATTATAAGGCTATCTTGCTCCATAGATTAACATGGGGATGCTGGCTACAGTGGCTACTAGCATTTCTTCCCATAGGAACAAGATAGGACATAAGAGTCTGTTGTCAGGGGTCCTGTACTTATACCCCTAAAAGTCTTTGTTCTCTTTGTCTTCAGACCGGGCTCAGGGCCCACTTGCACAAAGAGAACAAAGACTTTTAGGGGTATAAGTACAGGACCCCTGACAACCGAAAATTAGATCATCCTGGAATCAAGAAGGAACCTCTGCCAAGAAGAAAGCTGAATCTGAAGAAAGAAGATTGTCCAGCTGTTGCTCTGCTGGATTGCCCTGCTGTTGCTTTGCTGCCAAGGAGAGGGGAAGGACTTTGCTTTGTGCTGTGTCCCCTTGCTGGAAGGAATCTCCAAGAGCCTGAGAAGAGCTGGCTCCATGTTCTGAAGCCCCAGGAACAAAAGCACTTCACTCCAGCTTCCCCTGAGCTCTACTGAGAGAGTTATGTCCTTCCTGGAGTGCTTGGCCCATGTGTGGTGCCTCTGAAAGTTGTTAGTGTGTTGGGAAGCTGGAAACTAAGCTTGAGAGACTTTGCTAAAGAAAAGTTATCGCATCGCTCAGTGTGGAGCGCATCCCCGACAGTGCGAAAAGATTCCCGCAGCTACGAAGGTCGAAATCGTCACAGCGCCTGTTGCCGCTGTCAGAGCCGTCGCATCCTTCATTTGCGGGACGCACCCGATCGGTGTGGGAAGTCGAACATCGCTGCGAGTGTCGTCGCAGAGCCTGTCGTCGCTGGGTGAGATCGCCGCACCGCCTGCTTGCGGACTGCATCACGTCGCTGCGAGAGTCGTCGCCGAAGCCAACGCATCGAGGAGCTGCAAGAGAGAAGATCACTGCCGGTCCGCGCATCGTCGCCCCGGAGATCGCCGCACCTCCAAAGATCGTCGCATCGTGCCTTTGCGAGAACAAAATTCCTATGCAACCTACGCACCGGAATCCATACAAGTGGCCTTCCTCCCCATACAGACCGGATTCATCGCAACACGCCCGCTGCTGCAGCGGGGCTGTCGCAAACGCCTCCCCAGGGTCTCAGGAGCAACGCCTCGCTTGTTTTCCACCGCACCAGCTTCTGCTTTTGGAACTTTGTCGCAACTAAAGGTACTGTGAGCTATACGTGACGCAACTGTGAACTTTTCACGTAACTGTGGAGTATTTTATCGCAACCTGAATAATTTTTATCGCAACCTGAAGAATTTTTATCGCAACCTTAAGAACTCTTTTGAAACCATATTCTTGAACTGTGTGTGTTGGATTTTTGTCATTTTGGTCTTATGTAGTTTAGATTAAATAGCCTTTATTTTTCTAAACTGTTGTGGAGTCGGTTTGTGGTGTTTTCACTGTGTTACGGTGAGTGTTGGTACAAATACTTTACACATTGCCTCTGGTTAGCCTAGACTGCTCGTGCCAAGCTACCTAGAGGGTGAGCAGGGGTTATCTCAGAGGGTTTCCTCCTTACCCTGACTAGAAGCAAGGGTCCCTATTTGGACAGTGGTACCTACCCCTGCCAACTAGAGACCCCCAGTTCTAACAATTTCAACAATATAATGATTATAGGTGCTTGTTCCATTTATCCCTCCATAACAAATCTCCGCTATATTCAATGTTCCTGATTTAGAGTTTGGCTTTCAAGTTCAATAGCATATAATGCACTTGTAATAGAGTAGATGGGATAGCTGTCACGTTTATGACAGAGTAACACATTCGCCAAACTCTAAATCGGTTCCAAAGTCTTTATCTTCTCTTTTAACTTACCAGTACAGAACAGTTGGATTACAGAAAGGGATAGTGGAATGGGCACAAGGATGTGTCATCAGTGAGTGAACCCAAATAGAAATTCATTTTAAAAATGGGTATTAACAACTGTCTTCCAGAAATACATTTCTATTGCTTTAATCCTATTCAAGAACTTATAAACCCACACTTCCATCTCCAGAAACGTGAATACCGGGCGCCTTTGTATTGTATCAATTCTTAAATAAGGAGTTGAATAACATTGTCTCCAGACATACTCCATCAATCAAGCAGGCATTTTTCATCTTTTTCCATGCATGGAGACATGTATCAATCAATCAATCAGGGTTAGTAAAGCCCAGCTACTCACCCGCAAGGGTCTCATGGCGCTAGTGGGGGGGTAGGCAGCTCCGTTGAATACTGGGGTCATCCAAAGAGCCAGGACATGAGGTCCTTTCTGAACTGGGGCAGTGTGGGGGGTTGTCGGAGGTGGAGGTCGTTCCAGACCTTGCCTGTGAGATAGGAAAAGGAATTTCCTCCTGTTCTGGTCCTCACATATTCGCAGGAACAGACGCATTTTAGTTTCTGGTTGACAATGTAATATGTCTTCTTGCATATTTCACAGACATTTTAAGCTCCACTCTTTTTGTGACCATTTATATGTTCTCACTGATTTACCAACCAGCATCACTCCAAGGCAGCACCTAATGTATGTACTGAATATTTCATTTACAGTATTCCTCTGAAAATATTCATCGTGACACACATTTGTTTTGAGACTGGAGGACATGCCTTCCAATCTTTCCCGCATATTTACATATGTTTTTTGTCCCTTGTGGTTATTCAGTTTTAGTTTTATACTGTTACTTTGAATAACACCGAGCCCTAGAGCTCCGATTCTTTATAACCAAGCATATTCTTTCCACAGCAAATTTATACTAGCACGGAAAAATTTCTCGACATTGGCTGCAGCCCAGAATATTCATTACAAAACATGATGCAGCGTGATTATTTGTTTTTCATTTTTATGCGTGTTAGGCTTGTGATAAATTATTCTTACAGCCGTATTCCCCAAAATGTTCTGTTCTGCAAAATGTTCAATATTTTTTGCATTTTACAGAACAAATTTTACATAAGTGATGTTTGCCCGCGCGAAAATGGTTCTAGAAGAAAATATCGGCCCGACAGGCATTTCTCCGAACATGACAAGACATGGTCTCCTGGAAAATGTCTCCTGCCAGTGCCTGGCTTAACTCTGGTATTCGAGGTTTAACCTCGAGCAGAAAAATTACTCGAGATACAGGAGAAATGCATTTTTCATAATGCACAACATGTCACGTAAAGTACACATAAGCTGGGGAAAAAAATTACAAATTTCTCATATACCAGTTGACAGTATCTTTTCAATAACAGAATTACTGTTTTATAGAGTATGAATAATGGTATATTAAGGTATTTGCTTCGTTATCAAATAGTTTTTCAAATGTTTTGTTCTAGCCTAACATCCTTCCAAGATGTTTTATTTTTATTTATTAAATTAAAGGAAATAGCATTTATAAAGCGCATGGTTCCCTGGAGGCATCCCAGCGCTAGGGTAGAACCGCACAACTGTAGCAATCAGTTTGGAGGGCTTCATCTTCTTACTAAAGACGGAATGGTCTGGCTCTTTGCGCAGCTGCAGAGGCAAGGAGTTCCATAGTTTGGCAGAGTTATAGGAAAAGAGCCATCCACCGCTTCTAGACCTCCTAATTCTAGGCACAGACGCCAAGTGGAGAAGCGTGGCTCAGTGGTTAGAGGCGGCAGACCCAGAAGCTGAGATCGGCCGTGGACCAGGGTTCGATTCCCTGCCTCGGCGTGTCTTGGGCTCAAAATTCAACAGACTCGACAATTCTCGCTCCGGTGCCTACTCGACTCACAGGGTCACACTCTGCGACTCTGGGCAATAGCTTGCTTAATCTCCACTACGGCCCCTTGCGGCGGGATGCCTGGCTTTCACCTTGTGGATACCCTGCCGGGGTATCTCACAGGGGAATACCAGGACGGGTTCCCTAAGCAAGCGCCTTGATACCTTCGGGTGATACGTGCGCTATATAAGTCGCAATACATTTACATTTACATTTGAGTGTAACTGTCTGAAGGCTTTGTAGGGTCGAACGAATGAAGCAATAATATCCGGTCCCACACCTCGTAGCATCTTGTGGGTGGTGCAGAGGGCTTTAAAATTAAACCTTTCCTGAATAGGAAGCCAATGTAAAGACCTGAGGGCCGGTTTAGCTGACTGGCGGCTAGGGGCACCCTCAGGAATCTGTGCGGCGCAATTTTGCATGGTTTGAAGTTTCTTAAAAACCGCTACAGGAGCACAGAGGTAGAGGGCATTGCCATAATCCAGGTGGGATAAAACAAGTGCCTGGACCGCAAGCTTTCTTGCTAAAGGGGGAAGCAGAGGCAACACTTTACGCAATAATGTTAAGATGCCAAAGCAGGAAGCAACAGCTTTACTTGCTTGAGTTTTAAAGCTGAGCTCAGCATCTAGCCAAAAGCCCAAACTCTTTATTTCAGGCTTGGGGACAGGTGGAGGGCCTAAGCACGCTGGCCACATGGAAACAATCTCGAGGGGGTAGGGATTACCGAGCAGCAAAAGCTCGGTCTTGTCACCGCTCGATTTGAAATGAGAGTGGCACATCCCTCTCATCACCTCTTTGAGGCAGGAACCCAGACGTACTGGGGGGCTGCTTTTGCGATTAAATGCCACCACAAGTTGAGTGTCGTCAGCATACGTAACTATATGTACCCCAAAGGGTAAGACAATCTTCGCAAGAGGGGACCTATACATGTTAAAAAGGGTGGGGCTCAGGGATGCCCCTGAGGCACTCCACAGTAGAAGGGCCTGGGACGTGAGATGGCCTCGCCCTCAAAGACCTGGTAGGATCTATCCTCCAGGAAGGAACACAGCCAATCCAAGGCTATTCCTGTCACCCCCAGCTCATTAAGTAGATGAATTAAGATACGGTGATTCACCGTATCAAATGCTGCGCTAAGATCCAGCAGTATCACGGCTAGAGAGCCACCTGTATCCTGGATACTTCTAGAGTCTTCTACCACTGCTAGTAGCGCTGTCTCAGTCCCTTGAGAAGGGCAGAACCCAGTTTGTGAAGGGTGCAAGAGTTTACCAGCTTCAAGGTGTTTAGAGAGAGCCATATCAACAAACTTCTCCGCAATTTTGCTGACCCAAGGCAAAAGCGAGATGGGGCGATAGTTTGCGAGACAGTCAGTGTCTAAGCCAGGCTTCTTCAACAAGGCCTTTACCAGTGCCTTCTTCCCTGAAGAGGGGACCATTCCCGAGGATAATGAAGAATTGATCACATCTGTGAGGAAAGGGCCCACAACGTCAGCTACAGAGCTCAATATTTTAGGGGGACAGGATCTCTCGGGGATCCACTTTTGACCAGGGCAGAGATCGTGAGGAATGTCTCCTCATCCAAAAGTGGAAATACTTCTGGAGGGGGAACCGGCCTCCTGACAGTAATCTCTTCAAAGAGGGAATTTAAGTCAGGTTCAGAAAATATGATTCTGATAGTTTGAATTTTCTTGTGAAAATATTCTGCAAGTTCGTTGGCTCGGGGATGTCAGCGGCGGCCGTAACTTGTGAGAGTTTTTTTACAATGCGGAAGGTTTCACAAGATGAATTAGCTGCAGAAGAGATTTTTTCATTAGAGTAGCAGGCTTGGGCATACTAAATATGTACATTTATATATACATATGCATATAAAATATATATTTTGCAATGTATATATATATTTATGCATTTCCTGCTCATTATTACTCCGTGAAATCGGAGGAAGTAATGTTTCTATGTTTATGATCAGGGTGGTTTTTAAAGCAGTGTTCAATTTGGTGACTCACTGATTGAGAAAGGCTGTTGGTCCGAACATGAATCCACAATTGATTTTATTCCGGTCTCAAATCCCCATAGTGAAACCTGCTCCATTGATGACTCCCAATTCACCATCTTCAGCGATCATGCCATTCTTTCTTGCGAGTTTCGCTCCATTCATGGTATGGGGCACACTGACCAGATTGCAGATCCACTATGCTTAGCCAGAAAGAGTGGTTACCAGCTGAAGTGGGTTCAGATTGAGAGTTCCAAACCCCTCCCTGAATTGATGAGCAATTCTCTTGACAGCATTGAAACCTGTCTGGATCCGACCATCTCCCCGTGGGAAATGCTGTCTGGGTATAGTAAAATTCTAGGAAATATAAGCAACACGTTAACATGTTACAAATCCAAAAACCCAAAGGGCTGGTTTGACACCTCATGTTCAAAAGCAAGAAAGACTCTGCTGTTAGCCCTTAAGACACAAACCAGAGACAACCATTAATTGCATCGCTCTAGACGGAGTTTTAAATGGTAAGAAAGTCTGGGGAAAATTTCCTAAGGGAGGAGATGTGGGTCAGACCAAAGGAGACCTCACAACGTGGCAATAGTAAAGAGCTTTGGGACCTAATCAATGCTCCTCACTTTAAGACGCAGTCCGACCCCTCTTTAGAGTCTCATGTAGGTGAAGAGGATTGGGTGGCACACTATTCAAATATTGTCTTCCTTACCGATCTCTTTGCCTTGTCCCCCTAACCCACCAGACCTCAATTAGCAGGAGAAATTAGCGTTCTCCCTCTTAGAGGAAAAGTGCGGTCTTGAAGCATGCAGTGCGGCAAAAGCCCCGGGCCCTGATGTTGTCCCTATAGATCTTTTTCAGGAGTACTAGGAGCTCTGGGTCCCCCTCCTCACAAACGTTTTTAATAAGATCGCACAAATAGGTCCCCCACCTTCATGGAGGACGAGTGTTATAGTCCCCATTTATAAAAAGGGAGATATGGGGAAAATCATAGGCCAATATCCCTGATAGATACAACATCTAAATTAATGTGTCGACTATTACGGTCTTGATTGGAATTATGGGCCCGAGACAGGAACCTTCTGATGCGGACACAATACAATGAATGGAACAAGGTCCAGTGGGAGCCCCACCGAGAGGACTCCCTCAGTGAAATGTGAGGATAGAGGAAAGCACCGATTGGGCTGTGTGCAGGAACCAGCATTGCTAGGAAGGTCAGGCTATTGCCCATGAGAAGACAGATGCTGCGACCAGCAGGTTGAGCCCACTCATCGAGATCTGCCCCTGACTGATCCCTGAGAAATATGAAGGACGCCTCGCAAAACACTGCACCCTCGCTAGACGGGAGCTGGAGGATAGAATGTTGTGTGGGGAAGATTGGTTTGCAGTGTCTTTGTCAGGTTGGACCTTCCCCCGGGGAACCCAGGTTTATGGGCAGCTTCCTTTTCTGACGTCATCGCTCCCCTTTTGTTGAAAGCCGCTAATTTCACCATTCTTGGCGATCTTAATTTACATTTAGAAAATTCTCAATGCAACGTCAGTAGTGTCTTTCTGTCTGACTTGGAAGCCCTCAATATTTCCTTATGTAATTCGGGACCCACACGTGGCAGGACATTTGCTTGACCCCATTCTCTCTAATCTCTCTTTTGATTGTAGTCTTCCTGCTCTTCCTTTGGAATGGTTGGACCATTTTGCGGTTCAATTTAATCTGGTAACTTCTGGGACTGAGAGCAGAGTCTCTCCAGATTCTTATGAAAAATGTAGACGCTGGGGCAAACTGAATGTAGAGGCCTTTAACATCTTACTATCCAAGAACTTGCCGGACATTAATTTGCCATTGTCTTTACTTGATCCAGCTGTATCGAACTGGTTCACCTCAGCTGTAAATACATGTTTGCCTCTTGTGTCTAAATATACCTTGCCCCACCGTCCTCCGGCTCCGTGGTTCACGGATAACCTTAAAGCCATTAAATCTAAGTGTAAAGCCCTTGAGAGGAAATGGAGGCAATCCTACTCTCCTACCCGCAAAGCTGATTATAAAAGAACCCTTAAAGATTACCATAAATCGTGCAAAATGGCCAGAGCCACCTACATTGCTGACACTGTCACGCAGGTCCAAAACTGCCCACGCACTCTTTTCTTGGTGGTAAAGAAGATGACAGGCTCTGACACTACCCCACCTCCTCCGATCCTTCATGAGGCCCACTGTGATAAAATCGCTGATTTCTTCATCGAGAAGGTTGAACTTATCTATGGTACTTTGGGTTCCTCGTCCCTCCCCGTCAGATCCATGCTGACTTTTGACTCCACTCACGTAAGTGAACTTGACTCTGTAGGCAAATTAGGTAGCTGGCTACCATTTGACAAAAAATCTTTTTGTGGCTGTCCGGGGCGTTAAATCGGGCTCTCCACGTGACCCTTTGCCAACTAAAATATTGCGTCAACTCCATCCTGACTCACTTAACGTCCTAAAAGAGCTTCTTAATTCCTCACTGAGAGATGCCTTTGTCCCGCTTGAGTGGAAACACGCTATGGTTATTCCACTCTTAAAAAAGACTGGAGCTGACCCTTCGATATTGTCAAATTATAGGCCTATCTCTTTACTTCCTGCACTCTCTAAGATCTTGGAAATACATGTCAACAATCAGTTAACTCACTATGTGGAGAGATTGGGTTTCTTGCATCCGTCCCAATCGGGCTTTAGGGCCAACCGCTCTACAGAAACGACTCTTCTTGGACTCACTGAGAGACTGCGTCATTGTATGGACCGCGGAGAGACCACAGCACTCATATTACTTGACCTGAGTGCGGCTTTCGATACTGTGTCGCATTCAATTCTCCTTGCCTCTCTCCGGTCCTTGGGAGTGGAGGGTCTCGCTCTGGCCTGGCTTGCCTCCTTCCTTAGTCGCCGCACCTTTCAGGTCTTTTCCTCGAAAGCCTCTTCTAAAATCTGTTCTTCAGCGTATGGAGTGCCCCTAGGGTCTATTCTGAGTCCTTTACTCTTTAATATCTATGTTAGACCCCTGGCCACCATTGTGGAGGAGGTCGGTCTCTCTCTATTTTCGTACGCTGATGACACACAAATCATCTTTTCTCTTTCCGCTACAGAAGATGATAACATCTCAGTCCCCAAACAGAGACTGCATAAAGTTTCAGAATGGATGCGTAATAACTTTTTGAATTTGAACGGGGACAAGACTGAGGTTGTCATCTTGGGCAAACGCAAAGACCAATGGGGCCCACCAACAATGGCCCCAAGAAATGGGTCCTCCCCCCCAATCCGTTACCCAAGTCCGCAACCTTGGTTTTTGCATTGATGAGAACCTTTCTATGTGGCAGCAGGTGGTGAGGGTGGCCGCCACATGCTTTACCATTTTGAGATGGCTTTATAAAATCCTTTGGGTGCCTCCTGACTCCACCCAAAGGACGGTTGTCCAGGCCTTGGTCATCTCTCGCCTGGACTATGGAAACGTTCATTACTTGGGGTTGTGCCATGAAGCTCTTAGAAAGCTTCAGGTTGTGCAGAATATGGCTGCCCGACTTCTATGCCATGTCTGCCGCAGAGTCTCCATTTCCCAGTCGCTCCTGAACCTTCATGGCTCAGGATTGCAAGCAGAGTTAAGTTTAAGGCTCTTTGCTATATATTTAAGATCAAACAGGGTATTGCTCCTTCATATTTTCAGGAGCTCATTCATGTGTATTACTCTCAGGTCTTCCTTCAAGGCTGACCTAGTGATTCCCAGATTTAAGTTGGTGAGAATGGGCTGTCGCTCGTTCTCCCCTGGTGCAGTGAAACCCTGTATGGGTAGCTGTGCACCTTAAACGTTAAATAAAATAAATACATAATAAATACATTACTTAGAAAAGCTGGCAGCATAGCTCAGGAGAGAACACCTGTGCCTGCCAGAAGCCCAACTTCTAAAAACAGGATCAGGACTTGCAATTGCCGTTGTCAGACCTGGCATTTCTTGGCATGATTACCCCTGACTTTTTGCCTCTACCTCCTCTATTTTTGATGCTTTGGGCACTTTGCCACTGCTGATCAGTGTCAAAGTGCAAGTGCTCCCGGTGTAAAGTATAATGGTAATTGGTTGTCCATGATTGGTATGTTTGCCTTACCAGTAAAGTGCCTAGTAAAGTGCACTATGTGTGCCAGGGCTGGTAATGCAAATCCTACTAGTGGGCCTGCAGCACTAATTGTGCCACCCACACAAGTAGCCCTAAAGAGAGAACTCAGGCTTACCACTGCAGTGCCTGCGCGCAGTTTGTTAAACTGCCTTGTTGTCCTGACAAGTGCACCCACTTGCCAGGCCTTACCTTTCCCTTTTTATGCACATCAGACACCCCTATGGTAGGCCCAGGGAACCCCCCTGGGCACGGTGCAGTGTATGTGAAAGGTAAGACATGTACTAAGGTGTGTACCATGTCCTAACAGTAAAAAACTCCCAAATACGTTTTTCACTGTTGCAAGGCCATCTTTCCCATAGGACAGAATGGGTGAGGCTGTGTAATATGCTTCCAGCCTATCCTCCCATAGGCTTAAGATGGAGAGGTGAAGTTTAGTGTGCCTGAACTCACAAGTTAATAACACATCTTTTTGTGAAGGTGGTTTATGAATTGTGTGTTTAGAAACCACGCTTTTAGAAGTGGCTGTTTTATTTTGTTCTGTGTGTCTCTGCCTGGTTGTGGATTGACAGTCTGGATTTGAATGTGATAGGAACTGGGAAATGTCTTGACCCAGGGGAGGAGGTGAGACAGCAACGGGCTGACCTGCATCTGGAGTGTAGGGGGAAGGGGGTAGGAGTAGCCCCGGGAGGTGAAGAGGCCTTGGCTGCTGCCATAAAACGATGGCTCCATCTCCTGGTGAATGATTAAGGACCCAGACCCCACTATCAAAAGAAGAAGGTGTCATTGGCAAGGAGGCACCTAGAAATGGTTTGGACAGGGGTCAGTGCCCCCTTAACACAAAGACATTTATGGGTATAACTGTGAGAGCTGAAACCCCTGGACTTTGGAGTGATCAAGACTGAAAAGGATTGAAACTACTTTGCGGTCAACAGACCCCTCTGCCAAGGAAGAACAGCTGAAGAGACTGAAGAGAAAGGCTGACCCTTGCTGCGTGTTCTGGGGCTGGCCTGCAGTTTTCTGATTTAACTAAGGAGAGGCTAAGGGACGTTGCGGTGTGCGGTATTTCCCCTGCTTGAAAGGATTTTGCTGTGTGCTGTGTCCCGAAGTAACGTGTCTACAAGGGCCCGAGGAGAGCTGGCTCCCTGTTGTAAAAAACTCAGGAACATAAAAGTTTCCAAGTGTGTCTCAGCGACGCTGTATGCGTGTGCTTTTTGCAGCCTGAGACCTTTGTAAGAACTGCCCCATGATGGTGTGGACAGGGAGTCCAAGTGAGTCTCAGCGACGCTGTGTGCATGTGATTCGTGCAGCCCGAGAACTTCGTGAGGATTGCCCTTTGATCGTGTGCACCTGGAGTCCAAGTGAGTATCAGCGACGCTGTGGGTGTGTGCTTCGTGCAGCCTGATACCTTCAGGAGGATTGCCTTGTGATCGTGTGCACCCAGAGCTCAAGTGAGTCTCAGCGAAGCTGTGTGCTTGTGCCCTGTTGCATTTGGCGTTTCAGCGCGCAATGAAATTCGTTTCATTTAGGTATTTATTTACATTACTCAGGTCGGCCGTGAGCCAGAGTTTACTACCCCCACCCTGTCCATCCCCTGCCCCGCGGCACTCCTTCCACAAGCCGCTACTGAATGTAAATACCGGTAATAAACTTCAGCAGTTAGTAAAGCAAAATGTAAGCAAATTGTTTTGAAATTCTGAAGTGTGCTGGAAACAGATTTTAATATGATCAAAATTAATCAAGACACTTGTGGATGCACAAATGATAAAAATTCACAGAAACCTGATTGTCACACATTATTATTTGCTTATAGATTACACATTTCTCAGTATAACTGTATGTCTGTGAAATTCAGTGGTCATTTCAATGGAAAATGTGCTGCCTGGAAGTGACACTGCGCTGCCACATAATACCTTATTTACATTAAAAAAAATCGCCCACCTTATGTCTATTAAAGATAGGGGGGGTCGCAAAAGTTTATCCCTCTAAAAATTGTTTTTTGGTCCTAAAAAAATTGGGAAGCACTGGTATATGAGGTTCTAACCTAAAATTCTTCTTGACAGCAAATGCAACTATAGCATCACTATATACTATGCCTGTTTGTTTCATTCCATGGTGCTTAGCATTGCCCCAGGTTTGGTATGTTAGACTGTTATCGAATGCCGCTATACAGGATCTCCTAATGCGGATAACGAATGCACAGGTGCAAACAGTATATACAGTATCACTGAGAAAGCCATTACTCAAAGTCACTAGGCATACTGTTATTTCATTTTAAATCTAAAAGCCTGCAGTGCAGCACAGAAATCACAGCGCTAAGTGCTCAATTGAAGCAGACATGCACCCAGCCCATGGGAGCCGCTGTACCTTTAAACACATTCTGTGAACTGCATCATGTCACTGGTTGTATTTACTTACTCGCAGAGAACTGTCAGCTGCGAGCAGGGGATCAAACCTTAGCTGAAAAACAATCTGTGTTTTATGCAAATACTGATGTATAACACATTCGTGCAATATGCTACTATGTATCTGTGCACGCCAAAGCGTGTTTGCCATACCGTACCAGGAGAGGTTTTCAAATATTTCAAACCGGTTTTCTACAGCAGCCTGGAAAGGTCAAAAACCTGATGAGAGAGAGCCTTCGCCGGCTCGCCTGCTGTTCCCTGCAGGTTTACTGGGTGCCCTGAGAGCTTTGCAGATTTCCACTGGTTTGCCTGTACTCTTCCTTCTCCTCCCACGCTATTCTCGCCGTGACGAAGAGGCCTTAAAGCCATGTTTTTTTTAATTTATTTTTACAAATGCCATAGTAATAACTTGCAAGAGTTATTGCACTGTCTGTAAAATCAGTGACCTACTTCAAATGTTCAAAACTATTATTTTATCCTTTTTCTTCTCCAAGTTTCCAATATAAAGTCACTATTTCATTTAATCTAGTGCCCTCTGACAAGTTACCTTTTCGCCTGTCAAAATGGCCTCCACTACTATGTTAAAGATAGCAATCGGAAGGAAAGAATGTGGCCTAGAAGCTCGGGAGCCAGGCTCGAATATGACTTCTGCTCAGCCTCCTGTGATAATTAATCCCTTTTTCCTTCAAAACGTTAAAAGAAAAGTCAACTGTTTCTAATGTAATGCACTTGGGCCATGTTTATGTCATAAAAAAGCGACTTTTATTCTGTTAAGCAAAATGGCCATCATCTAACGGCCTTCATTCTATCAACCAAAGTGCCCTGTGATGTTCTACTGCAGTCATTTCTTGCTTAACAGTCTAAGGTTTATACCATGAACTTGAACAACATTTCTCCCTGATTCATAAAGGTATTATCTGTGACTGTGTGATTGGGTTTTTAAAAAAAAAAGAAAATAACGAGTTATTGGCTGAGAATTATGTGAGTCCTTCACAAGTAATAGGTCCGCACCCTTCCCGTCAATGGGAACCAAGTACCCCAATTGTGGCATTTGATTCTCTCAGTGTTGTGAAGCAGAGCAGTCCAAGTCCTACTCAGGGAAAGAAAACTGCTTTATTACACACATATTACTGAATACTACGCATTAATTTACAACTATCTACAGTCAGATGAAAATACCTATGGTGAAACCCTCATAACATGTTACACCAATAACAAGCTAATACCCACAACCACAATACCCCTACTCATGCTAGATACAACAAGATGGGGTATAGTAATAAAAAAACTCCATCAGAGTATCACCACATTGCTTAAAGCAGCAATATGGCGTAATAAACCAAGAAAACACCACTGAAATCAGTAGGGATGGTACCACTTTACAACGGCCTTTTAAAGCTTGCCATGACCCACTGTTAATGTTGAGGTTGTCAGTAAGGCATTTCATAACCTTCATATAATATTTCAAGATTGTCATTATCAATAAATTATCATTAAATCAATGTAATGTGAGTAAGATTAATTTTGTAACCCTTATTTATGGTGTCATTGCAGCCATAAGACCAACCAAGAAGATTCATCACATTCCAGAGCCTATGTACAAAAGCACAAGCATCAGGAGACTTACAGCATCTTTTGAGAAACAATACTAGAAGGTTGCTGCACCTCTGACAACCCCCCACAACACCATCTACCATCATTGGTGATGACGCTGCCCATCATAAAGACCCACAGAAATATGAACATTAAGAACCCCAGGGGTTTTCAGGGCACTCTTGCAGCCTAGGAGTGTATGTTTTTGATGAGCAGCTTTACCCCTGAATGAAGACTTTTGAATGTGGTCTTGCGCCGAGTTTTTCATTTTTAACAAGTGCCCTGTGGCCATCTGTCGTTGTCAACCAATATCCATTGAGGTCCACAAGGGGAGCCCCAGAACTCCAGCCCTGCTGTGCACATGTCACTCTCTCACTGCACAGGTCTGAGGTTCGGTCCCCAGGAATAGGGCACCCAATAACCTGGAGAACAAGCGCGCTGAGACGCAACCCTGTTTTAGGACGCCCCTGGGGGACAGTATCCTGGGGCAAGGTTCTCTCTGGGGAGGCAGCCCCATGTATGCCCCTTCTTCATTAAAATAGCAGAGGTTACATCATCCCTCGGAGGTGGGGCCCTCCTCTTGGGTGTTTTTACAAAATATGGCGGACCACAATTTCCCACTTAATTTGCTGGGTGACTGAGCTACAGCTGCTGTTTTCTCCAGCCGCACTGTCCCAATTTACTTGATTTTGGTGTCATTTAGCTCTTCCTACTTTTGCTTTTGCCTAGCCTCTAAAGTTTACATTTCTCCCTGGTGCTAGGTTTTTAATGCTCCTTTTGTTGAACCTGAACTCTGTCTGGGCTCTTTCTGCCTGATTTCACCAAGGGGCTTCCTCAGAAGACCCTCCAGAGCACTCCAGCAGAATACCTTCCCTGACCTACTCCTCAGACCTCATGGACTGGGCTGCCTTGCAGGGAACTTGTGTGTCAGTCGCGCCTCCCTGATAGAGGTTACCCATTTGCAGTGCCACCCCACAAAAAATCCACAGGAACCCTTCAGAGTTCATCCAAGCAAGCTCATCTCTCTACTGTCCCTAACATGGTTTAAGGGGGGCACTGGCCCTGGAGAAACACTCCTAATCCATAGGTGCCAGTTGAAGTCAAAGTCCTTAAGTCCATCCTTGCAGTGGTGTCAGATGGCTTCTCCATCCAGCTTGACATTCTTTTGCCATCATTGTTCCCAAATCTAGTGAGTTCTCAGCTGTCTCTCCTTTGTATAGGGGTATTTAAGTGGAAGTGGAAAGTTCTACAAAGTAGATGCCTCTGCCCAAACCTAGGGTCCCTCATCACTACTCTACCCATGCCCCAACCCTCCTGCACAGCATTCTGGGGCAGTTAAACATGGAATCTTGAAGTGAGCTATGGAATGGCCTTCCTTTAGAGTGTCTACCCAACCCCAGCTAACACAGACTGATCCCTTCCCACTAAGACCTCTATTTGGCTTTAGAGGCCTTGTCTTCCACCTTTCTTTCTGTTGGCTTGGGCTAGCCCAGCCTTAGTGCAGTGTGAAGAGCTAATTAGCACGTGCATGCTTCTTTTCCACCCCGTCCTTTCCCATGAATTGGGCCAAGCATTGGCAAATGGCTGTATTGTGCAGAGAGGTCTTTGATCTTCCTGCTGGCCAGTAGAGTAATAAACGTGGCTCAATAGGGGTGCAAACACCTGGAGTATGCTTCTGAGGCGAACCAAGGAAATATAACAATTTTGAAAGTGCTAAAAGGAGTGAAGTTACAATGCAAGTTGTTCTGGACTCTGAGTACATATTTGTAGGCCAATGTAGGTTGAAACTGTTGTGTGGTGCAGATTTTGTCTAGAATGTATAAATCCGTAAAGCATGAAGACATTCTGTAAATATTACAGATGTACACTATTACCGACTACCTGTGTGCAGAAGATATGATGCTGAGTTAGACTGTAGTCTCATGCTCAGCCCCCACACGATTGTGCGTATGCTCACCTGTTCATGGATAACCAGTCAAGAGCCTCTAACCCTAGCTATGCAGCAGTGGGCCTTATCTTAAAAGGTGGACACTGGTGGTTAGCACTCTCAGATCATTTTGACAGGATTTAGCTTGAGTGAGACTTAGTTATGGAGGCTCACTTGCAGTAAAAGCCTAAACTAGGTAGTCCAAAAGTGAAAAATCCATGGGGGTTAAATGCGTTTTGCAAACTTTTGCTGCAGTTATATATATAGATGAGCCGGGCTTTACCTCTCCATTAACTACAATAATCTATTTTACATCTTCCACTTTCAGCTAATGTCCGACTTGTATTAGTTGCTCCATTTTGTATTTTACTTTTTCATTAACTACCAAAGATGTAATGATTTGTATTACAAAAAATGTTATATGCCAGGTTATCCATATGAATTGTTGATTTCCATACACTTTGTGGAATCAGTTTTAATTATAACCCTTAAATTCATCATTGTCTCACCAGAAGATGGTTGAGGCAGTATGTGAATTCTATTTCTGAAAATTAGGGCTCAGTTTCTCTTTTCAATTACAGAGCTCTCCCCAGCAATCCTTGAATTGACATATTTTCAGCAGCTATTCCTAGAAGGAGGGAAAAAGTGAACAAGCTGGTTTATGGGTAAATCTCAGGTCTCTAGATTGAGTGAAAATTGTAAAGGAAACTTCTTCGGTTAATTGGACAATGAGTTGAATTTGCAAAATGACATAGAAGTTATGACAATAAGAGAGGAAATAGGATGATACTCTCCTCAAGGTATGGACACTTTGGAGATTAGTATAAGCTTGATTAGACACATATTAATGATACATTTGAGGTTATGCAGATCGTCAGGCATAAACTTAATGTACTTGGAGACCACCAAAAGCAGAGATTGGCCAAACCTCTTACTGATGAAATTGCATCTGCAACAGTTAATATTTCATATTTGATTTGAAATTCCAAGCAGTAAGGTTTCTTGACACTCACTAAAATATAGATGAATGAACATTTGAAATTAAAATTAGAACTCTGTGAATGGAATAATCCATTCGTGAGACCCTTTCAGTGGTATGGATTTGTGTGTCCTTGATTGATCAAATAATTCTTTTAATCTATTAGGTATAATAAAAAGTGAATCTCAAGAAGCTCCATATTTTATTTCAAAAGTTCATGTTTTTATCTCATCATTTGTTAGCAAGATGGCTCATAGAGTTCAACGCTCACTGCTGACATTTTCAGCAATATGCAGGTCACATGCATGAATTTTGGCAACCTGAGCTACGTTTTCCATACTTCTACATCGAGTACAACTAATTTGGTGCTCGTAACACCTGTTATTTAAAGATTATAGAACTAGCACAGCACAAGTGTGGTATGATTTGCTATATGAAAAACAAGTCATTATTGTATTACATGACTTTACTTTTCAAAGTCGCTAACAATGGTCAAGCACATTTTGCCCTATGATGGCAGTAAATTTCAAAGTGACAGTTGATAAAAATATCCCACATGGATTTGGACTCTGTCGGGCTTGCCCCTTTATGCGGGCTCATCCTCAAACTTTTTGCCTTTACCCTCTTGTTTTCTGAACCCGTTTTTATTGGCATTTAGGACTCTGCACACTTTACCACTGCTATCCAGTTCTAAAGTGCTTGTGCTCTCTCCTCCAAACATGGTGAAATTGTCTTAAACCCAATTGGCACATTTAATTGACTTGTACATATACCCCGGGCCTGTAAATTGAATGCTACTAATAAGCGTGCAGCTCTCAATATGCCACCAACTTAAGTACTCCTTTAAACCAGTCTCAGCCTGCCACTGCAGCCTTTGTATACTGTTTTAAACTGCCATTTCTCTTTTGCCATACCCAGACCTTCCTTTTTGATACATACAAGTCACCCCTAGGGTAGAACCTGAACAGATCAGATGGCTGGGTGCAATGTATTTAAAATGTTGCACATGAACCGTTAAGTTTTATATGTCCTTGTAGGGAAAAATTCCTAAATTCGTTTTTTACTACACCAAGGCCTACCTCATTCATAGGATAACATTGGGTTACCTTATTACATTTAATAAGTGATAACTTTCAATAGAGAGCAGGTGAACAGGTGTGGTTTATTGTCTAAAGAATTGTAAAAAAAAAAGGCCACATTAATGGTAAAGTCTGATTTGTACTCAAAATGCTTAAAATGCCACTTTTAGAAGGTTTGCATTTTCTTGTCACAACCCTTTGGTGCTAGCAGGATGGGCAATCTCTGACTTGACGTGGGGAGGAGCTTTTACAACATTTATTGTGTCCCCAGATAACCTGGGGCTAGGCAGGGTGGCACGAAATTCCAAGCACCTCTGGGGGGGCATGGGGGGGGGTGAAACCCTGTGGAAGTTTCTCCTATTTCAAAGTGGGCACTAGGTATAAATAGTGGATGTCATATCCCAACTCTTCTGGTCTTGTTGATCCAGCAGGATGCAGGACTGTTGTGCTGCTGAAAGGACTGGCCCTCTGC
Organism: Lissotriton helveticus; assembly: GCF_964261635.1. Lineage (NCBI taxonomy): Eukaryota > Metazoa > Chordata > Amphibia > Caudata > Salamandridae > Lissotriton > Lissotriton helveticus. The sequence continues at coordinate 994,209,991 of NC_136059.1, read as the reverse complement.
TGGACTTCTACCCTGAAGAATTGCTGTCTACTGTGCTGCCTTGCTGCTCTTCTCCTCTCTTGCCTGAATGAGAAGGACTGGACCTGCATTTTTAAACCCAGGACCCCAGAGTGACTACAAAGACTATTTGGCTGGCCTCCTGATCAAAAGCCTCAGGGACAGAACATGCTTCCCAGAACCTTGACTCAGTCATCTGTGGTGCCATCCCAGTCTTGGACCCTCAGAAGTGGGCTTGAAGCTGCTCTACATCATTGACTCCAAGAGAACCTACGCATCTCCTGTGGGGGGCAGTGCATCTCCTGCAGAACTGGTGAATGGCCTCTGCTGCTCTACGCACCACCCTCAGAACTGAAGCCTTGTCTCTGCTCCATGGACTTCCCCGATGCAAAGTCTTCACACTGCCTACCACACCCTATTGGAACCACAGCTGTATGACTCACCTTCATGCAAGGACATTGGGCACCCCACCGGAACCTTCATTGAGCAGTACATCTTCTCGCCTGGACCTTGCATTACCCTTTGCATCTTTGACACAGGACTCCGCATCACTTTGCGACCATGATACTCTTGTTCAGCGGGCCTAACTGGGTCCCTGTCGCCAGCCCACACTTAATTGTGGTTGCCTGTATTCGTGACTTTATCCCGGTGTAGCGTGACCTGGTAACCATAGTTGGCCCTTTGAACTTTTTGACACAATTTTCGCTGAAATCTTTAAAATTGCATATCTCTGGTTCTACTGATTGTATTTTTGTTGTTTTGGCCTTGATTTAATTATTAAAAACCACCGTTTTTTTCTAAATTGCTGTGGGATTCTTCTTGTGCTGTTTTTTCACTTTATTACTCTGTGAACTGCTGCATAAATACTTTACACATTGCCTCTTAGTTGAGCCTGACAGCTCTGTGCCAAGCTACCAGAGGGTGGAGCACAGGTTAATTTGGTGTTTGCTTGTGACTTCACCATGACAAGGATTGTGGTTTCTGCCTGAGTAGTGTTTCACAGCCCTCCTCCAGTAATGCAGTATCTTACAGACTAACAATCCATTCACAGTAACTAATGTCTGTAATGTTCTATGTTCCAATCACAACCCCTGCAGCCTCAGAAATGACAGCAAGGGGACAGCATTAGAGCCTTTCAAAACGCTTTTAATTAAATCAATACATTAAAGAATAAACTGAGCTCTCAAAGCCTGTTTTTCTAGTTAGTTCAGAATTGGACTATTAAGCAATGGATCCCGCCTAGTGGTCTCTTGCCGCAAATATGGTTCAGAGTGAATTAAATGCTACAAGCCTGCACCCACCCCCGAATTAAAGGTGACAGACACAAGGTGAATAATTTTGTTATCTCCTTTTTGTCAATGCACACCTTCTAAAGTCCTTGATGCAATGTTGAGATATTGAATATTGACTAGATTTGTGGCATCCTCCATGCAAGATTGCCATCTTCACCACAAGGCTAAAGTAAACCACATCCAGTCGCGGCAGGCATGACTCGCAGGTGGAGGTGGGTGGGGGGTCACGCAGGGACGGAGTCCCTCCGGGGTTTTTTAATTTTAAATACATTGTAAAAATGTACCTTACCTTGTAGTGTATTTTGTAAAGCGCACAGCTGCCCCAACAGGGCGTCCCGGCGCTGTATAACGCTGTGGAACCCTTCCTGGCTCTCCCTGTGAGAAGCCCCTCCTGGGCACCCCCACGGTGAAGCCAGGCATCCCAGTGTTGTAGGGGCCGTTGTGGAGATTAAGCAAGCTATTGCCCAGAGTTGCAGCGTGGGACCCATGATTAGAGTAGGCACCGAGGCGAGAATTATCGAGTCCGCAGACATTGAGCTCAAGACCCTGCCGCGTCGGGATTTGAACCCTGGTCCCAGGCCTGATCTCTGCTTCAGAGTCTGCCGCTCTAACCAGTGAGCCACACTTCTCTTCGTGCCCTGGTTAGGTCCTACGTCGTCCCGCGTCCTCTCCTCCTCACGGGAATAGATATGGTAAAAACATTGATGGTAAAAATATCTAATATATATATATATATATATATATATATATATATATATATATATATATATATATATATATATATATATATATATATATATATATATATATATATAGTAGAAATATGGACTCTCTATACTTAAACAGGTAATTACAAAAATATTGAATCAAAGATATAGAAGTCAAAAATATAGACGTAAAAAATATTGATTTAAAAATATAAATAAAATAAAATAATATATATAAAAATACACAGTATTAATATTATCTTTAACAAAATAAATTACATTTAATATACATTTTAACTAAATATAGAAATGTAACTTAATTAACAAAATATAAACATACACACACAATAATTTATACATATACATATATTTACTTTAAAATAATTTATTACCTATGATCTTTATTTGATTTTTAAACTTTTAAATTATATAAACATACAATATATAAATATAGCAATACTTTAAAATTAAAAGAAACATTCTATAATTAATTAAAACATTTAACTATTAAAACAAAATAAAAAAGTTCAGTTCGCAACTCAATAAATACAACAGTATAGCGAGACAATCGAATTTACTATTCTAACTGCAATAAGTGCAACAGTAGGGAATGTGTTGGATAGCGGAGGGAAAAACGTACTATTCCCACTCCAAAGAATGCAGCAGTAGTGAAAGTGTAGGATAGCGGAGGGGTAACATTTACTACTCAGACTTCATTGTCTGCAAAAGTAGGGTAAATTTTGGATGGTAAAATAATTAAATTTATTCCAACTCCAGTGATTGCAACAGTAGGGAAAAAGTTGGATTTAGGGGTAAAAATTACTATTCCCACTCCAGTGAGTGCAACAGTAGGGAAAGTGCTGGATAGCGTAGGGGTAAAAATTACTATTCCCATTCCAGTTAGTGCAACAATATGGAAAGTATTGGATAGCGGAGGGGTACAAATTACTATTCCCATTCCAGTTAGTGCAACCGTAGGGAAAGTGCTGGATAGCAAAGGGGTAAAAAGTACTATTCCCACTCCAGTGAGTGCAACAGTAGAGAAAGTATTGGATAGTGGAGAGGTAAAAATTACTATTTCCACTCCAGTGAGTGCAACAGTAGGGAAAGTATTGGATAGGAAAGGGGTAAAAATGACTATTCCCACTCCAATTATTGCAACAGTAGGGAAAGTACTGGATAGCAAAGGTGTAAACATTACTATTCCCACTCAAGTTAGTGCAACAGTAAGGAAAGTGCTGGATAGCGGAGGGGTAAAAATTACTATTCCCACTCCAGTGAGTGCAACAGTAGGGAAAGCATTGGCTAGTAGAAAAACAAAAATTACTAATAACATTTAAACACATAATTTTTTTTTAATAATCTTAAAAATAAATAAACAATATTTAAAAAATACAAAATTAAACATATTAAACATATAAAAAGAACACATAGTATAATGTTAATTACATATAACAAAAACCTACAAATCTGATATAACAAATACATTTATAAACAATATTTATTTAAAAGGAGCAACTATTCACAAACAAACAAATTAATTAAAAAATAAATGTATTTATTTTATTTCCTACCCTATAACACCACACCAATAACAAAAGACATCAACATTTTATTTACATTTATTTCAAAAATAACATAATTAATAATGAATTTAAAATATATTATTAATATAAATAATAATAAATATTCATTGAGTACACATTCTTTAGCACTCTAATATCCACAACACATACCTAAAATTAATTACACAATTGTGATTATTAATTACTAATTAACTAATTGAAATGAATTAACAACTAATTAATTATTCATCAATAAAAAATAAAGTACTTCCCACCCTTCACACCATTTACACATATAAACACCACAAAACACACCTAACATTAATTGCACAATTACCATAATTAATTACTAATTAATTAATTTAAATTATTTATCAACTAATTATTAAACAATTAATAATAGATTAATTTACACATTTAACACTATAACATCACAATTAGACAAATATTAATAAATACAAATTATTCAATACATTTTATATAATTAAAATACTTCCTACCCTATTCCCCTATAAACCCACAACCCGCTACGGAACTAAAAACGCAAATTTCAAATAAAAATAAAATAATAACTACTATAAAAAAAATCAATAAAATGTATATAATTAAATTACTCCCCTATAAACCCACAACCCACTACGGAACTAAAATGCAAAATTCCCAATTTTTTTTAATAAACTACTAAAAATGTATCACATATAGTAAAAATACTAATAATTCATAAACAAAAAAAATCAAACTTCACACACATAAAATATATACTAAAATACATAACATTATTAAAAAATTCGATATTTTAACAACTATATTTTTACAAACGATATTAAACACTTTGATATTTTTTAAATCGATATTACTTAACTAAAATTGATATTCTTGATCATGAGGATTTTACTGTCGATGTTCCTGACCCACTAAATTTTTACCACAATATTTGTGCAATACGATATTTTTACCTCAATATTCTTTCCCTGCACCCCTCCACACAGGAAGCAGGCAGCCTCCCTTCCCTCCCCTAACCAATCACAACGCTGCAATGGCAGCGTTGTGATTTGCTGGGACGCCGACCGCACAGGCGTCTATGGGGAGGCCATTTTCTTTATATGGCTGCACGCAGCTTACATGGAGAAAAAGGCAGATTGCGTATGACCGGTTTGGTCAGCCCTGGGGCCGACCAAACAGTCAGCACCCATAACAGTGGGCAAGCCACTCTGCCCCTGCCCTGGAGCAGGACCACCCACCCGCCCATCCCCAACCAAACCCTTCTGCTTTCTCGCAGTGCAAGAAGCTGAAACATAAAATAGTATTTATAATACCATTTTATGTTTCTGCTTCTTGCACTGCGAGAAAGCAGTGGGGCGATGCTCCTCCACCCACATGGAAGAGCCGCCTCTGGCCACATCACTGCTGCATAATGTACTGTCAACAGATACATTGCAGGCCTGTGTACTCTAAGCGGTCACGCATTCAAGGCTGTGCGGCACGTATCTCCATGAAGCATCTCAAGGAATCAATATTAACAGATGCGCCTCCTTACAGCTTGTAAAATGTCGAATGCAGAGAGTGTTCCGCAACCGAGGCAGTGATGTATATTTTAGTCAACTGTTATGGCCGCTTGCATAAAATGCAACTGTAGAGGACACCAAACAGGGAATTAATATTTAATAAACTAGAGTGAAATGTCTCACTAGTGATTTCTGGGCAATCACAGGCTCCCTCGGCTGACACCGTTTCCTGAGCAATTTGATGGATGAGTGGAGCAGGCTTGTGACTGCAAATCTCGAAGTGCGGGAGAAGAATACAATTGCAACAGAAAGAGTGTTCAGAAACTGTCTCAATCAGCTATACATCTTGCTTCTTAGATATGTATGATACATCTGCCGTTTGATGGTATAAACGACGAAAGTAAATACTTGCGTTAGATGTAATAAACAAAAAACATTTTTATGTTCTAACTTCTCTACCTTGTACATTTTAATTTTCCCAAAATTCAATTCAATTATGATTTCATTGTATGACCTTCAGTCATTTCGTGTGTACGTTGTTTATTGTTTGACAGTGTCACAGTCTGGGGTGTACTCGTGCATTTTTTGCCAACAGATGGCTTTCCCTCAGAGGTGCATGAAGCTAGTGTCCATCTACAATCTGAGCCAAGTCAGGGGTGATTTGGGAGTAGGCAATTCCGAAGCATTTGTAGGGCCTATCTGTGGTTTCTGATCTTTTAAAAAAGTTAATGTAAACCTTGCAAAAGGAAAACACAACAATTCTCTGTCTCTCTTTTCCCACATTAACCTCTCTCTTTTTTCTTTATTCTTATTTTTTTCTCGCCATCCATTTCTCTTGTTCCTCCATCTTACTCTTTTACTGCCTCCATTGCTTTCACTTTCTGTCTCTCTTGTGGATGCAGGTTCAGTGTGTAGGTGCTCAGTAACTGAAATAGCTTGGCTGCAGATGCACCACGAACCTCCACTCCAGAAATTTAGAAAACATTTCTAAATTAAACATATCTTCCCTCCACGTTGGAAAGTGAACTGCTCTTTTGCTCTTTCTCTGTGTGTGCTTTACTGAAAACTGCTTCCACTAACCATTTGCATTTTATAAAAGTACCAAAGCCATTTGGACATAATTTACACCATTTGCATTTTATAGAAGTACCTAACCCATTTGCATATAATTTAAGGTGACTGATCGTAGGTCAGACATTCATTTGCAGAACTTAATATGCAGTGCTGTGCAAAATTGGAACAGAGTGCCAGTTTATTAATGTTTGTACCTAAAAGCGCATAATACGTTTCAGATTAATTTGGAGCGTGTATTTATTTTTGCAATAATACCCAGTGTTTAGCTGTTTAATATTAATAGTAATGTAAGCCATAAGTAATGAATACGTCCCTGATTAGCATTCTTAGGCACTTTGCAAACAAGCTGCAAATAGTTCTATGCCCCGGTTGTTTTTGCAATATTTGCCACCGGATTAGAAAAGGATTATTCGAAGAGTTTTCACAGACGTCTGTCATATTTAAAGTATTTCTCTGCTTGCTTTCAAATTCAATGCAAGGAACGTATGATTAGTTAAATGTGAAATAAAACGGCAGGAAATGTTTTTAAGGTAGATTTAGGGAGTCACATAAGGCGATTCACAAAGCTGTCAAACATCCCAGCAAGAATTTGTTTACTCCTTCTTCTATTGGGATTTCCTACTGATGGCCTTTAATGACAAAGAGTTCAGATCTAAATTCCCAACATTACCTACTTTCTTGTAGTTACACATACCTACACGTAACAACAGCCTGGAGAGTAAAAACGATGTTAAGGTTAGCGATACAGTGAGCAAAATTCACTAAAGAACATTCTAAATTCAGTGGCGGCTACCATGAATGAGAAATGGTGTGGCGCGAAGGCGATCGACTCACCATAAATTCAGGAGCACGACAGGTGGCACTTCTCCTAGCTTTCTACAGCAGGAAAAGGAAGGATGTCCTTCCTGCTTGTGGAACACATCACCAACCATTCATGGAGCTGTTATCATGCTGTGAAAGCAGTTTCAGGATTGGTGAGAGCAAGCTCACCCAGCGCTCATTTTGAGACTTGGGTCTGTGCCAGCAATCCTCAGGCTGTTTCACAAACTTTGAATTGAGGGATCTACAGTCCATATGTCTTATAGGACAGCTGTAGTTATCCGGTTAATCCGCAATGCACACTGTAGACCAGTGCTGCCATCCTGCATTTGCAGGATTCTGCCCCTCTCCCACCATTGCACTGTACACAGTGCGAGCCGGTGCACTGACATGCCATTTTATTTATTTGTGTTTGCCTGCTGCACTCGCAGCAGGTAGGGTGATGCTTCACCTCTCCCTAGGATGAGCCACTCCTGTCTAAATTTATGGTTGCTCCTGGTATGTTGCACCTGTAGTAGCTTTCCAGCCATATTTGAAGAAACGTTGGTGAATTCCTGGCTATGCCTGTGCATTATCAATTAAGCTACCACAATTATACATGCTCTGCAATTTCGCCTGCTGAAGTGCCAGACCCATGATTCCTTGCCACAATTTTTTTCTTTATTTTTCTTCGGAAGGAAAATATTTTTTTTCACATAGATAAACCCCTTTCACTTTCTAGACTCATGAAGGTTTGAGGAGATCTCTTTTCCATCCCACTTTGGAAATTAATTAGTCTTGCCTTTACATGAATAAATCTCCAGTCATTTCCGAGATGGACATTGGCCATAACGGAGCTTGAAAATATTCATAAATATTATGTCTTGGAATAATTTCTCCCACCACATAACTGGGGTTTAGGTGTAAACAGTTGTACTCATTCATTGCGGTATATTGCACATTAATAAAATAATGTATGACTAAATTCTTACCTGCGGCCGTGGTGGGGCGACCAGCAAACAGGGATCGCCAGCACCCCTGCTCTTACCTGCAGCCATAACGAACTTATCAGAGTTTTTAACGTAGGACCAAGTCCACTTTTTGGAACTCAAAGTCTTCCAGTGAGGCAAGGTCCAAAGCTGCTGTTTGCAAAGGTTCCTTAAATTCAGAAATGTCATTGTTGAGCACCTGCTCAAGCTGTTGGATTTGGCACCAAAAGCTTCAATCGGGACAAAGCTAGATTTGTTAGTGGCTGAGCTCACTTCGCCTTGGGAATTGGCACCACAGGATGGATATAAGCACTGCTGTACTAGATTTCAGCGTGGCACAAAGCCCACACCTGGTTTTCTTGCTTGCCAAGGACACACCACGCCTGGGAAACCTTAGCACCTTGCTCCTTCACACCTTGTCTTAGCTCCTTGCCCCAGTCATCTAGAAGTGGAAAAGAGGTGGAAAATAACTGGGTTCTACTTTTCTCCCGTTGCAGGGAATGACCTTTTGGATCACTTCGGAGGCCTCAGGTCCTCTGGGCAGGTGTATAGGCACTGGATCAGTTTCCAGCCAGGCTTCATGCAGGGTCCAATCCTCTGTTGTAATCGGAGCCTTCTTAGAGTCCGAAGTCCTGCTCTTTGTGTCCCCGGAACAACTGGTAATCCCATAGGGTACTGTATCATAAATAAAGGTGTTATAACAAGATTTTAGAAATGAGCAATATCAAAGCAAAATAAGATGCTCCAAAGAAAAAATTGGAATGGGGCAAAGAATATGAGTTGTTGAATAGTGACTAGTTAATGACAGAAAAACAACTCAAATCTGAATAACATATTGTCTACAACAGTAATGAATGGTCTAACTCCAAATTTCAAATGTTTTGAGCTTGTTCAGTGACATCATTGATGTTGAGGACAGTTCAATAATTATAAAAAGTTGACATTTCCACATGTTATGCTTTGACTTACAGCAGGGTCTTCATCCGCAAAACATGAAGGAGACATCCTGTGGGGGTGGACTGAGGACAAATATCACTAAGTTGCACAAACGAAATGTGTATTTCAGTGTTAATCTTTGAAAAACCTTTATCCTTAAGTAATTTTTTGGTCTGCATCAATCTAAGATAATACAATTTAATTTAAACCTATTAAGTGGGGCAATGCTTAAAAAACAGATTAATTAGTGCAAGTAAATGGAAGAATACGCTTACCCATAACAAAAGAATAGGCAGAAAGGCAACAACCTTCTGTGAAGACTGAGTGCAAAAAGCCCAACTTCATGTTAAGACTAAAGGGGATAGAAAAAACACTTCAAACGTCCACCAATTGTATAACTTATACAAATGGGGTCAAAAGATCCCTGAGACCTCTAAAAAACAAATAATGGGTGGTCACAACACACTGTAGGAAGTAAAAGTAAGGCCTAAACTGCCACCAGGTTTGGAATTTAACCCTTGGGTTAAATGTGTTTTTTGCATACTAGAAGCAGTTTTTTTTAATGGAAGTTCAGTGAGGGCATATCCAGTTACTAACCCAGTTTTATGGCTGTTTCTTGGTGGGCCCACCAGTAAAAGTTGTTTTACGCCCAAAAACATGAAGGCTAGTGGGTATTCACTAGCAAGAAGGCACCCATCCTGAAAATGCTAGCTAATGTACTTCTGTCAAGGAAACAGTGTAATCTTTTTTCAAGACGCTTTTGCAGAACTAACCTCCTGTCATTCCTGGTGCTATAAAAAATGAGGTTTCTGTTTGGGGAGAGGTGATAAATGTACATTTGCGCCTCATTTCCACATATAGAATATTTTGTGTTTCACCCAGTGAGTAAATAGTTACAAACATGAGCATTCAGGAATATATATGACATGTGCAGATAAATATACAGCAGTACACCTGGTATTCTTTCAGAATTAAAAGAATATGGACATTTATTTTAAACACACAAATACCAGGATGGATGTAAATGTTTGACCTTTTTAGGAAGTTTGTGACTTGAGCTCAGCATGATTTGACTCGACTAAGATAGACAGACGACAATGGCTTCGAAGTCTATCAGCAAAGAGTTATCATTATCATGATGTTGGGGATGGGAGCAATTCCATTGTTGGTAATAATTCTGAAGTAAGAGCGACATTGTTAGTATGGTGGATATAACCAGATGACAGTCTTCACATAAGTACAGTCACTTTCTAGTGTGTCCATAATTTAAACAGTAGAAAATATGCATGCTTTGGATTCCATATTTAAACTTGGTTCCGGTCATTAAACTAATTGAGACACAGGAAGCAAGGGAACTCATGGATTTAAAACTTGAGAACAGGCACAGACCATTCCTAGTTCACTCCTGTTAAGGTTCATAGGAATGGAGTGCTCAAGAAAGAACCAAAAGGTTTCAATTGTTTGTTTGTAAAACAGATAACTTTGCAGATTATTCCTCATGTGAATTAATATGATGTGGATTTAAGAGGCTGTAGTACTAGAGGCACTCTTGTGGTCTGACACCCCGTGATGACCTTTGACTACCATTAGTTTAATTGACTTTGGTGTGTTATTTTATCCTAGCCTGAATGTGCGAAGTCCTGCATATGCCTTGCTTCTCTTAAAAGTTTCTTTCTTGTAATCTTGCAGTCTTTCAGTGGGAGCTGTCACAGAGTAAAACAGCCTTGCCAAGAACAGAGGGTTTGGGATGTGTATTTGAAAGCATGAGAGGGAGAGAGAGGTGTGGAATGTACTTTTTGGTCTCAAAGTGCAGTGTTGTGAGCAGTGATGCACACATGTGCTCGGTGTTGTGGATTGAGAGATGAAGTATGTGATGCTATAGGACATTGAGTGATGAAGTATGTGAATCTATAAGCAGTTGTGCACAATTGTGCATTGTGTTGTACATTGATGAGAATTTGAAGTTCTTACTATTGGCTTTTACATGGCCTCATGTCATCCTGAATTCTGATTCTGCCTCCTTGAGCTTTATCTGCATGCACAGCAGCGCTTGCAAGTTGTTTGGGTTAATCACGTTCAAGGATTATTTTTGTGAGAGATTGTTAAATGTACTTTTGTGAACTTCATTAAGATAAAGGCTGGAACAAGCAAGGGAACGTGAGAACTCCTTCCTGCCATGGAAATCTCGCCTGGAAGCTGGCCAGTTTCAGGAGGGTTCCTTGCGCGGGGCGAAACTCTCGAACCTTCTAGTGTGTGTTTTGTGATTATAAAGCTGAGGGTTGTTGACTTAGAAACTGGGAGTTTGGAATCCGAACAGGGACGGATGTGTGTACTTCGGAGCATGGAACCCTGGTTGCTGAGGCTCTCATCCCTGGCTGTTTAATTCCCCTCACAGTCAGGAGTGGGCTGAGATGCAGTGTTCACACCAGGTGAAGTATTGAATTATGACTAGTGCCATTGTGATGCGTGGTTCCAGTGGCTGTGGTCATTTGAAATATTGAGATTTGATTATTGCCATTGTGATGTTTGGGCAGTGGCTTTGATAATTTGAGGTGTTTTCTTTGTGATGTGTGAGTGAGATGAGGTGCACATCCAAAGTAATCATTTGATGTATATTTATATTTCAGATCTCTTGCAGGACATCCAGTATATTTGCTTGAGTCTTATTTCATATTATTTGCTGTCGTTTATTCATCAGTATTATTTGTGCATTATTATTGCTTGCATATAAACATATATATCTCTCTCTATATATATATATATTTGAGTTTTGTGCATTTGGCATCTGGGAAAGCTTTTTTGTTACAGAGCATTGTGTAAAATAAAACCTCAAGCCTTATTCTAACAGAGAGAGTCCATGCATTTTGTAAAATTAAACCCTTTTCTAAAGGTGTTGTGTTATGTCTCCTGCTTCGCCGAGGGTTGAGCCACCGTGTAGAAGATTCTGTATTATCTGAGAGGCGAAAGCAAGACAGAGGCAGATTTAAAATTTGCATTTTGTACATTTTATTTATAATTTTGTTCCAGGAAACTATCTTCTAATTACTAAACCGTTTTGAATGTATTGCAGATATTTACATGCAATTTCCATGTAGTGGAACACGGAAGACCACAGTGAACACTGCATACGCATAACATGGTGTTCCAAATACAAATAAGGCCCCCAGTGTTCTGTTTTACCTGATTTTACAAATAGAGGCAGACTCCTGTCTGTATTTATTTTTAAATGTGGATAAAAATGGCAAACATATTTAATAATTCTCAATGCTGTCAGCCAAAACGCCATAGTCAATAGCTGTCCAGACTGACGGCTCGGGAATTCAAAAGGGGGAACGTTTTCTAATGGAGCTCAAACAGCTTTGGATAAGAAAGAGTGGATGGTACAATGTTAATGTTTTCATAAAATTCTATCACTGAATCCTGTATGGGTACATGCAGCTTCAAAATTAATTTACCATTCAATTATGATCATACAGTTATCAGCTTAATATATGCAGCAAAATACAAACTGCAGCTTAATGTTTTCTACAAAAACCCAAAACAAATATTGATAATCACAGATAAAATAACTAAACAATAAATATTAATAAATGCAGATGGCAATCCCAAGAAAAGAAATATATAAAATATGAACCCTAATAATAAGTAAATAGGATATGAGCACTAAATTGTTTCCTCCTATGATAACTCTATGTCAGATCTTAGAGGTCTTCTAGATGTATCACTTTGACTTGCAATGATATCTGAATGTTTGGGATTTTACAATGAGCATGCATGGAAATCTATGCAAGTCACAGATAATTATGCACACCCCTCCTCTACACATACACAGAAAAGGAACATCAGTACACCTGTCTTTTAAACAAAATGTATATGATTTCAAACTGGATATGAAATGCAAAAAAACATTAGTTAATAACAACATTACACCTTCAGTGGTGTTCAGTGTCTTCTTACCCCATCACCCTTCCCCGGGAGTATCGGATTTGCAAGCCTATTCTAAAAGAAAGAGGAAACTCAGTGGAAACTGGGTAATTCTCCAACAATTACTGAATGGTGTCTCTGCAAACCCATGATTAGGTGAAACTGGAGGCTCTGAATTATCAAGACCTTTTATTTGGACATTGCCATAGATTCACTATGGTAAGCAACAGTTAGCTATGTAATCTTAGTCTTGGTGCAATGTGGTTTCAACCGTCCAACACAATTAACAGTGAAGTAGGGTATCATAATTTTGATGCTCAATAATTGTTAGTACCTGTTAGAAATTGAGGTTTCTGGTTCTCAGAATATACTCCCTGTCCATGCCGGAGCCACAATCCTAGTCAGGGTAAGTCAGATACACAACCTAAATTAACCTGTGCTCTCCTGGCACAGAGCAGTCAGGCTTAACTTAAGAGGCAATGTGTAAAGTGGTTGTGCAGCACTTATATTACAGTAAAACAGTGATAACACCACAACAATACTAGTAAATCAAGGCCAAAATTACAATAATCCAATAGGTAGACCTTGAGATGTGAATTTCGTTGCGTGCACTGCATCACCAAATGCGATGCAGTGCACGCAACAAAATTCATTTCATTTATTTATATGTTTACTTACCTGTAAAACTCAGTAATCCATACATTACTACCCCCCACCCTGCCCCTCCCCACGTCACCGCCCTGCAGGTCATCCGACTACCGACCGCGGCTGGTTACTGGGGGTTGGGCTAGAACTGGGTAAATCCAAAGTTCCAGGATGACCGCGATGGAGGGAGACCAGCTACAGGACCCATAACAGAGCCCTCTGAAAACGTTCCCTGGATGGAGCAAGTGAGGGCGTAGAAGACTCGATGCGTCACTTCTTGTTCACGCAGTCGAGTCGATGAGCTGAAGTCGTGCCTTGCGGCAGTGTCTATTGATCAGTGCTGTGCCATCGCCGAGCCTTGCAGTCTGGACCTTAGGTCGGTGCTGCACCATTGTCAAACCTCACAGTTAGGTCAATGTCGATTCCTCATCGAGCCACCCAGGGATATCATTGGATCAGCAGTGCGTCAGGGTTGTATAGCACTATCTTGGTTCCGATCAGCGCAGTGGTGACACCTCAGGCAAGAGTAGGATTCACAGATGGCTGGTCCAGCAGCACCAGTGGAATTGCAAGAAGTCATTTATAATCCTGAGGCTTTTGAGAATGTGAGGCAAGTCAGCAAGCCCTTGGAGAAACTTGGGATCAAGGAAGTAGATAGCATGTCTAGTTCCTCTCACTCCCTGGTAAGAAGTAGCAGGCAACAGGCCAACAGCGCAGACCAGGTAGCAAAGTGGCAGTCCCTCAGACAGCACTGCAATCAGCAGGCAGCAGGTCAAAACAGAAACACAGTTAGCAAAGTAGAAGTTCACCAGCAACTCAGCAGCTCTTCTTCCAGAAAGAATGTACTTGATTCCAGCAAAGTTCTGATTTGGCGGTGTCAGGGGTCCAGTACTTGTACCCAAACGTGTCTGTGAAGTAGGGGAAGTAGGAAGCTGGCTCTGTATATACTATACCAAATAAGTTACATTGTGCACAGTGGATCCCCAGAGGCTTACAGAGGCTTAAGTAGATAATACTAAAAGCTCTAATTGTGGTAGTGTGGTCGAGGAGTTAGGCTGTTCAGAGGGCTGTGTTAAGCATTTGTTGCACACACTCAGGCACAAAATGATTACACAGACTGAAACCAAGACCAAGTTTGTATAATGAGTTATTACTTTGTTATTTTATTTTGGAACCAAGAGGAAGTCAGTTGCAGCTAAGTAAAGATTTTAAGAATAGGAACACTTTTCAAATGCAGAAGGTATTGTTTTGTAAAGGCAGTCAAATACTTTACAGTGGTATAAAAATACTTTGGGAATGTCGATGAAACAGAAGCAAACTTAGCAAATGTAAATGATAGACATTTAGTATAATAGGCAGAAATGCAATGCAATCCTATGGAATGAAAACAGTTATATACATTTACAGGTAAGTATTCGACTAACATGTTTAATCTTTGGAAGTTAGAACTAACACTGAGCAAGGGTCATATCAAGATAGGTACTGCACCACCAGCGGCACTGGGGCGGCTCGGTGCAGAATGTTAATCACTGGACACTGGTGGCACCTATAAGAAGTGCAGTTTGGGGGTAGGTCCCTCCGTTTTCAGGCCCCAGGGGTTAAAGCAAGCACGGGAGGGCCACAAGGTAGCACCAACCTTACAGCACCAGCGGCACAGGGGCGGCCAGGTGCTGGGTGCAAATCAGCCATGGGTGCCAAATGCTGGAATCTCTGGCACACAAAGAGGCTGCAGGCTCGGACCAGGAGGCTGGATGAAGATGACCACAGGCAGGGCAGGTAGGTTGAGATGTCAAGGGAGGGCTGGGCATCGTCGACTGGGCTCCACATAGTCAGGAACAGAGGATGCAGGGGTGGCCTTTGGTGTCAAATTTTCTTTACCAGAGTCGGTCGCGATCAGGGAGACCCTTCAAGATGAGGCTGCAGGCGACTTCATGGAGTCCAGGAGAGGTCAACCAATGATGGATTTGAAGTCAGGATCACTGGAGAAAATTTGCTGGACAGGTGAGCCACTCAGACTTGGGCTGTGGGGGTCGGGTTCAAAGTGGGCCAGAGTCCTTGATGTTGTAGGTTTCTGGACAGGGCCGCTGTCCTTGAGAGATCTGGTCTTTGTTGAAGAGTGGCAGTCTTGCTGGGGTTCTTGGAAGTCGCTGGCCATAGGCCAGGCATTGTCATCTCTTTAAGCTAGAGACAGGCCAGTAGGGTTGGTGCCAAGTCAGTTGCCGTCTTCAAGCTTTGTTGTATGGCGTCTTCTTCATCATTCTTCCCCATAGGTAGCAGGAATCTGTGGATCAAGGTTCAGGTGGGGCCTCTAAATACTGAATTTAGGGGCACTGCATGTACTGTCAGCTGGTAGCCAATGGGCTACTTGACTTTTAGGGTCACTACACCCTTAGTATGACCCGTCACTTTAGGGAGTGGGTATCCCCTAACCTGAATGGCTAGAGTCCTTCCATTCAACATGGAGGATTTTCTAAGGAGGGGTCACCTTGGTCTAGGGCACCTTAGGAGTGGTCCTGGAAGAGGAGGGCCACACCTTTCCTGATTACTAATTTTGCCGCTGACTAAACTGCCAAAAGGTGGGACTTGGTCATAAGGCGGGCATCTCCACTAGCTGGACAGGCTCTAGTCAACATAACAAAGGGCAGGATGAATTTGAGGCTCACCACCCTGAATGCTGTTTCTGCCTAGAGGTAGGTGTGAACCACTTCCACCTCAACCAGGCCTTGTTCCTGACCCACAAAAGCACCAGGGCTCCCCCATGAGGGGGTCAGAAATATGTCTGTGTTTGGCAAGCTGGTGCATACCAGTCAGCTGATCACGATGGAGTTGGTCATTTTTCAGGGGGCATCTCACCCGCATGAGAGGAGCACCAGAATTGGAGGGACCTGCCTCACTCATTGCTCTCAAGAGAACTGGAGCCATGCCCTTTCTCTAACCCAGTTGTCTAAGAGAGCTAGGTTAGAGAAGTTTCAAATGCATATGTCCGGCTGACCATCGCCAGCCGGCTGGCCCTTCCTGCCAAGAGAGGGCATTCAGCACCGGGTATCTGCAAAGCTGTGACTGCTCATAAAGGGATATGGGCTACAAGGGACAGTGAACCACCATCATTATAGTGTGCATGTAGAACTGCCATCAATTTGTTGACAGGTATGGGGATAAACAGGATGTACAGAACTGCCCCTAAAGCAGGATATAAAACGGGCTGAAAAGAATAATACAATTTACAGGGGTAATGGAATGGATAAAATAATATAAAGTGTTCTTGACATAGATATAGTGAAGGGACAGACTAAGTTAACCATTACATGTAGTTTGCTTATACGAGCATCTTTGGGGCAGTGGGCACCCAGAGAGACTTTTCCTTGAAGAGTGGCAGCACAGTGGCCCATTCATGCCTTACTTGGGCAGAGCCTCTTCTGTGTACCTCGGCCCTCCTTCTGTGCAGACTCCTCTCCGTGCTGCCCTCCAACTTGGGCACTTTGCATGAGGGCATGCACCGCTGACTGAGTCCAGATGCGGGAGCTAAGGTGCATAGTCAGGAGCCCGAGTAGTCAGAAAGCATGGTGCAAGGCTAGAAGCTGTAGGCAGGCAGAGCTCCACAAGGCTGGATACCTTTACCATGAAGTCCTACTGAACCATTTTTCAGCACATCAAAAAGCTCTTAACAGGACAAACACGGTTGTCTTGCCTGCCTTGGGTGCAACAACTGTGGGCAAGCCTCAGCACCTTTTCCGGATCTCCATGAGCTGTAAAAAATAACTAAGTCCCAACTTTTCTCTTTTTGATGGAAAGTTACCTCTGGCCAGTCCTGCAGCCCCTGGCTCTTCAAAGCAGACTTCCAGGCATCAAGTCTTCCTCCAGCCAGGTCTTCTGCAGGATCTAGACCTCTGTGGTCAGCTGGGCCCCTTGGAGCCAGTATTCCTTACGCTTTTTCTGTTCCTGAAGCAGGCAATCAGGAGGCCAACCACTTAACCCTTGGTGAGCAATTCTAGTCCGTGGATGCCAACAGGATTACGAAGTCATTGAGTCCATGAGTGAGTAATTTATTTATGTGAGAACTAGGAATTCTTCTTCCAGCAGGGCGGCCTTCTTCAGACAGAGACTTCCCAGGATGAGGGAATGTTCAAAGGAGGTTGTAGTTAAGGTACCAGATTTATTGTGTGCAGTGACTTGTCTAATTGTGTGATCCAATCCTAACTGTTTTCTCACAGTCCCCACCTCCTTTTCCAGGACCACCTCTATTCCTTATTGTACAATTACCAGGAGCCCCTGTTTAAATATGGCAAAACCCTTCAGCCACCAGGTAGTCCTGTCTTTAGCTCCTTAGTCACATCCCTATTTGACAGTATCTTAACTATTCTCTCCTCTACTTTGACTTAAGGCTGGCTGTCTGAGAGGGTCCTGTGAAAGAATAAGACTTCTCTGGCATCTCAATGTGAAACAAGGTAGACTTATAGCTGCCCTAGCTTCCAAATAGCTAATCCCTGCTAAATGATCAGCAATTAATATGCATTTGCTCTTTTTAGGCTCAGAGGCAGACTATATTGCTTACAGCGAGAGTCATTAAATCTCCCAGCCAAAATGTTCATTTCATTTCTGGAGGGGGCTGAGTGGCAAAACTGGATTTAGGGCACTTTTGTCTCAGGCAGAGAGAAGTAAAGAGACAGTTTTACTCAAATGATCAAAACGCTGATTTCACCGTTAATCAGATTTTTAAAATTAAGTAGCAAATGTATTTGAAGCATTTTTCTTGCATTTACCCAGGAGAAGATAGAAATGAATGATGATTATCCCATCTAGGCCTGTTCATGGAAAAGTCTAACAAAGCCTACATACTAAATTAGCTTCTTGAGTTTACATTTCTGTATGTAGTGTGCCCTATTTATATATATATTAGCGCCATGCCCTGGGTGCTTACAAAATATCATTTAGGGGTGACTTACGAATATATAAATATAGATTTTTCCTATGTTTCTATGTTGCAAAAAACTCTTTTCCTAGACCTATGTCAATATACTGTATTTAAACTGAAGCCCAGTCAGAGCACGGCGGTGATCCTGGCGGACAATTAGTTTTATCATACATGTGGGTGGTATAAAAACACATTGCAGCCAACAGTTGACAGCTAACTTCCATGTCATTGGTGCCTTTTCTGTGCTATGTAGAATAGTGTTATCGGTCAGTTAAATTTACCAAATGAATTAAACCAATTTTATCAATACTATCTTGGGGCCAGAGCACAAACATGGTGGCACTGATTAGCAGCGTCATAATGCAGAGAGTTTTAGTACCAGTAAAACACAGGGTCCAGAAAATGGTGAAAAATCTGGGGTGACCATGCGGAAAATTCTAATTTACTGCAGTCTTAGAGACCAATGCTTCATTCAAAGTCTTACATTTAAAAAAGTCACAGTTGACTTTAGAACCACAAATCCCATCTGTTGATCTGGTATACTTGGGAGTCAGAGAATATGCATTTCTATAGGCAGGAGTTTATTATGTGTTCTCAAATTTTCTATAAAAACTAGAGGTATATGTTGATCAGAAAAGCTGATGATTAAAATACAAGGGTTTTATATTGACTATCCATCCAACCTTTGTCAGTTGGATTTGGTTTTATATCGCGGTGCATAATGCAAAGTTGAGGAAAATGAATTCAATTTTATGCAGGACCATGGATCATTGTTTAAAGGTCAACTCTTGGGAGGGTAAGTAACATACAGGATATGTTTCCAACACCATGGTTTGCTGCAGGGATAACAAATAGATGTGTTACATTCCTTTCTATACCATCGCTATCTACGTACAATGTTCATATCTGCTAATTTCCTCGCCTGCAAGCCATAGGTGAGACCCATAATTAAGAGACAAGGGCTATTAATAACTATAAACACCTGACAGTACAAGAGCAAAAAGTCCTTAGCAATTTCAATTTTCGCATTTGAAAGAGTGCTAAAATAGGTTAACGACCAGGCAGTTGCTACTAATGAAAGACAAGAAAGTTATTTTTGCTATTGCGTAGCCATGCCAAGTATATCTTGAAGTGGAAAATTGAATATTAGCTAAACATTTTCATGCACTCACCATATTAATTCTTCAAGCACACTGATTTCTTTTAATTTGATCGCTGGCTCGAGGAGGGTGTTCTGGTTATAAATTACCTTTAACAACATTAGTTTCAAAATTATACATCTTAATTACCTGTGGGGAATTCAAAGAACTTAACGCCCTTAACTATTTGTATGATGCAGTGGGTTTAAGCACAACATTGTGAACAATATTGAAACCTATGTTGCCTGGTTGACTTTCATTAGCAATTTTTTGTTAATTATGGGTGCACTTTTTATGTTGATCTTTTAAATGTTTTAGCTAAATAATTTATCTTCTCGAATTTATTGTGTCATGCTTATCATACTAATGGTCACCGTAATGTGGTTCTGGTCCTCCATGTGATCAGTAGTTTAGCTAAGATGACATGGGCCCTGATGACTGCTGTGGAGGTAGTAAAATGCAGCAATTATCAGGGCTCAAAGCGTACATGGCTCTTGGATCAAGTGCATGTGCACCGGTTGCACCAATGGTGGCTACAACCCCTGCATATGTGTCTTAATTTCAAGGTTTAAACACTGTATACGTTTTCCCAAATTTTTCTTAGAGTTTTTTTCATCATGGTTATTATGTTTAATTCTTTTCTATGCATGTCCCTAATCTTAGGAACCTCCTTGTACTTCAGACCTTCATCGCCTAATTTGAGATGTATTTACAAGTTTGGCCCTCTCAGTCCTGCTTCAGGTGCCAAGGCACCTCAAAGCCTGTGAGTGATCACTTTGGAGCTGTTTCATGATCCTCTTTTCTGCACTGCGCTGGTGCGGAAGATGTTTGCATTTTTTTTTGCAGATGTTTTTTTTTGCAGCTCCACCTCATACATTAACTTGAAAGATCTCAAGAGTCAGTGCATGTTTTGCTGACAGCAGAGCTCTGGAGATATATCATGATCCATTTGATCCAATACTCCACTCTGCGTGATGCAGAAAGAATCTGTGCACTTCTTTTTTCCCATTTTCAGCACATACATTAACTCTAGAAATCTCCAAATGAGTGCATGCGCTAGCAGACTATTGAGCTAGGGATCACAAGGCTATAATTGATCCAAGGATTACTGGCAAAAACCCAAGCACTAACTCATCTTTTTTACCGTTAATATATGCGCTTTCGAACGGAAAAAGAAACGCACATACATACCCCTTCTGCATTGGCACTGCACATGGAAAAACCCTGCTGTCTGCAATCCATGCACAAACGTGGAGATAATTTGAGCCAATATCTGCGCTGAAGATATGAAAACAAACACACGCACTAGTACAGCACATAAAACAGTACCCAGGAGCATAGCGTAGTCAGTTAGATTTGGGGTGAGTGTACTAGAGATTTCCAAACTATCACTGTCATTGAAATGGCAAAGTAGATGAAAATAGTATTTAATTTAAAAGATTTCTCTGTACCATATAAGAGCCATTCGATCCTTTGTTTATTCCGGGCCTGTTTTCTGTAAGAGGAAAGAGGAGGAGTGGGTGTATACATGCTCTACAAAGTTTCATAAAGTCGTGCGTCTGAGCTATGAATCGCTATAAAATTGGCGATTTCTTAAAATTCCTTAATTGCGATTCTCTAATTGAGAATCGCAATTAAGGAATACCTCCCCATCCATTCCTATGGGCCTAGAGGCCCATAGGAATGAATGGAAAGACATTCTTAATTTGCAATTCACCATTAGAAATTCGCAAATTAAGAATGCAATTTCAAGGGTGCAGTGGTGTCCCCAGGACACCCTGTTGCACCCCTGAAATCTGCTTAGAAGTACATTTTGCACACTCACGTGTGTGTAAAATGGAACTTAGAAAAATGCACTTTAGTGCATTTTTCAAAGTTTTCGCAAATTACCATGAAGGTCAGCTTCATGGTAATTTGCTCCCCTTATTTGCGAATTCGCAAATTTTTAGAGTTTGATGCATTGCATTTAAGGAATCCCAATTTGAGATTCCTTAAATGCAATCGCAATTTAAGAAATCGCAATTTTGCGATTTCTTAAATTGCGAAAAATAAAAAAATGTTAATGCATCCCAAAAATGGAAATTGCATTCGCAAACGGACGAATTTTGCGGTTCGCACCATTTGCGAATGCAATTTTCTTTGATGCATGTGCCCCTAAGGTATCTGCTCAGTGTTTCACTCTCTCTCACTTTTAAAGTATTTTGAATGCACACTTGTAAATGGGATTGATCTCAATGATCAAAATATATTTCCGTACAAATAAAAAACAACAGAGGTCGTTTCATTGACAAATCCTCAATTTAAACAATTTAAATATAGACTAAAGTCACTTCACAAAATGAGGTCCGAAAGGATTTTATTTCTGCAGTATCCGCTTGGGTTTGGAAAGTTGATTCTCTGGATGAAGCAGTGACCATGAAAGATTAATCCAAGAACCAGACTACTGTCTGAATACATAAGTGTATCTGTCACTTTAAGTCATGTCCTCTCATTCTCATTGAGCTAGTATTCGTTACCTAGTTTTTGGCCCAGTCCTCCTTCAAAATACTTTAGCCTCTGGAACTTCTTGCTAGTGCTGGAAACCCAAAAAGTAGTGGGCGCATTGGATAGGGGGACTTCGATTAATGAAATTTTTTTCAAATTAAAATATTGAAAATGGAAACTTTAAAATATTTATTCAGTAAGAAACTCATACTATGCATACCAAATTACTGTAGCATTTATTAGAAAGATAAAACGTGTCCAATAAATTTATGTCCACAATCGCAGTCTTCCCATTTTTAGATCAAGCCTGCAGGCAGTACATGCGCGCTGTTGCTTGAGACGATCTATTGCTCTTAAAACATAAAGTAAACATTAAAAGTAACTTTAAGCCCACCCATTGCTTACCATGAGTTGGCTGCTTCATCACTCTCATTTGCTGAACCCTCATTAGTCGGCGCATGCAGGCGTCACTGCCTCTTTGTGTGCGTTTATCATTTCGATGAAATATTGACCGTCCTAAATAATGCTTTTATTGGGGTCCTTCTACTGGGCACACTTTGGTGATGAAGTACTTTTTTTTTAATTCTTCTCCCATCATCGATGCTTCCTATCAGCTTACTCTGTTGCTGCTTGATTATTAGACTTACAACCACATGCACACCACCAAATATTGCGTACTCGTTTGTTTAGCGTCATTTATTTTTTAATTTGGACCAAGTGCATGTGCACCGGTTGCACCAATGGTGGATACGCCTCTGCATATAAGTCTTAAATGCAAGGTTTAAACACTGTATACGTTTTCCCAACTCTTTCCTAGAGTTTTTTTCATCATGGTTATTATGTGTAATTCTTTTCTATGCATGTTTCTAATCCTAGGAACCTCCTTGTACTTCAGACCGTCATCGCCTAATTTTAGATTTATTTACAATTTTGGCCCCCTTAGTCCTGCTCCAGGTGCCCAGGCACCTCAAAGCCTGTGAGTGACCTCTTCACTAGTTGGACTCCTACTTAGAATATAGGGGCATATTATCAAGGACCGGTGAAAAAATTATCGCTGTTTTATCGGCAGGAAACTGCCGATAAAACGGCGATAATGGGCTTGATAATACGCCCTTGTTAATTCCCATAGAAAGCCCATGTTAACATCAGAACATGGGCTTCTATGGGAATTCACAAGGGCGTATTATCAAGCCCATTATCGCCGTTTTATTGGCAGTTTCCTGCCGATAAAATAGCGATAATTTTAACAGCGGTCCTTGATAATATGCCCCATAGTTGGTTGAGGGCTGTGAGCGGCATTTAGACCTTTATTAGGCAAATTCTCTCTGTCTCCTTGCTTTAAAAGCATAAAAAGGCTCACATTGTTTTCATATGCGTGGGTCAGATCTTTTCATTACTACATCATTGATGACTATTCAGAAGTGTAGGGGCCCACAATGTAATATTTACCTTGATTAAATCAATAAATAGGTATATTTTCATGGTCTGAACTGTTTTAGGTCTGACATAAGTCAAGACCATTTGATTTTACTACAATTAATTGTGGAATATACTAGCATGGGCTTTCAGCCAGACATCTTCATCCATTGGTCAATTGGTATGTCATTGACATATTTCTTCTGACCAATGTAACATACAGTATGGTAAGTAGTTCACTTTACACTGTAAGTGATGGCATTCTGCTCTTTCACAACAAGCACATCTGCACACGACATAGTATCCTTGTGCGCCATTGACTACAATAACAAAATGCATTTTCAGACCTAAAAAATTATGTTTGCTTGTAGTCACTGTTTTTTTTTTGTTGGCAAGGGTCAGGCAGCTTCCCCAATAATTAAGGTTTTCAAAGAACATAGCAACTCAAAACAAGCAATCACAAAGCCAAAATGCTGGTAGCCAGTAAAGCCATTAATTTCTGTCAAGTGAAGGAAATAGGGAGCTCAAATGTAGAAGGTCATAGAACTGGACGCCTAAAGGATGCTAGATAAACCCAATATGTAGCAAAATCTTAAAATGCAACAGTTTAGACTATTACTGCATTAGCTATTGAATGTTTCAATGCATTCAACATGGCCGTTTTCTTTTTCCTAACATTTTCTTTCTTCGATTTCCTACATTTCGGTGACTTATTTCTCTAATTAAGCTTTTTTCTCTTTTTACTCAGACTTGGTATGATGCGTTTAGGTTTTTGTTTCAATATCTGTATTGTTTATTATTCGGTTTGTTATGCACAGCTCCTCAAATTGTTTTTGAAGCCTGCTTTGCTGTTCAGGCCTATGTACCAAAGGTCACCGAAGATTATCCTTATTAAAACTTTTCAGAATCTTCTGCTTCAGTGTCATGTGACCACACCCACGTCTCACAGCATGACTGTGGCTGATCTTTCCCTGTAGCCTGACAGTGAATGTTCATCACTTCCCTTCTGATAGCTGCCCTTCTTAGCGCCTAATGAGAGATGATCATATAATCTATTGCTTTCTGAGCCATTTATGACATTTGTCATCTCTACCTTTGTACATAGGGTGTACTCAACATCTTTAAGTCCTTCAGTGGGTGTTTTGTGGGGTTGCCAACAGTAGCTGGGATTCAGAGAGCTTCAAGGAGAATGTTATCCAATTGACTCACTATCAGTGGCCGCCCATGCAGGTAAGCGCGGCGGGAGTTGGAAGTGACAAACAACGGAACAGTGAAAATAACTAAATAAATAAATAAAGCTACTTACCTTGCGCTCGTCACATCGCTGAGCCGGTGATGCGGCGAGCACAAGGAAAATATTTATTTATTTTGTTTATTTTTATTATTACGCCATTTGTCACTTACACCCCCTACCCCAGCCCAGCCCCGCCCCACCACCCTTACCTGCACGGGCCACCACTGCTCATTATCTGAGCGAAGCATCTGTTCGAATAGGAGTTTCTACAAATGCTCACTTTACACTTAACAATGTAACCATTACACTGACAAATTACACTCAGCAAGGAGGTGAACACTTGCACAAGGGTCAAATCAGTTCTATAAAGCACTCTATACTGATGAATAAACACATCCTAGTGAGAAGACATGCTATTTGCATACCATTTGCTTCAAAGCATTCAATTTTCAGAAATATTGTTTTTATTTACTCAATATTTGAGGCAGTCGACTTTCGCTCTCAGAATATATTATTATATATAACAAATAGCCTTGTTTCTCGAGTGTCTTGAACTCTTCTCATCACCTGAGACACAATCAGCATTCACAGAATGTGAGATTTAGCTTAAATAACACTTTACATACTCTGAAAATGTATTTCTCAGATTTCCGTTGTGGATCATCTTTTCATCCTTCTGAGGGGGGGTGCTGGGTGACTGCCGCATCTGATCCTGCAGCACTCTGTGATTAGAATCATCCAATTAGTGCTCACGCGCACTGGTGGAGACGCCTCAGGCGCCATTTCCTGGGACTCCAACAGTTTTGTGCTGATGCAATGTGAAAGTCTCCGCTCAAGCAGGTTCATATACTGAAGGGAAAAGTTTATGCCGAACCAAAGTTAAGAAGCGTGTTTTGAGCTTGATGTTAGCTGGCACTGGAGCTGCTCTTACTGGGGAGAAGAGGTGGGCGCGGGAGCGGTGGAGGAGGGGTGTAACAGGGGTATAACAGGGACAACGCGGATTCAAAAATAATTTACAAAAGAGGCGGGGGAGGGGCAAACAAATACAAAATTAAACGTACCTGCTGCCCTCCAGCATCGTGTCGCGCTCTTCTGCTCCTCTCTGCCGCTGTCGGCAGGCTCAGGCTCTCACATTAGAGCAGCGTCAGGATTGGCCTGGGCGCCAATGATGTGCGCTCCAGGACAGACTGCTCTCACCAGCAATGCAGCTGGGGCCGGAGAGGGGTTACTGCACATGTGGTTTTCGGCCAGCCGGAGACCTCCAGCCAAAAAAACACATGAGCAGTGTAGGTAGAGCCCACCACTCCCCCTCCTGCCTATCATAACACTCGGCCCGCTCGAAGCTAAACAAACCCATCGTACAACAGGTTTTAAACCCGTTTTATTATCGTCTTATTTTTACAATTTTTTAAGTGCTGGCAGGAGGGGCGATGCTCCTCCACCATAGCCGAGCAGCTGCCGCTGGTTCTAATGCATGCTGCATGCCTGTGTTTAGTTTAACTCACAGCAGTAGAAGGTCTGAGGGACGCGTGTAATCCTGCTTAGTAACCCAAGCAAAGATGCTGTGTGTGTTACTTTGAAGGAAATAATGCCCGCCAGTCAATAGTCAAGGGTACGGATTTAATTCACGGTGCACTATGGGAAATCTTGCTTCTTCTCTTAAAATATCTGGGCACGGGAAGAAAGATAATGCACAGAGCTAGAAGAGGGACATCCTTATCACTGGAGGATATGCTATGCTTTGAGAGCTTTTAATTTATGCAGAAGTAGAAAGTAATGCTTCTGCAATGGGGGGTAAGTGCAGGTTACCCATAGCATGGGGCACAGGTACTAATGACACCAGCACAGTGTGAGGACCCCGTTAGGACGCACCCACCCCATCACTCGTCATACAGCCCAGGTAATGCGCTGAGTTAGAAACTGAGGCACAGAAAACAGGGCTTCACTGTGGCATTATTCTGAAGAAACAGTAATGAATGCGGTGGATGCATGATTCATCCACAAGCCTGCTAATTATCTGATAAAAAAGAAGCCCGGCCAAAATTTCTATAATCAATAAATTTTCTCCATTAAAATTATTGCAGTGTCCTTTAATTCATTAGCAACAATAGAGTGCTCAAGAAATAGTGATCACACAGTTAGCAAACGTGAAAGAGTGATGTGTGTATGCAAATACAGCAAAGCACTCATGACTGGAGAGGATTCATGGGAAGATGTGGTCTTTTGACACATATTGCATTTTATTCAACGGTGTTTTGACCTCAGATGGATTCAGAGGTCATCATCAGGGCTATTGGTCGCGTTGAGAACACAAGCTGAATTTGAATGAGGCAGGCTGTTATTGATTCAAAGATTACGACAAGAGAGTTGGACGGCATTTAAAAATCAGTAGGAAAATACGTGACTTACCGCAGGTCCGTTGGTGTCGAGTTAGGTTAATTATTGTGATCCATAATCATTGATTAGGAATGGACTAGAGAAAAAGATACAATAAAAAAATACTCACACAGTCAGTCTACAGCCACCGAGCTCCAACAAAGAGC
Organism: Lissotriton helveticus; assembly: GCF_964261635.1. Taxonomy (NCBI): domain Eukaryota; kingdom Metazoa; phylum Chordata; class Amphibia; order Caudata; family Salamandridae; genus Lissotriton; species Lissotriton helveticus. Next base: position 994,182,831 of record NC_136059.1, on the reverse strand, counting down.
AGAGTAACCAACAGTTGCGCGGGCGTCCATCGTCAAGGAGTATGAAGGAGAGCGACGTTTAGGGGCCATTTTCTACACCTGAGTTAATTGCTGATGGTTCCTGATTGACATATTGAATATCCCTTGTGTTTGTTTATTGCTGGAGGTCGAAAGTTTTTTTGTATTCACATGACAAACAGTATTTATTGAATTGAGGCTCAGCAAATCAGCTCTGCTGGTCAATATGGAAATGGTTGCAGTCCTTTGTTGCAGTAAAATATTGATTACAAATGTTCTTAATATTTTGCCTGCAGGAAGCAATGGAATTGGTTCTCAACCTTTTTGAATGGATGTCTGTTTAACTATATTTTTTATTGGCAAACATTCAACATGAGATATGAATCATGCAGACCGATCAATTCTTCCAGCCTGATCAATATGATTGGACAGGAATTGGCCACGATTAGGATGTGATAGCAACTGAGTCAGGCGATGAATAGAGTTTGTCAAAAAATTCAAAATGGCTGATTACGGGTCACTATAGGCATGCACAGCTCGTTCATCATCCACAAACAACAGTGCTCTGACAAGCGTGCATTTAATAATCAAACACTTGATATGAAATATCTATAATTATATATTACAGTAGCTAATTAGCATAAAGAGAATGATGGCCTTCTAATCAACCATGTTATTCTGTTGCCCGAGTAGTATTGCGCATCAGAGATAAATACGTTGCTTCATCACAGACAGATCTGAATGGATTAAAATGATTTGTGTGAGTATTTCTGAAGGGATGCATTCAACTATTGTATGCATGAGAGTCATTTTCCATTGGAGCTATGATAAATGCTGTTATTTGCCAATGAAGAATCCAGGTCCTACTGCTGCTGTGGAATGTGCAATCCTACATCGCATGAGAAAAATCGCATGTCAAAACAACGCGGTCATTACTACGACCACATTGTTACATCGCTGCTTTTGACACCGTGGACCATCAGGTGCTTCTCCAACGGCTGTCAGGGGTGGGGGTCACGGGTCTGGCCCTCAAATGGTTCGCTTCCTTTTTGGAAGATCGTTCATTTGAGGTGTGGGAAGGCCATGAAAAATCATCTTCAACCCCTCTCCAGTGTGGTGTGCCACAGGGCTCTTCATTGAGCCCTACCTTATTCAACGTTTACATGGCCCCCCTGGAGAGTGTGGTACTGCCGCTGGGTATTAAAATCATCAGTTATGCTGATGATACTCAGCTGGTGGTAGGCCTCTCCCAGTCGGCGCACCATCCCGACCGGCTGCACACGTGTCTCGAGAAGATCTACACGTGGATGTGCACCTCAGCCCTAAAGTTAAATGGCTCCAAGACGGAACTGATGCTGCTGGGGAACTCCTCTCCATCTCTGTCCCCCAGCAGCTGGCCAGACTGTCTGGGACCGGTACCCCCCCCCAAACAGGAGATCAAGAGCTTGGGGGTATGGCTGGAGCAGGACCTATCGTTTAAAACTCATGCCAAAAAGACTGCTGGCGTGTGCTTTGGCCTGCTCCGCGCAGCTCAGAAGATTCTGCCCCTGCTCCCAGTGACCACCCGAAGGCTTCTCATCCAGGGACTTATCATCTCGCGGCTGGACTTCAGCAATGCGTTATTCCTGGGTGCACCCGAATCTACCCTGAATAAACTGCAGCAAGTGCAGAACGCGGCGGCCAGGCTTTTGACGGGTCTTCCCAGGCGTCAATCTGCTCGCCCGGCGTTGAGGGCATTGCACTGGCTCCCTGTGAGGGACAGGGTGAAATTCAAGTCACTTTGTATCGCTCACAAAGTTCTGCACGGGGTAGGCCCACCTATTCTGGAGGAGATGGTCCAGCCTTACAAGGCCCCTCGCTCTCTTCGCTCTGACCATCAACATCTCCTTCAGGTTGGCAGGGTGAAAAAGGCAAGAACGGGTGGCAGAAGGTTTTCAATAAATGTGGCCTCTTTGTGGAACTCGTTGCCCCTACAACTGCGCTCGGAAGCTAGCCTTCTTCGGTTTCGAAAACTTTTAAAAACTTTTTTGTTTTCTGTTTAATCCCTTCATTCTCTAGTAGTGTTATGTTCTGGTAAGCGCTGGGATGCCTATAGGTAACCAGGCGCTATACAAAACTCAGAATAATAATAATAATACCATTACAACGCAAGTCATTATAACGACTTGCTGAAGGGGGCGCTGGATGTTGGAATAGTATAATTTACTATTCCAACTCCAGTCTGTGCAACAGTAGGGAAGGTGTTGGATTTTAAATCCAACCCCTTCTGCCCCCTGCAACAAGTTGTTGTAACGACTTGCGTTGTAATGGTTTGCGATGTAACAACACGGTCATTGTAACGACCACGTTGTAATGGCATGGGATGTATCGCATGCGATGATGTATCGGATTCCTCCCGCTGCTGTGGCAATTACGCCATATTACAGAAACAGTACCCAAGGCTCCCATGATCTGAGGCAATTCATGTAGGAGTTTTACCTTCTCATAAGTGTACCACAAGATGTTTTGTGTAAGATGAGGACCGGAACACAATTCTTTCAGTTTCTTTGTGAATGGGTCTGCAACTGATGTACTAGTAGATCGCATCACAAATTTTAGTCTCAGGAGCTAGCAACTTGTCAGCATAATTTTCATTAATTAGCCAGGTTGCACTTTGCGACTACTTATGGTGGGTTGCAAATTCAGGGATGGTGTTTGTGAGAAATGTGGCTGTAGGTTGACTGGGATGTGAGTCTTGGTCAAACAGTAGCCACAATCCTTGTCAGTATTAGGCACAAACAAACCACAAATTAATGCGTGGTTACCCCTCAGTTAGCTCAGCAAGAGCAGTCAGGTGTAACTTTGAGGAAATATGTAAAGTATTTGTTCAAAACTTCAAACAGTAACACAGTGGTAAAACACCACACAAAAAAGTGCCACACCAAGTAAAAAAATGGTGCTTAATTTAATAAATACAATAAGACCAAAACAACAAACATCCAATCAGTAGAATCGGATTTATGAATTTTCAAAGAATAAAGTGTAAAATTGTGCCTAAAAGCACAAAGCGCCAATTGTGGCTATTGTTTATGCTCCACTGGGTCAAATTCAAACTCCAGCTGAAGGTTTACCTTCTCAAATTTTGTGTCAATAGTCCCATTCACTTTGGGGAGGGCTGCAAGGAGAGCGTCACGGGAGGCTGTTGGCGTGGCATGAAGAACTGGCTGAGTGTTGTGGACGGGCAGTCTGCAGCTTTGCGTTGGCGGTCCTGCCTGAGTGGTCAATGCTGCAATGTGAAGAGACAGGCTTGCGGTGCTTTGCCCTGATTTTCAGTGTGAGCGGTGAGGTTTTAGGGCAAATGGGGTCGCAAAGAGCTCAAAAGTTTGATTTAAGCTTGCTGAGTCACACCAAGGGATCAGGAACTGAGGGACACTACATAGGGCTCAGAAACTCACTGCAGCTGGTTTCAAGAGCTGTTTGGGGAGCCTTTTATGTCCCTGAGGCTCAGATCAGGAGGCCATCAGACTAGTCCTTGGAGTCACTCTGGAGTCCTGGGTTCAAGATGAGGTTGCAGGTACAGTTCTTCCATCCCAGGCAGGAGACAGTAGGTAGCAGGTCAGCACAACAGGGCAGTAGCTCCTTCAGAATAGCAGTCCAACAGAGTGGCAATCTTTTCGTCAGCACATCAGTCCTTCCTGGCAGAGTATACACAGGTCCAGAAGTGCACTGAATAGTTGATATCTGAGGTGCAGTATTTACACACAGTTGTGCCTTTGACGTGGGAGAAGCTTCTAGAGGCATGATTTTTTTTTAATTATTTGTTATTGAAATCCATATATTACATAAATTAGCATCTTAATATTCATACATCCAAATATCAAAATGCATACACCAAAATTCATCAATATCATCAGATTTGCAGGAATTAAAAATTTAACATAAACACTTAATCAAGAATTTATCAAGTTCATAAATCAGCTGCAGCATTTCAAGTCCAATAGCTAGGAATACCTATTGCCCTAAAATGTTGTAAATTGCCCCCTAGTCCCATCAATTTTCAACTTATTCTCAGATCTTTCGTTCTTTAAAACATAAACCCAGTAAGAATACGTATCAAAAGTATAACATGATCCAAAATAGTTCACTTAAAACAAAAAAAAGACCTTATAAGTAAAGTATAGTGCTACTGCCTTCCCCCCTAAAAAAATCCACCAATTCTATTGAGTAAGGGATCCCCATTACAGAACTCTGCCCAAATCTTGCCAAACTTCTTAAGCCCACCCATTCGTAAGGCATATGCTCGTTCACTTTTTTGACCTGTTCCATTTTCCAGATCCATTTATATTTTGATGGTATTAGATCTGATCGCCACCTTTGAAGTAAAAGTGACCTGGCAACTGCCATTCCAATATAAAGAAGTTTGATCATTTTATCAGGTAGGCTGAGATCTGGGTCATAACCAAGAACTATCAGCAAGGCATTGGGATCACTTGCTAATATACGTTCTGATGTTAAATAATCAAAAATGTCAATCCAAAATTTCTGGATCAGGGAACACTGTGAAATTATGTGTGTTCAATTGGCAGAGGGATAGTTGTGGCACCGAAAACACTGCCCTGATTGATTTGGATAGGCCTTAGCTATAAAACTTGGAGTTCTGTACAGAAGCCACTTACAAAACATTAGCATCCTTTGCCAATTGGCCTCCCTGAGCGTGCTAAAATTGAAATTATTTATTGTAGACCAAACATTTGCATTGATTTCCAACTCCTCATATTTTTCCCATTTAATTATTGCCTTAGTTTCCAGATCTATCCCCTTAACCGAGGCAAGACGTTTTTTCCAAAGCCCCGTTTTTTTTTAACCGTATCTTCTACTAAGTCATAGACTAGGCTTTTCTGATTGCTAAACTGGACCAAGTCCAGATAACTGAAGAACTTCTTTAGAACGTTATATGACCCAGGAGAAGAACATTGTTATGGGTTAAGCAAGATATTTCCTCAATATCAACCACCTGTGTCCGCAAAAAATCTGAGAGTTTCCGAAACCCTGCCTTAGTCCAATTTTGAATGATGGTAGATGAATCTTTAATTCCTACAGAGGAAATAAGACCTGCTATAGGAGTAGAACTATTAATTGCTGGGATAGAGTATCTTTTGTAAAAAGTCTGCCGTTTATGGTAAAACCAATGTAGACACTTATACCGTACTAACTTAGGAGACCTGAAAATTGATAGTGGGCAATGAATCTGATTCTCTTTACAAATTAAATTCATAACATTGTTTACAAAGAAACCCGAATGTAATTCGAGCTTAAATCTAGACAAATATTGTGCAAAATATGCATAATACTAATCCTTCAAATTGGGGAGAGCTAGCCCGCCAATTGCCCGCTCCTCATTAGAGGCATGACTTTGAAGAACACAAATGTCCTGCCTTCCTGGCCCTGGCTCCAGACTAACTATAAGGGGTATGCAGCCCTTTGTGTGGAGATAGGACACAGCCTTTTCAAGTGTAGGTGGGGCTGGGCCCAGCTCCTTCCTCCCATCCTATCGGTGGTGGCCCATCCAGTAACACCTAAGCTCCCCATTGTGTGTGGCTGCCTAGGAGGAATCCACAAACCCAACTGCTAACTACACCCAGCCATGTGACTGAGAGCCAGGCTGTAGGCACAAAATGGCTAAAGCAAGAAAATGCCACTTTTCTAAAAGTGGCATTTTCAGAATTGCAACTTAAAATCTGACTTAACCATAAGTTAGGATTTTAAATTGTGATTTGAGAGACACCAAACATCATGGGTAGCCTCTTCCTATTTTAAAATTACACTTATAAATTGAAATAAGTTAAATCCAATGTTATCCTATGGGAGAGGTACGGAATGAATTGAAAAACGAATTTAGAGATTTACAAAACCAGGACATGTTAAGCATAAAAGTAAATGTTCAAAGTTTTACATACATCACCGGCTGCCCTCAGAGCTATGCAGGGTCTACACGAGGGGGGACTTATCTGTATTAAAAGGAAGGGTTGGGCCTGGCAAAAGGTATATTTTGCCTGGTTGTCATGACAGTTTAAATCTACAATGCACACATACTGCACACACCGGCTCAGCAATGGCAGGCCTGAGGCATGTTTAAAGGACTACTTAAGTGGGTAGCACAATCAGTGCTACAGGCCCTCTAGCAGCATTTAATTTACAGGCCCTGGGCACAGGTAGGGCAAATGAAATATGCCAATTGGGTATAAGGCAATCTAATATGCTTGAAGGATGGAGTACAAGAACTTCAGCACTGGTTAGCAGTGGTAAAGTTCACAAAGTCCTAAGGCCAACAAAAATGAATTCAGCCAAAGAAATTGAAAAAGGAAGGCAGCAGTCAGAAGCAGACCTCACTCTCTGAAGTGCACAGTGGGATCAATTAGCGCATAGCCATTTTACGCAGGAAGTCCCACATTTAGACATTGAGCTTGGAACTATCCATCTCATAAACTGTGCCAAGGCACGAAAACAAGCAAAAAAAGAACCTAGTAGTAAAAAATTGTCTTTGTGCGTGATTTAAAATGCACAAGATTTCCTATGCAGTCCAATCAGCGGCTATATTATGACCTTTCCAAACCTCTTCAATTAGCATTATTAATGTAAAGGGTACATTCAATTCATCCTATCAGTGAAGAGGTCATCACTTGTAACCACAGCAACTCTTGAGAATAAACTCCATTAGATTTACAATGCCTCGTGTCCTGAACATAAAAAAGAACTGAGAGACAGGTCACGATCTGAGTACTTGGGCTCAAGTTCTGCACTATCCCGTTTTAGGTGAATACATGAATATTGGTAAATACATTCACTTCAATTTGCTGCACTGCAACATCCAGCTGTGGCTCCTGTTTATTTTAAGAGCACACAGCATGCTCCCTACCTGTAGTAAACAGCCGATGTTGGATTTTCTCAATTCTTGCCTTTTGTGACCACCTTAATTTGGCTTATCTTGACAAGGTGGGTTGGTTTATTGAGGCAAAGGGATGATGGATGTTGTGGAAGACCACCTGGATAAGAGTGGTGCTGGTGGCCAAGGACCTCCTAGGAGGAGGAAACAACAATCCATATTTGTAGAGGATATGGCACTGTCAGTGCGAGGGTGTTCAGGGTTCTAGCCAATATAACCTTCTGCCTCCTGTGGGGCCCTTTGTGCACTGTAAAAGGGTGTTTTCTGGCCTGTTGCAACTATTTTGCAACTATTTTGAACCACCACCACTAAGGGCCCGATTACGAGTTTGGAGGTCTACGGACCGACCGCCCTATTACGACTAGGGTGGTTGGACCACCATTTCCCCACCACAGCCAACAGAGAACCACCATTCCATGGCGGTGTTGCGGCAGTCAGGAGGCTGCAATGGTCCTTCCAAGCATAGTATGAGTTTCCTCTCCACCTGCGGTGTGAGGGAGGTTCCTCCTCCATAAACACTGTTTATGCATCCCCCTGCCTTCTCGGCATGGGGATGCATACATGGGGGCACAACATGTGATCCCTTGTGTGCATACACCCCAGTTCCTGCATGGCATGGACTTTTCAGTTCATGCCGTGCAGGAACTGTTTTTGGGATTCCTATAGCGGTGCCCATTTTCTGAGGCACTGCTGTAGGAACATCAAAGACTAGCCCACCAAACAGGAGGAAACTCGGTGTCTGGCAGGCGGTCTGACCATGGCTTTGGCAGTGCGGTGGCGGGGTAGACTCTGCACTGCACTGCCAAAGTCGTAATCAGGCCCAGAGTCGTAATAAGACCACAGCCTTACTCCACCTAGTGGGAACCCCAATCAACCAGTAAAATATAAAAATAAGTATGCTACAGCTAACTAAGGTGGGAAAGGAGTGACTTGTTTACTTTCCTTCCATCTTCAAGTTCCAACCTGGCTAGTAAAGATATGTTAAATGATAGGGTTAGCAAACAACCAGTTTGTCATTACACATACATTCTGTCCTGTTTCAGCTGTAAAAATGCATTTTGGCATGATACAAGGACAGTCTGCGTAAGACAAATGGAACAAAGCCATAACAAGCAGTCCAGTTCACAGAGGAGATTTGTTGAAAAATACTTTTTTTTAAATCAAGCTGTATGTGCCTCTCGTCATTTGTGACATGGACTTGAAGGTAGCCCAGGTTGAAAAGAAAAATGCCAAAGGCAATAGGTTTTGCTTTTGCATAGTGCATGCACACAAAGGCACACACAACATGGGCACAAACTAAGACTCCTATTCGCATGCGCTTTCGTAATGTTCAACAGACATACGGACGCCATGCACGCAGACCAGCAAACATACAGGTACACATGCACACACATCAGCTAAACCCATACATCGAAGAACATAGACCAAAAGTAAGAAATAACTCTTCACTACAGGCACAGCGTGATGTACATCTGAGGATAGCAGGATGATGTGAAGTATGGTGACAAGGTGATGTGTATTATGGTGGTAAAGTTGATGTACAGAGAGGAAGCTGAAGATGAGCTAACTCAGGGGAGTTCTGACTGATGTGTCTCAGGGGAGCACTGGGTGATGTGTCTCAGGGGAGCATAAGGTCATGTGCGATAGCAATTGTGATGTGTAGCCGGAGAGCGCTGAGCATTGTGCATCAAAAGAACATAAAATAAAGTACAATTAAGGAGCGTGGGGCTGGATGCATAAGGTTGGCACAGGATAAAACAGAGCAAAGTCATGTGAAATGTGGACTTCTAGTGCATTAGGGGTCAGGAAGCGGTAGAGGGACACAGGAGGATGTTGGAGGGGTCTCAAATTGACCATGAAATGTGTAAGCCGTCCACAGACCTATATTTTCCCTTTGCATTATCAAACTTTTATTCTAATGCCACTGAGGAATTTGCTAACGATCAGGAAGCTGTATGTGAGTGTATAGATACCATATTTAAAAGGGCTTGGTTTGTGCAGGCATCCATGTAGACAGAAGGGAACGCATGTACAACTCAAATGTAGGCACAGCTATATAGCGGCAACGGGTCTTTGTCATGGGCAACATCTTCAGATAGATTTTATTCCATCAGTATTTGACATGTTGGCATTAAACTCTTTTTATGACAGTAAAAGCAAATCTTGAAGTATCGGTATGCTTAGTTTCATTGATAAAAAGCCAGAATTTGCCTGAATGAGTTCCAATATGCACTTGGATGTATGGTAAATAAAAGTAACATATATTTCCTGTCCATGATGACTTTTTATGTCTATTGCTTTGAAGCATTCTCAGTGTTTGAAGCATCCGGCATTACATTTTGGAATAAAACGTTCCTGAAGTAACATTTTTACTATTGTTCGTGCTCCCTCAACGTATCTTCATTGTCAGTGCTTAAGACGTCATACAGACACAAAACATCCTATGCAATAAATAGCTGTAATGGGATGTGGGAGGGAACAGAGTCTCATTAGTCATGCAATGCATTTCTTGGCTCACGTGATTTTTGTGAAGACTGTATTTCTTTTTAATGGTGCATGAATGAATGTTTTGGATGCCACCAGATTGATACTGTGCAGGGGCGAAGTGCCAGTCCTGAAGCATGACATTGGCTGCTCCACCATTTGTAAAGCCAGCAATTTCACTTTCATCGCGAGTGAATGTTTATTCTTGTAGCTACAAGAGGATTGGAAGATGCATGCCTCAAGCGCTATTCATAAGGCCAAAACTAAACACTGCACCAGTAAATGTGGCTAAGAAAGGCAGCCATCAATAATTTATTGTCAAATACTCATTTTTGTACACTCTGTATCCAATCACCGTTTGTTGTATGCAGCTGAACTAACTCGTCCACGCTGTTGTTGAAACAGCTTAACATTCAGTGAAACACCATGTCACAACGTTCGAACAGAGCCATTCCACGTATAGGGCCAGATGAACGACCCACCAGTTTGCAACTCGCAAATCGCGTCAAATTTGCGACTCCCTATTTGCGACTCGTAATATTGGATGTACAACAGTGTCTCAGACCCTGTTTGCAATTCCTAATGGGGTCGCAAATTGCATGCCTCATTAATATTAATGAGGCAAGTGAAATTTGCATTTGCGACCCCATTAGGGGTCGCAAATTAGTGGCTGGCACTCACAGGGATGGTGGCCTGCTGGGGTCAGAAAACCACCATGTCTGTGGCTGCTTTTAAATAAAGCAGTTTTTTTTATAAATGCATCCGGGATGCATTTAAAAAAAGAAAAATGTAACTTTTCAGTTTCATTTTTTTAGGGCAGGCAGTGGTCCCTGGGACATGGGAAATGTTTTAATGGGCTATTTAGGTGGGTGGCACATTAAGTGCAGTAGGTCCACTGGCAGCATTTCATTTACAGGCCCTGGGAATATGGTATACCCTTTACTAGGGACTGATATGGAATTTAAATATGCCAATCAGGTGTAAGACAATTTAACCATGTTTTGGGGAGCAAACACAAGCACTTTAGCACTGGTTAACAGTAGTAAAGTGTACAGAGTCTTAAGGCCAACATGATATTTTGAATTGTCTGCTGTTTGGCACCAGTAGTGATATTATTTACTGGACTACCCCGAGCTTAAGCGTGTTCAGTTCTGCAGGCTACCCCTTTTAGCGACAGCACTGCAGCAGCACTTAACGATTCTTCATAATAATGATGTCATTCTAGTAGAGTAGGTCTGGCACTATTTAAAATTATTCTAATATCCCTCAATGTATTCATGAGAAATAAAAAGGGGGTCTGATATTCTCCAGATTGAGAATTCTTTAATCCATACTTATTTCATGAGTCTATCATAATGTATTAAAATAATCCACCTGCTCTTCAGTCTGATGTACTCCTTCCCCCTCTTTCCTTTCCCTTTAAAAGCAGCCATTTTGCAGCACAAGCATGTTACAAATAAGAAAGAAAGAAAGAAAGAAAGAAAGAAAGAAAGAAAGAAAGAAAGAAAGAAAGAAAGAAAGAAAGAAAAAGAAAGAACATATTTCTTGTCCGATGAGACTGGATTTTTGTGTAATAATTCACAAAAACGCTTTTATGCTATGTAGGTGTAGTCAACATGTGCATATTATGTAGTCTTCAGCCTGGATTAAGATAGTGATCATTCCCAGGGAAGTGACAGAGAGAAGGGTTAGAAATATACAATGCAAATGATTTAAACACTCACAGAGTCTTTGCTATTCACAAAACGTTTACAGTGCATTCCTCAAAACTATCTGCTTTTCTAACCGACAATGGTCACCAAAATGTTGCATTTTAACAGAATATGTCATTTTCATAGAAAGAGGAACAATAATAATTATGCTTTAAACATGTGAAAAACAGAATCCAACATTGGTTTCTAATGTCATTCATGGTATATACTATACTCGTTGCATTTTATATCCAAAAGTAGCATTCGAAAGACAAACATAAGTGTACTGCAAGGAGTTCATGGACTGACATTACGATGTGTACTTTCTGCATGTGCAAGAGTATATGTTAGTGGATACAAAAACACATGCAAACTACAACCACTATTCCCGACATAAATTATGCATATTATAGTAAGTTTTTTTGTCTATTGTTTAATAGCTGCACTTTTTTAACATTAGATGCAGATTGCTGTCATGCTAAACACATTAGTTTATTTATAATCTATGAAACCCCGTGTCTGTCTATATTAGACATTTCCAACTGTGAAAATGTTCAATAAGAATGGATTCACTGGAATTACACTTCTCTTTTACCATAGGTTTTTTATGTACTTTACTCATGATCATTTTCAATAGTAGCTCTTAAACACAAGAATAAAACAACTGACTTTATAGTTGTTCATATCACACTTCTAAGCACTTTAAATAATTGCCTCTATATTTACCCAAGTCAGTGGTGCTAATTTTACCAATTGCATGTCTACTGTTGCTCAGGTTAGAGTGAGAGTATTAAATCCAAACCCTTCAAAGTCCAGCGCTTTCACTGCTGTTGCTTAGGTTGGAGTGGGAAGGGGACAATACATATTACCCAGCAAAGTCCAACCGTTTCCTTATTGTTGCTTACATTGGATTGAGAATAGTAAATCTGGTCAATAACGGACTGGCGTTTCCCCAGGAGGCTGGAGGTGTGGGAGGCTGGTTTTGTTACTGTTGGACAGTTTTGTAGCAGTGCTGCAATATCGACCTCTAGAAACAAAATCAGCAGGACTCTCCAGCATAATGATTCATTTCTCACTCTTACTGCAGAGTGCCTTGTACACCCAGCAGTTTTGAGGCAAACATACAAGTGTCAAGATTGATGTCTCTGATGGTTCACCTTCCTGCCTGCTGGAGAGAGATCCGAGTTTTGTCTCTCGTTAATTTTGACTCATTTAATGTAGTCCAGAGGATTAATATGCCAGCTGCAAAGAACATGTCCCATACATAGCTTATATGCATAGCTCAGTGAGTTACTGCTTTTGTCACAGAAATCCATTATTTACTTACAATTCTTAACTTAAATTCGTAATAAATCTAGCACAAGAGCTGCATGTAATCTGCATGGTACAGATTTTTTTTCTATGGTTGAATGAAGCTTGCAGAGTTTTAATCCACTGAATTCCATGGAATTAGATCATAACTCTGCAATTCTGTGGATTTCCTAGAGCGGGCATAATTCTGCATGTTGCGCTGATTTTTAGTGCTAGGAGATTGTTCTGCGCTGTAAAATCGTCTTGAATGGCACCACACAGTGCACCAGTAGGAGCTGCTTCTTTCTGCCTGTCAATTGGATTTTCTACTCGAGCGGCAGAATTCTCATCACGAACGGTCGTGACCTGTCGTAAGCGTCCGTGCTGAGAACATTTCACTAGGAGGTATTCTAGCCCTGAAAATCACGAAAGGGGATGCAAATTCTCACTCGCCAACCTAACTTTTGTGAGCTGCATGCGAGAAATAACTCCACCATGAGGCACTTGGTGGAGGTTCTCAGGAACTACGTCATACTCATGTAAAGCAGAGTGGGCAAAACTCTGCAAACTCAACCGGCAGAGCAGCATTTTCCGCCCACCCCCAGTCTCATCCTAATGTTGCAAAAATGGGTTTGTTTGGGTAGAAATAAAAAAAAAATAGTAAATCCAACCACTGTGCTACATTTTGAATCCTGAGTTTGAGATTCTCCAGACCTAGCATTTAAAAAATGCCTACCAGTATGGATACTTGTAAATCCTACACTTGTATTCCCTTTTGTCTTATGTAATATTTTCCAAACACTGATTTGCACATGTATGATTCATTGTCTCTGTATATGTGCATAATGTAAAGTGCTCCAACTCCCTACACTGGTATGTATGAGAGGCACTATAAAACAAATGAAAAACATGTGAGGAGGGCTCTGGAGCGATGAGGGGCACTGTTGGAAAATGATGATGAAGGAATCATTGAAGGGACCCAACAATATTGTCATATCCTGGTGCACTGTAAGGTCATTTTTTACTGTGCTGTGAAACCTAATACAAATGAATATATATATATATATATATATATTTATATATATATATATATATATATATATATATATATATATATATATATATATATATATATATATATAATGAAATGTGTTGCAGAATGCAATTAATTTTCAAAGTTTTCTTGGAGTGAGAACACCCCGCCAATACTCCTTTTATAGTAGTTAGGCTTGTTTGCTGCTCTCGGTCGCTACACACCGTACGGAGGCTGATCTGACCAGATTTGCCAAGGTTGCTGTGAAGTCCCAGTCCGGCCCTCGATCCGGCCCCTCCAAAGTCCAACACATTCCCTATTGTTTCTTAGTTATGAGTGGCAGAAGTGGTTTAGACCTCTACACATCTAATTTTATTATTTTAGAATTTCTTTTAAAAAAAATAAGATTTATGTTGCATGATTACATTTTAAAATTTATTTTACCTTAATTTTTATTAAATTCTCTAATTTTAATTTTTAGACTAATATTTTCACTCAAACATTATTTTTTAACTGTAATAATAAACAGCAATTTTCACTATACTGTGTTTGTAATTATTTTTAATTATTACCTGTATTTTCTATTTTGTTACTTGAAGTAATGAATGAATGAATAAAGCAGTATTCATAAAACTTTACAAATACCCAATGGGTGTCTCAATATTGAGAAAGGCCGTAATGAGCCAACATTTGGAGAAACATAATCTGGAAGGGAACTGAGGAAGACTGAAGAGCCAAGTTTTCAAAATGTTCTTAAACTTCTCATGATGCTGAGTGGTTTGCTGCTGTAAAGATATTACATTTGATTGTGTTTTGCACAGATAGGAGAATGGTTCCCCTTGGCTTTAGACCACATGATTTTAGGAAATGTTTAAATCATACCATACTTTTATTTGATTTATCTGTTATGATTCATATTTTGTACAAGTATTTTAAAGTATAGATCTTTATTTTATTTTTGTATGCGATCAAAGTAATTTTACATTTTTATATTATATATTTCTAATGTAATATGTTTTCAGGTTAATGTACTTTTAAAGTTACTATAATGTTTAAAATTTAAAAATCAATAAACATTACCTGTTTTTAGATTGCATTTTCCTAATTTATATTTTTGTACTGTATATGCAAATTATGTAAAGTCCATATTTGTGTCCGCAATGTTTTTGGGGCGACATTTTATATCACTGTATTTTTGTTGCAGATATTCCTCTATACTACTCCGTATCTGCATTCTTATTGACACTGCAAAAAGTTTGTGAACTAACAGTTGAATAAAAAAGGTTGACGTTTTAAACAGAGCACTTGTTTGAGGTCTGGTTATGAGGTATTTATCCAGTGCACAGTGCAAACACCCAGATTTCAATGCAATAAAAGGGGAAATACAGGAAAATTCTAAAATAACAGAAAAATAGACAATTATGACCATGAACATAGATGCATAACAATGTAGACTCCCTGAACTGGCAACCAGAAGATGTGGACAGGAAGATACAGCGATTATTACACATGGGTATATCAGTAAACAAACGATGCTGGATACTATTCAAATGTTTACAAAATGTAGGACAATTGTTTTCCTTTTCTTTACACTATTTCTTTACCGCTACAAACAACAGGAATTAAAGGTGACACACTGTGTCTTACAGCTGAGTCATTACTCCACTCACGTTCACCCTCCAGTATGCCTTAAGCTTTCCCTGTAAAAAATAAATTTTAAACACTGTTTCCAAAAACAGTAATTAACAGTATATTCTAATTAAATGCACTCAGAATTTAAAATCACAGATGCTGCATCTGGGTTATGTACCCCTAAACTTTCTTAGCAGTTACCTAATTTGTAATTGTTGATTTTCCAACAGAATGTCTACTCTATTTTCGAACAAAATGTGTCGGCCATGTTTGGCTGTTGACATCCATTGATAAGTGTCTAAGGATGTTTAACAATGGTTGTTTCCAAAGGCCTGTCATGTCACCTGCAACCCGGAGGGAGCCGCGTTATTCTCCCTGATGTTCTGTTAATTCATAGTTTCTTTTTACCATCTGACACCAAGATTATGGTGCTTCTTTTCAAAAGCTGCTTTGATTCCATTCCATCATGTGTGATTTCATATTTGTGTTCTAGTACATGTTTCTGAAAGACAATGTTTTGCTACAGAACCTGCATTTTTCCTTCCAGTAAATCGCCATGGAAGGCTGTTATCAGCACAATATGTTAGAGTTGTAAATAAGGCTGTGAGAAGGCGCTGTGTCTCCTTGAGATAAAGGCTAGGTGGAGAATGTGGCGAAAAAACCAATAAAAAGTCAGATAATGGGTTTCCACTCACTGAATAGAAAGCCGTTCCCTGTGCAATCTAGCCAGTGCAGCTGCTAGGACGACTACTGCCATTGCCCGTGATTGTGCAATGCACAGCAAAGAGACACACATACCATCAATGGATTAACTTAAAAAACGAAAGCTTTTTTACACTCAAGTCTTTGCTGCATGTCCTTTTAATGAATGCAAGGGCGCTTCTCTGGGATTGGCCAGCTCAAAACACTTGTTTATTGGTGCAAAGTCAGAATTTCTAAAGTGGCGTGATCTTGCTCTACCCTGAATCCTAACACCACTTATAAGCAGGGGCAAGGCAAGCGGAATATCACCTGTTATACCTGCTGTAATAGGTGTGCTTTACCATAAAGCACACATCTTGCTTGTCTGCCTACTATGCAGCTGTCTACACACAGGAGTTGGTAGGTGAGGCTCAAGTACAACACAAGCTAGATAATTCTGGATCACCTTTGCATAACACTGTGCAGCAGAGAGTCCCACAGAACACTCAGATTAGATCAGAGGAGGTGACTCTTACTAAACCTGATGTTGTGCTATTTTCGTGCTTATGCACAGCATTGCTCTGCAGTTTCTCATGCAGCTTTCAGTTGAATGAAGGACAGTAAACCTGGACACATAAAAGCAGAAATCAGCTAGGTGCAAGCAACAGGGACATAATGCAAGCCCTTACAGCCTCTACGGCGTGGAGGGGGAGTACTTTCAGGGGGATCCCATTCAGCCCAAAGCCAATGAATGTCTGTGAGATGTGGGGGACTCAAGGGGCCCCTTATCACATTCTGCAGGGGCGGGCCAAATTTGTTTGAGCTATAAAATTGGAAAGCATTGTTGGAAATATCAGCTGTTATGCTATTTACTCTTCTTTCTTAATATGAGCAGCGGTGTACCTTCAGGGGGATGTTTGGGGTGTTACACCCCACTAATACATTTATTTTGTGATAAATAGTTGGATACAGGTGCTTTTAGTTGGGTATGGTGAGATGTCCGTCAGATTTCACCAGGAATTTTTACATACACACAAACAAAAACACACACACTTTCTTTCCCTTGTTTTGAAATTCGTCAAAAATGTTGGTTATTTTCCAAAATATTGTGTTTTCTCTCACCTAGTGCCCCTACCCATCCGCATTCCACTCTGCTTCCAATGCCCCGTAGACCCCTTCCCTGCACACTGCTTGTCGTACAACATATTTTAACATTATGCCGGCGTGATTGTTGGGAAATCAGAAATTTACAACCCCCCAGTCTTACTGATCAAGCTACGCCCCCCTCACATACTTCCCCTTTCCCCCCGAGATCACACCAACTTTTACCTGCCGAAATCTGCACGGAAAAAGAAATCCAGAGTGGGGCAAGCCTTCCCAGCTCAGAGTCCCAATTTGCCTATAAAGCCAATATATACCTTCTATGAGGCCTAAGCATTCTTTCTTTTACCCCTAAATACGCCTAAACTCACCAATTAATTAGAATCAGAATCATCCCTTTTCGGACAATATACCCCCACAACCTCTCCAAGGCTGTATTGTTGAATCAGCCGCAAGAACAGAACCTTGCTAAAATTAGTACACATTTAATACCAATTGAGCATGTTCTGGAAATGGCTGGCAACAAACATTTACCCGATTCTAACTTTATTTCCAAGCATTTTGCCGGTGAAGACTTTAGTTGCTACAGTGCACAGCAGCTGTGTGCTAAAAACCAGGGCAAGACTTTTATATATAATGCATATTTAGCAAATGTAATACGCGTACCTTTACTCCCTCTTCTTATTATTTTCCTTTCCCTGTCCCATCCCTCCTTGGTTGTGCCTTACCTTGCGCTTGGAACTTTCATAATTAAACATGGTAGGTTTTGATGGTTGAAGTTTATTATCTGTAGGGATGCACCGAATAGAGGATGTATTAATAAAGTGTTCCTACTCTCACATTCATATTGGTGTGGATTACTTCTTCCCTTCACTGTTACAAAGACACTCTAATGCCTCTCTGGACTATTCTTCTTGATTTATAATGAGGCGCCATGCTCCCTTCCGGCAACTCAGTGCCTAATTTGAGCCGGTGGTTTCTAGTGCTCGGTCCCGGCGCCTAAGGGCCATATGTATCATTGAAATTCGCATTCGCAAAGGCCAAAATTCACAGAATTTCGGCCTTTGCGAATGCGAATTCCCAATATGGTATGTATTAAGCAAATGTGGGTCAAAATAAGGAATCGCACAATTTGCGATTCCTTATTTTGCGATTGCATTTAAGGAATCGCAAAATTTGCAATTCCTTAAATGCAATGCATGATGCAAAAAAATATTGCTAATTGTCCCTAAGGAATCGCAAATTACCACCAACTTCAAGTTGGTGGTAAGTTGCGAATTCCTTCAAAAAAGCATTATAAAAAATGAAAAAAAAGTGCCATGTGACGCTCATACATGCCCTTAGGGCATGTATGTGTGCCATATGCGTACACATGTCATTTTCAGGGGTGCAGCAGGGTGCCCTTTGGACACCGCTGCACCCTTGAAAATATTCTCAATTTGCGATTAGCTAATTGCTAATCGCACATTTCCCCTTCATTCCTATGGGCCTCCTGGCCCATAGAAATGAGTGGGAAATTATTCCTTAATTGCGATTAGCAATTTGTTAATCGAAATTAAGGAATATTAAGAAATCGCTAAAAACAAGCTGATTTCTACATACATACCATTTTGCGATTTCTAAATAGCGATTCCTTAACAATCGCGATTTAGGAATCGCAAATTGGAATGTTGATACATATGGCCCTAAATGTCATTACCAGTACTAACAACAGTCTGCCACATGGTGCCGCCGTTTGTCTAATTTAGAGATGAGCACAACGGCTGTTTACTAATTCAATATACATAAAAAATGACTAATGTGTGCCGCCAAAGCTATTCTTATAGCTTTGGGGGCCTAGAATATTCAGAATTGTCAAACTTGTGGGAGTGTGATAGTAGGATACTATAATTGGCAGTGCTGGCAGTGACAATGATGGTGCAAGCGGAGGTGGCCTCCTGAGGAGGGCCCTGGCACTTATTTTTATACATATTAACCCCTTGGGCGCGGCCTGCGATTCTGCGCCTGTGCGGCCGTTTTTAAGAGTGGACGGGATCATGACGGCCCCCAGCCGTCATCAGCACACGCCCACCGTGATGCATGACGGACGGGGGCCGTCATCAGCATAGAAGGGGTTAAGCACTGCAGCCACCCTAGAAAGCGTTGATGCTTTAACAAGAAGGGAAGGCTAAAAGCGTGCAATGAGTGAGGTGAAGTCAGAACGGAGAGATAAGACCCAAAGGTATGAGAGTAGAAGGTGACAAATTGGAAAGAAAGCAATATCAAATATAGCCACAGAGAGCATCCGCACGTTGCAGTGCCAGTTTCCTCCTTTGGGCCCACGTCTCTCACTTGCATGTGAAGGATATCTTTTAATATTCAAGGGAAAGTGGGCCAAGTGAACACTTAGCATTTCCCGTAGAATGAAAGTAAAATATGAATCCCTTTTAAACAACACACCTCTTTGTCCGTGTCGACGTGATGCTTGCTTATTTCCTACACACGGTTAAGATAGACTGCCAGTGTGATGTATGTGCTGGCCTGCATCGGTGTTGTAAATCATGGCTGCTGGCTTTGCTGGTAGCTACAGCACAGCCATAATTGCTTATCCACCCTTATACTTTGGACTTAGAACTGAAAGGCAGGAATTAAAATATGAAGGACAATCATCAAAATGACTCCTTGGTAGTCGAGGCATGCTTCCAGCCCCGATGAGTAATAGTGAGCTGTTATTTTGTGACACATCAGCATGATGTAGTTAAGCTACTGAGCCAACAACTTTGCTTTAAGTAATTGGCCTTACTATCAGGAATGCATTTACCAAATGTGCAAGCGTGAAAAATGCCCAGGCATTGGGTTTGCAGCATCCAGCATGCTAGTTTAATCTAAAGTAACTTATTTAGTTATTTTCATTTTTTTGCTCGCTGCTTACTCAAATACCTACAGGCGCTGTGCAGTGGAGTAACTAAACTTGAGGGGTGCCCTCTGCAAGATACATGGAGGAGCCCACACACTGGCTCAATCAGGAGCTCTCAAGTCAGGGTACTGTGTTGAGAGGGCCCCCTTCAAGTCGGGCGCCTCCCCACACCGTGGGAGCTGCGGACGCCTAGGTTACGCCACTGAGGTGCACAGACAGTGGCAGCTCCTCCATAGTGGTGTTTGGGCATCGCCCCACTGCTTTCTCGCAGTGCAAGAAGAAGAAACATAAAATGGGAAAAACTACCGTTTTATGTTTCTGATTCTCGCACTGCGAGGAAGCAGAAGTGCCTGGTTGGGGGTGGGATGGTGGGTGGTCGTGCTCGAGGGCAGGGGGGGAGTGGCTTACCCACTGTTGTGGGTACTGACTGTATGGTCGGCTCCAGGGGCCTACCAAACAGTCAATATCCGCAACAGTGGGTAAGCCACTCCCCCCCTGCCCTTGAGCACGAGCGACCATTCTCCCTTTTTCTCTATGTAGGAGAAAATGCCACGGCTGGGGCACTCTCCCCTGCGCTTCACCAATCACAACGCTGCCATTGCAGCGTTGTGATTGGCTTAGGGAGTAGAAGGTGGGAGGCTGCCTAAAAGGCGGCAGGACTCCAGAGGAAGCAGGAACTGAGGCGGCAGCGGCACTGATGTGGTCTCAGAGGAAGCAGGTAAGTTAATATTTTATATTATATATATATAGTATAGTATATAAGCTTTATTTCGATATAAAAACATATCATAAAAGCAGAACATCATAGCATAAAAACAGTTTAACAGTAATCTAAATAAAGCAACTTACATTTCATTATTATAAAAAGAAAAGCATCTCATCGTTTGCACGAAAAAAGCATTAAATAGACAAAATAAAAGGGAGCACATTATTGGATCGTCAGTTGTTTCGCAGTTCTTATGCGCCAGGCCCAACCTAGGAATTTTGCCAAACAAATGGCAAAAAAGGGTCTAGCATCTGAAAGCAGTATTCTTATAGCTTCCAAATGTGAGCGAGTTCCCAGGCTCCTACAAAGAGGCTTCAGCCACCTCCGTCTAGGGGCCACATAGGCTCTACACTCAAACAGCAAATGGGCAACAGATTCAACTTTTAGCACACAGAATGGGCAGTAAGGTACAGTTTGCAGGGGTGGTTTCCAAGTAGAGGTAAACTGGCATAAAGGTAGTACCCCGACCCTAAATTTAAAATATAATGCTCTGTCGTGTGAGCTATGGATCAGATCCAAACAGGGTTCCCTATAGGGGTTTTCTTTAACTGTCAAGAAATTGGCAACAGATTTGGGATGATTTATTTTGCCTACTCTCTCATTGTCCACCCATGACCAATAGGCCTTCTTCAGTACTTGTTTTGGAGGTGCTGTTTTATTTTCCCACGCGGCACCTAGGCCCAGTTTGTACAGAAGCCTCTTGACCTCCCTAAGCCAGGTGACCTTATGCCAACCTGGTAGAGCCAATAGATCTTTTAGGGCATCTGCATAGCTGTGGAGTTCGGGGACATTCCAAATTCTGGACCATAATAAAAGAGGGCGTAGTTTGGCTTGCTCACAGATTGGGCGGGTGCCTGCGTCGAGCAAAAGGGGAATTGTGGGAGTGCTATGGGGTAGCCTCATGAGATCTTTATGAAATTTATTTTCTAAGTGGGCCAAAGTGTCCACTCTCTGAGTGCCCCAAAGTTCTGCGCCGTACAGTGCTGCACTCACAACCCTTCCCCTATAAATATCAAGAAGTGCCCCAATAGGTTTCGTAGAGGAAGCACGCTGTTCTTGGAGCAGAGCACCAACAACCCTCTTGTGGGTCAGAAACACTTTTTGGTGGTGTGCCTTCCAACTCATACTATCGCTGAGACGTATGCCCAGATAGTCAAATTCTTTGACTCTTTCTAATGTAACAGAGTCTAAAGCGGGGGGTTTAACAGATTTGTTGGGGGGGTTGAGGACAAGAAATTTGGTCTTACCGATGTTTATGGCCAATCCCCTGGTGTCACAAAAGGCCTTGAAACTGGAGAGTAATGACTGTATACCCACAGGTGATTTCGAAATCAGAAGGGTGTCATCCGCAAACAGGAGCGTCGGGATTTTCTTTCCAGCCAGGGATGGTGCATATATATATATATCGATTACTGTCCCGTGACCGTCCCACTCCCCTCTGCCTGTTTTTGCAAGCCCATGTGCAATTACTGAAATATTAATATTTGGAGTTAGAACACGGAGGCTCGGTGGCCAGTGGGTGGTTGTAATGAATAACAAATATGTTGATAAACCCAACACCATCATGGATTAGCGTTACCGGGACCCAGTTTGGTGTGCCGAGTCGGTGAGGCACTGTAAGAAGAAGGACTTTGTGCATGGTTGTATGGTATGGTATTCGAATAATGAGACGGTGGCCATATTTTGTTGAGTTGTGTGTTCCAGAAGGGGGGGGACTAGAAGATGCAATAGGGCAGCGTAAAGAGGAACATCGGGAACTATATAACTCAGTGCCGCCTATCACCTCCCCAGTGCACCTTACATAAAGCAAGTTTTAGTGCCACCTGGCACAACAGTCTTGTAGTTTCGTAGCACTATAAAAAGACGTGGCACTGGACGATCGGTGCTTTAGCATACGATCACAGGGCCTTCACCATAAGCAATCTCGTTTGATTCTTACCCTAGGATCTAAACTCAGTGACATTTGGCGGTGTGCTATGCAAAAAGCTCTCTATAGTTCCTTCTTTGCCGCTGGTTCCTTATGAGGCAGGAATTCTCCAGTGGCATCCTATAGAATTAAGACTGCAACACAGCAGTTTCCTCTTCTAGAACTACTTCGCCCACAATGCTTCGAAAAATAAGTAGCCCTAAACAGTTCATGTTACTTGCGCCATTTTGTGACTGCACCTAGCAACCCCAGCCCCCGGGCTCCCATGCTCAGGCCATGCATGCATATTAGAAACACAAAGGGCGCGAGTGTAAACAGCGCAAGGATTGATCGGTTCAGCATTATCGTGATTCCCCAGCATAACACATTGTCGCTCACATGCATCAGCAATGTGGCAAATTGGGAGCAGGCCCTGCCGGGCCACCCAGGTTGCGGGCAGACTTTTTACACAGGCACCTCTCCAGTACTGCACCACTCTACCCCCCAACCCCTGTTCTTTTTAAACATTACAGAAACCAGGCCAATTAGATGCCAGCGGTAATTCAACTCTTGCGAGTGGAGCAGGCAGGACCGGCCACAGCGTATTTCCTGGCATGTGACAACTGCAAAAGGAAACCCTACTTTAGTATCTGACTAACCATAAATTAAAATACTGCCCAGATGAAAGCTTACCAGTGGACTTAGCTAAAGGCCCTCTGCTGCGTGTCAACCCAAGCTGTTGCAATTATGGCTGCTAAATATATATTTTTTTCTGCCCACTTCAGGACCCTTCAAGAAAATCAGCCCAAACAATCGCCTACATGGCCATAAACGCACCAACCTGTGTCCAGAGAGATTAGACAAGCAGCTGCTTTATTGTATCCGCCAGCCCCGGAGCGGAGCCAGACTAGAAGGTCTTAGTGGGGTCAGGCTGAAGGAGGTATGTGTGGCTAAAGCATGCCCAAATTTCTGTGCAACTTGAACACGCTCTACAGGCCGGGAACTGTATCAGTATTGTCCCTGCTCCTCGCAACTATGACTGCAAACTGAGCTCTGGAGTTCTCTGTATAGTACTCCACCCCTTCCATTTCAGCACCCTCAAGGCCAGCCGCACCCTCCTGGGGATGTCTCACTCACGCACCCTGTTCACAGAATGGCCTAAATGTGTAGCCCATGAACTTGCATGTGTTCCCGACAATGTATCATGGTTCTGCTGAAACTTAGCTTGCTTGACTGGCGAGTGCGCCTTGCCCCATCGTGGATCAGAAATGTCCTACTCCTATTCCGGCCACCCTGCCGATGACCTTGCCAGCCCCACCCTGGGTGAACAAAAGGAAGTTGTACTGCCACCCCTGTGCGCAGCTGCTGTTGCCAATGATGGTCCCAACCAGGACCGGTAAACTATATGCTGTACTATATCATTCACTCATGGTGCAGCACCCATTTGTCCAAAACATCAAGCTTGACAAGCCCATGACAAGCCTGAGCTGGCTAACCCAGGTCCCGGCTGCCGCCCTGCCCTAAAGAGCTCACTTAACTACGCAGCCTTCCCCCAACCGAACTGACCCATCTGTGTCCAACTCGCAGTGTGTCAGAAGAAGCGAACCAGGCCCCCTTAAGGCTAAAAGGATGCCCTGGGCCAAAGGCAGTTGTCCACCATGATCCTGCTTACCGAGTGAACCACAATGGGACAACCCCTAGCTAACCAAATCACAGGAATACTCCTGGTGAAAAATTGTTTTGGACGGGCCCTAGCCGTGCTTACGGAAATCCAGACTTTGACAATACAGTTGCCCCTGACCACCTGGACAGGCCCTCTCCCCTGCTGTGTGCAACCCTATGGTGTGTCATAAGTACTGACCTTCAGATCTCTTCTGGAAAGACACCTGTACAGGCCATGCAAAATGGATATAATGCGTGCACTGTACATACGGGCTCCCGGCGCACCACTGCCGGATGATTATAATGAAATCACAATAAACTATTGCAGTCTACACAGAGGCTTGAACCCTGTATTCCTGCACCAAAGTCACCAGCTTTCTTTGTTGAGCCACCTCCTCGCGCCAACAAGTGATGTAACACCAGGGTGAGAGCTTTCCAGGCCCGATAAATCGCAAGCTAGATTCTACATAACTCCGGCCCGTGAAAAGCATATGGAAAAGCATATGGACAGGCAGTCTAGGGGCCTCCCAATCTACTAACTGCGCCTTACTCCCCAGTTGACCCTCGGCAGGCCTCCCAGGTGCTAGACAAAGATGTCGGACTCCGGCCTGACCAGGCCGTGGGCCCCCACGAAACAGCTATCTAACCCTTAGGCAAGCCAAGCAACCTTCCTCAATCCAGCAGCGGGAGCCGTTTGACCCGCCCTAACCTCCGCACAAATTGTTTTGGAGCCCTGGACACCCTCTGCCCCCAGTCATCCAACAGCACGGAAGCTGTCTGCCCAGGCCAACATTCGACCCCTCGCGACAACGACCCCATGAGGCTGAACAGAGTGTCCAGGCATTCCGGGGAATGCGCGGGACAAACCTGTGACAAGTCATTTCCCCCACGCACAACACACCGCCAGGCCAGGCGGGCTCAGGGACCGCATGACCCCGAACCCCTGCCCAGTGCGACCCGGCTCCAATACGCGGTCGCCCAAGATAATCCGCGTACAGAAAGGGATACGAGCTGCGTGGGGGGACGGGCCACCATGCCCAAACACTCACCGGACAAAACCGACGCCAGACCAAGGAACAATGGCATCAACAGGACGACCAAATGGCGCAGGGTGAGGGGACAAAGAGGCCGCCAGGGGGGCGGGGGAGGAATAATATACCTCTCCCCGCCCCCACCCCGGCCGGAAGTGACGAGCAGGACCCTAACAGGGGTCGTGGAACACTGGGCTGCCCCTGTGTGCCATCTTGTGGCACTAAGGGGGCCGCCCTCTTATGAGTGTCCCCTTCGGGGACGTGTCGGTCGGCCCGCACATTCTTGATTCTTCCAGACAACACACGCTTAAACAGTGAAATTAAACAGACACACCGTTTACAAGTCCTGACATCGAGGAAATGAAAAGGGGGGGGCCCTCGGCCCCCCCGCACGCATGGCGGCGCGGCGACCGTCGCCCCCACTCTCTCCTTTGTCGCCATTCGGCGGTGGGGGCGTGCCCTGGGGGGCGCGGCCCACCGCCGATTGGCTGGCGGCCTCCCTGACCCGGATCCTGGGAAGTGGGTCCGGGTCAGGGGGGGCGGGCGATAGGAGGGGCCACCTGGCCCCTCGAGAATAAAGAGATAGGGAGCGCCCAGGAGACCCCCTTGTCCCTGGACGCTCCCTCGCCGTAACGGTGTGCCCCGCGCTCGGGGCTTCTTTGTTTTTATGATTATCTCGCTTTCTTTTCCAGGTGCCGATTCGGTCGGCGTTGCAGAGCGGGACCTCGCTGGAAGCTAACCCCTTGTTTACAGGGGGAACATTGCCGGGAACGTTGTGATCTCTGTTTGTGTATTTGCAGGCGGAGCAGCTTCGGGGGAGCTACAGGCCGTCGGATCATCGAACGAAGCGGAGGTCGTCCGGCGTTTTACAAACAGAGGTGGAGGTCGTCCTGCGTCTAACAAACAGAGGCGGCGTGGACCAGGGTGCGGGATCGACGGGAGTCGGAGCGCGACCATAGGGTGCGGAGCTCGGAGGAAGGCTGCGCATCGGAGGAGCGGGTCGCCTTGGGATTCCAGAAAAGTTAAGTTGAGAGCACAGCTGTCTCAAGGGTACGGCTGAGAGGCCGGTTATTTTATAATTGCTTCTTGGATGGGATGCAGGTCAGAGCCTCTCCCCGGGTTCGCCTCGCTTGCCCCCTGCTCGGCTTTGTTTACCCTTCAGCATTACAACGAGCTTAGGTGGGGCGGGAGTGGCAAGTTTAAAGATTGCGCGCTGAAGTGGGCTAAAGGGTTGGAAGAGCTCACAGAATTTGTGTAAATGAACATTGAATTGAGGTGTTTCGATTTTCAGATGGTTTTGTTACATGTCGGAAGAGCTCTCAGAATTTGTGTAAATGAACATTGAAATGAGGTGTTTCGTTTTTCAGATGGTTGTTTTACATGCCAGCATGTCCGTAAATATGAAATTCGCAGTATCTGCCTCTTCACACCCCCCACATGCTATGTCTAGTACTCTAATGCGTGCTTTGATGGGAGATGCACAGTTGTTATGTAGGGACAATGAACAAGTATTGTAGTGAAGGATTGACAGCGTGTAATACAGCTCAATGATAAATCCAGAGTTGACTTAGTTAGCCCGCCTCACACCCGTACTTTTCACCCACGGTGACGTGGCGATGCAATTTTCAAGTCACAGAATTAATGTCAGGGGCATTGGGAATAGGGCACATAGATTTGGTGTGTTGCGCCCCCTTTTTTATCCGGACAGTGCGGGGCCATATCGGCGGTTCTGTGGTACGTACCCCGGTGGCTTTGAACAGTTGGCATCAGCCCCACATTTATTGACAGTTTATTTAGTCAGATAGTTACCGGGTCCATGTAGTATAGCCGGTTTCAGTCCAAATTAGTGCCCACCAGCACTCGCACTCATGGCACATTTTATCACTTCGTTAGTGGTGTTGCACTTGCCGTGATAAGAAATTAAAGAGTGTTACGAACTCTTTTTAGTGTTACATCGGTCGGGTCAGTTAAACATAAGTCCACGGTTATGTCTTTCATCCCAGTACAGCTCAGAATTCAATACTCCCCTCCCTTCAGAATTCAATATCCCTCTTCGTTAGCTGAGTGTGTTCACTCGGGGGTTCTTAATTGAGTTTGGTTCAACTTCTAAATAATATGTCAACGCTTTATTAAGTTAACTATACTAAATATGTTTCCTGACCTTTGTACATAGATATAGCTCTCTGCCCCTTATCTCACTGTTGGTTCTTTGTTATCTGGCCTGCGTTCTCCCTCCTCCCCCTCCATAGGTGTTTCTCACCTGTGAAATAGTATTGCTCCAGTTCTACTTCATCTTCCGTAACTAAAGGTCCTACTTTTTACTTTATGGTGCGTGTGCTAACTGCTGAATCATACATGACCTGGCTGGCAATTCTGGAAAATTCCTGCCGGGCTGCACACTTGGGCGCAAGTTTCACGCCTGGATGGTCTGCCACGACCCATCCATGTAAGCCCTCCGTTATATTGTGGGATAGAGACCGATCTTAACATAGAGTGTAATTTTAGTTGTAATACCCTTCATTCTCCAACTGAGGCGTTAAAGCGCTTTCAGGGAGCTGGGATCACGCTGCATCACACTTTGGGACCAGTATTATGCACCGTGCCAAGAACGCGCCCGCATTATTACAACGCGCGCAGTGTGATATTCTTGGAATTTTTCATGCCATAGATTGAGGAGATGGTATTGTTGACCAACCTGGCCCATAGACTCCGGGGGCTTGTTTCCCATGTTGTGTCCCATGATGTCTTTCAGCGGACTTTAAACCAGTGATGGTTGGGAGCCCTGGAAACCATCACCTATCCACGATGATACATGAGGTTTCGATAAATGAATTCTGCGGAGTATTTGTCTTCCAGGGCAACTGGAGCAAACTTCGTGGGGGGGGGGGCTTAAAAAACATTCTGTGAGAGGCTAATTCTTCCAACCACAGACAAAGTGGCTGTAACGGCTAGGCTGGTTGCTCTCAAATCTGGGGAATTGGGTTCGAGACTCTGCAATGACGCTCAACATCCTGTAAGTCTGGACAAATAACGTAATATCCCCGTGCCTAACAAAAGCAGAATATCCCAGATCACAGAGCTATGTTATGTCCTTCGTAGTAAATTGAGTCATTCGTGTGTGTTGTAAAAAATTACTTCAGGGTTTGTGGTTACCAAAGTTGGTGACATTTGAAGATGATGGTGATGTGTTCTGCTGAATTTTGTGGGGCAGTGTTTTGACTTCATTATGGCGAAATGTTGCGCTGGGCTGCAGCTGTTAGGTTGGATTCAGTTTTGACTATTTCGTCATGTTGTGCCTTAAAAATATTACTTTTCTTGTTATATTACTTTGTGGATAGTATTGTGTTATATTCTTACATTAAGGTTATTGGGGGGGCATGCTCCGGCCTTTCTGGCCGAAATTAGGCTTGTACCTTAAAAGTGTCTTTCAGCAGTAACAAGTTTAACACGAAGGTGGTAAGGTACCACTTCCCCAGCTTTTTCAAGCATTGAAGAGTACACTCAGCCCAAAACGGTGGCACTTATGCTATCTTAAATTAGCACTGGCAGTATTCACTGTATTCAATGTGACCCGATGTACACAAAATCACCAATGCCCATCAACATGATCGCATCCACGTGCTGGGGGGGGACTCAGCAATAGGGAGCTTGGCCTTTTTTAAGATGCTCTGGTGGTACTTGGGTAGAATTCACAAGGCAGACACAGCTCCCTGATGGGACGGGCCCTCACCATGGGTGGTGAGTTACCCAAAAAATGCTCTGTGGCCAGTTAGTTGATGAGTTCAGTTCTTGAAAACTCATTGTCTAAATTAGAGCTCACGCTACATGGGTGACATTGAATTACACCTGGAGAATGGGATGGATGTGACATTCCTAGGCTGCTTTAGTGATGTCCTATAAGCACTGGCAATACTTTATCCAAGCCATGGTTGCGGCTTATTTCTTTTACGCAAGGAACAGCCATTGACATACGTCAAATTATGACACTATAGACCGATTATCATTGGTGTCTGCTAGGTGATAGCTAGAACAATCATGGAACCATGCACGAATAGGGTATACCACCTTTTATTGGGATCAACATGGGGATTAACGACATTTAAGGGTAGGGCTTGACGAGATTGAGGGAGCCAGTTTCCCAGGTCCCGCTTTCCTTTACAAGCCGGAGCAGAAAACCAAACAATGAACTTATTGCATTGTGGGGGTAATCATCATATGATGTGCTGGTCACTAATCTAGGGGGACATTGCACCATGCCAAACATTGCACCTGTCCAAACGACCCTTCATGGATGAGAGGTGAAGGTCAACATTATTGGTAAGCTATCATAGGGTTAGCTGGATTGCGTGCAGCCTTCAGGCTAAGTATGGAGGGAGTATAGAGCGGTTTGTTTTACCAGCCTTTAATCTCAAGAATGCGTAAATGGGAAAGGAGCAGATGTATAACAACAAAGATAGGTATTAGTACTAAACACACCCCTTTTAGTTCGGTCGGTAAACTTATTTCACGCACAAGTAGATTGGCAATAAACGTTGAGCCTATGATGAGATTTGAGGCGCATGATTACGGTGTGAAGACTTATATAACACACAGTAATTTAGCACCGGATACGTAGAGCCCTAGGGGTGTACCGAAACCATATATTAATAATATAGTGGGGGGGACCACGAATGGCATAGAGGCAGGGCCTAGAGCCTTTAGGACGACTACTTGGGGTTCTGATCAGGATACACACCCTGATGGCACACCTAAAAGGTGCCCGTAGAGCCTAGTTGCGGCATCACATAGTTCTGGGGATACATGTGATCATGTCCGGGTGGCTGGGATGATATTTCTCAGAAACCAAAGTGGCGAATGGAAAAGGGCCTTAGGGCCAGCTTATGGCCTGGCGGAGTTAGGGCTGTGCTATATCTGGTAGCTAAAGACTGCGAGGCTGCACTACTAAGTAGGCTGTCTTCCTTTACACATAGATCCTATGCAAGAAGACATGGCTAGAGAACAGACAAACGGGGGCTATGCTGAACATTTACTGTACGTGTTAATGTGTACTGGTCTGGCACTAAGATGATCTAAAACTTAGCGACGGATGGTACTGTAAGGCTGCGGCGTGCACAGCTGTCATTGCCGGAAACACTAATGGTGTGTGTTTATCTTTCCAGTTTATGTATGACCGGGTCCATGGTGAATACCTGGAGTGCCCCACATGACAATGGCTGCAACAGGTGGACAGCCCAAGGGATGCTTACGTCAGTCACGGCTGGGTCCATGGCGGATATCGGAGGAGTGCTCCGCACCGCAACATCAACAGCTGGTGGACAAAAAATGGGAAGCAAACGTCGAGAAAGAGGACACCAAGGGCCCAGGTATTCCTGGCAGGTGTAAGTGCTACCCATTCCCTACGGTGGAAGTGGGAATTTGTCACCCATGTTTTCTTGGTCTTTTTCTGGTTGCTGCAGTTTTCTCAAACCTGTCACGCAGGGGAGGGACTCATCATCAGAGGTGGTGGAGCTACAATGGGCCAGCACAAACAGGCTGGACGCAGGACAGGGAAGAGTTGGTTGGAGGGTCTGTGCCATGGTCAGTTCAGGAACTTCTTTCAGGGACTTATAGCTCAGCAGCCCGACCTCCTGTCAGCGGTGATACTTTACCTAGGGGGGGGTTAATTGGCCAAACTGGGGAGGCGAATACTCATTGATGGGTTCTTCTCCACTGTGGGCGGGTCTTCAGGACTTGGGTGGCACGGTAGTAGTGTCTCAACTTATCCCGTGGTGGCAGGGACTCGGTCAGGGTGTTGAATCACTCGATAACGGGGATCAACACACAGTGGGACAAACTATTTCAAGCCCCCACTCGGCTTGCAGATGATCCAACATGGGTGTATTGGTTCTACCTGGCAATGGGTGTATTGGTTCTACCTGGTAACGGGAGTTCATGTGACGGAGGAAGGGAGGGTCCTGTGGTCTGATGATGTCGGGGCCTGGCTGGAAGGGGTTACTAAAGGGAGAACTTTGTCGGATAGACCTAGGCAGGGGGAGGCCAGATCGTCGGTTAACAATGCTGGCCTGTGGCGGTAAGGTCATTATCGGTGAGCACATATTTGAGGTCTGAGGGGGCGGGCATCATCCTATGGAGGTTCCCGCCCAGGGGGAGGGGCCTGCGGGCCACTCCCAGAACTCCAGGGGCAAGGTAATAGGCAAAGGAGCGCGGGTAGGAGTAGTTCACGCTTTCCTTAGGCTGGTAGCCACCCCGCGCGCGTGGACTCATGACGCCACCGGCGCAGAGTAAGGGCCCTCCTTTAGTGGGTAAATGGAGTTCAGGGCGTAGACCGGGCAATTCCCGGGGTAACACTGCGCATGCGCACATCCAGAGGGGAGGCGCAGCTTGTAGGACCTGACACCGGTAGTGACCCTGCCATATGGCCAGAAATGTACAAAAATTCTAGATGAGGATGTTTAGTCTAAGTTAGGAAACAACATGTATTAGAGTTTTGTTAAAGTCAGGCTCTCAAACTTGTTGCTAAGAATTATGTACCTAAATGTCCTGCTGAATTTTTGTATAAATTGTTGATTATGCAATTAAAACCTTTTTTAATTTCATACTTTAATAAATACGGCCGGGCGACTAGCGCCCGCCTTCCAAAAAGTAAAGACGTCTCGTGTCCACGTTCCTGGGTATTGGGTGCCGGATTGGGGGGGAGGCGGCAGCTAGTCGCTGACCATGTGAAAAGGGGGGGCCCTCGGCCCCCCCGCACGCATGGCGGCGCGGCGACCGTCGCCCCCACTCTCTCCTTTGTCGCCATTCGGCGGTGGGGGCGTGCCCTGGGGGCGCGGCCCACCGCCGATTGGCTGGCGGCCTCCCTGACCCGGATCCTGGGAAGTGGGTCCGGGTCAGGGGGGGCGGGCGATAGGAGGGGCCACCTGGCCCCTCGAGAATAAAGAGATAGGGAGCGCCCAGGAGACCCCCTTGTCCCTGGACGCTCCCTCGCCGTAACGGTGTGCCCCGCGCTCGGGGCTTCTTTGTTTACCCACCCACCATCCCTTGGAACAAAAGTTTTGTAGCAGTTTTTATGTCTGGTTGAATGGTAAGTTTTGAAGGTACGGTCCACGGGTCCCACAGGATAATAGAGATGGAACTGTTGGTATATTGTTGATGCTTTTGTCTAGGAATTTTATCCCTTTTTAGCAAAACATGTGTGAAGTGAATTGTATTTGAAGCCATGTGTCTTTAGGCCTTTTTTCCCTTTGTAGCTATACGTTGATACTGTTATTTGGCGAAACATGTGTGAAGCGAATTGTATTTTAATGCCATGTGTCGTTAGGCCTTTTTTCCCTTTTTTAGCTATACGTTGATACTGTTATTTATTAGCCAGTGTAGCTGTCCTTTAGAATTTTTTCCCATAGGTCGTCGTATTTATTAGGTATGGGGCATGCGGTAAGGTCATTATCGGTGAGCACATATTTGAGGTCTGAGGGGGCGGGCATCATCCTATGGAGGTTCCCGCCCAGGGGGAGGGGCCTGCGGGCCACTCCCAGAACTCCAGGGGCAAGGTAATAGGCAAAGGAGCGCGGGTAGGAGTAGTTCACGCTTTCCTTAGGCTGGTAGCCACCCCGCGCGCGTGGACTCATGACGCCACCGGCGCAGAGTAAGGGCCCTCCTTTAGTGGGTAAATGGAGTTCAGGGCGTAGACCGGGCAATTCCCGGGGTAACACTGCGCATGCGCACATCCAGAGGGGAGGCGCAGCTTGTAGGACCTGACACCGGTAGTGACCCTGCCATATGGCCAGAAATGTACAAAAATTCTAGATGAGGATGTTTAGTCTAAGTTAGGAAACAACATGTATTAGAGTTTTGTTAAAGTCAGGCTCTCAAACTTGTTGCTAAGAATTATGTACCTAAATGTCCTGCTGAATTTTTGTATAAATTGTTGATTATGCAATTAAAACCTTTTTTAATTTCATACTTTAATAAATACGGCCGGGCGACTAGCGCCCGCCTTCCAAAAAGTAAAGACGTCTCGTGTCTACGTTCCTGGGTATTGGGTGCCGGATTGGGGGGGAGGCGGCAGCTAGTCGCTGACCATGTGCATTTTCACCTTTTTATGTTCCCTGCATTCGATTTTCCCCTTTAAGGGCTTTGCATTTTATGGGAAATATCTTCGACATACACAACATGCCTGCTTCGTGTTATGTCCTTCAGTTAGTTACACATCCCATGTTCCCTGTACCTCTGCAACCCTTCTAATATTTTCAATCTTCTACCAGTCTGACTCCACATGATCGAATGCCACGGGATCATGCTACGGCGCATCCCCTGACTCTTTGGTAACAGCGCGTGCATGCAGCCAGAACGAGGGATGTCATGTCCACGTGCTAAGAATGTCATACCTGCATTAGAAGGAAGTCCACTCTGAAGGAAAGGTTAAGGAAACTGTATCCTTCTTGGAGTGCCTCGGGGTTCAGTGCCTGGAAGGAAACCTCGGAGGGAGGGATTCGTCGTGTACGAAGAGCTTGCTGTCTCCGAGCCCTACAAATCCCAGTGCTATTAAAAAAAACTAAAACAATTGTACAGCGGGGAAGTCATTCACTGCCTCTATTGGGATGCATGACTGCAAATAGATTTAGGCAATGCATGGTTTTGACTAGAAGTGTGGGAGAGCCAGATCGAGCCAAATTCCGAGCTCTGAGTCGAACTTTCACGTGAAACGATCTGGCCTCGTGGCTAGCATGTTGTTTTGCGAGTGACAGATAATCTAATGCAACAAGAGACGTGATGGCTTTTGGTTTAGGCTGGCATTGACATGGCAAGGACTAGATACACCACACAAGATGCTGCATCTGTGAAAGTGAGGATGCCCAGTGTAGGTATCGCATTCATGTGGCAGTGAAATGACATGAAACATCACTTGATGGCACACACATGTGAGATATAATGAGTATGTTGGTAGAATAATGTAGATTATTGAACAGGGTCAGTCTGGTGTTTTGAATTTGTGATACCCCCCCACCCCTCCTCTCATAGACCAAATGTTGTCTGCTGGAGTAATATTAATATTAAAATGGACCTGTCTGTATTTTTTAATATTGCCTGTGATGGGTTTACAATACTGGTCATGGATAGGGTTTTCAGGAGTAAGTCTGCTGGTATAGCTAATGTACGTCTCTTGTACTACTGGCAGCTGTGATTGGTACCATGGGCTTGCCTTGGAATATTAATTACCTGAGGCTGTTGACCAGAGTGCGATGTATTTGAAACCTTCGAGGTAACCAATGGGAAGCGTGAAAATGTGACTTTCTTCAGGCCATTTAGTAAATGCACGGGCATCTGCTGATAAAATACACAAAGATTGTTCTCTATATCTCATAAAAATTGGCAATTTCTTAAATGATAAATATTTCGATCGTATGCTTTATTAACCTTCCTGCTTCCTCAAGTTTGCGTGAAAATGCACCATTTGTCCACTCTTTATTTCAAAATTTTCGACCCCACTTAAGTTGTTCAGGCTCGCTCGTTACGCTCGCTCGCCATAGTACAGTACGCCAATAATTTTACACCTCACTACTTTCAAACGTCACCAGCCGCCACTGCGCACAGATGCGATGACACATTTTCCTGCTGAAAACTTCACAATCCGTAAGCGAAACATAGCTTTCCCCAGAACGTTTCTTTTTTAGAAGGCAAAATGGCTGAGTGAAGTAAACAACCACTGCTGAAATCTATATGAACTGAGTGCCACTAGCTTATATCTGGGCACAGATATCTCTGTTCTTCACAATCTGGATGAAGAAAGAAACATTTAACAGTGGTAGTGAAAAGGTATGCCCATTGCAGACTGGGCAAGTGCCCTCTCAGACAAAAAATAGCTCTGTCTGGAATGTATTCACTAACTGAAATGGTTATCAAATGCTCTGCAGACAATGTGGAACGCAAAAAGGAGCAGGAGCTAACTCATATACTCATGGAAAAATTGTTAACGCCGTGCGCTGACATCTTGAAAACACAGGGATGCACTGTATTTACAAAAATACGGTGCACCCTTGTGTTTCCCCTAGCAGTGGCACTAATAAAGCGGCCTATCCCCCGTGCAGGCACCATGCCACCATGTGGCAAGAGCGCCTGAACTGCAGGGCGATTCTTTATGTGCAGGAAGGGACACCTTCCTGCACATAAACAATCTTGAAATGTGATTTGCTCTTTATATGTGTGCTGCAGAATGCAGCACACATTAAAAAAGCAAAAATGAGGAGAAATTAATACGTTCTCCTTGTATCGCCAGTTTTTTTTTTGCAGAGTTGTATATAGCACGAACTAGACCCGAACTGAATCAGGTATCAGAGCGCTTTGCATATTTTTTCCAGTTACGTTACATGAGGACACACTTTCATTTTAGGCACGGGGAGATTAAGTGATTTGCCCATAATCACAGGAGGTTTTGGCATCGTTACCGAGACTCGAACCCAGATCCCCAGGTCCGAGGTCGAGCGCCCTAGCTATTAGGCCAACTCCTCTCCCTCTCTCCAGTTTAAGTCCAGGTATAAGGAAGCATCAAAAAGCAAAGGGTGTTGCGGCGGAACGCCCACTGCAACACCCATTGCCACGTCCCTTTCATGCCAAGTGAAGCATAAAAAGGACCTTATTTTTCAAGGCGGCGTTAAACCACTTTAAGTGGCTTAATGTCACTTTGTAAATAAGAAAAAGGGGATCTCGCCATCAGAACTTCACTAAAAATGATGTTTGGCTGCCATTATCTCCTTGTAAATGTGCCCCTCAGTTCCATGTAGCAGTCTGCCACAAATTTTAAGTGGTATTGTCAAGCTCGCCACAAGGGGTGGTGCTGTCTCAGTCAGCCCTCACCCTTGTTGAACAGCTCAAGTACCCAACAAGGGCAAGAGTGCAAGAGGCTCTGCACAAAAAATGGAGTGCATGATATCTGCTGCAAGGAACCCCTGGTTTCTATTCAACGAGGTGTTTGCTTTTAATAAGAGGGCCATTCCAGTGTGGGGAACACCCTCCCACACTCTTTTAGTGCTCCTTTCTGTTCCTTTTAATCCAGCACCTGAATTTGTATCTCTAATGGGCACCAAGGAGCTGGCTATTGGACATAAGTGAGATGTCTTGTCACAGTGTTCCTGCAATATGTCAGCTTCTCGACACAGTACAGCTTGAGGTGCAAAGAACCATTGTACCAGCAACTGATATGGAGGTCATATTAACCAATGTTTCTTTTAGCCAAAAATTGCATGTTTCATTTCTGCACACAACTTCCAATCCATCCAGTCAGCAACCAAGTGTATAGCTCCCTCTGTTTAAGCACAATCAAAATACAGAAAATGGAACACACAGAAGTAAGAATAGTAAAAAATCATGTGGCCATGTTATATCGTTCTTTTTAAGAAAGTATAAAGATTATACAAGTCTTGTTTACAGTAACGGTTACTCTGCTAACGTGGAGGAGCATCGCCCCACTGATTTTTAGCAGTGAAATAAAGGAAAAAATAAATGATAATAACTCTATGTTATTATCATTTTATTTGTGCCTGCTGTGGCAGCTTAGTGGGGCGTGTTAGGTCTGCTCCGACGACAGGGTGAGTAGTGAGCACACTTTGTAAGTGCGCATGAATGTTTTGCTGGTCATCTCGGGCTGCCCAAACATTCATGTGCACCTGGCATGTTCCCCACCCAGGCTGTATTGCAGCCTGGGTGGAGAACCTGCCCAGGCTCCCATTCCCTGGCTGTGGGCTAAACCACGGCGCTCAGACCAATCACACCTTCTTCCCCCCTTAGCCACCTCACACACCCCGCCCCCACCGATCCATGAAGGCCACCACTGCTTGTTTAAAATAATTAAATGTGCCCCATTTCAAGATGACCGGGTCCCGCAGCGCGCCTGAGGCAGAGGAGGCGGTTGGGCACAGGCTGCTGAGAGTGCTGGGAGGAGCGCGAGAGAGGCGTTGGGACCAGCGGGGTTGCGAGTGCCAAGCAGGGACTCCAGTATCCAGGAGCCCCTGCGCGCCCAATCAGTGACACCTGGGCTGCTCTCCCCGCTGGCCACGCCCCCCTGCCTATCAGCCAACCAACAAACAGGCCCTGTGTACTTTGGCCTGCGTAGTAGCCGCTACGCGGGAGCGTGCGGGAGCGCGCCGGGAGAAGCCCGGGACAAGGGCGGGACCGTCTGTGGCCGTCCGGGGCCGTAGGAGGCCGGGCTGGGCCACGTCCCTTGCCCCTCAAAGGCGGTGCATCACACGGCCTGGGTGAGGCCCTGTACCGATCCTCAAACCATGTCTACCCGCTCTGGCAAACTCATCAGGAGTGAAGGCGAGAGAGGATCTACTGCTGGGAGCCCTGTGATTGGAACAATGGACCGCTTCATTACCAGGGTAGCAGCGGTGATAGAAAAGGAGATAGCGATGTCCGAGCGGCGCCTATCTGAGATCTATCTCCCCTCAAGACGATCATCATTGGGGGCTGCTGCCCAGTCGCTCACACCGACTAGTGAGAAGGCTCACTCTGTTCCCCTACCCGGTGCTTCAGGTGTTACTATAGACACTATAGATACGCCCCAGTTGGAGGAAATAGGGCAAAATATAACTAGGTTGGAAAATCTGGCTACGTCCATCCCCTCTGTTTCTGTAGAAGATGGTGACCTTAATTCCCTGTATCCAACTGTAATATTTAAATCCTTTAGTGATGCTATTAGTGTCCCTTCTTCACCAGAATCTCCTACCCCCACACTAGTCTCATTAGACGGGGTCCCAGAAGGTGCTTCTGTCAACTTCCAATCTCCCGAAACTAGGCAGGACAATAGTCCTAAAAGTAAAAAGGCAAGAAAACGTAAAAAGGGTAGGCTTGTTAGGCAGGCCGCACTTTACCAAAGAGTAAGAAGGCATACTGGACAAGGTATGAGAATCACAAAGGCTGGGCTGTTAGAGAGTGAGGGCGGCATAGAAGGGCCTGCTGTGGACTCCCCTACGGGGACTTGCACAGATGTCAATATTACTAACGTTCCTGCCCTTGCTGACCCTGTAACGCTTGAAAATATCCTAGAGAAGGTAAATAGTCTCCTGAGGCCTCTTTTAGCCCAGGTTAAGGGCCTGGGGGTGAGGATTGACAAATTAGAGCAATCAACCCTTGACGGACTCCACTCACTCAAAACTACAATTAAGCAAATAGTTAGAGTGGGTGAAAACCGGGACATTGGTGCAAAGGGGAAGGAACCACCTCCTCAGAGAGACCCTAAGCCCCTAAACTGTTCAAAGAAGGTTGATCCTAATAATATAATAACTTCATCTTCTAAAACTTCTCCTCCTCCCAAAGTAGGGCTAAACCGTAAGGACTCTCCAGCATGCTCTGTGCATGTCGCAAGTAAACCCAACCCTATCCCACAAAAGCAGCCACTGACAACCAGAGGCAAAGTGGAAGATCCACAAGTGGCTGGTACATGTAATAAAACTCAAGGCCCAGTGATAGGGAAAACTCCCAGATCTAGGGTTAAGTCTACAGTCCCGGCTCCCACTCCATTGGTCCCCAGAAATCCTGTGCGTCGGATCCCGCCTGTAAACCTCCCGCCAGACTGTCAACCTTTTGTTGCTGTGATGGTAAATGTCCCCCCTCTAAAGGAAGGCCAGATGGAAAATCACCAATCACTTAAGAACAAGTGTATCCACTGGCTGAAGGCATATAAGCCTATTCCCTTGGACGTAGATGGGATTATTTTAAGCGTTCGTAGAGTTGGGTGGGTAGGGCAGGGGAGAAAAACACAGGAAGGGGACTGTATAATTATAAATTTTCAAGACCCTAGAGTAGTGCCCTCCATTTGTTCTCCTATTAAAAACATGGGGGCTCCAGGGATTAAAGTGGTAGACTTATCTTATTTTTACCCTAGGCAAGTTGTAAAACTAACTGGAGAAAGCCAAATCTCCCCTGGGCTGGGACACATTGGGGAGGTTTCCTGGGCAGGGAAAATGGGAGGCACGAGGGCTAATCACGTGTGGGCGCCAAGCTCGAACTGACTGGAACTTGGGAGTAGAGCGTACCCAACAGGAGAATTGCCCTCTCAAATCCTTTTGACTAGCGGGACGCTAGCCACTAAAACTAGCATCCATGGCCCCTGCTCCCCTAAGATATCCATGGCGAGGCCCATAGACGAGAATACTCTTGCACCCAGAGACATTCCAGCTGTGACGGACCTGGCTTTTAAGGTTTTCAGCTGGAATGTCGCAGGGATTGCAAGAAAGTTGGCCCAACCGGATTTTGCTGCTTGGGTTGATGAGCACTCTGTGTGTATTTTTCAAGAGACATGGAGTTTGGCCCCGGCCCATAGGGTGGGATTCTCCTCCCATTCTGTCCCCGCTCAAACCTCGGAAACAGGGAGAGGGCGTCCCTTGGGTGGCCTCCTTATCTGGGTTGCTGCCTCTCTAGATTGTAGAGTAGAGGAGTTCCCCACAGGCTGCCCGGATATTCAAAACATCACCTTAACAGACCAAAGGGGGAGACTGGTCCTAAATATTTATAATGTTTATGCTCGTGGGACCAAGGGTGGACGGAAGTCTCCTGTAATATCTCTTCTTGAGACCATCCTAAAAAATACTCCTCACAAGATGCGTACTTTGGTTGCAGGAGATATGAATTGTACTTTCGAGCCCTTGGGCTCGGACGTAGCCCTTGACCAAGATGAGGAGGATGCTAGAAGGGGGATTCCTGTATTGGAAATTTCTCCGATCAGGAGGTGGTCAGAAGTGGCGCTCCAGCTATATTCCTTGTGTCTCGAATTAAACTTACGGGCAGCAAATGGGAGGACAAATTCGGACAGGGTGGGGGCCCACACTTATAATAGACCAGGGCACACCTCGAGGATCGATTATTTGTTGATAGACGTACACCTATGGCCCCATGTAAGGGACATGCTGGTGGTCCCTGCGACTGAAAGCGATCATAATTCGCTTTCCCTAAAAATGGACCAGTGGTGGCGCCCTAGAGAAAAGGGATATATTACCCCGGTACCTGCTCCTCCCGACGAGTCTGAAGTCTCCCCTTGTGGGAGAAGAATAAAATGGGCGAAATTGGTCCTCTCTGAGGCAAGGGTAGGGGAAATTTCATCTCTCCTAAACCTCGCAGTGGCAACCCTTGGGTCCCCTATTGAAGGAGTGGGCAGAGCGAGTGGGCTGTTTGTCGCCCTGATAGAGGCGTTGACTAATGTGTTTACCCCATACTCTAGTAAGCCGGGCAATAAAAGATCTATAAAGCCCGCTGATGGATGGTATACCCAATCATGTAGGGCGTATAAGTCAAAATTAGTGGAGGCTGTAAAGTTTAAATCCCCCAGTGAGATTCAGGTCGCAAGGAAGACCTATAATAAAGCCCTTAAAAATGCTAGGAGGGAGTGGGAAGATAAGTTCTGGGAAGACCTGCTCTTAGCGAGTAAAAGTAGGGACACAAGGGCTTTCTGGAATCTTATAGCTTCACGGAATAAACCCGCTGAAACTATGAGACCCTGTAATATTCCGCCCCAAAATTGGGTAAATCATTTTGGGGCGTTATACCTCCCTCCAGACGGGGACATGAACATGGGGGTAAACTTCTCACTAGTAATTGAACCTCAGTCCTATGATTTCTTCACCCCTGTAGAAATTGAGGGGGTCATAGGGTGGGTAGCTCCCCGCAAGGCAGCGGGCCCAGATGGCCTCCCGGGGGACTTAATGAAGGCTTATCCCGTAGAATGGGGAAGGGTGATAGCTGCTCTCCTCAATGACATCATGATGGGTGGAGCAGTACCAGAATCTTGGAAAGGGGCAGTGGTGGTCCCAATTTACAAAAAAGGCTGTAGGGAAACCCCGGGGAACTACCGCCCAATAAGTTTGATAGACTCCACCCAAAAGATAGCTGGTAAAGCTATTCTCGGAAGGATCCTCCACTGGGTGGAGGAAAATAAAATCCTATCAGACTTCCAGGCAGGCTTCCGGGCAGGAATGGGGACAATAGAGCAGGTGTTTAGGTTGGCACTATTGGGATGGAAGGTGGTGGATCTAGGTAGGGGTAGTCTTTACTTGGCCTTTATAGACCTGAAGACTGCCTTTGACCTGGTCCCCCGGGAAGAACTATGGAGGGTACTTTACAAACTGGGATTGCCCGATTATATCTTGTCCCTCCTCATTAGCCTCCATGCCAATACCTATGCACAGGTTCGTTGGGGTAAAAACGGAGAGGTCACTGAAAAAATACCGGTGTCTAGGGGAGTAAGACAGGGTTGCGTCTTGGCGCCCACCCTATTCTCACTTTATCTAAATGGGGTGGTGGAATATCTCCAACAAGAACCAGCCGACGCCCCCTGTCTTGGAGGAGTCCGGATCCCCACCCTGCTTTTTGCGGATGACACGCTTTTGATCTCGAAGACTCCCCAAGGCCTCCAGAAACTCCTAACGCGCTTCCAGGAGTTTTGTGCTGCAAAAGGGCTAATAATAAACGTGGACAAAACTAAATACTTAGTCCTAAACCCCCCACGGAAATTGGGCCGCCCACCTATGCTTAACTCTGTTGCCCTAGAAAAAGTATCCGAATTCGATTATCTCGGAATTCGGATCACGGATAGAATGTCCTGGGGAAATCACATAGATAAAATGGTCCTTAACCATAAGAGAGTAGGAGGAGCTCTTATGAGGGAGTACCGGGCCTCACCGAGGAGATCGCTTACCCCGGTAATTGAAATTTACAAGACCAAGGTAGTGACATCAGCCTTGTACGGGGCTGAATTGTGGGGCCACTCCCGATTGGACACTCTGGTAACAGCTGAGACCAAGCTTCTGAAATCAATCATTGCCATCCCCCTGAGCACCCCATCTGTACCTGTGCTGTTGGACACAGGCTGCAGAAGCATTAAGGACCAAGCTCTGCTTCGCCCTCTTCTTTTATGGACCCGAATCTGGAGGGGCGAGGAGTTAAAATCCTATGCTGACGGCCTGAGGGAAATTATGAGCCTGGGGGGTTGGGCAAAGATAAGATGGCTAAGGGATACCAAAAACCTGATGGAGAAAATTGGTTTGGGAGACTACTGGTCATCGCGTTCAGCTCCGCCGAAAGATGTTGTAAAGGCCCTTTTCTGGAAATGGGTCGCGGAGCAACTCATTACAAACTCGAACCATTGTAAATCTACTGCCGCCTTTTTACTTGTTAAAGACATCGTGGCATTTGAACCCTATTTGGATTTAATTACTCTTCCCCTTGATCGTGCCCTTTATTTTAAATTTAGAGTTGGTTCTCTACCTCTTGGTGCTCTGGTATCTAACTGGAGCTCCACGGCCCGTAAGTCCCCGAATTGTGCCTGTTGCCCAAGTAAGATAGAGTCCGTTGCGCATGTACTGTTTGAATGCCCGGATTATGCAAGGCCTAGGGGCACTTGGTTGAAGCCCCTTTGCCGAAATATGGGCACACGTAGCCACTTAACAGCTCTACGTATCCTAACCACGGACACATCCCCCCTGATT
Source organism: Lissotriton helveticus (assembly GCF_964261635.1). NCBI lineage: Eukaryota > Metazoa > Chordata > Amphibia > Caudata > Salamandridae > Lissotriton > Lissotriton helveticus. Next base: position 994,140,265 of record NC_136059.1, on the reverse strand, counting down.
GTATGTGGAACTGCAAAATTTTTAAAACAGTTTTGGCTTATTCGTTGCAAGAGATTGTCAGTAGCGATTTAATTCTGTTTAGCTAATTTATCAGCGGACAATCTATGTCCTTTTATCCCTTTTAAATGTGCTTTTTATACTGACTTCTTTAAGTGATGCTTTTTGTATAATTGAAAATGTTTGTATTGCATGTGTGCTTATAAGATATCTTGCATATCGAATAAAAGCTTTAAAAAAAAAAAAAAAAAAAGATGACCGACACACCCTAATATTATGCAGTGCTGTACAGCATGGAAGACTGACTCTCTGCAGCCATTGACGACAACAGGAGGTGCTATCCATGGTCATGTTACCGCCTATGTTGTGGGTGCATCTCAGTTGATGTCTTTTCCCTGTGAGGATCATCACCCTTGAAAGCAGAGACCTTTACTGGTATAAAGGGATTTGTTAGTTTTTGTTTTTTCCTTTAACATATTTCAAAGGGAAATTATGTGGTGAGTCAGAACAGAAAGCAGTGCCATGTGCTAGACTTGGAGCCTGCAGGCATATCATAGACCCAGCAAAGGATTTTTCTCCTGGTTCATTAAGATCTATTGACTCTTCCTCAGCGGGTCTTAAGTAAGTTAAACTCCTAGTCTTCCCAAAAAGGTCCTTTAATATGTGGACATCTATATTTAAGTCAGGTCCAGAGGTGCCAATGTGTAGTAGAGTTGGCTGAATTAACACTCTGTATATCTGTATATGTTCTTGTAAACATAATTTAAAAGAAATGTATTTATAAAATCATCATATTTCTTAGTGTCTTCAAATATAAATTTATGTTTAAACATTCACATTAAATAAAGTTAGAACAAATCATGTATTTAGAAATGCCTATACCTACCTATCCAGAGGTTTCAATACCAGGAACCTGTAAGCATTTCTTATCTAAAAAAAAATTACGAGACCTCTCATGTAAGGTGTTTTCACTAGTTTGCATTTCATGTTATAATTGATGGTGGCAACACGACTAGTTTTAGTAGCTGTACTACCAGGAAAGGTAAAAGAAACACATTCTTTGATCAAGAGTCTTGGCTATATCACCACCAAGAGCATGGTGGGGCATGTCTAGATGCACTGGACATATAATCAAAGGGACAAAGTCTATTTCTAATAGCAAACCCTGTAATTCACAAACTCACCTAATTTGCAAGGCAAATCTGCAATTTTCTCATTTCCAAACCCATTTTGGGAGTCAGAAAAATAAGTGAAAGGGTCGTGAAAGGGGTGTCCCCTCCTAAATGTGATTCTGTAGTGAAGAAGGTGGTAGCTGACACCTTCCCCTTTTTGAATGGTGTTTGCCGTCTCGGGGGAGCATTGAGTTGATCAGGGAGCCGCTGCCTGCTATCCTTGATTGTTTCCCAAATAAGAATTTTAAAATATTGCTGTATTGGCTCTTTTCTACTTTCTATTTTCTACATGGAAAAATGAGCACCTGAATGGTGGCCTGCTGTTGCATGCATTCCACCATCCCTGTGGTATTAGCCAGTAACAGAAGTTTTAAGTTGCAACCTACCTAATTAATATTTATTTATTAGGCAGATTATTCTGCAACCTCCTGCAAGTGGAGTTTTTGTGATGTAACCTATTAGTACATATCATGAAATACAAGACTGAAGCCTGGTCACAAAAGTCAGCATGCAGTTTGCAACTAGTTGTGTGACCTGTCTTTTAGTACACCATGACCTATGTCTGGCCCCAAGTCTTTCCAGTAATGCATGATCTCAGATACACCCCAATGAAATATTTCGCAATTTAAAAGGCATTAAAACCAATGATTCTGGCAAATGTGCAAAAATGCATATTGAAATAAGGAAAGGAGCTCTACATAAATAAGACAGCATTGAAAGGCATATTGAGCAGGAATATATAATGGTTTCAGATACTCATCTGCTTGCTCATTCGAATCCCATGGCTGCATCTTTTGTTTCGAAAGGAAAATGTTTCAATAGGATGAGATTTTAATTAACAAATACACTTGCTGGTGTTAAGGCATCAAGACCGCCAAGTGTAACATTTAAAAACCGCATTAAAACATTCAAGGAGAAACAAAGAAAGACGCTTCAAGCGGGATTTTGTTTGCATTTCTCTGTTCGACTTCAACTCTGTAGTTTGCACTTCGGTCGGGAGACTCCCTCCCACTACCAAACCACTCAATTTACTCAGTGAAAAATACAAATAACGATGGTACTATTAAGGAACAAAAATTCAATAGGTTCTTGAAATTAAACATAGTAAAACTTCATAAATAACTATCCCCGATGAATATTACAGATTGCATTTGTAAAAATAAGTAAGAATAAAACCTGCGGTTTTTTTTTTATGATTGCTCTGGAAGATATTTACATGCATCTATCACCAGCAAATAATAAAACGAATTAAACTGGAAAAAATAATATAGAAAGGCTTAATAATGGTTTAAACGAATGATCCACAGACATAGTGGCATATGTACAAGTACATGGAGCACTGAGCGGAGCCAAATTTGGCAGCGCCGGACTTTGACATTTTCAAAAGGCAGAGATGCACCGTATTTATGACACTACGGTGCATCCCTGTGTTTTCCCTAGCTCTGGCGCTAAAATTAGCTGTCTAGCTATAGTGCAAGGGAGCCTGCGTTGCAAGGAATGATTGCTTATGTGCAAGAAGTCTCTCTTCCTGCACATAAATAATCAATAATGGTGATTTGTTACTTATATGTGTGCTGCAGAATGCAGCAAGCGTAAAAGCAGCAAATTGTCATTATTTAGTGATTGTTTATGTGCAGGAAGGGACATCTTCCTGCACATAAACAATCATTCATGGTGTTTTGCTCTTCCTATGTGTGCTGCAGAATGCAGCACACATTAAAAAAAAAGCTAAAACGAGGAGAAATAAAAAGTATTTCTTCTGGTTTGGCCATGCCTGCTCTTGCATGGCATTAGTTTTACACATCCTTGTAAATCTGGGATAGAGTAAAAAAACAATGGGTGCTTTGCTGGAATGTCCACAACAACACCCATTGCATGCCACTTTCATGCTAAATGATACATCTAAAGGAACCGTATTTACAAGGCACCGTTAAGAAAACAAAAAGTGGCTTAACGGCCATCTTCAGGACAGTCATAAATTTAACAGTTGACCCCTGAATGGTGTTTCAAAAAGATCAAGAATTATAGAATACAATTGATACGTATATGTCAAATCGATTGTCGTTCTGTATCTTTTGTTTAAGGTGAATAATAATCAAAAGATACAGGTAAGTGAACTCTGGTGCTTTTTGGACAGTGTAATTAAATTTTCCAGTCCCCAGCAACTTCTCAATTCAAGGAGTTTATTCTGTTAAGTTTTGAAGCGCAGCGAAAATTTGTCAGTCTGCAGTCGGATTAGTATCGATACTGCCGAATTTTCGCTGCGCTACAAAACTTAACAGAATAAACTCCTTCAATTGAGAAGTTGCTGGGGACTGGAAATTTGATTACACCGTCCATCTTTTGATGATTATTCACCTTAAACAAAAGTTACTTAATGAAGATCCATTTGACATATACGTATCAATTGTATTCTATAATTCTTGAAACTTTGAAAACACCATTCAGGGGTCAACTGTTAAATTTATGATAGTCTTGAAGATGGTCTCATGGACAAATGTATAGAGACCGAAACGTCGACACTCAAACTCTCTTCTGGAAAATAATGTACAATGAGAAGAAGTGTTTACAATAGTGACATTGAAGGATTATACAATTGTATTTATTTTCCTCTTGTTACATTGTCTGTATAATTTTGTAGTACCCTTGATAAATTTCAAAAGATAAAACTTTTTTCTATATATACCCTTGTTTTGAGTATTTATTGTTTTGTCATTGGTTAATTGGTTCTTATGTCCTCACAAGGAACAAAAATATTTCTTAGATAAAAGACATTTGAATAACATCTCTCTGGCGAGTTTATCAATAATTCTTGCAGTTAAAAATATATATCAAAAGCAATTGAACAGAGTATTCCAAATAAATCCCTTGAAGGTGCCTTTTACCCGTTCATTTGATTTGCCCAAGCCCTCAAAGGGTAGATTGGGTTTCCCATTATCTTCAATTGGTAACTCAAAGGGTCAAAAATTCTAATATGATACAATCAATATCACACATGATTGTCTCAGATATTCTGAACACCTTTGTTGTTAGGGGGTTAATGAAGTTGTCCAAGTCATTATGCTAATCGAATTGGACTCCTATTTTTTTGCATCACTCTGTATGTTCTTGCACACGGTCAGCGGCTGAATAACTGACCTACCACTGAGACTGATCCAGTATCTGCTCCTTTCCAGGATGGGACCTCTCTTCACACAGTCTTTGCCACTTCATGGACCACTCTAGATCATGTATTCCTAATTAATGCGACACATTGTTGTCCCTAATTGTAAAGGTTCAGTGGCCCTCCACTCCAACTATAAAGGCCTGAGTTCCAATGCTGTGGGCTGTCTTGTTCTGTTCTGGTTCTTTTTCACTGTGCTTCTCATGCACCTGCCAGAGTGCTTCAGGTCTCGGTTTAGCTCTATCCCTGCACTTGAACAGTTTCACTCCTCATAGATCCCTGTATTCCATTTCAGTATAGAACGCTGACTCACCACCTTAAGAATGTCAGGTGAGCCACAGGGACTCTGAAGAGCTTGGTACTTATTCTTCTGATCTGTTTCAGCGTTGAAGGAGTAGATTCACTGGGGCTTAAACCTCTTCTTGTGTTTCCTTTCCTTTTTAAGGAAATCAGGGCTCAATTTATTGGCATCCTTGGGGGCATCTCTGCCGCAAGTATTTACATGTGGTTACAACACCTTCTTTCCACTGCTAGCCAGAAGCTCAAAACGAAAGCAGCCCCGCTATCTCCACATTCCCCTGCCGTGTTATTTTATAATCACACGTCCATCACTGTCAGATGATCTATTATTCACATAAGCATACTGTGGTGAGGCAGCTCTATGAGAAATGTGTTGATTGGTTATTTAAATCCTCAACACATTTTAAATCCAATCAGGGAAAGATATGTAAAATACATATGAAGCCAGTATAAAGTTTGTAGTAAAATTTATTAACTGGTTGAGCATTGGCACATAGAGCAGTTCATTCAAATCAAATTTTTAGGACTTCTTTTAACTTTTTGTTGCCAAGTTTCAAAGAAATGGGTAGGTTTGAACTGACTTTTAGAAAATATACAATTGACAGAGAACCATGCATGAAGTTAGACACTCTTTAGTATGTCACTCTCCAGAGTAATGACTTAAAGGTTTTCCCCACTAACCTCCATCCCAGGTCCTAAATGGCACAAATATTGAGGCACTGCGGTCATTACCTCTGTTTTGTCGCCATACATGGTGGCAAAATGTACATTTGTGATTTTTTTATCCAAGCATCACATTATTACTTCCAGAATGTCTCACAAGATAATTACCCAAATTCCAGTTCAATGTCCCACAGAGAAGACAACAGTGTCTATTGAGAGAAGAAGCAATTACTCCATGGCACAGCCAAGGAAGGCTGTGGTTGAAATGCTCTCATACTGTGCCCTTCAAACGCCACATGGATAGTAACTATTGCTGCAAATGTAATGCACAGTCCTTCTGAGCACCTCTGTAGACGCTGGAACGATTCTTAAGAACTGAAAGTGTATTCAGTGCAGCAGGAAAATATCCCTGTGCTGTCTGTTTTGATAATGTTACTGATAGAAATCATACTGTAGCAAGTCAGGTAGCTTTCGTACTCCCACCGTTCTCAGCAAATATGTCTCTTAAGCACTTTTTGGGATTACAACATTGAATAGTAATATCATTACTTTATTACACTATTTTTCTTTAAAGTGCAATGACCAAATACTATTCAGATCACATAGTAGTGTGTTTTTACCATCTTAATAGTAATAGGAAGCATATGCTTGTCTTAGATGTCACTCCCACTTCAGTAGCTCTGTCTATGTAACCCTATTTATTTTAATCTATCTTTCAATTCTTATCAATTACACTTTTTTTTTCTCTCATTTCTTTATCTTGCTTTTTATCTTCTCCTTTTTTCATCATCTTCTTTTATTTCTATTGATTACTTCCTCGCCACTGTCAACCATCTTTGTCACCATTTATCTCTCTCTCTCTCTCTGTCCCCCATTCGTACTCCTTCCATTTCTTGGCTAATTTTTAAAAACTCTTCTTGTATTTGTAGAGATTAAAGTGGTTGGCTTATGTACACATACTATGGATACAATACATTTAACATTAAAGTAACATTGATTCAGTCTTGTATTGTATGATCTAAGTTCAAGATTTAAATCAATCAATGTTAGAAGCGGCTGTCTCTAGTTGGCAGAGGTATACACTTCTGACAAATAGGGACACACCTTTTCTAGTCAGGGCAAGGGGATCACACACTTAGATAACCCCTGCTCACCCCCTTGGTAGCTTGGCAAAGCAGACAGGCTTATCTCAGAGGCAGTGCGTTAAGCATTTATGACCACATACAGTAATAAAGTGAATACACTACAAATGGACACGACACAGTAGTATTATAAAAATAAGGATTTTTATATAAGGCTTAGCACAAGACCAAATAACGACAAAAATATACCACAATCTTAATAAATACTCTTGGAAGGAAAAATCATAGTTCAAGTATGGTTTCTTCTTAGCACAAAGTCTTTAGTATCAAAAGCAACTCTTCTTCTTTAAAACACAGTTCTTGGCAACAATGTAACCCACACAGGAGTCACATGACGTCGAGGCAAAGTTAATCCAAAGGTTCGGCGTCGACAGCGAGGAGCGCTACGTCGAGCCCGGAGTCGCACAGACCCCAACAACACAGAACCTTGGAAAAGTGAAGCACTCGATGATCAGCGGCATCGAGATGTCCGGCATCGCGTCTTCGGCGTCGATCGGGCCTCGGAGTCGGGGCGATCTGCAGCGGCATCGACAGATGTCAGACAGGAGCAGCGCTCACGAGGTGAAGCAGGATACGGCGTCGTCGTCGATGTCGATGTTGCAAGAGTGAGCAGCGCTCACGGCGTCGATAGGGCTCGGCGTCGATGCGATCAGCGGCGGCATCGACACAGGGTCACTTGGAGCTGGAGCCGAACTCGCTACTCACTGGCGTCGCTACTGGCGTCGATCGGGCCCGGCGGCCGGCGTCGAAGGTGCGGGACACTGGAGCCGTTATTCACGATGTCGAGCTGAATTCGACGGTGTCCGTCGGCGTCGAGATTGCTGGATCCTTCAGAGGTGCTGGATTTTCAGGCTCCAGCAACAAGCACTTTCAGCAAATAAATGAAGTCCTTTAGCCCTGTGACTTCAACAGGAGACTGGCACTTCTTCCAGCCCTTGGAGATTTTCTTGAGCAAAGTTTGAGAGTACACACTCAGTTCCTCTCTCCTGGTTCCTTGGCAAAAATAAAGAAGCAACTGCAGGATTCCCCCAACAAACAGCACTCTGGCAGAAGGGGTAGGCAGTCCTTGGATCAGCAGGCTTCTTGTCCTTGGTTCAGGTTTCCTTGTCAGAAGTGATCTAAATTCTTGGTTCAGGGGTCCTTCTCTTATACCCCTTTTTGGCTTTGATCCCTTTGTCCATGCAGGGGAATTTCCCCCCATCTTGGGTTTGTTGTGGGTGTTGCCAGGCCGAAGCACCTGGCCTATTCACTGGGCAGGGCAGAGTCTTCAGCCGCCCAGCAGGAGCGGAGCCAGCATTGTCACTGGCAGGGGCAGGGCCATCAGTTGCCCGGCAGGAGGTGGGGCCAGGAAATTCCCTGGCAGGCACAGAGTCATCAGTCGCTTGGTAGGGGGGCGGAGCCGGCATTGTATCAAACAGGGCAGGCTATCAGGAGCTACTCTTCCCCTACTCTCAATGTAAATGCCCCACTCACCCCACACTGACTCATTCAGACCTCTGGAGCCACCCAGCTCCTGTCACACGCACACCAGAACCAGCAGAGACCGGTAGACAGTTAGACAAGAAAATAGCTACTTTCTAAAAGTGCTATTTTCAAACACAGAGTCCAAAAACCATCCACACAAACGGATGCGTTATTAAACCCTGAGTTCAGGGATACCAAACTCGACATTGCACCATGCTCCCCGAGCCCGCTAGGATTATAGCATTAATAATCCTGGCAGCCCATTCTAACTTATGGAGAGCAGGTTACCTTACAATAGTGAAAAACGAATATGGCTGTAATTCACTATTAGGACATGCCAACCTTGTCAGGCTTGTCCTACCTTATGCTTACAATGCACCCTGCCCTTGGGCCTACCATAGGGGTGACTAACATGAAGTTAAGGGAAGGTTTAGGGACTGGCAAGTAGGTGTACTTGCGCAGTCCTCATGACAGTCAGACTGCACGTGGTCCAGCAATGGTAGACCTTCAGACATACTTTTACTAGGCCGCTCTTGTGGGTGGCACAACACGTGCTGCAAGCCCACGAGCAGCATTTGTATTTACAAGCCCTGGCACTCCTGGTGCACTCTACTTGGGACTAATAGTAAACCAAATAAGCCAAACATGGAAGTCAATCAATACAGCAATTTCACATAGGGAGCACTTGCACTGTGGCACTGATCAGCAGTGGCACGGTGCCCAAAGCAATATACCAGCAAAACATCGTAAACAGAGGAGGCAAACAGAAAAAATGGAGGAGAGACTTTTGCCAATGATGCCAGGTCTAACACGTGTCCCCTCCAGCTGAAATGTGGGGAGAACTACCCTTACCCTAGGGAGTCCTCATCACTAAGGTGGAAAAATCTGGACAGACCATCAGCATTGGCGTGATCTGTGCCAGGGCGGTGTTCCACCGTGAAGTCCATCCCCTGTAGGGAAATGGACCACCTCAACAGCTTTGGATTCTCACCCCTCATCTGCATCAACCATCTGAGGGGCCTGTGGTCTGTCTGAACCCGGAAGTGAGTCCCAAACAGGTAGGGTCTTAGCTTCTTCAGCGCCCAGACCACAGCAAATGCTTCTCTTTCTATCGCACTCCACCTCTGTTCCCTGGGAAGTAACCTCCTACTTATGAAGGCTACAGGTAAGTCTCGGCCCTCTTCATTCACCTGAGCTAGAACAGCCCCCACGCCATGCTCTGAAGCATCCGTCTGGACAACAAATTCTTTAGAAAAGTCGGGTGCCTGGAGTATGGGTGCTGTGCACATTGCAGTTTTCAGGGTGTCAAAGGCCGTCTGACAGGCGTCAGTCCTGATCACAAGTCGTGGCTGCTTCCTGGAAGTCAGCGAAGTCAAGGGGTGCACAATGTTACCATAATCCTTGACGAACCTCCTGTAGTAACCCGTGAGACCCAAGAAGGCTCTCACCTGAGTCTGGGTTTTGGGCGGTGCCCATGCCAGGATGGTATCAATCTTGGGTTGTAGGGGGGCCACCTTGCCGCTCCCTACTTGGTGCCCCAAGTACACCACTGAACCCTGCCCATTCTGGCACTTACTGGCTTTGATTGTGAGGCCTGCTCTGCGCAGGGCCAACAACACTTCCTGGAGGTGGCGCAAGTGTTCCTCCCAGCTAGCGCTGAACACTGCGATGTCGTCTAGGTAGGCGGCACTGAAATCCTCCAGTCCAGCCAAGACCTGGTTGACCAACCTCTGGAAGGTGGCAGGGGCATTCTTCATCCCAAAGGGCATAACCCGGAACTGGTAGTGCCCATCTGGTGTGGAGAATGCTGACCTCTCTGTTGCCTCATCAGTCAAGGCGATCTGCCAGTACCCAGACGTTAGGTCAAACGTACTAAGGTACCGGGCAGCCCCTAACCGATCTATGAGCTCATCAGCTCTGGGGATGGGGTGCACGTCAGTCTTGGTGACTGAATTTAGTCCTCGGTAATCCACACAGAACCGAAGTTCCGGTGAAGCACCAGGCGCTGCAGCCTTTGGGACCAAGACCACTGGGCTGGCCCAAGGACTGCTAGAGGACTCAACCACCCCTAAGGCAAACATTTTGGAGACCTCCTCCTTGATGTATGCTCTGACCTTGTCAGTCACTCTGTAAGCCTTGTGCTTCACAGGAGTGCTGTCCCCGGTGTCCACATCATGGACACACCACTGAGTGACACCAGGAATCAAGGAGAACAGATCAGGGAATTGTCCCAACAGTTGGCGACAATCCTGCTGCTGCTCAGGGGTCAGTGTGTCAGAGAGGACAACACCATCCACTGACCCATCTTGCTCTTTTGCATACAGGAGGTCAGGAACAGGCTCACTCTCCTCCTCCATTCCAGCATCTGTAGCTAGGAGCATGCCCACTTCGGACCTTTCTAAGTGGGGCTTCAAACGGATGACATGCAGGACCCGCAAGGGGTTCCTGGGAGACTTCAAGTCCACCATGTAGGTGACATCGCTCTTTTTCTCCACAACCTCAAATGGTCCAGTCCACCTGTCCTTGAGCGCACAAGGTTCCACAGGGGACATGACCCAAACTTTCTGTCCAGGTTGAAGCTCCACCAGAGTGGCATTCCGGTCGTACCACCGCTTCATCTCTTCCTGGCTGGCCTCCAGATTTGCCTGAGCAAGATCTCTGAAGCGCCTAGTCTGGTTCCTAAAGGCCAGCATGTAACTGTATACATCCTGGGGAGGTTTCCTGGGAGATTGCTCCCAGCCTTCTTTGACCAGACTCAAAGGTCCTCTTACCGGGTGTCCATACAAAAGCTCAAAGGGGCTGAACCCTAGAGACTTCTGTGGCACCTCACGGTAAGCAAACAACAGGCATGGCAAGAGGACGTCCCATTTACGCCTCATTGGTTCTTCAAGACCCATAATCATGCCTTTAAGGGTACGGTTGAATCTCTCAACCAACCCATTACCTTGAGGGTGGTAAGGAGTGGTGAACTTGTAGGTTACCCCACACTCCTTCCACAGAGACTTCATATAGTTGGAAATTAAGTTGGTGCCCCGGTCTGACACCACCTCTCTGGGGAACCCCATTCGGGAGAAAACACCCATCAGTGCCCGTCCCACCACGGGGGCCGTCACTGTTCTGAGAGGGATGGCTTCCGGGTACCGTGTGGCATGGTCCACCAAGACCAGGATGAACCTGTTGCCCATGGCTGTCTTGGGGTCCAGGGGCCCAACAATGTCAATCCCCACCCGGTCAAAGGGGGTACTGACCACGGGAAAAGGTTGGAGGGGAGCCTTCTGCTTCCGCCCGCTTTTCCCACTTGCCTGGCAAGTTTGACAGGTCTTGCAATGGATATCTGTATCCCTTCTCATCTGAGGCCAATAAAAATGGGTGACAAGCCTGTCATAGGTCTTGTCCTGCCCCAGATGTCCAGCTAACGGAACGTCATGAGCCAAACCCAGTAGGAAGGCTCTGAAGCGCTGGGGTACCACCAGCACACGGGCTGACCCAGGCTCAGCAGCCTTAGGCTCGCTATACAGGAGATCGTTCTCCCAGTAGACCAAATGTGACCCTGACTGATCACCTGTTGTCTGGGCTGAGGCCTGCTGCCTCATACCCACAAGAGAAGGGCACACTTTCTGTTCTGCACAAAATTCTTCCCTGGAGGGACCACCATCCTGCTGCCAGTGGGTCAGCTCGGGCAGGTCTCCCAGTTCAGCAACTTGTTCACCTGTGGGTTCCAGGGCATGCCCCTGAAGGTCTGCCTCCTCCTGGACCACGGGAACTACGGGGGACGGTTTCCCGCGCCCCCTGCCTCTTCTCTTCACAGCTGGGTCCTGGGCCATAATTTCAGGCTCCAGAACCCCATCAACACCCTTACTTGCTGTCATGGATCGAGTGGTTGCACACACCCACTCTGGCACACCCAACATTTTCAAATGTGTCTCCCTGTCCACCTTCGCCCAAGGGGAGTCTTCTAAATCATTGCCCAGGAGACAATCAACAGGCATGGCGGGCCTTACAGCAACTTGAAGAGTACCTGAAACTCCCCCCCATTCAAAGGGAACCTGAGCTACCTCACACTCTCTCTGGGAGTTGTCAGCAGCTATCACAGGGTAGAATGCGTGGGGAACAACCTGCTCTCTGGACACCAAGTGACACTTGACAGCTGTCACACTCGCTCCGGTGTCTCTGAGAGCTTCCACTCTATGGCCATTAATGGTCACCCACTGCCTATATTTCTTAGTGTTACTAGGCAGAGGGGGTGGAGGGACCAATTCCATGTCTCCTAGAGAGACCAGAGACATCTCTGCGGGACCCTCCCCACCATGGGCAACCATCTCCTCCCCTCCCAGGGCTACACTCGCCAACTGACGGGGGGCGGCACGGGGTGGTGCACTAGAGTTCTTCAAGGGACACTGGGGATCATAAAAACGGTGTCCCACCTGCTTACAAGCGAAGCAGGTCATTGGGCCCCTACGAACAGGTTTACCTGTCGGGGCCTCTGATTTCTTATCGGGGGGAGGCTGGGAACCCTTCCCTTGGTTCCCTTGGGGATTACTTTGGGGCCCTTTCTGGAACTCCCTCTGTTTACCCTTGTCCCCCCCACTCTTCTGCTGGGGACCCTGCCCACCTTTGGCTGAGTCTCCCACTGGACCCTTGTGGACCCTGGTACTGACCCAGCGGTCCGCCTCCTCAGCAAGTTTTCTAGGGTTAGATATCTTGCTATCAATAAGGTGCTGGCGCAGCTCTGGAAAACAGTTATTAGACAAGTGCTCCCAAGCAAACAAATCATAAAGAGCATCATAACTTTCCACTTTGCTGTCCTTTACCCAACCATCCATGGCTCTGGAAAAAATGACACATATTCAACCCACGTAGTACCAGGCAACTTCTTACATTCTCTAAAGGCCTGTCTGTACTTTTCTGGGGTTAGGCCATACCTTAACATTAAAGCATCCTTCATATGAGTATAAGACATCCTATCCTCAACAGGCATGTCTAACAGGGTATCTCTTCCCTCATTCACAAAGCGACCCCACAACCCCGCTCCCCAATCCTTCTCAGGGACCTGGTGGGCCAACAATGCTAACTCATATGCTTTAAACCATTGACCAATATCTTAATTCTTCTGAAAATCTTTGATCACATCTTTAGGAAAATAAAACCTACTTTCTGCAGGCACAGATGGGATGCTGCCACCAGAGGGATTCAATTCTAACTCTTTAGCTTTGAGCTCCAACTCCCTCAACCTGGTATCACGCTCCAAAGCTAACTTCTCTCTTTCAAACTCTAACCTTTTGATCTCCAAATCAGCTTCTCTTCTGCCTCTTGCATTTTCTAACTCCAACTGCCCATCTATCTTAAGTTTTGCCATTTCCATGTTGTATGCTCGCTCCTTCGCCCTTTCTTCTCTTTCTTCAGGAGAAAGACCTTTGGAGGAAACACTGCTGCCAGGAGGGGATTGGGGCCCATTCACTGGCACCTCCTCCTCAGCAACAGGTGTAGTGCCCCCAGCATTACTCATGGTCAAAACTGGCAGTTTCAAAAATCAAGCTCCAGGAAAGCGGAGAACAAAAATAGGATATCCAACCAAAACAGATTGTGGCTGCGCTATGGTCTGCTTTCACTATGTAGCACACACTAATCACTGCACATGGGTCATAAATGCAAAGTTCAAATCCTCACCGCTGACCCACCAATGTTAGAAGCGGCTGTCTCTAGTTGGCAGAGGTATACACTTCTGACAAATAGGGACACACCTTTTCTAGTCAGGGCAAGGGGATCACACACTTAGATAACCCCTGCTCACCCCCTTGGTAGCTTGGCAAAGCAGACAGGCTTATCTCAGAGGCAGTGCGTTAAGCATTTATGACCACATACAGTAATAAAGTGAATACACTACAAATGGACACGACACAGTAGTATTATAAAAATAAGGATTTTTATATAAGGCTTAGCACAAGACCAAATAACGACAAAAATATACCACAATCTTAATAAATACTCTTGGAAGGAAAAATCATAGTTCAAGTATGGTTTCTTCTTAGCACAAAGTCTTTAGTATCAAAAGCAACTCTTCTTCTTTAAAACACAGTTCTTGGCAACAATGTAACCCACACGGGAGTCACACGACGTCGAGGCAAAGTTAATCCAAAGGTTCGGCGTCGACAGCGAGAGCGCTACGTCGAGCCCGGAGTCGCACAGACCCCAACAACACAGTACCTTGGAAAAGTGAAGCACTCGATGATCAGCGTCGTCGAGATGTCCGGCGTCGCGTCTTCGGCGTCGATCGGGCCTCGGAGTCGGGGCGATCTGCAGCGGCGTCGACAGATGTCAGACAGGAGCAGCGCTCAAGAGGTGAAGCAGGATACGGCGTCGATGTCGATGTTGCAAGAGTGAGCAGCGCTCACGGCGTCGATAGGGCTCGGCGTCGATGCGATCAGCGGCGGCGTCGACACAGGGTCACTTGGAGCTGGAGCCGAACTCGCTACTCACTGGCGTCGCTTCTGGCGTCGATCGGGCCCGGCGGCCGGCGTCGAAGGTGCGGGACACTGGAGCCGTTACTCACGATGTCGAGCTGAATTCGACGGCATCCGTCGGCGTCGAGATTGCTGGATCCTTCAGAGGTGCTGGATTTTCAGGTTCCAGCAACATGCACTTTCAGCAAATAAATGAAGTCCTTTAGCCCTGTGACTTCAACAGGAGACTGGCACTTCTTCCAGCCCTTGGAGATTTTCTTGAGCAAAGTTTGAGAGTACACACTCAGTTCCTCTCTTCTGGTTCCTTGGCAAAAATAAAGAAGCAACTGCAGGATTCCCCCAACAAACAGCACTCTGGCAGAAGGGGTAGGCAGTCCTTGGATCAGCAGGCTTCTTGTCCTTGGTTCAGGTTTCCTTGTCAGAAGTGATCTAAATTCTTGGTTCAGGGGTCCTTCTCTTATACCCCTTTTTGGCTTTGATCCCTTTGTCCATGCAGGGGAATTTCCCCCCATCTTGGGTTTGTTGTGGGTGTTGCCAGGCCGAAGCACCTGGCCTATTCACTGGGCAGGGCAGAGTCTTCAGCCGCCCAGCAGGAGCGGAGCCAGCATTGTCACTGGCAGGGGCAGGGCCATCAGTTGCCCGGCAGGAGGTGGGGCCAGGAAATTCCCTGGCAGGCACAGAGTCATCAGTCGCTTGGTAGGGGGGCGGAGCCGGCATTGTATCAGGCAGGGCAGGCTATCAGGAGCTACTCTTCCCCTACTCTCAATGTAAATGCCCCACTCACCCCACACTGACTCATTCAGACCTCTGGAGCCACCCAGCTCCTGTCACACGCACACCAGAACCAGCAGAGACCGGTAGACAGTTAGACAAGAAAATAGCTACTTTCTAAAAGTGCTATTTTCAAACACAGAGTCCAAAAACCATCCACACAAACGGATGCGTTAATAAACCCTGAGTTCAGGGATACCAAACTCGACATTGCACCATGCTCCCCGAGCCCGCTAGGATTATAGCATTAATAATCCTGGCAGCCCATTCTAACTTATGGAGAGCAGGTTACCTTACAATAGTGAAAAACGAATATGGCTGTAATTCACTATTAGGACATGCCAACCTTGTCAGGCTTGTCCTACCTTATGCTTACAATGCACCCTGCCCTTGGGCCTACCATAGGGGTGACTAACATGAAGTTAAGGGAAGGTTTAGGGACTGGCAAGTAGGTGTACTTGCGCAGTCCTCGTGACAGTCAGACTGCACGTGGTCCAGCAATGGTAGACCTTCAGACATACTTTTACTAGGCCGCTCTTGTGGGTGGCACAACACGTGCTGCAAGCCCACGAGCAGCATTTGTATTTACAAGCCCTGGCACTCCTGGTGCACTCTACTAGGGACTAATAGTAAACCAAATAAGCCAAACATGGAAGTCATTCAATACAGCAATTTCACATAGGGAGCACTTGCACTGTGGCACTGATCAGCAGTGGCACGGTGCCCAAAGCAATATACCAGCAAAACATCGTAAACAGAGGAGGCAAACAGAAAAAATGGAGGAGAGACTCATGCCAATGATGCCAGGTCTAACAATCAATCAGACGTTTGTTAAGCACGACTACTCACCCATAAGGGTCACAAGGCGCTGGGGAAGGGTGGGATGTTTTAGCAGGCTCCAGTCCATCAAGGGGGGGGGGGGTCTGTTGAAGAGCCAGGTTTTGAGGTTTCTTGCGATGATGGGGAGCGATGTTGTCTGTCAGAGGTAGAGCGGCAGGGCGTTCCAGGCTCGGCCTGCGAGGAAGGAGAAGGAGAAGGAGCGGCCTCCCGATCTAGTCTTTCTGGTGCAGAGGACCATAGCAACTGGGCAGATCGTAGGGTCCTCTGGGATTCGTGGAATTTGAGTGGGCTGTTTAGGTATGATGAGGAGCCAGTGTTGTGTGCGCAGGTGCTGGAAGACGTGGAGTGTCTTGGCAGGTCGAGGACAAGTCTTGCGGCTGCATTTTGGATGTTCTGTAGCTTGCGGGTAATGTTTTTGTTTATTCCAACATAGAGTGCGTTGCTGTAGTTGAGTCTGCTGGTGACCAGGGCATGAGTGACAGTCTTTCTGTGTTTGAGGGGGATCCATTTGAAGGTCTTACGTAGGAGGCGGAGGGTGTGGAAGCAGGAGGACGAGACGGAGTTGACCTGGCGGTCCATTTTGAGCTCGGAGTCCCGGATGATTCCCAGGTTGCATGCTTGGTCCGTGGGGGTGGGAGGGCTTCCAAGGGCGGGGGGCCACCAGGTGTCATTCCATGCATCGGAGTTTGGGCCCATGATGAGTACTTCTGTTTTGTTGGTGTTTAGTTGTAGGCAGCTGTTTTTCATCCATTTTGCCACGGCTTCCAGGCCTTCTCGAAAATTGTGTCTGACGGTATTCGGTTCATTGGATAGGGAGAGGATGAGTTGGGTGTCATCTGCGTATGACACAAATTTGAGTCTGTAGATTCTGACGATGGGGGTGAACGGAGCCATGTAGACGTTGAAGAGTGTAGGGTGGTGCACAATGATCAAGGATCACTAAATCATACAAACAAATCACGTAGAGCATAATGAATGTTTTGTCCAAAAAAATGCTCGAAAAAAGAAAGAAAAATGGTGTAGAGATCTGAAGAAAATATAGCCATATAATTTCTACAAAATCCAATTTTGTGGAGAAAATATCATAGACAAACCACTTATAAGCCGAGAATTCACTGGCAAAAACAAATCTCAAATTTCTACTGTAAAAATAATGTATTGACTTTTCACTTATAAGCAAAGTTTGTAAAAGTCAGAAGAAAATGTGACTTTTTGACATGAAGTGTATGTAAACTTTGAGAAATATTGTCTAAAAAGTGAGAGTGAGTGTGCTGCCATCAACATGACATCACTGAAGTCAGGAAATGTAACAAATCAAAGAGTGCAACTGGGTGGGGGGGGTGCAGAACTCGCGGAGTTTCAGTTTAGGGAATTCTGCAAAGTTACAGAAAAACTCAGTTGTTCTGCAATTTAGCGCTGGTAGCAAACTGCACTATGCCTTGTACAAAAGTGCCCGGCCATTCAAGCTGATTTTGCTGCCGCTCGAGTAGAAAATCAACTTGAGTGGCAGCAAATCTACTTGCAGCCTTCTGACCGCTCGTGAATGCCGGCGACCTCCCACGTTAAAAAATCGCTCTAGTAATTAATATATGGGGCTATTTGAAGGAACACTAGAATCTTGTATTATAGGTCATGGAAATAAGCTAGACACCCATGTAGCGCAGTAAATATATGGCTATAGTAAGCCAGAAAGAGGTGGGGAGGATGGGGGAACACAGGGTCACCAATTCACCCTCCATCATCAGGGTTTGGGCCTTATTGCCTACAAAAAGGGGAGAGGGTGCTGGGGGGGTTCGGAGGATGGGGGTGGGGGCACGTGAGTGTGGTGTGAGGGTTTAGGGGTGGGGCAAAAAGCACAAAAATCAATCCATAGAAAACAAATTCTAGTCTATATATTATGGTTAAAAAAGGATAGTCAAAGATCAGCAAGGAGCCATGCAATTTCAGATAAATAAGTGGGACGTGATGGCTAGTGGGATACGCATATGCTCATTTAATGTATGTTGCCTTAATAACAACAATAAGAGGCGTAGGGTAGCCGCAGATCTATGTATAATTAAACCTGACAGTTTGTGCTTTCAGGAGACGCATATACCCTGGGTAAAACGCAAAGTGATGGAAGAGCTTGGATATACACTTCTTGCTGCGACTCGGCAGACTATTACTAGGGTGGAAGTTGCTAATTTGATACTTGGTGGGATCAGCGGGACTGGAAGGATAATGACAGACAATTATGGAAGATGGGCGATTGCTGAATCAAATATTGGAGGCATCAAATGCACTATTTGTTCAGTTTATGGTTCAAATTTTGATGAGCCGCTTTACTGGAGGCTTTAAATGTAGAATTGGTGTTATGGGAGACCCCTTTAATTGTATGTGGGGATTTTATTATCCATTTGGAGGGGCAAGCTTTAGATGCACAAAACTATAAATATATGGGTCGAAAACCCAAGGTCTTTAGAGCTTTAATTTAAGCTCTGAGGGATCATGGGTTGGTAGCTGTATGGAGGACTCTGAACGATCTAGATCCAGGATATACTTTTTATTCACATCCGCATCAGAAATTGGTAAGACTTGATTATGTATTTATGTCTAGGGTGTATATAGTTGGAGCAAAAATGCAGGTTTGGCCCAGGATTACGGCGGACCATGGTCCATTACTGCTACATTTATATAGCTTAAGACAGAGGAAGGCTGGAAGGGTGTTTACATTTAATAGGAAACTATTGAATGACAAATCGTTTATTGACCATATACTTAGTTGGGCTGGGCATTTTCTATAGTATGGGACACTCTTAAAGCAGGAATATGCTGAGAAGCACTTCGTTTGGAGTATCTAAACAGAAACAAGGACAAATGCTGATGCTGCGACTTTTGGGGGAGTTATGGATCGCGGAACAGGAGCTGATAAAGGTGCTTAGGCAGGGACTCGATGGTAAGGATATACACACCAAGATAGCATGCTCCAAGGCAAAAATAAATGTGATCTGGTGCAAGGAAATTGCCCTTCAATATAACACCTACAAACAGGATAGATATGAATATGGGGAAGCAATGGGCGATGTCTTGCTCAGGGATTAAGAGTAAAGCAGTCCTCTCAGAGAATATTGGCTATGACCAATGCGGTTGGTAATCCAGTTGAAACAGAAGAAGGTAATATTTTTTTTATGAGTTTTATCAAGAATTAAATACGCAGCATAATTTTGATGAACAAGATGTAGAGACATTTTGTCAACAAATTGATCTGAATAGGTTAAGTTTAGAAGAGCAAGGATTATTAGATGAACCAAGAACAATTGAGTAACTAGAAGAGGCATTAGCATTGTTGGCAAATGTAAAAGCCGCAGGGCCAGATAAATTGCCACTGGAGATATATTGGTTGTTATTTCAGGTTTTGAAAATTGACATGCTGAATGTTTTTCAAGCAGCTCAGGTTGGGAACCCACCCCCATCTTGGGATGAGGCTAATATAGTTGTTTTAAAATAAAAAGGCTAAGCCCCCTAATATACCTGGATCATATAGACCAATATCCGTGTTAAATGCTGATGGGAAAGTTTATGCTAAGATATTAGTTAATAGGCTAGCGAGAGTTATTACGCCCCTGGTTTCCATATCCCAACATGGTTTTATACTTGGCAGAAGTACAATAAATCACATTCATAGAGTCATTACTCTTAAAGATTATGCTAATGTACATCATAAAAGTTTTGGGCTCATATTTCTTGACGCAGAAAAAGCGCTTGATCATGTTTCTTGGGCTTTTGTATGGGGTATTATGCAGAGGATGGGGTTTAGACCGGCCTATATTAGGGCAATTCAAAGCATCTATATTTCACCAGGAGCCAGGATGTATGTGATGGGCAAGGAATCACAGCAAGTTTTTATTAGCAGGGGAACAAGACAGGGATGTCCCTGTTCTCCGTTACTGTTTGCGCTATACATTAGTCCATTCGTTCTCATGTTAGAAAAAAACGCGTGTATTAGATCAATGAACTGTGGACAATTTCAGGTGCATGTTCTAGCTTATACGGATGATATTGCAGTGGCCTCGGCAGACCCAGCAGATGCAATAAAAGAGATAGAAAGGCTAGCTGAAGAACTTGGTGTGATCTCTGGATATAAATTAAACTCGGCTAAAACTCAGATAGTATGCACCAATCAGGCCTTTCCAGGTGGGGCTTGTGTAACTGATGAAGCTAGATATTGAGGTATCAAGATTAGAATGTCTTTGCAAGACTTGATAGAGGTTAATTGGGGCAGTATAGTTTCAGGAGTGAAGCAGCAGTTGGATCGGCTTGAGTGTCTCCATCTTACTTTGGTGGGGAGACAAAATGTGCTAAAGATGATTGTCGTCCCCAAAACACTTTGAGGCAGATTAATAAGACCCTTGCGCCACTTTTGCGCCACTTTTCCCATGTTAAAAGTGACACAAAAGTGGTGCAAGGGGCTTGTAAATCTGCCCCCTTCTTACTTTGAGGTGGTACCGCTAGAATTAACAAAAAAACATTTACAGAGGATCCAATATATATGTGATAGATTCATGTGGGGACAACTAAAAGCGAGGAGAACATTTAAATGTATGATGTTACGATTCAACAGGGGAGGGTGGTAGGTCCCAAACTTCTATTTTTACTATTATGTTTGTTTATTGCAAAATATGCGGATTTTGTTGACAGGGGAGGTTGTGCCAGACCCAGAGCTCCATCCATATATCAATTGTTATTAGGGGAGGAAGCTAGAAACTTATTAGTCAAATTTAGTGAGCCACACTATTATTAAAAAAAACACGGTTCAAGGTTATGATTTTAGCACTTAAGATATGGAAAGCGATATGTAAACTGTTAGTCATCCCACAGATTAATTATTATACATCTCTTAATTCAACTGTTAAGTTTCTAGCTATATTCTTGGATTATAAAATGCTGGGCTGGAGGCTCAAGGGGATTAGACAGTTGGGTGGTTTATTCGAGGGGGGCGTATTGTCCTCATTCGCAGAATTAGGTGATAGTTATGAACTTCAACAACATGAATTTTTTAAGTATTTGCAAATTCATGTTTTTATAGTCAAACATCATTTGCATGAGGGTATTACTGTGTTATCGATATTCGAGGCAGTAGAAAGAGGACAAAGATAGGGGCATTATATTCTATATTAATTGAGATACAATCAGATGACTTGGCTGCTCAAGATTGTAAATGGTGTGTACGACTAGGGCAAGACTGAGAGCTTATGCAGAGCTCTATTGATGCAGCAGAGAAGATATTGTTATCAGCAAACTTGAAAACACATTTCAAGACTATATTTGATTTATATCACACACCAGAGAAGATGATGAAGTGGTGATGAAATAATGACGGGAAGTGCTGTAGATGTAGTATTGATAGAGCTGATATCCTGCATGTGTTTTTTGATTGTATTGCACTTTCTCAATTAAAACAACAAATACAGTTGTTCTTGTCAGAGGTCACAGGAACTACAAAAGAAATGATGTTATTGGGGGTCTGGAGAAATGTTTCAAGTAAGCAGCCAGCATACAAATTTGGATATATGCCGTATTGCCTCAGCAGTGGCTCGACTATGTATAGCCTCATGTTGGCTACAGAGTGAGGCTCCCTTGTTCGAGATGTGGAGGGCAAAATGTTATAATATTTTTAATCTTGAATATAGCCTTTACTATATGAAGTCACCTAGACAGCAAAAGCTGGGGAGGCAGATATGGGATTCAATGATACAACATATGAGGTGGTTGTCTGATCTTGGCTTTTAATCAAGGTTATGATGGATTGATGTTTTCTTGTTCCTCTTACTTTTTTTTGGTACTTCAAGTGTACTTGAAGGAACTTTTATGTGTTGACCAAAATTGATTTGTATTTGTGCTATGGATTGAATAAAAAAAATATATATTTTTAAAAATAATCGCTCTAGATGATGCCAAATCTCGCTCATGCTCACCAGCTTGCATATTTTGGAGTCTTGCAGGGTAAAATTCTGCTACATGGCTATTGGCAGAATTAGACCAGAACCCTACATTAAAGAGTAACACGGACTATCCAAAATTCCACCAATTCCGTGGGCTGAGTGGAACATTCCACCCACCCCCAGTCACAATTAGAACAAGTGTGGCAAATGAGCCAGACCCATTCAGCAGGAGAGTGGTAAAGGTGTGGTATTTAGCCAGTAGAGTATTTTGGAGGACACTGTCCCACCTATTGCACTAAAGCTCAGTGTGGCAGCCCACTGTCATTTGCAGACACCACATTTTCCATTGAAATGTCCAATTAATTTGCAGAAACATACAGTTCTACTGACTAAAGTGTATAGCAATCAAATGATAATGTGTGGAAATCGGGTTTCACAAATGTTTATCATTAGGGCATCACCAAGTAAAGTGTCTTGATTTGTTGTGATCATATTAAAATCTTTGTTTCCAACATACTTCAGAATTACAAAAAAAAAAGTGTTTCGTTGAAGCTTCCTAACTTCTGATATAGTTTTATTAATTTGTACAATTCATTTGCAGCTATTTACATTTTGTTGTGGGTTAAAAAAAAGTGACATCTTAACACCTTTCTTTTCACACTCCCTGTACCCAAGGAAGATTTTAACAAGGTTTACTTTACAAACCCGTCTCAATTTGCAATCAGAGAAAGAAAAGTAGACGCCAATCTACATGTTAAAAGAATAAGCAACAACCAGACAGAAGACAAAGCTTTATATTCGACCTCTGTCTTTCACCACACAGCCTACAGCCCACTGTTCCAAGACTCACTATGAGATGAGAAAGATCACCCAGAAACCGAGTCAGAAGGCCTTCTTTTCTTGGAATGTGTTGTTAATTAGCTCTGGATATTGTGGATTGTGTCACCCAGGACAGGAGTTAAGTTGCGCTACTCACAAAAAACACCTTGTGAATCACCCCTGGACATTGTGGAGTAATTCTCACCTGAGACTGGAGTCAAACAGAACTACTCACAGGAAACCTTTTGTTAATCAGACCTGGATATTTAGAAATAATTCACACCTTGGCAAAGAATGAGACACAGCAACTCACAGAAAAAGATTTCTTGATAAGCCAAATAAGCCACAGACATCTAGGGGTAAACTACTGAGAAAAAAAGCTTTGTGAGTTACGCCTGGACACTATGAATTAATTCACACCTTTGTCAGTTATAGAATACTTACAGAGAATGCTTTATTAATTAGCCCTTGATACTATAGAGTCATTGACACCTAGGGCATAGGTAAGACACAGCTACTCACGGAAAAATATTTGGGAACCGTTCCCGCGGTCCTTAGTCTGTGCCTAAATCAAATATTTGCCATTAACATAATAACCTTTTTATGTCTGGGAGATATGGGTCGTCCTGTATCCACAGTTATAATCACACCTGTCATCTCTCATTGAACTCAAAATGCAAGTTTGTCATCTCATAATGTTCTCCACACGAGTTGTTCATTATCGTTCGGTTTCAGTCATTGCATCAACAGAGAAGGAAATTGTGACTTTGGACAGGCGGAAATAATGAGTTCAGTGCATTGTCACAGGAAATAGCCTTGCTTTTATTATCACCGTTTTCATTTTCATAAGAACATTTGAAACATTGGGTTGGTTCTTTGTTCTTGTTTTTAGGTGGGGCGGATTCCAATGGGCTCTTGCCATGTTTACATACATTACTGTGCAAGTTAGTTTACTATACTGCCTTAAATAATTTTTTTACACTGTTACTGACATGCTCACTGCATTGAACTTACACATAACGCCCTCCTCAACACAGAGATGGACAGTGGAAATCTTATCTCTTTCTCAGGCATAATTTTAAAAAACATGTATGGATACTGTACCGTCGTATCCATATATGTGCATGCTCACACATACATGCATGCACACCCACAGATATGCATGTATGCTTGCACGCACATGCGCATATACACACACTATGCTTGTACCCGCACAAGCGTGTGCACACAAACACACCAGAGCAGCTGGTATTGTTAACCCAGGTTCACCTCTATGAATGTCTGACAAAATATCGATAACACAAATATCGATATACAAAAATATCGAAGTCAAAAATATAGGAATCCTATCCCTAACAAGGTAAGTACAAATATATCGAAAACAAAATATAGAATGACAAAAATATCGGTTTTTGTAAAATATCGTTTTTTTTATTAAATAAAAATCTAATATTAACAAAATAATACTTATAAATGTAATAAACATATTTAAAAATGTACTATAATATTTAAAATTAATACATAATGTAATACACATTAATATTAATAAATATATGATACATAATATATTTTTCATTAATATTAACTCTAAATTAATTATTTTCATATCTTATAAAAAAATAAAAATATAATAAATTACTAAAACATTTATATACATAAAATAATCACATAAATAACAATTAATAACAACATAATACTAATAAACAAGCTACATACATTTTAGATAGTGTATGAGTAAAAATTACTATTCCCACTCCAGAGAGTGCAACAGTAGGGAAAGTGTTGGATAGCGTAGGGGTAACAATTACTATTACCACTCCAGAGAGTGCAACAGTAGGGAAAGTGTTGGATAGCGTAGGGGTAACAATTACTATTCCAACTCCAGAGAGTGCAACAGTAGGGAAAATGTTGGATAGCGTAGGGGTAACAATTACTATTCCAACTCCAGAGAGTGCAACAGTAGGGAAAGTGTTGGATAGCGTAGGATTAAAAATTACTATTCCAACTCCAGAGAGTGCAACAGTAGGGAAAGTGTTGGATAGCGTAGGGGTAACAATTACTATTCCAACTCCAGAGAGTGCAACAGTAGGGAAAGTGTTGGATAGCGTAGGGGTAACAAATACTATTCCAACTCCAGAGAGTGCAACAGTAGGGAAAGTGTTGGATCGCGTAGGGGTAACAATTACTATTCCAACTCCAGAGAGTGCAACAGTAGGGAAAGTGTTGGATAGCGTAGGGGTAACAATTACTATTCCAACTCCAGAGAGTGCAACAGTGTGGAAAGTGTTGGATAGCGTAGGGGAAACAATTACTATTCCAACTCCAGAGAGTGCAACAGTAGGGAAAGTGTTGGATAGCGTAGGATTAAAAATTACAATCCCAACTCCAGAGAGTGCAACAGTAGGGAAAGTGTTGGATAGCGTAGGGGTAACAATTACTATTCCAACTCCAGAGAGTGCAACAGTAGGGAAAGTGTTGGATAGCGTAGGGGTAACAAATACTATTCCAACTCCAGAGAGTGCAACAGTAGGGAAAGTGTCGGATCGCGTAGGGGTAACAATTACTATTCCAACTCCAAAGAGTGCAACAGTAGGGAAAGTGTTGGATAGCGTAGGGGTAAAAATTACTATTACCACTCCAGAGAGTGCAACAGTAGGGAAAGTGTTGGATAGCGTAGGGGTTGAAATAACATACTTATAAAAAATAATTCATTATTACTTAATTACATTAAAATTAGTTCCCACCATATTCCCCTATAAACACACATCCCACAACAGAACACATTTATCAATTAATGAATTATTTAAAATTAATTACCAATTAATTATAATTATTTACCAATTAATAACAATTAATGTATGCTTCCTACTAATTAATAATTAATTCTACATAATTAAATTACTTCCCACCCTATTCCCCTATAAACCCATAACCCGCTACAGAACATATTTATCAATTAATCAATTAATTAAAATTAATTAAAAAGAATTCTCAATTAATTAATTAATAATTCCTACTAATTAATAATTAATTTAACATAATTAAATTACTTCCCACCCTATTCCCCTATAAACCCATAACCCGCTACAGAACATATTTATCAATTAATCAATTAATTAAAATTAATTAAAAAGAATTCTCAATTAATTAATTAATAATTCCTACTAATTAATAATTAATTTAACATAATTAAATTACTTCCCACCCTATTCCCCTATAAACCCATAACCCGCTACAGAACATTTTTATCAATTAATCAATTAATTAATATTAATTACAAATAATTCGCAATTAATTAATTAATAATTCCTACTAAATAATAATTAATTTAACATAATTAAATTACTTCCCACCCTATTCCCCTATAAACCCACAACCCGCTACAGTACTAAAAGACAACATTTAATTAAATTACATTAAAAATAAATTAATAAACATAATAAATACAATATAATATACACAAAAAAAATAAAAAATCGATAGTAGTAACATCGAAATTATTTACTTCGATATTACTGACATCGATATTTAAAACTTCGATATTACTAATATCGATATTAAGAGTGTCGATATTACTTACCTTCTATATTATGTCCCTTCGATATTTAAACTTCGATATAATTGTATGTCGAAATTTAAAAATCGATATTTTGTCTGTGTACCCACCTCTATTACCAGGGTCGACCAGGACTGGACTCAAAACCAAAATCCACTCTTGAAAATAATGTCATATCAGCTTCACATAGAACTGAATCAGCAAGAGAAATGTGTTAGCTTATACTTCTCAAGGAGGACATAGCATGGGAATTCTCGTCCTATTGTGCATTCTGCAGCATACTGTTTTAAACAAATAGTTTGAAAAGCCATAGGTTGAATAGTAATTCTGAAGGGAAACTCAACAAATATTCCACTGTTAAAGCTCTGAAGATGTTTTCTCTGCAGAAGTAAATCATGTCTGCTCATTTCAGAGTTGTGCATAAAAAATGGAACCCTGAGTAATACTCGAATGGAAAATACATGCTCTGGTGGAGATAGATAGTCTTTGTACTCAGTACAGTGAGCTAATCAGGCACAGCATCAAATGTATAGAGGAAAGATCACTTTACATCTTTCAAAGTCCCTTAAAAGTCCTTACAAATCGAACAGACAAACAGAAGATTGCAGATACTACTCCAACGGCAATCACCTAGGTTTGAGGCAGCACACCTACTCGCCCACTTCTCATAGCCCCCAGGTCCCAGGCACCTTCTACCATTCTTTCCATTTCCATAGCTTTTGCATGGTTCACACACGCGCAGCTCAGAAAACAATAGGATTGCCTAAAGACTCACTCCGTTCACACTGCACTCACCCGACTCACAGCCAGCTGCTCTTACTCTTGTCAGCTTATCGCAGCACTTGCTTAGTTCAAGGACATCTTCACCCATCAAACCATTTGTCACATCAACTGCCCGGCTCACATAAACAATCTCTACCTCTCACACTCGTCTAATCAAATGTGCACAACTCAGAGAGCTTCCATCATTCACTCAATACTTACAACATCCTCAAACCTAAGAGAGAACTCCTTCCAACACTGGCCCAGCTTGCATGCATTTTCTCTCACACCACTCCTGAGGACAGCCACATTTTTGTCATAACATTCACACAACTTAGAGATATTATTCTGCCATTCTCAGTCCACAGGTCAGGCTAGCAGACATCATCTCTCTCTACCACCATTCTCACAACACCCCCATAGGTCCCATACAGTTTCTCTCACATTCTTACAACAACCGTACAATCCAGAGGCAGCCTCTGATTGTAATACTAATCTCCAGTCCAACTCACAACCCGCGGAGAGAGGGATTCACTTACTCCTCACTCCTTAAATAACTTCCAACGTTTAAGTCATAACATTCTCACATCACTCACAAAGACCAAGGAGATCTTTTGTCGATGGCCATTCTCACAGCACCCACACATGTGAGAGGGAGCATGTGTCACTCATGCTATTCTCACATCACCAGCACAACTCAGACTTTAAAGTTCATGGGGTATTCAGAAGTTTGGGAAATAACCAATTAATTTCCATCTGAAAGGATATTCACTTGAAGGTGGGAGGGTATATGTTTACAAATTAAACAGCTCTTTCATCCCGCAGTATTCTGTCTGCTGCGTTGCATGATAACTGGCACGTTGAATCTGGAAAGTAAAAGAACCCTTCAGCCTTCATTACAAGTGGCAAATTAATTTTGATGGGGTCAGTAGCAGCAGTTACTGGACCTATCCCAATAATGAGATCCACACGAGCACTGCAGATCTGTTTACTCTAACCTGGAGATTTTGGCTGCTACATTTAGCTGAAATACTCAAGTAAAACAACTCCAAACTAAGATGAGAAATTGCTGGGGGAATGGGACCAGAATGTCTGATTCAATGTTATCAGATCCTCAGAATCAAATGTGAAATAGGCCAGATTAACCCCTAACGCTCCTCTGTTACTCGCACACCCAGTAAACGTATCTCTGGGAGTGAGGAAAAACCAGTCTACTTCTGCAGCACTCATAATGAGAAAATCAAAAGGCATTTTTTGACTCCGTGCACCCCAATTTTTAAATTGATGACATTTCTACATGGCTTGGCAGCGCCAAGGCCCTCTGGTGCCAAACCATGATTAGCCACGTCCACTTATCTCCTCCCCACCACCCCTAAAAACTCAAACTCCACATCATTCTTTGGATTAGGGGTCATAAACCCTGGCCATATATTATTACAAACATTATTGAACTCAAAATCACAATTCAATTGCCCATACGCAAATGCAGCAACCCTTCATATTTACATCGTTATTTACATCAGGTGATGCATGCCTAACCTTAACAGAGAAGCTAGACATCATCTTCGTACCATTATTTAGACATTTTTCTGTGTTTCTCAACATATCGCTCAAGTGCGATCATGATCGGCTTCTGTGACACGTCTCCAGTCAAGAACCAGCCTATCTGCCTAATGACCAATGGTGTGTCTCTGCTTAGGCGAGGACCCCACCCATCCCCATCACATGCCCCTTTGGACATGTACCCTGTGCAAGAAGGCCATCCACCCGCTACTAAACCTACCTTGGGCACCCCTTATACCTGTAACTTCTCCTCCCCCCAAGGGCCCGTGCTAGTCATGTGTATTGCTCATGCGCGGGTAGTTGGCCATAAGGGCCAGATGTCAGCACTCCTGGATCCTTTGAAGAACCTCCTGCCAGCAACCGTT
The DNA here is from genome assembly GCF_964261635.1 of Lissotriton helveticus. Lineage (NCBI taxonomy): Eukaryota > Metazoa > Chordata > Amphibia > Caudata > Salamandridae > Lissotriton > Lissotriton helveticus. Next base: position 994,111,306 of record NC_136059.1, on the reverse strand, counting down.
TGGGTGGGCCCGTGACTCTGCTGTCGTAGAAATGTAAGGAAGGTAGTGCCTAATTGACCCCCCAATCATGACCTCACCTGCCACAAGCCAGCACAGTTCACGTACTATCTGGCCTTCCCCCAGAGTGAACCACTGCTCTACTGAGGGCAATGTAACAACCAGGCCAAAATATTCTCAGTGAACACAAAATTTAATTTTCCATTCTTAGAAAAGTACACACCATCCTGCAAGAAAAAATACTCCCCTTTAATGAATCCTTGAGGGATAGACCCCAACCTAATTGATCTGAATAGCTTGCCAGCTTTATTATTCACACGTTTCACCAAATGGTTCAGGGCACGGAACGATTTACCACCCCTCCACTCCATTCGTGGGATAATGAGGGACTGTTAGAAATGGGATTTCTGGTTGGCTAGGGCATTCACCTTAGCCAGGTAATAACCACCACTCTAGTCAGGGTAGGGGAGTTACACACTGAAGACAATCCCTGCCCATCCCCTTGGTAGCTTGGCAGAGGAGTCAGGCTTATCCAAGAGGCAATGTGTAAAGTGTTTGCGTAACACACTCACACAGCAGCGACACACTAGTCACACCACAAAAGAAACTCCACACAAGTTTATATAAAAATAGCCTTTGAAATATCATAAAAACGGTAAACAGTCAAAATATCGAGTAAAAAATATCGAATGGACATAATATCTAGTTTAAAATATAGAATGGACAAAATATCGAATGGACAGAATATAGACATCAAAAATATCGTTTTTAAGGTAAGTAATGTAATACCGAATGTCAAAAATATAGAAAGTTAACATATCGAAGTATATATTATAGGTTATTAAAATTATCGAATTTTTAATAATATCGAATATTTTATAGTGTTTTTTATGTTATTATATGTGTGAAAAGTGTGTATTTATGTTATAATTTATTTTAATTAATGAATTTTGTTTTTTTTATTTTTGCGTAATTTAATTCTGTAGCGGGTTTTGGGTTTATAGGGGAATAGGGTGGGAAGTAATTTAATTATAATTAATTAAATATGTAAATGTATTTATTGGTATTAATTTTTAATTAATTGTTAATTAATTTATATTTCGTAATTAATTACATTTTAATTGGCAATTAATTTTAATTAATTGATTCATTGCTAATTATGTAATTTTACTAATTTATTTTCTGTAGCGGGTTGTGGGTTTATAGGGGAATTGGGTGGGAAGTAATCTATTTATAATTAACTAAATATGTACAATTATTTATTAGTATTTATTTAGAATTAATTAATTAATTTTTTATGGGTAATTAATTAAATTTTAATTGCCAATTAATGTTATTTAATTGATTCATTGCTAATTATGTTAATTTTAATAATTTATTTTCTGTTGCGGGTTGTGGGTTTATAGGGGAATAGGGTGGGAAGTAATTTATTTATAATTAATAAAATAATTCAATTTATTTAATTGTATTTAATTTGAATTAATTGTTAATTAATTTTTAATTGTTCATTAATTAATTGTTAATTTGTAATTAATTTGTAATAATAGGTAACTAATTGTAATAATTTTAATTTGTAATTTTAATTGATTAATTATTATATTATATTAAATTGGTAATTACTTTTAATTAATTTTGTATTGATATTAATTTATATTTTTTTAAATAATATATGAGGTATTTACTTTTCCTACTGTTGCACTCTCTGGAGTGGGAATAGTAATTTTTACCCCTACGCTATCCAACGCTTTCCCTACCGTTGCACTCTTTGGAGTGGTAATAGTAATTTTAACCCCTACGCTATCCAATGCTTTCCCTACTGTTGCACTCTTTGGAGTGGGAATAGTAATTGTAACCCCTACGCTATCCAATGCTTTCCTTATTGTTGCACTCTTTGGAGTGGGAATAGTAACTTTTACCCCTACGCTATCCAACGCTTTCCCTACTATTGCACCCACTGGAGTGGGAATAGTAATTTTTACCCCTACGCTATCCAACGCTTTCCCTACTGTTGCACTCTTTGGAGTGGGAATAGTAATTTTAACCCCTATGCTATCCAACGCTTTCCCTACTGTTGCACTCTTTGGAGTGGGAATAGTAATTTTAACCCCTACGCTATCCAACGCTTTCCCTACTGTTGCACTCATTGGAGTGGGAATAGTAATTTTAACACTCTTGCTATGCTACGGTAATAATATTGTATATTTTTTAATAATATTATGTTAATATATATATATGTTTTAACAAATAAAATTATATATTTTTTTATAACTTAAATTAATTATTTAATAATTGTAAGGTTATTTAAGTATTTTTAAGTATATTTCCGTTATTTATTTTTAATATTTTTTAAATTTTACATTAATTTTAATAAATTCGATATTTTTACAAAGTACATATTTTTAAACGATATTTTTGATTCAATATTTATGTACTTACCTGTTTGTAGATAGGACTTCGATATTTTTGTAGTCGATATGTTGGAGTCGATATTTTAAATGCCTATATTTTTGTAGTCGATATTATGTCTGTGATCCCATAAAAACACATTAGAACATAAACACATGTATACTCTGTGCCACCAGGCACGTGCCATGACTTTACAAGGATCACATAATTATTTGGCCAATCGGGTCACTGTCATCACATCATCACAACTCACGGTAGTGAGGACAACCAGTATCTACTGGTAAGGAAGCCCTTAGCACACCACATTAGGCATAAGCCCCAGAACGGTCCATAGCACATCACATTATGCACATATCATAGCCATCATTAGTAAACCCTTGTAAGGGGTGCACACATCGCGGCCATGCGCGCAAAAGAAAAGCACCCCAATAGTGTGCACAACCGACAGCTGCCGCAATCCTTCGTGGAAGGGTATACTCAGATGTGAGTCCCTTGCTCATTGCACCATCAGGATTCAAGCAAGCCGGGCGGAAGACGCCTGAAATGGCAGAAACCGGTCCCCGGAAGCTTGTTTCCTTCCCAGTATAAGAATTGGCTTTTGTAGTCTGGTCTGCCCTGTTCCCATGATGCACTGGGCCAGGGACAGACTAATTTGCATACAGCCAGGTTCTGAAACTGGGATGGTGCAATGAGCTAAAAAACGGTGTTGGATCTAGCCCTGATCTCTTGACTGGGTGAGAGTACTCTGCTTAATTCAGAGACTCTGTCCATCACCACCCCTTGTTGTAAATTATTTTGTCCACCCTAAGCGTGGAAGGGTATACTCAGATGTGAGTCCCTTGCTCATTGCACCATCAGGATTCAAGCAAGCCGGGCCGAAGACGCCTGAAATGGCAGAAACCGGTCCCCGGAAGCTTGTTTCCTTCCCAGTGTAAGAATTGGCTTTTGTAGTCTGGTCTGCCCTGTTCCCATGATGCACTGGGCCAGGGACAGACTAATTTGCATACAGCCAGGTTCTGAAACTGGGATGGTGCAATGAGCTAAAAAACGGTGTTGGATCTAGCCCTGATCTCTTGACTGGGTGAGAGTACTTTGCTTAATTCAGAGACTCTGTCCATCACCACCCCTTGTTGTAAATTATTTTGTCCACCCTAAGCGTGGAAGGGTATACTCAGATGTGAGTCCCTTGCTCATTGCACCATCAGGATTCAAGCAAGCCGGGCCGAAGACGCCTGAAATGGCAGAAACCGGTCCCCGGAAGCTTGTTTCCTTCCCAGTGTAAGAATTGGCTTTTGTAGTCTGGTCTGCCCTGTTCCCATGATGCACTGGGCCAGGGACAGACTAATTTGCATACAGCCAGGTTCTGAAACTGGGATGGTGCAATGAGCTAAAAAACGGTGTTGGATCTAGCCCTGATCTCTTGACTGGGTGAGAGTACTCTGCTTAATTCAGAGACTCTGTCCATCACCACCCCTTGTTGTAAATTATTTTGTCCACCCTAAGCGTGGAAGGGTATACTCAGATGTGAGTCCCTTGCTCATTGCACCATCAGGATTCAAGCAAGCCGGGCCGAAGACGCCTGAAATGGCAGAAACCGGTCCCCGGAAGCTTGTTTCCTTCCCAGTGTAAGAATTGGCTTTTGTAGTCTGGTCTGCCCTGTTCCCATGATGCACTGGGCCAGGGACAGACTAATTTGCATACAGCCAGGTTCTGAAACTGGGATGGTGCAATGAGCTAAAAAACGGTGTTGGATCTAGCCCTGATCTCTTGACTGGGTGAGAGTACTCTGCTTAATTCAGAGACTCTGTCCATCACCACCCCTTGTTGTAAATTATTTTGTCCACCCTAAGCGTGGAAGGGTATACTCAGATGTGAGTCCCTTGCTCATTGCACCATCAGGATTCAAGCAAGCCGGGCCGAAGACGCCTGAAATGGCAGAAACCGGTCCCCGGAAGCTTGTTTCCTTCCCAGTGTAAGAATTGGCTTTTGTAGTCTGGTCTGCCCTGTTCCCATGATGCACTGGGCCAGGGACAGACTAATTTGCATACAGCCAGGTTCTGAAACTGGGATGGTGCAATGAGCTAAAAAACGGTGTTGGATCTAGCCCTGATCTCTTGACTGGGTGAGAGTACTCTGCTTAATTCAGAGACTCTGTCCATCACCACCCCTTGTTGTAAATTATTTTGTCCACCCTAAGCGTGGAAGGGTATACTCAGATGTGAGTCCCTTGCTCATTGCACCATCAGGATTCAAGCAAGCCGGGCCGAAGACGCCTGAAATGGCAGAAACCGGTCCCCGGAAGCTTGTTTCCTTCCCAGTGTAAGAATTGGCTTTTGTAGTCTGGTCTGCCCTGTTCCCATGATGCACTGGGCCAGGGACAGACTAATTTGCATACAGCCAGGTTCTGAAACTGGGATGGTGCAATGAGCTAAAAAACGGTGTTGGATCTAGCCCTGATCTCTTGACTGGGTGAGAGTACTCTGCTTAATTCAGAGACTCTGTCCATCACCACCCCTTGTTGTAAATTATTTTGTCCACCCTAAGCGTGGAAGGGTATACTCAGATGTGAGTCCCTTGCTCATTGCACCATCAGGATTCAAGCAAGCCGGGCCGAAGACGCCTGAAATGGCAGAAACCGGTCCCCGGAAGCTTGTTTCCTTCCCAGTGTAAGAATTGGCTTTTGTAGTCTGGTCTGCCCTGTTCCCATGATGCACTGGGCCAGGGACAGACTAATTTGCATACAGCCAGGTTCTGAAACTGGGATGGTGCAATGAGCTAAAAAACGGTGTTGGATCTAGCCCTGATCTCTTGACTGGGTGAGAGTACTCTGCTTAATTCAGAGACTCTGTCCATCACCACCCCTTGTTGTAAATTATTTTGTCCACCCTAAGCGTGGAAGGGTATACTCAGATGTGAGTCCCTTGCTCATTGCACCATCAGGATTCAAGCAAGCCGGGCCGAAGACGCCTGAAATGGCAGAAACCGGTCCCCGGAAGCTTGTTTCCTTCCCAGTGTAAGAATTGGCTTTTGTAGTCTGGTCTGCCCTGTTCCCATGATGCACTGGGCCAGGGACAGACTAATTTGCATACAGCCAGGTTCTGAAACTGGGATGGTGCAATGAGCTAAAAAACGGTGTTGGATCTAGCCCTGATCTCTTGACTGGGTGAGAGTACTCTGCTTAATTCAGAGACTCTGTCCATCACCACCCCTTGTTGTAAATTATTTTGTCCACCCTAAGCGTGGAAGGGTATACTCAGATGTGAGTCCCTTGCTCATTGCACCATCAGGATTCAAGCAAGCCGGGCCGAAGACGCCTGAAATGGCAGAAACCGGTCCCCGGAAGCTTGTTTCCTTCCCAGTGTAAGAATTGGCTTTTGTAGTCTGGTCTGCCCTGTTCCCATGATGCACTGGGCCAGGGACAGACTAATTTGCATACAGCCAGGTTCTGAAACTGGGATGGTGCAATGAGCTAAAAAACGGTGTTGGATCTAGCCCTGATCTCTTGACTGGGTGAGAGTACTCTGCTTAATTCAGAGACTCTGTCCATCACCACCCCTTGTTGTAAATTATTTTGTCCACCCTAAGCGTGGAAGGGTATACTCAGATGTGAGTCCCTTGCTCATTGCACCATCAGGATTCAAGCAAGCCGGGCCGAAGACGCCTGAAATGGCAGAAACCGGTCCCCGGAAGCTTGTTTCCTTCCCAGTGTAAGAATTGGCTTTTGTAGTCTGGTCTGCCCTGTTCCCATGATGCACTGGGCCAGGGACAGACTAATTTGCATACAGCCAGGTTCTGAAACTGGGATGGTGCAATGAGCTAAAAAACGGTGTTGGATCTAGCCCTGATCTCTTGACTGGGTGAGAGTACTCTGCTTAATTCAGAGACTCTGTCCATCACCACCCCTTGTTGTAAATTATTTGCAATCCTTCGTGGGGCAGCTGCAGGTAGCAAAAACACACCTCTCACAAGGCCCCTGTTGGCGAGGGAACCTCACTTAGTCCCTTGTGTCTGCCAATAGTCCCCCCAGGGCTGAGAAACAACAGCGCGGCACGCTTCCTAGAAAGGGGCACCCCTGGACCAAGGCACTTTGGTCTCAAGGTACGCCTGGGCACCTGTATTAATGTTGGCAGCAGCCCGCTAACTTGACATGCCGTCCTTGCCGCTCACCTTGTCCCTGCACAGGAAGACTCTGGTCGGGTCTCGCCAGCCGAGGACAAAATGCAGAGCAATGCTTCTATCACTCGCGCTGACCTCCGGTGGCCCACAGCAAATGCAAGCCCACGTGACTCTTCTCCCTCTTTTCAGCAGCGGTCCGCTTGGCCTCGCCCACAACCAGCATCAAATGCTGCCAGGCCGCAATTCGGGGTTCCGCAGCGACTGCCAGAGAAATGCCCGGAGCTCCGGGTGGCCCACCCAGCCTGCCCAGCTCTGGCAGACTCCTGTTGGGCATCCTCGGTGGTGCCTAGCAATGCCTCCCTCTCTCTCTGGCGCAAGAAGGGGGGTGATGAACAGAGTATTCCATGCTTGCCCCCAACATAGGGGAGAAATTACTGCATTTCCTGGGTTCCTTCCCCGCTTTCCCCGCAACATACAGAAAAATCACTGTGCTTCCTGGGGGCCAACACCAAGTGCTCCTTTATAATCAAAGGGTGAAGGACACAGCGCTGTGGCAGAGTCAGGCACACAGCGCACTGGCAATAGCAGCACCCCGCACATGGAAACTTTCAGTAAGGCAGTAAGTTCCAGGAAAGCAAAAGAACACAAGGAAACTCCCAAATAAGCAAAGTACAGCACCTGGAAGACTTTGATGTCCTTGAGGTGTCCACAACAGGAGTCCAGCACGCAGGGCCTCCTAGTAGAGGGCAGCCCCCTTCAACCACCCAGCAGGCAGCAGCTAAGTCCCACGGCGGTTCCTCCTGACGGAGTATTCTTCAGATCCAGTTCCAAGCAAGCTTCAGTTCACCAGACATGGGGTCAAAGCCCCAATATTTATAGTACCAAGAGTCTTTGTTCTTCCCCCTGGCACAGGGCTTTGTGCCCAGTCCAAACCAGTTCTGGGGGGCACTTCCACATATCTTTTCAAGTGCACAACCACCTCTTTTCTCAGTGTAGGCCCTGGCCCAGACACACCACAGGGGGGGTGGAGCCATCATTGTGGAAGGCAGGCACAGCCCTATTCAGGTTCATGTTCTACTCCTCCCACCACTCCAAATGCAGATCCGACCTATTCAGCCTAGCGCTGACACACCCAGACTCTCTGGAGACACTGCAGCTCCCCAGCCCCTGTCATTCCAAGGCCGGACAGTCAATACACAACAGGCAGGGACCATGACACATAGCACACAGAAATGCCTGCTTCTTAAAGTGCAAAACCAACAGTTGATGGACAGAATGCAGAACAATGTCATACATTCACCCCAGTACAGAGATCTGGGCCTAAATCCATTGTTTTTTTGCACTCCACACCACCCCAGTTCAGGCCCAGATCTCTGTACTGGGGTGAATGTATGACATTGTTCTACATTCTGTCCATCAACTGTTGCTTTTGCTTCTTAAAGTGGCATTTCTAAAATTGTGATAATAAATCCGCGAACATCATTACGCAGCATTTATCTCCACTATTCCAAATATACCAAACTTGATCACGCTACCCCTCTCATGTCAGGAATTACCACTGAAGCAGATATCAGGGAATCCCCAATGCATTCCTATGAGAGGGCTGCCTTACAGCATTGAGAAACAAAATAGGCTGTTTGTCACTACCAGGATATGCCACACAGTTAAGGCACAAGTCCTACCTTTCACCTACACAGCACCCTGCCCATAGGGATAGCTAGGGCTGACTATAGGGGTGACTGATATGTAGTAAAAGGGGAGCCACAGATGTGGCAAGCACTTTATGTGCCACGTCACAGGGGCAGTAAACTGCGCACGCAGGGCTTGCAGTGGCAGACGCCTAAGACAGGTTTGAAAGGCTACTTTGGTGGGTGGCGCAAGCAGCACTGCAAGCCAACCAGTAGCATTTCATTTGCTGGCCCTTGGTATATGAAATACTACTGTACATGGGTCTGATAGGTAAATTTAATATGCCAAACAGGTGTAGACCAATCTTACCAAGTTTACCATCGAGAGCACTTTACCACTGAACAGCAGTTCCCTACAGTTCCCTACTTGTCATCTGATGCTCGCAAGCAGTCTACTGTCGCCCTGGTATCTTCCAGGCTTCACTATTGCAATGCTGTGTATGGAGGCATCAACAAGAAAGCCCTCCATCGTCTTCAGATGGTTCAAAACTCTGCCGCTAGGATGGTTTTAAACCTTCCAAGGCGATCATCTGCAACCCAGGCCAGAAAGGATCTCCATTGGCTACCCATACATGCCAGGATTTCCTTTAAGCTTATATGTCTGGCCCACAGAGCCGTGTTCAGGTCTGGCTCTGATTGTATAAAGGCCCTGGTCAGTTCCTACTCTCCCAAGAGAACCCTTCGATCATCCTCAAGAAACTTGCTTGCGGCCCCCAGATTCAAAAAGGCGAAATGGGGAGGAAGAGCCTTTTCCACTCTGGCTCCCAAATTGCGGAATAACCTCCCCCCCCGAGCTTTCCAATCAACCTTCCCTGACTACGATCCGGAAGCTCTTGAAGACTTGGCTCTTCTCTCAGGCCTATTATTAAACTTTTAAACTCACGGTCACTCATTGTCTGTTTATGTAATTTTATATATATACTCTATGTCTTAGTCTGCGCCTTGATGCCCTTTGGGCTAAGTTCGCGCATTATAAATTATCCTTCATTCATTCATTCATTCATTCATAACGTGCTCAGAGTATTAAAACTACCAACAACAGGTCAGAAAAAATACTGGAGGAAGGCAAAAAGTTCTGGGATGACCCTGCAAAAAGGGCCAAGTCCAACAGTGATCATGCCAGGACCACCTGCAGGAATTTTGGAGCCAACCAACCCAGTTCCGTTATCAACACCTCTAACAGCTGCCGACAACCAACATGCACTAAGTTGTTGCCCCCCAAATGCACAATGATGACCCCAGGGGCGGGATCCCTTAGGTATCATCGAGTCCAAACCAGTCCCCAGCCTGGCCAGCTGCAGTCCCCCTCGGCCATGAAATTGCAGGCAAGATCCTGCTTGACGTGCTCTGTTTGTAAAGTAGGACCCAAACTTCTGTGATACTAGTCACGTGGAGGACACAACCTGAACATGTGGGACAGAAGGAAAGAGGAAGCAGAAATCTGGCACCACAGTCATAACATATGCAGCCTCATTTAACCACTTTGACGCGGCTGGAATTCCCCCATGGTGCGGAAGAGTTCCGCGCGTGCGCGGAAGGGAAGGCCCCCGGCCGTCCACCGTACACGCTCACTGTGACGTCGGACGGCCGTGGGCCGTCAGAGGCATCGAAGAGGTTAAAGCGTGTAGCAATCTGAAGACCATCTACCAATCCTCTGCACCGCTGTGCCAGGGAGCCCCATTGCGGTGAGACCAAAACTCAGAGGAATTGTAGCCTGCCACCCACAGGGCCCTGTTAAGGATTCTGCAGAATTGGCACCAGTAAGGGCCCCCATACCCTGACTGCCGCCAGACAAAAACACCTTCAGATTCTCATCTGGGCAGCATGCATTACTCGGGGCTCTTTTTAGCAATATGTGGTTGCCCCTCCCAGCTTGGTCAGTCTTGGACCTGGGAATATTAATCGCCAATGACCCACACTTATCCAACTAATGGACACCCGCAAGCTGCAACACCATGCCAAAGTCCTTCTTCTTTCTGCCCACCAGTTCACCCACCCGGAAAGCACCTTAAAAAGTGAAGGTAAAAGGCGCCTTAAACATACTGACTTCCCACCCACAGCTCCCAATGATTCCAGTATTGCTGCTAGGTTGCCCCAGTCAATGGGACGCCTGGTATCTGTCTTAAAACTTTCTAGACACCTTCATCCTTTCACCGCCCTCTGAACTAGGGAGGACCTTGTACCATCAGGTTACCCCAGCATCTTTGCAAAAAAGGAAGTTGCTGCTATGTGATGCCTTGTTGCGGCTACTGGATGCCCTAAAGAACCCCATACTTGAACCTGATTTAAACCAAGATGCATCCCCCCCACACCCTAAGAAGTCACAGTAAGCACGGAACACCCCTTCTTAAGCCCACCTGGTCATGGGGCAAAGCTGGCTGCCACGAGGTCTGTTAAATTGGGGCACCAATCTGCGACAGATGGTCCGGGAAGGGCATAGGTGAAGCCTCTGCTTCTGGGTGATGGAACCTGAAAGCCTGCATCTTGAAACTGAGACAATGCATCAGCGGCGTGGTTCAAGCTGTTTAGTACATGCTTGGCCCTAAATAACACATTCAGCCTAAGGCATGCCAAAACAATCTCCTTTAGAAGATGCAGAATCATCTTGCACTTTACATATTGTTGATTAATGCACTCCACCACACCCATGTTGTCATACCAGAACACAAATGACTGGTTGTGTAATTGATCCAACCAAATAGAGATGGCCACCCGAATAGGGAACAACTCCAGGAAGCCTATATTGCTTACAAGTCCTACCTGCACCCACTCCTGGGGCCACCGCTGCGCACACCAAGCTGAACCCAAAATGGATCCAAAACACTCACTCCCTGCTGCATATGTGAACAGACCTAGCTCCTCACTGCTGATGGGACTTCTTGGTCACAACACTGACCCAATAAAGTCTAGCAGAAAGTACTCCCAGATTCTCATATCTTGCCTGAGCTCACTAGATAGCCTGGTATGATGGTGTTTAACCATCAGGCCAGACATGGCCTCAGCGGTGGAGCGAGAAAAGGGGCAGCCCATGGGTATAATTAAGACAGCGAAGTTAAGCTTCCCCACTAAGACCTGCAGCTGAGGCAAAATGACTTTCTTAGCATCCAGACATGCTCTCAAGGCTTGGAAGAATGCATTGATGTTCTCCACAGAAAGCCTAGAGACCCCTGCTGCTTAATCCAACTCTATTCCCAGAAGCTTAATAGTGGTGGTGGGCCCCACAGTCACGCCCGGTGCCAAAGGCACCCTGAACTTGTGCATCAGATCCGATAAAATATGCAGTGCTTCTGTGCAGTGGCCTGACTGAGGTGGCCCCAAGAAGATAAAATCATCCAGATAATGTAGTACCCAACTATGGCCCCACCTGTGCCGGAAGACCCATTCCAGGAAGGTGCTGAACATTTCAAAGTAAGAACTAGAAACTGGGCAGCCCATTGGCATACATTTGTCAAAATAGAATGCACCCTGTAATTGGAAACCTTGCAGGTGAAAGTCCTGTGGATGTACAGGCAGAAACTGAAAGGCAGATTCAATGTCGGATGTATCTAGCAAAGATCCAGGTCCCAGCTCTTGTAGCAATTGAATTGCCAGATCAATGGAGGCGTTTTTAACCGAACCTAGAGTCTCATCAATAGTCTCATTTACTGACTACTTATTAGGTGCCAAAATGTTATGGACAATTCTATACTCCCACTACTCTTTCTATGGAACACAGCAAGCGGGTAACACTCAAAACCCACCAAGGGGGGTGCTTCGAATGGGCCTGCTACCCTACCAAGACCTGCCTCTTTCAGGACTTTAGCCCTGGTCACCTCTATGTTAGCTCTGAGAGAATGCTGATTTTTACAGTAGGAGGAACCCACATAACCCACTGCGGGCATCCTAAAACCATCCCTGAAGCCCTCAAACAATATCTGAGAGGCCACTTTATTGTTGTACCTATTAAGCCAAGGAACCGATGCTGAGAAGATAACTGGTGAGGAAGCCTTCTCTAAAACCAGGGGATAATTTCTGTTTCTTGCTATTTCTGTCTCTGGATTCTTTTAAACTTGGATTCGGGGTACAAAACCAACCCACACAAGGAGCAGCAGTGCTTGAACCTACAAGTACCTGCTGGTCTGGTAGAAGTGCACTGATTGAAATCCAAATATGCTCCCTTTCTTGCTTCTCCCACCAGCCTGCTCCCAGCCCTTGAACCTGTCCAAAAGGAATGACTGTCATTAGTGTGAACCAGGGAGTGTTTCATGTGGCACAGCCACGTAATCAGTTTAATCTGTCCCCATGTCATCACTGGGTTGGAAGCCTTAGCCTTCCTAAACATCTTGTCATCCTCATCATGCACACATACAATCCTATTCTGGGAACAAGTGAGTTTAGAGCCCAAGTTACCAACCCGCTCTGCCAATATCACCTGATTAGTCGACAAAACCTCTAATTGAATTCATCAACGACTCCTCCATCTTCTTCTTGTGAGTCTGAACACTCCTTGCACCGCTTTGCCTCCTCCTTGTCCGTTTTGTCTACCAGCAAATCAAAGATATCCACATAGGCTCCCTTCAAAAAAATTTCCTTAACCTCCATCAAGATGTGCCGGTCCAAGTGTTCCCGCACAGATCGCACTTCCCACCAAACCGGGGGCAGCAAAAGTGGGCCTGTACCTGTATACTCCGCTGTCTTGGCAAGTGGAATCATCACCGGTGCTGGAGAAACTCTGGGCATGCTGTCCCCCGTGATGGCACTCACTGTTGCCTCTTGAATCACCACGGAAGGGGCCGCAGGAGCAGTAGCCATACTTCTGCCTTCCGCTGAGCCCCCTGCGACTGCGGGAGGCCTGTGAGTCACTAGAACCCCCCACCCAAGTGAGCTACCAACCGTCTGGCCTTTTCCAGATTACCCACATCACCAGTGCCCGCTAGGGCCCTTCCCAATGAAGGGGCCGACAACTTCCTAACACTAATGAGCCAAAGGCAACACGCTAGCGAAATTATTCACCAAATCTGACTGCGCCTTTCCTGCAACAGAAGCAGCTCCCACTGCAGCAAAAACCACCCCATTCTGGACTATACCCCTGCCTGTCATCGGGCCTATTACTGCCATGACCGACCCTTGTGTCGTACTTTGGTCAGTCCCAGTGGGCCTTGCAGTCATCCCCCCTGGGGAACCTCCCAACACTGTGAGGTCTGGAGCGCTTGATGACTCAGTGTCAGTCACTGGCTGAACTCACCCTGCTCTTTTTTGCTTACCCTGTGCCCTGGCCCGGTTTGGCCCCAAAAGACATGCCTTCTTAAGAGTTACCCCTGCCCTACGAGGTCTCCCCACCTGCTTCTCTGGAGTCACTACCACCGGAGGTTGCACCCTCGAAGCAGCAGCCTCACTATCCAAGCCATCCATCTTATGAATCAAGGCCTCTAAGAGCTCCTCCGTCCTGGAGCATTTCGCACCGTTCGGTGCTTGCAACATAATTGGCGTCCACCAAAGAATAGACCCTGCTCCTCACTATTATTCCCCACAAAGTATGACTACCAGTCATACGCGCCACCTAAATGCCTCCACCACGCTACCACAACACAGTTGCCTACCAAGCAAGTCCCAACAAACACCAGAGCACACAGGTAAATTGCTGTCCTAGACCAGTGCAAACCGAAAAATTCAAGGTAAGCAGCCCAAAGTTAAAGCACACAGTATAAATCCACCTCAAATTGCCCCTTTTGACCAGCTCCCCTCTAAAAATCCCACAGACTGCTTTACTAGACAGGCTCCTGCAGGACCCACGACCCAACAGGCAACCCACTGCCTACCATGGGCCCTAGATTACAAGCTCCCAGCAGTGCCAAAACAAAACAATTAAATTATTTTGCAGAATTCTCCCATAACTACTCCCCACCACTGCAGCCCTCCTTACCTGAAGCAACAGGTGTCCCCAGCCAGGGCCACCACCAAACGCAAAAATCCCGGGGCAGGTGAGCCACATTCTAACTTGCGCGCCCCCCGGACTGAAGGTGGCTATGCTGCTGTAGATCAAGAAATGCAGAGTAATGCAGTGAGCGGAGCCCACTGAACCTCTTGGGGGAGAGAACAAAAACAACAAAACAAGTGCTGTTGGCCCGGCCTGCAGCGTGATGAGGAGAAGGAAGCGTCTGCTGAGGTCAGCGATCGAAGTAAAAGGCCTGACCGCTGCCTCACGCCCCTTTTTATGGGCAGGGCTTTGCAAACAAAATAGACACATGCCCCAGACCCCAAAACAAATGACTTACGGGTCCCAGCCCTGACTGCAACCAATCGCTGCCCTCAATGATGTGTGGGACTGGCGCAGAAGTGGGGGGGGGACCTTGGCTGTATATGATGTCTATGAACACAATTAGGTTTAGTTCCACTGAAGGTGTTATCATATTTACAAGCTGTCTCGGCTCACATTCACAACACTACTAACATGTTTAAGGAACGTTTTTAATCATAAAACAATAGTTTTACCAAAGGTTACTAAGAATAAACATTTCTATGCCAAATAAATGAACGAATGCAGCAAACATCATTATGATCATAAAAATAGCAAATGATAATTTGAACTGCTATAAAACAAATGTTTTAATGGGGAAATTATACTGTACATGCACCATTGGTTCCCATTAATGTTTTCAGCAATTTGTAACCACAACACTGCTTTTCAGAAGTTCAAAATAAGACTGTGTGAACATGAAAGCATTTCACTTGTGAGGCTGTGATTCTCTTAGCTCATTCATTTATTTAAATATTTAGAGACAAGTCAAGAAGTTTGAGATTCAAAGTGGATTTTAGTTTCAGGCAGATGCCTACAGCACTTGCCTTTGAAGTAGATATGTACTAATATACCTCCTTGACGTCTGGAAACATTTCTTAAATTTTCAAAGGTACTTTATGATCTGATTCACAGTGACATCCTGTAAAAATACTGCATGGCCCACTTTAAGAAATAATCCTGCTATAATGCCACCATTCCCCACAGCTACCGTACAAGAGAAAAAAGTCTTGCCTTCACCAGAGGTCTTTTTCAAAACTAATTTGAGCTGCATCTGGACTGAAGCTTCCTAATGCTATTGCTTCCTCGGCCATTTATCATTAGTCGTCCACCTAATGGAGAAACTAAATAAAGGAAATAGTACACGCCCTGTGTAACAACCAAGTAAAGGGCCCAGTAGCCATGGGAGGATACAAATGACGACATGGCTGTACAAAGGAGGGACTCACAAGCCTCCTATTGAATCAGAAGACAGCATTTACAAAGGACAAACACACAAACCAACGAAAAATAAGGGCAAGGAGTGGGCAAAGCTTCTTTCTGTACTGAACTACCACAGTTCTTTGCAGAGCAGCGCTTGTGCGCTGGCTCACGATTTACCTAAAAAAGTGGGGGCTTAAAATAGAGAACCATCTCTTCAAATAAAGGTGGTTAGGAGGATGTAAAGTTGGGGGATACACGACAACCCAGGATCATTAATGGGACAGACACCTGCAAGCTGTTTTCCATATTTCTAAAATAATTTTGAGTGTTGTTTTTCTGATGGACTCGACTTGGCTGATTTTATTGAGCAGCAAATACATTAAAGCACCAGGACAAAGTTTTTAAAGAAGGGCTGCTTTAGAATTTGCCTTGATGTGAGAAGCGCTCTATTAAATAAGGGAAAAATACTGGGCTGCTTTGCTATAACTCCACCACCCAACACTGTAAATTTAAAAAAAAACACTGAAAAACGTGAACATCAACATCAAAATCAAAAGAACACAAAACTGAAAAAATAAACGGTAGAATAAAATTAGATGATAATTGATAATCCTATAGGAGAAAGATAAAAAGATTTCCCCTGACAGGAATATTACTGAAAAGCAATTTGTATTAATTATTCCAAGGACATACTACATGGTATGTTTCCAGGGCACAAGAAAATATACCGAAATCAACTAAATCAAGTAAACAAACATGATTGAGTTGAGAATTTCACAAACGTGGGGCAGCAACAAGAAACGCTTCTTTAGATTATGGCTCCCACTGGAATGTAGAAATCTCTAGTTTCGGTAAGTCTCTTCCGTGGCCTAGAAGTTAGCAAATGGAAATAGACTACTTGTCAGCTTGGAGACTAGGCAGCACACCATACATTTTATACACTATGGAACCCATGAATAGAAACTTGCAATCAAGCGCGCAGAAGAACTAGATTCAGCTTTGAGTGGAGAAAGCTTATTTAAAGGGACTTCTCTGAGGAATACATTTCACTATCCATGCTGTAAAAAAATTAAAGAGAGGGTCAGTTTACCAAGTATTTTGTAATCATAAGCTCTACAATCTGCAAAATCACAGGGTTTGCAATTGCAACATGAAATGTAAGTATTTACCAAACCCATTTCCCAATTCCGAAACATTCTTTCCGAATCACACAAGGAGTTTTGTGTTTCAGTCAATATTGCAATTAGGAAGGTGTGTGAAAGTAATACCCCCTTCTAATTGCATGATATGTGTCAATGGCTTGTGAGTGTAATTCTGTTTGCAAACCATTGCAATGTCAATAGCTCCTCAAAGGAAGTGGTAGAGTCACAAAAGTGAATCTACTCTTTGTGAATCGTGTGTTTTGAAATCAGAGGGGGGGGAATGCTGTGGTCCATGGGGTCACAGGACCACTGTCTGCTTCCCCTCAAATATATATATATATCCAGCTCAAATTCCTGCAGTTTGTAATTTTAGTCCCTTGTTTGTTTTGCACATGATCACGTGTACGCTGTTAAAAGTATGGCGCCGACCATCAATGTTTGTAACATTGACAAAGGCGGAGCGCCGAAACGCGTCTGTTGCGGAATTAAATACTTTACGAGCTACCCCGGAGTGCGTGGTTTCTTGGTTGGAAGCTGTGTTTCTGAAACCGTGAGCTGAATATTTAGGCAGATCCTGCGACCACATCACGCACCCGTCTGAGAGTGCTCTCAGAAACTGCAGGAATTTGAACTGGATTAATACTTGAGAGCACCGCCACGCCGAGAAAAGGAGAGGATAACAACTCCAAGCGGCTTGTTGGACCGGAGCAGCACTTCGTTGGGAGAGCTGCGCAAGGAACCATATAGCGGTGAGGAGACAACGAACTCTTTTCATATATTACGGCATACTGGGCAAGACGTGAGGGGGTAAATGCTCTCAATAGTGGAAGATAAACGCTAACAAAATAAAATGGATGGCGCTATGTTTAACGAGGCGTCACGGCATGAGGCCGTCAAAGGAATGTTCAAAAAACACAAGGAAGGAACAACACCATCCTCCAAAGCCAACCCGCCAAATAAATTGAGTGACCGATTAACCACCCTGGAACGACTTTATGAA
Source organism: Lissotriton helveticus (assembly GCF_964261635.1). Classification (NCBI taxonomy): domain Eukaryota; kingdom Metazoa; phylum Chordata; class Amphibia; order Caudata; family Salamandridae; genus Lissotriton; species Lissotriton helveticus. Next base: position 994,093,759 of record NC_136059.1, on the reverse strand, counting down.
AGGGAGGTTAGAAAGTGGTGGGAGGCGACTAGCCTACAGCATTATTTTGATGAGCAGATGGTCCCAAGGGGACTTAGAGTGTATACAGTTCCATCATATGAGAACCCCGATCCACAATTATTAACGGACTGGGAGGAACTGACATCACATTACTGCAAAGGTACCCTTGGCCTCCTGATAAAATATGCCTGGAGTGATCGTGAAAAGGCATTAACTGAAATAAAAACAATAGAGGAGGAACTGGCTAAATTGGAGGAGGATAAGGAAATGATTGACAACATGAGGACACAGATGAAGACAAGACTTGGCAAATACGAACAAAAAATCAAAACACGCAAACAAGAAAAATTCGATCGAGATCAACGAGATTATTCCCAAGGCCGCATTCTCACGTTTGCCCGTAAATTTGATGCTCCAAGAAAAGAACTAAATAAGAAAAGTGGACAGGCATCGACACACAGAGTAGAAACCTCTGAATCAAGTGCAACGGAGAATGAGTCGGCAGATGAAACATCTGTAAGGGAGAAAAGCCAGGCGATGACATCTAAGATGACACCTTTTCAAGACGAGTTTCAGGTAATTCAACAGGCGTGGCTACGGGGAGGCAAGAACAAACCCCCAGAGCGAGAAGAAGAAAAACGAGAAGAGGAGGCGGGGGCAGGAGGTGGAAGAGGTCGTGGAAGACCCAAGAGATCCAATTGGGAGAACAGGAAGAAATAGACACACCCATGGATACAACAGAGGACATCACTGTAATAAATCTAACAACAAGAGTCCTCACCGCCACTGAAAATAAAGTACTGAGTTTAGGACTCAGCTTTTGCCCAACAAGTCACCTTGAATACACGCAAACGCGTATTGACCTGTTCAATTTCGTCAGAAAAATCAAATTGCACAAATATTTTAAAACGAGACCATCGGTGAAAAACATTACTGGAACACATATGAGGGCCACTGCCACTGATGCACTGAAAGGAAATGACTTATCATCTGTTGAGACCCTGCAAGGTCTTGCGCTTGAAGAATACACCAGCCAGCTCCCGTCGTCTACCGAGGATGAAGCGACAAGGGCAGCTATCTTGGGAATTGATCAGGAAAGAGAGGAGAGCGGCTACAAACTAAGATCGCATTTTAACCCACAACTAACGTTAGATGCGATAGATGTATTCTCGGAAGCAATGACTAATGATCTACAAAAATACAGGGCACAGATTGCAAAGAATAACAAAAAGAGAGGAAGTGACAATATGAATCAGGATGAAAGAAAAGCAATTTTGGATCTGATGCATGATACGAGTGTGATAATTAAGCCTTCAGACAAAGGCGGTAATGTTGTTCTACAAACCAGGGAAAATTACTGCAAAGAGGCGAAGAAACAATTGCAGAATATAACAAATTATGAATTGTCATCCAAAGAACATTATGCTGTCAGCATAGAAAAATATGATGAACTAATTCACACCTGGTACCGCCGAGATATGCTAGGTAAAGAGGAATATCTATTCCTACGAAGTAACAACCCAACAATTCCAACATTTTATCACATTCCCAAAATCCATAAAAACTGCATCGATCCTCCGGGTAGACCCATCATTTCATCACAAAACAGTCTAACCGAACACTTATCCATTTTCATTGACCACTTCCTCAACCCATTAGCACAACAATTGGATTCCTACATAAAGGATACAAAGGATTTTTTATCAAAAATCGAAAAAACAAAATGGGAGCCAAGCTACAAGATGCTAGTACTGGATATAACAAGCTTATACACTTGCATCAGTCATGATAAGGGCATCAAGGCAGTGGAGCATTACCTGAAAAAACGACAACTGCGGTTTTTGGAGCACAACCAGATGTTAGCAAATTTTGTGGAATTTTGTCTGGTAAACAACATTTTTTTATTTGAGGACGTCTACTATAGACAAACATCTGGAACGGCGATGGGTACCTGCTTCGCCCCCAGCTACGCGAATTTATTCGTAGGCTGGTGGGAGGAGCAGGTGCCCAGGTCGCTGGAAGTGGATGGTGAAGAAGGCTGTGTAATCAAGTGGTGTCGTTATATAGACGACTTGTTTATAATCTGGCAAGGATCAGAACATACCGCCAAGGCCTACATCGACGTGCTCAACACGAATGATATGAATCTGCATTTCAGTGGAACAATAAGTAACATCAGTGTGGAATATTTGGACCTTAAGGTATTTATAGTCAATAACAGAATAGAGACATCTCTTTTCCGCAAAAGTACAGCAGGAAATTCGGTACTATATGCCACAAGCAATCATCCAACAGCGTTGATCCAAAGCATTCCCTATGGAGAGCTTCTAAGGCTCAAACGGATTAGTTCCAGGGATTCAGATTTCCAACTCGCAGCATCAGCTTGTATCAGCAGATTCCAGAAAAGAGGTTATGCGGAGGCCACACTACAAAATGCATTACGTAAGGTCAATGCATTACAGAGATCAAATTTGCTAACTGACAAGAGCTATAGTTCAACTAAGGCTAACAACGAAGAGGGAAAATTCCGGCTGGTAACTCCCTATTCGGCGGAAGCAAATTATTTGAAGCGAATGCTAAGAAAAAATTGGCATATACTAAAAACTGACAGTAGCATTAAGGACGATATTCCAGATTATCCGTTGGTAACCTTCAAGAAGTCAAGGTCTCTTAAGGACTTGTTGGTTCAGAGTCATTTGAAAAAAATTGAAAAGAAGCCTAATATACTTGCTGACCTAAAGGGTTTCCATCCATGTCATCACTGCAAAGCTTGCGCACACAGCAAGAGAGTGAAAAACTATGAGATTCCCAACACAGGAATAGTGAAAACAATCAATAAGTATCTTACCTGTGGCACCCCATATGCTGTCTACTGTCTCAAGTGTCCATGCGGACTCATGTATATCGGAAGTACCATCAAACCCCTAAAATTAAGGATTCTTGAACACATGAGAGCGATTGATAAAAATGATCAGTCTTATCCTGTTGCCAGACATTTTCAGGAAAAACATTCTAGCAGCAGACATCATTTACAATACTTTGGTATAGATTTTATACCAGAGAATCCGAGGGGAGGAGATAGGTTACACAAACTTAGAAGGCTTGAGTCCCGATACATTATTGATTTAATGACTAAACATCCTAACGGGTTGAATGCTGGGGAGGAATTGGCGTCTCACATTGGTTTTTAATTTTGATTCAAGAAAACACTCCCAGTGTATTAACTTTACTGTGTGACAATGAGCTGATTTAAGTATGACATTCAATATATGATACCAGCATGATGACTATGCAGATTGATGAAACCAAAATATTTCTTTGAATTAATGATTCTTCACCAAACTTGCCTTATGAAAAAGTTATCTATCATGAGAATTTAAGACAAGACTGCTATTAGAAGGATGTAAAAAAGTGCAATATTTTTGAAAATTCGAGATGATTATTCATGTATTCCTTCCAAACTGTTTAATTTTGAACTTTGGAGTTTTATAATAATGGTTAAGTAATAACCAAGTGTCTGGGCAAAACAATTCAAATTCAAGGGAGCATTGCCGATCCACGGCAGTATCAGTTTATTCATCGCGAGTTGTGTAGCAACACATTGTTTATAATCATGGGACAGAACGATGTGACAATTGGGAGTATGTAATCTTTAGATGGTGAATGTACATCGTTTTACATATTGCCATAATTTAGCCGATACACGGCAAAATTGGTGTCACGCGCATATTTAATTTCATGCAGAAATGTAAATGATTTCATTTTTGTACGTATTATGAAATTGAATTATTTTCGTTCCATATATGCTTGAGAACATTATGAGCATCTAGATGGGTTAAAATCTGGCAGATTTACCGTCGCACTATGTGTTGTCATAACATGCCGTGAACCCTATGAACAACATCCAATATGGAGTTTGTAATTTTAGTCCCTTGTTTGTTTTGCACATGATCACGTGTACGCTGTTAAAAGTATGGCGCCGACCATCAATGTTTGTAACATTGACAAAGGCGGAGCGCCGAAACGCGTCTGTTGCGGAATTAAATACTTTACGAGCTACCCCGGAGTGCGTGGTTTCTTGGTTGGAAGCTGTGTTTCTGAAACCGTGAGCTGAATATATATATATATATATATATATATATATATATATATATATATATATATATATATTCACTGAAAAAACCATAGGTTATAGACCATATATAGTTAGGAATTAGCATTTACAAAACCTTGAAAATTCACTGAAAAAACCATAGGTTATAGACCATATATAGTTAGGAATTAGTATTTAAAAAACCTTATTTTACTCACACAAAACCATTGAAATTCCATATATAGTTAGTTGCACTAACTATATATCGCGCACCCGCAATCCACTGCTGATCATGTCACATATTACATCATTCATGACATGGTCAGTGACATCACTGATGACATCACTGATGACATCTCAAATGACATCACTGATGACATCACTGATGACAACATCCAGTGACTGTATGTTTCTGTAAAGTTAAAATATGTCTTACATATTGAAGAATGAGTGGATGTATAAGTGTCTGGATGAAAGATTTAGTAGGTGCGTGACTGACTGTATGAGTGAGTGATTAAATGTGTCTCACTGAATGCATGGGTTAGTGACTAAACTGTCTTAATTTGTGCATCATTATGTCTGTTGTTCTGTAAACTGCTGCATGTGTTGATCATTAGCTATACGAGAGGCTATATGTGTTATTAATTGGTTGCCCAAGTATTTCTATGGGAGATTGAGTTTGTGTGGGGGTGGCTGGAAGGTGTGTGACTCTATGCATAGATGTGTGAGCAGTTTATTCACTAGGTGTATGAGTTCAAGAGTGCATGTGGAAACAGCTACATGGGCAGTTGACTGTGTGCATGAGTGTATTGATGAGTGAATGGATATCTCAATGCTACATGTCATAGTAAGTACATATGTAAAACACAGTACATGTGAGAGTTGGCATATATAAATAACTGTGCATGAGAGCCACTGAATGAGTGAGTGGTTGTATCGATCATTGTGAACTTGTATCAGGGATTGTATAAGAGAGTAAATATGTGTTAGTATATGTTTCAATAAGTAAGGTGTGTTTAACTGTATAGTTGAAGAAATGGAGGTGAGATTGTTTCTTTGCATGACTGACTGGGTGTGTGAGTAACTCCATGGATGAGTGGCAGTGTGTGAGTGTCTGTATACACTGAGTGTATCTAAGGTTATATTAGAGTCTGAAGAGGTTTATCGTATTAGCACAAGAATGATGTCAAATGAGATGTCATCAGTGATGTCATTTGAGATGTCATCAGTGATGTCATCAGTGATGTCACTGACCATGTCATGAATGATGTAATATGTGACATGATCAGCAGTGGATTGCGGGTGCGCGATATATAGTTAGTGCAACTAACTATATATGGAATTTCAATGGTTTTGTGTGAGTAAAATAAGGTTTTTTAAATGCTAATTCCTAACTATATATGGTCTATAACCTATGGTTTTTTCAGTGAATTTTCAAGGTTTTGTAAATGCTAATTCCTAACTATATATGGTCTATAACCTATGGTTTTTTCAGTGAATTTCAATGGTTTTTTAATAGCAAATATCATAAGCTGTCGAATGTCAAGTACGTGGTAAGTGAAAACATTTTCGTGTTTATGCACACTGATCTGCTTTGAATGGTGCCCCCCCCCCCCTCATTTCTATTAGGAGTACTCTCTCTTTGCAGATAGTGAAAGGTAGTTAACGCAGGCCTTTGCCCCCGTTGTAATCCGTCGTGCCTGCTTCTCTCTCCATTTGATTGATTGTTATCCAAGTATTTACTGTTTTAGAATTAGTTCTCTTTGGTTCATTCTCTATTTACAAACAAACACAGAGTCGCAATACTCTGTTTAGTCTTTGCAGATAACGAAAAATCGTGTAAAAAAAAAAGAAAAGGAATCGAGCAAAATCAGTAGGCCACTAATGGGATCTCTTTTTGACCTCACTAAAATAGAAACATTAGGAACAACCCCTCATGACAAATACAAAACTAGTGAGATGAACTGAACTCCACACAATGATGGCTGCAAAACAGCTCGGCTCCGCCACCCACCCCGCCCAAAATAACGATAAAGAACGGCTGCCATGATTGGTTGCGGAATGACCACGACGGAGCTACGAAATGGTGCTGCTCTCATGCTAACCCCAGCTTCAGTCTGAAACATCCAGAAACACTGTAGACTACCAATTCGATCAGTTCCGGTAGCGCCCCAATGTAACCCGGTAGAGAAGAACTAGCCCTCCCCTCTTTGACTGATGGTTCTTGTTGCCTGTCCCTTCTGTTGTCATTTAACAGAACTATTTAGCCTGCTGAAAGGGGTTGTGTTCCAACCGCTGGTTGGTGGAGACATTTTGACTATATTCTGTACCTGCGTTGTCGCGTAATGCGTCATATGACGCGCCGCGTTAGGGCATCCGGAAGTCATCCGGGGCGCGCAGCGCGTAACGTAAGCATAACAAGTCATGTGACTTGTTAATAAAACTTTTCATTGGTTCATTTTACTTTTCTTATTGTAATGATGAAAGGCTTGGTCATATGACCTAAAAATTACGCTTTTCATTACTTCCGAACATTATTTTTTCTTAAATATATGTTATAATGTTCCAGGCTAATGTACTTTCCCGGAAATTTTACAACTGTCCTGCAAGTAAAATATATTCTTTTTTCGAGAAAAAGAGCGTTTCTTCGTCCCATGACGGAGCCGTTGAGCAAAAGAGGGTCGACCTGCTGTCTTAGTCGCCGATACGCCTGAATATGAGATTCTTATCGATCACTTTATGTTGCAGGAATAGAAAACACAACAGCCCTTGACCATTTATCTTTACTGCGTTCCTTCGTATTATACCTTTTACCCTTCATGTAATTGGTCTGCTTTATTTCACTTGCCTTTTAATGATTCTAAAACAGTCACTATTATTAAAAACTTTACCAATGTATATACTACTACCATGTTTTCTTTTAAAAACCTTTATTGTGAAAATTTCATTATACAAATACGAGCCTATAACCACGTGGGCCTGCCACAGAGCAAACTGTAATCGTATATGATGAATAGACATTTACACTGTAGAGGAACGTAACGGGCGGGCCATTAGGTTGCAAGAACTAAGGTGTCTAACAGTTACGGAATCGGTGGACGTACATTTTATAATTAAAATACGACAGGGCCAGTTACAATAAAATTATCTAGATATACATTTACGGGCAAGTACCATGGGTGACGTTAATTCGAACTTTCAACAGTACAGTAATCAATAACACATCAGAACTTAATATCAATAGGGATGTTGAAATATTCAATCAATTCTCGTCCCCGCCCGCCATGTGCTTCAAAACTGCATACGTATCTCGTGATTTCAAGGTTCTGCAACCAGTACACAACAAGGAGTTACGAGTCCCATTTATTCCGGCGCCATTTTGGGCGAGGACGGGCAGGTCCAGGATATAGTCAAAATGTCTCTACCAACCATCGACTATGATGATGTTCATATGCTGTATTTATTAGAGTAACACTCATCTGTCCACATGAAATTAATTTGCCACAATCTAAACATGTCATTTTAATCTTTCCAAAGTTCTTCTAAATATTTGGGACCGTTTCCCTTGCCTCTGAAGCTCTCAGTGCCACTTCTTTGATGAATGTACTAGCAGGTCAGGGGTTCTCCTCCAAATCTCTCTTTTATGCAGCACTATAATTAATTGGTGCCACCTCTCCATATGACGATGCATGGTATAGTTACCACAACTATATTTTTTTTCGGTTCCTCTGGAGAGTTCATCGTGGCAGATGAAGCGTGTAACGTACCGGGCATTTACCTTTTTTTGCATGTACAGGAAAGGAAAAAAAAATCGAGCGTCCGAGTTCTAAGGTGTCCCAGGGCCATTTTAGTGGACCAGGCCCAAATCCAAAGAACAGGCCGCCATTTTGAGAGTCCTCTTGCAGCCGCCTGTCGCTGTAGCATCAAGAGCAGCCGAAACTCAGCTGAATGGCAACTGAAACGGTAAAGGGGCGCCCCACTACAGCAGACGAGCCTCCACCTAGGAAGGCCCATTCACGCCGGCTCCCCCCCCCTTCGGGCACCCCACGCCGTTATTCGGAGCAGTATTGTAGGATGGCCACACCAGTGCGGCAACTTGCTAGACATCACCTCGGTGGTAACCGAATCTCAACGCCTTGTGGTGTCTTCTATTCAAAAAACATTGTTATGCTGCCTTCGACCTATTCGCCGCAAGTGCGCACACAACTCAACTGCATAGCTTGCTAGACACCACCTCGGTGCCATCCGAATCTTGGAATGTCAGCACCTTTTGGTGTCTTCTCTTCAGAAAATATTGTTGCGCTGCCTTTGGCCCCATTCGCACATCAGTCCGCTACTGACGCCATCTCACAGGCTAATGGGGCGCCCCACGCCGACTTTCAGCAGTGTAGAATGACCACACCAGTACAGCAACTTGCTAGACATCACCTCGGTGCCATCCGGATCTCGGCGCCCCACTGCAGATGAAGTGCCTCTCAACTATGAAACCACCACGGTGACATCCGGATCTTGGCGCGTTGTGCTGCCTTTGGCCTATTCGCACATCGGTCCGCTACTGACGCCATCTCACAGGCTAATGGGGCGACCCACGCCGAGTTTCAGCATTGTAGGATGACCACACCAGTACAGCAACTTGCTAGACATCACCTCGGTGCCATCCGAATCTTGGCCTCTCAACGCCTAGTGGTATCTTCCATACAAAAAATATTGTTACGCTGCCTTTGGCCCCATTCGCACATCAGTCCGCAACTTAGACATCACCTCGGTGCCATCCGGATCTTGGCATCTCAGCGCCTTGTGGTGTCAGTCAGAAAATATTGTTGCGCTGCCTTTGGCCCCATTCGCACATCGGTCCGCTACTGACGCCATCTCACAGGCCAACGGGGCGCCCCACGCCGACTTTCAACATTGTAGGATGGCCACAGAAGTGCGACAACTTACTAGACACCACCTCGGTGCTATCCGGATCTTGGCGCGTTGTGCTGCCTTCGGCCTATTCGCACATCGGTCCGCTACTGACGTAAACTCACAGGCCAACGGGGCGCCCCACGCCGACTTTCAGCATTGTAGGATGGCCACACCAGTGCACCTTACTAGACACCACCTCGGTGCCATCCGGATCTTGGCGCGTTGTGCTGCCTTCGGCCTATTCGCACATCGGTCTGCTACTGACGCCATCTCACAGGCCAACGGGGCGCCCCACGCCGACTTTCAGCATTGTTGGATGGCCACACCAGTGCGGCAACTTACTAGACACCACCTCGGTGCCATCCGGATCTTGGCGCGTTGTGCTGCCTTCGGCCTATTCGCACATCGGTCCGCTACTGACGCAAACTCACAGGCCAACGGGGCGCCCCACGCCGACTTTCAGCATTGTAGGATGGCCACACCAGTGCTGCAACTTGCTGGACACCACCTCGGTGCCATCCGGATCTTGGCGCGTTGTATTGCCTTCGGCCTATTCGCACATCGGTCCGCTACTGACGCCGCCTCACGTGCCAACGTATTTTCTCCGCATTTTATACCCTATGCCGCATAACAGGTCATGTGACTTGTTTATAAAACTTTTCATTGGTTCATTTTACTTTTGGTTTCCTAATGATGGAAGGCTTGATCATATGACCTAAAAACAACACTTTTCATTGGATGAAAACTTTTTTTTTTTCCCAAACGATGAAAGCCCCACCTTGTTTCTGGATGTTTCAGACTAAACTGGCGTCAGCATGAGAGCACCACCATCTCGTAGCTCCGTCGTGGTCATTCCGCGAGCAATCATGGCAGCCGCTCCCCACCAGAAGCCTGCAGGAGTCGGGGCCCCCAAAACTTTTGATGAATTCTCAAGGCGGAGGGGACGCTTTCGAGAATGGGGTCCAAGACCTAGCAGACAAGCGTCCGATTTCCAAGGTGTCCCAGGGCCATTTCAGTGGACCAGGCCCAAAAAGGAAAGAGCCTGCCGCCATTTTGAGAGTCCTGTGACAGCCGCCTATCGCTGCACCGCAAGAGTGGGTGCAACTCAGCGGAATTGCGGCTTTTGACACAGTGGACCAAAAACGGACGGAATGGCAACTGAAACGGTAAAGGGGCGCCCCACTACAACAGATGACACTCCACCTGGAGAGGCCCGTTCACGCCGCCTCCCCCGGGGCGCCCCACGCCGTTATTCGGAGCAGCATTGTAGGATACCAAAACCAGTGCGGCAACTTACTGGACATCACCTTGGTGCCATCGTTCTGCTGCCTTGGAACTATTCGCACAACAGTTTGCTACTGATGACCCACCCCCCGTGACGCCCCACGCCGTTATTTGCTGGGTGGCAACTTACTAGACATCACTTTCGTGTCATCTAGATTTCGGCGCGTTCTGCTGCCTTGGAACTATTCGCACAACAGTTTGCTACTGATGACCCACCCCCCGCGACGCCCCACGCCGGAAATCTGGACGTTGTGCTGCGTTGGGACTATTCGCACAGCCGACCGCTACTTCGTTGTTTTTCCCTAAAAATGTTTATATGTTATTACTATTTTTGTTTTCTTGTATATATTTATAAATTATTAAAGTTTTATAATCTTACTACTTTGTCGGAGTGCTATATATTTTTAATGTGACACATAATTGTAAAAACTTTGATGTACAAAGAGTCATCCCTGGAATCTTCCGCTTCACGCTCGGTCCCCTCCCCAATCACAATACAGGATGGTTTTCAGATAATAGCAACGCTTCTGCTGTGACGGATCTCATCGAGTGTGGGCCTTGATCTACTGTAACTCCTTTGAAGAGGGGTGATTCTTTACAGCTGTGGCCATAAACTACATCTGCAGGGCTAGCTGATAGCCTAGGACCGGCCTGGACAATCGGACACAGAGGAAAAGGAGTGTCAGAGGGTGCGGTAGTGAATAGGGCAAAAGGGAGGTGTCGGGCGGGCACAGGGTGTGATTCTCAGGGAAGAGCAGCGCAGATGGGGGAGGTTTATTATCCATGCATAAGACAGAGAGCGGGGGTGACCACTGCCTGGGTGAGATGCTTGCGAGGGTGGGGAGCCATGCTAAGGATCGACAGCGTGCACAGAGTGGGTCTGGTCAAGGCATCTAAAATGGCTGCCGTGCACGACAAAAGTGTGGCATTTGAAAAAAGACAAGATGGCGCAGACAATGTTTTTCAACACTTCCTGATTTCCTTCGAATCGAACGTTAACAGACGTTGGGGCATATTACCAAAGTTAAGCGATATTTATCCCTAACGATGCATTGCAAAGATTTTTTTACCGTCAGAAATTATCGCAGATAAACCTTGCTATTATCAAGGTTTATCGCAAATATGATAAAAAACGACCGCAATGCATTAATATCGCTGAAAACTCAGCGATATTCATGCATTACCGAGCTAATGCTCTTAGCCATGTTATCCACCTCCCATTGGATAACATGGCTAAGAACTGCTCAGGGCAGCTGTTACTTTTTGGAGATATTCGCGCTTATCTCGAATATTTCCAAAAGTTGATAATAGGAGATAGCGATGTTAGCGACTGTTTCCAGTCGCTAACATCTTGGCATGCCCACTTTGCATGTCATTAGTGATAAATATCACTCACATGCAAAGTGGGGCCCAAGATGGTCGCTATCTCCTACTAGCCGTCGCTAACTGGTGTTAGCAACAGCTAGGTAATACAGATATAATTTTATCTCCGCGAAGCGGAGCGCTGTTACAGATATATATCTTGTTTTTGAACGTTAATTTCTCAAAATGCACTGAAGCACATATATTGAGACCTAGCAAAGGCACATCGGGCTACCAGTCCCTAATATTTTACCAAGTTTCGTGCAAATCCATTCAGCCGTTCGATTATTATTATTATTTTTTTTTTTTGCCCCGCGGGGCCCTTTTAAAACCTCCACATCAAACCTAGGGGGTCAGCGAGGATCTACTATGCCCCCTTATGGTCATTTGCCCCTTCGCTTTGGCCTCCTCTTGTCTCTCGATCCTACCGAGAGACAAGATGGCGGCCGCTACGTACTGTTTGGAATGTTTACAGACACCGGAGAGCCAATCAGCTTCGCTTCGCAAAGCTCCGTAACGCGAAAAGTACGCGAAGCGGTGCGCTGTTACAGATATATATCTTTTTTTGAACGTTAATTTCTCAAAATCCACTGAAGCACATATATTGAGACCTAGCAAAGGCACATCGGGCTACCAGTCCCTACAATTTTGCCAAGTTTCGTGCAAATCCATTCAGCCGTTCGATTATTATTATTATTATTTTTTTTTGCCCCGCGGGGCCCTTTTAAAACCTCCACATCAAACCTAGGGGGTCAGCGAGGATCTACTATTCCCCCTTATGGTCATTTGCCCCTTCGCTTTGGCCTCCTCTTGTCTCTCGATCCTACCGAGAGACAAGATGGCGGCCGCTACGGACTGTTTGGAATGTTGACAGACGCCGGAGAACCAATCAGCTTCGCTTCACAAAGCTCCGTTGCGCGAAAAGTACGCGTCCTGGAGCGCTGCCCGGTCCGCTGTTACAGATATATATCTTTTTTTAAACGTTAATTTCTCAAAATCCACTGTAGCACATATATTGAGACCTACAAAAGGCACATCGGGCTACCAGTCCCTACAATTTTGCCAAGTTTCGTGCAAATCCATTCAGCCGTTCGGGCTAAAAGTGAGGCCAACCGCCCTATGGAAAACTCAATGTTAAAAACACGTTTTGGGACCCCCCTTTTTTCTCGACCCCCCTGGACGAACCCCCCCCCCAATTTTCAGGGGCTGCTCAGAAAGAAAATGTGCCATTTTCCTGAAAATTTCAGCCAATTCCGTCCACAAACGCCAAAGTTATTAGACATAGAATTTTCAAAAAACCCATAGAGAAAAAATCCTAACTATATATACCTACTGGCGACCGCCAGTAGGTAATATATAAGCTGCATTTGTTCCTTAAAGGAAATATGTATTTTTTAAAGAAGCACTGTTTCCTTTAAGAAGCACAGGCTGCTTTAAAAAAAAATCTTGTTTGCAAATTCAAGTAGAGGTATGGTAGTCTGCTGTTTCCTGCTGGCCACCATCCCTTTCTTTGTAGCCAGTCAGAGGGTGTTACAAATAGCGACCTATTTATATAATAATCGTTAGGTAGGTCTTTCTGTGACCCCCCTTGCCCTGTAACTGGGAATTTTGCAATATGACCTATTAGTACATAGCTCACATGGGGAAATCACAGAGAGGTCACAAATAGTTGATCTGCAATTTAGGACAACTAGTTACAACCTGTCTTTTTGTACATCTGGCCCGTAAAGTGATGATGTAAGAGGGTAAGTGGCTGTAATACTTTTAAAGAAGGAAGCTGATATGCAAAAATGTTAGTCAATTTACCAATGGGATTTTACCAATTTTAAAATAAAAATAAATGTTAGACTTGGCATCCTTGGTGTGGTTTCCCCTTACTTCTTGCCTCTCCCTCCTGCTGTTTTGACTGTGTGCTGGATTTTGTTTTTGCTGGGTTAGATGCTTTGGGCACTTTGCCACTGCTGATCAGTGTCTAAGTGCAAGTGCTCCCTGTGTACACTGTAATTATGATTGTCATCCAGGATCGACATATTTGAATTACTTTGTAAGTCCCTAGTAAAGTGCACTGAGGGTGCCAGGGCCTATAACTCAAATGCTACTAGTGGGCCTGTAGCACTGGTTTTGCCACCCACGCAAGTAGCCTTTTTCAAATGTGACTCAGACCTGCCACTGCAGTGTCTGCGCACAGTTTTAACTGCCATGTTGACCTGGCAAGTCCACCTACTTGCCATACCTAACCCTTCCCTTTTAATAAATGTTAGTCACCCATAAGGTGGGCCAAAGGTGCCTCCATGGGCAGGGTGCAGTGTATGTGATAGGTTGGACATGGACTGGTGTGTGTTACATATCCTGATAGTGAAATACTGTGCATTTCGTTTTTCACTATTGTGAGGACTAGCTCTCCCATTGGCTATCATTGGAGCTGCCTTGTAACATTTTACCTTTCACTTGAGAAAAGCTAGAGATTTGGCTCTCTGAACTCAGAATTTAAAAACACACCTTTTAATGAAGGGGGGTTTTAAATTGTGTGTTTGAAAATGCCACTTTTTGATAGAGGATATTTTCTCCTTTACCCATCTTGTGTATCTCTACCTGTTTGTGTATTCACCGTCTGGGTTTGGAGTGACATGAGCTGGGGATGTGCATTTACTCTAGACAGTCACAAGGGGGGTTGAGATGTGTCCTGCCTTTCATGGGTGACTCACAGCCATGCTGAATAAACCTTTCTGCATTTAGAGTGGTGGGAGGCGTTTTGACTAGCACCTGAATAGGTTGAGTCTGCTCTGCACAATGGTGTCTCCACCTCCTGTAGTGAGCTGGACCAAGAAGGACAGAACTGGTTATTACTGAGCTCAGAGGCATTTGAAACAAAGACTACAAAGAGAAAATGGGGTGTAAGTATTGGACCTAAAACCCAGAATTTTAGATCAATTCTGGAACTAAGAGGACTCTGCCAAGAAGAACAACAGAAGAGCTGCTAGGAGGAGTATGCCCCTTTGCTGTGATTTGCTTTGTTGGGTAGGCCTGCAGTTGCTACTTCTGTCAGTGGTCGGAGGAAAGGACTGAAACCTTTGCCCTACTGTGGTAGTCTGCTTAAAGAAGATATCCAAGGGCTTGATGTATAGTTAGCTTCCTGTTCTGAAGTCTCAGGGACTCAAAGACTTCACCTGCAGCTTGGGAGTTCTGACCTGCTTTGTGGTGCCTTCTCAAGTTGTGGGCCCTTGGAGGTTGTTCCTGCTGCAAACAACAAAAGAAACCTGAAAATTGATACATCGCTCTTCCAGCACCTGTTTTTCAGATGCGAGTCAACAAACAATATCCCAACTGGTGTTATTGTGTAGACAATTACATATGCATGCGAAAAGCATTACGTAGACAGAAACAAGGAGACTCGATACGTTTTGGAATGTGCTCATGGCATCATATAATTAGAAAACACGGGAAGAAACACAGTTCTAAACTGGTGTGGTGTCTGTTAGACTTTGCATCTTTTGTGTGGTTTCCGCTGACTTTTTGCCTCTACCTACTGTATTTTTGATGCTGTGCTGGATTTCCTTTTGGCTGGCTTAGATGCTTTGGGCACTTTGCCACTGCTCATCAGTGTCAAAATGCAAGTGCTCCCTGTGTAAATTGTGTTTACAATTGGTTCTCCCATATTGGCATATTTAATTTACTGGTAAGTCCCTAGTAATGTGTAATGCTACTAGTGGGTTTGTAGCACTGATTGTGCCACCCACATGAGTAGCCCTGAAAATATATCTCAGACCTGCCTCTGCAGGTTCTAGGCACAGTTGTTAACCGCCATGTCGACTTGGCAACTGCACCCACTTGCCAGGCCCAACCTTCCCTTTTATTACATGTAAGGCACCCCTATGGTAAGCCCGAGGTACCCCCCTGGGCAAGGTGCAGTGTACGTGAAAGGTAGGACATGTACTGGTGTGTGTGGCACGGCCTATAGTGAAATACTGTCAGTTTCGTTTTTCATTATTGAAAGGCTATCCTAACCCATAGGACAGAATGGGAAATGCTTTGTACCATCTTACAAGTATAACTTCCCATTGGGACTAGATAGAGAAATACAGCTTAAGCTCTCTGAACTCAGAATTTAATAACACATCTTTTAGTAAATATGTTTTTTTAATTGTGTGTTTGAAAATGCTGCTTATAGAAAGTAATACATAAAGTGAAATGATGCCTAGGTCACTAATAACAGATTTTAGAGTAATAGGTGAGATAGTTAAATTATCTACCCCTACGACAAATAAATTGTCAGGAAAAACATCTATTTTTGTATATTTAAATGAAATAAAATTTCCCACCTCCACAGAGAGAACACCAAATCTTATTTTCCTTATTGTTTTTTCACTTTAATTGAAAGGAATTAGAATTAGATAGGGGCTTGTGTAATTTGTAGGCCCACTTAATATAAACAAACACAACAACATATATATTTACATATTATTATTTACATAGACATATACAAAACACATATATATACACACATTAATCAAAAGATGTATCTTTATTCGAATACTGTAGCCCAATTTTTCTTTCAAAAAGGATGCTTGCTATATGTACAGACTCCGCATTCCTCTCAAAGCACAGGAAACTGCCGCTGAAGCGGCGATAATGGGATTGATAATATGTCCTTATGAATTCCCAAAGAAGCCCATGTTATTGTGTGACATGGGCATCTAATGGAATTCTCAAGGGCATATTAACAAACCCGTTATTGCCGCTTTAGCAGGAGTTTCCTGCCGCTCAAGCCGCGAGAATTTTAACTCCGTCTTTCATAATATTCCCCTGAATTCTTTCCTAGTGTCCTATGCCTTTTTGCAGGTAAGATTACATAAATTGCTAGCAAATGTATGTTGTATTGAAATTATACCACAGGAGCACCTAAAATGTTCTATGGATTTGACTTACACATGTGTCAAGGAGATATGGGAACAGGACTGGAAGGATATTTTACCAACGCTGTGAAAAGAAGTAATGCATACTTCCTTAATCACGTTTTGGTGCAGAGAAAGGTGTTGGGCAAATAGATATGGGAAAGGAAACGCTATACTTTTTGTGTGTATTTTAAGACTTGTAGTCGTTTCAACAACTGAAATGCTATTAGCATTCAAAGGTAAAATTGTGCTTCTGTGTCTATGGAGTTCAGATAGAACGTTCCATTCCAATATGTTTTGCTTCTATTAGGTTATTTTATGTATTCACACTGTATTAGATCCTATAAAATGTTTTGGTGAATATGGCTGAAATCTGGCCTTGTCTATGGAAGGTTGAATAGCATTAAAATGACCTTGTCTATGGAAGGTTGAATAGCATTAAAATGGCCCCTGTGCCTAACCCTAGCAGAAGTTGGGAAGTCCGATTGTGGTACATTGTTTCTCTAAGAGCCACCCAGTTGAACCCAATCCACCCAGTTTGTGTTGATAATGTAGCATTACACCCACGGATAGTACCCAAACAGAGAACCTATAAAATAATTTGAAAAGAAGTAGCATTTACAGGTCAGAGTAACACATTGAATGGCCTCAGATATTAAAGTTGAGGCTTTGGAAAAAGGCACTGCCAAATCCTAAGAGCACAGCCTTCCTCCATTCTCAGTATCCGGTGAACTGAGAGCGTGGTGCAAAAGGAGCACCTTATCCTTGCTAATAATAATATTACCACTTAATTAAAGCAAAATATTTACATTTCTGCATACATTTATACTTTATAACAAGTGATACACTTACACTTATACATTTAACATCACAGCTTTAGGAATAATAGACAGAGAAATTGTGATGAATAAAGTTTGCGTATGTGGTTGGAAGATTCAGCAGCATTGCAGTGTTAGGAGCCTGTTTGGAGGTGGCCTTGCAAAAATACGGGATTTCATAAATATTATGTATGCCAATATACATGCTGGAAAAGCATTTAAAGTTACTGACAAAAAAGGTTGGAGTACCACAGATATATTTGACCCTTAGGGAAGTTTCTCCTGGAATATTTTAAACCCCATAAAAGTTTGAAAACAATTTTTAAACATATAAAGACTTTTATTTGAACGAGCTATGTGCATTGGATTTAACATTCCTTACATTTTTCACAATTCTTTTGTTGGTGTGAACCATGTATTTTAATTCTTAAATAAACGGCACAACCAAAAATCAAAGCATTTGCGCAACTGTGGAAAAATGTAGTGCATTTGCAGAAGGAGAGAGTATTTTACTACAGCCAACAACTTAGTAGAGTACATGTTAGTGCTAGACTGTGGTTTTCCTTCTGTATTGGAAGGTATTTTCAGCTGGTTTTAATTGCTAGACACATCTGGCAGTATACATGATACCATTTCCATATTGAGGCCCCTTTCCCGTAGCGAAACATTGTACTTCTCTAATTGCCATCATCACGCATGTGGTTTATTAGTAGAGGAAGTAGGTACCTACCACTAGTAATAAGGCCACAGTCACAATATAAGACCCAGTCAAGGTCTCAATAAATTATTCTCTTGCTCAACCCTTGGTAGCTGTCTTCGAGCAGGCAGTCTTACATTTGTAGACAGGTGTGTAAAGTATTTAAAAAATACATCAATACATTAAATAAGTGAGACCCAACACACAACAAAAATAAAACAGCAAATTCAAAATATAAGAAATATTGTTTGATTTAAAATGAAACCAAAACAACAAGAATCCAATGTAGAGAACTGGAGATATGAATTTTTAAATAATAAGTACTTCCAAATAAGTCCAAATTTGAGGCCAACCATGATGGAGCGTGGGTCGGATACACTGAGTGGAAGAGCCTGGTTAAGTTTTTTTTTTTTTAGCTTTTTCTCTTGTTGTCGAGTGAAGCACCTCATCAGGCCCGGTTTTTCGAGTCAGCATCGGTGACTTGGTTCATCGCGAATCCTCGATGAAATACTGCAAGTCTTGAGTTCCAGAGGTTTCAGTGGGATGAACTTAAAACCAGGCCAGGTTGCGGTTCGACGACAGCAGCTTGACTCTCGATGACGGGTCGGTCCACTTATGAAGCTTTTTACCAAAAATCCTCCAAAGATCTCCAAATTTCTGGTTCTTCTTCCAGAAGGACTTTCTGGGGTTCCAGAGTGTCCACAACAGCAATCCAAGGTTTTGGATCCTCTTAGGTTCTACTTAGGATGTTGGGACTACATCTCCCACAACGAACTGGAAAAATCCTTTAAGTCCAGCTGATTGTGGTATGATGGTTTCTTCTTGCTGGATATCATGCAGGTGGAGCTCTTTTAACCTTTTGCTTTCAGGGAGTCCACTCCTTCACTTTTCAAACCAAGGGAAAGCCCTTATTGACTGAAGACCAAAGTGCAAAGCAGGTGCGGTTCTTAAGAGTGTAGTCCTCTCAGTGCAGTCCAGGGGTTCAGCAAGGCAGTTCTTCTTCTTTTTGTAGTTTCAGTCAGGGTTCTAAGTTGCTGGACAGCTCTCTCCTATTTATCCAGAGTTCTTGGGTGACAAGCAAGGGGTACCACCCCTGACCAATGGAGCACAGGATGCCACATAGAAGTATGACTGCTTCCTCCAAAGTGTGGCATATTCTTGTCCCAGAAAGCACTGTTTGACAAAATCCATAATGGGGAAGCTCCCTCCTGGAGGTTAAGATCTGGGTAAGCCAACCCAATGGCGTGGCTAACTTCCCCTAACACCCCTCTTCCAACACTTCTGCTATTTCCATTACTGGAGCTCCTGTCTGGTGGGGGTGCAGGAAGTGGGGGCGAGCCTGTGTCCTGTCCTAACCGTCATTCCCTCTTTGAAGACCAGTTTGTTTACACCACCCCCATACTGCCTTTTGCAGTGCAGCTGCAGGTTTCGTCCCAGCAGATGCCCTTTGTCTCTATGCAGGCCACTTCACACTTCATCAAAGCAGTTTGGCTCAGCCTGTCAAAAGCTGGCCAATCATGAGAGACTGCTGGAATGCTGGATTTCGGCACATCAGAAAAGCAAGTTCTATAACTTCTTTTCTGCACTAGTTATAATAAATGTAACATTGGAGTATAGGTGGTTCAGGACAGACTGTGCCAGTTTCTCTGTTATATTTGCTCTCAGGGTTTTTCATTATATTCTTCTGTACATGTTTGTAGGCCAGTCCGGCTTTGATTTATTGCAAAAATCCAATACAAATTGTTCTGGAAAAAATAAAGTTGTTTTAAGTCTTTGGAATTATCTTGAATTCCAAAATCTAATTTGGACATACTTTTATTTTAAAAGCAGCGTGCAAAGTGGGGCCGGGTTTTAAAATGACAGCAGTCTACACAGCAGTGCACACTTAAGTGCACAAAATATGCTGGCATTCTAAACCTACATGCCCTACCATAAACCAGAGGCTTACAGGTAGGTTGTCATACAAATTGGAATTACACCTAAGTACCATATACATTTCACAAAGAGCACTGGCCCAGGGCCCGGTTAGCAGAGCCCAGGGCACACTCAGAGTCAGTTGCCACCAGTTCCAGTCAAAAACATGAGGTGATCAGGGCAAAAAGGATGTCTTTCTCACACTGACATGAACTGGTTAGATGCTTGATTGCACAAGAGCATCTAATGGAGTTACATTTTTAATCTTGTAATATGCAGTATTCCTTTCTTAATATGCAAATCCAAAGGCAGGTTTGCATAATAACAATGATCATTAAAAGATGTGCACTATCATTTATTTTAACCCTATGAATAGAGGAAAGCAATATCCAAACTATTGTTAGTTCAGCTAAAAACAATATCTGCTGTCTTATCAATTGGTGCAGTGAAGGAAAGTTAACTCTTTGTATATATATGGTGATTATGTTACCTCTTGGTTTGGGCCTTATTCATGAAACCATTTGTGCACCCAAGCTCAACTTAGGTGTGAAATTGACATAAGAACTCTGGGTACATTTAAGTATGAAATTCACAAAACATGAGTTTTCACTACTAAAATAATTTCACTCTTGTACAAATATGCTGTTATGGTGTCAGTTTTGTTGGAGTAAATATACTCCTGTGGGAGCTCAAGCCACAAGTTGCCATAGAAAGTTATACCAACATATAATATGTTGTGTATTCAAAAACTTGTATTGGTCATGCCTAACCTGAACATGGTCAATAGTTTACTTAACAGTTATAACGTCACTTTAACCTCTTATTTCAGTGAATTTCAACGTGTTTTTAAAATGTAACGTTAGATATTATTAGCATGCCTAACTTTAACCTTTGTATTTTTCTGTGAATTAACTAAGATTTTATTACCATAATTAATTATGCGAACTGCCTGTGGGCACATGGCTGTAGCCATGCACAGTGTGAGGTTCCCTCCAGGGCCTGGCTCACTCCCCCCATGGGCCTTCACCCCTGCCAGGAACAGTCTCAGGCCCTGCTTCCAATTCACCGCAGGTGGCCAAATCCCTCCCTCGCAGGGCCTTTGGCCATGCGCAGCAAATGGTTGGCTGCAGGGTCTGGCTAGACCCAGACACTGTACTGAATTTAACTGTTCATTGTTTGGAGTTGGCCTCAATGCCTAGTCCGCCTCTTGGAACACCCACCCTTCTTATTTGTTTTATAGTTTTTTGGTCCTTCAGGATTCTTGCATTAGTAAAGAGGTCTCACAGGCTCCCACAAGAGTCCAATGGGATTGCAGTGATCCTCTAAAAATATTCCTACAAGGTCAAGGGAGTCAGGGCACCCCTTCCCTGCCTCCTTTTTCCTTTTTATGTTATTTTCAGTACTTTGGGACTGGGTCTCCGTGTGCATGTAAGGGCACAGAGACTGTAATATGTCTATTCATGTTGCATCCGGCCAATCAGACCTCAAGCTCCTGTGAGACTCACGGAAGCTTTGTGCTTTCATAGAAGCGAGGCAGCTGACAGGAAAAAAAGCACCCTCGGATAATCATATCGCCCTATTTCTTTTTTAACTTGCATGTCAGTGGTAATCCTGCTAGATTCCCGCAAGAACAACGATCCAGATATATACATTTTGAACCTTAGTTTCTCAAAAACTACTAAATGGATTTACACCAAATGCAAAAAAGATGTTCTCTAGGTAAAGATCTAGCATTCTGCCAAATTTGGAGTAATTTTTTTAAGCCGTTTAGGCTGTAATGCTGTTCAAACATTGCTATGGAAATAGCATTATTGGGACCCTACCTTTTCTCAGTCCCCACTTGACAGATCACCCCAAAACGGCCCAGTAAACAGGCCCGGACTGGCCGTTGCGGGCACCGGGCAATCCCCCGGTGCGCCGCAAGGGTGGGGGCCGGTTTTAGGCCCTGGGGGCCGTTTTTGTTACAGGGCCGTTTTTGCAGCGTAGCTGCAAAATCGGCCCTGTAACAAAATCGGCCGAAAACCGGCCCCGGCAAAGAGCTCGGTCGCACCCCCAGGGGGCCGGCCGAGCACTTTGCCAGGGCCGGTTTTGGCTCTCAGTCCGGCCCTGCCAGTAAAGACCTGTGATTGATACACTTTTTTGTGGGAAGAATTATATATAATTATATATATGGAATGCCGAGCATTCGGAACAGGGTTTATAAGCACCATCTGAACATGTATAGAGTAATGAGAAACATTAGCTCTGTGACAAAATATCTGAAGCCATGTATGACTGTGTTCAATGGTTTGTACTTTACTTTTAAGTATTTGACTCTTTATGTTGCTAAATTTGTGGAAATTCTCTGATTTATTTGCAATGTCTTGCAATTTCTTTGTGCCCAAAGATGAATATGTTGCAAATCGTGCTTGTTTATTTCTGCTAGTCGTTGGTAAAGCACGTAATGCACTGTTAGGCCACTTAAAATTGCTGTCTGACTTCCAAGGTCAAAAACAAGCAACAAAAGGAGAACCAGAGGAAATAGGGGAGAGGAGATGAGATAAGGAAGAAGCACTGTGAATGGAATGATCTTCACCTAAATGCTCACTCACAGGCAGAGTGATAGTTCATTGGATGTAGCAATGAGTGTAAATTCTTCAGGAGTGGGGCTCTAGAAAACCCACACTCGAAGAATACAACCAAAAGAGTATGGACCCTGTTTTCCCATTCCTACACATCATCCACGGAAATATCACAACACTACCCCGAATCTATATCACAGCACTCCGCCAAATGCATATCACAACACTATGTCAAATGCATAATATAACACTATGCCAGATGCATATCACAACACTTTGCCGAATGCATAATATAACACTACGCAAGCGCATATCACAACACTCCGCCAAATGCAATATACATCCGACATCCTGAAAATGTTGCTTCTGCTTCCCCTCCCTGTTGCTGTTGATGCATCACGGTATTATCACTTTTCCCTTGCCATTGAATTTAATGGTATATGCCTCACCATTCATTTTCATTAGTGAGATATGAGATTACTGTTCCAGTTTCACTGATGTGTGCTGCAGTGCATGTAAACATTTGTTTTTGCTGCAGTTATTTTTCATTATTCTAAATAACCTATCATTTAGAATGAAAGCCAATTTTACATTAAATGATCTGGTGTTACATGTCGTATGCCTACATTTGAACCTCTTATCTGTTTCCTTATATTGTGTTCTAATTTTCTCATTCCATTTTTTTTTTATATTTTATTTGTAATTAGTGGGCATTGACAATTCTTTATTTTTAAGTATATGATTGTAATTGGTGGTTGGTTATTCACAACCTTTAAATGCACTTTTTTATGAGGATTTTCGTGCTACACATACAAAGCCAGCAATGGTGCACCACGATTTTCTTAATTTAATCCTGTTTACCTATGTAAACTTTCATGTGGGTCATTTCACTTTGAGCAAACTTCTCAAATTGTGCACCAAGTGGCAGTGGTATGTCACTTTTGATGCCAACTTAAGTTTTCTCTTTTAACCATGACATCCAGAGTTGATACCAAGGCAATCCCTGACAACTGCACAACTCATCCCATCTCAAATACGACAAAATAATTGTTGATGGGGCAGATCTACAAGAAAGTGACGCAGCGCGGCACCGCAAGCCCTTTGGCTGCGCCTAGATGCAGCACTTTCAGAGCACAGGAATGCGACATATCTACAATGATATGTCTCATTCCTGTGCTCTCCCCTGCGCTGGTGCAGGAACAGCTGCCATGCGCCATGGGGAGATTGCTTTTGTGAAGGAAGGAGCCCCTTCCTGCACAAAAGTAGTCACTGCAGGAATTTCCCTCTTTCAATGCGTGCTGTAGAATGCAGCACGCATTGAAAGAGGAAAAATGCTCTCACCAAATGCTACGCCACCCCTATGGTGGCGCAGCAAACTGACGCATTTCCAGGTTTACGATTTCTCGCACATCTGGAAATGCATCAGTGGATAAGGGTGTTGCGTGGTAACACCCACAGCAACACCCATGTCCCGCCCCTAACACACAAAGTATTGCGTGAACAGGTGCGATATTTACAAGCACATGTTAAGTCACGCAGGGTGGCTTTACCTGTGCTTGTAAATATCCCTTAGCAGCTGCGCCACCGGTGCGTCACAGAACGTGATGCACCGGCAGAGCATGGGGCTTGTAAATCTGCCCGATGTTTTTTTTCTGCACTTCATAATATTGTGTTAACTTCACGACAAGTCAAATAATTCTAACACAATTGTTTGCAAACTGCAACATAGCTGTATCAATCAATATCTGTCTCGGTGTACTACTCTGAGAGGAATGATCCAGACAGAAAGAATTTAGAGATCTTTATCTACAAATGTGCTGTTTGTAAAGTGCTTGACACTTACTAATGTAGTGGGAGTAACTTCATCAAAGAAGCAATACAGAACACACAAAAAAAGAACCCAAAACGGAGATCGATATTCATAAACCAGAGTCATTTTACACGGACATTTTGTTTTTGATTGCTACGGAACCAGACAGTGATACATTATGCTTGTAGATAAAACAGAGTTAATGACCCAGACCTTCCTCTTTACAGGCCCTTATGATTTAGATTCCTTGAGAGAGAAATCATCTTGGAACAGAAGGGCTGAAAAATTGTTAATGGCGTGTAATTTCTTGGGTCATAAACAATCTGTTCTTTAAAATATGATGATAATGTAAAAACAGTGAGCCCGAGTCACAAAAAAAGATCTATCAGGATTACTCATAATCATAAGCCTACACACATTCATAAATGTATATTTAAACACGTACTGGGTGAGCAAAAGTGCATTTTCACTTTTTAAATGTTTTATTTTATCCTCCTAGAAAGGGTTTTTTTCCACTTGAGAAAACACTTCCCTAACACTCTATATTTGTGGATAGCCTCACCCAATTGTAGGGGGTATACTTCATGTTCAGGATAGAGATGACAATACAAGTTTGTGAATACACAATATATTACATGTTGATGTGTGTCACCTAACATACCATGGCACAAGTTATAGTTACTTCCGTTAACTTCAGTTAACTATAAACGGTGAATCTCCACAAACTTCCCAGAAAGGTGACAAGTGTGTGCATGGAAAGGTTCTGGGTGATCCAACAAGCAGGACGAGAAAAAAGGGGGGGTCCTAAAATGCAAATTCCCCTTTCATTTTCCTTAGATTTCTTTAGTCAGGGATGTAGAAAAAACTGCTTAACCGAATTACACCAAATTTGGCTGGAAGCTAGATTGTGGTTTCTGTGATTTGGTCAAAATCCATTCAGTGTTTTTTGAGAAATTAAGGTTAAAAAAATATAGATATCTGGATGTTGTTTCTGCAAGAGGCTCAAGAGACTCTTGCAGGAGAGGCAATTAAACAGATATAGTGTTCTCATTGGTCCAGGGAGCTTTATTTCACCTGGGTCATCTTGCTCCCGTGGGAGTCAGTCAAAGGTTTTTTAAATGCTAATTTTTAAGTGTAATAATAGTTATACCTATTTTTTGTACTGATTTTCTACAGTTTTTTTAACTGTTTATTTATAAATATTGTATTCATTAAATAACATTATATATTTTTCTGAAAAATGAAAAAAAATTCAAACTGATATATTGTTTACTTTTTTGTTTTATTTTTTTATTTTAATATATTTATATTATTTTCTTTTTTTCCCTAAAATCCTAAATCGCGCACCCAAAGCGTACTCATCACGGTGGATGCACGGATTCTAGCCGCCATTTTAGAAAAGTTGTGAAGGATCCCCATACGGTGTGCGACGGCTGCATGTTTTTCAGTTACACAATATACATTTAATATTACGTGATGTGCGCGATTGGTATGCAACCAATCTGCGACTTCTGCTCCTGCACATTCACGACACATGCGCATTATGGTTCGTGACACTCGCGTGATGTCATATACGTGCTGGGGGTGCACTGGGTGCGCGTCTCCCGCAAAAAAAAATTATGTTCTAATATGGTATGTATGTGTCTTTAATATACATATTAGGGCAAGAGATTATCTAAGATATTCATAAAAATAATATATATGTACTTATAATAAACTTATATTATTGTTAAATATATTTTCGTGAAGTTGCGTCAGGTGCGTGCTTCATGGGCGCAGAGTGCGCGGATCCCATGTGACCTAAAAAAAAAAAGATTTCAGTGGTTCATAACATTTCCCACTGTAACTATTGAAGGACTCCACCCATTTTAATCATTCTTGTTGGAGCATCTTTAGAGAGACATCTCTTTTCCTACAAGAACCCTTTTTGCTTGTTTTTTTGGGTGTTTTTCAAAAAATATCAAACAAAATGGCATCTGGACAGCAGCAGCAGGAGGAAGAGTCTTCTGAAGAAGAATTCTTGCAGGAGGCACCACGTCCACAGAGGACGGAATCTGTTGTGTGGAAATTCTTCACTTTTCCACCTAGAAAAAAAAAGTAAATGAGAGAAAGGTGACGTGCAAAATTCGTGACCAAGTCCTGTCAAGAGGCAGTGAAAAAAAAATACTCTTGTGGCACTGCTTCTATGTACAAGCATCTCTGGACCACACATCCTCTCAAACTTGCTCTGGAGGAAATGAGGCGAGCTGCTTTGAACCCCTCACCTGCTGTGGCAAGTACGTCTGGAGCGTCCTCAAGAACACCTGCAATGGACATTAGGCCAGAATTCGCCTTTCTCGAGCAACACTGTGTGACGTGTAACAAAGTTATATGCTTCGGTGAGCAGTCGGTGGATGCAGTTTGTGCTGTGCAACGCAACCTTCGTTGTTAATCTTTTGTTGTTGTTTTGGAATGATAAGTAATTCCAAAAGTTTCCTGTTTTATTTGTTCTTTTTTTGTTCATTTTTTTGAAAAAACACTAGAAAAAAGAAAAAATAGTTCAAAAAAATAAAAAAATACAAAAGAAAAAAGAAGAATAAAAAAGTTCTTATCAGAACTACCTTATCTGGTTAAAGAAAGTACTATAATTGCAAGGTAATGTGTGAAAGTTTGGTTGAATATATGTATTCAGCATGATTGACTGAAAGAATGCATTAGTAGTGTATGGTGAATTTATAGGTGAAGATTTATGAGGAAGTACTGCAGCGTGACACTGCAAGCTCTTTAGCTGCACTGCACTGTGGCACTTCTGAAGCACAGGGATGTGACATATGTACATGAATATGTTGCAATTCTGTGCTTCCCTTAGCACTGCTTCACAAACTGCAGCCATGCGGTGACACAGACACCCTTTCACTATGGTGCAAGGATGTCTGTGTCGTGCAGAGATTGTTTTTGTGCAGGAAGGGACACCTTCCTGCACAAAAACAATCAGTAAAGGCATTTTCCTCTTTCAATGTATGTTGTGGAATGTAGCATGCATTGAAAGAGGAAAAAATGAGGAGAAATGGAAACAATTCTCGTTGTGCCTTGCTACACCAACTCTAGGATGGGGCAGCATTCACACACATCTCCAGATTTACGATTTCTCATAAATCTGGAGATGAGTCTTGTTCAATGGGTGTTGTGTGGGAACACCCACAGCAACACCTATGGAATGCCCCTTCAACGCAAAGTTCTGTGTATGAAGGGGTTGTATTTACAAGGAGAGGAAAAACCATGCAGGGAGGCTTTTCCTCTCCTTGTAAATATGAATGAGTGCCTGGCGCCTTCACTTCGTTACAAAAAGTGACGTACTGGTGGCGCAGGGTGCTTGTAAATCTGCCCCATAAGTGCTTAGGTATTGGCAGACTGATACAATAAGAACATAGTGCTGGATGGGTGATTGAAGAATTACATGAGACTGACAGGAGGTATCCTAAGCTGCATGGGTACTACTTCAGTATTTAATGTAGTGGACCACTAGTATGTATCTGCTTAGAGATTTGTAGGGATTATGCACAGAATATTTTATGTATACTTGTGTTGGTACCTAGGTCATTTTATAAGAATACCACTAGTAACAGGAATGATGACAGTGCTGCAAACAGAGTGAACACTTAATTTATAAGTGCTTACATAATGGTGGAGTGATTGGATAAGCAGATAGTGGTAGATAAGTGATTAAAGAAGTGCATGGGACAGATTGGACGATTCCTACACTGCATCAGTACTAACTGGGTATTTAGAAGAGTGTATCAATAGTATGTAGCTAGTTAGAGGCCAGCTTGGATAGTGCACAACATATTATAGCCGTACTTGTGTTAGTAGCTAGGCCATTCCATAAGTTCATGACTAGTAACTAGAATAATTACAGTATTACAAACAGAGTGCATAGTTAATTTATAAGTGCTTAGGTATTGGAGGAGTAATAGGATAAGTAGATAGTGGTGGATGGGTGATTGGAGAAATGCATGGGACAGAGAGGAGGATTCCTACACTGCATAGGTACTAACTGGGTATTTAGAAGAGCGTATTAATAGTTTGCAGCTGGGTAGAGGTGTGCATGCATAGTGTACAACATTTTGTACCTGCACTTGTGTTAGTGACTATGACATTCCTTAAGTATACGAATAAAAACTGGAATAATTTCAGTGTTGCAAAGAAAGTGCTTGCTGAATTTATAAGTGCTTAGGTATTGGTGGAGTGATAGGAGGCGTAGATAATGTTGGATGGGTAAATGGAGAATTGCATGGGACAGACACAAGGATTCCTAGACTGCATAGGTACTAACTGGGTATTTAGAAGCGCGTATCAATAGTATGTAGCTGGTTAGAGGTCTGCATGCATAGTGCACAGAATATTGTAGCTGCACTAGTATTGGTGTGTCTATGGTTTCGAGAATGGTAGTCTGTAATTTAGGGTGTGAGGAGGTGCATCAGATGATCACGTGGATGATGTCATCAGTGATGTCATTTGAGATATCATCAGTGATGTCATGAGAGATGTCCCTGACCATATC
This sequence comes from Lissotriton helveticus, assembly GCF_964261635.1. Classification (NCBI taxonomy): domain Eukaryota; kingdom Metazoa; phylum Chordata; class Amphibia; order Caudata; family Salamandridae; genus Lissotriton; species Lissotriton helveticus. The sequence continues at coordinate 994,064,880 of NC_136059.1, read as the reverse complement.
ATGAGTGATGTAATATGTGACGTCATCAGCAGTGCATTGCGGGGGCGCGAGTTATATTTAGCACAACTAACTATAACGGCCGAATTTCCCTTGTTTTGTACGAGTGAAATGTCCAACTAACTATGACGTCCATGAGACCTGTGATTTTTTCAGTGAATTTCTGAGGTTTTTTAGATGCTAATTTCTAACTATAATGTCCCTGAAACTTGTGGTTTTTTCAGTGAAGTTTATATATGTATTTAATCTCCTCTCACTCTTACAAGGAAGGAATCAGCACTCAGGTTGTAGTTTGGAAGTATTTAATCTGCAAAGGACGTGATCCGCGTGTTTCGGCTCGTCCGAATCTTGATAACGATACAAGACGTCATTGTAGCATCCTTATTTAAATGTACAAATGCCTAAAGTTGCCAACATTAACAAAGGACTACATATTACTTTATCCAAAAAGCTGGTGGCCATATTGGCATGGTCACAATGTGAAAATTCAGGAATTGATACAATAAAGAAAAGAAAACAAGTGTTAATATCCACACAATGTCATTTCAGCATATCTTGCCCCGTGACCGCCATACCTGTATGTTCATCAAAGTGACTTATTCATAATAAACATACTTAGGATTGCAAACATCAACATAAACAATGGACTACACATCACTTTAACCCCACCGCTGCTGCCGACGTTCAGCAGACGTGTCCTGCACTACCTCGGTAGTGCTGCGCACGTCTGTTGAACGTCGCGGCCCCGCCCGTGCAATAGAACGTTCCGCACTAGCGCGGAACGTTCAGTGCAGGCAAGGGGTTAAAGTGAAAGTCTATCCGCCATATTAATCTGGGCATTTTGCGTATTAAATTGGTTCTTACACAAAAGAAAAGAAAAAAGGGGTGTTAATATACACATACCATCCCTAAATAAAGTTCTAGCGATTATAGTTCCATTCCATTCACAGCTCATTTGAGATGTCATGAGTGATGTAACTGACCATGTCATGAATGATGTAATGTCTGGGGTCATTAGCACTAGCATGCGCGGGTGTAAGTTATAGATAACTCCTGAATTTCCCTGGTTGTGTATGACTGAAATCTGAGTCTTACTATACCGTCCCTGTAATCTTTGTTTGTTTCAGCAACTTTCTAGTATTCTTTTAACGTTAAGTAAGATGCATATCACAATGGATGGTGGGGGGTTGGAAGCAGGGCCTGGCATTGTGCTGCCCCCACCCAAGCTTGCTGCTCCTGCCTTCCCTCCTCCTAGCCATCCATTGTCCAAGTCCATGTCCCTGCTCCCTTATTACAGCCCTGTGTGGCTGTTGTTCTGCAACTGGCCTTCGCGCAGTCTCTGAATAGTTAGCTTGCTGCCCCATCCACCACCTCCCGATCCACTGTTGTCTGAATCCATGGACTAGCCTCCTTCCTCCTGCCATGTATGGTCGAATGTGCTGCCACTGCCCTCCATTTAGCATGATGTACCAGTCCACTCCTCCTGCCCTCCATTGCCCAATTCTATGCCCCATCATTGACCTCCTGCTTAGCCACTGTGCTTAGCTTGCTGTCCCTATTCTCCTTCCCCCTGCCCTCCGATGTCTGTTTGCATGCCCCTGAACAATCCTTTTTGCCCACCATGATCCATGGACCTGCCACTCCTATCTACTCTGAGTGTTCTGTTGAGCTGCCACTCCCCTCCCACCTGCCTAGCGTTGTCAAATTACTGCAACCTGTCCCTGCCACCTCCACCCTGCCTGTCCATATTCCATGCCCCTATCCCCTTCCTCCTGTCCCCCATGGTCCATTTTACTGCCACACCCTTCTGCCCTCCATGGTCTGTTGTGCTGCAACTGTTCCTCCTGCCTGCCCCACGTGGTCTGTTGTGAGGTCCCTTCCCCTGAACTCTCTTGTCTGTGCCCAGGTCCTGACTCTCCCTTTTATCCTAAATGGTCATTTGTGCATGGCCCTGCACCCTCCCACTTGCCATGCATGGTCTTATGTGCTGCCACTGCCCCTCCCACCTTCCCTGTGTGATCAGCTAGCTGCCCCAGGCCCCCTCCCACCTTCCCTCCATGGTCTGTGTGTATGCCAATATAGTCTCACTGTTGCTCTCCATGGTGTGTCTTGCTTCTAGTGCCCATCCTGCCTGACCTCCATGGTCATCTTGATGCTCCTGCCCTGCCCCATTGCCCCCAGCCCTCTGTTTCCATGTGCAGACCCCTATTCCCTCCCTCCTGGCTTGTCTGTTCCATTGTAATGCCCCTGATCTATCTCTCCTGCCCTTTATGGTCCGTTATGCTGCAGCTTTCTCTCCTGTCTGCCCATTATGATCAGCTAGCTACCATTGCCTCTTTCCCATCTGTTCTCTGTTGTCCATGTGCATGGTCCTGTCCCCTCCCTATTGCTTTCTGTGGATTGCTGTGCTGCACTCCGGTCCCGCTTGCCCTATGTGGTGTATTGTGCTGCTGTAAACCCTGATGCCTGCCCTGTAGGGTTAGTTTGGTGCACCTCTCCATGTCCCTCCTGTCCTCTGTTATCCAAGTCCATGTCCCTACCCCAATTCCTCCTGCCTTCCATGATCCAATGTACCATACTTGCTAACTTTTTGAATTTGGTAAGAGGGAGATATTGAGAAGAAACTGGGGTATTGATTTTCCCCTTTGACTTACATTGAAAAAGAGGAGATTGTAGATAGGAGACAGATCAAATTTGGGCTTAAAAACATTGGACATTTCCTGGCTGAATCGGGTCTGTTCGCATGTATGGTTGTACTGCCACTGCCTCTTCCTTCTGCCCACAATGGTCTATCATATTGCCATAGCCTCTCTTGCCAGTCCTGTCTTGTTGGTTTGTTGCCCCTGCCCCCTTTCCACTGCCGTCCATAGTCTGTTTTGCTGCCACTGCCCTTCCTGCTTGCCCAGGGTGGTCAAATTGTTGCCTTTGCACCCTCCTACCTGCCTTCCATTTTCGGAGTTTGTGGCCCTGACCTCTGCCTCTCAACAGTATCCTAATGAACAACTAGATTGCTAACATTCTATATTTATTACAAAAGTGTGGAACACCTGACATCATCTTGATGTAATAAAAACTGTAATACCTAGAGCATTTCCTTTAGAAATTACATATATGAGAGGGTCTTATTTGTGTCAAAATTATGGTTAGTGCTCTAAAAAACTAAAATGAGGACACATTTTCTGAGTTTTCAAATAGTGACAAAGCACTTTTAAATTATTTGTTATCTTTATGTTTTTTTATCCAGTTGACCACTTGATTTAATGTTGCACTTAGTGGAGAGGATGTGGTGTTATTTCCAGAGCAACTGACCTTGCAAATGGGGAACCAGGTTGGAGTTTTTGCTTCAGCTCAACATTCTGTGATTCTGGTCAAATCACTTAAACTCCCCATGTCTAAAACCAAAATGAATTTGTTCTTGTGTGATGTAACCAATGCTCATGTAAAGCACTCCAATACCTGACAAGTCTGCACTATATAAAACTGCAAAAACACAAACAATTAAAAGTGTTTTGCACACTTCTGTCATTGGGCTACATGTGGACTACATCTGGGTGATATTTGTGCTACATTTGGAATCTTTTGTCTCTGGTGGCCATCTTGGGAGATTTATTTGTTATGAAGTTTCCTAATTTACTGCAGTCTTCTCAGTAGGAAATGCGTTCAGTGTTTTTACTTTGATTCCTTCAAGAAGGTATTCAGATATGTCACACATTTGCCATAAATTATGAATGTTAGCACTCTAGTTGCTCATTAGATCACTGTAGTAAAGCTAGCGCTCACCTCAGAAGTCTGCTGCTGGTATTAAAAGTGCATGTTTCAGTCTGCATGTCAGAATCTTTTAAAGAAATAGAAGAGGATTTGAGAAGTCACTCAAAATGTGCCCTAATTTTTCTTTCTTTAACACTAATCATAATTTTTATGGCAAAATGAACCCCCTCATTGTGTTCCTTTTTAAATTAAATGTTTTAAGTGTTACCAGTTTATTTCAAGCAAGATGGTTTCAGGTGTGCCATACTTTTGTCATAAAACAGTAAGCGCTCTAGTTGTTCTTAAGAACACTCTGGGACATTCTGTCATTGAGCTATACGTGGGCTACATCTGGATGATATTTGTGCTACATTTGGGCTCTTTTGTCTCTGGTGGCCCTCTTGGGAGACTTATTTGTTATGAAATTTCCTAATTTCCTCATTTACTGCAGTCTCCTCAGTAAGAAATACTTTTAGTTTTTTTACTTTGGTTCCTTCAAGAAGGCATTCAGATGTGTCACACATTTGCCACAAATTCTGAATGTTAGCACTCTAGTTGAGCTACTGCTCATCAGGTAAGTCTGCTGCTGGTATTCAGAGTGCATTATTCAGTCTGCATGTCAGAATTGTTTGATGAAATAGAAGAGGTTTTGAGAATTCACTCAAAATGTGCCATAATTTTTCTTTCTGAAGCACTAATCATAATTTCTATGGCAAAATGAATCCCCTCATTTTGTTCCTTTGCAAATTAAATGTTTTAAGAGTTGCCACTTTATTTCAATCAAGATGGCTTCAGTTGTGCAATGCAAATGAAGTGCTGACAGCCAATCAGATCTCACAATGAGATGTGTGGTTAGGCTTCACCCAGATATATATATATTTCTTTTCCCATTAATATTTAAAAACTACTGAATGGATTTACACCATTTAACAAAAAGGGCTCTTTCTGAACAAAGGGCTACCTTTTTGTCAAAGTTGGTATAATTCCATTCAGCAGTTTGGGTTGTAGCCGTGTCTAAAGTTTCCTATGGAAAATTGTATGGAGAAAACATGTTTTGGGACCCTCCTATTTTCTCGGCTCCTGCTTGCCGAATCACCCCGAAACTTTAAAGATAGGAGCGGACTAAAGCGGGCCATAAGTTTAGAAAATTTCGCAAAGATTCGTCAATCTGTGCCAACGTTATTGGGAATAGAATATTGTGATTTTCTATGGTAACTAGGTCCTAACTATAACTACCTACTGGGGACCACCTGTAGGTAATGTATATATATATATATATATATATATATATATATATATATATATATATATATATATATATATATATATATATATATGGAGATAAGAAAGTCGATTCAGAGATGTTTTCCAAAAGTACGACAGCGGACCCAAATTTCAAAGGTGCAATTTTTATTCGTGCATAGAACCCCGCACCTCAGCCACGACGCGTTTCGGGCCTCCTTGGCCCTTGATCACGTGACCAATATATATATATTTTCACTGAAAAAAACATAGGTTTTAGGCACGTTATCATTAGAAATCAGCATTTAAAAAACGTTGGTAATTCACTGAAAAAACCATAGGTTTCAGGGGCGTTATAGTTAGTTGCTTATTTCACTCATACAAAACCATGGAAATTCCCCAGTTGCAGTTAGTTCAGATAACTATAACTCTCACCCCCACAATGTACTAGTTGGCCCCCAGGTATCCTCAGGATTGAAGAAGTATTTATTCCCCAACTTAAAACGCGCCACAGGGCGTGTTTGCACACTTCACCTCAGGGCCCACCCCCTCCCTTTACCACTGTGCAAACCCGCCCCGTGACGCGTTTTAAGTAGGGGGATTAAGTCCCATTGAATCCTGAGGGTCTCTGTGGTTCAACTAGCCCACCAGGTAACTCCAGTCCGCCCCACAGAGCTGCGTTGCAGAGAGGTGTTAAAAGGGGCATGACCTGGACCAACACTCTGTAACACAGCTCTGTGGCACTTACTGGAGATACCTGGTGGGCTAGTTGGCCCCCAGGGACCCCCAGTATTGAAGAGGAATTAATTCCCCAACTTAAAACGTGCCACAGGGCGCGTTTGCAGAGTGTTGCTGGAGGGGGCGGGGCTTCCGGCACGATTGCGTGTACATTTCTTTTTTTTTCTTTTTTAAGAAGGGGGCTGTGTGGCCCTCCTTCCTTTTCTATTTTATGGGCCCTGGGGATCCCATCCCCTAGGGCCTGATCCCTATTTTTAATTTTTTTTTATGGAAGGGGGCCGCGTGGCCCCCCTCCAGAGACCATATTTGGCCCCGGGGACCCCATCCCCGTGGCATGCCCAGTGTTTTTTTGTATTATTATTTGGAGTGGGTCTGTGTGACACCCCCTCCTCTGGCCACTTCTGGCACCCGGGACCCCATCCCCGGCACCTAGCCACTCGTTGGGGACCGTGGGGGGAGCCCCAATTCCCCCACGGTCCCTACCGGATCCCCGCGCCCTGCGGGAGCAGGAATTGCTTTTCCACATGGGGAGCTGCTGACATGCAGCTCCCCGTGTGGAAAAGCAATGTGGTTTGGATTTTGGAAGAGAGAGCAGGTTTCCTGCTTTCTCTTCCAAAATCCAAAGCACAGTTTGCTATGACAGGGCGGGAGCCGAGAGCCACCCGCCCTGCCATAGCAAACAGCAGTGTCCCGGGTTGGGCACCCCGGGATGCTGCAGGAGCCGTTCATGGGGGGTGGGGTCCCCAGGGCCAACACTGGCTCCAGGTGGGGGGCTGCGCAGCCCCCCTCCCAACATTGACACAGCTCCGGGGGGTGGTGTTCCCCGGGGCTTGGGGTCCGGTACGGTCCCCATGTTTAAATATTAGTGCCCCGGGGAAGTGGCGGTTCCGGGGGCAGCGAGGGCCTGTATGCCCCATCTAATAATTAATAAAAGCCCCGGGGGTGGCAGTCCCCGGGGCTTTGGTGGGGCCTCTAAGCCCCCCACAGATTAATAAACAAAGCCCAGGGGGTGGCGGTCCCTGGGGCTGCGGGAGGCCATTTGCCTCAAAAAATATTTTTGAAAAGTCCCGGATTGTGGCAGACCCCGGGGCATTGTGGGGGGGATTGGGGTCCCCCCACACATGTTTTTTTAACTGCCCCTGGGACCTGGCCCACCCAGGGGCTGCAATTCAGCCAATTGAAACAAAAATGCTTTTTTGGTCCCTGGGGGGTCTTTGTGGGACCCCCTAAGCAGGCCTAGGGGGTCTGAGTGCTTATACCCTGCCCCCTTTTCTTGTTTTGCAGGTTTCTTTTTCTCTTTTCTTGTGCCTCGGATCTACCGGGCACAAGATGGCTGCCAACACTTCCAGGTTTGCAGTGTTGACAGCAAATTAGAATGCAGCGAGTATTCGGCAGGGAGCGCGGATCCCCCGCGACCAAAGATATCAAAATTTTAATTTTTGATTTTTCTCAGCAACTACTGAACGGATTTACACCGTTTAAAAAAAAGGTCTCTTTCTGTACCTAGGGCTACCTTTTTGCCAAATTTGGTGTAATCCTGTTCAGCAGTTTCAACTGTAACCGTGTCTAAAGTTTCCTGTGGGAAATAACTTTGAGAAAACACGTTTTGGGACCCCCTTTTTTCTTGGTCCCCGCTTGCCAAATCACCCCGAGACTTTCAAGACAGGAGCTGACCAGAATGGGCCATGAGTTGTGAAAATTTCGCGAAGAATCGCCAACCGGCGCCTAAGTTATTGGGTAAACAAAAAACGCTTTTCCTGTGGAAACTAGGGCCTAACTATAACTATCTACTGGCGACCGCGAGTAGATAATATATATCTAACCAGGAATTTATCTTTTTGTATAAAGAATTCCCTGTGATGCCCATTATGTATCTAATCCCTAAGATACATTAGGAGACTATACCTGTGCCCGGAAGACCCATTATATCGGCAATAGGAGGAATGTGGGAAAACATCAGTCGGTATATAGACTACTTTCTCCAGTCCCATGTATTTAAGCTTTCTACATTCATTAAAGATACAGGAGACTTTTTGAAAAAACTAAAATAAATTACCTGGAAGGAAGAATATCTAATGATTGTTATAGACATTGAATCACCCTATACGAGCATAGAGCACCAAAGAGGATTGGAAGCTGTCAAACATTTTTTAAACACCAGGCCTTTAAACTGTTATAACCACAACATCATGTTATTGGAATGAATCAAATGGCGCCTTTTTAATAACTTTTTTATGTTTGACAGACAAGAGTACAAGCAGTCTAGAGGAGTTGCCATGGGAGCCTGCTTCTCCCCCAGATACCCGTGTTTACAGGCTCTCAGGGGGCAATACAAACAGATGGTGGACATGCATGTAGTAAAATGGTATTGCTATATTGATGGTGTCTTTATTGTATGGGATGGTGATATCAAAAGTGCAGAATTTTCAGTTCAGAAATCACCACCAATGACAGCAATCTAAAATTTACATCACATATAGATAAGACCAGTGTTGATTTCCTAGACACTACAATATATATAGCAGCCAAAGAAATACATACAACACTACATAGGAAGCCAACAGCGGGCAATTGTACCCTACATGCCACCAGCTCCCATCCTCAACACTTAATTGCTAGTATTCCTTAAGGTGAGCTCCTGAGGTTAAAAAGACTTTGAGCACAAAAGCTGAATATGAAAAATGTGCAAACGCTGCCTTAGAAAGATTCAGTGTAAGATATAGCAACAAATTACTCGAAGAAGCTACCCAAAAAGCTGGTCTTCGGTCAAGAGATTCTCTTTTAGACAAAGGTTTTACAATACAAGACACAATGAGATAAGTAAGGATGATTGCACTGCTCCAAGGCTGATCACTACCTATAGTCAGAAACAAAGACAGGTTCAAGCTTTCATTAAGAAAAATTGGCCCATTTTGCGAACGGATGGGGTGCTAGCACCGATTTTACCTACAGCTCCCACACTGACTTTTAGGAGAGCAAAATCTATGAGGACAGAATTGGTCAAAAATAGCCCAGAATTAACTACGACTACAACCTGGTTAAATCCCAAGAATGGCTTTTTTAAATGTTTTACATGTAGAGCATGCAAATTTGGCAGTAATACCACTCATTATACTGTCCCATTCAGCACACAGCCACGAGAATTCAGAGGCCATTTTACTTGCTGTACAGAGTTTGCTATATACGTCCTTACATGTACCTGCAGTTTAAATTATATAGGGAGCACAAAACTCCCGGTACATACACGTATTTTACAGCATTTGTGTGCTATTGTTAATAATGTTAACAACTACCCAGTAGCATGCCATTTTAGGGCAATACATAACAACGACCTCAGCTGTTTAACCCCTTCCATGCTGCCGCGATTCTGCTCCTGTGCTGGACATTCCAAGTGTGGGTGTGGTCATGACGGCCCCCAGCCGACATCAGCACACGAGCACTGTAGTGCATGACGGCTGGGAGCCGTCATCAGCATGCAAGGGGTTAAAATACTATGTGGTAGCAGCGATTCCTGTACTTCCTAGTGGAGGCAATAGAGAATTAAAATTGAGGAAACTGGAAACACACATGATAATGGAGTTCGACAGTAAGTCTCCCAATGGCCTCATACTACTGAAGACCTGCACTATTATCTATATAATCAATAAGGTTATATTTTTCACATCATTATTATCTATCCCGGCACTGAGCTATGTTTTTCGCTGTTTTTCTAATATATCTATTTTTATCCAAGGGTAGATTTGACGTATTAGTTAGTTTCAGTCTCATGATTTGTATTTTAAATACATTTACCATCCAATGATGACAAATATTGATTTTAAAGAAAACTTTTCTATAAAAAACCCCCAAAACATACAATTTTATTAGAAGTGTTTTATAGAAGTGATTTTAAAACTAAATAGGGGTATTTGTTTTTTAACATCAACTGCACTTTAATAAGTTAATAACATTGTACTTTATATTGCTAAGTTTGCACAATGTATAGGGCTTTATTATGTATAACGGGGGCATACAGTTAGGGTTGCATTTAATGAGAATATGCCTGCCTATAGTCTATCTATCAAATACATGACCCTGATATGCTCTGTGAGTTTACCATAACAATATTACTATAAAGAACTGATATTAGAGGCAGCTATACGATTTAGAAGCATATATAGTTAGTGGTGGTCAGACACATGTATTAGCGGCATTTTATGCCATTATTAAACATATGAGACTAGCAACACTCACTTAGGACTTCGTAAAGCATACACCATAGTTATGTTCTCGATTATATCTATACCTCGCTATTGTAATATATCACAATATTGTTGTTACTAGGTAACCTTATTGCTACATGGTTAGTTGTTTTGCGATTGTGCAAAGATCAACATATTGCTAAATAATAGAATGAATTGATTACAATGATGGCAATTGATAAATGGCATTTATGCTACGAATATCTAATGTGAATACAGTACAAGGGCAACCAAATGGTTCATAATTGGTTGATAATGCATTTGTGCTGTTAGAACAACAAGAAAAATGGACTATAGGCAAACTATTTGAAAGCACTTTAAGCAAGAGTTCATTCGATTCATTCAACAATGTTCTTTGCATTCTTCGTTTTAAATATCCATTTTAAACACTAATTTTGAGCAGGTTTTAAGGTATTACCGGCTGGTATATATTATAAACTTTATTGCTTTGAAAGTGTTTTAAAAACAAAAGCCCAGGTTTACAAATATATATATTTCTTCATTTAAACACACTGCACTTTTTGAAGTATGTCTTCTATGTCCATGGGGGATCACGTGACACTATGGGTGGTACTAAAAACTATTGCAAACCAGCATTCCGCTATGTGATCAAGGCTGCAAGGACAGCCGAAACGCGTAGTGACAGTTCATTGTGAAAAATAAAATCTACTTTGCCAACCTGAAGAGGAGTTCGTGCCATTGCTTCATCGCCGTTTGGAAGTTGGGAAAATATATATATATATATATATATATATATTTCTTTTCTCCTTTGGCCCAGGTTCAGGTTATGTTGGGCGCTCTTAGATGGTGCAAACGAGCCACGGCAGAGCCCCGCCGTTAAAAATGCATTCCTGTTTTTCTCCGTGGAGAAGTTTGCTCGTGACATGTCAGTCTCGTGAGCAAGGTCTTGGTTAAGACTGAAACGCGTAGAGTTGCTGCTGGCTGAGCTGTGATGAATAAAGAAATCTAAACCACCGAACTAGGAGTAATCACTGTGTTGTGAGAAATCGATTCCGGAGTGCACGAGCAAACTTCTCCACGGAGAAAAAGCAGGAATGCATATATATATATATATATATATATATATATATATATATATATATATATATATATATATATATATATATATATATCAAGTTTCAAGTTTTATTTATTATGATAAGGAACTCTTTCGAGGTCCACACAAAAACCAGAAAATACATACAAGAAAAAATTCATAAAATGTCTTTTTAACACTAAACACAAATGAAAAAAATAACATATTAATAAAGATCCAAGAAACATTTAAAAAAGCCATACAGTTTAAAACAAAACATTTCATTAGGAGGGTTAATCAAGGCCATCTGAAATGACTGGGCAGAAAGAATATTAAGTTGTAAGCAAATTGGACGTAACCATCTGTGCCTGTAAGACATCAGGACCGGACAAACAAAAATGACATGATTTAAGTCCTGAACATGCTTTTGACAAAGATCACAGAGTGGGGAGTGACCATACCATCTGGCATAAAGAACTTTCAACGGAAGCAGGTTTTGTCTTATTAAGTACACTAAGCGACGAGCGCCATGAGGGATGTTCCAGTACATATAAGGTTGTGCTTTCCGCAAGAGGCATGATTCAATGACAGGAGTACAACCTTTTTTTAACAGACGGGAATCTCTGTCATGACAAAACCCCAATTCCCATGAAGAAATCTTCAATATAGATTTTAATTGAAAAGAGGATAATGAAAATAGGGTTTCTTCATCCAATTTCAATTGAGCCACAGCAAATCTAAAATTTTTTACAATCAAAGAATGTTCATTTAGACTTCCTAACAATTCATTTTTTATAAGAAATCTCAGAGTATTAGGTTCACTTTTTACTATGCCTACTACCCAACGAATGGAGCCAGCCAAACCTTGGGCCCAGCTGCTACGCAGGCCAAGTTCCTGTCTCATAGAAACAGTCGAACTTGCTGAACTAACAGATAGTAAACTGCGCAAGATTTTCCCTTCCGTTGAAGATAAAAAACTCCATTGATTTTGCTCTATTAATTCTAAGCCATATAACAGGGAGGCAGGGACTTTTGCTCTAAAAACATCTAAGAGAATTGAGAAATGCCTTCTACCTGTAGCTTTATACAAGGCTACTAAACTCTTTCCCTGAGAAATAGCCTTTCGGGAGTTATTATCTATATGGGCTTTGTCACTTAGATTAGCTGTGACAATTTTACCAAGGAAGGTATAAGATTTCACAGTTTCCAATTTTTGCTCCCCCACAGACCAAGGAAAATTCAGAAATTTAGGTTTCTTCCTGCCGGAGAAACACATCACTTTGCTTTTTGCCGCATTTATCAATAGGTAATGGTTTTCAGCATATTCAGACAATGCCTGCAAGCGATTATTTAAACCCTTCGGGGTAAGGTCCAGAATCAGGATGTCATCTGCATACATGAGGCATGCAATTGGGACCCCCCCCAAGGACGGGGCAATACCAGCGCACGCTGAAAGGGCAACAGGTAAATCGACTGTATAGAGGGAAAACAGCAAGGGGGCCAAAAGGCAACCTTGCTTTAACCCATTAGAAGTAAAAATTAATTTAGATAAGTCGCGTTCACCTCCCAATAGAACTCTGCAACAAGTATCTGAATAGAGTGCACGAATTAACTTAATTAAATATAAGGGCATACCCAAATCAGATAACTTTCTCCACAATAATATCCTATCCACTTTATCAAAAGCGGTGGAGAAATCAATAAAAGCCCCGTAAACCTGCCCACCACGAACTTTAACATATTTTTCTGTGAGGACTTGTAAAGCCGACAGGTTATCTAGAGTTCCATGATTCTGTCTGAAACCTGTTTGTTCAATAGGTAGAATTTTAAAATCAGTTACCCATTGATTCATTAAAATAAGAATACATTTTGCGAAAACTTTACCTATGGCATCAAGCAAAGCGATTTGACGATAATTTTGAGGAAGATCTCTTGCCCCCTTTTTGAATAAGGGGACAATGATACTTCCTTTCCAGGAGGGGGGGACTGTTCCACTAAAAAAACAAAATTTAAAAACTGGAAATAGGATCTTGCTCCAGAGTTCACTCTGTTGTTTTAATACTGAGATAGGGACTTTATCTGGCCCCATCGCACCTGAGGAACGCATGTTCATGATAGCAAATTCAATTTACTTTTCAGAGGGACAATCAAATACACATGAAACATCATTGGAATCCACCATTTGTACTTGCACATTATTATTACTATACAGTTTCTCAATGTATTGGACCCAAATCTGTTCCTCAATGGGAATCGGAGTGGCACAGGCTCTGGTCCCACAGCCCTTGCCAATTAAAGACCAAAACATTTTTGCTTGACCGTTATAGGAAGCTTCCCTCAATTGTATCCAGAGGGAGTCTTCCTTATCACGTTTTAAACGGGCCTTAAGCCTAACTCTCCTTCTTTTTAAAATAGACAAGTTATGCTTGGCTTCATAAGAAAAAGATAAATATTGCCCCCTTATTACTTTATTAATTTCTATATTTAAAGCCCGCAAAGAAGGGGGGACTGCAAGCGATTTTTTCACCCCAGGTTTTTTCTTTGCTATTGCAATTACCAAATCTAAAAAATTAGCAAAACTTGACAGCTCTCTTCCTTCCCAGAGAGATAAACTCTTGACAGTTTGATTCAAAAGGGGCAACAGACTTTCAAAACAGCGAAAATTCCAGAAACATTTCCCACAATTTGAGTCGAAATTCACCAGATCCCTCTCCATGCTCCAAGAGTCAACTTTCGGAAGACTGACGGAGACTGTAAGCAACAACGCATTATGGTCACTAAGATTAGACTCAATGACCTCCATATTTTTCAACTTGGAAAATAGAGCATAATCAGACATGACATAGTCAATGATTGAATTTCCCTTATGTGATTTATGCGTACAAGCTGCCGGGGTGTCAGACGGAAGCCTCCCATTCACTATTAAACAGTCGGCTTTATATAGACCTTCTAGAACAAGTTTACCCCTTTTGTTAGTTTTAACTTTGACAGGGAACTGGGCCGATGGGATATTCAAAGATTCTTCCCTAAGTTTATTTCTGAATAAAGCTAGCCCACAATTGGAAATATTACAGTTAAAATCACCAAACATTAATACATAAGGAGGCGAAATAACATCCATCGCAGCATTTAAGAAGGAAAATAGCGTTTTGAGACCATCATTATAACAGCAATTTGGGGGGATATAGATGTTTATTATTATCAACGATCTTTTAGGGCAGTCCTCAAAAACATCTTTTAAGGTTATTGCTTGAAACAAATTCCCTGGATCGAGATAATGAGAATAATTCCATTTTATTCTATTTGTTAACATACATGCTATTCCTCCCTTTGCATGACCTCTTCTAGCGGAGATTGCACTCTTTTCTAAAACAAAAAAATCCTTTTCTAACGCTATTCTACCTTCCACCCATGTTTCTTGCAAACAGATTATATCCACCTTATGTGAATACAAAAAGTCTAATTTCTCCTTACAATCTTTAAAACCTGCTGTGTTCCACGAAATAATCTTCAGCTCTTTGTTAAAAATTTAAATGCGGTTTAAGGCCGGACGAAGCTTTACTTGCTAAAACTCCCGGGAGCCAACTCCATTTAGATTCATCATCCTTCAACATTTGTTTCAAAGGGGGATTTTTATACAACACTTGCCTTTCATTCCTGGACACACATATTTTTAAATCCTCTGAACCAGAGCTAGACCACTCCGTCAACTTCAAACCCAAATGGGGAGAGGATGACAAATTGGGGAATGCCTGAGAATTACGTTTTTCCCCAAAATATGGAGTAACATCTATTCCTCTAATTTGCAATTCTGCAGCCCACTGTAGAATAAGATTTAACACTACTTTAGAATGAAATTTCACCCTTGTCGATCTCCCTAACAAAGAGTTAAGAAGGAATACTACGTCCAAATCAGACGTTTGAATTAATTTTAAACCTTCAATTTCTTTGAAACAACTAAGTAGGGCAGATCTATTTAAAATTAAATCAGTATCAAATAAGGGCAAAAAATCAAGAAAAAAAGTATCTACAGTTATTTTTTCTTTGATAGGACTAACTACAGTTGGGGGTGCCTCAGAGAGAGGACGTGCTAGTGGATTAAAAGAAGGGCGACAAGAATTATCAGAGGAGGAAGTGACCTTAGGAACATCTTGATAAGGTACTGCGGATGGGTTAAGACAGGAAGTGAAAGGATTAACAACGGGTGAAGTAACCCTATTGAGAAAAGGATTAGTAGGATTTATAGGACCTAGACCCGTGGAAGTGGACTCCTCTTTAGGGGAGGCAATCAACGCTTCTACGGGAACAGGCAAGTGAACAACCTCAGGGGAATGTTCTAAAATTGGTTCCACACTTTTGTCAAATAAGAGTTTTCTCTGTCTTTTTTTAGATATTCTTCGAATGGGTTTTCTCTTCTTTATTTTAATCTTTTTATGTTTTAAAGGGATCGATTCATTAACCATTCCTGTATTTGCCATACAAATCTCCTCATTTTTAGACTGAATGGAAAATATTTGAAAAAGAGAGGGAGTATCAATTTTATGGACGACAGGAGACGTGGATACTACCTCTATTTCATCACTAATAGAAGCTATACAATTAATACCAGCCGAAACCGCTTTGCGGATCAATAGATCAGCCGGGAATGCTACTGAATTCGTAGCTTTTTGGCTGTCCTTGAGGAAAGAAGGGCAAGCGGGATCCTGGTCTGCTTGATCGCTAGGAGGACTTTTTTTGGAGATCTCCATCAAGTTGATAAACATAGAAGGGCAATCAGACACCGGGCCATTCTTATTTTGCAAAAGCACTTTTAAGATTTGATTTACCGTATCAAAAATACATTCAGAACCTCCAACAAATTTTTCCAGTAGACTCAGAATCGAAGAGAGTATAGATTCCAAAGAAAATAGAGATTTGGAAATTAACCTCCCTTCAGCATTTGGAGACCCCTCCGCTACATTGTTCAGAATAGGACCAGAACAAGAAGAAAAATTTAATTCAACTGGTGAAAAATCCAATTTGTTAGAGGGTGTGCTACTTAAGGGACCCGTACTTGAAATGGTTATAACTTCATTAGAATTTAGAATAGCCCTGGCTTTCCCCTGAAGAGATATCAACCGATTCATGTCAGGTAATGTAAAATCACTGTCTGGGATCGGCAAATTAACTGGCAAAACTGGCAAAGAGTCAGTAATTACTATGGCATTGGGGGCTTCCACAGGAGACTCTTAGGGAAAATTAATATTATCGGAATTCATAACCTTACCACCCGCAGACTCATGAGGACAAATTAAGCCTGGTTGAAATCCATTTGTCATCAAGCATGAACCCCTTAATATTTCGGGACTGAGAGGTAATAACAGAGATTGACTAGGAATCAAACTCAGGCAGGGTGGAACGATACTAACCGTATTGGCCGCTTCCAGGGCATTGTAGTCAGAACCCTCACTCTGGGTTTGCAACTCAGGTGACTTATCTTTTCCTTTATCCCACAAGTTAAAGAGCTGACACTGGCCTTTTAATTGCATGGCGGATGTAATTTTATTACGTAAGGGGTTAGATTTCGTTTTAGACCCAGATTTCCCTACTAGGACGCGACCAGAACGTAATTTTTTGGCCGTCATAAGCCAAGTGTAGTGAAGGGAGAACAAAAAATAACACTCCCCAAAAAGGGATATTAGCCTGCAAAATAAATTACCAAACAGTAATATGACAAAAACAATAAATCAAGGGAGAGGGCCCAGCCCAGCCTACTGCAGCCTCTGACGGCCTCAGACGGTCCCGCCCTTGTCCCGGGCTTCTCCCGGCGCGCTCCCGCACGCTCCCGCGTAGCGGTACCAAATGAAAGATATTTAGCTGCGCTGAGGTGTGGGAGGAGCCAGCAGGGAGAGCGGGTCAGCTGGTGAAGAAGCCGAGGGTAAGGCGCTCCTGGGACTGGAAGTCCTGCGCCTCCCCTTGCTCGCAGCCCTGCTTTCCCCAACACCTCAGAAGCTCAAGCGCCAGAGATTCCAAAGCGCTGTGCCGGGAAGTGCAGGCGAAGCGGGACCCGCGAAGCGGGTTCCGCGAGTAGTGAAGGCTAAAACCAATTTAAAACAGAGCAGCAAACAGGAAGAGCGAGTCCTTGGTGCTCGCAGTCCAAAACGCCTTCAATGAAAGTAAAATCAGCAGGTGAGCAATCAACCAAGGCAACAGACGAGCAGGCTTTAGCTGCGCTGAGGTGTGGGAGGAGCCAGCAGGGAGAGCGGGTCAGCTGGTGAAGAAGCCGAGGGTAAGGCGCTCCTGGGACTGGAAGTCCTGCGCCTCCCCTTGCTCGCAGCCCTGCTTTCCCCAACACCTCAGAAGCTCAAGCGCCAGAGATTCCAAAGCGCTGTGCCGGGAAGTGCAGGCGAAGCGGGACCCGCGAAGCGGGTTCCGCGAGTAGTGAAGGCTAAAACCAATTTAAAACAGAGCAGCAAACAGGAAGAGCGAGTCCTTGGTGCTCGCAGTCCAAAACGCCTTCAATGAAAGTAAAATCAGCAGGTGAGCAATCAACCAAGGCAACAGACGAGCAGGCTTTAGCTGCGCTGAGGTGTGGGAGGAGCCAGCAGGGAGAGCGGGTCAGCTGGTGAAGAAGCCGAGGGTAAGGCGCTCCTGGGACTGGAAGTCCTGCGCCTCCCCTTGCTCGCAGCCCTGCTTTCCCCAACACCTCAGAAGCTCAAGCGCCAGAGATTCCAAAGCGCTGTGCCGGGAAGTGCAGGCGAAGCGGGACCCGCGAAGCGGGTTCCGCGAGTAGTGAAGGCTAAAACCAATTTAAAACAGAGCAGCAAACAGGAAGAGCGAGTCCTTGGTGCTCGCAGTCCAAAACGCCTTCAATGAAAGTAAAATCAGCAGGTGAGCAATCAACCAAGGCAACAGACGAGCAGGCTTTAGCTGCGCTGAGGTGTGGGAGGAGCCAGCAGGGAGAGCGGGTCAGCTGGTGAAGAAGCCGAGGGTAAGGCGCTCCTGGGACTGGGAGTCCTGCGACTGGGAGTCCTGCGCCTCCCCTTGCTCGCAGCCCTGCTTTCCCCAACACCTCAGAAGCTCAAGCGCCAGAGATTCCAAAGCGCTATGCCGGGAAGTGCAGGCAAGTGCCGGGAAGTGCAGGCGAAGCGGGACCCGCGAAGCGGGTTCCGCGAGTAGTGAAGGCGAGTAGTGAAGGCTAAAACCAATTTAAAACAGAGCAGCAAACAGGAAGAGCGAGTCCTTGGTGCTCGCAGTCCAAAACGCCTTCAATGAAAGTAAAATCAGCAGGTGAGCAAATATATATATATCTCATTCCTGCTTCTGCATCACCCAGATATCCTACAAAACAGGCACCAACACTCTTGGAATCTGTTAGGCAATTTTTATTTTGCAGAAAGCTTGATGTGTTTTGGGGGCTTCGCCACCTTGCTCACTATGGGGCTTATCACGATGTTGGAGCAGATTTGCATCCACCCCACACCATCACGAATATGGGTACGACCCATCTCTGGTCGGCAGTCCCAAAAACTTAATTTTGATAGGACCGAGCATTGTGCGGTCGCGTACTCCCATTTCCCTATGGGAGCTTGTGCTACAGCCACAAACTGGCCATAGCACAAGCTCCCATAGGTAACTGGGAGGTAGTGTTCATTCCTCAGGGTCCCCCTCTGGAACCCCAAACAGAAGATGACCCTGCTAGGGGCCCCCATACTCACTTTACATCAGGCTTTCCGTATCGGGAAAAGTCCGCCGGAAACCGAGCATCGTAATCCTGACAGTGTAAAACGCCATCCATATGGATTATGGGCTGGTCTCCAACTGTCTGACAGGCTCCTTGAGTCAGAATGACCATCCGGTTTCACTTCTGACCACCTAAATTGTAATTAGGCGGTCAAAAGTGAAACCGACGATCTGGGTCGGAAAGCATCCGACCTAAGGTCAGAGGCTTTCTCGCTAGATCGTAATCGGCCCCATAGTGTCTTATTCATCTAGTATGTTTACTGAAAGGCACTTGCGTCATCACATTCAGCGTAGTAGATATAGAAGTCATTTATCTCAGTGCTATTTAAATTTTTTGAAAAGTGCTCCGTGCAAAAAATAAATTACAATCCACATCTGCTCATCTTTGATGATTGAATTCTTGATTTGGCTAGGAAATATGCCATGCTTTTTGCTAAAATAAAAAGCAGTCGTTGCTATTTTCACTTCAAATAATTAATTTATAGACAAGTGTCATTACAATTTGGGGCATTTTCCTGTATGTAGGAGCCAAACTGGTCACTTTATATTGTACCATGTACGCCAGCAATTCATTTTATTTGAGTCCTTCCTAGGTAACAATTTTAAAACAATATTCCAATATTTGGTTATCTCAAGTGTGTAAAATCAATTGTGGACTCCTTAATATATATATATATATATATATATATATATATATATATCACCTACTGGCGCAATTTACTATTTTTGGTTCCTCCACAAACTTTGGCCTCAGGAGAAAGAATGACTATTGAGATTCATTTATAAAACCAATGGTTACCCGGCCGTTATAGTTACACTGACTTTTTTCCCATACAAAACCATAGAAACTCAGCAGTTCGAGTTAAACTTGTAGTTATACTTATCTAAAGAAACTATTACTTATGTCATTAAGTAACTTAAGGCAACGAGTCATAGTTTTTTACCATAAGTATAACTATATCCCCTAAATTTGTATGGTTCTTTATGGGTAAAAGGTCAGCGTAACTAAAGCGGCACTGTAACCTTCAGTTTTATGAGTGAATATAAATATATACATATATATATATATATATATATAAATATATATATATCTCCACCACGAGGTTCCTCCGCAACAGAGAGACCAGAGTGCCACAGTGAGGATTCCATGAAAAAAGGTTTATTCAACACTGACGGCATTACGCGTTTCTGCTAACTGCCATAATCATATGCCTTATTGCATCAGTGCTTTGCATCAGTCTGTTCTTTAGGCGGTAATTCTGCTCCCAATCGTGGGAGCCCAGCTGAGTCTCATTTACTTGAAACGTCACTGCTGCCTCCTCGGGAGACTGCAACTCCCACACTGCACCATCTCGGCAGAATGAAAGAAACGTTTTCAAAAAGGATTCCTGAAATCTCGTAGTGAATGCTGGATGTCTAAAAAAACGTAAATGCGTGCAAAGTAAAATTGTCCTGGTACCACTGTTAAAAACACCTCCTCTCCTGGGTCCCCACCATACTGCATCAAACAGAGTCCAGCTGTACTGAAAACCACGCTGCAACCAGCTAGTCCTCCTGTGAAGTCACAGATAACAGTGCGATGCTGGTCTCGGGTGCAGGGGCCAAAGCAGATCCAATCCCTTGGAGGTAAGCAAAACTGAGCAGCGGCTTTTTCCCATGTTGCTCTGGCCAACTTAATAGGCGGGTCCCCCAAGCACGTCATGGGAAAACGTGCAAAATATCCACCGCGAGGTTCCTCCGCAACAGAGAGACAAGAGAGTCACAGTGAGGATTCCAGGAAAAAAGGTTTATTCAACACTGACAGCATTATATATATATTACCTACTGGCGATAGCCAGTAGGTATACATAGTTAGGATTTTTTCTCTATGGGATTTCTGAAAATTCTATGTCTAATAACTTTGGCGTTTGTGGACGGAATTGGCTGAAATGTTCAGGAAAATGGCACATTTTGTTTCTGAGCAGCCCCTGAAAATTTGGGGGGGTTTCGTCAAGGGGGGCCGAGAAAAAAGGGGGTCCCAAAACGCGTTTTTCCCATTCATTTTTCCATAGGGCGGTTGGACTCACTTTTAGCTCGAGCGGCTGAATGGATTTACATAAAACTTGGCAAAATTGTAGATATGATTTGCCCGACGTGCCTTTGCTATGTCTCAATATATGTGCTCCAGTGGATTTTGAGAAATTAACGTTTAAAAAAATATATATATCTGTAACAGCGCTCCGGTTAGCGCCCCGGTTCGCGTACCTGACGCGTAACGGAACTTCGCGAAGCGAAGCTGATTGGCTCTCCGGTGGCTGAAAGGGGGCAAGGTAGACCCCTCCTGACCCCCTAGGATTGATGAGGGGGATATTAACCCCTTCGGTGCTCATGACGGAGCGGTTCCGTCATGAGCGTCGGTTGAGCTGTGCTCATGACGGAACCGTTCCGTCATGACCACACCCGTTTTTAAGAACGTTCAGCACAGCGCGAAAATTCGCGCCGCGCTGAACGGGTTAAAGTGCCCCGCGGGGCAAAAAAAAAAAAAATTTATTTTTTTGCGATTTTTCGCCGTAGAGGCCCGTCCCGGTACGCGAACCGGGCAGCTCACCGGCAGCGTAACGGGAGTCCGCCATCTTGTGTTTTTGGAGCGTCCGGTTCGCGTACCGGGTAGCGTCCCGGTAAGCATAACAAGGGGAAAACCAAGAGAAACAGTAAAAAAAACAATTAAGGGAATAGATTTCCATCAAAATTTGAAAAATTGTAGGGACTGTTTGTTTGATGTGCCTTTGCAAGGCCTAAAGATATGTGCATGTGTGGATTTTGTCTAATTAAGGTTAAAAAAATATATATATCTGTAAGCGTGCTCCGGCGCGCTTACGTTACGGGTTTTGTTTGCGCTGCAGAGCCGATACGTCACGGTTATGCGACGCGTCATGAGGCGTCTCACGTGGCTACGTGATACGTCACGTAATAAAGAATATATTTTACAGATATAGATATTAGCTTTTATAAAAACCAATGAAATTCACTGAAAAAACCATAGGTTATAGACCATATATAGTTAGGAATTTGCATTTACAAAACCTTGAAAATTCACTGAAAAAACCATAGGTTAGAGAACATATATAGTTAGCTGGACATTTTATTGACATAAAACCAATGAAATTCCATATATAGTTAGTTGCACTAACTATATATCGCGCACCCGCAATCCACTGCTGATGATGTCACATATTACATCATTCATGACATGGTCAGTGACATCACTGATGACATCACTGATGACATCTCAAATGACATCACTGATGACATCACTGATGACATCTCAAATGACATCACTGATGACATCATGACACACCAATACCAGTTACTACATACGCACTCACTGATTCCTACGTCTACACACACATTCACTCATTCACCCATACAATCACTCATACATACAGTCACTCATTATTACAACACTATCATATGCACTCATACACCTATGCAGACACTCACACACTGCCACTCATCCATGGAGTTACTCACACACCTAGTCAGTCATGCAAAGAAACAATCACACTTCGATTTCCTCAACTATACAGTTAAACATAGAACACCATACTTTTTCACACATATACTAACACATACTTACTCTCTTATACAATCACTGATACAAGTACACATTGATATGCACAGAGTCACACACCTCCCAGCCAGCCACACACACACTCAGTCTTCCATACATCCACTCATTCTTCAATATGTAAAACATATTTAAACTTTACAAAAACACACAGACGCTAGATGATGTCATCAGTGATGTCATCAGTGATGTCATTTGAGATGTCATCAGTGATGTCACTATGTCATGAATGATGTAATATGTGACATCATCAGCAGTGGATTGCGGGTGCACGATATATAGTTAGTGCAACTAACTATATATGGAATTTCATTGGTTTTATGTCAATAAAATGTCCAGCTAACTATATATGGTCTCTAACCTATGGTTTTTTCAGTGAATATATATTACCTACTGGCGGTCGCCAGTAGGTATATATAGTTAGGATTTTTTCTCTATGGGATTTTTGAAAATTCTATGTCTAATAACTTTGGCGTTTGTGGACGGAATTGGCTGAAATTTTCAGGAAAATGGAACATTTTGTTTCTGAGCCGCAACTCAAAATTTGGGGGGGGTTTGTCAAGGGGGGGCTGAGAAAAAAGGGGGGTCCCAAAACGATTTTTTCCCATGTTAATTTCCATAGGGCGGTTGGCCTCACTTTTAGCCCGAACGGCTGAATGGATTTCCACGAAACTTGGCAAAATTGTAGATATTGTTTGCCCGATGTGCCTTTGCTAGGTCTCAAGATATGTGCTCCTGTGAATTTTGAGTAAATTAGGTTTAAAAAAAGATATATATCTAGAGCCGCGCCCCGGTGCGCGTACCTGGGAGCGCTCCGGGCGCGCCACGCGACTTGCGCACGGCAAGCTGATTGGTTCTCGGGTGTCTGTAAACATTCGAAACAGTCCGCAGCGGCCGCCATCTTGTGTCTCGGTAGGATTGAGACACAAGAGGTGGCAAAAATCAAAGGGGAAATGAGCAAAAGGGGGCAGGGTACACCCCCCTGACCCCCTAGTTTTGATGTGGGGGCCATAAAAGGGTCCCGCGGGTAAAAAAAAAAAAAAAATTTAAATTCGATTTTCGCGGGGGGAGCGCCAGGTACGCGCACCGGGGAGCGTACGGGGGAGCGTACCATGGAGATAAAAAATGACACTTTTTTAAAAAAAAATATAGCATTTTTTTATAAATTGGAGGTAGTTCTGAAAAGAACTTTTTTTTGTTTTTGTTGTTTTATATTTTTTTAGACTTTTTAAAACGATTTTATATTTTTTTTGGATTTTGGTCAGGGGAAAAACAAAAACAGGGATTCCAAAACTGCTCAACAGGAGCAAAAAAATGTGAAAATTTAGGGACTGGCAGGGCAGCGGTGTTGCTGTTTCTTCATGGCAATGAGTTCAACACTCTGCTCCCCATAGCAGAGCAGTTCGTCACACTCTGTGCACAGAAATTTGATGCCTGCAAACACCGGCTGAATGTTAGGGACCATTCTTCCACGGGGTGGTCCCGAAGGTGTTGCTCCACCAGTGGAGGTGCTGCCGCCATCTGTGGGTAAATTCCGTGCCAGCTCTCTGACACTCTCCCTGGCAAAGTTGTTAGGGTGTCTTCTTTTCACATGCCTGATTAAATTAGCATTTCCAAAACTATATTTTTTCAGAGGATTGCCTCTGGATAAAGTACTACCACATATGTTGCAGGTTACTTTTGGAGCGTTGACTTTTTTTTGCCCTTCGGGGATGTCATAAAATTTCCAGATGAAATGGTTTTTTTTCTTCTGCTGAGGAGGGTCCTCATCTAAAAATCAGTCGGAATCACTGCTGGATGACTCTCTTGCAGCCATTGCTGTAGATCAGAAAAGTAGGAGATGAACAAAGTACACAGAACAGCTCTTGCTCTCTACAAGTACAAAGCAATAGTGAGAGAAATGGGTGGGTTTCACACAATTTGGAAAAAAAAAGTTATGAACCAATGAAAAGTGTTATTTTAAAGTCACATGGTTCGACGCGCTTACGCTACGCGCCCTGGGGCGCGTCCCGAGGCGTGTTTCGTAAGCGCATCAGGGCGTTTACGTTGCGCGCTCGTATGCGCTTCCGGGTGCGCTTACGCGGTGCGTCATAAGACGCATCTCACGGCTACGCGATACACGCTTATGACGCAAGGCGTGGCGGCTACGCAATACGTCACGATGTTGTTTTCGTTCGCGGCAATAGCGCTATCGGGACGCTCATCAGTACGCGCCCCGGGGCGCGCCGCAAGATTGCGCTTACCCGTGCGTTCACTGGTCCGCGCCCCGGGAGCGCACCAAAAAGAATAAAAAAAAAAAATGACATAATTATACAATATAAAATTCGATTTAAAATGTATTATTTTTAAAAACTATAAAAATTTGCTATTAAAAAACCTATGAAATTCACTGAAAAAACCATAGGTTATAGACCATATATAGTTAGGAATTAGCATTTACAAAACCTTGAAAATTCACTGAAAAAACCATAGGTTATAGACCATATATAGTTAGGAATTAGCATTTACAAAACCTTATTTTACTCACACAAAACCATTGAAATTCCATATATAGTTAGTTGCACTAACTATATATCGCGCACCCGCAATCCACTGCTGATGATGTCACATATTACATCATTCATGACATGGTCAGTGAC
Organism: Lissotriton helveticus; assembly: GCF_964261635.1. Lineage (NCBI taxonomy): Eukaryota > Metazoa > Chordata > Amphibia > Caudata > Salamandridae > Lissotriton > Lissotriton helveticus. The sequence continues at coordinate 994,039,911 of NC_136059.1, read as the reverse complement.
ATCACTGATGACATCACTGATGACATCTCAAATGACATCACTGATGTCATCACTGATGACATCTCAAATGACATCACTGATAACATCTCAAATGACATCCCTGATGACATCTCTGATGACATCTCAAATGACATCACTGATGACATCTCATTTGACATCAATGGTCACATCACTGATGATATCATTCATGTGACAATACAATGCATCTCCTCACACTTTAATATAACCTCTGTTACACCCAGTGTTAAATACAGAATATAATTTTTTAAACCATTGACACACCAATACTAGTTACTACATACGCACTCACTGATTCCTACGTCTACACACACATTCACTCATTCACCCATACAATCATTCATACATACAATCACTCATCTTTACAACACTATCATATGCACTCATACACCTATACAGACACTCACACTCTGCCACTGATCCATGGAGTTACTCACACACCTAGTCAGTCCTGTAAAGAATCAATCACACTTACATTTTCTAATCTATACAGTTAAACATAGAGTACATTACATTTTCAAACATATACTAACACATACTTACTCTGTTATACAATCATTGATACAAGAACACATTGATCTGCACAGAGTCAGACATCTCCCAGCCAGCCACACACACACTCAGTCTCCCATAGAAATACTTGGACAATCAATCAATAACCCATATAGTTACTCATATAGCTACTGATCAACACATGCAGCACTTTACAGAACAACAGACATAATGATGCACAAATTAAGACAGTTTAGTCACTAACCCATGCACTCAGTGAGACACATTTAATCACTTACTCATTCATAAAGTCAGTCACGCACCTACTAAATCTTTTATTTAGGCACTTCTACATCTACTCATTTTTCAATATGTAAAACATATTTAAACTTTACAGAAACACACAGTCAATGGATGATGTCATCAGTGATGTCATCAGTGATGTCATTTGAGATGTCATCAGTGATGTCATCAGTGATGTCACTGACCATGTCATGAATGATGTAATATGTGACATCATCAGCAGTGGATTGCGGGTGCGCGATATATAGTTAGTGCAACTAACTATATATGGAATTTCAATGGTTTTGTGTGAGTAAAATAAGGTTTTGTAAATGCTAATTCCTAACTATATATGGTCTATAACCTATGGTTTTTTCAGTGAATATATATATAGATAGATAGATAGATAGATAGATAGATAGATAGATAGATAGATAGATAGATAGATAGATAGATAGATAGATAGATAGATAGATATTTTTCCTAGGATACCAAAGAGCAAAAAGGAACACATTGAAATATACATTTCTTCAAGACACATTGCCGTAGGGAATCTTGAGTCATTTAAGTGCCAGAAACAGTCCCTGCTGTGTTTCACCTGATGTGCCTTTCTCCTCTGAGAATATTTTTAACTTTCTGAAGTCAAACAGTCAAACACATACTGAGCTGCAGGTATATTATATGCTCAGGATTCCTTTCAAATTGTTCAATATTCTGATGCGTGGCCAAGAATTTACAGAGTGTGTCCTGCTGTAAGAGCTCCTGGTGATTCATGAATCACGCGGGGCTCTTCTGTGCTCTCCCACTGCGGCCATTTCTGAATAGTCTCCACAGCTGGGTTTCTGCTGCATGCCTGACTGCAAATGGTTGGAAGTTGTTTCCTTAAGACTAGTATTATAGTTTTATACTTTCGAGGCTCAAAATCTATTTCAAGATAATTTAGGGAGATTTCTCTTTTTCGCCCTAGTCATCACATATAGCAGGCAAACATCGACCAGCAGAAGCAGGTGTGATCTATTTTCTGTAAAGTCGAACAGATACACTGATTATACTTTTTACTTGAAATCTAAAACCTGATTTGGAAGAAAAAAGCAAACACCTCCCTGTCTCAGAATGTAGGTTTAAAGGTATTGGAATGAACTGGATTTAATGACAAACCAAATTGTGTGAGCTGAGCACAATCCAATAGACAGACATGCCTCTGAGGCATTTGGCCTCCATCCAGAGGATTGATGAAACGTCCAAGACAATGGACTTGTTTAGAAATCAATTTTGTCTCAAGGGGGGGACATTTGTAACCGGTAACATTACGAAGTATAAAGGCACATATTCTAATTAATTTTGAAACGTGCAGGCTGCCTAAAACTTGTCAATCTACAACACAGAAAATTAATTTGAAATATGTTGCATCAATGCACAGTTTTTTTAAACCATTTAATGTAGTCTGCATAAAACTAAAAACCAACCTTTTGTATTCACCGTAAAAGTACAGAAATGCAAACAAGATAACAGAATTTTTGAATTATTTAGGAGTACATCAATTATTTTATTACGCCCTTGGTGACGTTATATGGAATTTGTTTGCATTACAAAGACTCAATAGTTGTTTGCTTTAACACTTATATGTGAACATCCAAGCTTTTACAACAATTTATGCCACACATACCCTTACCTAGGTTTACCAAAATAGTTCCCTTCAACATACATTGCAAGGACAGTTATTGCCTTTATTAACAAACCCCACCTAAACAATAAGGTGGGGTTTATAAGTTGGTCAGATTTTAGCATATATGGTAATCGATTTGTAATGAGTGAGATACATACCAGCTACCCCTCCGAGGCGCTCATTATTAAGAACCAAGTGTTTTTATCCTGTACAAATTTCACATAAATACTCTAAATGAATTTTCAAGCTTGGCTGGAGTTAATTAGAGCAGAAATTATCTTTCTATGTGGTGAAAGTATATGGCAATGAGAACAATTTTCCTTCAACAATAGAGCAGGTACACAGTAAAACTATGCAATATTCTTCAGACTTTGGGTCTAAATAGGATGGTGGTCAGAGCTGACTCCGACCAACATCCCTGCAGTTTTGGTACCGACCGACCTCAGTTCAGCAGTCCGAAACTGCAATTCATGTGCGGTCGCAGACTCCCATTTCCCCATGGGAGCTTGTGCTGCAGTCGAATATCGGCAACGGAGTAAGTGTGCCTGCCACACGGTGCAAGGATTTACAGGGGACACCATGGCCGATTGGAATTCTGACCGCTGCAACCGTAATATGGCGGTCGGAATCAAACAAAGGATGTTGGTTGGTAAGCCTCTGACGAGCGGTCGGAGGCTTACCGACCGACATCCTAGTTAGGGCAAGAGACAAAACTTCTCTGCTAAGTAAATTCACTTTGCACACCACTACAATCACTCAGAGATGAGGCAAACAGAAAATATGTTGTATATCAAGGCTTTATGCAGGTTAGTGATATTGGATTTGCTGCTAGGGGTGTTTAGAAAAAATTTCGGATTATAAATATTAAGTTACTGCAATATCAGAGAAAAAATATTGTGATACAAAAATATCAAGATGCAGAAATGTTGTTGTCAAGAATATTGATTTCACATGTAAGTAATATCGTTTTAAATAATATCGTTGTGGTTAATATTGTTTTCAATAATATAGGTGTACAAAATATATTTTTTAATGAGCTTTTGTGTTTTAGTTCATATATTAATGACATGTGTTATTTTTGTTGGCATACTGTTTAATGACATTTTTTATATAGGATGTGATGTATACATTTTAAATGTAATTGCTATTAGTAATTTATATTAACACAGCGGGTTGCTAGGTTTGTAGGGGTGAAGGGTGAGATGTTAATTGACTATAATTAAATAATAATTATTATTAATTCATTATTTACTTTTAATTGATTAATAATTATGTAAATTGTGTAATAAATGTAGTTTTTTTATAAATTAGGTGTGGGCAGCTGGATTTGTAGGGGTACAAGGTGGAAAGTTATTTAAGTAATAATGAATTGATAATTAAATAATAATGCATTATTAATTAATTAAGTAATATGTGTAATATTTGTATTTTGGAAGTATATATTAGGTTAGGGCTGCTAGGTTTGTATAGGTATGGTTAGGGAAGATTTTTAAGTAAGGATTAATTCATAATTAATTATGAATGTATCATTAATTATTTGATCGATTTACAAATACATAAATTATGTAATTGTATTTTTTAAGTTATGTTTTAAATGTGGACTGCTAGGATTATTGGGGCATTGGGTGGGAAGTTAATCATTAATTAATTAATTAATAATTAATTGTTAAATTATTAATTAATATATATTTGATTGGTAATTGTGTTACATTTATTTCTTTTAGTTATATTTTAAGTGTGGGCTGGTAGTTTTATTTGGGATTGTGGTAATTTAATTAAGTTATAAATAAATGACAATGGTTTACATTGATAATTATTCATTTGTTCACTATAGTAATTATCTATCATTAAAGGATGGACAAATATAGCAGAATATCAAAGCGCATTTACTTTCCAGGATTGTGTCTCACCAATAGCACACACTGTTTGGTGGCCCATGGGGCCTCCTTTTAATCCACTGTTATCACTCTCTTATTGTGATATCTTGCCATGGTAATGAATCATTCTTCACAACCTTTTGTTGTTTTAATCATTTATTTATATTATTCTATATCCAAATTCAAATCATTAAGATTGATGTAGTCAGAAGGCATTATTTGGAGAACTCCTCTTCATCTGCCTCTGCTCTACTTCTACTCCCAGAAAGTAGTCCAGAGGGAAATCTAAAAGACATATCAGGAAGATTTTAAAGATGTAATGTACAGGATATTTTTTGAGATAATGTATGCAACTCCCTGCACCTCCTTCCCCCAGATCAGAAATAATAAGGATCACTTTCCCATTCATCAAACTCCAATGTTGAGAATATTGAGGAATCTTTTTTTGCCCAGAGGGAAAAATATATTGATAAAGAGACTTTGGGCCTGGTCACAAGTTTAATGGACTCGGAGCAGGCTGCCATGCCAACACCCTGCTCCAAGACCGCCAGACTCATAGTCATCCTGTCCACCGTATTCTGAATGGAATACAGGTTGGGCAGTCCTGCAGCGGCGGTCCCAATGCAAAGCCTTTCTAAGGCTCATAGAAGAGCCTTAGAAAGGCACTGCTTTGGGAGCACCGCAGCCCATTCCTGCACGGGCCATAAATGCACAATGTTGTGCATTTCCTCCTATCCAGTAACAGGGAGTAAATACAGACAGGGAGGCACACCATGTGCCCCCCTGCATGCACCTGAGGCACCAGGGGGCCCTGTAGGGCCACCTTAGTTTCCTCACAGACATGAAAACTGTGGCAGTGAGGAATCTCGTAATATGCTTGTCGGTGCTGCAAGGGTAGCAGTGGTCCTATGGCAGTCCAACTGTTATAGTCATAATACTGCGGTCGGGCCGCTGGTAAGGCAGTAGCCACACCATCACCGCGGATGGACCTCCAAACTCATAATTACCCCCTTTGTCATAAATCTTCAAGAAGATTGGCAATAATATGGGATTTCCAGTAGATAACTTACTTTTACATCAGAACTAGTAGTTAGAGTTCCATGACACAACATCGTGGAAAACAGAATTCATGCATCAAACAAACAAAATACGCCATCCCATACTTAACCAAAAAACCTAGAAATATTGTGGTCAAAAATATTGTGGTCACAAAATATCTAAATTTAAAAATACTGAAAACACAAATAATAAAACACAAATGATCAAATACAATAATAGCACAAAAAATAACACAAAATTATATTTTAAATCATAAACTCAGTTTTTTAATTATAATAAAAGACAGCAATAAGTAACCAAACTACACAGAAAATTAAAAATACATTACTACATCAACCATAAAATATTCACATATAAACCATATCTTCTCCCAATACATTTATTATTACAAATAAACACGTTTTTAAAATCAAACATTATTACAAGAAAATAAATATTAGAACACACATTAAAAATTAAAACAGAAACACTTATTAGTGCACACGAAAAAAGGTAGTATCAGAAAAAAATCAAACTGCACACAGAGTAGCCAATATAATGTAGTGTAAAATAAGCAAACTAATAAAAATATAAAATTATCTTATCTTATCTTGACTTCTAAAGCGCATAGCTACCCTAAGGCTTACCAGCGCTGCGAGTCAAAACCATGAACCTGCTGAACTGCCATTGGGCCCTAATTAATTAGGATGTAGCCAACTTTTAGGATATTTTCTAAACTTGGCCTCATCCGACTCAGTTCTTAAACTGATTGGCAATGTATTCCACAGTTAGGGGGACAGATAGGAGAAAGAGCTCACCCCCATGTGGCCTTCTGAATAAGTGGAACTGTTAGAAGACCCATGTTGGAGGATCTAAAATCCTGCTTAGAATGTAGGCAGGCAGTAGGACTCTAATCATTCGGGGACACTTCCCATTCCTTGCCCTGTGGGTCAATCATAGTGCTTTGAATTTGATTCTATGTACCACCGGGTGCCATTGTAAAGAGGTCAGGGCTTTCTTGGCTGAGGAACCTTTAGGTATCTTTTAAATGGTTCTGGCTGCAGCATTCCTGCAGCACTTTTAGACTTTTTTGGACTGCTTTTGGGGAGCCAAGGTATAAAGCAATACAATAGGCCAGGCATGAAGAAATCAACGCCTGGACTACCATTCTTCTACAAGGGATGGGTGGTTGATCCAGAACTTTCCTCAGGGTCCTCAATATAGTGAAGCAGGTACTGGTCAGTTTTTGGCTTGGACTTCGATTGACAGACAACTGTGCAGCTACATTCCCACATTTTTATAGGGTAAGATGGAATGAGTAGAGTTCCTAGACGGTTTGGCCAGCTCATCAATGCCACAGGGGGTGGATTATTTCCCAGTCCCATTAGTTCAGATTTGTATCCATTTAGATTTAGTGAGCAGGTTACCATCCAGTGGGCCACTTTCTCAAGGCATGGGCCTAACTGAAGTTGAGAACCCTTAATTGGGGTAAGAGAGGAGACAAGCTGCGTATCATCAGAATAAGAGTCAATGAACACTCAACATTCCTTGACAATGGAGGCCAGTGATCTCAGATATATATAAAAACATATAGAGCTGAGTGCAGAACCCTGTGGAACCCAACACTACAGAGCGACAGCCTCAAAGTAACACCCGGATCATGAACAATCTTTCCGTTAGAAATGACAAAAGCCATCCGAGAGTAGTACCTCCTATGCCTATTCCCCTCAGTCTCACTGTCAGTGTCTGGTGGTTGACCGTGTCAAAAGCTGCACTCAAGTCGAGGAGGATGAGGGCTGCCATTCCTCCCTTGTCTAGGATTTGTTTGACCTCCTCTGTGACTACTAGTGCACCAACTCTGGGCTTTGCTTAGGGTGGAATATGTTTTGACAGTAATCTAGAAGCAAGTTATCCTCTAGATGCTTAGAGAGATGCAGGTCGATGTATTTCTCTAGAATTTTCCCAACCACCAGCAGCAGATTATGAAGAGAATACAATAAAAAGGGAACAATATAAAAAGAACACAAACCTCACAATTTTTCACAGGAAAGACTTACCAACTGTAAGAAAGCAACACTCCAGAAGGAAGACTTTAAAATAATAACACAGCACTTTACAAGTACATGTAAATATTAAATTAGCAGTTCAACACTGATGCACAAAGTTCCCCTGGGGGATGTATGTGTGTGAGTGATCTATCCGCCTCTCTCCAAGGGTGGTTGTGTGTGGGAGACAGGGACAGTTGCCCCTTATCGGAATTAGGGAAACCTCACACAACAGGTCGGTTCTACGGCTACTGTCATATTACCGACCGATTGCTTCGTGTCATCATCGGCTTCCTGCTCCTACGTCAGGACGGCGCTGCAATGCCTGACGGGTAGCACTGAGTGCTACTCTTTTGCGGAGATCTTTTATTCCTGGCCGATGTGTGAGTGAGTGCTGGGGGTCGCGTAACTAGTTAGCATGGAGGAGTCTCGTTCGTTATCGGAATTAACCAGACAAATCGCTCCACCAACTAAGAACGGCCATGCACCACCACCCACAGAATCGAGAAAGAGCTATCAATCTGTCAATCCTTTCCGTGTCCGGGCCGGGTGAGGTTTCCCTAATATTAAATTAGCTACAATGTAACCTAGCATAATTTCAAAACAAAAATATGAAAATTACTGAACACGCTCTATTATCCTCTATATTAATCTTTAGATAATAAAGCAACACATTAGCAAAAATGAAAAAATGAAGAACTGCACGCTGAAACCTTCAACTCCATACTCATAAACTTGCACAAAGGACTTTCGTAACTCAGGGTCAGATTTAGATTTTGGAGGACCGGATCACTCCATAAACATGACCAGTATCCCGTCTGCCGTATTACAAGTCTATTATATCCTATAGCACTTGTAATACAGAGCACAGGATATCCAGCATGTTTGTGATGGAGAAACCCATCGGCAATGCTGTAAGTAAGCTTCAAAGTAAATTATAAATGGAATTACAAAAATAGCAACCCTTATATTTAATATTTAAAGTTGAAACCTACCACTCCCCAAAACTACCCATACCTGATTTTTTAACAAGCAACTAAAACAAACATTTTCTGACCAAGAGAAAAGGAAATTTCCCCTGAACCAAATCTCTAGGATATCAAAACAAAATGGAAGAAAATCAAGTGCAACTCAAAGCAAAAACACCTACGTAAGTATAAAATATAAAACATTTGAAAGCATGTTTAAAATATACTAGCAAACAAAATAAACATTTTTGACAAAAAGAATATTTTTTTTATAATTTTGCTACTTTCAGGCAGAATGGCAGAAAAAGCAACATATATCACATCACAGAAAGGCAAATAATTGCTTTTGTACATTGGGTCAACCTACAGCCAGGTTAGAACAAGCACCGAAAATTGTATGCGAGGGCAACTTTGAAAAAGTTTTTGTAATTATCTTCAAAGAACACAACTACCCCTCACCCCCTATATGTAACATAGCTTATAGTGGGGTACATAAGGGTTAAAGAGGCAAGCACACATTATAGGTCAGCTACCAATATATCTTGAATATCCCCTACCAAAAAATGCTCAAGTCAAACCCCTGCTGCTTCTAAATGGTACAGAGATATGCAAATTCTAGAACACCTAACCACAACACATAACAATGAACCCTTCCTCCTACACAATCACAATGACAACAGAAGAATAATCATATTTTCAACTTGAAATAACCTTCTAAAACTAAGCCAAAGTAAAAAGTGGATAATGGATGGAACTTTTAAAATGTGACCTTCACCATTCACGCAGATATAAACTGTATCATAACACTAACATAAAACCTAATTTATAAAAAAGGGCAACTTACTATGAATTCTCAAACCACAGCAAAGAAAAAATAAGTAACTTCTGTCCACACAAAATCATAACAGACTTTGAACAGGTTAGTGATACAAACAATACTAAACTATATCCAAACACAGGCCTACAAGGCTGCTAACCAAAGCATTTGGAAAAATCTGCATTAAATTGCACTAAGTGTAGAATGTGCAACAAACTGCCAGTTCGCTTTTGAAATTAAAATATTACGCCCTGGCACATGTACTTGTAACAGGCATAGCTAACCACTACAACATACTAATAGAATCACCAATTTACCAAAGAAATTAACAAAAACTAAGTCCACTAATGGACTACTTGGAAGACAGTTGGGTTGGCAGACTGCATAGCTCTGGATACATACGCCAACCCAAATTCCAAATACTATAGTGGAATATCTACAACAAGCAGAAACCAACAGTGCAGTGAAAATATGTCAGACTGCCTTTCAAGCCACACTAGGAAAAACTGAACCAACACTACAACTCAAAGTCACTCTATGTAACTAAAAAATTATAGCTTAATAAATATTCTAAACCTCCAACCTATCAATAGAGCCACAACTAAAATAGAGCAAATAACAACACCACTGAAAGATAATCAATTTAAATAAATATTAGAATAATAATTTTTATAATTCATAAATAAAAATATTTGTTTTGTTATATTTAAATTTATTTTAATATTTATTTCAAAATGCTCATAGGAAAACCAGAACTTTGCAATATAAATAATATACAAAGCAGTTCATGAAATGAAAACAAACATATAAAATTAAACCTTTCAATTGCAGGAAACCAAAGTACATATGCATATGAAAGTATAATATTTTCCATCCAAAAATAAATAAAAATATTGTAGTTACGGTTGTTTAGCTATTATTCTTGACCCACCTCCACTTCCTAAAAATCCAATCCCTGAAAAGGTCAAAAACTAAAATGAAGAAACGCCAAAACATATGAAATAGCCAAATTAAATTAATCAAGTAATCTACAGTCATGGGAAGCCATAAAATAGCCATTCCAGGAAATCCTAAGAAATCAAATGAAATGTAAAAGAAATGTTGGTTTAAATAAACCAAATAAATTCCTTGTTAAAAAAAGAATTATAAATAGCTGCAAACATTGCACTCTGACTTCCTAACCTGTAAAAAAAGATACCATACCCACCTTCACTATACATTCCAAATACAATATAAACATAACATTACAACTCTACAATCATAATACAACATAGTACAACATGTGTCTGTGTCCTCAAGAACATACTATTGGAGTATAGCGAGACCTACAGCATTACACTACATAACATAAAAACACAAAGTACCACTAAACAACTTTACCACATCCCCATTCCCCGATCCGTAAGACCCTAAATCAAAACCTAAAAAGTGTCTTACCTGGTCTGTCGAACAGCCAAAACATACCAGGAACAACACAAACTAAACTGTTTCATTAATGGTAGTAAAAGCTGTAACACAACATTAAATAGTTCTAATTACTTATATACTGGCACGTAATTTAAGAACTAAAGGAATACCCTCTAGTTACGGTGCCATGAATTAAAAAAGATAGAATGGGAACTCGATCTTTTGGATACCTCGCAGCCAAGTGCTGGAATACTTTGGCAGTGATTTTGAAAACTGAACCTTGCGAAATTACTTTCTGCAAAGGATTAAAGACCTGGCTGTTCCCATCTTCAAACTAGAACACTTAGAGCATCTTTATGTTTGGGGAACTCTTAGCCAGTATAGCTTCCCTGCTTGCTCCACTTAGAAGTCCATATTAGCAAGGGGACACACCGGCAGTGCAACCATGACTTTACAGATCGATAAAACAAAATTAAACATAATTAATAAACCGTAAAAATACATTATATAAAAATAATATAATACAATCGATTATTCATAAAACATACATGTATGGAAAATGTGTGCCATTTGTGTATCAATATTTAAAAATGTACACGACTTATAAGTGTGTTAAAATAAAGTGCTTATGATACTTTACATAAACTACAAAAAGGTAGGTTGCCAGTGAAAAGGATTGGAAAATCATGAGAAAGACCATGGACTGAGTCTGTCAAATGCTGCTATTTTTCAGCAGGGGTCAAATCAGAGCAGGAAGTCCATCCTTAATAGAAGAGGATACCTCTCAAACATAACAGAGTCATGTTTCATCATTGGCATCCTCTCCCCACCCTGGTAAGATAGTACTACAAGGGTGGACTCAACCTCCATAAAGACTTGGCAGTAGGAGGGAGTTCTTCAATAAATCTACTGGAAAATGCGGGTCCAGACAATCTGAAAATACCTTACATTTTCTTGGGTATACCTTTATTAGTGAGGACCCTAGGTACATCTAAAAACACTCATCTAGGTAGGTAACAAGAGTACAATGGCTGAGACCCGTCTATTATTCGTCAATATGTTTCTGCCCTCAATACTTAGTGTATCTGGTCTGGGGCATTCGTCAGGGCTAAAGGATCCCTACAGCACTAGCCTAAAGGTCTAGTTAATCTGAAGGGGTAATGCGGGTGTATCACCCAATACATGCACCCAGGTGAGTCCTACATGGGCTTCTTATCAAACAGATTTTGTAAAAGACCTATTAGGAGTGAGATTATTAGAGAAAAGATAATACATACATGCATCTAAAAACAGGACACAGTGCAATTCCTCTTATACAATGTCTAAAAAGAGAGAGGAATTGTTAAAGATGATGTCCCAAAGCTCATCTATAATGAGCAGTAGCCACCCACCATGTGCAGAAGGGTAAAAACGTGTCACTGTCTGATGCCTTCTTGGGTCAATTAGTGTGTAGGATGAACATAGGAGTGAGATGAGCCAATGACTCCACATGCAAATATAAAAAATGTATTACAACAAAAAAAATGTCCCCGCAATTTATTACGTCGTTTTTAATCAACTTCATTACTTAATAATGGCACAATGTATAATAATTTCTATGTCTAAACCATACCCTACACTTTAGGGGATACCGGTGGTCAGGGAGGGGGTGGTGTCCTTTATAGTCATACTCTATGGTAGCATAAATGAAAGGGGGAAAACATAAACATGCAGAGAAAATGAAATCTCAAGGAAACTGGGCTCATCAAATAGAGGCTTTCATAGTGCACTTATAAAGCTACATCTGCAGTTACTAGTAAAATGGCCTTTTAGAAATCTCATTTCGGCGAGGCCAGAGTGGAGCTGCAGGGGCGCTAGGAGGAGGTGAAATACAGCAAAGCCCCATTCACATGCAAATGGTCTTTTTAAAGACCTGTGAAGTACTCGGGTGGGGCTGTGTGTCTGTGCGCGCTGTGGAAGCAGGCTGGGGAAGCTGTCTCAGCCCGGGTGACACACAGGCAGGGTGAGATGACAGAGGGTGACAGAGGAAGGTAGAGGGACAGAGACAGAAGGAGAGAGGGAAAGGGAAGGAAGACAGAGACAGAGGGAGGGAAAGGGAGACCGAGAAATGGAGACAGAGAAAGGGTGACAGACAGAGGGAGGAGGGCGACAGAGGGAGGGAGACGGAGTGAGGGAAGGGAGTGAGGGAAGGGAGTGAGGGAAGGGAGTGAGGGAGGGGGTGAGGGAGGGTGTGAGGGAAGGGGAGTGAGGGAGTGAGGGAAGGGGAGTGAGGGAAGGGAGTGAGGGGAGGGAGTGAGGGAGGGAGTGAGGGAGTGAGGGAAGGAGAGTGAGGGGAGGGAGGGAGGGAGGGAGGGAAGGTGAGGGAGTGAGGGAAGGGGAGTGATGGAAGGGACTAAGGGAAGGGGAGGGAGTGAGGGAGGGGGTGAGGGAAGGGGAGTGAGGGAGGGAGTGAGGGAAGGGGAGTGAGGGAAGGGGAGTGAGGGAAGGGTAGTGAGGAAAGGAGGGAAGGAGAGTGAGGGAAGGGGGAGTGAGGGAAGGGGAGTGAGGGAGTGAGGGAAGGGGAGTGAGGGAAGGGAGTGAGGGAAGGGGAGGGTGTGAGGGAAGGGGAGGGAGTGAGGGAAGGGGAGGGAGTGAGGGAAGGGGAAAGAGGGAAGGGAGTGAGGGAAGGGGAGTGAGGGAAGGGAGTGAGGGAAGGGGAGGGAGTGAGGGAGGGAGGGAGGGAGGAAGGGAGGGAGGGAAGGGGAGTGAGGATTGAGTGAGGGAAGGGGAGTGAGGGAAGGGGAGGGAGGGGGTGAGAGGGTGAGCGAGGGGGTGAGGGAAGGGGAGTGAGGGAGGGAGTGAGGGAAGGGGAGTGAGGGAAGGGGAGTAAGGGAGGGGGGAAAGGAGTGAGGGAGGGGGTGAAGGAGGGGGTGAGGGAAGGGGAGTGAGGGAGTAAGGGAAGGGGAGTGAGTGATTAAGGGAAGGGGAGTGAGGGAAGGGGAGGGAGAGAGGGGAGTGAGGGAGGGAGTGAGGGAAGGGAGTGAGGGAGTGAGGGAAGGGGAGGGAGAGAAGGGGAGTGAGGGAGTAAGGGAAGGGGAGTGAAGGAAGGGGAGTGAGGGAGTAAGGGAAGGGGAGTGAGGGAAGGGGAGTGAGGGAATGGGAGGGAGGGAGGGAGAGGGGGAAGGGGAGCGAGGGAAGGGGAGGGAGGGAAGGGGAGTGAGAGGGAGAGAGGGAAGGGGACTGAGGGAGGGAGAGAGGGAATAGGGGGAAGGGAAGGGGAGTGAGGGTGAGGGAGGAAAGGAGAGGAATGAGAGGGAAGGGAGAGGGAAGGAGAGGGAGAGGGAGTGAGACAGTCAGAATGAGGGAAAGATAGGGAGAGAGAGGGAGTGAGAGGGAGTGAGACAGTCAGAGTGAGTGAGACAGAGGGAGACTGGGGAGGGAGAGAGAGGGATGGAGGGAGGGAGGCAGAGAGAGAGAGATAGAGGAAGGGAGACAGAGAGAGGGAGAGAGAGAGAGAGAGAGAGAGGGGTCTGGTAGCTCAGTGGATGAAGGCGTCTGCTGCAGGGACCTGTGTTCAACCTCATGGTCACAGTTTTTTTTGTTGCTCTAGCCCCGCCCCCTCCCCCACTGATCCCGCCCCCACCGGTGCGGCCCTTCGGACACAAACCACACTGTAAATTTGGCCCCTGAGCGAAAGTTTGTGAGTACCCATGCTATAGCAGGTTGGCTACATATACCCAAACCAATCGTCTGAAAACAGAAAGGCAAACGAAATGTCATATAATTTTCTTTCACTGTTTGAAGGGCCGAAAGCCAGGCACGTAAGCGTTCAAAAGCCACACTGTAGTTCAAATTGTAACCACGGGAAAACGAAATGCCAGGTCATTAAACAGGTATGTTTATATCTCTCTCTCATGTCCTATTTTATCTGGCTTCTCTTCCTCCATTTCCATAAGCAGGGTTTGAGAGCAAACAAGAAGTTTCACATTTGAAACCGGTATAGGCAGCAATTAGGTTCAGTGAACCTTGGGAAAAGACGTAGGAATTTCTATCTACTAGATTTGTGTGAGTTTTTTCATTATCTACATATTTGAACATTATTTTCTTCCACCTACCCGTGAATATATCTTTAGATTTGAGGTCTCTCCAGAAATTTCCTTTAAACCTGTCGGTTCTGTGGATTTGAATTTGCCCCTATAATCAGTGATCTTGGGCCTCTTTTATGCAGACCTCACTTCGTCAGAATGTGATATGATGCTTTTATTCTGAAGCTTGATATTTAATTTTAGCTTGACTTTGCTTTTGTTGCCAATAGGGATTAGCTTCTTTCCTTTTCTCTCTCGCCTTCTCAAGAGGAAGTCCTCCATCATGCTCCTCATTTTAGGAGAGCAAATCTGATTATTTAGATGCATCTAAAGCTTTCCACGAGTCTGATATCCTTTTTTCACTTTTGGGAATCCTAGATAAAGTCACAAGGCCTTTATTTCTATTAGTCGCTGGATCAGACCTACTGTTTCTTTGGCTTACTCTCTGTCTGGAACACTGCTTTCTGATCTTATTAGGGGTAGATCTACCAGAGGGGTACAGATTCTTGATTCGAACTTCAGGGAGTCTCTATTTCTGAGATTTGGATCATTTCAAGTTGTGCTTCACCCGGTACTTTTTTGATATGGTTATAAGGTTGCTGTTTTAAACTGATGGTCTTGAGTTCTGTCCTGTCCTAAACAATACTTTTATTGTTGAGTCTTTTGGTGATCAGCAATTAAAAAATCATATGCAGCAATATAAGGTCTATTGCATGGGTACTCACAAACTTTCTCTCTGGGGCCAAATGTACATTGTGGTTTGTGTCCGAGGGCCGCACCGGTGGGGGCAGGGTCAGTGGGGGAGGGAGAGGGGCTAGATCAACAAAAAAAAACGGTGACTATGAGGTTAAACACAGGTCCCTGCAGCGGACGCCTTCGTCCACTGAGCCACCAGACCCGGCATATACACATCTCTCTCCCTCTCCCTCTCTCTTTCCTCTCTCTCCCTCTCTCAACCTCTCTCTCCCTCTCTCCCTCCATCTCTCCCTATTTCTCACTCTGTCTCACTCAGACTGTCTCACTCCCTCTCTCACTCTCTTTCTCTGACTCCCTCTGTATCACTCCCTCTCTCTCTTTGTCTCACTCTCTCTCTCTCTGTCTCCCTCTCGCTCTGTCTCCCTCTCTCTCACTCCTTCCCTCTCCCTCTCTGTCTCTCTCTCTCTCCTTCCCTCTCCCTGTCTCCCTCACTCTGTCTCCCTCCTCACTCTGTCGCCCTCCTCACTCTGTCGCTCTCCTCCCTCTGTCACCCTCCTTCCTCCCTCCTCCCTCCCTCTGTTTGTCACCCTCCTCCCTCTGTCTGTCACCCTCCTCCCTCCCTCCTCCCACCCTCCTCCCTCCCTCTGTCTGTCACCCTCCTCCCTCCCTCCTCCCTCTGTCTGTCACCCTCCTCCCTCCCTCCTCCCTCCCTCTGTCTATCACCCTCTGTCTCCCTCCCTCTCTCTTTCTCTGTCTCCCTCCCTCCTTTTCTCTGTCTCCCTCCCTCTCCTTGTCTCCCTCCCTCTCCCTTTCTCTGTCTCCCTCCTTCTCCCTCTCTTTGTCTCCCTCTGTTTCCCTCCCTCTCTTTGTCTCCCTCTGTCTGTGTCCCTCTGTCTCCCTCCCTCTCCCTCTCTTTGTCTCCCTCTGTCTGTCTCCCTCTCTGTGTCTCCCTTCCTCTATCTCCCTCCTCCCTCTGTCTCCCTCCTTCCTCTGTCTCCCTCCTCCCTTTGTGTCCCTCCTCCCTCTGTGTCCCTCCTCCCTCTGGCCCCCTCCTCCCTCTGTCTGTCACCCTCTGTGTCTCCATCTGTCTTTCTCCCTCCCTCTGTTTGTCTCCCTCTGTCTGTCTCCCTCCCTCTCCCTTTCTCTGGCTGTCTCCGTCTGTCTCCCTCCCTTTATCTCCCACCCTCTCCCTTTCTCTGTCTCCCTTTCCCTCCCTCCTTTCCCTCTCTCGCTCTCCCTCTCTCTCCCTCCCTTTCCCTTCCTCGCTCTCCCTCCCTCTCCCTCCCTCTCCCTCCCTTTCCCTCCCACCCTGTCTCCCTCCCTCCACCTCCCTCCCTCGCTCTTCCTCTGTCTGCCTACCTTTCCTTCCCTCCCTTCCTCTCCCTCTGTTTGCCTCCCTGTCCCTCCCTCCCTCGCTCTCCCTCTGTCTGCCTCCCTTTCCCTCCCTCCTTCCCTCTCCCTCCCTCTCCCTCCCTTTTCCTCCATCCCTCACTCTCCCTCTGTCTGCCTCCCTTTCACTCCCTCGCTCTCCCTCCCTATCCCTCCCTTTCCCTCCCTCGCTCTCCCTTCCTCGCTCTCCCTCCCTCCATCTCCCTCCCTTTCCCTCCCTCCCTCGCACTCCCTCCCCTCCCTTTCCCTCCCACCCTCCCTCCCTCAACCTCCCTCCCTCGCTCTCCCTCTGTCTGCCTCCCTTTCCCTCCCTCCCTTTCCCTCCCTCTGTTTGCCTCCCTTTCCCTCCCTCCCTTGTTCTCCCTCTGTCTGCCTCCCTTTCCCTCCCTCCTTCGCTCTTCCTCCCTTTCCCTCCCTCCCTCGCTCTCCCTCTGTCTGCCTCCCTTTCCCTCCCTCCCTCGCTCTCCCTCTGTCTGCCTCCCTTTCCCTCCCTCCCTCGCTCTCCCTCTGTCTGCCTCCCTTTCCCTCCCTCCCTCCCTCTCCCTCCCTCCTTCGCTCTCCCTCTATCTGTGTCTGCCTCCCTTTCCCTCCCTCCCTCGCTCTCCCTCCCACTCCCTCCCTTTCACTCCCTCCCTCGCTCTCCCTCTGTCTCCCTCCCTTTCCCTCCCTCCCTCTCTCTCCCTCGGTCTGCCTCCCTTTCCCTCCCTCCTTTCCTTCCCTCCCTCGCTCTCCCTCTGTCTGCCTCCCTTTCCCTCCCTACTTTCCCTCCCTCCCTTGCTCTCCCTCTGTCTGCCTCCCTTTCCCTCCCTCCCGCACTCTCCCTCCCTCTCCCTCCCTTTCCCTCCCTCGCACTCCCTCCCTTTCCCTCCCTCCCTCGTTCTCCCTCTGTCTGCCTCCCTTTCCCTCCCTCCCTCTCCCTCCCTTTCCCTCCCTCCCTCCACCTCCCTCCCTCGCTCTCCGTCTGTCTGCCTCCCTTTCACTCCCTCCTTTCCCTCCCTCCCTCTCCCTCTGTCTGCCTCCCTTTCCCTCCCTCCCTCGCTCTCCCTCTGCCTGCCTCCCTTTCCCTCACTCCCTCCCTCCCCCTCCCTCCCTTTCTCTCCCTCGCTCTCCCTCCCCTCCCTTTCCCTCCCTCCCTGACTCTCCCTCTGTCTGCCTCCCTTTTCCTCCCTCCCTCGCTCTCCCTCCCTCTCCCTCCCTTTTCCTCCCTCGGTCTTCCTCCCCCTCCCTTTCCCTCCCTCCCTCCACCTCCCTCCCTCGCTCTCCCTCTGTCTGCCTCCCTTTCCCTCCCTCCTTTCCCTCCCTCTCCTTCTGTCTGCCTTCCTTTCCCTCCCCCCTCGCTCTTCCTCTGTCTGCCTCCCTTTCGCTCCCTCCCTCGCTCTCCCTCCCTCTCCCTCCCTTTCCCTCCCTCCCTCACTCTCCCTCTGTCTGCCTCCCTTTCCCTCCCTCCCTCGCTCTCCCTCTGTCTGCCTCCCTTTCCCTCCCTCACTCGCTCTCCCTCCCTCTCCCTCCCTTTCCCTCCCTTCCTCGCTCTCCCTCTGTCTGCCTCCCTTTCCCTTCCTCCCTCGCTCTCCCTCCCTTTCCCTTCCTCCCTCGCTCTCCCTCTGTCAGTGTCTGCCCCCCTTTCCCTCCCTCGCTCTCCCTCTGTCTGCCTCCCTTTCCCTCCCTCGCTCTCCCTCCCTCTCCCTCCCTTTCACTCCCTCCCTCGCTCTCCCTCCCTCTCCCTCCCTTTCACTCCCTCCCTCGCTCTCCCTCTGTCTCTCTCCCTTTCCCTCCCTCCCTCCCTCTGTATCCCTCCCTCTACCTCCCTCTGTCACCCTCTTCATCTCACCCTGCCTGTGTGTGCCCGGGCTGAGACAGCTTCAGGGCACACACACAGCCTCACCCGAGCACTTCACAGGTCTTTAAATGACCATTTGTATGTTAATGAGGCTTTTGTATTTCACCTTAGCGCCCCTGCAGCTCCACTCTGACTATCACTGGAATGCCCGGGCCCCCACAGAGCAGTCTTGGCGCGCAGTATTTGTAGACACAATTTAATTATTATTTTTTTTAAACACAGGTAAATTGTCTGCAAGGTCCGCGTGCCGCCAAGGCAGGCTTGCCGGGCCGCTGGCGGCCAGTGGGCCGTACTATGAGTACCCGTGGTCTATTGTATGTTTTTTTTCATACTATCGAAGATCAGATTAATCCGGTATTCCTCATAAGTAATAACTCGGATGAAGGTGATTGATATAGGGATAATGACCTAATTACTTACAGCTAATCAGCAATATCCTTAGTGCATATCATCCTCTCTCGCAGTCTTTACAACATGCCCACCTACCTCCAACAGCAGTCCTTCATTTAGAGTTGGCAATGTCAAGAAGAATGTTGGGCAAGCTAGCCATTTTTAGTGCCCAGGTGGGTGGGCAAGGTCAGCTAGCAGCATAATTGCAGGTCTTTCACTCCTGTCAGTCTAGAGGCAAATAACACCTAATAGATAACGACTGTGTCAAAGACAATGGGTAATGTAGATTATCAGTAAGTAATTAGACCATTCTTTTGCTAGATGAGAAAATTTCACTATGCAATGATGGAAATAGTTGCATGCGCAATGATGGCTGTAGTTGCATGCACAATGATGAACAAATTCTAGAAAACGTGTATGGGTATATTCAAATGAAAAAGCACAATCTTATTTATAGGTGGCATTTATAAAAGTACTCCATATGCAACAATTTTTTTTTAATTGCACTCCACTTTGAAGTGCCATATTCACATAACTGGATTTCTCTTGACCCACATTTTTCTCCTGATTCATTTGTTCAAAGTGCTTTAATGTTTTATCACCATATAGGAGTAGGAAAAGCTTCAGCAAGCAGCATATTTGGCCTTTGACTGCATTTGCTGGAACATGAAATGGGAGCTGTGTATTCTCTGAGAATGCCATTAAATTATTGAATAGCCTTTTACAGGGCATTCAAGAAATTGAGAACTAAATATGATGCTGTAAATAAATTAAAGCTGGGGTATTTTGCTCAAAACCGAAACGTGAGGATACCCCTCTGTACTTTAAGCCATGCAAACAACATCTCCCTTAACATTGCTAGTAGTATGAAGGTTATGAGGGTGTCAATGGGCATATCTCCAGCTCTACATGCAGAGAGTGGACTTGGTCACTCATCGAGGAGGGGGGGGGGCGGTGACTGGTGAGGTCTCAGTGGCAGCTGGGTGTTAGAGGGGTAATTAGTCTACCTGATCCTGAATCTACTATATTTTTAGTTCTCGTTCTTGCCACCTCAGGAATGTATCAGGCCAATTGATAATACACCACAGTGCTTTGAAGAGAAATGCTAGCTAACCCTCTGCATGAAGACTATAGGCTTGTGCCTTATACAACTTCTGAAATCTGTTGAATGAAAGATGGACAACATCATAACATATATGCAGTTCTTTACTTTTGTCACTAGAATAGCTTATGCCCAATCAAGCAGCAGACAGCACTCAAAGTTATTTGCAAGGATGTAGATGTTTGCGCTGAACAAATTAAAGGACATATAATGTCCTTCAAAGGGTTCACTATTCAGTCTGAAACTTGACTGTGACACTCGATATTCAATATTCTAGACCATTCTCCAATGGCATGTGGATCTAGGCATGCACAAATGTTTATTTGGAACCATATATGGTGTGGTGCAATTAGCAGTGGAGAGAGTGGCTGGCTTATATATGGCATGCAATTACAAATAGCAACATCAATTGTCCAAAAAACCACAGAATATTGCAAACCTGAAACTTCAAAAGGAACCTGGCTATATAAAAATCACAAACACTGTTGATCCAAAAGGGGAATTAAATGTATAAATAATACACAAATATAATTTGGCAATAAACCTCTCCATCATATTCCGCCAGAACACGGCCAGGAGCAGTTACACGTTTTACCAGGACAACCTGCAGCAGAACTACTTATCTGCCGGGTGGCGCGACGGTCAGTATATACCCTTGCTGACGTCCATCGCATACTTTCCCAATACACGTTGTTGTGACCAACCGATGATATCTTTCACGCCACACACAGCCCTGATGAGTCACAGGTATCCACCCTGTTGATGAAACACGTGTCGGCTGGCGTTTGTTTATACAAGACAAAGAATTAAAGATCTACACTGGACTAATCTACAGACTATTTTGAATTTATCGAAGTTTTTCATGCTTCTCTTCGTCTAAACACATTGTATCACCTGATACTGACTTATCATACGTGTGCACAGTACCTGTTGTTTATTTTGTACAAGTGTCCAGGCATCCCTGTGCCTGTTCACCTTTGAGAGGCTTTAAGTTTCCCTCTAAACTGTTTGCACCGTTCTAACTTGTCCTATATTCTATCCATCATCACCACTCTTGCCTGCACTGTGTGAGCGCCTTACACTGTACTATTGAAACCTACAGAGTAATTCCCAAATCTCAACAAGGGTTCCTTATATTTACTAAATACGTTTTTTAAATATTGTTTTTTCATAATAATCTAACAGCGCTGAGAAAAGAAGCCAAAATCATATGTAATACATCAGAATAGGCATACTGCATTGCAGGAAACAATATCGGACTCCATATATCTATTGAAACATGTCCTATTAGATATTCAATCACATAAATATGGCAGTACTAAATTCAAAATGGGAAAATTACTTCTATGTTCAAATAACAAACAGTAATGAAATACTTTTTTATCTTGCCTTCCAGAATTCTTTGTTCCGGAAATCTGCAGCACCCAGTCCACCATCATCAACTCTGCTTGGGTACTTTGATGATGGTGGAATAAGAACTAGTAATTTAAAATCTTAATTAATGATCAAGTTGGATTTTATATTACTAGTTTAAAATTACACTTTTAGAAAGTTGTCATTTCTCTACCAAAGCCTAGATGGTCTTTCTGACAACGTCCATTGCTACCCGGCTGCTGGATGCCTCCTCTATGGTGAAATGTTGATTGTTCCAGGCAATGGATTTAATACTTAGGTGTGGAGAGGTATTTTCTCTCACCTGAGAGGCTGTGCCCAACCCCTTCCTGGGCTTCAAATGATGCCTACCCTGTCACTTGCAGATGTAGCACACACCTAAGCCTCCCTCCCTTTGTCTTCCTAGACAGATCGGTCCCAAACCCTGTGAGAAGGTGGAGCTGCTCCGGCACTGGTTTTTGAGTGACTACAAGGAAAGGTTTGCTAATTTCCTTAGCCATACCTCTTGAGGGACACAAGGCGCTCTGACCAGAGGAAGAAGGGTTCTGCCATTTTGGGTTCAGAGGAAGAGGGCTACTGTGGGATAGGTTCCAATAAAACACACAGGAAGTGCTGCAAAAGTGGCAAAGTGGGTAGGGTCACCCCTGAGAACTTTACCATCAGGGCAAACCTGGTCCCTGTATCCGACCAGCTCTCCATCATGGTTGCCCTTAACTTTGGACTTTGACCTGGTCTAACAGGACAAGATAACTGGAATAGCACTTTGTGCTTTTTGGAGCTATTTTTAATTCAAACTTTAAAAATGCATATCTCTGGTTCTACTTATTAGATGTTTGTAATTTTGGGGTCATTCTTTTAGTTACAAGTAACACACTTTGTCTAAATTGGCTTGGAATTTTTCTTGTTTGGTTTTTCACTTTATTACTGTTTGAATCCTGCATAAATAATTTACATATTCTTTCTAAATTAGGCTGTACTGCTTTGTTCCAAGTTACCAGAGGGTTAAGCACAAGATTCATTTAGTGATTTTTGTGATTCACCCTGACAAGGATTGTGTTTATTATTTGAGATGGGTTCTCAACACCCTTAACTAGGACTCCAATCTTTTACAGTAAGTCTCATTGGTAAACAGTGGATAAATAGCTGGGTATAGGAACAGATAACAGCTTCAGATCTGGGCAGTAAAGCACCCTGTGTCATTGACCAGGATGACTTATAAACTCCATGCCGATGACAACAGCAAGCGATGGCTGAATGCAAGCAAAAAAATAGAGGTACCGTAGAAAAGTACTGTCCTCCTTAGAGGTACAGTGCGGGGTTCCCCTGTTCAGGTATTCAACGGTGCTGGATACCAGATAAATAAAATTATGTCAGATCCTATTTGGTGGGCATTTGTTCAAGGTCTTTAAGTGTGGGAACATTTTCCATACCCAGAACAATTTCAGCTGAGAGTTGGCGCATTCATTTGTTATGGGCTCATCTAAATATTGGTTATCAAGTATAATCTGGTGCTGTTTTAGGGACATGAAGAAGTACTGTTGGCTAGGCAGAGACCAGCTCTGTCAAGTCCTTGCAAGTCTCTTGATACTTCATCTCACTGACTGATTGCCTACTCTGTCCCACTAATGGAATGTTTTTGAGTATACATGAATGATACCTATAGAAATAATTATGTTTATATAGCATTTGAGCACCTTCTTTAGACCATTAATGATCGCCACTGGGCTGAAGACTATTCTTTTATTCTTAGGGCAAAGCAAGACTTGGAAGTCTTATACAACAACACCAGTGAGTGGTTCATTAGAGCTAGTGAACCGGTGGGTAAGCCATGCAAAGTAAAATTTCGCTCATATCAATAATGTTTAAACCTGTGCTGATGGGTTGTCACTTTGCCTAAGGTAGCAAAAATCCTTGCTTCACACCTGTGGTAGGTATTGTTTTGTCAGGAAGATGTAAATCATGGACGTGCCTCTCATGGTCTCATCATGTCAGGGCTGCCCAGATCAGGGCTGCTGTCTATGTGCTAGATGTTGAGGGAATGCCTTGAATTGAACCCAGTGAATTCAATGCATGTAAAGGTTACTGTGGAAATCTCTGAGGGTTAATGTGAAGTTGCCTGTGGTTCTCTCAGTGATAGTGCGCAATATGAATTTGGACAGTCCAAGAAAATGAACTGAATTGCTCAGCTCTGTTTCAGTAATGCATGGATTATGTCCAAGTGTTTACATTTCCCAAATGTAAAAGCTTTCAATAGATAGATAGATAGATAGATAGATAGATAGATAGATAGATAGATAGATAGATAGATAGATAGATAGATAGATAGATAGATAGATAGATAGATAGATGAAGAAGCAAAGTGAACTAATATAACAACCTTTTGATGTGATTACTGAGAAATGGACGGCAAGGTCAACTATTGGAGCAATTACTTGAAAGATGTGAGACTGTGAAAGTGTTATAAACAGTTGAGCAGCACTCTTTGGTGAGCTTTGTTTGGAAATATAGCAAAGTAGCTTGCCCATATACAGACATAGAAATTGAATTACTTGTAATTAATGTTATTAATGTTTACACTTATGTAGCATATGATACTGTTGGAGCAGAACCCTGAACCCCAGCATTTAGACACTTCGAAACTCAGATTACACCAACTTTTTACCTTTGGGAGTTCAGCTCTACCACTGATTGTGCGATAAAGTACACCCTCTCGATGTCAAGCTTAACATTAGTTTAGCAGAGAAGCAAACATAAATATCCAGGACAACTCAATAACTCAGTTCTAGATCAGAAAATGTTAAACAGTTTTATTACAATAAGAAATCAGAAATATTTAAAGTCTCAAATGAAGAGCAAAATCATATGAGAATGGTCAGCATGCTTAGAGTTAAAGGAAATATATCTCGAATCTCTATAATTAATTGAACAGATTCTATGTTTAAAAAGGAAAGTCATCTTGCTCGCCACCAAAACTGGGGTTTTATATACATCTTCGGTACAATTAATAAGCAAAGTCTATGGTCTCACAATGGCAAAATTACAGATAACACATTTCAAGCAAATCAGAACATGATACGTATTAATAAAGTACATAACGGTAACCCACGTTTAAGAAATCCTGTAGCAGCTTCTACACTCTGTCGCTGTCAGGAGACGCACACCACAGTATCAAACATTATTTGAACAATTATTTCTTGCCAAGCCCACATCCACACTGCAGCAGAAAATACCTTAGGTACTTGTTACTTTAGGAGCAAAGTTACGTTACAGTTTCTCTTGTTCTGCGAGGACTATGGGGAGAGAGGACACACAGGTGGCTTGATGGGAGAGGAAATGAGCAGGAGCAATTTGAACAGGGCCAGAACATCAATAATATTAGTACAAAATTGTGTAGTCATGAAAATGTGGCACTACTAATTCACATTAATAAACACACTTCCAAATGACATATTGAATCGTTTCAAGTGCAATGTTATTAATTAAGCATTAGCAGCTAAAGTCTGTCATAAAAAAGATTAGTGTTCAATACTATTGTCACCCTAATTGTACATTTAAACTTCCATTGATCTGGTCGCTAGGCACTCGAAGCAGGCGATAATTACTGTTTGACTTTACTAGCGGTAGCTGCCAGTCCTTTCAGTATTATAAAATGTTTGTGTGGCTCACTGCACTAACCACGGGACTGCATGATGGAAAACCGTAAAATGAAATACATGTAAGCTGTAGTGGAACAATGTCTTAGAGTTCAAAAAATAAACTTCGGTTGTCATGGATACAAATGTGAACTGGACTAGGTTCATAAATGTATGATGAGTCTCCGAAGTTATTTTTAGCATCTAAAAGTAGCTCATGCTGACAAGACAAATATTGTAATCATGTTTATTATGGTTTTCATTGGTTTTGAAATATTTGTAGAATTTAATTGTATTAACTAGAAACCAAAAATATGCGAAAGTCAGCATCACAAAATCAGTTATTCATAGGATTGTAAAATGCAATTACAGATCCAAAGAGGTTTCTTTAAACCTCTCTTTGTTAAGATAGTTACATTTGTAAAACTGTTTTGAGTGCAAGGATATACATAATGGCATCCCTTATTACTAAAGAAGTAAAAAGGATTGGTTTCCTTTGTGAAAGTCGGTTCTCGCATTATGAAAGCTTTAGCATTTGTTGAATTCATTTAGCTCTGTATATGGCATTCGATTATTAAAAATCCCTACACCCCTAAATTCCTGAGAAATCTACATCAGGTAAATGAAGCAACAGCTAGACGTGAACTCATTGTTTGAGCACTCAGATCTTAGGTCCTGTTGACAAGCTGGCAGTAAAAGTCTGCTCCACCTGCAAACCCCTGTTTGTGCCAAGATCGTTATTCCAAATAACTAGGAGTTTGCCACATCTGGTCACTTTGGCAATGTAGTTCAATCAGCTGCCGCCAAACTGGCCCTGGGATGGCCTAGGAGATCCTCGGCTACTGCGGCAATGGCTGAGCTTCACTGGCTCCCTATGAAACAGCGAGTTGCTTTTAAATCTCCCTGCCTTGTTTTTAAGGCTCTGCACGGAGTTGGCCCCGCCCCTCTGCAATCTCTGTTCGAATGGTACATTCCAACCAGAGCCCTTAGATCCACAACAGCCTGTCTGGTTAAAGTTCCAAGATTTAAAAAAGTCAGGACAGGAGGAAGATCATTCAGGGTTACTGCATCAAAACTCTGGAACAACCTGCCTCTGGATGCCCGCCAAATTACAGAACTTCTCCCTTTTAGGAAACGGATTAAAACCTGGCTGTATCCAAAATTCTAAACGCCAATTACTCATTTGTTCATCTCCTACTGCATTTGTCTTAAAGAGTTGTTCTCAGCGCCAGGATACCTGCAAGGTGACAGTCTGCGCTTTATAAATGTTTTAAATAAAATAAATAATAATAAATGCCAGATAATTTCAGCAAGTCAAAGTTGCTGAAATTTACTGGGGTTAAATTTCCAGTAATTCTTATGATAGTCAGGCTGCAGTGCAGTAGGCAACACACGTATCACTTTGTGCCCTATTTCTGAGTTTAAAATCAAAACAGAAGGCTAGGAAAATAACTTGCAACAGGGTATTGGTATTTACTGGATCTGGTAATACCTCATTGGTCTCCACTCGACTTGTGATGGGGACCATAATGTTTTCAATACAGCACCACAAAGTGATAACTGGCTACTAGAAAGAAACTTACTTTAAAATGCGATAAATATTAATACTAAGCAGATGTGTCAAGATATAGGCATTATTTGCAGCTGACTGATTGTAGCAACAAAGAATACTTTGTCTGAACCATGATAAGGTATGGGAATTTGGCTCATTCACGAACCAGTATCTAGTCTAGGGTTGTACATAGTATATGGTTGTATTTCCAAAGGCACAAAACCAGAGTGGTTTGTGCATTCTGGAGTCTCTGTGATGGACTGTCTGGCAAAGCTTCGCACTTTGAACTATAGACTTTCTCTATGCTGTCTGGCTATGTCAGGTCTGTCAGCCAAATCTCTACTTTTGCCTTATGTCTGTTTTTCCAAATTTGTAATATAGCATTTTTGCTGATGACCAGCACATAAAAAACACACTTGCATTGGTGCAAACACAGAGCTATTAAAGCATCTTTCTTGAAGTACTGCTTAAGAAAAATATATATTCATTTCCTTGACTTGTATGACTCAACCACACAAAAACAATTTACAAATACTTTCATTGACACAATAAAATATCACACACATTTGACACTGGGGTAAATTCAATTCCCATTAGGATCAGTGGCAACTCGTTGTTAATGATAGTACCTGTGTGTTTGGGGATTCTTTTTGAGGGGGTTGAGCACTGTAATGGTTGTGCAGAAAATCTGATTTGCATTTTTCTGGCCCTATTTAGGTTGTTTTTGTTTAACTCAATACATGTTACCACACTACACAGAAGTAAGGTGCCTATGCATCCCCTTTTAACATGGCTGACATGCTTACCCCTGATTAATATATTTAACTTTCGTATAAGTCACTAGCATATGGTGTAGACAATGCACCCAGGTTTGAAAATTAAATATCACCTGTGGACTGCAGCATCTTTGGTGCCATCCACTGGGTTGGCCTGTAAATGTGGCTTCAGGACTACCATGACTAGCCTGATTGCAGAAGGCATGTCAGAAAACCCTTTGGACATGCCTGCTGCAGTCATGTCAAAAGGGCTTGCCCCATGTGAAAGGAACATTGCTGGAGTTGCGTCACACTACCGACACAACTCCAGCAATGCATCGTTTTGAGCTGACAGATACATCAGTAATACTGACATATGTCATTCCTTGCGACATGATGCGTCAATTACCTGTAACTGTAGGATACAGTAATCTATTAAGCTACCTTACGTTTCTATGATACCATAGGGGCCAATGCCATAGAATAACTTCAATATGATGTCACTTACCTCTTTGATAATTGATGTAACCTGCGATTATGGATCTAAAGGTATGTTATCCAATTATGATACCACAAACCAACATCCACTGACTAGAGAATTCCATGTAGAATTCCACTTAATAAATTTGTGTTCACACTTGAGTGGAGTTTAACTCATAATAGGTGGATATTTATGAAGAAATAAATGGCGGAAAAGAAAATTCTGGACACCTCAAATATCTGCCCACATAGCCACCTATTGAATCTGAGCTAATATATTCCCATGATGTAGTCTACGTGTCACGTTCCATTCATGAATACAACAATATACACATATATGTTGTCTCACTATACTGCATGGAATCAATGCTGGTTTCTAAATGCCTTATCATCATCTTTACAGAGTGTAAGAAAAGTGATGTTTAAGAAGCTTCAAACTATCAAACCATTCGTGTTACATACATACCAGTGTTTACAAGTAACACAAATTTGATGTAAGGGTGAGGAAAAAGGTCATATGATGACTGTGTGTCACGTTAGCACAGAGTGCAGGTGTGCCCGGTGGAGCATCCAATGGAAAGGTAACATTCCAAAATATTATAATTGTGAAATATTCCTTTTATATATGAGCAGGCCTTTCGACCAGTCCTGGGGTGCCTGCCACCTGCCACCGGGTGCTGTGGTGCTCAGAATGGTGAGGAAAGCTCATGCATTGGGTTAGATTTGCACCCCACTGAGTTTACCTGGCAGTGCTGATCCCCATCTACAAGTATGAAGGCGGCTCAGCGTGTAAAATAGTGTTGCTGCTGAGTAGGTGGAAAGAAGGCAAAGGAGGACAACTTCAAATTAGACGTGCAAAAGCTTCACATACTATTAGTCAAAACACAGAGCACGTCAGTGCATGTGGTGGGTGCAGTGTTTCCCTTTTGGCATCAAAGGAACACAACGTTTCACCTATTTATAGACCAGGAGTATGCTGCCCTGGCGTTTGAGGAGTAGAAGGACGTGCAGGCATCTGTGGGATGTCAGCTGCACCTGCACAGCGATGTGCAAATTGGCAGAAAATTTGACAGAGTGCAATCAGAAAGTATAACGTAATTAAATTGAATCCTCGAGACACACATAAATTGGGTAAAAAAGAAGCGAGCTTTAGCCTTTCTTGCCTAATTTGCATATTCATGTATGCTAATGAGGTAAGCATTCTGTCATTGATGACTTAGAGACTGCTTTGTTTCGTCAATGTGCCATCTCTATTAGGGCATCTTAGGAACCGTGCTATAGAAGTAATAAGAAACAAATGTGACTTTGGGGCTTTTCATTTGGTAGATCCGAGATTATCTTTGTTATTCACATTCTCCATGTTAAAATCTGTAAAGCTTAAGTATGGGGGGGGAGGGGGTGTAAGAAATTGGGTTACTGGTTGAGGAGGGGGTGGGAACCAGGATCCACAATCAATGTCAGGGTGAAATCACAAGCAAGCCCTAAATGAACCAGTGCTCAACCTTTTGGTAGCTTGGAACAAAGCAGTTAGGCTTAACTCAGAGGCAATGTGTAAAGTATTTGTGCAGCACTTCAAACAGTAACACAGTGAAAACACATAACAAAAGAATTCCACACCAGTTTAGGAAAGTAGAGTAATTTTGAATAAATAAAACAATACCAAATTGATAAAATCCAGTCAGTAAAACCAGAGATATGCAGGTTTTAAGATTTCAGTGAAAATAGCCCCAAACAGTACAAAGGGCCAACTGGTCGTGCCAGACTGGGCAAAGTCACAAGTTTAGGCTGACCGCGATGAAGCAAAGGCCATCTACAGGTACCCACTTTGGCCTGCTGAACAGAATAACTTAGATACTGGTTGTGGAGCGTTGCGAGATCCCATGCCGAGGATGCGTCACACACCAGAGGAGATGTGTCAGAAATCTGCATGGTCGTTATTGCTGCCATCAATGAGAGATTTGTGGTGCAAGGGCCTGCACCAGGAAAGCTTGGCACAGGTGGCGGTTCCAATGAAGGTTGATGCTGAGTCCTTTGCATCAGGAGAGCCTTCGCTGCAGGGAATGAATAAAAGGTTTATTTTGCCCGGCCGAAATGGCAGTTAAAAAAACTACTTACACAGGCTGCAATAGCAGACATGAACATTGTTTAAAGGGCTACTTTAGTGGGTGGTACAATCAGTGATGCAGGCCCTCCAGTTTTTATTGGTGTACAGGGAACATGATTAGGCTGAAATGATGTCAAGAATATATCCCCGGCACCAGTCACTGAATTCAAGTTATTTTTGTCACGCTTCTGGTTTTACCCAACTAATAGGAGCTAGGTGAATGAATACATTAGTGTGGCTCTCAGTGGGCTATTCAATTCAGAACCAGGATACAAAGTTATTTATGTGTACACACAGGTGTGAATAGGTTGTTGATGTTTTTCACAAGTGTAAGTTATTATTTTTGTTAAATGTTTTGTGAGTTATTAATGTGATTGTCAAAATGTGCTGGTATTGTTTTTCATCTATTTTGGACAACTGTCTATGAGTTTTTGATGCAAAAATGATTTAGGAATATTCCAGAATCTGAAAAAATAAATGATGCTTGCATTAATTAATTTGCACACCCACGAAACAAGTGAATGTATTAACCCGTTTCGTGTGTCGAACGTTCAGCGCCAGTGCTGAACGTTCTAAGAAACGGGTGGGGCCGCGTCGGCCGTTGGACGTGCGCAGCACTACGGAGGTAGTGCTCAGAACGTCCAACGGCCGACGGCAGCACTAAAGGGGTTAAAGGATCATCAGCATTGGCAATTCAATTGTTGGTATATTGTATTCACCCAACCCCTGTTCTCTTTGTTAGCATGCTCTCTAGAAGCGTTTACATTACAGGGCCTGGGTATATGCATTACCACTTTATTAGGGACTTACAAGTAAATTAAATATCCCAATTTGAGATAAGCATTGTTACCAAGTTTTAAGTAGGGTCTACATGCACGTTAGTATAAGTTAGCAGTTGTAATGTGTGCAGAGTCCTAAGATGAGCTAAAATGAGGTTAGCAACAATGGAGGAGGAAGGCAAAATGTTTTGGGGAAGAAAACCCTAAGGCTAACAGGCCTAACAGGGGTGGTATGTAATACAACTCCATGCTAGGCAACATCCCCTACTTCCCTCATCCACATTTCCCATTCTACTTTCTCCACACTATTCTAAAGTGGCCACCTCTCAGACATTTGCCATCTGATCACAGAAGGGAGGAATGTCTGCATTAAACACCAGGAAAATGTGAATACTGTGTAAAATTTCACCAGGTACTTCCAAGTCCACAGAAGTATTCCCCATTCAGTGGGGGTTAACTCATAATAGGTAATATATGTTCAGAAATAAGAGGATGTGGATAAACGGTTGGAGCATCTGGCTTTGAAGCCAGGGAACCAGGTTCGAGTCTGGCGGGAGGCTCAAGCATCCTGTGATTCTGGGCAATTCACTTAGTCTCCCTGTGTCTAAAAATGAATGTGTCCGTCTGTAATGCAACTGGTGCTCATGTAAAGCTCTCTGATACCTTTGGGTGAAGTTCACGCTATATAAAACTACAACAACAATAAAAACATACAGAATGAAAATTCTGACCCCCTAGAATTTATATATACTTATATCCACGTAAGTTGTAATGGAGGTCAATTCTTCTCTGTGGTGCCCTAGAAGCAAAGCATACTCTTAAATGATCAGAAATGGTCCTCTTTATCAAATCAAGATCAACATTATCTTCAGAGGAGTAAAAAGAACAAAATTGGTATATAGTGGTATGGTCTGCTGTGTGCATAGACTAAATCGGATCATTGGCTCAGACTAGGATATCTTTAAGACTAATGTGGCACATTTTATATTTAAATTAACATTAAGGTATGAATGAGTAAAATAAGTTAAATATGATAATTTCAATGTATGGCCTATGAAGTCACATTATTTGTACATGGAGATATCATAGGCCACAACCCCCCCCCCCCCCCGCCACCTGTGGATGCCTCACTATACACCATGCCAGGCTGCCATACACAGACGGTCCCCACTAAATGGAGCAATGTACAACATAGTGTATCCTGGTTCAATTTCCCACGTGTTTGCAGTTTCTGTAATTTCTGGCACATAACAACCCCTATCACATAAGGATAACCACGAGAGTGCACACTACATCCCAGCATAACACACGTGCCCCCTTACATGAACGCTGACACTGCCTCGCCATTTGTTTCACAGTAACACCACTAAATTGGGACTATTAGGGAGACCTTATGAAACGATGTTATCCAACCTCATGTAAGGATGTAAAATGAATGTGATACATCTTCTTGTATTACTGTCACTGATATAGATGTGATGCATTTAATCAAAGAAAATGCCAATAAATATAATTGTTTAAAAAATGGAGATATCATAGGCCTCAAAATATATCTGATGCATTCGACCACAGTTGATATCAGTAGAAACTTTATGAACGATTTTTAGATGTTTACATGGCTTCGAAAATTATACCAGGAAACTGGCAAAAACAAATATCAGTCAGGGCTTTGCAAATTTGTATCTGCAAGAGTAGGCATCTTTTGGTCCTAAAGATTACCCTGTTTTTGGTTAAAGAGCAAGTCTATTTGGAGAAAATTCTAGCAATTGAACTGGTCACCTTTCCTTCATGGGCCTTGACTCACCAAAAGGCCAGGGGTAGCAGAAGTGACATCACATACCTTAGACCTTTATGTCATCACAGGAAGTGCCATCATATGACCGCCTGACCATGATTTTTTTCAAGAAGGCAAGCCACACGACCCACCATCACACTCACACTCTCTTACACTCCCTTGCATTCATTCATATTCATTCTCTCACTCACTTGCATTTCCTCTTTATCTCACTCATACTTCCTGACACTCAGTCCCATGTTCACTATTGCTTTGCACTGTGTTTGTGTCGGTTTTGTGACACAGACTCTATGCAATGTATTAGGGTGAGATTTACTAGCTAACCCATATTCTGATTTGTGTTGGATAGTATTCCAAAATGGGTTTTGAATGCATAAAATTCTTTCTGCAAACATTTGTAGACGTGGAATTTGTTCCAAAAAGTTATGATTTCTCGAGGCAGGCATAATGAGGAGAAATGTTTTCATTGCTCCACGCTGTTCCAACTTTTGAAGCTTTTCCAGTACAAAACATATGCTCAGATAAAACACACTCTCTTGAACTATTGTGCAATGGTGTGTGCTTGGAGTGTGGCTGCCAAAGGTCACCAGTGCACAGGAGAGAACAAATACACCAGACATTACTAGAGGTGCATTTTCTTTTCTCTCCCTTTGATGCAAGGAAATGGAGCAACTTTGGAGCAGCATTGCCTTCCATCAAAGAATGGAAAATCTGTGCCTCAATTTCACACAGTCTCACTCACTACCTGCCACTGACTCTCACTCACTTTCACTCTTACACACATGCTTACACATAATAGACACATGCTCCCCATAAACACTTTCTCTCTCAGATAAACACACTCTCTCACCAGCAAGCACTCACACAATATACATATAAAACTATTAGTTCTTACCAGAGCTGCCACCAAAGGTCCCATTCCAGCTATGTGTTGCTCCATTTTTTATGGAATTCTGTTCACTATTAGTATATTTTAAAAAGGGCAGAGAATAATGAATGCAGAGCTGCCCCTGTGTTCTTGGAACTGATGTTGCCACCTCTGAGGCCAGTGTTCATAAAGCCAATGCCAGGGGTCACAAGGGGTGTGCCAGGGATCGCAGCTGACAAACCCAACAATTTGTAATTTGCGACCGCAAAAATGCGTTTTTTTTTTTAGTAATCCTTTACTGATTCCTAAAATGGGATTGTGACACCTTACAGATTCAGTATTAGGAAGGGGCATGTTGCAGTGCTACCTTTAAATACTGAATTGGTGTTTGATGTATCAATGTTTTGTGACAGTAATTTTATTCCAAAACAATGAAAAATGTTTGATTCCTGAATTGAGGTGGTAAACCATTCACATAAGAGATGGGGTCCTTTTGGGACACTTTCCAATTTCTTAATGTACAAAAAACGATTGTTGAAGTGAACTGGGACCATTTCCAATTCTCTGACATGTTTTAAAGAAGTAAACTTTTTTTTAAGTAGAACACTGTTTCCTTTAAGGAAAATTGAATGCAATTTTTTTTTTAAACGTCTATTTTTTTTTAAAGGCCAACACAGGTGAAGGGATAGATTTTCAAATATTTTGTGCTGGGCTAGTGTCATAAGGTGACGCTAACCAGCGCAAAATGTTTTTGGGGAATTTACTTTACAGCACAAAACTTGTGTTGCACTGCAAAGTACCCACAAATTATTGCAAAGTAGTGCCAAGTGCTGCTTTGCATTACTTAGTGCCAAGGGGCTTTACATGGGTCGCACATTGACGTTCCCATGCAACCACCCATGTCTTTTGACTCAAGCCCCTATTTACAAAGAATAGTAGACAGGGTTTAGCGGCAAAAGTTAGCGCCACTTAAAAGGAGGCGTTAACAGGAGAAATGTTTTTTATTTCTCCTTTCTTTTACGACTTTGCATACGTGCTGCACTGTGCAGTATGCATACCCTTCCTGTACACAACCTATGCTAGACGCAAGTATCCTAGCGCTATGGTGCTAAAGTGTTGTGTGGCGCTCAGCAGCTGAAATCAGTGCCGGCGGTAGGGAGAGGGGAGGAGACAGCCATATCACTGAAGAGATGGCCATCTCCTGCTCCCTCCCTGTCACGCAATACAGAGCAGTCTCTTTGGGTGCTGCCTTGCGTGACATTTTTGAAAATTTGCCCCATAGTCGTCTGCTGATCTTAGTTGGCTACCATCCCAATGATAGCTGGTAGCTAAAAAGGCGGCAAACAGTCACTCTCTGATTAATGATAAGTCAATCCTTAGCCACCGTTCACATGCCTGGATGATACTTCAATCATATAACAAGCCCAAACCTGTGCCCTATCTAGGGCTTGCCTTTCCATTATACATCAAATTAAAATATCTTAGTATAAGGATGGGCAGCTTTCCAACAAACGCCGAACGACCGGACTGGAGGACACCAGGCACCAAGGAGTGTGACCTATGTGGTGCCGGAAAACAAGACTTTATGCACCTGATTTGCATCTGTCCGGCTTTGGATCTGGAACGTCGGAGCTGGTTAAAGGCCAAGTTCAATTAGCACGGAATACGTACTTGCCGTTCTGCAATAATATATGTCCTGCGTACAGCGGACCCACAATTGATCTGTAGAACAGTCAAATTTATTAAGAAGTTTGAGCACAAAAGAACATTTAATGCACAGAGCCAAGAAATAACCTCAAACTATACATGAACTCTTGCGGATGCATACAAATCATGACCATGTGATCTGTAATAGCACTGATATTGATTTTAATCTCCAATTAAGCACGTAAACTGATCAATTTTAAATGACGTATTTTAATTTTGTAATGGTTTTTATTAACTACACAATAAAACGACTATTTCACAATATTTCACAATGATAGCCACTAAATGGAGTGAGTCTCAGTTTAAAACCCACTCCAATTCTGAATTGTATTAACTTATCTATTAGTACATAAGTCGATTTGTAAAACCCTATACTGGTTTCAAAAATACTAGTACTTCAGGCCCTTAAGATGGCTGATTCTTCAGTTAAATGAATATTTGTTCTCTTTATTGTTTGTATCATTGGTGCCCTCTAACATATGGAATTGTCTTGTAACTTTAAGACTGTGGATGGTTCAACATGGAAGATTTTCTTATAATATTACTGAAAGAAGGGCCAATGTATAACCTATGAGGCATGATGAGGAAGTGTTCAGTTGAAGAGGTAACAACTAAAGAAGGAAATTGGTGGATTGATACCTCTTTAACAACAATTTCTCATATCTGTGTTCACGTAGCAACAATTCTGTTGCATTGTGTGAACTAAAGTTTGCATTATAGCAGTAAACCTCAGGTCAGTTATGACTAGGTTACTAATCCCCAACTCAGGTTAAAGACCTTCTAGTGCGAAATGTGTCCTATCACAGACAGGCATGAGAAAAACATTCAAACTAATTGAATTAATGAAAAGCATAACAAAGTGCCTGAGTGGGCAGGTAAGTAACCATCATTGCTGTAACACATGCAGTGCTACCTGTAACCAGGGTCCTAAGGGACTGTGTGCACCCCATTGTGGCTGTCTTTTTCTACCAAACCAGGGGAGAGAGAGACCATTGTTCTTGCTTTCATTGGGGCCAAGCACACTTTTGCTATACTACTCATAGACCATTCAACTTCTTCAAGTCAGAGCATCAATGCTACTTTCTAAGCCTTTTAACCACTAGCCGTGTGTTCAATACCATATCAATGGTTGGGGCAGAAAGGAGTGACTGACCTGCTGAATCAATTCACTACTTTGAGCTGAATTTGAAATCTAGCTTAACTTGGACTATTTTGGGATCATATTTACTCTTGATTATTTTCTATACTTTTACAACATTCCTTTAAACATAGTTTCTACAAATTGCAAATGCATTTATGAGTATGTAATGTAGTACTACAGAAGAACTAGGAAAAGTCCACCTCCCTGCTAGTAAAAGCACAAAGAAGGTTCCGTCCTGTCTTCTTGTACTAATTGCATATGAATAGTACATGAGCAATCTCATATTATTTTTATTTTATATTTCTTGGGGCAATTCAAAAAGACATTTAAGAGCATGTGAACAAGTCCTCATGATGTACTTTTTCACAAACTCACAAATTCCTTTTGTGAATTGGCTCCCTTTTCCCTAGTGTCTGAATAGACTAGTTTTCACTAAACTTCATGTCTTTGTTAAACTTTGCCTAGAAAGTTATGCTCTTCATCTTTCAACAGTTTTGTTCTTTAACTAGCTGTGGCACTGATACTACATGAATGCTGTCAGAAGAAAGCATTGCTACTTCAGAGGCTACCAATCGCCAGCAAAGGCTTTCATACATGAACCACATTAACTGTGTGGAACAGATGTTTGGGCCATTTTGGAGCTCAATCTCAGTTCAGAACAACAGTATGATCTTTTGGTCAACATTCTGATTACTTACAGTGATATAAATGCAGTTTCCTATGTGATTTGCACATGTCTAGGTAACCCATAAATATACAGGGTACACAACAAAGTATATTTAAAGATCTTCTAAGGAGAGTACCTTCTAATTTTAAAAGTTGCTGTTAGGTAAGGCTATAATGTATGAAGTTAATGACATTATCTATAAGAAAACCAACTTCAGCAGTTATTCTCTTATATTTTGTTGACCACTTCAAGAGCTCTTCATGCAAGGGAACACTTGATACCCTAACAAATACTTGATACCCTAACAAAGGTACACAGTTTATAGTCAATTCAGTATTTAATTGGAATTGACTAAGCTAAAAGCAAGATACTCTGAATAGAAAGCCATGGATTCAACCCTGACCTTTTTCAAAATATACTTTCCAGGTTTATAAACGTCATAAAGTTTTAAATGGTTTCCTATCAGCAACAGAGTTCTAAATGACATCAAAGACAATTGCTGCTTTGCTCTCACGGCCTCGGTGGTCTCTTATAACAACTCAGTGAAAAACATCTCTGTTTGTATTACCTACCTGTTATACCGGACAGCCTTGGGGTGGTCTTTCTCAAACTTTTTGCCTGAGTCCTCTATTTATTTGGATCTTGTTTTTGCTTACTTTTAAGACTCTGGGCACTTTGCCATTGCTCACCAGTGCTAAAGTGCTTATGCTCACTCCCTAAACATGTTAAGATTGGTTCATCCCAATTGTCCCTAGTAAAATGCACTACATATGACGAGGGCCTATAAATTAAAGGCTACTAGAGGGCCTACAGCCCTGATTGTGCCACCCACATAAGTACCCCTTTCATCATGTCTCAGACCTGCGACTGCAGAGCTTGTCTGTGCCATTTCACACTGCCATGTCAACCTGGAAAGTTAAACCCTCTTGCCAGGCCTAAGCATTCTCTTTTAATACACATACATCACCCTTAAGGAGGGCCCTACACAACCTAGAGGGCAGGGTGCAATGTACTTATAAGGCAGGACATGTACTTTTAAGTTTAACATGTCCTGGTAGTAAAAGAATGTCCAATTTATTTTTCACTACTGCAAGTCCTATCTCTCTCATAGGTTAGAATGTAATAGGGTAATCCTATTACATTCTATAAGTGCAATTTCCAATTGGGACAATATAGATAGTTTGTGTTTGGTGTTCCTGGACTTACAATTTAAAATCACATTGTTGGATTTGGCCCTTTTTTCAGGGTTTTCCCCAAACCTTTGGCTTCTTCCTCCTAATTTTTCCTGACCTGTTGTTGTTAGTTTTAGGACTCTGGGCACTTTACCACTGCTAATCATTGCTAAAGTGCATATGCTTTCTGTGAAAATTGTGAACATGATTGGTTATCCTTCATTGGCTTATTTGACTTACTGGTCAGTCCCTAGTGCACTAAGTGTGCTAGGGCTGGTAAATCAAATGCTACTGGTGGATTTAGGCCCAGATCTCTGTACTGGGGTGAATGTATGACATTGTTCTGCATTCTGTCCATCACCTGTTGTTTTTGCTTTTGTCACCCCGAGTGGGACGGGTATGCTCAGACGTGAGTCCCTTGCTCTCCATGCCACTGGAATCAGGCTATCCAGGCTGATGAGGGCTGAAAGCCCGAAACCGGTCCTTGGATGCTTGATTCCAGTCCAGGGAGGACCTAGCTTGGCAGTTCGGGCTGGACTGTTCCCATGGGGCACAGGGTCAAGACTGATTTGAATATGGCTGGGTTCAAACTGGAAAGGCATGGTGAGGAAACAAACGATGGATTTAGGACCAGATCTCTGTACTGGGGTGAATGTATGACATTGTTCTGCATTCTGTCCATCACCTGTTGTTTTTGCTTTTGTCACCCCGAGTGGGACGGGTATACTCAGACGTGAGTCCCGTGCTCTCCATGCCACTAGAATCAAGCTACCTAGGCTGATGAGGGCTGAAAGCCCGAAACCGGTCCTTGGATGCTTGTTTCCAGTCCAGGGAGGACCTGGCTTGGCAGTTCGGGCTGGACTGTTCCCATGGGGCATAGGGTCAAGACTGATTTGCATATGGCTGGGTTCAAACTGGAAAGGCATGGTGAGCAAAACAACGATGGATTTAGGCCCAGATCTCTGTACTGGGGTGAATGTATGACATTGTTCTGCATTCTGTCCATCACCTGTTGTTTTTGCTTTTGTCACCCAGAGTGGGACGGGTATGCTCAGACGTGAGTCCAGTGCTCTCCATGCCACTGGAATGAAGCTATCCAGGCTGCTGAGGGTTGAAAGCCTGAAACCGGTCCTTGGATGCTTGTTTCCAGTCCAGGGAGGACCTGGCTTGGCAGTTCGGGCTGGACTGTTCCCATGGGGCACAGGGTCAAGACTGATTTGCATATGGCTGGGTTCAAATTGGAACGACATGGTGAGCAAAAAAACAATGGATTTAAGCCCAGATATCTGTACTGGGGTGAATGTATGACATTGTTCTGCATTCTGTCCATCACCTGTTGTTTTTGCTTTTGTCACCCCGAGTGGGACGGGTATACTCAGACGTGAGTCCCGTGCTCTCCATGCCACTAGAATCAAGCTACCTAGGCTGATGAGGGCTGAAAGCCCGAAACCGGTCCTTGGATGCTTGTTTCCAGTCCAGGGAGGACCTGGCTTGGCAGTTCGGGCTGGACTGTTCCCATGGGGCACAGGGTCAAGACTGATTTGCATATGGCTGGGTTCAAACTGGAAAGGCATGGTGAGCAAAAGTACGATGGATTTAGGCCCAGATCTCTGTACTGGGGTGAATGTATGACATTGTTCTGCATTCTGTCCATCACCTGTTGTTTTTGCTTTTGTCACCCAGAGTGGGACGGGTATGCTCAGACGTGAGTCCAGTGCTCTCCATGCCACTGGAATGAAGCTATCCAGGCTGATGAGGGTTGAAAGCCTGAAACCGGTCCTTAGATGCTTGTTTCCAGTCCAGGGAGGACCTGGCTTGGCAGTTCGGGCTGGACTGTTCCCATGGGGCACAGGGTCAAGACTGATTTGCATATGGCTGGGTTCAAATTGGAACGGCGTGGTGAGCAAAAAAACAGTGGATTTAGGCCCAGATCTCTGTACTGGGGTGAATGTATGACATTGTTCCGCATTCTGTCCATCACCTGTTGTTTTTGCTTTTGTCACCCCGAGTGGGACGGGTATGCTCAGACGTGAGTTCCGTGCTCTCCTTGCCACTGGAATCAAGCTATCCAGGCTGATGAGGGCTGAAAGCCCGAAACCGGTCCTTGGATGCTTGTTTCCAGTCCAGGGAGGACCTGGCTTGGCAGTTCGGGCTGGACTGTTCCCATGGGGCACAGGGTCAAGACTGATTTGCATATGGCTGGGTTCAAACTGGAAAGGCATAGTGAGCAAAAAAACGATGGATTTAGGCCCAGATCTCTGTACTGGGGTGAATGTATGACATTGTTCTGCATTCTGTCCATCACCTGTTGTTTTTGCTTTTGTCACTCCGAGTGGGACGGGTATGCTCAGACGTGAGTCCCGTGCTCTCCATGCCACTGGAATCAAGCTATCCAGGCTGATGAGGGCTGAAAGCCCGAAACCAGTCCTTGGATGCTTGTTTCTAGTCCAGGGAGGACCTGGCTTGGCAGTTCGGGCTGGACTGTTCCCATGGGGCACATGGTCAAGACTGATTTGCATATGGCTGGGTTCAAATTGGAAAGGCATGGTGAGCAAAAAAACGATGGACTTAGGCCCAGATCTCTGTACTGGGGTGAATGTATGACATTGTTCTGCATTCTGTCCATCACCTGTTGTTTTTGCTTTTGTCACCCCGAGTGGGACGGGTATGCTCAGACGTGAGTCCCGTGCTCTCCATGCCACTGGAATCAAGCTATCCAGGCTGATGAGGGCTGAAAGCCGAACCCGGTCCTTGGATGCTTGTTTCCAGTCCAGGGAGGACCTGGCTTGGCAGTTCGGGCTGGACTGTTCCCATGGAGCACAGGGTCAAGACTAATTTGCATATGGCTGGGTTCAAACTGGAAAGGCATGCTGAGCAAAAAAACGATGGATTTAGGCCCAGATCTCTGTACTGGGGTGAATGTATGACATTGTTCTGCATTCTGTCCATCACCTGTTGTTTTTGCTTCTGTCACCCCGAGTGGGACGGGTATGATCAGACGTGAGTCCCGTGCTCTCCATGCCACTGGAATCAAGCTATCCAGGCTGATGAGGGCTGAAAGTCCGAAACCGGTCCTTGGATGCTTGTTTCCAGTCCAGGGAGGACCTGGCTTGGCAGTTCGGGCTGGACTGTTCCCATGGGGCACAGGGTCAAGACTGATTTGCATATGGCTGGGTTCAAACTGGAAAGGCATGGTGAGCAAAACAACAATGGATTTAGGCCCAGATCTCTGTACTGGAGTGAATGTATGACATTGTTCTGCATTCTGTCCATCACCTGTTGTTTTTGCTTTTGTCACCCCGAGTGGGACGGGTATGCTCAGACGTGAGACCCGTGTTCTCCAT
The DNA here is from genome assembly GCF_964261635.1 of Lissotriton helveticus. NCBI lineage: Eukaryota > Metazoa > Chordata > Amphibia > Caudata > Salamandridae > Lissotriton > Lissotriton helveticus. Next base: position 993,998,435 of record NC_136059.1, on the reverse strand, counting down.
GCCACTGGAATCAAGCTATCCAGGCTGATGAGGGCTGAAAGCCCGAAACCGGTCCTTGGATCCTTGTTTCCAGTCCAGGGAGGACCTGGCTTGGCAGTTCGGGCTGGACCGTTCCCATGGGGCACAGGGTCAAGACTGATTTGCATATGGCTGGGTTCAAACTGGAAAGGCATGGTGAGCAAAAGCACGATGGATTTAGGCCCAGATCTCTGTACTGGGGTGAATGTATGACATGGTATGCACCTGTTACAACGCATTCGTTACTCCGCACTACCATTACAACGTGACTTTTATAACGCATACCATTACAACGCATTGCGCTGGGGGGCGCTATAGGATAGGGAATGGTATAATTTACTATCCAACACCTTCCCTAGGGTCCACGGGGACTGGAGTTAGAATAGTAAATTATACTTACCACTATCCAGCACCCCAAAGCGCTATGCGTTGTAATGGTATGCGTTGTAATGGTCGCGTTGTAATGGTAGGTAGTTGTAACGGTATGCGGAGTAACGTCATACATCCGTATGACATTGTTCTGCATTCTGTCCATCACCTGTTGTTTTTACTGGTGGGCCTGCAGCACTGATTGTGCCACCATGAGTAGCTCTGAAAAGGTAACTCAGACCTGCCACTGCAGTGCCATGTCGACTTGGCAAGTGCACCCAGTTGCCAAGCCCTAACATTCCCTTTTCTTACATGTTATTCACTCCTAAGGTAGGCCCAAGGGTGCAGTGTATGTGAAAGGTAGGACATGCCCTGATGTGTGTGGCGTGTCCTGATAGTGAATTACTGCCAATTTAGTTGTTCACTATTGCAAGGCTACTTGTTCCCATAGGACGGAATGGGGAGTTTGTTTATATTATCTTATAAACATAACTACCCCTGGGAACAAGGTAGGAAAATAAAGTTCAGTATGCCTAAACTCAGAATGTTAAAATGCATCTTTTAGTGAGGGTGATTTTTACATTCTGTGTTTGAAAATACCACTTTTAGAAAGTAGATATGTTCTTGTTTAACTATTCCTCTGCCTGTTTATGTGGTAACTGTCTGGTTTTGAAGTGACAGAACTGGGGAGGTGCATTCTCTCAGACAGCCACGGGGGTTGATATGTGTCGTGCCTTTCCTGAATGAGTCAGGGCTGTGCTGAATAGACCTGGGCTTCATTCAGAGTAGGGGGAAGAGTTCTCACTAGCATCTGAATAGGCCTAGTCTGCATTTAGAGTAGTGGAAGGAGATTTCCCTTGCTCCTGAATAGGGCCTGTCTGCCTTACACAATGCTGTCTCCACCTCCTGCTGGGAAGCGCACCAGAGAGGACAGGGACTGATTTGGACTAGGCTCCGAGACCCTTGCACATAGAGAACAAAGACTTCTTGGGTATAAGTATTAGACCCTAAACCCCTGAAATTTAGCCTACTTCTGGAATCAAGAGGAACCTTTGTCAAGGAGAAGAGCTGGAGAAACTGAGGAGCAGTACTGCCCTCACTGTGTCTCTGGGGTTGGCCTGCAGTTGCTGTTTTCTGCCAAGGAAAGGAGAAGGAAGTTGCTCTGTGCTGTGTCCCCTGCTTGAGGAATGTCTCCAAGGGCTTGAGTAGAGCTTGCCTCCTGTTTTGAAGTGTCAGGAACACAAAGACTTCACCCCCGGCTCCACCTGAACTTCCTTGCTGGGAGTTCTGACCTGCCAGGAGTACCAGTGACTATGTGGGGCCACTGGAGGTTGTTTCTGCTGCTGGGAGCCGGAAAGCAACACAACAACAAGAAAATCGAGGCATCGCTCTTCTTGCGATCATTTTTCTGCCGCAACGCTGTGGTGCCAGAAGAATTTTCCTGCACCGCCGCTACTGAAACCGATGCAGTGCCTGTCGCCACTGCAAGAATCGATGCATCAAGGGATCACAACTGAAGAAATTGACCCAGCGCCGGTCTACGCCACCGCATTGTTTGCCGCCGCATCCCGGATTTCCACGCATCGTCCCTGTTTGGCAAGTTTTCCATCACGCATCACCCGTGGATCAGAGGCATTTTGGAATCAACGCATTGCTTCCCCCTACAGACCAGACCTGATGCACCACTCCCCTGTGTACTGTGAGTGTTGGAACAAATACTTTACACATTGCCTTTGGGATAAGCCTGTCTGCTTGGCCCAAGCTACCAAGGTGGTGAGCAGGGGTTATCTAAAGTGTATATTCCCCTTACCCTAACTAGAAGCAAGGGTCCCTATTTGGACAAAGGTACCTACCTCTGCTAACTAGAGACCCACCATTTCTAACACACATCTTTTGATGAAGTTGGATTTTAAGTTGCAAGTCTAAAAATGCCACTTTTAGAATATCTGCTTTTTCCTGAAACCATTCTGTGCCTTCTGTCTGTATCCAATAGACGACTGGGGTGGGTGACAGCTGGGCTTTTTGAATTCCCACTAGACAGCCACACAAAGGGAGCTTAGGCGTTCTCAATTGTCCATTCACTTCCTGATGCCCATCATCAGGTTGAAATGCCTTCCTGGGCTGGATGGGAGGGAGAAGCTGACACTTGCACCTGAACGGGCTCTGCCTGTCGCCATACAAAGAGCTGAATACCCCGCTGTCATGAGTGTAGGACCAGGCCAGGAAGGGCCGGGATCGTGAGCACTTCAAAGCATGTGTTTGAATCTCCGCCACTTCAAAGGCACACCTGTGTCTAAGTACTGGACCCCTGACACCACCAACTCAGTACTCTTCTGGACCTGTGACTACTCTTCCGGGAAGAAGAACTGCTGTGCTGCTGAAAGGACTGCTACTTTGCTAGACTGCAACTCTGCTAGACTGCTGCTTTTCTGGACTGCTGCTTTGCTGTGCTCTTGCATTGCCGAGCTGCCCTGCTAACTGTTGCTCCCCTTCCTGGGTGAGAAGGACTGGACCTGCATGCTTGAACGCAGAGTGACTCCAGGGCCTGCTGGCTTGCCTCCTGTTGCCTAAAACGCAGGGACACAAAAGACTTAGAGCCCTCCTATTCTAACGATTGGGCTCATCTGCTTTTGAGACTTTGCTGCCAAGTGGTGCAAATTCAGTCCTTAACCCTTGGAATTGGACCTAGGGGTTTGCTCCAGTGGAACATACACATCCTTTCCTGCAAGAGCAGAATTGGTGCATCGTTGTTGTTGTGGGAATCAGATCCCATTTGGAACCACCGCTTCAGACTTGGAACCATCATATATCTATCTTGTCCCAATTGGAAATTGCGCATATAGAATGTAATAAGGTAATCCCGGTGCTGCATCACCGCCACTGCATGAGTAAGATCAATGCATCGCCTCCACAGTGTGGAGAAACTCAATAGATCACATTCATAACTGCCGCACTTAGGAACCAATGCTTCACTCACTGGCCCGATGTACTGCCGCATTTGCTTGTAGCACTCCCGCTTAACACTTTAACTGCGTGGAGCTCATCAATGCATCTCGTGCTGCAAGAAGGATTAAGGTACTTTTGCTCAGCTGGCCCTTCGTGGGTCCAGTAGCCAGCCTGCGGTCCATGGCGGGCGGCCTGAACTCTTGAATTTGTCCCAGTCCAGTGGTACCAATTAACACTTCAGGCGTTCCTTGCTTCCAAGTGCTATATTTTGCATTTAATCTAAAAAATGTCTTATCATGACTTTTAATGGATGGATGGATGTTTGTAGTATTGGTCTTGTTTTCTATATAAAATCTTAATCTATTGTTCTAACCAAGTGTGGAGTCTTTTTGTGGTGTTTTCTCTGTGTTGCTAGTTTAAGTTTTGCACAAATATGTTACACATTGCCTCTTAATTTAAGCCTGACTTCTCTATGCGAAACTAGAAGAGGGAGATCACATGATAATTTAGGGTGTGTTGTGACTTAACCTGACTTGGATTTCGGTCCTAACTTGGATAGGGTACATACATCTGCCAACTAGAGACCCGATTTCAAACATTACTGAAAAACAATTGTCTATATTCACCTCAGAAATAACCAAAAATGTAGCATTCAGTTATGCCAGTGGACTTTGGGTTCACAGGCTTTTCCACGGCTGTATTATAATATTGACTTAGCAACAACATTAGGGATGTATCAATTATCAAGGATGTGCATCACTTTCAGTGACCAACCCCTTATTAGCAGGAATTAATATGCACTGAACCCTATTAGGAAAATGTGACTATGATCCGGTCCCGGGTAGACATGGCTTGGCAGTTCGGGCTGGACTGTTCCCATGAGGCACAGGGTCAGACTGATTTACATATGGCCATGTCTGAACTGGGGTGGCGGAGTAAGCTAAATAATGATGATGGATTAAACCCAGATCAGTTGACTGGGGGTGAGTGCTTGCTTTGTTCAACACTCCGTCCATCATCCCCTTTGGTTTTGCGTGCTTCTTACTTGAGGTCTTGCTTGGCTTTCATGGTCCTCCTCTATGTCACGACCCACCTGCTTTATTGTCTGCTGCTTTTTTATTTTTGCAATAAGCAGTGCTTCCTATCCCACCCATATCCTTACATGTTTTCTACTGAGCGATCTGTACCAGGTGCCAGGCCCTTTAGGTGTGTTTTAAATGTTGGAGGGGACGTAGGTGTGATGCTAGCAGTGAGGCCACAAGTAGCAAAGTGTCTAAAGTTGAAAACAGCAAACCATACAATTCCATGAAACAGTGCTGTGTTTTGTTACACTGTATTATTGCATTGTCGATTCAGCTTTACGCTCTACTTCATGATTGCTTTTCAATGCTCTGTTGTACTCCACAGCATCATTGCAAGTGTTAATGCTCTACTGTATCAATGTTAAAGTGGGAACCTTTGCAATATTGCAATGTTCAGTACTGTATTATGATACATTTTGTTCTGATGCATGATTGTATGAATCAGTCCTATGTTATGTTCCAGTACTTCAATGCACGTGGCAGGCTCTTCCCAATATCTGCAGTCACAATGCCAGTGAACAATATCAACAGTAAACTTGTAGGAATTTCCAGCTAACCAGGGCACGGTTTACTTGGCCTTTGATGGAAAATTTGCTTCCAAGCCTCTTACACTATCCAGGAATCTTGGTCAGGTTGTCCAGCAGATGTGAGCCGATGTACAGCACAACACAATTACAGCAGCTGCACTACAAATGAGAATAACCAAAGATCCTAGATTTCTTCTAAGAGAACAACACTGTGATCACACCTCTGAAAATATCAATACATGTACAGAAATAATAGCAGACACAAATCAAATAAACTTTAGAATTAATGAGAAGAAATGCAATTGCAGCACTGAAGTGATAGACAAAATGCAATAATCATGATTGTGTATATGGTGTTGTTCTTAAATAAAGATGACCTCTCCTAAACTTACAGAAACCTTTTAAACACTATTTGATGTTGCTAGTTGATGCAATTACCAGACATGTTATGAAAACACTAATTATCAAGTGTGCAACCAGGAGGGAAAACAAGTAGAATGTATTTGAAGTTTGGCATTAAGAGTTATAGACCTGGGAAGCTAAATCTCCTAGTTTATGATTCGGCTCTGGTGGTCTCCTGAAGAGCGGATGTCCTGTAAATGTTGTGTCCAAGCTAATCAGTGTTAATGGCTCCATAATCAATGGGAGTGACCTCAGTACTGATCAGAGGCAGATGAATGTCTGACCCACAGGACACTTGGTGTTTGAGTTCAAAGACACAAAGTCACACAACAGTACCACACATGCCCTCTTATCTGGTTCTGTCTAACACAAAAGCCAGCAGAGTGCTGAGCCTTTATACTGCAAACTAAAGTTAAGGGATGCCGAAGTGTGGTGTGGGCACACTTTTTTCAGTTTCAGACCATTTTGAGATGATCATCGACCCCTACTAAGATCACAATGGGTGGACGCTAGCAGGGACTGAAAAACACTACAATTGGGTCCCACAATGATGAATTACAAAAGCAAAATTCAGAAATTGGTACAAGAAGGAAGTTTACTCACCTAACGGAGTCGCAGTTTAGCTCACTGATACTGATAGATGGCAGTTTCTTGGGACGCACTTCTCAGGTGCCTGGTGAGGAACAGCGAAGGCTTCCTGAGATACTTTGTAAATGCCTTTGGACCAATTACTGTGCTGAAAAGGTCAGCAGGAGCAACCGAGAAGAGCTTCAGGAGTGCATCATGCTTAGTACTCAAATTAAGGTTATTGCCAGGATGTAGCTACATGTTCAGGAACCCACAGCAGAGTTCACACGTCTGAACTGGTGTAGATCTTCCTTGAGCTGGAGTTATTCTAAAGATTATGATCCAGTGGGTGGGTGGGGGGGTCTGGGCAAAAACCTTTCTTACTACTTATCCTTTCTGGTATAGCTTCACCTCAAATCATTAGGCCCATTTCTCAATGTCTATCACTCTTGTCAGTTAGAAAACTACTATCAACTGCTACCAAACTTCACTTATGTCCTCCGATGGACCTTGCGCTGAGCTAAAAGAGACTAGAATATTCTGGGATGAACAATTATCCTAGGAGGACCTGGAATAGATTATTTTTATCTCAAACTAATGTTCCAAACAACTTTGCACCTTTCTCAACCATGAATATAGATTCCCAGAGACAAAGAATGTCACCAAAAGAATGAGACAGGGGGCGTGGCTTGGAGGGCTCGCATGGCGGACATGCTCTAACCGAGCTCCGTCCGGCCCAACAAATATCCTTTGACTTATCCTGCCCCCATAGCCCACTGAGAATCCTGGAGTGCCCCGGTCACTGCTGACTTCTGGCCCAGGGCTCCTGTTGCGGAATCGGTGGGTCCCGAGCTGCGGATCCGACGTCTGTGGCGCCTGAGGTCTGAGGCCTAGATCCGGCTGACGACGCCCGGGCCTCGATTTCTGTGACAGCCCGGGCGGGCTGAGGAGACGGCCTGGCTCCAGGATATACTACGGCACCGGCAGACACTGCGGTCTAGCGGTCGAGGGCGGCCCCACTTCTCCTGCCGGGTGCCCTGTGGGACAAAAGGACAGAGGGCCAAAACTATTGACCGTGCGGGCGGTCGGAGAGAGACGGTGCCCCTCGCCATCCTTGCCGCACCAGGGCCCGGCCCGGCCCGCCTTGCCCCGCGGCCCCCGCAGTGGTGGCGTTGGGGGACTCCGCCTCCTGCAAGACTGTGGCTGCTGGGGCTTGCATTCCGGAGGGCTCCTTGATCTTTGGGGACACGGCGGTGCCGGTGTCCACGGTGTGGCAGACTGACCTGCACAGATCTCGGAGATCTCGGAGTTGCACGAGCCCCCCCTGTTGCTGCGGTGGTCGACGGCTTCCCCCGGGTGCCGCAGCGGGGCCTTGGGATTGGATCGAGCTGTGTGGGCCCACTGCCTCCTTGGACACATCCTGCGGCAAACACTGCTTAGCAGAGGGAGTTCGTTCTGCCTGATTTAGTCGCCCCCCCCCTCCTAGGACTGCACTTGTCCCTTGCTGCACCTGGGACCCTATATCTGGCTGTGACCTTAGTACTTGGTGGCCCTCGAGACTGAGACGGGGGGTGCTCGGCGGCCATGATGAGGGGGAAGGGCAACGCAGCGCTACATGGGCCTATTGATAAGTACACTGAGCCCGGCGGGGGAGCTCGGGCGTCCGGAGGGCGGCAGGAGCCTGGACCGAACAATGCGGCCCTAATGGCGGTGATCACGCAGTCCCGAGATACGCTCCGAGCTGAAATTGGAGCGGTGGGAGTCGATGTCTCGCTCCTGAGACAGGACCTGCGTAACGCTGTCTCCCAAATCACAGAGGCGGAGGGGAGAATTTCGGGAGTTGAGGACGATGTCGCAGCCCTGAAACAGCAAGTAGCCAAGATGGATGGGATACAGAGGGGTCTGGCCAAGCGTGTTGAGGATGCTGAAGGACGCGCACGCCGCAATATTCTACGCTTTGTAGGTTTTCCCGAGGGCTGTGAAAAAGGTGATATGGGGACATTTCTGACCCGCTGGCTGGAATCCTGGCTCCCCCCTGACACTGTGTCCCGTTGCTTTGTGGTAGAGCGGGCTCATCGGGTTCTTGTCCAGAAACCACCGCAAGGGGCCGGTCCGCGACCGGTCATTGCAAAGTTATTGAATTATCATGACCGCGATGTCATATTGCAACAGGCTAGGTTTTGGGAGCCACTCCTCTTCGAAAATGTCCGCATTATGATTTTCCCGGACTATATGCGACTGGTCCAGCAGCAGCGCCAGTCCTTCCAGGCAGCTAAGGCCCGTCTTCGGGAGCTCAAACTCCCCTATGCCCTCCTCTTCCCGGCACGTCTGCGAGTGGTATTCCAGTCACGCACGCACTTCTTTGATACCCCTGAGGAGGTGATCCAGTGGACCGACGAGACGGTGCGAGTGCGGCCACATACGCCGCCTAGATTGGGGGATGATGTCCCGACTGGGGAGACCGCTCCTGGGACCTCTCGGGGCTCCCACCGGGAAGGAAACTGGCGGTCCAGATCGCGGCAGTGTTCTGCACCTGGAGCAGCAGCGCATTCGAGGTTCCCGGCGTCTGAACACTGAACGATGACTTTGAGCTCGGCATACTCTCTGTAATGTATATTGCTTTATTGTAGTCCCATGCGTAGCTGGGGCCTTCCTGGTGCTCCAGTTCTGGGCTGTTGGGGGGAAAGGTTGCTGTTGTGGGCCGCTCTCCCCTGTTTTCCCCTATGGTGGGGTTGGTGGTGGGAGGGGGTAGGTTTAGGGTGTATAGTTGGTTGGGTGGGGATCCATTGGTGGGGGGGACCTCATGACCCGCGTTGGGGCCGGGGCACCCACCTTGCCGCGACAGGTACTTCTGCAGTTTTGAGGTATAGGGGTGGGGGGTGGGGGTTAGGTGTTCATATTTATAGGGTTGCGCTGGGGGGTTAGGGGGTGGTTGCACAGCTTGGGGAGGCCTAGTGGTTCAGATTTTGCCTTGTCCTTTTGTCCACATGTCCATGTATCTCATACAGCGTCCCTCAGATGATGCCCTGCGTTGATAGGCCCCCGGGGCTTCCTGGCTCTCTGCGTGTTCTTAGCTGGAATGTTCGGGCCTTCTTGATAAAATTAAGCGATGGGCAGTGTTGCGGCAGGCGAAGCGTCTGGGAGCGGATATTCTCCTGCTACAGGAGACACATATGTTAGGCACTAAGGTAATGTGCTTGCAGAGATTTGGCTACCAGCAGGTGTATCATGCGGGGTTTACACGTGGGTCATGGGGAGTTGCTATCCTTGTGCATCGCAGGGTCCCATACACTCACACAAGACTTTGGCAGGATACACAGGGTAGATTTGTAGTGGTGCAGGGTGCGGTGGGGGGACCCCCATTGTCCTGGGATGTGTTTATGCGCCGCCGCCCTTGCAGTGGTCCCTTATTGAGAAATTGAACACCGTTTGGGCAGATATCCCGGATGTGATGATGGCAATTGGTGGGGATTGGAATGATGTCATGGATGCGGCTAGGGACAGATTCCGGCGTGGGGGGGGTGCTATTGAGTCGCCCTACGAAGCTGCAGGAATTGGTGGCTGGTATGGACTGGGTTGATTCGTGGCGACATACCCACGGAGCGGTGCGTGAGTATACGTATGTATCTGCGGTGCATGGGTCCTTCTCGAGGCTGGATTACCTCTTTATCCCCAGAGCCAGGGTGGGCTGCCTCAGTTCAGCGATGATTCACCCTCGCGGTCTGTCGGATCACTCCCCGATATCAGTGGAGCTACAGCTAGGTTGGGGCCGACAGCCATTTCGCTGGCGAAGGCAGTATGGCACTTACAGCAAGATGACTATAGACGGCATATACGTGAGGCACTTTCTGCCTATCTTGTGTCTAATGTGGGCTCTGTGAGGGGAGCCACTACCTTGTGGGAAGCTCTAAAACCTACGCTGAGGGGAGTGGATATCGCCTGGTGTGTGGCTGCATGGAAGCGTAAGCAGGAAGAACTGGTGCGTGCTGAGGCTGAGATTGGAGCGCTGGAGCACGGCAGTAGTTGTGTGGGGGAGACTGGGGATGTGAATCGGTTGTTGCTGGCACAGCAATCCTATGTTGCTCTACTTATGGATGAGGCGCGACAGGTATGGCTTGCCACACGTAGTAGAATCTACCAGTGGGGGGACAAGTCTAGTAAAATGCTCCATAGACTTTGCCAGGGGTATTTCCATACACAGCAACTGCCAGGACTCCTTGATGATGCAGGTGACCTATTAACGGACCCGGAGGCCCTCGCCGAAAGCTTCGCACGCTACTATGCGGAGCTCTATGCCCCGCGTGAGTGCCTTTTGCCAGATCAGATAGACTGGTTCCTGGCAGACCTGCCCCCCAAGGCGGTGTCAGATGACGTACGCGCCGAGCTGGACCTTCCCCTGACGGCCGAGGAATTGGGCACTGCATTAGGTGAACTGAACACCGGAAAGGCCCCCGGCCCTAACCGTTTCCCTAGTGAATTTTTTAAGAAATATAACACCCAATTGGCTCCTCACTACCGGGCGGCTTTGCAGGAGGCTAGAGATCTGGGTAGGCTTCCCCCCGACTGGCGGCATGCGGAGGTGGTAGTGTTTCAGAAGCCAGGGCGGCCCCCAGAGCAACATTCCTCTTATCGCCCCATTTCGCTCCTTAATGTTGATGCCAAAGTGCTGGCCAAAGCTCTGGCCAATAGGCTCCGGCCCCTCATCTTGGATTTGGTGCACCCTGACCAGGCGGGCTTTATGCCGCACAGAGCGACCAGACACAATATACGGCGTGCACACGTGGCAATGGCGGCTATTAAAGTGACGGGGCGACAGGCGGGGCTTCTCCTGGCAGACATAGACAGGGCATTTGATTCCCTTAGTTGGGTGTACCTCTTTTCCTTACTTTCGCTGCTTAACTTAGGCCCCCGCTTCCTTTCTTATGGTCGCCTCTTATACACTGACTTGACTGCGTCGGTTTGAGTAGCAGGAGCGATATCCTCCTTTTTCAATATTCGACATGGCACCCGCCAGGGGTGTCCACTGTCACAGTATCTGTTTGCCCTGGCCTTGGAGCCACTTGCTGCACGGGTACGGATAGACGCTCAGCTAAGTGGGTTTGATTGGGTAGGAGGCCCGTCCGATAGAATAGCGCTCTATGCGGATGACGTCCTATTTTTTCTTACTGAACTACAGCGCTCGGGGCCACGCCTGCTCGAGATCTTGCAGATCTTCCGGGAGACTTTCGGCCTATATATGAATCCCCGCAAGTCTACTTTGTGGATTTTGGGCGACCTGACGGTGAGTGTAGGAGATTGGGCCACTTCGTTTCAGGTGGTGGTGGGAGGGATTCAATACTTGGGGGTCTTCCTATTTGATGTCCCGGCAGTGGCTTGGGAACGTAACCTAGTGCCGGTTTGGGATCGGGTGCGCGCTGATATTAAGACTTGGGCGCGTATGCCGCTCACTATCTATGGGCGATCGGCCATCTTTAAGATGGTGGCGCTCCCGCGTTTGCTGTACCAACTCCAGAATCATCCCTACTTGGTTCCCTCCAGCTGGTTCCGTCAGACCAACTCCCAACTGGGCCAGTTCCTATGGGAGGGGGGTGCAGTGCGGGTTGCGCTGCGCACGTGCTTCCTTTCTGCCTTCAGTGGGGGACTGGCCACGTCGGACATTTTATCATACTACCAGGCCTCACACTTATTAGTGCTCAATGGATGGTGGTATGGCGATCGTGCAGATCCGGCCTATGCTATGGAGCGTTTCTTGATGGGCTCCAATTCGCTCCATTCTATCCTTTATTCGGCGCCCCTACGCAATGTGCTGCCCACGGCTACTTGGACAGTGTTTCTGATCTGGAGACTGGCTCTGCGTCGCATGGGGTGGTGGAATGTCCTGACGGCTGAGACGCCCCTATGGCACAATGGCCGTTTTCCGGCCCTGGCCGCCTTGCATGGCTTTGTGGGGTGGGACAGGGTGGGTAAATCGACTCTGGGAGATGTGATGCAGGATATTACTATCAAATCCTTTCAAGACCTTCGGGCTGAATTCGACATGCCCAGTTCCCAGTTTTTCCGCTACCTTCAATTTCGCCATGCCCTGTCCCCTAGCGTGGTGGGACTGAAGACGTTGCCAGACTTCAATCCTTTGGAGGCGAAGGTATTATTGGGCGACCTAGTAACCAATAAAATCTCGCACATCTACCAAACGCTGGTCATCCATAGCTCCACTACCCTTCAGACCCTCAGGGACCATTGGGAGAGTGATGTTGGCAAGCTAGAGGAGGAGGATTGGAGGGAGGCTTTGGCCTCGCCTAAGGGTGCGGCTATAGCTGTGCGCCTCCGTTTGATCTAGTTCAAAAACCTCCATAGGGTATATTTTACCAGAGCTCGTCTTTTTCGTGCGGGTCTTATAGCCTCGCCGCATTGCCTCCGCTGTCTACGAGATGAGGGGACTTTTTTGCATACCGTGTGGAATTGCGGGGCTGATGGAACGTTTCCTGGGAGGGGTCCTGGCCTGTCTAGCTGAGGTGCTAGGATGGGAGCTCCCGCGCACACCGCAATTTGCTCTCCTACATGTTATAGAAAATGTGGGGAGCAATATAAACAAACGACACCTGCTACTGCTGGGCTTGGTCACTGCAAAGAGAGACATAGCCAAAGGTTGGAAAGACCCCCACCCGCCTAAATTGACGGTCTGGAAACGGGGATTGGATTTTTGCATGGGACTGGAACGCCCAATCTTTATTGCTAGAGGCTGCCCGCGGAAACACTTCAAAATTTGGAAACACTGGGCAGAATACAGGGGGGTGTGGCTGGAGACGCCTATGGAGCAGGATAACTTGCCTCAGGATGTGTGAGGGGTGCTATGCTGGGGTGACTGGCAGGGGAAGTGAACGTTTCAAGTGGCTTGGTAGCACCCGACTGGGTGTGTGGCAGAATACATGTTCATTGTGGTCATTTATTCCTTGTATAGTTCTGGGCCTTGTGAGAGCTGTGCGACGGGTGGGGGGTGGGCTGGGGGGGGGGGGGGTGGGGAGTGGAGGTTGGGCTGGGGATTAGCGGGGTTGGGAAGGGGGAGAGGGTGGGGGGTAGTTGAGTTGGGGGGTGGCGGAGAATCTTGATTATCCCGCTACTTTATATGCTTACATTACAGGAAAGATGTCATTTGCTGATAATGGTGTACTGCTTATTGTGACAAGTCCCCTGGATGTCAGGGCCCTGTGCTGTATTAAAAATATGACAACAAAAATATGTTTTAAAAAAAAAAGAATGAGACAGAATTGATAACGGTAATGTAGTAAAAACATTTATTTAATGCCTTAAGAATGCAGGATGAACAGAAACACATTAAAGATCAGATTTTTATTAAAACCCTGAAATTGCATAGGAAAACCACCCAGCACGTGAGAAATTATAGGTTCAGTGATGCTCATACAAACCACTGAATGTTGTTTCAGGTTCAGGTTCTGTCCTCAAGAAATCAGGTTGTGTCCATTTGCCACATTAGGAGTCAGAGTAACCATTCAGCCGAGAAAGGTTTAGTTCGTTAATGTCTCTGTCCCTCAGAATGAGGGATTTGGGGCAAGGAAAAAGAATAAAGATCAGGATAGGTAACATGCGTGGATCAAAGGAAAACCCAACAGCATGACGAGCAGGGAATGGTCAGACAGCCAGCCTACTTAAACTCCTCCTTAATATGATTATTATACTCCAATACATCTAAGTTTACACCTCTTAAAGTATTGATTCCATCAGTCCATGGGGCTTTCATTGGTCACTCACGATAGGCGGTTATGTGATGATTGGTAAAATATACAAATCCAGAAGAATTCAGTAATCCTTTTCTCATGTTTTCTCTAGGATCATTATATTCCGTTCAGTTAGTATCTAGTAACATCCTCGGAAGTAGGCAATACATTTTGTCACCTGTCATCTGTCCGTTCCCAGACGCTTTCGGCTGGGATGCACCAAAGTTGTTTCAATTTTCTGCATGAGAGAAGTGAGTCCATTGTAAACGAGAATACAAATGGAAACTTTCCAGAAATTTCTCATAGAGCTAGAGTGACAGTTTTCACATGACTTAACATTAGCTAAGGAAAGAGAAACCTTTTGAGGCCTAAACAGAATTCTACTAAATCACGAAATATTAATATTATTAATATGCACACATTTCTAAATGCATTTATTCTTTTCTTATTATTCAAATACGATTCTTTCATGAAATACACATCAGTATTAAGCACTAATAAAAACGTTTCTCTCCCTCAAGTTATTATTCGCACGTTACCATACATGTTTAAATTTCAATGTTTCACTTTTAAAATCATGTAATGATATGCGTTAGATTACAGAAATTCTATAACATGCGATGTCAGTTTCTCTTTGATAAATGCATTCTTTACATTCAATTAGTGTAAATCCAAAAGTATTTTAGTGCAGTTAAAGGAAATACATTATTCAATACTCATTGGTATTAGTCTCTGGAAGTTTTCTAGAGGCTGCAGTTTGGTTTTCATTTTCTCTTCTACAAACACTTAAATGCTTCAGCATAACTTTATCGTTTTCTTAACATCGTTTTTTATTGCTATATACATCATATATTCTAACATTCTGCATGCTTTTACGATGCAGTATCCAAGCATGAGTGTGGAAATGAAATTTCTTTTGGTAAGCAAACATCTCTTTATTTTGTCTCATCCATTAGAAGGTGTCGTAAATCGATTCTACAGGTAGGAATTGGTGAAGATGGATGCATGATAACATCTAAGCTCCATCACTTCTCATTATAGTCCTTGGCATTTGAGCTACAGCCCACTGCTTTTCAGTGCCAATGCATCTTAAATGTTTGAAATTGCAGCCAAATTGGTTGGAGTAGAGTTTCCCTTTTTAAAGACCTTTGAGGAAAGCAGACCTTCTCCGGTTCCAGAATGCAGCGAAGGCTCTGTGCCAATGACACAGCAAACAGGTACAATCGCTAAGCATCTCCCCTGGAAGGAAGGCTTTTGCATTCCCATCTGGCCGGATTTGCAGACATTTAGCTGGAAGAGGGGAAGGACAAGATTGTTTCTCCTGTGGGCAAAAGCCATCATCGATCTATTGCTACCTTGACATAATCAAAAGGTGTTTGCATTTATCTAAGGGTAGCCCTAATGACTGTTGCATCAAACGTGATGATGATCACATATAATCTTGTGTCCCCATTGATTTTATAGTTCACAAAATGGATTTCAGTACCAAAGAATGTAATGTTTGTGATTCTCAACATTCATTAAAACTATTTGTATTGACACAAAGAGGCTCTTTTTTCCCAGGTCCTTTGACTTAACTTACAAGGGGGGTCAGTAGGCGCCTCCGCTCAGTGAAGCTAATGTCCCCAAAAAACATATATTGCTTCCACCAACTACCACTGGGGCAAACGGGCCTTTTGGGTTATCCTCTCAAGAGTAAAGAGTGGGGATATAAATGTAGGGTTTACCCAGTCCTATGACATACCAATGGTGTCCTTTCCAAGTCTTCAGTTACGAAGGTTGTTTGGGAATAGAGGAGCCATCCTCAGAGCCAGAAAATGAGAAATATAAGAATACAACTTGGACAAAGGGAAAATGTTAGGGTTGGACCATCGGCACAGATATTTGAGGATTTTTGTCCTTACTACATGCATTATTGCCTTGTTGTCTCAGTGGCGTCATGGTTTTCACTGCATAATTGCATGGATCAATGCTGCTATATATTCCACTGGATCATTACATGCATCAAATAGGTGTCTGTGTCTAAGACATCATTGCATTCATGATTCGTCTATTGTCTCAAATTGCATCATGCATGCCACAATGCTGTAGTGTGTTCTGTTGCATCAATGCTGTATGGTGTTCCACTGCATCGCATCAGGAATCAATGATGTACTATTCTCCATTAAATTGATGGATGTTTGTACTGTGTTTCACTACATCATTGCACGTCAGTTATGTATTGTGTTCTGCTACATCATTTCTTGTGCTGATGATGTTGTGTGCTCCATTTTTCTTGCTTTAGTGAAGTTTTTTTCAGAGCAGTCACTATCTAGCAGTTCAACATGCCATGTTTCTCTCTTGTTTGTTGATGCTGGAAGAACAGCTGCGGTTGGCTGGTTATAAATGATGTAAGCAGGTTTACTGTCTGGATCATTCAAAAGTTGAATTTTGGTTATTTGCATTATGTTTCACCTGGGAGTGCAAACTGGATGGGTCTTCAGTGTATCTATTGTCCTGGAATGCATGCTGGTTTTGTTTTATATGGTCAAATTGTGCTCAACACCTTTATGATAGATTCCTGAATGTCTAATGTTGGAGTACGTTAATATGCAATATGATCATTCTTCCTGAAGATTATCTGATGTATTTCTGACAATTTGAGGCTGAGACTTTGCGTATAATGCTCAGGCTGTTTAAACATTATTTGCTCTATTTCAATTTAAACATCAAGTGAAGATATATAAAAGAAAACATCTATAAGAAAGCAGAATTCTTACATATATGGATATTAGATAGATAGATAGATAGATAGATAGATAGATAGATAGATAGATAGATAGATAGATAGACAGATAGATAGATAGATAGATGGATAGATAGATAGATGTTATGTTATGTTATGTTAACAGTTTTTTGTAAAGCGCGCGGACACTCAGGGGCTTCATGGTGGTGACCAAGAGAACAGAACATCCTGATGAAAAAGAGGAGGGCCTAAGCTGATGAAAAGAGCCAGGTCTTAAGCTGTTTTCTGAATGCCAAAAGGTCGGAGCAGGAACGCAATTCCGGTGGGAGAGAATTCCAAAGTCTGGATGCAAGAGTAGCGAACCTGCGACCGCCTTGGCGTTGTAGTTTGAATATTGGCGTTACCAGAAGATGAAGATTAGCAGAACGAAGGTTGCGGGGAGGGGTGTACCTGGGAAAAAGGGTGTTAATAAATTGAGGGCTACGGACGTGGAGGGATTTAAAAACCATACAAGCTGCTTTTAATTTTACTCGCTGGTCAAAAGGGAGCCAGTGGAGTTGTTTCAGCAGAGGCCCAGCTGACTGCCAGCGGGGCTGCCGATGGATCAATCTAGCAGCCTGATTCTGAGCCAGTTGGAGACGTTTTCCGAGATAAAGAGGGAGGCCCAAATAGATGGCATTGGCATAGTCCAGGTGTGATAGTACAAGCGCTATCACCACCTGGATCAGGGCCGATTGAGTTAACATCCGGCTGATCTTCCTTATTCTACGTAACTGGTAGAAGCAGGAGGATACCACCGAGCTCACCTGGGCCTTCAGTGAAAGTTCACTGTCAATAATTACTCCCAAGCTCTTGACTGAGGCAGAGGGGGTGGGCGGGAGGCCTAAATCAGGGGGCCAATAATGTGGGGCCCAGAATATTTTGCTATTGCCGTTGAGAATGATTTCTGTTTTTCCCGGATTCAATTTTAAATGGTTCGAATCCATCCAATGACAGATGTGTAGCATGGTCTCTTGGAATTCCTTAACAGAAGCGGTAGAGCCGTCCACAGTAAAAATAAGCTGTAGGTCGTCCGCATAGTTAAATGTGGAGACCTTAAACTTCCTCAACGATTGAATCAGAGGGACTAAATAAAGATTAAGCAAAAGAGGGGATAGGGAGGACCCTTGAGGGACCCCACAAGTAATTGGGAGTTTAGTGGCAGTGAAGGGGGCCAGGCGGACCGCTTGAGTGCGGTCACTGAGAAATGAGCTGACCCAGCTGTGTGCTGGGCCTCGGATACCAGCTTGTGCGACACGGTCTAGTAAAATGGTATGGTCGACCGTGTTGAACGCCGCAGACAAATCTAGTAGGACCAGGGCCTGAGGTATTGCCTTGTCTGCATTTGCACGAAGCGAATCCATAACGGCAGTTATGACAGCCTCCGTGGAATGAGCAGGCCGGAACCCTGCCTGATGGGGGTCCAGATGGTTAACTTGCTCAATGAAGTTGGAGAGATGGCTAGTAACATGGGTTTCAAGTATTTTGGCCAAGTAGGGGGAGAAGAGAAATTGGCCTATAATTAGAGAGGATCAAGGGGTCTGCTCCTGTTTTTTTTAGGAGGGGTACAACCACTGCCTCTTTGAAGGCTTTGGGAACCACTCCTTGAGAGAGGGAGGCATTAAGAAGGGTCAGGAAGGGAGCAGGAATAGCCGAAAGGATTTCCTTCTGAATATACGGGGGGCAGCAATCTCTAGGGGATCCAGATTTTACCCTTATGGATAAGGTACATAGGGAATCAATATTGAGGTGTGGAAAGTGGTCAAAAATGTGGACACTAGAGCTCGAGGAGATAGTGTGCGGTTTAAAGCCGGTAACTGGAATGCTGGCTTTTATTGCCGAGATTTTGTCCAGAAAAAATGAGTTGAGGGAATTGCAGAGGTCTTGGGTCATAATAGGTTTTAGGAGGGCTCTTTCCATATTGGATAGTTTGTTGACGATAGAGAAAACGTCTTTAGATTTGTTTCCGGGGCGAGTTATTATGTCAGAAAAATAAGTTGTCTTAGATTGAAGTATAGCTTGCTTATATAGATAGATAGATAGATAGATAGATAGATAGATAGATAGATAGATAGATAGATAGATAGATAGATAGATAGATAGATAGATAGATAGATAGATAGATAGATAGATAGATAGATAGATGTTGGCTTTTGGATAGCCGTGTTTATGTTTGTGTTTTTGTTTATTTTCGGCTGTATATAGCTAGCACCATCGCTGCTATTGCTATTCTTCCCCTGTGCTGGCCCATAATAGAAATGGGTGTGGTCATGACGAGCTCAGCTCGTCATGAGCACACGAGCACCGTGCCTCATGACGAGCTGAGCTCGTCATGAGCACGGAAGGGGATAAAATATTTTTTTATTTTTTTATTACTTTGACAGAGAAGGCTGTTTGATTTATAATTCCTCTAACATTTTGAGAATTGTACTTAATTTACTTATATTGGTTGGCTGTTTAAACACCAACTACAGGATTAATGTAGAAATTACTTCTAAATTATAACATGAGAATAGCTATTGTGGGACCTTTATAGACTTTTAGGTCCTATTGTGTTCCACTGCATCATGCATGTTTCATTGCTGTACTGTATTCCACTTCATTGATGCTCTGTTTTGCCCCATTAGTCACTGCATGTCTGAGTAATTTATTGTACTCCACTACATCACTGCATAAATTAGTGTGTTCCACTTCATAATTCATGCCTTGGTTCCCTAGTGTGTTCAACTGCATTAATGACGTACTGTGCTGCATTGCCTGCTTCAGTGCTCTTTGTGTTCCAATGCATCATCGTTGCTTGCATCATTGTGCTACAATCCTCTGCACCATCGCCTCCTTGATGCCATGTTAGGGTACCACGATGCTGCAGCTGAGGACAATGTAAGCTTTTCTTCATATCCATGACAACTGAGACATCATTACTCCCTGACTCATTGTTTTAGGCAGTGGTAGAAGTGGGCGGGGACGGAAGGGCACGGCGTGCCCCTACTTTAAAAAAATATTCTAGTCTGTTCCCCTACTTCTGTCTTCCAAAAAAAGCATCCCGGGACGGCATGAATATTTCTACTTTAAAACAATATCTTTTTCATTTAGCTTCCTGCTGCGGCTCGCACTTCTCTTGACTCCAGAGGCTGCAGCCGCCCCTCCCTGAGCTCTCACAGGCTGAGGGCAGGCCCATTGTCATTGCGATTGAGGCTGATTACCCCCTTTCGAATGATAATGCGCCCGCCCTGCCTTTAGCATATCGTGTGCCAGTTAGATCTTAGTTAGTGATTTCCGAGAAGCTTTCCCTCATTCGATTTTTTGGGAGGAGGTGAGGATCTTAGAAACTTTTACTACTGGTAGCTGAGGAGCCAGCCTTGCTTGTAACTTTGTATGTAGTATATTGCTACACTCTGCAACAAATCCAGTTTTAGTAAAAAACGAAATTAAAACATTGGGAAAACAAACGCCTCTGTGTGCCCCCGGTTTAAATAAAGGAGCAGCGGCAGGTGAAAAGGAGTGAGTTTCCTGGATATTTGGGGACAGGGGCTTCGAGTCCAAGTCTCCTGGCTCGACCGTCTGCAGCGTGGGCAGATGAACAACTTTATAAGCCTTTTCAACAAGTTGAATTGCTGACACTTCCTGCATTAACAATACTACTTTACACCGCACAAATAACTCTTGTTCACTATATTACTTAAAAAAAATATCTCTGTACCTGCCAGCCGCTTGGCTCAAAATGAGGTTTAAGAGGTGAGCCGATTAAGTTTCACGGGGAATTCAACACTTTTTGGGAGGGTGATATGGGTTTGAAAAGTTGGGGATTGCATTAATATTTACAGAGGTCCCTTTGCTTGCCAAGTGGATGAACATAATTAAAAAGCGGGTGAGTTGACAGGTGCATGGTCCCTCTCGTGGCCCTCACATTCCTCGAATGCAAAAGTGTAAATAATAAAAACACGTAATGTTAGACTAGTGGGCAGTGGGTGACAGACAGAGGGTGACAGACAGAGTGTGACAGACAGATGGAGACAGAGGGAGGGAGGGAGACAGAGGGAGGGAGGGAGACAGAGAGAGGGAGGAGGGAGACAGAGTGAGGGAGGAGAGAGACAGAGAGAGGGAGGAGGGAGACAGAGGGAGGGAGACAGAGAGAGGGAGGAGGGAGATAGAGGGAGGGAGACAGAGAGAGGGAGGAGGGAGACAGAGAGAGGGAGGAGGGAGACAGAGAGAGGGAGGTGGGAGACAGACAGGGAGGAGGGAGACAGAGGGAGGAGGGAGATCGGAGGAGACAGAGGAAGGGAGGGGGAGACAGAGGAAGGGAGGGGGTCAGAGAGAGGGAGACAGAGGGAGGGAGACAGAGGGAGGGAGACAGAGGAAGGGAGACAGAGGAAGGGAGACAGAGGAAGGGAGACAGGAAGGGAGACAGAGGGAGTCAGGGGGCGACAGAGGAAGGGAGGGGGAGACAGAGGAAGGGAGGAGGAGACAGAGGAAGGGAGAGGGACGGAGACAGAGGGAGGGAGACAGGGAGGGAGACAGAGGGAGGGAGAGGGAGACAGGAGACAGAGAGAGGGAGACAGGGAGGGAGTGAGACAAAGGTATACAGAGAGGGAGAGAGAGGGGGAGAGAGGGAGTGAGATGTATTGAGACTGTCAGAGGGAGTGAGGGAGGGAGGGAGGTGAAGAGAGAGAGCTAGAGAGAGGGAGGGAGACCAAGAGAGAGATAGAGAAAAAGATAGAGAGAGATGTGTGTATGCCGGGTCCAGTGGCTCAGTGGACGAAGGCGTCCGCTGCAGGGACCTGTGATCAACCTCATGGTCACAGTTTTTTTTGTTGCTCTAGGATCACCCCCTCCTCCACTGACCCTGCCCCCACCGATGCGGCCCTCGGACACAAACCACACCGTAAATTTGGCCCCCGAGAGAAAGTTTGTGAGTACCCATGCCCTAACCAGAGTACAGCAGGGACCTTGCCCCCTTGTGTAATTTGTCAATGTTGTACACAGAGTGAACAGGACAGGAGCAGTGATGGGACAAAAGAGGCGACAGGAAAGGAGAGGTGATAGGGCAGGAAAGGTGACCGGGCAGGAGAAGTAATAGGCAGGAGTAGTGATGGGGCAGGAGAAGTGATAGGGCAGGAGAGGTGATTAGGCATGAGCAGGAGCGGTAACCGGGCAGGTGCAGTGAACGGATAGGGGCAGTGAACGGATAGGAGCAGTAAACGGGGCAGGAGAACTGATGGGACAGGAAAAGTGATGGGGCAGGAGGGGTGGTCGTGCAGGAGTGCTGACCAGACAGGATCAGTGAACAGGCAGGAGCTGTGAATGGGCAGGAGCGGTGATGGGGCAGGAAAAGTGACTGGGAAGGAAAAGTGATGGGGCAGGGGCAGGACCAGTGACTGGGAAGGAGAGGTGACTGGGCAGGAGAGGTGACGGGGCAGAAGCAGTGATTGGGCAGGAGAAGTGACGGGGCAGGAGAGGTGACGGGGCAGGAGAGGTGACGGGGCAGGAGAGGTGACGGGGCAGGAGAGGTGACTGGGCAGGAGAGGTGACTGGGCAGGAGAGGTGACTGGGCAGGAGAGGTGACGGGGCAGAAGCAGTGACTGGGCAGGAGAAGTGACGGGGCAGGAGAAGTGACAGGGCAGGAGAAGTGACTGGGCAGGAGAAGTGACTGGGCAGGAGAGGTGACCGGGCAGGAGAGGTGACCGGGCAGGAGAGGTGACTGGGCAGGAGAGGTGACTGGGCAGGAGAGGTGACTGGGCAGGAGAGGTGACCGGCAGGAGAGGTGACGGGGCAGAAGCAGTGATTGGGCAGGAGAGGTGACGGGGCAGAAGCAGTGATTGGGCAGGAGAAGTGACTGTGCAGGAGAGGTGACTGGGCAGGAGAGGTGACTCGGCAGGAGAGGTGACGGGGCAGAAGCAGTGATTGGGCAGGAGAAGTGACGGGGCAGGAGAAGTGACCGGGCAGGAGAGGTGATGGGGCAGAAGCAGTGATTGGGCAGGAGAAGTGACGGGGCAGGAGAAGTGACTGGGCAGGAGAGGTGACTGGGCAGGAGAGGTGACTGGGCAGGAGAGGTGACTGGGCAGGAGAGGTGACCGGGCAGGAGAGGTGACGGGCAGGAGAGGTGACGGGCAGGAGAGGTGACGGGGCAGAAGCAGTGATTGGGCAGGAGCAGTGATTGGGCAGGAGCAGTGACTGGGCAGGAGCAGTAGACCGACAAGAGCGGTGAACGGACAGGAGCGGTGAACGGACAGGAGCGGTGAACGGACAGGAGCGGTGAACAAAAAAACGATGGATTTAGGGCCAGATCTCTGTACTTGGGTGAATGTATGACATTATTTTGCATTCTGTCCATCAGTATTTTTTTTTGCTTTTGTCACCCCGAATAGGACGGGTATGCCCAGACTTGGGTCCCGTGCTCTCCATGCCACTGGAGTCAAGCTATCCTGGCTGATGAAGGGTAAAACCCCATAACCCGTCCTAGGATGCTTGTTTCCAGTCCAGGGAGGACCTGGCTTGGCAGTTCGGGCTGGACTGTTCCCATTGGGCGCAGGATCAAGACTGATTTGCATGTGGCTGGGTACAAACTGGAATGACATGGTGAGCAAAAAAACGATTGATTTAGGCCCAGATCTCTGTACTGGGGTGAATGTATGACATTGTTCTGCATTCTGTCCACCAGTTCTTCTTTTTGCTATATTATGATTGAGCAGCCAGTTGGCTGACATGAATATGAAGGATTAAGGAAATCAAAAAAGGAGGGAAGGAAGAGGTGGTGCTGGTTTTGCACCGAGGTGGGCTCGTCCTCCTCTTGTCAAGATACTGGTAATCAAAAAGGTCCACCTCCGAGAAGGTTAGTGTGTATCCTGTTGTTGTTGGAATACACTAGATGTGTTAAGATACCCCTCACACACCAAAAGGGCCCTTGGTGTCATGCTTCATCATCGGGGTCTTCCCGCCCGGCTGCCGGACGGGGCAGTGCTGCAACAAGCGACTACGCCGGAGCACCTTTTTAATGTGGGTGCTATGTGAGTGAATGGGAGTGAGTGTCAGTAGGGTCGGGGGTGATAAGTGATGTTAAAAAATACCTTGCCTAGTGGAAAGAAAATTTTTAATAGGCACTGGCTGGTTTTATTAAAAAAAGGTGATATCGGAAAGGTTAAGCTAGTTAGTGGGCTCACTTTCCTGCGGGTCAACATGTTTCGGGGCGTCATGCCCCTTCGTCAGGACCGGGGTCAGATCCCCCTGTCACTCACTAAATGTTGTTTCCACAGTGTGTGTGTATACCTTACAATGTGAAGTACTAATTTATCAATGTGTATTGAACATATATTTTATGTAAATACACTGCCCTTGCTAATGCTAGTATACTTGGTTGTATGCCTGAAAAAACAAGAACCAGGAGTTATAAGTGCACGTATCCCAAAGTGCTTCGCTCTTAGGTACCTGTGAAAGAAGGTGAAGAAAAAACTAACACATAAAACACATACAGAAGTTGCTGGATGCCCTGTGTAAAGTACAGAATTCAGCATTGAAATAATGGCCAAATATTGTTATATACGTACCCACAACTGAAGAACACACACAGTCAATCACACACTACAACAGTAAAATTAGGTAAGGTATGTACAAGTTGGTAGATACATACTTTGCAAGGAGGGGTGAAATGCCCCATGAGCCAAAACAGGACAGATGGGTAATATTGGGTCCAGCTGCAAGTTTTTAAAATAAATGGGGAGAAGGAACAAAAAGGAACAAAAAGGAAAGAAAACCTGTCGATTTTCAATGGCTGCTTCGTGATGGAGAGAAAAAGCATAAAGGACTGATGCTTGTCTTGGAACCGGCTATGCCGTACTTACTAAACCCAAAGCCTTGTGGTGCTTCCTCCTCTGTCCGTGGCTTCCGTGAATATGAGAGAGGAAGCTTGGGCGGGGGCTTATATAGTCAAACTAATTGGGTTAATTGTTTAGCTAGATTGGTTAATCGTTCTCTAAATGGGGACACGTGTGGTAATAAACACGAGTTGGTCAGGACGGTAAACGCGGTGGCCATTTTTAGCTAGTCAGATTGTGGCTAAGGCAACCGAATTATGGCCGATAAATGTGTTCATTATCCACGCTCATTCATAAATTAATAGCGGACATAGCGGGGGAAGGAACAGTTGCGGCTCCGGTAAAGCCGATGCTGTTAGGTAGCGCGCATGCGCAGTTGAAAGAAAAGCCGATCGCGCATGCGCGACGAAAGTGTTCCGTCGCCGCGCATGCGCGGTAGGCCACCCGACCGGCAAACAGTGTAATGGCTAAAGTTATGTGAAGAAAAGGGTATGGAAAAAAGGGGTCCTTGACTCATGAGAACAGGGACAGGTAAAAAACGTCCAGATGGGCAGATTGTGTCCAAGACAGGACAGCAGATAATTCTTTTGGGATGGGATTAGGAGGGGTTGGGTTATTAAGTGATACTGACGTTTTTAAATAGTGATACAGGAGACATTGAAATCACTAGCTGGATGTATTATCAGGAGATGGTCTAGTCATTGCGCATTTGGTTCAGTTATTAGTTAAGTTGGGACCAGGGTATGTCATCATTGAGGCCTGTGTGGTGGGTGCCCAGCCGGTACACCCAACGTTGTTCCTTCATTAAAAGGTTTTTATCACTGTTGAAGGCTTCGATGACTGTCCATTTTAGATCATGTACGCTATGTCCCATGGTCAGGTAATGGGTAGACATTTTCGTGGTAGTCTTCTTGCATCGTATATTGCTGCGATGTTCCCCCATTCGAATCTTTACTGGTCTGCTGGTCATTCCTACATACTCCTTACCACATGGGCAGGTGATTAAATACCGGAGCCGCAACTGTTCCTTCCCCCGCTATGTCCGCTATTAATTTATGAATGAGCGTGGATAATGAACACATTTATCGGCCATAATTCGGTTGCCTTAGCCACAATCTGACTAGTTAAAAATGGCCACCGCGTTTACCGTCCTGACCAACTCGTGTTTATTACCACACGTGTCCCCATCTAGAGAACGATTAACCAATCTAGCTAAACAATTAACCCAATTAGTTTGACTATATAAGCCCCCGCCCAAGCTTCCTCTCTCATATTCACGGAAGCCACGGACAGAGGAGGAAGCACCACGAGGCTTTGGGTTTAGTAAGTACGGCATAGCCGGTTCCAAGACAAGCATCATTCCTTTATGCTTTTTCTCTCCATCACGAAGCAGCCATTGAAAATCAACAGGTTTTCTTTCCTTTTTGTTCCTTTTTATTCCTTCTCCCCATTTATTTTCAAAAACTTGCAGCTTGACCCAATATTACCCATCTGTCCTGTTTTGGCTCATGGGGCATTTCACCCCTCCTTGCAAAGTATGTATCTACCAACTTGTACATACCTTACCTAATTTTACTGTTGTAGTGTGTGATTGACTGTGTGTGTTCTTCAGTTGTGGGTACGTATATAACAATATTTGGCCATTATTTCAATGCTGAATTCTGTACTTTACACAGGGCATCCAGCAACTTCTGTATGTGTTTTATGTGTTAGTCTTTTCTTCACCTTCTTTCACAGGTACCTAAGAGCGAAGCGCTTTGGGATACGCGCACTTATAACTCCTGGTTCTTGTTTTTTCAGGCATACAACCAAGTATACTAGCATTAGCAAGGGCAGTGTATTTACATAAAATATATGTTCAATACACATTGATAAATTAGTACTTCACATTGTAAGGTATACACACACACTGTGGAAACAACATTTAGTGAGTGACAGGGGGATCTGACCCCGGTCCTGACGAAGGGGCATGACGCCCCGAAACATGTTGACCCGCACAGGAAAGTGAGCCCACTAACTAGCTTAACCTTTCCGATATCACCTTTTTTTAATAATACCAGCCAGTGCCTATTAAAAATTTTCTTTCCACTAGGCCAGGTATTTTTTAACATCACTTATCACCCCCGACCCTACTGACACTCACTCCCATTCACTCACATAGCACCCACATTAAAAAGGTGCTCCGGCGTAGTCGCTTGTTGCAGCACTGCCCCGTCCGGCAGCCGGGCGGGAAGACCCCGATGATGAAGCATGACACCAAGGGCCCTTTTGGTGTGTGAGGGGTATCTTAACACATCTAGTGTATTCCAACAACAACAGGATACACACTAACCTTCTCGGAGGTGGACCTTTTTGATTACCAGTATGAATATGAAGGAGCCTTTGCGGGTTTCCGTGAGTCTAGATTTTCCTGAAGTGTCCCTTTCTCTTCTAAGCCCTGCTTAACACATGTGTACAGGAGGAGCCCTATATTCATGTCCTCAATGTTTGAGACAAAAAATACTCATGGATTTCTGAACAATGACAGTAAAAGCATTATTAAGGTAACATGTTGTTCCTGCTTATATTTTGCACGCTTTACATGAACCTGTATTCCCTATGAGTGTTTGCTTTTTTCTGAATTAAACCTCAAATAAACATGTTTATATTGAATTAAATAACGTTATAAGCTGTAACTGGTCAGTGAAATGCTAAACATACTAAAAATTGGTATGTTTTGCTATTTTTAGCCACGCCCCTGACTCCGCCCACTGATCCAATCTTCGTTATTCCCGCACCCCGATTCTCCACCCACAGTTCCCCTACTTTTTTTCCCACTTAGACCACTGGTTTTAGGCGGTGCCATTGATGAACCTGACTTTAGAGTCTCTTGATGGTCGGATGCAAATCCCAGTAGATTACAAGGTTCAATCGCTCCCTCTGGGATTACACGACAGTGTAATGAAAAACAGAATAGCTTGGTAGCAAAGCGAATCAGAGGTCACGAAAGACAGGGCTGAGGTCACTGTGGATGAAGGGCTGCTTGGCAAAAGAGAAGCATTTCTCCTGCATCAGAGCCCATAATTGAATCATAAGCTCGCATTCAGTCCACTTCCTGCGTGTGCTCTTGTTTGTGATTAAGCGTCCTCGGCCAATATTCCTCCCGCGGGCCTTGTGTTATCCGACAACTTAATGTTTCAAAGCAGCCATCCACAGAGAAGGCAGAAAAGGGAGGGGAGCCGGCGGGGGGAGCTGATGAAATCAATTTATAGGTTTCTATCCTTCGCCCAGCACCACCTCTTTGGAACAGAACAAAAGAGTGTGCGTTGCCCTTTGTGTTGTTTTTATGCCTTCCTGGCTGCAGCCAGCTTTCTATGCAGCACCTAAGCGCTCTGTCACTTTGTATTTGAGATATGTGTAAAACGAGATATTGTACTGTATTGTATTTGCATGTATGTTGCTCTTACTACCCCATCCAAGGCGTCAAAGCTTTTTTTCGGCGAGTAGCACGCTACTCCGGAACCCATACATGATTTGTGGTGAATTAGTATAGTGAAATATAAAAATAATTTGAGGGGTGGATATGTTAGTCAATTATTTGGATTCAGGTGTTTAGTGGAGGGATAGAAGAGGGAAAAAGGTTTGCATTTATATAGCGCTTGTTACCCCTGATGGCGAATAGCACACTACCCGGGAACCCATAAAGGATTAGTGGTGAATTAGTATAGTGAAATATGAAAGTAACTTGAGTGGTGAATGCAGCAAAAACACGCCGTCTATGTTCCTGCTCTTCCTGTGGTGAGAAGAGCGTACAAAAGTGTCCCAATATGTCTGACTTTGGTGAGACAAAATATTTTTCATTAGAGAGTTGTCCATTTAGTGCAGCATGTGAATTGACTTTCCAGTCTCTGGTTCCAACTGAGCTGTACGTAGTATTGAGTGCCTACATAAAACACAATACCATACTGAACTTAGAATGAAGTGCAGTTATGGAGCAAGGCTTCTGCACATGTACAGTTTTTTCACTGGCCATGGAGCACAACCTAGCAATGTACCGCAGCAAAATGACACAGAACCTCACGGCATCAGTGCACAGAGGAACTGGAAGGAATTTCAAAGGGGGAACCAATATCTTGTAATATGCCCTTAGATGTGCTGAAGGGGCATGACGATCTCCTCCTCAAAACCAGGTAAAAAGGTCCCACGGCATAGTGTCAGGAGGCCTTGTCCCAGCTCAGCTGCCTGGTTCTATGCAAGAGATGCTCAAACAAATTTGGGATTCGAGCAGGACTCGACCTTGTAGGAGGTCCCATAAGGTAATTTGGGATTCTCATTGTTCTCTCTCAAGGAGCTGCAAAGGCCGATAAAATGCGGGCAACGTTTTTGCTGGCATATTCTGCACCTCCCTTCAAATAATGTTTGTGCCAGTTTATGTTTTGTAATGGGAATATACACTGGAGCACCAACGGCTTCCTCATTTACTTGTGAAAATACACCTGGCAAATGTGGAATCACAGCTCTGTGAATTCCATGGCACATTCGGTAATATAGAAGGAACAGTAAACAACTTGGCTATAATTCTAATGTGCATTGCATGCAAAATGTGCTGCACGTGGCACCATTTTGTTGCAGGTATGGGCTGCTACTTTTATTACAACTGCTCTGTATGGTGCAATGGCCACTACCAAAAGGGTTTTTAATATAGCTCTTGTATGCAGCACAATTATTCAAATAATACTACTTCAATATTTTCAAGCTAGAAGTAGGGGTAAAATAAAAGGGAAAAGTTCTAAATAATGGGGCCTATTCACAAACTCCATTTTGTGGTTCATTTAGTAGTACTACAAGATTACTACTAATATACTACAAAGGGGCATTCACAAGCCTACTTGCAGGTTTGACACTTCATGCCTATCTTTTTTGTGTAGATATCTCCACCCCAGCTTGGGAGTACTCCACACACTTAGAAACAAGTTTTAGGAGTAAATGTAGCAGGTAAAGGTGTGGCTGGACTATAGGAAATACTTACTACTAAAGGGTAGCAGTTTTGGGAAAAGTAAGGAGGACTAGGGAGGGGTTTAGACAGGGACATTGACCCACCCACAAAAGAGTTAAACCATTTGTTGTACTTGGTCCTTTTTGCAGGGTCATCCCTGAACTTTTTGCCTTCCTTCTTAGTCTTTTTTCTGACCTACTGTTGGTGGTTTTGGGACTCTGGGCACTTTAGCACTGCTGTCCAGTGTAAAGTGTGTGTGCTCTGTGTGGTAAACATGGTAAGATTGGTCTACACCTGTTTGGCAAATTTAATTTACCTGTCAGTCCCTTGTAAAGTGGTATCTCAGGTACCCAGGGCCAGTAAATTAAATGCTACTGGTGGGCTTTTAGTGCTGATTGCGCCACCCACCAAAGTAGCCTTTCAAACCTGTTTCAGGCCTCTGCCATTGCAGGGCCTGTGCATGCAGTTTTACTGCTGCTGTGATGTGGCATGCAAAGTGGTTGCCACTTCTGTGACCCCCTTCTACTGCATGTCAGTCAACCCTAACGTAGACCCTAGCTAGCCCTATAGGCTCGGTGCATTGTAGGTAACAGGTGGGACATGTACCTTAAGTGTGTGACATGTCCTGGTAGTGACAAACAGCCATTTTGGATTTCTCACTGCTGTGAGGCTGCCCTCTCATAGGAATGCATTGGGGATTTCCTGATAAGTGGCTCAGTGGTAATTAATGATATGAGAGGAGCTGCGCTGTCAAATGTGATATGTTTGGAATGGTAATAATAAATGCTGCACAATGGTGTGTGCAGATTTATTATCACCATTTTAGAAATGCCACTTTTAGAAGTTGTCATTTCTGTGTGCTATGTGTCTGCCTGCCTGATAAGTATTGCATGTCTGGCTCGGGATTGACAGGGGCTGGTGAGGTGTGTGGCTCCAGTGGGGGGGGTGGGGGGGTGGGGGGGGGTGGCAGGGTGAGTCAGCGCTAGGCTGAATAGGAGATCTGCATTTGGAGCAGGGGGAGGAGTAGACCCCTTACCCTGAATAGGTCTGTGCCTGCCTGGGTGAATGCTGGCTCCACCCCCTGTGGAGTGTCTGATGACCGAGCCCCCACCTGACAAAGGGGGGTGTGAGCGCTGTACACAAAGTGCTCCACTATCCCCCAGAACCAGTTCCCAAATCCCTGTGCCAAGAGGGCAGAACAAAGGAAAATGTCCTATAAGTACTGGGGCTGTGGCCCCATGAAAGTGTGCTTCCTTGTGCTGGGTGAGCACTATATCTTTCTCCCAAGGCTGGAGAAGCGTGATGCCTATTGCATAATGTGTTTATGCCTACAGAGATTGCATAATGTGTTTATGCTTACAATGTTTATGCATAATGTGTTTTATGCCTAATGGTATGCAGACATAATGCATTTATGTTGCTAGGAATAATGCTGAG
Source organism: Lissotriton helveticus (assembly GCF_964261635.1). Classification (NCBI taxonomy): domain Eukaryota; kingdom Metazoa; phylum Chordata; class Amphibia; order Caudata; family Salamandridae; genus Lissotriton; species Lissotriton helveticus. Next base: position 993,967,807 of record NC_136059.1, on the reverse strand, counting down.
TACAGTATTTTGCCAGTAGTTACTGGTTGTGTCTTATATTTGCTACTTGTGCTTTGTGAGGGCTCTGACAGTGGCCCGATTGGCCCTGTCATGCATATAATCCCCTGTAAATTACTACCTGGTGCCTGTTGGCACAGTGTATATGTGTGGTTATGATCTAATGTGTTTTGGATAATACAATGGCTATTTTTTTATATAACCTTGTAAGGAGTTTCTTTTGTCGTGTTCCTAGTGTGTTGCTGCTGTGTCTGTTTGTTGCGCAAAACGGTGGCGTCTTCTTGGAAAAATATGAAGGGCAGGGTTAATTCTGGCACAATGCTCCTTTCACAAAAATTAAACCTCACCAGGAAGCACTTACAGCAGGTGCCCGAGTTGAAGCTCAAGTTTAGTAACGCATTCATCAGCCCAAAAACAATTGTGAGCTTTGTTGAGGCTGAGCAGGTGTGCTTTCTCCCCATATCTACCGTTGAAAATTAGCTGTGCTGCTGGATGGAGGGGGAGGCCTTTGCATCCTTCACTTTCACAAGCTCAATCCACGTGCAGTTCCTGTGACCAGGGGCTTCTTTCTCCTTATCTGCTGCTCTGATCGGTCTCTGTCACCAAACACAAGAGGCATGTGAACTCGCATAGAAGCCTGCCCGTTTGGCCCCGCCCCACACACTAGGAGTGTGCACCGTCTTGCCGCCATTTACCCAGTATGATGGATAGCTCACTCAAGGGACCCCTGCACCCTTCGGCGCAATGGCATATTAGTAACACACACATGGTCACTGGAGACAACTCTTCTGCCACTTTTTACACATTGCCTCTGGGATAAGCTTGACTTCTCGTGCCAAGCTACCAATGGGGTGAGCAGGGGTTATCTTCAGTGTGTAACTCCCTTGCCCTGACTAGAGTGGTGGTTTCTGCCTGGCTTAGGCGCATGACCTAGCCAACCAGAAATCACATTTCTAACACCATTGCTATTCATAAACGGAACTTCTAAATTTACAACAGTCAAAAAAGACTGAAAACAGTGGTAAATGCACTCCAGTTTGGACTAGGAGTAGGTCCACCAACACACATGGCCATCCACTACTTCAACACCTCTCATAGAAAATAATGGAAAGTAGTACTTGCTAGTAATTGGGTTTCTAGTTGGCATAGCTATGCGCCCTGTCCAAGTAGGGACCACAATCCTAGTCAGGGTAAGTCATATACACATCCTAAATTAACCTGTGCTCACCCTCTGGTAGCTTGGCAAAGAGCAGGCAGACTTAACTTAAACATAAGACGCAATTTGTAAAGTGCTTGTGCAACACTTAAAATAGTAAAACAGTGAAAACACAACACAGAAAGAATCATCCACACCAGTTAAGCAATTTTCAGTTACATTTCATGAACAAAACAAGCCCAACATTACAGAAATCCAATTAGCAGAACCGGAGTTATTCATTTTTAAAGAATATCTTAAAATATAGTGATTAGAGTCACCGGCTTCCAAGGCCCAGGACTGGATTGGCACCTCGTGGCAGGGCAGGACTCACAGTTGGCAGAGTCCAGCAGCTGAAGAGAGATTGGTGGGAGTCTTTGATGTCCCTGAGACTTCGGAACAGAAGGCAATCCAGTAAGTCCTTGGAGTCACTTAAGTTATGTGAGGATGTATAAGATGTAAAAATGCAGGTCCAGTCCTTTTCACTCTCAGGTAAGAGGCAGCAGCCAGCAGTCCAACACTGCGAAGCAGTTCAGCAGAGTGGCAGTCCCTCTTGGCAGCACTTATATCCAGTTGGGCCACTGAAGTGGGGGGACTTCAAAGAGGCTTTGAAGTACACAAGGTACCAACACTTTCTGCCCTAGCCCTAGCTCCAGACTCACTACAGGGGGATATGAAGCGCTTGTGTGGGGACAGGCACAGCTCTGTTCAGGTGCAAGTGTCAGCTCCTCCCTCCCATCCTGCCCAGGAAGACCCATCAGTATGTTAATGCCCATCAGGTACACCACGGCTCCCTTTAGCTGTCACCAACCCCAGACGTGTAATTAGAGAGAAGCAGAGTCGCAGTATAGTTAAAGCAAGAACATGCCAACTTTCTAAAAGTGGCCTTTTCAGATATACAACTTAAAATCAAACTTTGCCATAAAATGGGATATTAAATTATAAGTCAAGAAACGCCAAACTCCAAATTTCTATCTTTTCCCAATTGGAAATTACACTTATAAAACGCAACAAGGTAATCCCAGTCTTAACCTATGGGAGAGAAAGGCCTTGCAGTACTGAAAAACACATTTAAGAATTTTTCACTACCAGGACATGTAAAACTTAAAAGTACATGTCTTACTTTTTAAATTCACAGCACTGTACCCTTAGGGCTGTCCGGGGCCTACCTAAGGGATGACTTACATGTAATAAAAAGGAAGATTTGGGTGTAGCATTTAGGTTAACTTGCCAGGTTTAAATGGCTGTTTAAAACTGTATGCACATGCTCGGCAATGGCAGTCCTGAGACATGTTTAACGGGCTACTAAAGTGGGTGGCACAATCAATGCTGCATTGAAATTACAGGCCCGGGACACATATAGTGCACTATACTAGGGACTTATAAGTAAATTAAATATGTCAATTGAGGATAAGCAAATGGTACCATGTTTAGAACACAGAGCACATGCACGTTAGCACTGTTTAGCAGTGGTAAGGTGTCCAGAATCCTAAAGACGAAGATTGGGAAGTACTCATGGAGGAAAAACCGCATCATTAGTCTTACAATAGCTTGTCCATAATGTATACTTGTTGGATGGGACAAATAACCTACCCAATAGCAGGGGGTAAGCTATATAGATGAGGTTTTTCTTATTTGGGTAGGGACAGAGCAAACTTGCACAACTGCAACACATGACTCAACACATTGTCTACAGACATAAAATTCACCAAAGTATCCAACACCACAGCTATCACTTTCTTGGACTCATGGTTCAAGGCTGCTTAAGGACTCAGCTATGTCTCATTGTACAGGAAGCCAACTGATTGGAAATCACGGCTCCATTACTCCAGTAGCCACCCTTGGAGTCTCAGGGACAATTTACCCTTTGGGCAGTTCCTCCACATATGACGAAACGGCACCAAAAGATCAGATTGTTTCAGCGATCCAGATGCATTGATTGCTAAACTGATCGAACAAGGTCCCACCAGATGTCTCATGAGACAGGCAAGAAAGAAAGCCTTGTACAATCACAGAGACACACTTCTAGAACCATAACAAATGTGAACACATTATTTGCGGGAGTACATTCAGCCCAGTGAGTAGCAAAAGCAAAAAGATTGTCAGAAAGTATTGGAAATCGATGGAATGTTATCTCACCATGAAAGAGGAACCTATGTTGTCATTCAAGAGAGGGAAGAACCTTACGGATGACTTAGTTAGGGCCGTCCTTCTTCCTTAACCTAAAAATCACACTAAACTCCCAGTGGGATCTGGCACCACTTCTAGGCCACTCAAAGTGTAGCCAATCCATTGCATGTAGAAAATGTTTGCATACCAAGATGTTTATACATTTGAATTTCAGTTTCACTTTGACTACTTTCATAAATTGCAATACTAGTAATACTGTGCCCATGTGACCACAGCTACAAACTACGCAAACAATCAAATGTCAGATCTTACAGTACCACCGCAGGATAAAACCTGGAGTTGCTGGCGCACCTCTGGTGGAACAGTTCCAACAAGCAACACACACTTCAGAGGATATGAGCAAGCATGTAATAGAACATGTGACTTTGGGCCCCTGTGGAGGTGGCATTGCCAATTCTGTATTGCGCAGAAAACTATATTGGATTGACAAAGTTGATTCTATCACGCATGGACTCAGTGTAAGATTTGAGGCAAATGGCCTTCCAATGAATTCCTAGTCTACAATGTCCTGTTGTATGTTTTCAATCCACTTGCGGTGTTTAATGTAAGTATTGTTGTTAATCAGAACATACTTTTAACACACTGTATATATAGAAACATTATTGTCCACTGGCCTCACTTTTTGTCCAATCGAAAAATGTTGTGTATTTATATTTGCTCCCCCACATGGGGTTAGGACCCACTGGGCCGGTGCACATACTCCACAACATGATGAAATCAATCTAAACATTGATTAAGTTCATATTTCAGCCCTACGTAAACATCAATGTCTACATTGTTTATTACCTAATAAGAACAATATCCATGTTTTGTTCCACTACTTGTTACCTAGGGCAGCCATGCGCTCTACAAAATACCAAACACAAACATAAACCGTGGCCACCTACCCAGTGCACACACAGTGTATCATGCACATTATTTGTCTTTTTTCAACCCACCGTACAGGGCTAGTCACATCGCTACCAGATATCCTGCACACGTTGTACAGGCTGACAGACCCATCAAGCACATTCAACTGTTTTCACTTTCCATTGTAGTTTATTTTCTCTCGAGGGCGGACTCAACCCGGACTCTGGCAGATAGGAGATGAGTTTGAGCCATAATCCTCTGTATACCCGCTAGTTCTTTGTTTTAGATACACCCAGGGTCATCACAAATAAAGGTGAAATACCAAGGAAATCTGAGGTATTTTAGCATAGTCTGGATCCCACCTTGTCCAGTAGTTTTGATTAAAAACTCCCTCCTTCCTTTTAGTCTTTGAGGAGGTAGCGTCCGCCCTGGTGGCACTGACCTACCAGGGAGGGGAGAGGATGCCAATGATGAAACATGTAAGTATGGTCCGAAAATCCCCTACGCTTGTGAAATTTGCGGATTTTCGGCAATTTCGCGATCCGCGAAATTGCAGAAAATTCGCAAATTCGCGAGCGGGCGGATTTTGGCATTTTTTTATGGCCAGCTCACTCAAGGGACCCCTGCGCCCTTTGGCGCGATGGCATAGTAACACACACATGGTCACTGGAGACAACTCTTCTGGCACTTTACCAGCTGTAGTGTAGGAAAAGCACTATACATTTACCCAACGAGGTAGCACTTACTGATTAGCCAGCAGAAAGTACTCCAGGTGAGTAAAGGTATCGCACAAAACGGTGGCGTCTTCTTGGATAAATATGAAGGGCAGGGTTAATTCTGGCACAATGCTCCTTTCACAAAAAATTAAACCTCACCAGGAAGCACTTACAGCAGGTGCCCGAGTTGAAGCTCAAGTTTAGTAACGCATTCATCAGCCCAAAAACAATCGTAAGCTTTGTTGAGGCTGAGCAGGTGTGCTTTCTCCCCATATCTACCTTCAAAAATTAGCTGTGCTGCTGGATGGAGGGGGAGGCCTTTGCATCCTTCACTTTCACAAGCTCAATCCACGTGCAGTTCCTGTGACCAGGGGCTTCTTTCGCCTTATCTGCTGCTCTGATCGGTCTCTGTCACCAAACACAAGAGGCATGTGAACTTGCATAGAAGCCGGCCCGTTTGGCCCCGGCCCACACACTAGCAGTGTGCACCGTCTTCCCGCCATTTACCCACTATGATGGACAGCTCACTCAAGGGACCCCTGCACCCTTCGGGGCGATGGCATATTAGTAACACACACATGGTCACTGGAGACAACTCTTTTGGCACTTTACGCAGCTGTAGTGTAGGAAAAGCACTATACATTTAAAAATCTGCATGTTCGCAAATTTTTCCGCGAACCCACGGATATTTTTTGCCGATTTCGCACGAATTTGCGGCTCGCAGAACCGCAAAATTCGCCCCTACTTAGAAGCATGACAGAATTATGTGTGTGAGGCTTCCTCTTCCATAAAGGATGGCTTTCCTCATAAGCTTGGCAGAAGTCCAGTGACGTTCAAAAATTGAGGATTCCTGATGGTTGCAGCCACGGCCTGTGGTAGGTGTAACTGCAGGGCGGTGACGTAGGTAGGGGGAGGGGCAGGGTGGGGGGTTGTAATGTATGGATTACGGACTTTAACAGGTAAGTAAACATATAAATTAATAAAACAAATTTTGTTGTGTGCACTGCATCACCAAATGCGATGCAGTGCGCGCAATGAAATTCGTTTTATTTATTTATATGTTTACTTACCTGTTAAAGTCCGTAATCCATACATTGCAACCCCCTACCCTGCCCCTCCCCCTCCCTACGTCACCGCCCTGCAGTTACACCTACCTCCGGCCGTGGCTGGATGGTTGCTGTACGATTATAAAACAACACATCTTCTGTCTTTCTCATGTCTTTTTTTGTGCTACCGTATTCAATTTTGTGTTTTCACTCCTTCATAATTAATCCCACAGGGTCAAAACTCTGACCTAATAATTATTGTACTTTTTTATGTGATTTGGAGTCTTTCACTCTTTGACAGTGAGTGTATCAAACAGCCCTGCATCCTTAATCAGTCACTATGTACATATACTGTATAACACTAGCTCACTTTATACACACTTACCTCAAGTTCACCAGACCGTTGCGTCGTTTGGGAGCACCCCGTTATCTCTATATGTTTTATTTAAGAAAGCTCAATGAAAATTTTGTGATTCTAATGTTGAAACATTGAATAAAACTGTTTTGTTTTCAGTAAGACCAATCAGTCGATGGTCATTTACTTTTTTCCCATGTCAGTTGAGGTTCACACTTCCCCCTTGAGGGACCAATGTTTTCTTAACTACTGTTTTACCCAGGTTCCAGTGATACTCGGTTACCCCTTTGTTCTTTAAATACAGAATTCTAAAGCCAGCAAAAAAAGATGTCAGCAAAACAGGCGATCAGAAGGCAAAATATCAGGGGAAACCATGCGAAGGACGGCAGGTCAAACAGGACGCAAATGAATTTATGTGAAAATGAATTAATGTATTTTAAAACTTTTAAAAATATATCTATATCCATTTTAACAATAAAAAATGAAATATAGATTATATATAAATACCAATTTTTTTCAATATTTCAATTACATTTTTATTCATAAATAAAGGTACAAAAATGTGTTTATAATTACATTTATTAAAATTAATTCTATCTATAACTGTTAATAACCTTTAATACATAAAACAAATATAAATATTTACTTTGAGAGAATTTGTTTAAAATAAATCTTTAAAAAAAAATTTTATTTTATAAAATTCCATTAAATATTTAATTCAAAATTAAGTTGATAGTTGATTTTTTTTTAAATAAAATGATGTTACTTTAAAATAGACATATACAATTAAATATCTTAACATTTATCATCATCATAATTTTATTCTTTTTTTAATAAACTTTAATTCTTTCTCTTGTACTGTACCGTAGGGAGATCCCTGCCCCAATTGCTGAGGTCTCCACCAAGTGTGAAACCTAAACTACATCACAAAGTCACTACTAACAGTAGTCTATCGGTCGAATATGATGTTTTTGCTTACTCCCCCCTGTGTTTCAGGGGATGAGGATATGTAAGTCTATACTTTTGAGTAACTTTGCACTCGGAAATTATTATTAGATTAAATTAGTTGGGTTTTAGGAGTGATATGAGTGCTTACACTGTTCGTTTTACTTTCATTAGTGTAACTATGCCTTGCCATATCTCGCAAACTCTGTGTTTTTTTAATGATGCTCAGCTTCATAGAGCTTGCTACAACGTGGTTGATTTCGCTGAAGAATTTACTGGGAGGGCATACGCTGCAGCATTTGTAATGAACAGTTTTCTCACATTGGAATAGGACTAGCATGGCAGTCCCAAGAGATAGCTTTAGAAAAGGAAGGATGAGCAAGCCAGGACAGTCTGTGAAATTACTTGCCATTCAGAATGGATTTTGTTGCTGCCCATGCATGATATAAATACCCTTGCCTAATCCATATGTGTAAGACGCGGTATTGAAATTTTCAAGTTACTGAGCCCCTGTCACCTTACAGTCACTTCGTTCTGCATTACATTAGCTTTGCTGCGCACTTTTTTTCAGCTGTAAATGAAAGAGACTACTTAGCCTGTAGATGATATGGTGCATGTTTTTTTAAATATACGTTCATTATCAAAAGTATTCTCAACTGCTCAGAATCCAGATTTAAATATCTTAAGGCCAGTTGCCAGTGTTTGAAATGTAACCCAAACTGGAAGGTGTTCTTTAGTGCTTGTGTTTAAAGGGCTGATTATGATAGCGGTGTTTGGGACCGCCCGCCAAACATGCAGCGCTCCCACCACTGTGATTAGGATGCGCCCACCATACTGGCGGGCGCATCCTGGTCTATTCACATTGCCAGCGGTGCTGCTGGCTGTAGCACCGCACGCAATGTGAAAAGTGCGTACACAGCATTTCCCTACACTAAGTGGCAGGCACCACGCGGTGCCTGCCACTTGGTGCATGGGAATGAGGGGAGGGTACCATGGGTAACACCCAGTGCAGCAACAACACCCCCCCCCCCACACAAGGTGGGCCAGCAACGGGCCCCCAAACCAAATTCCCGCCAGCCTTTCCATGGCAGCATCGCCACCATGGAAAGGCCTTCCTAATCCCACTTCCTGATCTGGTGCCTGCTAGGCACTGCCACCATTACAGAGGCACTGCACCGGCCACCAGGCAATCGGTGCGATTGCATTTGGTGGGAAAGCGGCGGACAGACTTTGCGTCTGCCGCGATACTCACCGCCATCATAATTTGGCGGTGGGTAATGAGCCTGGTGATGGCGGAAGGGCTGCCACCGCCGGGCCGGCGGTCCTTCCACCATCATAATGACCCCCTTAGTACCCATAGTTCACAGTTAAATGTATATGTTCTACGTTGGTACTACAACGATCAAAAACAATAGTTTTGCACATGTGTCTGGTGAGGGACTTATTGTCTGTCAGTCCCTTTCAACTACTGAGCCTGTGAACAATCTCCTCTTTGATTCCTAAAGCACAATGTGAGACCTTCAATGTAATTTTGACTGTTTTAGGTCTCACAATATGCAACACAAGCTTTCTCTTGACTTTCATGGTATTGTTCACTTATCGTCAAGATAGTGCTGCCTCGAAAAACAAGCATTTGCAATGCAATAGGTCTCACATTTACGCAGGGGCGAGAAGGCATGAACAATGGGAGTGCGGGCAGGGGTAGGGGGTAGAAGGCACTGACAACGGGAGGGAAGGGGTAGTAAAGACGGCAGTAAGAGAACCTCATTAAATAAAATAGTGCTCACAGTCTAAATAACGTACCATGTAACACTCAAAGTAAAGAGCCAGTCAGTCACCATGGGAGGTGACAAATTAAGAGGAGGCGGTTCTAAGGAGGGACTAACAAGCCTATTGATGAATCAGAAGCCAGCATTTAGGACAGACAATGACACAAGCCAATGGCAAACATGGGCTTAGAGTGGGCGGGTCTTCTATTCTCTACTCACCTACAATAAGTCTTGCAGGGCATGCGCTCTGGCTCGACCTAAAAATTGTGAATGTGAGAAAGTGGTTTATTAGTTGTGGTGGAATTGTCTCCACTGCTAGTAATAAAGTTACTATCTTGCTAAGTCCAGTCTATGGTTTCAGTAACTTTAACCTCAGGTCACTTCCTGCGATCTGTGGCCCAGGCAGAGAGGCTTAATTTAGAGAAAATGTGTAAAGTATTTAGACGTGCCAAAACAAATTTTAAAAAATCTAAAACCCAAAACAATAAAAACATTCAAATGTATAAAAGTTTAGAAAATATTAAGACAAAAAATGACACCAACTGACAAATATCAAATAATGGGAACTAGAGGTAAGATTTTATTAAAGACTGAAGTGAAAATAGCATTAAGAAGCACAAAGCTCTACTTGTGGTCAAGCGTCACAGTAGACAGGGATATAGGTGCGATTAGAGGCCAACTGGGAAGGAGCATGGTCAGATACACCAAGTAGAGCAGCCCCGCTAGGGCATGGAAGTAGGGAAGTTCAAAAACGTTTCTAGGTACTAATATAAAAGGGACTTTATAATTTTTCTGACGAAAAACTCTTCTCCAACTGCGACATCCCTGAAATTCAGTCTAACACCATGGAACTGATACTTTTTAAAGTTGGTCCCATTGAAGAGCTGGATAAAAAGTTTTTTTAATGTTCTGAAGCTTCTTTTGGTGTCCAGACAGCCACAAAAGTACACTTCCATGGCCCAAGGGCCTCAGGGGAGCACACAGAGGCTCTCAGGCTGTCAGGCAGAGGGCAACAGCAAAGTCAAACCCAGATCCAGTTGCCACTGGGCATTTGGGATTCTTCACAACCATATCCTCTTATGCTTTTTTTGTTCCAGGAGCTACTCAGAGGATCAGTCTTATGATTCTTCAAGCTAATTCTGTATTTAGCATTCAAGTGTAAGGGGGTTCAACATCCTCATGTACCTCTCACAGGTCAAGTTCAACAGGTGCAGTCTGACTAACTGGTGTCCTTTCTCAGTTCCAGGAGTGTTCTGATGAAAGTTGCGTAAAGGTCCAGCTTTGTAGTACCCATTCTGCATATTCTCTTGAGCTTAGAGGGGTTATCTCTGTCAGTGGCGTAGCAAGGTCAGGTGGTACCTAGTAAGAAAAATGTCTTCTCCCCCATCGGCTTGACAAAATGGCAAAAATATGTGTTTAAACACATATTTTTGCCATTTTGTCACCCCCCTCAATGATGACACCCAGGGCGGCCCACACCCACTGCACCTCCCTTCCTATGCCACTGATCTCTTTCCATTCAAGTCAGACCATTGTATGTTCCTGGGAGGAATTTAAAACCTCTTTGAATACTTCTTCTGGGCCAAGCACAGGCTGGTGTTAACAGAGGCTATTGCTGATTAGCCTTCTCACTGTTCACACAGATAGAATTCAAAATACTAAAAGTTACTTTTCCTTACAGTGATTAAAAATCCAACTTCAACACCTAACTGGATTGTTATTACATTTTTAAAAATAGTAGTTTAATTATTTTGCTAGCAGGTCCCATTCCTGAGTTCCAGTATTAGTATTTTAGTGTACTCTGGTTTCCAACAGAGGACAGTTAGGCCTTCCCCAATAAAAATTCATGTTGGTCTTTGTCACTGTAGGGACATAGTAACATTAGTTTTCTACATGTCCCACTTTTAAATACCATGCACTTTACCTTATCGGTTACAAGGGTTACATGGGATGGCTTAACAATATTTTAAAAGTAGATTCCTAGCTGTTAGAAAAGAGTTATTTAAACACTGCACATTTTACACTGTAGCCATCATGCTTCAATGGTAGGCCCTATATTATGCTATGTTTTTCTTTGTCACACTAGTGGTTAGCACAATAAGTAATGCAGTCCATAGGTGGCATTTTAACTTTCTATGCCATAGATGTATTTTCTGCATCGTATAAGAAAGTGAAATAAGCCCATCAATGGTTAGCCAAATTCTACATGTTTTACTGGTCAGTGTACATATATCAGGCAATTTACAGAAGTGCCTCAGTGGGTAGATTATAAAAAAACATTAAAATTAAGCACACAAAAAAATCAGGGTGACCAAGCAAATAGGGGTATTTTCTTACAGTGATGTAGACTTGATTACAATAGTTTAACATAATCAAAAGAGTTGTGGCATGGTACCAGAATGGTATCAGAATATCTTCGGGCATACGTTTGTCTTAAACATTGTCACAAAAATAAACCATATTGAACAGAAAATGTACAACTGACGGCAATATTTTTGCAAACCATATTTAAGACTCAATATTTCTACCAGCCACATTTAATATTCAGATGTAAACCTCTACCCTATGTGCATATCTCTTATTTTTACTAATTCACACTGTTCTTCTCACCAGGTTCGGCAAATAAAGCTTCCATTGTCAACAAACTCACCTCCATGGTCCAGTTTCTTTTTTTTCACTATTATTAACTTTCACTCTGACAGTCCGAATAGCTATGCTTCTCCAGCCACAAACGAGGCCAGCGTATACATTTGCAACTCGCTGCCTCATTTGAGGCCTATTCATTCATCCATTGCCTGGTGTCATCATTCACTCTGCTTTTCCTCCATTCTCCTGCTGCCATCAGCAGCAAAGTTTTGTAGCTTAAAATCAGTGGCCGCATCATCTTTAACACTGTAATGCTTTACTCCTGCGTAAGCCCCATGGGGCAGTTAGCCTTTAGCATTTAACCCCTTGTTTGACTTTTTAGCCGGCAGTGCAAACATGGGCTACGTCCATGTTGCGATGAGACTACCGCGGAGGGACACTTCACAGCGCGTCAGAGATAACGGAATAACCTCTGGGCCTCGTTATTCTGCGGAATAGTCATCCATCAGCCCGCAAGGGCTCTAATCAACTCTTTGTTCCCACGCACCATAACGTCAACAAGCAGCCTGCAAGCAACAGAAACTTACAAGACTTCATCACCTCAGACTGACAGGAACACAACCCCGGGCATCTTCCTGCCGTTTATACCAAGCTTGCTTCCTCAATCACATTTCCATTTGCACCTTTTCTAAACCGCTTGCTCTCCAGCCCGCGTATCTGCCTTCCTGAAATTCACACACGCTTCGATGAAACTCCGGCGCGCCCCCTCCTCGGGAGAGGAGAGCAAGAAAAGGCAGAGCCGAGTGCGTGGCACGCATCCTCCCGGCATGCCAGACCCGTGTGCAGCCAGAGGAAGAGTGAGAGAGGGGGAAGAAAGCGAGCGCGAGCATCCCGCTCTTACCGCAGGCATCTCCGCGCGGGCGGCCCCCCTCTCCCGGCGCCGCGCGGCACTCCCCTGAGCAGCGGGCTGATTGCTTGCATTCAGCTGCGTTTGGTATGCATGAGCGGAGCGGAGGCTGCCTTCCCCGGGAGCGTCGGTGGCGCGCGCTGAGCCACTTTGCCAGCCTTCCAAGTTGGGGAGGCGCCTGCCCGTCAGGAATGGCTCGCGGAGCCCTGCGCGCGGGCAGGATGGCTGCGGGATGTCGCAACAGTGGGCGACCTCACGTTCTCTAGGCATTTTCCACACTGAAGTTGTTTTTTTCCACCGTTGGGATTTGGGAAAGGGTCATGAGTCGCACGGATGCCCCCCGGCCTCTGAACTGGACCATTCGGAAGCTGTGCCACGCTGCCTTCCTGCCATCTGTCCGACTCCTCAAGGTATGGCGGGAAAATGTGCCCTCATATGTCAAACGATAGCTTGGACTGCATTGTATGCGCTTACTGCATTGCCGGTAATCTAGATACACTAAAACTTTGCTCTTTCATTTGCGACATAGCTCAAGAACATCTCGTGCCTTGGAAATCCTTGAATCTTGTGTCTCAGAAGGAGAGATTCTGCAGGCTAAAAATTGATGTAATCTCTCTTCTTAATCCCCCTTTCTTTTAAAATGCATAAACTGTACATGGGTTTCTAGTTGAGGGAATGGGGAGGGCGCAGTCTTATTGTCAGGTCAGTGTCGGCGCAGTCTTGTTGTCGGGTCAGTGTCTGTTGTCGTAGCTCTTGTCTCGGCTGATAGTGCGCTAATCCACCTGCCTTATCTTTAATGCGTTATTGAACGGGGCCGTGCGACGGGGATTCCTCGGTCAGGAGGCGGGAGGGTTTCCTTTGTGTGGAGTCTGCCGCAGGCAGCAGCCGAGCCAGTGGGGGTCAGCGTCAGCCTCAGGTGCTCCTCGCGGAGACCAGCGCAGGTGTTTTGGGCGTGTGAACTTTGGCACTATTTCAACTTTCAGGAGGCGCTGCGCCTTAGCTTCGCAGCGCTTGTTAACAGAGTTCTTCGACCTGGTGCAGAGATGGTTCAGGCGGAGCTCGGCTGAAAGGTCTCTGATGAGCAGTTAAGGGCAGATAGAAACGGCTCCAGTAAAATTGCGTATTTTCTTGTTTCCACTCAAGGACCACCTGGACGCATGAAATTGAAATACCCCGGAGCCTGTGCGTGTTTTGTCATTTAAAGGAAGATAAATAAATCACATATATAGCGTGGTGTTCGTGTGCGCGGAGTGCGTGTGTGTGATTCAAAATGTCTCTCTCTAATAAGACTGCAGGATAGTAGAGGGGGTAAGATGACTCCTTGAATTTTATCAGTGGTAGTGGGCAGGGAATTCCTGGTACCAGTTTCAGGAGGCAACAAGCCTACATGTCAAAGAGCTGTTCCTATTCGGACCTGTAGGACAATGAGCAATAACTGGCAGGATATTGCAGCATGTACGTATCCCTGGCACATTTAGTTGCTACAGCAGCATTTTATCAGTTGATCATTACCAATATTTTTGTTTAATTATTTATCACGTCCTATTATAATACATATCACTTGCCAGCCTCTCAGCACTTGGACAGCGCCAATTTGCAGCATTAGATGCATAGATGGCTGAAGAATCTATAGGTAATTTGTTGAGGATTATTGAGGAGATTAATATGCAAATCAGTGGTAGGTGAAGAGCAAAAAGAACATTTGCATTGTCGATATGGGCACAAGTCCCTTAAAATGGGAGCCTGATTATGAGTTAAATGCCTGTTTGAAGGGGCTGTTTGCAGTCTTCTTTCACTGATGTTAAGGTGGCTAATGATCTCAGATGAGTGAGTATCCACCAGGTTCCAGAGGTGCTCCGATGGTGGGCGAGATGTCAAGGCTGATTAAACCCCAGCTGGCCTGAAGTCCCAAACAGTAATGATGCTCCTTCAGTCTTGGTGCCCTGCATTCTGTTCACAGCTGAGCATAGCCTGTCTTCTCAGCTTTTCCGCTGGTGCCTCAGCATTGCATTGCCGTGGCTGTACAAGAAGCAGGTGTTGGCCCCTGTCACCGCAGGCCCTCGCAGCTGTCAGCGACAGACCACCAGCCCTTAGCGGAACACACTGCCGAAGAGCACTGCGTGAAGCGAGGAGGGGGCCAAGAATGGATCTGTGGCTTCATGGCTGTGTGTAACACTCATCACAAATCCTTTGATTGATCTGAATAAGGTACACAATGATAAGTGGATACCTTCTGGCACCCTCACTCTGCAGTAGGGCAAGCGGCAGGAGTGAGGTCTACAGAGAGTGCTTTGAAGCTGGTCCACTGATGCTTTGGCTCGAGTACAGCATGACTCCACAGTTCACCGCCACACACTGTCAATGCCCTTAGGTGCTATGAAGGAACTCTGACATACATAGTAAAGAAGCATCTTGTGACATTTCAGAGATTGACAAAAGTGCAGGCAGATCATTGCCTCCTGAGGCGTAGGAGACTTCCCTAAATGACAATGCACATCCCAGGATAGAGACGTCTGTCTGATCCATATAGAATAGATTGAATTTTTGATCACTAATTATTGTTACAAATTCTATCATCGGGTTACCTCGTAAACACATGATCGTAGCAGGAAGGTCATCGTGACAGGAAGTTGCATCATCTCATATTCTCTCCTTATGTGGGCTTGCTGGCATCACCTCATACTTAAACTCAGTATTGGATGCCATCATATGACTGCCAGCCCTTCATAGCCACTGATTTCTTAGGCCAGGCATTTTCAGAACACTCCAAGGGGGTAGTTTGGGTAATGGCGCTACATACACCCTCAGAGAGTCAAATGCAAACAGCGACTCCTACTGCCCCCTTCTCGCCGTTCGCAGTGAGCGGAAAGGGATATTGGTATGCTCTATTTGGCTGCACTTGTTTTGGTGATGTCTAAACAGATATTGATGAAAGGAGACAACCACACTTTATGTCTTCATTATTTTCAAGTGATGCTCACCTGAGACCTATTTAAGTCTGCTCTGCCTGCTGCTGTGTTTTGTTACGAAAGAAAATTATCAAGGTGATCGGTCATGGGGAACTTAATGTGGTTGTATTGTTATAGCTAGCCATAGTCCCCAGTGCATGCTTCAGATATCTAGTTCCAAGTCATTCCATGCATATGCATCTAGCTCTCGATCTACTCTGTACGCCAGTATTATTACCAGGAGGTCTTCCTTGCTTGCAGTGCGAGCTTCACCCAATTATATTTCACTGCAACCTCCAGCTCAATAAAGCAACTCTTCTGCACAGTGGCTTTGGGATAGCATGGTTTAAGTGCTAAACACTGGCGGCCACTCAGACCAGAAGGCGCTAGAGCAATCAGCACTTGGTCGTGGCTCCTGGCCGCCCTGTCATCTCCTAGTAATCCACTAAAACAGGATGGCTGTAGTACCTGGGATCCCAACCACACAATTGTGGAATGATGTGACATATGCGATTGTGATACGCAGCCGGTAATGCAAGCTGATTCTTCCCATGTGGACAGATGCAATAATACCGTGCATTCATCTCAGTTACCTTGCTTGTCAGCAAATACAGTGCTGGGGAGGCCGGCCTGATTTGATTAAGCCAAAGTAGGATTGTTCGCAGATGCTGACGGGCTGGACCTCCGCCAACTCTATTTCCAGTGCTTTTCTTGCAGCCATGAATATCCCTTCTAACCTACTTCAGTAATACCCTCATGTTTAGAAATCGACTTATAATCCTGTTTTCTCAGACTTTCATTTTCAGAGAGCTGAGGAGGTCAGAGGCATTATGGAACTAGCAGGGTGCTGATACAGTCAAGCATTGCACCACAATCATTACTGCACAGGCGTGTAGATTATAAATAAAGCTTGTCATAAAAAACACCCAAATGTGTTTGAGCAGCATGTTTGCCAAATGACAAGCAAAATCAAGGACATGTAGGCATGATGTTGGTGACAATTGGTACATTGAGATTTTCTGATTATAAATAGTTAGCAATTCATCAAGAAATACAGATAATTGTTGGAATGACAACAAAACAAATATATGCGGTTGAGTGATAGTCTGCTTCTTATTTAAAATGTTATCACTTAATTGCAATCAATGTTAGTTTTGTATGATTGAAGTATGGAGACTGTGCCCCATTATGCATGCCCGGCGTACTTTTTTAGTTATGGAGCCTGCCGTGTTCATTTGCTCTCTTCTGAGGTTTTGTTCTTTTTTGCATCCTCACCCAATCTCAAAGGAATTCTTACTTGTAGCTTTCCTGACTAAGAGTGTATTTTTTCTCTCTCTTTCTCTCTCTCTCTCTCTCATGGCATCCATCATATAGCGCAAATTGTTCATCGCGGGTGGACCTCTATGGATGTAATAGTGTGTGGTTGTTTATGTTTTATGGGGAAGAGTTGGACGTGTTGAGCCAAGTCTTGACACATAGAGGCAAAAGTTAGTTTAGATGAATTACTCATTGCTGCACCCATACTAAACCTCACTCGATGCAGCGAAATGAAGAGGTGCTCCACAAATGCTGCTCATGCTTCATGCTTTACCTCCCCTCCATTACATCTGTGGTCACTGTCTTCAGAACCATCCTCCACTGCCTGGATTAAGCCCAGATTACCAAATGTGTGTTCCAAGGAAACAATACACCAAAGCCATGGAATGTCATTTTTTTTGCCAGAAATCAAGCAGATGTTCATGCTGTGGAATCTGCACTGGTGAGTGGGATCTCCAGTTTGATCCAGGTTAGTTTCAAAGACAGACATGCAATGAAGCAACATGATCTGGTTGCATACAATGAGTCCAAATGGAAATCATCGGCATGGTTAGTGGTTAGTCCTAAAACCCTACATGGATGCTATGCTGCTAATCTTACATCTATATTAATTGCAATGTACTGTTGATAAAATTTGATACGAAATACCCAATGTATATATATGTAATGTGGAATCCAATTGTCCGTAATGTTTAAAGTGTTGTAATGTGGAATTCAATTGTCCGTAATGTTTAAAGTGTTAAATGTGTCTATGTGTTCTTTTCAAACAACAAATATCTAAAAATATTGAAATAAAAAGTAAAAAGGTATCAAGTGGATATACCAAACAGATCACAGAGTAATTGCGGTTTGTTTTCCTCAATTGTGAGGATAAAAGAAATGTGAGGTTGGCAATCCCTTTTTTCGACAAACATTTCTTTTACTGGCATATTGCAGCAGGCAGCAGTGGCTCTCTCTTTGATGGATAAATAATATCATTCTGTTTCCAGTGACTGTGGGTATTGGTTGTGGGAGGCACAGGGTCAAGACTGATTTGCATATTGCTGGGTCTTACTGGGGTGGCGTAGTGGGCAAAAGAATGATGGATTTAACCCAGATCTCTTGTCTGGGGGAGAATGTTTGAATCATTCAGATATCCGTCCATCATTTGTTGCAGTTACACTTTTCGCCCTAAGTGGGATGGGTATGCCCAGACGTGGGTCCCTTGCTCACAGTGCCATCGGTTCCATGCTAGCCTGGCTGATGAAGGGTGACATACCCCGAAACCGGTCCCAGGATGCTTGTTTCAGGTCCAGGGAGGACCTGGCTAGGCAGTTCAGTCTGGACTGTTCCATGAGGCACAGGGTCAAGACTGATTTGCATATGGTTGGTTCCAAACTGGGGTGGCGTAGTGGGAAAAAGAAAGATGGATTTAACCCAGATCTCTTGACTGGGGAGAATGTTTGAATCATTCAGCATTCCATCCATCATTTGTTGCAGTTACGATTGTGAGAGGCAGACCACTTTTTTCTACACCCAGTCTGCCTAAGACGGGTAGGCCAATGGAGACAACCACATCTCTGTGCAGTAGCATAGGATGACGCCTACTTTGGCATGCAACACTATTTCTAGGGTTTTTAGATTCAATTTTGGATGTTTTTAGGAAAACTTGATTATGCATTTAATTGTGCTCTGTATATTTTGTGTATTTATATTTCTTATATTTTATGTATTTATAAAGCACAACCTTCATCCCATAGGGATAACACGGCGCTAGGTTAGCGGGAGGGTGGTGAATTAGGCTGGTCTATTGAGATCAGTGGCATCAGTTCTAGGAGAATAAGTGGGTTTTAAGATTCTTCCTGAACGCTATGTAATTCTCGATCAGCCGTAGTTCCAGCGGAAGCTCGTTCCAGTGCAAAGCTGCAAGGTACGAAAAGGTGCGTCCACCTGCCCTACTCTTACTGATCCATTTGGTCTCAGCTACTGCCTGAAAGCGTGACCATAGGCACCTGGACGGGGTGTAGAATTGAATTATATTCCGAAGAATCCTGGGGCCGGTGTGATGGAATGCCCTGTTTGCATGTCCTAAGAGCTTAAATCTTTCTCTTTGACGCATGGGCAGCCAGTGAAGTTGCCTCAAGCAATCCATCGCTGAACTGTATCTGCCCTTATTGCACACCAGTTTGTACCCTCAATAGGGCATCATCAAGATAGTTTTCCAATAGAGCTTGTTGGATAGTATCAGGCCAAGATTGTTGAAGGTGCTTGCAATTTAGTAAACTGATGCCCTATAAATAGCGGTTTTCTCAGCTGCTTCTTTTATTTGGGCCTCTAGATCATGACATTGGATTTTGAATTGTTGATTTCCACATTCTTTTTGCTGCCATTCATTTCTGCATCAGCCAGTTTTAAGTTCTACGGGATTCTGGGTGGGAATTAAAAGAATGTAATCATCTGCATACTGGAGCATTGGGGTCCATGTGTTGTTAATTCTCTGCACGCCTGTGGAAAACTTGAGTACAGCAATCTACATGTCATTCGTGCAGAAAATTGGCTAAAAAAAGGGCCAAAATAAAGCTCTCCATGACACCTTTTATAGTCTTGAATGATCTGGTTCTTTCTCCGTTAATTCTACTCTAACTTGGGCTTTGACATTTGAGTGTAGGTTTATGATTAGATCCTTAGTAGGGCCGGGGGAGACCCATAACTTCACATTTGAGACCGAATAGTTGTCTATCTACCAGCTCGAAGAACTTTGAGAAGATCAGATGCCAATTAAGAAAGTGTAAAAAATCCACATGATCCCATCACCTTGAAGAGATTACTTATTTGCACCTTGTGGAGAATGTTCAGTTTCTGTAGAGTTTCAAGAGAAGCTGCATCAGCAAAACATAATTTCTAAACAAGTAGACTTCTAAAGCTTCACCTTCTATAAATGGTATGTTATTTTATGTTAAAGATATTTCAAGAGCTCACAAATGTCCGGAGGTGTCTTGGTGCTATCTCTGCTATAACAGGTTGAACGAGAGCTCACAGATTGCCAAACAGCCATGTTTTAATGCTTTTCAGTTCGAGAGCAGGCTGTTCATGGATTTGGCATGCAGGGGTAAGGTATTTTATGACCTGCACTTTAGCTGTGTAGATCATAAAACTTCTTCATTCCCAGGAGGAACATTTTAATTTGGGAACTATGTCATTTTTGGCCCTAGAGAACTATAACCTCCTAACTGGAGAGTGCCATTTGAAGCTGCTTTTCAAATAGCCTGGCCCTAAATCATGCAGTGCTTTGTAGGCAATGCATATGACCTTAAAGATGATTCTTTACCTGATTGGTAGCCAATGAAGTTTTCTAATGGCTGAGAGTAGGATTAACATTTTGGGATCCCTAAACAGCAACTGCGCAGCCACATTTTGCTGTATTTGCAGTTTATTCACAAATTGCTGTTGCATGTTTATGTACAGACCATTGCACCAATCTACTTTAGAGACCACCAAATATGTAATTACCATTTCCTGTGAGTCAGGATGTATATAAGGAAGGTTTTTTTTTTAAATGTCCTTAATATGTAGAAGGCAGAAGAAATTACAGCATTGACCTGTCCACCATATGTTAGCTTTTTGTTAACTAACACTCCTAGATTTTGAGCCTTTCGGACTGGAGTCAGGAGAGTACTCAGCTCTTGCAGCCACCAGGCAGGGGACCAAAAGGATACCTAATTGCCGAATAGGATGACCTCCGTCTTCCCAGAATTTAATTTCAGGCAGTTGTTATTTATACATTCACTCACTGCCCGCATGCAATTGTGGAATCTAGTTCCAGTGTCATTGTCACTGTTGGAAAGGTAACAAGAATCTGTGTGTCATCAGTGTAAGATGTAAGTGAGAATCCGAAGGATATAATAAGATTGGCTAAGGTGGTGACATACACGTTAAACAGTGTTGGATTTAGCAACTACCCCTGAGAGACCCTGCAGGGTAGTGAGAAGTGTTCAGACACAAACTCCTTTAGTGCCACAGATTGTTCTCGTCCAAGAAGAATGGATCTAAGCAGTGCCAATGCAGCCCCCCTAATTTCGATGTTGTAGAGACGATCTATCAGCAGCTTGTGGTTAACCATATTGAATGCTGCGATAGGTCAAGTAAGAAGAGGCACAACACAAAATAAATAGGTCCAGTACCAGTGCTTCCAAGAATTATTGTCTTATTCACTAATGGGTAACTGTCCCTGAAGGAAGAGGATAAGCAACGTTTGGTGGTTGTAAAGTTTTGGTGGTCTCCAGAAGTACTAACAATTGGGTCTAAATGAAGGTGGGGGAATTCCTCCTTGGAATTAGTGCCCTCACACACCCTTGCAGGTCATGCTTTATCATTGGGCTTTTGCTCCTCGTGGAGGTGGCACTGCTGACCCCATTGGGCCCCATGAGAGGGCTCTTTGTCGGAGATCTTTTTAAGGAGGTGCCGCAGTTGTGCATGTGGGTGTGTGGGCCTATAAAAAGGGTGAATAAAATTACCTTCACGGTGCCTGGAAACAGTTTTAATTCAGGGGCTCGAAAGGTAGGGTTAAAAACTGATATTGGAATGGAGCCTCTCCTTAAAGCAAATATTGTGGAGGGAAAAAGTATGTTCCTGCTGGTCTCAATCTGTGAAAGTGAGTGAAAAAGAGTGTATTAGGTCAACATGTTTCGCCAACAGTGTGAGGGCACTAATTCCAAAAGCAGGAATTCCCCCAACTTCATTTAGACCCACCTGTTAGTACTTCTGGAGCCACCAAAACTTGACATCCACAATAGGTTGCCTATCCTCTTCCTTCAGGAACAGTTACATGTAGGACTTGGCCTTTTTGGCTAAGGTTCCCAAAACTTTTTGCTTTCCCCCTAGACTATTTTCCTGACATAGTCTTACCAATTTAGATGCTTTGGGTACTTTGCGACTGCTGATCAGTGTCAAAGTACAAGTGTTCCCTGTGTAAAGAGTAATGGTAATTGGTTGGCCATGATTGGTATGTTTGCCTTAATAGTGAAGTCCCTAGTGATGTGCACTGTGTGTGCCAGGGCTAGTAATGCAAAGGCGCATAGAGAAGGGAACTCAGTCCTGCAGTGTAGGGCCTGTGCATAGTTTGATAAGTTAGAATGTTGTCTTGACAAGTGCAACCACTTGTCAGGCCTTACTTTCCCTTTTTCTTACGCATTGGGCACCCCTGTGATAGGTCCCGGGTAACCGCCGGGCTGGGTGCAGTGTAAGTAAAAGGCAGGACATATACTAAAGTGTGTGCTATGTTCTGGTAGTGAAAAACACTCCATTTCGTTTTTCACTGCTGAAAGGCCATCCTGCCAATAGGACAGAATGGGGGAGGCTGGGTGTTGTGTTTGTTAGCCTAGTTTCCTATAAGTTTAAAATGGAGAGGTGAAGTTTAGTATGTATGAACTCACAGTGTCATAACACATATTTCTGTGAAAGTGGTTTTGTCACTGTGTATTCAGAAACGACTCTTTCAGAAAGTGGCTGAGTTTTGTACTTTAAGCATTTCTGTGTGTCTCTGCTGAATGTGGATTGACTGTCTGAAGCTGAAAGGTGAGAGGAGCTGGGAGAGGTCTTGACCCAGGGAGGGGTTGAGATGGCACCAGGCAGCCATGCATCTGGAGAGTAGGGGGGAGAAGAAGCCCGGGAGGTGACAAGGCCTGGGCTGGTGCTATAAACCAATTGACCCATCACCTGCTGAGTAATTAAGGATCCAGACCCCCAGTATCAAAGGGAAAAGGTGACACTGGGAAGGAGACACCCAGAACTGATTTAGGCAGAGGTCAGGGACCCCTGAGCACGAAGAACTTCAAAGACATGAAGGGGTATAACTAAGAGAACTGAAACACCTAGAATTTGGTGTAGTTTTGAATGGCAAAATGGACAGGTCGAGTTTGCAAAGGTTTTGACCTCTTTTGCGGTCAAGAAGAACCTCTGCCAAGGAAGAAGTTACTGAAGAGACTGCTGGATAGGACTGACCCTTGCTTCGTGATCTGGGGCTTGCCTGCAGTTTGTAGCGTTTACTAAGAAAGAGACTGAAGGGACATTGTAGTGGGTAGTGTCCCCCCTTCTTGAACAGGACTGTGTTTTGTGCTGTGTCCTGAACCCCAAGGGCCCGAGGTGAGCTGGCTCCCCAAATGCAAACACAGGAACATAAACATTTCCAGGGAAGTCCGAAGCAACGTGGTGTGCGCATGCCTCTGCAGATTGAGACCCTCAAACGTTGTGCCTTGTGATCGTGGGCACACAGGAAGTAAACGGAGTCTCGGACACACAGGGTGCATGTCGTGGTGCAAGCCAATGTATTGGTGAAGAGCACTTGGTCGTTGTGTGCACAGGGAGAAGAGGTGAGACTCGTATGTGTCGTGGTGCAGGCCAAGGCATTGGTGAGGAGCACCTGGTTGTTACGTGCTCCGAGCGAAGAAGTGAGTCTCGGACACTCAGGATGCGTGTCATGGTGCAAGCCAAGGTGTTGGTGAAGAGCGCCTCGTCATTGTGTGCACCAGAGAAGAGGCGAGTCTCGGATGTGCAGGGTGCGTGTCAAGGTGCAACCAGAGGTGCTGGTGATGAGTGTCTGGGTAGTGTGTGCACCGAAATCGAAGTAAGTCTCCACAGTGCTGAGTGCAGGTCTCGGTGTCCACCGAGTCCGCCGGAATGAAGGCCAGGTTATTGGGCCCTCGGAGGGAAAGCAGTAGCAGCTCGGACTGGCCTGAGCTCGCCATGCCCATTGATGGAGTTCTGGATCAAGGCCCAAGTCCCTGAAGGAGGAGAGGAGAGTGGGGTTGTGCCCCCCCAGGTAACGTGGATCACCACCTGGATTGGGTGCAGGTCGGACGGACACTCTCTCGGCCTCTCACTTCTGTCAGCTGCGCAAGCCTGTTGGTTCAGCTCGGATTGAGGCCTGTGCTGGCCCAAGGAGGGGCAGTACTGGTGCCGGAGTAAGAAGCGGTACTTTTGTGTCATCATTGATCCAGATTGGGGGCAACTGTTACCGGAGCACCTAAAACTGTTGTATTACACTTTGCATTATTGCTGATAACGAACTATCGAACTGTCGTATGACGCCTGACCTATTTGTGCCTGATGAACTATATACTTGGTGAGCTACGCACTTTATTATTTTCCCTTGCAGAGTACATGATTGTAACGTGGCACGTTGCATTATTTCTTCATCGCACAGTGCATGATAATAACGTGGTGCGTTGCATTATTTCTCCATTGCACTGTACATGATTGTAGCATGACGCATTGCTTTGTTTCTTCTTGCACAGGGCATGCTGGTAGTGATACGCATTGCACTATTCCTTCTATTGCAAAGTACATGACTGTGGTGCTACGTATGGCATTGTTTCTCTATTGAACAGTACAGGAGTATATCGTTACGCATTGCAGTATTTCTTTTCTTTTGCAACATGTGTGATTCTAGCAATACGACCTGCCCAACCTTTTGGGAAACGGTTAGAAGTAAGCTTGACGGTTGCTTAGAAGCGGTGGTTGGGATTAAAACCTACCAATTCACAGGAAGACATACTAACCATTATTATATGTTGGTTTTGTATCGTGTGGTCATATCGTATATCTTCTTATATAAAGATTATACTTGTTTTATAAAAACTCGTGTGGAGTCTATTTGTGGTGACATCACTGGGTTGCTGTGAGTGTGATTGCACATACTGTACACTCGTGCCTTGGATATGTGCCTGGTAGCTCGTGCCAAGCTACTAAGGGGGTGAGCAGGGCTATCTCAGACAGTGTCTTTACATAGTCTAACATTGAAACGAGGGGTCCGGATCTCGCACCTGTCAACAGCGGTATGGGGCAGGGACTCCCACCTCCAGCATTTGGTGGCTGCGGTGAGGGATAAGGGCCCCCACTTCCAACATTACCCATTAGTGAATACGAGTACGAAGAGGCTCAAGTGTCACCCTTTTCTCCTCTAATATCATGATCAAGGCAATCTCGGTGCTGTGGCTGCTTCTGAATCCAAACTGAGTTGAATCCAGAAGATGTTTTTTTTTAATAAAGTGGCTGGTTGTTGGTTTATGAACTTTTCCACTATCTTGGCTGGTAGCGGGAGTCAGGAGAGTGGGTGATATCTGTTGGGGTCCATTGAATTGAGTATAGTTTTTTTATTAATGGAAGCACTGACGCTATATTCCATTGTGGTGGTAAGTGGCCTGTCTTGAACAATTTAATAAAAATGTCTGGGAGGTTGGAGGCAATGATTTCACGTGCTAATTTAGCTACTGAAGGCGGTCAAGGATCATATGGTGAGCCAGAATTAAAAGAATTAATGTGCAATGTTACCTGCTTAATTGTAAGAGTGGTAAATTCCAAAAAGGTTTCAGTCTCTGGGCGGGTAGAGGGGGACATATTTCCCTCCAGGGGAGATATCTTGTTAAAGGAGAACCTATTATATACCTGTTACACTTTATTTTAAAAATGTTTGCAAGGGTATTACAAAAAGATTGGCTGCTAACTGCAGAATTATTGCTAGGGATGGGGGTCAATTTGATCACTGTCTGAAATAATTCTTTACAGTGTTTTGTGAAGCTTACATTTTGTGTGTGAAATTAAAATATTTTTCTTTCTAGCAATGTTTTGTAATCTGCCATATATTGCTTAAATTTTCTTTCACCAGAATATTGTATTCCGTTCTCCATTTGTGGACATGCCTTTTACAACATTGTTCTTGAGTCCTTAATTTATCTGTTAACTACGAGCCTATGGTTTACTTCTATGGGGCCGAGATATTTTGGTGGTAACTAAGGTGGTCACCTCTGAACTCAGCTAGTCAGAGTAGTTTAAAGCTGATTTGTCTAAACCTTTTACCCTCTTGGGCTGCGATTGCATCAAAATCTGAATACATTAATCGGATTGGATTTTATGCCAAGCTTGTGATGTTTGGGCCGGGGGCTGTGGGAAAATCTATTCCTACTAAACAATTTGACGTTTATTTAATTGCTAAATCAAGACACACTCACTTGCCAACTGTTTTAGGACAGGGTTATTTTACTGTTATAAATCCAGACCTAGTTTATTTGGAGGCAGGTGCTTACTAGTGAGTTTAGGTTCTATTAAATATTTTAATGGTGAGATATTTATCTAAGGACAAGAATTTGACAGTCTAAGTTTTGGTATCCATGTTTTTGTGTAACAGGTTTTTGAAATACATATTTGTCATATGGTATTATTTTGAAAACTGTCTCTCCTTCTGGCACCGATTTTCATGTGACATGATCTTTTTTAACCTTACAATAATCGTTCATCATGTAAGATGCATGTTTTTTATATGTATGGCCACAATGATATGTGCACGATAATTTAATTCACAGGTTGCTCTTCAAAAAGGATGTGGTCTTTCTTAAGCAAGCTGCAATGGACCACAACTTACTACCTGATTTAATGGCTCCTGTCCTTAAGTAAAAAAAACATACTCACCAACTCTTAGGGAAGTTGTCATAATTTTTAATTCTGTATTGAAAAGTGTTGGGCTTTATTCTCAGGAGAGGAACACGACAAGTAATGTAATGTGTATAATGCTATCTTCTACTGGCCTCTGTCAGTATTAAGAACAATTGTCAAGAACATTTACTAGAGTTTTTTACTTTGACGGATATGTTAATATAATGTTTTCTTATTGTATGTTATATTATTTCGTTTAACTACACACAGGTGATTTTAATTACAGTGTGATGTCCTGTAGGGCAAATTGCACTCTTAATCTTTCATTACTCTTTAACCAATTTCTGATAACGTATGGGATCACCAGTTTCAGTAGCACCATTGATCAATTATACCCAACTTTGCATTTATGTCGAGTTGGGTTTCTTTCTTGGTCATATGTCTACCCAGCATTTGTTAAGATGAAGTTCTAGATGAACATAAGGTAATTATTTAAAGTAAAACAATACTTTGATCTTTCTACTCATGCCGCCCATATTTTCAAAAGAGGGTATTGGACTTTGTAGACGCACTCTTTAGATCTGACTAAAGTAATATATTTCACCACAGTCCTATGACTTGTTTCATCTGGTTGTCCAAAATGATGCAACTAAGTAACTATGGGCCCTATTTATATATAGGTGATATATATACTCCGCCACAATAGCAACAGAGTTGGTCCCACCAACAGATTTCAATGCGGGAGGGCCTTTGGTTGGGCCACGTGGAGAATACTCTGTCTCTGCCATGGTTAAACTTTTCCAACAGCCCTGGGGAGTAAGGGGCATTGGAGAAAGGCTACATGTCCACTTGTTCAATTTAGATAGGCGGACATGTTGTAATTTATTAATGTTTCTTACCGCCAGGTAAATATTGGCAGTAAGAAGCAGTTAAAACATTACAATGCATTCCCCCCCATGGTCATGGTGAGGAGAGTATTACTTTTTTCTTTTCAAGAAGAAAATCCAGAATACTGTTTGCTATAGGTCTGCGTCCTTTTGATGCAGCCCTGTGGCACACAGTAAAATGCATTGACAGGAAGCGCCGTGATGGTGGTTCCTGCCGATACTTTTATAAATCACTGCCTGCTTGGTGGTCATTTATAAATTAGATGGGGAGCTTTTCCGCCATGGGGATGGAGTAATTTGCTCCGTCCTCAAGGTGGACCCACTGGCCGTCTGTCTACATATAATTCAGCCCCTATGTTATTTGATCATGGAATGTCACAGCACTCTCTTCAATATCTTTTCATTGGTGCATTGTGTGGGTAATATATCTTTTTATTGGTTCATAGTGTGGGTAATTAATTGTTTCCTGAAAGAATGCATCAATTCATCCATCTGCCAACTTAGTCGTGCAATCACCCTCTGACACAACCACAATAAAACACACACAAACTGATAAACATATGCAAGATGAATTAAAAGACTGCAAGTAGGAAAGAAGAAAACATGTTGCTGTCTAAACACATAAGGAATATATTTGTAATAACAAAACTAAACATGGCAGGGGGTGCCCATCTTGCAGTGGTTTTGCACATAGGCTGTGGTCACCAGGTTTAGAGGAAGGGGCCCTGCAGGATAAGAAGCACTGTAGATTAAATGAGGGCAAGCAGTGGCCTGTTAGCACTGCCTAGGGAGCTGTAGAGTCCCGTTAAGTAATTAAAACAAGAGAAGCAAAGTATTGAATGGTGAACTATATAATGAGGAAATTAAAAACGAAATGACTGGCCAGCTAGCTCTGACACTCAAACACACTCATTGTCATGTTGATGGGGCAAATGTGATTGATGTGCACATGTGATCGGAAAATGACATCATTCACAGGGCAAGAGAGCTGAATACTAATGTGGACTGTACCATTACCCCATGCAATACACTGCCATTGATGGAAGCAGAGTGTAAATGACACTAAGAAAGACCAATGGCAGAAGAGTCTGATGCAACGGCCCTTTATTTCTCTATATGGAAATATATATCTATATTTATGGATGCATGTATAATTTAACTATTTTGTTTTATTACAAGATCCTTGTATACAGCTAAGACTGCCCTGCCTTCCAAAGAGATTCTATCATTGATTATTATAGTGCAAATGTTCAACCCCTAGAGTTTGTCAAAGAGGGTAACCAGCATGAAAATCCTTTCCTACAATGGTAATCTGTGGGATTTCATGTAACAAAATATCTGACTGTAGGCTTTAACACAGTGCAATAGCAATCCACCAAAAAAGGCCTGTTGGCCTATATGTATCAGGAATACTGCCTTCGACCGTTAGAGTTCTATAAGGTGTTTTGGGAGGAGGTAGGAGGAGATATGCTTTACGTTATGAAACAGGCACAGAAGGGATGTTCAATACCAAACACTTGGTCTGAGGCTGAAATTGTGGTCATCCTTAAGAAAGGGAAAATACCAACAGATCCGGGGTCATACAGACCAATTACTCTCATGAATACAGACACAAAGATATACTCAAAGGCACTGGCAACAAGATTTGCCAGTGTAATAACACCTTTAGTTACTACCACCCAACATGGATTTATACCGGGACGTGGGACTACGCACCACGTAAGGAAGTTAATTACCCTTATGGACAAAACAGAGGCTAGCGGGGACCCATTCGCGGTACTATTACTGGATGCTGAAAAAGCTTTCGATCGGGTATCATGGGTATATGTGTGGAGTGTTTTGGAAAAATTGGGATTTGGTAATGGCTTTTTGACAGCGATAAAGACACTGTATAGAGATCCTGTAGCGGCAATTAGAATCAATGCGGGTTTAACGGATAAAGTAAAAATTAATAGGGGCACAAGGCAGGGTTGCCCATGTTCCCCGCTATTGTTTGCAATATATCTAGATCCGCTAATCCGGAGACTGGAGTCAAATAGGAACATTCCCCCAATTGTTACATCTAGGGGGGAGTGTAAGATTTTGGCCTATGCTGATGACGTGGCGGTTATAACAACATCACCCACAGAGCCTATAAGATATGTGGAACAGGAGGCAAAAGAATTTGGGAAGGTCTCTGGGTATTCTTTAAATACCGGAAAAACACAAATTATAAAAAATAATAAGGCTTTATGCCAAGATCCAAGAGTGGCACAGACGGGAACATATCTGGGAATAACCATAACTTCAGACTTAGATAAGATAGTAGAACTAAATATTGATCCTATTGTACGTAAAGTAGGGGGAGAACTAGACAGACTGAACAATCTCCACTTTACTTTGGTCGGAAGAGTGAATATTGTAAAAATGTTAATTATGCCGAAATTTCTGTATCTTTTCCGAACAATTCCCTTATGGTTTGATAACGTGTGGTTTAAAAGGATTGAAAATATGACTAACAAATTTATTTGGTCCAAAGGCAAGACTAGGAGAGCGGCGAGATTCCTGGCACTCCCACGGGAAAGAGGAGGATGGTCATTACCAGACTTTAAGTTTTATTATTGGGCCGCTGCTCTGCAGTATATGGTAGGATTAATAGGTGGAGCTGAAGCAGAAGGAGAAGATCATCTGGGGTCATTAGCGATATATGGCATATTGATGGGTGAAGAAATTAAAAATATTTTTTTGAAAAACTTTGACACGGCGTATTTTAAAAGAACACGCTTCAAGACTATTTTGGCTGCACATAATATATGGAAGGCTTTTATGAAAAAGTTTGGCTTGGGGAAATTCAATAGATATACGAGGATATATGAGAATAAGCTATTTCCGGGAGATATATTTTTTGACTCAGTATACACAGAGTGGCATCGGAAAGGGGTAGCAAAACTGGGGGATGTTATGGGGACACAAGGGGTGAAACAATTTGCGATAATACAGAGAAAATTTAATTTGTCTACAAGTCACTTCTTCAAATATTTACAAGTAAGAAGCTTCCTACAAAATAAAAGAGGTGGAACAAGAGGATTTGAAAAAAATAACATATTAGAAATAATAGAGACTGGAGTAGATTGCACAATTAAAAGGTTTTACGCCGAGCTAAATGATCAAAGGCCAGACGATATGGCTAAATGGGGGGAAACCTGGACAACGAAGCTGGGCATAGAACAAGAATGTTTTAATATATCATTAGAATTAGGGAAGAATATTCTATGCTCTGCGTCATTACAGGCACAGCATTATAAGACCATGTATTGGCTATACTACACACCGGCTAAATTAGCACAATGGGGGGCGACAACCGGTATAAACTGCCCTAGGTGCATGAGTGTAGAGGCAGATGCTATTCATATGTTTGCAACCTGTCCATGTCTAGTTACAATATTAAAGGAGATAGAAATGTTTTTACAAAGGGCATTAAAATTATCTGCTAACTTAACACCTGCGATTATTTTGCTGGGGGTAGATGGAAATAATGATGATGAGGCAGGGAATTACTTTATTTTTGTTGCCATGGCAGTGTACAGACTGTGCGTTGCCTCTGCATGGCTAGATCAAATAGCACCATCATTCCAGCAATGGTTAGCTAGGTTGTTGAGTATATATAATTTAGAAAGAGCGATCTACTCAAGAAGAGGGAAAAATTCGAGGAAATTAGGTCTGAAAATATGGGAGATAATAACGAAATGGAAGGAAGAAGGATGATTTGTATAGGAAATGTATATAATTTGTATATAATCTGTAAATAAGGTATATTGCATATAGTGTGTATAATTGATGTCAATATGTAAGTATAAGGAGAGTGATTTCATCCGAATAAGGATTGATGTAACATTTTTGGTATGAAGAAGAAGTTTTCGGTTTAGGATGATTAGGTATTACTGTTTTTTTTGTATTCTTTATTAATTGCTCCACGCCCCCTCTGTGCTCCAGACGGTGTAAAATATTTAAAATCTGTCAATAAAAAGAATAAAAAAAAAAAAAAGGAATACTGCCTTCGTAGTAACTTTCCATAATAAACAGATCAGGCGCATGGCATCTGAAATACCTTTTCCTAGTCAACCAATCAGGCCTAAAGCTTTTTATCAGTGCTTGTCATGATAACAAACTTAGGCCTATGGTATTAAGTTTAAGCTTTCTAATAGGACAACCATCAGGTATATAGTCATAAAACTACAAAAGTATACAAAAGGACAGTTGGCAAAGCAAAACTCTATCTCTGAAGAAGGTCTAACAAGTATTCCCTCAGTGCAAATCTTCTATAGTCAGACAGGGTCACCAACACCAAACCAACACCAAAACGCTTGCATTGATGTGTTTATTCATGTATTTGTATGTGTGAGGGAAAGTGCTTTAAAATAAATGTAAATAGTATATAAAGGAATGCACCATTGCCTTCCAGACAACATTATGTCTTTCTGGGGTTTTATCATAAACTGCGTGCTCCTGTGCAAACATAATGTTGTGCATCTTCGTTTGCACAGGTGCATGTTGTCATTATACAGCTCCTGAAGTGATCAATTGCGGGTTCTAACACAGGTAACAATTTTCTCGTTTTAAACTGACTTAATTAGGCAAATAATTTTCCACAACATCAAAATGCCATTGGGAATTGTAGAGAACGCACTTTTCAAAACATGTTGCTTGTGGGTGACAAAATAAGCCGTTATAACACAGCTTCTTGAGGACATGCAGTCTAGATAACGAGGCAATTTTCGCAATGTCAATAGCAATAGTCAGATTTGGAAGTGCCTACGAGATCGACTGTGGATTCCATCTACCTTCACCGCTGAGGTTTGTCCCTACAAAATACATCACTTGCATTATCAGACTGCTTAAATGGAACACAGTGAAATAACAAGGATAACCTGGGAAAGTGGAAACACTATGAAAAATACTTTACAAAGGCTGCAGGGAATGTTTATATTGTACAGGTCTTGTCTGCCCCGCATACCTTGACTATGAGTGTCAGCAAATGAGCATTTGTTTGTGTATACTTAACACTTTCAGGTTTCCATTTGTAACTGTTTTTACACATCAATAAAGCCAGATAGAATGTGTTAATTGAAATTATAAAATCAGAAAAATACAAAAAAGGTCTTCTTTTGTGTAACTCTCCATGCTGTCAATCAAGGCAGCCTGGCCTCTATTTGTGCAGCTTAACAGAATGCAAACAAGAATGAGATCTCCTTCAATAACTACATATATGCACATGGGTTTGCGCTACAATTCTTGGGTTTACAGATTACTGACTACAGATAACATATTACTAAATACTGATAGGAGGAAAGGTTAGAAAATAAATACCATTTGCCCTCATGAATGTTTTCCTTATGATGTTCCTAATTAAGATCATGTTAAAAAAACAATGCATCTCTCTTGCCCAGCTTAAGCTCCCCAAGATGTATGTTGTTGTCAGCTTTTCTGACTTTATACATCATTACAAGGTATTTGGTATTAAACAAACACAATATTGCTTAATTTCTTCTAACCCTGTTCAATGGGTGGTTTTGGAATAAGCACTGATACATCCTTTCACATACTCACATATCTTATTTACGTCTTCACCTCCAAAGTCTCGGTTAACTTCTGTCATTTTAGACATGTGTTCCCTGTTCAAACCAAATATAGGGGCCCATTAGGATGGCGGGAGAATTGCCCCCGCCAGGCTGGCGGTAGCCACCGCCGGCCTGGCGGGGTCAATCCGCCCGCCATCCTCTCCTGAATGCCCCCGTCATATTAGTATGGCGGGGGGGACCGCGGTGGACGGAAAGACCGTCCGCCGCTTTTCCGCCCCGGTCGCCTTGTGGCCGGGGTCGAAAAGGTTTAATATGGTGGCTGTGTCTATTAGACAACGCCAGCCATATTACGATGGGCTATGTCAGATGCCTTTCCGTGGCGGAAGGCATGCGGTCTTCACTTTGGGGGCCCCCTGCGGGCCCCCAAATTGAAGGAGGGGTGGGGGTGCACACGGGGGGTACCTGTGGTACCCCCCTGCATTTACATAAACAAAGTGGCAGGCACCGCGCGGTGCCTGCCGCTTTGTTTATGTAAATTCGTCATATGCATGTTTAGCATTGTGGCCGGCGGTGCTGAGTGCACAGTCCGCCACAATGCTAAACATGCAGGATGCACCCGCCACAGTGGTGGGTGCATCCTAATACCCCCCACGGAACCCCGCCCTTATGGCGGGCGGTCCCATTCACCGATGGGATGGCGGGCAGACTAAGTCCGCCCGCCATCCTAATGGACCCCGTAGTGTCTAATACTGTATCCTCACATCAATTTATTTCTACTCCCATGTGGTACAGCAAACATATTACACAGAATGTCCGTGTGCTTCATTTGAAGCATTAGGTGGATTAAGGAGTAATAAGGATTTTGAAGTTAATGCATTATGATAGCTTAAACTCATTCTCTGACATTCTTCTAAATCCAACTTATCAAACGTACAGCGATACAAATTTCACACTTTACATGAGAAAATCATTCCATTACTTTCAAACATTTCATAAGAAACTGGTAATAGCAGATATACTTCAATAGGTCACAACCTTTATAGTAAAGAATCTATTATATATAAATTGCTTGATTACTCACTTTCCATCAGAACAAAAAGTAAAGTTGAAACTTTATAGGAATCAAATCTATCTTGTAAATGGCATTTAGAGTTATGGAATAAAATGTGGTGAAAATTACATTCTACTGCTCCTTCTGCCTCTTTGACATAAACTTTAATTTTCTTTCATAACAGATTATATTATAGACCAGACAAACTATCTAAATTCATACTCACAGGTCAACAGACAGATTTTTCATATATGCACATATTTTATTTTTGCGGTGAAGTACTACAGTTCTGGAAATCAGTATATATGCACATATTTTATTTTTGCGGTGAAGTACTACAGTTCTGGAAATCAGTATGATTTAAAACTTATGATATTACAATTGTTGTTCAACCTTTTCATGACAATAATAGTTTTTGGGAGGGTTTTATAATATTTGGTCTCATGATCATCTTCTTGGAAAATTGACTGATTTGCTCTTTGCTGTAGCTCTACAGGAAATTGCATCCAACTTCAAAACAAAGAAAGATATACCAGTACAACAATGGTAGAATTTAATGTGTCATAATCATAGATTAGGTACATATCATCTTCATGAAATGAAATGAAAATGATATTTATAAAGCGCATGGTTACCCAAGTGCATCCCAGCGCTATGGGCTGATCCGAATAAGCTGAGGCGAGATCATTTGGGGAAAAGCCAAGTTTTAAGCAACCTGCGGAAGGTCATATGGTTGGGTTCCTTTCGTAGCTACAGAGGGAGTGAATTCCACAGCTTAGCGGCATTGTAAGAAAAAAGACGACCACCGCTTCGAGCCCTCTTAATTCTGGGGACATAGGCCAGATAGAAATCATTAGAGCAAAGGGCCCTATTGGCTAGGTAGGGCTGGACTAATGATGAGATATTAGCAGGTCCTTTCCCTCCTATCAGCCTGTGGGTAATACACTGGACTCTTTCCAGAACTGGAAGCCAGTGGAGGCTCTTTAAGGCTGGCCTTGCTGTTTGGTGGCTACGGATTCCCATGAGAGTCCTATCAGCACAATTCTGCACGGTTTGAAGTTTGGCCACCACCAAGCTACGGGGCACCAAGATATAAGGCGTTTCGGTAGTCCAAGCGAGATAAAATACGAGCTTGGACTACAAACTTTCTGACCTGAAGGGGTAGCAGAGGAAGCACCTTGCGCAGCATTCTTAGAATGCAAAAACAAGAGGCGACAACCTTTCTGACTTAAATTTTAAAGCCAAGCTCAGAGTCGAGCCAGACACAAAGGCTCTTTATCTCTGATTTAGGGGCGGGCCTAGGGCCCATACCTATAGGTCAGGTGGAGGCTATTTCAGAGAGAGAAGGATTGCCAAGGAGCATAAACTCCGTCTTGTCCCCATTTAGTTTAAGATGGGAATGTTTCAACCATCTCATCACTTCTTCGAGACATGGGCCAAGGCAGGTAGGTGTTTTGTTGGTGTGGTTCAAGGCGACAACCAGTTGGGTGTCGTCGGCATAGGTGACAATTTGCACCCTAAAAGGAAGAACAATGTCAGCAAGAGGAGCCATGTAAACATTAAAAAGAGTGGGGCTCAAGGACGACCCCTGAGGGACCCCACAGTGAAGAGGCCATGAAGTTCAGATGGCCTCACCCTCGGCTACTTGAAAAAATCCTCCAGGAAGGATCGCAGCCAGTCAAGGGCAACTCCAGTAATACCCAAGTCCTGAAGACGTTGGACTCCGATACGGGGATTAACCGCATCAAAGGCTGAGCTAAAGTCTAAAACTAGCACAGCCAGAGAACCTCCTGCACCGAGGATCCTTCTAGAATACCCGGTGACTGCTAATAAGTCATTCAACTTCATTATCAATTGAACATGGCAGATTATGGCCTCCTTGTAGTACTTATTTACTATAGATTCTCTAAGGTTTCACATTACCTCCTAAACATGTATGTTTTTATAATAGCAATTGTTAATGTTTATATATTATTCATGACTCCATTCTAATTTCTGGTTGGTAGCAGGCCTACCTCAAAAGTGGCAAGACAGAAATAATTGCTAACCATTCACAAGCCCATTAAAATAACGCTTCCAGAGAAACCACATCGTTTTGCTTTCATTTCCTTTATGAAAAAAATGCAGCAGGGAGAATTCTTTTCAGCTCTTCCAATATAGCTGGGGTGGTTGAAAGTTATTTCATTGAAAAACAATTTAATGATGTACCATTACTGAGAAACCATTTAATCTAAATAGTTAAAGGACATTTTTAAGATGAATGGAATTTACTATTTCATAGAAACCACTTCATAGAATGTCTTTAAAAATAAATTTGGCTCTTCATACCTATGTTTTTTAAGGTGTAAATGAATGTTTGCAGGCCTTACTTTCAGAAATGTTTACGATTGATGGTATACATTTCCATCCTGTATGTCAGGGGAAATTATTTAGGTTGTATATATTTTACATCGTCAAACAAATACTTTGGATGCTTTTAATTCTCTGAGCCCTCACCACACCTAAACACCATGCATCTCTGCCCCCTAAAAATGCCTCTTCATGTAAAACCTACATCCATCCCTGATTCCTTAACTCCACTGACCCCTGAATCCTAAAAGCCCTTTATTAACCTAAACTTAACCCATTCTGAACCCTAAAAACCCCGTATCACACCTAAACTCCATCCGTCTCTGACCTTAAACTTCTCCAATCCTTGAGCCCTTAAAGCCCTTTCTACTCTACACATCTCTTCACCTAAAACCTCATCACTACTCCTAAACTCCTCCATTCCTAAAAGTCTAAAACGCCTTTTAACACCTAAACTCCACCGATCTCTGATCTCTTAAAATGGGGCACCACCCCAAACTCACTCATCCCTGATCTCTAAAAAAACATCACCACCCCTGAAAACCACCCATTCATGACTGCTTAAACCCCCTACCACCCCTAAACTCTTCTATCCCTGACCCATAAAAATCATTTCTACATATAACTCAGCCTATCTCTGAACTCTTACAACCCCACACCACACTAGACTCCACCCATTTCCGAACTCTAATAACCCTTTTCTACTACTAAACTCCACCCATCTGTAAAACCAAAAAAGCCTCAACTCCCCTACATGCCACCAATCCCTGAACTCTAAAACCCATCACCACCCCTAAACTCCAACCATACCTGATCCTTAAAAACCCCTCACCACCCTCACTACTCCAAATCTTCACCCAAGTGTGTGATTTGGAATGTTTCCTTAAAATGTCTTTCCTTTAAAATGTCTCCTTTGAATTTTGATTTAATTGTATTTCCTTAAAATTGTCTTTCCTTAGTATTGATGTTCCATGATTTGATTTCCTCCAATATGCTTTCTTAGTTAATGCAAATACATCAAGCTTGGATGAGAACATGAAGATACTTCTTTAGTCCCTTAATCTCACTCCTACGGATGCTCATGATAATCAATGGCTACCTTTTGCTCATCAGAGTAACACATATACACCATGGTCACTAGGATATTGTCTACCCATTGAAGAGCGGTGCCACTATGTTTCTGGGAAAATCTTCACTGCAGTGTTCTTCCGTTGGCATAAGACCAGGCCCGAATCTTTGTTTGGTCTATTTGTACAATAACAACTTTGAATTGTATTCTATTTTGCTTTTATGAAAGTGCCACTTGAATTTGACAATAACATTAAATACATATTTATATTCTTGCCTAAATAGTAACACAGTGCGAGGATATATTGTGATTCTATTTCATCAGTCCATTTTATTTATTTAATGTCTGTTAATGGTTACTGAGTGATTGGACATATTTAATTCACATTTTGAGTAGTTTGAAATTGTCAACTGTACAGTACAGTTAAAAACTATACAACTGTTGGAACTGGCCCTTTTTTCAGGG
Organism: Lissotriton helveticus; assembly: GCF_964261635.1. Classification (NCBI taxonomy): domain Eukaryota; kingdom Metazoa; phylum Chordata; class Amphibia; order Caudata; family Salamandridae; genus Lissotriton; species Lissotriton helveticus. The sequence goes on along the minus strand of NC_136059.1, from coordinate 993,930,203 downwards.
TTATCCTCAAACTTTTTGCCTTCTTCCTGTATTTTATCTGACCTATTTTTGTTGGTTTTATGACTTTGGGCACTTTACCACTGCTGAGCAGTGCTAAAGTGCATGTGCACTCCCTTGTAAACTTGGTAAGATTGTTCTAAACCTGTTTGGCAGATGTAATTTACCTGCAAGTCCCTTGTACAGTGGTATCCTATATACCCAGGGCCTGTAAATTAAATGCTACTAGTGGGCCTGCAGCGTTTCTTGAACCACCCACCGAAGTAGCCTTTCAAACATGTCTCAGGCCTCTGCCACTGCAGGGCCTCCTTGAGCAGTTTACTGCCACAGTGACGTGGCACTTAAAGTGTTTGCCACATCAGACACTCCCCCTTTTACTACTTATAGTTAACCCTTAAGGTAGGCCCTAGGTAGCCCAATGGGCAGGGGGCTGGCTGTGTGGGTAAAAGGCAGGACATGTGCCTTTATTGATTGGCAAGTCCTGGTAGTGACAAACAGCCAATTTGGTTTCTCACTGCTGTGAGGCTGCTCATCTCATAGGTTTGCATTAGGAATTCCCTGATATGTGTTTCAGTGGTAATTTCTGATATGACAGGGGTAGCGTGGTCATGTTCGGTATATTTGGGATAGTGATAATAAATCCTGCTTATTGGTTAAAGCAGATTCGTTATTACTATTTTAGAAATGCAACTTTTAAAAGTGGGCATTTCTGTGTGCTTATGACTCTTTGTGCCCTGCCTGGTTGTGTATTCAATGTCTAGTTTAGACCGACAGGAGAAGAGGATGTGCATTAACTCTAGACAGTCAAAAGGGGGGGTTGAGGTGTGTCCTGCCTTTCCTGGGTTACTCAGTGCTGGACTGAATAGACCTTGGCTGCATTTAGAGTGGTGGGAGGAGTTTCCCTTGCAACTGACTGGGCCTGATCTGCATTTCGAGTGGTGGGAGGAGTTGCACCTGCACCTGAATAGGGCTGTGCCTGACTTTGATAGTGCTCTCTCTGCCCCCCTGTAGTGTGTCTGAAGCCAGGCCTTGGGATTGAATGGGGTATTGTGCACCTCTAAAGTTGTTTGAAGTGCCCCCCAGAACCAGGGACATTGTAAGGATTGTGGGGGCCCTGGGCCAACCGTATTTTGGGGTCCCTATTCATAACAACTTTCAATTTATAATCCAGTTTTACCTCTTTCAAGCCCTCATCGGCCAGGCCACTGAAAGTGCACAGGAACACACACGTCCAAATTCTAGATGTGTTTTCAATATTGTAACACAGCAGCAGCTCACTAATATTACTGCAAATTATCTCTGTGACATCCTCCCATTTCTCATATGTAAGGTTCTGTTTTAATATAACAGAAACTTTTTTATGGATGTTGCACGAAACAAAAAACACATTTCTCTGCAAACTGTGTGTAATCGACTCTCACAAAAAACCCACATTAAAAATAAATTAAAGGAAAATAGTATTTAAAACAATTTGTTAAAGATTTATTTAAGGTCATCAGGGAAAGATTCTCTGCAGAACAGAGCTGGCTCTATCATGGGCCCCAACCTGAATGGTTGGGGCCCTGGGCCAGAGCCCACTTTGCCCATGCCTTAAACATCTCCGCCCAGAAAAAAACCTTTAGAGGTATAAGTACAGGGCTGTGACCCCATGTTTTTAGACACTGCGTGGACTGCACCTGGCCAGAGGAATGCCAAGATGAATTGCCATTGGACTGGATTACATGAAGAGTTGACTTGCTAGCTGTTGGACTTAGAGAAGGACTGCCACTCTGGCTACAGAAATCCTTGTGTTGGCCTGCCTGCGCCCTGCTGTTGGTGCTATCAGGGTTCTCCCATGGAACCTAGTGCAGGGTGAGTGCTGGTTGCTGCCCCTGGCTCCTAACCAAAGTGCACGTTTGAGCACTTGTGGGCAACAGCTCGTGTTGGGAGCATTTGGTGTTCTGCCTGAACCCGTGGTGTGGGCTTATTACAGTGGTTTACTTTGTGAAACACGTGGTGCGTGCTGTGGAGAAAGTCATGGGAGCACAGTTAATTGCTCCTCTTGGTGAGCGCCAGTGATTCTTGCTGGTGTCTAATGCCACGCAGAGTGAGTGCTGGAGATCGCTGCAGGCAGCCCCAGGTAAGCGCAATACTGACAACCAGGAGGTCAATGTGCCTGCCATTTCAGGGAGCCGAAAAATGTCCAAACCTCTCATCCGCCCATGGGACTCCTTTTCAGGAGGGAGTCCGGGCAGCAGGACTTAAATCATACTTGGAGTCAGTGGACTGCCCGTACCGGCCGAATGCAAGGAGTTGATAAATTATGGTATCGCCCCTAATAGGAGGGCACTCTCTGTGTCTTTAACCTGGGGGCTGCCCGATAGAAAAGTATTTCCTGTTGTGGGTGGGCCGGTGGCCCAGGAGCCCACGTGGCGGGAACAGGAACATCAGATACCCAGTAAAAGTAGCACAGGTGCCTTCCTATGTGTTGTTAATGGTTATCTACAGTGATATGCATATGTTGGCACTGCATTTATGGTCCCTGTGTTATTTACGGTGTAAACTACTGCCTTCTGTTCCCTGATGTGATGATTTATGTCATGTATGCCTTGCATTTGTCAGGTTAACAGGCATTACTTAAGGATTCGCCATGTATGTGCAGAGAAAGTGTTTTTGGAATATGTGCAACTTATAAAGTGTTTAGTTGATTGCATTACCTATGCGGTTATGACCAATGCCTTATGGGTAAATGATGTCATGACAATGGCCTGGTTGGTGAAGTGATTTATGTGATTATGGTCTAATGTGTTTTATGTACAATACAACGGATATTTTTATATAACCTTGTCGGGAGTCTCTTTCTGTGGTGTACCTAGTGTGTCACTGGTGTGTGTGTGTGTTGCGCAAATGCTTTACACATTGACTCTGGGATAAGCCAGACTGCTCTGCAAAGCTATCAAGATATCCTGTGTGCGTAACTCCCTTGCCCGCACTAGAATGGTGGGCTCTGCCTGGCTTAGGTGCATGGCCTAGCCAACCAGAAACCCAATTTCTAACAACCATATAATAAATGAGATTCTAGAATCTGTGTATAAACTCCAGTCACTAATTTCTTTATAACTGGTGACTTGTGGCACAGCAAACAGTTAAGTTCTGATGTCAGCCAGAACCAGCAACCGCTGTGAAGGTCAGGTCACAGAGCATAATTGAAGCATCTATTTAGCAACAAAAAGGGAACTTTTCTTTTCTTTCTTTTGCTCTATTTTTCTGTTCATGTTTTGCACTCCTTAGAGAAAAGGTAGAATCTTTCTTCTGCATATTTCTACACACTCTGAGCAACTGCAGTTTTTTTAACTGACTTGTATTGAACTGTTTCTAATATGTATTCCCAAAAAATATCTAACAGGTCTTTTATGTGTTTAATTTTGCACCAGAGATTTCTATTTTTATTCTTCATGAATGCAAACATGCTCGCTGTTTCATATGAAAGTGCTACACACCAAGGTTTTAAGTGGTTTTTGGGAAAGGTGATGGTGTAAACATGTATTATATGGGATAAAGTACTGCCTGACATTCATGATAAGGATATTGAAAGTCAACTCTGAGTTCCATAACCTTTTAAAGAAACTCTGCTTTCGGCCTTGTTCCTCTATATGGTAAAGGGGGCACTTTATCCCTTATAATACCTTCAAAGTAGCAAGAATACTGACAGGGCAGAATAATATTTTTCAACATTAGCAAAGAGCACCCTCTGTTATAACTGGTAACAATTAAAACAAATTACTTTTAAGTAATTTATAGACTAAGGGTGTGATTTAGATCTTGGCGGATGGGTTACTCCATCACAACGGTGACGGATATCCAATCCGCCATAATATAAATCCCATTATATGCTAGGAACTACATATTTTGACAGACAGGATATCCGTCACAGTTGTGACGGAGTAACACGTCTGCCGAGATCTAAACCAGGCCCTTAGTTGTTCCCATCTGTCGGAGCAATTCTAAATATTTCCATTTCAGTTTTGAACAGTATGTAGTTACAGCGTATGCCTGTGGAGTATTGGTGAGATCCACATAAGATTATGGGGTTGTAACCATCTCAGGTATTCCTGTCCACCGGCCAATGCTACTGTTTTTGTAGTGCAATAGAGATAATAATGATACCTCACCGCATCATTTCTTCTAGTACTCTTTGCATAAATTATGTCTATGCAACAGTTTATCTTAAATAGAGTTGAAGGGGTATAGGATGTCCACCTATGATGTTGTAAAACCAATGAGTAACCTCGAACTCAGCATCTGAAATGATCAAGAAATAACACATTTTAACAGGGTAGTGTGGTGCTTTTGCAGTCTACTATAAATCGAATATTCGGCAACGCAGCACTTTAATGTCTTTTTATGCATGGATCCAAGAGATGTCACAACAATGACACCTTCGGACCCCCTCTAATAATATGCATTTTTCTTTAAAAAAAACTAAAACAATAAAAAGCAGGTTATATGTTGATTCAAAAAAAGCCCATTAGCAGAGCCACTTATGTGCCCCACACCAACCATGTTCAGGCATGTGTGTGCATGATGATTTTGTACAAAAATGATATTTACATCAGCTGCTGTGCAAAGTCCAAAGCAAGAGTCAAGAATATTTGTAAGACAGCACTGGCCTCTTCTGCATTGTAGTTTTATATTTCAGACCAGGAGGATCTAAGTGTTATATGATATTTGTAGCAAAGCGGAAAACAGTTTTGCATCTCTGTGTTATGGGTGAATCTTACCTGAATCAGTCTTAATTTATCACTTTACCAAAAAACTAGGGGGCATATTTTTGAATTGTGTAACACAAGGCAGTGCAGCAAGCCTCCTTGATCTCCTGCCCTGCATCATAGGGAAAGGGCAGGAATGTGACGTATTTATCCAGTTTAACACATTCCTGTCCAGGCACTGTTTTGGCAGCCTAGAGTCAATGCAGACACTCTTGAACCATGGTGAAAGGGTGCCTGTGTTGTAGACAGGATTGTTTGGTGCAGGAAGGGGCACCTTCTTGCACAGAAACAATCCTGAGAGGATTTTCCCTCTTTTTATGTGTGCTGCAGAATGCAGCTCATGTAGGAAGAAATTAGGAGAAAGAAATATGTCTGCTCATTTTACCTCCCCTAGGGAGACGTATCTTTTTGGCGCATTCCCACATTCTCCTTTTCTTGTAAATCAATGTGTCAAAATCCATGGATGTTGTGTGAGAACACCCATGCAACACCCATGGAAACATCTCCCTGGCGCAGAGTAATGCAACGCAGCAATTTGCGCTGTGTTACATCACTCGAGATTTATGAAGCCACGAAGGGCCATGCAAGGTGGCTTTCATGACTTCATAAATCTCATTCGACATTTGTGTCACTATTACACCGCGTTGCAAGGGGCAGGAGCAACACAAAGGGGCTTATAAATGTGCCCCGAGATGACTATCATAGACTGGAGCCAAGCATACTGCGAGACATTGGTAGAACATATGTTGAGGGTGCCATATCGAAGGCAAGGTCGTTTGAAGAAAAATAGTAGAATACAATATTGCTAAATAACAACACCTTAGTAATTTATCAGTGAACACTATGCCCTAACCTTGTTTCATAAAATTGTGTTGCTTTGTGTACTACTAGGAACACCGGGAGAGCAGTCAATGTGTGTTTGACTATGCAACTATGAGGTTAACATTTTATCATTTCCTGTTATAGAACAACTGAAGCATCTTGTTCCCGCATGCCCGGAGGTGTGCCCTTTCATAGTACTGCACTACCTGCCAAATTCCGTGGTTTCTATTACATGAGCAGATTGCTGGGATTATTTTACTAATAAAGCCTGGTATTCCCGAAATGTATTTGCTTATTTTAGTCTTTTAAAGCCCAGTTTTTTTCATCGCTAAATCATAAAAAAGAGGTAAAAGCTAGCCATGAGCTTGTTTTTAATTTCTTTAAACTGTAGGACTTTATCGACTATTTTATTTGAAAATACTAAGTAAAAACATACTGCCGAATGCCTGCATATAATGATACATGTATTTCATATCCTACCATCACATCTAGGTCAATTTCCTGGAAAGATCCAAGCAAGAATTTAGAAATACCTGGGTATGCTATATGAGCTGCAGCAAGTTTAGTTTCTGTATGGAATTTACATTGAATACATTGCCAGTGTGTATTCTATTTCTCTCGTTCCAAAGGGGCATTAGCCCCCCTAACTGAGCACATTCAACTGATCATGCTAGCCCTATTTTGGGCAATTTATATATTTGTCCTTGCTTGGTAGTTTAAATGTTGTCATTTAGGGGAAATGCTATATGTAAAATCTATAAATTGCTAAGCAAAATCAGAATCTGAGGATTGTAAATAAACAAATGTTACTTATGGCTGTAGGAAAAATTACAATATGCGGGTTGTTCCGCAGTCAAAAGAATCGTGAGGTTCTTTCCTGGGAGATTATCAAGGAAGTGACATGCCAACAGTGAGAAGAGCAACAAAGTCATAAAGTCACAAAGTTAAAGCATGAATTTCACACAGTTATCTGAGTTTCTAAACATATCTAAATTGTGAAGGTGTGAGTACTGCAGAACTTGTGAGAATGTGCATGTAACATCTCCATTATATCAGACTATGTAGCGGAAGAAGAGTCTTTACAAGAACATGTATTTTTCCTTTAAAGTAAAAAAGAAAGAAATAGCCGAAATACCACAGTGGCTCTAACACATGCGCGAGATACCTTAAATACTGGTTGCTCACAAATATATCTACTTTGGTATCGATATAAACCGGACAGCGCCATTATTCCATTATCACATTTACTCTCTGGAAAATTAGGTAATTGGGCAACAAATCTGTTGAATGCCCAAGACTTATCTTTAGCTAAATTCATAGTCTTTTTTTCATAAGATCTGAAATCAGCTAGTATTTCTAAACATCAGCTTCCTCACTCATACCAAAATCTGATGTTCTATGCACCATGGATTAATTATTATGGTCAGTACCCCAAATATATGTAAAGGGGAGGTAAATATGTTTCATTTATAATCGGGTTTCTTCGCTCCATGCTACTGCCTCTCAATAGATCAGTTTCTATCTCCCCCTTTTCGTTTTCTACCGCACATCTTTTTCCCTGCATTCACTTGGCTGTACGCTCCGTTTAAACCCAGTATAATATTTTACCTATTCTTCACATTGCTTACCATTCCTTAATTTTGAGTATTGTTACCTCTTCTCCACGAGCCTCGGAATAATTATATTTGCTGTCACCTAACTTATGTGCAATATCCTATCTGCTCTCCATCGAGACTTTAGTATTGCAAATATCTCTCAGCTCCCTTAGCTCATCCACATTATTCAAGCTTTTCTCTGTTCCACACGTGGAATACACCCACAGTGTAATCTCTCCCCTTAGCTCTGGTACAATACGTACATTGGGAAAAAGATCATTGTAAAGGTTTTAAAACGAAGTCACATTAAAGGTTTCTAAATACCTTCTACTACTGTGAGCCATGCTTTAACTTCTTGCCTTACACAGTTTTCTTGCTCCTCTTCACCCAATCCAACTATTCTCCTGTGTTAGCGTACACTTTTGGAAAGTGCCATGACATAATGGCACAATTTGGGGAATTTTGCAACAAAAGCATAACACAAAATTCCCGAAATGATGTGAATTTTACCACCATGAATTGAATTGAGGCCGGGTCTAAGCGGCAGCCTTCTGAAAGAGGGGCGGGGGAATTCATGCTGCGGCCACCCGCGGCTGCTGTTAAGAGTGTGCCGCCTGGGGCCCCTTCCGCCTCCCCCTTGCTACGCCACTGCCCTGTCCACATGGGATAAGATGATGACATTGGACCAGATGTTTGTAAGAGAAAGAAAGGCTTCGTGTTCTGCAGCAAGTTAAGCAGGAACCATGCTGTATGGAATTTTTCTTTATATGTGTTCAAATAAATAAGCCTAGGGGTTCAGTAGATGGTCAGAGAGTGGGGTAAAGTAATGCATTGTATTCTACTGCATTTAACATTTCCGGTTATTTAGCCATTTCAGGATATGTGGCTTGAGGATACCTCCATATTTGAGAATGACTTAGTTAGATTGGGTTTCTCTGACACAACGGAGTTCTAGATTTCTATGATTTCCTGTTTAGGTCTGAGTTTAAAGACCTTCCCTACTGATTGACACTTTGAGTATGAGTGAGAATCTAATGCCCAGAGTTCCTGTTTTCCCTTCCTTTCTTCCCTTACTCTGTAAGGGCTGCCACCCCCTCTTCGCTGTCATTTCTTCTTCCTTCACACAGAGAAGATGCGATACTAGGTCCTCCACCTGCTTTCCTCCTTCTACCCCACTGAAGGTAACATTTTCTCTCCACTACACCCATTCACAGTGGTGCAGAAGTCAACAAAATCCTCTCTGCTTCTTTTCCACCTGCAGGAGACCCTAAACTTGCTCATCTCCCCTCAAATAGAGATGTTACCTTATATACCATAATTTGCTTGTGTTAATGCCCTTACATCTTTTATCTTCTGTTCTTAACCTATGCAGAGCTTGGTACACTTCTTTCACTTCATATGTTCTTACTCTTTCTTCGCAGAAGCTGTCACCTACTTTGTCCTACTTCGATAAATTGCACCTGCTTTGAGTAAAAATGTGGATTTCTGGTGCTTACAGTACCAAAATCTGCATATTTCGATAAGTGCTGGATATTTTCCCCTGTTAAATTGTAGCAAGTTTGACCTGAAAGGGTGCGTATTTAATTACCGTGTGGGGAAAACTCTACACAACTCAGAATTTAACCCCAGCAAAAACAGAGGTTTGTTCCGGGGTCGGAAAACTCCAGCTCACCCATAGTCATTAGTTTACAGCTAAGCATCAGTTGGATAATACCTACATAAGAAGAAGAGTACATCACACCAGCATAGATCACTGATTATTCATCAAGAGCACACTTATGTATGTAGTGGAGGGCACGCTTGCAAGGTGGTTTTACTAATTTAGTTGTGAACCTGTTGCATGTATCAGAAATCCCCAGTTGTGCAGACATTTTAAAATATATATTGCATGCACTTGGATTGTGCAACACTCTTAAACTAACAAGACGCGGTGCCTACCCTGCAGAGAGGTATGTGCATGGAAGTATAAAACGTTTCCCTGGTAATCTTCTCTAATCTGATTTGACTTGTACTTTCCTCAGAGCCTACTTCTGCTTAAGAGTTAACTGTTTGCTGGCTGAACGTTGTATTAAACGACGACACATCAAGCGTTAAGTGCAACAAATCCCTAAAGAGAAAAGCAGGTGTAGAGAGCAGGTGACGATCAAGCAAACACCATCACCCCCCTGCTCCTCTCGACTCCCATTTGAAGTGTGCTTTGTTTTCCTCGTGCAATAACCACACACCATATCGTTAATTAATATAACAGGCCATTTATTAGGACAGGGATGCAATAGTTGTTCAACTTAATTAACTATAACCTCAAACTTTATTAATACAACATGATTAGGACAGTCCCATTCCTCCCAGCACCATTCACACCTCACGCCACTTTCAGTCTCAAAGCCCTGAAGCCTTGCTTCATTCTTCCCCATTCACTCACTGACCTTGTTCCATATACCCTGTCACTCTCTCACTTGCCTTACCAAACATCTTCCAATCCAAGAGCTTTGCCCTGATCAGAGCATCCCACTCACCATCTTTTATCACCTGTGCTTCCTTCACCCCCAGAGAGGTGATTATACCCACATGTGACTCAATGCCCCCGAAATACCACCTACGCTTCTGCAACCTGCCCTAAATTGGCCACACGCTGTATGCAATACTCACCACGGTATACCCACTACATGTAGGGTGGGTAGTCCTGTGCTAATAAACCCTACTGGTGGTGCTCAGGATTCTGTGAGAGGCTGGATACACCCTCCCTGACTCATTTATACTATACTAATTACCTGCCGACTCCCCCTAAACTGACTTATCCCACCCTGTCCTGTGTTTTGATGCACAAAGCACCCAGGGGAGAGACTAGTCTACAACTGTCACTTCCCCCCAGGAGCTAGCTTCATACAATAACCACATGCCATGTCGTTAGTTAGTGTAAAATGCCATTTATTAGGACAGGGTTGCAATAGTTATTCAACTTTTTACCATTAACAATAACTTCACACTTTATTAATACCATATAAATATGACAGTCCCATTCCTCCCGCACCATTCACATCTCACTCCACTTTCAATCCCAAAGCCATGAAGCTTTGCTACATTCTTCCCCCTTTCACTCAATGCCCTTGTCACATATACCCAGTCACTGCCTCACTTGCCCTAACAAGCATCCTCCAATGAAGATCTTTGCCCTGATCGGCGCATCGCATTCACCGTATTCTGTCACCTATGCTCCCTTCCTCCCCCCCAAGGGGTGGATATGCCTGTATGGGATTCACCAACCCCCAAAATACCGCCAACCAGGAAAACCGTGTAGAGCTCACTACATCCTGTAACTCGATCATGTAATACGCATTCCCCAATTGCAAAAGGTACACCCCATCATACCGGGAAAAAACACTGCTCCCGTTCTTTGATACCTCCCACGCTCTATTAGTTTGATGTCCCGTGCCATGCAAAAGACCCTAATAACCCTGTCAATCTTCCTCCAAACTTTTTCAATTGCAGCATGCTTCAAAGCTCCCCTCCCAACTCTGGGAGCAAAATCTCAGTCCAAACCAAACAGGTCCTACAAAAAGTTCACCTTAATCGCCTCCAAGTCCTGCTACATGTGCTGAAGCAGCATCAAATCAGATAACTTAACCAGGTCGTTCTCACCCATATGAATGAGTACCATGTCTGGGTAACCCCTTTGCGGAAACAGCTTCGACAACTATGGCAGAAAACTACCCCAATGCATACCCGCCATTCCCCACCATAGCACCTCGTGTCTGCTGCTCTGCAATCCCAGATTTTATCAGTATGCTTGCTGGTCTGCATATTTCACTGCACAGTACACAAAGGAATGTCCCACAATCCAGGTCACCGTCTTGGTCCCTAGACCGCTCACACACCCTGAATAAGTAAAATGGCAATAAGCACTGGAAACCATTCCCTCATCCCCCAAATCCCACCTAGAAAACCCAATCCCTTCCGCACATAGAGCTCACAGCACCTCAACTTCCACATGCCTATCTGTCAGATCTGACCCCAAGACCACCTCAAACAAGCGGCTGCAGTCCCCGCCCCAATCTTAAAGGAATGCATGCTGAAACTGGCCTGATCCCTACTAAGCCTATGCAATGCCATGTGCAGCACAGCTAACAACTGAAAAGCAGTAATCCTACTGCCATCTGTATGACAAAATGCCACCTGCTTTCCCTTCCTGGTTTAATTCTGGCCCCTGCACTGTTCCTGCATAAGACAAACCTCGAGACTAGCCCCTTTGCGCAGCCATACTCACTTTACCTTGCCCACCGGATCCATCTTGGAGTGGTGCAGCCAAATGCCCATTCACCCCTGAGCAAGATGCACTTCGTCCTGCAACACCACATATTCTTGAGAGGACCCCAAAAGCTCAGACACAAGAAAAGCCCCAAATAACCTCCAGATCATGCACAGTCAAAAACATAGGCCTCAAAATGATCGTAACAACAAACTGGGAAAACCGTCAACAAATCCCTCACCAACTCAAATAAAATGACGTCCTGCAATGTTGACCTCACCTCACCTGTTTCTCTGCCCCACCCTTTAAGAATGTGGCCCAATATCTAATCCCTGGTAGGGTCAAAGCACCAGTACAGTTTGTCATAAAACAAAATATCAGCCAATTTGCCCACGATGGTCGTGGGTGGCAAACCCCTGCCAATGCAATACAAAACAAAACAAAACGCAACACCCTCTCTTCAATTTCCTGAAGATCTTGCATCAATTCCTTAGGGGACCAGCGCGCAAACAGCCCAAACTCACTCCACACACTGGAGCTCCTTCTTGTGGACTTCGCCAATGACCTCTCAACCAGACCCCATACTGTTACTCCCTCAGGCATAGATGTCTGTGGGCAACAGCTTCTTGGTCTACTCCACTCCTGGCTTTAGCCTGTGGAAGCGTTGCCACTGCGAATGAGATAATGAGTCGGCTATATCATTCTTGGCCCCAGGAGCATGCTTAGCTCTGAAAACAAGATTCAGATACAAACAAACCAGCATGAATCTCTGCATCAGTCTCAATACCCTCAAGTCTCTTGCTCTCTGCCTGTTCACCAAGTCAAACACTGTACTGTTGTCCACATGAAACAACACCATCCTGTTTGACAATTCCCTGCCCCACACTAACAATGCCACCAACAAAGGGGAAAACTCGAGGAAAATAATGCTAAATCCTTCACTCAACCAGTGTGCCGGCCATTGCTCTGCACACCACCTCCAATCCCCAAACAGACCAAAGCCCTACGGACCTGTGCATTCTGAAAGAATCTGGACCTGCCAAACTGTTCTCATCCAAAAAAAGAAGACACTCCATTGAAGTCGTCCAAGAAGGTCTGCCATATGTAAACGTCAGCCCTGACAGCAAAATAAATTTGCACCCTGTGATGTGGCAAAACTGCCCTAACATATGCATGACAAGATGTCTGCAAAACATCTGTCCTGCTCTCACCACTCTGCATGAAATTCAGAAAAGCAAGCAGCTTCTGCACCACCATCAACTCAATCCACCACTCCCCAATCACTTCCGAAATAAACCCCTGGATCTACAACACTTTCACCTGTGGCAGTGTCGCCACCCACTGAACAGTGTCCAGCTCAATGTCCAGGAATGTCAAGACCTCACTGGGACCCACTGTCTTTTTGGGAGCCAAAGTCACCCTAAATAACCTAAGCCAAAGACTAAAGTTGCTGAAGCACCCTACAGCAATCCCCATAGGCTTTTTTGCTAACAAACAAGAAGTCATCTAAATAGTAAGACACCTCCTGATGGCCACTCTCCTTGGTGAAAACCCATTGCTAGAAGGTGCTAACGATCTCAAACAGCACAGACGAAATGGCACAACCCATTGGCAAAACTTTGTTCACTTAAAAGCGGGGTGTTTTGGCAGGAGCCGAAACACAGATTTGATGACACATTTTGCCAGTTTGGCCCCCTAACCACACATTCTCAGCAGGTGAATGACGTCATCCACAGAGGCATACAGCACACTGGCGTTATCTTGAGTAATGAAGTCATTTACCGAAGCACCCTCTGGCCAGGATAAGTGGTGTATCATCCTGAATTCCCCCACACCCAACGGTGAGATCATCAAGTCTGTCAAGGGTCAATCACAGTACGTGCCAGTAATCCCTACCTTAGCCACTGCTTTGTCCAATTTTACTGCTACCATCTCTGGGAGTTCCTTAGCCGACTTCAAGATGTCCGCCTACCTGCAACCCTTAGGGCCTTGGTACCCAACCCGGAAACCCTCAGTGAACCCACATTCCAAATGCAAAGCTGCCTCTTTGTCTAGGTACATGAAGAGCCAAGGTACCATGGCCTACACCTTACCTGGTGAAGGGGTTTCGGCCCAGACTGATGCTGTTGTCCCCTACCTCTAAAAACCTTCCATTGTTTCGCATGGCTAGCCAAAGTGAAGCACTGTGTGAGAGGGTGCCACCCCCACACTTGGAACATTCATGTTTGAATTTACATGGGTGTCAGGAGCACAACCTCTTGTTGAAGTTCCATCAAGCTCCAATGTCCAGTAGGCTTCGGAGCATAACCCGCTCCCTGGAGAAGGCGGGTCTGAAAAGACATATAAATAACATCGTAGTTAAGCCTCACATAAACCCAATTAATTTGGGCTTTCCTAAAAATGTCCATATACTTGAACAACCCAATTGCCCGGTCAGTGTGCCACTCACAATTAATACTTGCATAGATCAAAAATGCAGACGTCCAATTCTCCATGTTGATCGGGACCCTGGGCCTTCTTGTCAACTCCCTCTCCTTCTCCTTATAACATTCCTTTGCCTCTATATCCCTATGCAAAATGTAAAACATCAACATATTTGTGTCTCTAGATCATATTCTTTATGCTTTTACTCCTTAGTCGCATCCTCCCCATCACTCCATGCCTGTCAGCACCATCCCTCTGAACTCCTTTACCTTCAACCTCTGTGCAGCTGGCTGCCCATTTAGGTGTCTCTGGAGGCACCCTTAACAGGAACCTCATCATCTTCAATGACACCCTCCACAACACCTACAGACCTGCAGGTCTTACTACTGACCTGTAAGTCCCTTGCTTTCAACACCAACAACCAATCTCCTTTACCTGCTGGCAGGTCACCTATGTCCTGGTTCTCCTTGCGATCTCTGCCGCTTTTCCAAGTCTCATTGTACGTGGTGCTTCCGTTGTCCGCACTTGACTTCTGCAAAATGCCAAGTGCGCCACCTGTTGCCTGCTCTTTCCCTTTTAACCTTGCCACTAGCATTCCCATATCCATGTCATTACACAGCTCACCTTCTTCCCACTCATCACTGCCATCATCATAGTCTAGGACCAGCTCGTCATTAGCCGTACCATCAACACATGCAGACCTGCACTTTGTTGCGCAAGCCCTTGTCTTAGAGAGCGCTTTCTGTAACCCCCTGTCTCTTCGGGCCAATGTCCAGGGCCATAATGCATCCCCACCTGCCTGCCAGCCTCACCTGGTGGCCTTCAGGTCTTATCCCCTGCAGGCTGAACCAACCTGGAGGCTCCCTTGCACCACCAGGCCTCAGAGTCATACCAGCTTCCTGATGCCCTGAACCTTGCTCCTACCCCTCGGGCACCCAGAGCCACCTCCCACCTGACACATAACCTTCAACCCCCCTGGTCCTGACTACCCTCCCCAAAAGCCTGGGTGCCCCTGTATGCAGAGCCCATGCACAAGCAGTCTCCCTGGCCCTGCACATATGTTCCCAATGCTCCTTGGTTTCTTGGATGAGCAAGCTTTGTTCCCGGATTTGCACCTCAATGTCCACCCCATGCCATTTACTGGGAGGGGCAGACCCAACATCCACAGGCCCCAGGCCCCCAGACATTTCCACACTGGTGGATACAGCAACCGTCTGGGAGCCCCACTCTTGCCTCACCTCTTATAATTTGGCCCCAGCATCGACAGTCTCACACTTCTTTGTGGCTGGGCCCTTTGGCCCAGCCACCAGAGAGCTACCACCTAGGGGAATGGGCCTGGACGACAGATCCAAAGGCGTGTAATGCCCTGGGGGGCTCACTGTCTATTGAGGAGACTTGTGCCAGTGCGTGCGTATGCGAGGCACCCTTCGTGGCAGGCCCCACTCTCTTCTGAAGACGACGCCTCCTCTGCCACATCACCTAAATGAGCTGGGAGGCTCAAGGCCTCTGCAGGCACTTGGATTTGTCGTGGAGCACAGGGCACTCCTGCCAAGGCCAGCCCCCGCCTTCTTGGCCGTCTCTCACTGCGGGAGGCGTACCACAACAGCTGCAGCAACCCCACACGACAATGAGTGCATTGGGTGCCACATGCCCACCGAGGCCAAGGCCAGGATATGAGGCCTGGCTAAATTCGCCCTACCTGTGGCCCCCAGCATGTGGAGGGCAGCCAGCACAGCGAAATTATCCGGTGTTGCTATTAACTCTAAGTCAAAGGCTCAGAAAAGGAGAACTAAAGGAACCACTAGGCTGCTATCACCGCCCGAAATTCTTCCTGTGCTAATAAACCCTTCCAGTGGTGCTTAAGAGTCAGGAAGAGGCTGGGTACGTCCTTCCTGACTCCTTTATAGTGAACTAATCACCCGCACCTTCCCCCTACACTGATCTATCCCACCCTGTCCTGTATTTTTCTGCACAAAGTATCCCAGGGGAAGACTAGTCTATGAATGTAACTTCCCCGGGGGGGCCAACATTCTGTTTGCAAATAGGTTGACAGATGACGCATGCTGCAGACAATATGGAGTGAAATCAATACAGTGTCGCTAATCCACATCCCAGGCCAGCTGCCTGATGACAGACACACCACAGGGAGCAGTGTGGTCAGCTGTGCTCTGCTGAGCTCGGCCACCCACCTTTAATTCACTCTGCCGCTGACTACGGGAGGCTCTTACAAGTACTGATATCTCTGTGCGTGTTTAAAAATCACCCACACAAATAACTCCTCACAATGCCCATGCTTTCAGGAGTTAAGGCAGGAGGAGCCGGCGCCGGCAGGGCCAAGGTCACTCTCTGAAATAAATACATGTCCTCAACGTGGAAAGAAGACTGTGACGTTGTTCTGATCTTTCACATGGAGTTTTTGATGCTAAAAAGTGTGTTTCCAAGTTAAAATTGATCTTGTACTTTTCCTGATCGGGAGCTTCAAGTTCCAGCCCAATTCACATAGGCATGTAAGAGTACGTAAATGTGAAGCTCCATAGTACTTTAAATACTACCCCAATGGCAGCTGTTAACACGGTTATAACTTAGCTTCTATCAAATGGGGTCAAAGTATAGTGTAAATAGTTTATTGAAAATATGTCCTCCCTGTTCATGATTGTGTGCCTTCCAGCTCTTATACCGGATGGAGAAACTATCTGGGAGAACACAAAATAAAGGGTATTTTGGTACCCACACCTGGACAGCCTATGGGTAAACCCATTAGTTCACACCTGCAAAATGTATCACATCCTAAGCACAGCTTATCAATAATTGGATACCGCGAGTGAACATTGGCGATGTATCACCTGGTTGTTTGACGGACAAAAAAAGTGATAGTTGTTGATATTGATGTTAACAAAATACTGCAACCCTCAATGATGGCTAGGTCCTGAGTGGTTTGGGGTGTTGCTTGGTCACACAATGACATATATGTATCTCAGACTGTCCATTGTGGCACAACAGAGCAGAGTATTTGTAATATTTGCATACAGGCCTGATCCATTGTGAAGCAACAATATTGCATTAACAGTACACTTACCATAGCACACAGGACATCAGGAAGACCACCAGTTAGGTCGACCATGACACTGAACAACTTTGAAGGATCTACAGACTATCCAGCAATGAAAGCAACCCTGATGGAAAAGCATACAATTTCTTATAACCACTGTTGGACTTGGCCCTTTTGGCAGGTTTACCCCAAAACTTTTTGCATTCTCCTAGCCTTTGTCTGTAACCTGGTGTTGGTGATTTTAGGCCTCTGAGCACTTTAGCACTGTAGTCCAGTGTAAAGTGCGTGCGCTCTCTGTGTGCATATGGTGAGATTGACCTGCCCTCCCATAGGAATGCATTGGGGATAAGTGTGTCCATAGTAATTCCTGGTATGAGAGGAGCGGCAGGGGCGAGTTTACTATGTATGAACTAGTGAGAATAAATGCTGCGTAATGGTGTGCGCAGGTTTATGATGACTGGTGGAGAAGTGCCAATTTTAGAAGTTGGCATTTCTGTGTGCTATGTGTCTGCCTGCCTGATGTGAATTGCATGTCTGGCTTGTGAGTGACAGGGGGTGAGAGGTGTGGGTGGCTCCAGGAGGGGCAGGATGAGTCAGCTAGGCTGAATGGGACACCTGCGCCAAGAGTATTGGGAGGGATAATCCCATGACTCTGAATAGGACTGTGCACAGCCTGTACAATGCTAGCTCTGCCCCTTGTGGTGCGTCTAATCACTGAGCCCCAACTGATAAAGGGGAAGAGGAGCTTGCAAAACAAAGTGCTCCAAATCCCCCCTGAACCAGTTGCATCTGGTTTCCCCATGCCCTGCACTTTAGACAACGAAGAAAGGGTGTATAAAAGTAGGGGCTGTGACCCCATGATGGGGTGCTGTACCTGATACGAAACCTGTGGGTGAGTACTGCTGCTGGGGCCAGGAGGACCTGCCAGGAGGGCTGGCTCCTTGGGTCCAGCATGGCCCCCTTGATTCCTAAAAGACCTTCTGGACTTCTTGTTGCATTAGTGCCTCATGAGCGCTATCTTCCAAATTGAAGGAGAACGTGTGGGCTACGCAGCGCTGAGCTGCCGCCCTTTCAGAGGGAATCCCGGTGTGAGGAATTCCCCTGTAATGCTGCCTAGGCGGGAGCCCACCCCGCATTCTTTGTGTATCGAGCGGGAGCCCACCCCGCTTATGCGTTTATTTAATTAGCGGGAGCCCACCCCGCTTGTGCTATTTGTTTAATTGGAGCGGGTGCCACCCCGCATGCAGTGTTTGACGGCGGGAGCCCACCCTGCAATCATCTTTATTTGAAAAGAGGGTGCCCGCCCCGCATTGCCGCATTTGCAGAGGAAAAGATTCACCGCCGCGACCGAGGACAGACGAAACCAGAAACCATGCAGCCTGCCTGGTTGGAGGTGGAGCCGAGGAGAAGTTGGCCCGGAAGTGAAGCGCCGGCCGGAAGATCCAAGCGGGAGCTTACCCTGCGCTCGGATGGACACCAGAGACAGACGGAGCCTGGCTCCTGGCGGGGCTCCCCGGGAGTGAAGGGAGAAGCCCCGTGTGTGTCACCGTCCTGGAGGTTGACAGGCAGCGCTGCATGGAGGCGACGCGGGGCTCCTGTGTGGAGAGGAGAGCCTCGCATGCAGCTTCAGAGGAGATCCAAGGAACCTGCAAAGTCCCGGTGAGTGGGGACTGAACTGTACATCATTGTTGGTGCCGAAGGTGGCACCAGAGCGGCCCCGGAGAAGGAGGCTCTTAGAGCGCGGCTGGTGTCCAGTGTTTACAGCAGCAACATTGGGGGCAAATTCTGGTGGAAGAGCCCCAGAGTGGGGCTCCAGAGCATCAGGTCATTGTTTTTCTCATGAGGAGGCGGGTGAGTTACACTCCCCCAAGCCCCACCGCAATACGTGCAGTGAGAGTGCTGCCAAGGCAGCCTGAGGGCCAGTTGAGAGGCCCTAGGTTTTACAGTCCCAGAGGAGGACTTGGGCAATTGGGGCATTGGTAGCCCCCGGGAGGGCACAGCGAGTGCCCATGCCTTCCGTGATGTTCACAGCTGCCCAGCAATTAGTGGGCAGCTGCAATGTTTAGGCCTGCGTAATTGCACACTTGGTGTTTGCTGCTGAGGCAGCCAGGGGACCCCGGTGAAAGGTCCCCGTAGAGCCCTGACTTTGCGGGACGTGGGGCATTTGAGCCTGAGTGGAAGGCCAGGTTGGCCTGGGGTCAGTTTCTAAGGTGCACCCTTCTGTGATGTGATGCATAATGTGATTTATGTGATGTATATGCCTCATATAATTCATGTCTAAATGTGATACATGCCTAGGAGGTAATTGCATACTGTGTTTATGCAGGTGGGGCCTAGTGCGTAAGGTGTTTATGCTTAGGAGGGTGTCTTATGCTAATGTGGTTGTGCTCAATGGTAGGCTATGATATTTTAGGATGATGTCTAATGCTGATGTGATAATGTTTAGGCTATTAATTATGGTACCAGTAGTTACTGGTTGTGGTTTACATTTACTTACCTGATCTGATGGTTCTGACCGTGGCCCGATTGGCCTGGTCCTGTATATAATCCCTTGTGAACATTGCCTGTGCCAGTTGGCACAGTGTAAATGTGTGATTCGGTTTCCAATGTGTTTATGATAATACAAAGGCTATTTTTATATAACCTTGTGTGGAGTTTCTTTAATGGTGCGCCTAGTTTGTTGCTGCTGTGTGTGTGTGTGTTGCGTGAACGCTTTACACATTGCCTCTGGGATAGGCCAGACTGCTCGTGCCAAGCTACTAAGGGGGTGAACAGGGGTTATCTTCAGCGTGGAACTCACTTGCCCTGACTAGAGTCGTGGTTTCTGCCTGGCTTTGGCGCAAGCCTTAGCCAACCAGAAATCCCATTTCTAACAACCACATAGAGTAAATGGTTTGGAACTGGATGGATGAGCGAAAATTTGCACACTAAGTAAAAGAACCTCCAATCAAAGCCTTAATCATGGACTAAAACTAATTTAAGGGTTTGACACTCGTTTTTGGCACTGATTTTATTTGATTTGTACTTTTAAATGCTGTGTTTTTAGATATATTTTACATATGTTTTAGACATGTATATTAGATCTGTCAAATACGTATCTACTATAATTGAAGCAACCAAGTGCCAGAGTAATTTTTCTTGACTATTGTTTGTACCAATTTTTGTGAATTGACACAATAAAATGTATTAATTCATTCGTTCATTCATTCAATGAAGAATTGAAAATATTCCACGTCTTTCATTAGAATTGCCTGTCAGGGATTTTCTCCAGATAGCACCCGTCGTCAAACCTAGCTTTGCACACCTCCTGATCCTTTCACCTTTATACTCCCCCTCAATGGCCTTTACATTTCTGCCTTTTCTAAGCACTGCATAGAACAGATGCTTTCATTCTGCATATTAATACAACTGTTGTTCGAAACTACATTTTTGTTTAAAAAGGAAAAGCGTGGTCACCTGCCTGACACTGTTATGTCTACAAGAGGAAAATAGTCCCTGCTACCATACTTAATGTAACCAATAACTTTATCACTTGAGGGCCAGTCTTGCAGCTTAGAAAATCAAAATTGTAATTGCATATCGGTACTTGTAGACCTACATTTGTAAATGAGAGGAAATAAAACTTCGGGTTCTGTAATGTAAATAGAAATAAGGGATCTTAATAAAATATCCAAACAGACAATAAACTACCTGATGCCTTTGACCTCAAACAGGGCTCCTCTCCCTTTCATCCAATGCCTCATACAGGCTAAAACGTAGGAACATCCAAGAGGGAGATTTAGAGAAACAGACTGCGGAACTTTAATTTCATTAACTTGAAATGAATGCATTTTCAAGAGGGATATCACCAAAGAAAACAAAAAATGTAACTTGTGAAATCAAGAACTCTAGTCTAAATCAGGAGATTGGCATTCAAGATTGGTATTCACATGTCTGTCCTACCTTGCAGTGAGTCAGAAGCTGTCCAACAGTGAATGTTGTGGAGCAAGTCAGCTGTCCTGAGGGTGAGGACGGGGTGGTAAGAGTAATGTTGCTGGCTGGCCCGCTCCACTAACATTATCTCATCCTCCTCTTCTACCTTGCTGATGCTGGTGATCTTAGTGAACACACTTGTGTGATCACATGTCTGGTGCAGACTGATTACCTCAGAGCAGGGACCAGCATGCAAACATACATTTCCTTCTCCTCCATTTCGCCTCCATCTTCTAACCACTGAAGCCAAACTGGAGGTTATTGGCCAGTGTAGGGCCTGGGATGAGAAGGAGAAAGAAGGGGGAGAGCAACAGAAAAAGAGAATGAGGCTATGTCTTGGGGCGCTTGGAGAGAATCAACAGACTCCAACCTTGTGGAATGAAAAAAAAATGATTTAAAGGAGTTTCTTATGGTAGCTCTCTGTGCCTATCTAAATGTAGGTGCCTTAGGTCCTGGCCCAGCTCGGGCATGCTTAGGAACAGGTCCTGGTCCCCGTTAGACTCACCTTTATATTGTACTAGCTTACCCGTCGCACGTTGCTGCGATCTCAGAAGAAAGGAAATTCAAGTAAACTCGATATGATAACATTCAATTTATATTGTGTCATTTTTATTGAAACGTATTCATTTTAATATGGAAAACATTCCAAAGTGTCGTTTTAATTCTATGTATTTAGTCGAGTGCTTGTGGACGGTGCGTACACGAATAAATCAGAAGGTTTTCCGACGTGTGAGCTGGCCACATACAGTTGTCCATGTGAGAAGCACGGATTATCCAAATCTAGTCCACACACTTGCAGCGATTGTCCTTGTGCTTTGTTGATGGTCATTGCAAAAGCGTGTCGCACCGGAAACTGTAAACGTTTGAATTCAAATGGCATATCTGTAGGGATCATTGGAATACGTGGCAACAGTACATCTTCCCCCTTGAATTTCCCATTAAAAATTGTAGCTTCGATGACATTGTCATCATCTTTTTCACCGAAAGTCTTGTATCGTTGTAAAGTCGCGGTTGCAAATTCAGTATTCGAAAGATTATGAGGGCCCTGGGGGGCTGATCTTTAAAAGAAATGTATGCCAGAAATCTTCGCAGGACTGTACTCAACAACTTCCCAAAGTTTCATGGCGATCGGATAAATGGTGTAGTAATGCATAAAGGATAAACAGACAGATATACATTTGTTTTTATATATATAGAAGTATGTCTTAAAGCTTGCACATTGAAGTCATTTTCAGAAACCAGTAAAAACTATTTCTCCAAATGAACCGCAGTAGGTCCTCTTAAAGAGCGTCAGATTCCCTCATTTGTTGTGAATGCAAGACTAAAGCTAATTGTTTTTCCCAGGATGCCTTTAGCTCCCATTCTAGCTGCACCATAACAATGGCAGTTGGTGGGATTCAAAACATACATAGCTTGATTCGATTGAAGGGAGAACTAGATCAGAATTGCATGTACCTAACTACTGCAACAGAAAGAGTGACAAAAAAATGCCCTGACTCTCCATACTTTGCCAAGGACGGAAAGACTAATCTCACATGAGGACTTGTTTCTATTGGGAAATCATACTGCAACTAAGAAATGAGCATCCTTTTAGAAAAGGATTACAGTTTTTGTAACAAGGCACGGTGGAACAGATTATATCTATATGACTTACTCAAAAAGCAGCAAAAGTGACTTGATTCATTTGTAACTAGCTGTATTTTTCTCTATTAGGTCATAGTGTGGGGGAAAGTAGCTGCTTCCCCTGTCCAATACCCCAACCACAATTGTCAACAGGGCTGAGAGAATGCAGCCAAGGGGCAGTCAGTACATCATCTAAAACGTCATGGTCTGTCTCTCCTGAACTTTCACAGACCCAAATAAAGTGGAGGAATGGCTGGTGACAACTTGCTCTGATAGCACACCTTCCCCCGACCTCATGCTGGTCTGTACAAACCTATGAGGAAACCTGACATGTTTGGTGTGCTCTAAAGTGGTTCGTAAGATCCGGTGATGCACTGCAGTGCTCCTTCTACTCTCACAGAATGGGAAGGCAAAAGGCAGGTGTGAATGGTAGCATGAGACCAGGTACATTCGTAATTATATGGGAAGGCTACTGAGTGTCAAGCAGGTTGAGTGGTGGAGGAGGCACAACAGGACACCATGTATATTCTTCAAATTCCAAAGAAAGGCCGGATGGAAGCCCTGGAGAGTGAAGTTCTGAGGGAGATGCCTGAGCGTACCAAGACTCTTGGTATTTTTAACCCTTTAGGTGCTGCCGTCGGCCAACGGTCGTCACGGGCACTACCTCCCCAGTGCTGCGTGCGACCGCTGGACGTCCAGTTCAGCACTGGATAATGGACAGCGCAGCACTGGGGAGGTTTGTTTACTAGCTCCTAAGGTGTTAAAGCATAGTTAGTGGTGTGAGTAAACAGTGCTGGGAAGGGTACAAGATTAACATTTGATCAGATCACCTTAGTCAGAGTGAAGTGGGGCACACATAACATTAATTTGTACTAGGGTAGGTATCAACAAAGAGGTATGTTGCACCTCAGGGAACAAATGACAACACAGATAACTTAAGATTTGCTCTCTCTATTTATTATATTAGTTCGAGCTCCTTGCAGGAAAGCAACTCTGTCAGTGATACCACTCTATGTACAATTATATAATGGTATAGGAACTTGTGGAAATTGGCAATTAATTTAGCTAAAAGTTTTATGGTAGAACACGTTGGCCTGACTTGATTTCTAATGCTGTATCCCTCTCTCTACATCAGCAATCTGTAATAAGATGTGTGTGTTAGCTGTACACCTTTGAGGCACGACCTTAATATTAAATGGAAAACCAGGCTGCTTTAACTCTGCTACCAACATATATTAATTGATTGAATGCATTCTATTGAATGTATTCATGAGTGTGGGACATAGCGGTATACTTAAGATTAATGTAGCACTTAACACTGGTTAATGTTATTAATAATTGATATTGTATGTGAAAAGATTTAAGACATAACTGCAAACCCTGAAATCAGTAGTGTTAGTTCGATTTTTTGAAAAGTCCCCGGTTGGTCTCAAGGCGGGAGTTCTTGGATGACTAGTGCTTTGGGATGTGAACATTTACCTATAAACTGCAATCTATAAACATTAAATGTTTAGCAGTGCATCCCAGGGTTGGGCCTCTCTTGATTCTGTGTGGAAAATGTAGTGTGTATATATACCTTTAATGTTTAACAGCTGCTCCTGGGTTTCTCGCTCTATGTACTGCTGCGCTTGATACATTTACCCTTGTAGTTTCACAATGCAGCCAATGCTTTTTCTTCCTTTGGTTCTGGGTGGAATCTTCACCATATATGACCTTGTGGCTTAATAGTGCATCCTGGCATTGTGCCTCTGTTGCAGCTAGGTGGACTCCGACATATCGTACCATGCATCTTTAAAAGTATATACAGGGGTTAGGTATCTGTCTCCTCAGGGTGCAGTCCTTTATCGCCGCTGAACTCAACTTATTCACATATTATTCACTCTATGACAGTCTCTATTTTAGGATAGTGCTACGCATGAAATGGTAGGCATGTGTGACTGTCTCGCTTCTTACACTATACGCATGATCTTATGCTAATGAGCAACCCTGTTTGCTGCACCATGTTTAAACCATATCTTTCAACTTCACAAACTGTACACAGCAACTCCTGTATAGACCATAATATCCATCACCCCATCAGCCATTCTGTATGAAATAAAAACTGAGAAAGGTTTTTCGGATAAGGGGAAATGCTGGGTGCACTGCTACTGTTTACGCTTGTGCGGTAGGAAAGTTATGTTCAGGGTAGTGGTGCAATCAGGCGAGGGGTTAAGCCCTATAACCCCCCAACAGCGTGTGTTGCCGAGACAACACACTGGACATGAACAGCTAAATGCCTGCTGCACACAACAATATGAACAGAGTCACTGAATGTGTCACGAGGGACACCTTAAAGTTCAATTTCAGCTGTCAAGGAAAACACAAATGTCTTTAGGAAATATCTTCATTTAATGGTCTTTGTAGCCAGCCAACACGTGTTTTGTCGCATGGGAACGTGATTCCGCGACTCCTCAGGGTGCTGAGCCGGTGATAATTCCGACCCAGCTCTGCTCGAGACCAGGTTCCGTATGAAAAAATCCGTGTGTATAAGATGCGATCATAAAAGTAGAAACCTCTATGCCGGTTCCTGTCTTCAATGCTTGAATGATTTGGCGGTGTTGACGTTCTTACAATGTTCGTGATAGTGTTACTCTAAGGATGTGTTTATAATGGTTGAAGTCCGGCAGGTCAGTCAATTCATATGCGAGAGTACGCGGGCTCCCAAGTTCGGTAGCCCCGATGCGGGAAGAATCTGGTGCGTGTAGCTGCTGCCGGTTGCCGTGAGAGACTCCGTGTTCCGGGCGCGGACCCGGAACACGGAGTCTCTCACGGCAACCGGCAGCAGCTGCACGCACCAGATTCTTCCCGCATCGGGGCTACCGAACTTGGGAGCCCGCGTACTCTCGCATATGAATTGACTGACCTGCCGGACTTCAACCATTATAAACACATCCTTAGAGTAACACTATCACGAACATTGTAAGAACGTCAACACTGCCAAATCATTCAAGTATTGAAGACAGGAACCGGCATAGAGGTTTCTACTTTTAGGATCGCATCTTCTATACACTGATTTTTTTATACAGAACCTGGTCTCGAGCAGAGCCGGGTCGGAACTATCACCGGCTCAGTGCCCTGAGGAGTCACGGAATCACTTTCCCATGTGACGAAACACGTGTCGGCTGGCTACAAAGACCATTAAATGAAGATATTTCCTAAAGACATTTGTGTTTTCCTTGACAGCTGAAATGTAACTTTCAGGTGTCCCTCGTGACACATTCAGTGACTCTGTTTGTATTTTTGTGTGCAGCAGGCATTTAGCTATTCTATATGAAATGGCACAATAATCCTAATGCAACTAGCAATGCTTTGTAGCCCCAACATGGGGCATATTAACAGGTTTACAACGTATGAATCTCACGGAACAACAGGAGTAGAGAGCAGAACAGGAACTGCAAAAGGCAAAGTTAATAGAAGATATTCAAAATATGTCTAGGGGAAAGGCTCAAAGGGTAGATGGGCTCCCCTCAGAATTTTACCAGCTTTCCCAACACTTCTTTGCAAAAAACTCTTAGAAGTAGAGAAAGAGGCCAGAAAGGTAGCCAAATTACCGAATGCAACAAGGGAGACTTCTATAATCATGTTGTTAAAGCTAGAAAAGGATTCTACATTCCTGAGATCCTTCAGGCCTCTCTCAATGACAGGTGTAGTCGTTAAAATACTAGACCAGGCCCTGGCCAACAGCTTGCTCAGAAGTCATAAGCACATTGGTGCCGAAAGACCAATGCAGTTTCATTTCAGGCCACAATGGACTATTGAGCATCAGAGGGCTAACTCAGGTCCCCCATTCTATGGGACAAACTGAGATAGAATGTGCATTAGTTGAGCTTGAGATCAAAAATAACCATGACACACTAGATTGGAAGTACTTGTGGAAGGTTTTACAAACAATAGGAACTGGTCCACAATTCCTGGGATGGGTAAAACTACTGTAACCAGATCCCAATGTTAGAGTTATGTCTGGAAGGTTAATATTGGAGAGGTGGAGGTTACAAAGGAGCAACTGACAATGGAGACTATTGTCACTGCATTTATTTCCTATATTGATTAAGTCACTAGCGATTAGATTAAGAAAAGTACTATGGGAGTGGGACATACGAACAGGAGAGACAGTGCACAGAATATTAACATACGTTGATGACACTCCGATGTACTTGGAGCAGCCCCAATGTCACTCCGTATTCACTGGTCTATGCTGGAAAATGGACAATCCTAGATATATATGTATTCAAGTTGCACACTCCTTGGAGAAATAATATGCCTATAACATGGAGGCGTGAGTGGGGTACTAAGGCTATCAGTACTGTTATGGACCTCTCTCGCCGAATGATCTGCAGGATTGTAGTGACAAAGATGGTGTTAGTTGGGTGGATCTATATGTTCTCCAAAACACACTATGCTCCACAACCAAGACCACATCTAAAGAACTGGATAGTCTTTTGATATGTTTGGGATGGTATGGGCTGCTATTGGTAGGATAATCTAAAAAGAGAGAGTAAAAATGGCAGCCTTTGACTGCCTGACTTAGTCCTATAGTATATGGAGCAGAGCTGCAACACACTGCAAAGTGGTGCCAGGAAACAGATAACTGGGAAAAGAGACTAATAGGTAGATAGGGGAGCTTAACCACTGTTGATACTGATGCAATGCAGGGTTGCCCAAACAATATCCATACATTCTACGCCAGACAGCAGCTGTATGGGAGACTGCAGTGAAAAGGGTATTGAGTGTTCGCTAGGAATCTAGCTTCGGGTGACTACAGCCATTCAGGTGTATTAGCAGAGATACGTCCCTAGCAGAGTGGAATGAAGGAAATGCACTGCTACGGGGGACTTATGCCCAGGGGAAGAATGTGCAACTTTTGTGGAAGCTCAAGAGACATTTGAAGTAAGGCCATGCAGTTCCTCCAACATGCAAACGGGCCAGTGTTCACAACAGCCAGCGAGGATTTCCTCAGCATTACCTCCATAATGGCCACCCTAGTGATGCTGTGAATAATGGGAAGGGGGTGCAGTCTAATTTCACACTTATATTAACAAAAAACAGGTAGTAGTGTTTCCTTCACAAAGAGATGGAACCGCACTTATAAAAGGCTATGTAAATTAATAGAAAGAAAGATATTTGCGCAACAGGCATCAGAGGCAGATATACAAATACATCTAATGGAAAATGAGTGGGAGAGAACATGCACTCTGGTGCAGGAGATATGTCTAATTCTTAATAATAGATTGAACAACCTGCCTGGAACTTACTTAAATCTCCCCCCCCCCCAGTTTAGGATTTTATACCATGAGAGTTTCTCTGCCTGCCTTATGTGTAGCCAAAAGGAGGTGACATTTCTGCAAATGACTTGGACTTGTTTTACCATAACGGAATACTGGAGGCAAGTCACAATAAAATTAAAAACTGTCACAGGAGGCAATATAGAGAGCACTATACAGCACTGGGAATGATACCCATACCTAAAGGTTGGAGAATGCAGTATAAATTTGCACATTTAGGATTACTGTTGGCCAAGGTTGCATAACAATTCATTGGCTTTGTACCAGGCGGCTCTGCTGAGGGAACATGGAAAAGAGGCTGGTTAGAATTAGGGGTGAGCATAACTGGCATGTTTCTCTCTAGCGTAATTACTCATAAGGACCCAAATGCATAAATGTGTGAGAAGCATAATCAGCAATTAATTCTATTTCTTAGTGCAAAATGCACCCTCAAATCCAACATGGGCCCAAGGATGCCTTATGCGATGAGAAAATAGCACTAAAGGCTACAGTACATGAACAGCAGAAGCCCGCAGCTGCCCGCTCTCTCATAGTTCCTTGTTCCTGTGACCCTGCGGTAGGATTTGTGCCCCAACACGCAAGCTGGTTTATAATTACTGAAATTACTCCCATTGCTCCAGCATAATTAAAATATCTTCTAGGACTAGTTAGAATAGATTCTAGCTGAAGAAATTATAATTAAGGAGGCTAGAACTGACGAGAAATTTGCTGATGATGTGGAATTATGGTGAGACTTAATGAGATCTGTAATAGACTACGAAGTATATGAGACCTCTGGGTAACACTTAATCATGCCATAGGGTATAACTATTGTATTAACATGGGCAATGATTGAATATTGTGGGAACATGTGATGGTTACAGGCGTGGCTATTACAAAAAGATGTACAATGAAGTGTTAATATGGGGAAATATTTATCAATATGATAAACACAAAGCAGATATTATTAAATATCACAGTAGTGTTTGCATGTTCTTTCTCTATGTTTCTACCCAAGAAAGCCAACAGTGATACAGACAGCACTGATGTCGACAGCACCTCCTTTTAATGTTGTGAATTAAAAATAAACATCTGACTAATAAAGACGCGTCTACACAGTTGAACCACTGATCTACTTAGCAAGTGTGGTGATTAACCTCAGACCAACCGATCAGACCGAGAATGACCTGAGGCCACTGTTGATAAATAAGTGCATGCCTCTGTGAATTAAGCAATAAGCACAACCGATTAACAAAGACAGGTGTACAGGAAGCTTAAGCCACCAGTTCACATGGTGCTCCCTGGTGTATGAAGAGAGAGCTTTACATAATTGTGTAGGTTACGCCTTTTTGACAAATTGTATCCAGCACGCGTCCCTCCAAAGTATTATATTGATTAGTTATATATTTAATAAATGCTATGGTTTCAAGTAACTGACATTTCGGTTACTCTATACTGTAACCTCTGTCAATAAATTCCCTGGCTAGCACATTCTTATTCTTGATTCTGCCGTTCCCTTGATGCTTCAACAAGATTTTGCTTTTCTGCTCAGGTGCAAATTGTGCGTTTACGTTTTATGAAATAATGTGTCATTATTCACCGTCACAAGTTGCAAGGGGTTGCTGTAACTAGATAGATCTACCCATGGGCGGATGCTTTCATAAGTCTGTCTTCATTATAGTTTCAGATATTTCAGTAGAGGCATGACAATGAAATGTTCAAATCTGTGCCGTAGCAAGAATGTTTTGTGTGTGTGTGTGTTAAGGAATAAAGGTACGAGGACGAAACCGTACCTTTCAAATTATTGGTATTTTTATATGCAAAAAAACTGTAAACTGATGCTGACTCGTGTCACTTTGAAGGATATTACAGAGTTTGTGAATTATTTCCATGTTTTTGTTTCAGGTGTATGTGTCAGGCAGTAAGGCGAGAAACGGTGGCTCGTTTTTAAGTAATTTCTCACATCACTTTAATAGTAACATGCAGATGAAAATTCCAATTTGTTGTTGCTTCAAACCGGAAACTTTGATTAAGCAAATCTCCCGATCATGGTCATCTCCTAATTCTGATTCAGAGGCTGGCATCCATTGCTGGCCACATTTGCTTGTGGGTGGTGTGGCAACACCATGCACAAGCTTTTCACCGTCAGGAACCTAATCTGCGGAAAGCAGGCAGAGTGGGCGGGAGAAGAACCGTCGGAAAATGGTGGCAAATGTAGTGATCCAGAATCACAGTCAGCAGTCTAGTGTTTATGTATGCCCTACACTGAACACCCACCCACCACTGATGTCACTGGTCAGGTGACACAGCTTTAATAAAAGGAGCCGAGCCCATGTGCTCTGGGCCAGTTGTACCCAGTAACTGCCTGTGTCTGCGTCAGTCCCTTCTATCATGAGGACCCAGGGCCCCCAACATTACATTGGCGACGAGGCGGTAACGCAATGCCACGCGTGCCGCAGCTGAAAACCCCCGGAAAGAAGAAGGGAAGTGCCCATGTGCAGGGCACCCCTCTGGGGAAGCGGCGCCGGACGCCGAGAGGCCCGAGGGGCGTCTGCCGTGCCCCGGGCCTAGGAATCCACGAAGCAGAGGTGACCGGGAGCTCACCCCGCACCTCCATGCCCCAGCGCGAGCCTCCCGGCGTGAGGGTAAAGTGAAGCGGACCGACCAGAGCCCACCTGTGCCGCCCACAACCGAGCGCCACGTGGAGGCGCGGCGAGAAGCGCCCGGGAGGGAGAGGTCCGATGCGGAGCCCACCCGCGAGTGTACTGACCCCAGCGCTGGAGAAGCGAGCCGTGCAGAGCCCACCTGCATCGGCCGCCACCAAACCCGGGACGAGGAAGACCATTGCGGTGCCCACCCGCGTGGTCGAAAAGGCAGCCAGCCGAAGGTGAGCGGAGGGGGCCGCGCATGCCAGGAGCGACCCCCCCCTTATGACCGCATAGCCGTGACGCCCTGCCGAGCGTCGACAACACACTAACTCTAAAGCAGAACCGGCGGAGCCCAGCCGCGGCCTGCTGGAAGGAGTGTGCCCACAATAAACTGTAAAACAAAGCAGAGCCTGCGGAGCCCACCCGCGGCCTGCTGGAAGCATCCTCTCTCCCCCGACCCGCGCAGCGTGTGTGCAGAGGAGCTGTCGCGGGCGGGGAGAGTGAAAGGAATGAAGCGGAGCCCACCCGCTAACAGTGAACATTGCCCACATTAAGGCGAGGCCAGCGGAGCCCACCCGCGGCCTGACTACAGCGTCCCCCGCCGCGCGTGTGAAGTGCAGCGGCGGGGGGGGGAAATAAACTTTTAAGAGCGCCCGCAGCATAAGGAGAGCTGCCGGGCGCCAAGTAATCAAAGCGGAGCCCACCCGCAGAAACCGACCCCTGGCGAAAGCTCCTGCCCCTCCCGCACCTCGAGCGTAAGGGAGCCTGCTGCGAGGGGTGGGAAACTCCGAGCACTGGACGTGCATCTTGCCCGCCTGCTCAGCCCGCCGCAGCTGATGCCAACCCCCGCGCACCGTGCACCGTGCAGGCAGAGAGACTCCGTGAATAAAAGAGCAGCCAGCCCCAGCAAACGTTGTGGCCCCCAGCGCTGTGTGTGAACCAGAAAGACAGAGTGGCATGCTGCAGCACAAAACCCCCTGAGCAGCTCGTGAAGACTGAGGCCAGCTGCGAGGGGCACCGAGGGAACGAGGTTTTCCTCCCAACTCCTTCCTCACAAAGCCCCTGCCAAAAAAAGGACCTACCTGTCGTCCACGTGGCCCAGCACCAGCAGCTCAGCTCCGTCTGGAGGAAGAATCCAGGCGAGGATCCAGAGAAGCACACACAGACGCAGACTACCATCGAAGTCTCTGCAACACTGCCACCCAGTGGCTGTGTCCAGGAACTGCGCCAAAAGAATCCCAGGGGGGACAACAAGCCTGCAACAATGCGGACTGAAGGCTGCAGCCCACACCACTTGCCACAGCACAAAACACTAGCAGACAGCAACACAAGGGCACAACAGAGACTGCCACTGGCAACCCAATGCTAAGACTGCGTAGTATACACAGACGATGCAGGGACATACACGAAAGAGGCAGTTGTCAAACGTCTGTGTACATAAAGGATCAGTGAGCACCGCACATGCAGAAAATCCTAAAGAGCGTCCAAGGTAGAAAGCGGCGCAGGAGAACCACCAGAGACGCAAGAGCGATTCAGAAACGCCTCACCAGCGCAGCACTGCGCCAGGAGCGCCAGAAGTCAGGAGCGCCTAGTGACGCTGCCCAGCGACACGCCAACGCCACAGACCAGCATTGCGCAGGACCGCGCAAGGAGTGAAGGAACTTCACACCTCAGGACCGAACAGCATTGCGCAGGACCGCGCAAGGAGTGAAGGAACTCCACGCCACCACGACCAAGTGACGCAGGGATCGCGTCCTCGAAGACCTGTCAGTAGGTCACAGCGAAGATGACTTGCCAGAAAGTCACCGCCAGATGCGGACCAGGCAGTTGGTCGCCCGGAAAGAAAAGGAGAAGATGACCAGGCAGGTGGTCACCCGGAAAGAAAAGGAGAAGATGACCAGGCAGTTGGTCACCCGGAAAGAAAAGGAGAAGATGACCAGGCAGGTGGTCACCCGGAAAGAAAAGGAGAAGATGACCAGGACGTTGGTCACCCGGAAAGAAAAGGAGAAGATGACCAGGCAGTTGGTCACCCGGAAAGAAAAGGAGAAGATGACCAGGCCGTTGGTCACCCGGAAAGAAAAGGAGAAGATGACCAGGCCGTTGGTCACCCGGAAAGAAAAGAAAGGAGAAGCGGACAGTCAGAAGATCACGACTGCAAAGACATGCCAGAAGATCAAAGGCATAGTAACTGAACAGATCAAGAAGAGGTCCACGGACAGGACCCAGAAGAGGTCTGATGACACCGACCCGAAGTGAAGAAGGAGCGACAGGAAGAAAGGTGCGATGCCTGGTTTGGCCACCGGAAGAAGAGAAGGCGTGTCCTAAGGGTAGGACGCAACCAGGGAGATTCGTGTGGAGTGCACGCCACACGGAGATGGCCTGGGTGGTTGAAGAAAAGAAATGGGACCAACCACGTCGTGAAAGGAATGGAGGAGAAGAAGGGTAGTGAGTGCCACGGTGCCACTAGAAGATCACAAGAAGTGAAGAGGTGTGATCAGTCAACTCACACACCCATCAGAAGAAGATGGTGACATGCACCAGAACACCGAAGTGCAACAGAGAACAAGGCCTGGCATGAACACCGGCGGCACAAGTCAAAGATATCCACCTACAAGCCATCCATCCATGTGGCGATCGTAGAAGAGAGCAAGTTTGGACTGTTGACAACAATTCTACCTTTGGGGTTGAGCGGAAGATTGAATGGCGAGAGTGCTCACACATCCGGCTGAGGAACTGACCACTCCACATCAACCCGTGGCAGCCCAAGAATCAAAGGCCTCAAGGGACTCTGGTGGCAGCAAGTCCCGCAAGAGAGACGGATCCACAACGGTGCGTCGGCACGACCCACTGAGAGGAAAGCTTCGCGTGCAAGAAAAGAGTCAACAGCATAACCTTCAGGTGGAACTCGGACACAACGGTGAAGATCGTGGAGCGCCCCGCTCACGGCCCGAAGGCTATGGTGGAGCAACATGACCGACAACACCAGTCCAGTGGAAGCCTGGCAAAGAGGTCCTCCAGGACATCTTGTGAGAGAGGAATACCGGCGAAAAGGGGCATCCTAGTGAGAGGGATGTATGCACCTACTCCTTTCATCTGCCCAGAAATACTTTGAAGCCTGCCCAGAGACATCACCAAGGACCAGGACTGAAGAGGAGAACCGAGAAGACAAACAATACTCGGATCACGTCACCCTTCTATCTAACTACCAACTGTCACCAGTGGTGCCAAGCAAAGGCAAGACCGAGAACAACGTCCAAGCGGCGCAGATAGAAGATAGGACCCGCTGAACAACGGCAAACAATGCCACAGTGACTCATGAGTCCTGAATGCAGTAACTACACCATCTGCGACCTGCAATCCACCAAAGAAATTCATTTCAAATTACAGAGTCCAGCGTTACATTTGTATGTACATTTTCTATCCCACAGGTTGAACTTTTGTCGTGGGGTTTTGCGCACTGCATTTTTTCTTCCACAGGTTGGACGTTCATTTGTTTTCATTTTCCCCGAAGTTTGGGAGGGATGTAGTGATCCAGAATCACAGTCAGCAGTCTAGTGTTTATGTATGCCCTACACTGAACACCCACCCACCACTGATGTCACTGGTCAGGTGACACAGCTTTAATAAAAGGGGCCGAGCCCATGTGCTCTGGGCCAGTTGTACCCAGTAACTGCCTGTGTCTGCGTCAGTCCCTTCTATCATGAGGGCCCAGGGCCCCCAACATTACAGCAAACATGTAGGAATTGATGTGAAAACACTGACGTATACACGTTATTCCTCATTTCTCACGAGTAGGATCGCAATTGCCTGACATTCTGCAGCCAGAAGTGCCCGTACCCGTGGTATCAGCAGGGACGTGGTATTACTCCATCAGCCATAGCTAGCTAGGCCCACAGTGTATTGATGTTGTTAAGCTTGTGTGCAGAGCATAATCTTTCTAGAAAGTGATAACTTTAATATAGTTGAACAATATAAACAGTTATTTCGAGCGCACCAGTTCCGAAAGGGATCATCTCCCCTAACACAGAGCCACCAGACCTTCGACGTCAAGAGAGCCAGTATACAAACAGGTTATAACAGCAGTCAGGCAAATCACCAAGTCACGTTTGAAGGCGAGCAGCCACAAACCTGCGAGTGTGTATAAAGTTGTTGACATTCTTGATCAGATCCTCAAGAGGTTACACATATCCTTTGAAGAGGCTAAAAATATCAGCAATTATAATGAGAACAACAACAATAATGGAATTGCTTTAAGATTGTCCTTAACCCTCCGTTTGTTTGCGGTTTCAAAGTACTCTAAAAAAGGCGTTACTGTTACTCAGTTTGATAAATGTAAACATGATGTGGAAGAAAAGCAAGTTGGATAAAACTGGCAATGCAATAAAACAATAAAGCAAGCATGGTGTACCAGTTTTACTGTTCAGTGGAACAGACCCAACATACACAGTGTGATGCTGCTTCACAAGCTACAACTGCCTTGATGGTAATTCAGATGCCCTCTGTGTTTAGTATACACCTGTCAGTATCAGAACATGGGTGACACTACCTTTAGCCCAGAATTTTGTAAGATAATATATTGTATTATACAGAACATAGTAGCCTAAAAATAAGCGGGATATTGCAATATCCTCATTACAGACAGTTTGGTACTTTATGCTATACCTTAGCTTCTATACAAAAAGTGTGGTTAACACTAATAGTTCAATTATACACTCAACCACTTTTGTAACATAAGATGTTGCAACTCATTAACCCCTTCACTGCGGCGGCTATTCCGCCGCAGTGCTAAGGGGGCGGGCAGCCGCGCGGCGGGCGCATGCTGGTGATGGAACCGCTCCGTCACCAGCCGCGGTTGTGCTGTGCTCATGACGGAGCGGTTCCATCACGGCCCTGTCCGCTCAATGGAACGCTCAGCACAGGCGCGGAATCCGCGCCGCGCAGCCATGCCGCGCGGGTCGTGACGGAACCGCTCCGTCATCAGCACAGCGCAACCGCAGCTGATGACGGAGTGGTTCCGTCACTAGCAGGGGAGGGGTTAATGCAAATGTGAAGTTTTACCATGGAGCACAAGTTTAAAACACATTTATGATGGAGCAGTGAGAACACAACAAGAAAGGGTTTATCCCTGTTAGATCACTAAAAGAACCACAGTAACCGGCACTACAGCTAACTAAATCTATGTGTATGAAAAACATAGCTTTATTCACATTCACAAGGAGCCAATGTATAATGTATTATGCAAGTTACCTTCTGCCATTGTATACCTATTGGAAAAACTCTCACACTGAGACCATGAGACAAGTATGGCATTTTGGGGTAACGCCGCACAGAAAGGCACCTACGCCAAAGCGAAAGGGCAGGAAAGCACCGTATTTCAGCAATATGGTGCATCCCCTTCCTTTCTGTCTGCACTGGTGCGGTTCTGAAAGACTAGCACCAACGTAGACACTCATGCACCATGATGCAAGGATACTTCCGTTGCAGGCAGTATTGATTTTGTGCAGGCAATCCTACGAGGTGTTTTCCTCTACCTATGTGCGCTCGACTATGTGCCTGCCACACCTCCTTACAGGGCAAATTGCGCACACAGCAAATTATGCACAAAGTGCATGTTACACAAATGCAATAGGAATTTGTGCATGTGCAAAATGCAAATGAAAGCCTTTGTAAATTTAGAAAGTCACCTGCGGTGTAACTATTGAAGGGTGGGACAAATTGTTTAGTAATAACAAGATAATTGTATGCAACTGGGTAACAGAGGATTTAGGGTAAAACAATAAAAATAGACAAAGTATGGCGATTTGCTCCGACCAGTGGGTCTAAAATAATGACATGTGAACCTAAAGGAAAAATGGTTTTCATAAAAACAGATCTGAAGTTATCGACCAAATTAGGCCAAGGCGAAATTTCAATTTGTTACACTTATTATGCATAATTTCCGAAATTATGTCAAGTCGCTTAATCATGCCACTTGCACTGCATGAGACTTGGGAACAACACAAATGATCAGAGCAAATGTGGCTGCCATTGGCGGTCTTGTGTTTGTGACGTTATTTTTTGTAATGCGAAATATGTTCAAAATAGATGTGGGGACTGGGGATATATTTCGGGCTAATAATATACCGCGTCAAATGCCCGATTCGCATTTCGCGTAATTACACACAATTTCACATGATCTTTCTGAAAGTCAGAATTTCCAGATACAATGCTTATTCAGTTAATAATGTTTGCTTGTTTTAGGCAAGTGGTAAAACGGCTTCAGAGACGCTCTTTGACGCTGAGAGCCGAGGAGACCTTGTGATATTCTTAGTACGCATGGCTTGTGATGAAGCCAGAGATGTTTTCCCACCTTGTGCCGGTGATGCACAGCGCTGTCGCAGTTCCCTTCTTTCTATCTTGCCCCTCCTCCTTCCGGCCTTTCACTCCACTTCCGCGTTTCACACTTTTCCTCGCGCTCCTCGTGTATTTCATTGCTGTGGACGCATGTGAGAGGCGTAGCCTGCTGCTCATCAGGGTTTTTGTACACCACCTGTGAATTCTCAACCCCTAGCATTGATATTTGCTGTGAGGTTTTAAATAATCCGTGACATCTATTTTGGGATTTTGCTGCTATTTTTCTTACAGGTGATTGTCACAGTTTCTTCAGCTGACGCACTACCACTGTCAAGTAAAATACCCGCCTCTCAAGATCAAGATCTTGTAAGACTTTCTGAATATTGCCTTTTTTAACATTTAAAATTTGACATAATACATTTACGTATTTATCACAAAGGCCTTCCTAAAGGAATTGCAACTTTACAAATATATTTAGTCAGATATTTGTCTAAGGTTATTTTCTTATTTCTTTGCTTACTTTGCTTCTCTTTGTTCAGTGCTTGCTTGCCGCTTGCGGGTCACTTCAGGGCGCTTGATTAAAATGGTATGACAATCCTTGGTGATAATGTTTTCGGGCCTCATGTGCGGATCTGCAGGATGTTAGTAACTAATAAGGTTTGTGGTAGCAGGAAAGCGTAGCGTGATGTGTCAGCGCTGCCAAATAGAGTCCAGCCTTGTCCTAAGGCAAGGGTTCAGGGTGGCCATCATCGGCCCTTTAATGCTTTGACATGTCATTGCAATGATCCCACACAGACTTGCCAACTCACGCGGTACCACTGTGTGACACGCGATATTGCCTTCCATCACACGGTCAACCACTGAGGAGCCGGTATCATATGTTAGTAGGGAAAACGAGCTGAAAACTACTGTAAATAATGGATTTCCAGCTCATCTTCCAAGGCTTTGAACTGCCGACGTCCATTAAAGGGCATGAAAACACCCTAGGACATCGGTACCAGCCTTAGCAAGCTTTTATGGGACGAGCTACAGTCAGGATTTATGTGCGCTAGCTGCTCCGACTTGCTGCTTTTTAAATACACTCTTTTAGGACTTCTTTTCTTTGTTCCTTAGGACTGCTTTTCGTTATTTCTAGGCCTTATTAGCATTTGTAAATATTTGACTGCCCTTACCTGCCTTTACTCTTCCCGCTCGCTCCCAGGTGCACCACAGGTTCGCCTGCTTGTTGTGGAGGGAGCAGCGGGTTCTTTGCTTCGGGAGGAGGTGGGTGGAGTATAGTCTAGGCGATGTCAGCAGCCAGCTGATTGGGAACCTTTAAATTCAATTTACTGCATTTCGTGCAGCGGACGCGCTACAGTCAGGATTTATGTGCGCTAGCTGCTCCGACTTGCTGCTTTTTAAATATGCTCTTTTAGGACTTCTTTTCTTTGTTCCTTAGGACTGCTTTTCGTTATTTCTAGCATTTGTTAATAATTTGACTGCCCTTACCTGCCTCTACTCCTCCCGCTCGCTCCCCTGTCCACCACGGTTTCACCTGCTTACTGTGGAGGGAGCAGCGGGTTCTTTACTTCGGGAGGAGGCGGGGGGAGGAGTCTAGCCAACATCAGCAGCCAGCTCATTTGGAATCTTTAAATTCAATGTACCGCATTTCGCGCAGTGGACGCGCTACAGTCAGGATTTATGTGCGCCAGCTGCTCCGACTTGCTGCTTTTTAAATATGCTCTTTTAGGACTGCTTTTCTTTATTCCTAGGCCTTTTAAGCATTTGTTAATAATTTGACTGCCCTTACCTACCACTACTCTTCCCGCTCGCTCCCTGGTCCACCACAGGTTTGCCTGCTTGTTGTGGAGGGAGCAGCGGGTTCTTTGCTTCGGGAGGAGGCGGGGGGAAGGGTCTAGCCGACGTCATCAGCCAGCTGATTGGGAAACTTTAAATTCAATGCACCATACTTCGCGCAGTGGATGCACGCAGCGGGCGCGCCAATGGCAAGCTCGTCTACGTCCGTCCGGGGCCACAACCACTGCCCCCCACATTAATGAAATAAGGAAATACTCACCCAGTTTTCTGCTTGAGCTACGGAGGATATCGCAAGATTAGTGCATTTCCTTCAAACCAGGCAGCTCCCTTACGCCCTGCCCTCATTGCAGCTTTACCTGTACGTCTCTACTTGAAAGATCACAGAGGCTTAATAGAGGCACTATGCTAAGCTCTACACAACAACCGCTGACCAGGAAAAGGATATGGAGGTTCATACCAAAGAGTTTACATTTTTTATTCTTAACTGTAGATCTCTCCCTAGACACAAGAAAGATATCTGGGACCTCCTACAGAACTCACAGCCTGACGCGATTTTCCTCCCGAAAACTTGGCTACACGAAGGCTCGGGCCCGATATTGCAGTGGCCCTGCCTCCTAATTACACAATTGTTAGAAAAGATCGTGAAATAAATACTGGTGGTGGCATCGCAATAATTTTTAAAAGAGATTTCTCGTGTAAATCGGGAAATCTACCCTGTGAGGGTTGTGAAGCCAGCTTTTTTAGGCTCCTTTTAACACCCCAGTTCCCGCTTTCAGGTTTATTGGTATATATCGTCCGCCCGGTCCTGCGGGACCTTGGGCAGTGAGATTTCCTGAAATCATTGCTCCTTTTGCGCTTGACGCTGCCAATTTTTTGATTATAGTGACCTTAATATTCATTTTAATCATCCTATATGTAAGATTGGCTCCACTCTGGTCACTGATCTAAAAGCTTTAAATATGTCACTCTGTAATTCTGGTCCCACTCATAGGGCCGGCCATTTGCTGGATCCTATCTTCTCTAACCTTCCCAATATCTCCTGTCAAATGGCCCTCCCCTTACTCTGGTCTGACCACTTTTTGGTCAGTTTTAAGGTGGTGATTGATTTGCGGCTGATTAGTCCTCTCACCTCCGTACCCGACTCTAAGTACAGGGTCTGGAAGAAATTAGATGTTGATTCTCTCAACTCCCATCTTGCAAGTAATATTCCAGCCATTTCTTCTACAAGCATTTCGGATGCAGATACTATCCTCACTTAGATCACGACATCGGTGAATGCCTACCTCCCATTATCTTGTAAGAAATTAAATAATCACTGTCCTCCTGCTCCTTGGTTTACAGAAAAGTTGAAAGTCGAAAAAAACAAATGCAAAGCTTTGGACAGATATTGGAGGAAAGATTACACTCCTGAATCCAAGCAGAGCTACAAACTTGCTAAGAGAGAATACAATGCTCTGCGCAAAGCTGCTTGTGCTGAACACGTGAGCAATACTATTGTATCTGCACATTATAAATCTAAAGTATTGTTTAAAATCATGAAGGAGCTCTCAGGAGTATTTTGTCAACCAACGCCCCTGGTATTAGATGAAACACACTGTGAAAATGTGGCGAAGTTCTTTATTGAGAAAGTTGAGAAGATTTATGCTGATCTAAGTACAACTATAGGTAATGTCGAATGGCCATTAACCAACTCTCTGCCTTCGCTAGGCGGTATCAAGCCACACAGGATGCCTGATTTTCTGTCTAGTCACAGTATTACTAATTGGCAGCCATTAGACCCTTTGTCTTTTAATTCCATTCTAAATAATCTTAAATCAGGCTCCCCAAATGACCCGCTCCCTGTCCACATTAGAACCCACCTCTTTAGGACTTATTAGGGATCTACTCAATGAGTCACTAAGAGAAGCCACCTTACCACCCGAATGGAAACACGCGATGTAGCTGGGTTATCTGTCTTTTCCTATGCAGATGACACCCAGCTTCTTTTCTCTCTCTCCTCCAACGAACCCTCCACGGTGTCATCTTTACAGGTAGGGCTGCAAAAAATAGCCAGCTGGATGCATACAAACTGGCTTAAGTTGAATGGTGGAAAGACTGAGATTCTGACCCTGAGGAAAAATAAAGACCTCTGGGGCCCACTTCATTGGCCGACTGAAATGGGCAAACTAACCCAACCAGTGCAAGCTGCGCTCAATTTAGGCGTGATGCTTGATGATCAGCTGTCTATGAGACAACAAGTAGTCAAGACTGCATCAACTTGCTTTCCCAACTTAAAATGGCTGATCTCACCCAAAAAACTGTGTTTCAAGCCTTGATCATGTCTAGGCTGGACTATGGTAACGTCTTGTATCAAACAAGGCATAGCCCCCGTATTGATGTTCCTTAGTCCAGTCTTATCTTCCGACACT
Organism: Lissotriton helveticus; assembly: GCF_964261635.1. NCBI lineage: Eukaryota > Metazoa > Chordata > Amphibia > Caudata > Salamandridae > Lissotriton > Lissotriton helveticus. The sequence continues at coordinate 993,889,241 of NC_136059.1, read as the reverse complement.
TGTGCTTCGCTCTTCTACGCAAGCCAAATTTTGAGTTCCAAGGTTCAAACTGTCTCGTATGGGTGGAAGATCCTACTCCTATCTGGCCCCCGTCTAGTGGAACTCGCTACCTTCATCCCTTTTGCATCAAATCAGCCATAAGATTTTTCATAAAGGCCTTAAAACCTGGCTATTCAACTAGTAGACGTGGTTCTCTCTGTTGTGTGTGGTCCTATGGCGCCGGGAAACCTCCGGGTAGCTGAGCGCCTTATAAATTTACCTGAATATTAATAATAATAATAATTTATGGGTGGAAGGGCAGGGCTTGAGGCAGATTTGTAGCAAAAGTGCCTCTTGGATACTTCTCGGCACAAGGTCCCACCCCCTCCTCACACAGCAAGATTTTTGTTCAAGTTGGTAGGGATGACCACACTTCACACTGTACTAGACTGTGATCTGCAGAGATTGCACAGAGGGCAAAACAGGGCAATTCTTTGTCTTACTATAAGGTTGGGCATGTGAATGAATGAACAGGGGCAAGCGTAAAGTATTTGCCAATGCTCCTTTAAACAGTGGCCAAGCTCTGAGGCCGAAGGGTTGAGGGTCACAGAGCTTAGAAGCTTCTCATGGACTTCTCCTTGCAGAGGAGTGAAAGTGGATGTGTGTGGTAGTTTGAGTCTCATAATCATAACCACCCACTACATATGTAATAAAGTAGCATCTGCTATACTTTATGAGGCTATTGAGAGTCACTGAGGAGTTCTGTGACCATATAAAAAAAACTAGGCCAAAGGTAGAATTCCTTTATAAGGTCATGAAACTCTCAGGTAACTTGCAATATTCTTTTAATGTACAGCAGATGGTATTTTTTTTCTTGAAATAAATGTTGCAACCATACCTCTTTCCACAAACTGCTTACATCCTTGATGTCTTTCTTGCTCTTTCATTTGAAAGAGGTACTATTTTTACAGGCAAGAAGAATGGAAACGGAATCTGTCGTGTGAAAATAAAAACACCAAAAAAGCAGTTAATAGTCCTGTTGCAAAAAACACTCTGATATAAGTGAGATCAAAACTGCTTCTGCCCAGAATAGGTAGAAACATGCATAGAGAGTCCCTCTTTGCTGTAATGACCAGTATGACCAGTTGCCGAAAATAAACATGTTGCCGCAAATTTCTCATTTCTGCTGATCTGTATTCATTTTAGAAAAACAGATCAGAAGAATGAAAAGCCAGCTCTACTTTTAACTTTGCTGCTGGCTTTGGCAGGCATTATCACATCCTGACTCAATTGAAATAAGTTATTGCAGTTGAGCAACGCCTTAATTGTCTTATTACAGGTAACTTGAGAAGTCACAACTTGACTGTAATGACCAAGTTTAAGGAAGACTTTTATACAGAGATTATAGGATCCCATGTATTATATAGCATTTGCTATGACTGCTTGGCTATTTGGCAGCATTGAGATATGTGTTGCTTCTGTCTCCCATTAATGGGTACTCATTGTTATCAACAATGTAAAGATGAAAGGCTGATGCAGCTATGCTTGAATTTGAACCTACGGGTTATGAGCATATTTTAGACATGCATAAATTAATGAGTTAATTTACAAGCCTTTTCAGGATTAATATTTAATCTGAAGAGATGACATAAGCACTAGGGAAAGCTGGCAAGAAAAGAGGAAGATACTTCAAGAATGCAGACATCCAGTACAGGACAAGTAGCATATCCCTGACTTGCTGTGCCTAGTGGCAGGAATTGTGCAATGATTTTCAGCGTTTCAAGTAAAATAAAATGTTGCCTGCTGTGGCGCTCTACATTCATGCAAAAGGCAATATTCAGGCCCTTGTGGACAGTGGCGTAGTGTGGGCAAGGCCACAGGGGCGGTTGCACCGGGCTAAAAAATTATTAGGAGCGCAACATTTTAAAATTAAAAATACTGGACTGGTATAAGGGACTCAGGAAGTGCTAGTGGCCCACAGGCTAGGGGACACAATATTTACCTTGCCCCGGGTGTTGGCAACCTACCCTATGCCACTACTAGTGGTTTAATTTATTACCATCAAAGGTGGTGTGCTAGGTTTGCTGTCTTAGGTCATCATATGGCAGCTCTATCCCTTCTTGGTGGTGAGTGCAGAGATAGACACCGGACCAGAGTGGTAGAAATCTGAGAAAGCTGAGGAAAAGGAAATCTCGGAGACAAAATAGACTTTTTTAAACAAATGAAGTCTTACTTTTCCATGATTGTTTAAAAAAACATAAACCTAGGATCAAATGTAACATTCACAGTTGCAAACCAGAGCTGTGAAGTTTGCACACTGACTGCTTTTCAATACGGAAATGCAATTAGCAAAGCGACCTATGTATTCATAATTCACATTATAAACTATACATTTATAGAGGGTTGCCAAACAACCACCTTAATGAATATTAATTGGGCAGGTCACTATTTGTGACCCTCTGTAATTGTGACTCCAGGTATGGAGGACAGTAAACCCTAGTCCCTACATTTGCTTTCCTAAACAGGAAGCCTTGTTGTTTATTAGCAGCTCATCTCCATTAAACGGATAGGTGCTGCGTTTAAAAAATAATAAACTATGTTTGAAAACACATCTCTAGAGAGGTTGTGATCCTGTAGACTACCGCCTGCTCCTCATGAGACTTCCCGACGTGATTCCTAAAGGGGGAAGGTGTCCCATGTGGACAACTTTCCCTTTGCAAATCAGTTTCCACTCCAGGTCAAGGGTCAAACCGTTCAGTAGTTCACAGCTGTCATTGTAATTGCACACCATTCATGCATTCCTTTCTGAATAAAAAAGAAGTAGGGGCACAAGTGCTTAATTTATGCAACAATAAGTGCCGTCCCAAAAATATTTTCTGAGAAGGCGTTGTGAGCAGGAGGGAAGTCTCACCTGCATTAGAGCCATTACTGTCTGGAGCCTCCTAGGTCTCCCAGCTGCCTTCCCATTGGCGGTACAGTCAGCCTCATCTGTGAACCTCGTGGTTCATTGAAATGGAAGAAAAACTAAAAATCCAATGAATATGTGAAGATTTACTGTATTGACCATTGTTTTGTTTCAAAGGCATTTGGAAATAAAATACCTTCTCTGTTTTGTAAAGGGAGCTGCAGAACAGGACTGGAACAGTGCAGGAGGTTTCCAGTCCGCTGCAATGTATGCCAGAGGTGTCTACTCTCCCTCTATTTGCAATTTTGGATTTTTTTCTGACTCATGATAGGGTGTTATTCATTCTAAAAAAGTTCTTTTGCTGCCAAAAAAACCCCTTGACTTTGTGACTCATAGGGGTTATGACCACAAAAAGGCATTGTACATCTGACTCTGGATCATAACAGTGGCCCCAATCCATTAAAGAATGCCTTCTCCTAGGTATTGCAAGTTTAGTGACTAGTGAACTTAGTGGACAGAGACCGATAGCTTTAGGACCTCAAGATACATCTTTCCTCATACTTTATTTGTGAAAGGGTCCATCCGAAGAAAAAAACCATTCCCTTTATGCAGTCTTGTGTCACTAACAACAGCAAGCATTCAAAAATGTGGATTTGATTGATGACATCGGTTTGAGTTTTTAGATGTAGTGCAGCACCATTCACTGGATAGACCCTTTAAAGTAGCTCTTTGTGCTTGCTATCACACAGTGCTTTTTAACAGGCTACAGTCTCGATACTTAATAATAATTGTTTATTAAAAAAGGCTCTGTGGCTTGTATTTGGGGTCATTGATGTGGTATGCCACTTCATGTGCCATTTGTTGTGATGTGTACCTCTTGAGTATAAAGCTGGCAAGGCAAATTCAGCCTTCCTACCTTCCTCCTGAGGTAAGAACATTGACTAACATTAAACTGGATAGTAATAACACTTGTTATTTGTAGTGCCTATAAATGACAGAAGTGTACTATGAAGTAGTGTTGGAATATAGCCCTCTCTGAAGGGTAAACCCAAACATTTTTCCTCCCTCCTCCTCTTTTTCTGACCTTCATTTTGTTGGCTTTAGGATTTCTCTCATCTAAACTTTGTATTATTGGTTTACACCTGTTTGGCATATTTGATTTTCATGTAAGTCTCTTGTTATATGGTATACCAAATACCAGGGCCTGTACTTCAGATGCTACTAGTGGGCCTGCAGCACTGATTGTGCCACCTACAGAAGTAGCCCTTCAAACCTGTCTCACCTGCCACTGCAAGGCCTGGGTGTACAGTTTACTGCCACTTTAAACTTGACATTTAAAAATACTTGCCACGTTCGAAACTCTCCTCTTATTACACATAAGTCATCTCTAAAGTATCCCTTGGTAGCCCTAAGGGCAGGGTGCTGTGTAGATGAAATGTAGGACATGTTATTTTATGTTTGAATATCCTGGTAGTGACAAACAGCCTATTTGGCTTTTCAATATTGTGAGGCCAACTCCTCTCATGGGGTAGCATTGAGGATTCTTTAATACACCTTTAAGCTGTAATTCATGATCAGAGAAGAGTAGCTTTTCATGTTTCATATTTTTGGAATAGTAATGACAAATCCTCCTCACAGATAAAGTTGGGTTTGGCATATACAACTTTTAGAAAGTGGACATTTCTCTGTGCTTATAACTCTGGGTGTTTTACAACCTGTCTCCAATACACATCTGGCGTGGGTGGGAGCTACACTTTATGCACTCCCTCTAGACAGCCACAACACAAATAGGATATGTCTGATACACCTGCATTCCAATGGCCTTGCCTGAGCAGGATGGAAGGGAGGGGCTAACACTTTACTTAAATAGGCAGTGTCCTTTCCTCACACAAAGGACTGATTACCCCCCACAGATAGCATGGCAGACAGGACTTGGCAGAGAGGAATACTTGTGCATGTCAGAGAGCTGCTTTGAAGTCACACCCATGTCAAAGGCACTATTGAGTATAAGTACTGGGTCTCTGACCCCCGAAAAGCAGACACTTCTGGATCTTGGACTGAATCTCTGTCTTAAGGTCTGCTGTGCTGCTTAAAGGACTCAACAGGACTGCTGATGTGGAAGGCCTGATTTTCTGTTTGTTGCCCTGCTGCCTGTTGCTCTCTGACTCTGCTGAAAGAGAGCTGGACTCAGGCTACCCTCCAAGAGATCTCCAAGTACTAGTTGGCTTGCCTCCTGTTGCTTGAGGATCAGGGATGACAAAGTCTTTACCCCTGCTCCTATGCCTGGCTCACTTTAAGTTACCCAGATACTTCCAACACAAATTTTGACGCAACCCCTGTCTGCATTTAGCAGAAACGGCACATTGACCCGGTTGTGGGAGTTAAATTATCACATTTAAACCTATGCTTTGCCTCCAGAGATGGAAGCATTGGACAGCGTATCACTGCCACTGCAGTTTGGTTAGAACAACACATCTCCTCGACTGCCTGGAAGAAACCGGCACTTCGCTCAATGGCTCTCAGCTCCGACACCCGTCTTCGGAACTGATGCATCACATTCACTGCATGGAGAAGATCGACGCATTTCGTTGCTTGTGACCAAGAAATATACTTTGTTCACTTGCTTGGGTCCTGTAGCTGGCCTGTGCTTCCACAAGGTTCACCGGAACTGTAACTTTGCCCCATTCCAGCTCCACCGAAAGTATCATTTAGCCCTATTTGTTTCTAATTGCTTTACTTTACATTTATTCTTTTCAAATTCAGGAATCACATCAGAGGATTTAGCACATATAAGATAGAGCCCTATCTCTCTATATAATATGTTATCAATCTGATGCAGGTGGTTTGAGATGTGTGTCAAACTCAGCAATTTGAATAACATATTTGCAGTAGGCCTTTGCGCAATAGCTGAATGCAGCCATTGAAGGTTTCACAGGATGTACTTAGAACCTTTTGATAACACAAAATAAACAATGCTAAATAATGCAAGCTGAATGCACCCCTTTAAGGGTTCACAGGATGTTGTTAGAACCTTTGGATAACACAAAAATAAACAATGCTAAATAATGCAAACTGCAAATGAAAGTGTGATTACAATTCTTCATTAGAGCCATCTAATGTAGGCAGACAATCATGGCTATACAGGTTACTCAATAATGTGTTCTATGCATAGCAGTGCCTGGGTGACAATCCACACCTCAGGGCCCTTTGCACTTTCTTATTAAAAGTTTATGTGTCAATTCACTGAATATAAATTATTTTCCATGCTGTTCAATGACATATAAAGTCACTAGACCTCTCACTATTGTCATGGGTTAAAATACATTTGCATGAACAGTGTGTCCCGCTTTGACATCTTTGGCTTTTTGCAAAGCACTCATCTTTTTTAAGACCTTTTATGAATTTCTATAATGTATATACAGAAGGATCGTGCTGCCGGCTCCATGCGAACCGAATACCGTGGAAGGAGCATTGGGGAACAGCTTTCTGATGGCGGGACCCCTCTCACTTCCTGCCATTAAATCTCCACTCCTGCAGCCCAACTCAAGTCACCCTTGGCAGATGAGAATAACATTAGTTAAAGGCGTGATCACTTAGGTGCCAGACCTACAATAGTTCCTGGAACAGAAATTAGTTTACCTTCAAACCCAGCCAAAACTCAGTTTGAAACAATTTATTTTTCATACCTTAAATTTCACAGCAAAGGTTTTTATGTATTTCTCGCTCATTATGAAAACCAGGGTTGGTTTTGGTATTCGATGCCATATCATTCCTTAATCAAAAAGAAATTTCAAGTCAAATAGAATGTTCCATCTAGATTTTAGCATACTATTTTTCCCATATGGAAATTCTGTGAGGAACTTCAAAGTAATTGAACAAGCAGATTCTAAGGGATTGAATGAGTTAATGTAGCTTGTAGTTGCCCAGGAAGAAAGAAATAGTGTTGCTATTCAGATGTATTTAGAATTGAGATCACAAAATGTAATCTAAGTATGCACACTCCAAAGCAAGCTCTCCAAATACATGTAAGAAGTTCTGCTATTTGGCGCCCAGAATACTAAATTCAAATCTTTTGCTTGGTTAAATTCATAGATGTATACCAACATTACAAAGTGTGTATTCAAGATAAAAAACTGTTTATTTTTAAAGTTTTTAAGCTGATATTTGGAGAAAATGGTTGAATTTTAAATATATCATTAAAGATGATATTTGAGTGTAAATTAAGCTACGTTGGGAAGCCTTATTATTAATAGTATTACCTTGGTATCAGGGGCAATTCAAGTATGGCTGTCATGTATTCCCAAAGTACAAACATTCCAAATTGATAAAAGCTTTTGACATAACTACTGGCAAACCTGCCCCATGCACTGAAGTGATGGCTGCTGGTAAATACACATATGATGCCCACTTACGTTGTTACTGTTACAACACGGATCATATGTGTTAGTAACTCTGGATGATCTTTATAGACCATAAGCAGATCTAATTACATAAAAGGTGGGAGACCCCTGCTCCAAAGCAACTCTACAAAATGAGAACAGATCCATTTTCCAGAGAAAGAACAGAAATCGAAAGCAAGTAATTATATTGTGAGGCTAAACCTTCAAAGCCGTGATTACATCAAGGCCACTAATTCTGCCACGGTCCCTACTCCCATTTGCATTTGAAACTAGATTACAAGTCATCAACTCGATTTGTAGGAACTAAGGGAGCAAATTGTGCACAGTTCTTTTGAGGACCTGGTTTGAGTGAAAATTTGGCAAAAGTTGAACACAGTTTCCCATTCTGACCTGTGAAACTTAGAGTTAGGGGAAAATGGTGTACTTGCTGAGTACTGCACCCGCTGTAGCAATAATTAGAGGATACACAAGTTGCAACCATGATTGTGCAGGTTCTAAGCATTCTACATGACTTCCTTTCGGCAACAGAGTGTAATTTCCATTTAAAATCCCATTAGAATATGCTGATTGTGGTTGAAATAAAGATTCTTAAGATAGGTTAGTTAAGTATTGCTATTTGTCAGATTTTTTTTTAGTGGGAATTCACACTCTCTACCAGATGTAGATGTATCTTTGCAAGGACTGAAGCACAAACTATCAGAGAGCAGAATGAATATGATTGTGTGACTGTGGAAACGGTCTGAGTGATCTGATAGAAAAAAAATTAATTCCGAGCAAAAGCCTTTGCCTTATCTTAACTGCATTACATGTAAGCAGAGCTCTCAAATTTCCAGATGTTTTGTGTGAGTAGCTAATGCATTCTAGGTTTTCTCCTTGCATTCTGGTACTTGTCCTTCTGTTTATCCCAAGAACTTCAACACAGACTTCAAAAAGCAGGGAGGCTGGGCTGAATGAGATAAACAGGTATGCAATTGAGAAATGTAAACCATCGGTGGACAATTTAAAACATTGATGTAAGCACACACCTGAAACTAGGTAAATATCCTACTCTGCAGTTTTTAAAAAAACAAACACATTTTATTGTCAGATTGCACAAATAGTGCAGGGCCCTGTACCCAAGGGACGACTGCTACATAAACATGACAGCATCAATGGCAATAGACTTTTCATTGTAGACACATAGGTTGCTAGGAAAAAAGTCTGTCCCCCCTAACCAACCTCCCCTCCCCCAGTCCCCCCTCTCTGGTCCCCAACCCCCCCAACTTCCCATACACCTCCCAACCGCCTCCCCCCAGAATCGCACAACCAGCTCTAGGCCCAGTCCAGTCTCATGACGCAATATATAACACGAAGAAGAAACATATGCCAGCCCATCCGTCCCTCTAGCACCCTGCCCCACCTCACCCACGCACTCTCCCTTTCACCCTTCCTGAGGAAGATCCTCCTGCTCCTCAGGGGGTTTCAACCACACACCCCTATAATCAGCCCAACGCTTCCAAATTTTATAATGCTTCCGCGGGCACCCCCTGGCCACAAAGATTTGGTTGCTCCAGCCACATGTAAAAATCCAGTCCTCTCTTCCAAACGGCCACAGACGGGGCTCGGGGTTCCTTCCACCCTTTAGCTATATCTCTCTTGGCCATTGTGGGGTCGAGCAACATCAGGTGTCGTTTGTATAGGTTGCCCCCAATCCCATCCATGACATGGAGTAAGGCAAACTGTGGTGTATGGGGGAGCTCCCACCCCAATACCTCCGATAAGCAGGCCAGGACCCACTCCAGAAATGACCCAGGACTCCGCAGCTCCAGACCGTGTGTAGGAACGTCCCCTCCTCCCTTTGGCAGCGGAGACAGTCTGGTGAGGCAATCAATCCCGCCCGCCAGAGACGAACCCTGGTGAAGTAGACCCTATGTAAGTATTTGAATTGAATAAGGCAAAGACGCATAGCTATGGCGGCACCCCTGGGAGAGGCCAGCGCCTCCCTCCAATCTTCCTCTTCCAGCCCGCCCACGTCTTCCTCCCAATGCTCCCTGAACCTCTGTAGTGTAGATGCACTGTGTGTAACCAGTGTCTGGTAAATGCGGGATATTTTCTTTCGCCTCCAGCGGGCTGAAATCCGGGAGGGTCTCCAACCCCTGCAGGCTTGGGGACAAGGCGTGGCAAAACTGGAGGTACTAATAATCAATCAGAAAAGGACACTGGTATCTACAATAACCATTGGTTATCTTTGACAACCCTCATAGACGCTGAAGATTGTAACGATGCGGTGTATTTGTTTTTCCGCCCCTCATCTAGCGTCATGGCATAGTCATTGGGTGGTCAAAGGTATAGTATGCCTGCCTCACCCGAGGCAACCTCTGGAGAATGTAGAAGTGTCCAGAGATCAGATGACACCTCCAGAGGGAAGATGTCCAAAAGCCAAACTTAGAGGGTGAATTAAAAAAACTGTTATTCACCGAATTAACAGCCTTATTAGAAAAGGTGAGTACTGTTGATAAAATAGCTGGGTATATTCGATAATCGAGTTACTGGATTATCATATATGACATTATAAAAAAGTCGACATGTTTCAGCTCCTGTTGGCCCAGCCGGGTCTAAAGAGCTTTCGTCAGGACAAAGACAAAGGGAGGGGTACTTACACAACTTGTGCAGTATTCTTGTGCTTACAGGCAATCACAAATTCATATTCCTGATTACTGGGAGAATTACTCCTCTTCAGGGCGCATGAAGTCGCTATTCATCATGGTCTAGGCCACGTGGAGGTTCGGAAAATTCCTGTGCTGACTCTGCCCCTGGGGCAGAGTCAGCACAGGAATTTCCCGAAGCCCTGAAGAGGAGTAATTCTCCCAGTAATCAGGAATATGACTTTGTGATTGCCTGTAAGCACAAGAATACTGCACAAGTTGTGTAAGTACCCCTCCCTTTGTCTTTGTCCTGACGAAAGCTCTTTAGACCCGGCTGGGCCAACAGGAGCTGAAACATGTCGACTTTTTTATAATGTCATATATGATAATCCAGTAACTCGATTATCGAATATACCGAGCTATTTTATCAACAGTACTCACCTTTTCTAATAAAGCTGTTAATTCGGTGAATAACTGTTTTTTTAATTCACCCTCTAAGTTTGGCTTTTGGACATCTTCCCTCTGGAGGTGTCATCTGATCTCTGGACACTTCTACATTCTCCAGAGGTTGCCTCGGGTGAGGCAGGCATACTATACCTTTGACCACCCAATGACTATGCCATGACGCTAGATGAGGGGCGGAAAAACAAATACACCGCATCGTTACAATCTTCAATGGTTATTGTAGATACCAGTGTCCTTTTCTGATTGATTATTAGTATGTTGTCCTTGGGGAACTGAACAGGACAAGAATTCCTCATCCCTCCCTTTTGATGAAAAACTGGAGGTACCTAAAGAACTGGGAACGGGGCATCTCAAACTCCTCCCGAAGGTCTTGAAAGGACTTAAGCGTCACCCCCTGCATCACGTCCCTTAGAGACAAGATACCAATGCTGTCCCATCCCCTAAAGCCCTGCAGCGCTGCCAGTGCAGGAAGTCGCCCATTATTCCACAGGGGGGTCTCTGCCATTAGGGTATTCCCCCACCCCATCTGGCGCAGAGCCTGCCGCCAGACGTGGAACACCACTCGAGTGGCCGCCGGCAGCACACTCCGTAGCGATGCTGAGTAAAGGATAGTGTGTAACGTATGTTAGCCCATCAAATGACGCTCCATGGCATAAGCCGGGTCGCTCCTATCCCCATACCACCACTCATTTAGTACTAAGACCTGGGAGGCTTGATAGTAGGAGAGGAAATCGGAGGTCGCCAGAAGCCCTAAGTAAGTGGAAAGGAAACACGTGCGCAGTGCCACGAGCACCGCCCCTCCACCCCATAGGAACTGCCCCAACACAGAGTTCACCTGGCGGAACCAGCCCGGAGATAATGGATACCGGCGATGTTGCAGTTGAAAGAGCAGGTGAGGGAGCGCCACGATTTTAAAAATCGCCGACCTGCCATAGATGGTAAGCGGCATACGCGACCAGGTCCTAAGGTCGGCCCGCACCCGGTCCCAAACCGGCACCAGATTCCGCTCTCAAGATACGGCTGGAACATCTGACAGGAAGACCCCCAAATATTTAAGGCCTCCTACCGCCACCTGGAGCGGGGCGGCCCAATCACCCACCGCGTGTGTCCTCTCCCCCAGTACCCATAATGTGGACTTGTGGGGGTTCATTTAGAGCCCCGATGTCTCCCCAAAGATCTGCAAAATCTGCAGAAGGCCCGGCCCTGACCTAGGAAGGTCCGTTAGAAAGAAGAGGACGTCATCTGCATATAGTGCAATTCTGTTGGACGGGCCCGCACCCAATCAAACCCACTCAGCTGTGCATCAATGAGCACCCACACCGCCAGGGGCTCCATAGCCAAGGCAAACAAATAAGGCGACAGGGGGCACCCCTGCCGGGTCCCACGCCGAATCTGAAATTTAGACGACATCGCTCCGGCGACTCGAACCGACGCCTTTAAATCAGTATAGAGAAGACACAGGTAGGACAGGAAGCGAGGTCCCAAATTAAGCCGCGGTAGCAGCGAGAACAGATACACCCAGCTTAACGAGTCGAACGCTCTATCCATGTCCGCAAGGAGAAGCGCAGCTTGCTGTCCGGTGCCCCTGATATCTTCCACTGCCACATGCGCCCGTCTGATATTGTGTCTGGTCGCCCTCTGAGGCATGAAGCCGGCCTGGTCCGGGTGGACCAGCCCCAAAATGTAGGGAGAAGCTGATTGGCCAACGCCTTGGCCAAGACCTTGGCCTCCACGCTGAGGAGCAAAATCGGAGGGTTGGAGGCGTGCTGCTCCGGGGGCAGACCCGGCTTGTGGAACACCACCACCTCAGCATGTCTCCAATCCGGGGAGAGCGTACCTCGGTCCCTGGCCTCCTCCAGCGCCGCCCGGTAGTGGGGGGCTAACTGCGTAATGTATTTCTTGAAGAATTCACTGGGGAAACCATTTGGGCCGGGAGCTTTCCCGGGGTTCAGCTTGCCTAGGGCCGTACCTAACTCCTCATCAGTCAGGGGAAGCTCCAACTTATCCCGCACCTCATCTGACACTGTTCTAGGGTGCAAATCAGCTTTGAACTTGTCGACCATATACTCAGGCAGGCACTCCCGCGGGCGTATAAATCTGCATAGTACACGGCAAAGCTCTCCGCTAATTCCCGGGGGTCCGTCAGTGGATACCCTGTCCCATCCAGAATCCCCGGCAACGTCTGCGCATGGAAAGTCCACTGACAAAGCCTGTGGAGCATTTTGCTGGACTTATCTCCCCACTGGCAAATTCTGCTACCTGTGGCTAACCACAGCTGTCTTGCTTCATCTAAGAGGAGAGCCGCGTAGGACTGTTGCGCCAGTAGGAGCTGACCCACTTCACCTGTCCCCCCGGTCGACCGTCCCCGACGCTCCAATTCCCCCACCTCTGCCTCTGCGCGCACCAATGCCGCCCGTCGCCGCCGCCGCGCACCAGGCAATGTCCACCCCCGCAATGTATGCTTCAATGCTTCCCATAGCGTCCCCTCCCTAGAGACCGAGCCAACATTTCCGGCCAAATAATCGGAAATCGCCTCGCGCATACGCCGTCTATAGTCTTCCTGTTGAAGGTGCCACAATGACAGGCGCCAGCCGAATGGCTGCCTCCCCATGCCCAGCCGAAGCTCTACGTACACCGGCGAATGATCTGAGAGGCCCCGCTGGAGAATCGCTGCCGACTCCACTCGGCCAACTGCAATTCGAAGTACAAAAATATAATCGATCCTGGAGAAGAACTTGTGGACAGCAGAAAGAAATGTGCATCTCGTTGTTCCCCATGGAGATGTCGCCACGTGTCCACCCAATCCAGCCCCACCACCATGTCTCGCAAGTTCGTGGCGGTAACCACACGCGCACCCAAACCCGGCCTAAACCTATCTTTAGTAGCATCCAGAACATCGTTCCAATCGCCCCCAACCGCTGCAGGCACATCCGGGATATCTGCCCAGATCGTGTATAGCTTCTCGATTAGTGACCACGGCAGTGGCGGCAGGGCGTAGACACAACCCAAGACCAGAGGATCCTCCCCCACCGTCCCCCTAACAAACAGATATCGTCCCTGTGTGTCCGCCCATAGCTTTGTGTGGGTGAAGGGGATTCTACGGTGTATAAGGATGGCCACCCCCCGCGACCCCCTCACAAAACCTGCGTGGAAAACCTGCTGGAACCCAAAGCGCTGCAAACACAGGACTTTAGTGCCCAGTAAATGTGTTTCCTGTAGGAGAAGTATGTCAGCCCCAGTACATTTCGCTTGCCGGAGCAACGCTCCCCTCTTAATTTTGTCCAAGACCCCACGGACATTCCAACTAAGAATGCGAAGGGTACTGTGGGACCCCAATGCTTTATTAACGCAATGCGTCATCCGGGAGCTGCCCCGATCGTCGCGAGGATACTAGAGCACAGGGACATGTATAGATGGAATGCATAGGACCCCCCATGGCTGAGCGACCCAACCCCAACCAAAACAAACCCCGCCCCAGGCAACTGACCCCCCACCCCCTCCCTCTATACCTCAAAACAGTTGAAGTATCTGTTGCGGCAAGGTGGGCCCTCAACCATGAACGTGGGCCCCAAGGTCCCCCCCCTCCAACGAATCCCCGCCCAACAACCCATGGCATCCGAACCTGCCCCCACCCAACATTCATCCAATGGTAAGGGGGGAAACGGCCCTTATCTCCCTTCCCTCCCACAAAAGGAACACAAAACATGGCAATAAGTCCCCTAGAAGGACCCAATAAGCATTAAGAACCACACACAATGCACTGGCCACAGGTCCGCTGCTTATCGTCCAGGGGCCGGGGGTCCCCGGTCCAAGGCCCCACCGGAGGCCGAACGTTGTCGGGATTGAGATCGCCAGTTTCCTTCCCGGCGAGACCCCCTGGAGGATTTCGACTGGGCCTCACTTGCTGAAGAATCCGAGTCCCGTCCCGGGGGGAGGATGCGGTCACACCCGTACTGTCTCATCCGTCCACTTAAAGACCTCCTCCAGGGTATCGAAAAAGTGTGTGCGCCCCTGAAACACAACCCTCAGCCGGGCAGGAAACAGGAGGGCATTTGGAAGCTTGAGGTCTCGAAGACGGGCCTTGGCCACCTGGAACGATTGACGTTGCTGCTGCACGAGGCGCGTGTAATCCGGGAAAACCATATTGCGACTGTTTTCAAACAGCAATGGTTCTTTGGCCCTGGCCTACTTCAGAATGACGTCGCGATCATGATAGTTCAGGAGTTTCGCAATCACTGGCCGCGGCCGGGCTCCTACGGGTGGTTTCTGGATCAGGGCCCGATGGGCCCGCTCTATCACGAAGCAGCGGGACAGGGCATCAGGGGGGAGCCAGCTTTCCAGCCATTGAGTCAGAAACTTCTCCATATCGCCCTTCTCGCAACCCTCCGGAAGGCCAACAAAGCGCAGGTTATTGCGTCGCGCCCGTCCCTCCGCATCTTCAGCCCGCAGTGCCAGAACCTTTTGGATACCTTCCAGCTTGGCCACCTGACGCTTCAGGGCTGCGACATCGTCTTCCACCCCCGAGATCCTAGTCTCCTCCTCCGTTATGCGAGACACAAGTCCTGCCGCAGGAGCGTGACATCTGCACCCACCGCGCCAATCTCAGAATGTAACATGTCCCGGGACTGCGTGATCGCCGCCATCAATGCCCCATTGTCTGGTCCGGGTTCCTGCTGCCCCCCAGTTGCTCCGGCCCCTCCACTAGGCTCGGTAAATTTGTCTATGGGCCCATGGGTCGCAGAGCCACCACCGCCTTTGCCCCTCGTCATGGTCGCCAATCACCGGGTACCAACCAGTCCAGCCAGGTCCCTGGCACCTCCTCCACCAGGGCGCACGTTACAAAGGAGGCTCCCCAAAGCGTAGCTCCAGCCGTTATCTGTCCACAGGCCACCCTGGCCAGGATCCGCACTCCCTCCGCTGCTGGGCCTCACTCCGCACACATCCACACAATGCAGCCTGCTCACCTGGCCCTCTGCTAGTATGTCCTCCATGCCATTGGGGCACTCCGGTCACCACGTCTCTCCCATGCTACTCTCAGCATCTGTGGGGCACCAGATCGGCGCTGCGGGTCCAGGGCAGATCCTGCGCTGCTCAGGAGATCTCCCCTCTATCCCCTATGGGCCCCTCGTCGCCGCTGCAGGGTTCACGGGTGTCTCAAAGGATCCAATAGTCCACCAGGCCTCCACTGAGATCCACGACTGTCAGCGCCACCAGTCCAGGACACTTGACAGTAGGGGGCCCCCTTTCGTCTCACCGGACCCCCTATCGCAAGGAAGGCCGACTCTGGCCCGCTACCCCAGCCGCAGGAGGAAGCCACATGTCCCACACTTCACGCCACTCCACACTCACAGCAGGGGCCCGGGGGCACCAGCAAAATCCGGGCACCCAGCTCCAAATCCTCCAGGCGGGGGAGTCTTCCACGAGCAGCACCTGCCAGCAGCACAAGGCACGCCTCCACTGTGGCCCCTGACCTCTCAGCGCCCAACAGGCCCCGTATCAGGACCAGCGGGCCGGCGAGATCGTGTCTCCGAGACCAGGGCCGCCACACAGTCACACCAACCTCTGGGGCAAAGGGGTCGGCGCGGGGGTCTCAGCAGCACTCCAAATCACACCCTGCCCCGGGTCTATGGCTCCAGCACTCTGGGCTCGTCGCGCCGGCAATCACCGGCTCCACTGCTGCATCGGAGCCAGGGCCCCCCCTGTGGCTCCAGAGCCAGCACCAGGACATCTCCGGGGGCCGATGCACCCCCCGACCGCCGCTCGCCGGGCCCAGGATCACCCGGACTCACCAGGTGGAATCGCGGCCGCGGCGTCACACGTCCGGCGCAGCTGCCCCACTCGAGGCCCCGGCTCCGCACACCACGTCCAGGCCTCACGGCACCGCGATCTGCAGGCTCCGATCCCAGGGCCCCCAGATCCCAAAACCACCGCAGGGACTACGGTGCTCAGCGCGCCAGGTTTGTGCTAGACTGGGGGGGTTCAGACAACCAATGCGGGAATCAGGATAATTGCAGGATCATCGGCGGGCCGGACGGAGCTCGTCTAGAGCACGTCCGCCATGCTGGCTCACCAAGTCACGCCCCCCCTACTCTGCAGCATGTGTTATTAATTTAACGCTCAATCCTCTAGACCTCCTATTGTCCAAGTGTAACTTTGGGTGCTGTGTTGAAAGTGGCATTTCATTGAGGAGTAGGTCACCTGGAGAATGAGAATAATATAATAAATTGTATAGTACTCACAGTAATTAATGGTGACAGACTTCACTTAGAACCTTTAGCACCAGTTTCCTAATTGCTCTGTACACCATAACCACCCATTCCACAATATCTGCACTTGCTTTTCACATAGTTCATGGATCCATCAATCATATTCGAATATTTGTTGTCCTGCAAACTTTTAATGAAACAAGCAAAATTCTCAAATGGGAAATCTACATTTGCAGGGCATGTAGGGTCAGTTTCACAAACGGTTTTCGCTAACCAAGGTATAAATAAGAGAACTTTCCAAATTTCTATTTCCACTTATTACTAGGTTTATTTGTTAGTTTGGCAGGTTATTTTCAGTAGTCCCATAAGTGTTAGGCCTGGGAAATTGGGAGTTTTTTGAGAATTGTGTACTGGGGACATGGTGTTGGTCAAGCAAAATTATTCGAACATCTGCAAAGTCAAAACTTTGTGACTATTCACAAACATTCAACATTCTCTGGAAAGACAAACACATCTATCCTACAAAAGATATACATCTTGTTTCCAAAGCAGGACTAGGTATGCAGCAATGACCTTATTTATTGGGGAAGAACAGGAGCAGGTTTATTCTGCAACTGGGATAATATTTTCCACACAGAGAAAGGAGGGTTAACTGAGCTGTGTACTGCCACACTTAAGCATGCAGTTTGTTCGTCATGATAGGAAGGAAGTAAAAGTCTACGCATTTGCATAAGTAATCAAGTTTATATTACCTCAGTAAGGATTCTTTTTCAATCAGCCCTAAATATTGTATGTTTATAGCAAGGCCAACACACACAGCTGACCGAGGAAGAAGTGTGATCTTGTGGCTGACAGCAGATCGTGCATTCCAGGACATGGATTGTAAACAAATGGTTCCCCATTCAACCACATTCTGTAGTCCTGATAAATTTACAAATCCTTTTTAAGTCAATATGTATTTATTGTATTTGAATAATGTGCATGACTTATGGCTTAATTATTTCTAGTGGTACTTCATCCCTAATTATTCACTGTAAACTGTTCAAACATTCATTCTTGATCACTGTTTCTCCATCGTGTTAGAGTCATTACCCCTGGTCCCTTATGTCCTCGTCCCATTCATAAATACGTGGAGATAACCATCTCCCGACAGAAAAAAGATCAGAAGAATGCTGGGACACTAACCCCGCCCCTCCCACCGGGAGTACATAAGGGGTACATACCCAGCATTCCACCTGTTCTTTTTTTCTGTCTGTCGACAGAATCTGGATGTGGATGCTGGTGCTGCTCCTGCTGGGCTTCAGTGGCTTCTTCTCCTGTTAAACCCCGACCGGCTGCCTGGCTGTGCGGTTGGGGTTTCTGGCTCCTTGCCTCCCGGCCTGCTGGGCTTGCTGGGAGGCTTGGTCTTTGGCCGGCTCTTGTCTTCCCTGCATTTGGTTTCCTATCCTGACGGCCCTTTGCGGCTGGTGAGCCGGCCTCCCTGGTCCTTCCGGGTTGTTTGCTCATCTTCCTGTGGCTTGGCCGGTTGGGAGCTGTTTTCCTGCCTTCCTGTTTCCCCTGGCTTGTGGGGCTGCGTTTGCTGCTTTGCTGGTGGCAGCTTCGTATGGATTGTGGAAGGGGGGGGCCCTTGTTGCTGTTTGACGCCCCCCGGGTGAGTACCGCGTAGCGGTTTCATTTTGCCTGCCTTTCCCCTGGGGTGTTAGTGTGGGTTACGTTCGATGTTTCCCCTGCCTGCAGTCACGTTCTGGGAGTGGGACTCGGGGGTTTCTTGTGCGGTGTTCTGCCCTCCCTGAGGTGCGCTCTACCTTCGGGTGGGGTGCGTGCTTTTCCCTGCTGAGCCCAGTGCTGTGGCGTTGGTTATTCCTGCTCATGTTTTGCAGGGTCTTGCCTTGCCGTCTGTGTTTCCTGCTACCGGATGGCTGGCTGGCCTTCTTGTATACGCCTGGTTACGGTACGGTGACTCCTGGAGTTGCGGGGGATTGTGCCCGGGGCCTCATACATACGGAGCTTGCGCTCCAATGCTACTGTAGTGCCGTGTGTGTATTGCCACGTTGGTCTCCGTGTCTTGCCTTGTTTTTCTGTGAGCAAGATCTGGTGTCTCTCCCGCTGCAGCGTTTGGTGATGTTCTGCATGTTTTGCTGCCTTTACTGTGTTTCCTGCGGTTCGTTTGCAGGAATGGGATGCTGGGGTGCTTGGTGACTTTCCTTCACGTGGTTTACGACACCGTGACTCTGGAAGGATACGTGGTGCTGTGCGTGGGATGACGGTCGGTTGGAGGAGTCCCTGCTACGCGCCCGGAGTCATGTACATATATGTCTCCTGCTTCAGTGCTGTCCCCTTTTTTCGCTGGACGCTGCGTCTGGTGCTGCCACGGTTGCTCCTTTTTCACTCCCGCTTCTGCTGTTCGCCTCCTTTTGTTTGGGTCTGGTGGCTAGGCGGTGGGCTTCTGCTTTCTACTGTACGGGCCTCTGTTTCCCCTCGTGGGTCTCTTGAATCGGATCCCGCTCGGCCTTTCATCCTTCTGAGGTCATTGGCACTTTGTCTGGAGGGTGTGTCATTGGTTTTGGGTGCCTCTCCGCGTCTTCTATTCGACGCCTTGTTGGCCGTGCGCTTTCCTGTTGCACGTTCCTCTTCGGGGGCTCCTGGATTGTCGCAGTTTGGGCTCGTTGGTCTCGTCCCCTGCTGCCCTTGGGCTCTGCCTCTGTGCTTTGTTCCCTTTCTGCCCTCCTCTTCTTGACGTGAGGGGCTGTCTCTTCTTTTTCACCTTATGGGTGTTGGACATCCGCTTGGCTGGTCTTCCTGCCTCCGGTGCTGCTTCTGGGTCACAGTTTTTCCGGCGGCTTTTTTTGTGGCTCTTCCTTGGGGATCTTGGGTTCTGGTCGTTTCCCTTGGTTTTCCTTGTTTCTGCAGTTTGGAATGTGCTGTGTTTGTGTTTGTATGCTCCCTGCTGTGTATGACTTGCGTGGTTGCGACCATGAGCTTGCGCTCGCGCCTTTCCTCCGTGTACCTGGGTTGTGTGTTTCGTATCTGACCTGGGTTCTGGCTGGGTGGGTTGCGCTTCGAGCGCGGACCCGTTTTTTCCGGTGGGGTTTTGCATCTCCCGGGTGGCGTGCTGCTCTCCTTTTCTTTCTGTGTGGCTTGCTTTGGTTTGCCTGCACTTTGTCTGGAGGGGTGTTTTTGTTGCCTTGGACGGACTGTGTTTTTGCTTCTTGTCCCTTGGGCTGCTGCGCTTTCAGCGTGTTAGGGGTCCTCGGGGGTGGGGCCCTGTAGTTGAGCTCTTATTGGGTCCTATGTTCTGCCCCCTTGATGCCTTTTGGCTCGAGCGCGGTGGCTCTGGTGTTTCTGTTGTCTTTCGGCCTGGCTCTCTCTTCTCAGCTCTGGCTTTGTCTTCGTGGCTGCCTTGGGCTGTTTGTTGGGGTGGGGGCCTTGTTGGTGGTGATGCTTGGTATCCCCTCCGGGTTTTCTCGGCCTCGCCTGGGCGTGGCCCTTCCCTGTGTCTCTGGGTTGGTGCTCTGGGGTCCTGTGCTTCTGGTGGGCTGTGCCTGTGGCTTTCCCTGACTGGGGTGCCGTTGGCTGCAGGGCGGGTTGTTGCCTCTGTCTTCCTGCTGCTGTTCTGCCTCTCTTGGTCCCTTTTCGTGTTGCCTTTTCCTGCGCTTCTGCGTGGTTCTTGGCTTTGTCCTGGACGTGGTTGTTGTGGTCCTGGCTTCCGGGGTTTTTTGTGCCTGGCCCCTTTCCTCTCTGGGGTTGGGTTTTCTCCTGTGTGGGGTCTCCCGTTGGTTGAGGATTTGTTCCCTCTTTTTCGGGCCCCCGGGCTGCTGGTTCTTGGCAGGCTCTGTGGTTCCTGTTAGGCCTCCTTTCGGAGTCAGTTTCCCTTGCCTGTGTGCTTGGTTTGCTCTGCACCTTCCTCTCTGTTCCTCCGTGCTGAGTGTTGTTCTGGTCTCCTTGTGGGCTGTGTTCCCTTGGTGGCTTTTGGCTTCCACTGGGTTGTCTTCTGTTTGGCCCCTTGGCTGCTGGCTGGACCTTTCCTGAGTGCTTCTGCTGGTCTGGTCTGGTCTCATTGGTGCTGCTGGGTGGTCGTTCTGTGGTGCCTGGTTGGTTTCCACGGGTTCTGTTGGCCTCCGTTGGGTCTCTTCTGGCCTGCGGTGTTCTTCTACGGCTTGGTTGGCTGTGGGGTCGTCTGTTGTCCCTGCCTTTCTGGCTTTGTGGTGCTTCGGCTTTCCCTGTGCTCCTGTTGTTCCGGGGGGCTGTGTTTTGGAGGCTCCTGGTCTGCGGGCTTGCTGTTGCTTCTGCTTTTCCTTCGGCCTTCCTCCCTGTTGGCTCCTTTTCTTGGCTGGTCCGCTGCTCCCTGTTTGGTGCGGCCTGCTCGGGGTTGCCTGGTTGTGCTCTTGCACCTGTCCTCGCCTCTCTGTTGGGACTGGGTTGCGGGTTCCGTTCCCTGGCGGGGGTGGTGCTTTCCGGCCTTTGGGGCTTCTCCTGCTCCTGTTTCCCTTCTACCCTCATCTTGAGTTTATTTTGAAGCGTTGCTGGGGCTGTTTGCTCTCTGCCCTTTGCTCTGCTGGGGTCTTCGCTTCTTTTGCCTTCCTCCGGGTTGGTTTTGGGGCCTTCAGGTCCTTCTGGTCCTGGGGGTTGCCTTGGCTTCGGCTTTGGCTTCCTGGCTGTGTCCTCGGTTGCCGTTTTTGCCCTGGGGTTTTTCCCTTGCTCGTGCCCTTTTTTGGGTCGTGCCGGGCTGTGGGTTTTGGTTTGCTTGTGCTTTCCTCCCTGGCTTCTGTTGCTTCTGTGAGGTCCTCTGGGGTTGTTGTACCTCGGTATCTCTGCCCTCTGGAATTTTGCCCCGGCCTTCTTCTTGTGCTGTTTGGGGTCGTTTGTGCCTGGCCAGTCTCTGCTTTGGTTTGGCCATGGTTGTTGCTGGCTTCCTTGGGGTTCCCTTGCTGTCGTCTTGGGTTCTCCGGGCCCTTCGTCCGTCCGGTTGCGCTCCTTCTGTGTTGGTAGGGGTGTGCCTTCTTCGGGCTGTTGCTGCCTGCTCCCGTTTCCTCTGGTTTGGCTGGAGTTGTGTTTTGGGTTTCCTGGGGTTCCTTCGGTTCCCTTTTCCTCTTTTTTTTCCGGGTCTCTTTGTCCTGGTTGGTTGCCCTTGTTGGTTCTTGCTGCTTGGGTTTCCTGGAGGTGCTGGTTCCCTTTGCTGCCTTGTTTCCTCATCTTCGGGGCCTGGTGGCTTGGCTTCCTGGGGTTTGCTCTTCGTATGGTGCCTATTTCCCTGTCCGTGGGCTCTGTCTTGCCTTCCGGGTTGGGTGCTGGTGGACTTTCCCCGGCTGCTGGCCCTTTTTTTCTTGTGGCCTGCTGCTCTTTTGTTCGGTTCGGGGGTTTTTCCTCTGTTCTCTCTGGGGTCGGGTCGTTTTCCTCCCTTCTCTTCGGGTTTGGTCCTGCCCTTGGTGGGCTTCTCGGACCTTTGGTTTCCCGGGGTCGGCTTGGTGAGACTTTGTGTTCCTCTGGCCCGCTTGTCCCATGCCTGTTTTCTTTCTTTCCGGGGTCTGGTTTTGCCTGGCGTGGGGTCTCTGTGCCTGGTTTTGGCTCCTTTTGCCCCGTTATGGCTTGCTGGATTGCTGGACTGGTGGCTCTTGGCCTTTCGCTTTGGTTGGCCTCCTCTCTGTTGTTTTCCTCTGGCCTATGTTGGCTTCGGTGTCTGTGCTCTCCCCTTCGCTGGTTGGCTGTGGGGTGTACCTGCGGTGGGCTGGTTGACCTCTGTGGTTGCCGGTCTGGTCGTCAGGCGGTACTCCCATGGTTTTGTTGGGTGTGTGCTAGTCTGGTGGGGGTCCCTCTTGTCGGGGACTCTACCTAGGGTTTCGCCGGTTCTGCCTTTTGCTTCCTGCGGTTGCTGCCTTGGTGTGGTTTCCTGGGTTGGCTTCTGTTTGGTTTGGGAAGGCCGGCTTTTTCTGCTTTGGTATTCTCCACATATTTATGAATGGGACGAGGACATAAGGGACCAGGGGGTTATACTCTATTACTTACCGGTAATCTTCATTACTCCTGGTCCCGTTGTTCTCGTCCCATTCATACGCCCCGCCCTCCCTCCCGGATGGCCGGCATTCCTGTTGGGGGCTTGGTTGTTCAGGTGGAATGCTGGGTATGTACCCCTTATGTACTCCCGGTGGGAGGGGCGGGGTTAGTGTCCCAGCATTCTTCTGATCTTTTTTCTGTCGGGAGATGGTTATCTCCACGTATTTATGAATGGGACGAGGACAATGGGACCAGGAGTAATGAAGATTACCGGTAAGTAATAGAGCATTGATTGCCTCAATCATGCACACGCACACTTTTGAAAAACCGATCATATTTTGGTATGTCCAAGTTCTGCTAACAAATAAGACAGATAGGGATTATATGTCTTTTACACTCCTCAGATTTCCGGATTTGATTGGCGCAAACTCACTCCATAATCAACTAGACATTTACACACTGACTCTTTTGGCGTCTAGACAGAGGGGACACCATTTCCAATGTGTCCTTATCTCTTTCAACATGTCTACAAAGGGAGTTCGGATATTTTATCTTTGGATATGCTTTGAAAAACCTTGTAAATTTAGAATTGACTCTGCCACTCCCTTACAATCATATTTAATTGGAGGCAAGGACAGATGTGCATGGTATGCTTGTACATTTTACAATTTTACATAATTAAACTAAACACTACATTGTCGCTAATTTCAAGGATATTTAAGGAGAAACACATCTGACCAGGCACAACTATCTGAAGAACATCTGTTCTATAACATATGTTTCCCATTTCACGGGCTAGAAGTGTGTTTAGGTTGTGAAACTGCTGTCCTTTCTTGAATGTATGCTCATTTAGTCAGGAACAGCCATTGAAACATGGATGTAAGCGTGCCAAGTTGTTATGCAGTCACTTGAACATATTTTCTCATTTGTCTGTAACTGAAGTTACCGACAATTTTAATTATAAGTATATATTTTTTTCTGTAGCTTTATTGAAATGGCAGGATTGACGAGACAATTTGGTGCTTCAATTTATCTCAAACTCTTTTTCAAATATGTTAAATGATTTGCTAACGAAATGTGGTGCAAATCAAAGTACACAATAAATTCAAATAATAATATGTATTAACTAAACCCACAAAATCTTTGAGGAGAAACAATAAATGACACATAGAGGAAATGGTGTTAACTGTTTCAAATGAATGTCAATACAAGTAACTAATGTCTCTTATGGGAAGCATTCAAAAGACTACGGTAAGCAAAAATGGTTAAAAAGTAACATGGGGCCTATTCACAAACTGCACTGTATAGTATGTTTAGTAGTACTACAATAATACTACTAACATTCCACAAAATGCAATTCACTAGCCTACATGTGGAAGTCTACACATCCAGCTATCCTATTTTTTATGTACAGAGTTCTCTGCCCCAAATGAAGGGACATCCACACATATAGGTATATGTGTTTGTAGTAAATGTGGGAGGGACAGAGGGGAGTGGCTGAAAAATAGAGAATACTTACTAATAAATTAGATGGTTTAAGGGAGGAGAACAGATGGGGTTAGAGAGGGTTATTGAGGAGTATTTGGAAGAATATGCACACACTCACAAAAGAGTAAGCCCATTGCTATTAAGAAACTGAACTTCTATAGTTACTACAGCCAAAAAGACCCACACTTGGCTAACCACTTGTACTGCAACACCCTTCCATAGAAAATAATGAAGGCAGGGTCCAAAATAGCAACAAATATTAAATGAAATTAACTTACGTTAACTTTCTAAAAAGTAATTTAATGTTCACATATATATAAATAAAACATAATTACTTGTTTATTATAAAATATGTCAATAACCTTTTTTTACATTTAAAAATTCATGCAGCTTTATTTTTCCAAATGAACAATAGACATAAATGAATCCTATATTGGAATACTTTCAACAATGATTGATAGCTACAGAGGAAGGTCATAGGTCTAAAAAATAACTTTCAAACAATCATGAACTAATAAACAAATATTTATCAATAATTCAACATTTATTAATTAAAAAATGAGTACATCTAAAATCATTGTATCTTATACACAAATAAAATTTGAAAAACACAGGTCCTGGACAATAATCTTGAAGACAATATTCACAATAACTACCTATTACATATATATAAACACACAATTAATGATAAACATTCATATTTCTTAAGTCACAATAAATTAAAAAACTTGAATTGAAATATTAGCAATTCAAAATCTGATCTTTCAAAGCATTTCATTAAAAAAGTGGCATGACATAATACAGTCTCTCTACGTTAACTTTCTAAAAAGTAATTTAATGTTCACATATATATAAATAAAACATAATTACTTGTTTATTATAAAATATGTCAATAACCTTTTTTTACATTTAAAAATTCATGCAGCTTTATTTTTCCAAATGAACAATAGACATAAATGAATCCTATACATATTTGTTAATAATATTTACTACAAAATTATACATATAAAATTGATACTTCCTTTGGTTATTATTTAATATACTATATTGGATGTAATTGAATATTTAATTTAAAATTAAGTTAATAATGATGTAGCAGTTTCTAGTTTGCACTACATTTAAAATACATATTGTTTAGTAATATATTTTTACTCATTTTTTAAAAACTTTAATAAACTCTCTTATATTTACTGTAGAGAAATCACAGCCCCCGTGGAAAAGATCTCCACCTATGTGTGAACAGTTACAAGTAGTAACTTTACACTAGTAAATTAGGTTCCACACCTCGAATTCAAGGGTTGGATACATGTAAGCCCACACTTTTGAGTAACTTCACTCATAAATGGTGAATATTCAAAAGTAGAAAACTTACTCCAAAGTGCTAGAGTAAATTTACTTGTAGTAAATCTTCATGTGAATGGGATCATAGGTGTTTATGAGTCTTATCAATATGAGTCCAACTCATAAGTTGCTTCTGTTGGTTAGGAATGTAGATTAGGCCTAGTGAGGAAAGATATCTTAAAACAGTCACTTTTTTGTGGAAAATAACTTACTTCACCAATTTGATGAGTCTAGTTGATTTCTTTGACAAGAACTCCTGGAGGTCAGATATATTTTAGCTCTCTGCAATGAGGAAGTAAACCAAGGCAGAAAATGCTTTATGCTGTAAAGGTTGTCTTGTGGTGGGTAACATTTGATATAAGGCAGTTATGCGCTAGGTGGCATCACTCAGTTAGTTCTTTGGTAGATTCTATTGCTTAACCTTTTTCTCTAGCAGTACAAGAACGTAACTTCAGACCAAACAGGGCTTAACTACTTTGGACAAATTTATTTGAAATTTGGGAAACCTCCAGCCAGGATGAGGTACTTCAGCTGATCAACAATTTGTGTCTTCTCCCGATAAGTACTGGTACTACATAGGTTTTGTTGACACTCTCCAATGATAAATATTTACGACATGGGTGTTCTTAATACCGCTAAGGGAAATGTAGAGCTGCTGTTTTTTGGACTTATAATTCCTTCAAAATAGTAGGATCTCTGTGAATCAAGTATTTCTCTTTACCATTGCACTGATGCACACTGGGTAGGAAACACCACCTGGCTTTCCAGTTTCAGGAATGTTAACCTCAGGCATATGTTACTGAGCCAGTAACAAGTCACCTGAGGACTTCCAGGCATTTGCCTCTACCCCAGCAGAGAAGCTGATCAATGCTCCGGGCAATGAAAATACCCTGCTCCTAATAGAAAAGTGAGAATGGGGTTTTCCTGTTTTTTTGGTTTTCTTTGCAGTTTTATATACCTCGAACTGGACCCTAAGGTATTGGAGCACTTTACACAAACACCAGTTACATCACACAAGGACACATACATTTTTGGTAGGCACAAATAAATTAAGGGCCTGAGTACGATCTTGGCAGACAGGGTTACTTGGGCAAAAAGTGACGGAGATCTTGTACAATAATTTACAAATCCATTATATGCAATAGAACTTGTAATAAGGTGGACAGGATATCCATATTGTTTGTGAGGGAGTATCCCATCCACTAAGATCATAATCAGGCCCTTAGTGATTCGCCCAGAATCACAGGATGTTGGGCCGAAGCTAAGACTCGGACATGGTTTACCAATTCCGAAATCGGCAGTTCTGGTTGTTACGCCACATCCTCTCACAGCACATCATCTCCTGTTTACCAGTTCTGGCAGACAGGACTGAGTCCCACATGGCATTTGCTACAGACGAACAGGCTTCCTCTTTAGTCACGAATGACCAAGTATGTTTTGTTTTAAAAAATGTTACTAAGGTCAGTGATGCCTTCCGCCCCAGGACAAGCACTTCACTGTGGAACCCTGTATTCCAGTTAGCACACTACCCAAGCCTAAGTAGCATCGCTAATAAGATAAGTCTAAATAAACGTACTCCTAGTTACTCACCTTTGCCACAAAACTAGCTCCGCAAATTCTAGTCGTGAGATTTTAGGCAATTAAATCCTCGTTTGGCCACACTACAACACAAAAACGAAAAGCTATTTCTCGAAATGTGGATTTTCTTCCTTTAATTCAATGAAGGATGAAGGATGAAAACAGAAATTTTGGGAATAGCTTTTCGTTCTATTTGCCCTAATCTGGCCTACACAAGAAAGAGGTGCCATGCAGTCAATGCACATGTATGAACCAACATGCAAAAAATGTATATCTTACATTTGGATTGAAAAGAAACCTTTGTAACTGGTCAGCTGAAATTGATTTAAATGCCTCCTCTTTTAGGAGTGCCCAGTCTATAATTTGTTAAACTGCAACTAGATTTTTTCAGGTAAGCATAAAAATATATAACTCTATGCATTATAAGATGTTAGCAATAGAGCATAGATTATTATCTCTACTTGATTGCACCTTTGTAGAATTTGCGTTTTTCCACAAAAATAGTGTTTGGCCTACTTGATTTAGCTGATCAATACTGACAAACAGCACAACATTATTAGTATGCAATCTCAATTTTGGGCTGATACTTTCAGCCCTGAAAATTTCTGCCAGCTGTGCTCCCCCTGCAGCTGGAACAGGATTCCGAAATGAGTTTTAAACTTGCTCTGCCAGCGGTATTTATTCACATTAATTCATTATACATTTTTTAAATGTATATTTAATGGGCAGAACCAGGCTCACATAAATTAGCTAGTCAAATCCCTTACACGGTAGATGTCCTTAAGCAGCCCCACAAGGTTTATTCTGAATATGCCTTATTTCCACTGAACACTGTTCAAGGATGTATTACAATTTATGAAAACAGTAAGAACTTCATTTCATGCTTGTCAGGTGGAGTCCGCTATTTCTGCTATTTAGAAAGGAGAAAACAGTGCCATACGAGGCACCATTGTGTTCCATAGTGATCGGATTCAGGGTATGGCATGTTATGGGACCAGATAAGATCGTTGAAGAATTTGCAGAAGAGTAATTTTTTGATTTCGCAAAAGAACCTTAAGGGAATATGTAGAAATATGGGTCCTGGATGATAAAACATGTTATACTATTACGTATCGTTGATGGTAAGTGCGGCAGTGCTTGGTGCAAATACCAATTACGACTATAGAAATACAGATTTATGATGGTGGTACTAGTTAACAATAGTTTTTGTGCAAATATTTGTGCTGCACTTTATTACTCCATGAATTCCCAAACTACAGCCGCTTGGTACAGCAAAACGTTCACAGACAGTAAATACAGCATCAGATGACACTAAGGGCCATATGTAGGTGGTCAAATACCGGTCGGTAACGGTCGATTTCGGCCGTTACCGACCGGTATTTGGAGTTTGAGATGAAGGGGCATTGAAAATTACAGATTCGGTAAATTTACCGATTCGGTAATTTACCGAATCGGTATTTACCGAATCTGTAATTTGAGATGTAGGTGGCACTGTAAACAGTGCCACAGGGCCTTAAGGATTCGTTATTTACCACCAACTATTAGTTGGTGGTAAATAACGAATACCTGTGTATATGCAAATCTGTGCATGTACCACTGTGCCATGTGGCACACATACATGTATGTGTGTCCCATGGCACACAAGCACTGATCAGGGGTGCAACAGGGTGTTAAAGTGACACCCTGCCACCCTTGACTATTCGGTAATTTTTCCGAATCGGTACTTACCGATTCGGTGATTGCCATTGATTCCTATGGGCCTCAAGGCCCATAGGAATCAATGGCAATATCCGAATCGGTAAATACCGATTCGGTAATTACCGAATCTTAACGATTCGGTTATTTTTACCGAGTATTTACCTACATAGCATTTACCGATTTGTAAATACCGAATCGGTAAAATTCGGTATTTACGAATCGGTAAATACCATTTACCTACATGAGGCCCTAAATGGGTATGCATGCAGATGCCCAATCATTTCACCACTATAATCAGCTCTGGAAAAAAAAGAAGCAAACACATCGTTATGGTTAAAGCTACATGTAACAAACAGTCTTCAATGAGTAGAATAAGAGCAGAGACCAGTTGAGACACCGCAGGAACTACAAATTGATCCATACATCAATACCCCATGCAGTATACCCAAACTGACAGTATTCATCAACTTTTCCAGGAGGTTGCTATCAAGATAACTGAAATCACTAATACCAATCAGAAAAGATGATATTCTACACCTCATATCACAAATGTAAACATAGTCAGTGCTGCTCTTCTTGGTGGTTCCTTCCTAAATCCTCTTAAGACTGAACAGATATTGTCCCGCATAAAAAAAACACAATCTGAATGCAGCTTCTGCCGAATGGATCCTATCCTTCTTTTTGACAGGTCATTAACAAGATTGGCAAATATCTTTTGATTTTCAAAAACCTCTCTGCATCTTCATAAAGTATTGACCACAAAACCCTATAGGACATTGTGACAAATAGTGTGATCTTCAATGGTGCTGTAGTCCAGTTGCTCAGAGAATGCCTGAATAGTAGAATAAGGCTGGGCCAAATGAATTATTCTGGCTCTGTGTCCATCAAGGTGCATCACCATGCAGTATCCAGGGAACTCTATTGCCAAACATGGATGTCAGCATCCACCAATACACCAACGGCACCCAAATGTAATTAAAATTCACATGACGCAATGACACATCTTGGATATAGGCCAGCCTCGTGACCATCGGAGCATGGATGGCCACAGAATACATATAATTCATTGCAAAGATCTCTGGCAAGTTATCCGTCTCATGTCGTGATTACAACATAATTCCTCATTCACAGTCACATTTTCATCCAGATATTTCAGGTGATTTCAGCTGTTGATGTCTCTGGGGTGAAATGTATGACCCTGTGGTGTTTCTACATTACTCATAATCCTGATGGCCTCGAAAACACCCAATATTGGGCCCATCAGAGATTATGAGTAGCTTATAAAACCACAGAAGTATCCCAGACTATAGAGTAGCATGACATAACATAAAATAACATAATATGACAACATAACATGACATAAAATAAAATACAAAACAGGTTAAAAGACAATATTCAATGCTTCATTGATATCGACACAGAGTAGATATTCAGGCAATGGTTTTTACATTCATTTGCAGTCTATTTTGTTGTAATTTTATGGTACTAGTTTATGAAGGTAGTTGGAGAGTAAGGGTCGGTTTTTGTTTGGTGACTAGATGATTTTAGATATCATGAATCAGTAAGTATTTTTCTGGACCAAAATTAAATACTCTCAATTGAGATGAAAGTTCGCAATTTGTAGCTTGTGTAACTTTTTTAGATAATGGCTGTTGAACAAACATGGATAACTATTTAAACAGTCCTTGTCACTGTATTTATGTAGTACACTGTTACAAATGGTGGGTGCTCATGCCGGTGTTAGCTTGCTCATTAAGCACATGCAAGTGTAAGCATGTCCAGAATGGAATTAAGTTGGCTGATGTGCTCTGTCAATGCATTGTATGTTGATGTATGTGAGGAACAAATATAAGTTCCGATCCTGTTGTAGTGATATGGACATACCATAGGAATAGGAGACACAGACTGTTCCGCAGAGTCCTTAAAATTGTCACGCAGAGCGAG
This sequence comes from Lissotriton helveticus, assembly GCF_964261635.1. Lineage (NCBI taxonomy): Eukaryota > Metazoa > Chordata > Amphibia > Caudata > Salamandridae > Lissotriton > Lissotriton helveticus. Next base: position 993,858,622 of record NC_136059.1, on the reverse strand, counting down.
GCCACTCATCATGGACTGTGAGGAGGTAACGAGTGAGGGAGAACTGAGAGTGAGGGTGCTATGCTTTAGGGCGAGGTGACAGGTGTCCTTTGATGTGGAACAGCTATAAAGAGGCACACGCGAGGGTGCAAAGTGATAAGGGTTATGCCAAGGTATGCCAAGCACAGTCATAGGTGCTCCAAGAAGATGATAATTGTAATAAGATAGCATGCCAGAATATTCACATTGAAGTGCAGAGTTTGCACAGCACCTGTAATGTAACCTGGCCCAATCTTTACCCTGTGCTAAATGGAAAAATCCAGCACAGAAAAGGGGTATGGTCACAAGGATACTTATCTACGGTCCTGAATATCCCTTCTGCAAATTATTGGGAATGAATGCGCAAGCAAAGATGGAAGCCTATGAGGGACATCTGATCTTCCTCTCTGCATTCGAATTCCAAAATGAACCTTCAGATGAACTGCCCTTCATGGAAGCTTGTCCTGATTGTAATACTTTGTAATTTTGCTCATACTCACAAAGCCAGTCAGTTTGTGCAACACACCCTCAACATGGTAAAACTTTTTATACAAACCTCTAATTTGAGAAATAGTACATCTCGTTGCATCTGACGGCATCATTTCATTCAGTAGCCTTTGATGGGCTATTGATGAAATAACTTATGGTTTATTGTGTGGAATTCTTTATATCTTATGTTATTCTACATTGTGGTTACTGTACATTATGTTATGTAGAAGTGATGCTCAATCTGTTACGTGCAATTGTGCCTTGGCGAGGATTACACTTATGACAGTGTCTAGTAGGAGCCTGTGCTAGCAGCTAGCTAAGAGTCCACACTGAATACCTGAATAATTTACAGATAAATGATACTCGAGCAAGATATGTGTCTTTTATGGGGTTAATCTAATGGACGGTAATTTCATGGTGACAGCCATCATGATGTACATGAATCATTGATGAATTGCATCTAGCAATGAATGTCTCAGAATCTGTTGGTGCCACTAGCTCATGGTGATAACACACAGCTATTCATCTAACTGCATATATTTTATGTTCATTATAAAATCCCTAATGCATTAACCTACCCAGCCTTTTGTGTACAATATGGTCTGGTGGTAAATTCCATAACATGGGCTTCATTCTGAGTGCTTTAAAAATTCTTATTTTGCCGCAAACTGAAGTTTTAACCTGAATATGGATCCGAATTTTATCGAAAAAAACATTTCTGTTATATTCCCCTTCACATTTTTCTCGTTGTTTATCTGTAAATGGATAAATATAGAAAATGAAGGATACTAAGGATACTAAGGTTTCCTGAGGAGCCCATTTCTGGTGGTGCTGAAGTACCCGGGTTTTCAAAATCCAAGTCTGACTAGTCTTGATTCAATCTCATGCCTCTTTTTGCCACCATCCGACACATCCTGAATCTCTATCTAACTTCTGATTTTTTTCCCCATTATGCTTTTACATTTTTTCACAGTTTTCCCATCTTTCTCTTCCTCCTTCTCCTATTGGTGTGATTATGAAAAATAAATTCTGGTTCCCAAAAATCATGGTGTCCCCCACCTGCAGCCACAGGCAGAAATTTTGCCAAGAAAACGTCGTGACACGAAAATGGGGAAAATATACTAAAATGGATAAAGAATCTATTGTAACAGATGAGCAACAATCTAAAGCCCCAGCCTATTCATGTTCTAAGCAAGAAAACCTCTGAAACCGGAGGGAATATCATACCATCTAAATACTACCGGTGGGCGGCATCAGCACATATTTTTGGGGACTGGCACATATTTTTCTAATATGACATATTTACTGAGTGCACGAGAGGGAAAAGCGCCCAAATCAGAAAGACAGAGTAAGAAAACGACAGCTAAACCCTCACAAACAGAAAGTAGCAACCTTCAAGTGCAAAAAAAACAACAACAAAAAACGGGGAGTGTCTGGTAGCAGATTAAAGACTGCCTGATATATTCAGCTTGCCAACATTTAATTGCACAGGTGGTCGGCTTCTGGGCAGAGCTTCGGGCACCAGCACCCTTCCTTTCACAAATTAAGTACTGACTGCACTCTCTAGTACCAGTAATTGCCAGGTGTGACATCACTTAACCAAACGCAGAGTCCTCGGAATGAGGGAATATTTCTTAATCGAAAGGTTTTTTTGTTACTCCCTGGTGATGCATCCTTCTCAATAGTAAGTCCTTCTATTCCGACCCAGTACATTCAAACGGGCGCTGCAACAACTATCCCGCTGAGCATTTTATTCAACTTATCCTAATATCTAACCATTTCATGAAAAAGTAGGAAAACACTGCCCGAGGACAAATGAAATATGGTAGAGGAGCACAGTTTGTGAATGTTTTTCATAAAGTAGATGTAGATTATTCATAAAACAAATAGTATTCATCCCTAGAGCAGACATTTCGAGAACACGCTGTTTTAGACTCCTTGTGAGCACAGCTTTGGAATCCTCTGGTAGACCGTCAAGCTCTGACTTCTGCTTGCAATTTTCAAAACACCTTATTGTTTACAGGGCGCATCTGTCTGCGGTTCAAGATGGCGGAATGCATTAGAATCCAGGCTCGAGCTCAGGGGACTCTTGAGAGTAACGCCGAAGGTGTGGCGCTCTGGGACCCAGATGCAAAATGCAGTTGTTTTTATCAAGTGAATGTTGAATACTGCTCTGTACATAAAGTCCAGATTAAAAAAACTATGCTCCTTGTTACAAAAATAGAACTACAATTTCCAGGACGGAAACAAATATCTGCCTTCTTTGCTTTTTCCCTGAGGGCTGGTCCAAAGGATTTCTAAACAATGATTTGGCAAGACAGTATTGTGGCAGAAGGAAGTATATGATGACAGCCTAACAAAAAGAGAGTGCAATCGAAGTGCACAGAGCAAGCGTTGCTGCCTGCCCTTCACACACTTTTATACTGATGATATCTGAGGTCGAGGTTATGCCTTATACCAGGGTTCTCCAAAGTCGGCCCTGGACGGCCAGATCCATGCCAAATCTTTAGCATATCCCTCATTTAGATAAATGTAGTCTTCTTGAAAATCTGGCATGGATCCGACCTTCCAGGATCGACTTTGGAGAACCCTGCCTTATACTCAAGGTGGAATGCATTGATTAGTGGTGTCACATTTTAATTTGTTCATTCATAAGTCTTTATTGCGATTCTTCACCATAAAAGACAGTAAAAACAGGATAATACATTATTGCATAATTCATCCATTAAGAATACTCCCAGGTTATAAAAAAACTAAAACTCACAAATATTGCCCCAACACAAGATAATAAATAAATACATATACATTGGCATTATTAAAAGCCAGTTGTAAAAAAGTATTAAATATTTAACCCAGTGAAAAGACTTAGAGCATGTATAAAATATCATAAATATAGTTTCTATTTAAAAATGACCAGCTATAAGTTCCAATATCAAGCTAGAGTCCAGAGCCATACATAATTATTTTGCCCCCCCCATTTTTAACACGCAGCACCCATGCCCAGCTCAAAAACTTGGCAACTCATATAACAGCAAAATGGGAGGAGTCAGATTTCAATAATCTCTTTGCCACTGTTGCTGATCAAGTTCCCATGAGCAGACAGGCAGGTTTCAACCAGGTACTCCTTGGTTTATAATAGACCGGGCATACGAATAAGAAGTGGTCTATATCTTCTATCTGATCTTGGCAGAATAGGCACTTGTTACTAGTGACAGTGTTCCAATTACTTGTCAGCCATCGCAGGGGTAGTGTACCAACCCTAAACTGATGGTAAAGCTTGTGGTCAAGTTGTTTTGTTACAAGATCCCAATAGCCCTCCAGGTGGGGTTCATCCCTGATGTCAAGGTAGTCCCTCGACAATGACGGGGTAACCTGGGAACAGAATCTCCTAACTTTGATCAACTCCCATTATGCTGCTTTATAGAGCCTTTTTGGTCGAAAATCCGTAGTCTCCGGATGATCCCAGAGATTCCTCATCCCCATATCAATCAGCAGGGATTTAACACCACACAACCATGGGATCCTATAGGAACGACCTAGCACCCTAACTTCCAACAGCGCCCTGGCATATAGGTGGAGCTCTGGAGTGATCCAGAAACGCCTCCAGAATGCCAGTGGTCTGTAGCGGGTGACATCTTCCAATGCCTGACAACCAAGATCGTAAAGCAGTGGTATTCGAGGAGAGGATTGAGGCAGACCCACTATAGATCTCCTAAATTTATTCTGGGCTGTGGAAAGTGAGGATAAGTTGGAGAAACCCCAGATTTCGCCACCATATAGAATTGCTGGGCAGATTTTAGACTTATAAATATTAACAATTGGGGCAATAGGCTTGGAGAGGGACAGACTGTGCTCCTTGAGCAGGGCACCAGCTAGCTGAGCATGTTTTAACGATAGGATATCTGCTTGGGGCATCCAACTCAGTTTGTTATTAAAGGTGACACCCAACTAGGTAAAGACATCTGTCTGCTCCAAGGGTCCGCCAACTATAAAGACGCGTGCTTTTACTGACTTTGATCCATGGAGCACCATGAACTTTGTTTTCCCTACGTTAACCACCAGCTCATATTCACGGCAAAACACCTCAAAACGAGACAGAGCCAACTGTAAACCCTGTATCGTTTTGGATATTATCAGAGTATCGTCCGCGAACATGAGCAGGGGCACTCTCATGCCAGCCAGCATTGGCGCATCCGGTGGGTAGTTCGTAAAGTACTGGACCACCCCATTGATAAATAAAGAGAACAGGGTGGGAGCCAGCACACACCCCTGACATACGCCTTTGTTCACCTGAAACTTTTCAGTGACCTCACCTGGTTTGCCCCAACGTACCTGCACATTAGTGTGTTCGTGTAATTTAATCAATATGGCAACCAGCTCTTTGGGCAACCCAATTTTCAATAAAACCTCCCACAGCCTTACCCTTGGGACAAGATCGAAGGCGGATTTTAGGTCCACAAATGCTGCAAAAAGCATACCCCCGCCTAAGGGGACCTCCTTCCAGTAGATTAATACAAATCTAAATGCTTGGTCGAGGGTACCTATATGAGACGGAAACCCTCGTTGTAAGGGTGACAAAATGTCTTCTTCAATCAGCCATCCCTGTATCCTACCCAGTATCAATCATGCAACAATCTTTTGCACGGCGTCAATTAAACTGATGGGTCTATAATTGGCTGTTGACATTTAGGAAAAATTAACAGTACTAGTAAAAAGCCAAATTGTTATTTTGTTTGCTGGAATATATATGGTTACAATTCTATTTTAATGTAGCATTGGCTCACCCTCTGCAATTCCTTCTTTGGGAAACCAAAGCTTGCAATGAGTTGGAATTCTGCGTGAAATTCCACACCATTAAAATGACTGAAGTCTTTGACTGTGCTCTGAAACATCTGAAGATCCTGATTGGCTCCTGTGCTATTAACATTTCACTATGTTTTCACAATACCCTGGGATACGTGTTAATACCTCGCTGTGTTCTGTGTCCAGTAAAACACTCTAATAATCTTCAAGGTTGAACAGCATTGTGAAAAATAGATGTGTAGAGATTAATTAAAAAGGTGTTTTTGAGCCATATGTAGAGCAACAAACCATCGTCAATCTGGGGTTTAAGCAAAACAGTGTTGTGGCACAAAAAGAGTTCTAAATATGGAAAATCATGTATACTATCCTATTTATTTAATGAAACAAGGGGTCAGATAAAAAAAGACCAAGGCCCAGATTCACTAACCCTGTGACAACTCAAAGTGATGCTAAGCGCACATGTTATTTACCAGGGCTGGACTGGGAATCAAAAGCAGCCCTGGAAAAGTTTGTCAGAACAGCCCCCATAATGCATGTAGCAAGCGAGTGCAGAAAGCAATCCTGACCACTGCAAAGGGAACTTGAGGGGGTTCTCCCTCAAATAAATGCAAATATGGTGTGTTTTCATTATCGAACCTTGCCCAATCTTTAAATGGATAGATGAAGAGACATGGTTTCATGAATCAATGGATTACTGCATAGATGGTGAGGAGTGGGTGGATGATTTAATTCAGAATACATGTCAATAAATAAGGGTTTTAGTGACGTGGAGAAAATGGTTGCAATGCACTGACCAAAGGTGGCGGCTCTGGTTTTCATTTTAGCTTCAGCATTAAAACATCACCCTCGCAAACACCACCACAACCAATCCTTATGGAACATTCATTGATCAGATGTATTTAACACAGTGCATTGATTTAGCACCTCAAAGAATTAAACACAAAGCATTACATTTTAATCTAAAACAGGAGAGAATGAGATAACCATGAAATGGCTGAATTTCACACAAACCTTGCATCAATCCCAGCTTCCATGTGACCACAGTTTATGTTCCTAGGCAATTACTCTGTTCATAGTGCCTCCTTTTGTCCTTTGTCATCACATGAGAGCACCTTAAAATACATCAGTTTGTGGTGTGCGCTGAATAAAATTAAAAACTATAACGTTACTCCATCTATAGAAACATCTTAGACCACTTATAGGGGACACAAGAAGCTTTCCTCTTTGTTGACTAATATCATTGTCATCAGAGGGATGGTGGGAACATGAATGTTTCTAAGTTCATGATTAGAATCTTTCCCTTCTACAAATTGCAAAAACAATTGTAACCTGATGGAATGGTCAAATGCTGAAAAGCATTGCAGAAGGTAACTTACAAACACATCGTTTTTTGAATTTTGAAGAGTCTATCATCTATGCACCAGACTCCCTGAGCCAAGCAAGAGCAGACCACTCACACTCAAGATGTTTTGCGCCAAGAAGCTACCCATTTCTCAGCACAAAAATCACTTTGGGATGTATGACGTTACAACGCATACTTTTACAACGCCTACCTTTACATCGCAAGTTTTACAACGCATACCATTACAACGCATAATGCTTTTGGGCGCTGGATAGTGAATAGTTTAATTTACTATTCCAACTCCAGTCCCCGTGGATAGTAGGGAAGGTGTTGGATAGTACATTAAACCTATTCCCTATCCTAGAGCGCCCCCAGCGCTATGCGTTGTAATGGTTTGCGTTGTAAAAGTTGCATTGTAATGGTAGTTCGTTGTAAAAGTTTCGTTGTAAAGGCTGTACACCATCACTTTGTGCTGCTTGGCATGAAGTGCTTTTACTGGGACGGATCAGCATAAACACCCTTAGATTATAACACAAAGCCTAGTTACTAAGACAGACCAGACTTTGGGGCCTATTAGAATGACGGACTATGGGACTGCCCGCCATAAGGGCAGTGGTCCCGTGGGGGGTATTAGGAGTGCCCGCCACTGTGGTGGGTGCATCCTGCATTTTTAACATTGTGGTGGGCGGTGCTATCAGCACCGCCTGCCTCAATGCTAAAAATGCATGTATGCATTTGCATGCACAAAGTGGCAGACACCGCGCGGTGCCTGCTGCTTTGTGTATGCAAATGCAGGGGGTACCACAGGTACCCCCCCATGTGCACCCCCCACCTCGCCTTCACTTCGGGGGCCCCAAGTGGGCCCCCAACATGAAGACCGCCTGCCTTTCCGTGGGGGCATTGCCGCCACTGAAAGGCATCTCTGCAAGCCCATCCTAATATGGCTGGCGGTGTCTGATAGACACCGCCACCATATTAGACCTTTTCCGCCCCGGTCGCAAGGTGACCGGGCGGAAAAGCGGTGGACGGTCTTTCCATCCACAGCGGACCCCCCAGCCATGCTTATAAGGCGGGGGGTCATTCTGGTTAGGATGGCGGCGGATTGCCCCCGCCAGGCCGGTGGTGGCTACCGCCAGCCTGGCGGGGGCAATCCGCCCGCCATCCTAATGGGCCCCTTTGTGTCAAAAATACTTGAAGCAGATGTTAACAAGAGAAATTGAAGCAGATGTCAACAAGGGGAATTTGCATTTCTTGAAAAAATTATGCATTCTATGTATGCTGCAGAGCACAGCACTGATCTAATGAATGGGTCTTTCTGAGGTTGACGCCCACCAATGAAATATCTTAAAATCATGAACAACTTAATGAGTGGATATAATTTTATTCACTTTCCTGAGGGCAGTCTCTCCGTGGTGCCATAATTAACATCCAAATTCAACCCTATATCGTTATCATGTTGTTATAAGAAATTCAATGCGAGAAGAAAATAGAACACGGAGCACAGGGAATGGGAGAAAGATTTAAAGGAGGACATCTAGGCACTCACATCATGACTATGGGAAAGGAGCATATAGGTCCTAAAACATAGCCTCACAATACCCACCAGAAAAAATTGATTTTGTTTAGTGATTATTAAACAGTAAAGTATTAGTCCAAAACCAACTCTTAATCTAGTCTTTAAAAATGTATGCTAAGCACTTCTTGGGACATTACCTCTCTGAAGTTCCTTGCAACTACCTATCCACACTCCTCCTCATGCCCACTAGAGATTAACCACGTGTTGGCCACTGACACTATGTGGGTGCATGCATGGGCATGTTTTGGTTACTAGCAGTAGAAATGTAAATTCCTGTGTTCCAGGACGCTCAGCTTTCAAGTGATCCATTATCTAAACGTGTAGCATTTATGGAAACAGAGATAGAGTTAGTTTGTTCACTGTCCTTTGCCTGTGGTAATTGCTGTTCGACGTCATTGTGACTTATGCAAGAAGGTTCATTGGAAGCAATTAAGACTGCTTTTCATCCCCCCCCCCCTTTGCCTCTTATGCTTGCCTATATTCTTGCTTCTTTAGAATCTTTAAAAGGCCCCGGTAGTTTAACATTCTCAAAGGCTGTGTGATGCTACTTCTCTTGATGTTATCAGGGTCAAAGGTCATGTGATGTTCCAGGGTCTAGAAGGGTGCATAACGTCATTTCCGCTGCCCCTGTCATTTTGGTGAAAATATTCAAGAGTTTAGAAAACCGTAGGAACTAATTCAGTTACAGTATTACCTAAACTAGTAACCACATCTTCAAACTGATAGCAATGTAAGTGATCTTATGGTACTGAAGCGCGTGGTGGTATGGAATCACTGCCACTGGCCCCACCAAACTTGTAATACGTCTAGTTAGAGGTGGGGAAATTGCATGGTTTTCACCAGCAGACCCTCAGCTGCCTCTGTTAGAACAAAACCATGACATGGCAGCCCATTCCCTCTGGTGTACCAGGTCAAAGGGATAGCTTTCTTGCTAAATTTAGAGTGGTCTTGGGTCACAAGCAGTGAAGACAAACCATGACCCCAATATGAACTCCCTGAATGTCATAGCTATTGAGTTTTTCTTTTTCAGAAACAAGTCCACTCTTTGAAGGTGTGTTTCTAAAGCAGGAAACATGTGCCTAGTGTCCCGCTTAGTATGACCAGTAACACAAGTGCATGCATGTTTATCACAGAAGTCTCCACAGGTCAAGAGGAGACAAGGGAGTGGGCAGAAAAATTAAAACCACTATTTTAACTACATCCAAAATAGTACTGAGTGATCAAGTGATGCGTTGCAGCTAGCACTCTTTGTGGGAAGAGTGTGGGAGGGATGGCACTTTTCTTATTTATCTCCCTTCTTTCTCTTGATTTTCTTTTTGTGATTCCCACTTCTGAATTCATTCTGGCTTCTATTTTTCCTTCGCTCCATTTCTGTCTTTTTCCCTCATCCATCCATCTCTCAATGCATCAGGCTTTCTATCAGTCTTTTGCTCTCCTTCCTTTCATTCATACACTCAACCACCATCCTACCTTCTGTCCTTTGCTTCATCCATCTTTCCACCCTTCCTCCCCTCCATTCATTCTCCTCTCAGTTCTTATTCATATCCATATCACTTCATTATCCATCCATTATTTTCTATCCTTATGTCCAAGTATTCATCTGTCAATCCATCTCTCCTTCCGTCTACCCTTCTCTCTATCATCCACTCATCTCTGTATCCATCCATCCGTCCACTCATCCATCCATACACAACTACAATCTCAACTTCAACTTTTGTTTTATCCATCTCTCCAGGCTTCCTTCTCTCAAACTATCCAGCTCGCGCTCAGCTTTCGATCCATCCATCCTACAGATATCATGGTGGGGCACAGTAAAGAAAGGGCAGTGAGATATCACAGGCGTTCGGGCAATAGCTCACTTAATCTTCCCGATGACCCCCAGTGCCTTGAAATGCTTAGGGGTGATTAGTTCGCGCTTTACAAATAATTGATTGATTGTTGCTGGTCCCTTCTTTCTGTTTCATGTGCACACATCACTGTACGGTTTTACCCTGAATTTATCAATGTTTTGCAGCCTGAACCCACCAAAAATGACCACGGCCAGGCTGATCTTCATAAAAGGAGTCTTCCAGCGTGGTCAGAAACATCATATTGGCACCTTTCTCTGCATGACATTGTTGACACAAAGACCATCACAGTGTAGAAGTGTAATTACAAAAAGTCACAAACAAGAAAGATGCACTGGTAAAACGGGAAATGAGATTTATATATTAATTTAAACAAATGCTTCAGAGATGTATTCAGAAGTGGCATGGGGGGATCTACTTTCCCACGATTTCAGTTTCTGGACTGCTGAGCCAAACAACCTAAACTACTGATGTGTGACTAAGCGCCAGATGTAGGTGGCCAAATAGCGAGCGGTAACGCAGAAATTCGCAAACTTTCTGAATTACCGACCGGTATTTGGCTGAGAGCAATGTAGGTGAGTTTTAACCTACTAGCAAAATAAGGAATCGCAAAATTGTGACTCCTTATTTTGCTCTTGCATTTAAAGAATCGGAAATTGCGATTCCTTAAATGCAATGTAAGTAGCACTAAAAAAGTGCACTTCAGCCTTCAGGAATCGCTAATTACCACCAACTTCAAGTTGGTAGTAATTAGCGATCTCCTTTAAAAAATCACTTTTTTGTTTTTTTTAAGGTGTCATGTGGCACACATTCATGCCCTTTGGACATGTATGTGCACCACATGTGCACACATGCACATTTCAGGGGAGCAACAGGTTGTCCTTTTGACACCCTGGCACCCTTGAAATAGCTTCAGCTATTTGCCATTCTTTAATACCGAATCGCAAACAGTGAATCTCTTCTCATTCATTCCTATGGGCCTCCGAGCCCAGAGGAATAAATGGCTAGTTATTCCTTATTAATGAATCTCAATTAGCGATTCGTTATTAAGGAATATTAAGGAATTGCTAATATTTTAGCGATTCCTACCTACATTCAATTTAGCGAGTCCTTAATAGCGATTCGGTAAAAAACGCTATTAAGGACTCGCTAAATTGAATTTACCTACATCTGGCCCCAAATGTGTAATTTGTTTGGAAATCACTCTTAGCTGTTAAATACATTTGCAGAATGTGATTATATGTGACAATATGAATTGTGTCCTGCTATCCTTGTATCATTGGTGCAAGTTGAGAGACAAGGTATGGATCGGTGTCAAATCTTCGTACATTTTAAAATTAGATAATTCTATGGAACTATAGTCGAGGGCATCAGTACTCAATGCTAAAATATCCTCCCTCAGCTGGAAGGGTGAGGGGAAGGTTTTATGATGGTGACCAGTTTTGACTGAATGGGGGCTGATATTAATGCAGGCCTGCTATCTGGCCAGTGGCGACCATGACTCACTTTCAGCATTCAGGGAACTTAAGCGAGCCCGACCAAACTCTGCTATGCACAATACAATCCTGCCACCCAGTATCGCATTCAGGGGTCCTCCAGCATCCTCCTCTACTCACATTAACAAGGTTAGTTAGGAAGTGTTCATTTCGAAATTCGAATCCTATTAAGCAAGCTGACAGTCGTGTTACTGTAAGGTGTTTCTGCATCACACTTCAGGCCATGGAGGCAAAGGGCTTTCACTATATTATTTAATTCAAGTTTATTGGACTAGTAAAATAATTCGTTTTCCTACAAACATCAACAAATTCATTAGTATAATTAAGAACTGTGGTTTCTTTATTGTTAAGATCTGCCTTAGCAGGTCTTTTGCGCCCTATCATCTATGAATGTCACACTGTTATTGCTTTGAGACTCTTGTAGATAGGTGCTTGTTAAGAAATTGAGGTTTCTGGTTGGTAGAGTATACAACTAGTCCAAGCAAGAGCCACAAAACTAGTCAGGGTTAGTCAGATGCACAACTTTAATTAACCTGTGCTAACCCTCTGGTAGCTTGGCACAGAGCTGCCAGGCTTAACTTAAAAGGCAATGTTTAAAGTATTTGTGCAACACTTTAATTACATTAACACAGTGAAAACACAAAAAAAGACTACACACTAGTTTTGAAAAATAGAGAATATGTATCTGAGTAAAACGACCAAAAAAACAAAAATCCAGTAAGTAGAATTTGAGATAAGAATTTGCAAAAATTAAGTGCAAAAGCAGTGCTTAAAAGTCACTAGTGGCCAAAAGGTTACTTGAGGTCACCGGGGACACATACAAATCCAAAGTTCGGGCTGACCCCGATGGAGGGCAGGCCGGCTACAGAGCCCACGCAGGGTCAGCTAAAAAACAACCTTGAACGGAACGTTGAAAGGCTTCACTGCATTTGTTCCAATCCACGCAGTCGGGTGGATGTGTCGGAGTCAAGCCTCACAGCGGTGTCAAAGGAATGGCACCTTGGCGACGTCAAGCCCCACAGTCGGTGTCGAAGGATCGTTGCTTCGCCATTTTCAAACTTCGCAGATAGGACCTGCGCCGGCATTAGAGGGCACTGTGTCAGTTCCGATCAGCGCAAAGGTGTCACTGCATCGATTTTTCTAGGACCCGCTTCTGAGGACCAAGACTGGAGGTGGACCCTCAGAACATGGTAGGACTCACAAATGGCAGAGTCCAGCAGCACCAGCAAAGTGGCAATAAGTATTTTTTGTCCCTGAGACTTCAGAAAACAGGAGGCAGGCCATCAAGCGCTTGGAGAATCTTGTTATGTTATGTTAAGACTATATTTCTTGAGCGCACGGCTACCCGGAGCGGGTGTCCCGGCGCTTTGACAGAGAGTCCTGAACATAACCAAGAAAACCCAGAGGCAGAACCACAATAGACACACTGGTTAGGCAGAGAAGAGGACCGTCTTGAGCTCTTTTCTAAAAGCCAGAAGATTATTAGCCTTGCGGAGCGACAAAGGAAGCTCATTCCACAAACTGGCCGCCATGAACTGGAAAGTCCGGCCTCCCATCCGCACACGTTTGATCACTGGTACCTCCACTTTCGCCAGGTCAGCAGATCTCAAACTCCTCCGGGGAACGTAAAAAGCAATACGCTTCCTGAGGTAAGCCGGGCCCGTGAAGTGGAGGGCTTTAAACGCCAACGTGAGGACTTTAAACCTAATTCTGCAAGGGATAGATAGCCAATGCAGCCTGCCGCGCAATAGAGAGGCGCTAGCTCTCCGTGGAAGGCCAAAGATGGCTCTGGCCGCCGAGTTTTGGACAGTTTGTAATCTGGACACCAGATATTTAGGCAGTCCTGAGAAAAGTGCGTTACCGTAATCTAAACGCGAGCCCACAAGTGCTTGCACGATATTCTTGCGATATTGTAGGGAGAGCAGTGGGAGGATAAGTTAAAGGATGTAGAAAGCAGGTCCAGTCCCTCTTACTCCCCGGCAAAAAGCAGCAGGGCAGGACAGCAGTGCAGGTAGCAAAGTGGCAATCTCTCCTGCAGCACAGCAGCTCTTCTTCAGGCAGAATGTCCTTGGTTCCAGTAGAGTTCTGATTTGGAGGTGTCAGGGGTCCAGTAATTATACACAAATGTGCCTTTGAAGTAGGGGAGGCATCAAGGAGGCATCTGAAGATCACAAGGTCACGTCCTTGCGTGTCCTGGCTCTAGACACATTACAGGGGTAAGCAGCTGTTTGTGTGGGGACAGGCACAGCCCTATTCAGGTGCAAGTGTCACCTCTGCTGTCCCAATCTACCTCAGAAGGCCCATCAGCCTGGTGATGGGCCATCAGAAAGCAAATATCATACCCCTTATATCTTTGGGTGACGGTGTAGAGGGAATGCACAAAGCCCAGCTGTCACCTAACCGAGACCTGTATTCAGAGACAGACAGAGGCACAGAATGTTTAAAATAAGAGAATGCCAACTTTGTTAAAGTGGCATTTTCAGACTTACAATTTAAAATCAGACATCACCATAAGTTGTGGTTTTGAGTTGTGAGTCTAGAGACACCAAACTCCAGATTTCCATCTGCTTCCAAGTGGAAATTACACTTAAAAGGTGTTTAAGGAAAGCCCAATGTTAAACTATGGTAGAGATAGCCCTTGCAGTAGTGAAAATCGAATTTAAGAGTACTTTACTATCAGGACATGTAAAACTTAAAAGTACATTTCATCCTTTTTATATTCACTGCACCTTACCTATGGGGCTACCCAGGGCCTATCTTAGGGGTGACTTACATGTAATAAAAAGGAAAGTTTGGGCCTGGCATGTAGTTCAACTTTCCAGGTTGAAATGGCAGTTTAAAACTGTACACACTGTACACACAGGCTCTGCAGTGGCAGGCCTGAGCCATGTGTAAAGGGCTACTGAGTGAGTGGTACAATAAGTGCTGCAGGCTCACTAGCAGCATTCAATTTACAGGCCCTGTTCATATAGTGCACTTTACTAGGGACCTATAAGTAAATTAAATATGCCAATTGTGGACAAGCCAATGTTACAATGTTTAGAGTACAGAGCATATGCACATTAGCACGGGTTAACAGTGGTAATGTGCTCAGAATCCTAAAGCCAGCAAAAATGAAGTCAGCAAAACGGGAGGTCAAAAGGCAAAAAGTCAGAGGAAACAACCCCAAGGATGCCAAGTCTGACAGTGCTGAATAAAAAAATCATTATATTTATTGGCTTACAATGGCATACCTTATCACCTGCTGTTAGAATTCATTAGTATAGTTATGAAAAATGGTTCCTACATTTTTAAGATCTGTCTCAGCAAGTCATTTGTACCCTGCCATCCATGAATATCATACTGTTATTGTTTCGAGACTCTTGTTAAAGTAGATAGGTGTTGAATACAAAAATCATTATATTTGCTGGCGTACGATGGCATACATTATCACCTGCTGTCAGAATATTTAAATTCACTTTCATGCGTGAGATCTTGTTTTTTTGTGTGTTCTCTGCAATAATGTTTGTAGATATGACTTGGTTTCGTGGTGAACCTCAAGGTCATCATTTACTGTTTTAAAAGTATTACACTTGAATAGTTATTGAAAAACCTGTTGTAAAATGCTCCATTCTTGTCCATCTTTTCGAAACTTTCTTGGGGAAAACCCCCCAAAACCTCTTGTAGTGATCAGTATCAATCGCTGCGCTCACTCGCTGTGCATCATATGAGTACTGGTATGTCTTATTTTTTGTGTTCTCTGTAACAATGTCTGTGAGTATGACTGGATATCCTGGTCCCCTGTAAGGTTATAATTTACTATGCTTTCAAAGTTAATACATTTTAATATATAATAAAAAATGTGTTGCAGAATGCACAATTTTGCCATTTATCCAGTTTTTCTTGAGGAAAAGACCCCAAAGTTCCCCTTGCAGTGGTCAGGCCTTCTCACTGCACTTGCTTGCTGCATACCATATGGGGGCTGGTCTGACAAAATTTGCCGAGACTGATTTGGCTTCCGAGTCCAGCCCTGAGTAGGTTCCATTTGCGAATTGTATCAACAGGGTGATTAGATGATTGTATGATTGCTTAGTTAAAATCCCCGACGAAGTAAGAAGTGGGAAACAGAACTGAGTTAGCTTTTACTGACTGGCCTAGAATTTTTGGCAAATCTGCGATCAGCGGCAGAGTAACGGTGCATACACTGTATACGGCAACCACCGTTTTAAGGTATCTTATTCTTCGTATGCTGAGTAATTGCTGAGTCCATGAAACTTCCTCTTCACAAAAAAAAGAAAATAAAAATGTTCTTTTTTCAGCAGAATAGCAGGTAACACATAGTGAAGTTACTGTATTTGAAATGAACACCCATAAAATATATCCATGTTTCTCTTTGCTAAAATGCCGAAGATAACAAATGCAAATGAGAATCGAAAGGCTTTACCACTCTTTATCTAATTTTCGTTTTCCCTTACAACAGTTTATAAGAAGGCAACCCGCCTCAAACCATTTTTCTCTCTCTCTCTCTTATCTGAAATGGATATTCCTGACTGTGCGCTTCCTGGAGACAAATACATTATTGCAACGAAAGTCAGTACTATAAAACTGCTTCATGAATTAGTTTGTGGCATTTTCTTTTCCAAGTGAATTGTTAAATATCAAGCAAGCTAAACATTTTATGAAATAGACCGAGGGCCGGATTTAGATCTTGGCAGAGGGGGGTACTCCTTAACAAATGTTAGGGGCATCCCATCCACCGTATCACGTTGCCTTTATATCCTATTGAGATCTTACTACAGTGGATGGGATATCCGTCACATTTGTGACGGAGTATTCCATATGTCGAGAGCTAAATAAGACCCAGATTGTCTTGTACATAGCATTTTAAAACAACATTGGGATTAAAATTGAGCTAACTGTATGGTAGGCAGATGATTGCATGTAGTTACGAGAATTAGGAATGTCAACAGATGTGTGTTGGCCGACAGTATTTTCGCTTTGTCAGTGCTTGTTTTGTTTTGTCATGGTTTATCAGAGGGAAGCTGCTGGGCCCTCATCAAACGAAAAACAAAAAACTGTTTTGGTGTGAAAGCGCACATTCCTAAAGTTGTTCCTGGCATTTTAGAGAACTACTTTGTGAATGGATGAGCTCCTTGTGAGTGTGGAATGTCCTCACTCACAGTGAAGTTAACCAATGCTGGAGGGAACTGACAGACCAATAGATGAAGAGGGCATGCTGGAAGGCCCTCAAGCTAAGTATAATAAAGATATCATTTTAGTAAAATAATAAAGTCTTGGCTAACATCAGACCAAAAAATGAATGGGATTTTTTAATAGGTTATGAACACATTCCAAATGGTGTATTACCACTTTGCAGCACAAGACAACAGTGAACATTAGCACCAGGCATTAGCTGTTAAATGTGGATAAACATGCTGAACCACAAATATCAGATGCTGTAACACAATCAGAATCATCCATTGCTCTTGATTGAAATTAGAAAATGGCTCTATTATGAATTGGTGTGGGATTCTTCTTGTGTGGTGGTTCAACTTTATTACTATTTGAAGTGCTGTATAACTGCTTTACATGTTGCCTCTAAGTTAAGCCTGACTTAAGAATTGGATTTCACCCCCCTCAACCAGTTACCCAATTTCTTACACTGGTGTTCAGTGGTAAGGATTTGGACTTGTGTTTGTGCATGCCATACAGCGTTTTTGTGTTACACTGAAACGCCAACATAAATAATTGAAGACCAATTCGAGTTTTTGAATTCTCCTTTATTGGCTCTTTTTGCTTTTTCCAAATTCACACTCATCCTAACTGACTGTCTTTAACCATACCTGCAGGAATAGAATTCTAGATCACTTAACAGGAGAGCCACACAGTGGCTAAGCTCAAGGAGCTCTGTGAGGAACGTGGGCTTCTAACAAAATAGGGCACCAACAAGTTGAAGTTTCAGAAAGCTCTGAGGGCCTTTGGGGAGGTTGACCAGTTTCTGGCAGCAACAGAGAACCAGGATGAGGAATATTTTGTGCAAGAGCAAGGAGAGGGCCTGTAAGCAGTCAGTTGCATCAGTTCCAAGGGAAATGATGTTGAGCATCAGAGGTTCTGCAGGAGATACGCCATGCCGTGGAGGAGATGTGTATTTTCTGCTAAATCCACAGATGGGCTGACTGAGCACCTTCAGGCACACTTCCAAGGGCCCAGAACCGAGAAGGCATCCCTTGGGAGAGCAGGACTCACAGATGGCAAAGTCCAGGTGCTGCGTTCAAGGTTGCTGGAAGCCTGTTATGTTCCTGAGGTCAGCCAACTAGACCAACATTGATTTGTACAAACTGACAATCAAAAATTTTATACGATTTGTGTTGCTAAACAAAATCTATTGGGGTACCTTTTGATTCATGATTACATTTCTAAAAGTGGCATTTTCAGAATTGTTAATAAAAATCCAACATTACCTTGAAAGAAGGCCTTTAATTAGAATTCTTTAGACACCAAACTCAAACTACCTACCTGCTCCCAATTGGAAGTTACAGCTTATTAAATGTAATATGGTACCGTCAATGTTATCCAATGGGAGAGGTAAGCCTTGCAGTAGTGCAAAAGAAATGTAGACCTTTTTCACTGGCAGGACATGTAAGCTTCAAAAGTACAAGTCCTATTGTCTGACTCGGCCCTTTCTGCTGGGTCATCCTCAAATTTCTTTACTTCGCCCTCTTTCTTTCTGTACCAATTTTTGTTGGAGTTGACTTTTAAGACTATCTGCACTTTACCACTGCTAACCAGTGCTAAAATGCTTGTGCTCTCTCCTTTAAACAAGGTAGCATTGGCTTACACCCAATTGGCCTGTGTAATAAAGTGGTACTACATGAACCCAGGGCCTGTAAAATAAATTCAACTAGTGGGCCTGCAGCACTTATTGTCATGCACATAAGAAGCCCTTTATACATGTCTCAGGCCTGCGATTGCAGCCTGTGTGTGAAGTTTTAAATTGCTATTTTGACCAGGTTAACTGAACCTTTTGCCAGGCCCAACCTTCCTTTTTAATACATATAAGTCACAACTAGTGTAGGGCCTACACAGACCAGACAGCAGTATTAAAAACGTTGGACATGTACTTTTAAGTTTTACATGTCCTGGTAGTAAAAAAAAATCCTAAATTCCTTTTTCAGTACTGTAAGGCCTACCTGTCTGAAAGGATAACATTGGAGTTAGGGATTGCAAGTAATTTATATAGGTCAGTTGGGTGTAAGCCCATTTTACCATGTTTAAAGGAGAGAGCACAGCACTTTAGCACTGGTTATCTGTGTGGAAATGCCGAGTCAGAAGGCTAGTGAAAATGATGTAAACAAAAACAGGACAATTAACCCCTTGGCCACGGTGGTAATTCCGCCGCGGCGCTGAGGGGGAGGGGGGCAACGCGGCGCCGCCATGCTCGTGACAGAAACACTCCATCACGAGACACGGGCGCGCTGTGCTTGTGACGGAGTGGTTCCATCACGGCCCTGCCCGCTCATTAGAACGGCCGTGCAGGCACGAAATTCCTGCAGCGTGGGCGGGGCAGCCGCGTCGTGACGGAACCACTCCGTCACCAGCACAGCGGGTCCGTGGCTCATGACGGAGTGGTTCCGTCACGAGCACGGAAGGGGTTAAATGCAAAAAGTTTGGGGAAAAATACTCCAAGGATGTCAATTCCAACAAAACCACAATAAGCTAAAAGATTCTGCAAAAATATAGAACCCCTAGTGTATTCCTTCAGGTGGCTAGAGTTTGCCAACAGGTGCCTACCAATACAAATCCCATCAGAATAGTCCGAAATCTACATTTATTCTCCCCAACCATGTGTGGGTTGCCCATTGAGTATCCTGACTGCCAGGTTGTGAAAATGTGTATCACATTGTTTATTCCCTTGTGAGAGGCCAATGCCATTGTGGACCAGTCCATAAGCACCCCCATTGTGCTAACACTAAATGTATCCTCAAGGAGGGCTAGTTCCCTCAGGGTCCTGACTTCATTGTGTGTATTATTCTCATTATCAGACTTGAACCAGGGTAGGCTTATTGTTGTTACTTCCCTGCCCATGGAGCCCCCAGGGTTTACTGCACTTGCTGTGAGGTGGGTGGCATCCCCAATTCCTCTGGTCGACACTCCATTCCCACCCAGTCCATCAGTGCCGGACTGGCTACCGGGCAGTTGTGTGTGCTGCCGAGCTGGGGGCTGTTTTCGTTGATAGGGACCTGCGTGTGAAAAACGAAATTCGTTTTTCTTTTTTTATTTCAATGCGCACGCAGATCCCAATCAACGAAATAAGCCCCCACCCCAGAGAAATTAGCCCCCAGCTCGGCAGCACACACAACTGCCCGGTAGCCAGTCCGGCCCTGCAGTCCATGAAGAAGAGCGCATTGGGGGTGGGCAAAGAAGAAATGGAGAAAGAGCATGAGAGAAGAAGTTAGCTCTCCTACAATAGAAGAGAAGTGCAGGGTGGACAGGAGCCAGCCTGACCATGTTGGCTTGGGCTACTACGCAGACTCCTCACTAAGTGCAAGGGTCCCCACGAGTGGGACAAGGATATCTACTTCTTACAAAAAAATCATACCAGTGGGTGCAGTGCCCAACAACAAAAAGTTAAAGTAAAAGATTGTAGCTGCTTCAAAGTCCAATGGGGCTAGTGGAATGCTCACAATCCTCTGTGGCTGTTAACATTTTTCATATTCGGCTCTACATTACTCCTGGTAGGTAGATGTACCACCAAGAGAGTTATTTTGGAATCGGTGGTCTGTCAGGAACAAAATATCTTATATTTGGAATTATGTCACTGTATCGATCCTGGATTCTATGAGAGTGTTGCTACCAAATCAATTACTTCCAGTACTGGGCATTTAATATTGAGTTTTTGGTATGCTTGCACTTTATTTTGCTAGGTTCTAGGTCATTGTGTGCGAGCTGTGAGCATTCTGACACCTTTGGAAACTTTATAATTGTTAAATACATTATGGTTAATAGATGATATGTTGCTGCTGTTTATTGTGGTATTACCCTGACAAAGCTTGTAAGCCTGCCATTTTATAAATGCACTTTTTAAGTTGATTTACAAGAGAGGTATTGTGTTTTTAGATGTAGGGCTTACCGGTGCACAGACCGTTAGAAGTGCCTCCAGCAAAGTGGTACTGGGGTATACTTAGGGTGTTATTGACCTTTGTGACCTTAATTTGTTATCACCCTGTAAGTTGTCGAGCCCTCTCGTGGGTGTGAGCATAGTTATTTTGCCTGACATATATATTTATAGGAAAAACCACTGACTAGACAACAATTTATTTAGTGTTGGCAGTTGCTTGCTGAGTTTTGAGTTTCTAGCCCTAAGAACCTCCCCTTGGACCTTGTACTGCTCAGTCTCGTGACTCTGAGAAATAAGAAATAAGTGCTAAAAACGGGTACTCGGTTCCGAGTTTTGGGGTCCACAATTAGACCTGGGAAGAATTTTACCTACACTGTAGTAATTGGAGTAATGTCAGAAATTTTGTGTTATTCTTTTGAATGGAAATTATGAACATTTTGCCATTACGCCCATTTGCGTAATTATGAGTAATCTGGTACAAAAATCATGCCGCAGGTGAACAGAAACAACCAGGGCCGGACTGGGAGCCAAAACCGGCCCTGGCAAAGTGCTCGGCCGGCCCCCCCGCCCCCCGGGCGTCAGGGGGGCGAGCGCTTTGCCAGGGCCGATTTTGTTACAGGGCCGATTTTGCAGCTATGCTGCAAAAACGGCTCTGCAACAAAAACGGCCCCCAGGGCCCAAAACCGGCCCCCACCCTTGCGGCCGACCGGGGGATTGCCCGGTGCCCACAACGGCCAGTCCGGGCCTGGAAACAACACATTTAGTGACTGCACGTGGCTACTGGCTGCTGCTGCTTGTGTTCTGATGCATATAGCGCAATTTTCTTAGCGCAAAATAAACCCATTTTGGACACCAGGGTGCAAGTTGTGTTAAGAAACTAGTGCTAAATGTTGGGCTATGAATCTGGCGTAATTCTTTGTAATCTTGTGTTATTTTGCTGTAATTTCAATTAATTAATCTACTGCAAATTATGTGAGATTCGTCTACCTGTATCTGCAATACACGGGTCCCCAGGGCACCAGAGGAGAAAGACCTCAGAAGTTACAATGTGGCCGAATGCCATTTGACTGCCCTGGGGCCCTCCAACCCAGATTACTCACGTCTATACTTTTTGAATTGTTTGCCATGTCAACAATGTTCTAAAGATAAGTAGGTGAGGAAATGTGCATTTGCATATTTTATTTTCCTTCACTTGTTTCACATGTAAAATGAAAAAGGTACTCTCCTACGGCTTACAGAAGTGGTTCCTAACTCCCTATTGGCATACTATGACAACATGATAGAAAAAAAGTTAAAATAGCACAATTGGTGTGTGATTGTAATAGTTTTGAATATAATTTACAACTAGGTGTCCATCACTTTCCCAATGGTCACTACCTGACCTCATTGGAAAAAACCCTGGGCCTCATTTATGAGGTTTTGCCGTAGGGAAGCGCTGCAGGCCTTCCTGCGGTGCTTCCCTACGGCAAAAGAAAAGGGAAGGAATGCACCGTATCTGTAAGATACGGCGCATTCCTGTCCTTTTCCCCTGCACCGGCGCACAGTGGGCTGCCGAGCGCCACGCAGGCACCTTTGCAAAATGGTGCAAGGGTGCCTGCCTTGCGGGGATGATTATTTTTGTACAGGAAGGGAAACCTCTCTGTACAAAAATAATCAAAAGAGGCTTTTCCTCTTTCTACGTGTCCTGCAGAATGCAGCACACATAGAAAAAGGAAAAACAAGGAGAAATAAAGACACTTCTCCCCGTTGCGCCTCCCTGAGGTGGCGTAAGCTTTTGGCACTGCCTCAGATTTACGATTTCAAGTAAATCTGAGGCAGTGTCAAAAGGCCATGGATGTTACTGGGAACGCCCCCAGCAACACCCAGCAACACCCCTTTAATGTAGAAACACTGCGTTAAAGGGACTGATATTTATCAGGCAGCATTAGGCCAAATTATGTGGCTTAGTGCTGCCTGATAAAAATCACGCAGGCTTCTACGCCACGGAGCGTCACAAAAAGTGACGTTCCAATAGCGCAAGGGGCCTCATAAATGAGGCCCCCTGTTTCCACGCATAGATCTATAGTTATATAAGAAAATACAGCATGCAGGTGGATTGTTCTCCGTGTCAAGTCGGATTTAAGATCCTTGATTCTACAGATCACGATTTTAGAGTTCTAGCACCATTTCCAATTTTTTGTGGTGAATATATAACTTGTGGTTGCAAAACAATAAATGAGAACTCAGCAAACAAAATATTCACTTTTTATCCCGGGGATTTCCTTTATGAACTCTAATGATTTTGCTTGTTCATTCGCTATATACTAAAGCAACTCTCTGTAGTCCATGTGTCTCGTCCCAGCTGAGAACTGTGATGCAACTGCCAATTTAACGTGATGCTACTCCCTTCTGCTCCTTGGCGTTATGACCACCAACACAATCAATGCCGGGAAAGTCTCCAATGCTTTAGATGCATGATCTTGTTTCTATTTTGTCTAAAGTAGCAAAAAGTGCACTTGTGTGGAGCTCCACGTCCATAAAACACCATATTTCAAGTCCCGGACTATTATTTGACTAGTAAGGGCATTTTGGGAGTAGTAGTCTTTGTTTAATTTGAACAAACTTGACTAAATAATGATAATAATTTGTAAATGCATGGAATAAAGACATGGTGTTTGGTGTATACGGCACAACCTATGGCACAGTTAGTTAATTGCTTGTCCACATACAAGCTCTACAGCCAGAAACTGGTCACATTGAGGTCAAGTGTCTGCATCTGTGTTAAAGGAAGTGCTGGTCCAGAAGCATCATTCCTGAGACCCTCCACAGAAAGAAATGTGTTCTATTGAGGATTATCCATGGACCTTTGGGTGCGGCCCTGCAATTGATACAGTTTTGAGCAATTCTCTTGCAAGTTTTTGTTGATCTTGTTAGTGATCTTTTTCTTTCAAACATTAGCAATTTTCATCTCCAAACTTATTTTACTTTTGATTTTAGCATGTAGGTGCTGTTCTTTGAAAGGTAGTGCATGTTGCACGTTTGGATTCTACCTCTTTGTTTTATTTAGATTACGATCACTAATATGTGTGATTTCTTGAACTATCTATATGTTTCGCAAACATATTCATTTTATAGATTAAATGTGACAATGTATCATCAAAGTCCCCTGGTTGATGACTTAATTTAGTAAAGGTAGTCCACACAAGCACATTGATGGGACACATCAATTTTCTGGGGATGCCTCAATTTACAGTTAGGTTTAAGTCTCATCTGTATTGGAGATGCACAATAAACTTGGAGAGGTGGTAAAAAGGTAAAATAAATACACCTGAAAGGTATTCACTTTTATAGATTAAATGTGACAATGTATCATCAAAGTCCCCTGGTTCATGACTTAATTTAGTAAAGGTAGTCCACACCCGCACATTGATGGGACACATCAATTTTCTGGGGATGCCTCAATTTACAGTTAGGTTTAAGTCTCAACTGCATTGGAGATGCACAATAAACTTGGAGAGGGGGTAAAAAGGTAAAATAAATACACCTGAAAGGGTAAGGCCTGTTTCTGATAGGTGAAGTGTCCTGCAGGGCACTTAACGAAATAGCTCCTCCCTAGAGCTGCATGTACAACTACCACACACCCATCCATCACAGACATCACCAGTCAGGTGAATCTGCCAATAAGAGTGACCAGGCGCAAGAGCCGGGGCCAGTTATCTAACCTCACTTATGGTGTGTGTGTCGTTCCTTTATTCAGTATGTTGCCCCAGGGCCCGCAACACCACAATAGGAGATATTTTCTTTTAGAGTTGAGGTGAGGTGGAGTTGTTGTCAATTAACCTCATAATGCAGGGAATGGAAAAATAACTCACTACTGACATTACCTTCTGCCTCCCGCGTTTGTGTGTGTGTATGTGTGTGTTTGTGTGTGCATGTATGACCACACACCCAGTGTACATAGGCTCGTGAAATCATTGCAAAGGAGACATGAATAACAGGAAGATGCACTCAAAGATCTGTTTGTGGCAACTGGAGTGCAGTCACTGCAGTGATTCTAAAGCGTTCCTTACTGAAAAGTATTTTAGTCTGCTTTCTTTCAAAGCTTTAATGCTTTGCTCCAAGGAATTATATCTGCTCTAAATGTAAAGCTTCTATAGTGAGTCAATCCTGAATGGAATTTATTGACACCTACTCATAGATAGTTGTGGGCATGGCTGTGTGTATGGGCACACATGTGTTTGCATGCATGTGGTTGTGTCTGTAATGCAAATTGCTGTGGAGAAAGGCAAAAGTGGAGAAACTCCTAGTGGTTCTTCTGAGACCTTCTTTGCTGCCAGACCCAATCAGGGCCAAAGGGGAATCACTTCTGTCTTTGGTACAAGGTGATTTGGTCTCACCCACTTACTTCATTATCACAACCTTGTCAAAACATGATAGGTGGCAATACCAACAAAAGAGCAATAACAGAAGAAGGCATACATTTGCCCTTAAATGTATCCCTTCCTGCTCTTCCCAGGCATGAGTAACATGTGCTCAGAAAGAAGAGATTGTTTCTATGATACTTACCATGGCGTCATCTGCGCCTGGTGATAGTGGTAGGGTCTAGAATGGGTTCTTCATAACAGAGAAGAGGTATTATCCTTGTGAACAACCTGCTCAGAGGAAAACATAGTACATAAGAGTCTGAACAGTTGTGACATGAGGGATTGACATACACTGTGTGGGCGGACAGACATATGAATCATTGCTATTTGTTACTGCAAGTGTTTTTACAGTACAGTTGGCATTTGTTTTGATGAGACTAAAACAAGAGCTAAAGCATGTTGTTTTATTCCTTTGTTTTAAATAAACAGTAAGGGGGTTTATCTTCCATAAACGTCTGTGGGAGATGAGTTAGTCGAGGAAAAAAAGTTATAGTAAGACGAAGCTTTCCTCGTGAAAAATCTAATTCCTCTTAAAAAGCTGAATACACTGTATTTAAACAAATTACCAGGGATGTATGTACTTATGTCAATGTTTACTGCTCTGTAAATATATCAAATTATTCTCCTTTATGAGGTGGCCTCAAATTAGCAAAATATGGCTGAATAATTGTATGCTAATTAAAATAATCATAGTTAGCTCAAAGCGTGTTACATCTGTTTTGCCATCATGTCATTTTCTACCTAAGGGCTTGAACTAATTACTGCTTCATGTGCACCTTGGAACAGTACTCATGAGCAAATGGGTTTTTGCCTACTTCTAGCATTTTTTGTGGTTTTACAAACGCAAAGTAATAATTATGTCGTAAAAATATATGCGTATCTAGTGCTAAAATCGTATTTGCATGTTATTTCATATATTTGTATTAAGTACTAATTCGGCCACAAAAATTCAGAGGAAACATGGCGAGAGTTTCTGCATCAAATGTCATAATAGTACCGAAAACCGTACTATAAAACTGATCATTAGGATCTGTGCTGGGTTTGACATTTCTAGGATGACTAGCATATTAAAAAAAACTTTCCAAATAGGGCGCCTTTGGTGTACTAGGCCGCAACAGTATTTCAGTTAAACTAAACATCTATAAATACTCGAGGGCTTAGCCAGTTTTTGATTTGCAACAAACCCTCACCTTGCTTTTCCCTTTATCCAAATGTTGAATCAATTTCCCTTCTCTGGGATCATCCTAGCCAATGTTAAGTCTCTTGCAGATGGCCATATAATTTCAGAAACGGGAAGCTGCCATTTAGTAATATTTGTTGGAAATGTCAGTGAATCTTGATTTTCAAAATTCTGAGGTTCAGAAACAGTTTTTAATTTACAAAAAATATAAGTGCCAGTGCCCTGGCCGGAAGGCCACTGCCACTTGCACTACCATGTGCCCCTGCCAGCGCTGCCAATTTACCTGCTAATTATCACACTCTTACAGGTGTGACAATTAACATTATTCCAGGTCCTCAACGCTACAAGAATGGCTTGCGCTGCCGGTATTAGTTAATTTTAATGTATATTGAATGAATAAACAACTAACATTGAGCTCATCTAGAAAGTCGATAAACTGCACCACAATGTGACAAACTGTCATAAGTGTTAGTGTTGACAATTAAGTGAAAGTGCCAAGCACCGGAAACCACAGGCTCAAAATAAGCACTGTTTAGAACCAAACTATGAAGATAAATACTTTTCTTCAAGGTAGGAGTATTCAAAGATTGCCTATCGAGGCTCGATGTATGGCATATTTCATGATATTCATATGAGATGAAGATCAACAAAGTGATTCTAAATGTAAGTCATTTTCTGTCTGCAATAGAGTGACCACATGTCTGTTATTAACGTGGATGATGTGGTATTTTGGAAGGATGGTTCTTTGTCTGCCATTTAGTGTATTAGCCACAGCATTTGCTCATAATGCTATGGTGGATTTAGTAACAATTAGATAACAATTACCTTTGGTAGCTAAGCAGCACCAAGTGAAAACCTTGCTGCTCCGAAGAGTCTCTGTAGGAAATTGGGTTACTTGTTGAGGAGGTGAAACCATACTTAAGCAGCAACCACAACTCTTGTTAGTGTGAAGCATGAGCAAACCTCACATTAACCTGTGCTCAGCCCTCTGGTAGCTTGGTACAAGGCTATTAGGCTTAATATAGAGGCAATGCAGCACTTCAAACAGCAAGAAAACACAGACATTAAAAATCCTCCAACAAGTTAGAAAAAGTGAGTAAAAGCTAGTAAATTATTTAACACCAAAATGACAATAATAAAATTAGAAGATCAGGAGATATGCATTTTTGAAGATTTAAGTAAAAATAATTCCTAAAAGCACAGTGCCACTGTGGTTATCTGGTTGCATCGGACTGGGACAAAAACACACGTTCAGGCCCAACGCAATTGAGCATGGGTGGGATAAAGGAACTAAGTTAGGCCTTCTGAACAAAGTACCTTAAATCCTACTGCGGAGCGTTGCAAGCTCCAGAGTCAATGATGCATTTCACAGTGACAGTTCAGAAGAAGCTGCGAGCTGCAATGCGAGGTCCTGCATAGTCATCTCGGATGCCATTGATAGAAGTTTGCGATTCTAGGTACTGCATCAGATATGCATCACGCAGCGGCAGATCCAATGAAGTTGTCAACGAGGATTGTGCTGTGAGGGTCTGCGTAGCTGTGGAGGCTGTCGTCAACGGACGTTGGTGATGCCAACTCATGCATCAGTGCTGTGTTTTGCAGTGGCGGTTCCAATGAACCGTGCTCTGTGAGTACCTTAGGGGTGACTTATATGTAATAAAAGGGAAGGTTTGGGCTTGACAAGTAAGTTAACTTGTGTTGCAGCCCGAGCGTGGTGAAAGTTTATTGTATGCTTCCCCTCCTCACTCCTCTAACCATACTGGGCTCTTTACGATTAGATAATCTACAGCATTTCCATCTAGCACAAAGGCAATGATCCTCTGATTAATCTTTCTCTGTCGATAAGAGGTGTGGTAATTAGAGTGGCCAAAACACTGCGTTAGCTGTCCAATGAGGACCAATAATTGACAGCTAACTCACAAATTTGAGACCAGATTTAGGCACCCCACTCTTTAGACCATGCTGTAGAAATGAAGAATAGCAACGGGAAGATCCAACCTCCTGAAGAAGTTAAGTTGGACTAGAAATATGCAGACCAAATGATCTGCAACAGCAACACAGAACAAAAGTAGTAATACTTGGTGTTCTGAAAGAACCTACTGATCCTCCCTACAACGCATTTAAGTCATCAGTAAAATAGCACAGTTTAAATGGAAGAGCCAACAAGACTCAATAATAGTCTTAGACAGATATTAGATTAATGGGGTTATTGTAATAAAGATTCAAAATCCATAGCAATAAGCAATCTTTTGAGCTTTTCAGTTAAGAATATCACAGCTTGCATTAAAGCGCCAAACATTTAGGCAAGGCTTTATCAGATGGTCATTATACAAATCAGATTACAGAGTTACAGGGCCCACTACCATTAAAGGTAGAATGATAGTTTGTTTGTCTAACAGCTCAAATCCTATGAAGGAGGGTAAAGGGTTCAGATTTAAAGTCCATTAAGGGTGAGTCCATTAGCATCGATCAAAAGAAATAAAGGAAAATTAAATTGAAATGGTTCAGCAAAGAAGGTTTCAGTCCATCTGCTACTGATTGTAGCATCAGCAAAGCGGGCCAAAAGTAAGAGGATAGTGGCATTTGTTGCCTTTCCTTTGGGGTTTCTAACAAGGTCACAGTGATGTAGTATCACACCACCATCAGAAGACTGTCATATGCTCAGATTCAAGTAATGCCACCTAGGACACTCGCAACAGTAAGATGCTTTCCCATTCTATTCATGAGAAACAAGAGCATTGAAAGTCCACATAGGCCTAACATCGGTGAAAAAGAAATACAAAGTAACCATCTATAGCAACAGCTGAAATCCTGTTCCCACAGGAAAAGCTCACTGTGAACATTGAAGAAACATTTAAGAATGTTGAAAGTTACACATGTACTGAACAAATAAAGCAACATCTCACTAGTTGTAAAATGACAATTGTATTAAGTCAGGGAAAAGGTTAGCATTAGAGAAAAAGCATATTCAAATGAGCATTTAAGTTGGCATTACATATTTCAAATGAAATAAACTCTAAATTAATATCAAATATAGCGTAATAAAATCAATTCAAATTGGGAATACGTAGAACTTTCACCAGACATTATTGCATAGAAATAGCTAATCCTAATTCTCATTAGTGCAACTCGTTTATATGTATTTGTATCACTTTATATGTATGTTTCTTCATCTTACATTTTAAAGCACGCTTTGGCTGTGTTTCTATTACACTTGTCTCAGTTTCATGTGTTACTGTGTCTAACATGTGCAAAGTGTACTTTCAGCTTTTTGTGTCTTAAATCAGTAAATGTGTTGTGTATTATGATTTCCTACATTTTGTGTCATCACTTGCCAGGTTAAAATGGCAATTTAAACTGCACCCATAGGCTTTGCAGTGGCAGGCCTGAGACTTGTTTAAAAGCTACTGAAGCGGGTTGGAAAGTCAGTGCTGCAAGTCCACTAGTAGCATTTAATTTATAGGCCCCTGGCACATATAGTGCACTTTACTAGGGACGTCTAAGTAAATTAAATATTCAATTGCTGATAAGCCAATGTTACCATGTTCCAAGTACAGAGCATTTGCACCTTGGCACTGGCTAGCAGTTGTAAAGTGCCCAGAATCCTAAAGCCAGCAAAAACCATTTCAGCAAAAAGGGGATAAGAAAGGTGAAATATTTGAAGATAGCCCTGCAGAAAGGGCCATGTCCAATAGCACTCTAGAATATTGCTTTGTTTGAGGTTATGAGATTTGTTATGACACCATTCACTGCCTCTTTAAAACATTTATGAGTGTGGTTTGTATTTAGTACACTTCCAGAACATCCTTCCTTTAAGATGGTCTCTGTTTTAACCCCCTGAAATAAAGGAATTGGCACAGGGTGGTGCTGAGTTCCCATTAGAGAAGAAAACATTTGCCATCCTTGGCAACCACACTCTACCATTTTTCAGCCTGAGCGTCCATGCATGCTGCAGTGCCCTGCATGTCTCAAGATGGGAAACTGCAGAAAACAAAATCAGGAGAGGGACCTACTCAAGGGAGTTGTGCACACTTGGCATGTGCTCTTGGACAGTGGTGTTGAGCCCTTCTACACTGGCCCTTCATCCATCTGCACTTCCATAGACCGAGGTGAGCCCCACATGCACTGGTTGGTCTATCTGTGTGGTCTGTGGTGTGTGGTGACAGGATGCCTATAGATGCTCCTTGTATTGTACTCTATGTTCCTAACCTCAAGAATGGTGTCAGTGTTTTTCCTTGTGTCTCACTTAAAAAGTTCTTATGTGCATTCCATTTTTTACCATAACTCAGTATTTACATTTGCTGAGCTGATGAGACATGATTCAGGTCTCTCTTTCTCTCTTTCTCTCTCTCCCTCTCTCTTTCGCTCCCTCTCTCTCTCTCTCTCTCCCTCTCTCTCTCTCTCTGTTTCTCTATTTCTCTCTCTCTCTCTATGCTTCCGGTGATTTCAAGTAGGGCACCCTTGATAATGCCACCTCATTAAGACTTTGCATAATGTTATACCACTTAAACCTACATATTGGGCCAAGCAAATATACATACTAGGTGCTTGACACATGCAAGCAATGTGTTTATGTGCTCATGTTCTTCCTACTGTGCCCTTTTCCAGATATGTTTAAGAGGGGGCATAATTAAGCATAATCAGTGATATCCTCAAAATCACTGTTGTTGCTGTTATATTACAGAGGATTGTTTTGCACATAAAAACAATAGGAATGATCTTTTACTTTCCCATAAGAAGGAAATGCTGCAGCCAGAGCACCCAGGGGTGTCTTTGTGAATATTGTACAGGTTAATGTGACACAGCTAGGATGTCAAAAACAGGCTACAAATGCCTTAAAGCATACATCCATGTGGGTCAGCAGGATTTCCATCATCCAATCATTCTAACAATATACACACCATTGAGAGAAAAAGTGCGAAATTAGAAAACCGACTTGTCAACTGTGTTAAATTGCACTTTAGAATGTGTTTAAATGCTGCAGTAATGTTTACACTAGAAAATAATTTGCAGGCAAAATTTAAATGCATAACGTGTGACTCCTTAGTAAATAAACTGTGCATAATGCATTAGTAATCACATGTAGAATTAAGAATGTCACTGGAAGATTTACTAATAAATGTATGTTTTTGAAAAACCTTGCACCAGGCAACCATTTCTTAACGCTTATTTTTATAAGGCCCAAAGCCTTTCTCTGTACTCTTGCTCACAGCTTCATAAGTAAACATTTTTGTGCAACTGCTTATCATTAGTGATCTGTTTAGAAATGCGCTGACTCCAACCTCATGATTCATTCAGCTCCACACCCCATGTTAGATCATTCACTAGAATACCATGAAGTTATTAAAACTATATATGATAAATGATGATTTAAGACCTCATGGACTGCTTCTGAATAAAACCAATAGTTGCTTCCTTGTAATTGACTAGCCTTTGTTTACATATTGAGCTTAAGTGCATCATTTAGCTTAGGTAAGAGGTTTCTCATGAGAACCTTCCCTCATGTAAAAAGTGCTGAAGCAAAACTGTATCAAATGTGACGGCCTGAGTGCAGACTGTAGGAATCCGAAGAAATGGCATCATACGACCGATGACTCCACGGAATGGATGATTCTGATTGGCCATTACCTCAAGACACCTTTAATATTGTTACGACAATATGAACCTATATTAATGAGTATTCCTAGCTAGTTAGTAGCATTCCCCCCTTTTACTTCCCTTACCTTTTTCTAGCGGTCCGGCTAATGGATATTTTCCTGACCCGAGACTCTTCTTTATGGTGGGATGATTTCCTTAGCTATTACTAGAGGTAAAAATTGTGGACTTACTTCTGATTTATTGGATTTTGAGATCAATGCTACTGTAGAGATTTTTCCATTACATAAAGTTCGTATTGCAGCTTTAGGGAACTTGGCTGAGTTTCCAGAACTACTCTTATGTGAAGTTCATCTCTCTAGCTCTTCTTCAAGGAACTCTTTATGGGTTCAATTTAAATTAGGTCCTTAGTTGATTGGTTTTTTTTATGGAACACTGAGTAATTTTCTAATGCTGATTTCTAACCAAAATCTTTTTATATTTCTGTAAACTTACTAAAATGAATTAGTGATACTAACTTCAAAATTAATAGAGGTGTTTGAAACTGTTGATGATATTTTAAAGTTACTGGAACAGTTCTAATTCGCCTATGGTGGAAAAGGTGCATTGACCTCTCCGGAGCCAAATAATTCTACATGGTGAGATTGTAAGTGGGTGTATAGAAATTGAACCATCTTGGTGAGTCCATAGGCTCCTAAACAAAAACAATACATGTGCGCTCATATTGCCAAATCTTTAGATGCAGGTGAGGTGGCATTTGATAGCTATGGGCCCAGCCAGCCTAGGCTGGCCAACATTTAGTGGGTCCCTGCAGATGGTGTGAGTGCCTGACTGGCCACAGTGGCATCTGGGGAACCCCCTAGGGCTGAAAACATAGAAGTCAGTTTCAACAATGCCTAGGTTGGACCCTGTCACTCCATGCCCCCCAAGAGTTCTGAAAAGACGATGTATCATTGCTAATTTAAGTTCTGCAAGTATTGCCTCAGCACAGCTTCCAAGTTTTAGTTTGCCTTTGTATAACATTTCTACGTGTTCACTGGGCATGTGTGTGTCATTTCAGTGCCTTATGTGGGCCACTTTAAGTATCACTTTTAGAAAAAATACGAGTCTGGTGGTCCATGGACCACCATAATCGTTTGGGTGCCGCAGTCTTCTGACCGCCTTATTACAACTAGGGCATTTGGGTCACCCTGGGACCAGAGCAACAGCCAGGGATCACAGATCCCTGGCGGTGGCTCAGTGGTCTTGAGGGCGCAATATGCTTGGTGGGACGACCGCTTTCCCGCCAAGCATATTACAAATTTCCTCTCCGCAGCGGTTTTCATGGAAGTTCCACCTCCATGGAAATTGTGACGGAGAGGAAACAAAGGGGGCCCAAAGGGATTCCTTAGTGCAACTAGGCTTGGGGGTGCATGCAGGGGGCACACGTTGTGCCCCCCTGTGTGCATGCACCACAGTACCTGCACAGCATACACGGCAGCAGTCCATGCCATGCAGGCACTGATTTTGACGTTCCCATTGTGGTGCCTATTTCATAGAAAACTCCTAATCTGGTGGGTGGTTCAGCCACTGGTTTGGCGATGCGAGAGCCGGACGGTCAAGCTCCTGCACCACCAAACTCATAATCAGACCTTTTATCACAAGTATGGCAAACAATAGGCTCAGCTTTCAAAACGTACTTCTTTTGTAAAATGAAACAAGTTGAAAAGTATCTGATGTGCATATGTGAAGTCTGTAACCAGTGCTGGGAGATAGTGTTACCCGGGCTACCAAAGTTCAAGTTTTAAACCAACACTTGGCCCAAAAGATGTCATCACATACTTCAATAACAATATTGACCTCAAACAGTAATGTCTTAGACTGAGTGAACATTACATCAATAAAGTTGACTTTTTCTATGTGCAATGACATTGTAAACTTCAATCCCAAATAAGCAGCAATATACTGCAATGCTGAAGGCGTGTCACAGAGACCCAAAATGCACTAAAAAGGGACTCAATGAGCTCCCATCAGTAGTATTATCAAATATCTCCTGCAAATATAGCCTGACTCAAATACATTGTGTCAAAATAGCATCAACATATTTATCAAAAAAATGATATTGTGGAACAGAATTTTGTCAAATAAAGGTCAGTATATCGAAGCATATTTTTATGGCTTAATATGTAATTTATTTAAAAATTGAAGTTTAAAATAATAATGTAACTAAACAAGTATTTGAAAATACATATATTTCATATTATTAATTATTAAAGCAAAATATAAAAAAAGTGTGTGTGTGTATATATATATATATATATATATATATATATATATATATATATATATTCCAATTTTAAATAAAAACATGTAAAAAAATCCATGAACATTATTAATAATAACAATGCTAAAATTAACCCACATATATAAAACAAAAACATATATCAAATTTAATTTAAAATGGAACATGAGTGTAAAATCAACAATATCAACACAGAAATAAAAGATTGCAAATTATTTATTGTTATAAATAATTTAATGATGCAAAATTTGAAGCAAAACTAATAACAAACCAAACTAAATAATAGTAGGGAAAGTTGGACTCTGATGGAGTCAGATGTACTATTTCAACTCCAACATAATTACCAGTAAGGAAATTGTAAACTTCGGAAGGGCCACATTTACTATTCCCACAGTAATCAAAAACAAGGAAAGTATTGGACTCTGAAGGGGCTAGATTTACTACTCCCACTTTAATCTAAGCAACAGTAGAGAAAGTGCTGGATGCTGGAATGTTTTGATTTAGTATTCCCACTCTCAGATATATGAGAGTAGAGGAGCATCGCCCATCAAGAACAGTGCCTCCAGAGCTGACAAATAAAATGGTAATAACGTTTATTTATTAACATTTTATTTTTCAGCAATCCGTCCAGAACTGAGAGTCAGTACGAGCAGGGTAATTGCTGCTGAGTGGCAGCAGGGAGCTGTGCACTTATGTTTAAAGTGCGCATGTCCCTTTGGCCGGCCATCTTGGGATGGCCAGCCTGACATGCACATTTTAGACTTCTCTAACCCAGCTGGGTTAGAGAAGTCTAAAATGTGCATGCATGCTATGCTCCCAAGAGTGCTGCAGGAGACCGCTTCCTCCAATCTTCAGGCTTCCCTCATGCTGTGAGAGCAGCGCCAGGATTGGGTAGTGCAGTTTCCTGGGTCCTGGAGGTTTGAGGAGAGGACGACGCTGTGCGGCAACCAGGAAGGTAAGTGCTATTTTATTTATTTATTTATTACGTTAGTACCACCTGTCCACCACTTTAAATACTTGCTAGCCACCACTAGTATTATGTTTAGAGGGGATTAAAGTTACTACCCCACTATAATCTGAACAACAGTAGGGAAAGTGTTGACTTTGGAGGGTGTTTCTATTGCATATTTTGTGGTGGTCCTTTTGAAAACCTCGTTGGAGAGTTCCAGGCCAGTCGGAAGAAATTAGGCCCCTAGCTGAAATACTGGAGTCTTTCTCCTTTGGTCTCCTGGAGCCCATGTTCTGCGGATTCCCAGTCTGGAAACTAAGTAAGTGTGGTTCGCACTTGACTCTCAGGGTAGCAGGACAGAGCAGTGCAATCCCTACTCATGGGAGGTGGTGTGGCCTAGATGCAGAACTCAGCAATGCTACCAACATATCTTAACAAATCACTGTGTAGGTAGTGCTTTTTTCTTGTAAAAAGGAATAGCACTTCATTAGGCACGAAAATAAATAGTACAGACAAATTAACAAATATATGCAGAATGGCAGGTAGAAACAGACACCTGATAAAAAGGGTTTCGAAGGGGTACTTGGCTTCCAGTTTGATGGTGTGCAGTACCGGGACCACAAAACAGCAAAGACAACATTTCCCAGTTTTTAAAATTGTGGTCCTGTACCATCTGACTGCCCTGAGATTGTCTGGCTCCGATTCCTCACAGATCCCATCTGTTATTTCATCTGGGTGCAAGACTATCTGTTGTCACCTCGTGTTATATTATCAAGGTCAAAAAGTATGCATGTTAACTACCTCAACTGCCCTCATTTGGTCAAAGGATACTTAAATTATTTCAACTCCTTCTGTGATTTTATAAAGATTACAGGTGAGGAGATTGAAAAGTAAACCACCAGAAACATATGCTGTTATGAGTGCAAAAGGCTAATACAGAAATCAAATGGAAGGAATTATTAATAACATATGTCAGATTGGCAAATGAGTCACCTTATTAGATAAGGAACATTATCATGTTAATCCCTCCTTTCTCCTGCTTCCATTTCTTATCGTTACTCACTTTATCGGTGAAGCTGCATACAGTGTTACAGTACAGCTATCTGTTATGTAATTAAAAAGCACGAGATCAAACCGAATTCCTTTGATGCTAATCCAGTATTTCTGCTCTCAACTTTCTATTACCGAAGGCGACCTCATTAGCATGATATTTATGCTTTAATCTGCGGAGGCCGCCCTGGAATCATAATTCAGGTTTCCCATTCTGATCCACAGACAGCATTTTAGAGCAATTTCAAACCCGAACTATGGCCACATCCAGGAGACGGAAAGCCGCCATTGTTGTGATAATAATAATTGTACATTTTGCACGGATTTTAATCTCGCCTTTGAAATAAATCGCGCAATAATACATAGATATAAATTGTTCAGTCACCCTTCATGCGTCCAAGCTTTGTGTAGGCA
The DNA here is from genome assembly GCF_964261635.1 of Lissotriton helveticus. Classification (NCBI taxonomy): domain Eukaryota; kingdom Metazoa; phylum Chordata; class Amphibia; order Caudata; family Salamandridae; genus Lissotriton; species Lissotriton helveticus. The sequence goes on along the minus strand of NC_136059.1, from coordinate 993,822,082 downwards.
GATCACTGTTTCAAGCTACCACATTCTGTCTCAGTTCATGGCACGCACAAAGCAATGGCCACTTGCTGTGCAGCAATAACATTTGACGTGACAACTTGTCTTTTGTTATCAATGGATTTACAATTCTTGACAGCCAGCAACAATGCTTGAAGCATGGAACACACAATTCATTGTGAAAAGATGTGTATTTGTGGAGAATTATCTCAACAAACTTTGTGAAGATTTTCTCAAAAGTTTATAACGACCATAAAAGTGTTCGATGGTTTGGAAATTGTAGTCACTAAACAAGAAAACATTACAATAACACACTTTTAGTAGTAGAATTGTGTCACAAAATATGTTTTTGTTATGTTTAAGGTGAAAACTTTTTTGCCCGAATATTCGCCCATAGGCTATATTTTGTAAACCTGATAAACTATTTGTTTTTTGTCTAGTGCAAAGATTCATACATTAACTTTAAGAGTCCTTGAAGTGGGCTAGGCTAATTTGGGTAAAACTGACCCTCTAAACAAGAGCTTCTGCTGTGAATAACTATTTCATTTAATGTTTGTGACAGAAGACCTCCCTGAAGTAGGCTTATAGGCTTTAAGAAAGTGTTTTTCCTGGATATTTTACTTTGCATTGTTTTCATGCATGTTTTATCTTGTAGAACCATTTTGATGAAATGAGTACAAAACATATTTTACTACACAGTTTCAAAAATTTGCTTGAATTTTTAATTTTACACACGCCTACTATTTGTACCGTAATCAACGACCTCAGAGCTGTTGAGATTAAAAAATCAAACATTGCCTTTTGTTTCTCCAACATACATCATTGAAGAAAAGTATTTTAGATGAAATAGAAACATCTGAAGAATCACTTATAACTTAAAGTCAGAAGGTTATATTTGTGTCTCAGTAGCTGGAGGCCAACCACTTGACAATGGGAGTCCAGTTCTAGTCGCTGGGTGCCAGGAAGAGCCTACTACTTACTTAGGTGTTTATTTTTACACTAATTAGGGAGAGTCTTCTTACTTCAAGGTGCTTTTTCCCAGGTCAATGGATTTTTTGAGGAGATGGTGGCATTGTGCCAGTTCTAGCCTGTGACTGGTAATTTCCTAATTCAACCCCGGTGACTTTCTCACATAATTCCTACCTGCTCTTGTAGGACTCCTTTCTCAGATTGCTGCAAACCTTCCCCGAATTACCCATCGAAATGCCCATAGTCTTCCTCCAGCTATGGAAGCCTTAACTCTCTTTCTGGCACTCTTGTATGGAGTCGAAGTTTCTACTCCCTGTCAGTCCTGGAACTAGTTTATTCCCTCCTGCTTGGAGCAGTCAGAAAGTCTGGGGTGGGTATGAATGTATGCTCCATTTCAAAAGGAAAACTTGGAAAACTGATTTTTGTTCGCTAATTAGTTCTGTTTCCCTCCTTGAAGGCTAATCTTTGCAATGTGGCAACGTTGTCACCACTCTACCGTTGCTACTGCTAGAGCCTAACTTGCTATCTTTCCAGAGCATGGTCACTAAAAGCCACCAGTAATGTGTATTCAGTTTCTCAAGCAGGGCTGTGAGGAAGACTAGTTTTAAGCCAGTTTACTGACAGGTAGCACAAAGTAATTTTTTTCATTTATGAAGATGTCTTCCACTAAATTTATCAAACCTACTTTCTCCATTGAATTAGATTTGTAAGAACATGTAGAAAATACGTTTGATCATTTTCGCAAGCTAATATGCCTTAAAGTGGCTTTTATTCATGTCTAGACCTGTGTTTGGAAAATACACAGTGACAAAGTACTTTTTGTGAGTAGTCACTGGGGAATCCTAATTTTCCTAATAGCTATAGTGACCCAATTTTACATAATAAGCACTCAGCACTGAGAGTTAAAGGCACTCTATAAGAGCGACTTGGCTTACGGCTTACATATAAAAGTAGATTTTTCGAAGTAAAAAACTACTTCTCCTTGCTGAGAGTTTAACCGCTAAACAGTCAGAGGACAGTGCTGCCCCCTTGAGATGTACAATTGTTATGAGGTATGCAAGTGATTTCTTACACACTAAAGCTCACATATGACATTTAACTTCCACACCATTGGTGAATTCTCTATCACATGCCATGGCCTAACTTGAAAGTTAAATTAGCCATTTGAATGAAACTATTTGCATGATGAAGGGCCAGGGGCAAAAGTATGGATATTCCACATATGAATGTTGCTTCTCTCCGTCCATGCAACATGTTTGCTCCTGAAAATGTCGGAATGCTGTCTACCTGGTATACACTACAGAACTCAAATATGTAATTGACATGTTGAGAATCTATGCTTGGTAAGCCAGTTCTCTGCATACAGTAAACTGGAAGTTTACTTGCTCATCCCAATCTTGAAGACAAGCGTTTAGAATGTCATTTGTAAAATGACTAGACTTTAATGACCATCGTTACACTCAGTTTATCAATGAAGTGCAAGGGTACGGTACAGTCATGTTTTCAGAAGGCTGAGCTGAAAATATTGTGTCCAATAAATGTTTCCACTGCCGACAGTCAGCCGTGGCCCGTGGAGGGAGTTCCATTGGGCAGAGAGGCGGGGCATGGGTGGGGCAAGGTGGGGGGTAGTAAACACCAGAACATGGATAACGAAATTCGTTTTATTTATTAAATTGTTTACTTACCTCCAATTATCCATGTTCCGGTGTTTAGTACCCCCCACCCTGCCCCTACCCCGCCCCGCCCCGCCTTTCTGCCCCACAAACTCCCTCCACGGGCCGCGGCTGCCGACAGTGTCTAAATACATGAAATGGTGTGTTTTATGCAGTTACCAGAAAATCAAGCAAGGTCCACAGCCCTTCAGGACTGCTGTGTGCACGTGCCGTGCAGAAGACCTAGATAGCGCACTTTTGTTTCTTCAGCTGTTATTTCCAATTCTATCACTTACCTCCCAGCCCTGCTCATTAGTGAAAGTGGCAGGTGTAGGAGGCTACTGAAACCCCCACAATGAGGCACTGATTGGACCAGATAATGCAAATCAGTCACAACTCGTCAGTATTTCTGCCGATGGCTGAAGTAATTTGCATACTACCGTTGCCAGAAAATTGAATAATGTTTCCTTTGCAATGAGAAAACTCTCTGAAACATAGCACAGTATGTTATTAGTTTCTAATAATCCAGCAAACCTTGAAAGCCGTACCTGTCATCTGTCATTTCGCCTTATGTTTCAAAGGAATAGGATGGACACTAAAATACTGGCATTAGGGAGGAGAGAGTTCGGACATTTTTTGTGGATATCACAATAGACAAACAGGCAGTTGAACATCTGTGTTATTTTATTTTAGAAAGGCTGTTTTCACTGAAGGAAGCAGCACTAAACTTCACAATCATAGAATTATAAGATCTGTTCATACAATATGTGCAAAGCAAGTTAAACATAAAAAGGAAAATTAATTAGCAAGAAATCAACTGAATGAACTTCCATTATTCGTAGAATAGAGGCATGGTAGAATCCTATGAGTGGAGGTTACCAGACAGTTAGAAATGAAGTAAAGAAATACACATTATACTAATACAGTGAAAATGCTGCACCAATATTAACTTGATTTTTGTTACATTTGAAATTAATGAAATTATTTTAAATTAAATTGCTATTATTTTCCTGAAGTTTAATTTAAAAAATATATATTTTCACATAAAGTAAAATAAAACATATTATGCTTTAAGAATTATTAAAAGTGGTGCATAGGATTAATTTAAAATAGGTTGATTGTATTTGTAATAAAAAACAAAGTTACATTAAGTTATAAATTCAAGAAAATGTAGTTAAAATATTTTATAATGAATTAACAAATATTTTTTATTTTTTTCTTATTTTTAGGCACTGCATTATATGTAATTCTATTTTAAACTGTTTTACATTCATTTCCTGTAGGGTTATATTTTTAGATTGAGCATTCGAGACCTCTTGTATATACTTTAGTATATACTTATTATATACTTATATGTGTATATACTTTGTGGGCTCTGGAGATCAGCCCTATGACTTGTCTGTTTCCGCATAGTGACTTTTTTTTCTGTTAAACTGCCTCTATTTAACTGTCATGATAGAAAATGACCAGCATGTGTCTGTAAAGTATCAGAATTGCTTTTTGCTGAGGGACTTTTTTTTTTCCTGGCAACTGCCTCTATTTAACTTTCTTGATAGAAAACGACCAGCAGAGGTCAGTAAAATACCAGAATCACTTTAGCATTCTCTAGATTCCAGTCCATAGAAATTGTCTTCCACAAGACCTATAGGCAATAATATTTTTCAAATCTTGTATTTTCAGTGATAGGACAACTGAAGGCCCTGATTTTATATTAAAAACTGAGCTTTGGACTATACAATTTCCCGCTGAGAGGCAATATTTCTCTCCATGTGTTCCCATACCTGGTGTGTCACAAAGTTTGCTGATTACTTTCCCTTCATGTTAAAGAACAGTAGACGTTTCAGCACCCAGGCTAATGTGCTGCATAGCTAAATACATATTAGGTCCCAAAGGTGAGACCGATGCATTGCAAATGCCTGGTAAGTCCCTGTCTCCATTATTTTTAATGGACAGGTGTTGCAGTATCAGTGGTTGGTCGTGTGTTGATGGATTTACTTTTGTTTCTTTACACCAGTAGTAACTTGCATTTGTAAATCTGGATTCATTCCATTTTTCAGGCAATGGAGACAGGTAAGTCTATACTTTTTTAGTAACTTTACAATTTCATTTTGTGAATAGCCAAAAGTCGTAATGTAACTCAAAAGTGTAAGAGTAAATGACACATGTAACTTGCTCACAAGTGTGAGTTACCTTTTTCAATAGCCCTTTTATCTAACAAGACATAATGTACGTTGAAATGTATACTATGATAGAGTAGCATAACATAGAATAACAGACCATAACAGACCATTCTGTGCCACAATATTGAACAGCATACTATAAGATAGACACAAAATAACATAACATTACATAGCATAGCATGAAACACAACAATACAATATAGCACAGCATAACATACATCATTCAATATCATAAATTTGCTTTCAGCTGAAGTGATTTGTGCTATGAGAAACAAACTGGGAACATGACTACCAAGGTCCATGATTTACATTAATTGCAGGGTTATAGAGGGCACTTCAAATTATGTTTAGGGCTTTAATTGCATCTAATGCAGGCTGTAGAGTTTGAGAGTGATACCTTTGAAGAAAGGCGTGTTTCACATACCCTGCATCTTCCTTTTCATGTTGTAAATTTGGCTCACAGGCTATGGAGGAGAGAGATCGATTTCCAACACTGCCTACACGGAAGGATACACTAGGATCAACTAGTTTTCACCCAGGGGGAAATAAACGTATTTCTAGGAGCTAGGCTTGTACATCAAAGCAAATCTCGAGAGAAATGGACTTTATGCGCTTATGTATAAAGAAAAGGATAAAACAGCAATGCTGTTGCAGTAAAACAAAAACATTAAAAAGTCAAAAACAAAATTAATAAAAATGATACATATATAATACATACAATGCAAAAATGAGGAAAAAAATTCAAGGGCTTATGTTATTTAGGAAAGTCTAACAGTTCCAAAGTAAGCAATGGAAAAATGGGTCCAATGTAACTCTGTGGGAGCGAAGGAGACCATGAAATAATGACAAAGTCACCCCTTTGAAGTCTTACTGGGACATAGAGAACTAGAGCCAAGATATCAAAGTCAGGCAGATGTGTGAGTGCATGCGATCAAATGTTGGAGATTCTAATCAGTCAAAGATTTTATCTCCAGACTTAGAAATATTTCCAGCTGAATCCAGAGATATGTGTTCTTACCTGGATACCCACAATTCAATTGCTCAATGAAGACTTTTTGAAGAGAGGAAAGGCCTCTGACTTGGATGAGGTTGTTATTTTACCCAAGATAGTGTACCTTTTAATGGAATGCATCCCTGGGTAACCTCTGCTCCCTGAAACCTTAAATATTGTTCTTAATCTGCTAAAAGTCAAAAGACTGTAGCAATAGTATCAAAATTCCATCAAAATGAAAAAAAGTCAACTTAATTCCTAAATTATTCATCTTCTGGATTTCATTACAAGACCAGAGGCTACCATTATGCAATTTCAATCAGCAGCACCTTTAAAGAAATTCAGCAAACACGAACAATCCAGAACTAGAACTCTACACTTCATAAAAGTCACTGTAACACAGCACTCCTCTTTTAAATGCTGCATCTAATCAGATAAGTACCTTTCATTTATACCGTTTTTTATGAGAGAATGGTGATGTTTTATTGAGTTTAAGTGAGAGTTTGTGAAAAGAGTTCATGTTAGAAGGGCTTCTAATTTATGGAAGCTGAAGTGTGAGAGCATGTATGAAATGCTTTTAGTTGAGTAACATCGTGCTTTGAAAACATCTTGTTGTCAGGTAGAATGCTTCATATTTGATTACATTATGGTATACTTTTGGCATGTCTTCTTCAGTTGGCTATTTAGCTCCTTTCTAAGCGAAGCAGTGTTTTGGAGCATACCGGTTGAAGTCGGTCACGTGCAGTGCTCGTGCGTCTCGGAGGGCCTTTCAATTTGAAGAGGCAAGCTGCATGAGATAGTTTGGAGCTTTGGCGTGCGCTGCTTAGCTCGTGTGGCTCTGAGGGGCTTCAGTAGGAGAACTGGTTTGCGCGAGATAGGTGCACACTCTATTTTTAAAAGAAAATGAAGCCAAGAAACGGTTTAAGACATTTTGTACTACTCACTGACACAGCAAGGAAATAGCGGAATACCCAGAGATTGGTTCCTGTGATCTTGCAAGATCACTGGCACCATCTTGGATCGGGTATCTGTCTTTAGAGTAAAGTAGAATTCATGCTGGCACGCTAGGGAGTTTCTGTGTTTTTGTGAGTCGGAGGAGACAACAGTTGATCGGAGTATCGGAGAGTAGGAGATAGCTAGGGAGCAATTCTAAATAGGAAAATTGTTTTTTCTATAGGGAAAAAATAGGAAATTCATTTGTGAGTAGGATTTAGGTTGAAAGTAAAGGAAGTAAGAGAAATGTCCATGGAAGGAAATAGAAGTGAGTTAAATGTGGTGGAAGGAAGGGTGAGTGAAGAGAGCTTAAGGAGGCTTACACAAAGCTTCTATGAGAGAAGTTGTGGAACTAGTTATGAACAGGAAAAAGAAAGATTGTTCCTCAGGTGAGGAATGTTGGTCTTTGTCAGAGGATGAGGAGAGTAGGGTATATGTTAAGAGGGGTGTTAAGAGGGGAAAGAAGCTTAGGAAATTAAGCAAATGGTAAAAGGAATAAAGATGTATTCAACTCCATGAGAAAGGTTGGTGCCCGAAGCGGTGTCCTTAGCGACGCACAAGAAATGTCAGTGGAAGAGATGACAAAAAATTCAGATGACAATGTCATGCAAGGAGTGGGCCAAATGTATGCTGAATACATTTTGGATGTAAATCAAGATGATGATTTGAATGATGACATTAAAGTTGATGCATTTACTTCAGTAAATTCTGTGATAAAAGACCCATTGGAAGAAGAAATGTTTAGTCCTTATAACATAAGCTATCCTAGAAGCACAGATTGGTGGCCTTTGGACCACGTGAGTAATTTTATAAAACAGTGGATTCGAGGGCCTTTGGAGAGAGAGGTGAGAAACATCTGAAAGGCAGAATGCTCGAGGCCCCAGATTGAGGATAAGGTTTGCTATGCTCCCAATCTTGATCCAGATATGATATTGTATCTGTTTAAGATGGTGAGAGACCCACATAAGGGCCTGGAAAGATCACTGAAGCAATATCAGGATCATTTATTATATCTTTTAGGGCGACTTCCAAAGATTATGGATATGACAGAAGAGGCACATATAGTTGGTGAACATGTAGATGTAGCATTCTTACGGGGTTGGAGCCAAAGGGCTATGGCATTTTTAGAGAATTCAAATTCTGGACTTTTGGCAGAACAGAAGAAATCGGTGTTAATGAAGATTAATCCGAAGTTAAAGTTAGGGGATACGGCTACGAAGGAGGCTAGCTAAAATGCAAAAGGGTTACTCTTTGGTGATGGCATGGTTAAAAGTTTATGAAACCTCTTGCCACATTCACAGCACTAGACAAGGCGCAGAATAACATGAGGAAACTTTTTATTTTGGAGGTGTTTTTCGAAGGGCCAGCAGACGAGGACCTTATTCTGACTGGGGATATCAAAGGTCCCATTGTAATTATTTCAACAGATGGAATTCTTCCCTCAGTGAGGATGGTTTGCAAAATCAAAAAGTGTCCGGGGAAGAGGACAGGCATCTTCTGGTACCCGCAGTGAGTGCTGAGATTTCTTTTGGTTTTTCCCAAAAAAGAGTAAGAGGACAATTGAGAGATCATGTAAAAGAATGGGAAAATGTAACAAACGATCCTTGGATCTTGAGTATGATTCAGGGTTTCATAATAGATATTGTGCAATCACCAAGGTCAGGTAAAGGGACCAAAGGAAAAAAGTCTAAATCAAGAGCAAATGAATATAGCAGATTTAAAGTTAAGGGCTATGTTAGAAAAATGAGCAATTTGTTTGGTGGGAGATCTCTTAAAAGGATTTGTAAGCACGTTATTTTTGGTGGAAAAGAAAGACAAAGCATGGAGATCAATGTAAATCTGAGGATTTTAAGCAGGTTTGTAGTATACAGGCATTTCAAGATGGAGGGAATCCATCTATTAAGAGATATGCTTTAGGGTCGAGACTGGTTGTTGAAATTGGACCTGAAGGATGCATATTTCACAGTCCAAATAGAAGTAAACAGTCAGAGATTCCTTCAGTTTAGATGGAGGAAGTAGTTATATCAGTTTCTGTGTCTTCTTTTTGGTCTTTCTTTGGCACCTAGGTGCTTTACAAAGGTGATGTGTGCTGTGGAGGAATTTTTGAGAAAAAGAGGTCACAGATTAATTGTTCATCTCAATCACATTCTTTTGATGTCACAGGATGTGAAAGTGCTAGTATCTCAACTGAAGGTTACAATTCAGCTTTTGAAAAGTCTGGGGTTTATCATAAATAAGGAGAAATCCATTTTGATTCCATCTCAGAATATGGAATTCTTAGTTTCAATATAGCCACAATTTGGGAGTTCTTGGTGTTACTAGAAAGGAAAATAAAGATGATAAAGAAGGAGGTTTTACATATTGTGAAGAAAGACAACCTAACTCTGAGGGATGTGGCAAGAAAATTAGGATTGTTTTCATCATCGATCCAAGCTATATTCCCAGGTCCTTTGCATTATCAGGCTTTGCAAAGGGTACAGTCAGAGGCTTTGAGGGAAGGCTAATGGTATGGCGACAACGTTGTTTTAAATCAAGAAGCGAAAGCAGAGCTGAATTGATGGATGCACAATCTGGAGGCTTGGAATGGAGTCAGTTTTTGGTTGCATACCAGACTTTGTTCTGGAGATGGATGCCAGTTAGATTCGTTGAGGTGCTCATTTGGGAGAGCAGGAGACAAGTGGAGCATGGTCAAGTCATTAGAAAAGTTATCATATAAACTGTTTGAAATTAACACCAGGTGTATATGCCTTGAGAAGTTTCAGGAACATATTACAGGGTCAGACAGTTTTGATGAAAATGGACAATGTTTCAGCAGTGTCTTACATAAACTGCTTGGGAGAATGAAGGTCCAAAAACTATAGGAAGTAGCAAAGGAGCTTTGGGTTTTCTGTCTGGAGCACAAGATAAGATTAACACCTTGACTGCGGTGCGAATTCCGCCTCGTTGCTGAAGAATTAATGAATGGACAGGGTTCGGACGCCCCCTGGCCATCCTCCGCACATGCCCACTGTGACATCGACGGCCCGGGCCATCTGACACGTGGAAGGGGTTAAGGGCAGAATATTTACCAGGGCTAAGGAATTTGGTGGCAGTTTGGAATTCAAGACATGTGAAGGACTTTAGCAATTGGAAACTGGTTCAGAGGTTTTTAGGAGGATAGGTTAGGTTTTGGGTCCTCTGGCTGTGGATCTATTTGCAACAAGACTTACTTTTCAGATCCACAAATATTACATGTGGCTACCAGATCCAGATGCATTAGCTGTCGATGCATTTCAACAGAAATGGATAGATGTAAAGGGGCATGCATTCCCTCCGTTTGCAATGATTCCAAGGGTTCTTCTGAAGGTGAGGAAGGAGAGATATCAATTAGTACTGGTAACTCCTTTTTGGTGTCTCAGGCATGGTTTCCAGCTGCTCTGGAATTGGCTTGTGAGAATCATTTGTCCTTTGTTGATAATGGATAAGGATGGTCTGCTGACAAACGAATGAGGAGAGGAACACCCTCTGGTGTTGTGCAGGGAGTTGAACCTTCTTTTTTGGAACGTGTCAGGAGATCTGGAGCATTCGAAGGCCTTTCGGAAGAGGCTACTGAATTGTTCAAGGACTTGTTGGCACCAGGTACAAGACGTAGATACAAAGGTATATGGGAGATCTGGGTTAGTTGGTGCTTTGAAAGGATCTTGTGGAAGCTTCTGTGGTAGAAGTGGTAACTTTTTGGGTGGAACATTTTAAAATGGGATTGAGTTACAGGACGCTAAATTGCTATAGGTCAGCGGTTTCTGCAGCCCATATTTTGGTCGGGGAAAAATCTGCTGGTAGTAACATTTTGGTTTGTAGGATTATGAAGAGCATGTGATTGAAGAGGCCTCCGAAGTCAGGGTATAATTTGTTGTAGGATCTGAATATGATTTTGAAATTATTTCTCTCATGGCCATTGAACAAGTATTTGAGCACTAGAAACCTTTCCATTAAAATGGTGACACTTTTGTGTTTGGTGTCTTGCAGAAGAGTGTCAGATGTTAAATGTCTAGATGTCAATAACAGGATGTTTAACCCAGAGGGAGTTTTTTTTTAAATTTAGAAAAGGACTAGGACTAAGACTATGTCTACCTCCATTTTTCATCCAAGGCTTGATGAAAGTCCAAAGTTATGTATGGTTAACTGTTTGAGAGAATATGAGTCTGGGTTATTGGAAAATAGAAGAGATGGTGAGCATCAATTATTATTATCTTATGTGAGGCTTTTAAGGTGGTCAGTAGTGCAGCAATATCTAGATGGGTTCGATTGGCAATGGAACAAGTGGGGGTGAAAATGGAAAGGTATAAAGCCCATTCGGTAAGAGGTGCTATAACCAGTAAAGCCTATTGGTCTGGAGGTAAGGTACAGGATATTATGAAAGCAGCTGACTGGTCAAATGTGGGACCATTTGTAAATCATTATTTTAGGCCAATAGAGCACATGTCAGAGGCAGTTTTGAAAGGCTTTCAAAATGCATAATGGTAGCCTCTGGTCTTGTAATGAAATGGTGCTTCTCAGATTTACATGCATACAGAATCAGGATTTCATTAAAGACACCGAAGATAACATTATCCCCCCCTCTTTGCCCATAAAGAATACAAAAAACTGAATAAGGATTAAAAAAGTTAAATTATAAAGCAGTTAAGAAGCTTGTCAATGTAGATATTTATAATGATGTTTTCTTTGGAGGAGAAGGTATTAGTATATATATATGTTATTTTTGCTTTCAGATTTATGGTCTTAAGAAGTTGGAAAAATTGAAGTTTTGGATTGAAGAAAGGAGTTTATTTTCTTCACACGTTAGCATTTAAAATAGAAAGAGTATTCTGTAACAGTGACTTTTATGAAGTGTGGAGTTCTAATTCTGGATTGTTCTTGGTTGCAGAAGTTCTTTAAAGGCACTGCTGATTGAATTGGCAATAAAAGAGTATAGCATAATGGTATCCTCCGTGTTTTTAATGAAATCCTGATTCTCTATGCATGTAAGTCTAAAAATCGCCATTCTCTGAGAATAATTCTAGTTAACTCAATCTTATTTGAGAAAGTTAAATTGAGCTACTACTAGAAACCAGTTATCTAGAGTCTTCTAAATACACCACAGATTAATTTGGAGCTTGCTTGCTGAGCAAACAGCTTTCTCTGTTACAGTGCCTTTTAGCTTGAGGGACATCAGGCTTCAGACGAAAGGTACAACATAAGATGACAGGCTGTTCACAACAGATCAAGACCAAATATTTCTGAGGGCCTCTGTAGGAAGTGGCTTCCTACAACTGTGGAAAAATGTCTTGAAGGCAGAAATGTAGGATGTTCAGTCAGAGCAGTCATTGTGTTTACTACCAAAACAAACCAGGGAACCTTCTTATTCAGAAAAAGTACTGATTCTTCATTTTCTACTTCATTTGAAGGGGTAGAGGAATGTCCTCATCTATATTAACAAAATGGCCAACCAGATTCCACCTTTGAATTCTCTGTCTGATTTAGCACTTCCTTGGGAAAGCAAAATATGAATCACTATCACTTAAACATAACTGTATTTATTTTAAAATGTCTATAATGCAATCAAGACCTAACTGAATAGCATAGGTGTTACAAAGAAGGAAGCAGTTCATAGAAAGGCAAATAAATAAAAAAACATCAAAAAAGAGATCAAGCCAATCGTTGCTTATTATGACTAAAATTGAGAAGGTTTCGATGAAATACTTGAACAGAAGACTTTAGATCATAGCAATATATACATGCTACATTAACCATGATTGCATCTAAGAACACGTTCAACGCGCCTTGCCTAGGTAATGCATTCTGGTGCAGTTGTTTTTAACCTGTGGCCTGGGGATCCCTGAGGGGTTTGTAAGGCCTCTTCAGGAGGTCTGCAACAGTTTTATGAAATTAAATAATATTAAAATTAATATATTTAAATTATTCAGGTTGAAGGTATTTGCGGGCACTCAATCCTCACTGCAAAGGTGTCACTCTGCAATTGTGAGGAGCCCAAACTTCAGGATTTTAATCTTTCCTTCGGGACATGCTCCCACTGATGACAATCAAAGGTCCAGTATCTGGGGGGGACCTCTTGGGGATCAGAACACACTCCAGCAGAAGCCAGCTGCAGAGCTGAAGCAGGTCCAGGCATGTCCAGTTGGTGCTGGGCAGTTGCAGGGAAGGCTCTGGAAACTAGTTGTGTCTCTGTAGCTCAAACCGGTCAGCTAACTGACACTAAGAGTCACTCTGGGCAGGCTGATATACAGCACGCAGATCCCAACTTCCTTCCAGCAGCAGGGCAGTCCTTCTGGCAGTAGAACAGTTCTTCTTCTGAATCTTCCACAGGTCCAGGAATGTTCTGATGAGTGGTTCAGACGGTCCCCATTCTATACCATGTGCCAGCCTTTGTGTGGGGGAATTCCCTGACCTAACCCTCAAATGGTTCTTCTCATTTATTTCTCTTCCCATTGTCCTGGCTCCAAACTGTCTAGAGTGGCAAAAGCAAGTACAAGTCTGGTGTCAAGCTCCTTTGAGTGCGCTGCAGGCAAGACCCTTTGAAATGTAGTTGGGGCTGGAAGCAGCTCCTCCCCAGCCATTCTGTTAGGAAGACTTCTCTCGTACCTAGGTTTCCTTTGTCTCACGATATGGAAGCAGCACACTAACCCAAAACAATATAGCCATTCACTGTCATGTGACCCAGGACACGGGCAGGAGAAAGGCACAGTTGTTTGGGACTAGAAAATGCCCACTTTCTAAAAGTGGCATTTTTCAAAGTAGTTACATCGACTCTGACTTCATCATTAATTAGAACTTCGCTACGCCCATGAAGTGGGCGTAGTGTTGCCTACTTCACCCTTTGCAAAGTAGGCGTAGCGAAGTTGCCCGCCACCCGCCTCCCTCCCGCCCTCCCTAAATGCTTAAATGACATTATAAATGAATTATAAAACCACTTACCTTGTCCGCCGCGCCCCCGGGGCTCCCTCTTGTCATCGCGCCACCGGCGCGCGCGTCTTGGATACTAATGCGCATGCGCGGCTGCCCGCGCAAGCGCATTTCTCACGAGAAATGCGCATGCGCGGGCGGCCGCGCATGCGCATTAGTATCCAAGACCCGCGCGCCGGCGGCGCGATGACGAGAGGGAGCCCTGGGGACGCGGCGGACAAGGTAAGTGGTTTTATAATTCATTTATAATGTTATTTAGGCATTTAGGGAGGGAGGCGGGTGGCGCGTAGTGGGGCTACGCGAAGTGCGTGGGTGGGCGTAGTTTTTTTACCACTTCGTGTAGCTTCGCGAAGCCCCACTACGCCCACTACGCCCAGTAATTACAATTCATTTGGATGTAGCAGCATATCTCTATCTGCTCTAAATCTGAAGTAAGCATCTTTTAAATGCAATGTGGTAACTTTAGAAATTTTTCACTCTCAAGACAGGTAAATCTTGCACATACATATCCTATTTTTAAATACCATGCACCCTGCCCTATGGATGGTTAGAGAGGAGGATAATTCAGCAGCCATGATGGATTGGGGAGCCTTCAGAAAGAGAAGGAACTATTACATTAGGTTCATGCTGGTGCTGGGGGTTTGGAAATGTGTGTGGGTGCAGAGTCATTCACCAGGGTGGAGGACTTGATTCACTTGCAGAAAATGCTGTTAAAGTGTTAAACGTCGAGTGTATTTTTGTAATTTCAATATAGAGTATTTAAGTACCATGTCATGTTATACAATTTTTGCGCACGGTTAAAAAATGTGGGTTGCCTGAATATTTTCGCTTAAGCATGCATGTGAATGCTGTTGTATGTGTATAGTAGAGGGGAACGTTGGTCCTCATTTTTGTAGAAAATAATTGTTAATGTTCCTAATACCATACTGTGTTGAATTTTATGAATGCCATGTTGAAATTGCATATGCAGGAAAGGGTGTGTGTGCATGTTTCTTTGTGGTATTCAGTGTAAAGTAAGGATGAGCGAGGGTTGGAAGTTACCCTTGCCCATTGTTTGAAGGAGGGTGAGTGTTCCCTGGTTTTGTGAAGCTCAATTTTATGGAGTATCCTTTCCTACAAGGATGATGGAGGGTTGCAAGATACTGTTTGCCTACTCTTCTCATTTCAATGGTCACAAAATGCCCTGGTTTTCAGGGATGAGTGTGGGTTGAGAGACACCCCTTGCTTTGCCTACTGATGTAGTGAGGGTTGTAAGATACCCATTTTGTTATTAGAGAGTGTGGGTTCGTTCTAAGTTCATGTAGTGTCCTGTTGCAAGAGTTAACAAGGGCTGAAGAATACCCTTTGCCTAGTGTTTGCGTGAGGTTGTAAGATACCCATTTTGTTATTAGTTAGTGTGGGGTGAAAGAGACCCATTACCAAATTTATGTAGTGTCTTTTTGTTTGGGATGTGCAAAGGTTGAAAGTTACTTTTTGCCTACTGATGTAGTGAGGGCTGCAGGCCATGTTCACCTGGTACACCCCTACCAGAAACCTACGCTCTGCCTCAGCCTGCCTGGTAAAAGTACCCAGATATAACAAAGTCAGGACGGGGGGCAGATCCTTCAGAGTTGCAGCGGCTAAACTGTGGAACAGTCTGCCCCTCGAAATTCGCCAAATATCGCAACCCCTCCCCTTTCGGAAACGCATCAAAACCTGGCTATTCCCTTGCTAATTCCTAAATCACTTGCTCTTGTTTTCAGTATCCTCAGTCAAGAGTATTCACTAGCGCCAGGAAACCTGCAAGGTGTCAGCCGCGCTTTACAAATGTTTTAAATAAATAAATAAAATAATATCTTCTATAATAAATCTACATCTCGTAACCTATGTTGCCTGCCTACTAAGGAGTTATCTTTGATTGAAATATTTATGTTAGTGGCCAACAATACGTTTTGAAAGGGAAGCTTTGGGCCTGGCAAAAGATATATTTTGACAGGTCGAAATAGAGTTAAAAAAGGGTTGTTGTGCAGAGCTATTCAGCTCTGTCAGTTAAAAACACAATGGCCAGTATAGGCTTCTTGATAGCTCTTAGATAATTGCAACCCATAGAATGCAACCCATAGAATGTTTATTTTGTCTTGATTAATGAAATACCTGGAGTGTAGAAATCAAAGAAGGGTGTAGCACTCTGCAACAGACCGAAGGAGCACAGTAACAGTATAACACATGGCTTGCATTGAGGTCATGTCAAGGTAGTGGGATTATTGGAAGAGGATACAGGATCAAGACTGTATATATGACTCCTGAGGGCCTTGTGGAAGGCTGTCAGCCTTGACGCTAATCCTATATTTTGTGGAAACTAAGTTTGGGTTCAGGGTTTGAGGCTTGTCATTTATATTGTTATTAGTGATGTTTCTAAAACAGGGTGTTGCTGGAGTCTTCAAATATAGAAATGTAATCCTTCATATGGAATATTTGACCCAGCTCTAGGAATTTAAACATTCAACAGCAAATACTAAAGGTAATCATGACCTCCAATGGCGGCCAGTAGAACTAGTTGAGTAAGGGATTAATATGGTCAGATTTTTGTGTGACCCCTATAAGGTGGGCAGTCAAATGGAAAATATATTTTATTTGGTGGAGTGATTGTGACGGGTAAAATCGTTTTCTGAAGACTCCAAGTGGTTTTAGAAATGTTGTTCAAAACACTGTTTAGAAGTTTGGAAGGGTTGTGTTTTGGGCGTTGCTTCCAAATAGCATTTCATACCCTGATGTGTCAATGGTCTACAAATGTAACTCTGGGCACGAACCATTGATTAGTTACTGACTTTCAAATTATAAAATATTGAAGTTTAATGATGATCGTGAAAGTCTTTTGAGTAAAGACTGTGTTAGTCAGCATTGGGTCAATTTGTCCATTTATTAAATTGCTAGAAGCCTTAGTCCAGAAATGTACTGATGTTGCTGAGCAAAAGATGCACAATTTAAAAGTTTTTGGTGGAATTTGCGATAAAACTCTTTGAATGTTGAAATATCACTGTTAGAGTTTTCGGGGGTTCAGTGTTATTGTCAGCATACATTTTAATTAATTTGTTTAAGAAGAGATGCACAACATCATAGAATATTTGTTTCTGAGCAAGGTGTTGAAGATTTCTAAATGATGTAGTATTTGTAGTGGATACAATTGTGGAGTGATTGACAACTGTTTTTTTCAAGTCGATAGATTTCTCATGTAACTGAGGTAGTTCTGTTTTTTCATTATTTCAGAGAATAGTAAGAGTCTTGGAGTTACTTGATCTCTCTCTTCTTGAAAATATATTATTATTGCTGTGTTATAGTTTATCTCCCAGATATAACAAAGTACAGAAAATGTCTGTTTGAGTGGTTTCAAAGACAGAGGGGCTTGGTCATGAATGATGCTTAGAGGTTTGACTTATAATAATTTGGGAGCTCATCTGCTGATTTAAATAATGAAGTTGAGGTGAAAGGTGATAGGACTCAAAAGATTGTCTAAGAAAGTATGTTGTATTTTCCGGTTTGGACTGTGCTATAAATTAAGGTTGAAGAGGAAGCTTATGAACAGTATAACTGAGCGAATAAACTACCCCCAATTTTTTTTAATGTCTCCTATTAGGATCGTACTAGTCTGATCAATTATAAGGTCAAATGTCTTGCCTTATGTATGGGTGGACAAATCATTGGGTGTTAGCGTTTTAGAGAATGGCAGTGTCTATATGGATGATTGGAAATAGAGTTAAAAAACATGGGACTGAATGTTGATAGAACGCATGTATCTTTGAAAAAACAGGAGATCTAAGTCATGTTTTTCTATTAAGGGCCCGATTCCGATGTCGAACAGGCTGTACTCCGGCTAACATCGGTTTGGAACTGGAACCGAATGACCTCCTGTCGAGAGTTCCAGCCCAGAAAGTAGGAAGCGACCAAACCCTGTTCAGTTGCAATCCTATACTTTATAATGAGAGCATGCATTCTGAACGGAATACATGCTCTCATTACAAAGAGCAGAGGTGCAGTTCCTCGGTGCACCCTGTGGCAGGGATCAACAGGGTGGTACCATATGTGTCGCTTAGGCCGCCATTCGGTGGCCTTGCACCAATCGGGGCCCTCAAAGACAGATGCCCAATGTCTTTCTGTGTCGGAAAGACTGGCATAGAAAGGCAGTGGGAACCTGCCATTGTAATCCCTCAACCTGAAAGAGAAGGCCGAGGGATTACTGCAGGGTTTCCGAATCGTGGTTAAGATGCGGGCTGAAGGGCATTGTAATTGGGGCCTAAGTCTGATAATGATTGAAAGTGTTCTTGAGCAGTGTTTGTGCTCAAAGGCAGGCAGGTGAGCAGAGAGGCTTGCAAAATCTGAAGTTGTGTGAAGTGTTAGTTGTAGTAAGAATTATAATTTCAGAGTATAAACCCTGTTAGTTTATACAAATAAGGTCCCTTTTTTTCTGGAGGATGATACTGTGGGTTTGGGATTGAACAATGATTTAGAAATACATATGATCATGGGTGGTAAAGAGGCAGCTGGAAAGGACAGTATTAGCCCACAATCATGGGTGAAATGTTAGTACTAAAGAGAATGAGAAAGGAATGGTTAGACAAAGCAATCTGAGTCCTTCATTATCAACCTTTCTAGAGGCATGATGAGGGTACGTTCAAATGAGGCCGTTCTGGAATAATTGGAAACCTAAACATGTTAAA
The DNA here is from genome assembly GCF_964261635.1 of Lissotriton helveticus. Taxonomy (NCBI): domain Eukaryota; kingdom Metazoa; phylum Chordata; class Amphibia; order Caudata; family Salamandridae; genus Lissotriton; species Lissotriton helveticus. The sequence goes on along the minus strand of NC_136059.1, from coordinate 993,803,670 downwards.
TCCTCAAGAAATGTATGTTTAGTACTATTTAGCGTGCAAATATGGTGCTGGTGAATACCAGTGAGATTATTCATTTTCAAACGATCAGAAGAGCATGGTTGAGTGTAGACTGCAGGACCCAATTCTAATAGTTCCAGTAGTAATACGTTTATTGGTAGCATAGTCCATTAAACTATTCTATGCATAAATCATAGGCAAGAATCTATATCACAATATTAAAGTATACAATACTTGAGTTAATAAGCATGTAGTAAGACATAAATCATTATAATCAGAAAATATATTAATCCCTTTCCAATTGCTTGTAAAAATTTCCCAATTGCAATCATTACATCAAGTGAATGCATAGCACATAAAAACCTTAAGTCTACATTGCATATGCTAATATCATATTGGATTAAACTAGGTTTTAAAAATGTACGTCTTTCCCCAAGATAAAGCTAACAATCCAATAAAATGTGTACACTAATACATTCCTATGTATACCACAATTTCTAAATCCACCAACTCTAACAGACGTATTGGGTAATTTCATACCATACAATAAATGTATTAATGCCCAATCTATATTTCAATATTATATTTTGCAAAACTGGATCGGTAAACCTGTAACATAGGATCCCACCCAATTGGAGGACAAAGAGTTTCAGGCCAGTAAAGGGCAATTCCTTCTTTTGGCGCATAGCAGATATATTAAAGTCATAGCTAAGGGCCTTATTAAGAGTACAGGGATCCTCAGGACCACTGTACTCATGGTGGCAGTCTGACCACCGCCACTATTATGAGTCCACCCGCAGTATTTTGAGTGTGGCAGTCAAACCATCAAAAGATCGCCGACTCTGCAAATGTAAAAGCAAAATATGCTGCTGGTGCCAATGCTGGCACAGCTGAGCATATTATGACCTACATATCCACAGTCCTTTTTCTTGTTGATGGACCAGCCATGAAAAGGGTGGCAGACATGCAGGATAGGCGGCTCTAACAGTGCCCCTGGCTTGATCAGGGTTTGGGGGTTCATGTGGAGGGGCACTTGTTGTGCCTCCCTAGAAATACCCCCCTGTTCTAGCACAATGTGGTATGCATGCCGCATCATGCAGGAATGTGCTGCAGTCGCCTTACATAGCCGCCACCGTGAGACGGCTGCAGCACCACCCACTCGTCCTAAACTACTTTAGAAAATGAGGAACAATGTTTCGTTGTTTAATTCAGAATTTGCGTGACATTGTAGTAAAAGTTGCAGAAACGAGGGAACAGTATGAGCAGCACCCTGGCAATTAGATGTAATTCTAAAGCCCTGTAGTTCACAGATCTTGTGAGATAGACAGCCTTGTTTGGTAATCGCACTGCTGTTAAGATGTCTGGACATGTGACCTTACAGCAATCTATTGTAATGGTTGACCAAATATCTAGGCAGGCAGCTTGATGCCTTGACAAGTATGTATATAATTTAGTAGTATAATTTAGTAGTTTAACAATAGCCCTCACTGCCCCTAAGCGGAGTGGGCCCGAGCTTCAGTGGACTCCTCAGAGCACAGTACACTGATCGGATCTGGGACCAGGTACTGTGATACGCACATGCCTGGGTACACGCAGTCACGCACTGCAAACTGGCTGGCACTGTGCACAGGCAGCAGGCTCCTGGCCTTTGAGCTCCTGACAGGGTTAGGGGGCCCTCCATGTACTTTGCAGGGGGGGCACTCAAGTTTAGTTACACCACTGGTACAGTTTAATGTTGAGGTGTTGTGCCTTACTGAGCAAATGCAGCTCTGCGACTCCGGTTTCCAAACTCCACTGATTTTGATACTACATCTTTGTGATTATGGAATAAACTAGCTGTTTACCAACTATGCTGTTCACAGAAGATCAATTTATACAATTCATGAAATGGGTTGCTTTCTTAATTTATCACGGGCATTAAACCATACACTGGTGAAGCAGTGGGTTAGTGTACATGAAGGGAATGTTCTCAAGATAGTGGGCATGCATACTCTAGAACCAATAGAAAATTCAGATTTCTCTAAGGATAATGCATTAGAATATGCTCTTTGATGAAGCGAAATCCAATGAAACTGTTGCAGATAATAGCCTTTCTGGTTCTGAAAAGCAAATAAGCAACCCCGCCATTTTGTTTTGTGTTAATATAACAAATATTATAAAGCTTGAAAAAACACCTAATAAAATGGCCTACCATGCTCTTTGTTGCTGTGCTGCTCACCCGAGGTGGCCCTGGGAGTCAAACTGTTCTATTTATGCTCTTTTAATAATAATAGTATTGATGGATGGCCTGGCACAGTAGGTGTTTTTTCTTTACTGCTGTTTCAATGTTGTCTATAACAAAGTGCCAGAAAAGGAAACTTCTAGAGCTCAGTAATGAGGTTATTGAAGATGATGTCACATCTATTGGAATTTTCCATTTGATCGCTCTGGAAAAATCATTTTATGCAATGCCACATTTTGCCTCATCAATATTGTGCAGCGCTCAGTTTCCTTTCACCTCTGGCTAACACACACGTGGTTCCACATGAAGAGCATTCAATGAAAAGGATTGGGGTGTGTGTGTATGTGTGTATATATTCATTGATCAAAAAAAGGTTAAAGTAGCGTTATAGTTAGGTAAAATTTTAAGTGAAAAGTAACATTTAAAACTATAAAAACCACAGAAATTCACCAGGTAGAGGTAGAGCTATCTCAAGTAAGTATAATTCTTGCCCTAAAGTAACTACAATACGTGCCCCCACCAGGCACAATTTTCTCATCAATAATTTCACTGCAAATAAAGTGATATTATCAATGATAAGATGTCATGAGTGAAGTGATATGTGAGGTAATTAGCAGTGCATGGCGAGGGTGTGAGTTATAGTTACCTCAGGGCACGAGTTATAGTTACTTGAGATAACTATAACTGATGAAAAATATATCTTTTTTAAAGCGTGTTTGGCCCGAGGGTATTACTACCCATCCCCCTTGTGTCTTTTTTTTTGTTATTTTCTCAGGACTCATGACTGAGTCCCAAATCCTAAGAAGGTTGCCACCACTTCCTGGTTGAGGTAGTGGTGGCCAATCAGATCTCAGTTTGAGATCTGCCGGGATCAGCAGGACCTTCTCGCCACTAGATATACATAGTTTATGAGCATTAATTGCTCTACAGCTACTGAACGGATTTAAACCAATAACACAAAAAGCTTGCTTTCTGGACTTAAATCTAGCTTATATATATTTTTTTTTCCCCACTGAAAAAACTAAAGATTAAAGAGACATTATAGTTAGATGAAAATTTCAGTGCCAAAGTAATGTTTTAAACTAAAAAGACACTGCAATTCAACAGTTAATTATAACTCACACACCCGCCATACACAGGCTTGTCATCAACGATGTAATTTCAGATGTTGCAGTGATGTTATCAATGATTCATAGAACATGTCATAAGTGACGTAATATAGAAGATAATTTGCAGTGCATGGCGGGGGCGCACAGGGAAAAGCATTGTGTCCTGCGTGTGGGCTCCATGTTCGAGGGGTGGGCACCCCATGACATAGCAGGAGCCGGCAATGGGGAATTGGATGCCTAGGGCCATTTCTGGTTCAGGGAGGGGGGCAATGCAGGCCCCCCCATGTGGATGCGGCCAGAGGATGTGGTCCCCAAGGCCAAACTGAGCCTGGGGAGTGTTGCTGTGGTCCCCACCTCACCTTTTCCACAATGTCCGGGCCCTAGGGGATGGGGTCCCTGGGGCCAAAATCAGCCTGGGAGGGGGGACGTGTACCCCTTCCCATTTTTTTCACAAGGCAGACCCTAAGTGATAGAGTCCTTTGGGCCAAAATCAGCCCAGGAGGGGGCCACATGTGCCCCTCTCTTCCTGGGACCTGGCCCACCCAGCAATGGGTTTAAAGAAAACAAGCTCGGGAGACAGCACTTTTTTTTTTTTTTTTTATTTGGCCACGGATCCTCCACAAATTTGTGGCAAATGTTTTATAAAAAAACATTTTTGGCCCTAGGTGGGACAGGCGCATTCCTAGATAACAAGACTTCATTATTACAATGTATAAAATATCAGTCACTAATGTTTTTATTTAAAAAAATATATATTTGGTACATATGTGTATGTAAAATATTTGAACACTGAAATTCTTTTTCTCAGTTTTTTGTTATTTTTGTTTGTCCATAAGTGTATTGTGTTAAGTATTGGTTTCTGTTTTATTGTTGTCTTGTTTATCTGTAGGTTGTTAATGTGTGTGAGAATACATGTTGAATGAATGTGTGAGAGTTCTATGGACGTTTGAATTTGGATACTCTTGTTATTGAAATGTATGTAATTGTTGTATTGAATGTATTTTAATATGATGATGATTACACTAAATAATGTATATTTTTGATAAAAGTTTTGATGAAGGTATTGATAATTTTTTATGTGTTTGATTAATTTGGTTGTAATTGATAATACATACACCCTAAGACTACTTGATGACATGATAAGCATCCTTGAAGTATGGCGAGATACTCCGGCAATTAATAAGTTTACAGGCAGTTTTTGTTTTTTATGTTTTTTGGTAACTGTTCTGGGACCCCACCACAAGGCCTAGGGGGTGAGGGTATGCCTACCCTGCCCCCTTTTGTTTCTTTTTGCTTGTGTCCCAAAATGGCTGCCACCACATCCTGGTTGAAGTGGTGGCAGCCAATCAGGGCATTTCTGTTGACACATGGATTCACGGATCCATCTTTATTATTCAATAATTTCAAAACTACTAAAAAGATTTACTACAAAATACAAAAAGCACTCTTGCTGGATCAAGATCTAGCTTTCTTTCAAATTTGGCATAATTCCGTATTGGCTGCAGTTGTGTCTAAAATTACTATGGCAAATTGCATTGGGAATTAGTGTTTTGGGCCTCTCCATTTTCTCAGCCTCGCTTGAAGAATCAACCGGAAACTTTTCAGACAGGAGCTGAAGTGCAAATTGAATATTTTGTGAGGAGCGGTCAAAGGTGCCAAAGTTATTAGCAAAACAAAAAATGCTTTTCCTATGGGAACTCGGTCCTAACTATAGCAACTGCCAGTAGGTAATACACATATATATATATAGGTCGCCTCAAATCTTCTTCTGCCGAAGACGATTGCCTTGGGAATATATATATATTTATATATGTATATCTACATATATCTATATCTGTATATCTATATTATAGATAGATAGATAGATAGATAGATAGATAGATAGATAGATAGATAGATAGATAGATAGATAGATAGATAGATAGATAGATAGATAGATGTAATATAGTGGTTTTAGTTAGGACCTACCTTGATTTCATTGGATGCATGCATCCCCTAACTGTGACTGATCAAAGAGGCAGGGTCCCAAACAGAAATTTCATGTATAAAAATTGGGTAGGGGTGGCGTAATCTCATTTAAATATCCTTCTGCAACATAACCATCTTTGTGGTAAAAAAAAGGCGGCTGTGAAGTAACCCACGCTGGCAGAACACAGAAACAAATTGTCTATATATTGCCAATATAAATGCTTGAGTGCCGCCTACGAATGCCCTGTAGCTTTCTTTGGGGAGACCAAAGATTCCCACGCCCTATCTGACTCAATCGTCATTGAATAAACCTAAGCCATGGAATTATGGAGGCCCCAGGCAGCTTCATGACATCCTCCATGACCTGCTGGTATGGCAATAATTCTGTAGTCACCCGAATCCTACGCCAAAACAAGATTGGTCTGAGACCCACTTTATCAGAGAATGGTCTGAGACACACATCAAAGCGCAGGAGGATTAGATGAGTACTAACAGGGAGACTAGTGAAAAGTCCCATGAACCAATTTCAACTTTTTCCATACTTCTGACATCCATGTGGCACCAAAGTTCCCCTCAGTAGAGAGTTGCCCCAAGTTATTTCATTTATGATTCATGTCTTAGTTTCAATTGGGTTGAGGTATCAACATTGTCATCTTTTGGCTCAAAAACATGTTTTGTATGTATTGACTAAATGGTGTCATGTAAGCTGTCTTTTTAGTAGTCCATTCGTTTGATCAAATGTTCTATAGGTGATCATGTAATGTTGTCATGTAATGTCTTTATGTAAGATTGTTTTAAGTACTTTGTCTTCTGTCATTATGTTTTCAAATGTACAGATTGTCTTTTTTGGAGAAACAAATTTCTAAATAATAAGCAAAAAGGAAAAAAGTCCTAACCTACGAAAAAGATATATGTGAATGATTTCAAACTCACAAGAGCAATATCTAGGGGTGCATGCTATAGCTAAAATTATCAAAAAAAGAAAGTCAATGTATGGACCTCAAGGGGAACACCACTTAGGTTCCATCTTGATGTAAATAAACTTCAATCCATGGTCTGGAGGGCATCTCTTCGTTTGTTGTTTACAGACGGTGTAGAGGGCGCAGTCTTTCTCTTTCCCATCACACAACCCAGAAAAACAGTCTCACAACAGATGAGCAAAGAACATTAAATAGGAGCGAGGATTGTATATAGTCACCTTACCATCGGGCTTCTAGGCGTCGTCTTCTCCAACAGACCAAGAGGGATGGCCCAGCCCAGCCTCTTCTGGGCTCTGACGGACACAGATTGGCCCGCTTTTGGCTCAATCTTCGCCATTGTGTGTAAGCATCTTGGCATGGCCTTATGGAGTTGTAATGCTGCTCCCAGTACTGTCATGGGGGTCGGAGACGGACAGTGTCCCGCACCAGAGTGTGCAAATGGCCTTTTATGCAGATCCCCACCTCCTGGTAGAGACATATGGGAGTTGTGTTGCTGCTCCCTGTGGTACTGCTCCCAGCGTTGTCACTGGGGTCCGGGACAGACCCCGTCCCACATCACGCTGTCACATTCTTCCACCACAGGAATGACATAGAGAGGCGCACAAGCTCAGCCCTACAAGTCAACGTCAATTGAAAATGTGTTTCAAGGTTTGAACTGTAAAAATGAAGTAAACTAATTATACATCATAATTTGTCACTCAGATAAGTCTGTGGTACAGGACAAGTAACACCTAAAAAGAAGCAAAAAATGAATGATAAAAGCATACCACAAAATCTACCCTCTCTTAAAATTAATAAAGATTAACTAGCGCAAATAAAACGCACACTGCTTCAGATAATCCATTGTTTTAGAGCTGCTACATAAAGCACCATAAAAAAGGTCTCCGAAATTAAATTTGTGATGGATAATATTTGTTAAAATAACTAATCGGGTATTATACCTAATACTGACATATGTCAGTGACTGCATGTCACAATCATTAATCGGCGGAAGACAAATTGATACACACAAGTCAAATAATATTACAATATTTTAATCACAGCCCTATGAAGCTAGAGTACCTGGCAGCAAGCACTGCAGCTAAAGCAAGTTTATTCCAGGTAGTTGCTGGTATACGAAAATTAGGAGGGCTTTTTTAATGTTTAATATGGTGGTTATTAAAAAAAAGCAAATATTCTGAAGATAATTGAGCCTACAGGCCCTGTTCTCAGTTCATTCAGCTTGGGCTGAAGGTTTAAGTAAATTGCACACTTCCACCTGCAGCCCACCTGCAGGCTGTTGTCATGATCTCCAGGTGAAAGTGCCATTGATTAAGATGGATTAAACTCCCTATTGGCTTCTACTGCTGAACTGGCCAAAGATAAGATGCTGTGAAAAGCATACTACACGAGGTACATCTTAATTGACTAAATAAATGTGCCACCACCTAACATTCAACACTAAATCGAGGTTTCTAAAAGTTTCAGGGCAACTAATAAACTATGTATCAAGCGCCCAGTCACAGAGTAAACAAGGATAACTGACATGGAGAGTGGCATTTCTGTATGACAGACTTTCTCCACAGTATTTGATGCGGCGTAGTATTGGAACTGGCAAAGCCACAGGTGTGGAGTTGTCTGCTAGCCTTTTGGGATTGCCATAGTACTCGCTGTCACTGAAGGAAACTACTTTGTGTTTGGATGTGTTCTTTGTGAAATGGTAGCAAGCTGTAACTCATAGTGAAGTCAGCCACTGGCTGAAGTGGGCATCTACATTGCACCTTGATGCATCCTGGAGTGGGTGGAAGTAAAATAAGAATGAAATAACCACATGCTAATTGAGAACATGTGGCTGAAAACCTGTATAAGCAACTATGCTATACACAACATTTTAGTAAAATCAAAAGGTTTTGGCTAACACAGATGTGCAAAAAATGCCAATCGGTCTAGAATTAGCGGCCAGCCCCTTGCCTTAGCAAAAGGAAGGAAGTACGGAGTGAGGGAAGGAAGAAGCAAGGGAGGGATGGAAGGGAAATGTGATGGAAGGGAAAAGTGATGGAAGGGAAAAGTGAGGGTGAGGAAGGAAGCAAGAAAGGAGGGAGGGGAGAGAGGAAAGGAGGAAGGAGGAAGAAGAAAGGAAAGAAAAAAGTAGAAGGGGAGCAAAGGAGGAAACATAGGAGGGATGGAAGGAGAGAGGGAAGGAAGTAAAAGGGGGCAGGAAGGAAAAGTAAAGGAAGGAAGGGAAAGAAGGAGGGAAGGAAAGTAATGAAAAAGAAGGAAGGAATGAAGGAAGGAAGGAAGGAAGGAAGGACAGACAATTGGAAAGAAAGAAGGAACAAGGGAAAGAAAGAGAAATAAAAGAGGAAGGGAAGAGGATCGAAAGAAGGAATGGCAGTGTTGGGTGCAAAGATAAAGCACCCTAGTGAACATTTATTCAGACTTATGTGAGCTGCTGGTATGGTGTGAAAAAGCAGTGTCAGATAAACAAAGGCCGCTTCAAAAGCAATTTACAACAGCATTGGTAGGAGACAGGAAATGATAAAGATGAAAGCTGCCCTAAGCTCACATCTAGGTCCTGCTATCACACCAAGCTACACAAGCAAAAGCAACAGAAATGTAAAAATGAAGTAAAAATAAAAAATATGTACATTGCTAAACAAAGAGTTGTATTTATATGATCACATGTCCCTGCAGATTAAGTTACATAAGGATGACAACTAGGGCAGCAAAGGTGCGCATCAATGAACACAGAAGTGGTATTAGAGGTAAATGAATTACTACAAAGATAAGTGCACATTTCTTGGCAATGGATTATACCCCTGATGACATGGAGTGGACTATTCTGGAGGCTGTAACAATTGGTGACAAAGCATCCCTGTTAAAACGAGAACAGAGGTGGTGGTTCCATTCCAAAACCCATATTAATGTGTTAAATTATGATATCCTGTGGAGCGAACTGCTATATAAACGATCTCTATTTTTGGAAGGCCCCTGCTGTGACAATGCCTTTGACAGTACATATCTTTTTGTAATCCTTGCCAATATTTTAATAATATTGATTCGCCAGTTGTCTCGGGATAATATTTAAAGAAATGTACATGCTCTTGAAATATCTTTCTGATGAAGGGTGCTCATTTTCAAATATGTTCCTGGGACACCCTTCTAATATCATGTATTGCCTGTTGCATGCTAGACTAAGTAAGAAGCTGTGCCTATGCCAGTAGTTATTTTGTATACTTTTGTAATGTTTAGATTTAATCACTATTTAAATATCCATCTGCCAGCTGTGACACGAGAAATAAATATTTGCTGACGAAGGGAGCTCGTTTCATATTTTTTTATTTTTACTTTCTTAATAACATATATTACCCTGTTGTATCTCTGACTTAGTGAGAATCTCCTTCTAATATGGCGCCGAGATTGAGCCACTGTGCCTTAGCCCAATTTGGTATTTTGCTGCCTGTTCACTGTGATACAATGACGCCTGTAACACATAGACGTGTCTCATTGACTGCCAGTTACTAATACAACATGCCCGTGTGCACCAGCATGATCAGGATCAGGGTAGGAGACGGGCAGTGTCCACCAATGTGTTCATGAGTAATTGAAGGGTTGTTCAGGTATAGACATTCTGTAAGCAAAGAATGTTATTTGTTCATTAAAATTAATATCGCCCTGCTCAAAAAACAATAAGTGAGTGTTTTTTTATGATCCTGTAAATCCTAAGAGGCCTGGTGCTAGTGGGGATTAGCTGAAACAAAAAGGCTATTTTCTGCTATAATATTTGGCACATGTTTGTTTGGTGTGATGGGTGTCCGACCATTGGCACAAAATGTTAATTTGTATCTTTTAGTCAATAAATACACAGTGGTCAAAAGGGAAAGCATGGATCTAGCCTTCATGGACCTCAACACAGCATTTGACACAGTGGTGAGATCTAAACTTGGACTTTGCTGAGGGGCAGGGGGTGGATGAAGCCCTTGTGGCCTCTCTGCACGATTTGGACACAGGGCTTGAAGCCCCCGTAAGATACGGTCCATCACATCAGGGGACTGCCCAGTGCACTTTCAGTTAGAGAAGGGAGTCCAGCAGGGCTGCATACTAGCCCCCATGCTTTTTATCTTATATTTTAATCAATTAGATCAGTTTTTAGGGGAACATTGTAAAGACGTATTGAAGGTAGGATATAGAATGGTCCCTGCCCGGCTGTACACAGATGACTCTGTTCTTATCACGCGTACAGCCAATAGTTTACAATTATTTTTATGTCTATTTTATGATGTTATGGAAAATTTGGGTCTGAAAATTAAATACGTCAAATCATATACTATGATAATGGGACCCAGAAATACAAAAACTAAAGCTCATGTAATAAATTATCACCATATAGATAAGGTGGACAAATTCTGTTATTTAGGCATCTTGCTGGATGACAAATTGACCTGGGATCCCTTACCGAGATCACATATTCAGTCTTTTAATAGGGTCGCCCACAGTATTGATGCCTTTTCCAGGTGACTAGGCCATAGCCATATAAAGACTTTATTACACCTTTATAATTGTTCCAACGGTATCCTTTGGAGTGGAAATGTGAGGATATAAATCCACCCTTTCCATACAAGTGGCTGAAAACTATTTTTTGAAGATTATTAAAGATTCCGCAGAGTATACCAACAGAAATAGTGCATGATGAGATGGGAGCAGGCTTTATAGCAGATTATATACATTTATGCCCCATACTCTTATGGTTCTTGATATGGGTCAAAAGCGAGTTAGAATTCAATAGGATGATTTAGAGAGATTGTTTGAATATGGAATACAGCCTGCATATACCCTGGCTGAGTTATATAAAAGCTACTTTGACAGATTTGGGAAAACCCCATTTCTGTAATTCACCAGAGTTATTCTCCAAACTAGATATTGCATGGGCTAGGGGAGCATTTAAGGTGCATACCCAAGAAGTAAGAACCTTAGGCTCCTAGCACAAACACTTCTATACGCATCATGCAATGGTGAAATCTATGAATAAAATGTAACCGTACTTAACATTGGATATGCTGGTTCTGCATAGAAGGTTTTTAAGCTATTGTCGTCTGAATATGTTCACTCAGCTACTAGTGGGATGGCATAATCCATCAGACCCCTCTATTTGCACATGTGACATGTCTTCTGCACTAGACACTTTACATATCGTTCTGATTTGCCCGAAATGGGCAGATCTGTCAAATAAGTATATTCGTCCATTACTCTTGCCTCTGAATTTTCAGCAAGTAAGACCAGTTTTATTATATTTGCAGTTTTTAGACAATAATAAAGTATGTTGCTATTTATCTAGGTTTTTAGCAGGGGTGTATTATGCTCATCTATGAAACTGCATTTTATGGTGCGTCTATGATATTGGATTTTATGCTATGTTTATGAAGTTATTGAGGTTTTTATACAGTTTTGTGTGTTTTTCATTTTACTTTTTAGTTCAGTCATTTCAGTTATGGATTATCTCTGCAATTGTCAGAAGGTCCGTAGATTTCAACACAAACTTGATGGTTCATATGTGCGGGCACACTCTTCTATTCAAATTAAGGTCCCATTGTTTGTAGATTAGGTAGATTAGGTTACTTGGGTCCTGGCGAATTGCCATAGATCATTTGACTAAATAAAGGCAAGAATAAGTTGACTAGTTACAAAGAACATTATCGTCCTATACTTGCCACTTTGTTTTTATCCATTAACAGTTGCCTCCATAAAAAGAATATTTAGGGTAGGGTACCTTAGTTCATTTTAATCTCACTTTCTCACTGTTCTACGCCTTCATAATCTGCTTCTGACCTGCAACAACCTTTATTAATGGCCAATGAGGAGCTGCCCGATGCCACCTCTGTTGGTGGGTGAGGGTTCTGGCTCCAAAATATAAACATTTAAATGACCTATATGTCACCTAGGTAAACTAGTGGCATTTATCTAGAGTGTGGATAGGAACAGCATACTCTGGGTATTTTCAAAACATTGGGAGTTTGTATGCTTTACCTTTATTGCTCCCTGTCACTCCTATGGTTTATCTTAATACATGCCATAATAACGCCCTGTTCCCTTGTGACTGTGACACATTAGGCCAAATATATGGACCCCATAGCTGCGACCCAAATGAGAGCTAACTGTAAGTTTCAAACACTCCACTTCTCTGCCCCACTAACTGCATAATTTTTACTATTACCCTCCCTTTCCCACTTCAATTTCCAGTTTCTCTACCTGCACTTCCTTTATTTAGGCCCTAACCTTCCCTACTGAACTCCACGTCACAGTATCCTTTCTGTCCCCTGCTCATCCCCAGGTCCCCCAAGCTCATTCTCTGTGCATCCACTCATTACCCATCATTGCTCCCTCGCCTGCCTCTCTGTGCTACTCCTCTATAAATCCCTCCAGTCTGCACTTTGCTCCAGCCAGCATTCAGCCTACTTCTCACGTCACTGACTGTCCCTCCCTTCTCACACTCCCATTTCCCCACACTGCCTGTTGTTGTAGTCATCTCCCCGCCCTGCCTCTTCCGGTTTTAATGTCTCTTGTCACTCCTCCCTCCTTTGTGCCCCTCCCTGCTGTAACATCTCTTAACATCCCTCTGCCTCCCTGCCATCCCATGTGCGCCTCCCTGTCGAATATCTGATGTAACAACGCGATCAAAATGATTGCGGTATGTTACATCGTAGTCTTTGCAACGTATGTCGTTACAACGACTTGCACTGGAGGGCGCTGGACTTAGGAGTAGTAAGATTTACTATTCGAACACCAGTCTACGTACAGTAGGGAAGGTGTTGGAATAGTAAATCTTACTATTCCTTAGGTTATAGCGCCATCCAGCGCAAGTTGATGTAACGCTTGCGTTTTAATGGCTGCGTTGCAACTGCATCACGGTGTAATCACCGCAATGTAAAGGATATTTCCCCTCCCTGTCTCACTCCCTGTCTCATTGTTCCTTTGTCTTCCTTCTAATTTTTTATCTTTCCTCCCCCTGCCAGATAGCATGGACATGCAGCTGAATTTGACCTGATTAATAACATTCTCAAATATTGCATCCTGAGCATTAGAATTGGGGAGGAAATAACTATTGTGAGACCACCTGATTAAGTTCTCACTGCTTCCTAAATTATCAGTTTTTTGTTTGAAGTTGTTTTGATTCATCTATCTTTTGTTTTTTACTTTGTATTACATCTCAAACTAGAGGCACCCATGTCTGCACAACGTACCTCACAGGACGCCACATCATGGTTTCAATGGAATTCCCCATGTTGGCCATTCCAACCCCTAGCCCTCCCCCCACAAACAAGGCACTTGTCATCCATGATCCTCATGCCAAATGGGGTACTACTCCTGTCCCATCGCCCAATCCAGGAGGCCTTGATATACTCCCTGCATATGATATACCTTCACCCACTTGCGGGAGAATCCTCTACCTTCGTAGTCCTGTCTCTCCACAGCCGTACACCAATCCATGTTTGATTCATGTATCTTGCACTGGTGTCAACACATTTTGCCTGCTCACATGTATGGCCAGAGAAGTTAAAGAGCACAAGAAAGTCAGTCAATGGCAGAGTGTCATTTTTGTTCCTATTTTCTTAGGAGTCTCAGTAACTAGAATCAATGTCGAACCAGGCAACTCAGCCCTTGTGTAGAGTTTGGACAGACGTAAATCTGTCAGCTATTGTGATATATTTTTTCCTCCTCTAAAGTGATGAAGTTAAATCTGTCGCAATTAAAGATTCCAACCAGGACAGTTCCTAAAGTGGCTGATCCACCTTCAAAAGAGGCCAGGAAACGTTTGCAGTAAACCTGCAATCGCTCGCCTCTGTTGGTAAATTTAACATCAGAATGTCTGAAGGCTGGGATTGCCCTCACCCCCAAGACAGTACCCACACCTGCAGTCTTCCTACTATATTTTGTGTTCTTTTTTAGTATGTTATGAACACTATATTATCTATTCTTGAAAATTTGCGATCCTTTCTGAAGGGCTCTTTCGCAGAGGTATCCCACCCTACATGGTGGCGGATGAACCAGTCTAGTTCAAGCTATTCATGCACCAACATTGACAACGTTTTTGCTACCATGTAACAAAGCATATGTAACTAAGCTGAGGATGCAACGCTAATGGCTTTTACACTCATTGAACTTTCATAAATTGTTTGATATCACATTATGAATCATAATGTTTGATACACCATCTTTTTGGGTGCTCTAAATCAGACCTATTATGTCATACCGATTGCTGGTTTATATTCTATTTTAGTATTAAATATTTTTGTGTGATATATAATGTGCTTTTTTACATTGCACACTAATCAAAACCTCTCAAGATGTTGCCAGCAAGTTTTTATTCTTCTCATACCGCCTTTTTTTCTGAAGGCTTGTGGTCCAACTGCTCCCATTAATACCGCATAATTTCTCTGTAAAAGAGACTGCGGAGGTCATAACTCTACAGGAGCTGAGGCTTAACAAGCACATTAGAGAAAGATAAATGTCATAATCTGTGCAGAGCGTTTCCCGGATGTATTGGATGGCATCAATTTGTGCCGAAAAACAGAAACGCATTCAACCCATGCAAAGCGGTTTACAGGCCCCTCTTTCATCTCTGAAAAAATCTACCTTTAATTAGGTCTGACACTGAGTAGATATGAGCAGAGCTGCACGTGCGGGTAGAACGGGAAATAGCCTTTAGATCGCATGCTTTACATTACCTGTGATTACAATGCGGTCATTACAGCGACCGTGTTGTTACAATGCAAACCATTAAATCGCAGGGAGTTACAACAACTTGCTGTAGGGAGCAGAAGGTGTTGGATTGACAATCCAGCCCCTTCCCTACTGTTGCACAAAGTGGAGTAGGAATAGTAAATTGTACTATTCTTAGTCCAGCGCGCCCCCTACAGCAGGTCATTGAAATGACTTGCGATGTAATGGTTTGCGTTGTTACAAAGCAGGCGTTCTAAGGAACGAGTTGTAATAGCTTGTGATGTAAAGAATGCGTTGTAAACGTATATATTCGGGTGGTACAGGCCCAGCAAGCTCCTTTAGAGGCCTGGTTCAATGTGACACATCAAATGACCTGCAGGTACATTGATTCTGCCACAGACCCTGTGTCATGTAGAATCCTTTCCCCCCGTTTTATCAAAACTTCCAGGTTCTACCATTTCATGGTCACTGAAATTAACCATACGTGATGCCCTATGTTCTTCTAAAAATATCAGTTCCTATCAGCCTTACAGAATGACAAGGCATCCTGCAGTTTGTGCAGGCTGCATCTTCGAGAGATGCTGGAGCGGCCATCACAGCTACAGTGTTGGAGATTTATATAGCGCAAACTCTACCCAAAGGTATTGGAGCTCTTTACATGAGCACCGGTTACATTGCACAAGGACACATTCATTTATTTTTTTGGTAGGCACGGGGAGATTAAGCGATTTGCCCAGAATCACAGGATGTGGAGTCGACTCCGAGCTCGAAGCTTAGTTTCCCAGCTCCAAAGTCGGCAATTTAGCCGTGAGACCACATGTTCTCACGGCTACACTTGAATGAACAACGTTGCCCCAAAATGAGCAGTTTCACAACTGCTTTACTGACAGAAAGGCGAATATAAATGAATCCTCATCATGTTGAAGTCTGCTGAAAGAAATCCTTTCAAGTCTTGTCATTTGGCATACTGCCCTCCCTGTTACATTGTCCATGTCTTGTATGAGGAGGTATTTCTACAACGCTAACTTAACTGGTGAGTGATGGAGGGCTGTGTGTGGCAATGAGGCAACATATGCATGATGTTGGGAGAAAGGAAGTAGGAATTCAAGATTACATCCAAAACTAGTGCAAAATGGTTTTTTGCCTACCAGTTAAATTACTACCTCTTCAACAACTGCAGGAGCGAAGACGCATTCCTGATTTGTGGTGGGATATTAGCCCATACCCATGATGAATAGAAGAGGTTTGACACACGGATTTCTTTATTTTGCTTTGTCTTTTTCCTTTTGTACTTTTGCTGCCTCCTTTTGTTCCCTACCATATGGCAGCGACGGTGTGTAGGGATTTCTATTAGAATCACATATTAGAGGGTTATAAACTGGTACACTAGTACCTTGTGAATTGTACCCTAATGCATTTTAGTGGAAGAAACAGAAATATTTTATCTGAAGCATTAGTTAACTGTAAAAGTTTGCACAACGAGCCTGGATCTGAAAAGAGCAGGCATCTGTATTTGAAACAAAGGATCCATAATATATGAGATATGCATATTTATAAAGGAAACACAAAAAGGGACTTAGCTCAGAGCTGTACGCTTTGCTGCCTGTGGTCTGATTATACTGAATGTAGAACAGCACAGAATAGAGCTATCACTGAGGGCAGGGTGTACTTTCCCACTTCCCTCTCGACACCCTCCCTGCCCCAAGACAGACAACTAATGAATAGAAGAAATCATATTTAAAAAATCCATAAGTACTCAGAACATGTAGCGTGGATCTTTTTAAAGAAAATGAAATTGGAAGGGGAATCAATCATGTAAAATGTGTGCACAGCAGTGCAGTAAAAGGATTTGGAGCGCATAAACTATTGTCATAACTCAAGGTACCATTGGACAGGACAGTTGCAGGACATTGGGTCGAGGTACACCCGGCATCTATGATAAAACATGCCTCCTACCTTGTGCACCGACTAAAGTACCTCATCTGTAAGGGGTCATTCAGAGCCAGGGGTATGAAAAGCCCTCCCAGTTTGTCTCCATTGCAATCTCAGAGGTTTGCTGTTTAGAATGAATGGCAGTCTCATTTTCCATAACATTAGACACAATAAGGGGGCTTTATGTATTCCAAGTCATATCTTTTTAATGACCAGGTGCCACATTTTTGCACACGAGGGACTTGTTCTGTTTCAAGCTGTCTAAGTGTATGGACCTCAGTGTAATGTATTATGGATCACACTTGAAAAGACCATTGCCTGTTTAATGTAAAATGTTAGACCAGCAATTCCCTTGTGTGATGATTAAAAAGCTGCAGAAGGCTAACAATCTGCAGCATACCTTCTAAACTACTGTTCATGTCAGAATGGACAGAGTGTCCACCCACCTCCGAATCGGGGGAGGGCGCGACGGTTAGGATCCAGGGCCTCCATGGTCCGGGCCCCTCGCGATCCAGCGGAGTGTGGGCCGCGGCCGGCTCAAGCTGGATCCTGCCTTCATGCCTTCCGGCACCGCACCTCCTGATAGGCGGGCGGTTGGAAACGCAACACTGCTGTGCGCCACCCTTGGTGGCAAGTGAGGGGTATGAAGATCCCTTGCCCTTTGGCCTTGGCCTTTTCACTCACCTGGCCATCCCAGGGGCGACAGAGCAGACCAGGACTGGATTGCAGCAATTTAATGTGTGCATTTGTATTAATGCAACCACAGTTACCCAGTTTCCAGCTATCTATAAAACTAAGCCAATGCAAGATGAGTGTCGTCTTTCACAAAGTGAATCTCTATGCAGACAATATTCTGCTTATCATATTTATCTGGCACAAACTCTTATTCAAGTATGCAGAGCGACCTGGCACTTTGGTGAATTAATGTACTGCTTGCAGTACCTCGAGTAAAAAGGGCTCGAGTGGGAGGTCGTACTTTCTCGGCCAATGTAGCGGCACTTTGGAACACCTTGCCCCCAGCTCTTCAGCAGGCCCCCTCCGAGCTTTGCTTCAAGCGGATTTTAAAAACCTGGCTTTCCACCCAACCGTGCTAGGCGCAAATACCCAGCCCTCGCGGTCAAAACCTGTTCTTTCAGCGCCGGGACACCTCCTTGTGAGGTAGCTGTTCACGCTCTAGAAAATTCCGTATTATTATTATTATTATTAAGTCAAATAATGTATTGCACTGATTAGTTAAAGCCATTACAATCATACAGATATCAAAACGACACTAAATACAAACAAATCAGAAATAAAAAAAACTACATTTGTTCGGTGCTTTCCTAGTGCTAACAAAAGGTAAAAATAGTTCGGCTAAATGATCAGTGTTGTAGAGGAAATGATTATAAGCTATAATTTCCAATCCCCATGGAGATATATGCAGGAATAGTAATAAGGGCACGATTCCCCAAATAAATGCAGGCACAAGGTTCCTGGTCCTGAATAAGAATCTGCAGGGATGTATGTCCAAGAGCAGTGCTTAATTTGAGCTGGTGTTTGACTGTGGGGCATAAAAAGCAAGCTCTCATTTTTAGGGACCAGTGCTTATTTTTCCTCATCAGACTTTTCCCGAGAGCAAGCGAGGGAAAACACACAAAAAAGAAACATGGGAAAATGCTTTCTCCATTAGAATGCTAGAGTAAGAGTAAGGTGCAGAGAGTGTCTGGTAATCGATTAAAGAGGTATAAGGTAAATTACAGACTACACAGTCTTGGTATTCTGTGCACAAGCACGGGCTTCGGAGCAGAGCTCTGGGCACAACCCAAAAGGGAATTTTGTTCTTCATACAATTCACTCCTTTTCAGATGATTCTGAGTCAACATTGTAGGAATGGGATGGAAAAGGTGGCTTGTCGGAGGAAGGAGGGTGACCTTGCATAATGCATGTTATACTTATGTAGTCAAAACTTCAGCTATTCAGAAATAATTTGTCTGACTATTCACACTTTGGAAAAACTTGTAAACACTTCTAAATCTATAAAAGTGAGGTAAACATGCTTTCTCTGGAGAAAATAGAAAGGGAATTAGGGAAATAATATCCCATCCAGGAAACTTTTGGTAGAGAAGAAAAGGAAACAAATACATAGTGATAACACATATTTAGCCCTGTGAGTTGTGTGGATAATATTCAGGAATACATTTATTTTTTGACAAGCAGTGCTCGTGAAGATGTACGATTTGTGTAGGTGCTCTTGTTTTCTCTAAAACATTTCTAAGAACTTCCTAAATATAAAGTTCAGAAATGTATGCAAATTGTACACACATGCAAATAATTCATAGATAACTGGCTTTTAGAAACATATTTGAGTATAAGCACCAGTGCATTTCTTAGGATAAGAATTTCCAAAGATCTTCAAATAGGATGTAAGCATAGTTTGGAAACATCTACAATGGTGCTACAATAAACGCTGGATATTATCAAGAACAGACATGATCTAGTTTGATGCCAACACTACTAAATTTGTTTCTGTGTATGTAAGAAATTTGTTAAGATTCTTTTAGACACTGTAAGGGAAAAATTGAGAAAAAAAATATCTAAGGGGTCAATTAGGATGGCGGGCGGGTGTTGGGACCGGCTGCCAGACATGCTGTGATACCACCCGCCATTATAATATGGCGGGGGTATTACTCGTTACGATGGCGTAACGGTCGCCACTGCCGGCTCGTAATGACCCCCTAAGTTCCAAGGGTCAAACAAACCCAGCGATCAATCATACACGAGAACATTTCCCAGCAAAATATATTTGTTTGTGACAAAAATATATTTATTTTTTGCAGAATAGTTTGCCCAGAGGCAAAGTTATTTAAAGTTGAAAAAGATCACAATCTTATTGCGAAGTAGTTCATCTTCAATAAAATATTCTGATGAATTTATAATGCTGCATACGCTTAATTTACACATAATACCCTTAAAAATATAACAAAAGTATAGTTTAAGAACGAGAGAAGATCAGGCATTTTTATATGGAATCGAAAGAACAGTCAGATTTCCAATTAAAAGGCCAGTTAGAAACAGCAGATTCTTTGCAAGCATTACTTGGCTTCTACTGACAAATGAAAGCAATGTTTACCTGCAGTAACAAGATCAAATGCTCTGCTTTTGGATATCTGGTGGATTTCACTGATCCACAAATAGCACAAGGGGTTGCTAAAAAGATTGGTTTTGACAAAGTACTTGTAAAAAAGTAAATTCAATTTTATAGATAATGTAAGTAAGATTTGGTATGATATTTACCAGTAAATTCTACAAATTTCCACTCCTCCACCAGTTTCCAGCATCTGCATCAGATACATTCACAATATCAAGAGGCATAGCTTGCATAATGATTGCCAAGTATAGAAGGAAGTTACTTCATTTTCAGATTGGCATGACAGATTAATAGAATGGTGTAAATAAACTGAACAGCATGTTTAGTTAATAAAGAAAATTGTAAACATACAAATATATGCAGTGCAAGTGGGTGCTCCAAAAGTGATACCAGCCTGTTTGATGAGTATCTGAGATTTGAAGAAAGAGGTTGTCTGCTTGGATATTTCATATTCAGGATTGGCAGAAAGAGAAACAAATATGCATAGAATGTATGTGTACTTTATCAAACATTGTGTTGCTTAACTTATGTAGCGAAATTATGTGAAGTGTCTAGTTTAGGGTAAAAGTCCTAGAGTATACTTCTCCACACTACACTTTGATTTCCTGTGCAGTTGTGAGTGGAGTTTACCGCTCCTCCCTGTTCAGGCCAGATGAGTTGATGAGTTAATGTTCTTTATTAGGCATTCGTTTCACCCATTCCATTACATCTGGGGTTTGTGCGTGGATTCTGCATTAGTCTTAGTTCAGGTGAAACACCTCATCGGGTATCTGTATTCCTAGACACTGTGATAAATATTACCAACTTACACAGAAAAAATACCGAGTTAATCAGATCAGGGCGTCAACCCTCCTCTTCGCAAGCTTTTAAAGGACCTGGGGACATTATTATTTTGCCTGTGACACTTCACTGCCCAACAAGTCACTTTCATTAATCATTTTTAAAATCCTGACGTGCGTAATGCCTTGAGAATTGAAAATACTACGAACACAGGTATGCAGTTTCTGGTATTGACCTGATTATCAACCATCTCAGGTGTATAGACTCTGTCACATGTCAAGGTGCACTACTCCTGCCTGTGTGGTGCAATTTAAATTTTCAAAAAATATTTTTTTCATTACTACCATTATTAGACTATTTTTCCAGCAAGAGGTTGTCAGCCAATTGCTTCAATGTAAACAAACATTTCCCCCAAAAACCAGGGCACAAGTCCTAAAAAAAGAAGTGGGGGGACGCTCCAAGTTAGGTGATGTCACCGGAAGTGACGTCACAACAGGAAGTGATGTCACAAAATGTAGTCCCCTTTAATTAACAAAAGTTACAAGGCGATGGGGGCAGGTTCAAAGGGCAAAGCAGAATGTTTACGTCGGAACTCAAAGGAGCGGGGAAATTAAAGCTCCGCTTGTTGGGTTCGTAGTTATTGCCCACAGTAAATTTGCCGGTCTCCATCTGAAATGCGTGAATACATACTGACCTTTTCTAATATATGGCCACGAGCGCCTGTCTGTCATACTGAATGGCTCCATCAACGTGAAACAACTCAAAAAGCTCTGTTTGCCCTCTCTCGACAATAGGAGGTGAGGTTTGGTGAGTGCTGAGAGTGTGCGCAGGTGAAGACTCTGGTACTGGCTCTTTCTTTTGGGCAGGGGGGACGGCGTCCACCCGGTAAAAACCCGTTAAAATAAGTGGGGGGACGCCGTCCACCCGCTTGGTACCCCGACTCGAGCCCTGCCAAAAACCCGAAGAAAACAATGGTAAATGAATTTGCTTGACACTTTTCGTGTGCCTTCTATATTTGTTACAATTCTTTACAATCTATTCAAAGACAGTAAAAGTTCCATATGAGATCTTGCTTTGCCGTGTTCCCAATACATTTCGGGAATCCCTTCTTCAGAGGAACTCTGTAGTAACAAATGATACATATTTTAACATGCTAACGAACGCAAACGTATCAACATGAAAAATACTGACTTTTCAGGTTTAAGTCCTTCACCATATCGTTCAACGCCATAAGTTCATGCTGTGAATCAAAAGTGTGAACCTCCATGTATAATACCAGGTTGCTTACACTTAAGGCATTTCTAGTAACGGTGTAAATTGATCAAAAATCAAAACATAGTATAAATAACTTTATTGTTTCCCTTAGAATACCCGCTGCCTGTCATCAGCTTGCCTTTCTCGACAGCATGTCCAAGGGAAGGCAATCCCTGCTCCCCTGGAAAGGAAAGGCGCTGTGAAGAGCCCTCTAATTGCCAGCACGCTTGTCTGTGTCTCGCGCCTGCATGCACGAGGCGAGGCCGCCGATGATGGCGACACTTCCTTTTGTTTACGAGTGAGGCACTTTTCAGCGGTGGGCTAATGATCACTTGTACTAATGATCATTCGACAGAGAAACGGCAATTATTGTATTAACCTAATGCCTGCCTCGCCGCTCCACGGCACTGCCTAGAAACGAAGCACGGTTGATGTGTCCCAGAGGGCCTGGAGGACTCTCACATAAGCTTGTTTCTGTTTCGAAATTTTCCATTTTAGCTCTCTCCATCTAGAGGTGGATTAGGGATAGGAGCTTGAGTTAGGCGACAAGAGTCAGTCTCTCATTTCTGAGTGGCAGGCGTTAACACGCGCCGCCCTGCATGCCTTTGTGGTGCCTGCTAACAATAGAATTCTCCCTGGGGCGGTGCACGCCAGAGGCGTGAGGTACTGCTGACTAGGGCCTCTGCTATATAGGTGCACCTGGAGTCTGCTATGAATACCCTGGCAACCGAGGCATTGAAACACCTTTCTGACATCTGACAACAGGCGACAACTCACAGAAGCAATGCACCCCAGAGGCCAGAGAGATCGTCTGCTGACTAGGCCTCGACATTGCAGGTGCACTAGCGCCTGGTGTGCACCACAGGGCAACAGTGGTATCACGAAGTAAAGACAAGCAGTAATAACTTTCAGAAAGGTTGGCACGTTCCACTGAAATAATAAAATGTTCAGTTCCATAAAACATGAGGGAACCTGAACACCGCAATGGCTGCACACATTTGCATGTTGTAGCGAGCAGTGGCAAGTGTAGTATTTAGTATGCTTTCTTCTGTAGATAGTGAATATTTCCCAGAAACACTTTGGGCACGGCCCAATCACAAGGAAATATTGTGCAGCTGTTTTAGCATGTTTAATAGAAAGGGATGACGGTAGCCTCGCTTATTATTACCAGTATGTAATTATCAAACGATTGAACACTGGATTGTAATATGAAGTTGAGTGAATGAAACAATTGCATTTTCCAAGGTCAGAAATTATGGTAACTGGTCTCTGTGTGAATTGTGCACAATGGTGAGTCCACCTCCTGGGTGGTAGGGGTGGTCCTTTCTCTGGGTCTTGTATCCGTCAGGGATGGCCGTGGCGATGTCAGGGGTGGAGGTGGCGTTGGTCCATGTTTCCAGGAAGAAGGCGACGTCTGGTGAGAGGGTGCCGAGCATATCTCTAGGGCGTGTCTGTTTAAGGAGCGCACGTTGAGGAGGATGATCGTCAGGACTTCGGTGGTACGGGCGTCCGGCTTGGGTTCAGTGGTCATAGGGGGGCTGTCGATGGTGAAGGATTGTCAGCAGTGTCGGCAAGAGAACTGGCCGTGGGTCGTGTTCGGTGTCACTCGCTAGCAGCTGTAGTTCGTTCCGGGGTTGAGTGCAAGGAGGGCAGCGGAGTTGCAGTGGTGGAAGGTCATAGATCCAGGGCTCCTGGCGCTGGCCACAGTCGGGTCATGGACCGGCGCAGACGTGCTTGTCTTTGGCACGCCTTTGGCGCACCCACAGTGCATGACCGCGCAGCACACGGCCGCGCAGTGGCCTCCATTAAGTAGGGGATGGGAGGGAGGCGCAGCTGGGGGGCGGGAAGTAGGAACCAGCAGGGGAGGGAGGGGCTGCGGGGGAAGCAGCAGCAGGAAGGGCACAAAGGGGGAAGGGGCACGGAGACAGAAAATGGCTAAATAACACAGCAGACAAAGGTACAATTACTGGCACAATAAAGACAGGTACAGTAGAGATAGAGTGTGGAGGCTAGAAAGAAGACTTAAAACGGCCACAGAAAGATAGAAAAACAGCACAGGCACAACAGAGATACATCGAGGAGGCTGGAAGAAAAACGGGCACAGAGAGCCAGAAAAATAGCACAAAGACTGACACAGGCACAGAAAGACAGAAAAACAGCACAAAGACCGACACAGACAACAGCGGCAAGCAGAAGAGCAAGGCTCTCCCATTGGACCACTGGGGATGATTCGCAGGCAGGAGCCTGTGGGTGGAGGAGGGCCTCAAACACATACCTGAGCGAGCAGAGCACAGTGCCCGGAGCGGTGGCACTTAACAGCGGAACTACGGGGGGACAGCAGGTCCCTGACCAGGAGGTCAGAGGTCTTGCTCACACTCCCTCCAAGCGTTGGCCATTAAGTAGGGGAGTGAGGAGGGAAGCGCAGCTGGGAGGTCGGAAGCAGAAACCAGTAGGATGGGAGGGGCTGCGGGGGCAGCAGCGGCAGGGAGGACAAGGAGGGCAAGGAGGGCAAGGAGGGCAAAGGGGCATGGAGACAGAAAACAGCTAAATAACACAGAGGACACAGGTACAATTACTGGCACAATAAAGACAGGTACAATAGAGATAGAACGAGGAGGCTAGAAAGAAGACAGAAAACAGGCACAGAAAGACAGAAAAACAGTACAGGGACAATAAAGATACAGTGAAGAGGATGGAAGAAAAACGGGCACAGACAGATAGAGAGACAGAAAATTAGCACAAAGACAGACAGGGGCACAGAAAGACAGAAAAAACAGCACAAAGACAGCAGCAGCCAGCAGAAGAGCAAGGCTCTCCCACTGGACCACCAGGGATGAGGTGCAGGCAGAAGCCTGCAGGTGGAGGAGGGCCACAAACACCTACCTGAGCGAGCAGAGCATAGTGCCCTGAGCAGGGGCACTTAACGGAGCTGCAGGGAGAGAGCAGGTCCCTGACCAGAAGGTCAGGGACAGGTTTATGTTAGATCTGGGGGTCTCTAGTTGGCAGAGGTAGGTACCACTGTCCAAATAGGGACCCTTGCTTCTAGTCAGGGCAAGGAGATAACCCTCTGAGATAACCCCTGCTCACCCTCTAGGTAGCTTGGCACGAGCAGTCTAGGCTAACCAGAGGCAATGCGTAAAGTATTTGTACCAACACTCACAGTAACACAGTGAAAACACCACAAACTGACTCCACAACAGTTTAGAAAAATAAAGGTATTTTAATCTAAACTACACAAGACCAAAACGACAAAAATCCAACATACACAATTCAAGAATATGGTTTCAAAAGAGTTCTTCAGGTTTCGTTAAAATTCTTTAGGTTGCGATAGAATTCTCTATGTTGCGATAGAATTCTCTACAGATGCGTGAAAAGTTCCCAGTTGCGTCACGTTTACTCACAGTACCTTTTAGATGCAACAAAGTTCCAAAAGCAGAAGCTGGTGCGGTGGAAAACAAGCGATGCGTTGCTCCTGAGACCCTGGGGAGGCAATGCGACAGCCCCGCTGCAGCAGCGGGCATGTTGCGACGAATCCGGTCTGTATGGATTCCGGTGCGTAGGTTCCGTAGGAAGTCTGTTCTCGCAAAGGCACGATGCGACGATCTCGTAGGGGCTGCGACGATCTCCGGGGCAACAATGCGCGGTCCAGCAGTGATCCTCACTATCGCAGCTCCTCGATGCGATGGTTCTGCGACGATGCTCGCAGCGACATGATGCGGTCCGCAAGCAAGCGGTGCGGCGTTCTCACCCAGCGACGACAGGCTCTGCGACGATTCTCGCAGCGATGTTCGATTCTCCCGCACCGGTCTGGTGCGTCCCGCAAACGAAGGATGCGACGTCTCTGGCAGCGGCGTCAGGCGCTGCGACGATCTCGACCTCCGTAGCGGCGGGAAACTTCTCGCACTGTTGGGGATGCGCTCCGCAAGCGAGCGATGCGACACTTTTCAGTTTCAAAAGTCTCTCAAGCTTACTTTCAAGCTTCCCAGCACAGGTACAACTTCCAGAGGCCCCACAACTGGATCAAAAAGGGGGTGGTGATGGACAGAGTATCTGAGTTAATCAGAAAAAACTGGATCATGCACTCTAGGAAGGACAGAACTCTCTCAGCAGAGTTCAGGGAAGCTGGGGGTGAAGTCCTTTTGTTCCTGAGACTTCAAAACAGGGAGCCAGCTCTACTCAGGCCCTTGGAGATTCCTTCAAGACAGGGGACACAGCTCAGCAGCAAAGTCCTTCCCCTCTCCTTGGCAGAAAAGCAACAGGTCAGTCCAGCAGAGCAACAGCAGGACAGTCTTCCTTCTTCAGTTTCAGCTTTCTCCTTGGCAGAGGTTCCTTCTTGATTTCCAGCATGATCTGATTTTCTGTTGTCAGGGGTCCTGTACTTATACCCCTAAAGTCTTTGCTCTCTTGGTGCATGTGGGCCCTGAGCCCGGTCTAAACCAGTTCTGGGTGGATCCTGAGCACTTTGTTTTGCTGGCTGCATCTTTGCTTTCAGAGTGAGGGGCAGGGTCCTCAGCCACCCAGCAGGGGGGTGGAGCCAGCATTGTGGAAGGCAGGCACAGCCCTATTCAGGCCCAGGTGCTAACTCCTCCCACCACTCCAGTTGCAATTGCAGTCATTCAGCCTAGTGCTGACTCATCCAGCCTCCTGGGGAATCCCCCAGCCCCTGTCATTCTCAAACCAGAAAGTCAATACACAAACAGGCCCAGGCACACAGAAGGGTCAGACAAGAGAACAGCAACTTTCTAAAAGTGCTGTTCTCAAACACAGGATTTAAAAACAACCTTTCCCAAAAGATGTGTTATTAAATTCTGAGTTCAGGGATACTAGATACTTATGTCCTATCTTGCTCCTATGGGAAGAAATGCTGTTAACCACTGTAGCCAGCATCCCCCATGTTAACCTATGGAGCAAGATAGCCTTACAGTAGTGTAAAACGAAAATGGCTGCCATTCACTACCAGAGCATGTCACCTGCACTAGTACATGCTCTACCTTTTACATACACTGCACCCTGCCCAGGGGGGTACCTTGGGCCTTCCATAGGGGTGACTGATGTGCACGAAAAGGGAAGGGTTAGGCCTGGTCAGTGAGGACACTGACCAGGAGGACATGGCAGTTCTAAACTGCACACAGGCACTGCAGTGTCAGGCCTGAGACATCATTTTAGGGCTACTCCTGTGGGTGGCACAATCAGTGCTGCAGGCCCACTAGTAGTATTTGTCATCACCAGCCCTGGCACACCCAGTGCACTTTACTAGGGACTTCATGGTGATACAAACATGCCAAACATGTATATTCAATCAGAATAACAATTTACACAGGGAGCACTTACACTCTGGCACTGATCAGCAGTGGCAGAGTGTCCAAAGCATCTAAACCAGCAAAAACGAAATCCAGCACAGCATCAAAAATACAGGAGGTAGAGGCAAAAAGGTAGGGGAAACCAAGCCCAAGATGCCAGGTCTAACAGTTTAATATCAATCTGCAAAACTTTATTTATGCTGGAAAGTAGCCCTAAACTAACGCAAAGTAGCACTAGCGCTGCTTTGTGTTGCTTTGTATCAAGTGGGCACACAGATGTTCGCATGCCACCACACATAGTAGTCAGGTAAAAATGTTAGGCAGGGCTTTTTCAGAAAAAGAAAGCCTCTTTGACGCAGGCTTTGAAAAGGTGAAATGTTTTCATTTCTTCTAACTTTTCTAATGTTGTATGTGTTCTGTACTGCACAGCACACATCCAATATGGGAAATGTTTTAAGCTATGTCTAAGCATATTATGCTGTATTGCAAGTGTACCCTTCGAACACAAAACCTGTGCTAGGCATCACACACACACCTCCGCACTATGGAGAAGCAATTTTGGTTTTGGTTCCTTTGCTACATTGCATGAAATGTTAGCAATTCTATATCTAAAACTGCTTCTATTTAATCTTTAAACACCTCCGTTCCATTGTACAATTTTTTTTTTGATGTTACCTGTTGCTCATGCTTCCATGCTTCCATCTACTCCTTTCTTACAAACTCTTTGTTTACACCTTGCAATGGCCTTCACGGCTCTGTTGTCACACTTTTAGGGCCCATCTGCCCTTTCCAAGGCTCCCCAGATTAAAATATGTCATGTAAGTGTCCTATTACTTCAAGATATTGCGCACAAACTGCTTCACGCTAACACCCTTTGGTAACATCGTTTTTTCTCCAGACCCCAGTGTGTTGTGTGTGTTTCCAGTGGCCTCGGTTCCTCTTTAGCACATTGTCCATATGAGGCAGCCTCTCTCCTTCTCCAGTCAGTGAGTTATGTCACTGCAGTGCTGCCCTTTTCATCACCACATTAGCATAACATGGCGGAGCTCCCTCAATGCCGCTGCCTGCACCTGCGGTCTCAGATCCCTTTACAGGAGAGGGAAATTAACCTTCCTTTCACAGGGTCCTTTCATGTTCTCTTTTGAACCTTTGAAATTGTGGTGACATCAATGCGTTCTAAAGGCGAACACACAGAATGACATTGACACCTGTGCACTTCAGCAGAGCGAGCAGCAGAACGCGTCCATTATGAGCCTCTTATAAATATACATTTAACCTAAAACTTTTAATGAATGTTGTGAATTATATGCATAAGCTAAAATTTTTGATGAATGTTGTGAATTATATGCAAATCTTGAAACGTCGCTGTCAGTTTTTCTGTACTTTAGATGAATCTTCGGCAATTAGCCGGTGATTTCAGTTATAACCAGGGCTTTAAGTGGGATTAAAAAATTTGGGGTCTCTCAAAGGGGCGTGGCATTTATAATTGAGGGCGGGCTTTGAAACACCAAAGTTAAAAATCTTTGCTGAGCATAGTGTGCCGCCCTACTGGTATTTTGCTACTTCTGTCATTGCATCCAGACATATAATACAACAAGTAACGTCACACTTACAGCAAGCCAGGACTATTGGCTTTGTCAACGGTTGTTAGCTGCATAAGATAAATAAGACACCCAATGATAATGCCGTAACGCGAGTGTAGGGCGGAAAAAAGATATACACCTCACAAATTACATAGCGTTTATGAGGGTGATTCAATTTAACCTACGGTGAAGTAGTTACAAGTGTCCATTCTCCTTCATGATTAATCGGTAAGATAAATAAGCAACAACTATGGCTTCGTAGTATATAATATTGAAAATGCTCCAGTTCTGGAATGGTGAGACTGTGAAAGCACTATACCGAGTCTCTTCGAAGTTACATCAAAGGCAGTGAAGGGTGGTACTGCTTAAGATTTATTTTTCACCATGAGGGTGACGGCAAATAAGGAGTGCCTGATAGGTATCTGTCTCTGCACTTACTTTTTGGAACTGCCAGTGCTGAGCACCGGCAGGACCCGGCCCACCTAAAGCACTGGCTATGCCGATAAATTTAACATGCACACAAATCAAGACCTTAAGGCACTGCAAGACCACATAAGTGGCTTTTACATTCATTCACATCATTGACCTTACACATGACCTATGTCCCGCACATCAGAAATGAGATGATTTACAACGTACTGTACTGCACTCCTGTCCTTACCTTGTACTTATTTACATTTCAGCTGCCATTTCTTAGAGTTAGGCTTAAGGCGATGTCTATGAACATACTGAAATCTTAATAAGATGAATCTTCAACATTTCTCTCTCTTTATGGCTAAGAAAATAAAAAATGCCCTTTAATAGACGACTCCATGTTATGGAATGGAAAGGAAGGCATCTCATGAGTGTCTAAATTCTGCAGCAACTGCTGCCCCTTTCTGTTAGTCCCTCCCCCTTAACCATTAGCATTTTTTATTCTGCATTTACCCGCTGAAGTCTTTCCATAAATAATAGACCAACTTAACAACATACAAATATATAAGAAAGAAGGTACGACAGTAAAAGACATGCAGAGGGAAGTCTGCTGGAAAATGGTGAGTTAGGGGAAGGGGACGGTAGTGAGTGAGGCTTCAAAGAAATGTGTTCAGTGTGCAGACTTTAGGAACAGTCAGTTATAAGCTCTGGTATTTCCCTGTCCTGGAACTGGTGCTATAATGGGCAGGCAATTAAAGCCTAGTACGTAATCAGTGTCAACATCTCGTACATATTTGCGATTAGAGAGCAAGGCCTGGTCAAGTGAATGTGCAGGTCTCTTGTACCAGTGATCTAACCTACCAAAAAATACCATAGAGAAGAAAACATAGCATGGAACAAGTCCTTCTTTACTGGCACTGTGTCTTTCTTTGGATTTTTTTAATGGTGCCCATTTTGCGTAATAGCTTGTCTTGTTTCCTCGGCTAGTAGCCTCTTTTTCACGTCTCCTGGTTGCCGCTTCGATTCATGACCTTCTTATGATGCTTTATGTAAGCATGTGCCTCTGACAAACAAAGACTTGGCCGCATTTATCTGCAGGCTGGGGTGGGACTATACCCCCCAGCCTACCTAGCTCCCTGGAAGGAGGTGCTGCTGCCGCCCACAATGTTGCCCTAGCAGTAAAGGTGCCTTGTTTTTCCCTCCGGACCGGACACCACAAACAGACTTTGCCCCATTTTACCTGCAGGCTGTGGTGGGACTACGTACCCCAGCCTCCTTTGCTGCTCTCTGCAAGGAGGTGCTGCTGCCACCCACAACGCAGCCCGAGTGCTTAAAAGTGCTTTATTTTTCATGTCAAGAGGGTTGTGGCTGGGCTAAGCCCAGGCCAAGGGAGGTCTGTGCGTACCCACCCGGTCGAGGCTGGGCCCTGTCTCTTGGCCATTTGGCCCTCCAACTGAGTATGCAGAGGCTAAGACCTGTCCACCCCAGGAAGTAAGTGGCACTATCTTTCCGTATCCCTATTGCCTGGATTGTATTTTACTGTTCTCCTGCGCCCTACTACTGTACCAGGTTAGGGAGGTCCCGGAGTCTTTAAAATGGGCAAAAGAAGGCCCTATGCTCTAAACCATCAATGGCCACCAATCAAACAACGATTGACGTCTTTTCGGCCAGAGCAGTAAGTGTTATTTCAAAGGAGAATGATCTGGCCCAAGGATGTCTAGTCCTAGTACTTGGCGGAACAGCGAGGATTTGGTTGTTCCACCCTTGCCCGCAAGCCCGCCAGTTGCCAAGTGCAAGACTTTGAAGGCCACCAAAACACCTATAAGTCCATTTGACTCTCCAGACCCACCTAATCTTAACAATTCTAGGAGCTCTCAGTTACTCTTACTGGGTCCTAATATGTCATAAACTTGTGTTCGTACTTACTGACTGCCTTGCTCCCATGCGGGCAAAACTGGACAAGCTGGAGGCTGAAATGGGAAATTTTTTAATTTCATGGCAGCATAAGATTGTACTCACAGAACCACCACTGAAAACAACCACAGCAACCAGACCTCCTCTCCCCTCTAGGTCTGATCTGCATATTCCATCTGAGCCCATAGCTACTCAGCCAGCTGGGTCAGATCTTCAAGTAACTATCCCACCTGTATCCTTGGATGCCTTGGAATAAATCTCAAGTCTTCTTGCACATCAAAGTCTTCCTTTCCCCTCTGCATATGAGCCCCGCCTAGCATCCCCCTTACTGGTAATCATCTTTCCCCCGGCTTGCTGTCCCTATGTCATGGTTGTGGCTAATGTCCCTCCTCAGACCCAGCCAGGAGACCACCAGACAGTTCAAACAAAAGGCGTGTTACTGGCTTGCTAGCCATTCTGGACTTCATGCACAAGTCCACCACAATAGTCTGATGGCACGTCGTGTGGCCTGGATCGATCACTCAACAAAGGCTTTCCCTTGTGACTACGTCTTTATACATTTTAAGTATTCGCACATTGCAAATAACTCTCTGCTTCAGCTCTGTCAGCCTCAAATTTTGGACAATAGAATTAGCATCTTGCCCCTTGGCTTCTTTCACAAGCATCTACAAAAGATTGCAAACCACCCAGTACCTGGGGGCCCACAAAATCTCACCTATCCTGGTGGCTATTGAATTACCTGCAAAAACCAGTTTGCACTATTATCGGCTGTCAACAAGCAGGACCGACTCTTCTTACCTTTCAGCAGTGAGGCTCAAATCTGACACCCGATATTGGACGATCTCCCCAGGTCAGAGAGGTGGGGTGACCAAATCAACTGTGTTTGGATGCTTTCCCCATTGCCCCAGGAATGACACCCTGGCTGCATTAATGGATCCTACTGAAAGTGCCTGAACTTTACCCCCAATACGTATTATTTCCCTACAAAAGACCATGGTAGCCTACAGGCCGGATACTCGCATGGCCTAGTCTGCCGGAATGTATCTGGGTCATTGGCTGAATTGGACCATACAAACTGGGCTGATTATGTCAAAACATTTGATTTGATCTTGTTGCAAGAAACCTGGTGTACAACACACTTAACATGGGAAGATTTTCTCAGCTTATGTGTTCCAGCCATTAAAGGGAACAGGGGTAGAGCTAGTGGGGGTTAGGGGGGTCTAATGATTATCATTCGTTCTACATACAGCTTTAGGGTTTTCCTTGTGCCTGTTAAACAAACTGGGCTTCAGCTTCTTTGGCTGGTGCACCCGAGCGACTCCCCCTTCCTATTAGTTAGCTTCTACGATAATGTAGGTAACCAGGGTAACATCTATAGCTTAGAGGATCTGTTTTTTTGTTGGGCATTGCTTGCACAGCAGGTCTCTTTCCCTACTTTACACCTTTACCATCATCGTTGGGGGCAATTCAAATGCCCAATTGGGGACCAACACCAATGGGATCCAGCTGTTTCAAGTATTTGAGCTTGATTGTGAGCCAGGGATTGTAGACGCTAGGGGCGCTAGGCTTTATAATTATGTTTTAGATTTTGGATTGGTGAATGTACGAGTACTTTTGAGTAACAGCTGGGTGTTCAACATGTGGGTGTCCCTGCCCCTGTACTGTTCATTCT
The DNA here is from genome assembly GCF_964261635.1 of Lissotriton helveticus. Taxonomy (NCBI): domain Eukaryota; kingdom Metazoa; phylum Chordata; class Amphibia; order Caudata; family Salamandridae; genus Lissotriton; species Lissotriton helveticus. Next base: position 993,770,722 of record NC_136059.1, on the reverse strand, counting down.
ATATATTAATGGTCTGATCACTACTTTACAATCTGATGGAAATGACCATCCTGATATTAATTTCACCATAGTCCCATCTCTTCTCTATGCGAAGGATGCTGTCTTGCTGTTGCATACCCTTAATGGGTTGCGGGCACTAATCAACTGCTTTGTGACTTTTGGACAATTCATATCTAGACCTGAACATTTCTAAAACTAAATACACAGTCTGTATCAAGAAGTTGGTCAAAACTGTCCCCTTCTGGATCAAGGGGAAGCGCATGGACAAGGTCATCAATTTCCTGTTTCTTGGCATTTTGTTTGACTCTAAAAACTCCTGGGTCCCATCTCTAGCTAACCGCTGCCTGTGCTTCAACCATTTGGTCAGGGCCGTAATTCATTTTGCTCAAGGTGTTGGCAATAAGCAGATCAAGCGGCCTTTGAACTTTGCTCAAGAAAATGCTTGCCAGTATTAGCAATCGGCACTGGGATCTGGGGCTACTGGGAGAGCTGCAAGGTCTAGCTAGAGGTGAATAGATTTTGTCATCACTTATTAGGTCTCCCCGGCTCGACCTCACATTATTTACTCCATGAAGAACTAGTGCTGACCTATATATCAGATCTCATCAAAGTTGCACCCCTAGCTTTTTGGATTTCTATCTGGTCCAACAGTCATACTGGCTTAAATAGGAAATAATCCAAGATTGTTTGAGGTGCGAAAAGGGTATCTGTATTCCTTGGATACATTACGTGAAATCTGTTGCAAGCGCCATCAGCTGGAATTAACTATTTTCCTCCCCCAGCCCCTAACTAAAGGGGACATTCTCAAAACCAAGACACTATTTTTTAAACATATGACTTCCACTAAAGAGCAAGAAGTGTTAAAATAATCTTCCCGGCGAGATTATGTCTTGGTCCAAACAACACCTTTCATTGAGCCATAACTCTCTTGGGTCCCTTGCCCCCGTGAAAGGTCCCTTCTGGCTAAACCCTGGCTAGGTTCAATTATGGCAATGCTTTGTTTCTATTGAGATGGTGTCGAATTTCAGACATATATGAATATTTTTGTAAAAATTAAAAACTAAGCAAGTAAAAATACTTAATGAAAAGTGTGTCCGCTTAGATCTATTGGGTAAGTGGCGCTTAATTAAGTTCATACCAACAGTCTACTTGGCCATTTGTTTTGTTGTTGTACTTGATAGTGATCTAGGCCAGTTAGTATATAGACCCAAGCCTTTTTCTGGTTTCCTTGTTTCCCTTTAGGTCAGTTTGACAAAGCCTCTATCCTCATGTGTCCATGTGATGATGTTAGAACTGGGGGAAACATCCTTTACAACGAAACTTTTACAACGCACTACCATTACGACGCAACTTTTACAACGCAAACCATTACAACGCATAGCGCTGGGGGGCGCTCTAGGATAGGGAATGTATTTAATACACTATCCAACACCTTCCCTACTATCCACGGGGACTGGAGTTGGAATAGTAAATTAAATAAATCATTAACCAGCGCCTTAAAGCACTATGCGTTGTAATGGTATGCGATGTAAAAACCGCATTGTAAAGGCATGCGATGTAAAAGTATGCGTTGTAACGTCATACATCCTAGAACTGGGGGTCTCTAGTGGCTTAGGTAGGTACTTTAGGCCAAATAGGGACCCTTGCTTCTAAGTCAGGGAAAGGAAGTACACCTTCTCAGAAAGCCCCTGCTCACTACGCAGTAGCTTGGCACGAGCAGCCAGGCTTATCTTCAAGGCAAGTGTGTAAAGTATTTGCAACCACGCTCTGAGTAACCCAATAGAAACACCACAAATGGATTTCACACGAGTTTCATAAAAACCATTATATGTTTCTATAAAAAGATAAGTGATGAGACCACACAATAAAAATCCAACATATGCGTATTTGTAATATTTCACCTTGCCGGTTATTAGGCCAGCAAGCCCTTGTAGGTTCTTGCAGTATTCATGAGCAATTCTAGATGATCCTAGGCAGTCCTAATGCAATGCTTTGCAGTTCGTAATGCAAGAATCAGGCACTTCGTAATGTAAAAATAATGCAATTTGTTATGCAACAATCAGGCAGTTCGTAATTCCAAAATAATGCAATTTGTAATGCAACAATCATGCAGTTCGTTATGAAAAATAATGCAATGCGTAATGCAACAATCAGGCAGTTCGTAATGCAAAAATAATGCAATGCGTAATGCAGCAATCAGGCGGTTCATAATACAAAAACAATGCAATGCGTAATGCAACAATCAGGCAGTTCATAATGCAAAAATAATACAATGAGTTATGGAACAATCAGGCAGTTCATAATGCAAAAATAATGCAATGCGTAATGCAACAATCAGGCAGTTCGTAACGCACAAATAATGCAATGAGTAATGCAACAATAATGTACTCCGGCAATGATCACGGTGCTCTGGGCGGTGTCTATGCCACTTTTACTGACTCGCGGTCAGCTTCGGCCAAAAATATGCCCCCAACACGGGGTGGTGGAAAACATCGTGCAGCTCCACACTCCGGCCCCGGGACTGTCACTCCTCGTCAAGTACAGGACACGATACGAGCTTGTGTGGAGGCTCCCGCTGCGAAAATGGGAAAGGCCGAGAGTGTTTCTCTTGGAGGGCGCACCCCGCCCCAGGCGGCGACACGCGCATGTCGATGAGCGTGATCTGGGGGGTGAGACTTCACTCTCCTCTCCTCGTGACTTGGGCCTCCAATGCGACTTCGTTGACTTTGGGCAGGCTCGGGCCGGCAGCACAGCTCCTCTGGGGATGCCGGACTGGGCTGATGGCAATGACGAAGGTCTCAGGCTGCAACAGGGCACACACAAACAACGTTGCTGAGACTTACTTGCACTCCAGGTGTGCTCGGTCACAGGGCAATCCTCAAGAAGGTCTTTGGCTGCACGAAGTCTCCTAAGTTATGCCTACCTGCTCGCAGCCTGCTACCAAGGGGAGAGCAAGGGAGTAATCTATTGAGACCTTCATCCGACCTTATATTGTGATTGTGATTGTGGCCTTATTATTTTGTGATTGGTACCCACCTACCTGAACCTACGAATAAGCCACCTTCTAACAACAGTATATTAATAAGATAAACTAGACACTGAAATCTAATGTATGATCCATATTCTCATCACTCTGCCCCTCTCAGATTTTGGAAAATATCGAATCAGCCCCTCCCTATTTAATAATGTCTTCACCCAAATAACCTATGTAGTGCAGGTTCTCCACTACTGAAAACTTTGGTGTAAGGAAAAACAGTGCACCTGCAGCCTATACTTGCAATGAATGAAAATGTGAAACTATTATCGACAATAGTGTGAGCACTTTGAGCAATGGTCTGATTTCAATCATTGTAGGAGGGCTTTGTAAAATTGCAATTGACTAATGTGAAGACTAACATCAAATACAATGTGCATTCAGAGGATCAAGGATGGATTAGTCGTATTTTTGAAAGTTTATACTAGATTTCACTTATCTCATCTTCAAGGTTACCAGAACGAAGGACCACTTCACCTAAACAGTTATCCATTTACGTGCCATTGAAGTGTCATCCAGGAATAGAGGAAAGAAGTGGACTTCATGTAACAGGGCCCAATCCTATATTTCTCTCCATCTGACACCACCAGCCTGCAATGCAAACTAACTTGATGATTGATGATCTAAACATCCTGTTTGGTCAACTCCCAACTTGACCACACAACTTGACTCCATAAAGGGATCATTAGACCGCAAAACTTTCGCAACAGTGCTGTCACTCTCAAAAAGTAATCAAATCTCCATAAACTCCAGTAGCTCCATGTTATATTGCTGGTAAAGTGGATTATAAAGTTCGTTCTGTCAAAAGCTTTGCTTTGCAAGAAAAAATATTGCACATGCGTTATTCTAGCAGAAATTTTTTCGCAACAAAATGTCTGTTGCACAATATCAGCACTGCACCATTCACCACTGCAGGCCCACCATATCCTGTCTTCATAGAAAGACTGTGGTGATGTTTCCGGAGTCAGGAACACCCCCACTGTTATAACTACGAGAAGGATCATGCTGATCTTAGATGTGTGCCATATGTCCAAATGCATAGGGCATGTTTGCAGGAACCGATAATTCATTCACTAAACAACGTGCGTGTTTTCAGTGAATGAATTATCCGGTCCTGCCAAACATGCCCCATGTGTTGGTTTTTAGAGCATTCTAAGATTACCCCCATTGTTGTAGTTAAATTGAGAGGGTCCCATTGAAATGTGGGCATAATCTCAGCTTCTATGATTTGAGAGAGGACCAATCATTCCCCTTCCTTCATGATGGGTTAGCATTCAGTGTTAACTCCAGTGGCAAGAGCACCACGGGCGTTTGTGTGAATTTCTGTATTACTGGGGCACATACTGGTAAAAGGAATCACAAGATCCCTTTTTATCCATTGAGTCAGAGGATCATACCTTTCTTCAATCCAACCATCCGATTTCCAGCTCTGAACAGCAAGCGGCGGGGGACCACCAAGACTCTCTTAATAATATTGAGCAGGACTCCCATATTTTTATTGCTAACCAAAAAAAAATGCTGAAAGGAAATATTAGTTTGTTGATGGCAATTAGCTCCAGACAAAAGCTGAACTTCAGATTTTTGGCAAAAATTGCTGTAAAAAATGCATCAAGAGTTCATGATTAATGCTTTCGGCCTTGACAGTGCTTAATTTGAGCCGGTGGTTTCCGGAACTCGGCACCAGCACTTGATTGTCAGCACCAAGACTTATAATACTGTGCCACAAGGTGGTGCTCTTTCTCCAATTTAGAGAAGAGCACAACAACAGTTGTTTATTCATTCAATATACATTAAAAATTACTAATACCTGCCCCCTAAGCCATTCTAACTTTGGGGGCCCGGACTAGTTTGAACTGTCACACTTGGAGGAGTGTGATGCTTAGTAGTTGTGTTGATACTGCCATTGACAGCGATGGGAGAGGCAATGGCTGGTGCAAGCTGGAGGGGTCTCCTGAAAGGGGTCCGGCACTTATTTTTTCGCAAACTAAGCAGTGGGCCTTAAGCTGTCGCGAAGGAAGCAATGTATCATTTACAGGGACAGTAAGATCAAAGACTTCTAATCACGCGCACATCTCTCCAAGTACATCCATTAAAGACCATATCAAGGTCAATGAGCTGTATATTCACCTTGAAAATCAGATGCACAGCTCCCTTTTGCACCTGGGAGCAGATTGCTCAAATATGATCACCGATTGATAATGTTCTGTGTTGCTCACCAGGTTAATTGAAAAACAGGAAACCGCACCATTGCACCATTTTAAGTACTGAAGCTTCTGAAATATATACACCAAATTCAATATTAGTACTCATTGCAAAAAACATACTTGCTGGAAAACCAGTCTTAGATTTGTAGTATTCAAGACAAAAAATCCTGCTCTAACTCCAATGTCAGATTTATAGTATTCAGTGCAAAGCTACCAGCTGAAAAGTCAATGTTAGATTGTTAGTATGCAGTGTAAAAATAAACCTGCTTTAAAGCCAACATTCGATGTTTAGTAATGAGTCCAAAAAGAGACCTGCAAACCCCAATGTTAGATTGTAGTGTTCAGTACAAAATAAAACCTACTACAAATCAGTCAACACTCGCAGATCGCATTTTTGTTTTCCTTCCATTGCCGCATGTCCAGTTAGGAGGCAGCGAGACATCTGCAAGAGAAGTAAACAGTGCTGAGCCTTAATGATCCCACAGTGAGGGAGTCCTGTACCTGGGGGATGATTTCTGCAGCACTAAGTGACAGCGGCTTCTCTCGGTGGAGCCACTGCTTGCTGCGGGTCCGACTGTGGACATTTTGTCAGGTCTTGCTGCAGCTTTCAGTTGTGAATGTATTTCATGTATAGATGTCATATGTGTGTGTGTGTATGTGTTACAGCGTATGATCATGTGCAACCTTTGACACTTCAGTAACAGTGTACAAGGGACATCTGAGTCAAGCCTGGTTGAATCACTGTACTGTGAGTTGTATAAATGAACTGGCAGAGATGATTCACAAATATAATGAGACATACTGGACGAATATTCATACAGAAAGAGATACACGACTTGTCCTCTCAATTATATGTTTAATATACCATGGGGAAAACAATATAAACGTCTGTGCCAACATTCTGCACTTTTTGTTCTCGATAAAACGGATTATTACCCAAGTTCACTCCAGTTTTACCATGCCCCGCTTTTAAAGTTCCTGGAATTTGGATCTTTGTCTGCCAAGTAACAACCGCGTTTACATTTTCTCATATTTTCTCTTAAAGTATGTCGACATGACTCAGTGCTCTTTACATATATATGTGAAGAAAATAAATCCAAATTAAATGCCAAGGTATATATGTATTATGTACAACATGGATAATTATCTGAAAGTCTTTGTGCCTGTTTGGTTTCCGTATTTGTGCCTCCTTTAACAAAACATACAATTATTGTGTAGCATCAAGCACTTTGCTTCAAATTACCCATTGTGCAGTTTACTGTACAGTAACACTGATGACTCCCTACTGGGATCAGAAGAGCATACTTGTTTTAATGTTTTGATGTTTACATAAGTGTCTGTTTAGATAAGTGTCTGAGGGTTGGTAATATTTAGTGATTAAGAGAAAAATGTAACTTTGCAACTAAAACAAGCAATGGCAAACCCAATCTGTCGCGCAATTGTGGCCTGTTGGCTTTGCAAATTGTATTTAGCCACACTACATAGCATAACCAATGATGTGCAGAGAGGCTAAAATTACCCCACCAGCCGACCACACCGACACGGACACAGTCGCCCGTAACCTCAGGGAATGGATTGACGACTGCGCTAACACTCTGGCCCCGATCAAGAAACCCTCAAACAGACGCTCCGACAGAAGGGTCATCTGGTTCACCACTGACCTCCAGGCATCCAAGCAGACCGGCCGAAGACTCGAGATAAACTGGCACCACGAACAAACACCAGACAACCACGCAGCCCTCAAGACCCCATCCGCAGGCACCACCAACTCATTCAAACCGCCAAAAGGAACAAATCGACAACAATGCACACAACAGCAAAGAACTCTTTAACATCGTGAAGGAACTTGCCAACCCCAGCTCCAGCTCTAACGAAATCCCGCTGTCACAAGACCTATGTGACTCTCTAGCCACCTTCTTCCACTGCAAGATCACAGACATCCACGACAGCTACAACACTCAGACCCCCCCCCCGACCGCCGCCAACACCTCAGACTCAACGCCCCCAAGCCACACCGGCCTCCTACTATCCTGGAACCTCATCAATGACAAAGACAGCATGAAAACCATGAACACCATCCACTCCGGCTCACCGTCAGACCCCTGCCCTCACCACATCTTCAACAAAGTGAGCTCCATCATCGCACCCCAACTCCGAAAGATCCTCAACAGCTCCTTCGAGACCGCCATCTTCCCAGAGAGCTGGAAAAGCGCTGAGATCAACGCCCTACTCAAGAAACCCAAGGCAGACCCAAAGGACCTCAAGAACTTCCGGCCCATCTCCCTGCTCCCGTTCCAGGCGAAAGTCATCGAGAAGATCGTCAACAAACAACTGACCCTCTTCCCTGAAGAGAACAACACCCTGGACTCCTCCTAATCCAGATTCCGCAGCAACCACAGCACCGAAACCGCCCTCATCGCTGCCACTGATGACATCAGGACCATACTGGACAACAGCGAAACCGTGGCCCTCATCCTCCTAGACCTCTCGGCCGTCTTCGACACCATCTGCCACCACACCCTCTGCACACGCCTCCACAACGCCGGGATCCGTGACAAAACCCTGGACTGGATCACCTCCTTCCTCACCGACAGAACCCAGAGAGTCTGCCTCCCTCCATTTCGATCCAAAGCCACCAAGATCACCTGTGGTGTACCCTAAGGATCATCCCTCAGCTCGACCTTCTTCAACATCTACATGACACCGCTCGCCAATATCGTCCGATCGCACGACCTCAACAACATCTGATATGCCGACGACACCCAGCTGACCCTCTCCCTTACCAAGGACCCCACCACCGCCAAAACCAACTTCCACGAAGGAATGAAGGCCGTCGCCAAATGGATGAAGAACAGTCGCCTGAACCTGAACTCGGACAAGACGGAGGTCCTCATTCTCGGATCCACCCCCTCCACCTGGGACGACTCTTGGTGGCCGGCCTCGCTGGGAGCTGCGCCGACACCCACCGACCACGTTTGCAACCTGGTGTTCACCCTGGACCCAGCACTGTCAGTGACCAAGCAAGTCAACGCCGTCTCCTCCTCCTGCTTCAACACCCTCTGCATACTACGCAAGATCCCCACCTGAACCAGAAGGATGAGCACCCAGGCCCTCGTCACCAGCAGGCTGGACTACGGCAACGCCCTCTATGCGGGAACCATGGGCAAACTCCAGAAAAGACTTCGACGCATACAGAACGCATCCGCCCTGGCTTCCCGTCAACAAGAGGATCACCTTCAAGCTCCTCACCCACGCTCACAAAGCACTCCACGACGCCGGACCAACATACCTCAATAAACGACTCACCTTGTACACTCCCAACTGCCAGGTTCGCTCCGCTGACCTCGTCCTTGCCAACATTCCACGCATCCACCGAACGACCACCGGCGGCAGATCTTACTCCCACCTCTCCGCCAAGACATGGAACACCCTCCCCATCCACCTGCATCAGGCCCAGGACCTGCTGACCTTCAGGAGACTTCTCAAGAACTGGCTGTTAGAGCAGTAGCAGCCCCCCTTAGCGCCTTGAGACCCTCGCGGGTGAGTAGTGTGCTCTACAAATGATTGATTTATTGATTAAATATTGATATTCTTGTTTAAAAAAGACTAACTCATCCTAATTAGGAAGTGTCCCAGGGACCTTTTAGCCATCAGTCCCTAGAATATTGAAGACCTGAGAAGACCCTGTAAAATGCCCTCAATACCGGTAACTTATGACAGATGACGGTGTACTCTCTAGAATGTTTTTACTTTTAATATCCACTTCCTACATCAAGCCTTGAGTGTGTTACCTGAATCACTATCTTCTAATAAATATATGGAATCAATTTTGATTAAAACTATTTAAAAGTGTTCAATCATCGTTTCATGTTTAATATGAAAGATTATATCAATTGCATTACTTTTCACCTTGCACAATCCTCTAATAACTTCCTCCCACATGAAGCGTAATAGTATTAACAGGACTAGCAAAACTAACTTAGACAAAATGTGACAGTCCCAAGTTTTTAGAAAGTTCAGGAAATGTTTATTTTTTTGCAAGTTCATGAGAAGGTTTTTGTGGTAGATGCTACTGTTGTGATTTAACATGGTGTAAAACAAATATACATGGCAGTTTGAGGCCATGCCATGGTTTGGAGTAACACCATGGATCAATAGTAGGACCTGAGAAGAAAGATGCTCTTCCTACAACTAGCAAGGTTCTACTGACAACAGGAATAGTGAACAGTGAACACTAGATAATGGCGATACTTGAGTCTGGATCACAGACCACTTTTGGCTGGTGCTATTATGGCTGTGTTTAAACACCTTATTCTGGAGATGTTAAAGTGTGACAAGAACATGTGTACACTTTTGCTGCGTGGCACTTTGTTGGGCTGGTGATGAGTTATTCAGATTTAGGCGCTGCTGTCTTTTTGTACTCCATTAGTCTAATGTGATTTTGTTTTAATCTATTGTTGTTTTGTGTTGCATCCTCTTTTGACCTTTTTGTTATAATGAGCCTTGTTAGCTTTCAATTGTGGTGTTATATTGGTTTGTGGATATTATGGTGTTTTTTTTTAGTTGTTTACTTCAGATATGCCCATAAACACTACTAAATATCCAGCAAAATGCAGCACACTCAAGTCCGTCCGCGATCATAACGGGCCCCTAAGTCTAGCCTGCTGCTGATTTTTTCCCCCACACTGGTGTTTTACTTGGACAGCCGTGCATGGCATACAACCTTGCATCATGGTGTCGAGGTGTGTGCGCGCTGTCCAGTATAGGTTTTGCCCTGGAAGCATACACTTCGATTATACATTTCTATGGGGCCCAATACCACTGGAGTCCAAAGACTCCCTTTGAGCTCTGGTGTTGGGGTCACTGACTGCCAAATCACCTTGACAGAATCCTTGTCAGATTCAGGGCCACAGACCTGAAGCATATGCATCATGCTAGAGACAACTACCATGCAAACATCTCGAAGAAAGGACCCACTTGGTTTCTGAGGGAGGTACTCAATGCATTTCTGAAAGAAAGAAGACTGCCTTAAAAGGAATACCTAAGGAGGTAAACAAGAGAGGTGCAGTGACCCTCTGTTGAACTGGGAAGGATATGAACCTACAGTAGCTGTGTTGAGGCTTAATACCAAGTTCCCTCTGCAGCATGCTCCAGGAGCAAGGGGACTCACTCCATCAAGCAGTGGCATCTGAGCACTACCAAAAATGTTGCCTTCACACTCAGTAGGTTCATTGGAAAAATCCGAAGTACCTATGTCAACTTGACACTGTAAAGGAGAGGTGCCTCATTTGGTGGTTACATTACCCAAAGGTGCAAGGTTGGATTCACAAAAGGCCTCTGCACTCGTCGCAGAAGCTGTGCAGTTGTGGAGGGGGCCTGCACTCACAACAGGACCTTCATACTGCAACGACTACAGTGGCTCTGCCACGAGTGCAGAGGCCCTTTGTGAATCGGGCCACCGTGATTGTGATGGTATGGGGCTAGAAATCCATACAGCCATAGTTGGTGGTTGAATATTGCAAATCCGTGATTCACTGCGGTGGTCCTAAGTGGTCGGCTTGAGTTTGTGCTCAATGTAGACCTCATGTAGACAATATCCATCTTCGCAGCAATCACGCATGAGTGTGCCCTCTGCACAACTGAGTATGCAGAACCCTGCCCCTTCAGTCAAAGGAGGCGCACCTGCATCCTACAGGAGCTATGTAGTCATCGGTGGAAATCAGCAGAGCTACGACTGAGTCAATGTCCGAATACGCACATCAGCGAAAGAGGTGCACCCCAGCTTGCCCCATATAGCAGAGGATGCTGACCCAAGACTAGTCAAGATACTGCATGCAGGCACTGATTCAAGGGACACAATAACCTTTGTATGGCACCAGGTTAGCTACACCGGTATCTCCAAAGCCATGACACTTCCAAAATCTCATCACTAGCCCAATAACAGCCCTAGGAAGATAAAAAAAAACAGTGTGAGCTGCAGCTAATAGGGTGACATAAATGTAAACTTCATTTTCCCAAAGGCTGAGAAGAACTAAGCCTGGTCAACATGGTAAATTGTGTAAAATAGCAATATTTTACATTAGGTGAATTTTGCAAAATTTCATTTATTGAAATTCTCAAGGCTTCAAGAACGTTCACATTATATAATTGTACTTTATTTATTTTTACACCAGCATGGCCGTAACATGAAAAAAACGTGCAAGGTATCAGAAGAAGACCAGTTAAGACAGAATGTACTTCGCAAAGAGACATTTTTTGCTCAACCTATTCTCCAGCCAGTTTCTTGTAAGACTATCCTACGCGAGGTGTTCACTAGGGTTAAAAAGTGACGCACAATACCAGCAAACCATATTTCTCTACAAAAGTTCCATTTTATGTAACTTTTATGGAATTTCACAAATTCGCAATTCATTTTCCCTCCCACAAATCCCAGTGAATTGTGTATACTAATTTACCTTTGGCAATTTCCTGCTAAGTATTTAGTTGTGAATTAGATTGGAGGACTTTCTTTTCTTAAATAAAACACTTGCTGGACAATAAATTATGCAATATTAAGAGATGCTTTATCTAAGCTTCTACCCCACACCACTAAAACTAAGATGTGGACTGCTTGATGTCACTCCCGAGGGTGAAGTGATGTGTTATGGGTTCATATAGGGTAAAGAACCAATGGTATAATTCACTCATTGTAACAATTTGAGTTAAGTAGCCCTATTTGCTGTAAGACTCCCCAAATGTTCCCACTTGAACCCTGCAGAACTCCACAAGGGAGAGGAATTGAGCTGAATGAAGAATTCCAGGAGAGTACTGTGACCCAAACCCTACTCGAGCCCAAGTGGTTAAGAAGAACACCCCGGAATGGGAAACATCATTAACAACGCGGATAATACACCGCGATGCTGTTACATCGCGGTCGTTACAACGACCACGATGTTACCACGATATGCCATTACAGCGCAAGTCTTTACATTGACTTGCGCTAGATGGCGTGCTAACATTAAAAATAGTGTTGTTTACTATCCCAACACCTTCCCTACTGATAAGTGGACTGGAGCTGGAATAGTAAATTACACTTTTCTAATGTTAGCATGCAACCTAGCGCAAGTCGATGTAAAGACTTACGTTGTAAAGGCATAGCGTGGTAACATGCAGTCGTTGTAACAACTGCGATGTAACAGCACGCGTTGTAATAACACGCGTTGTAACATCATACAACCCTAGGGAATACGGTATCAAAGGGCACCAAGAAGTCCAAAGGATCTTTTATGGAATTTCACAAAGTCTTTTTTCACTACAATCCTGATGCATGATCTCTCTGATGTTATCAGAAATTGCAAGCAGTGCTGTTCTGGTCCCATGTAGTGGATAGAAACCTGACTAAACATTGTCAAGATGATTAGTCTCTTGATGATAGTTACTTATGCATTTCTTCCCCTAGCATTTTTGTGAGGAGGTAAGAAGAGAAATTGGTCTGTCTGCGTAAGGAACCTCTGGGTCATCAAATCTTTTTTTAAAGAGTTGAGCTACTAGCGTTTTATTCCTCTCTGAGGAACCAAAGCATACAGGGTGGTTATATGAAGTAGTAAGTGATTAATTGTGGGGCTAGGCAATAGTTTCTGCAACATTGGCCAGGGGGATGGATGAGGACTGGGCCATGGGCCAGAAGTGAGTAACGCATGGCCTCAACCAAAATGGGCAAAATAATGTTGAGGTGCAGTGAACATCTTAGAAAGGAAAGTGCTTCACTTGCATTAAGACAGGGTGGAAACAGCACTGTGACTATTTGGGAGTCAAAAGATAAGCAGCTCTTCTTATTCTTGTCACAGAAAACATTCAAAGGGTTAAACTCAAAGAGGGAAATAGGGGATATGCTTTTGGTGCAAGTAACTCATTTATGAGTGTAAAGACTTACCAAGCTGAACTGCTGATTTGATGTGTTTTATTGAGCTTTTATGGTTTGTCTATGTTGAGTTTTAGACGATGGTTAGACCACAACCGTTGCTAAATCCTTTAACCAGGTCCTGACTTAATCCCTCCACCCTACTAAATGGTATCAATTTGAACTCCAATAATGCAAGTTATTGGGTATAGAGTAGCTCAGTACTACTCTACTGACCCTACCAAATCCAGTCATAAGTGAGGACCAGTCCTTCCATGTCTTGATACAAAGAAAAACTAAAATTGATGGAACAGCAGTGTAAAAATCTAGAAAAAAGATTGAGAAGCAATAATGGTACCCTTCTAAAACTCGATAAATCAATTGACTTAAAGGTCAAGACCAGCCCTTTCCAGATTTTGAATTTCTTTTTCAGATTCGTTTTCTGTATAACAAGCAGAATGCAAGAAATGGTTGCGTTCCAAAGCTCACTTACAACATAACAAGCATCATAGCTAAAACATTTATTCAACACACAGGCAAAGCAAACCAAACGATCATGTAAATAGGACAGATAAAAGCTGTAAGTATTCTTTCAGCTCAAACTCAAAAGAATGAAAATAGTGAATGGGCACCACACTCCAGATCGGACATCCAGATCTTAAGCCTGGACAAAGTAAGAAACCTGCCACTAAATTTAGAACATTTACACCTAGGTGCCGAACAGCACTCTGGTGTGCTTCTTGGAAATGAAACAGCTCTTTTCCTATTGAGGAGCATACATGTTTGCTGATTTTCAGAAATAACACAGACTCTGGAACATAAACAGATCCTTGAATGGAAGTCCACAAAGGGATCTCTCAGTGTGTTGTCAAGTAGTCACATTTCTGAAGACCAGTCACAGTGCAAAACGCTTAATTTTGAGATGCTTGTAGTTTTTCCAGATTGTAGCACTGGGAAATAAGAGGTACTGCTGATCAATCTAATAGTCTTGAGTAAACCACTGTTGTATCAAATGAGTGCTATATTAGATACTCAACAAATAAAGGAGATTTCGAAAAATGGTATAGTATACATTTTAGTATAGATTTAGCATAGATTTTAAGCCCTGTGGCAGAGCTTTTCTGTACACTTACTTCCAGTAAGGGCTCATACATCACAGAGCATGTGTTTGCTTTTTCCAAAAACTTGCAGTGCAATTGATTCTTTTTTGTGGATGATTTGGGATGAATTCTTTTTCACTCATCAGTTTTGCAAAAGATGGCCATTTAAAAAAAATATACCAGGGCCTGTAAATTAAATGCTAACAGTGGGTCTACAGCACGTACTGTGCTACCCACCTAGGTAGGACTGTAGAACAAGTCCTAGACCTGCCATTGCATTCTGAATGCAGTTTTAAACTAACATGTCGACTTGACATTTAAACCCCCTTGACAAACCTTAAACTCTTCTTTTAATACTTATAAGTCACCCCTAAGGTAGGCACTAGGTAGCCATAGGGCAATGTGCTCTGTAATTAAAAGATTGAACATGTACTCTTAATTCTTACATGTCTTGGTAGTCAAAATCTCCCAAATTCGTTTTTCACTATTGTAAGGCATACCTCTCCCTTAGGATAACATTGGTGATTCCTTATTACATTTAATAAGTTGTAATTCCCAATTGGGAGGTGGTGGCTCTGTCGTGTTTTGTATCTACGGAATTGTAATAATAAACCCACTTTATTAGTTAAATTGGATATTTTATTCCATTTTTGAAAATGCCACATTTAGAAAGTTGGCATTTTCCTGCCCTTAGCTCTTATGTGCCTGTGACCTGTCTTGGGTCACATGACTGGGTGTAGCTGACAGTTAGACAGTGTGAATTCCTCTGAGACAGTCACACAATAGTGGGATTACAAGTGCCTGAGTTGGCCATCTGCTGGCATGATGGGGGGGCGGAGCTGAGCACAGCCCTACTTACACCTGAATAGCATGTGCTCTGCCTTCACACAAAGGTCCTAACAACTCTGTATGGACACTTCAGCTAGGTTGAAGCCAGGGTAGCCACTGTTTAGAAACGTCTCCCACCTTCCAGAACCAGGGCACCTGGGTTAAAAGAAGAACCTCAGACACCAACTCTTCAGTACCTTCTAGACCTGTGGATACTCTGCCAGGTAGAAGGACTGCTGTGCTGCTACAAGAACTGCTGCTCTAAAGGACTGCTGCTCTAAAGGAACTGTTACCCTGCTGGCAGCCACGGCTGCTGCAGGTAAGAGCAGTGGGGCTGGCTGGTGGAGATTTAGAGAGACGACCACGAGGGAAAATGCATTATTTATTTAATTTTACCTGTGGTCGTTTCTCAAAAAAAAAACTCCTGCCAGCCCCAGTGCCCCACTGCTCCTACCTGCAGCACCTGCTTTCTGCTGCCTAATTGTCTAGGGAAGATGATATGGACCTGGAACGTCATCTGGAACCAAGGACCCCAGAGTGACTCAAAGGGCTAGGCTGGTGGCCTCCTGATCTAAGCCTTAGAAACGTAAAAGGTTCCCAAACCAGCTCTTGGAGCCAGCTGCAGTGAGTTCCTGACCCCCAAGTTGTGCCCCTCAGGTCCTGGACCCTTGTTGTGGCTCAGCGCTCTTAAAATAAAGAATTTGGGCTTTTCATGACTACAGACGGGCCAGTTCGCACTGAGTACGCACCACTCATACTGAAAATAAGCGTAAGCCACAGCCAGCCCATCTCAGCAAGCATTGATTGTCCGCGGGGACCACCAAGCAAAGCTCCAGCCCACTGTCATCTGCAACGCTGGCATGATCTTCGTGCCATGCCAACCACCATCTTTGACAATCTACTTGCTTCCCTCGACCCTCTCCGACGTGAATAGGACTCTTGGCACAAAATTTGAGAAGGTAAAACTTTAGCAGGACTAATCTGGTACTATATCTGACCCATGCTCCATCGCTGGTGGCCTGAACCTTTGACTTTGGCCCAGTCCAGTGGATCAGATAGCCACAGTTGGTGATTTCTGCTTTTAGGTGCTATTTTACACTTTATTCTTTAAAAATTCATAACTCTGGTTTTACTGATGGATTTTTGTCGTATTGGTCTTGTTTTATTTATTAAATTATTCTCTATTGTTCTAATATAGTATGGAATTTTTTGTGTGGTGGTTTCACTATTTTACTATTTTTGAGTGTTGCACAAATACTTTACACAGTGCATCCAAGTCAAGCCTGACTGCTCTGTGCCAAGCTACCAGGGGATGAGCACAGGTTAATTTGGGGTTTGCTTATGCCTTGCTCTGTCTAGGATTGTGGTTGCTGCTTGACCACGCCTCCCACCCCAGTAAACTAGTAACCCAAATTCTAACAATGTAGAAGTAATTAAAAAGTAATGAGCAACTCTCCCTTCTCAACTATGCATTTTGAGTAGGCTTGGGAGGAGTTCGCAGAGTTCACTGAGTAAGTGACCAAAAAACTGTACAGCGCTACATGGAGTTCCGCAAGCGGCGGATTGCATTTGGTCATGCCATTTGCATTGAATTTCAGCGTGACTGACACCTTGCACAGCGCAAGAGGGCACTGCTTATTTTCTTGATGAGCAATGAGAAATCTGACCTCCTGCATTGAGAAATCTCGCCAGGAGGTGGATTTTCCTCGCTCGCCAACTTGATGTTGGCGAGTGAGGAAAAACTCTGGTATGTGGAGTGGAGTTTTTCGTAACTCTCTGTGCTAAGCGGAGTGTGGAAATCTCCGCAAACTCCACAAACCAAGCTGAATCCTCACCCAGGCCTAATTTTGAGATTTTACATTAAAAGAAATGCTGTTCAAGTGTATTTTAAAAAATAATAATGTAAAATGTATGCATTTGCAATTTTATACTATTAATAACTGCTTTCCCAGTTATTTCTCATGCATTAAAACTTTCCCATAAACTCGCAGTTTCCGATGTGCAAAGGCCTTGGATTGTACTGGGCCGTAGGAAAAGTGGGGAGGTCTTTAATTTGTGACCCTACATTTTGCCTCTGAGAAGGAAATGAGTCTGGTGAAGGCATGGTCAGTTATTGTGGAGTTATTGTTAATAGGTTTGTTTTAAATATAGACACGTACATAACAGATTCACAAACATAAGCACAGGGCAAACAAATGATTATAGGCGTTGTCAGCGACTGGTTTTCCATTGTAGGTTTAAGAAATGTATGCTGATTTAGTGTTTGAAATGCTGACAAAACACTGGGCCATTGCATCCCCTTTCCAAACTTCACTTCACATTAAGCTCACCAACACTTTAATTGACCTTCAGAGTCTTTGAAAAGCTCACATTCATTTTTTTGTTTAATACAAAGACTAAATGAAAGTAATCTACAGCTACAAGCTTTGGGCAAAAATCTTTATCTCAAGTGGATGGGATATGGGGGGAGGGTGCATGAAGCATGATTCATATGTGATTCCCAAAATAGTAGTTTGATGTAATCACTTATGAAGGAATTAACTGTATAATGTGTATGAAGTGTACATATGTATGTATATCTTTGCATTAAAACAGGATTTGATTGATGAAACACTGTCTCTGTCCGTGTCCCACTGCTCTTCTAAAATTCACCTATCTTTTGAACTTAATGTGAGGTAAACTCATCTAACTTCATTTCATGTTTTAACCATGTGCTCCACTAAATTGAGAATACCGTCCTTTGTGTGAAGAGAGCCAAAACTGAGATTCAAGCAATTGGAGAAGCAGTTAGAGAGAGTAAGAAATTGGGTTACTGGTTGAGGGGCATGAAACTGTACTCAAGCAGCCACCACAAGTCTTGTCAGGGTGAAATTGTAGCCAAACCCAAATTAACCTGTGCTCAACCCTCTGGTAGCTTGGCACAAAAGCAGTCAAACTAGAAGTATATGCAAGTATATGCAAAATAAATGTGCCAATTTTACCATGTTTAAAAGAAGAGGACAAGCAATTTACCCGGGGTTAGCAGGAGCAAAGTACACAGAGTCCTATGGCCATCATAAACCTGTTCAACAACTGAAGGCAAAGATCTGGGGGAATACCACACAAAAGATGGTCATTTCCAGTAGAGAGTATGTTTGACTCAGCAGTAGCAAGACCAGCACCAAGAGACTTAGGGGCCCATTAGGATGGCGGGTGTATCGCCCCCGCTGATCAGGCGGTAGCTACCGCCGGCCCGGTGGGGGCGATCCGCCCGCCATCCTCACAAGAATGACCCCCCGCCATATTATAATGGCTGGGGGTTCCGCGGCTGACGGGAAGACCGTCCGTCACTTTACTGCCGGTCGACTCGTCGACTGGCTGAATAAGTGCCTGCATATGGTGTCGGGGTCTGCGAGACCCCCGCATCCATATTAGGATGCTGGCAGTCATTAGCCTTTCCACGGCAGCGTTGCCGCTGTGGAAAAGCATACAGTCCTTGCATTTTGGCCCGATGCGGGCCCCCAGGGTGAAGGAGAGTTGAGGGTGCACATGGGGGGTACCTATGGTACCCCCCTCATTGCCATGCACTACGTGACAGGCACCAAGTGGTGCCTGCCATGTAGTGCATGGCAGTGCCGTGCAAAGTCCTTTTCCATTGCGGGTGGGTCTGCTGCCACCAGATCCACCCGCAATGGGAATGGCAGAGGATGCACCTGACAGTGTGGCGGGTGCATCCTAATGTGCTTGGCGGGACCGCCGCAGCTTAGGTGGGTGGTCCCGCGCTCCGTTACGGTGGCGGGCGGAGTATGTCCGCCCGCCATCGTAACAGGCTCCATGGTTGGGTTGGGGGTGCTTCCTAAATGAAGCCCCTCAGTACATCAGTACTGTCAGGAAAGGTTGTGTCATACTTTTTGGCAAATGTACACTATTTCAACTTCAGTAATAGGTTTTCAATATCTTTCCATAGCACAGTTTTCTAAAACCATTAGAAAATCTTCAATCTTGGACGACTGTGCAGATGACATCAAAGGCACACAGAGTGGCTCCATTTTGCACTCCTAATGACGTGTGATTCTACGTAAAATGATGCGTAATCCACAAAAACACACATATGGGATGGTTAGCGTTTATCGGTACAATCAGATATTAGAATTGATGACAACTGTCTTTGAAGTTGAGTTATCTCTTGGCAGCAGCAGCACAACACTGTGATTTTATTAAGGTAAATGATTGTATCTTTCCGTTTATACTACAGCTGTGCCCTTGCTGCAGTGTGCTTTGCAGATGAAGAGTAGTAGCAACAATTGAATTTGTGGCAGGCAGAAATCAGTTGTCAATTAACCCGAAATGACTCTATTAACTGCTTGAAGAATCATGAGGGAGAGTGTTCCCAGCTTGAGAAATCTTACCCCATTCGAATATTGACTGTATCTTCTTCCTAATAAGAGTAACCATTAATGATGCTGCAGGGCTAATCAAATACGCTAAATTAATAGGCGTTACCAAGGAGTTCG
Source organism: Lissotriton helveticus (assembly GCF_964261635.1). Lineage (NCBI taxonomy): Eukaryota > Metazoa > Chordata > Amphibia > Caudata > Salamandridae > Lissotriton > Lissotriton helveticus. The sequence goes on along the minus strand of NC_136059.1, from coordinate 993,751,184 downwards.
CTTCAACGCCTCTGCGTTTAGCAGTGTCAGTAATTGCTGCCCTTGGCCCAATGGCTTTGTCCAATTGACTATGAGCAATGAGCTCCAGTCTTGTACACCTCAGAACCAGCGACGGTGGGGGCTTTGGGAGAGTAGAAAACATACGAGCATTATAAAAGAAATAGTACGTATTTGCAGCAAGTGAAAAGGCCCTAAATCAATGTGCTGAAGTTCATACATTTTACATGAACTTGAATATGACCAAAGAAAAATTGTGTTGCAAAATATGCTTTTTTGGTTTACTAGATCTCTGCCCATGGATTCGAAGAGAGAGCCAATAAACATTCTTAGTATGAGAAACAAAACAATGTCCCTTTGATGTTAATCACACAGACATAAGTATGTCAAACTAAAACGGATTGGTTTGCCCTTCTAAATTTCATTTAAATGTTTCCAGAGAGTATATCTTTGACAGAGATGGAAGAACTGGCCAGCTTGCACTATATGCAGCATGTTTTATTTATCACCGAGCGCCTGCTTCAGATGCAGATGGCGGTTCCCATGTGACCCGGCGCGCGATGGCCTTGCCATCTTTTGCATCGGCGGCGCTGTCCAGGTGCTGAACCTAGAAGAGCAAGGCTGGTAGGATGAATAAAAGCGTGCAGAAAATGGTGTCGTGAATTAACGCCAGTCAGGGGCCCTAACCTACTTTGAGGAACACATGTAAACATATAAAATGGTGCGCAGTAAAACAAAGAGCCCGGACATTTAACATCGCCTTGTGCACTAATTAGGGTCAAGCACGACAGGACTTGAAAATCAACAACCACTGGTCGGGCTGACCACAAATTAGTCAATGCTAAGAAATAATTATTTAAAGAACGTTCCGCGAGAGGCGTTTGAGTGACGTTTCTTTGTGCTGGTACTGTGCTATTCGTTCAGGGTGAAGGTGGTGTGCGGCCTAATTTGAGCTGGTGGTTTCCGGTGCTCAGCACTAGCATTCCAGTGTTAACACTGCCGCCTGTGTAGTCTGCCACAGGCTGGCGCTGTCTGGCTAGTTTAGAGATGACCACAACAACAGGCAATTTTAAGTTCAGTATACGTTAAAATGATTATTACCTGCTGCCCAAGCCATTCTCATGGAGTTGGGGCCTGAAAAAGTCCGAAATGTCACACTAGTAGGAGTGGGCGGGTTAGTAGGTGTGTTGTTACCATCATTGGCAGCAAAGAAGGGGCAATGTGTGGCGCAAACTGCAGTGGCCTCCTGACGAAAGCCTTGGCACTCATTTTTTTTTTACCAATTAAGCACTGGTGTGCGCCAGGTATGTCAGAAGGGGTTCAGCAATTTATCAGAATTTCACTATCCTTACGTTTCGACTTGAAATAAGTATGCAAGGTACAAAAGAAGATTAACTACGGACACTCAAAGAGTTAGTTTTTCTTTTTCGTCTCATCTAAGACAGGCCTCGATTATCCCTGGCTGGTTGGACATATTACAAGCGCGTGCATGTTTTGCCCATTCTGTGAATTCCAGCGTCTGCTCCCACTTATTTGAACTACCTCTGATTAAAACTGTACCAAATCAAAGAGTTTTAGGCACAGTAGAGGAGGCAAGCATGAATATTCAGAACAAGTCCTTTTTTTCAAATTACAAAACATGATTTCCTTTTTCTTTGTTGGCTGCAGATCATTTTTCATGTATTGTGTTTATTAGTCAGTGGCGTGGTCATGTATGAAGTGTTCAGTTACACTTGATAGCCTCTCAGTCTTCTGCCAAGGGCTAGACCAGTCAGTAAATGTCCTCTCCTCCAGTTATTGCCCGTGTAGCCACAGGAACCTATAAACAAAGACAGAGCACTATAGCTGAGGCAGAAAGTGTATCATTCTATTTAAACAATCCACCTACTGAGGTTAAAGTGTTCTATATTAAACAGAGAGAAACTAAACCGTTGGATACGGAGGTCTCTGTTTATTCGCCCTCTAATATTCTAAATAATAGAAACAAAACGTAATAGCCCATAAACCCACTATAGATTTAGTATATGGCAATGTAAAAAGGTAATTTTACATCTGCAGGAAGAAAGAGAGCAGCAGTCGTTTACAGTCTCATCAAAACCAAACATGTTTATATTACATAAACACAAAACGACACAAGGTGAATTTGCCACTACGATCAGCACATCAATCTTGCATGTTTCCCTTAGTATTGGTTTGTACAGTAACACGAAAATACTCACTTTGGGAGTGCCCAACTGATAAGATGCTTATTCACCCTTAAGCAATTTCAGCCACGATATTCTACCCACAGAAGGTGTAGTAGAATTTCATGAACCATATACAAAGATAATTATACCAGTGCACATCCCCTAATATTGGATAAAAGTAACTAGTAGGGGATGTGCACTGGTATAATTATCTTTGTATATGTTAATATTACATGTATATAAGAAAGAAGAAAAACAGTTGTTAGTTTGGGCATAATAAACTAACAATGCCGTATGAAACCATGAATGAAAAAAAGTTAGGGTGCTTTTGGTGCTCAAACTAGGGCACAGGTTGGATGGTTTAGTCTTATCTTTGTGGCAGATAAGGAGGTCTCAGGCTGTAAATTGTCTTGTGGACAAGGGGTGGAAATTGACCACAGTCATGTGGACTACAATCCTTTACCTGGTGTTGAAAATGAGAGCGGATCTGGACAGTGTGACTAGAGTGTATATGGCAAAGTAGATGGCTTTGGTTATGGGAAGCAACAAATACTGGGGAGGGGCGGGGTACCCAAGGAGAAGATATTCTACTACCCAGTTTATTTAGGACCTGAGAGTGGCCAACTTAAGGAAGCATATGGTCTATTTCTTCATATTTGGCGATATTGCAACCAGGATGCTGTCACTGTAGCTTTTTAGAAGGACGCCGGAGTCATTTTTCGGAAGACATGTACATGAATGTTGCTGTATGGCTGTGTGGGAGGGAGGAAGATGTTTCAAACAGTGAAGTGGGCCTGGTGGATGAGGCTAGAGAGATGATATTGTTTTCTTACTAATTCTTCATGGCTTAGCAAACGGCCATCCACTGAAAAATGGCTGTGAGCAGTGTGTTATTTGTGGCCAGTCCCTTCATCCCATCTTCTCCATGGCCCTGTTACATTGTCTGTGCTGGGATTCCAGTGAAGGAAACCAATTCAAATGTAAACAGTTTAGATGCAAACAAAAGAATACATTTTATAATGAATACTTTATTTTTTCAAGTTTATATTGGAAATGTAGACTTTGTGCCACATTTTTATGGCTGACAGACATTTTGCCTCCTTAATTGTAGAACATTATATAACAGAGCTGCGGGTGGAGGTGGCGTAATGCCCGTGGGCTGGGTGAGGAGGGGAGAAGGGCTACGAGGGGAACCCCTTCATCTTCCCGTGAAAAAACCCAGCAAACACAGTGGGGCAAACACCGGCATTGAGAGTGTGCCCGTGTTTGCCCCATCGTGAAATGTCAAAAAATCTACCGGATAGTGTGGACCAGAAAATGGTGAAAAGTTTATCAAGTATAGTGTTGTTTTCATGGAGGTGTTCAGTAGATTGTGAGACATGTCCATATTTAGAGTTTAGTGCATGTGGAGCATTGGGCAAATATAGACCAATGTCCTGACCACGGTGTTTAGACTTGATAGCCATTTATGCACCAAATAGGACAGATGGAACATCCACCTAACTTTAAACAATCAATCAATCAATCAATTAGGGTTCTTGTAAAGCGCGACTACTCACCCGATACAGTCTCAAGACGCTGAGTGGGGGTTGGTGCGGCGGGTCAGTCGAAGAGCCATGTCTTGAGGTTCTTCCTGAATTGAGGCGGTGACTTTGATTGCCTGAGGTGTAGAGGTAGGGAGTTCCAGGTCTTCACCGTGAGGTAGGAGAAGTATCTTCCTCCAGCCTTGGTCTTGCGAATCCGTGGGACGGCTGACACTACACGATCAAAGCAACATAAGCCTTTGTAGATGCTTTTAATTAAATGTATCTCATTGGATTTGAACAACTGAAATTATTGCAATTTAAAGTGTTTCATAGAGCCAAATTGCTGCTTTATTTCATCTTGTGTCCTACGCACTTTTCTGCACACTAAAAGGATTGTGGCTTTACCCTGAGGTCCGACCTAAATCACCCTTTGATGTGGAATGAACCCTGCTCAGGAGCACAGGGGTGCATTGCTGGGGTGTGCATGAACACTCCTACAAGCCAACGCGTCAGTGAAGTGTTACCTCTCCTCCCTCTCTCTCCTGGTCTTTTGGAGGGAGCTACGCAAAAGCAGAGTTGAGGTAGACTAATGAAATCATAGGCTCCTTTCAGTGAAATGCATTTTCCAATGCTTGTTCCGGTATTGGGCATTGGCCGGAGACTTACCTACATGGGGAATAAAAAAGCAAACCAAAGTTTGTCTTGCTTGTTCTGTGCCACACAGTTTAGGCACAAGGGTTTTCTATGTTTGATGTGAAAAGAATGCTTATATAGTTCTCAGGGTGAGGTAAGTTTAGATTTGATATGCCATGGCTAAATGCACAAAGTGTTTAATGTAGCCCATGAACTATGTTTGCAAACATAATAAAAAAATAAAAAATACAATCAGAAATAAAGGAGAAAAAAGCGCAGTGCTAAAATAAGACTTCAAAAGTAAATGTAATTAAATGCTTCTTTAGCTGACTTTCACCTCCCACACCATCCTATTCATAATAGAAAATGACGCAGCTGTTCCCGTTCCCACGGATGATATAATTAGTGTTACTGTCTATTTAAAAGCGCAGAATTTCACACTTCACAGTATTATCCTGCTTCATCACAATATTTAAAGGTGCTGTTTATATTTGAAGGAGCTTAGTCACTGGTTCAAACTAACTCATGAGAAAAAAATCCTATGTGTGTTAACCCTAAGCTGTTTGTTTGTCTTTTTTTGTAACGTCCAGTCTGTTTGCAGACTTACAACCTCCATCAAATCAGTGGTTGAAAATGTGTCATGTTTGGAAGATCTGCTGGGGCGGCTGTGGGTCTTACAAAAGTGAACCCCATGCATAAGGGCTATTCCCACGACCAATCATGGTCAAGACTTCCATTGATGCCGCAGGTACGATGGCACTGGGGCTCCAAGCCCAGAGGGCATGCCTGAATATTGGATGTACAACAGTACAACGCGATCATTTTGATCGCGGGACTTTACATCGCGGTTTTCACAATGCAGTCGTTACAACGACTTGCGTTGGAGGGCGCTGGATTGAGGATTAATATGATTTTCGATTCCAACTCTAGCCCACAGAACAGTAGGGAAGGTGTTGGAAAAGAAAATCAAACTATTCCTTAACCAAGAGCACCATCCAGCACAAGTCGTAGTAATGACTTGCGTAGTAATCGCTGCGTGGTAAAGGTCGCGCGGTGTAAACACTGTGTTGTAAACAATGTTTCCCCTGAATATTGCTGTGTTTTTATACTTCAAACGGCAGCTAGGGGCCCGCTCCTTTCTTGTACAAGAGCCAAAGACACACTGACTATGTTGCTGGAATAAAACACTGAAAAACATATTTTAAGTAAGTATGGGCGGCAAATCCGTTACGCCCGCGGATTTTTCGGATTTTTGGTGAATACGCAATCCGTGTATTTTGCGTATTTTCCCAAAAATCCGAAAAAATCCGCGGATGTAACGGGTTCAAAAGTTGAACCCCCACCCACGCATGTAATGGCGCCAGCAAGCTGCCAGCGCCGTTGTAAAATAGTTACAAAGTTAGCTTGCACAGGAACCACTAGATAAAACGAAGCAGGTGCTGCTTTATTTTATCTAAGTGCTTCCTGTGCAAGCTAACTTTGTAACTATTTTACAACGGTGCTGGCAGCTTGCTGGCGCCATTGTAAATAGTGACCCCTGCGCCCTTCGGCGCGATTGTATAGTAACACACACATGGTCGCTGTAGACAACTCTCTGGCACTTTAGGCAGCTGTAGTGTAGTAAAAGCACTATACATTTACCCAACGAGGAAGCACTTACAGATATCAATAAAGCATGTGCCCTAGTTGAAGCTTAAATTCAGTGACTCATTCATCAGCCCAGAAACAATCGTGAGCGTCGTGGAGGCAGGGCAGGTGTGCCTTCTTCCCAAATCTGCCGTCGAAAATCAGCTGTGATGCTGGATAGAGGCCTATGCATCCTTGACTTTCACCAGCAAGCAATCCTCGAGCTGTTCCTGTGACCAAGAGCTTCTGTCTCTTGATCTGCTGCTCTGATCGGTCTCTGACCTTTTATACACACAAGAGGCATGTGCACTCGCATGGAAGCCCCGTCCGTTTGGCCATGAGTAGGCACATTGTGTTCGCACGGGTTTCTGCACGTTCGCGAGCGTTTTGTACAATAAAACCCTCGCGAACTTGCAGAAACCCGTGCGAACACGCCCAAAAAAAAAATACGCTAGGATCCGCGGATTTTGCGTATTGTCGCAATCCGCAAATACGCAGATCCGCGGATTGCCAATCCGCAAAATCCGCCCATGCTTAATTTTAAGCAGGAAAAGTTTGTTTCAGGAGGAAAGAAATATTCTGCAACAGATTTGCTATTGTGGAAAAATAATCACTGTCTGGCAACAGTTATGAAGAGTGAACGTTGTCAACTTCACAAGCTAAATCTTACATACCCTTAGTACCAAGCAGCCATAATTTCTGTCATATGACCCTGATTCTTGATTTGAACTTCAACCAAGTCCTGCATTATATTACAACCACTTCCAACAAAGATCAACACTTCTGTCTCACCACATTAGCAGTAGTCAGCCTCACATCACAAAGTGGAATCCCCAACATACAAGACACAATCCATTGTAGGCTGTAAAAATATCAAGTAACACATGCCAAGGTATTAAAAACTCACGCCCCACAATATGAAATCTGGAACAAACTCGCCTCATGCCTGTACCAAATACAAAATAGCTCCCATCTGCTCAGTGCTGACTTTACTGTACAGGACCCCTGTCCACTTAGTGCACCATTCGTGCTCTGGGATGTGGCGATTAATGCACAGTGGGTAGATCAGAAAATGAGAGAGTCAGCTAAATGTCGCCTTCTCTTCTCCCACTGTGTCCTTTGGAAAAATCTCATTATCTCCTTGTGAGCCACTGATAGAGCCGCAAATTGGCAGTGCTTAAAAGCACCCGTGAACTTCCATTACAGAACATTTCTGAATCCGAGACCTGTTATTTTGCTCTTGTGGTTCTAAATGGATCCACGTTTTACAAACCTGTGTCTGGCAGATAAAGCTTCCAAATATTGTTCTGAGAGACATGCTTGGCTTGTGTGGCAGCCCCTCGTCTCACTGTATTATTGCGCTTTGCCTCTCAGTTGTTTGGGACCAGAAGCACACCGAAGACACCAATCAATGGTGACCCTAAGTTGAGTGGAAGAAATGTAAAGCCTGCGGTGCTTAATGTGTAAAAGAATAAATACTGGGGCCCAAAGGTTTGCTCAGAAGCCTGTTGCCAGTGCTATCTAATGTCAAGGTGCAAAATAGCAAGGCTGCATAGCCTTGTTTCCACCTCACGCCTCTTTCATCCATCACCAGCCACTCCCTACCCCTTTATCTCACTTTTTCATGTTCATTTTCATCCCTGTTTTGCCATCTTTGTTTTTCTTTCACTTGCTCTGGGTCAAAGTCTGATGAGGAAAAATAAGTGCTGGTTCCCAAACATGGGTACGGGGTGTCTTACCTGCAACCACCGGCCCAAATTGAGGACTGCTGTTACTGCAACAAGCAGCTCAGCTGGGTTGGAAGCCATGCTCACTACCAGTGTCCAAAGCGAAAAGTACACAAACGCGAAACAGCAAACAGAACAAATGCACTGTATGCCATTCTCTAATACATTACTATTGGAAATTATATTTTCAATATTTAATAGCAACCAACCCCCCTTTATTTGTGGCGTCCGTAACTACACGTTTATAAAACACCATGGCATCTGTTCTTCTGCAGAGGACATTGGCCCTCATGTAGCAATGCATTTCCCTATAGACACAGAATGGTTAAAACCCTATTAATCGTCAGGTCCACTGCACCCTGAACTTTGTACAATCTCCGAAGGAGCAGTGAGTGTTGTAATGTGTGCCCTACCAAAGAAGGACATACCTTTATCAATCTAGTCCCTTATTGCTCCCCTGTCCTCTGTATGGTAAGGCACACACTGACAGATGGACCGTCTTACTCACATCCTATCAATGCGTGTTGTGGGATTCCTTTGCCGTGGATGTATGACATTACAATGCATGATTTTACCACGCATGCCTTTACAACGCGGTTTTTACAACGCATGCCTTTACAACGCATAGTGCTTTGGGGCGCTGGATAGTGAATAGTTTAATTTACTATTCCAACTCCAGTCCCGGTGGATAGTAGGGAAGGTGTTGGATAGTAAATTAAACCTATTCCCTATCCTAGAGCGCCCCCCCAGCGCAATGCGTTGTAATGGTTTGCGTTGTAAAAGTTGCGTCGTAAAGGCACTGCGTGGTAAAAGTTGCGTTGTAAAGGATGTTTCCCCTTTGCCGTTCTCAGAAGGGGCCTCTCAGACCCATAATTGGTTCCAGGACCACAGTGAGATGAAATTGGGTGACTGGCACCTCATCCCTGGCAGACACTGTAGCAGGATGGACAATGAAACAGACCTGTCTCCGTGATCCACCTTATGCTCTGGGTGATTGTTTGAGGTGTCTAAACATCATACATGTATATATCATGCATGAACTTCAAATGACATAAGCAGGAAAAAGAGAGCGTCAATCCCCGCTTGTGCTGTTGCATTTCACCCATTGACTCATGGAAGATTCTGAGCTATAAGTATGCACTTGAGACACATCAAAGCAACAACAAAAACAGACTCTCTGCTCTGCAGGGAGCCAGTGCATCTGTTCAAAATACACCTACGGAGCTCCTGCTATTATCACCGAGTAAAACCTAATTATAAAAACAATATAAGATTTGTTATTACTCTCTGACTGTTTTTACATCGTTCACGACTACATGCTCAGAGGCATTTTCCAGACAAGTCCAAGGAGAACAATAAATCGCCCGTGTGAGTAGGGCGGGTCTGAGGATCATCACCACTGTAGATACCTTAAAGCATTGCAGCTGTATGAGGCATTATACAAAAATAAGGTCCTATTTCATATGACAACAACGTTAATTCGCCCTTTTCAGGAAATAACGTAGCAGTTGCTAGTCTACAATGTAGCCTGCTGCATGTTGTTTCGAACCTTTCTTTGCTGCTCAGTTCGCGAGCAAAGATTATGCAGGGAGGACGATGCTGAGATGGGAAGAGAAACATTAGACTGTCGCTATTTTCAAATCTCCAGTGGCTGGTACTGACGAAAGTCAACATTCGGCACATCAATGTTCTTCTAACTCCTTCCCTGTCCACATATTTCTCTCTATCTAATCTGACTGCCTGTCCCTTCAATTATGCACTATTTATATGTATGTGGTTTTAAATATCCATCCGCCTGCCTATCTGTCAAATCACATCTCTTCATCTAGCTGTCTGTTCATCTACCAGCCTGCCTGTCCATCTCCATGATTACCTATTGGCCTATTCATCCATCTGTCCACCTCTCTATTTAACTGCCCGCTAATAGGTCTACGAATGTGTCTGTGTGTCTGCCGTCATTTCTCTCACTGTTTACACCCTTTACCATGTCTTTGCCTCTTTCAGGTAGATTCATGAAGCCAAAATCGGTTCGCAAAGGGCCGGATTCTGAGAATCTGGCCCTTTGCGAGCGCTATTTTTGCATTTGGGATTCATCATCCCAAATGCAAAAATCGCAATTATAGAAATCGCTAAATTGCGAAGAATCGCATTTAAAGAAACTCAATTTGAGATTCCTTAAATGCTATTCATGAACCTTTTTCAAATTGCGAATTCGCAATATGGGGCCGCTATTTACCGCGAAGTGTAACTTCGTGGTAAATAGCCAAAACTTAGAAAAATGCACTTTGGTGCATTTTTCTAAGTTGTTTGTTACACACACACATGTCCTTTGGACATGTGTGTGCGAAACACCTGTGTACATTTGCATTTCAGGGGTGCTACAGGGTGTCCTTTGGACACCCTGGCACCCTTGAAATCGCTTCCTTATTTGCGATTCGGTAATTGCTAATCGCAAATAAGGAATGACTCCCCATTCATTCCTACGGTCCTTCAGGCCCATAGGAATGAATGGGAAAGCCATTCCTTATTTGCAATTAGCAATTAGCGAATCGCAAATAAGGAAGCAGTAGAAATCGCAAAATAAATTGCGATTTCTACATGCATCCCGTTTTGCGAGTCTTTAATAGCGATTCCTTAATAATCGCTATTAAGGACTCGCAAAAGAGGACTTTGATGAATCTGGGGGTTAGTCTCTCACTCTAACCCTCTTGCTGTCTGTATTCTGTTCGGTTCATACATATAAACGAATATGGATACAATCAATCAATCAAAGGGCTTATCCAGACGCTGAAAATGCATTTATTTTCTCCTTAGAGTAAAAGATGCACATGTTTGCACTAGTTTCCTTTTTTTCAGAGATATAGGCCCAGATTTACTTAGATCAAGCACACAGCGCCATCAACATTTGCTCTTCTGTGTTCCATAAAAGGGAAAATACAGAGCAGCGCCATTTCTATTGAAGGGCCTGCAGCTGATGGCACCCCTAGATTGGTGCACGAGCATGCTGCCGTGCAGGACACACACTTTATGGTGCACACTTCCAATGCAAATTCCTATCACAGAAGGGCCTGAGGCATTGGATATGTATTGCGCACTGCAGCATGCATGCAATGCATTGGTTTCTTAGGAGAAATCAACAAATAAACCCATTTTTTCTGGAAAGCTTGAACTGGCTTTCTTAAAAGATTTGGGTTTGCGTCAAAACCTATGTGTGTTTGCACTGGTCTGCATGCATTGGTACCCCCTTGACATAAAGCGGTGCAAAGACCTTTATGTACAAAAGTGTGGTTTTCATTGCAAAACAACTTTTGCCCTGGTTAGTGAATCACTTCTGCCCCCCTCCTTGTGTTGCGCTAGGACCGTACAAAGTCTTGGTAGATGTGTGCTTTGATATGCAAATCACAAGGAATCTGCTTATCACTAGCGATTAGACTTTCTGTGACATGTCTGAAATACCTGCAGATACATCCTTCTGTTCTATCATCTCCCACCCCATGTCTTTTGATGTTGAATGAGTTTCATTACCGCTCTTATGGGATCCTGAACAGAAACTGACGCCCCCATCTATCATGTGCGGAAGTCAGACAAGTAAGACATGATGTGTGTGATTTGTCCTTGGCACTAAAGGCTATTCCCGCTGGTCATCTATTTTCTATGAATGTCTGAGCTGTCTCTGATGCGGCAGGATTCTTTATTAAGGAGCAAAGCTTTGAGGGGTTTGAAGGTTAAGGAGGTCACAAAGCTTATTTCTGTCGCATGCACGAGTTGCCATTGAAAGGCGTCACTGCACAATGCAGAGGTTTTGCAAGTGAAGTCTGCAGTAATTACATGTGTTTTGCCATTTAGATAGTCCACACTGCGAACCTCATCAGGCTGTATGTGTTATGGCTGGCAAAGAAGCATCCCTGTCTCTCTTGTTCCTTGCAAAGAAATGAGCAAATGTTTGATTCTGCGCCTGTGGGTGCAGAGCATTCAAGGGTTACTGAATGCCTAGGGGAGAGACAGCGATCGATTTCCATGGGCGGGTGCAGATAGTGGGGCAGTCAACCACATGTTCCGAGTCGCGGCCTATGCAGGCGAGCACCGTGGGTTGGGGGAAGTCGAAAAACGACGGAATAGGATTTATTTATTTATTTTATTTTTCCTATTCCGTCGTCTGTCGACTCCCCCCATGCAACGCCCCACCTCTCTTACCTGCCGTGACTGCATGTTCCCCTGATTTATCTTTGATGAGTGTAGTTTTACTTCACATTGCTACCCCAGCCTCTTACAAGGACTGAAGTAACAATGCCAGTGCTGAGGTAAAGGTTTGCTCACCCTTGCAGGACTCTTTTGCTATCTTTGCTGCTATGCCCAATGAGGCTGTCGGTCAATTCTCATCTCAATGAACAGCTTATGTCATTAAGGACAGTCCTTCTTCATTTTGTTAAAGAAATACAAATATCTATTGTGAGAAATTGGGTATCAGTGGTTGAGGGGGTGAAACCTTTCTTAAAGCAGCAACCACAGTTCTTCTCATGAGGAAGTCACAAGCAACTCAAAATTAACCAGTGCTCAACTCTCGGGTAGTTAGGCACAGAGCAGTCAGGCTTGATTCAGAGGCAATGTGCAAACTATTTGTGGAACTCTTCAAACAGTAACACAATTAAACAACTCTACAAAAGGAGCCCACAGCAGAGTTAGAAGAATAGAGTCGTTTTTAGTAATTAAACTAAGACCAAAACTGGAAAAATCCAATGAGTAGAACAGAAAATATTACATTTGAAAGATTTCAGTAAAAATACCACCAAAGGCGTAAAACACCACTTGCGGATAGTTGGTCAAGCAGGACCAGGACAAAGTCACAAATTCAGACCGACTGCGATGGAGCATGGGCTTGATTGTTACAGGGACCCAGATAGGCCAGCTGAACAAAATACCTTTAATCCTGGTTTGAGGAGCGATGTGAGGATCAGCGTCGAAAACACTGCACGCAGTCAAAGTGATGAGTCAGTTCTGAGATACAGCAAGGCCGCGGTGTGAGGGCCTGTTGCATCATCATCATCAAAGATCCCGTCCACAAGAGCTTGAGATGCGACGTCCAAAGTTGGGGATGCGTTATGCAGACAAGTGATGCATCGGTTCCAAGGAGCTGCGAGGTTGCGCGGTCCAGCATCATCGTTGAGACTGCCCCTGATGAGGGAATGAGAAGGTGTGTGCCAAGGCTGCATTGTGTAGCAGTGTTTCCAATGCCACATTGGGCTGTGACATGATGCAGGTTTTTGTGGCAGTTCTGATCCACCCAACAGTGGCAGTGCATAGGCACAATTAGATCCACCGAGGCTGGCAGAGCACCTTAAATCCACTTCCAGGGGTCCAGGACTGGGGTGGCACCACTTGGTAGGGTAGGCTCACAGCTGGCAGAGTCCAAATGAATGTGAAAGGTTGTTGGATCCTTCTGTCCCTGAGGCTCAAGTCAGGGGTTCTGGGCTCAAGAGATGCAGGCCCAGTGCTTTTCACCTAGGCACGAGGGCAGCAGATAGCATTTCAGAACAGCAAAGCAGCAGCATAGCAAGGCAGAAGTCCAGCAGCACAGTAGTCTTTCTTCCTGGCAGAGTATCGACAGATCTAGAAATGTACTGAAGAGTTGGTGCCTGAGATCTAGTAGTTATACTCAGTTGTGGACAGAGAAGCATCTAGAGGTTTCCCTTTAAAGACACAAGGCATTCTGCCTTCCCTGTCCTGGCTTAAGATGAACTACAGGGTTTATGCAACCCTTTGTAAGGAGGCAGGACACAGCCTATTCATATGTAAGTGGGGCTGTGTCTAGCTCCTCCCTCCGATCCTGTTAGTGATGGCCCATCCAGGCACATCTAAGTTCCTTATTGTGTGTGGCTGTCTAGGAGTAATACACAAAGCTCAACTGTTAGCTACGTCCAGTAAAGTGACCCAGGTACAATCTGCAGGCACCAAATGGCCAAGGCAAGGAAATGCTTACTTTTTAAAAGTGGCATTTTCAAGAATGTAATTTAAAATTCGACTTCACCATAAGTTAGGATTCGAAATTCCAATTAACAAAACACCAAACAAGAACTGGTTACCTGTTACCATTCTAAAAGTACACATATAAAATGTACTACGGTAATGCCAATGTTATCCATAGGAGAGGAAGGCCTTGGAGAAAAGTTTTTCACTACCATGACATGTAAAACTTAAAAGTACGTCTTACTTTTTAGGTACATCGCACCCTGCCCTCTGGGCTTTCCAGGGCCTACCATAGGAGTGATTTATATCCCTTAAAAAGGAATGTTTGGGCCAGGCAAAAAAGTTTACTTTACCAGGTCAAAACGGCAGTTTAAAACTGCACATACAGACTGCAAAGGCACACCTAAGGCATGTTTAAAGTGCTACTTAAGTGGGTGGCACAACCAATGTGGCAGGTCCACTAGTAGCATTTAATTTAAAGGCCCTGGGCACACTTAGTGCAGCTCTACTAGAGACTTACAAGTACAGTAAATATACCAATTTGGGAGAAGCCGATATGACCATGTTCTAACGAGTGAGCACATGCACATTAGCACTGAATAGCAGTGGTAAGGTACACAGAGTACTAAGGCCAGAAAAAACAAGATCAGCAAAAGTGGAGGAAGGTACAAATTTGGCGGGAACCCACCTTAACACTGACAGATCTAACATTTGTACCTCAGCTGAAAGTGGAAAGAACTACCCAACCTCTTAGGAGTTCTTATCACTAAGCTGGAAGAGCCTGGATAGACCATCAGCAATGGTGTGGTCTGACCCTGGATGGAGTTCTGTCATAAAGCCATTCCCTGTAGGGAGCTGGATCACCTCAGCAATATGGGCTAGTCTGTATATAGGGAGTTGCTAAACCAGGATAGTTTCAATCTTGACCTGGAGTGGTTGCACCTTGCCCCGCCCAGATACACCACTGACCCCTGCCCGATTTGGCACTTACTGGCCTTGATAGTCATACCCGCCTGCTACAAGGCCTGAAGCACCTCCTGGAGTAGGGTACAGTTGTTCCTGCTAGCTGGAGCTGCATACAGCTATGTCTTACACGTAGGCGGCACAGAATGCCTCCTTCCTAGCCAGGACCTTACTGATCAACTCTCAAAGGTGGCAGCCTTGGATTCAGCACCACTGGGCTGGACCAGCATCTTGGAGACCTTCATCCTTGATACTGGCCTTCACCTTGTCTGACAAACTGTAACTCTTATCCTTAATAGGCAGACTGTCTCCAATGTCTATGTCATGGATGCATAGGTATGTGAGTCCAGGGGTGAGAGAGAACAGAGAGGAGAATTATCCCCGCAGCTGGCGACAATCACCCTGATGTTCTGGAGTCAGCCAAGGGGAGAGGTTGACAGCCTCCACTGACTCATTGTGCTCTTGCAAAGACAGGTCAGGTAGAGATTCACCCCCTTCTACTACTTTTTTATCTGTCGCCAGGAGCATGCTAACTTCGAGCTTCTAAAACTGTGGTTTGATGCAATTCATATGAAGGTTTTTAGGGGTCTGGAGATGAGATCCACCAGGTAGGTGGACTCCCATTTCCACTCCTTCACCTCATATGGACGTGTTCAGCAATCCTGGAGAGCTCTGGGCTCCAAAGGCTCAATACCCACACCGTACCTTCTTGCCAAGTTGAAAATCTGCCAGAGAGGCCTTCTGTTCATAGCAGAGATTTATAAATTCTTGACTGGCCTCAACGTGGCTTTTTGCCTTCTTCCAGAAACTGTGCATCTGATTGCAGAGTTCCAGCATGTAGCAGACCCCATCCTGAGGTGGTTTCCTGGGAGTTTGCTTCCACCCCTCCATCACAAGGTTAAGAGGTTCCCTAAAAAGGTGGGCGTAGAGGAGTTTATAGGGGCTAAACCCAACCCCCTTCTATGACACCTCCTTGTAGGCAAGGAGGAGTCATGGAAGGAGGACATCCCACTTATGCCTAATGGGCTCAGGTAGGCCCATTATCATGCCCTCCAGGATCTTGTTAAATCTCTCCACAAGACCGTTTGTTTGAAGTGATATGGTGTGGAGAACTTATAAGTTACTCCACACTCATCCCACATTGACTTCATGTATGCTGACGTGAAGTTAGTGCCTCTGTCAGACACTACCTCCTTGAGGAACCCACATGGGTAACGATCTCCATCAGGGCCCTGGCCACCGCAGGTGCAGTCACCGGCCTCAGATGGAAGGCCTCTGAGTAGCGAGTGGTGTGATCCACTATGACCAGGATAAACATGTTGCCTAAAGCTGTCTTGGAGTACAAAGGGCCAACAATGTTGATGCCTATCCTCTAAAAGGGAGTGCCAATGGCAGGTAATAGGGTCGGGGGAACCTTGAGCTTTTTTCCTGACTTACCATTGACCTGGCAGGTGGGACAGGACCTACAGAATATATCTTAGGCTGTCTTCAACCGGGGCAAATAGAAGTGGCCAACAAGCCTGGTGAAGGTCTTGTATTGCCCCAGATGTCCTTCCAGGGGAATGTCATGAGCCAAGCAAAGAAAGAAGGCCCTGTAACACTGGGGGACCACCTACACATGGGTTGCCCCAGTTCCAGGAACCTTAGTTTTACTATATAGGAGGGCATTCTCCCAATAGATCAGGTGACCTCCAGAGGTGTTACCTGCTGCCTGGGCCTCAGCTTGCCTCCTCAAAGTGGAGCACTCTTTTTATACTTTGCAGAATTCCTCACTGGTGTCTCTGCCCTCAACTTGCCTAATTAATATTCTAGTTTACAGTAGTTGAAAATGTGAAGCATGTTTATTTCTTTGAAACATTTGACAATTTCCATTTACTCTCTGGCTCATCCTCTTAATATGTCAGTGGTGCAAGTGGATCATTATTTTTTTCCCAAATGGCCTATTGATTGTAGGGTTCACATAAATATTTTTGCAACATGCTCAAGTTCTCCAAAGGTGCTAAATCAGAAATAATGCATGCAATCGATTTAGAGAATACATCTCATGGTGTAACTTATTATGACCATCCCTCATGGTGACAGAGGTCAAATACAACATTGCAGCGAAGCGAAGTAAAATATTTTTTTCTAAATACCCTCTGAAATCCGATATTTGGTGATAACATTATATCAACCTACTTAGCTGGAAAGACAGCTTCACAACAACTTCTTGATTTTGTGCAGGTTCCAATTTCTTAATTTCTTTTCTCTCAAACTTGTGCTAAAGCTATGCTTCAAAGCCTGAAGTTGTTTTTTATCTCATACTTTTTTTTCTTCCACATAGATCACCAGAAATGTGTTAATAAAATGTGCCTAGGTAACTATGTATTTCTCTTTTTCTTAATCACAAGGGAGTATGTGATGTGTGGACTATCTATATAGAGAACCTGGGCCCAGATTTATAAAGATGTCAAGGAATACAGTGCAGCACCCAAAGTTGCTGCACTGTGTTGCGTGACAGGGAGAGAGAAGGAAAGCACCATATCTACTAAGATATGACACTATCCTGCTCTGTCCCTAGCACTGTCACACAATTAGACTGCCTAGCACCAGGTACACACCTTTGCACCATTGTGCAAGGGTGTGTGTGTGAGTCTAGCATATGTTTTGTATTGGAAGAGTAGCCTTCCAGTACAAAATACTATGCTGTCACTAACTTTAAAACTATTCCCACTTCGGATGTGTGCTGTACAGTGCAGCACACATGCAAAGTGGGAAAGGTTAGGAGACATAAAAGCATTTTTTCTTTTAATGCCCACTTGAAACTGGCATTTTTATGTGCACAACCCTGTCTACTATTGTTAATAGATAAGGTTTTGTGTCAAAAACCTTGGGTGGCTGCATGATAACGCACATGTACTACCTACCTAATGCCTCCTTGATGCAGAGTAACTCAAAAAAGCACTATGCGCTGCTTTGTACTACTTCCACGTGATCTTCCAATGGAAAGGATTATGCACTTGAAATTAAATATAAAAAAATATTATGTGCTGCTTTACATCGCTTTTGGGATGCAAACCCAGCACAAAATGTTTTTAAATCTGAGCCCTGGCACTTGTGGGTAAAGAGGAAACAATTTGCACTTCCAGTAGGTGTGCAAAAGAACGTTGTGGTATCTCCTTCATGTTTCTTATAGAATGTATGCGCCATGAAGCTCCATGGAACTGTTGTGTGGTTCCTATATACCTTATACAGGATCTGCGTGTTCGGATAACATAAACTGTGGGATTGGTAGAGGACTGGCTCCATGCACCCCCACCGGATATGTTAGCCTGTCTGTATCAGCTAGCTCACAGTGCCACTATAATCTCCTCTTACCAAGGAGAGAATAGATTCTGGCAACTTCAGAACATGACAACCATGATCCCTTTCGCTCAGTCATTCGTGCTCACTTAGTTTGCCTCAGAGACACACAGAGGGCGAAGCACTACGCTACGCTCGCGGAGTTTGCGAAGTTTTCGCAACCTCGCACTACGCGAGCTGCACGTAGCACAGTGCGAACATGCGTAGTGCAGCGTAGCGTAGTGCAGCGGTCATTTTTTGCTTGTTCGCGGTCCTGAATGTCATGTTCGCGACCGCGAGCAAGCAAAATGAAATCCCGGCAAGATTCTCAACGCGAGGAGGTCAGGTTTCTCATTGTGAGTGGTTGCGCATGCTCGCGACCGCTCTCAATGAGAAACTACCTGTTCGCGTTGAAAAAGCTGCCGCTCGGGTAATAATCTACTCGAGCAGCAGAAAACTACAGCTCGCACTGTGCAAGATGCCGTTTTCAATGCTTGCACAGTGCCGGATGCTTGTCCGCACTTTGCAATCATTGAAAACCCATCTTGCACAGTGCGCACATGCTACTACGCAGCTCGCGTAGTGCTACGTGAAGTTCACGTAGTGCGAAGTGCACTTCGCGTAGCCTTACTTCGCGAACTACGCCTACCCTTAATAAACATACTGGGCATTTTGTCAATCAGAATTTATTGAACAGTTGTTATTCTAGTGTAGAATAGATAAGCTGTAACAACCATTAGACAGTAGCAGAGATATATGATTAGCAGTACTACGAAAGTAAAGGGATGGTACCGTTCTACCATCTTGCAATAATCATGAATATATACAAGTATATAAAACACATGATAAAAAGTGTGTACTCCTACGATGCCTCCCTAACTAGATGTACCTAAATGTACCTAGCATCTATGTAGGTGTTATGCCAAGAATCACTCTAGTCAACCCCATTACCTGAGAATGAGAGACTATGGGATCGGGTTTTGAGTTGGACACCCTGCGAGGGATGTTAGACCACTGCAAACTGGAGTGTCTGCATGCAGGAACCTCAGCGTCTCTGGTCAGTGTGTCAGCCGGGAAGTCTCGGTCTCCTCTGCCCTTCTAAGCAAGATGTGATGTATTTATACCCATAGGTCTCCCCAGGGGTCATACCTTGCTGTGTTACTGGGTAGGCCTAAAAGATGACGTTGGGCCTGAACTTTATACAGAGTTATTATACGGGAGATGGCAGTCCTGCTGTGCTTCCAAAAAACCTCATGCATAATGTATGAGATTCGAACTAGGGAAAAACCTGCGTTCTGAATGCAGTGTCGTATCTAGGTAAAAGGTCAGTCCCTAAGAACCGTTATGTATGTAATGGAGGGAAGAATATAGGTGAAAGGTTGTAATGTTACCTGCGCCTATATAGGGTACCTATATGGAATATAATAGAACCTGGTATCCATGGAGCTCTGGATGATCATTAGAATATAGGGGAGATGATCATTCCAAGAGAGGAGAAAGTTGGAGCAGAAGCTGGCATGGCTTTTGAGGTGTTTCACTTTATCTTGAATACACTACCTTTTCTACATCAAACCGTTTCAAGGAACTCTTTTTATTTTATTTGTATTTTACAGAGCTTTATATAGCGCGAACTTGACTCAAATCGGGTATCAGTGCGCTTTACATAGCACCAGTTGCATTACATGCGGACACATTCATTTTTTTTTAGAGGCACAGGAAGATTAAGTGATTTGCCCATTATCACAGGATGGTCAGCATAATTGCTGAGACTCTAATCCAGTTCCTCAGATTCGAGGTTGCCCGCCGTAGCCATTAGGCCAACTCCTCTCCCTCAACTTCAATATTATTCCTTGTTCAATACTCACACCATCTCCTGTTTTACTATTCAACCATGAAGGACAAATCAATGTGTTGGACCTTCTATGCGAAACAATTCAAATGGTGTAATTGCTGTTGATGTGTGAGGTATCATTCTGTAATATTTCTCTTTATGCAGCAGTTCCTTTTTCCAACTCAACTTGCTCGCCAATGCTCATTGTATAGTTTCTTTCATCACGTTGTTGAGCCACTCCACCATGTCATTGATTTCGGAATTGTACAGTGCAGATTTCTTGTGTTTTATTCCCCTGACCCCAAGAAATCACTTCATTGCCCAGAACACAAACTGTACCCCATTGTTTGTCCAAATGTGCGAAGGGAAACCTTCCTTTTTGAAAACTTGTTCAAGAAAATTGATTACATAACCTGTTTTCACTGAATTGGTGATTCCCACCTGTGGCCACCTGGAGTACATGTCGAATAACACAATTACAAATTTTTCGGAGCTTGTGATTCTAATGGGACCTAAGATGTCCAGGCAACACCCTTCCATGGTTCTTTGGGTATTTCCCTCAAGACCACATGCTGTACTCTATATTTGGGAGTCTTGTCAGAATTCGCACATTCCACACACTCTCTAACTGATCTCTTGACATGAATGTCCATCCCGGGCCACCAGTGCATATTTGTATGAGCCATTCTTTGGTTTTAGAAATTCCATGATGACTATCATGTGCAAAAGAGATCAAATCTTCCCTCAAAGAAGTTGGTTCACCTCACTAACAGTTCAACCTGAACAGCTGATTTATCCTCGACTCCAAAATACACGTAATTAGTCTTGATCTTTGTCTTGTCCATCCCAACGAGCTTTGAGCCTTTTCACAACTTGTTGAAGTAAATTATTCCTATATAGTTCAACTAATCATTCATCCTCTTTTATAACTCCCTTCTGATCAAACACACTTCCAAATCGTCATCCTCAGCATCCATTTTGTTATATCTTGACTTTAGTAAACGCAAAGCTATTTACCACCAATGGAATGTTACTTTGATGATGCTGTTTAGAATGTTATGATTCAGTCAGAGAAGTTACAGTTGAGTGGGCTGAGCAGTGTGCTGGCTGCTCCTGGTGGGGTTTCTATCATGTTATACTTATCATCTTTGTATCCTGTACCCTTCTTGAACAAATCTACATGAAAATCATCACAGCTACGTGGAGTCGATCACTACAATTTTATGGCGACGAGGACCTCCAAGAATCTGTGTGTGCTACCTCTAAGACCTCCAAATTTCAAGTCTGGAGTATCAGAGTACCTACTCTCAAGTTGAAACTACAGCTGCGCTTAATCTTCACACTGGCAGTCTCCTTCAACACTCGTGTGCACCACTAAACTCAAAATACATTGATGGCATCACCGTCTAACGCTTGAGTGGTGAGCTTATTTGTGTCCTTTATTTTTGAGTGCAGCTGAGAACTCTCGACAGAAGACGTTTTTTTTTCTCTCTCAACTGTTTTGTGACTATTTTAAATTATGGCACGAGCTCTACATAGCAAGCGCAGCCTTACCTTCCTTCACACGTGTGGAGTTTTCTAAGTTCTTCAGTGACGTTCCTCTGTGTTTTCTGAGTTCTGCAGCTGCTGAATACACTAATGTGCCAGGGGTCATCTTGCGCAGCGTCACTCTGCGCGCCACCATTTTGAGTTTGGAGTTACATTGCATTAACGCTTTGCCAACCATGTTGTGTTTCAGTTAAGTGGTACATAGAGAACCACAATCGGAGCAACGAGAAAATACCACTAGCCTTGCTTGTGTCAGTTAGGAAAGCCCTCACTCATCGACCTGGTCGATGACATGCTTCATCATCGGACCCCACTGAAGAGGCCAAGTGGCTCTTCAGTGTGCTGCGACGCCAGATCTACTGCGGAGCAGGTTTTTTTGTGAGTTCAGGCGTGATGTGAAAATTAGTTAGTGATAGTGTGAATTAAGAAATGTCTTAGGTGTATCAAAAATTATTTATTATATGATCACTAGGACATTGATAAAAAATGTAATGTTGGAAGGTGAACCCAAATTAATTGTCAGGTTAATTCCAATAAATATTTACATCAGTCAACATGTTTCTGCCTTTGAAACGGTGTAATTTTACCAGGCATTCATCAGGACAACAAAATGGACTAAACCCTGGCGGTATTAGCACCCTAAGGCTCACCCTAACCACGGGACGTGAAAGTAAAAGGTGAAAAAGAAAACCATCGGGGTCCGGTCGAGGGAGCAGCAGGTTCTGAGAGGGTGCCTGGCGTCGAGGGCGGTGTGCCAATTATGCTACCACCCCCCTCCCGTGACCCATGGTGCCGATCACATGTAACTTACAAGTGCAGTATCCTTAAAGTTAGTAAGCCTCCTAAACCAGGAGTTACCGGGAAGGAGCAAGCTCTTTCCTTTTGCACTTTTTCTTTTTCACAAATAGTCAATTGTTCCCTTACAGGTGTGTTGTATGGGTCAAAGTCCCATTACAGCTATGCTACAAATGTCAACTCCTTATTACGTTTTGCAACGTAATGTCTTTATTATCTCACTTTATTAATATCTTAGAGGGTCTTAGATGTTAAATTTTATTGTATTTTTCTCATCTGCCCTCTATCTTTCATGTATTCAGTTTTCCTCTTATTTCTTTACTTGTTGTCATTTCCAGTGCCTCACTTTTTCATCTTTTGTCTTGCGTGTTTGTTTCCCATTTTCTTTTGCTTGTCTCATCTTGTCCGTGTCTGAGTTAATCTCAGTGTTGTTTCTTTTCTATTTCTCACTTCTTCGCATACTTGCCTGGCCAGCTGGTGTGCTTGAGAGTTTGTCATTCTTCTTTTTTCTTTGTAGAAGGGAGGATGGGTTGTTCCTATCCATTGTTTTTCCATCTTTCTTGTTCTCTTGAACTTCTATCAGTTTTCTTTTCTTATTTTCTCGTTGTTTCTTCACTTCTTTCTTTTCATTACTTTGGTATTTTCAATGCTCTCTCAATCTATAGTTCTCCTCTTTCATTTTCTTTCCATTTGTTTTTCCGTATAAGAAAGGGGGATATATTATATCCTGACTTTAGTAAATGCAATGCTATTTACCATCAATGGAATGTTACTTTGATGATGATGTTTAGAATGTTATGATTCAGTCAGAGAAGTCACAGTTGAGTGGGCTGAGCGGCATGCTGGCTGCTCCTGGTGGGGGTTCTATCATCTTATACATATCATCTTTGTATCCTGTAACCTTGGTGAATAAATCTACATGATTTGGCTACGTGGAGTCAATCACTATACATTTCTGCCACTTTAACTTTGCACTTGTCGCTACCAGACGAGAGCCGAAGTTATCTAAATTGTTCCTTATTCAAGGGACATAACTCAACTCAAACTGAAACTCCTGCAATGCAACTGCCCATCATCATATCCTCCCTGAGATGGCATCTAGCCAATTTTCTCCCAAAATGTCCTTCAGGGGTTTGTGGTCATCGATTATTTAAAATCTGCTGCCCCAAAAATGTTTTCTTAATTTCCTCACAGCCCAAATATCAGCCAGTGCTTCCTCCTCTTTAACAGCGCAGTTTAATTCTGCTCCTTTCAACGCCCTGGAAATAAACAAACCACGGCAAGAAACTTCATTTTAAACGGCCTACTTATTTCACCTCCCCTTATTCCTTCAATGCTTTCTGCTGACAGAGCGGTATCAGGGTTGATCACCAGCTTGAATGTGCCATTGAAGGCATGTGTGGTACAAAAGGGGGTGGTAACAGTCAACAGATCTGGGTTTAATCCATCACCGTTCTTTAGCCCACTCTGCCACCCCAGTTCAGACATGGCCATATGCAAATCAGTCTGACCCTGTGCCTCATGGGAACAGTCCAGCCCGAACTGCCAAGCCATGCCTTCCCCTGACCCGAAACAAGCTTCCGAGGACCAGTTTCTGGCATTTCAGCCATCTTCAGCCCGGCTTGCTTGAATCCAGTGGCAAAGTGAGCAAGGGACTCACGTCTGAGCATACATACCCTGCCAACTTATGGCGAACAAAGTGGTACAAAAGGGGGTGGTGATGGACGGAGCATCTGAACCAATCAAACACTCATACCCAGTCAACAGATCTGGGTTTAATCCATCACCGTTGAAGGCATGTGTGGCAGCAACTAGGACAGTATTCAATTTGTAAAATAAAAAGTGCCGGGCCTGACCTCAGGAGGCAGCGCTAACAGGAGAAATGTGCTGGTACAAACTGCCTCCTGATTGGAGCCCTGGCACCTATTATTCTGGAGTGAACTTGTCCTAATTGCTAGAGCTTGAGATTTCGGAGCTGGGGAACTGGGTTCGAGTCTCGGGGTGGCTCAAAATGCCTGTGATTCTGGGGAAAATCACGTGCTTTGAAAAGGAGTGTGTCATTTATTGGTGCTATAAGCGCCAGTGCTGAGGATTGGGTGCAGTGCTGAGCACCAAAAGCCCCGGTTCACATAAAAAAACGAACTAGGAGAAGAAATCTCCCCAATGTTCTTAATTTCTTTCCCTATCCGTGTAGGCTTGCTGTGACCCCCACCCCTCACGCACACACACACACGTAGCACAACCAGCCTACAGGAAATAAATCGCCCTATGACTTAGAAGCATGGAATCATTCAGCCCAAAACATGCAATTGAATATAGTTGTGCTATAGTATTATGAACATATCAACAAATGTGGGAAATGAATTTAGAGGGTGCTGCCTGCCTCCACCACCCGTGCATTACAATCCTGTTTAATAAGTTCATCAACTTGTTTTTTGTATTTTTAAAATAGTTTTCAATGTAAAGCTGCAATTTAATATTTGAAAACAATTATGGAACAAGTCCATGCTTTTCAAGACAGCTGTTGACAACGGCTTGCTTGATAAGGTCCTGTGTAAACGAAAAAGAGCAATTCCCAGTGGAGCGGCCTGGTTTTATGTATACAGGCTTTATTTGTTAGTAACTGTTCTAAAAGGAAATGCTTGGTGACCTTTAGTGTACAAGGCAGAGCTCGCTCTAGTTTCCCAGCCGTCAAATGGAAAAAAAGCGAGATCCGCAGCCATTCAAGGCACAGGAAAGGAGAAATAAATATTACAGTTAATAAATTTGCTGGATAACCTTTTACTGTCCCGTATAGATGTCTCACACTGATGGGCAATAATATGAAAGTCAATACTCATGCTGGGCCACAGTAGCCAGTAAAAGTACCTGTGTCTTGCTCATTTCATATCGTCATCTGTGATTGGACCGGCTCCGTTAGTGCTTTCAGGTTATTGGATGCGGATGAACCACCTGGGGAGATCAAATTAACAGTCACAATTTCAGGGACTGAGCAAACACAGAATGGAGCAGTAAATGTGGTGACTGTTCTGTTTCGTTGACTATAGGTGTAGGCGGAATTGTGAAAAATGCCCACGTGCAATACGCATAGTTCTCGCCACACTTATGGGTTTAATACCGATTGTGCTTGGGCCATCATATGCTTTAAAATGTTATGCGTGGTCTGCCATTGCAGACAAATGGCACACGAGGATCAGCCTCTGGGCATTGTCTATAGCATTTGTATAATCCTGCTGTAAATACAACTGGTGGCGGCTATGTGACCGAGGGACACATCCAAGTTTGCAGTTCCTGCTCCCTACAAGACATTTTCTGCTCAAACCAACAGAGATGTATGAACAAGTCGCGCAACGCAGCAGCACACCTTGGCGCGCTGTGTTGCATGACAGCGAGTGGGCAGGAATGTGCTCTTGACCTTGCATAGCACACTAAATCTCATTTAAGGTCTTGAAGTTTCCTACTACACACAGCAAAGGTATGGAACCTTCTACCAATCTCTATAAAAAACAGTCCTTCCCTGCTCTCTTTTAGAAAAGCAGTGAAAGCCTGGCTTTTCACTGCCTGCTAGACTGTACGGTCGGCCCAGAATCTCTCTGACTGTCATAGCGCCAAGACGCCCATGGGCATTCGCGCGCTCTATAAAATGATAAATCAAATCAAATCAAATCATTTGAGTTGCCTTGCACCGCCTTGGATGACGCAAGGGCAATGCAAACCATTGATAAATATGTCACCAAGTCTTCCCTTTCAGTGACAATTACATGAATTAGGTACATGTAAGAAAAAACTCAGCAAACACACAAAATGTGCTCTACCCAGTGATAATGACTGGTGAGAAAGTACCCTTGCTCTGTAAAATATTTCCACACTTCTAGTTGATGGAGTCTCAGCGGAAAGACAGCTGTCCAGTCATAAGGCGCAAATGGATACTTCACATGTGACTGACTGCACACGATTTGAATGTTGTGACAGACCTGCTTACTGTGCATGTCCTGTGCCTAATCTAGGAGACAAACAAAACGTAAGAGCTATCCTTCATTTCATTCATCGTCTCCCACCCTATCTGGGGTGTCAACTTGTATTTAAATGCCTTGCAAGTTGATCCAACATTTTCTCCCATTTTTTTCAATGTTTTTGGCTCAGAAGGCCTGCCTTGTGGGAAGGAACAGTGATGAAACTTTTGGTAATATCTCTGACATAACTTCGATTTACCATGAAGTGCTTGCGTGGTGCCACCATTTTGAAGTTTTGCACTTTGTGAGTGAGGCACTGTTTATTTTGTAACTAACCCTGGGCGTAGTTCGCGAAGTAGCGCTACCCGAAGCTACCCTAGGTGCACTTCGCACTACGCAAGCTACACATAGCACTACGCGAACTGCGTAGTGCGCTGTTCGCAATGATTGCACAGTGCCGGATGCTTGTCCACACTGTGCAATCATTGAAAACAGCATCTTGCACAGTGCGAGCTGTCTTTTACTGCCGCTCGAGTAGATTTTTTCTTGAGCAGCAGCTTTCTCAATGCAGACTGGTAGTTTATCATCGCGAGCGGTCGCGAGCATACACGGCCACTCGCAATGAGAAACCTGACCTCCCCGCGTTGAGAATCTCGACGGGAGGTTTATTTTACACGCTCGCGATCGGCAACTTGGTGTTGCTGATAGCGAACGAGGAAAAAGTCTCGCTGGGATGTCATTTTGCTTGTTCGCGGTCGCCAACGTGACGTTGAGGACCGCAAGCAAGCACAAAATGACTGCTGCACTACGCTACGCTACGCTTGTTTGCACTGTGCTACGTGCAATTTGCTTAGTGCGAAGTAGAGAAAACTTCGCAACCTACACGAGCGTAGTGTAGTGCTTTGCCCAGGGTTATTTGTAACACCATTTTATTGAGGCTTTTTTGATATTTTCAGTTTGCTATGCTAAATTCGGGCAACATTTGGCTTTGTTTGTTGAGTAAATAGATCAAGCAAAAGAACTCTGGGTACAAGTGGAGTGTGAGCTAGCCGATCGCCCGGAAGTGTAGGATATGTTGACAATATTTAGCATGCCCACTTTTCGAATACTACATAGTATTAGAATTTTAAAAATCTTCTATTTAAGTTACAGGAAATCGGCGGATGAGTTTGAATGACATGAGTTCTTGTACTACCTGTATTACTAAACATTACATTTATGTTCTTTTGTTGTTTACTGCTGTGTGGAGAGTACCACCGTCAACAAAATGAGAAGCAATAGTGGATAGTGATTCTTGCTCGACTGATCCACTTTCAGCAGGAGTCCCTGCCAGACATCGCTGGCAGGTTGAATGTGTGGACTGGATCTACTTTACATTGTACAATCTCATGCAAAGCAAATACCATTCCTGTCACTATCACAACGAATGCTGAATCTGCAATACGTTGTCACTTGAAACCACAAAAAGGAATCTGTGACCAAGAGAAAACTAGTATGGGTGGGTGGCTGGCTGGGACTCTCTGACCCATGCAAGGATGAAGTCCCATGGAAACCTGCCCATACGTAGGTGGGGGACACAGGTACTCCACCTTTGTGGGCGGATATCACACTGCCTGTCCAGTAGAGATATCTCTGCCCGGGGGACCATTGGATGGACATTAATGGGTATGTTTGAAACCAGCATTGTCACCCCGTTCAACTTACAGCAATATATGTTATCCTAATCACACACAATTAATGTAATTTTTAGGGCCCTAGGCCCTAACGCAGCCTTACAAAGGACACAGACACATAAATATGCCATCTGGAATTGACCCAGAGCACGTGTGCCTGGCCCCTTTTATTAGCAGGGTCACCTGACCGTTGACACCTGTGATGGATTGGTGTGGGGTGAGTGTGGAAGCCAGCCCTAAAGGAGTGGCTGGTGGAACCACTAGAGGCCCAAACACTAGACCCTGTCCTGCAGGACACTACAAATGTAACCCTACATCCACAGGTGGCATCCACCTACAAATTTCATTCTTGTTTTGGTGTTGGCCTGTACCGTGGACAGCACTAAAGGTCACAAGTCACCAGAACTGATGCAGAGTGTGAGGAAGTGACATGTATTCCAGGTTTCTCTTAGTGCTATCAGAGACTAACAGCCTTTAAAATGCTTGTAAGTACTGCATGTTTTTGCTAACTTCTCTTATCTTACATAGTGTGTTCTCCTTAAGCTTCTGGTAGTTACACAATGATGTTATTGCAGCCAAAACATTTTATTTAGTTATATATTGGAAGATTTTCTAAAGCATCAGTTACCCAAGAGCATCTCAGTGCTGCATAGTTGAACAAACTGTTAAAAGTAACATTAAAATAATCATCATGGACGCAACAAAACCTTGATTGTGATTCCATACATTGAAAGAGAAGTCATTATGGTCAAGAAGTAAGTTGTGTTCAGCCCTTTAACAACAACTACTACAATAAAAAAGTGAATACGAATTTCACAGCATATTATATATTTTACAGACCAAATGTTGCTAAGATAATGAAAGACCCATGATTTACTGTAAAACTGCCAAATAGTCATAGCGCTCAAAATTTTAATAACAATACATGTGTGTTATATTCTAATGGTTGTTCACCACAATAGAGATGTTGCACTAGTCACCAGTCACCAATTCTCAAGGAGGGGAGTAGCTACTGGCTTCATGAGCACAATTCAGAATTTTCCAGTGTGCAATAAAATGGTGACATCAAAACTGACGCATTCTTATAGCAAATATGAACTAATTCATAAGTTCCTATTGTGAGTGGGACCTTTGTATGCTTTATTTGGCAAGAATCAATGGTGAACGATGGGAATGGAAGACAGACTTTGCATGGAAATGGAAGACAGACTTTGCTGTTTTCCGTGAATGCCACTGAGTGATGATGGGGATAATGTGTGTAACTGAGACCTATTTCAACAGTTAAACAACTGCACAGGGCGCCTTTGTTGTAGAAATTAAGGCTTTTATTTTTATTCCAGATGTGAAATTCTCCACTTGAGAATCTATAATTGCATTCTCAACGCTTGAGCTTTGTGCTGAGGAGCTTAATGTCTCCATCTGTTTAGCTGTGCATGGGATGTGGTAGTCATGGATTATTTTCTGTAGGAGTCGCTGGTTCGGGGATGTCTTGGTTCCGTTTTTGTTGACGAGCGCTGCACACAGCGAGGAGTATTGTCGCATGAGCCCTTTCCTAACAGTTACTAGGCTACTGTCTTCTCGCTGTGACAAATCCCCGCACTCCAGTCAGACGAATAAATGGCTCTGCCATGCTCCCGCGAGATATTGAGCACACAGGGTTTCCAGAGTAAGCCCAGCCTGATTGCTGCAGGAATTACTTTCAGAAAGAAGCAGACGTGCGTTGCCTCAGCGGTCAATAGAGGCAAAAAGCACTGTAGGAATGAAGCTTTTGTAAAAAATAAAGTATATTAAATGGGAAAACTTGGTGCTGTATTTTAATCTCCTATATTAATTTAAAAAAACATATTGCCAACTAAAAATAATATGGGGCTGTCTTTTGGTGTCAGCAAGTGATGTTAATAGGCGGGCGAGAACTGCAGCCTTTCTCGGTGCGATGGTGGTACATAGGTGCACATAGAAAGAGGCTAGGGTTGTACCTGACAGGGCCTTCCTACATAAACTTCGTCTTACACTAGTGTGGTGGCAAGAGGTGGGTGTCCCCGAACATATAGTATGTTTTCAGTCTTTATCCGGTATGTATTATGCAAAATGGCTCTGCTCAACTGCATAATCCATTTTCTGCTCCAGCTGCATTAACACAAAATGATGGAGCCCCCCTGCAGAATGTGATGAGGGCGGCCTGAGTCTGTCATATCTCACAGACATTCCTTGGCTTTAGGCTGAATGGAGCCCTTGAAGGTTCGGGGGCCCCCTGCACTCCAGGGGCTGCAGGAGCCTTCGTTACGTTCCACTCCCACAATTAAAGCGGCCATTCTACTTAATTTGCACTGAAAGTAACAAGGGCCACCATCTCTACTTATTGTGTAAAGTTCTGGCTTCATCAAAGAAATGGAACCAACACTGCACTGTCTTGATAAGAACAAAAACACTTGAGCGGAGATAGGGAAGCCTAATATGAGGACATGTCCTTCACTACCAGGATCCACCCTCTCGCCCTGCCTGGGTGTCTCTCACTTCTCTTTCTCAGTGAACTTTGATGGACACTCTCAGTGCCCAATCCCATCACACCAGAGATTGCATCTTGTTTTTTCTGGTGTCCATCTGTTACCAGTGGTCACTTCTGTTTCTGGGCCATGCTATTTTATAGTATTCATGTGTCAGTCCCAAGTTAGGCCACTGTGTATACTGGGACTATGTTCGTAATGCCAAGAAAGAAAGCATTCGGGTTGACCCCAGAAGGCATTTATGAGACCGAAAACCAGCACTTATTGTAAGTTCTCCTATATGCCTTTGTGAATCAACCGCAACATTTTTAAGTTCCGATTAACAAATGTGCACAGAGGGCACAGTCCTATCTATTTGTACTAAATGTAAATAAAGATTAGCAGAGTGTTCTTAGTTTAATCCCAATTCGGATGTTTTTAGACCGATTTACAGAGGCAAGTAAGGTACCTAAATGTTTTTCTGGTGTATTTTCTGTTTGTCAGCCAAATGTTGGTTCCTTTTAACGTTTTAATGTTTCTATGCTCACTCATGATCTTTTTGAGCTGGAGAATATGATAAAATGGATTATGTCATGGTCCTAAAATGATGTGCAGTTTGAATGTAATGAAGATGATGATGATGACTTCTCAACCGCTCATGGAAAAAGCTTTGGAAGTCGAGACCAAAGGAGACTGATATTACTGATAGTCATAGACAGAATGACTACTTATGTTTCCGTACTTTTGTGATATGTATGCACAAGAATAAGTACTGCAGTATATAATACAATTGGATGCAGATTAAGCTACTTTATTGATAAATATATTGCTGCTCCAAAAATCAGGCAAATCCAACATGCTTATATATCTATTTAAGCCTTTATTCCAAGTCAACGTTCACACGGATTCATCCTCCATTAGATAATTGTAATATCTTTCAGGATCATATAAATAAAATCAAATACCAAAGGACAGCCAAAGCCAACAAGTGCTTCACGGTGGACCTGCTTTCTCAAGGCTATCACGTTTTAATAGAAGCAAAAAGGTCAAGAAATAAACTCTGTTCAATACAACACTTCCAATCCAAGATGGCGTCGCGCCCACGAAATGGGGACACTGCCACTTTGGATGACTCCAGCCATGTCTGTGGGAAATCAGATAAGGAAAACGAATTCCCATGCTTCAGTGGATGGCGTGCCTCCAATTCTACTATATATTTTTGTGCACACCAGGAGGGGGACTGGTGTGGAAGAGTAGTGCCATGTTTTTGGTCTCTGACCCCATCTAGATGACTGCGCGACTTTGTATGCCATTTAATGCCTAGGCATCAGTTCATTTGCATCAATTTGTGTGCTATTAGTGTGAATATGAAACTATCCAGCAGAGGGAGCTGTAGACCTTTGATCACCTTAGACATGCTCCGATGGGAATTCTATTGGAATGACATTCCCAGGGGATCTCGGGATGAAATAGGCAAGTTCCCATGAGTAGAGTGTGGCATTGCCTACGGAGCGGTGGCATTCCTTATTCCTTGTGATGTTCCAATTGAAATCAAAAGGTATAAACTACTGAGTGCCACTTCTCTATTTTGTAGGGAGAGTACCTGCATTTGTGCAATAAATTTAATGGACGAATATCGCCACTCCTCGGAAGTAAACAGGTGCTCTCGTGCCGTGACTACGCAGTAGCCAAGATTTAGGAACTTGTGGCGAGTGGTGATGCAAGAATGATTCACAAACAACTGATCTCACAGCATGACAGCAGGCCCCTATTGCTAGATACACGCACCTGTTCATGTAATTGATACTTCTGAGCAAGGGGGATAAAATATGACACATTTTGGAGAATAAAGGGGCATAATTACAAGACAATTGCGCGCCAGAAATGTCACATTTGCCGATGCCTGGTGGTGCAACGCCCTGCACCATATTTACAAAGTGGTGTTAAGCCATGTTTTGCAGAATGAAGCACATATAGAAGTAGTAAAAATTGCCATTATTGATTGCTGCAGTAACAGCGTCGGGATTGGTCTGAGCGACAGTTTGGGCATACAGCCCAATGGAGAAGATGCCAAATGCGCATAACTGTTTGTACGGCCCCGCCAAGCCGTCATGCGCACTTAGGGAGGGAGTGCATACCGCTCGGGCTCCTTCTGACTGCGGCGAGCCCAGCCCTGCCCTGCCCGACTTGGCTGGAGTCGGAGTCCCTCAAAGAAAAATAAAATGATAATAACTTTTTGTTATTATCATTTTCTTTTGCACAACTCAACGAGCAGTGGGGCGACGCTCCTCCGGCTTAGCGGAGGAGCCGCCACTGACTGTTTCAAATGTATTTCCAATTTTCTGTAATAATAATAAAGTGTGAATGTACCTTGGAGACGTTTGGGTGCTTTATATGTAGCGATACAAGATTAGTAGCGGAGTGTGTTGCTACTGAGTTTTTCAAGTGCAAATGGTTACAATAAGATTCAACTGGTGGGTTTGTAGAAGAGGACACCAGAGGGTGAATGAATAGCTTCACCTTCAGTCGGGGTGAAGTCGGAATAAGTGTGATTTCAGAACCTAGTGAAGGCCAGGTCCAGTTATGTCCTCGTGCCATTTACTTTTCATCATTTCAATTTTTGTCAACAGGTCCTTGGTGCCTCAAGGGGGTTTGGGGAAGGATTTTAGTAGTCAAAAGACAGTCACTCTGTGCAATTTGAGTCCTCACATAATGAGGGTGCGTGCTTGTGACTTGTGGTTTATTTTACCGAAGTTATCAGCTTGTTATCCAAATGAATGTGCTTTTCAGTGTGACATGCTTTGTGTATAATGTACAAGTCGGAGGTATTTGATTGTCAGACAATACTGTTCATACAATGCTTGGAAGATGTAGTCCTGAAAACTCATACCAGACATTTGCCTTGCCACAGCGTTCTGCGCAGCTTGGTGGGTTTGTCGTTCTGCATCCTGAGCACCCATGTCAGGCAGTTGTAGTACTTGAAAAAAAGTGTGTATCTATCAGAGGTGCAGCAGGTTCACTGGCACAGGGGCCCAGGGATCCGACGGGTCCGCTGTTCCCCAATCACTGATGTATTTTAGTGCCACACGAGAGAATGGACCCCCTTTCCTTGCTTGCATCAGGAATCCAGGCATCCTTGCTACTCCACTGACTGATAAAATAGATTATAAAACCTGCTTTGGTTTGACTATATATATATATATATATATATATATATATATATATATATATATATATATATATATATATATATATATATATATATATATATATATATATACGTATATACGTATATATATATATATATATATATATATGTATATATATATATATATCAATCAAAGAAGAACAAAGCGTTCCCCTGTTACCGGAGATCCTGGCTCTTCAGGGCGGCCTCCCAACATGGGCACGGGCAGCCCATTAACATCCTCTTGGCAAGACAAACTAGGTGAGGCCCAATACAGTTGAAAATGACTTTATTTTGAGAATTTCAAGCGCCTGCTTCCATTTGTTCAACGTTTCGGCGTGTTGCCTTATTCACGGACTGGATCACAAGCGCCCATGTGCGCTCGAGCATGCTTTTAAAATGGTGCAACACGTGACTGTAATCACCAAACTACTACTCCCATAGTGCTTTGTGCGTGTTGTTGAAATGCAAGGTGAAAATCCCAAGGTATTCTAGACCTTAGTGGTGATATTTATCTCTTGGCACAAGCACGATGTTACAGTGGAATAATATTACTAAACAGTCAGCTGAGTTTGTCTTTACCGCTGCTCTCATGTGATTTTTTTAAAATCTGGAAAAGTCACCTTCATACTGCAAGATCATGACAGGATGTCCTCCTGCCTGAATCCTTTCCACGCGCCGACCTCTTTGCTCTGACTGATAAAAGAGATTATAAAACCTTTTTTAGGTTGGCTAAGTGCTTGGTATATATATATATATATATATATATATATATATATATATATATATATATATATATATATATATATATATATATACATATATATATATATATATATATATATATATATATATATATATATATATATATATATATATATATATATATATTACAGCTCCCCTGACACAAAGCCAGAAAACCAGCACTCCCAGTAAATTAAACCACTTCGGTTTATTGCACACAAACAGAAAAACGCGTTTCGGCTCTTGCCTTCGTCAGTTTCAAACTGGCGGCGGCGAGGCGGATGTAAATAGTGGCAAAAATAGAAAACATAGAAATGGGACCAAGGTCCAAAATCATGAGCGCCATCTTGAAACGGTAAATTAAGTCCAAGTAATCATATCAATACAAATCAAATAGCGATCTGTGACACTGTCTTGATATTATAGTTCATATTCAATTAGAATGCCCTGAATGGGCATTCATGACATTTCAAATCAAAATTAATTAATTCAACAGTAAATCATGACAGTTATCTACAGATTTCATTAAATTTGTCAAATGTTGGAAGTATCTACACCACTCCTTATTACAAGTATATATATATTTTCCGCTCCACTGTCAACAAAAGATTGACCGGACCAGCACTCTCGTTGGTTTAAACCTCAGTTCGGTTTATTGCGCAAAAATTATACAACCAAGACGCGTTTCAGCCTTAGCCTTCGTCAGTGTGTGTATATATATATATATATATATATATATATATATATATATATATATATATATATATATATATATATATATATATATATATATACATATTTCAATTGTAGATATGCAATTAGGAATAGTAAATCTAAACTAACAAATATAGCTGATGTGGAAGACTCAATATTCTAGCAGTACAGACAAGTAACTTGGGGTTAAATGTGAGTGACTCCGAAGCCAGGTCCTTTCACTTTATCAGGCCCACTGTACACCATTCAGCACTTCACAGATGTACACTGTCAAACGTTTAAGCCCTAAAACATAAAGGGTGGATGGCATATGGATAATAATTAGCAAGAAATGTTAAATAGTGTGTTTTTACATTTGTTTCCTCTCTGTTAAAGTGGAATCTCACAACATGAACCTTTTTATACTAAAATAGCTCACGTGTACCACGTGTTCCTTGAAGAGGGACTTCCTGCTATATTTGTATGTACTACCTCAGTCCCTTGTGTGAAAAGTACTATTTGAACACCATACAGACATGTTTTATTGATAAACACAAAATGGACATTTTGAAATATAGTGGGCTCGTCAAAGGGAGTATATAGCACATTTTTTTTAAAAGAGTTTTCTATAGCGCGAACAAGACCCTTAGGTATCAGAGCGCTTCACATTAAATGAGGCAGTTATTGACAAGCATTGTTATAGTAAATGTCCCCAGAGGTATGAGGTAGTACGTAAACATCAATATAAAGATAATATCCATTAAAAGTTATACATAAGTTATATATAGAACATGACGTAAGTTTGGTATACAATTAAATCCAAGTGTGCTTGAAGCGATAGTTCCTAAGTGTTTATATCATGTGTATTTTTCCGTTGCAGTCCATGGCCGGATATTGTGTAGTCCCGAGCCTTGCTTATGGAAGGAACTTACTCATTAGGAAGATCTTAGTTTCCCTCTTAAATGTTGCCGTGTCTGGAATTTTTCTAATGCTTGAAGGAAGTGAGTTCCAGATTCTGGGGGCTGCTCCTGAGAAAGCTCTATCATATGTTTTCTTCTTCCGGAAGATGGCTGGTCTCAACACCAGTTCCTTTGCACTCCTTCCCGGTCTGTTTCCTCCAGATAGTTTATTTTCTGCGCGAGGTAACTTGGTGTGTTGTAGTGGAGCGCTTTGTGGGTTATGCATGCCATATTTAGCTGGATTCTGGCCTCGTAAGGTAGCCAGTTTAATGCTTTCAGGTGGGGTGAGATATGGTCGAGTTTCCTTGATCCAGTGATGAGTCTTGCAGCTGCATTGAGGCATGCCTTTAGTGGTGCTGTTGAAATTTTTGGTAGACCTGCTAGAGTTGTACATCCATATTCAATCCTCGAGATAACTAGTGATTGCATTGCCAGTTTGAGATCCGCCTTAGATATGAATTATTTCACTTTTCTAATGTAGTTTTTTTTTGTAGAGTTTTATATAGCGCGAACTAGACCCGAACCGAATCAGGTATCAGAGCGCTTTACATAGCACAAGTTACGTTTTTACATGAGGACACACACACACTTTAATTTTTAGGCACGCGGAGATTAAGTGATTTGCCCAGATTCACAGGAGGTTTTGGCGTCGTTACCGAGACTCGAACCCAGATCCCCAGGTCCGAGGTCGAGCGCCTTAGCCGTTAGGCCAACTCCTCTCCCCAAGTTAGTTAGCATTCACTTATAAAAGAAAACTTTCTTCGTAGCATATTTAGCAAGGAAACTCGTGATCTCCTATCAATGAAAGGAGCAATAGCCAATTACAAGCTTACTGGTTTATTACACAGCTTGCTTTAGACAATTTAATGACAAGCAGCTTCTGACAGACATAGCTCTCAGCAGGGACATTCCCCAGCCTCAAACATTGCTCGAGGCTCTGCCGAGAAGCCAGGCAGATTTCTAAAATGAAAAGGCAAATATGTCGCATTTCACTGACTGCAGAACTGATTTCAACCTTTGTTACTTTGCTTTTATAAAGCGCTCTGTTACTGTGTTTATGAAGGGCCGCAGACACATTCATTTTAGTGTGAGTTCAACATGCGGTGGTCTGCTCAGTCCTGTGGTTAATTTGTGAAAAATAAGTGCTGGGCCCTCGTCAGAAGGACATTGCAGCTTGCACCACCCATTGCCCCTGCCAGCGCTGCCAATGACAGTACCAACACAGCTACTAACTATTTTACTCTTTCAACTAAGGCAATTTAGACTATTCCAGCCCCCCAAAGTTATAAGAATTCCTTGGAAGCAGCTATTAGTCATTTTTAAGGTATAATCAATTTTCAAACAACTGTTGTTGTGCTCTTCTCTAGATTAAATAAACAGGGCAACCGAAGAAGGTTTGGGTCCAGTCTCTGACTAGCTTGGACCACTGCAATATTCTAAACAAAAAGGGGGCTAGTCAGGTATGATTTGTTTATATTTTTCTGTAAACACACCCAGCCTGTAAGTGCTGTATGGTCAGTATTTTCTTTTATATTTATTTTTTATAGTTTCAAAAGATATATTTTACATTTTTCTTTTGTATATCGTGAGAAACAGACAATCATCAAACAATAAAGAATGCATTCAAAAGACAATGTGCACAATATATACAGGTGATCAATATATACATCATCAATACAAAACGATTTCAAGGAAACCAGAACTAGAATGGTATTAAACAAATTGAATAAATATGATGCCTAAGTGAAATTATTTTAATAAAGGTAGGCACCAGTCCTTCTGATTTTGTAACTGAAGACCAGCGGGCAACACATTTCATAGAAACTGCCGGCTAGTCTTACTGAGCCAGTGATTAGACATTGATGTAGTTGCACAACTAGGGACTAGAGGTGTAGCTTTGTTTGGGTCTCTAGTGGCACTCTTCCTCTTTCTCACTGGTTCGTGGTCAACGCGTTTCGAACCACAAGGTGATTGGGGGTTCTCCTCAGGACGTGGACTGGATATAGTCGTGACTGTGAATATAATAAAAATGGAATCTGGTTTGAGTGTTGGAGCATAAGCACAATCTGGTGGACTCAGAAGCTCGTACACTTCATAATTTCCTCTACCTGAATGTAGTCTTCACGGTTGAGATGTATATGGGGGGGCGCCAGCTTCACATGGTACTCCTGCTCTGCACTGAGAATAATAAAGGATTGCCTGTCACTGATTGAAACATCCTGCCAACATGGGGCGAGATCAATTGTTTTGTTACCAGCGTACCTTGATCATTAAGTGGCGTCCGTGGTGTAAATCTGGACAGAGGGAGTGGATTCATGTGCCACGTGAAGTATCTGTAAAGGGAGGAATTACAGCCACATGTGAACCCGTGGGGCGGGAGCACTCGCTGAGTTTAACGCTGCACTTTTCGTTTACAGGGAGACGTACCTGTCTGAATGGTTCGCGCTGGCGAAGGAAGAAAGTCTGGCCGTGCGGTCCAGCGGAAATTTCAAAAGGCGCTGTTGGAAAGTGAAGGGACACGAATTCAAGTCTGGCACAGAACAGCCGCTGCTCCGAGGAGCCGGGCGGCGTGCGGCATTTGCGCAACGCGGTGATAGCGTGCAAGAATGCTTCACTTACTCGTAATGCGAGCGTTCTCCTCCCAGCGTTGCCTCCGGCGTCTCTCATGCAAGTGACCCGGGCCGAAGTGGCTGGTTAAGGCAGGGTAGGCGGCCATGTTGGCTGGGCGTCACCGGCTGCCGGGAATGCTGGTACTAGTAGTTCAAGCGAGGCAGGAAAGAAATCACAGACAAACTGAATAGAAAGCAGACTCAAGGAGGGGGGACATTATTGCAAGTTACTGATTTCAGACATTTCGTTGAGCCCCGTGTTACATGTATCGAATTTCAATATTAGATAAGCCTCTTTTTGGGACAATCGGGTTTCGGGGTCCCCATGTCCACCTTTGATGACTGACAGCACAGTCCATTTCAGATCATTTGCCGAGTGCCTATGTTGTAGAAAATGGGACACTAGTGGTGCTGTAAGGACCTTGTTATTGACCCTGGAACGATGCTGTATGATCCTTTGCCGGACCTCTTGTGTTGTCTTCCCGATATACACTTTGTCACACGGGCACTGGATGGCATATACTGCATTTTTAGTTTTGCAGTTGGTGTGATCTTCATGACGCCAGAACCTTTTTCCATCAGAAAAGAGGGAACCTTTCATAGTGAGGTTACAGACGGAACATGTCCCGCATTTTCTGTGTCCTTTTACAGGGGTCGTACCAAATATGGTGCTCTGGGTGTCCTTCTTTGGGGGAGGACGGGTTGATGTTATCAGCTGCCCTATACTTCGGTTCTTCTTAAGGGCGAATAGTGGTGGGCCCACCGCAGGCATGATTTCCTCTACCAGATGCCAGTTTTTCCGAATGATCTTTTGCAAGGGTTGAGTGTGAGGTCCAAACGTGGACACACAGACCATTCTCTGTGTGGGAGATCTCTGCCTCTTTTGCAATAGGTATTCCCTTGGGGTCCATCTGGCCCGTTTCATGGAATGCTTGAGCAGCTTACGAGGATATCCTCTCTCTTGCAATTTCCTCGTTAAGGCTTCACCATGGGTAGTAAAGTCTTGAGTGCTGGAGCAATTTCGTCTTACCCTCAGGAATTGCCCATAGGGCAGATTGTTTTTAAGGCTCCTGGGGTGGTAGCTGGTGAAATGGAGAGCATTGTTTTTATCTGTCTTTTTCTGGAAGAGTGTACAGGCCAGTCCATCTGATGATGTCTTGACTTCAACATCGAGAAATGGTAAGGCTTTGGCGTCATAGCAGAGACTGAACTTGGAGCGGTACACCGCAGCTCCTCGAGGAATTCCATTGTTGGCTCAATGACCGAAGTCCAGACATCAAGTTCACCAGCTACCACCCCAGGAGCCTTAAAAACAATCTGCCCTATGGGCAATTCCTGAGGGTAAGACGTAATTGCTCCAGCACTCAAGACTTTACTACCCATGGTGAAGCCTTAACGAGGAAATTGCAAGAGAGAGGATATCCTCGTAAGCTGCTCAAGCATTCCATGAAACGGGCCAGATGGACCCCAAGGGAATACCTATTGCAAAAGAGGCAGAGATCTCCCACACAGAGAATGGTCTGTGTGTCCACGTTTGGACCTCACACTCAACCCTTGCAAAAGATCATTCGGAAAAACTGGCATCTGGTAGAGGAAATCATGCCTGCGGTGGGCCCACCACTATTCGCCCTTAAGAAGAACCGAAGTATAGGGCAGCTGATAACATCAACCCGTCCTCCCCCAAAGAAGGACACCCAGAGCACCATATTTGGTACGACCCCTGTAAAAGGACACAGAAAATGCGGGACATGTTCCGTCTGTAACCTCACTATGGAAGGTTCCCTCTTTTCTGATGGAAAAAGGTTCTGGCGTCATGAAGATCACACCAACTGCAAAACTAAAAATGCAGTATATGCCATCCAGTGCCCGTGTGACAAAGTGTATATCGGGAAGACAACACAAGAGGTCCGGCAAAGGATCATACAGCATCGTTCCAGGGTCAATAACAAGGTCCTTACAGCACCACTAGTGTCCCATTTTCTACAACATAGGCACTCGGCAAATGATCTGAAATGGACTGTGCTGTCAGTCATCAAAGGTGGACATGGGGACCCCGAAACCCGATTGTCCCAAAAAGAGGCTTATCTAATATTGAAATTCGATACATGTAACACGGGGCTCAACGAAATGTCTGAAATCAGTAACTTGCAATAATGTCCCCCTTCCTTGAGTCTGCTTTCTATTCAGTTTGTCTGTGATTTCTTTCCTGCCTCGCTTGAACTACTAGTACCAGCATTCCCGGCAGCCGGTGACGCCCAGCCAACATGGCCGCCTACCCTGCCTTAACCAGCCACTTCGGCCCGGGTCACTTGCATGAGAGACGCCGGAGGCAACGCTGGGAGGAGTACGCTCGCATTACGAGTAAGTGAA
This sequence comes from Lissotriton helveticus, assembly GCF_964261635.1. Classification (NCBI taxonomy): domain Eukaryota; kingdom Metazoa; phylum Chordata; class Amphibia; order Caudata; family Salamandridae; genus Lissotriton; species Lissotriton helveticus. The sequence goes on along the minus strand of NC_136059.1, from coordinate 993,710,396 downwards.
GCATTCTTGCACGCTATCACCGCGTTGCGCAAATGCCGCACGCCGCCCGGCTCCTCGGAGCAGCGGCTGTTCTGTGCCAGACTTGAATTCGTGTCCCTTCACTTTCCAACAGCGCCTTTTGAAATTTCCGCTGGACCGCACGGCCAGACTTTCTTCCTTCGCCAGCGCGAACCATTCAGACAGGTACGTCTCCCTGTAAACAAAAAGTGCAGTGTTAAACCCAGCGAGTGCTCCGGCCCCACGGGTTCACATGTGGCTGTAATTCCTCCCTTTACAGATACTTCACGTGGCACATGAATCCACTCCCTCTGTCCAGATTTACACCACGGACGCCACTTAATGATCAAGGTACGCTGGTAACAAAACCATTGATCTCGCCCCATGTTGGCAGGATGTTTCAATCAGTGACAGGCAATCCTTTATTATTCTCAGTGCAGAGCAGGAGTACCATGTGAAGCTGGCGCCCCCCCATATACATCTCAACCGTGAAGACTACATTCAGGTAGAGGAAATTATGAAGTGTACGAGCTTCTGAGTCCACCAGATTGTGCTTATGCTCCAACACTCAAACCAGATTCCATTTTTATTATATTCACAGTCACGACTATATCCAGTCCACGTCCTGAGGAGAACCCCCAATCACCTTGTGGTTCGAAACGCATTGACCACGAACCAGTGAGAAAGAGGAAGAGTGCCACTAGAGACCCAAACAAAGCTACACCTCTAGTCCCTAGTTGTGCAACTACATCAATGTCTAATCACTGGCTCAGTAAGACTAGCCGGCAGTTTCTATGAAATGTGTTGCCCGCTGGTCTTCAGTTACAAAATCAGAAGGACTGGTGCCTACCTTTATTAAAATAATTTCACTTAGGCATCATATTTATTCAATTTGTTTAATACCATTCTAGTTCTGGTTTCCTTGAAATCGTTTTGTATTGATGATGTATATATTGATCACCTGTATATATTGTGCACATTGTCTATTGAATGCATTCTTTATTGTTTGATGATTGTCTGTTTCTCACGATATACAAAAGAAAAATGTAAAATATATCTTTTGAAACTATAAAAAATAAATATAAAAGAAAATACTGACCATACAGCACTTACAGGCTGGGTGTGTTTACAGAAAAATATAAACAAATCATACCTGACTAGCCCCCTTTTTGTTTAGAATAGATTAAATAAAGCACACCACCATGTGGTAGACCATCATAAGCGCGGTGTTGACAATTAAGTGCCAGTGCCAAGCACCGTAAACCACTGGCTCAAATTAAGCACTTCACCTCACCCTTTAATGCTGCAGCATAGCTCAGTCAATAGGCAAGCCACAGACTGTTGGTAAACAATTTACATTGCAGAACATTTTCTGGTTTGCCCATCAACCTCATAGTGATTACAGTATAAATGTCAACAAAAATACTCTAAGATATGAAAGGCTTGCATGTGTGCGCTTGATGTTATCTGGCTAGTTTATAAGGATATGGGAGGTTTGTATGTTTGGCCAGTTTGGCATGCTTAATAAACTATCAAAAACATATGACCAACATCTACATTTTATAGAATTCACAAGCACAATACACCTGTTCATATTTTCAAACATATTATTTGCATTTTAATCTGGTGCGAAAATATAGAAGACAGACATCTTGTTATTTTTCATTTACACATTCTTTTCAATAGCTGTCAATTTTCGAGACTGCACTGTGAATTTTAGAATCCAAGTCGCCGGAGTTCCCTCTAAGTTTCTCCATTCCTTCCTTGGAAGGGGGGAGGGGGGGTAATATAGATAGCAGTGGTGCACATATAGCACCAGCGCTATCATAAGTGAGTGTTCCCTTATTTGCATGGGGCTGTGGCCCCATGCCAATGAGGGAATCTTTTTGCCTCTACACCAACGCCGTATTACAGCTGCGAGCACAGAGGCAAAGAAGCTGCCAAGAGGTGCACCGTAAGTGTGGTCTCTGATGGCAGTCCTATGAAGGGGTGGGTCCTTTGGACCCCCTAGAAATCCCCTCGCAGGCAGATGTGCCACTCACTGCACACGCCTGCAAGGGAATCTCTCCCCCCTCTAAAAAGTGCAGGAGGGTTGCCACCTGCACAGTGAAACACAGAGCTGCTGCTTCAAATCTGTATTTCACTTGATTGCACTGCCACCCAGGGCAATATGACTTTGCAGCTGCCCTTTGGGTAGCACAGTCAGTATAATACGGCTCACTCTCCTGGTAATGCAGGGTGTACCTTTCGAAAGGTGAGCCCTGCACAAACAAGAAAAATGTGCAGCAATGTGTAATATAGCCCATTATTTCAATTGCTTCAAAACATTAGAAGTGCTGCATAGAGCACTCTAGGAGAAACAGGTTTGTGTTGTTATGTGTGTGTCTGTATATACTCTAATAGATTTTTGTGTGTTTGTGGGTGCGGGGTACATGCCCAACAACACATGAACTTGAGTAACTGTGATACAAAACAAACCAGTGGTGCAAGAGGCAAGGAAGAGAGACAGAGAGCTAACAGCACCCACACACTAACGACCCCATTCAAACTACAAGTTTAATGAAGATATGTGGGAGTGTGACCCAACCTCCATTTACACTCAACTGGAAAGAGAATATACATGAGCGAAGAACAGCAGTAAAGCTATCACTCTTTTGTGCACATTTGTTACAGAGGGTGACTTTACCTGCTGCTATGCATAATTGACCGCCACACACTAACCTATCAATCTATTGCTGTCAGCAATAAGAAAACGCAGAATTGACCAATGAGATCAATAATTTCTGAAAGAGACATGCTAGTCAATTTCTTCCTCACCCTTAGTTTTTTCTTCTTCACATAATCCTGCTCACGTGGTCCATGCTTCTGTTCCGCCAGCGACACTCCAGACCCCTGGCAGAACAATCCCTAAACAGCCAAGCCATCATTTCAGCAAAAGTAAATCCTTCTAGAAATGACCTTCTACAGCATTTCTCTTTTTGCTTTTGCCCTGAAGAAAGTTATAAACGTAGTAAAGCAGATTGACTTTCCAATTTCATATGTATTCCTTTTGGCAAAAGAGAAGCCAAAGCTACTCTTATCATATGGCAGTTTTGTAAATTTGCTATGATTATCTGACCCATCCACCCAACACAAACTCACAATATCTACACATAGTACCTCAATATGATTGTCCCAGATTACCTGAATAGATCACATCTGAAATTACAAGATTCTTTGTAAATGCTTTTTAAATTGTCCAAATTCTTTCAACGCAGCCAACACCTTTCCCGGAATTTCGCTTTATCAAGGCTTCTCCCCAAATATTGCACAAGCTTCCCATATCTAAATAAGCATAGTAACACAAATAAGTGTTTTTATAATATGAGTGAACAAGTTTATTTTCCTCATTTATTTATCCTACTACATGCTTTTTTTTAGGTTAAGGTGTGGTGGGGCTGGTGGCACAGGGGCAGAAGTGGTTTGTGCACACTAAGTGCATATGAATGCCTGGCCAGCTGTCTGGGGCCAGCCAAACAATCATGCAACCTTTGCATGTTCACCACCAGGCTGTAATGCACAGCCTGGTGGGGAACACGCCCAGGCTCGCTGTCCCCATCTAAGCACCAAACCATGGTGTTCAGACCGATCACAAAGTTGCATTGCAGCATTGTGATTGGCTTAAGGGAGCCTGTGTGCTTCCTCCTTCCTGGTTGAAGCAATAGAGAAGAGACGGCAGCCGGCGGCTGTGAGTACGGAGTTAAGTGTTTTTATTTTTTATATTTTGTCCTTCCCTACAGCCACCCCAGTTCCCTGCCAGACGCTACTGTGTTTACCCACAGGTAAAGCATAAACCACCAGCCGGTAACAAGGATTAGCCTCAAAATGATGCCATGAAACTCACACGTGAAGCACTCGTTGAGCCTCGCTGAACTCATTTTAGGCAACCGGAGCTTTCTTTTTACCAGCATACACCAGATCAAGTAAGAGAAAAGCTGAAAAGGGAGGAAAGAAGGAGGAAGAGAAAAATAGGAGAAAATAGTAAACGGAGAAAGCAGGACCTACAAGAGTGAATAAAGAGTTAGGAAGTGCTTTGACGTGGAAGAATGAGGTATGAGAAGAAATCAAGAGTCAGCGGCTTGCAATTCAGCATCAAAAGCGTTCTATAGTACCTGCGAATTGCTTTTATGAAAATCTTTGGTCCAGATGTCAATTTCATCAGGTTTATTGCAAGGTCATATCATGTGAAATAAAATCTGCTGCATGTTGTCTGTGAGCAGCAGATGCCCTACATTTTCAGCTGTAGAAAGAAAACCTCATTTCTTGTAGACAGGCTCGGCGTCTTTGCTGCAGTGAAGCATCTCCCTCTTAACAGTCCCTGTCTACTTATTCACAATGCAATCTCTTATTAGTCAGAGTGACAAAGGCAGAAGAGGCAATTGATGGAGAAGTGTGATATAGTAATTCCACTGTGCTCAAGAAGCAAAAGAAAACTGCTTCTAGGTCACAGGCAACTCTGAGAGCCAGTGTAATTATCCAGACAGAATGCTTCTGAAGTCAGTGGACTGTCCCAGAACAACATTGATTGACTCATCACCTATGATTATGACCCAACGCAGAGCATTTGTACACTGCCATGCAGAATGGATATGGCTGAAAATAAGAAGGTTATTTGCGGAGGATTCTTAGGTTTGAGACCCAAGTTTCAAAAACAATTTCAGAGTCTTATTCAATACTTGCCTGCACATACTCTTCCACGCTGCACGTATACCCTGGAGAAGAATCGATTTGGTGTGGTAGAATAGACGAGCTACCTAGAATCTTTCTTTGTGTGTTCAATACATGGAACGTAAGGCATACCCTATGATTTGATTGTCTGCCATGAAAAACATTTTTCTCACATGGTTACAGTTATGCTTCAACAACTTAATATTTTCATCACTTCACAGAGTCTACCTTTTTATTTATTCTGTTTTGTATTTGTAGGAAAGTGGGTAATCAATTTTAATGAACGTGAGTCAACCACAAAGAGTAATACCTAAGCTTATTAAGGCACAAAACAGTTTCAGTCATTGAAACCTAGCAGCAACTCCCTGGTAGCTAGGGCACGTAGCAGACAGGCGTAACTTGAAAAAATGTCTAAAGAATTTAGTAGTACAAAACCGATAAAAAGTTAAAACACAAAGAAATGAAAACCTAATAACCTGTTTAGAAAAATAGAAAATACAATTATACTAAAATGACAAAACTCCAATAAGGGTGCATGGAGAAATGAATTTTTAAACATTTAAAGAAAAAAACACTAAGAAAAGGTAAAGCACCAATCAGTAAACACTGTCCATGGTTGACCAGTATGTAAGTGGGATCTTAAGCCAACTTCAATGGAGCGTTTGTTGAATACACCACGCACGTTCATCCCAGTCAAATATTTGACCTTTTGATTTAGCATTTGAAATGGAGGTCAAAATCCACCAGTAGGGTAAGGTTGTGAAGCTGTAGCTGCAGAAATCCTCTTGAATCTGGATAGCCACTGAACGAGATTCTGCTGAAGACAATGGTTTGATGAGAAATGCTCAGAGTGGGATGAATTATAATTTTGCAGCCATCAGAACACTTTGCATCGAGCATCTACATTTCGCACCATCCCAATTAAGATTTCTACCTTTGGACCTAGAAGTTATATCTGACAAAGTTGCTTAGAAAATCAGACACCTTTGGCGTGAGGTGCTGCTGACGCTCCGGAGGTCTAGAAGCATGTTTCACACCTCATTAAGAGGAAGCATTAGAAGGGCTACTTACCAGCTGGCTAATGCTAATTTGCCGACTGGAGGCTCAAGCAGCTAAAGGGTAACTTTTTAAAATTCGCTTTTCCTAAATAGTTATTTCTTAAAAAATAACTTCAACTTTGAGTTGACTTTTGAATAAACACTAAAATAGTGATGAACAGCCGCAGCCGGTGGTGGGAGTACCTGCGGGCGGTGACGTGGGGAGGGGGAGGGGCAGGGTGGGGGGGTAGTAAGGTATGGAATACAGAGTTTAACAGGTAAGTAAACATATAAATAAATATAATGAAATTCGTTGCGCTTACTGCATCGCATTTGGTGATGCAGTGCACGCAACAACATTTGTTTTATTCATATATATGTTAACTTACCTGTTAAACTCAGTAATCCATACATTACTACGCCCCACCCTGCCCCTCCCCCTCCCCACGTCACCGCCCGCAAGTACTCCCACCACCGGCTGAGGCTGGTGATGAATTACTCCAGTATCATGTCGCAATCCAGGGGAAACAGGGTTACGATTTTATTCTGAGCTTGTTTTTCTCATAGGACACCTACAGCCTTTTGCAGTGAAAACAGCATGTGTGGGCTAGTTACTCTATGCACATGTCATCATTATGTTCTTACATATACTACTTTTAAATACTAGACACCCTACCATGTAAGCTACAAGGGCTACTTAGATGAGAATTATTTAATATTTAAAAGTAGGGTTCTCTCATGCAAAAATGGGTTATTTTGCTAGGTTCACCTGCAGATTTAAAAGCTATCTGAGTCAGGCTACACAGGTAGGAGTGAAACCATGTTTTTTTCCTCACCCATGTCACTTGCACAATACAGTCCTCAGGTGGCATGGAACTTTCCACGCTATTGGTTTATTTTCCTGCGCCCTACAGTATTGCCATTGTGTAAAGTTAGTCTATTTTACCATGTTTTAAGGGTTAAAACACATACACTGGGGCCTGGGCATCAGTACTCCAGGGTGCAGAATGAAAAAAATAGCACAAAGTGGGGGTGACTACACAAGAAGATGCACTTTGTCACACCATCTAATGGATTTAAATAACACAGGCCTATCCCCTGTAAAGATTTTTTACATAAATGTTTAGAAGTGGAAAAAGTAAAAATGTTTAGAACCCCATCAAAACGTGGGCATATGGAAAGTGGATCTGAGCACAAGATGAGAGATGGGTGGTTAAAAGTGTGCAACAGAAAAATAACTCCATTTACCCTTGAACAATGGGAGTGTCAATGGAGTGACAAGTACAGGAAATAGATTGAGGTTAACATCCAGGTTTACACCCACAAATATTCACAACTCACAGAACATACTAACTCGCTAAAATTGAAAAACATTAGTTTCTACTTTTTTTCTGCTCTAAAACTGCTCCTGTGTCCACCATAGGAAAGGCAAATACCATTATAGCTCCGATGTGACCAAGTGACCTGTGTGTTTTAACCTAGAAATGTACTAGCAAATGCAGGTCTTGTAAACGACCTGACATCAAGTATCTTGTGCATAAATGAGTTGCAGATTTGCTTGAATGTCATTGTCTTTTTTCATTAATCACCGATTGTAATGTAATTGTTCAGGTTTTACCAAAACATGCTTATAAGTTGTGCAGGTGCAATTTATGAATGGCATGTACTGGAATAAAAGACGCGGCCTTTATTAATCTATCCAGTAATGTCATCATGACAAGTATGCCAAGAGTGCCTCTGGGGGAGTACATACTTGGAAACAGAAAGAGCGAGATGGAAAGACAGTAAGAGAGGCAAGAAGGCATAGAAAGTAAAATAAGTTTGATTAAACATGTTTTTGCCAATAAGAATTTGATCTTACATTTATAGTAAAAGGACTATTTTCTGAGCATTTTATTACATCTCACTGCTGTAATTTTTGAAACGCTGACCAATCAACACTTTTACCGATTTATTATTTGATGGGGAAACAGTTTTTTCTTCTATTAATACAGCCCTTATTCAACACATGCGGCTAGGGATGATTGCTTGTTTTGAGCCAATATATTGAAGACGCTTGTGACTGTAAATTAGAACATTTGGTTTACCTATTAAAGTTTTTTATAGCTCAGACTAGAACCAAATGGGTATCAGAGAACTTTGCAAAAGAGCACTTTCAATATATAAACATTTCTAAGGTTCCTTGTACTACAATATCCCACATTTAGGTAAAGAATCAGGCAAGGAAGATATTTCATCATTTAAGGTACTACAGCCAAACAAAAGCTAAAAACAGTCTGATGGGAGTGTTCAGATGGATAGTTTCCCCCTTTGTTAAGCAGAAATCCAAAATGGCAGAGCTTTTCTTCCCTTGATCAGAGTTCACTGTGTCAACCGTGAGGTGTGTCTATGATAATGAGCAAACCCTCCCTTGCGGTCACTCGCAAACAGTTCTTGCACTGACCTTCATCTCCCGCCCCCCCACCCCCACTGGGCTGGAGTCAAGCTGACTAAGAAGGCATAGTAAGGAAGGCAACATCTGCCAGTGACAGGGTAGGCACCCTCTGAAGCTCAGGAAGGGACTGGACACAGCCCCTCAGGCCCTCCTGCTAAAGGAAGAAAATCATCATGCCACTCCCCAGTCTTTTGTCTGCTGTCTGGCAGCAATACACATAACAGGAGAGTAATTAACAGTCAGGTGAGGCACATTTGGTGTAAACAGCAATGACAACATTCTAAAAGTGTTATTTTCAAAATAATAATATCAAATCCGACTTTACCATTAAGTTGGATTTTACGTTGCTATTAAAATCAGCTCTTGAATACTTTAATAGCTAGTTTCAAACTGAATTTAAGCATTGTAAGGTGTGAAAAAAACTACGTATAGGTTTTTCACTGCCAGGACATGTAAATCGTTAAATATTACATGTCCTATGTTTTAAATACCATGCACCCTGGCATATGCAAATTTAGGGCCTAGCTTAGGAGTGATGTACAAGTACTGAAAAGGAATGTTTAGTCATGATTAAAGTTTTATTTTGCCACGTCGAATTGGCTGCCTAAAATTCACACACAGGTTGCTTAGGCAGGTCTGGAGACATGTTTTAAATGGCTACTTTAGGGGGTGGCACAATGAGTGTTACTGCCCACAGATAGCATTTAATGTGAGAGCACACTGTACATATAGTACCAAATACTAGGGACTTACAAGTAAACTAATTGTGCAAGTTAGGTGTATGCCAATTTTACCATGTTTGAAAGGGAGAGCACAGGCACTTTACCACTGGTTAGCAGGAGACAACTGCTCAGAGTCCTATGGTCAACAAAAACGGTCTCAGCTGAAGGAGACAAAAACCTGGAGGAATACCAGACAAAATATGGTAATTTCCAACAACCAGGTTTCATGTAATAGCTATAGAAGATCATGGCCGGATGTGTGTAATAGAGACCGGGCTTGATTTAGTTAGCGAAATAACTACACAGTATTGCAGGGCTAGAGGGACGTTTAAGAGACCAAGCCTAAGTAGTATCCCCCACAGGAACAGACTACTAAACAACAAACTTAGGGGTCTATTTAGAAATCCAGAAGTGATTCTATGCTTTTGTAATCATGTCAAAAGTACATGAGAAACAAACACAGCAGATCCAACAAACCATACCACCAAAAAGTGAAGCACCAGTAAACGTGAGTCACCCCTGGTTAAGGATTCCCATCAAAAGTCATGTATGGATCAATATTCTCATTTGGTAGTCCTTATCGGGTATCGTGTCTCTTGACCATTGAGACTGGCATACCCCGACAACCAGTTAGGGGTAGCGACCCACAATCACTCGGTACTACCACATGATGTTGATACAATGGGAAGTGCAGTGCAAAAGCAAAAAACGTGGTGATTTAAAACAGGATAGGGAACCTAACACAAACCAGTTTTAATAAACGTTAGCCCCTTCCCCTTTAAAAACAAGAACAGTATAATAGCATCAACGCAGTCCACACAAATAGCTGCGAGGAGACCAACATGTTTCAGCCCCAGTGGGAAAATTGTCCAGGCTTTCGTCAGGGTCTCTGTTCTACATATATGCTACTGCATTATGAGTGATAAACGTGTGAAAAACTAAACAAAAAACACACAAGTGAAAACCAGAAAAGGATATAATTCTCCTTCAACTGTATCAACTCCTCTCTTCGGCACCTGGTCGATTTAGTACTGTATGTTGGGAACAAACATACCGGTAAATCACGATCAGTAAACATGGTCTGCTGAAGGAGGTTGCACTATACCTCAATTATTCTCAAATTCATTACTCACCCAGGGTGTCCGGGGAGTGGACCTCACCTCTTCCTGGACCTGGCTCAGGATATATGAGACCCCGCTCTAAAACAACAGAAACCCACTCCGTCACTACACAGTGTAGAGGAAGCAAGTATTACTCTAATCTAACACTGTGAGTTTGACAAAGACACAAGGTCTCCTGTACATAGAGTACTTTAACAACTGTCAGAATACTATCAATACAAACTACTGTCCACACCCACCACCAACCACTGGCCGGGTGGCCATGGGTATCATATTCACTAAAGTACACAATCAAGTCAAGGCACACCTATTGCACCATTAGTAGGGGAGATAAGGATGTGTGTCCTACCTGTCCGTCGTTGTCTCTGGCTCTGAGACTGAGTCAGGGGGAGGCACTGAACATCCATTGTTCTCCCTACTTGACTCGTCTTGTCCACCAGATTGAGCCAATCGGTGCAGATGTAGGAGGGGCACAGTGTATAACCCTAATTACTCAGCGTCCGCTGAGATGCCAAATAGGTTGAAAACCGGGGAGCCAGGTCCGTGTTACCGACTGCCCTCGGTGTTTAGACAAATCCTCGATGTTTGGGAACCCTCGCGCGTACTCTCGCGAGACTCCCACACCGAAACTACAAAATGACGTCACGCGTCTGACTATTGTAGTTCAATCATGCCCGGGCACGGTATGTTAGCCCTAACTGCTCAGCGTCCGCTGAGATGTCAAAGGAATGAAAAACAGTGGGCCAAGTCCATGTTACCGACTGACCTCAGTATTAGGAAAAGTCCTTGATGTTTAGAAAGCCCTCGCGCGTACTCTCGCGAGATTACCATATCAAAAACTACACGATGACGTCACGCGTCTGGCTGTTGTAGTTCCATCCTGCCATTTCCGCCCTGTACATAGATTAGTATTTCGAGGTGGCTGCTAGTCGCTGTCAAACCAAAAAACTGCAAACTCTCCATGCCTGTTGATTTATAAAATATAAACAGACAATGAAACCCAGTCTGACCTCTATAGTTATGTGCACAAACCGTTATGTAAGGGAAAGTGATAAATACAATTATGAATAGTTGATCACCTGTTCGTGACTGAAAACCGCAAATGCGACAAGGCACACCCGCAAACAACACCACCATAACAGAAAGAGTCCACACAACAGGAAAGTCTGGTGTGGATGTGGCGCTACAAGAGTATTAATATAGCCCAGTTTTCAACTATACACAGGTATTTACAAGTCTGTTGGACAACAGCATTAGTCACACCAGCCCTGTGCGGATCACACTAACATACCTATGTGCCTCATATTACGATAGATTGACCCAGGGTATATCGTCGTTCAATCCTCGTCTGTCTGTGCCCAATTTGACGACCCACTTTTGTTCACGTAAGAACAGAAATCTCCGGTACCTTTTATCATGGCCCTGGCAACCATAGCCATGAAAGAAAATGTCTTCATGTACGAGGACCAGATATACCATCAAATCTCGGGGACCAGCATGGGCAGTATTTTTGCCCCTTCCCTAGCGAATTTGTATGTTCATGATTTTGAACAAACCATCGTTTTGCATCCCACCAATCCGTTTTTTACATCTATAATTTGGTGGAAGAGATATATCGATGATATTCTCATGGTTTGGAGGGGTACTAAAGAATCGGCACTCATCTTCCATCAATGGTTGAACGGCCAGAATAACTATCTCCGTTTCACCATAGAAATGAGCAAAGAGAGGCTTCCTTTCCTGGACCTCTCGATTTACAGTACAGAGAGTGGCCTAGAGAGCGAGCTATACCGCAAGCCTATGGCAAGGAACTCTTTGCTGTTGTACGAAAGCCAACATCCGAAGTCTCTGAGGGAGAATCTGCCTTTTGGACAGTTTCTTCGAGTTCGTCGGAACTGTTCCACGACAGAGACGTTCAAACGACATGCAGGCGAACTATCTAAGCAGTTGACTGCAAGACACTACCCTAAGAAACTGGTCCAGCGTCCATACAAACGTGCAGCGAACAACCATCGGGCTGCGTTACTGGAACCACGCCCAGAGAAACCACCTCTGGATCGCCTGACACTAGTGACTACTTTCAATTCTAAGTCCAACTATGTTCAGAAAGTGATTAAGAAACACTGGAGGATTTTAAACAGCGGCAAAGAGAAAATTGCTTTTCCATTCTTTGCATTTAAACGGTCCAGAAGCCTAAGGGACCAGTTAGTTCACACTCGCCCTAAAGCTACACCTAGGAGAGAGGTAGGCACTCTTTGGGACTTACCTGCGGTGGTGGGCCACCATCCATGCGGAGCCTGTTCTGTTTGTCCTTTGACTACCAAAATCACAAGCGTGGACATTGGGACTGATCGGCCTTGGGAACTGCGGCTGTTTTCAAACTGCAACAGTACTAACTTAATTTACCTCATTACCTGCACGTGCAATGAACGGTACGTGGGTATGACCACGCGGAAGGTGCGCGTAAGGATGCAAGAGCACAGGAGCACCTTTCGGTGCAAAAAGGACATCTCAAAACTCACTAAGCATTTTATAACACACAATCATGCTGAAACAGACTTTAAGTGGCATGTCCTGGAAAAACCATTCATCCCACCACATGTGAGTGACGTGTCTAGATTTCTGTTCTTACGTGAACAAAAGTGGGTCTTCAAATTGGGCACAGACAGACGAGGATTGAACGACGATATACCCTGGGTCAATCTATCGTAATATGAGGCACATAGGTATGTTAGTGTGATCCGCACAGGGCTGGTGTGACTAATGCTGTTGTCCAACAGACTTGTAAATACCTGTGTATAGTTGAAAACTGGGCTATATTAATACTCTTGTAGCGCCACATCCACACCAGACTTTCCTGTTGTGTGGACTCTTTCTGTTATGGTGGTGTTGTTTGCGGGTGTGCCTTGTCGCATTTGCGGTTTTCAGTCACGAACAGGTGATCAACTATTCATAATTGTATTTATCACTTTCCCTTACATAACGGTTTGTGCACATAACTATAGTGGTCAGACTGGGTTTCATTGTCTGTTTATATTTTATAAATCAACAGGCATGGAGAGTTTGCAGTTTTTTGGTTTGACAGCGACTAGCAGCCACCTCGAAATACTAATCTATGTACAGGGCGGAAATGGCAGGATGGAACTACAACAGCCAGACGCGTGACGTCATCGTGTAGTTTTTGATATGGTAATCTCGCGAGAGTACGCGCGAGGGCTTTCTAAACATCAAGGACTTTTCCTAATACTGAGGTCAGTCGGTAACATGGACTTGGCCCACTGTTTTTCATTCCTTTGACATCTCAGCGGACGCTGAGCAGTTAGGGCTAACATACCGTGCCCGGGCATGATTGAACTACAATAGTCAGACGCGTGACGTCATTTTGTAGTTTCGGTGTGGGAGTCTCGCGAGAGTACGCGCGAGGGTTCCCAAACATCGAGGATTTGTCTAAACACCGAGGGCAGTCGGTAACACGGACCTGGCTCCCCGGTTTTCAACCTATTTGGCATCTCAGCGGACGCTGAGTAATTAGGGTTACACACTGTGCCCCTCCTACATCTGCACCGATTGGCTCAATCTGGTGGACAAGACGAGTCAAGTAGGGAGAACAATGGATGTTCAGTGCCTCCCCCTGACTCAGTCTCAGAGCCAGAGACAACGACGGACAGGTAGGACACACATCCTTATCTCCCCTACTAATGGTGCAATAGGTGTGCCTTGACTTGATTGTGTACTTTAGTGAATATGATACCCATGGCCACCCGGCCAGTGGTTGGTGGTGGGTGTGGACAGTAGTTTGTATTGATAGTATTCTGACAGTTGTTAAAGTACTCTATGTACAGGAGACCTTGTGTCTTTGTCAAACTCACAGTGTTAGATTAGAGTAATACTTGCTTCCTCTACACTGTGTAGTGACGGAGTGGGTTTCTGTTGTTTTAGAGCGGGGTCTCATATATCCTGAGCCAGGTCCAGGAAGAGGTGAGGTCCACTCCCCGGACACCCTGGGTGAGTAATGAATTTGAGAATAATTGAGGTATAGTGCAACCTCCTTCAGCAGACCATGTTTACTGATCGTGATTTACCGGTATGTTTGTTCCCAACATACAGTACTAAATCGACCAGGTGCCGAAGAGAGGAGTTGATACAGTTGAAGGAGAATTATATCCTTTTCTGGTTTTCACTTGTGTGTTTTTTGTTTAGTTTTTCACACGTTTATCACTCATAATGCAGTAGCATATATGTAGAACAGAGACCCTGACGAAAGCCTGGACAATTTTCCCACTGGGGCTGAAACATGTTGGTCTCCTCGCAGCTATTTGTGTGGACTGCGTTGATGCTATTATACTGTTCTTGTTTTTAAAGGGGAAGGGGCTAACGTTTATTAAAACTGGTTTGTGTTAGGTTCCCTATCCTGTTTTAAATCACCACGTTTTTTGCTTTTGCACTGCACTTCCCATTGTATCAACATCATGTGGTAGTACCGAGTGATTGTGGGTCGCTACCCCTAACTGGTTGTCGGGGTATGCCAGTCTCAATGGTCAAGAGACACGATACCCGATAAGGACTACCAAATGAGAATATTGATCCATACATGACTTTTGATGGGAATCCTTAACCAGGGGTGACTCACGTTTACTGGTGCTTCACTTTTTGGTGGTATGGTTTGTTGGATCTGCTGTGTTTGTTTCTCATGTACTTTTGACATGATTACAAAAGCATAGAATCACTTCTGGATTTCTAAATAGACCCCTAAGTTTGTTGTTTAGTAGTTGATTTAGTTAGCCACAGCAGCAGGCTATGCCATATTTGACCCAGAATCTTATCTAGAAAGAAAGTAACATTGGTATACAATGTGTCCTATGCATTGTGCTCCTGGTACACTATATTAGTACAGGAAGAAAGGCCCTTTCTTGTCAAATTATGTTTACCCATGAGTTGATTCAAAAACCCTTCTAGTACTATGCTTCTGTTGAGATTGCACTTCAGAGTTTTTCTCTTACTCTCTTTACTTTTAACATCTGAGCATGTCACCTATGAAAATATTGGCCTTTACTGTGCATAAAACTACTTAGAATTGGAACTACATTTTTTAGAGCAACTAAAGAAGTATGAGTTACATATCTGGTAGCAAACATATGTTTAATATCAGTATCAAAATCTTTACTTAGGGTAGTTTCAACCATAAAAAATACATTTTTTAAAACAATTTTTATTTGAGATACAGTTAATGTAAATATGTCAATTACAAATCAGCACGGTAGGGGTATTTAAATAAAATGACAATGATATTACCAGTTCTGACTATCGCCATTAAAATGTATATATTACAATAAATATAGTAAAATATAGGCTTTGGCAATTTAACAAAACGATATTTAAAAAATGTGTGGCTTTTTCATTCCATTTTTACATTTGATTATGTTTGAGTGGAAATTTCAGTTTGTACAATCTCTTTAATTAAGTCAATTCGGAATCCTAGTATTCCGTTGGTACACACAGTTTATAAAGTGCAAGTGCATAGTTTTCTAAAACAATTGCAAAAGTATACATATTGCTAACCTGTCATAGTTTCAGCCCAACTTTAGCTCTTATAAGGCTCACATTAAATAAATATCTACTCACACTGAAAACAATCAATTGTGAGGTGTCTGCCTTCAGAATACGTTCTGCCTCACTACAACATCTGGTGTTCAAATTTCTACAAACTGGCTTAACCCATTTTTTCCTTGGTATGTCATAGGAGAGACAAAAAATAATACGTGCAGATCATTTTCTTTGTTGTCATTTGAGCATAATATGCACACATCGCTACTTTTGTCATCATTAGTTTTGCCCCATCTTGATTTGTTAGCATTTGTTTGGAGCACCCCATATCTAAACTTCATGTACAAGGATTTCGCTAGTTGGGGGTGTACCTCGTCCAGAAAGGGTTCAAGCTGTGCTGCATCTTTAAAGAGCAAAACGTTTGACGTTAAACACCCAATAGAGGAGCTATGTAGCACACTGTGGTTAGTATGAACCCAAAAAGTGGACTTTAATAATTTCTTACAGGCTGGTGTCAACTGGGATGGTTCTTCCCAGTAGTGAGATAACCCCAGCTTCGTCATCCACGATGAAATATGTTTAAACCATGGGATGTCCCTACTCTAGTCATTATTCATGATCTCTTCTAAGCCATGCTTTATAGTGAACCATTTCAGGAGTTGACCATATCCTCACCCAGAATAAGAGAGGTCTCAGCAATGCATGATGGTCAGTGCGTTTGATATTTAGATCCATGACAATCGGACTTAAAGGGGTTTCATTAGGGAGACTTAGTCATTTCCTAAAAAAAATATTTTCTCCCAGTTCAAAGTTCTTCTTACAAAAAGGTCCCCATTTTTCTGCTCCATAAAGGGAAGCTGCTTTGTATTTAAATACTTTTAGAGCAGGTGGTACTGCCTTTGAAGTACTCTCCCCATGCTTCTTTAAAATCTGTGAAGAATTTTGTAGTAAAATGATCTTATTTTTTTCCAATTGCGGCTTCCAAGACAACTTAGGGGCCCATTACGATGTCGGGCAGATTGCCTCCGCCAGGCTGGCGGTAGCCACCGCCGGCCTGGCGGAGGCAATCCGCCCGACATCGTTTCCCGAATTCCCCCGCCATATTAGTATGGCGGGGGGGACCGCAGCGGACATAAAGACCGTCCGCTGCTTTTACGCCCCGGTCGCGGGGCAGAAAACGTTTAATATGGTGGCGGTGTCTCATAGACACCGCCAGCCATATTAGCATGGGTTTCCAGACATGCCTTTCCATGGCGGCAATGCCACCACGGAAAGGCATGCGGTCTTCACTCTTCACCGCGCGGTGCCTGCCGCTTTATTTATGCAACTGCTGAAATGCATTTTTAGCATTACAGCGGGCGGTGCTGAGAGCACCGCCCGCCACAATGCTAAAAATGCAGGATGTGCCCGCCAGTGTGGCGGGCACATCCCAATACCCCCCACGGGACCCCCGCCCTTATGGCGGGCGGTCCCAATCCCCGCTAGGATGACGGGCCGACAAAGTCCGCCCGTCATCCTAATGGACCCCATAGTATCTAGTGTGATGCCTAAATAGCAAAAACTTTGCACATACCCTAATTTTTGGTTATTGAGCACTAGATTCTTTTTAAAAGATCTATGTGGATTTATTGACATGTATTTGGTTTTGCTGGAATTAATCTCGAGGCCTTTCATAGCACAATATGTTTGAAAGGAGTTCATTAGGCATTGCAATCCCTTTGGGGTTTGTGAGATTAAGATTGTGTCATCAGCGAATAAGAGTGCTGGCACTACATCACCCCCCAACTTAGGTGCGTCGTTCTGGCAGCCATGCAGATAGTTAGGGATGTCATTTACATAGAGTAAAAACAAAGTTGGCGCCAGTATGCACCCCTGACGCTCACCCCTTCTCACCGGTATTGCCTTGGTAAATTCACCCCTCGGGCCCCATCTTACTTTAGCACAATTGTCATCGTGGAGCCTAATAATTTGTATGAGCAATTCACCTGGGACCCCTTGTCATCTCTGCGAATCCCAGAATAAATTTCGGGGTACGAGATCGAATGCTGCCTTTAAATCTACAAAAGCAATGAAAAAGTGACCCCCTCTTAGATGGATGTATTTCCAGCTTAAGCATGTAAATCTAAATACTTGGTCAATCGTACTAGTTTTGATTCTGAAACCTGCCTGGAATTTTGAGAGTACCTTATTGTCTTCAATCCACTCATTTAGTCTATTTAAAATGTGCCTAGCAACATTTTTAAACACAATATCTATTAAACTAATAGGGCGATAGTTTGCAGGGTCATATCGATTGCCTTTCTTAAAAATCGTGGTGATTTCTGCCCCTTTCCATGTTCCAGGTATTGGTGTGCCTGCGACTATTGCATTACATAGAAGGTTTATGTAAGGCCCCCAAACACCAATATCATGTTTAAATAAATCTCCCGGGATTTTATCAGGCCCTGGCGCTTTCCCTGGTTTAACTGCTTCGATTATCACTACTGTTTCTTTCAAGCTAAAGTGTAGATTGGAAACCTTTGTAATAAGTGGCAATTCTTCTATGGTTTCAGATTGCAAGTGTTCGATGTCTGACTAAAGACGGGAAAAATGTTCAGTCCAGGTATTAGTATCCCTTTTACGCTTCCTGAACAGTTCCCATTTGCTATTAATCTCCAAGAAACAGAATGGTCCTTGGACTTTACAGCACTAATCAAATCTGTCCAGGTATCCTCATCCCATGTCTTTTTAGCATTTGCTAGAGTTCTCTTATATTTAAACCTTTTTTCCCTGGTTATATTTACATTATTATTATTTTTTTGGTTGCCTTGATAAATTCTGCTTTTGCTATCCGGCAATCTTTGTTGTACAAGGGGTTTGACACTTCGTCACATCCCTTTCTACCTATATTACTCTCCTTGGGTATTTCGCTTCTAACCAGGGCTAAAGCGTCTATCTATGTTTAATATAATCACCTTTCAGAATGTTTTTCCCTTCTATTAGATTTGTCTTTGTAATATGTTGCTAGACTGACAAAAACCTTGATTGATAATAAAATGTATGCAATTGGAGAAGCGTGGCTCAGTGGTTAGAGGCGGCAGACCCGGAAGCTGAGATCAGCCGTGGACCAGGGTTCGATTCCCCGCCTCGGCGGGTCTCGGGCTCAAAATTCCACGGACTCGACAATTCTCGCTCCGGTGCCTACTCGACTCACGGGGTCACACTCTGCGTTTCTGGGCAATAGCTTGCTTAATCTCCACTACGGCCCCTCGCGGCGGGATGCCTGGCTTTCACCTTGTGAATACCCTGCCGGGGTATCTCACAGGGGAATACCAGGACGGGTTCCCTAAGCAAGCGCCTTGAGACCCCTGGGTGATTTGTGCGCTATATAAATCGAAATACATTTACATTTACATTTATGTTTACTTGCATACTCTGTGCATTTTCACTCTAGTGACAGATACAAAATACAAATTGCTTGAAAAGAGAATGACATATGATGTATTGTGTCGTTGGCTTAGATAATAGAGAATCTTTTAATTGTATATAATAAACTGGTCTGATAAAAGTTCTGTACGTTGGTTCATACTGCATTTTTGTGATGTGCCTTGTGCTACATCACAAAAACTCTGTGGAATCCTTCATATTAATACCTATATATGTAATTGCACTATAGTTTATTCTCACTTGTCCTTGTGCAAGTCACTTGCAAGACAAATTATTGCGCTGGATCAGACTCGATTCCCTTGTTGTTTTCTGATAATATCAGTGACATACATTTTTTTGTTAGCTACAGCTTTTCCGACAGCTTTAAGAACACTGCTTTTTCATCTTTTTCAAAGAGATTCACAGATTTTGAAATGCAGGCTTTGTTTTGAGCAAAATGCACTTCTCAAGGACAATGCAAGGGAAAAAAATACAATATTCATAGCATAGTTAGAGGTAAAGATAGTGGTTAAAATGCGTCAATGTTTGATAATTTAGCTGTACCACGTCTTTCAAGATGTTTCTATCCTGGAAAGCTAAAATCCCTGCACACATGCATGCCATTTAATTGCCTGCTAGAGTTCAGATCTTTTGACCAATCTATCAACAATTGCTGGCCACCAAAAGTGTATGTAACCGGGCGCAGCAGTCAGTTTGAAAGCTGGCACTTGACATTTAACAGTGGCTACAGTATCTAACTGATGGCCAATGTTTGCAGGCTCAGATGGCTAGGTCCCAGCAGACAGACTGGCAGTATAATTAGACACATTAATAAATATACAGCATTAGCAATATATTTAAGAAATAGCAATATGTGAAAATGTATAGAATGGAAGGAATTTTACATGGAGTTTCTTCCTTGGGCATAAGAGGAAATCTGCTTTAAGCTTTGCATACTCTAACCAACTTGTTTTTTTCGAATGTTGTTCAAATTCTGCATCCTCAACAGTAGGGAAAGCGTTGGACTCCCGAGGGGTATAATTTACCATTCCCACTCCAGTCTTTGCAACTGTAGGGAAAATGTTGGACTCCTGAGGGGTAAAATTTACTGTTCCACTATTCCCACTCCACTGTGTGCAACAGTAGGAAAAGTGTTTGACACCAGAGGGGTATAATTTACTATTCACACTCCAGTCTGTGCAACAATAGGGAAAGCATTGGACTCCGGAGGTGTAAAAATGTACTATTCCCACTCCAGTCTGTACAAGAGTAGGGACAGTGTTAGATGCCGAAGTGGTAACATTTACTACTCCCACTCCAGTCTGTGCAATAGTAGGGAAAGCATTGGACTCCAGAGGGATACAATTTAGTATTCCCACTCCAGTCTCTGCAACAGTAGGAAAAGCGTTGGACTCCTGAGGGGTAAACTTTACTAGTCCCACTCCAGTCTTTGCAACAGTAGGGAAAACGTTGTGCTCCGGAGGGGTAAAATTCACTATTCGCACTCCATTGTGGGTAACAGTAGGGAAAGTGTTGGACACTGGAGGGGCATAATTTACTATACCCACTCCAGTGTGTGCAACTGTAGGGAAAGTGTTAAACTTGGTAGAAGTAAAAATTACTATTCCTACTTCAGTCTATACAACAGTACAGAAAGCATTGGACTGTAGAGGGGTAAAAGGAATATTCCCACTCCAGTTTGTGAAAAAGTAGTTCAATTCAAACAAATAACATATTTTAATAACTCTATTAATTGACCAAATATATAAACCCATGTATATACAATTATATATAACTCAAAAACAATTATATATTTGACATATATTTTTAGAATTTCTAAGAATTTCAAATATAAAGAATTGTTATTAATTGATCATTTAGTTAGAAACGCACAATATACCCCCCAAACCTAGCAACACACAACACACAATTATAAATTGATAACACAATTGCCATATTAAAACATATATCAAATAATTATTAATACATTATTATTTGTTCATTTTAATTGAATAACTTCCCAACCTATTCCCCTACCAGCACACCACAAAATATAATTATTAAACAATTCACATAATTATTACATAACTGAATATGTATTTAAAAATTAATAATTAATTAATAATTATCACTTAACTACCTTCCCACCCTATACCCCCACAAACACAACCAACACCTAAAACATAAGATTAGAGAAATATTTACAAAATTTACTTAATGAATCACTAATTAAATAAGTAATATTACATTTATATTTAATCAATTAATACTTAATTAACTTCACACCCTATACCCTAGAAAACCAGAAACACACACCCAAAATATCACTAAATATTTATAATAATTACACAATCTACATCATTAGTTACCAAGTAACTAATTATTAATAAATAATCAATTAATAATTGATAAATTATCACCTAGTAAACTTACCACCCAATACCCCTACAAACAAAACAAAAACAAAACCACCCACACCTGAACTATCACTTTAAATAATTGTAATAATTACACAATTTACGTAATTAATTACCAATGAAATAATTAATATTAATTAGAAATTAATTATTAATTAATTTTACTTAACCAACTTCCCACCCTGTACCCCTTCAAACCTCACAACCAGCTATGCCACTATAAATTACTATTACTATACAATCAAAATAAATATATAAAATATTAAAGTTGAAATCTATATTTAAAAATATTAACAACAATTACACAAACCGTATATAACTTATCCAGTGGTTCCCAAGCTTTTTCGACCCGCGGCTCCTTTGACCCATTGGCCATTGCCCTTGGCTCCCCACTGTTATTTATTTTGGAGGGTGGGGTGGATGTTAGCCCGGCCTCAAATTGTTTCTCCCTGAACATAATTGGGATGGAGGTATTATAATCATATCCACAGGGTGCTTCGTATTACTAAGGCAGCGCCTCTAATTAATTATTCCTAGTTACACTTCTTTGCCCATGCCTTTTTTAGAGTACCCTCTCATACTTTTGTATCCCACTTACAGTGCTAGATTGCACCCCAATGCATGTAGGCCTCATTGCCAAAGTATTTCTGCGCTTGAAGAGTATTTGCATGCACTTCCATTTCTACCCATGTCATATGTGCCAACACACACCAGTCTCAGCAGGATGACTTGCGATTTTAAAAATCAAGTACAGCTTTTTTATTGTTGTCTCCTCCCTAAAATTTACTCCAAATCAATGCAAGTAAAATACATTCCTCCGATTCGTTTTTTTAAACGTCCCTGTTTCTTGCTTCCAAATGTAGGCATATGATGTTTTACTTCCCTGTGCTCAAGCAGAGAGCAGACCTATCTGGAAATGTGTGTGTACTGAAAGAAATGTGTACTGGAAGTACCTATTATTCAGGTACAAATGTCAGTACTTAATAATAAGTGTGTTTAATAGACAAGACAACTGTACTTTCCTGAAAACTTGCATTGGTGTAAAATGCATTTGGAAAAAAACTAAACTATAACGAGTCTAACAAAATAAATCAGGCATCTTCCGCTTACTTCGGGAGTGTTGGAACATAGGGATCCAGTGAAATATGGAGGTCATCTCCCTCGACATGCCATCAATTAAGCACTAAGTTTACAGCTTTAGGCATGTCACTTACAAATCATCTACTTCATGCGCTTAAGTCTAATTAGTTTAATTGAAGTCAACAGACCCTTTAACATTAAATGCATTAAAGTGCTTGGTGCGCGGCTTCCCTGGCTAGGTTTGATGGCTCCCCAGGGAACCACGGCGCACATTTTTGGAACCACTGAGTCATATACAGTTAAAATATTAACTAAAATGCATTAAAATAATTCAAAAATGAAATTAAATAATTATATTTTTACAGTGAAATTATTGCAAACAATATTAAAAACATAGATATTCTTGCAAACAATATTATGCACCAAAAAAATCTATATTTATGTCCACAATATTAAAATCTCGATATCTGTGTGACTACATATTTGTATCTTGGTATTATGCCCAAATACCAATGTTTGGCCACTCGCCCCTTTGCCATGCATTATGAAGAATAAAGTACAGCCAAGTGCACATAAGTAGGATATTTCAAATCACCTCTGAGTTTGTTGACCTTAAAGCACATGCATCAAACAAATGGCAGCACATCACTACAGTGGCACTGGAATAGTTCTTTAATTATTATCCAGGAAACAATTATGAGTTTTATATGCTGGATTTATTAATTGTTAGATTAAATAGGCCAGCATTAAGATTGGAATGTCAAGTACATTGAAACTAGCCAAAGCACTTTACATCTCAAAAGACTTTATCAAGGATGTGAATTGATAATAATAGCATGGGTCGCATACTACTTTATTACTAAACATCAAAATTAACCGATAGAAGAATGATTATGATCTATAAAGAGGAGACTAGGACACTAAGAATGGAGAAGAAAGTAGAGAAATAATTGAAATACCGAATTTTTGTGTTAAAATAAATATGGTTGTGTCGTAATTCCATTACTGCTTATAAAATAACTAAGGTCCTAATTATGATAGCATTCGGCCGGACCACCGACTGTCTCCGCAGCGGGAAGGAGATCGCCAATGAGTCAGCAGTCCAATCCGCCCAATTAGGATGAGCCTGCCATGCAGGAGGTCAGAAAGTGTTTTTTCTACTGCAGCTTGTGCTACAGCCCATGAAAAGGGCAGCAGCACAAGTCGCAGTAGAAAAAAGTACTTTGTGCACATTCATGCACCGTGTGTCAGCACCATGTGGTGCCTGGTACACGGTGCATGGGTGTGTGGGGGTCACTATATGTGCCCCATAGGGCCATCTAGCAGTGACCCACAGGTGAGAGGAGCTCAGCTTTGCAAAGTCTGTTTCTGTCTGCCTGGCTGGCGGACCACCATGAAAAGGCAGTTGGAAATAGACAACCTAATCACTACAGCAGTACCTGCGCAGGAGCCACCTCCATTGAAGAGATAGGATTCCGACCACCTCACCGATGGGATGCTGGATCCTGTTGTGGGCGGCAGTCTTTCCTCCAGAACCTTATGGGCTCCAACCACCTGCATCTAAATGCGGTGGTCGGGCCCATGGTTTATATGTCGGTGGCGGTGCCACAGATGGCCTGTCGGTGGTGGTCCCACCAAGATCATAAATAGGCCTAAAGTCTGTTGCCTTATCCCTTTACATGATCACTGAACTCCTTAGTGACTTGCAACATACTTCAAAATTACACTTGGGTGTGTGGTATCCAATACATTACTATGCAAAGAATGTTTGAATGTAATAAATGAAAAACATGGAATTTCTAAAAATGTTTCACTTCACAAGTGTCTTGTGTGAAAGTATAAGTGGAGAGAAACCTTTGGCTAAACATATAGGGGCATATTACCAACAAATAGCGATATTTATCGCTAAGTAGGGTTAGCGGCAATATTTTTATCGCCGCGCATCACCGGTTTTTATCGCTGAGATAACTTGCTATTAGCAAGGTTTATCTCAAAAGCGATAAAAATCAGGCGAAATGCGTGAATATCGCTGAGAATACAGCGATATTCACGCATTAGCGACAAAATGCTCTTAGCCATGTTATCCACCTCCCATTGGGTAACATGGCTAAGAACTGGTCTGAGCAGGCATTGGTTTTTGGCGATAGCGGGAATATTTCCATCGCTACGCCTGCCTTGCTAATAGGCGTTAGCGACGTTAGCGACTGTTTTCAGTCGCTAACAGGTTGGGTACGCCCAATTTGCATATCATTAGCGATAAATATCGCTGACATGCAAAGCGGGCCCCAAACCGCTCGCTATCACCTAAAAGCTGTCGCTAACATCAGTTAGCGACAGCTTGCTAATAGAGCGATAGAATTATCGCCGCTTAGCGGCCGAAAACAGCCGCTAAACCGGCTATAATTGCCTATCACCACCCTTGGTAATATGCCCCATAATGTGTTATAAGTGCAATGCAGTCAATGATGAATAAGCAAGAGAAGGTCTGTCAGTGACTGATAAAGTGAGCATCTGTATGAGTGAGAGCAATATAGTGAGTGAGTGAGTCTTTGTCCAGATAATCAACTATTGATTGTTGCGTGTCTGAATCAGCAGTTTCTGGTCCCCTTTCTGGTCATAGGTTTCACTGCCAATCTCCCAGAAATCAGTGTAATTCCACAATGCTTCTAGTTGAAGAGTAGCAAATATCCATAGGACCTTTAAAAGAAGAATAGACAACTCAGTATTGGTCTTTAACTGTTACAAACATCAGGATCCAAAGGTTTGTTTTAGCAATAATATTACAAAGGCATGCTTCAGGAAAGCAAATGCAGTTCAGGTTCCAAAGGAGGCATGGATCAAGTTTGTAATATAGCCGTATAGCCCACTGCAGAGGACTGTACTGGTTGTTGAAGGCCCTGAACCTGCCTTATCAGAGAGAGCCTCATCAAAAGTAATAATCAATTCCATATCATCCACATTGTTAGCACAACTTAGGCTACAAGTTGTTAACAAATTTTAGGCCATATGATCTTATCAAAAGAGCAGAATCCTGAGGCACCCCCTGATTAACTGGTTTAAAAGCAGAGCATTAACACCTTAGCCGTGGTCAGATTTACCGCGGTGCGCTGAAGATTGAAAAAACCCGCGGTTCATGACGAGCTCAGCTCGTCATGACTGTACGAGAGGTGTACCTCAAGACGCGCTGAGCTCGTCATGAGCATCGAAGGGGTTAAGGAGGCAGATGTATGGCCTCTAATCTGCCATCTAGATATCATTTACACCAAGTTAAAGCCAGTGCTCTATCTCCCACCTCAGCCTACCTCGGCCAGCGTGGACAAAAGGATGTTGTGATTGATCGTGTCGAAAGCAGCGGACAGGTCACCAGCTTAAGCGCTACCTGGTGACCCTTGTCCATTGCCATGTGTAGGTCATCCAAGAATGTGCACAAAGCTGTTTCAGACTCATGTAACTGACGGAAGGTGCATTGTGCCTCATTCAATGACGGGTGTTCCTCCAAGCATTCTTATTGACATATTTTTCAAGAATGCTATCCCATAGCATAACATGGCCTAACTGAACATAGCATAACATAATATAACATAGTATAACATAACCTACTATAACATAGCATAACCCAACATAATATAATATAACATAACATAAGATAACATAGCATAACATACCAAAATTTAACATAACAAAACAAAACATAAGAATCCCCAGCTTAGAAATAAATAATGTATAAATTATTAATCATTAAAATTAAATAATTAAAAAAATGAATACATGATTAAACAATGAGATTCTTTTGTGACCTTCTTTTGACTTGATTGGATGATAGATTGCCAAGATTGTGTGCAGTTGTTCCTTCTATCAAGTCCACTCAAATCTGTTTCTGTAGTCCTTGGAGCAGTTTTAAGCTACTTTTTAGAGGACATGATCACGCCCACCTTGGACATGCCATTTGATGTTAAGCATCTATTTCTTGAGGTTATGGTCCACACTGTGATAGTGTTTCGACAGGAAACATACATTAAAATATTTCTTCAGAACTCTATGAAATGTATCAGCTCCAGTTGTAGACACAGTACAGTCATAGCGAACAAAACACACGTCCCACTACACACACGTCTTCATTATTTTCATGTGCTACTGCTGTACTTTGTTCCACCATTGTGTTTGTATTTTCCAAATTGCGGAAGGTGCCAGGCGTGCAAATCTCTGATAATCAGAATTCGACCTTTGAAATAGCTGTCTGAGTTACACAGTGGCCAGAAATCGAGTGAAAACTGCCAGGCGCTTTCCGATCTGGCCTACATTGCAGCTTGTATAGAATTTATTTGCCACAACACTTCATTGACTCACCCTGAGCTCAATAAAGCTGTCTACAGCCGGGCACGGGTTCTTTATGGGAGGTATAATCTATGACCTTTAATGGAGCATCTTTCGGGAAATGACACAGCAAGTGATTTATTTCCACCATACCGCATTTCTTTTTTCAATAAAGTTATATATTTTATGATTGGATTTGCTCAGAACATGCTATCTTAAATAGCAGGGATCTGTGAAAAGCCGCGATTGGATTTAAAATAATATGGCGAGCATTGTCTCCGGGGAGTCTATTTCCCAGCCAGACACGCGTGGATTATCGCTCATGCGCAGCGCAGATTTTTAAGAGATTTCATTAGAGTGTCGTCAGTATGTCAGAGACACATTTCCAAGTGCAGAAACAAGGATAATTATATTAATTCTCGCGGGAGTTGTGAAACTGTTCAATTTGTAGAAGCTCTTGGGTGTAAATATGCGACACTTCCGCTGTTTAGTTGATCTGCTCAGTGGTAATGCCAGAAGAACACGATTCTTTAAAGTGCTGCAATTGAGTTTACCAACCTGTTACCTAACAGCGAGGGATTTCAATGTCTGATTGATGCAGTCTTCAATAAATGTAATTCCGTCTCTCCTCCTGCGCTTATGCTGCTTGATTCAAAACAATACTGGGCGAAGTTTGCTTACTACTCTGCTGCTTTGAAGCCTTTTTTCTGTCACATCGCGACAAGGACTGATGTCCATGTAGATGTAGAAACAAAACAAATCTGAATGATTAAACAACCGGAAAAATGGGAAGTAACTATTGAGTGACTCATTTCTGCGGATTGTTATAAAGGGGCAGATTTACAAGCCCCCTGTGCCTCTTTTACGCCGCCGTGCGTCACTTTTGTGACGCAGAGGCGACACAAAAGATGTGCCATGGTGCGGGGTATTTACAACGTGACGCATCGCGTTGTAAAGCCCTGCGCCAGAAGGAGGCGTTCCATCGTAGGGGGGGGGCGTTCTGGCGCAGGAACGCCTCCCAAAGTGGCTGAGTGAAATCTACAAGATTTCACTCAGTCACTTTTGGGCCCATGCAGCGTCAAAACCCTGCGCCAGCTTGAAGCAGGCGTAAGGATTGATGCAGCATTGTGGAGATATGGCCCCCCAGAGCATTGCTGGAGCTGCGTCACGCTTGCGACGCAACTCAAGCAATGCGCCGCTATTACGGCAGAGATGCGTGACGCATCTGTGCTGTGTTTGCCCCATGGTGCGCCGCATTGTAAATGCGGCGCATCCAGGGTGGTGGAGCTGTGGCGCACAATAACTGGCGCATCCCTGCTGATATGCAGGGATGCGCCAGTTATTGTAAGTCTGCCCCAAAGTACTTTGACCAAAGCAGAATGTCAAAAAATGAAAGCAAAGTTTTGCACTTGAGTGGTGGTTAACATGTACATAAAGGCAGCGGAGAAGTAGGGGTCATATTTTACTCCCATGCCAGAGTGGCAGTGGTTTATCTGCAAGGTGAGGGACTCTATCGGGAATGGAGTGGGGTTGCTGACTCGAGGGCAATGTTGGCGGAATCTCCGTCAATGTCTGCCTCTACTGGGGGATTATCAGTCAGTATGAGTGGGTAATGTATATGTAACCCAAAAAGAGGGGTACATTTTAAATTTCCACAATTCAGGTTTCTTTAGCACGTTGGGGATTTTTTTCAATCATATTAAGCACAAAATAATTCATTTCTTTGATTGTTTGTCATTGTTTTCATGGTGGCTTCTCGGGCATGGTGGAGCATTACTCATTCGAGAACAGGTGGTAGAGAGCGGATTCGCTCCACCAGTAGTATACCCTAGATCTGCACAACTGATAGTGGAAATCATTCAAACAACAGTAGGTAATGGTAAATCTGAACTTCTCTAATTCAAATGAATGAATGGTTAGATTAGTAGAGACATACAGTATTTCTCTCTGAAGAGAAAGACCTCAAAATGCTCTTTGACTGGAGGAGAGGACATATGTGAAAGTCAGTCAAGATATATATTTATTTCTGTCTGAAAGCGAGGTGTTTTGGCTCAATGCAAATTTATGTGACCACCTTCTTGAAGGTCATTCAGGATAGTGTTTCGAGACCTCGTCTTTCATATGATCATATGGCTAATTTGGGGTGACATAGTCTTGTTTTACTTTCGTTGAATTAGTTAGATTGACACACCTGAAAACAATGAAGTGTAGATGAAAAGCAGGGCCGGACTGGCCGTAGCGGGCATCAGGCATTTGCTAGGGAGGCTGGCTGGGTGGCAGCTGCTTTTGTTACTGTGGGCCGGTGTTGCAGCGGTGCAGAAATATCAGCCCCCAGTAACAAAAACTGTAGTGCTCGGGCCGGTTTTGTCAAGCAGCAGTGCTTCACGCTTGTATTTCCCCCTCCCCCCCACCCCGGGATGGGGGCTAGTCCGACACAATTGCCAGGCCTTCTTTGGGTTCCCAGTCCAGCCCTGGTGTAAAGTTCAGGAATGCAGATAGTGTCTGTAAAGAGCTTGAGTCTGGTGGTCACCTTATTGCAAATGGTCTTTTGAAATCCATTTATCCTTTTATTTATTTAGATATAATTTGTATGTAGTGCTGCTCTTACCCCAATAAGTATCACTATATGTTGTAATTTACAAAACCTTGAAACCTTGGACTCTGAATGCAAATATGGAATCTGTTTGTTCCATTACCTGTCTTCTGATATTACATGTCATTTTACACTTACTTTTAATTTCTAGAATGTTTAGATAATTTGGAGTAGGTCTTGGTGAGTTGGTGATTAGTGCTGTTCTTTCAAACAGAGGAGTTTAGAGACCTTTACATGAATTAGCTTGTTTGAATGGCAGTGTTATACGCGTCAGCCTTAGGGTGGTCTTCAACCAAACCTTTTGCTTTCCTCCCCATATTTTTGCTGGGCTTAGGACTCTGGGCACTTTACCACTGCAAACCAGTGCTAAACTGCATGTGCTCACTCCATAAAACATGACATCATTGGCATATCACAAATTAGTTTATTTAATTTACTTGTAAGTCCCTAGCAAAGTGGCACTACCTGTGTAAAGTGCCTGTAAATTAAATGCTACTAGGGCATCTGAGCACTGATTGTGCCACCCACTTAAGTACCACTTTAAACATGTCTCAGGCAGGGACATCTTAAGGATTTAGGGCCCCTGGCCTGAAGGTATTTTGGGGGGCCCTATTCAGAACACCTTTGAATGTATTATTCAATTTGAACTCTCTCATGCCCTCTTTAGCCACATGCACACTGGTCCAAATTCCTAATGTCTTTAAATCTAATATTTAAGGACAGTGACATGTGTTTTCAATATTGTAACACAGCAGCAGCTCACTAATATTACTGCAAATAATCTCTGTGACAACCTTTAATTTGTCATGTTCTGGGTCGTGTTATGATCAAGAAGAAACTTTTTTATGGATGCTGCATGAAACATAAACACAACATTACTTTGTAAAATGTCTGTAATCATTACCCACATTAAAGTCAAATGTAAGGAAAACAGTTCTTAAAACACTCTAAGAATTATTCAAGGTCATCACATCTCCAGAACAGAGCTGGCTGGCTCTATCAGGGGGCCACCTGAACGGCTGAGGCCCTGGGCCAGAGCCCACTTTGCCCATGCCTTAAAACCTCTCTGGTCTCAGGCCTGCTATTGCAGCCTGTGTGTTCAGTTTTTAACTTCTATGTCGAGCTGGCAAAATAATCCTTGTGCCAGGCCCAGACCTTCTCTTTTTATACCTAAGTCACCCCTAGCATAGGCCCTCGACAGCCAACAAGGTAGGGTGCAGCATATTTAAAAGGTAGGGCATGTCCTGGTAGTGAAAAACTCTCAATTCCTTTTTCACTACTGCAAGGCGTACCCCTCCTATGGGATATTATTGGACTTACCTTATTACATTATATAAGTGTAGTTTCCAAATAGGAATAGGTGCCCAGTCCATGGTTGGTGTCTTTGGAATGGTAATGCGAAAACATAACTTATGATGAATTTGGATTTTGAATTACAATTTTGAAACTGCCACTTTTAGAAAGTTGTCTTTTCCTGACTTAGCCATTTAGTGCCTGTAGCCTGTCTCTGAGTCACATGACTGAGTGTAGTTGACAGTTGGAATTTATATAATCCTCCTAGACAGCCACAGACAATTGAGAACTTAGAGGTGCCTGGCTGGGCCATCACCGGCAGGATGGGAGGGAGGAGCTTGGCCCAGCCCTACTTACGCTTGAATAGGCTGTACCCTTCCTTCATACAAAGGGATGCATATCTTTCAAATTAGTCTAGAGCCAGGGCAGGGAAGGCAGGGCTCCTGTGCACTTCAACGGAAAGCATCTAGAAATTTCTCCCCAACTTCAAATGCAGAACTGGGAAAACATATTGGGCCTCAGACACAACACTCAAGTGCACTCCTGGATCTGTGGATATTCTGTCAGGAAGAAGGACTGCTATGCTGCTGAAAAGACTGCCACTACCCTGAACTGCGGCTCTGAAGGAACCGCAGCCCTGCTGTACTAACCTGCTGCCTTGTTGCTTGAGTGAGAAGCACTGGACCTCCATTTCTTGAACCCGGAATCTAGAGTGACTCCAAGGCCTAGTTGTCTGGCCTCCTGATCTGAAGCCTCAGAGACACAAAAGATTTACATTTTTTAACCCCACAGTCTCATGCCTTGAAGATATATATATATATATATAATGCATCATAG
Organism: Lissotriton helveticus; assembly: GCF_964261635.1. Taxonomy (NCBI): domain Eukaryota; kingdom Metazoa; phylum Chordata; class Amphibia; order Caudata; family Salamandridae; genus Lissotriton; species Lissotriton helveticus. The sequence goes on along the minus strand of NC_136059.1, from coordinate 993,678,895 downwards.
TTTGGAATAGTGTGCGAACAAGTGTCTGCCCCAACTGGGTCCAGGAGAAAGCACAGGCAATAGGCCAAGTAGAATTTCCATATGGCCAATCATAGTAAACCTGCGACATATCAGATCCTTAAAGGGCAGGGGAATTAACGTATGTGAACCAAAGGCTCACGTATCAGCATGTGGCCTTGTTGCATTTACATCCTTTTCATATACATAAAGGTGAGCTATAAGTTCTGCCCATGTGTTATTAGAAGTTACATTATTCACTATTTGAACCCCCAGATGACATCAAACCAATGATCCCTCCTCCAACCCTTTGTCCATATCTCTCAAGTATCGTTGGTAATTGGCTAGGCAGAGAGCCCTAAGTTGAAACTAAAGCAGTAAGCTGCACTTTATTGATTACATTATGTTGTTTTCACTGTCGTCTTGAACCCTGATGTTAGGGATAGCAAGATATGTGTCTTGAGTAGTAAAGTGCAAGCCCTATTCGTCTCTATTAAACTGGAAGAGTAAACTCTGCGTTCCTTAGACCATACACCGGTTTAACTGTCTCTATATCAGTATTTGTCTGCAAGATGTTAATTCTACCTTCCTTTTCATGCTGACCCTGGGTTAACTAAACTGACAATGGGATAGGACATTTTACAGAAATTAAAAAAGAAATGAAAGACTCCCATTTGCACCAGTAAAAGGATGAATCTTCTGCACATGGGGATCCCAAGCCGCAGCAAATATTTTTGAAATGCTCCACAAAGCCTTTAAAGCTTCCAGCATAGACGTTCAGGGCTTAATGAACCGGGAACGAAATATGTCAGCAAGTTCAAGCAATTCTCTAACAGCTATAAGTTCTTGGAAGACCCCTCTTCCACGCCTGAGATGCAGATTCTCTGTGTGGACCTAATTGGACTGACCTTCAAGCAAGCTCTCACCAGTTTCAAGATAATCCCCCATATCACACTCCTGCTCTGTGACAACGAACTGTAAATGTTTGTTTAAAACAATTTCAGAACCATTGACAACATTGGTGAAAAATTGTACCCAGGTGTTTCGCAATTAGACATGATTAACTCAGTGTCTGTTCTTAGATCTTGAACGGGGAAACAGCCAATAGCAATCACAGATAAAAGTGTTCACAAACCCTGGGAAAGGTATTCTAATATGCTTCACAAATCGCACCCTAAAATCTGGCTGCCTCTGGTCGACAGAATACTCATTTGTGATGATCAATTATTTTACTTTGTTTAAGGTGACCGAAGGGACAAAAACACGAAACGGGAAATGAAGACTAGATGTATTAGGCACTTTAGAGGCCGCAAATGCACGGTTTCTACTTTCGCAACAGTTAAAAATCAGATTTTAGGAGTTTGAAAGGGGTTTCCAACTCCTAAAATGGGATCACAGGTGATTTCTAGTTTGATATACGGAAACGCATGTTGTATGCATCCCTTCCAATTACTGAATCACTATCATATTATTTGTATCAAAATTTTGCAACCAAAATCCGGGATTAAAACATTGAAAACTGATCCAACCACAAGTAGGGGTGGAAACCCATTTGCAAATGGAATGTGTCCATTTTATTTATAAGTTAAATAGGTTTGTTGGGAAGTAGGCACTGTCCATGGGATCACTGCCAAATCTCAAATAAACAACAACAGCACACTTTTCTTTCTAAATGCAGCCCCATTTTCTTTACGGGAAACAAACTTCACAAAAAAGTTTACTTTATGGAAAAGCAATCACAGACATGTTATTCAGCAGGCCACTAGCCCTCTTATGGCCTCCAATCGGAGTGACTCACAATTTGCCCCCTACCTCAATATTAATGAGTCAGAATGGATTGTGACCTACTTCAAAACTGAATTTTCAGAATAGATTTATTTGTACATAGGTTGGTTTGGAACATTATTCAGTGGCAGTAAAAATACTGGTCACAACTTATGATCAGATGCATCATCTACAAAGTCATCACGACCTGTAGGTCTGCCTAGCTGACAGACGGCACGCTGTCACAGGACACAAGAAGACTAGAGTTAAAAAATTCAATAAATTAGTCAAGGGAGAAGAGACATTGCAATAACAACCCAAGGCAACGAGGCATCTTATCCCTCTACACAGGATTTCAAACACTATTCCAATATCTGGGAGAATTATGCAAACCCTGTACCAATTTAGAAAAGGGCTAAAGATACCTTCTTAAAGAACACAACATCATGGTACAGTAACTCGACTTCTCCTCTAGAAACCAGTTACTCTTCCAGTCACAGATTGACTTTTTCTTCGCATTGGACCCTGTGCATCGCTCTGCTGCCTTTGGGCTAGGTTTGCCCTACATAAATAGCAAATGCTTACATACATACCTACCTATGATATTCATATATACAAGAGTACATAGGTGTACTTTCCATCCATCACTTTTTCTTCATCTCATTGAGGTTCCCCATTGAACACTGGAGCTCTTTCACCACAGCATGCTACTGGAAAGGCACAATAAATGACGTTTGTAAACTGATTACCCCTGGAAAGAGCATGACCATGAAGGCGATCACCAGTCTCCTTGGCCTGGCTGGGGTCTCCAGGAGAACAAACCTTACAGGAAGAGGTTGTCTTTCACTATCTCGCTATGGATAGAAGCATTGTCTATTTAGCATAGTGTGAAAGCTGCAAGGCCTGGCAGAGCATATCTACAATAGGACACTGCCTCCTTTGGTGACCATGGCCTTGCAATGGTACTTAGTAAGCTTATTTAAGGATCTTGAGTAAGAGGAATCCAGAAATATCCCTATCCTAACTGCTTGCTGGCTAAGGGGAGTTGTTGTGGTAACCTGTCAGCTGCATAGTGAAAGGGCTGGGCCCATTCGCTCTGGAACTTTTCTAGAGACTTGCTCTGATGGTCCTTTTTAGCAGCATGAAAGTGTAAAGGGGAGAAAACCATTAATGCACTACCAATTCAAACCTCTGCTTCTGAGACATAATAACCAAAGGACACTTTAGAAAGGTTAGTTGATTTACTACAAAGCCAAAAATAACTGAACATAGAGACACCTCAACAGAAGAGTGCAAAAATACAAAGGAATCAACATGAAGTCAAATCTATGCACCCAATTAAGAGGGTGCAGCATGAACAAAAGTAATATCTCAAGAAAGAGGATACTGCTATAAAGAAGCATGAGTCCAAATTTCCCTGCATTGAGGGTTGATGAGTGAAATGCATTAAATCTATACCTACTTTATAACTAAAGTGACATCCATACATACACATTTTTGAATCAGGAGGAAAGAAGTCTCTCCACTGTTCAGATGGGTCAAGTAGCATAAAGCCACTGTCACAAAGAAAGAGCTTGTTATAAGAAGCTCCCTCTCCGAAGGCAAGAAATGAATTGGGCACATTCCCTAATTCCAACAATCAGCTATCCAGGGGTAGCTTTCCCATGATGCTCAGCGTGCACATATTCCACAATGGGTACAGTCATGAGCGTACTTTTCCACTGTGTTCTCCATGTACATCTTTTGCAGCAATTTGTCCTTGATTCCCAGGCTTTCTCCCTTGTGAAACCAGCATCTTTCCTTAATCGCCTTCAAGCCATACAATTGTAACTTCTTCTCTCCTTGCCTAGCTACTAAAACAAAGACATTACTTTGCCTAAAAAATGATTCTCCATCTGCAATGCAAACGTGAGAAAGAACAGCTTCCACGGTGCATATAACATTTAGAACATCAATCCTAAAGCGAGAGTTGTCAGGGATTGCATTTCAGGCCTAAAACTTTGATTAACCTAGGAATGCCTCACTTCAACATTACGAATTTACATAACTACATTACACTTCACTAACATGTTTACCTAACGATGGAAATCTCATTATTAAACTAATCTATCACATGAGTAGTGTCAACACTTCACAACACAGTTTCTTCACATTAACATTTTATGGTAGTTACATTTATTTTCTACGTTAATTTCTCATGCTACTTTGTCAGTGAACTAAAATATGGCACATAAATGCATCAACACGGTCACAATTCTAACACTCACATTTACACAAAACAGGATTATATGGGGCTGCGTTCCACATGAGATTATGATGCACCCCTACAGATAAATGTATGCAAATACAAAATTTCCCGCTCCATCGATAGCATGCTACAGAGCTAGGCATTGGCTAGGTAGATGAGCACAGTCAGATTGGGATTTGTTCCTCAGAAGGGTAATCATTCTCCCTAAAATCCAAACGTGGTTCTATCTGAGAAGAGCTTCAGATAGTTGGATTTGTGTTCCGAGAGATAGCAATAAAGAATGGACATATTGCTTCAGAAGCTCCGAATAGGGCAAAGCAAAACATCAGGTTGTTTCGAAAATGCTTGCCAGTGGCCTCTAAATTGTGGTTTCTCTAGGCCTTTTTCATTCTTTAAATTTTCAACCGGTAATATGCTGGAAGATGAATCCAAGAGGCTTTCCAGGCTGTCAAGTATGATTGTTTGGCAACTTCAGTTAACACATTTTGCAGGAGGCAAAACGCTCTGAGGAGGAGAAGGATTGGTGTCTATGTGAAGAAGATGGAAATTTGTTAGATGGGATTTTGATGTTCACCTTGGTCCTTTAGCACCTATAATTATGAAACATAAAAGTAACATAAATCGAAGTTGTTAGGTCCAAGCAAATATTCCTGGATGATTTTTTGATGTTCTTCAGGAAATCTTCATGGCAAGCAACACTGACATTAACCAATCAACTATGGGGCAAATTTATGATGACTGGCGCATCCCCAGGGATGCGCCAGTCATCCTGCGCCGCTGCTCCGCCACCCATGGTGTGCTGCATTTACAATGCGGCGCACCATGGGGCAAAAACGGCACAGATGCGTGACGCATCTGTGCCGTAAAGGTGGCGCATTGCTGGAGCTGCATCGCAAGCGCGACGCAGCTCCAGCAAGGCTCGGGGGTGCCCCATCTCCACAATGCTGCGTCAAGACCTACGCCTGCTTCAAGCAGGCACAGGGTTTTGACGCAGCATTGTCCTGAAAGTGACTGAGTGAAATCTTATGGATTTCACTCAGCCACTTTTAGGAGGCGTTCCTGCGCCGGAACGCCCCCCCCCCCCTGCGCAGGAACGCCTCCTTATGGCGCAGGGCTTTACAACGTGACGCATCTCCTAGATGCATCACGTTGTATATAGGGCGCATTGTTTGCGCCGCCGTTGCGTCAAATAAAGTGACGCACCGGCAGCGCAAGGCCTTCATAAATCTGCCCCTTTGTTTTTAGAGTGTTCCTCAATAGAGGTTCAGGCCACCATAATCCCTGCAGCATATTAGTTGAACCTGAATTCTTCCTCGTAACCACGGGCATCCATATCCCAGAACTTGTTTTTCTTTTCAGCGCTCTAAGCTTTTGCAGCTGATCCCACTCAGGAATCTATGTCTTCCAGTTCACTGGAAATGTTCTTTGTGCCAGTAGTTCTTTCTGAACTCTGGAAACCATTTATAAGCAAGTAACTTCCAGTAGCCAGTCCTAGAGCAGGTCATGCAACAACATGAGCTTCACAAGTTACAACCCTGCCAGAAGTGTTCAGACATAGCTTTCACAGGTTCCATTTAGAGATAAGGTAATCCACAAGAGTTCAGCCCCTCTTAAAACTATTTCTACCCAGAGAGTCACGGAAGTTTCTGTGAGATCCACTTACTGTTGCTGATTGCTAGGGACCGTGAGCTTTCTCCTTTTAAGAGAGCCCAGCGGTAGTTGTACTTACTGACTTTGAGGAAACCTGCACCCGACAGGTCTTTTACCCGTTGCTAATCAAAGCTACCCTTAGACAGGGGAATGCTGTTACCACTGCACATCATCTGTGACTTAAAGGTATGCAACTTTCCTTCTTTTGAAAAAGGATGCATAATATTGATTTAGATTTGGGTGTTGTAAGAAAGAATATCTATAGAATATTGACAATATATTAATTGCTGTAAACTTTAAAAAGTTGTGAGTTAAAAAGTGTTTTGTATTTTTTAACACTGTTGCAATTTGACATGCAGTGTAAATCTATTGCAAACTGTCGGTATTAGTTGTGATTATTGGCAGCTGCTGTGGCATTTAAGTGGTGGGGCAGTATGGGGGAGGGCACCACGGGGGCAGTGCAGGGAAAAATAATTAAAAAAATGCTTACCTGCATTTTGCAGCATTGCTGCTCTTCTGGCCTCTGCTCCTCGACTCTCGGCATGCCACGGGCCTATGCCAATCTAGATATTGCTCTCATGCTGGTATTACCGAGCATGAGAGCAGCACCGCGATTGGTGTGAGCACCATAGTTAGGCGCTCACTAAGGGGCTATGACCCTCGGCTTGTTCTCCACCAAGCTGTAAAGCACTGCTCAGGTGGAGAGATCTAAGTGGGCATGACAGTTTGGCTAGCCTTAGACGGCCAGCCAACTCATTATGCGCACTTGAAGCCGTGCCCTCCTCCTACTTCCTGCGGCTGAGTTGCCATGAAATGGATGGCCCGCCCTCGGTTCACTGCAGGAAGTAAGCGAGGAAAAATAAAGTCTTATCATTTGATGTTTCATTTTTCACTGCTCAAAAGCAGTGGGGTGACGCTCCCCTGCCTTAGTCGAGGAGCCACTGCTGCTTGTGATTATGTAGTTTACAGCGACACATTCCTGTAATGTGAGCACTTAAAATTACTCCTCACAAAATGTCATCTGATTCATGTATTTTTTTTTACAATGGGGTTTCTACATTTGAGTCTGTATTAAAAGCAGATGGGCTAGCTTAGCACAGAACTGAGCACCTGCGTTTTTGCATTTCTAGCGTGTAAAAATGTCATTAAAAAAAATCTCTGAGCTAATGTATGGACTGAAGACAGCAAAGCTTAGAACCAGAGGGAGACAGCCACTGGTCACTTGTCAGATCCTGGCTCTCTGCTGTTTATGCACTCAGAAATTCTGAATCAAATGTATCTATTTCATACACCGCAAAGGCAAAAAAACAGGCCCTCAGCCCAGCTGTTCATTATATGCCCCCTAGAGTTTTGTTACAATATTGAGCCAGTAGCATTTTACTCCTTTAAACATAAGTATACTGGGCTAACATGCAAGAGGGGGAAACGGAACAGACAGTGGCTCAAGCCGGTTTGGCAGGCTTCATACCACAGTAGTAGTCAAAAGCAAGGTTGCAAAAAGTGAACAATCCAAGGCTAATGTTAGGGAAGATTAAAGTTCTTAAACAGGATACTGGAGGTTCCCAAACCATTCAACTATGATTGACCCAGGGGCAGTGCCCATGGCAGCTATGTTTCCCCATCGTTTATGCACACACCTGCTCCTAAATTCCATAACACTTACATGGATGAGATTCTCTACAGCCAGGTATGAGCCCAGAAATAGTCATGAAGCTCAAATTTATTTTACTGCAAACCACTTGGAATTTGCAGAGAGCAAGCAAACTGGTTTTATTAAGAACACTCCAGCCTATCGTGGATTCCTCTTACAATTTCTTTCCTTAGTCTTGCCTTTTTAGTGTTGTATAATTAACCTCAAGCACTCAGTGATTTTGCTGACGTTTTGTACCACTAACTGTATGGCTGATACATTTATTTAACCACGTGTAGGGGCTTATAAGGTAAGCCCCTTGTGATGCTGGTACGTCACCTTTTGTGACGCTCCGGTGGTGCAGGATCCTGCTCCATATTTACCTGGCCGCACTACGCCACTATTTTGGCATAATGATGACCTGTAAATATTGTTCCCTTTAACACAGTTTTCTGCATTAAAAGGGCGTACAGTGGGTGTTGGTGGGGGCATTCCCAGCAACATCCATGGCTATTTGACATTGCCCTATATTTACAAGAAATCATAACTCTGATGCAGCGCCAAAACCATACGCCTCCCCAGGTGAGGCTTAAGGGAGACACAACAAGGAGATCAATATTTCTCCTCATTTTTCCTCTATGTGTGCTGTAGATACTTTTGTGATTGTTTTTGTGTAGGAAGGCTGCCATTCCTCACAAAAATAATCATCCGCACAACGCAGGCACCCTTGCACCATGGTTCAAAGGTGCCTGCATTGGCACAGGGGAGCCCATTGTGCACCAGCGCAGGGGAAAAGATCAGGAATGTGTATTCCTGCCCTCTTCTTTTTCAGTAGGACAGTACTGCAGGAAGGCCTGCGGCGCTGCCTTAAGCAACAGCTCATTAAGTGGCCCCTATTGTTTTACACCTGTACACTTCCTCAGAAAACACTACTTAAGGGAGTTATTACTATGTAAATGCTCAATGAAATATATGTTTTCTGTAACCGATTGACATTTGCCAGAGCTGTGATATGATCGATTTTTCTTAATGACCTCTTTGTGATTGCTTATAAAGCAATGAAAACACATACAGACTTTAATTTTTATCTCTGCTCTATGTGCAGCTGTAAGCGCGCAGTACAGCGTATAATAAAAATATAGCACTCATGCGGTGAGCTATTTCATGGATATCAGAGCTAAACAGAAGTGTTCAGTCGGTCATTTCATGTAATTGGCGGGTTCCCCACCATTACCATGTTGCTTGAGTCTGCAGAAAGAGTGTTTATCCCCTAGCTGAACGGTGTCGGTGTGATTGCAGAGATGACAACGTGTCCAAAGGCTGTAGAAAATTGTGAAATGAATGTTTCAGGAGCGTGACAGGGGTATTCATTATCTCTGCATTGTCTCTACCTTCAGTGCTGATGCAGGAGCAGCAATAGAGGCTGGTGCATTCGCTCTATCCTTTTACAAGCTCTTACAGTAGGTCACAGATGTTAGTTTTGTAACACAAAGAAACAGATTCCTTGGTATTGGATGGGATCAAAACCTTATATTTGTACTGTACTAGAAAGCCGCAGATCCAAAACAGACAAAATTTACCAAAGCAATGCGTAAGACATGTGCACATTGCTACGGCAGAGTCTGTAAAATAAAGTTCTGAAGATGAAATAGCATGGTCTACATTTAAAGATCTGTGGATGAGCCTGTTTCGTATTGTGGACCATCAGTAGTGTGACTCCACAAACTTTATACAAAATCCACCTAGGGGGAACCATGAGATAATATTTTGTGTCCAATGGGAGAAGCCTAAAACACCCTATCTGGCATTGCCGCTCGTGACTCAGACTAATTTGAAATCGTCATCTCGATAGACCTCTCACCAGCATGCATCCAGGTGGATCACCATCATTTCCTGAAGTATTTTGGAAATTGACCCGGGTTCAATGGTCCAGCTTTACGGGGGTGCCAAATGTTACTCCCAGATAGAAGTCTGTAGGTGTGGAACAGGCCTCCCACATCATCAGCCGATATGTGTATAATATACCAAGCGGTATCTATGCAGCGGTTTATGATGGTTGCAGGACACAGAAGAATTCTTTCCTTTCTTCAGACAAGACATTGTACTTAACTTAGTAGAGATCTGTTGATATCCCTCTGCTGAGGCTGCGAAGTACGTAATCCAGGCTGTACAGAAAATGTAATCTTAAATAGATGCAGACAGGCTGTGCTGAAACATAAATGAATCAGCCAACATCACACCGGCGACCAAAGAGTTGTAATGGATTACCACAACCCAAAGAATGAAATTCAACACTCTATAAAGTAGCATTTTTAAAAGGGTCTGAAGCCCATGGTCTGACATACCTCTAGAAAATGCAACCCCAATACATCCCTGGGCATAAATAAGCACCAGTCAATGTTTTTCTGATCAGGTAGGTTCAGGTTGACAGAAAATAGGACAAGGATCTACAATTTCTAGCATGTGTTGAACAGGGATCTAAGAAAACGACTCTATCCACCAACCTTTGAAGCGAACCCCAAAAGCTAGCCTTTTTCGGGGTTCTTTCCTGATTATCAAAGCAAAGCTGGAATACCTGCTCTCCTCTGCAGGGAGAACCCATGTTCCTCTAACAAGCCCATTCAGAACCCCTCTTAAGCACTACCTGACGGCACTTGAGCAAATAGTCACTTCTATGGCCTGCATTTTCCCTCATTTGGATGAGAGATGACTTTTTAGTTGCATCTCCTGACAACATTTTAGTGCTGCTAAGCGTCTGCTAAGTAAAAAACAAATAACTACTGAAAATATAATTAAATAAAAGCAACAACATTGCTGTTGTTAATTATTTGATACCACAATTTCATATATTATATCTTATATTACTAATATTTAATGGTACCGAAATATAGTCCCTGATGCGCAGTAATCCACTTATTCGAAAAACTTAGATATTTTGACACTGCATCAAGAAATGTTCACTAGGTGATTTCATGGCGTAGTACACCCTGTTGTATATTTATTTTACTCAAAATAGTATCTCTGTTGTTTATATGTCCAAGCTCTAACATAATTTGTAGGATGTATGCCCTAATTCTGAATTGCATGGTACTAGGGCAATTGTACTGTATCCATGCAGTAAAGCTGCCCCAAGACTGTGCAAATCTCAGTAATTCCCCAGGGAAGGGTGAAGTCCCATGTGAGACAGTTTTTTTCCAGCTGTTAAAACAGTGGTGGGACCCCCATTAAGGCAGGGGAGGTTCAACCCCTGCTGCCATTGCAGCAAAAATGAAAACGAAAATGGCCCAAGCAGTGTTTGAGGGCCGGCTGCTACTGACTGGCAGCAGGGGAGTGGTGCTCACTCCACCAGTTTACACTACGCATGTATCTTTGGCTGGTTGTCTTGCGACGGCGAGCCTGCCATGCGTAGTGTAAACCTCTCCACCTAGCTGTCTTAGACAGCTGAGTGGAGAGCCGGCACAGGCCTCCTGTGCCTACTGGAGAGTTGAGGTAGCCCACTCCAGCCAATCCTGATGCTGCTCTCATGCTGCTTATCTGCATCATGAAAGCAGCATTGGGATTTGGAGAGGGCAGCTGTCTGAGGCTTGAGGAAAATTTGCGCTGACTGAAATAAAGATGAAAAAGGTAAGTTTGTTTTTCATTTTATTTTGACCTTTTTCACCCACTGACGGGCACTGTGAGAAACTCACATTGCCTTCAGCCTTAATTCCAGAGCTCTCAGTCACAGCCTGTTATGAAATCTGCTAATTAGCCATGATTGAGAGCTTTAGAATGTGAGCCTAAAGGCACTGTGATTTATCACAGTGCCTGCCACTGAGTATGGCACTGACTCGAAACTCCACTTTTGAGGGTCACCAACTATCAGTGACACAGAATCCCCACTACCATGCGGGCATACTACATACATTCACCAACTGTTCTGTGCAGGTGTTAAATGTATGAAGGACCATTGCATGGTGTGGGAGGTGAGAGAGGGAGATGGGAAAAAGGGAGAAGGGGAAGTATAGCATTCTTTGCCCTGTTGGGAAAAAGAGAGGCATGAGAGTTGGCTGCTGCCGCTGCCAAAGTTTTATGCTATTCTTCCTGCCTCTTTGTTCGACCTAAAACGTTGGGTTCTTCCACACCCTGTAAATCCAGTTCCTGAAAACCTAACTATAATAATCGGGAAGAGCAAAAGGAAAGCCTACAATTTGCGTTAATTTATTTCCACTTGATTTGGAATCTGGCCCTAAGCCAAGCGAAATTGAAGGAACCTGCTGATGAAGTTACATATGATCAGGGCTACTAGAATTGTGCAGTTGTGTGGCCACAGTATTTTTCTCATAGGTATGGACTTGTTGGATGTGCCACATATTCCATCATCTGCTTCATAATCTGCAGATTTATAAAAAATGTTTCTAGTTCAAACTGTTCAATCGCTACTAAAAATGTAGAAACACATGTCGCTGTTCAGTGGAAAACCCTATATAAACATTGACTGGTCATCCTTCTGTTTCTTATTACTATATTTGGGTATTCAACTGGTGCGATAGAGGTGAAAACTATGCCTAGACTGTGTTAACAAGTGTTGAAATGGCTAAATAATGAAGTAATGCTACCACAAAATGTGCCACATTATGCCACATAATTTGCTCTTTCTAGCCACATTATTACATCAACCCTGCCACATAATGTGGCCCTCTACTGCTTTATAATTCCAGTGGTCCTGCTCATAACATAGGATCTGGAACAGAAGTGCACATCCGCAAGAGGCTTTAGATGTAATCAGTGACTGCTCTTCATTGACCAGCCTCCTCAAATGTTCCCATTAACATTGCAATATATCTTGGGGCCACCTCTGGATTGCTCAGATAGGCTCAGCCAATTAGAAGAGTCGACTGTAACTGTTGTTGTTTATCTAAATCCCAGGATTCTGTTGTTCAATCGAAGTGAAGGACCAGAGGCTGACGGTGCAGTGAGGATGTGTGACTTGAGTGGGAGTCTGATGTCCAAAGGCATGGATGGTAATAGCTTTATTGATCGCAAACGCCTTTGCATTAAATGTTGGCAACTCCGCTTTCTCCTCATTATATGCCTTCCCCTTCTCCGTACAATTCCCGAGCAGATCCTTTACAGCTGTAAGCATCTCGGCTAAGGAAACTGTGATGAATTATCACGACATATATGACAAAAATGTACAATCAGTTCATAGTTTTGTCGAGTGGGACTTCTTCCTAACCAAGGTGTCCCACAGTTTGCCCGGGACCCTCCTTCTTGCCTAAGGAACATTTCTCTGCTCATCTTAGTGTAAGTGGCTAGTGTGCCTGACAGAACTTCATGTGATATCACATGTATATGCCTGTTGGCGCCAGTACTACGTGAGTTTTACTGATGCATGAGTTTTCAACATTACCTATATGGTACCTCTATGTGCTGCTGTATTTTTTTTTTTTCACAACAGATTTTATTAAGGAAATCAAGCAAGGCAATCAATGTGGCACCCCACAATCAGGAGAAACCACCAAGCATTTGGATACATTACTGTTAGCAGGATGAAAGGTCGAAATTAGATCATCGCAAATCTTATTTATTGATAATACCCCCCCAACCCATCCCATCGTGCTGCTGTATTTTTAATGAGTGCCTGCTGAGCTTTCGTTCTGAGAAACTTTCACTTCACTATCTAGCTAAGCAGGCTAACACCAATATTTTTGAGTGTATTCGTGAATGCACCATTGTTCTAATTCAGTGGATACAGATCCATATTTCTAACTACTTGTATTTTCAGTGATATGACCACCGAAGCCCTTGATTGACAGAGCTTTGGACTATACCACTTCCCACTGAAAGGCAATATTTCTCCCCATGTGTTGCCATACCTGGCGTGTCACGCAGTTTGGTGCTTACTTCTCCATGTTAAAGAAGAGTAGATGTTTCAGCACCCAGGCTAAAGTGCTGCATAGCTAACTACATATAAGGTCCCTAAGGTGAGACTGATTGCATTGCAAATGCTTGTTACTAGTTTCTGGTCCTGACGAAGTGCAGCCTGACCTTTTGGCTTACCAGGCACAAAACATGTTGACCTCGCTTTGTTAATAGCTATCCTGGCATTTTGAGCCCACACGATAGCATCACTGTTTTTTCTCAGTCCTGGTACCCTTCTCTCATAAATAGTTCTTTTGTGGATACCAGAGCCTATTTTAGACACCTTTCACTTTTCTCTATAAACTCTTGTTAAGACCTCTCAGATGAATTCACCATAACCACATTTTAGGATTAAAAGATCTCAGACAAAGAGCCCCCAGTCCCGTCCGGCATTGCAGTGCTGGCTAGACGAGGAGGGCCCAATGATGAAACATGACCCCCTAACAGTGTGTGAGGGCATTACGATCTGACCTTCAGGTCTCCCTGCAACGTTAGTAGCATCCACATGGTTCAACTCCTTGTAACTACCTGACCAATGAGGAACTACTCCGACCTTGATAATTATTGAGTTTATCTTTGGGAGAAGCATTGGTGTAGGAACTCGTTAAACATTGAGCTCTTCCTTCCCTCCTTTGATTTATAGAAAGAAACCTATAAAGACAATCACAAAACAAGTTTTGAGGACTAATAGACTATTTGGTGGGCTATCAATCTTTATCCGATATGATCAGGCATCGGTTTTATATTTCTGAATTGAAAATGCACCCTACAGAATAAAACAAAGCTGAATTTTGGTGAAATTTTAAGTGCCTGGAAAAAGAACAGCGTCCACCCATTCTACAATGGAAACGGACTTGGACGACTGTAAATTATTCGCATCTTGCTGTCGGTTTGTCTGTCAGTAGCACCATGAAACCGCTTCTGACTGTTGACAAGACTTTCGTCAAATCACACCAGGGAGAGAGCCATCTGTTTTCCCGGCTCTCAATGTGCTTGTTTCCAAGCTAAAACTACACAAACATAAATAGTAATCAACTCTACTCTTGCTAGGCACTTCATTAGTAACCGTGCTATGTAACTAGATGCATTTTCAAGCACCACGCTTCTCTTGCATGAATACGAAATGCACTCAGCTCATAAATATGGTTTACAATAACAAGCCGTGTTTAAATATTTCAGAAGCATGCCTAGCTGGTGACCTAGTTTTAGAATTTTACGGTATGTTTGGATTCTGTGACACCATGCCAGTGAAGATTGTAAAACTGCGCCTCCTGTGTGCATTTGTTTTTAGCATTTTTCTGAAATGTGCATATTTAATTCTTGTATTTGTTAGATGCCAATTACGAGTACTGTTAGGTTAAAAGTTCTAACTGTGGGAAGGTCATCCTTTTTGCCTTGATCATCCCCATTTTTAGACTGATTCTTTTGGTAACTGACACTGCTGTGCCCTGGACCCTGCTAACCAGGCCCAGACCCTGTGCTCTGATTAAAAAGGTATATGGTGATTAGGTGTAATTACAATTGGCGCTGACAACCTACCAGTAAGTCCCTAGTATACGATAGGGCATGTAGGTTTAGAGGGCCAGTAGATAGATTTCTTGCACTCAAGTGTGCACTGCTGTGCTGCCTGCTGCCATTTTAAAAGTCAGCCCTACTTTGCAAGCTGCTTTTAAATGTAAATTATATGCAAATTCGTCTTTTGATTTAACGGTACATCCAAAGTATCAAACAACCCTATTTTCACATATAAGTCACCCCGAAGTTCTACCTTATTTGTCCCCAGGGTAGGGTGCAGGTAGAAATAAGTAGGGACATTTAAAATGTTTTTTATATGCCCGAGTGAAAGAAAAACTGACCATTCCCTTTTTCCCCATTGTAGCAGTTTAGCTCCATAGGTTAGCATAGGAATACTTTACTAAGGTGTAACTATTGACAATGAGCTAAAATAATAATTCAAGGCCTTAAAACATTGGTAATGATAACTCAAACAACTTGCCAATGTTGAATTCATGATAACTGGAAACAAAGTTATTAAACTTTCTTTTCGGTGAGCAAAAATCCAGCCATTTAGCAGCCTCTCCTGATTGGCCAGTCTTGCCATGCGGAGCCAAACTGCTTTGATGAGTTGATAAGTGGCCTGCATAGTGCAGAGGTTATCTGGCTGGGGGAGATCTCAGCTGCAGAGAACAGACCAGGAAGGGGGCTGGATAATCAAACTGGTCTTCAAAGAGAGCAGGACAGAAAGAATACAAGCCAGGCCTAACCCTTCGTCCTGTACCCCTGAGTGAGATGGGAACGCAAGGAATGGAATTCGCAGAAGGTCTGGAAGAGGGAGTGTTTAGGGAAATGAGCCACATCAGTAGGTTGGCTGTACCAGATGCTCACCCCACGGAGAAAGATTTTTCATTTAGAATTTTAAAGTGCAGTGCTTTGTGTGACAAGAATATGCCACACTTAGGAGGAAGCTACAATATTTTTGGGTGGCACCCTGTACCCCAATGGTCAGGAGTGCCCGCAGCACATTCGATAAATGTGGGAGAGCTGTATAGCAACTCAGATCTGCTGCCTGAAACAAGAAGCAGGACTGCCCTTTTCGAACCCTGGCCTGCACCAAGCGGGCTCCACTCTGAATAACTGTGCATGATGCACCCTAAGGAAACAGCCCTAAGGACCTTGCCCTGCTTGAAAAAGCGGAGAAGTGGCCTTCATAAAAGAAATTGGTGCCAAGAGCCCCACCTACATCATCTCCAGCAAGAAAAACCCAACTGACCGCCTTCAGCTGGACTTTAAAATAGTTGCCCAGGTGCATTGTGGGAACTGTAGTCCCAACTTCCGAGCAGCAACTCAGAGATTCTGGAAACTCGGATTTGTGTTGTGGACACTTGGAACCCTGAAGAGGAACTTCAGCAAAAAGTTACAGAAGTTTGGAGCAACTTTAGGAAAAAGCTCCATAAGTTTACCGACCTGACGTTGAGAGTCCAGCCGACTATGTCATACCGTGACCCGGCATGGATTTCAGGTAAAATTCTGAGGCCTTCCACTCAGTGTATCCAACCTGGTCTTCATCTCATTCGGCCTCAAACTTTGACTTTGTCCAGGTCAAGGGTGACCAGATGTCCCAATCTGGCACTATTGTTTTTTAAGCACTAAAGACTGTTAATTCTTTTAAAATTCCTATTAACAGATCCCTACATTGGAGTTGTTTCTTTTTGGTGTCATTTTAAACATAGAGATATTTCCTATTTTTATAAATTGGCTTTGGATTTTTATTCTGTGTTACGACTTACTTCTTTAGTATTTTGGTGTTTTTAGATCTTTTACACACTTGTCTCCTAAGTTAAACCTGCCTGCTCATTGCCAGTTACCAAGGGTTGAGCAAGAAAATCTTTTATTGAGACCTTGTCTGGGCCTTATATTGTGTTGGTGGTCTTATTGCTAGTGGTAGGTGCATGTTTGCCCATACTAATAATACATCTTCCAACACTAACCTTGCAAGAAAAAAAAGAACTTGGATTTTCTTCGGGCTATCCTTATAGTGAGCAGTATAATTGCATTGTCTTAGACTAACATAGGTTGAATTTTCAGGAAACATTTGTCCTTCTTTCATGAAGCTGCAGGTGGGCACATTAGTCTTTACTACAGAAAACCACACCACTATTTTCTATTCCCATTACATAACCTCTATCTGTTACTACATATGACACACAGTGAAAGCTCAATAACAGCTCTGACACAAGTAGCAATGGATAGTCCATTTTGTTGGGTGGGTTTCCTTGTAAGGGTTAAGTAAAACATCTCACAATCACATTTTTTAATGTATCTCTCATACTGGATTATTTCCTTGCTGATGAACCTTGAGTTGCATCTATTATACTGTGGGATCTGATTGTTCTGGGTTCTGGGGGAATCTGATAGGGCCAGGAAGGACTGAATTTCTGCAAACTGGTGCCACAGGGTCAACCTGAATGTCACTGGTGCTCAGGATCTTCAGTAGATGCTGTTGTTGTCAAAACTAGTCATTTCATAAGACAGGTGAACTTACATGGAAAGATCCCTAGAATATCCTTGTTTGAAGTTGCATTTGAAAACCATGCATGTGGAATCAATTTTACGACCCTTGTGCCATCTAAAATATTAAATTGCGCCATTTGCTATCATATTCTTAAAAATATTTTCTTAGAATCATGCACCTTTAGAATGTGCCATGCTTTCAATTGCAAAAGGTACTTTATAATGCAACTCTATGCAATTTGATTGAAGATGTTTTGGATGAAAACCTCAAACCCCGCTCGTCTTCAGAAGAGCCTACTTTTGCTTTAAAAAAAAGCTGATTGTGTCCTGCTGCTTTCTACGCAGCCTCCATTCTACGAGGTAAGGAAACTCAGGCACAGTGAAATACTGTGATGTGCCCAGGTTCACCTAGTTTTGGTCAAGGGCCTGGTCTCCAAAGACTCGTTGTTCACAGTCAAAAAGTGTTTCTTTGAACTACCTAACATTTAATTATTTTCAGTTTTCTGTACAAGTGGGTTTTTTCTTTTGCAGTTTTTTAGGATCATGCACCAATAATGGGATGCTGGTGAAATTCCTAAAACTACTTAGGCCCTACAATACATTTGGGCTGGTAATTGTGATTCAAGTGCAAATACCTATTTGCGCTTAAAAACGAGATTAAAAGTTTGAATTACATTTGGCCTGACCTGGGAAATCATGCACAAATTGCTCATAATTCCTAATTTCAAGGTTGCAATTTGAAATCAGGTGTGAATTGCGCTCCCACTAATTGCCTCAACCCATGGCCATGGTAATTTGGGGGAGCACAATTTGCACAAGCGATTTGTGTATGCATTGAAATTATGTTCACAGTTTGTGAGTAATGTAATACCTTCAGTAATGTACCACTCAAATGCTCAAATGTTGGAACAAATAATTAATTCACTAGCATCCACATACATTTCAATGAGCATATTACTAATAAACAAGCTGGAAATTGACATTTTGTATTAAAAACAGAGACAAGCTCTTCAGAGTGATGCTGTTTTCAAGTCTGTCATGGTCCCTGCTTTCCTCAAACAAGGTTATTTGTGCATACTTCTCTGTTATTATATATTCCAACTGAGCCAGTCTAACAATTGTCAGTCAAAATGCATTATTGATTATTTTCATAGTTCTATACCCCCTTTATCTTACAGCCTTCAAATAGATCTCTTTGTAAAATGTGCATTGGAAGCACATGGATGATTTCATATGTGTGTAAATGATAAGACAGTATTGCCAATCATTCTATCCTTGAAGGCTAGAGTACACATATTCTGTACAGTGGCCCAGTTGTTAACTAACTATATAGTTTCGGTATAGAGATATGCGATGTCAACACAAAAACATCAGATTGTGCTCTTCTAGGAACCACTATGTCATATTCTTAACTCTTGTGCTAACTATTGTTCTAACTATCACCTCCATTCTAGAAAGTAATGAATTAATACGTGTTAGATTTGGGGGTCTCTAGTTGGCAGAGGTAATTACCTTTGACCAAATAGGGACCCTTGCGTCTAGTCGGGGTAAGGGGATACACTCCTAAAATAACCCCTGCTCACCCCCTTGGTAGCCTGGCACGAGCAGACAGGCTTATCTCAGAGGCAGTGTGTAAAGCATTTGTGAACACATACAGAAACCCAGTGAAAACACTACAGATGGACACCACACAAGTTCTAGTATAAAAATAAGTATTTTTATATAGACTTAATGCAAGACCACAAACGACAAAAAATACACAATACTGTATTTTAAAAATGTTAGAAATAGCTTTGTTCTCTTTAGATGTAAAATGCGACATTTTGAGTTCAATGTACCTTTGGATGCGTAACGATATACAACAAAAGTGTTGCAGGGAAGGTGATGCGTTGGTTCCTTACACGCAAAAACGGTGATGCGTCGAGTCCCTACTGCTGCGTAGGAAATGCGTCGGTTCTTCTCCATGTGGGGAGTTGATGCATCGGTTTCTTACTGTGCTTCCATGGCGATGTGACTAGCAGCGCCGTGATGTGATGAAGATCCGGAAAAAAAGAACAAGTGATGGACTGAATGTGGATCAATGTCACACACTCCCCCAGTCAAAAGATCTGGGCCCAAATCCATGCAATTGCAAAAAAGAACAAGTGATGGACTGAATGTGGATCAATGTCACACACTCCCCCAGTCAAAAGATCTGGGCCCAAATCCATGAAGATCCGGTGCAATGAAACAAAATGGCATCTTATTCTTGATGCGACATGGTGCGTGCACGCCCGATGGTCGTGCGGCGTCTCAACGATTCTTCTGAGCCGCGACAGGCCCTGTGACACGTTTCTCCGGTGATGTGACGGCATCTGCTGCGACAGCGACACTCTTCTCCGGTGATGCGAGGTGCTTCAGGTGATGCGATGGCGTCAGCGGCGGCATGCTTCTCCGGTGATGCGACGGCGTCTGCTGCGACGGCGATACTCTTCCCTGGTGATGTGATGAGAATGGCTGCGGCAGCGACGTGCTTCTTCGTTTTGAGTTGCACGTCCAGCTCCTAACGACACACAGTCTCTCAGAAGGCAGAGCTCAACAGCAGGCACTTAAATTCCTAGGGAAGGCAGGAGAGCTGGTCAGTGAAGTCTGTTGACCCAGAGACTTCTGTAGGAGGCAAGCTCTTTCTCAAGCCGTTGGAGATCCTTTACACGTTGATTTGAAAGTAGCACAAAGTCCTTTCTCCTTTCTTTGACAGTCATGCAACCACTGCAGGCCAATCTCCCAAACAGCACTCAGCTTAGGGATAGTCTCCTCCTCAGTTTCTCTGGTTCCTCTCCCCAGCAAAGATTCTTCTTGTTTCCTAAAAGTGATCCAAAGGTCTGTCATCTGGGTCCCCCCTTTTATACACCATACTCCTTTGTCTCTGAAGGCAGAGAGTGTATGTGCCTAGTCCAAACCAGTTCTGTGCAGTCCTGGAGCGCTTTGTTGACAGGACTCCTTCTTTCCTTTAACAGTGTGGGCCAGGGACATCAGACACATCACAGGAGTTGGAGCCAGCATTGTGGAAGGCAGTCACAGCCCTATTCAGGTCCTAGGTGCAACTCCTCCCACACATCTACATGCAGATAGCTCTATTCAGCCATGTGCTGACTCACCCTGTCGCCTGGAAAACCCCGGCCCCTGTCACTCAAACTCCAGACAAGGAATACACAACCTAGCAGAGGCATGTTTGGATAGTTAGGCAAGAAAATACCTACTTTCTAAAAGTGGTATTTTCAAACACAGAATGTCAAAACCAACTTCACTATAAGATGTATTTTATCATTCTGAGTTCAGGCATACTAACCTCGAATTTCTACCTAGTTCCCTGAGTCAGTTAGGATTATAATATGTTACAATCAAACTGCCCATTCGGGCCTATGGGGAACGGGTAGCCTTGCAATAGTGAAAAACGAAAATGGCTGTAATTCACTATCAGGACATGCCACACACATCAGGGCATGTCCTACCTTTTACCTACAATGCACCCTGCCCTTGGGCCTACCAAAGGGGTGACTAATATGCAGAAAAGTTAAGGGTTCGGGACTGGCAAGTGGGTGCACTGCCCAGTCAACATGGCAGTACCAGTAGCGCCCAATTTTAAAGTGCTGATACACCCCTAATTTGGGTTTTTTGGATTGAGCAAATTGCTCTCCCAATTTTTAAGCACTTTTTTCACTTTTCCTTTTCACTTTCACGCCCCCAGGTTAGGGTGGACTATTAGAGTGTCCATACCGCCGGGGTTATAGTCCTGAAGAATGCCATGGTGAATATATACCACACTGAAGGCAGAAACATGTTGACTGATTAATTTTAATAAATTTGTGGTATTTAGCTGAATTTAAACAAAATCCTAATAACCTTGGCTTTTAAATTCAGACACATATACCACTCACACGTGTCTTAGGGATCACTCATTAAAGTTTTTTTGATACCCTGTTAGTCACTTTTAATTTGAGAATTTTCACAACACTTCCTCCCCACACAACCAGCTCCGCAGTCTTTCTGGCGTCGTAGCACACCGAAGAGACACTCGGTCTCTTCGGTGGGGCCCGATGATGAAGCATGACACTGACTAGGTCGGTGTGTGAGGGCTTTCATACTCAAATAGAGTGACTGTGATCCCACTCAACTAGAGTGACTGTGATCAATACTATCCACTTATCCTTTTGCTCCACATTTCTGGTAGTCGTGTACTTGACCAGACGAGACCTCTCTCTTTTTTTGTTGTTGGACATTTAACCGGGGACTAAGAGAGTGTCTTTGAATTTCCCTACCTCTCTCCTTGTTGATATATAGTACCAGACTGCACACAGGCTCTGCAATGTCAGACCTTAGACACACTTTACAGGCTGCTTCTGTGGGCGGCACAACCAGTGCTGCAAGCCCACCAGCAGCATTTGATTTACAAGCCCTGGGCACACGCAGTGCGCTGTACTAGGGTCTGACAAGTAAACCAAACCAGCCAATCATGGAGTCACTAATCCATAAATCAATTTACCATAGGGAGAGCATATGCACTTTAGCACTGATCAGCAATAGTAAAGTGCACAGAGTCAAACAAGAGCCAACAAAAGGTCAGGAAAAATACAGGAGGAAGGCAAAAGGTTCAGGGATGACCGTGCCTTTCCTCTCCAAGAGCAATATCGCCTGTTAAAGAATAGCTCACAGATCAGTTTAAGCAAAGCACGCACAATGCAATGCTTCAGACAAACAGTTACAGATATCTATATTAAGCATGGGTGGATTTTGCGAATTGGCAATCCGCGAAATTGCGTATTTACGGATTCGCAATCCGCAAAATCCGCGAACACTCGCGAATTTGTGGATTTTGTTTTGTGTTCGCAAGGATTTCTGCCAGTTCGCAAGGATTTTGTACCAGTTCGCAAACGCGAACTTACTTTTCGGGTAGCAACGGTCGCGAACATGTTGTTTCTACATCTGGTTCATCACAGCACCCTCTGTTTCACCACTGCCACCCTCTGTTTCACCACTGCCACCCTCTGGCTCACCCATGCCACCCTCTGGCTCACCCATGCCACCCTCTAGTTCATCACTGTAGATTATGGGTGGAAAAGCACACCTGCCCTGCCTCAACTGACATAAATGAATTAGGGGCTGATTAATGTGTTACTGAATTTGAACTTCCTGGCTGGAACCTGCTTCCTTATCTGTAATTGCTTTCTCTGAGCCTGCTGTGAGGGTCAGAGCAGGGTCATAGAATAGTTGCAAGTAGGCAACTGAACTCTGAAGGGGCCCCTCAGGAAGCACTACAGGGAATGGTTACTAATGATAAGATTGAACTTTTGCACCTGCTGAGTGCTTTCAGTTATGTCTGTAATTGCTTTCTGTTGAAGTGTAATTTTTTTAACAGGACCTTTGTTGTATACTTGTAGCTATTCTCTGAGCCTGCTGTGAGGGTCAGAGCAGGGTCATAGAATAGTTGCAAGTAGGCAAATGAACTCTGAAGGGGCCCCTCAGGAAGTACTACAGGGAATGGTTACTAATGATAAGATTGAACTTTTGCACCTGCTGAGTGCTTTCAGTTTTGGAAAAATCCAAATATCCAGCAGCATCCACAAAAAGTAATCCTTCCACGTCAAGATCCAAATCAAAGTGACCAGCACATGAAGAAAGCACTGAGAGGAGCCTGCTGGGCAGGAACAGGAAGTTGGAGACTGTGGGGCACTTCCTTCCTCCCACCAATCCCCCCCCCCAACCCCCAAAATGGACTCCTTGCAAAAAAAAGTGCAGGCAAATGTCAACCTGAGGAGTTATTCTGATAAAAATCATAATTTTCAAGGTTTATGCTGCCTGCTGGTGGATTTCTTGTGCGAAATTGCAAATTTTGCAATCTCGCAATTGCGAGATTGTCGCTGCCCGCCGCATCTACGTTTTCGCAAGTGTTTACTCCCGCGAAATTGTATAGTATTCTAGTTGGCAAGTGCGACCAAGCAAAAAAATCCGCTTCGCACGGGTTTACGAATTTTCGGTAAGTTCGCGGATTGCGAATTTACCGAAAATCCGCAAAATCCGCGAGCGGAACGGATTTTACACCCATGCTTAATCTATATGCCTGAAGAAAAAGCAAACCATGGCGCCTAACATTTGGCTATTTAGGTAAACCCCTGGTGTACATGTGGCATCAATACCTTCCTCTATACAGGATCCAGAATAAGGCTTTTAGAGCATTCCAAGTGTGGCAATGAACTGTGCAACTAAATGTAGAAGGATTGATAAAACCAGAATAATATCACTAAGGTCTGATTAACAAATCTTTTCTTCTGTGTTTGAGTTTGTTTTATATGGGTGAAATTCAGAAGTAAGTCACACCTAAGTCTGAGAAAGACACATCTACTCAAAGAAAAGTGCCTAACCCACATCTACCACTGGAGTCAAGACTAAGATTCTCACGCTAGTTGAGTCACAATCTAGAATAGGAGATCCTCCTGCAGGATTCGAAACACTACTAGCCACATTGTAGAAGTAAATGTATGGGATTTCTACTCAGTGCTGAGCAATCATTTACTGTCATCAATGAACTCAAACCTGATTTGAGTATAGAAACAGAATATCATAGAGCAAAACAAATGTGTGCTACAAAAATATGATAGTCTACCTATCTTGATGGTAAGGTGTGGTTAAGAATGATGTACCTATACTTACACATATATACTTAACTTGATATTTTGGTTGTCGATATTTGGGCCACCATATTTTTGTAGCACAATATGTATGACCATGATATTTTGGAATATAAACATCTGTTAATCATGTCATAGATGGTTCTCCTACTCCAGGTTTACCATTGGGTGGATATGAAAATTGTGAGGATGATTGCATATCTGTAATATTGCACACAGATTACACAAGAGTCTCAAAAACTTCACATGCAATCAGTCCTGAAAGCACTATATTGACGCCCTGATGAATCAGAAGTTGAGAATGAAGTTCAAAAACACTTGCATCATTTATAAGGCCTACTGAAGCAATCGATGTAGATGCAGAAACCACAACCAAACCACAAACACTCCAGCCAGAAATCTACAATTGGCCACTGCATTTCCATTATTTCATGAACTTTCAAGTTAAGAAAAATAGAGGCCTGCCTTTTAAAGTACAAGGTTCCATACTCTTGAACTTTCTGGACTCAGTCCTGAGAGCAGAACGTACCAGCTGCACTTCAGTAAACTCCTGCATCTGGGTTTCTTCTGAATGGCACTCACCTTAGACCCTACTAGTACAGGGTAGTGGCTGTGGAACACCAGATTGGGATTACTTATGCTAAAATGTGAATTCTATTGACAATTCTGATCTCTTAAGGGCACTTTGTAACAAGCTACAATAACTTAATTTGGAAACGCGTTAATTCACTGATTTTATTATATCTATTCCATTTAGGAGTTTCTACTGCAATGTGTGACAAGACAGAATAAACACATGCATTCTTCTCATTTTCTTTGATCCTTTTTTGAGTCTCCTGCTTCTGCCTCCAATTAATGTTTATCTGTTTACTGAACATCAAAGGTTATTGTTCATCACTTTATGCCAGCTGCTTCTGCCAGCAGGTATGGATACAGCTCTAAAGTGACATTTTCCTTTCTGAGGACTTGTTTACAAAATCAGGGCTAAAATCTGGTCCTGACAGAAGTATGCACAGGGATCAGCATTAAGACTTGCTGAAAATTATCACATCCTTGCAGATTTTCCAAGAAAGATTCTAGCAGGCCAAACCTCTTGAAATTTACCAAGGGAAAGACCCCCACAAAAAGTCAAAATATGCAGAATTTGTTGTGTTAATGCCAGTTGTGCATGCCACGCCTCACTTCCAAGTTGAAAACTGGAATTAGGAGATATTTAAACATTTAAAGTGTTTAAATAACACTTTCTGGAGTAATGTTTTTAGCAGGTGTGGTAGATACCACACCCTATTCACACGACTTGTTATCTGGTCCTTAATGTACTACTTCCAAGCAGTCTAGATTAATCAGACTGTGATATCTTTCTGCAATTCCTTTCTCTCCAGATGTATAGAAGATTTAATTTTGATACCTGGTTTCAAAGTTAAAATGATTATAGTCACGTACAAATGTGAATTCAATAAAACATTGGAGGGACCTAACTCTGAGATCAATAAGAGCCCTTATTATGTCACAGACAAAGAACCCATAGAGCTCAACACAAATGATCCATGGAATTATTCAATGCATACTGAGCATGAAATCAATGCAACACAAGATATGAAAAATGACTCCACTAACTGGTATGAGTTTGCAGCCACACTGAATGTAATGATCTCAGCCCTTTCGAGGCAAAATCTGATAATGGAAAAGCAACTGGTGTAGGTCTTTAGGACAACAAAACCTTGTTGAACTGCTCATCTGCCAGGTAGTATCACCCGAATCGGACCTGGGTGAGAGTAAGTGTCTGGGCTGAGGAACACTTCTTAAAAATTCTGAAGCGGGTTGAGAGACTGCATGACCCCCTCGTGCTGCGCAGAACTGGGCTGGTGCCAGAAGGCAAATTGAGGGAACTCTTGATTGAACTGGGACAGCTGCTAACTGTTTCTGCTCCGCATAAAGTAGGTGGCAAATCCCATTTGCCGGCTTTTGCTTGATTACCCTGATAGTTACTCCAGCCTTCTCCCCAGGATCCCTGACTGAGTGTGAATCCGGCCTTAAACTGGTACAGTACAGGGTGTTTTTGTTACTCAAACCTGTGGGCAGAGTAGTGGAGAGGTCACTGAGAGATGTGGGAGGGATTGCATCACAGGCACTGCATTCATATTATCAAAGGATTTGCCGGATATCATTTGCACCGCGTTACGGTGCCGAGCACGTATGTGTGCGAGTGTGCTCCATATGGAGTTGCCAATATCCTTAGCATCCCATTACGCTGCTCTGTTAGTGTGGGAGAGTGTGCTACACGAGAACAGCCTGCTAATAGTTGCACTGCACAGCGGTTTCGTTTTACTTGTATAATTCATCACCTAACGAATACTCCTTTTTGACATTGGTTTTATCTGTGTGGCCATGGCCCACGGTGCTGCTGAAAAGTGTTAAAAATTCCTGTGTTTACAAATTCCTGATATCATTGTGCCCGGGTGCACCCTAGAAATGTGTGGATTTGAATTGTATTGTTTGCCAAGGTGGGCCCAGATCTGAAAACATATAGCACTGCATAAGGGTGATGAGGTAAAACAGGATTTTTCCCAAGTGTGCATATTACTGATGTCCTTTTAACACTGTTGGGCCTAGTACGGCTAGTAATATTTATAAGTGTGATTTATGTCCAGATTAATTGATGTTTATGTTGTGTTAATGAATGTGTGTGTTGAATACAATCTTTATTTGCATACACCTTGTGTGAAGTCCCTTTTGGATGCTCAGCATATTTATTGTGTGAGAGTGCTGTGCCAATGCTTTTACATTGCCTCTGTGATAAGCCTGACTGATCCATGCCAAGCTACCCAAGGGTGAGTGCAGGTTATACAGTGAGTGCATGTAACTAACCCTGACAGGAGTGGTAAGTTCTGCCTTCCTTGAGCACCGCCTCAGCCAACCAGAAAGTACCAGTTCCAACAATTAATTAATTAATTCATAGTGACTGACACATGGCAGCTCATGTGACGTTCCCATTAAATATATTGTAAATAAAAAATATGTTTCATTTTTATCTAAAATTTACTTTTAAAAGATACCCAGTGAATCAGTGTACAGCGGTTTAGTACAGCTTATAGATATAAAGAGCATTGACACCCATTTGAGTTAAAAAGAGAAAATATACACGGAAAGGAAAATGCTTAATTAAATGATGCACAAGACAAAATATTTATGCTAGATAATATTTCCATATATGATTTTCTGCCAAACAAACTTGCATGGGTCTTCTGATCAAAGGGTATAGGTTTATGCAGAAAGGGGTGGACAGAACAAGAACAAACAGCAATGAAAGGGGTAGGGAAGAGTAAAGCAGCACAGTTAAAGCACATACCGCTGGGTGTGACATTGAACTGGACTCTCAGTGAAATTGTCCCATCGTGAATGACAGACACTTCAAGGGAAGCCTAGTTTTAATGCTAGGGCATCTGAATCATTACATTTGAGATTCCAATGGCATAACATAGTTTTTGTGAAGGATGGTTACAGGGAGGTTTGTGCTATTGCTGGGTGTCTGTGAATATAGGACAACTACTGAATTGTTAAAAAAATATATCTAACAATACTCATCCTTAAGCCATAAAAAGGATGCCCTGAGTCATCAAAGCAGTATGCCTCTGCCCGGCGCAAAGAAAGGGGATGTGCATTTTCCTGGATATTTTGGTATCCTTTCACAGAAAGCCACACAACCAATTGTTAGTAATTACTGTAGCTATTATTTTTTAAATCTTTCACCAATACCAGGTACCAAGGTATCAAGAGATCATGAAAATGTAGTTTCTAATGGTTTCTGCAGGGACCTCAGAAGGAGACACGTTTTTATGCTTAGTCATGTGCCTTGTAAATTCCCTGGATGTTACTATCCATCTTCTAGGTATTGTGACATGACTTTGAAAACATGTAGCTGATCAAAGGCAAGAAAGCATGGCAAGATATTTTTGAGTTACTTTTAAAGGTCTTACACAAAATGCCAAATACATTTCTTTTCTCTTATCCTAAGTAACGTTAAGCTGTACACAACAGCATTAAGTGCCTCACTTGTAAATATTATTTAAAATATGGAAAATGGTTTTTAGCTCCGATTTTTAGAAAACATAGACCCCTCTCCTCGGGGTACTCTTACCAGATGTTGCTTTCCCTGGATACTGAAGAAATAGTTTTTCGCACTAGCACTTTCTTGAGACTTGCTACCCGAGCCCGTAAAATGATGGATAACTTTTGATCTTCTGTTCTATATAAATTGTTACAATGATCTGTGGTCTAATTTGGAAATGTTAATTTGTAAAGTTTTAAAAAGGTTTTTAGAACACTTTTGTAAAAATGAGATTGCTTTAATGAATTTCTGAAATTTGAATAAAGATTTCCGAATCGAATCGAAGTGACTCACTTATTTGCATCACATTTTGCATCTTGGGCACTGGCGTCACAACCCTGATTTTGCTGGGTTTGTGCCATCAATAAGCAGTCTGATACACCATTGTGATACACCATTGTGAAATGTCTTCTATACTTTGAGTTTCTTAGAAAACTACATTTTGTTTGTGTTTGGGTCTAGTTGAAATGTGTCATTTAACAGAACTGTAATGATGTTGTAAAGTTTCTAGGTCTTTCTTTATTGATGTGGTTATATGCTCAGATTCTTGTGATTAGCCCTTTGTCTGCATGGCTTTCAAGACTCAGATCTTCTGCTTCTATCTTGACAGTGTGTATTTGAAAGTAGGGCAAACCAATACATCAAGAAGGACCCTGGGAAATTAATGTTATACAGAACAGTGGTTCCATAGAGCTTCACTCAAACCAGCATCACTTAAAAGGACCATCAATAATTAGTCCTACATTTTTATACCAGAATCAACCTTTTTTCAGTTTACATAGATTTAAAGGGTGCAACATGTTGCATGTTAAAACATGATTGCACAACCTACAACACATCAATTTGCCTGACAGGGAGATTCTGAGAGCACTTATGGATCATGGAGAATGTTTCTATAACTGATGGATACACAGTGAACAAAATTTAAGACCAATATAAAACTGGCACATAGGGTGGTGTTATAACCTGAAGATTTTTAGACAATTTGGCAAAATAGGACACAACAAAAATTAACAAAAGAATACTTCACAGAGTCAGGGTAAGCTATCTATGAACGGACTAAAACAAGCCAAAACATGAAGAACAGGTTTCTATTCCCCACCGACACAAATCTCAGAATACCAGTTATATATACACCTTACAGTCAATATTAGAATGATTATCCAACATATTTAACATCTCATTAAGGAATTTGTCCCTGTCACCAAATATTTGTACATAACACTTCAAACCTCTTCAATACAATTCGAAACTTAGGATTTGACTTTACTTATAAAAATCTATAATGCTCAACTCTTTAATCTTTCCTGAGCGCAGCCTATTCATCGCATCCCTTACATATCAATTACCTGATTTTTTTTAGGTGTTTATGTTTATACTATTATATACTATGTCTTACGTTTGAACTTTTTTCTCGATTTGCTTCAGGTCTGAACACTCTTGTACACTCAAATAATATTGTGTGAAAGCCAGTTGAGTGATGATTAAATAATAATGATGTCATCACTGAAGGGAGCAGACATTGTGGACTGATTGTACCATGATGCATAGGAGCAAGTTTTTCTGGGAAGTGATGTAGTGTTTGGCCACACCCTTTTCCCTGCCCAAACTGATTTTCATGATCTCCTCTACTATTTATCTCACGTTCCTAATGTTCCTTTTCGTAGGAAGAAGGTGTGGCGCCGCGGCCAGGGCGACTGACTCCGGAATCTGGGGATCACGGTTCGATCCCCGGCACCGGCGGCAGATTAGCCCAGCACCATGTGACTCTGGGCAATAGCTTGCTTAATCTTCCCGACGGCCCCCAGCGCCTAGAGACCCTAACGGGTGATTGTGCGCTTTACAAATGTGGATATTTATTTCGTAAAAACTGCATTCCAGCTCATTAATTACACTTCATCCGGACCGAGTCGTTGATTCCACCCCTGGTGCTGAGATTCTGTCTCGAGCCGGAAAGTACAGCCAGATTATGGCCCAACTGCGGACGTAAAGATACAACTTGTAAATAATCTCTGTGAATACCAAAAGTCGTAAAGTTAGGCTTTTATCTCAGATTGCCTTTGTAAATTGGGCCCCACGTGTTTAATGGACTGGTAGTTTTTGATTAGATGGTTCAGTTTGCTCTTTTTACATTGCCATCGATTTTATGAGATTGGCAGCCCAGTCCAGGCTACCTACTTTGCCGTTGCATGTTAATGCATTATTAAAGTATATGGATGCATACTTATGAAGAGCGTGACATTGTAAAACACTGGTTCCTTGCAGTAAATGTTATTTAGCATTCACATCACAAACTTCGGAAAAGATATCATTTACAACCCTCCAGCAAATGTGCCACAGTGTTCCCAGGCTTGTCATTAAAACATTTGTACAAGAGATTGTTAATATTTGAGCAGGGCATGTTAACATTTCTTGGAAAGCAGTATATTATTGTTAGTACAAGTATGAATCAAACCCAATGCGTAGCATCAGACAGGCATGGGGCAGGCAACATTGAAATAAATATACAGAACTTAAAACAAAGCATTTCTGATCTCTGTCTCCTTCCTACCGTCAGGAATGTTTGGTATCATATAAGATGTTTACCACTTACTTAAGACCTCTAGTTAGTAGCACATATAGAACACATGTTCTAACACACCCTGTTAAAGGAATAGAGACACCCCAAGGGCAGAAGACTATTACACTTCAGTAATTCCAACAGAGTGTTTCCATTCAGTAGCAACTGCACAAAGAAAACATCACCAGTGCTGCCATTACAAAACGAATAGTAGCCATTAAAGTAGGATCTAGCCAGACTTTCATAGCGGGGCCAAAGTATAAGGGATGCTGGCATTAATGGTTATCTACAAATATTACTTAATTACTTAATTCCACACTAGTGCTTCTGAACGATCACAGAGTGGTGATATCTATTAACATCTTGTCATAGGATGAATGGCACAAGCGCAGGAAGATTGGCATGGATCTAGAATTTGATGATCAAACAGAAAGAATGATCAGTGCTTTCTGAGAAACACACACAAAATAACATGATAGCTGAACCAGTTCACAATTTCTAGTCAGAATGGGCTGGAGAAAGTTAAATGACTAACAGAACTCAAACAAGGTAGATTGAAAAGTAGCAAGAGTGGCTTAAGCTAAAAGTACTCAAAACAATATCACTAGAGTTGAGGCAAAATTGTAAATATCTGGAAAAGGGGTAAGTCGTTCAGCACCACTTATGAAGGGCAGCACTTTTCGACCAATCACAATGTTTTCAATCTGGCCCAAATATTAGCTGGCTACCTGGTTGAGGTGACTACACAATTCCAGATGGCTCTGGCAATACCTCACCTCTAACATTTATAAAAAAGAGTTGAGTAGGTGCAGGGGCGGCTCATCCACTATGGCGGAGGAGCATCACCCCCTAAAAACATCAGGAAAGGAAAAAAAACAACGCTTGCTTTATTTTTCCTTACCTGTTTTATTTTTCCTTACCTGTCGAATCTTGGGGGAGGGGCCTGGTACTGACAGGCACCCAGGGGAGTGGTAGTGCACTCCCATCACTGCACATGATGGTTTGACCAGCCATCTCAGGCCGGCTAAACCATCATGCACAGTGTAAGCTCCCTCCAACCCCGCAACACGGCTGGGTGGGATAGAGCAGTGTTAAAGTAAAGGGTTGGGTCGGGGACAATCGATATTTGCCCGGCGGGATTGCCTCTGTGACCCTCTAGTTATTTAACCAATGAAGAGGCAGGCGCTGGAGACTGGAAAGCAGGAAACAAGGTTTTTATTCTCTCCGGAGGAGAACACGGCAAAACGGACAGCAGGTATCGTTCTGAGGTGCTCTAACTACATTTCTGAGGCCTGGCCTCTTATACACTGTTTTATGACTTTATTGCAGATTACATATTCATGACAGTGCTTTGATGTGCGGAAAGACATTCTCGGAATCTCCCCTTTGGGCCCGTTCCCACACACATTTACAGTTGAAGCCCCCACCCTAGTCACAACAGGTGATGAGTATCGCGCAGCTGGATATTCCGCCGATTCACGGAATGTGGGGGTTTGATCGGATCTCATAGGGTGGGTGCTTTGATCAATTCGGGGGTCCTTTGATGGGGGGAAGCTTCCTACTGTATGGAGAGGGGCAATAAACAGTATCGGCAGAGCTAGGTGTCGGCCTGGGAACGAGGGAGGCAAATGGGCACAGGAAAAAAGGGGGTTTGCGTCTAAGGGCCGGGGATCATGAAAGGGAAGAAGGGAGGTGTCGCGCTGGGAACAGGATGAGGGCCTGGGGCAGAGCAGCGCTGAAGAGGGGTTTATGATTCAAGGCAGGTGCAAGCAGGAGGGGGGTTGGTCAGCGTGCGGGCTTGGTGAGGGTGAAGGGCTATGTCAGGGGCCAGCGGCATGCAAGAGGGTTCGTTCTGATCAGGGCATCTTAAAATGGCGGGTGCGCACGACAAAAGTGTGGCATCAGGGGAAGAGGCAAGATGGCGCAGATAATGTTCACCAAACCGTACTAATTTTCAACAGTCCTCCCTTTAACATATTCAAGACATCTTGCTGGTTCATTTTCTACTCGGCTCTATTGTGGTGGGCATGAGAAAGAAAGCAGTAGGAACCCTAGATGACAGAGTTGTAAACGATACATTTTAAGATTTCTAGTTTTAAGAGGCGGACCCATAGACAAACTTTGATAAACTTGTTTAGCAGGAAAGTCATAGTAATGCAATGCAAAAGTGATTCGAAGTGAGAGCAGTGAGTACATTTCATAATGTGAACTGATAAGTTATTACATATATCATATTCGGATTGGAGCATAATCAATACAATGGCGGCTGGGAGAGAAATGAGGCGCAGCAGAAACGGTGATTGAGGATGTCAAAATGTTCGCAGTTAACGAGTTCTCAGTATTCTTTGTTGTCTTTCGTTGGCGCTGTGGAGCACCGGCGATGGAGCTACGGGTCCAGCTCTATTCTAGGTCTCGCGTTGCAGGGCACAACCTTTCCCTCGCATTCCTGGTCGGAAAGGTCCTTTTCGCCCTGTGTCCTTTGAGGTGATTGTCAAAAAGTTCAGATGGAAGAAGGGTGCATGTGGGCAGTCCTTTCGGGTAGGTCGGAGGAAAAAGGGGGATGGAGCAGGGCCAGATCGGGTACAGACTAGGGGGACGGAGAATTTCAGATAGGCAGGCTTATGACCGAATTCAGAGAGCGGGGACTTGTCGGCAAACACTGGACATCGAGCAGGGGCATCAGGTCGGCCCTTTCTTCTCATTTTGTCGAAGACAGTGCCTCGTCCTGTAGCTCTGTTCTGTCGCGGTCTCGCCTTGGCCCATGTCGCAGACGTTCCATAGTCCGTAGTCAGGCCACGTGCTCCCACATCCGGTCCTTCTTTCCTCCAACAGCCGTACCCTTGAAGGAGTTTGAAAAGACAGTTTTTAGAGAATTGGTAGAGGAAAGTAACCACATAAGTCTATTTCTCTCCCAGCTCCAGGCAAATGAAGATAGAAACGTTCGCTTATATTAGGGTTCACGACTGACATATAAATGATCGATGGTGGACATGCTGGGTTTACTATGGCTTTCCTTCACAACTGTTTAATATAGTCACGACAGTTCATCTGATGGGGACCCACCTCTGTAATGTAGGCCTGGCAATGCTAATAAAAAGTGGTGTGAGCTAACCGCATGGTACTAATAGGCTTCTCGCTGAGGGACGAACATAGGCTAAACATTTCTCATATCATCAATGCATCCTGCCCTTTAACTAAACATTTTCACTTTCGGCAAGGCTCATTGTAATGGGTTTCTTTGCTCCGGTCTAATCTTTAACTTTGTAAAACATCATTCTGGTCCCTATGCAGCCTCTCGCGGCCTGATTACTAAATTAGAAAAGACAGGGGTCTCATCGGAAGACACATAGGTACATAGAAAACTGTGGTGGGGGTGGGCATCATCTCATTCTGAGTTATAGGGGTACTGGCGGCAGAGGCCATAGTTCAGTTGGTGAGCATTCAGTGGCATTTCTCGAATTTTCAAACTCTGAAATTTGCATATATATATATAAAAATCATTTCTAGGGGCCACAGCTGGCCTGGGTGAGTCGCGAGTCGACCCATTCCTTACAATCGGGGGATGACGGATAGTTATCGGGGGGGGGGGCAACTGAACGCAATACTAGGTGCGTCCTGAGAAGATGGGGGGTTTTCGGTTACCTCTATGGTTTTGGGTATCGTGACAATTTTGGGATGGGGAGGGGCGCGTTATCTGAGGCACTTTTATCTCATAGTAGTAGCCGCTGACCTGTGGTTCCCTTATTTCGGGTCAGATTTAGGGAACCTCAGTCAGCTTACCTGTCCTTTCCTTTATGACCAATTCTCGGTTTCATCAAAATATTTCCGGAAAGGAGAGGTGGTGTCACAGCATGAGGGTGATTTTATTAAAGACAAGTTTGAGCAAATACCGGCGGTATTTGAAGCCAATTAGGTGGTGTGCTAGGGGTGGCAGTCTGTCAATTTCGGGGCTAATCGCTCGGAAGAGTGGGAGTGTGAAAAAGAGAGAGAGAGAGAGAGAGAGAGAGAGAGAGAGAGAGAGAGAGAGAGAGAGAGAGAGAGAGAGAGAGAGAGAGAGAGAGAGAGGGTGCAACAGCAGGCTAAATAGTACACGTGCGACAGAGAGTGGCAGTGTATTTACGAAAGGCTATTTAGTGCATTACACAGCAAAGGACATTCACGGGTCTGCGTTAGTATCTTGAAATCATGCAGTCCGAGCATTAGACAGGGCAGAGGGGACATGCTTCGAGAAAAAGGAAAAAGAAAAGAGAGGTACCATTTTGTCGCACTTCCTTGCATTCTCGGTCCTTCGACCAGTTGAGTCAATGCCTCAGTCACACACACACAT
This sequence comes from Lissotriton helveticus, assembly GCF_964261635.1. Classification (NCBI taxonomy): domain Eukaryota; kingdom Metazoa; phylum Chordata; class Amphibia; order Caudata; family Salamandridae; genus Lissotriton; species Lissotriton helveticus. The sequence continues at coordinate 993,644,031 of NC_136059.1, read as the reverse complement.
TCTCTCATAGTTTCGCATCGTACGTGACATGGGTTCATTCGTGCGGTCTGGTTTAAGGGTGATCACTTTTTATCAGGTCATGCTAATTTTTCGGGTTTGTTCGATACGTGAGTAGTTTGTAGGCCTGTTTAGGCACCACCTTGCAGCGCTAGTCTGCTTCGTGTATTAGACATGGCAAGGCTTCAGATCTTCGCCACACCTCAGCTGTAATCTCTGATGTAACCTGCAGAGGGAGGAAAAAAAGGGGGGAGGGGAGGGGAACAGCATTCGCGCATATTCAAATACATGGATTCAAGAGTCCTTTACTTACCTCTTACTCGGCTTTCCTCCTCGGGGCAGAGTCCCCGGGGATATGGTTTCTGGAGTCGGGGGGGGTGTGCCCATATAGGTCGTGTGCGGGGAAACGTAAAAAGGAAACCAGAGGTGCCTAGAGCGAGGTATCTAGTCGAAAGATGTATCTCACTATCGGGATCCTTAAACCTCCTTCAACGCTGTGACGTTTCTAAGGTTCTTCGGTTCTTGGGTCAGCTCCGTTCCCTAATACCTTGGAACGTCGTACTTTATAACATTTACATCATTTTATTTCACCCTTCTTTTACATTCCCTCATTTACACCGTTCGTTTTTACCCATCCTTGGAAGTCGAGGTCTTCCTCCATGCGAGAGTTCATGAGTCAGTCGCGTACTTTGAAGGCAGAGTGTCGTGTTGTCGATCCGATCCGTCCTCCAGGGCTGGGCAGCCATCTTCTTTCAACCTTAAAGAGAGAGCAGAGTAGGGTGCACAGAAAAAAACTCTCCCGCCCATCCCATATTTTAAATAAAGCAAGCAATACCCGTTCATCATTTTGAAAAAAAGGACCTTTATTTTTGCGAGATCATAGTATGTGGATTCATAAGGGTGCAGTCGTATTTGGCCGGGCACGGCAATGGCTAAAGTGCGTACAGTGGGGGGTGTTGTTTGGCAGCAATAAAAACATCTGAAAGTTTTAGCAATTCATTTATAGCAAACCAGAACGTCTATCAGTTGGCCGGGGGTTCGGGGGCGTTTATTTCATAATTTAGAAGCATAGTCATACTAGTTGCAATCAGATTTCCTATATGCATACCGTGTGCGTGCATCATAAGCGAGGATATACATCGGCTATAAAAATATAATACATTGTACATTTATAATCATCATTTTTAACGCGATCCCTTTACATGTTCCTCGAGTGAGCTCTCCTTTCTTCTCATCAAGTGTACAAAGGGTCATATATGTATCAGAACATTAAGTTTGTATAGTGAAAAGGGACACCACGAGGTGTTCGTAAGTTCCTATTGATACCGGCGCCATTTTGGGCGGGGCCGGGTTAGTCCGGAAGTAGCATCAGGAAAAAATGTTTCCTACAACCGGCAGTTGGACCAGAGTCCTTTTCGGCAGTTCTAGAATTCATGCTAACAGAAGGAGTGGCAATGTCATGTTTATTTCGTTGGCGATCAAGGCAGTTGTCCCTTACCGGAGGCCTGCAGTGGCCGAGGGCTCCTTCGGGGACCTTTGTAGAATCTTCAAGGCTGTGGAGATGTTGTCGGAGGTGGGGGCTCGTGCTCCGGTGGGCGAGCGACCGAGTTATATTGCTGGTCAAAGTTACTCTAGCGGCCGAGGCCCGCCTTCCAGCGGACCCAGACGCCATTTTGGGGCCCTCCAGGGGCCACTCTCGTCGAGTTTGCAAGAGTGGAAGAGATCCTTCGGAGTGAAAGGGAGAGGGCTCTGTTTTGTGAAAGCGGGACGTTCGGCTGGGGTGCAGCTGTGATGCCCCCACCTGGGGGGGCGAGGGAGACTCGTCCGCGCCGTCTCCTTCTTCCGGTGCACCCCAGGCTGCTCTTTTTCATCGGCCCGCATGAAGGTCTCTCCACATCTGGTGTTCCCCAAGTCTTGTGCTCAGTGCTGTGGGAGTATGGCCATCTGTGGCGCACACTCGGTGCTGCGCAAGTATCGGTGCAGTCATTGCATATTCGGTGCTCCGAAAATATGGCCACCATTGCACGTTCGGTGCTGCGCAAGTATTGGGGCACCATCGCCTGGTTGGGGGTGCTCGGCGTTGGGCCGGGGGCTGGGAGACCTCCTATTCGTGGAGGTGGGAGAGGCTCGTCCGCGTCGCCTCTCCCTCCCAGCCCAACTTGGACAAATTGTTGCGGAGGTACGTGCAGGACATCCCACCGTCCAGAGCTGCTGCGGCTGTTACGGAAGGGAAAAGAAAGAGGTGCCTCGTTCTTCTCTGGACATGTGGCGGGACTACTTAAGACTATCCAGGCCCGTTGCGGCTGGCCGAGGAGACATGTGGCGGGACTACCTGTAACTGCCCAGGCTGCTGGCTCCTGCCTCTCCTCCGGCTCCCCCATACGTTAAGATTTCCTGACCAAGAGTTGGCAGCAGGGCCCGCCTTATATGGGTTGCCGCTGGTTGGGCGTAGCCGTAACCCTGCCCTACTTTGGAAGGTTCCAGAATGTGGGGGGGGGGGCGAATGTTCTATTGACTTTCATGTTCTACAGTTTACCGTTCTCGTTTTTCTAGCGTTATTGTGTTTTTCTTTGCTTGTTATGTTAAAATAAAAGTTCGTTTTCATCAGTGGCTTACTGATTTCGTTTCCCATTTCTTTCTTTCCAGGTTGTTATATGCTAGAATTTCTATTAACATAGTTTATGTAACATGGAAGCACGTGCAGGGGGATGACGCAGATTTACGTACACACAAACTCAGACGGGGGGCAGTACAAGTACGACATACAAAGACCCAAGACAAATATAAAACAGTTATTGGCCATAATTATTTCTTTCCGTCTGTGCATTTAAAGCTAGGCTGGGTTCCCGTTTTTATATTGTCCGACCTAGGAAAACTCGAACATGTCGCTGAAATCGTTCTGGCGGAACCTGTGCCATCGGGCATAATCAAACGTGGTGGTTCTATCTGGTCTGTCCGTACGAGTCGGATTTTTCTTTGTCTCGCGCTTTTTCTCATTCTGCCGGCCTGTCATTCCTGTCGGCCCTTTGCCCTTGCTCACGCTCAGTAGAGTCGGGCATTGGGCTTTCCAGTGTCCGACATATCTACAAAAAGCACATTGGTCTTGCCCTAAGTCCGGCCGTCTTTTGCGTAGTGTCGGGGGATAACTTTTGGGTAGTGGTGCCCCGGGGTTGTCCTGTCGGTATATTTCTCTACCTGGTTTGTCCTCGTCTTTTCTCTGTCGTTGCATAGCCTCTCTGCGCCACATACCGAGACTGTCGAGCATAATAGGCGTTGTCTTATTATTGCGAAGGGCTATTTCCAACGTTTCTATTTTATCAAGGTCAAAGGATCCTGCCAGTGGCCACTGTTTGTCTTGACTTTCTTTGGTATACCTGTGCCACAATTTATTATAGGCTATGGTAACTAATCCATAGTTTATGAACATGTCCTTATTAGGGGTGCCTTCTAGTGGAGCTATATGGTCCACCTCTAATACACGGTCCGGGCTGAACCAACTATCAATCAATGGGGAGAAGACAGACATGACGGCTCGTAACGAGGGACTAAAAAGTCAGCACTGCCTATCTTATCACTGGGCGCAAAGACTAGACAGAATATTCCTATTCTACGTTGTTTGCGGGCAGTGAATACCTCATGAACAAAAATAAAAAAAAAGAGTAACTAATAATGAGGAACAATCAAACAATCAATAAATAAATAAGATAGAGTAAGGTCAATGGGGAGAGTAAGTAGGGCGCAAAAGTCTGCGTCCTCTACCCTTACACTATCCGCAAAGAGGAATCTGTTGTTTCCGGTTTGCAGACAGAGAATCTTCAGAAGACAATCTGCGAACAGTAGTTCGGGGTCAAAGAACCCAGTTAATCAGTGAGGGAGAGGGAGTCTCCCAAAAACCGTTAAGAAATAATAGAGTCGGTGGGGGAGAAAAATAGGCGCGACGGTTGCGTTACCTATCCTTCACTGTTTGCAGAAGGGAAAGAGCCTACTGTTTCTCCGCGTGCAGACAGTGAATCCCCAAATAAGTTAACAAAGAGTAATACTAGTATATATTGTAAACAATCAAGCAATCAATTATTTTCGCAATCCGTCGTGTTTGCACGACCTTACCCGGACCGTATGGACAGTTTCTTGTCTTCCGAATCCAGCGCCCGTTCGTCCTCTTTTTCTCGTATCTCTCACGGCACTCCTAATGGTCCCCAGTCAGGACCGTAGATCACTCGAGAGAGGTCTGTTCGGAACTAGTGAAGTTCGGATGATCGGCTGCCAGACGAGGGTCTATTGGGCAAGAGCTCTCCCGATCGTTGCAGTCGTTCACTCTGTCGTCGGGACCTCTCCCACTGGATCCACGAGTCGCTGATGGGCCCCACGCTTGGGACGCCAATTGTTAAAGTAAAGGGTTGGGTCGGGGACAATCGATATTTGCCCGGCGGGATTGCCTCTGTGACCCTCTAGTTATTTAACCAATGAAGAGGCAGGCGCTGGAGACTGGAAAGCAGGAAACAAGGTTTTTATTCTCTCCGGAGGAGAACACGGCAAAACGGACAGCAGGTATCGTTCTGAGGTGCTCTAACTACATTTCTGAGGCCTGGCCTCTTATACACTGTTTTATGACTTTATTGCAGATTACATATTCATGACAGTGATTTGATGTGCGGAAAGACATTCTCGGAATCTCCCCTTTGGGCCCGTTCCCACACACATTTACAGTTGAAGCCCCCACCCTAGTCACAACAGGTGATGAGTATCGCGCAGCTGGATATTCCGCCGATTCACGGAATGTGGGGGGTTTGATCGGATCTCATAGGGTGGGTGCTTTGATCAATTCGGGGGTCCTTTGATGGGGGGAAGCTTCCTACTGTACGGAGAGGGGCAATAAACAGTATCGGCAGAGCTAGGTGTCGGCCTGGGAACGAGGGAGGCAAATGGGCACAGGAAAAAAGGGGGTTTGCATCTAAGGGCCGGGGATCATGAAAGGGAAGAAGGGAGGTGTCGCGCTGGGAACAGGATGAGGGCCTGGGGCAGAGCAGCGCTGAAGAGGGGTTTATGATTCAAGGCAGGTGCAAGCAGGAGGGGGGTTGGTCAGCGTGCGGGCTTGGTGAGGGTGAAGGGCTATGTCAGGGGCCAGCGGCATGCAAGAGGGTTCGTTCTGATCAGGGCATCTTAAAATGGCGGGTGCGCACGACAAAAGTGTGGCATCAGGGGAAGAGGCAAGATGGCGCAGATAATGTTCACCAAACCGTACTAATTTTCAACAGCAGATACAGAAACACAGTCTGTCCTGAAGTGCAACTTTAGGGCACTCAGGCCAATGCTGAAGTTGCTCTTTGTGCAAGAGCAGCTCCAGGATTGGCCGCAGGGCAATCTGGGAGCTTGTGCTTTCCTGAAGAGGTGAAAAGGAGAGCGACGAGGGACGCTGATGGGAAGTTTTGTTTTATTCCTCCCACCCCCCTCGACCCCTAGTGCCCCACCAACCCCCTCCTCCCATCCTCCTGCCCCCCCCCCGCTCCTCCAGCATACTGGCCGTCCTGGATGCACTTTAAACAGACAGACAGTCTTGGAAGAATTTACCTACTAAATCAAGGTATTATTTTGGCACAAATCGTTTTCTTTGATGCTCAAGCATAAATTATCTTGGTTTGTCGTCTTCCCAGCTTTGGGCCTGAATGGTATTTGTGCAACTAAGCTGGCCTTTGATGTGCATATCTCTGTTTAACAGTGCAACTCATATTTGGTACTCATAAATGGATTTGCACTCACATATTAATACACCAGCAGGAGAATATCCCTGCAAAGGGTGGGAATAGGGAGGTTAACATGTCAGATTTACACTGGTGGGATTTCAGGTGCCTGCTAGCAATAGACAAGTATTGTCCATTGCTAGCAGGCAAGGACACATAATCTTGTAGTTGAAGGAAGTTGATAATGTCTTGAAATTAGCTTGTGTAGGCAACAAGAAGCTGTGTTACTATAGTACTACTGTGAAAGGTATTCAGTTTTGCACAGAAGTGTTTGAAATGGGGTGTGGATTGTTTGAGGCCTTTCTAAGATGAGGTTCAATCCTAAACAATGAGATCCATTCCCTGCCAGTGAGATGCAATCAATACTTGACAGAGAGGTCCAATCCTGAGCAGTGAGATCCTGTCCTGGGAATTTCAGTTATTTTCAGCTGTGGAGTAATGCTGGATTATGTAATTTGTTGAACACCATTATAGTAACATATTTCAGTAATCCAGCAAAAAGCTAAATGCATTTAAAAGCTAAAAGATATTGTAGAGTGTATGCATTTTGACTTTGACCTGTACAATATGGCTTTAGTATTATTGCCTGAAGCAAGGCGCAGTTTACACAGTACTTAATTTGGGGGCACCTCAGGAAATGGACTGTTGAAGTATTTTCCATTTTCTGACTTTCTGTATTTCCGGTGTTGGGGGAGATCACCAGTGTTGGGTAGACAAGCCTATAAAGTTACAGCAATTCCATTTATTCAGTAGGAGAGTGAGGATTCTAGGAGCAATGATGAAGTGTGGTCCAACAGAAATGTAGAAAAAAAGATCTCGTTGTGTGTCTGATGATCTTCCGTTATACCTTTCACTCTTTCAGAAGGGAGATTGTACAAGCAAGCCACATGTAAAGACATTCATCTTCCTGATCTAGAAGTGAAAACCTGCAATGACACAATGAACTCTGAATAGATTTCCAAATTTTTATTTTAACGGATGGCTATTCAGGCATATTTATGGATGAAGTAAGTTTTCATTAAATTAGCGTTGCAATATAAAGATTATTGGACTATACATTTTTTGTGGAATCTCAAGCTTTTCGTACGGTTAAGCCCAGGCATAGTTATTTTCCCATGATTGGGGATATTTATATGCAAATACTTGTTTGCCTTAAAAAATGATATAACATTTTTGTAAGAAATTGGGTTGTTGGTTGACTGGAGTGTGAGCCTTGGAAAAACTAGCACCCACAATCCTTGTCAGGGTGAGGCACAAGCCAACCCTCAATTAAACTGTGTTCAACCCTCTGGTAGCTTGGCACAGAGCAATCAGGCTTAAATCAGAGGCAATTTGTAAAGTATTTCCTCAACACTTCAAACCATAATAAAGTAAAAATGTTGGAAGCCGGAGTCCCAGTCCACCACTACTGTCACCAAATGCGAGACCCGGGATTCCTCACTCAAGGTTAGGCCAAGTAAGGACACCGTTTGAGATAGCCCTGCTCACCCCCTTAGAGGCTTGGCACGAGCAGCCAGGCCTATCTCCAAGGCACAAGTGTACAGTATGTGCAACCACACTCACGGCAACCTACTGGTGACACCACAAATGGACTCTACACAAGGTTGATAAAACAAGTATAAACTTTATATAAAAAGATATATGATCAGACCACATAATACAAAAGCCAACATATAATAAAGGGTATTATCCTTTTGCTGGCTGGTAGGTTCAAATCCCAACCACCACTTTCAAAATGCTATGCTGGTCACAATGATAGAATCAAACACGTTGCAACGGACAAACAATAGTGCACTGTGTAACAATACAATCCAGTGCTTGGCAAAGGAGAAATAATACAATGCGTAACGATACAACCCGGTACCTTGCAATGGGAGAAATAATGCAATGCGTACCGCTACAATCATGTACTGCACACTCAAGGATTAATGCAATGCGTCACACCCCAATCACGTAATCATGTACTTTGCAATTAAGGATCCATGCAATGCATAGCTACAATCATGTACTTTGCAATGAAGAAATAATGCAATGCGGGCCGCTACAATCCTGGTTTTGCAATGGAGAAATAATGCAATGCGTATCGCTACAATCGTGTACTTCGTTATGCAGAAATAATGTCAGGCGTCATAAGACAGTCTGGCAGTTCGTTAGCAGCAATATTGGAAATTTGCATTACGACAGTAATCCTCTTCGATAACAGTTGCCCCCCACACATGTCAACGATGGCATAAAGTGCAGCTTTTCACTTTGGCCCCAGTACTGCCACTCCTTTGGTCAGTACGGGCCCCAATCTGAGCCGAAGCAAAGGCTCGCGTCGCCAGAAGGACTGAGAGGCAGAGAGAGTGTCCCTCTGAGCTCGCACCCTGCCAAGGTAGTGATCCACGTTACCTGGGGGCGCGACCCCACTCTCCTCTCCTCCTTCAGCTAACTGGGCGTTCCATGCAGAACTTTCTTAATGGGCCTTAGTGGCTCTGCCTGGCAGCTCAGCTCCTCTGGGGCTGCCGGTCCGGGCCGCGACTGTTAGGATGGTGTCAGGAGGCCGCAGGGCACACGTACCCACGCCTCTGAGATTACGTTACTTCGGGTGCACGTTCACCACGGCACCCTCCGGGTCTCCTCTAGTACGAAGCCACACACACAATGATGATGGGACTTCACGTCGACTCCACACGTTCACCAGGCACTCCTTCCTGCGGTCTCAGTTGGCACCAAGACACGCACACACCGCTCCAGAGACTCGCTTTCTTCCGGTTCATATGATGATCAGCTGATCACCTCCACAGTCCCAGGTTGCATTAAGGTACGCATACGCAGGCGCTCTTCACCAACGCCTTCGGCCGCACCCGACACGCTCACTGTGTCCGAGCCTCTCTTCTCCTCTGGTACACTCGGTGACCAGGCGCTCTTCACCAGGGTCTCAGGTGGACCCCGACATGCATCCTGCGCATCTGAGACTCACTCCACTTCCTATACACACGTTGACCAGGTGGTCCTCACCAACCCCTCCTGTGCACCAAGACACACAACTTGTGCGTCCAAGACTCCCCTCACCACTGATGCACACACTGACCAGGCACTCTTCACCAGAGCATGCGGTGCACCACGACACGCACCCTGCGCGTCCGCGTATCACTTCACCACAGATGCACAGGCTGACCAGGTGATCTTCACTAACACCTGCGGTGCACCATGACATGCACCCAGCATGTCCGAGTCTCACTTCTCCTCCATGTGTCCAAGATCACAGGGCACACCTTCTTAATGGTCTCAAGCTGCCACAACATGCGCCCACCACATCGCTTGAAACTTCTCTGGAAACTTTCATGTTCCTGTGTTTCCAAACAGGGAGCCAGTTCACCTCGGGCCCTTGGGGTAAAAAGACACAGCACAAAGCACAGTCTTCTTCAAGCAGGGGTACCCAATGCACAAAGCACAGTCCCAGCCGCCTCTTCCTTGGTTAAAACAGAAAACTGCAGTCCAGCCCATGATCACGAAGCAAGGGTCGGTCCCTCACAGCAGTCTCTTCAATTGCTCCTTCCTTAGCAGAGGTTCCTCTTGACCATGAAATGGGTCCATGCCTTTTCAGTCTCAATCCATTTCTATTCCAACATTCAGGGGTCTCAGCTCTAATAGTTATACCCCTAAATGTCTTTGAAGTTCGTTGGGCTCAGGGGTCCCTGACCCCTGCCTAAATCAGTTCTGGGTGTCCCCTCCCAGTCTCACCTTTCTCCCTTTGATACTGGGGGCCTGGAACCTTAATCACTCAGCCGGAGATGGGTCAATTGTATTATAGCAGCAACCCAGGCCTTTTCACCTCCCAAGGCTTCTCCTCCGCCTACTCTCCAGATGCAGGTCAGCCTGGTGTCATCTCAACCCCTCCCTGGGTCAAGACCACTCCCAGCACCGCTCACCTCTCAGATCCAGACAGTCAATCCGCATTCAGCAGAGACACACAGAAATGCTTAAAGCACAAAACTCAGCCACTTTCTAAAAGAGTGGTTTCTGAACACACAGCGACAAAACCACTTTCATGGAAAGATGTGCTATGACACTGTGAGTTCATACTTACGAAACTTCATCTCTCCATTTTGAAATTATGGGAATCTAGGCTAACAAACACAATGCCCAGCCTCCCCCATTCTGTACTATGGGCATGATGGCCTTTCACCAGTGAAAAACAAAATGGAGTGTTTTTCACTGTCAGGACATAGCACACACCTCAGTATATGTCCTGCCTTTTACTCACACTGCACCCTGCCCGGCGGTTATCTGGGACCTACCACAGGGGTGCCCACAGTGTACACAAAAGGGAAAGTGAGGCCTGACAAGTGGTTGTACTTGTCAGGACAACATGCTAACTTAGCAAACTGCGTGCATGCCCTCGACTGTAGCCCTGAGTTCCCTTCTCCCCACACCTTTGCATTACTAGCCCTGGCACAGCAGTGCACATCACTAGGGACTTTACTAGTAAGGCAAATATTCCAATCATGGCCAACCAATTACCATTTCACTTTACGCAGGGAACACTTGTACTTTGACACTGATTAGCAGTGGCAAAGTAGCCAAAGAATCTAAATTGGCAACTCTATGTCAGAAGAACGGTCTAGAGGAAAGCAAAAAGTTTAGGGAACTTTAGCCAAAAAGGCCAAGTCCTACAAAAAACATTACGCAAAAAGCATCCTTCAGGAAGACCGAACAATAGGCTTTCTTTCATAAATAAAACACGACCAAAATGACAGAAATCCAATCAGTAGAACCCGAGATATGCAATTTTAAAGATGTTAGTGGAAATGGAGCGAGAAAGCACAAAGCACCAACTGTGGTTATCTGGTTGCGCTGGACTGGGACACGTTTTCAAGTTCAGGCCGACTGTGATGGAGCGCAGTGTAGCAATCACGTGGCCAAAAGGACTTTTACCATACCATTCATGCAGGTACTGTTGTTTCCCTGGTCGCTCCACTAAAAAGGGTGTCAATCTTGAAGACTGCAACTACCAGCATGCTTAGGGGCAGGAACTGTGAGGTTTAGGGCGGACTTTATATAAGCACCTCCTTTCCATGCTGAAGGTGCTTGTCAATCAACTTTGTATCAGTGAGGAATGGCGGATGGTGTTCCCCGCCGGATTTCAGCTGGAATATTGTAGCCCCTGGAGTGCGGGACATTAATCAGGAGATTCGAGAGCAGTTACAAACTGTATCAGGTATTTTCACGGTAGGAGCGCGGGCTCGCCTCCTCCGTGCTTCGTTTCTTGTTCTGAGTGCCTTTGTTAAGAAAAGCCGCGCTGCAACGTTAAACGCGAGGCTTCGCGTTTAAATTGCAGACAGCGGGTAGAACTCGATGTTGCTCTGAACGCGACTGAAATTGAAGACGCGTCTTGAGTAATCTCGCTTGTAGTGCAAAAGGGGAATAGTTCGTGACTCTTCTGCCAACCATTCAACTGCACGGAAGCAACGATTTCAGTTCTTTGACATCGAGGGCATGCCGGCTGAGGAACAGTTTGTTTTCTTGCGTTGTGTCTTTAACAGCGCATGTCATCAGCATAAGACTTTTGCATGAAAACTGCGATTAAGAGTTGCTGGGAATCCTTCTTGGTTTTGTGGATAACAATATTCATGTACTGTGTAGCTGTTGAATCCACCAACAGAGGAACACTTTGAATTGGACAATATTTGTGTTTCACGATTATTTTTGATTTTGGTGAAGGAAAAGGGAAAGAATACCCTTAAGCGGCTGTATTACCTCTGGTGAGTCAAGGCCACAGTTTCCTGCATTGAGTTGTTGAGAATAGGATGAAACTGGTATTATATTTTTGTATTCTTGTTCCCTTCTGCAGTGTGGGAATCCTTCTCGGTGCCTCGCAGTGCCTTTAGACCAGACCTTGAGGGAACCATTGGAATCACAGCTCTTTTTATAATTTTGTCCACTTCCCTTTTCCCCGGAGCACGAGTCCACGCAGAGGGTGTTAAGATACCTTTGTTGGGAGTCGTGCTGGGGTGGAACTGGGAGGCCTTTCGTCTGACATCGTCTCTGCTGGTCACAAGGCTGAGGTTAGTGGCATTTCTTATCCTTGAGCTACTGCCAATCCTGACAGATTGACAAGCCCAAGAATAGATGCCCAGCCTAGGCGATGGATATGGAGGTCATGATGGCTTCTTTGGTAGAAAGCATGGCCGCCTTACAGCAAGAGGTGCAGACATCTAGATCTGAGTCCCAGGTACTATACAAAGAGGTGGGCAGCTTACGGAGAGAGGTGGCAGGGTTGTCACGTAGGGGTCCTGGAGGGGTTCCTTATATCAAACCAGCAACACTAGCAGCACCTGTTTCCTCCATTCATATGCCCTCTGTAGGAGCTGAAGGGGATGGTTTTACTATACCCCCTCCTGTTAATGTTCCCCCTACTGACCCTACCCACACTGTGCATATTGTACAAAATCTGGGAATCCCATTAGCACCCCCTGAACGATTCTTTGGGGATCCCCATAAGTTTGAGACCTTTTTGAATCAATGTAGATTACATTTTTTATGCAAACCTGGGGTATTTTAGGACGACTCAGCAAAAACGGCATTCATGATGTCATACATGAGTGGAAATGCTGCGAGCTGGACGGTTCCCTTGTTGGAACGGAAGGACCCTGTCCTACATAATTTCACTCAATTTTGTTTAGAACTCCGGAAGCTTTTTGATAGGAAATCCCATATGATGACCCTAGACAGAGAGTTGTTGACCTTACGTCAGGGTTCCCAGGATCTGTTGACTTATATTACATCCTTCAACAGACTGGTGGTTGAAACAGACTGGCCTTCTAGTAAACGTATTACTCTATTCTATCAAGGTTTGAGAGGGGAGCTTAAAGATGTCCTGGCCCAAGTAGTGCAGCTTCCTAATACCTGTGAAGAACTAATAGATTTGACTGTCCAGCTAGATCATCGACTCTTAGATCGAAAAAGGGACAAGAACAGGGGTGATGGTCGGTATATGCCTCCTCGTTTCAGAATTCCCCTAGAAGACCGTCCCAAAGCGGCGGAAGGAACAGAGCCTATGCAAATCGGAGGCATCCGCGGCCCCCTTTCACAAGAAGAAAAAGAGAAGAGGAGAAGACTGAAACAATGTCTGTATTGCGGAAAAGGGGGGCACTTTATAAAGGACTGTAGAGCGAGAAACGCAGTACCAGGACGTCCTTTTGTGCCTCGTGTGCAAGCAATGGTGCCAGCAGGAGAGCCGGCGGAAAACTAGGAAACCCAAATCAGGAAGAGGTCTCTGCCTTGGGTTGTCAAAAGTCCATGATCTCACCCGTCCTTGCTAATAAGCTTCATCCAGCGGTTGCCCATATGAATCTCAAGGTCACATTATGGGTCACTTCCAAAGACGCAATGGAATTAGATGCCTTAGTGGATTCTGGTGCTACGGGTAATTATATCGATCAAGAATATGCCATGAGGATCGGGATCATCTGTGAAAAGAAGGAGAAACCTGAGTTGGTAAAGGCAGTCGACGGCACTGTTCTTTCATCTGGTCCTGTGTCATACCATACGTGTTCCCTATTGATGCAGACCATCCAAAAACATGAGGAGTACATTCAATTTGATCTCATCGACGCACCTCAATTTAGGCTTATCTTGGGAATGCCCTGGTTAACCCTTCACGATCCTAAAGTTAGTTGGGCCTCACGTACCATCACCTTTTCATCTGACTATTGTCAGGAACATTGTAAACAGAACATTACTATACGTGACTCCCTTCTCAATACACCATCAGTGTGTCTGGCAATGGAAAGCCCCCCTGAACATTTTTGCTGTGCCACCGTTCTTCCCGAGGAGTACAAGGAATATCTTCCGGTGTTTAATCAACAAAAGGCTACCACCCTGCCTCCGCATAGGGTATATGACTGCCGCATCGAACTAGTGCCAGGAGCAGATATCCCATGCAGTCGAGTGTATGCCCTGACGGAGAAGGAGACGCAGTATCTCAAGACTTACATAGAGGAGAATCTGGCATCTGGGTTTATCAGGCATTCAACATCTCCAGCCTCATCCCCAATGTTTTTTATTCCTAAGAAGGATTGCGCTGAATTACGACCTTGTATCGACTACAGAGCGATTAATCGTATTACAATCAAGAATCGATACCCTCTTCCCTTAATTCCAGTATTGATGGACCAACTCAAGGGAGCCCGCTTCTTTACCAAACTTGATCTGCGCGGAGCATATCATCTGGTCCGAGTACAAAAAGGGGATGAGTGGAAGACTGCGTTTCGAACCAAATTTGGTTTGTTTGAACACAGGGTGATGCCCTTCGGGTTGTGCAACGCCCCTGCCGCATTCCAGTTTTTTATGGACGAAGTGCTGAGAGGATGCCTGGAGACCTTTTGCGTCGTATATATTGACGACATACTGGTTTATTCATCTACCGTTTCGGAGCATGTTACTCATGTGAAAAAGTACTGGACAAACTTCAACAATATTCGCTGTATGCGAAACTTGAAAAATGCTTGTTCCATGTACAGGAAGTAACATTTCTTGGTTATGTCATTAATGAAAACGGTTTTCAAATGGATGTGTCCAAAGTAGAAGCCATCACTAATTGGAGCCCTCCTCGAAATGTCAAATCGGTACAAAGCTTTCTTGGCTTCTCGAATTATTACAGAAGATTCATAAAAGACTTCTCAAAAATAATACATCCTATTTCGAGCCTTTTGAGAAAGAACACTCCCTTTGTTTGGAGCAAGGAGGCTGACTGTTCATTTTGTTACCTGAAGAAACAGTTCACTCAGGCTCCAGTCCTTCGTCATCCTGATCCACAAAGACCTTTTATTCTTGAAACAGATGCGTCTCAAAATGCTGTGGGAGGTGTGCTATCCCAAAGACATCCTGTGACTGGCCAAGTACATCCTGTTGCCTTCTTCTCGAAAAAACTTACACCTTGCGAAAGCAATTATACCGTCACAGACAAAGAACTTCTTGCAATTAAACGAGCATGTGAAGAATGGCGTCATTATCTACTGGGTGCAGCTCACACCGTGGAAATATTTACGGATCACAGGAACTTATTGTTTTTGAAAACTGCCAATATATTTATTTTATTTATTTGGGCATTTGTTAAGCGCCTGGTTACGCCACTGGCGTGTCCCCGCGCTGTGATAAGTGAAGTAGCTGTCCCCCCTCCTCCCGCAAAAGGCTATCTGCTAAAAAGATGCGTCTTCAGTTTTTTCCTGAATAAGACTTCAGAAGGTTCAAGTCGCAGATCCAGCGGGAGAGCATTCCAACGTTTGGGAGCAAGATATCTAAAAGACCTGCCCCCCATGCGTGCTCTTAATACTCTGGGGACTTTTAACAGCCCAGTCTGAGAAGACCGTAAACTGCGAGTGGGCTCGTAGTGGGTTATTAGGCTCTGGAGCGGTCTGGGCGCTTTGCCGCTCAAGATGCGATGACAGGTGGCTAGGGCCTTAAACTCCACTCTCCTCTCAATTGGAAGCCAATGGAGGGCCCGCAGAGCTGGTTTAGCGGAAGACCTCCTAGGGAGCCTAAGTACCAGTCGCGCTGCCGCATTTTGAAGGACCTGTAAACGGCCCATGACCTTACCTGTGGCCCCTAGAAAAAGCAGGTTCCCATAATCAAGTCGGGAGGTGACGAGGGCATGCACCAGCGTCTTTCGAGCAGGGATGGGAAGTAGGTCTAGCACTTTCCTAAGGGCTCTCAGAACACTGAAGCATACCCCCGCCACCCGACCGACCTGTGGGCCGAAGGTAAGGTCCCGGTCTAGCCACACCCCGAGGTTCCTGGCTTCACGGCAGGGAACTGGGACTTCACCCAGGCAGGGCGGCCACTACGCCGATGACCACGCAGACGGCCCACTCCCCACCACGAGCACCTCAGCCAAGGCTCTCACTCCTCGGCAACTGAGATGGACCTTGTTCTTTTCGGACTTTGATTTCATTATCAAGTATAAACCGGGGTCCCAAAACGGAAAAGCTGATGCCCTTTCCCGCATCGGAGAGAGAGAGGATCAGATGAGATCCGATAATTCCGAACCGCCGTTCATTCTAACAGAAGTGAGTGAACCGACCCCATCGGTCGCACTATTGTCATCGCAGGACTTCTTGGAAGAGGTGAAGGTGGCCCTAGCACAAGAGAATCTACAGGAATGGGTCCTGGAAGATTTGGAACATCGTGTCGAAAAAGATGACCTTGCCTATCATGACACTGCTCTTTTTGTTCCAACAGTGGCGTTACGTCTGCAAGTGCTGGCCTGGGTCCATGATTCTACACTGGGTGGGCATGTGGGAACGTACAAAACCATCGCCCATGTGGAACGCTCCTTTTGGTGGCCCCGAATGCGGGAGGATGTGCGCCAATATGTTAAGAACTGTGCTATCTGTGCACAAGGAAAGGCGATCCATACAAAACCTGTAGGACTCTTAAGACCTTTACCTATACCTCCGCAACCTTGGCATACGCTGTCAATGGATTTTATAGTCGAGATGCCACCTTGTGACAAGAAGACTGTGATCTTGGTTGTGGTAGATCACCTGACAAAAATGGGACATTTTATACCGTTGTCAGGATTACCAACAGCTGCGGAACTGGCAGAGGTGTTTCTCCAACACATTGTACGAGCTCATGGTATCCCTTGTGTTCTAATACCAGATAGGGGGTCTCAGTTCACTTCCCGGTTCTGGAAGGCTCTTTGTAAAACACTGAACATCGATGCACAACTCTCCTCCAGTTACCATCCCAAGACGGATGGTAAAACTGAACGTCTGAACCAGACCCTGCTTCACACTGCAAAATAATCTGGAATGGACTACCTTGTTGTGGATGGCAGAATTCGCCTACAATAATGCTGTGCATGCCACTCTGGGTTGTTCGCCTTTTTTCTGCCTCCAGGGTTTTAACCCCAATGTTCTTCCTTTTGAGTGGCCTGTTCGTTCCCCTGTACCTAGTATACATGAACATCATGCACACCTTAGAGCAGTGCTCATAGCAGCTAAACACAATCTAGCTGAGGCCCAATCCACACAGAAGACATTTGCTGATAAAAGGAGAACAGTAGAACCAGTCTACGAGGTGGGGGATAAGGTATGGCTCTCTACGAAACATCTCCATCTGAAGGGGGTCTCTAGATTGAAACCGAAGTATGTGGGCCCGTACAGTGTAGTCAAGGTTATTAACCCAGTGGCTATTAAGCTCTCCCTTCCAGTTTCTTGGCAGATCCATCCTGTTTTTCATGTTTCCCTGCTCCGGCCATGTCCCGTTGGTATGCGACTTCCGGATCGTCCCCTTCCTGTTGAAGTGGATGGTCAGGAAGAATATGAGGTGCAGGCAATCCTTGACTCTAGGATGGTGAGAGGCAGGGTTCAGTATCTGGTGGAGTGGAAAGGTTTTGGGCCCGAGGAAAGGACCTGGGAGCCTGTGGTCAACTTGCATTGCCCTGATTTGGTGTCTCTCTTCCATGCTACGCATCCTGGTCGACCTGGGCGTCCGCCGGGACGGCTGTCCTCGGGAGGGGGTTCTGTAGCAATCACGAGGCCAAAAGGACTTTTACCATACCATTCACACAGGTACTGTTGTTTCCCTGGTCGCTCCACTAAAAAGGGTGTCAATCTTGAAGACTGCAACTACCAGCATGCTTAGGGGCAGGAACTGTGAGGTTTAGGGCGG
Organism: Lissotriton helveticus; assembly: GCF_964261635.1. Lineage (NCBI taxonomy): Eukaryota > Metazoa > Chordata > Amphibia > Caudata > Salamandridae > Lissotriton > Lissotriton helveticus. Next base: position 993,626,635 of record NC_136059.1, on the reverse strand, counting down.
ACTTTATATAAGCACCTCCTTTCCATGCTGAAGGTGCTTGTCAATCAACTTTGTATCAGTGAGGAATGGCGGATGGTGTTCCCCGCCGGATTTCAGCTGGAAGATTGTAGCCCCTGGAGTGCGGGACATTAATCAGGAGATTCGAGAGCAGTTACAAACTGTACCAGGTATTTTCACGGTAGGAGCGCGGGCTCGCCTCCTCTGTGCTTCGTTTCTTGTTCTGAGTGCCTTTGTTAAGAAAAGCCGCGCTGCAACGTTAAACGCGAGGCTTCGCGTTTAAATTGCAGACAGCGGGTAGAACTCGATGTTGCTCTGAACGCGACTGAAATTAAAGACGCGTCTTGAGTAATCTCGCTTGTTGTGCAAAAGGGGAATAGTTCGTGACTCTTCTGCCAACCATTCAACTGCACGGAAGCGCCGATTTCAGTTCTTTGACATTGAGGGCATGCCGGCTGAGGAACAGTTTGTTTTCTTGCGTTGTGTCTTTAACAGCGCATGTCATCAGCATAAGACTTTTGCCTGAAAACTGCGATTAAGAGTTGCTGGGAATCCTTTTTGGTTTTGTGGATAACAATATTCATGTACTGTGTAGCTGTTGAATCCACCAACAGAGGAACACTTTGAATTGGACAATATTTGTGTTTCACGATTATTTTTGATTTTGGTGAAGGAAAAGGGAAAGAATACCCTTAAGCTGCTGTATTACCTCTGGTGAGTCAAGGCCACAGTTTCCTGCATTGAGTTGTTGAGAATAGGATGAAACTGGTATTATATTTTTGTATTCTTGTTCCCTTCTGCAGTGTGGGAATCCTTCTCGGTGCCTCGCAGTGCCTTTAGACCAGACCTTGAGGGAACCATTGGAATCACATCTCTTTTTATAATTTTGTCCACTTCCCTTTTCCCCGGAGCACGAGTCCACGCAGAGGGTGTTAAGATACCTTTGTTGGGAGTCGTGCTGGGGTGGAACTGGGAGGCCTTTCGTCTGACATCGTCTCTGCTGGTCACAAGGCTGAGGTTAGTGGCATTTCTTATCCTTGAGCTACTGCCAATCCTGACATGCAGGCTGGCTACTGGGACCCAGTTAGGCCCACTGAACTGAGTATCTTAAATCCTGGTTTGCAGAGCGTTTTAAGGATCCACATCAAAGATGTGTAGAGCAATGAAGGGATGCGTCATCTCCGAGATGCGGCGAGGCTGGGATGCGAGGGCCTGTTGTGTCCCTAAGGCTTCATATCAGGAGGCTCGCCAACTAGCCCTTGGAGTCACTCTGGGTTTCACCTAGGAAAGAGGGCAGCAGGCATCAGCTCAGCAGTCCTACCGAGCAGCAGTCCTGCAGAGCAGCAGTCCTTTCAGCAGCACAGCAGTCCTTCTTTCTGGCAGAGTATCTAAAGGTCCAGAAGTGTACCGAAGACTTGGTGTCTAAGGTCGAATATTTACACCCAGTTGTACCTTTGAAGTAGGGAGAAGCTTCTAGAGGTAGGCCTTTGAAGTACACAGATGCCCTGCCTTCCTGTCACCAGATTAACTAGAGGGGGTATGCAGCCCTTTGTGTGGAGACAGGACTTATTCATGTGTAAATGGGTCTGGGTCCAGCTCCTCTCCCATCGTGCCAGTAATATCCTTCCAATCACAACAAAGCTCTTCATTGTGTTTGGCTGTCTAGAAGGAATAAACAAATCCCAACTGACAACCACATCCAGTCATGTGACACAGACACAGGTTGCAGGCACCAAGTGGCTAAGGCAGGAAAAGGCCAACTTTCCATAAGTGGCATTTTCAAAAATAGTAATTCTAAATCTGACTTCACTGTAAGTTAGAGTTTTCCAACACAATTTCAGAGACACCATACATACACTGGGTACCTGTTCCTATTTGGAAATTACAGCTTATTAAATGTTATAAGGCAACTCCAATGTTATAATTTGGTAGAGGTAGGCCTTGTAGTATTGAAAAAATAAATGTAAGAGTTTTTCACTACTAGGACATGTAAAAACATAAAAGTACATGTACAACTGTTTAATCACACTGCACCCTGCCCTCTGGGCGGTCCAGGGCCGACCCTAGGGGTGACTTATATGTATTGAAACAGAAGGTTTGAGTCTAACAAAAGGTTTATTTTGCCAAGTCTAAATTGCAGTTTAAGTCTGCACACACACAGGCTGCAGTGACAGGCCTAATACATGTTTAAATGCTATTTTAGTGGGTGGAACAATCAGTGCCCACTAATAACATTTAATTTACAGCCCCTGGGCATAGACAATGTCCTTTTAGTAGATACTTACAAGTGAATTAAATGTACCAATCTAACCATGTTTTAAGGGGAGAGCACAAGCTCTTTAGCATTGGTTAGCAGTGGTAAAATGTGCATAGTCCTAAGGTCAGCAAACACAAAGTCAATCAATCAATCAATCAATACATTTATAGAGCATGCTACTCACCCGTGAGGGTTTCAAGGCACTGAAGGGGGGGAGGGGGTCGCTTACTGCTTGAATAGCCAGGTCTGAGGTGTCTCCTGAAGGTGAGATGGTCTTGGGTCGGTCGTAGGTGTGCCGGGAGGGAGTTCCATGTTTTGGCTGCCAGGTAGGAGAACGATCTTCCTCCGGTGGTGGTTCTGCGGATTCGTGGGACGGTGGCGAGGGCGAGGTTGGCGGAGCAGAGCTGGCGGGTGGGGGTGTAAAACAAGAGGTGGCTGTTGAGGTATTCGGGGCCTTTGTCGTGGAGCGCGTTGTGTTTGTGGGTGAGGAGCCTGAACGTGATCCTCTTGTTGACGGGGAGCCAGTGCAGGTTTCTGAGGTGGGCAGATATGTGGCTGAGGCGGGGGATGTCGAGGATGAGTCCTGCGGAGGCGTTCTGTATGCACTGTAGTCGTTTCTGAAGTTTGGCTGTGATTCCTGCGTATAGGGTGTTTCCGTAGTCCAGTCGACTGGTAACGAGGGCTTGGGTGACGGTCTTTCTGGTTTTGGTGGGGATCCACCGGAAGATTTTTCGGAGCATGCGCAGGGTGTTGAAGCAAGATGATGAGATGGCGTTGACTTGCTTGGTCATCGTGAGGGAGGAGTCCAGGATGAATCCCAGGTTGCGTGCGTGGTCCATGGGTGTTGGTGCGGAGCCCAGTGCTGTGGGCCACCAGGTGTCGTCCCAGACCGATGGGGATTGTCCGAGGATAAGGACCTCCTTCTTGTCTGAGTTCAGTTTCAGGCGACTGAGCTTCATCCATTCTGTGACGTCTTTCATTCCTTCCTGGAGGTTGTTTTTTGCTGTGGCTGGGTCTTTGGTGAGGGAGAGTATCAGTTGGGTGTCATCGGCGTAGAGATGATGTTGATGTTCATGTTCATGGGCCCAAACCCCGACGCCTGGAGTGACACCTGGTGGCCCACCGCCCTCGGAAACCCGCCAACCCCCACAGACCACGCACGCAACCTGGGAATCATCCTGGACTCCGAGCTCAAAATGGACCGCCAGATCAACTCTGTCTCATCTTCCTGCTTCCACACCCTCCGCCTCCTTCGTAAGACCTTCAAATGGATCCCCCTCGAACACCGAAAGACAGTCACTCACGCCCTGGTCACCAGCAGACTCGACTACGGCAACGCACTCTACGCCGGAATAAACAAAAACCTCATCTGCAAGCTACAGAACATCCAGAACGCCGCCGCAAGACTGGTCCTCAACCTGCCAAAACACTGCCACATCTCCCAGCACCTGCGCACACTCCACTGGCTCCCCGTCGAGGCGAGAATCACCTTTAAGATGCTCACCCACGCACACAAGGCCCTCCACGGCACCGGACCAGCATACCTGAACAGCCGACTCAAAATCCACGCACCCCAAAGGACCCTACGATCAGCCCAGCTTTCCTACGCTGTGGTCCCCCGCACCAGAAAGACCAGATCGGCAGGCCGCTCCTTCTCCTTCCTCGCGGCAAAAGCATGGAACGCCCTTCCGCTCCACCTCAGACAGACAACATCGCTCCCCATCTTCACAAGAAACCTCAAAACCTGGCTCTTCGACAGACCCCCTCCTTGATGGAATGGAACCTGCACCCCCCCAACCCCCCCCCCACCCCTAGCGCCTTGAGACCCTTACGGGTGAGTAGTCGCGCTTTAACAAACTCCTGATTGATTGATTGATTGATGTTGTGTTTGCGTGCAATGGCGGCGAGGGGGCTGATGTAAATATTGAAGAGGGTTGGGCTGAGCGAGGAGCCTTGGGGTACGCCGCAGATGATCTCGGTGGCTTCTGAGCGGAAGGGAGAGAGGCGGACTCTGTGGGTTCTGTCGGAGAGGAATGAGGTAATCCAGTCTAGGGCCTTTCCTTGGATCCCGGTGTGGAAGAGGCGGGTTATTAGGGTGCGATGGCAAACGGTGACGAAGGTTGCAGAGAGGTCTAGAAGGATAAGAGCGGCCATCAAAACAGGAGGGTTGAAGGCAAAAGGTTAGGGGGAAAACCATGCCAAGGATGCTAGATCTAACAGAAGGGTTTTTTAAAACCTGCAAATTTTCATAGGTCAATGGAAAAGTTGCATTTCACAAATCATAAAACAACAACAAAAGGTGGCTGTGCCAGCAGCCCTTCGAGGCGGGGGAAGTGTTCCTTCTTCCGTGAGCCGGCACTTTGGGCAAGTGGGATCTAGCCTCACTTGTCAGCCACCCCTGTACCCTGCACTAAGTCCCCAATGGCAAACTGCCCAGACTCGTCTCTCTTCGTCCCCTCCACAATCCAAGCCAAAGCCTTCCAACGACTCAGCCCTGAGGTTCTCCACACCCTCCCTTCAGATCCTCAGCCCTTTTGCCTGCATCAAAATCATCCATAGGGCCTCCTTGACCCTCTCATCTTTACACACTGGGAGGGCTGAAGACTTCAGCCTCCTGCTCAGAGGTCCTATCCTTGAGAAGAAATGTGTTACACAGGATACAAGCTGGAGGTTTATCTTCTACAGAAGGTGATTGCACAATTTGAAAGTTCACCCCCCAATTTGTCCCCATGAAATAAAAAAAATTAAAAATATTTCTAGCATTCCATGTGCACTCCAATAGAGATTTGCAAACTGGCAGTAATTAAAAAAATCTAACTAATTCATTCAGTGAAGTGTATGATATATATTGTTAACATTCTTGTGAATGAGGCCACAGTAAATGTGAGGTTTTGTTAGTGGTTGCCCCAAAATTGCTAAATGCACTACTCTGACCTAATCTTCCCTGTTTAAATAATCTTGAGCTAAAAGATGAAAGTGTATTTCCTAAGCTCTAGTTGAACTGTCTACAAGTGAGAGGACCCGGTGAATATCCAACTGGGTGAACCTATTTTCTTTTGAGCACTACCCAGGGCTTGTCATGAAGAGCTGACATGGAGGCTGGAAATCTTTATGGATATTGCAAAAGTAGAGAACGAAGCATCAATTCCTGCATCTGCTTGCAATACTGCACCAGGAACATATTTGTGTGGTTACCATTACATCTCTATTATTAAGAGCCTGATTTATATATTGGCGAAAATGGTACTCCATGGCAACAGTGATGGAGCTGTATCCCCACCAATGTAGTGGTCCGACCTCCAAATGTAATGGCTGGTGGATCTTAGATTCGGGCCCAACGGACACTACTCTGTCTCTACAGTGGGCACACTTCTCTGAAGGCCGTGGGGGAGTCAGGGAATCGGAGAAAGGGTTACATGTCCATCGGCCCAAATTAGATGGGGGCAGACATGTAGTTATTTTTTACTGTTTTCTTGCTGCCAGCTAATAGCTAGTGGTAAGGAACAGGAAAATCGTTACACACTCCACCTGCTTTTGGAGAAAACTTCCATGGTGAGAGGAGTATTGCATTGTTATTCCAGAAAGAAAATCCAATTTTGGAATTTTTATTTTTAAAACAAAAATGTAATACGCCCCATAGCAGAGTAAAATGCATTGATAGGAACCACTGTCATGCCAGTTCCTGCCAATGCTTTTATAAATTATCACCTGGCTGGTGGTCTTTTATAAATCTGGTGGACGGTCCATACACCAGGGCAACTGAGTCATTTACTCTGGGATGTATGACGGTACGATGTGGGCTATTACCACGCGTACCGTTACAACGCGTGTTTTACAACGCAAGTCGTTACCACGACTTGCGCTGTAGGGTGCGGACTTAGGAATAGTTTCATTTACTATTCCAACACCAGTCCCCGTGGATAGTGGGGAAGGTGTTGGAATATTAAATTAACTACTCCTTGTCCTTGAGCGCCCTCCAGCGCAAGTCGTGGTTACGACTTGCGTTGTAAGAGACGCGTCGTAATGGTAGCGCGGGGTAACATCCGCGTCGTAAAGGATGTTCCCCTTTACTCGGTTGCCCTGGCGGACCCATGGGATGTCCGCCAGTATTTAAATCAGGTGCTACGTTCTTATGTGTTCTAGATTATTATTTCTAGCGCAGCAGCAACAGCTCTCCCATTACTCTACATGTTTAAAGCATTTGTGTGCTGAGTGATATGGTACTTACTCATGACTTTAGACCACGCGTGTTATTGTATCGAGATTGCTGTGATCTCTATGCAGCTCAAATTGCTTACTCAAGTTTACCGACATGAAAGGTGAACGCATAAGAACATTAACATCATACTTCACTGCTGCTGCACCCCGTCACCTCCAAGTCCCCTTGGAGCTAATAGGACAAACAATGGCAGAGAGGCGCCGTCTGAGGTAAGCCACCTGCAGAGAAAATAGGTTTTAGCGAAAGAATGTTCACTGAGAGAAAATCAATAATCCTAGAAAGAGTTTAAATTGCACAAACATAACCTGCACAAGTCGATGCGTGTTAAAGCTGATGGCTACCTTGTCTCAATTTCCATCACACTCTTGAGACTAGCTAAGCTGCAGCACTTTAGTCCACACAACACCCTTCCCCGACCACTATACTGATCAAGTTAAACAAATAATGGGGCCACGAGGATTCATTAAATTACCCTCTATTCCCCTGTGTCTGCAACGTTTTCCTAATGAGGAAGACTGATATATAGTCAGAGCGAGCAGATCAAGGATTTGAACACGTAAAATAATGCAATGAATGTTATGTACCATGTGAATCACAATTTGCATACATATACAACCATAGTGCATTTGTTTTGAAGAGTAAGGTGGGTGGATGAGGGCAGGTGAAATATTTATTTATTTATAAAGCACAACCTAACACCCAAAGTGTTCCTGATGCCTCATCTAGGAGTAAGCATGCTCAGAGACTATACCTCCTATCCACTTCTCTCTAGAGCACCCAGGTCTCTTTTGATAATTATGAGATGTTATCCTGGAGAACAAGCCTGCAGCTGTGGGCACAGGCACAGCTCTAAGTTGATGTGTCACGTCATCCACCAAAAGAACAAGGTGGGGCCCTGAGTGTCTACAACTGCACATGCCCAGCTGGGGTCCCTTTAAACGTTCATAGAAAACTGCTCCTCCCACCAGCCACTCAAATTTCAGACCAAAGTTTGTATATAAAAATATAATTTAGAAAAAGATTGTGCTATGTTGGACTTGGCCCTTTTTGCAGGGTCATCCCTGAACTTTTTGCCTTCCTCCTAGCCTTTTTTTGACATGGTGTTGGTGGTTTTAGGACTCTGGGCACTTTAGCACTGCTGTCCAGTGTAAAGTCCGTATGCTCCCTGTGATAAGTATGGTAAGATTGGTCTACACCTGTTTGGCATATTTAATGTACCTGTCAGTCCCTTGTAAAGTGGTATCACAGGTACCCAGGGCCAGTAAATTAAATGGTACTGGTGGGCTTGCAGCGATGATTGCGCCACTCACCGAAGTAGCCCTTCAAACCTATCTCAGGCCTCTGCCATTGCAGTGCCTGTGTTGCAGTGTTACTGCCTCTGTGACGTGACACCTAAAGTGTGTGCCATGTCTGTGACCCCCCTTTTACTGCATGTCAGCCAACCCTAAGGTAGGCCCTAGTTAGCCCTATGGGTAGGGTGCATTGTAGGTAAAAGTTAGGATATGTACCTTAAGTGTGTGACATGTCCTGGTAGTGACAAACAGCTATTTTGGTTTCTTACTGCTGTGAGGCTGCCCTCTCATAGGAATGCATTGGGTATTCCCTGATAAGTGTTTCAGCTGTAATTCCTGATATGAGAGGGGAAAAGTGGTCAAGTTTGGTATATTTGGAATAGTGATATTAAATGCTAAGCAATGGTGTGCACAGATTTAATATACCTATCTTAGAAATACCACTTTTAGAAGTTGGCATTTTTGTGTGCTATGTGTCTGCCTGCCTGATGTGTATTAAATGTCTGGTTTTGGAGTGGTTGGGGCTGGTGAGGTGTGTGTGGCTCCATGAGGGGTAGGGTGAGTCAGCGCTACGCTGAGTAGGGCATTTGCATTTGGAGTAGTGGGAGGAGTAGCCCTCTGACCCTGAATAGGTCTGTGCCTGCCTAGGTGAATGCTGGCTCCGCCCCCCCTGTGCTGTGTCTGATGACGAGCCCCCACCTGAAAAAAGGGAAGAGGAGCATTGTCAACAAAGTGCACCAAAACCCCCCAGAACCAGCTCAGGCTGGTTCCCCCAAGCCTGTGCCAAGGGCAGACAAAGGAGAAACAGTGTATAAATATTGGGGCTGTGACCCCCATGAAAATGTTGTGCTTTTTCATGTGCTGGGGCTTGCTGCTGCTGGGCCCCAGGAGGAACCGCCACCAGGGATTGCCTCCCTGCTGGATGGCCCTGTGAGCTGGCTGCCTGGGCTCGCCTTGTGCCCCTGAAATTCTTGGAGGCTTAGCGCTTTGTGAAGCACTAAATCGTTACTGCTGGAGTCCCAGAGAGGGGCCACTGGATTCTAGCTATCTTGGCTGAAGAGGGGTGAAACCCCAAATCCGTTCCTAGGATGCTTATTTCCGGTCCAGGGAGGACCTGGCTTAGCATTTCGGGCTGGACTGTTCCCATGAGGCACAGGACCAAGACTGATTTGCATATGGCCAGGTCTTAACTGGGGACCCAGGAGGCATAGTTAGTGCCAGTGGTCATTTCCCCTCAGCTGCACTGCCAGTTAGCGGCAGCTGCAACGTTTGGGGGTATTTTGTTGGTGATGAGCATCTTCGGTGCCTAGGCAGCTAGGGGGCCATTTGAGAGGCCCCAATTAAGGCCCTGACATTTTGGACAGAGGGCTTGGGGGTCAGTATTGGTAGGGCGCAAGGCCCTAATGTGATGCCCAATGTATGTATGCCTATGGTGAGGCACAAGGTGTTTCGTGCCATGTGTTGATGTAGGCATAATGTGTTTATGTTAGGTTGTTTATGCCTAAGGTGTTCATGCCTACAGATATTGCATAATGTATTTATGCTATGAGATTTATGCATAATGTGGTTATGTCTAATATGGTTGTTACATAATGTGTTATGCTGGTGAGGCCTATTGCGTAATGTGTTTATGCTAATGAGGTTTGGCCTATTGTGTTTTATGCCTAATGTGATAATGCCGAGGTCCTATTGCGTAATGTGTTTATGCTAATGAGGTTTGGGGCCTAATGTGTTTTATGCCTAATGTGCCAATACGGAGGTCATTATTGTACTAGTAGTTACTGGTTGTGTTTTATATTTACTTCCTGCATTATGATGGTTCTGAGCGTGGCCCGATCAGCCTGGTCCTGTATATAATCCCCTGTGAATATTACCACATGCCAGTTGGCACAGTGTACATTGTGTGATTATGAACTAATGTGTTTTGGATAATACAAAGGTTATTTTTGTATAACCTTGTGTGGAGTTTCTTTTGTGGTGTGCCTAGTGTGTTGATGCTATGTGTATGTTGCTCAAATGCTTTACACATTGCCTCTGGGATAAGCCTGACTGCTCGTGCCAAGCTTCCAAGGAGGTGAGCAGGGGGTTTCTTCAGCGTGTAACTCCCTTGCCCTGACTAGAGTGGTGGTTTCTGCCTGGCTTAGGCGCAAGCCCTAGCCAACAAGAAATCCCATTTCTAACATGCTACAAAAATGTCATAGCCAAAATATCAACCACTCATAACATGATGGTAAGTGCTTGTTTGTTAAGTATAAATTGCTGTTAATACCACATTTAAGTACCTTTGAGATATATGTCATCAAAGTATGTATGTCTGGAGTTAAAAAAGTAATCCATAGATATACTTACCTTCATTATATTGTGGTAATCGGTATTTTGGGTATGATATTTCTGAAGCACATTAGTTAAAATACGTTCTTCTGGTAGACTACCAGGCCAAATCAAGAAGGTTGCAAGTGCTGGTGCATTTTATGCAGTTCTGAATATGCCAGGGGCTCCAGGACTTCTATCATTAATGATTTAACTAAGACACATTTTGCCAATAAACTGACACCTCATTCATTTCTTTTTAAAATGTCATGCTCTGTTCGGGCAGCACAAACCATAATAGCTAAATGTGATGGCCCTGTGCCTAGCATAGCAAAAAGCAAGTGACATTATAAAGAGCTCTCTTGTTTCCCGCTTTGTAAAAACTGAAGGCATGGTGCTTTCTAAATTGGCAGAATGTATGTTTGGGCCAGTATATATTTGTGGGTGAGGTAGAGGAACGCATATATTTAGACATAATATTTTGTATAATATAATATTTTGACATACAATCATTTTTTCAAGAACACAGTCTGTAAGAGTTTTTTCTAGGAGCATGTTGTTGGGAACTTTCTGGGGTCTTGCACTCTGAGGGACCTGCCAATAGATGTTTGCATTTGAACTTTATTAATGTATTAATCAAGCTTGATGTGATATCCCTTTCCCGTCTCTTTTGGAGATGAACATCATAGGCCTAATATATTGTGTCTGAGAAACAAAGATGTACACATTGTATCATGAACTAGGTGAAAGCACAAAATTAACATTCAGGAACTGACGAAGATCCTCTCGTCTGCCACAAATATATTTAAATTGTTAATGTTAGAAGTCCACATGAGAATAAAGTTCTGGAACTAGCGGTGAGGTATGCTGCAGTGGGCAGAGCGGCTGACTCTGGAGCACGGGGCTCACGGTTTGATCGCTGGCGGCAGCTCAGCTCAGTATCATGTGATTCTAGGCAGTAGCTTACTTAATCTCGCCGATGGCTCGGAGCGCTTTGAGACCCTTCAGGAAGGGATCTCAATATATCCTCTAGTTCAACTCTCTGACTCACCTCAAACCTCTTTCTACTACTTTTTCTAATGCACTAGCCTATTTCGCACCCTATACTTTTATCAATATAACCATTACCTCCACTCTCTCATTCATCCCAGACCCCATACCACTAATATGATCCCCAAAATAACCCTTTTGAGACTCTTCCCTACTCCACCCCTCCTTGCATCATCTCATACCTCTTACTATTCGGATCTCCCAGAACAAACCTTTCTAAGCCATCCCTCTGACTCCTCCCCCTCCACCTCCATTTTTATTCATCCCCCCACTTCCCTTTTACTTATCGCAAGCCTTGTTCTACTGCTATGAGCTCCAAAGCAAACAAACAAATAAACACATTCTAAATACTTCCCTTCTATCCCTCCACTATCCTTTTCAATCCAAGTAACATACTAACATGCCCACCACTCTAATTAATTTCATATTTCACTATACTAATTTGAAAGGTTTACACAATGGGTACAGTCTGTGAAACCTAGACAGCTTATAGTGAATATACAGCTTTGCAACTATATTCTATTAAGAAATCTTTGATGTACCTCTTACGAGTATCCAAGGGTCTACAACAGTGTTCTAAGCACTATAAATTCTAGAGAAAAAACACAACAATGAGACACCCGCCGTAAAAGAAAGGAAAAATATTAAATAGATTTCTGGATTCCCATCACTCACCAACCTGGTGAAATGTTTCATCATCTGGGTCTCCTCTTAAAGTCACTTTAGTGACGCTAAGGGCTACAACCCTATCATAATGATCGGAGAGCCCGAGGATGTTTTTATGTAGCAGTTCTAACTCACTAGATTACCAGATGAGAGTAGTTGAATGTGTGGGAACTAAGTGCAGTGCATAAGTGATAAGTGAAGTTAAAATTGAGTTGCGACAGACCCTGTATTTATTGTTGTCTCCCACATTTCAAATTAAAACCAGTGCAGAAAGACAGTTTAACCAAATAGCTGTCTAAGATTACAAAGTGGTCAACATGTCTCGGCACACTCAGACACCGTTCTGAACTTTGACTTCACCATCAGAAAGGATTTTTCACTAAAATTTCAAAGACAGCTAACATGAACTGATTACATGCTTCCATTTGGAAATTACAGCTTATTAAATGTAATAAGGTAACTCCACTGTTATCTTCTATGTGAAGTAGGCCTTGTAGTAATGAAAACTTAATTTAAGGGTGTTTTACTACTAGGACATGTAAAACTTTAAAAAAAAATATCCTACTTTTTAAATACATTAAACCAGCCCTCTGGGCTATTCAGGGCATATCGTAGGACCTACGTATATGCATTAAAAGGGAAGGTTTGGAGACCTGGCAAAAGGTTTATTTTGTAATTTCGAAATGGCAGTTTAAAACTGCACACACAGCCTGCAATAGTAGGCCTGGGACATGTTTAAAGTGCTAATTAAGTGGGTGGCACTATCAGTGATGCGGCCCACTAGTAGCATTTAATTTATAGGCCCTAGGCACCGGTAGTACCACTTTACTAGGGACTTACCAGTAAATTAAATAGGCTAATTGGTTATAAGTCAATTCCACCATATTTAAGAAGAGAGCACAAGATCTTTAGCGATGGTTAGCAGTAAAAAAGTGTGCAGAATCCTAAAACCACAACAAGGATGCCAGGTCTAACAATCTGACAAGGTAGAGGCACATAAACTGCGGTGCGTAATGTGTAAAGATTCCTTTTTGAGGTACTGTGTCAATGGGAGATAGCTTCTCTGCTCCTGCTAAATTTGACTGCAGCTTTGGATACCCTCTATCGGAAATCCAACTTTAATGGCTAAACACAGTGGCTGAAATGTTGGGGGTGGCTAGTGATTATTTTCCTAATATTTATGGAACAATTTAAGCTGCGACTCATTGAAATGGGACCTTGAAAGTGGTCGAAAGGTACATGAGGTATTACTTAGGGCTCTTGCTTTTTACCTGTGTTATTTATTGTGTATAAGCTGATGTTGCCTTTTTAGCTACTACTTAAACATGGAATTCGTTTTCAACCTCTCCTTAAGTGACACCAAGCTGATCCTGACCTTTATTGGTTTCAGGACAACTAGACAGACATTCACACCTTAATAAAGAGCAACTGTCTCACAATGAACAAGGCCAAGACTAACCTCATGTGATGCACCTCCCTGTTAAACTGGTTTCAACCCAGGATGTACCTTACATTTACAATTGAAAATAGCATAGTTCTGACAGGTTACAAGCTGGCTGCCGGTGAAAGTCCATTTAGATACTCCGAAAGTCCTTCCACTGGTCCACTAAGCGATTGTTGTAAAAATTTCCTCAATACCTTTTAAATATTGTCATGCCCTGCAGGTGGATAATGAATCTGTGTCTATTGGACAAAAGTGCCCTTCTGCCCCATCTGTCCTGTATGCAGTTGGACGCCTGGTATGGTCTGTTATACTTTACACATGCACTTGTACTTGTAATGAGAGATTTTCCTGGATATTTTAAATACAGATATGTCTGCAAAATAATAATACACTGACAACTGCTTTGAGCAAAGTAACACCGAGAATAAGGAAAGTATCTGCTGATTTCTTTTGCCTTGACGTTCTTTACATAAAAATATCACAGATAATTTTACCCTGCCCAAGTGATTAGAGGAGAACATCTTTGCCTGCACTTACAAGTCATCCTAGTTATTACACCGCAATGTACAGTGCAAGGACATCTTTATGGCAGTACCTTCAAGAACCCTGGAATAGCTTGATCCACCAAAGTATGGAGATGACAAATTAGTTTCACCATGTGTCTGCTGTGTCACAGCACATACGTTTGAATGGCACTCCTCGAAATGGTACATTTCCACTTCTTTGGTTACTTCTCTGCCCCATCTCTGCCTGAAAACAACAGTTATAGAGAGGTAAGTCATGTCATGAGTAGGAATGTGCAGACCCACTGCTACAATGTAGGGTCTCCCCCCTTCCTCTTGTCATCAACCAGCCGCTCCACTGCCAAGTCACTGTAGGACTCACATTCCAAGCCTGGAGCCATAGAACATCTGCAAATAAACACGACCAATGGATGTTAAACACAGGTGGCATCACCTGCCCAGGCAATGTCTGATACCCAAAGCAAACACCATCATGGGAGCCAGAAGCGGAAATCACTGGGGGTTTGCTTTAACATATACTTATCTATTTTTATTCAACGCATTAACAACTGAAGCAGATGATTTTTTGGGTGATAATTATGACCCATCTATGCCATTTCAATGCATACGATTACATGTGCTGTGACCACTTAATATGCAGATTCCCAAACTCCTCATGATTTTGGAAGCGACGTGAAACTCTTTACATTAAATGCACTTTCCCTTAAGGAATATTTTCTTCTTTTCTTTTTTTGTAAAGTCCTAGCACGCAAATGGCCTGGCATTTTCTCATTTAATATTAGTCATTTCATTGTGACAGGTCACCCCCACTTATTGAGGCAATGGATTAGAATAACCCAAGTAGTAAAACAAGAAGGATTAACAGGGCACCTTCTGAAATCTGATGGCCCTCTTGTATACTCATGGCACACATTATCATGAGCCTCTTTGAGCGGCAGTGACTCGTGTGATCTATGGCGAGCAGGAGCGTGGATTGATCAGTAAATCAATTGGGCAAGCTGCTTTTTGTCATTTTCATCAACATCCTCCTGAGAGAAAGCTCTGTATAACACGCTCGTGCAAATATTCTTATTATATGCTGCATCTAGGGGTGGGTAGTTGCTCGTTGTCGGTGCATCATCAGTCTGATCTTTGTTGCCCTAACACTGTGTTTCCAAGTACTTTTTTCTAATATATGTGAAATACAACTACCCCGTTCATTCTTCGGGTGATCATTTCTAGAAATCCATGAAGGGACCGGTTACACTGTTTAGTCAGACATTGTTGAATGTGTCGCAACCAGATTTCAAAGTAATATGTACCAAGTGACTTAGAGTTACGCTCATGCAGTAACTGGGCATTTACACTCGTTTGTTAGTTAAAAAAATGAATGGAAATTAAGGATCTGCATGTTTTAGCTTGAACACAAATTAGAAATTGAGCACAAGTAGGACTTCTCTGACATTTACACGGCAATAATGTTTTTTACATATTTATTTTCGTACGTATTAATCTAGAGAAAAAACACATCACTTTCATGTGCAAATATTTTTTGTCTTTCGGCATTTTTGTAGTAGTTAACCCTGGATCGGTGGACCCTGTTAGAATGCCCTTCAACACCGACCCCACCCTTGATCAGCGGCTACCAGGTTAATTTCTTGCAGTCTTTTTGATGTGGGTCAATTGCACTTGTCAAGCTTCATAGCAATGTGTATGTTAAGCATGGTGGCGTTGAGGAAGACTTCTGACAGGAGAACAATACAACAAAGAGTCAGCCTGACAAGACAGCGCAATGGCCTTAAGGTGAATAGAGTTAGTGAAGGGGCGTGAGACGCAAGTGATCAGAGGAGACAGCAAAGGAAGTGAGCATTACACTGAAACACAACAGTGCAGTGCTAGAGTTATAAGAGTGGGTCCGCATTGGTCTTCCCTTTACCTCTGTTGGCAAAAAGCAATTTGTTTTATTTGCTTTCATTCAGAAACAGACATCGGTTCCACTTGTGTCTGGTGAACTGGGTCTAAATAGCAGGAAATTTTTTGAAATTCTCTTTTCTAATTTTTTTAATGCAATCTTAGAATGTGTACTCACTTTGAACACCATTTACAGAGCTTGTCATGGCTCTAGTTTGCTACTGTTGTCTGATGAATGTCACAACAAACTAGAAAAGGAGGTGTGTTCCCTTTAAGAGCTTATGTGCAAGCCAAAGAGTCCACCGAGTGTGGACTGGCTCTTCCTCTATCGATGCGAAAATGACAAGGTGATGGAACATGCAGGAAACAGGAAGTTTCAAGAACGAGCCAAAGGTCATTGAGATGGAATGGACACATGTCAGTTCTTTCACAGCCACCAAGTAAGAGTGACACAGTCAGTCTCTCAGTGCCCGTGGTTCCAAAGGTCTGAAGTCTATAACTCTCACCAAGCTCCTCTGGATTGTGAGACCCCTGTGGATCAACCAGGACATTTACACCCTAAAGTCTTCTGTCACGCTCTTGGGGATAATATGAGAGCAAACCCTGCGTGGTGAAAAGCTCCAACTCATCATTTAACAAACTGTGCAATATATTTAACGCTGCTGAAATAAGCTCAGGCAAAGGTGCAGTGGGACGGTGTTGGGTCACCCAGTTCACTGCCATTAGCATTTTCCCAATGATTGAGATGTCATTCTGAGTAAATGTATTTTGAGATGAACATTTTAATCAATTTATAAACCTTCACCGAAAGTTAAACATTTAGGGTTCTTCATTAATGTTTGTGTGTCAGAATTTCGAAGGCAAAAATATTGTCTTACATATAGCATTTGTGTAATATACATATCATTTACAAAAATGACGTCTTCTTTGTAGATGTTCTATTACTAAATTCAATATGTGATCATTTTGGAAGTGATACGATATGTTTGTCCAATAATATTTAGTCCACAAATCTGGCGGGCAGGCACACCATTAAGTTGGCTGGGAGGGAACGCCGTCCCCTTTGCGACGGAGTTCCCTTTCAGCCAACATATAAACGTGGCCCTTCCTTTTTATCAACATTATTAAAATTAAAAACTATCTCTCTTCATTCTGCTATGAACATTTAGGTAGACTGTGCTAGTGCCACATACATTGGCACAACGAAAATATATACCCAAGTTGCAAATGGTACAAAATGCTTGGCACGTCGAGCAACATACATTGGTTGAGGGCTACATGTTACTAATTCAAGTAGAAGCTAACACTGACTTTGAGATAAGCCTCAAATAAAAATGAATGAATGTTCCACCTTTTCAAATGCCACCAGGAGCTAGTCCTTAATAATTCTGCAAGAAGATCATTCCATATCTAGCGCAAAAACGTATGCATGGAAAAATAATCTAAGACACAGACAAGATTCCTGACCCCTTACATCTAAGAAAGAGACGGTTGCGTCTCATGGGACCCTGTCTCCCGATTCGCTGTCTTTTGAGGAGAATCTTATTTTGAGACCTTTGGAAATAACTCAAGACCCATCTCTTTTCATTCTTCTGCTATTGTGCTCTAGTACATTCTTCCTTGGGCACTTTAACATTACAGTACATAGACTAAGACTTAACCCTGTGCTATATTATTGCAGGTACCAAACAACTGCAGGTAAACTTCTATATCCCGAAGCAATTAGAATACTTAGGCCCGATTATGAGTTTGATGATGATGATGACAGCCCCGCCACCGCACCGCCAAACCTGCGTGAGAACCGCCCGCCAAATGATGACTATAAAATAGGCACTGCAATGGGAACGTCAAAGGAGGTTCCAGCACGGCATGGACTCAAACGTTTATGCCATGCTGGAACTTCTGTGCATGCACATGGGGGGCACATGTTGTGCCAGCTCGTGTGCATCCACAAGGCATCTCCACCACTGTTTTCGTGACGGAAAGACCTCCATGAAATTAGTGGCAGAGATGAAATTTGTAATATGCTTGACGGTACCACAGCAGTCCCACCAAACATATAGATGCCTCTTGACTGCCGTGCAACCACCAGGGAATGGTGGTTCCCTGGCGGAGTTAGGGGTCCAGCGCCGACACGACCACTAGGGTCGTAATATGGCAATTGCAAGACAGCCACCACTGTGCCACCACAAGTCTGGCGGTCCTTGGACCGCCAAACTCGTAATTAGGCCCTAAGTACTTCGGAAGAGGTGTCCATGTAATTGGGTCAGAATTTCTGCACCTGAACATTTCCAATTCAGAGGGATTGGTAATTCAAAGGTACAGAACACCCTTTTTTTGCAATGAGGACTAATTGTGAAAATGGGTGTTTCTCACCAGAGAATTGTATGGGCTTTCCATAACTAACAAGGATTAACCCCATTCATATTTCACCTGAATTACCTGGCAAGATGCATATGCGTAAATTGTATGGGTTTTCTCACATTTTTTGTAATACCAAATTAGTCAGCACCCCCAGGTACCTGCCAAATCAGGATTTTCTGCTGCCTCATCATGATAGTCTATTTCTCACCTTAGATTAACAGTAAACATGACCCGGCCAAGATTTCAGTGAGATTTTCCACTGCCATTGTTAACAGCTTATCAGCTGCCTTCGAAACCATCAACAACCCCAGCCTTTTATTCAACGTGAAATTTACAATAGGATTCACTACTACCTTTCTAAACCTGTTTATACACATGGCCACCGGTCCCAGAAGGTTCCTAATACCTGAGGAGTCACCCATGGTTCCAACTTATCCCTCGACATCGTCAACCTCTATATGGAGAACCTGCAGCACTACTTAATGATAATGGCATCAAAGGTTACCAGAATGCAGACAATATATGATACAAAGTCTTCTCTGATCCAGGTAGCTAATGCCTCAAGCACTACCAGCACCTCATTCAGACCTTAATATTTAGTCCCGACCTGAAGCTCATCTCCACCAAGGCAGAAATCCTGTTATTTTCCAAAACCAACAAACGAGAAATGGTCCAAACCTTTCTCAATGGCATAAACCTTGATGGCTTCAACCCCCAACTGTCAGCTAATGCTAAAGTACTTTAATTCTTCCTGGATACCAAGTATGCCCACAAAGTACACCTTGTCAAGGAATGAAAGACTGCCTGGTACCAGCTCTATCTAATAAAAACTGAAACCATTTCTCCCAAGAAGCAACTTCCAAACCTCTCAAACAGGCTTCAGACTCTTGCATTTACATGATGAAAATGCTCTGCTCCATGTCCTCCCAGCAACCACACTGGCGTTCTATCCCCCACAGCATCTGACTCGGGCCTGTAGAAATATGATCACATCATTCCCATCCTCATGAAACTCCAGTGACTTTGCTGGTGACTTCTTCAGAACCAGCTGCATCATTTACAAAGCATCAAGACCAGCAGCACCCATGCCAATCAGGCTGACAACCTCCCATCTCTGGTTTCTCTATATCTCCCCACCTCCTCCTCCTCTACAGCAAAGTCACCATTAGACTGGAGACAGAAAGTGTACAAATAAGAAACAAGCCGAAATGCCTCTTCCGTCTATGTACCCTGGGTCTGGAACAACATCCCTGTATCCATCAGGACCTCCCCAAACATGCTTTAGTTTAGGAAAATGCTGTAGATACCCTGCTTTAACCCCTTCCATGCTCATGACGAGCTCAGCTCGTCATGCAGTGCACTGCTCCTGTGCTGATGACGAGCTGACCTTGTCATGAACAATGGTAAATCTGGAGTAACAGCACCCAGCGGGAATTGCCTTAGCACCAATGTGGTTAAAGAACACTGCCTCATAATGCAACAACAGCACACTTCTGCTCCCTGAAAGGATCCCTCTATCTAATCACTCATTAACCGTATCCATACTTTTGACCCTGTACAGCACTCTGTTAGGCTAGGTACATGTATACAAACAACACAGGCATACACACATACCTAACGGTGTTTTCATTGCCTAATGCATGCTCTGCTCTTGGTACCTTTTGAAGATTCCAGTTGCTTTAGTTAGAAAAGATGAACTTCTAAACTTACAGGGCTTTTGGGAAAAAAAATATCTGACCTGACTTGATAGTTGGTTTCAGGTTACATTTCATTGCACTTTTGTTCATATTCCGAGTTACCAGATAGCAAAATACTACCCAGTGGATACTATCTCTCACACATAATAGATGCAGAGAGCAATCTTTTGTCACCCCATGTGGCACTCCTACATCCTCATGCTGCCCGCCTTCAGGACATCAGAAATGAGACTATGGTAGAAACTGTGCTTAATTTGAGCCAGTGGTTTCTGGTTCTCGGCACCGACACTTAAATGTCAGCACCGGCTCTTATGACAATCTGACACATGGTGGCGCTGTCTGCCTAATGAGGGAGGGGCACAACAACAGCAGTTTATTAATTGAATATACATTAACAAATTACTATTAACTGTCACCCAAACCATTCTTAGAGCTTTCAGACCTGGAATAGTATGAATTGTCACACTTGTTAGAGTGCCATGGTTAGTAGTTGAGTTTGTATGGCCATTGGCAGCATGGCAGGGGCATTGGACGCGTCCAACCACTAACTGCTGTATCGCTGCTAACAGAGAAGTAGATGGAGAAGATTCCTACAAAAAGACTAATCATTTGCACGTCTTAGTTTTGGGAGTGCACATGTTGAGTCCAAAGGCCCTCGGGGACTATGTGGTTCCCCGATGTGCTGATCCACTGGTGCTCAGTACACCGCTAGCGCTCCCAGAAAGTGCAGCCATCCGCTGTTTGGGTACTATGTTTAGTGTAATAAATCCCATTAGTCTATGTCAGCAACCGTCCAAAGAAGGGATTCATTACATTCTGTCATCATTCTGCACTAAGTATACCATATCACCCTGTGATATTAATGGACATACCACCATGGCGAGGTAATTTACCTTTTCGGGTCTGAGGAGCTTCCTCAGGACTGTATGTTATTTTACTCCAGTCTACTTTGAATTGAGCCCCCAAAAATCCAAAGGAAACCCCTCAAAATAGATCTCCTTCCATCCTAACATCCTACTGCCCACCAACGGCTTCAGCGCACCAGCCCCAATACAGCACGGCTTGCTGAAAAGCATAGTTTTTCTTGTAAGGATGTTAATTCAAAACTTAAAGGCATCTCATTCTAGCCATGCTTCCCCTCGATACCGTATTCGAGTGTGACCTTTTGAACTTTCTTTCCAGTTAAAATATTTGCAACCTACAAGCTTCGAGGCCCTGCAGAGACGAGTTTACTTCCGCTCACTCTGTCGGGGAACCGAACGAGTATTTCTGAGCAAACTCATTATTAATCACACAAACGACTATTATCAAACGAGAAGTGTTGATGTTTGTTCCTCAAGCCCTCGGCAATGTTCGAGCATTTCCCTGAAGAAGAGTGAAATAATTATATTTTGTTTCTTCGCGTGACCTGCCGGGGACCCTCTCCCTGCGATGCTCAGGCCGCGCGCACAGCCGCAGAGCGCGTTCGTTTGTCAGACTCTGAAGTGAAAATTACATTTGGAAGATGGGAGGCGGGGACCAATTAGAACGGCCCAAAAGCGCGGGGCGCGCAACAGAGGGAAATCTTATCAGCCCCGGCAGAGGGAGAGCATCGCTGAACTAAATATAGCACTCGTGGTAGACGTTTAGCTTTTTGCCACCAGACCCTACAATTAGGCTTCAAAGAGCCGCCATTAATGGATTAAGCACCAGATATTGCAATTTTAATGTTTGGTTGGATTTTTACACTTTCATTATTCTGCATTTTAAATGTATGAGCAGCTGTTCCCCAAGAAGGCAGGGCATTTAATGGATGCCAGTGAAGACATAACTAGATGAAAGCTGAGTTAATAATCCCCGCAGTACCCAATTCTCAGATCCTGAGAAAATAAATGAAAGCAGGATGGCAATAAACTCGGTTTTCGGCAATAATGTAAATGAGTCATGCAGCAAATTGAATTAAAACAAGTGAATTAGGTAAACAATGTGACTTGTGGGAGTATGAATGCTATCCGTGTATCATTTTGATATGTATGAAAGTGCTTTAGCTTCGAAAACATGTTTCATCTTCTAGAGTGATGGTAAGTAAAATCTCCCGCCTGTGCAACAAGACAAACAAATATTTTTTGCGCCAGATTTGTTGCTTCCAAAGAGGGAATGGAACTAATTGGAAAATATGTTGGTGTGCTCCCATAACTTAAAATGGAGAGAACCTAATAAATCGCCTTTTCAGATTTGAGCTATGGGATTAAGTTACAGACAAAAGTATGTTGCATTTTCTACATAATGCAAAATCAGAATATTGAAATATGTTCAAAGAAGTTTGTTTGCTAAGAAGAATGTCTTTGCAAAAGTTTCTATTACATATGACTTAACATTGAACACATTTATTGGTTCCTCAGATCGTTAGGCCAATACTTATTTAGTGTTTTTCTTGTTCAAAGGAAAGTAACTTCTTAATACTTAAAGGCAAATACCTGTCCATCTACGTGGGGCTGAGGGTGGGGGGTAGACAAACAACATCCAAGTAATTTATATGCAGTAGCGACGCTCAATCTATGAGCACCTTCCAAAAAGATGAAACCGAACCCTTGTGTCCGTTCAGGGCCGGACTGGGAACCGAAACCGGCCCTGGCAAAGTGCTCGGCCGGCTCCCCCTCCCCCCAGGGTGTTGGGGGGTGCGACCGCGCTCTTTGCTAGGGCCGGTTTTCGGCCAATTTTGTTACAGTGCCGTTTTTGCAGCTATGCTGCAAAAAACGACCCTGTAACAAAACCGGCCCCCTGGGGCCCAAAACCGGCCCCCACCCTCGCAGCCGACCGGGGGATTGCCCGGTGCCTGCAACGGCCAGTCCGGGCCTGTGTCCGTTGCAACACAAATTACAACAGGGATGAGGTCAAGTGGTCAGAAATTCCTTTGAAGAAGGATTAATTTCTCGGCACATCCTCACACTATGCTAATTCGCCGGATTACTGGACTCATTAGTTGCTTGGTCCAATTCAGCATTGTCCTTTACACAGTTTAAAAGTGTACTATCCTTTTGTTTTTTCTACACATTGTCCTGATGATGGCCCTGGTCAGTTTACCTCTGGGCTGAAACGTAGACCTGTACTTATGTAATATGGAATGTTGATTGATTTGGTATATTTGTATTTATTTATTTATTTTATTTATAAAGTTTTATATAGAGCAAACCTGATCCCGAAGGATACAGAGCGCTTTACAAGTTGAAGCAAAGGTAACAAATCAAAAAATGATTCTAACATGGGGAGTCTAATAGGCATTGAATCAACTAGTACAAACATAACAGCTCAATATAACCTGAGTGCACGAGTAGGAATGGGCTATGCGATGGAGCATAGAAAGATAAGGGGAGTACGTACAATAATCATATACAGGAATAATAACCAGTGCCCAAAACAATCATCAAAACAGGGGTCAAATGGGGATTCTAAAAGGCAATGAATCAAATGTTGAACATCTAACAGATCATTTATACACCAGGGTGAAGAGGAATGTGCTAGACGATGGAACATAATGACTTAGGGGAGTACATTTAATAATCATGTACAGGAATAATAAACAAAACAAAAATATTGATCATATACCAAAATAATAACCAATACTACAGTATGTCCAATGTGCTTGTTCATGAGGAATGTTTTTGCTTCCAGTTTGAAGGCAATCTTAGGAAAGATACTCCGAATTTCCGGTGGAAGAGAGTTCCAAATTTTAGGAGTGGCGCCAGAGAAGGCTCGTTGGCATGTTCTCTTTTTGCGGAAGATCTGTGGTTTCAAGAGGAGGAAATTAGCATTCCTTGACAGCCTACCCCCCACCGGATAGTTCTAGTTGTTGTGCAAGGTAGATGGGGGTTTTAAAGTGGAGGACTTTGTGTGATAGGCAGGCAATCTTCAGTTGAATTCTAGCTTCGTAGAGTAGCCAGTTTAGCGATTTTAAAACCAGGGAGAAGTGTGCATTTCGCTTACTTTAAATTCCATTTTATTGTGAGATTCAATGAATGGTGTTCTTTAGTTGAAATTGATGACAGCATTTTGATCTGTATAGTTCCTTTCAGCATTATCTGTGTTGCTTTCAGAACTGTTTTTGAGTAAAATTCTTTTGTGACCAATTTTCAATGTTCTAAGCATAATTCTTTAGGAATACTTTCCTATTGGTGATATGTTTTGACTAAGGGAGCAATTGTATATTCTATTGCTCATTTCTGTTTAGTGTTCACAGACGTATGGTGTTATCTGTGTGTTAGGCTTACTCACCTTTTTAATCAATATGTGCTCCCATGTATGTTCATAGCTCAAGTCCTCCATTGTCCCAAGTGAGCCACAGTTACTTGATGATATATAATTACCCTGGTTCCTAGGGTTACTGGGTTGACTCCATAACTTGATATTATTTTGAGTTTTTACCATTTTAACAAGGTAGAAGGAACTCTGTCACCTCAAAAGCAACATTTATTGATTCTGATCAGATATGAACCTAGAGTTCACTACTGATGGCGAGTGTACCTGCATGTGATTCCTAATTGATCATATGTTTTCATACTTTCCTTTTATTTCATCATGGAACAGCAATTAAATTCAAGCAAAGTAAAACTTCCACGTGGCTTCTTTCTATGGTCACATTGAATGGAAAATGTGCTTGCCGAATTAATCTAAAAGGCAATACGCAATCAAGGTAACTATGTACCAGATACATTTCCCAATTAAAGAAAGCTGCAGCAAATTCAGATGTTTTTATAGGTCACATCATAATAAGGAGTTTGGATCGAAAAGTGCAAGAAAGATGATTTCACAAATCTATATCTTATTTCATAAAAGTTTCTGAGAAATGGCACGTAGTTCATAGGGTAGTTTATATTACATTATATTTCTACTTTGTATTACTTATTATAAAATTATGTTATGGTATGCTATGTTATAATATCTCATGGTGTGCTATCTCTTCTACCATGTTATGCTTTGTTTAATCTCATTCTATGTTTTCTTATGTTGCTATATGTTATATGTCTTGCTATGTTGTCTCACCTTATGTTAGGACATTGACATCATCTGATATATGTTACATTGTTTTGTAATATATGCGTAGAGAAATTTGGGAGAGATATTTTCCCAGCCACCCCTACGTATTTGGATTGGTATTTTGATTGTGCAATATGACACCACCATTCAGTCTTGCAGTGCGTGTTCTCTGTCCATGTAACATGAGATAAAGATTGGCTACATCCTATTAGATTATTTTACTTTTCTGTTGATGCAGGAAGTACGCCAATGATATGGACGTTAAATGTCACATATAGGCTGCTGTGTACATTCATACCACCCGTAACATAAATATGACTGGAAAAGTATGGTTCCAAGTTAATCGTTGTTGTCTCACTGCGTGCACTTTAAAAACTTACAATATGACAAGTAAAGAAAAAGTGCTTTTACAGTGTAGAAAAAATACTTTTATACATTAGCTAAGTCATCCATAAACAGCCACGGCCCGTGGAGGGAGTTACGGTGGGGCAGGAAGGCGGGGCAGGGGAGGGGCAGTGTGCTAAAAACTGGCATATGGATAATTGGAGGTAAGTAAACAATTTAATTAATAAAACGAATTTCGTAGCGTGCACTGCATTGCATTTTGCGATGCAGGGCGCGCTACGAAATTAGTTTTTATTTATTAAATTGTTTACTTACCTCCAATTATCCATATTCCGGTTTTTAGCACCCTCCACCCTGCCCCTCCCCCGCCCCGCCTTCCTGCCCCACCGTAACTCCCTCCACGGGCCACGGCTGATAATGCTGCGTATATAAAAAACAAGACTTGATACTTATTAGGATAAGTATGGCCCTACAAAGATCAACTGCAAAATACTGCCTTCTCTGTATAGGTAAAATACAATTTCCTTTTGGAGAACCCTTGTGTAATTAAAAGCTTTAGTTTATCATTTCATTTATGGAAATATTAACTAGATTCACAGCCCCTCTTTATTTTTTATTGAAAACGATATATTTGTGCTGCCTGAAGGCTCCAGTAGAGATAATTCAATTTTGCTGTTCTTCTCTCCTGACACCGATTAAGCTTTGTGAGGCATGAACAACTTCCCTGCCAGTGAAACTACAAAACTCCTTCTGAGAGAAGGAATGATGGGTGAGGGTCCTTGCTCTCACTTATGTGAGAATGTGCCAACTGGGGTGGACAAGAGCAGGTGGCCTGACCTTTGACATTCTTATGCCAAGAGGAGGCTTGGGTACCATAACTCTTTTATCAGAGTGTCATCTCAAATTACAGTAGGGGCGAAGTCTGTTCCCAGATCAGGAACATGAGGTATCGCTTCAATTATAGAGTGCAGGATTTGAAAAAGGACCTGAGCTCTGAAGACTAGATCTTGATTTGTGCCATTTTGGACCCAGTTGCAGGCAAGTACTGCATGACATTTTGCAAAAGATGGATGGATGGTGGTGGTTTGTCACCAGTCACTCGCTAGTGTGCTGGCTAAAAATGGTGCCACTTCACCAGCTCATCAGAACATCCCTCGGACTGGTAGACTTATCAGAAGAAGGAAGATTTGTGCTGAACATGCCTCCAAAGAAGTCGGGGGAATCTCCTGCTCTTCACGTTAACCCACGTACTCAGTTGGCCTCATTCCTGTAGTGCCACAGAGAAGTCTGAAGGAGGGCTCCTGTGTGGAAGAACCAGCTGCCAATGCGTAAGTGGACTGGACTGGACCTGTTTGAAGATTAACTGGAGGACACTCTCTGCCTTCCTTGGAAGCCTGGGAGCTGTAGGAGGGACAAGGATTGAATTTTATATCATCTTCAAAAAGTACTATGCGTAATTTTTGGCTTTGGAAAGGCTGTCGCAAGGCACCACAAGCCTACTTAACAGGCCCAGACTTGCTGCCTAAATACTGCCCATTTGTCTCACTTTGAGTTTCTTCCTGTCAAAATTCGTGGCTACCACTGGACTACCAAAAATAAGTATTCTATCCCATGAATTCCTCTTTGGCCTTGCTCCACTGCAGATTACCGAGAGTCAAAATTCTTACTTTATGAGTTGGGATTAGAGAGAAGCGGCAAAATTATTCCAATGGTAAAAAGACATCAGCAGTTGGGAAATCCAGTTTTGTCCCACTTAGAGTTTTTGGAACCAACACCGAATGCTTTAGAGGGAGATCAGACTCTGTATCTGACTTCAAGGAACTTAGCTGACTTTAGAATCCACTGCTGCATTGGAAGAATGTGGCTTCCAGAGGAAAAGTCAAAGGGCATTACTTAGATTTTTGGGGGCATGGTGCCATGCTGTAAATCAGTGTGCCCCTGTGATGCAAAACTAACGTTTGGTACACCACATTTAAAAGTAGGGATGCTCCAGGAATACAGTGAGGGAGGCTCACCTGGCTCTGTCGGCATAAACCTCTACCTGGAGGCCTGTCGAGGCCACCAGGCCATAGTGAGCTCAATGCACTCCACTCTATGTAGAGCAGACAGCGGCCATTAGATTTCCTTTCCCAGGACCGCCATGCACCAGAACAGACATAAAACAATGGCCCTGCTGTCAATGGACAAAACTCATCCATGTTATTCCTAGAATAGTGGTAGATTATACTAGGTTTCTGGCGCCACTGGGAAAGTTACTCTTTTTTAATATATGCGTAGTTGGGTAATAGTTTAAACGGTGCTAAAAGGAGAAGAGAACCACTTCCCTCTTCTAGTTAGGCTAAGCCACAGACATTTGTTGCTCCCTAGCACACGTAAGGAATTTATACAGTCAAATACAGGTGTTTCCACATTACATTTCATACAGCAATACACTAAAGAAAATTTTTCAAGATCCTTTTGTTCAGGGTTTTGTCGTTGTTTAATGAGGAGACGTCACAGCCAACACGTGTTTCGTCGTACTGGGGAATGTAACCCCCGACTTTTTCAAGGCTATTCTCCGTTGCTGTAGTTCGTTGTTGTTTGAGGTGATAATTCCAACCCTCAATTGGGTTCCGGTGTAGCTATCGTTGTTATTAATTGTTCCAGCTTCTTGTGGTGTGAACACCATATATTGGTTCACTCTCTGCAAGCTTTCCGGTGTATTCTTAGCGGGGATTATAATAAGTCCCTTCTGCTTCGAGTAAGAGGCCTCTTACTCGAAGCAGAAGGGACTTATTATAGGTGCTTGCAGAGAGTGAACCAATATATGGTGTTCACACCACAAGAAGCTGGAACAATTAATAACAACGATAGCTACACCGGAACCCAATTGAGGGTTGGAATTATCACCTCAAACAACAACGAACTACAGCAACGGAGAATAGCCTTGAAAAAGTCGGGGGTTACATTCCCCAGTACGACGAAACACGTGTTGGCTGTGACGTCTCCTCATTAAACAACGACAAAACCCTGAACAAAAGGATCTTGAAAAATTTTCTTTAGTGTATTGCTGTATGAAATGTAATGTGGAAACACCTGTATTTGACTGTATAAATTCCTTACGTGTGCTAGGGAGCAACAAAAAACTCATCCATGGCAATATATTTTGTTACAGGTAGGCACAATTAATGGGACTGAGTTATCTGTCTCTTTAAGTAAAGACGTTTGGCGACACCCTGTACTGCGCTACATACACTACAAACCCATACAGTGGTCTGATAAGTGAAAGGGAATTAATTTAAGTTGAAGATAAATCAGGCAGCACATTTGACCTAATTGTAACTTTTCTTTTGACTTTTTCAGGCAAAACATATGTTAAAATGGAAAAGAAACAAAAAATAGAATCAGTGTATTCATGTTAGCCATGTTTAGACAATGGAAGATTGTCTTCCAGAAAAGACAATCTTTTTGAAACACCATTTAATAACAAGATTGAAGTGACGATAAAAAGAGCATCAGATATCAACATTTACTCAAAATTATCAAGCTAATCCAGTAAATATTTCTTGATGTAGGCCAATGCGGATTCAGGTCAGTGGCTTTCGCAAAATAAGGCGAGACTGGTAATCAGGAACCCAGCATTGGATCTCCAACTGAATTCTTGCTTGTATATTTATTAACTACCACATTAGCACAATATTAAAATATATCAGTGGCACTGCATTCAGGGAGATCTCCTCTACTGCCAGAACTAGAGCCTCTTTGGAAACCCTCTCATGACATCACATGCATGGCACATTCTATGCAGGACAAGCAGCAGTGGGACTGATGTCTCTCCTGTAAAGGTCTGAACACTACTTTGAGCTACTTGTTGTGACAGTTCAGTGAGCTCTTTACATCACTGACACATCTCTCAGACTGCAGAGTGGGCACTTTGAATGCCTGTGAACACAGTTGTTTTGTGTTAAAAAGGGTCTAAAGTGCATGTTGCAATGGGGTGAACAGAAGTTTCAGAATGGCCTGCAAATATAACTTTGCAAATTCATATGATTTCTGAAAACTGCTTTTAAACATGATCTTGCCTCATGGCTAAAAGAAACAGAGCATTATGGAACATCAGAGTTCCAACTTCTGGATTAACAAAATGCAATTATTGCGCTCTTTTTGTTGGCTGTGTGCACGGCACTGAAGCCTGTGCCAAGGGTAATTAAACAATGGTTCAAAAAGCAGTCTATCTTGCTTTGAAGCTATCTGTGGGAAAGAGACTCCGTGATCTTTCTTTGCTGCTCCAATGTATTCGAAGTGACATTCCTAAACAAGCCGAGCTCTCTGGTCCAGAAGGCTAATTAAGGCTTCCACATTTGTCATCCCATGGTTGCACAATTGCTAACACTACCTCTCCTCACATAATGGCATCATGGAGACATGCATAATGCCACGTGAAATGCGCCAGGAGCTGGGCTTCAGCATGAAATGCACCAGGAGTGCAGCGAACAAAGATCTTTTCAAATGACCTTGGACTGGATTAGAAATAGGGAATATGTGGAGACAACTCAGCGATTGTTGAGGTATTCTAAAATATATGCTTCTGACTATTTATCAAAACTTTGTTTTCTTGTGTTGTGAATGAATTTTGCTTTGTTGGATTTAATTAGGTATGCAAACTTTTCTTTATAAAGTAATAGTGGGAAACCGAACTCTTGGTTCAAATACTGCATCATTATAAAATAAAGCTGACATTAGATCATTATTAACTGGTTACCATCATCTATTTTTATATTTCCTTCACCAGCTCGACTTTCTAGAACAAAGGTTGACTGACGATGATAAACATATATATCTCAGACTGCACTATGCTATTTATTACATTGTTGCAATGTGGTGAGGGGCCATGACTCATTAGAGTCAAAGGAGAGCCATTATGCCCCCTCCCTTCTCCCAATGATAAGAAATGGCATATTATACTCTGCACATCTGAATATGCGGCTCTTGGCATTGTATTTTTCATATTCATGTATTAACAAAAGGGTGTTTACGAAAACCAAGTGTACAAAGGGTTAAGTTTGTGCAGTGTGGTAAAATGACATTGAAGAGACTTCTTGACTATTAAGAGAGTTGTTTCTCCGGGCAAAGTAATTGTTACATGCAATCTGTGGGACAGTAAAAAAGTGTTTCTCATATCAGTTTTGCTGTACTGTGGTAATAAACTTAAATGTGCATTTGCACAGCAATAATAAATGTGTGAATGTGCGCATATTAGTAGTTACTCGAAAATGGGGCTGCCTTTTTTTTTTACTGCTAAAGCTTAAATTAGTAATTATTTAATTACATCACTGTGCATGCGAGTACGCAAGTTATAGTTGCTCCTAATTGAAATTGAAAAAGTGCGTTACGTAGCTTGCACCTGTGCTGCACTATTGAATGGGTGCAATAGGACTTTGCATCCGATAATTCATTGGGCACCAATCAGAACCGATATCTAACCTCAGTTTTAACCTACATAGCATCGTGTTGTGTTACTTGAGTACGTCACACTTTGACCTGCATGCTTTCTAGACTTGTGCAGAGCTGGAATTGTCTGGATTTTCCCAGTTACCCATAACAGAGAGATTGTAATTCCGAAATCTCAAGGTAGACTCAATTATACAAGGGCGTTAGTATTCAGGCTTGTACAATATTTAAGAAGCTGTCCAATGTTCTAATTTCAAAATTTCTACTGGCCTCCTGTGTTTACCAAAGTGATCCCTGATCAGCATAAAATAATAGCGTTTTAACTAATTATGTATCTGCACTTCAAATGAAACTGTGTGAACTCAACCATTTATACTATATGAGGCACATAAGGATAAACTTAATATACGCTGGGTTCTTCTCCAACTTTACTGAATATAAAACAGCCACACGGTAGTTGCATAATTATTCCTTTCAGAGATGGGAATACATCCATTTTGAAGGTGGAAATGGGGAAGGAACACTGCCAAAAGCAACGGTGCCGTGGAATGTCTCCACTGGGAAAAGTCTTTTCCCAATGAGGAAATAAATAATATGTGCCAGGCATTCCAATTCTTCAAGCATAAATGTATAACCGTCCATTTACATGTGCATTGATATTCGTAAGAGTACTCTTGTTGGGAGTCAACGTCAGTCACAGTTTTACAGGAACAATCCTAAAAACCTTTGCAAATTCTTGGACACTCGACAATGTAAACAAAATGGAGACGTAAGTTTGGAGGTGTAAACCTCCTACTTGTCCGATATGAGTTTTGTTATTTTGTTAGTAGGTGATTTAGCAATGTGGATACTGCATGTCTCTTTGCACATTTAGATGTGGTTACATGTCGCCTTTGTAGATCTCGCAGACCTGCGTTGCAGCATGCATGCGCTGCTCGCTCTGCAATGCTTCTTGTAATCGATTACATTTTATAAGTGAAGTGTATGCTCCGCCTCTGGTTTTCATTGGCTGCGTCATCGTCCATGCTAAACGCTGGCCTCCGATTGTAAGTGAGGCTTTGTAGTCCCTCCTTATTACCGCCCTGTCTCCTTTTGGCCCCACCCATCCGAACTGGACCGTATACTTGCAGCTTTACACAGTCTCCTTCATGAGCCGGTAGCGCATGTTTTTTCAATCAGTCTGCTTTTGTTGCCATCCACTCTTGTTGCCCTGTTTTCTCTCTCTCTCTGCTGTTCTGTTTCTGCACACCCACCGTCTTCTCCCCAAGTGCCTACTTTTCACGGACTGTCTCTCATGCCTTTTCCCTTTCTCACTGATGTCCGGGTCGACATCTCACTTCAGGGTGAGAACTGCACGCCTCCCTGTGAGAGCGGCACGCCACAATTGGAATATTCTACATAATTTCCAAAAATGCTTGTTTTTATCACCCATTCCTCCTCTATCAGATGACATTCAGATTGATAGCAGATCACTCAACTGACATAGCCGTGGTTTTACGGGGTCAGATTTACCATCTCGTTTTAACCGTTTTACTCCCAGCGAGCCGCCGTGACTGCTAATGCTGGGGCCATCAAAGCGCTGGCAGAGGAGGGGCGGGCCAGGGGCAGTCGTAACCTGTGTACCCTCCTTGGTAGAAAGTGTGAGGGGTGGGCGGCCCGTGGCAGGTGAAGATCCCTGCCACCTAGTGGTGGAAACGGTTAGTGCACTGGTGTAACCAGTCTCCCCACGCCACAGGGTCGTGGAATGGAGCATGGTGTGCAGCTTCACTTTATTGTCTGCAGAGTAACCCGGCAGGAGGCGTGGGGCACTGGGGCTCGCGATGCTGACTTAGGAACATGCCTTCTCTGCTCCTTCCTGCCATGGTCACACCGCTGGCTTCACCTCACTGCCACAGTTGGCATATAATGCTGCATACCCCGCACTTGGTGGCCACCAGATAATTGACCACGGGACTGTGGTGCCCCACATGCCATTATTCTGTGACCACCCCTCCCCTGACACTAGCTGGTGCCCTATGCGTCCCCTTCTTAGTTGCTCAAGGGCGGTGACCGCCTCTTCACCAGGTGCCGTTATCAGCCCGAGCCATTTATGCGGCAGCTGGCACACACAGGGGCTCCCGGCATTAAAAGCTGGCATTTGCGCTGAAATTCAACAACTGGGGTGAGCACCGGCAAGCAACTGGTAGAGAGCAAACATCTGGGCCAGCTGCAGCGGCGCATCGGCTCGGGTCTGGGCAAGGACTACCGTGAGTCCGCCTGGGAGGGGTGCACACCGTGGAGCTGGATGGCAGCCATTGAGAATGAATCCAGTCAGCCATTCGGGATTGCCATTCTATCAATTCATGATGCACTCCTTGACCCAGTGTGCTTGCTTCATGGGCCGGCAGAAAAAAGAACAGCAGGCCCTGATGTTTGGGACATGGTAAACAGAGGACAGCTGGGACACTCTACCCTAGGCTTCTGGTTTTTTGGGGATCTGCTCTTCTGTTACATGACCAATGTAAATCTGCATTTAAATAGCACCTAATACCCCTGACGAGGTGTTACATAATAAACAAGCATTTGCAATGCAATAGGTCTCAAATTTACACAAGTTTAAGGTATTGGCTTTGTAAATGACAATGCCTTTTATTTATGTTTCAAAAACCAAAACATAAATAAAAAGCATTGCCATTTACAATACCAATAGCATAAATTTGCGTAAATGCGAGACCTGTTGCATTGCAAATGCTTGTTGAAAGAGGTACTTACTTTTGTTACAATACAACACATATGAAGAAGGGTTCCTATTTATCTTCTGATTACAATTTGAGAGGTATATTCCCCGTTGATACTATCTTTAATCAATAGATTAAAGCTTGTACATTTTAACATACCATATATTCCTATAGGACTAGGTACCTCAGGTACCAAGATCTTGAACAGTTGTCTTCATTCCTACTCACTGCAGCATCAGCATCATAAATGATGTAAACATTCAAGGGTACTTCTGTCTCAACAATTTTTCTGAATCTCTATTCTTCTGATGCCACTGTATGTATGTATCTTTTGAGAAATATCCTCCATGAAAAGGTCAGTTCATTGATCTAATTTTGTACTTTCAAAACAAAAATTTAATTAATTTATAACCGCATACCGTGATACTGGTGTGGCTGCTGAGTAGTAGCAGCTGCTATGGGACGGTAGTGGTGGGGTATGGGGGTTAAAAAACAAAGAAAATAAAATTTCACTGACCTGCTGGCCGCCGCCTCTCTTCTGCCCTTTCCGGTCAATGCAGTAAGCACACAGGCTCTAAGACACCTCTAAGCCAATAATGACGCTGCTATCATCAGCATAACAGCAGCGTCGTAATTGTTCTGAGTGGCCTGTTTGGGTGCTCAGACAGGTAGTGAGAGCCTGCGCCTGTTCTCATCCCAGCTGTGCAATATGGTGGAGAACATGCTAAGTGTGCATGTCTGTTTGGCGCGCCCAAGACGGCCGGTCAACCAGTCATGCTTACTTAGAAAGTGCCCACCACTCCTCCCTCTACTCTGTGGGCAGCCCAGCCCACCCTGCCCGCACCTAAAAGAAATTCAACAGAGACAGTACTGAAAAATAAATGTAAACGTAAATGGCCAGTATTTGTAAAGAGCAAACAATTACCCGAAGGTGTCAAGGCGCTGGGGGCAGTCAGGTAGATTAAGCAAGCTATTGCCCAGAGTCACATGGTGCTGGGCTGATCTGCCGCCGGCACCGGGGATCGAACCGGGAGCCCCGGGTTACGGAGTCAGTCGCCCTGGCCGCTGCGCCACACCTCTTCCATAAAATGATAATAACATGTTGCTTTTATAATCGTATTTTTCTTGTGGGGCAACACTCCTCCACCTTAGCCGAAGAGCCGACACTGCTGCTGAGCATGGTTTTCATTGAGTGTACGGCACTGTTGCGGTCTGTCCTAACTCGACTGAAATTCTTACTAAAATCCTATCACACAGTCATATCTTTTTACTATTTAGTAAGCAAATACATTATCACCAGCTTACTTCTCAGAGTGTCAGGTTTGTATAGAATAAAGTACTTTTCAAAAGTCAAATTGTCTTCTGCAATTTGCTAACCCTGTCATGTTGTTGAATGGAGCTAGCAATTTTAACTTCTGCAATCTGTCATGCACAAAATCAGAGTTCAAGTTGGCAATGAATCATAAGTTTCAGCATCAACTATTACTTTTATGAAATCAGAATTAAATGTCCCATAATTCAAAAGATAGCTGGTTTCCATGTAATTAAAGCCACAACTCCTTTCAATACCACCTTAAATAAACTTTCACTTTGCCCACACCCCACTTACTGTCCTAATTATAATGCTAAGTGAATGTGTGATCCATATTTCAATCATATTCCCTATGAAATACCACCATCATCAAAAGTTTCTTTTGGCTATGGACACATTCTTTTCTAATAAAAAGGATATATTAATACTCCTGGAGGCAATTCTCAACAGTCAACTTGAATATGCTAATTACTTTGATGTCTTCTTAACCGCATGTGACCTAAAGCATTGAGAAAACAAAAATCTCAAAGTTGTCAGTAAGATATATCCTCAAATGGATAACAATTGAAAACAGAGTAGCTGCACATAGGTGTCAATGCTGGAGTAGGGGAGAAGTTGGTGAATGTATACATTCTTCTGAAAATTATGTATATAAATACATACAAGTCCACCAAACCTCTAAATTACACTGCTTGGAAAGTAATGTCTGATTGACACCCAGTTGTATAACATAATATTAACAACCAAAAAATTGTGAAACACAAATACTTTGAAAAAATATCGGGAACTAAAATGTAGTATTTACATACTGTAAGAACTTGAGTTGCTAGTTGAGTGGGTGAAACCCTACTCAGGATGGAACCACAACCCTTGTAAGTGTGAAGTCACAATCAAACCCCAAATTAACCGGTGCTCAACCCTTTGTTAGCTTGACAGAGAGCAGACAGGCTTAACCTAGAAAAAATGTGTAAAGTATTTATGCAGCACTTCAAAAAGTTATAAAGTGAAAGCACAACACAACAAACATCCCAAACAAATATAGAAAAACGTTGTACATTTTAGAAATGAAATCAAGACCAAAATTAAAAAAATTCAATGATCAGAACCGGTGGTATGCAACTTTAGAGATTTCTGTGGGTATATGGTCTCGCTGGACTGGGAAAAAGTGAGAAGTTCGGGCCGACCTCAATGCAGCACAGGTGGTAACAGCGACCCACTTAGGCCTACTTAACACACAAAGAGATGCAGAGCCCTGTGCAGAGGATGTGTCATGCAGCAGAGGTGATGCGAGGTCTGGGCGAGGAGAAGCGTCACTCAGCGCCAGCTCCGACGGACTGCATTGGGCAAGGCAATGTTCTTTCATGGAGATGCGCAGAGGCGTTTCCGGTGGGCTGCATTGGGCCAGGAGATATCCTTGTGTGGAGATGCACCATGCAGCAGCGGTTCCAATGGGCTGTTTAGGGTGATGCGAAATCCATGCGTCGGGGAAGTCTGCGCAGAAGAGGGGATGCATCGGTTCCAAGGGCGATGAGCGAAGTAGCAGAGGCAATGCTCAGGCTCTCTGGGAGATTCACAGGTTCTGTTGATTCCACAGATGGGCTTGCAGAGCACTTTCAGCCCCACTTCCAAGGGTCAGAGAATGGCATGGCACCATTTGGGAAGGCAGGGCTCACAGAGTCTATGTGATGGGTTCAAGGTTGTTGTAAGAAAGTTATGCCCCTAAGGATTCTGATCAGGTAGCCAGTCAACCAGTCCTTGTAGTTACTCTGAGGTCCTGGGTTGTGATAAGCAGGTCCAGTTCTTCTCACTAAGGCAAGGAGGCAGTAGGGCAGCAGGCAGCACAAAAGGACAGCAGTCCTTCAACGTGGCTGTCCAGCAGAGTGGCAGTCCTTTCACCAGCATAGCAGTCTTTACTGACAGAGTACACAGGTCCAGAACTGTACTGAAGAGCTTGGTCTAAAGGTCCAATATGTATACCTGGTGCCAACTTTGAAGTGAAGGAAGCTTCTAGATGTTTCCACCCCTACAGAGGTTTCAGGCATCCCCTTCCTCCCTGTCCTGGCCCCAGTTTGTCTGGCATCATAAAACACCAGTGTCAAACCCTTTGTGAGATTACTTGGGCACAGCCTTTGTGATGTACAAGTGTGGTAGGTGACAGCTTCTCTCCCTCGTGACCTCAGAGTGGCCTATCCTGTCAACACATATCTTCACTTTGTTTCACTATCTGGGAGCAATACATAAAGACCAACAGTCAGCTACACCTAGCCATGTGACCTGGGAACAGGCTGCAAGCATCAAATGGCTAGGACAAGAAACTGGCAACTTTCTAAAAGTGGCATTTTCTGAATTTTGACAAGAAATTTAACTTTACCATTAAATAGTTCTTTTAATTGTAATTCTGTAGACAATAAACCCAACCTGTTGATAGCCTCCCAATTGGAAGTTATAGCATATTAATGAAATAATGTAGCTCCAAAGTTATCCTATGGGAGAGGAAGGCCTTGCAGTAGTTGAAAATTAATTGAAGTCATTTTCACCACCAGGACATGTAAAACTTAAAAGTACATGTCCAACGTTTTAAATACACTGCATACTGCCCTCTGGGCTCTTCAGGGCCTACCTCAAGGGAGTATTAAATGGAAAGAGGTCTATCTTGCCAGGTTGAAATGGCAGTTTAAAAACTGCACAGATAGGCTGCTTTGGAAGGCCTGAGACATGTTTGAAGGGATACTTTAAATAGGTGGCACAATCAATGCTGTAAGCCCATTAGTAGTATTCAATTTATAGGCCCTGCACACCCGATATCCTGTCCCCCGAAATAAAAATACCATAGGATATAATGGGATATATAATTCGGTGGAGGGGATATCATTCACCGTTGTGATGGAGTAACCGGTCCGCCAAGATCTAAATCAAGCCTTTAGTTTCTACCAGCTTACTCGGAGAGCTTTGGAGGCCTATACCTATATATAAGAGTTAATATCACTCCATATCTTTTGTATGTTTTTCGAGTTAAAAGTCAGCGGAACATTATTGAATAAAAAGGATGACTTTGGTAAAACATACATTTTGATTAAGTTTACCCTTTCTAATATTGTCATAGGAAGGTTTTTTGATTTTAAGATGCTTTTTATCCTCAAGCGACAGCCTCTCTAGGTTCTTTGCTGGTATCTGCTCCAACTTATTGAAAATATCTATCCCTAAATATCAAGGGCCAGATGTACGACCCAACAATTTGCAACTCGCATATTGCGGTGCATTTGCGACCTGCAAATTGGGATGTACAACAGTGTCTCAGACACTGTTTCTGATTCCTAATGGGTCGCAAATTGCATGCCTCATTAATATTGGTGAGGTAGGTACTATTTGCGACCCCATTAGGATGGCCTTCTGGGGTCACCATGTCTGTGACCGCTTTTAAATAAAGCAGTTTTTTTTTAAAAATGCAGCCGTTTTCCTTAAAGGAAAATGGGATGCATTTTAAAAAAAGAAAAATGAACTTTTCAGTTTCATTTTTTACCCTTAAAAAATATTTTTGACCCATTCACAAAGGGGAAGGGGTACCCAGGAAACCCCTACCCGTATACAAATGGTTTATCACCGACTTGAAGTAGGTTGTAAATTGCGAGTCTTTTGTGACCGCAATTGCGGTTGCAAAACATTCATACATACAAATGCAAGTCGCTATTAGGAAGGGACAACTACATTTTACCGATTCGCAAAATGAGGTTTTTACATGGCTATGCCCTAAATTGCGGTCGCAAACGGGCCGATTGCCCATTTGCGACCGCAATTTAGGGTGGTACATTTGGCCCCTAACCTTTTTTGTTCTAGTACCATTCTACAAGACACAGTTCAAAACATGCCTTCTGTTTTGTCAATATTAATTGCATACCCCAACAGCTCCTGAAATCTCCAAAACCATAAACCTTTAATTTAAAAAAGAGGTAGCTTCAGTAGCTCTAAACAGAAAACTGATGTGAGGTAACCTCCATAACAATGGAAGGATGCTACCTGGCTGACACCCCCTCATCTAAGCCTGCTTTCACGACCCCACTGCAAAGTTCAAATTCCTCTTACTCCGATTCGAAAATGTTCCAATCCCAGCCTTTAGTAATTACATGGTGCGAGCCTATTCGAAAGTCAGTGGAAAGCTGTGCACGGTCAAATTAGAATGGACTTTGCTGCATTGCCTTTTCTTGTACTCAATGGCATAACAATGGCTCCCACAGCCCCTGCGATACGGGGCCCCAACCTCCAGGGGGCTGCCTCCAGCATTATGCACAGGTGAGGGCTGAGATTTATTGATTGGTACAGAAGTGGGGGGGGGACTCTATGTACTTTGCATGGGGCCCCCTTCAAGTTTTGTTATGCCACTGCTCCTACTCACATGTTGTCAGAATAAGCAACATTTCCAGCCAGTCAATATCTTTGCCAGGAGCTCAGTGTTTTTTGGCACAATGACCTGTCTGCCTTATGCATGCCCAAATTCTGCTAAAATCTTCTCCGCTCACATATCAGCCTGTTTCTGCGTCACCTCACACTCAGCAGTGCTCAGACAGCATCCACCGAGATGACCATTCTAAGAGGATTGGAACAGGTTTTTGCCCTGAAGTGAAACAAACAGAATGGTTTGCCTTTTTTGCTGAGGACATGTTAGTACTGGGAGCTAGTTCAAGTCATTATCATAGGAGAACAGACAATACTTCACTGTATTACAGATGCTTTCAGCGATCCACTCAACTGGATGCACCTTCAGTGAAAATGCAATTGTATATTTACGGCTGGGTGGGCTGGTGCATAGAGACAACCCTGTAGCTCCCTACGCCGGGGAGCATCCCTGAAATCTGTTCTTGCTTCATATGTTATTAAAAGACCAATTTCAAATTGAATCATTATTATACAAACAAATACCCGCAGGCCCTTTGTGGGACTATTAGATGCATTAGACATCATGCTATTAGATAATAAATGGGATTTCATGTTTCTTACTGAAACATGGTTGAAGAAACGTCTGCTCCAGCCATTGCATTTGCTATTCCCCCTAGGTTTTTGTATCCAGTGTGTTAACTGTGAGGGCAAAAAACATGGATGGCGGCAATGCTGTAATTTGTAGAGATACTTAAATGGATTTAGAGAACATTGAGTGTCTTATTTTTGCATTCAAACGGACTCCATCAGTCTTCTTTTCAGGTATTTTGATATAGAAACCCCCTGACTGCTCTAATAGCAGTCTCCACAATTGCTTGATATAATTGCTCATCTTTACATTTTACAGTCTTAGGCTATTTTAATTGGCACATGGATGGTCTTTAATGTTTTCAGGTCATTCAGTTTAGTCTCACCTTGGCAGGTATGAACCTCCTGCAGCTGTCCAGAAATCCCACGCATAAGATGGGGGCACATGCTTGAGTTAGGTTTTTTCCAATCTCCCTGAACTGCAAGTACATCTTGCAGATATTCTTATCTGTTCTGATCACTTTTTAGTTTCCTTCTCTGTTGGTTGCCTGTTGTAGCAAACGAAGGTAGATAAGCACCCAACTTTTTCCAAAGCATGGCATAACATTTCTAAGGTGGAGAAGTGTGGCTCAATGGTTAGAGCAGCAGACCCTCTTGGAGAGGTCTAGCCCGGGACCAGGGTTCAATTCCCCGCCTCGGTGGGTTTTGGGCTCAAAATTCCACGGACCTGATAATTCTCGCCTTGGTGCCTATTCCAATCATGGAGTCCCACTCTGCAACTCTGGGCAATAGCTGGCTTAATCTCCACAACAGCCCCCACAATGCTAAGGATGCCTGGCCTCCACTTTGGGGGTGCCCAGGAGTGGACACCTCACAGGGAAAGCCAGGATGGGTTCCACAGCGGTTTTCGTACAAGCGCCTTGAGACCCTTGTGGGTGAGTAGTGTGCTATACAAGTATCAATTAACTTTTTTTTTTTAAGGCGCCATTCTCCCAAAAGCTACATTCGCTACACATTATCTAACTGGTACCCTAAATGTGGATGTGGCAAATTTGAACAAATGGATTACAAAGGCTCTTGATCTTATGGCCCTGTTAAAGTTTCAGGACGGAAAAAGGTCGCAACCTTTGGACCGTTGGTTCTCCCCTCTTTATGGGAAGAGATGGGCCATTTTAAAACTCTGGAGCAACAATGGAGAAAATCCTATTACCCTGATGCTAAGACAAAATACAAATTAAAATGAACACATTTCCGAAAATCTATTCACAGAGCTCAGAGAGAGTATTTCTCTTCTCTAATCTCAGAGGCTTTCAAAACTCTGTGTGAAGTATTAAAAGTTGTTCATTAATTTCTATCCCTTGAGGCTTCCATCCCATCCCTTGAACTCTGTAATGATTTATCGCAATTTGTTTGTGGGAAAATCCAGAAGATTCACTGACCTTTCTCTATAGGAACCTTGTCTAAGGTACACGTGGAACTTGTACTAATTTGAGGTACGCAGCGTTTACATTTAATCTCTATTTCAGAGGAGGACTTGCGGAAGGAACTTGAGAAATTCAAATCTGGACTCAAGGGGACCCTTGTCCTCCCCAAATTTTAAGGGTGGTTTCCTCTACTATTTATCCAGTGCTCAATAAAACTTTGAATACTACACTTAAAGATGGACTGTTTCCCTCTTCTTGGAAGCAACACCTCCTTCAGCCCCTTTTGAAGAAACCTAATGCATACCCGGCTTTATTGATTAATTTTAACCCAATGTTTCTCTTAAGAGCACCCTTAGAAAATTTTCGAGACAATGCTAAATAAACAGGTAACTGATTTTTTGGAATCCAATAATCTG
This sequence comes from Lissotriton helveticus, assembly GCF_964261635.1. Taxonomy (NCBI): domain Eukaryota; kingdom Metazoa; phylum Chordata; class Amphibia; order Caudata; family Salamandridae; genus Lissotriton; species Lissotriton helveticus. Next base: position 993,585,309 of record NC_136059.1, on the reverse strand, counting down.
CTGCATGACTCTCAATCTGGCTTTTGGTCAGGCTTCAGTACTAGATCCACCTTATTTTAGGTCACAGAATTCATCAAAAAGAACTAGGATTGTGGGCGATCAGCTATGGTAGTTTGGCTCGACCTATCACCTGTGTTTGATACAGTCTCGCACGCTGCCCTTTTGGATACAATAAGTGGGCTGGCATTCTGGGCAAGGAATTTATGTGAAAAAAATTATTTTTGGAGGATAGATTGCAGCTGGTCTAAATCCACCCTTTCACCTGGGCCCCTAGACATCTTATGTACAAAGTCCGCAGGGCTCAGTTCTGAGCCCCACCCTATTCAATTTATATCTAGGAACATTGGTCCAATTGACTGAATCCTGGGGTCTGCAGGTGGTGTCCTATGTGGTTGACACCCAGCTCCTTTTGTCTTTTCAAGATCACAGGGATAATGCCCGGACAATGCCCTTACTGTTTTCAAAGAGTATCTTAAGGGAGAGCTGGTGGGATGGATGCCAAATTTCTTAAATTAAATTCCTATAAAATAGAAGTCCTTTTCTTTGGACCAAGTTGTCTGCCTAGCTTTAGCACTTGGTGCCCGGAAGAACCCAATCCTCCCCCTGTTCCCACCTATTCTGCCAGAAATTAGGGAATATTATTTGATTTGAACCTCTCATTTCCTGCACAAATCCAACAAGTAACGGCAGTCTGCTTTGCTAATCTTAAATACTTGAACAGGATGCTGCATTTCTTTCAGGAGGACACACGAAAAATAGCTGTTCACAACATAGGAACGTATAGATTAGAGTTTGCGAATAGTCTTTATTTGGGCCCTCCTGCTTTTCTAATCCGAGGACTACAGCTAGTACAAAATGCAGCAGCAAGACTGATTCTGAGAATTCCTTACCGGCAATCCATCTCGCCTTATCTGAAGCATTGGCCATTGTATGTCAATAGCCAATCGTAGAACTTATTTTTGCTTTTAGAGCATTCTCAGATGATGTTCCTTATGATCTGAGGAAAAGACTGCATCCTTACAGCAATGCAGATTTCTCAGGTCAAACAATCTGTGACTACTGTAGGTCCCAAAGATCTCAAAGGCCATATGGGGAGCAGATCCTTTGCATTTCTGGGGTCCAAACTGTGGAATGTTTGACCTGTTAGCCTTCTTAGGTCTTCTTCTGTGCCTTTTGGTTAAGACGTAGATCTGTCTGTACTCCTACCATTTAGGTCAGTCTCTTTTGTGGATAGAGCTGCGTGAACACTTATGAAGCACCAGTGCACTATATAAATGCTGTTTGATTGATTGATTGATCCATTAGCCAGTTTAGGGCACTGGAAGCCTTCTCAATGTTTGTCATGCACACTCCCAATTCATAACTAACAGCCTGATTTCTATATTGCCAGTAAGGGTACTCGGTCGCAATGGTGATGGAGTATCCTTACCATCAATATAAAGGCCGGCCCCGCCACCGAATTTAGGTGGGGGCAGACTATAGTTTGGCACCGGCAGATATTACTCCATCTCCGCTGTGGTCAAACTTCTCCAATGGCCAAATGGAGTATGGGCCATCAGAGAAACTACTACATGTCCGCCCGCCAAATTTAGAAGGGATGACTTATGCCCATTATTTTACTGCCCGTCACCACCAGGAAACCCTGGTGGTAAAAGACAGTAAAAAAAGAAAAATACCCCTCTCACCATCAGAGAAGACTCCTACGGTGGGAGGACCATTTTTTTTATTGTCAAAAAGAAACTCCCACTCTTGATTTTTCTTTTTGGAAATAAAAAAAATACGTTTGATGGCCAAAGCTGTGCAACAAACTTAAAAAAGCATTGACAAGAACTGCAGTGATGGTGCTTCCAGTTTGGCAGTCATTTAAAATTTGACGAGAGAGGACTCCCTCAGCAAAATGCAGTAATATACTCTGTTGCCCTGACAGACCTAAACCCTGCCGGGGAAAATATAAATCAGGCCATATTTAAGTAACAGAGTTTAAGACCAACAAAATAAAAAGAAACTGGATAACAAATTGAGGTCTTGACTCCTCATTACTTAGCATACCTTAAAATGTACAAAGACATTCCATTCTCAGACATCACCCTTCGCCTATCATGCTAAGGCTATACACTTTTCTATTTACATTTCTGCTTTTCCTTATTGAACTGAAAGGGGTACTGCAGTGTGATTATAAATTGTCCACCAACCTGTGTCTGTTGATGCTATGGTTTTGGTCATTGCTAGTTAAATGGAATGTGTGCATCTTAATAGTAAGAATGAGGGCACCCTTATATTCGATTAGCTAGTCAACCTACTCTAAAGGGAGCCACTTCTGTTTTGCTTTTTATTGCCCTCCCTATATCAAGATGCCGCCTTGTTGTCTCACCATGTCCTGCAATAGGGTGAAGCCGGGGCAGTATGGCGTTTGTTTCTGGTGAGCTTTGCAGTGCTGCTGAGGTATCTCATGTGGCTGCTTCGCTTTTCTTCATTCCCTTTCTACAAGAGAGGTCCTGGGAAGTGGCGATCAATGTCTTTTATTTTTATCGCTATGACTTGTCTCCAAGGAATCTGACCTTTCCGTTCTACCCTTCAATCAGAGTGCCCCCCAGAGTTGCCAGTCTAACTGCTCTGGTGGTCAGACGAGAAGTCACACTGCTCGTTTGATAGCAATGGATTTAAAGCTTAACGAATGGGTGAAGTCTGCCTGTCCACCCAGTCAGCTGAGCTGAAGGGGCTTTAGGTGGCAGGCATTTGAAAGGGGTGATGAGTGTGTTGGATATTACATCTTGATGTCCTTAGGCTCAATCCTTTTTATATGAATAGAATCAGAAGAGTCCGTTCTTTATGAAAAGTTGCTCTTTATTTATATAGATAAAACGTAGACAGCCGACACGTGTTTCGCCCCTGTGGCGAATTGCGCCAGGGCTTTTTCAAGGCTATTTACAATATTTTGTATTCTGTAAGCTTCCTCATAATAAACACAGTATATTTCAACATTTGATCCGGTTTGTAAATTTATTAGGGGTTGAATCCCTAGCGTATTCCTCAGAGTCTCTCGGTTCTTGCCCTGCTTCCACGCTTTAGGTGGCAGGCCACTGGAGGCTCTCAACAATTTGAACAGATGCTGCACCAAGTCTGGGCCACGGAGAGTGTGTGCTCAAAGCACCCGCTATATAACATGGAACAAAGAGCACCCACTTAAAGGTTTGTGCCCTATTTTTCCAGGGATTTTTTTGTGGTGATGCCCGTCATAATCTGAGTATGAAGAAAGACAGCATTGCTGGTGTACCTGATGTGGAAGAAAGAAGTTTCTCCAGCTGCTAGTCATGATATGGGCTAAACGGCTCTTGTTCATGAGGGTTTGTAAAACAATCCTTGCCCTGCCGCTGCTCTTGTTTTTGTTGTAGGACCTTGCTTAACTTCTGTTTGTAAAGTTCATGGAAGACGCTTGCCATACTGTAGCTGTGGCGAACCATGTAGGATGTTTGCCCTACTACTGATGTGTGAGGGAGCTTGCACTAAGGGGCTTTTGTAACATATGATGAAAGCGTCACTCCTGCTGTCTGTTGAGGAATACCACCTTGCATCTATTCATGGTTTATGTAGAGGTAACTTATCTACTGCTGATCAATATGTGGTGGAAGGAAGGCTGCCTTACAGTCCTACTGCTGTTTAATAATATGTGGATGGCTCTTGTTCCACTGCTTCTTATGCTATATATTATTAGAACATTGGAATGTTGAGCACTTCATTGAAAACAATGGAGTGCTCTGGGCTTCTACTGGTCGGTAGAAGCCCCGAGCATCAACATTCCAATGTATAACAAAGGTGTCACGGAGCCTGAGGGTATTTCAATCCCCTTGGGCTCTGTGAGGCCTTTGTTTTACAAATTAGAACATCCTGCCCTCTAAGGATGGATTGTTCAGTAGCATTAGGGGGTGTCGCTGTGCTTAGCAATAAATGAAGATTTCAAAACACCCTCTGCAGAATTCTTGTGCATTCAGCTTTCAGGCAGAAATAACAATGTCAAGATAACTCTTGTGAGTAATGTTCCTGTTATAGAGAGAGAGAAAGAGAGATAGAGTTTTGTCTAATTGCATAAAGAAGGAAGAGTTTTAATATGCCTGCTGCAAAGAAAACGGACAGTGCAGGACACAAATCTGTATTTTGAATGGATAGCTGAGTGGATTACTGTTTTTGGCACAGAGATCCTTGTGTTACCACAGTACATAAGACACATCCCTAATGTAGAACAGTGACTGCAACGAACAGTCATCAAAAAGCTGCCTGCAAACTACATAAAATAGTTAGGACCTTATGTTTTTCCTCCAGTCTTTCATTATCTATTCCTAATGTTGCTAAAAAGGGTCAGTTTGGGTAGATATACATTCTTATTAGTAAAGCAAGCCTTTACCAGTGCTTTAAAACGAATGTATGTGAGAGAGGTGCTATGGAGAGATAAGGGGCACTTTTCCCCAGTGGTAGTCAGACAAAGCGAGGAGGGGGTCATGGGGAGGGGGCGGGTGAGCTAAAACTGACTGTCGCCAATATTAAGGCATTACTCCTCAACCCTCATGTTAAGCTTCCTTTTCCTTTTTTTTTACTATTTTTTGTTTTTGCAGGTTTATATAGCGCAAACTTGATCCGAAGGTATTAGAACGCTTTACATGAGCACCAGTTACGTTACACAAGGACACATTCATTATTTTTTTTGGTAGGCACAGGGAGATTAAGTGATTTGCCCAGAATCACAGGATGTGGAGTTGACCCAAGGCTCGACCCTTGGTTTCCCAGCTCCAAAGTCGGCAGCTCTAGCCATAAGACCACATCCTCTCATTGCCACGTTCCTCAAATGCCTGTAAAGATGACAGTTCAGTTTCTGATGCACAGCATCTAGAAGTCCTTCCCTTCACAAACAAACTCCAACCAAGCGTGAATCGTCTCACGAATCTATTCGCCGTGATCTCCAGTATCCTACTACACTAGCTTCACCATCAAATTTGCTTACAAAGGGGGAAATCGGTGTTCTACCAAACTCTTCACAATATTTAAAACTGTCAGAATACAAGACAGAGCCTCTGCAACCAAGCCGCGTGGACTTACGTGAGAGCATCCCTTGCTCCCAGGCAAGTAGCTGCATGCAGGGCATCATTTCGCAAAATAAACCGTCTGTGAGAAGTTCTATAACCTCTAGCAACATAGGGCTTCCTATTAACATGCCAAAATCAAGTCTCTTTACCATCAGTATCTTCAGAGACCCAAGCAGAGAAAGATAGCAAGCAACTCTTGCATTTAAAAACCCCGGAATGGGATGAGATTATTGCAGCCTATATGCAGGACCCACACAAGTCACCAATCTGCACTTGTGAATTTGACAGGAGTAAAACAAATCCAACTGAAGCACAAAAACCCCCCACTTTTTTTTACCTGGCAGTCCCTCCTGAGTATGGTCCAGCTATCAGCCGATGCATTACAACTGCAGTCTAACAAGATGGATATCCAACACCTCGTTATTGAACACTATGGCAGTGTACATAGCGGGATTGCCGGCAAGCTTGGAGAGTTAAATTCCCTTATAAGATGGGTGCAGGATAATACCTCCTTCGCTCAAATAGCGTGTTCTTGCTCTGAAATCGTTGATAAACTGGCATTGGTCACTTCAATGTTAAATGATCTATTAACAGACATGAAACAAAGCACAAAACCTGGGAGGACGGCCAATCGGACTACAAAATTAGAAGACTCTTCTAGGCTCAACCTCATGGTGGATGACCCCTTTGGTTCTAGCGATCAAATGACCTACTTAAGCGCGCAATTAGCACCCAACACAAACCCCCCAAAGTAAAATGACACTAAAGAAGGTCTGTCAACAATAAATTCCCTTCACAAATTGTCCCTTTTTAAGCAATGTGAAGGGAATTGTGTGTATAGTCCTCCGTCACCAACCATGCACAGTCAGCTGATCATACTTTCATAGGAACGGAGCAGTGGCAAGATCCAAACATTTTGTAATTCAGAGAGCACATCATTGTAAGCATTCATCATGTGGTCACACTATTATTAGTGCTGCAGACCACGTTTCTGAAGACCCCAAACATCTTCAAACTCAGTAATAGCAGAGATTGTAAGTCAAACTGTATAGCGCTTCCATGCACTCAATGCCACTAATCCTATGCCAATAAGCGCTATAGGAGTTTAGTTAGCGGCAAAGCACAATCACTTCCAAAAATTCCTTTTAACAGTTTACGATCGATACAAAAACGATAATCATAAGCCCCATATTTCTGACCAATGCAAAACAATGATTATTATTTTTTCAAAAGAAATCTATTTTGGTGATAATAAATAAGTACCCATCAGTTTTCTGATTAACTATGGAATTGGGTGTCGGTTTTTCTTTTTGGTTGAGTTACCCTAGTTTTTCTTATGATCCTACTTCCAATGCCTTCGGGTTATTCTTGTCAATAGTTCTGTTTGCTTTCAGTTTTCCCAAATGTTAGTATTTTTTTTTTGATGGTCCCGGGCCTGTTTTCTGACCCACTCCCACCTGGTGATGCAACGCTTTGAATCTGGGAATAATCGACAGCCGGATGGACACCAATCACAGGTTGGACCACAAAACATTTTGAAGTAAATAGTCATTAAACTAAAGACGTGGATTCGCCGTTTTAGAAAAAAGAAAAATACACGCCTACCACTCTTGGATGGAATGTGTTTTTATCTCAAGAATAAATATGTTTTCCGAATCCAGTGTGAAATAGAACGACTTCTTTTACTTCCATTTCAAAACCCTGTCTACTGTATGCATCCACTTTCTCACTGTGCAACTTTTATGACTCTGCTTTTAAATGAGACCCCTGTGTACCTCTAGTTCCCACTGCCATCCCCTGCATACTCGTGCTTACCCTATGCTTGCTTCTTTGTGCACTCTTGCTCTTCCCTTGATTACTTTCTATGTCCATTTCATGTCCTCTTCCGGGTACTTTCTTGCAAATCCACTCAGCTCATGTTCCCCCCTACACCTGTGCAAACAACTCCATCTGTAACCCTGCACTGTTTTGCAACAGCTATTGACACATATCTTACATGCATAAACAACTGAAACCTTGAAAATAAGTTCCAAGCTTCTGACACAATCATCAATCTTTTCCTTCAAGACAGAAATCTAAATCTAAAAAACGTGTTTTCTCTTTTGACAGCTCAAGGCGCATATTTCATCCGTCGGGCAGAAAACGTAATCCATATTCATGCCCACTTATATTAATTTGCACAACAAAATATTACTTTTATCTCGTTCAAAGGAGAAACTAGGTCACTTGTCGTTTCATCTGCATACAGTGCTCACCATCCCTTGCCTCAGAAGGGGATATTTATATGGGATTCAGGTGTGTGGATAATTCATTTAAAGACACCCTGCTTAGTTCGCTCTCTCTTTTATTCCAAGTAAAGTTTTTTAACACTTAAAGAAGAAAGTAGAAACATGTTGGCCAAGGTTTACCCTTGCAGAACTCATCAAACAGGTAGAACGTGCTGCACTAAGACGACTGTCTACAAAGAGCCTTTAATGCACTATCACAGCAAGAGAGCCTTTAGTGCCAGGCCTTGGAGGAGGCGAGCAAGGGTTTAGATACTGTAGACTGGTAGTCTCAGAGCTTTACAAGCTGGCAGCAAAGGCTTAGAAGCTTAAGGTAATTGAATGTTTAAATATATTTCTTGAGATGCTCTTCGCGGTTGATTGGCATGGCTCCAAAAATGTTCATGCCATGACCGCTGTATTTCAAGTATTATAGCCTATGGCACTTGTAATACAGCAGACGGGATATCCGTCACATTTTGACAGTGTATTCTGTCCGCGAAACTCTAAATAAGGCCCTAAGTAAGCTTGCGGGGCAGGTACAGATTCAGTTGCATAGAGTAGTCAGTGAAATTTGAGGGTCTGAATCTCAAATTATCAAACTTAAGGAATGCTTAGGGCTGTAGGGTGGACGGCTGAGAGGACCAAGGTTTGGGATGGACTGTTTTCACTAGGAACAGTTTCAGTACTGATTTGCTTTAGGTGGTCCGCTTTCTAGAGTGGCACAGTGGGTGGGTGAAAATAATGGATTGGAATGCTACTCCAAGTGATTGCCAGTGGTTGGACTATTTGCAAGCATTCATCCCATCACCTTTTGGGTGTTTGATTACCAGTAGTATGCCTGGAAACTTGGGAATGAAGCAGCTTTCCAACGCAATGTCTCTGAATTCCTAAAATTTGTAAATTTGCACCCATTCAATGAGTCCTTCTTGGAGCAGATTTACTCCTTTTTTAGTAAACTGGTCACTATACATATTTAAGATACGATCCAAAAACTGAACAGGTTAAACCCGCCTAATGAGATGAGAATGATGAGAAAACCCAAAACAGGCATAGCAGGCCTGACTCAGGGATCCCAGACCTAACCACCCAACCAAGAATGCATTTGAGCTATGCCCCTGCCCGTCACACCTGAGCCTCGTAGTTCTTCCTGGGAACTCATGACTGCAGTCACATAAAACACAACAACCTGGAATCACTGCCAAGTGATCACTTATTTTAAATATATTTTCCCTGCCACCACTCTTTTTCATCCCTGCTAAGAAAAGCCTTGATGGCAGAGTTGTCAAATCGGTGCATGTGAGCAGGGCTCCATGTTTATAGTTCTCTCCTTTTACAAATTATTTTATATCAAGTGACTGACATCACCATGCACAAAGTCTGAGTCCAAAATAGAGGAGGGCGCACAGGAAAATTGATAGGGTGAGCCAGAGCGGAGCCTTGCGTCTGGCTTGGGTCTGAGAGTCAGTGTACGAGCCGAGCCATTAAAACATTTGGCATGTATATAGTGCAGCAAACATAATGTAAAAATATGATACAATCCCTTAAAAATTTTATTAAAGTGTATTTCTTTAACATGCGTATGTGTTTTAACTAAGTACATCTGATTATTTCATTGTAAAGACAGATATTTAATAAAAGTGATAGTTTTTAGTAATATTCATGGCTCACGCCACAATAATGCAATTAGTGAGCTACGAGGCTAGTCAGTAGTCATGTAAACCCTAAACATGGCCTAGATTTTTATTGTACATGCTGCAACGTTATAGGCTATTTAATCACATATAAGAGGTGCTTGCACAGCATATATCCTAAACTCAAGTATATGTGATAATATAAATAGAATGCTCTTTGAAAAAAAAATATGTACCTAGGATCACACAATTTGGTTTCACATTTTGAAATTCAGCCATCGGATGGGTATCTCAGTCTCTCTCTGTGTCTCTTCTCTTTGTCCTGTTTACATCAAAGGCCACTATTTTGTTTTTCATTCTTGGCTCATGAAGAGAAAATCCAACACAGAGATATCAGATATGACTCCGGGCCCTCAGAATCAACTGCAAAGTCAAGAATGCTGTTATTTGGTGGGTCAATCAATCAATCAATCATAGCATTTGTATAGCGCGCAACTCACCCGGAGGGGTCTCAAGGCGCTGGGGGAGAGGGGTCCGCTACTGCTCGAAAAGCCAGGTCTTGAGTTGCTTCCTAAAGGAGAGATGGTCCTGGGTTAGCCGGAGGTGAATGGGGAGGGAGTTCCATGTCTTGGCTGCCAGGTAGGAGAAGGATCTTCCTCCGGTGGTGGCTCTGCGGATGCGTGGAATGGCGACGAGGGCGAGGCTGGTCGATCGTAGCCGGCTGGTGGGAGTGTAGAAGGTCAGGCGGTTGTTGAGGTACCTGGGGCCCAGGTCGTGGGTGAGGAGTCTGAACGTGATCCTCTTGCTGACGGGGAGCCAGTGCAGGTCTCTCAGGTGTCCGGAGATGTGGCTGTGTCGGGGGATGTCCAGGACGAGTCATGCGGAGGCGTTCTGGATGCGTTGGAGTCTTTTCTGAAGTTTGGCTGTGGTTCGGGCGTAGAGGGTGTTTCCGTAGTCCAGTCGGCTGGTGACGAGTGCCTGGGTGACCGTCTTCCTGGTTTCGGTGGGGATCCACCGGAAGATCTTTCGGAGCATGCGCAGGGTGTTGAAGCACGATGATGAGACGGCGTTGACTTGTCTGGTCATCGAGAGGGAGGAGTCCAGGATGAAGCCCAGGTTACGTGCGTGGTCCGTTGGCTTGGGAGTGGTGCCCAGGGCAGGGGGCCACCAGGAGTCGTCCCAGGCGGAGGGTGATGATCCCAGGATGAGGACTTCCGTCTTGTCTGGGTAACAAGAAAGTGGCCAGATAGGTTGTTCAACAATTATTTAGCAATACCTAGACAATAAATCCTAAGTATGAATGATTTCTTACACAATAATGTACAATTTCAGAACATTATACATGAAAACATTTCATCATGTCCTCCACAGAGACACAAATTACAACATCAGCTCTGAGCTGAAGCTAGAACAATTGTGGGGCACTGTTGGGACTCATTAAAAGAAATGGATTTCCCATTGGTGGAATGACCCCATCCAACATCGAGCTGTCTTCAGCTTAGTAAACAGGCAGGATGTTTTGAATTGGGTTAGGTCTGCCTGTTCTTTCATATGTTATATAAGGGCTGGTGCCCTCTAAAGGATTTTTGGAGGCAATTGACATTTTGTATGGTGTTTATGTTTTGTATATGTGTTATATTGTAATTTGCAATGACGCAGTGCACAGACTTGTCGGCTGTATATTGTCTATTTTAATTATTGTTTATGAAAATAGGGTCCTTTTGGCTATAGATTTTCTCCTTTTGGAGCAATATTTTTTAAAACAATAGTTAGGACACAATATTTATTTCAGACTATAGTCTGACAACGATATTTTGGTACTAAAGGGAAATGCCATAATTACGTTCAGTCCTTTCTTAGATCCCGCTAAATGTAATTAGAATGCCGCAAGGACCCGGAGGTATTTGAAGAACTATTGATATTTTATGTATACTCTCATAAATTGCTTTTATGCCACTTGAGATCCGTTTACTTACAATAATGATTGTCATTCATTCTTCTTGTATTTTGTAAAGGTTTTAAATAACCATATGTAATAACGTTCCTCACTTGATAAAGGGAAATGTCAACATGGTACCCCGAAACTGATCAACTGTTTCATAGAGAGCCCCAAAATGCCTGACTCATGCTAGAATATAATAATTGATTGTTCACCCCCATTCGTATGGTGCTTTTGTCTGTATCCCTTCAAGTACAGAGTTTTCTGTCTTGGGGCCTCTAAACCACTATTAGTGGAAACCTAACCAACCGGTAAATCTATGCTGTGTAAATTCTTATATTTGCTGGCAATTTTCAGTCAGATCTTTTTGGGTTTACCACTAGCGACAAACAGAAACAGTACAATAGTGATGGTTCTGTTAGCCTGCTTTGCTGCCCGTCTGTATATACTCTGATCTATCACTCTAACTGTCTGCAAATCTCTCTATCTCTTATCAAGTCTGTGTCTCGCAATGTCAAGTCCTGTGCTCCGTCTCCTGTCTCTTCACCTTTTCAGCAGCAGCACATGCAGGTAAGAGCGGTGGGGCAATGGGGGATGGGTTAGGGGGGATTGATCAGACAACCACGAGGGAAAATTAAATAAAGAATTAATTTTCCCTAGTCGTTATCTGTCAAAATCCCCCCCCCACTCTTATCTGCACGGGCCGCTGCTTTACCTTACCACCTTTCTTTATAAGTTCTGCCCCTTTCTTATGTCTCGTGATTCTCATCATATTATGTGTTTGGATCCATATATCTATCTATCTCTCTCTCTCTCTCTCTCTCTTTTCCATTCCTTCCATTTATTTCACTCCCTTTTCTCACACTTCACTTCTCCCCCTGCCTTGGCTGCCCATCTATCTTTGCACACTTTCATGACATGACCTGGGCCTAACAAAGAGACTCCACCGACAGTCACTCCAGACGAGGCTCACTGTGCTTCTATTCAACTGTCAGATGCTGGCTGAGGTATAAAGCCTCATATGCAATAATCAGATGTATGAAAAGAATGTATCTGCTCGGTAGGCACCGATGACTTTGACCCAGGCTTTGCTAAAGCTCCTTGATCCTCTCTGCCTTCTTAATTTTTGGAAATAGAATTTTTCCAAGGTGTGCTTAAGCTGCTTAAACAGAGCACATAGTTAGTGCAAAAGAATTAGCCAGCACTAAAATATGAAATACACACATTCCTGGAGCAATTTAAAGTCAGTATGAATAAAACACTGTGCAACTTGTCCTTCTGAACTCCCAGTTCAACAGGCAGGGAGCAAATCTTCCTGGAATTCAAGCTCGACTGGGCACTAGTACTGGACTGTGTCCTTAGATATTGGTGCACACTGAGAACCACCGATGCATACACAGTCAAAGGCAGTGATAGGGAGAATTGGTATCTTCTGCCTTTGCCAACACCGCTCCACAGCATTTTAACATATATATATCTATATATATCTATATATCTATATATATATATATATATATATATATATATATATATATATATATATATATATATATATATATATATATATATATATATGGGTCAAGTTCGCACTATATAAATGTGCTTTAAAAACAAAAAAGATATATATATATCTTTTTTTTTTTAAAGCAGATTTATATAGTGCGAACTTGACCCAAAGTTATTGGAGCGCTTTACATGAGCACCAGTTACGTTACACAAAGACACATTCAGACACGGGGAGATTAAGTGATTTGCCCAGAATCACAGGATGTGGACGTGACCCGGAGGCTCAAACCTTGTTTTCCAGCACCAAAGTCGACAATCTAGCCCGGGGACCACACCTCTCGCCCAGACTAACTAGCCTTCGTCAAAGGAGCATGGTTCGACCCCTCAGGGCTTTCAAACAGTGCTAAAGCGATATGTAGGAGCTGTCTCAGCGGCAAATAGGCTTATTTGAGAAAAGGAAACACAGCAGCCTGGTTTTATCCAGCCTCAGAAACCATCTACGTCATAGCGACTAACAGCTCGCCCAACCTGCATTGAAAATGAAACTAATTGCCTGCACTTTGGTCTGTTTGATTTCGGCAGGGTTAAGCAACCCTGGAAATTGAAGAGGAACAGGGTCTAGTGTCCATAAGGTAAATTTTCTGATTCCTAAATCAGTAATAATACAGGTTAACCATTTGGAAATCACAAAATGTCATTTACTATGAGTCCTGACTCCTAAATAGCAATTTCTTAGGATTCGCTAAACCAGGCCTCAGGTATGAAGAACGCATTTAATAAAAGGATTGCAATTTGTGCACCAACTTTTACCAAATGCATTTGTGTTTTGCAAACTGACCTATGCACCAATATGTCAGTTCACATAGTATAGAATCGTACTGGGTTGCAATCTGACCAACCTCATTATTATGCATAAGGTAGGTCACAAACTCTGACCCCTACAGTTGGATGCAATCATAAAGATAGTGGCCTGCTGTGGTTAGATGACCGCCATGTCTGTGATTGCTTTTCAATTAAGCAATCTTTGAAAACAATCCATTTTCCTAAAAGGAAAATGGGATACGTTTTAAAAAAAAATGTTTTCCAAACATTAACTCCTAAAACATGATTTTGTAACCATTCAAAAGGGGAAAGGGCTTCCTGTTTGCTAATGGGTTATCAACTCATTTGAGTTGGTGGTAAAAATATAATGTTTTGCAAGTAGATTTCGGTGAGAAAACAGTAATACATATGTAGAAAATGTGGTTATTGTTTGGGGGCATGGGGGTGAAACCCTACTCAAGCAGCAACCAAAATCATCTTCAGGGTGAAACACAAGCAAACCACAAATTAACCTGTGCTTACCACCTGCTAACTTGCCACAAAGCATTCTGGGTTCACTTAGAAGCAATATGTAAAGTATTTTTGCAGCAGTTGAACACTGATAAAATGAAAATGCAACACCTGGAAAATCCCACACCCATGTAGGAAAATAGAGTAAATATGAATACATTATTTGACACCCAAACAGCAAAAACCCAATTAGTAGAATGGAGAGATGCAATTTTAAAGGTTAAGGTAAAAATAGTGCTTAAAAGTATAAATCACCATCTTGGGTTATCTGGTTGCGCCGGACCAGGACAAAATCTGATGTTTAGGCCGACAGCGACGGAGAACTGGCTAGATACAGGAACCAAGTTAGTCCCCTTGGGAAATGTCCCTTAAACGCTGGTTGTGGAGCATTGCACCTCACAGCGGCAGTCAAGAGTAGTGAGGTAAGGTCTCCATTGAGGATGTGTCATTCTGTGTAGGTCGAAAAGCTGTGCTTAGGGCCTAAGGGTGAGTTATATTTGTTAAAAAGGAAGGTTTAGCCCTGGCAAAAGGTTAATTTTGCCAGGTTGAAATTTCAGTGTAAACTGCACACAAAGGCTGGAAAGGAAGGCCTGAGACATGTTTAAAGGGCTACTTAAGGGGGTAGCACACCAGTGGCATTTAATTTACAGGGCTTGAATACATGTAGTAGCACTATATAAGGGACTTACTGGATGTGATGAGTGGGTATAAGCCGATTTTACCCTAATTAAAGAAGAGAGCACAAGCACTTTAGCACTAGTTAGCAGTGGTAAAGTGTGCAAAATCCTAAGGCCAACAAAAATTAATTCAGCAAAAACAGGAGGAGTAAGGAAAAAGTTCCAGGAAGACCAACTTAAGGCTGACAGGTCTAACAAATGCCATACAGAATCGCAACACCCTTAACATACCCCTTCCAAACAGTGATTCCCAATGGTTTCCTAAACCCATTTTACAAAGGGTTTTACCTTTAACAAACCGTCTGATTTAGGGAACCAGGCAGTTTGCTAACGCTAAAACCCATTGTCCATGAGGCCCAAGATACGGGGACTTGGAAGGCTAGTTTATTTCATCTGCTGTTGCTTAGCTGTTGCCTTGAGCACAATATTAATTTGAATTTAGCAAACTGTGTTCGAGGTCTGAGGCTCCTCAACTGTAAGGATACCATTTGCAATGGTTTTCATTACGCAGACATCCCACTACTAAGTGAGTTCGACGAGATGATGAAGGCTATAACAAACTGAATTATGAGTGTGAAATTCTTTTATTTGTTTGTCCCATACACGTCATAGCCGAAGTCGATCAAGTATATTTGTCATATTTAATTTGTTTAATTTATTTATTTTTATGTATTGAAATGGTTTTAGTTAATCAACAATAGAACTGTTTAGCATTGACATAATTATGACTTTCTCGGTTTAAAGTGATCCCCAACAATAAATTGGAAATCATGCATTTTGCACAAGGTCCCAGCAGCTGCTTATTGTCAGTCTGCAAGTGCAGTGAGATGGCTTGTGGGGGCAGCTTTTGTGCTAGCTAAATATTTAACATACTACCAGGCTAATTAGGATTCACGCTCTAGTACTAAAATGGGCGCAAAATGCAGTTCACTCTCATTTTAGCATTATTGTCTACTGTGTGTCGAGCTCACATTGTACTTTCTTTGATATTAGCACAAGACACACCCAGATCTCTTGCCTGGGGGTGAAAGTTTGATATGTCCCGCATTCTGTCCATCATTTGTCTTTTGCTTGATATTAGCATAGGCTCGGCCTAGTTGCATGCAGCCATGTTAAAAGTAAAAAAAAGTAAAATTATGCTCAAAATCAGCACAAGACCTGATGTGATTGCTATTCCCCATTTGCAACACTAAGGTGTGTATATATAGAGCTCAAACTCACCTCCCCTTTCTCTCTCACCCTGTGACAACCTTCCCCTAAGCAGATAGGCACCTAACACACTTGTCCACAACCCTCTTAGCAGGTAAGAGCCACAATGAAATGGAATAATCCAACTCAGCGAACAGTACTTAACAAGGCTGAGGACCTTCAATTACACAGGGCTTATCAAGAACACTAATCTGCATTAAATGAAACCCTGCGAGCTTTTGCCTTGAAACCTTGATTAAGTAATAAAGCAGCCAGCCCTGCTACAAGGGCCTGCAGGGGCATGGAGGTGGAATGCATGGGCTAAGCACATTCCACCAGATTTCACATTAAAACCCGCCGCCTGCAACCGGTGCCTTGTGTGCTGGAGCCTAAGGTCTCTCAGCAGGGTGCATTTCCATAGAAATTAACATGTGCGCTAGTATATTAATATATTCCATTACTGCTCATTATAGTTTTGAACTAATAGGTAGAATGGATATTAAATCGGCTATTACTTTAGTACCTTATATGGAATTAGTTTAGCAGAAATGGGTCAGTTGATTAAAATATCTTTGGCATAGACATATATATATTCTTATTGATTGGACAATTAACATGCTTTATTTGTTTTAGCACGCTTCTTGATACATTTTTCATTGTCAAGATTGATACAGCTACCTGCTTTCTGTTAGATCAAATTAATTTCTCAACAAAGTATTCACATTTCTCTCAAATCATCAATGTATGCATATAGATATACTTCATAATAGTTGTAATATACAGATTTGAAAAGTTAAAGTACTGCAACACTTTCATTCAAGATTCACAGGCGAGGTGGCGGCAACTGAAAGGGCTTGGTATTTATTTGCAAAGTGTGTGGCACTGGATGGGGAAGATTGTTCAGCCTGACAGATATGTGTACAATGTACCTTGCAAAGGCTGAATTCAATGGCTTTAGTTGTGGCATCAGCTTAGATGAAGCCTATTTGTGGTTTTCTCTGCTACTTTGTTAGAGATGTAAGTGTGGAGCTCAAAGTGGACTTTCTATTTAGGTGTTGCCCAAAAAGCATTACCGGCCTAATGATGTGTTAAGACAGTTGGCACAATTGATGATAAAGTTTTCAGATTAATCAATATAAATTATTCACTCCTACAATCTCTGCAGCTACGATATTACTTGTACATACACTAGCATAGACATTTTTGTATAACAAAAGATCCCCTAGAATTATATTGTATATGCCTTAGTAATAGGGTTATTTTCTACCCCTGTTTTCCAAGTGCCATTGCAAACAAAGAGAACGGTGCAGTTGTCAGGATATCGCCCGTGTAAAATGGATTCCTAAGAAAGTCACATAAAGCCGTTTTTTCTTATGAATATCACAGAGTATTGGTGAGCCAACATTAGATTAACAAAACCAAACAAGTTAAGAGATTCTTTTATATCTCGGTTGAAAGTCAGTGAATACTCTGATCCTTCAAATATTTGCATACTCTTCTTGTCTTATGGCCTTGTGTTAGAAATGGGGGTCTCTAGTTGACAGAGGTATGCACTTTGTCCAAATATGGACTCCACTCTAGTCAGGGTAAGCTAGATACGCATTTAGCGATATCCTGTGATCACCCTCAGGTAGCTTGACACAAAGTAGTCAGGCTTGTCTAAAGAGGCAATGTGTAAAGTATTTGTGCAACACACACACACACACACACCCCACACACACACACACAGATACACAGTAACACAAGATAAAAATGGCAAAAATCCAATAACTAGATGTGGAGTTAGGAATTTTAAAGAAATGTTCAAAAGTCTAGTGCTAAAAGTGTCAACCTGGGATATCTGCTTGCACTTGACTCGGGTAAAACCACAGGTGACTTATGTGTAATAAAAGGGGAGTTTAAGGATTCGCAAAAGGTTTCAAAGGCCACGTTGAAGTGACAGTAAACTGCACACACCTGTCTGTAGAGGCAGGCCTGAGACAGGTTTGAAAGGCTACTTGTGTGGGTGGCACACATTAGTGCTGCAGGCCCACTAGACTTATTAAGCAAAAACAAAAGCCAATACTGGGATTGAGTTATAACAACGCTGGTATTTCAAAGGCAGGCTGTTTTGATTAAAGCAAAAACAACCTATTTGTATTTTGAATCAAATTTATTCTTTTTCATGAAAGTATCACTTTTTTTATATATCAGCACCTTATTTCTCGTGCATGGAAAATACAAAATGCAAATAACATACAATTATATATACAATATATACACACAAGTAATCAAACAATTTCAAACACACTTGGCCGTACATTCATACATCATCCATTCACAACAATAGAAAAAATAATAATATTAGAAAACAGTGCGTCCAAGCAGCGGAAAGCAATTCAGTCCAAAATATTTCATTTCATATTTTTGCAAACTAGTTGTAGATGAAATTCTCACAAGCTCTCTTGTGACCCAAAATAAATGCAAAACAAAGTTGGCCAGATGCTGGACGTGAAAAGTGGTCGACGCGTTTCAAACCCCTGTAATTAGGGTGGGGTTCTCCTCAGGACCAGGTAGGTTCTGAAACAATAAAAATGCCTATTTTTAGCGCATTTGTCTGGAGCATGAAAAACTAGACAAAAGAAGGGATCGACTCCCTGTGTTCAACTGAGACTTCCTACCTTGCACAACGATAGGAAACGTAGTAAATGGTGGATAATCAAGTCATTCAGTCAGCTTGTATTTTCAAGAGTGTGATCCCAGCAGCTGTGCGAAGAAACAACAAGCGCGACAACATTTATTCATGTGTCATACTTTCCCAATCACACGTAGCAAACATTGTACTAATGCGAGCTGGTGCGGGCTGGTAGACTCACCCGCTCTGTTTCAGTTCTTTGTTTACCGCTAAAAGATTACTGTTCAGGGCGTGGGCTCCTATTCTGTGAATGAGAGCGGAAAACGCGTTAGCTAAGTGACGCCTGGAATGCTGGCTTAACAATGTTAACCGCGATGCGGTCAAAACTTACCAAGGCGGAACAACGGGAGCGGTCATACAACTCAGGCGGTTTCCATGTTTGACATCAAAGTTTCCTCGGATGGGGGCGTGACAACAACGGTTCCTGGATAAGGACCGCTGTGAAGGATTTCTGGGACATGTAGTTCCAAGAGGGATGTTGACTTAATGGTAAACCAAAACCCGGGGTGGACTAGGCAGTGGAACTTTATCCAGTAGGCTTATAAATTTCAGAAATCTCGTTTAAACCCCGAGTGGCGGTATTGAATTTCATTATTAGCATTGCCTCGCGTTGGGACAATTGCGCATCAATGTCCCCACCTCTGGGGTTTCTTTCAATTTTAGACAGTACTGTCCAGCGCAGGTCTGTGTTGTCATGTTTGCACCTCGCCCAATGATTAACTAGTGGGGCATTTTCAACTTTCCTGCGGATGCGCGATTTGTGTTGCGTTATCCTATTTCTGATTTCCTGTGATGTTTTCCCTATGTAGACTAAAGGGCATGGGCACACAATTGCATAAACGACGTTTTTTGATTTGCAATTAGTGAAGGTGTCATGTTTCCAATGAATATTATCAAATGAAAATACCGAATCCTCAATAGTCTCACCGCAACAAGTGCAGGTGCCGCACTTGTGGTGTCCTTTAGGTGGAGGTAATCCAAACAGGCTTTGTAGTGTCGGTGCCTTGACAGTTGGTAATGCCGCCCTCACCACATAATTGGCCACACTTTTGTCCTTCTTATATGCAAATAGTGGCGGCGCAGAGAAATCTTCATGCAGATTTTTTAACAAATGCCAGTTAGATGTGATAAGCTTCCTGTGTAAATTGGTTGCAGGGCAGAAAGTGGTGACACACACCATCCTTTTGACATCTGGCTTGGTTCTCTTTTCAAGCAGAGACTCACGAGGGGTCCACCATGCTCGTTTGAGTGAGTTTTTTAATAATTTCTTAGGGTACCCTCTCTGCATGAGTCGATGTTTCAATTGCTCTGCGTGTCTGAAATATTCTTCCTTATTGGAGCAATTTCTGTGGATCCTCAGAAATTGGCCGAATGGCAGGTTCTGTTTAAGGCTCCGAGGATGGTTACTAGAAAAATGTAACGCTTTGTTCCTGTCAGAGGGTTTGCGAAACATGCGAGATGTTGCTGCTAAAGGGATTGGTTTGATAAATGAATTTCTCCTCAAAAAGACCCATGAACATGATGGCTAGCTCTGGGGCAAAGGGGCAACCCATCGCCACCCCCTTAATTTGATAGAAGAATTCAGCATCAAATGTGAAAAAGTTTTTTTGCAGGGCAAACCGTGCAAGGTCAAGTATGAAGTTCGTAGGGACTCTGACCGGTCTCACCCTTTTCTCCAAGAACACGGTTAGAGTTTCAAGTGCTTGGTCTTGGGGGATCTGGGTGTATAACGACACCACGTCTAGAGTAACTAGTAGTTGTCTGTTCTTATCGAATTCGATAGTGGAAATGCGATTGAGGAATGCGGCTCTTAGCCTCACAGCTAACACTCAGAACGAGTCTGACAAATTGACTCGGCTACGTAAAAAACAGATTCGGACAGACCTGCATGGGCATTCGCATTACATGAGATATATAGACGACGTGTTCATGGTTTGGACAGGAGAACAAGAAGACCTTGGGTGATTCATCAGCTGGCTGAACTCAAGGACGATTGACATTCAGTTTTCAGTTTCGTCATCAAAAGAATCGATCAACTTCCTGGATGTTAAGGTAGAACCTTTTAATGGAGGTTTAAGCACCACGCTGTTTCGCAAACCCTCTGACAGGAACAAAGCGTTACATTTTTCTAGTAACCATCCTCGGAGCCTTAAACAGAACCTGCCATTCGGCCAATTTCTGAGGATCCACAGAAATTGCTCCAATAAGGAAGAATATTTCAGACACGCAGAGCAATTGAAACATCGACTCATGCAGAGAGGGTACCCTAAGAAATTATTAAAAAACTCACTCAAACGAGCATGGTGGACCCCTCGTGAGTCTCTGCTTGAAAAGAGAACCAAGCCAGATGTCAAAAGGATGGTGTGTGTCACCACTTTCTGCCCTGCAACCAATTTACACAGGAAGCTTATCACATCTAACTGGCATTTGTTAAAAAATCTGCATGAAGATTTCTCTGCGCCGCCACTATTTGCATATAAGAAGGACAAAAGTGTGGCCAATTATGTGGTGAGGGCGGCATTACCAACTGTCAAGGCACCGACACTACAAAGCCTGTTTGGATTACCTCCACCTAAAGGACACCACAAGTGCGGCACCTGCACTTGTTGCGGTGAGACTATTGAGGATTCGGTATTTTCATTTGATAATATTCATTGGAAACATGACACCTTCACTAATTGCAAATCAAAAAACGTCGTTTATGCAATTGTGTGCCCATGCCCTTTAGTCTACATAGGGAAAACATCACAGGAAATCAGAAATAGGATAACGCAACACAAATCGCGCATCCGCAGGAAAGTTGAAAATGCCCCACTAGTTAATCATTGGGCGAGGTGCAAACATGACAACACAGACCTGCGCTGGACAGTACTGTCTAAAATTGAAAGAAACCCCAGAGGTGGGGACATTGATGCGCAATTGTCCCAACGCGAGGCAATGCTAATAATGAAATTCAATACCGCCACTCGGGGTTTAAACGAGATTTCTGAAATTTATAAGCCTACTGGATAAAGTTCCACTGCCTAGTCCACCCCGGGTTTTGGTTTACCATTAAGTCAACATCCCTCTTGGAACTACATGTCCCAGAAATCCTTCACAGCGGTCCTTATCCAGGAACCGTTGTTGTCACGCCCCCATCCGAGGAAACTTTGATGTCAAACATGGAAACCGCCTGAGTTGTATGACCGCTCCCGTTGTTCCGCCTTGGTAAGTTTTGACCGCATCGCGGTTAACATTGTTAAGCCAGCATTCCAGGCGTCACTTAGCTAACGCGTTTTCCGCTCTCATTCACAGAATAGGAGCCCACGCCCTGAACAGTAATCTTTTAGCGGTAAACAAAGAACTGAAACAGAGCGGGTGAGTCTACCAGCCCGCACCAGCTCGCATTAGTACAATGTTTGCTACGTGTGATTGGGAAAGTATGACACATGAATAAATGTTGTCGCGCTTGTTGTTTCTTCGCACAGCTGCTGGGATCACACTCTTGAAAATACAAGCTGACTGAATGACTTGATTATCCACCATTTACTACGTTTCCTATCGTTGTGCAAGGTAGGAAGTCTCAGTTGAACACAGGGAGTCGATCCCTTCTTTTGTCTAGTTTTTCATGCTCCAGACAAATGCGCTAAAAATAGGCATTTTTATTGTTTCAGAACCTACCTGGTCCTGAGGAGAACCCCACCCTAATTACAGGGGTTTGAAACGCGTCGACCACTTTTCACGTCCAGCATCTGGCCAACTTTGTTTTGCATTTATTTTGGGTCACAAGAGAGCTTGTGAGAATTTCATCTACAACTAGTTTGCAAAAATATGAAATGAAATATTTTGGACTGAATTGCTTTCCGCTGCTTGGACGCACTGTTTTCTAATATTATTATTTTTTCTATTGTTGTGAATGGATGATGTATGAATGTACGGCCAAGTGTGTTTGAAATTGTTTGATTACTTGTGTGTATATATTGTATATATAATTGTATGTTATTTGCATTTTGTATTTTCCATGCACGAGAAATAAGGTGCTGATATATAAAAAAAGTGATACTTTCATGAAAAAGAATAAATTTGATTCAAAATACAAATAGGTTGTTTTTGCTTTAATCAAAACAGCCTGCCTTTGAAATACCAGCGTTGTTATAACTCAATCCCAGTATTGGCTTTTGTTTTTGCTTAATAAGTATAGTTGGACTCAGCCTTTCTGAGTAAGGAGTCAAGACCCTTTTTTTGATTCTTGTGCAGGCCCACTAGAAGCATTCAATTTACAGACCTTGGGCAAATGTTGTGCACTTTGCAGGGATTTTATATGTAAATCAAATGTAGTGCACTTTGCAAGGGACTTATAAGTAAATTAAATATGCCAACTGGGTATACACCAATGTTGCCACGTGTAGGGGAGAAGCAGATGCTCATTAGCACTGGTCAGCAGTGGTAAAGTGCTCAGAGTCCTAAGACCAACAGAAAGAATCAGCAAAAAGAGGAGGTAAGCAGGCTAAATGTTTGGGGGAAGATCACTCTAAGGATAACAGGTCTTACAGCTTGTCAAAGGAAAAGAGCAATTTTGGTTCTAGTACAACTTTTCTAGCCTTCAATGATGTAAGTGTTGCCATTAGGCCTGAGAAAATTACACACACATAAACTTGCATATTTTCACATTACGCTTACTATGCTAAATTCACAAAACTATTCTATGCCAAGTCATTTATTAATGTATAGTTCACAGCATAAATTTATTGTGAGTGACCAGAAGTAACGCAAACAATCAGAAAGTGAGAGGCGCTTGTGTTTTTCATGATAAAATATAGTGCCAAATGCTGGCTTTGCATTTTGTGTAATTATGCATAATTTAGCATACTAGTTTTCAAAATATTGTGTGATTACCCCAAAACAAATTATGTGAATTTCTTTCACCCCTAATTGCCATGCATAGCGCAGGAGACCTTTGTAGGACTCTTCTGGCATGCCACACACATCCTCTCTCCACTACTAGGCGCCTCTCTAGCCATCCTCTCAGCACAAAAAAGAGCCACTGCTGCCCTGGAACATCAAAATCCAATTTTGGGCTTAGGGAATTGTATATTCTTGTTTCCATGTCGATTTTTGCTGCAGATTGCAACCTCAGCGTGGCAGGTGTTAAAAGAATAACCATTTTATAGACATCAAAACGGCATGCAAAAGAACCTAAAATGCGAAAGAAATTACACTATCTATTATTTGGTACATGAAAAACAATACAATTTAAAATGTAGAACTTTTATAAAAGTGCCAAACAGATACTTAAGCTTCGCTAGACTTTTAAGTGATACTACGTGTTACATGAAACATATGTTAGGCATCCAACTGCAACATATCCTTAATGTACAATAGGTTATTATTTTGCATTCTCAATATATAGGGTTCTATTAGGATGTAGGGCGGATCGCCACCGTCCGCATGGCA
This sequence comes from Lissotriton helveticus, assembly GCF_964261635.1. Classification (NCBI taxonomy): domain Eukaryota; kingdom Metazoa; phylum Chordata; class Amphibia; order Caudata; family Salamandridae; genus Lissotriton; species Lissotriton helveticus. Next base: position 993,561,587 of record NC_136059.1, on the reverse strand, counting down.
GTGGCGATCCGCCCTACATCATACCCCCGCCAGCCATTTCCCCCGCCATATTAGTACGGCAGGGGGGACCCCGGCGGATGGAAAGACCGTCCGCCGGTCGACCAGTCGACCAGGCGGAAAAGGGGCTAGATATGGTGGCGGTGTCTGCTAGACACCACCATCCATATTAACATGGGTAGCAGTACATAGCTTTCCATGGCGGAGACCTCACCATGGAAAGGCAAGCGTAGTCTGCTTTTGGGGGCCCGTTGCGGGCACCCAGGGTATTGGGAGTGCACATGGGGGTACCTATGGCACTCCCTTACATTGTCATGGACGAGGTGGCAGGCACCGCACGGTGCCTGTCACCTTGTGCATGCCAATGCACACAGTGCATTTCCAGCATTGTAGCGGGTGGTTATGTGAGCACCTAAGAGTTTGAAAACATAATACAAAATGTAATGTATTTGTGCAGCAAATGCTGGACAGAATACAATGCTTGGTAAATACTGATGATCATAAGAATTTGCCAACATTGTTTTATTAGTGTATGGCTTGATCATGCAGCTGCCTTCAAGACCTGTTACCAATTTTTTAACATATACATGCAGTGGGTTTTTGCTGTGCTCCAGAGGATTATTACCCTCTCACCTTATGCCATTGACTGTGGTGCATTTTCCTTCCTCATATGGAGTGAATGCATTGCAATACATTAGGAACTGTTTTACATCTCAAATGTGAGCTGAACCACAATGAAATAAATACTTTATGTCATAGATACATGGAATGCAGAAAGAAACAGTTTTTCCACTACAGAAGGATTTTAAAAGATATATTATTGGGATCTCAAAATACAAGAAAAACGTATTGGCTTTCTCATTTCTTACTTTATATATAAATGATATAAATACAAACAAATATTGCAGATAAGCAAAGCTGTGGCCAGCCCACTGAAATATGGCTTTTCTCTACCTACCCTGCATTCTCCTATTTGCTTAATCTCAAGCTTTAACCACTATCAGATTGAGCATGTAACATAAGTGCCTAGATAGCCACAGGATAGTTTGCTAGATGTTCCCTAAATTATTCAGAGTCTGGAGTTTAAATGAATTTAACATTTCTTGAATATTAATGGGGAAAATATGCCTTTCTTTGCACAGCCTGAAGACCACAGGAGCTCAATGAGCTGGAGATGAAACAATGAGCTGAGTGAACAGCAGAACACAGAGAATGAAACAGGAAGGCCCTGTCTCTGCTAATTTAGGAGCTCACAAATGGGCCATCTGTTTTCTAAAAGAGGAGGCTTATTAAAATAATTAAGGGTCTAATTATGAGTCTAGTGGTCCAAGGTCTGCCAGACCCAATGGGGCGTGGTGGTGGTGGTCCAGCCACTGTCGCACCGGGCATCAGACTGCCCTAATATGACGTGAGGGTTAGACTATTATTGGGCCACCGCCTTCGCCAGGGAACCGCCGCTCCCTGGCAGTGGCATTTTACAAGTTTTAGGACCGCCAGCGGTTTGATGGAGGTCTTTGGAGTGCTGAAACAAAGGAAGCCTTACAAGCCCCCTATGCCCCCTCAGCCTGTGGTTGCATGCAGGGGGCACAACATGTGCCCCCCCTGTGTGCATACTCCCAGGTTCCTGCACAGCATGGACTTTCGAGTCCATGCCGTGCAGGATTCTCATGTAGAATTGGAATTGCTGTGCTTCTTTCAAAGGCACTGGTGCCTTTGTGAGACACACAGCAGTGGGACCACCACGCCGCCAGCCCACCAGACCACAAATTTGGTCATAATCTGGCTGGTGGGTAGCAGTGACCTTTGGCAGTGGCGCGTCAGTTGGCACCACCACGACACCGCTCCACCCAAAGTCATATTTAAACCCTAAATGTGCATTTCATTAAATTCGGAATTTGAAACTTTAAGAGGCGTGCTCCAGTTTAGGACAACAGAAGCAATTTATGGCATTCATAAGCTACACCTGTTTGGGATATTCATGAAACTTTCCTACTAAGAGAAGCAATACCTTAGAAGAAAGAGATGCAAGTGTGTGCTTTTCGTGAAGAAAACACGTATGCCTGTTTACCTAAGACATCATGTGCACATTTTACATACTAGGTAAAAAGTGCTTGGAAGTATAATATGAATTTATTTTGACATTGGAAGATTTTGTATTCCTTTTAGTTCACTATGTTTTCCCAAATGTTTTTCCTACCCCCTCCATACCACTCCGTAAATACTGGGGAAATTGGTGAATTTTGCCACACTATCCGCAGCACCTTTGTCTCTATGTAACCTACATGTGATGAAAAGTTTACAAGTGCATTTGCACTTACTTGAGAAGGCAACTAGGTTATGCCTGTGTGGGTGATCAGCTAATTTGAAGAGAATTTACCCGACCGCTATCCTGACACAGCTGCGTGATAGTTCACAAACGTAAAGTAGGCAAAAAGGTATGCATATGTCAGTTACGCACATATGAAAAAATTATGTACATATATTTCACACACGTGTACACATACGAAGGCTACAGACTTAGCTATCCCTACAAACATCTTTGAAAAATCATGTCCTTGAGAATAGGATCAGAAAAAGAAAGTAAGTTGGTGAAGAATTATGGAAAACGGTTGTAATACCAAATAGCCACCTACAAAAAATATTGAGGTCATAATGTCTATACTATAAATATCGAGTTTCTAAAGATACAAGTTAAATGAAAAGAAATACAGACTGCAAAAATATATGTTCCATTTGAATATAGCATTTAAAAAATATCGCTCTTACATTAATGTAAAATAATTTTGAAACTATACCTCCAAATATTACTATTAAATCTTAACTTAAAGGTGCAATTATTACATGTACATTATCTTAATTAACAGCAATTTTCTAAATAAAAAAATAGTTTTTCTGTATTATTAAATCCTATTTTAAAATTAAAAGAATTCATATCTTATACAAATGCATTTTAAATAATCAATTTACAACAAATGTATTGAATCTTGCAGTATAAATAGCATTACACCAACAGTACATAAATATTTGATTGTCACTACAGGCAAAATGACAAAATAGGCACATCTATCTCAAAATAAATGTGCAATATTCATGCAACCAATGATTATATTTTAAATAATTTAGTATTTTTTTTAAATCGTCTTACATTTGTTAAGACATTATTGAAAGAGGGAAACAGCCATAAAAATAATATAATGTTAAATTAAAAATATCAAAAATAAAACTTATGAATAGCAATTCTACAAACATGAAAAAATACAATTCAATATGGGGAAATATTTGCTAATATAACTCCAAGGCAACCAGCATTGGGGAAAGTCCATGTGTTTTAGAGGGCCCAACTCCAGCCCCCAAAAGTTTGGGACTGTTTGGGAAAGTGCATATATTTGGGGGAATGAGGCAGATTTACTATTCTAGCTCGACCTCACAAAGATTGTTGGAAGTGCATTTGTGTAGTGGTGTCCCATTTAATATCTAACTCCATCTCAATGTAAAGTATATAAAATGGATACATTTGGGACCGTCAGATGTGCTATTCTAACAAATCTTGAATAAAGTGCAAATATTGGGGAAAACATTTACTATTTTAAGTCTGTGTCATCAACATTGGGGAAAGAGCAGGTCTTTTGGGAGTGGAGTTAAATTTACTATTCTAACACCAATCCCACAAACATTGGGAAACGTGCATATATTTGTGGTGCAGGGTCCAATTTAATATTCGTAAACCAGTTTCCCCAAAACTGGGAAAGTGCATATAAGTGGGGCAGATTTGCTATTCTAACTCAAGTATCAAAACACTGAAGAAAGCATGTCTATTTGGTGGCCATATTTACTGTTCGTCCTCCAGCCCCACAGACATTGACAAAAGGGCAGATCTGTGGGTTTGGGAGGGGAACAGGTTTACTTTACAAACACAAATTCAAAACCGAGTGGAAAAAGTACATAGATTTGGGCAGTGGGTAAAATTTACTTTTATAACTTCAGATACCCCATCACTGGTAAAGGGCATATAATTGTGGAATCCGATTTGCCATTCTAACTATAGCTCCACAAACACTGGAGGAAGTTTATATATTTGGGGAGGGGCAGTATTACTTTTCCAACTCCACTTCAATCAACATTTAGGAGAGTGCATTATTGAAGGGATTTAGATAATAATAATAATAATATCCACATTTGTAAAGCGCACAATCACCCGTTAGGGTCTCTAAGCGCTGGGGGCCGTCTGGAAGATTAAGCAAGCTATTGCCCAGAGTCACATGGTGCTGGGCTAATCTGCCGCCGGTGCCGGGGATCGAACCGTGATCCCCAGATTCCGGAGTCAGTCGCCCTGGCCGCGGTGCCACACCTCTTCCCTATCCTAACTCCAGTCCCACAAACATTGGGAAAAACATACATATCTGGGACAGGGTCAGATTTACTATTCCAACACCACTCTCACAAGCATTGTAGAAAATGCTTACATTCGATGAAAGTCTTTCAAATTAACAAATATCATTAAATAATCCTGAACCACAATTATAATGTTTTATTTTATCCTTACACATATGCAGATGTATTATCTAATTGATTACTAATTCTAAAACCTAAATATAAATAGCTTATAAATACAAAATAATTAACATAAAATATACAAATAATATTCATAATAAAATAATAAGGTACGCCCATAATTCTCCCCAAAAATACCCTTTAAATTTTCCTAAAACAAATGATAAGTTCTTGAATCTTAATATTTAATTACATTTGTAGCAATTTCAATAAAGCATTAAATCAGTGAGTTAAAATTAAAAGCATATACAAAAAATTCAATATAAATATCTAGCATTTATTAGTTTGCTTTTATAAAAAACACCTAAACACCCTAAGGGCCCCCAAAATTCAAAGCTACAAAAATGTAACATATTTGCACATGACAATAATGAATAAACACATAAATAATGTACCATTCTTGTTAATTCAAATATATTTTACATGGAACACTATCCATCAATGACACACTAAACTCAAAGGGTTGAAAAAAATATTAAATAATACATTGTGGAATTATTCAAAATGAAATAAACATTCCAATAAATAATTATAGCTTGAAGGAAATTGTCATAATACAATCATTAAATCATTTTAGTTAGTATACCTTTTAAAAATACTATCCATCCAATTCACCAATAAAACGCCCAACGGGAAGAACATAAAAAAATTATTTCTAAGATAACTAACAAATAATTAAACATCTAAATATGAATTGCCAATAAATAAATTAACAATATAAATAAGTAGTTACTATTAAATTACATTTATTTAAATAAAACACTTCCCACACTATATTACATGCATTGTAGTGATGTTAGAACCAGCTGGGTAAAAAAAGATGATAATCAGGTAATTAAAAGGCTATAACATTCAACTATTTCAACACAAATCTCAGCAAAGTTCTCAATTTATGCAGGTTCAGCAGCTTATAAACTGGCTTAAATAGCTATAACATACTGTGTTAATTCCATTAGGATGTGTTGCTTAGACTGATGCTCAATTCGCATTAGATCACTTATGTTCAGTGTGGCATGCAGCATCCCTGGTGGACTGTCAATTTTCTGTTCACATAACACATTCATGAATGCAGAACACATCCTTGTTTATGAACATCAATCAGGCTACGACTAATCAGAAGACTCTAAATTGTCATAATATTGCTTATCAGAGCACAACAAATTCCCTATGCACCCAATCCAGTGCTGGCTTTGCATATCATTAAAGAAGCTATGCCTACAAACCTTCAGTCGGAATACTAATACTGTAAGCTAGCATCACCTCTTAGATGGCATTTCAACTTTGATAGAATTGGTATGCTTCATTAAATGATGATTTACAATGTGCTGTGATGGCACTGTACTTTTCAATCATATTGACAATGCTATGAGCTAAAGTGAAAGACACAAAATTGATGGACGGAATGCAGAACAAATCAAAACATTCACCCCCGGTCAAGAGATCTGGGTTGAATCCATCATTCTTTTGCTCACCATGCCACCCCACTTTAGACCTGGCCATATGCAAATCAGTGTTGACCCTGTGCCTCATGGGAACAGTCCAGCCCGAACTGCCAAGCCAGGTCATCCCTGGACCGGAAACAAGCATCCTAGGACCGGTTTCAGGGTTTCACCCCTCATCAGCCAGGATAGCTTGATTTCAGTGGCACAGTGAGCCCAGGACCCATGTCTGGGCATACCTGGCGCACTTAGGGCGAGAAAGCAAAAGACACACAATTGATGGACCAAATGCAGAATAAATCAAAACATTCACCCCCAGTCAAGAGATCTGGGTTAAAGTGAAGCAGTATATTAATTATAATACCAGTTGTCTAATACAGTGTTTCTATGTCGGTGTAGACCATACCACAGCACACAAAGAAATTTGAACAATTGCAAGAAAGTATTTCACCCAATATAATTTGTATATATATTATTTATTAGTTGACTTATAGAGAGCTGCTTATTGCTTGTCTGTCACTGTTGAGTGCTATGGTTTGATCAGAAAAGTATGTTTTGAAAATGGACCACTTAGAGTCAATAAGCAAAAGAGAAGCTCTAATGTGGTTGACTTCCAACCTCTGTGACAGAGGAGATCTATTATTGAAGACATAGTTAGGATCTGTCCTAGACCCATTTTTTAGACATTCCACAGACTAAGGGCCTCATTTTGACTTTGACAGTCAGACTACTGCCAGTCTGTTGGTCACGGTCCGACCACCGAAAGTCCATAGGTCTGACTAGCGTATCAGGAGTACAGAGTTTGGCCACATGACACACCGTCGCCACTGCCAGGATCATGGACCCCGATGGTGCATCAGTGGGGTCGGTTGAAGGGAATGGTGGCGGTGCTGAGGAAGGAACCACCATGCAGATTGCAGTCTGCATTTCTGACTTTGTTTACTTTGCCGCGTTCCTGCCATGTAAACAATATCAGAAACTTGAAGAGGGGGTCCAAAACAGGCCCACCGGGAGGTTTTGCCCATAGAGGGCAGTGCATCGGGGTACATGTTGGGCCCCCCTCTGTATGCACTGTCATGCGTTCACTGTGTGCAATGCACAACATGGTGCAAGGTAGCAATGCGCGCCGGAGCTGCACAGCAGCGGCATTGCCTTCAGGCTCACATAGTGAAGCAGGCCAGTGCATACAGTCCGCCTCAGTCACCGCGATAATGTCATAATGACTGCCGGCTTGACAGTGACACTACAGCCTGGTGGTCTGACTGCCAGGTTCGTAATCAGGCCCTAAGTTCCTGGTTGGCACAGTGATCAGATGTGTAAGTAGAGTATGGTTCTTTCCTGCTCATTGTGGGATACTACTGCCTGAAGAGGTACTGTGGAACACTGATGCTGTATGTATTGTGTATATTGTAAAGCATTTTGCTTTGATTTGGAGTAAGTGGTCTTTAAGCACATGCTTCACATAGTATTTCCTCTGGAGATTCTGGAATATTCTGGCAGCCTGGTTCTGATGTTACAGCAACCAGTTGATGGGTTTTGTAGGAAACAAGTATGCTGCAATAGGCATAGCAATTTATAGAAAGTGTAATCATCGGCTAAATCAGTGGCTATTTTGAATTGTGCATGACATTTCTGGAGTAGAGAGAGAGCAGAGAAAGAGATAGAGAAACTGTGAGAGAGAGAGAAATTCATTCTTATTAGTGTGGTTTACTGATAAACATCTCCAGGGATTGATTATTGTACAGCTGAATCAGGAATTTAGAGATTATTTTAGAGGTTTGGGGAAGCTTTCACCACCTTTTAAAAAAATTGGAATCAAAACCTCAACCACAAATCATCTGTCAAGGTGTCCCACATCTTTAGACCGTGGACTAATAATCTGCCACCACCCACAGGTGTAAATCAAAATACTCTGGGTATAAACACAACCATATTTAATGACCTTCAGCGTATTTATACTGTGAAAGCGTAAATATAGTCTTCATGTACCAGAGTGCAGCGCCAGGAAGGCAGTGTCCCTTCTGCATTTTAACACGTGACCAAATCATCTAAATTGTACTACTTTTCTGAACCCAGCATTCTTGGCCACCTGTAATTTCTTCAAAGGGGACTTGAAGATCCCTACACTAAACGAGGTAACTCAGTCCTGTCTTTAGTTATCACCTCGATACCCCTTAGAGCAGGAGAGAAAAGTGGATCACTCTGTTGCTGGATGTTAACAGAAAGGAAATGCAACTAACTGTCTTGTCTAAAGAATGTGTTGATTAAGAACTCTAGATTTTTGCTTTGTTATCTGCTGCTTGGTTGACCTGATCTAATAATGGCATTAAGAAGTGTGCCTTAGATTTGTTTAGTTGACTGAATCAGATTCTCTGTTTACTTAAGCTGATATGTGTGTTAGCTATCCTTTAATGGAATTGCTGCTCCAACTTATCTAGACTGAACAGGATCTGGATATCATCCGAGTAGTTTTCAAATTCCCGTCCCCATACCATAATAATTTGAAAGATTAGTGGATTGTAAATAATGAACTGTAAATTGCTAAAAACAGAGCCTTTGGGACCCACCAATCCAGTCCACTGGGTAGATTTTGAATAGTACTCATTTGAACTGTAAAATCGTGATTACTGAGGAAGGAGAAGAACCTCCCAATCTCTGTTACCTTCAATCCAGCAACTTGCCAAACCTGTTGAGAAGCTGGCGCCGAGCCAGGTTTGCCAGATGCCCTTAGGGAATGATGTTTCAGATGATGTTGATTTATCCAGCAAAGCAATCCCTGACCCATGGTTGGGTAAGAAGAGTTACTGATGGGTATCTGGTGCATGCTAGCCTCTAACCAGTAGGCAATGACCTTCTCAGAGATTATATTCAGGATTGGGAATTAGATGATGGGCTGAAAGCTGTACAGTTATAGAGGTGTCAGATGTGATGTTTCTAACAAAAAAAATATTGTAATTTCTTGTTTTGTATTTCCAAGGTGGCTTCTTCCTGGAGGGAGGTGTTAAGGAGTCTAGAATTACAAAGCTATGCCATTTCAGGAAATGGACTGGGAACCAGTCTGTTCAAAGATCTAAACACCTGTAAATAGGTTTAATTTTCTAAATGAGAAGGAGTATTTCAATGGGTTATTATGTCACATGCTTAACCTCATCTTTGCACCCTCCTATATCATTCATCTCATATCAATGCATCCCATCATCTAGTCCGATGATGACATGGAGCCTTATTTCAAGCTGGGTGGATGTGGGACATCTACAAAAAAAATGGTGGATGATCCATCTGCCATATTAAGGGGGCATTGTTAAGAATAGCACTCTAAATACAGTAGATGGAACATCTGCCACTTTTTATGGCTGATGCATCGCTCCCCCAAACTCTAATAAGGCACCGAAGGCCTGATTTGTATTTAGGCAGGTGGCCCATTTGTCCCTACACTAATCAGTTTTCTTCATTATGAATATCTATTGTGATTCCATTACCTTCTCCTACACCACTTTGAAATGTGAAGTTGCCGCCTTCATATTTTACTGAATGGGTTACTAAGTCGCATGTTTAACGTCATTTTTGCACTCTCCTTTGCCATTGATCTCATAGCACTGCACCCCATCATCTAGACCAATGATGACGTGGGGCCTTATTTAAAGTTGGGTGGAGGTGGCACATTCACATAAAAGTGGTGGATGTTCCGATTTGACTTATTAAAGGAGCATTGATGCAATGGTACTCTGTGTACTGTGTACAGTATACAGAACATCTGCCACTTGTGGCTGATGCCTTGCTCGCCAAACTCTAAATAAGGCAATTAGGTCCTGATTTGTAGTTAGGTGTAAGGCCTGTTTCTCTGCCAGGGCCACAGACTAAATTACTCCATTGCCCTCATGGAGATGCTGCCCACCTAATTTAGAAATGACCTCCAAGCTGCCGATCATTTCCAATGTGTTAGCAGGAACTGCCATCATGGAGGTTCCTGCTAATGCTTTTTGCAGTTTGATACAGGTCTCTGTCAACATGAAAGAGCCTTGCACCAAACTGTTTTCCTTTTCATGTAAAAAAAGAAAAAATTCCAAAGCGGTAAGATTCTCTATTCACCATGGGAGTGCTCTCCGATGGCGAGGGGAGCCTTTAGCAGTTTTCAATGCCCCTTACGGCCAGGGTTTCCTAGTGGTGACGGGCAGTGAAAACTGCCCGTTAATTCTACCCATGGGAATCAGGTAGGCCGAATCGGAGGTCTGCTTTAAATGCCAAGACCGTTGGCGGGGTCTCATCACTTATATCTGGCAGGCAGAGGGCAGACCACCATGATGGCGGAAAGGGTACACTGTCACCATTATGACACAGTATAAATGATGAGGCTCTTAGTCTCCTTAAATTGGGTCATTGCTGAGATGAAACTACAGCCTTGCCTGGTACCTGATCATAACTGCCAACATAAGGTTCGAAGGAGGCTTCATGTGTGTCTCAGCTGTTTCAGAATTATAATAAAATCCACCCCTGAGTAATTGTAATGGTAATGTAGTGTAGTAGCACAATTCCATCAGTTACACACATCTTTCCATAACATGGTGAAACACCATATGCCCACCTACAGCCTTACTTCAGCTCCCTCAGAAGATAGACCTAGGTATGCTAACCAGTGGTTCCCCTCGAAATGAGGATTGAGAATCTGGCAACTAGGCATACAGCAAGCTAGTAGTGTAAGGAATGCTCGGGGAGACACAATCAAACATCAAATGAAATCGAAACCAAAACTTCCACATGAACTCTTCTCTCTTTGTTCTTTTGTGTGCCCAGCCTACTGTTCCTCCAATATCAGACCCTTTCATATCCTTTGTGATTACCTTGCCTGATTTTGCTGTATGATATTCTAAACATCTACCAAGTCATTAAGGGCCATATGTATCAAGATACCCATTTGCGATTCTCAAATAGCGATTTTTGCAATTTCTTAAAATTCCTTAATTGCGATTAGCAAATTGCGAATCGCAATTAAGGAATACTTTCCCATTCATTTCTATGGGCCAGGAGGATGAATGGGAAATTATTCTCAATTTGCAATTCGCATTTTGCTAATCGCAAATTGAGAATAATTTGAAGGGTGCAGGGGTGTCCAAAGGACACCCTGTTGCACCCCTGAAATATGCATGGGTGCATATGTGGCGCACATACATGCCCCAAGGGCATGTATGTGCGCTACATGGCACTTTGAAAAATGCAAAAATTTGCATTTTTCAAGGAATTCGCCACTTACCACCAACTAGAAGTTGGTGGTAATTTGCGATTCCTTAAGGGCATTTTGCAATTTTTTTTTGCTTCATACATTACATTTAAGGAATCGCAAAATTTGAGATTCCTTAAATGCAATTGCAATATAAGGAATCGCAAATTTTGCGATTCCTTATTTTGCACCACATTTTGCTTGATACATATGGCCCTAAGGGCCTCAATTAGAATTTGGTAGATGGTATACACATGCAAAACATGGCAGATATCCTGGTGCATACCCTGTGCACTGTATTACAAGTGCCATAGACTATAAAATACTTATGACAAGGCGGATAGGACATCCAATATGTTTGTAACGGAGTATCCCTCCCACCAATCTGTAATTAAGGCACAGTTGTCTACCATATGGGCAGGGGTTGCCCCCATCTGAACCCTTCTTATGGTTGCGGCTCCCTCCTTGATGAGTGGTTCCATCCTAATGATGTCAGTTCAGTTTGCTTACCTTCAAGTTAGATTATTAATTCTTGCCCAGCAACTAGCCAGAAATCACTGCTACCTGCCTCCACTTTGCTTCTGTATGAAATCAAGTGCAAATGGTCATTTCCTAGGCTTTTCACTTGCCTAAATGTACAGGATGTACATTTACGCATGCGTACTTGTTTACAAACAAGAGTATTCTTGCACAGCTGTGCCTTGAAACTTTTCACATGTACTCCTTAACATTTTTGTAGACTCAAAAAAGCATAGGTTTACTTTAACATCGATTAAAATCTACCGTACCCCACCTCATATTCATAACACTCTTGATACTATGAAAATGTTTCCAATAAAATGTTAGTTTCACCTTGGAGCTAGTCAGTTTCTTCTATAAAAATACTTGTGAATGTATTTGTTTTTATCATAATACTTATCATGTTTTAAACAATGCCGAACTGACTGTTTAAATACATTGTTCAGTAACTGGAAGAGTAATCTATTGAGCCGTGCAACAATCCAGCAACTGGTAACTTTTATTCTGCAGCTCAGCATTTATTGTACTCTCTACGCCCCCGGCTTCTCACACGGTTTATGAACTAAAACAACTACAGTACAGAGGCTAACAATGTGAATAATAAGCAGTCTGCGCTGAGATGTGGCCTTGTCAGCATTTGTTTCCATCCTGTGGGCAGATCACTCCCCCTGTCTTTGGAGCACAGTGTGAGAGAAGGCTTGAAGGCCCTCCCCCTCGCTGCAAGCACTACAAGGGTCCTCACAGCACACCACACTACAGACAGGCGTGGGGTCAGGTGGGCTGGGGTGGTACAAACTGCAGAAAATGAATGCGATTCTCAAAGAGATGCTTTTGAGTTTCATTTCTCAGGTCCTGCCATAAACAGTTGCCATGGCTCAGCACAGAGTCCAGCCCCTCTTTTTAATATGGTTGCAGGGGCAGATTTATGTCGGACTTGCGCCACGTTTACGCCGCCGTTGCGTCACGCAACGGTGGCGTAAACGTGGCGCATCCCTGCGACCCATTTACAATGTGACGCATCTAGGCAGATGCGTCACGTTGTGAAGCCCTGGGCCACATGTGGGCGTTCCGGCGCAGGGTGTGCGTTCCGGGGCAGATGCGCCTCGCAAAAGTGCCTGTGTGAAATCTACAAGATTTCACACAGGCACTTGTGCGACGCTGCTACGTCAATGCGGAAGGACTGACGCAGCACGTTAAGTATAGGGCACACCCGAGCATTGCTGGAGTCGCGTCGCGCTTGTGACGCGACTCCAGCGATGCGCCGCCCTTACGTCACTAGATGCGTCACGCATCTGCCTACCCTTGCGCCACCGCGCACCGCATTGTAAATGCGGCGCATCCGCCGTGACGCAAGGGTAGTTTTGAGTGACGCATTTGTTCTGGCGCATCCCTGCTGATTTGCAGAGATGCGCCAGAACTCATAAATATGAACCGCAGTGTGTAAAGTTCATGTATATAAATCGGATTTTCTCTAGCTTAATTAATGCATGAAATGCAGACACCACAAACCGGTAAGAGTCAGCAGAAACTGTTTCCGACTTGTGCTGTCGAAAGTTCCTTGCTGAACTCGTAGAAATTCAGAGTAACATATGAACTTTGTATACTTTAAACACAGACGCTCCAGCCAGCCTTGCTCTCCATGAAATGGTGCTTCTCTGCTGCCTCCAAGGTCAGGGGTCGCAAAGACAGTGTCAGGGTTATCAAAAGTAAAGACAGGGGAAGGAACCCGTAAGTGACGCCCATGGTTATGATTAAAGACAAAAGTGGTTCCGTCGGGTCAATCAATTGCTTTTACGTGAAGGCTAGGTTAGCTCATAACAGAAGGTAACACATTTTTAAGAAAAAACAAATTATAAGAACAATCAAATTTTTAAGAGAAAAAATTTTTAAGAGAAAAAACCTCTCTGACAACAAATAAAATTCAAAGTATTTTTATGAAAGAATCACATTAAAATACCGGAATTACTTCATTCCATTTCAATTCCAATTATAAGTGAAGAAGTGACTATTGGTGAACAAAGTGAATAGTGCAACAATTTCCGTGACACTTATTTACAAATATATACAAAATTATACATGGGAAAATGGGCAAGGGGAAATATTTTGGCGGTCAGAGTTCTGAATTGATATTCCAAGGAGACAGATGGTGACTGTGACTGTTCCCGGAGGGTTCTTGACCAATATTATGCGTCGACGTTTCGATCCTAGTGTGCCCCGATTGGTGGTCACGCGGATCTTTATCAAGACAAGAGAGGGGGAGATACAGGGGGAAGGGGGGGGGGGGGTTTTAATTGTTGGATTCCGGATACACAGGAGGCAGCAGTCACACGCTGTGCATAGGCCAATCGGTCAATCTCATATGGGGAACCGCTTTCAAATCGAGCGAGGAACCGGCTTACAAGTCTCGCAATCACTTGTAAGCCGGTTCCTCGCTCGATTTGAAAGCGGTTCCCCATATGAGATTGACCGATTGGCCTATGCACAGCGTGTGACTGCTGCCTCCTGTGTATCCGGAATCCAACAATTAAAACCCCCCCCCCCTTCCCCCTGTATCTCCCCCTCTCTTGTCTTGATAAAGATCCGCGTGACCACCAATCGGGGCACACTAGGATCGAAACGTCGACGCATAATATTGGTCAAGAACCCTCCGGGAACAGTCACAGTCACCATCTGTCTCCTTGGAATATCAATTCAGAACTCTGACCGCCAAAATATTTCCCCTTGCCCATTTTCCCATGTATAATTTTGTATATATTTGTAAATAAGTGTCACGGAAATTGTTGCACTATTCACTTTGTTCACCAATAGTCACTTCTTCACTTATAATTGGAATTGAAATGGAATGAAGTAATTCCGGTATTTTAATGTGATTCTTTCATAAAAATACTTTGAATTTTATTTGTTGTCAGAGAGGTTTTTTCTCTTAAAAATTTTTTCTCTTAAAAATTTGATTGTTCTTATAATTTGTTTTTTCTTAAAAATTTGTTACCTTCTGTTATGAGCTAACCTAGCCTTCACGTAAAAGCAATTGATTGACCCGACGGAACCACTTTTGTCTTTAACCATACATGCCCAGGTTCTGAGGGACACAGGGTTACCCCTTTTTGGTATAAATATGCCCATGGTTATGAAGTAGAGAAAGAGGGTCTTTCCTTGCACATGTACATAATTAATTTTAGAGTAACCCGCCAAGCCAGTATTACTTTGCATTGTAATTAGCCTATTACTGGAGGCCAAATTGTGAAGCTGTCTAGAGTAAAACACAGAAAGATCTGCCTCATTCTAGGCACCTGTCCGAAGCCAACCACGAGGGAGCAGGTCAGTGACTCCAACAATTCACAAATTGCCAAAGAAAGTCACCACACTCTTCACGTTCTCTTCCCGCAACTACTTATTTGACAAATACTAAATAGAATAACTGAGCGTACTAGCTTTCTACATACATTTAGAAGCTTCCTGTGGACATTTCAACGGACTTTTACTTGTTTAATGATCTTTTTATTGATTTCATAACAACAAAGACACTACAGTTAACAAAGGAAATGAACAACTCTCTAGGGCCAGTCAGTCTATGAACAGATAAAACGTGAATATATTCAGCGAATACACAGCACTTACCACAGAGGGTGCTTTTACACCTCTGACAATATTGACAACTATGACCCTCCAACATATACATTTTTTGTACCACAAAGAATATAAAGCATGCCCAGCATAAATATGTATGCAGGGTGTCTTTAAGTAGAGGAGTAGATCATCGCGAGACAGCAGTGTATTAAATCACTCCATGTCTTCACATACTCTACTACTTTGTCTGTTCTCACTCTAAACATATGCTGTTTTCTGCTCTTTCTATTCAACTACATCTCTGGACAATGCCTACATAGGCAATCTTTCTTCTTGTAACCAAAGTATTGCAATCCTCTGTCTACCCGGTTGTGAGTAATCAGGTTGTTGTTAGAGGGTGTGAGCCCTTCTTAAGCAACAGCCACAATCCTTGTTTGGGTGAACCATAAAAAGTCATTAAACTAACCTGTGCTTAACTCTCTGGTTGCCTGGCACAGAGCAGTCAAGCTTAACTTAGGGGCAATGTGCACAGAATTTATGCAGCACTTCAACAGTAATAAAGTGAAATCACAACACAAGAAGAATCCTGCACAAATGTAGAAAAATATGGTGAAGGTGAATACATTATTTGACACCAAGACATCAAAACTACGGTCAGTAGAGTCGGAGATATGCAGTTTCAAAGATGTACGGTAAGTATAGCACCTAATAGAACAAATTGCTAGTCACAGTTATCTGGTCATGAGAGACTGGTGGAAAATCACAAGTTCAGGCTGACCCCGATGGAGCTCGGGCCAGATACAGGGACCAGGTTGCCTTCTCAAAATATGGCACAAAGTGTCCAGTTCAAGGTGAAGGGGGCCGTGAGCAGCAGGGAGAGCGCTGTGTATGGCTGTTGCTATGGCGTGAAGAGCAGGCCTGGCATTGCAAACTGTCATCATTGTAGCACGGAGATCCTGTAGGGGGTCACAGATGGTCGCTGCTAGAGCTTCATGCTGTTGTCACTGTGAGCTGTTAATGCTGTGGTGTGAAGTGCAGATCTCGTGTTGCCAGCCATTGCTGTAGTTGAGTAAATAATCAGGTACACTGGAGTTTCACGCTGGTGGCAAGATCTTGGTGAAAATGGCCCAAAGCCCGAAACTTCAGGATATCTCTTTTTTTCTTCCAGAAGGAGTTCAACTGATGCAATACCAAGGGTCCAGGACCTGGGAGGCACCTCTTGGGGATCAGGAACTCATTTCAGCAGAGACCAGCAGGGCTCAGGCAGGTCCAGTTGCAGGTTCCGGCAGGTCCAGTGCAGCAGGTCATTTAGGCAGATGCAGAGAGGCCTCCTGAGTTGTGTCCCTAGGACTGAAAACAGGAGGCCAGCTAACTAGCCCTTTGAGTCACTCAGGTAGCCTGAGATGAATGGAGCAGGTCCATTCTTCCTTCTCAGACAGCAGGGCAGGCAAAAAGCAGCAGGGCAGCAGGGCAGTCCTCTGACAGGCGTGTACTGAAGAGTGGATCTGCGGGTCCTAATTTTATTCCTGGTGCCAGCTTTGAAGTGGAAGAAACTTCTGGTGTTTTCTCCCCAAAGATGTGTCTGGAATTTCCTGGCTCTCTATTACTTTGTTTCCAGCATGTCTGGGGCACAATAGGCTAGTGTGAATTTGTTTGTGTGTGTACTGAGGCAGTGTCTCTAAAGTCCCATTCTTTTGTGGCTGTCTGCGAGGAATACACTAAGGCCAACTGTCCACTACACCTAGTCATATGACCCAGTACACAGGCTGCAGGCACCAAATGGCTAGGACACTTTCTAAAAGTTGCATTTTCATAATTGTGACCTAAAATTTGACTTCACCATTAAAAAGGATTTTAAATATTTAAATTACAATTCTCTAGACACTAAATATGTCATTTCTACATGGTCCTAAACAAATGTTATCACATATTAAATGTAATAAGGTAACCCAGTGTTATTCTATGGGAGGGTTACGCTTTATAGAAGTGAAAAGCAAATATTAAGAAATCACCAAATCCCTAATCAAAGTCCATATGTCTGCAAATGAGATCACGACATTGTAATTCTGGAACACCCTCCCCTCAACTCAAGCACTGCTGCCCACCAACCGATTTCTAAATAGTCCTCCGACAGCACCTTTTTAAACTGAAGAGCCTCCTGTAACACTGCCCTTATAGTAAACAACAGGTGCACAGTGTGTCATGAACAGCAATAGAACTCTGAAGAATAATAGTAATAGTACCATCTGTAATCATCTTGTTGCAGACCCTGCTGATACTAGCTACCAGGACATCACATGTAGGGTTGATGATAAAGATGCAGCTACAAAGTATCATTTATTGCTTGGAGCTGAGATATCGTAGATAGCTATTTGGTAACCGTTAGGTTAATATGATAGACTTTGAATTCATGAGAAAGGTCTGATGAAGCTGAGCGTAGATGGTCCTAGACTTTCAAAAGTGTTATTAGGAGGTACCTTTTTATTTGTATTCATTTGTATGTTTTTATTTTGCACATTTTATACAGGGCATGCCAAGTTTATGTGTGCAGTAAAGCAAAATGAAGGATGGTGAAAGAATGTAAGGGCATATTTACAAGGGCTTATCGCCACCAGAACGTCACTTTTTCGACGTTCTGGTAGTCATTACGCCTTTGCCTTATTTTCAAGATGGTGTTAAAGTGGCTTAACACCCCCTTGTAAATAATGCCCCTTTCACACAGTATTTAAAGTGAAAGGGGCGGGCAATGGATGTGGCAATGGGCGTTCTGCCGCAACACCCATTGCTTTTTTACGCTGCCCCCTAATTACAAAGGTGGCGTAAATATGGGGCAGCACCAAAAATAAGACCAGGAAAAACATGGTCTTAACCTGGGGCAACAAAGAGAAATGATTCATTTCTCCTCGTTTTTACTGTTTCTATGTGAGCTACATTCTGCAGCACACATTGAAAGAGCAAATCTCCATTAGTGATCGTTCATTTGCAGGATGGTGTCCCTTCCTGCACATAAACAATCATTACAAAATGACAAGTTGCAACTTCTACATGTGCTGCATTCTGCAGCGCACTAGAAGTTACAAATCGCCTTTATTGATTGTTTATGTGCAGAAAGGAACACCTTCCTACACATGAACAATCATTCCCTGCAAAGGGTGTCTGCGGTGGTGCTAGGTAGCTTAATTCAGCGCCAGCACTGGGGGAAACGCAGGGGTGCGCTGTACTATTGGAAATATGGCACATCCCTGCATTTCCAGAATGCAGGAGTGCAGAGTTACCATTTGTGGCATAACACCACGCTCTGCCAATCTGATGCACATATGCCCCATAGACACATGCGTATCATTGTAGGCAAGGTAGCTGCTGAACCAGACATGCAATTTCCAAAAAGTAAATCAGGATAAACTGAATGATGGGTTGATAGATATCTGGAGCAGTTATTTATTACCTGTGCTATCAAAATTGATTTAAAGGACTTGAGGGATTTAGCAAGTCTGCTTTTAAGTTAGGAAATTCAGCAATCATATGCTTGACTACAGCAGTTCTAAAAAGAAAAAATTGAGGATTGTCAAATTGCTCCTAAGTTTAGATTATTTTAGCAGGGCATATGTCGGATGATCTTAACCAGCCGGATCAGGACTTTTAACTATATCTTAGCTTATTAATTGTAAATAT
This sequence comes from Lissotriton helveticus, assembly GCF_964261635.1. Classification (NCBI taxonomy): domain Eukaryota; kingdom Metazoa; phylum Chordata; class Amphibia; order Caudata; family Salamandridae; genus Lissotriton; species Lissotriton helveticus. The sequence goes on along the minus strand of NC_136059.1, from coordinate 993,542,627 downwards.
GGAGCATTCCTGCATTTCCAGAATGTCAAAGCGCAGAGTTACCAATTGTGGCGTAACACCGTACTCTGTCATTCTGTTGTACATATGCCCCATAGACACTTGCGTATTGTCAAAAGCAAGGTAGCTGCTGAACCAGACATGCAATTTCCAAAAATGAAATCAGGATAAACAGGATGATGGGTCGATAGGTATCTGGAGCTGTTATCCATTACCTGTGCTATCAAAATTGGTTTGTAGGCCTTGAGGGATTTAACAAGTCTGCTTTTAAGTTAGGAAACTCAGCAATCATATGCTTGACTACTGCGGTACTAAAAAGAAAAAATTGAGAATTGTCAAATTGCTCCTAAGTTTAGAGTCTTTTCGCAAGAAATATATGGGATGATCTTAACCGGGGGGGTCAAGATTTTTAACTATATCTTTGCTTTTTGTGCTACACAAAACTTTATAAATTGATGCAACCATCATGGTAGGTTTTGAGATCTTCTTGCTTCCAGCTAAACTTTAACATACAACTACTGATTTGAGTTTTGTTGATTTTGTCTTGATTTATTTGTTAAAATGTACACTACTGTTCTAAATTGGTGTGGGTTTTTTCTTCTGTAGGGTTTTTACGTTAATACTGTGTAAAGTGCTGTATAAATTCTTTACACCTTGACTCCAGGTTAAGTCTGACTGCTCTGTGCCAAATGACCAGAGAGTTGAGAACAGGTTAATTTGAGGTTTGCTTGTGCCTCATCCTGACAAGGACTGTGGTTCCTGCTTGAGTAGAGTTTTACCACATCAACAAGTAACCCAAATTCTTGCAATCCCCAACTTTCACATGGAGGTTGCTGGAATGTGTGAATTGCTCTCAGGAAAGGAGACAAAGGGCCTTGGCTGGGAGGAGGGAAGAGGTGTTGTGTCCACTACTCCTTACAGGATTGCCTAAAGGAGGTGGCCACCACCTGCACAAGCTTCAAAGAGCCTCTGTCACAGGCAGATGTAACTCACACATAGGCCTGGTAGAGCCATTGTCTTAGTAGCCAGAATGACACCTGTCCCAGTGGAAGGATAACCTTCCCAAGAACTGGTTTTCCATCCGGAGTTCCTCACTTCCCTGGACACGCCTGAGGGGTGTGCCCAAAGCTCTGACCAAGGGAGGAAAGATTCTGCCAGATTGGATGTTGGCAGATAAGGGCACTATGGAATGGTTTAGGGCCAACCCCCCAGAAAATTATGTCAAAGTGGGTAGGGTTGCCCCTGGGAAATGTTGGGCTATCAGTGAGTCATCCCACATACAGGCTAGTGCTAGGCATAAAAGTGGCACCTCTTCATACACTCCTAGAAAGACCTCTGGACCTATGGAAGACAGGAGAGCGACTGAACTTGTTGAATTCCAGCTTCAGAAAGAGGACCGCACTTACCATAAGCAGTTCAGAGAGACCATAAGGGTTGGACCTTCCACCATTTGTACCTAGAACTGAAGAGTGGTCTCCGATGGCTGGTTGGTTAACCTCCAGTTAAATTCCAGTGACACAAAGTTACAAGAAACCCAAGATTATGCTGACCCCAGCTGACCAATTCCAACTACAATTGCCCTAGTCACTTCTTGTGGCTACTAGAGGATTGAGTCCTAACCCTCAAGAGGTACCCACAACGTCCTCGACCCTTGTCTGGTGTTACGGTATACTCTTCTCCCCACGGACTGCAAAATTGGACACAAAGAAACATTTTCCAAATTTTCTCTGAAAAAGGACCAGAGGCTCATACCTGGACTCCACTGAAGCCACAGCAGCTGCAGATGCATCGCCAGTCAGATTTACCTGGGCAGGTGCCCTGTGACATGTTTCTCGCTTCAACAACGACCATCTTCAGTCTTGCCGCAAATGGACTACACTGGCACAAAAGCGGAACCTGTATCCACATGCCCACAAAGCCCTTTTAGATACAGTCTCTGGACTTCACCCGCATGGAGTTCATCTCATCAACAACATTTCCCAACAAAAGTAGTTCCAACTAGGAACTGGGACTTCATCTGGCCTTCATCCTTGAGCAGTTCTTTAGATTCAACCTGCAGCTGGACTCACCAATCACCCCATAGACGAAGATTTCTCCCCAAGAAAAAGACTAAGTCAGAAGCTAAAGTTATCACCGGTACGACCCTGGTCCCTGTATCCCTCCTGCACTCCATTGGGGGCAGCCTATTTTTTTTACTTTAACTCAGTCTAGCTGGAGTAGATACCAATAGATGAAGCTTTGCATTTTTTCATTCTAGAAACATCTAAAACTTTTGAAAAATCATATCTCCAGTGCCCTAGATCTGATTTTTGCCACTTTGGTGTCTATTTGCTCATTAACTTTTACTCATTTATTTTTATAAATTGGAGTGGGATTTTTCTTGCGCATTATTTTGGGTCTGATAAATGTTGTACACATTTCTCTTAAGTGAAGCCTGTATGGTCTTTGCTACAGCTACCAAAGGTTGAGCTCAGGTTTAAATTATTGAGACCTATCTGGACGTAGTCAGGAATAGTGCCATTTTTAGCATCCACTTCAATTAATTGTCCACTTTCTCACATGTGTTGCCTAATTTAGCTCTAGAAATACCAAAGTGCTTTGGGTTTAGGTTTGATGCAGGGGCTCCGTTTTAGCCTGGGATCTAACAAGGTTGTCTGGATTGAGTCAAGGAAATCAATGTGCTTTGTCCGGGTGGCTTGCAACAATGAGGTGGGGGGGGGGTAGATATGACTTCATTGGAGTGTACTTAAAAGAGGGGGTGGTGATCTTGGTGGGCATGAACTAACGCATTTGGAATATGGAGATGTACATGGTGGTGAAAGGGATTTTGTGGATGTTGATGGTAAACCTGGGAAGGGGGAGATTTGTTAAGGATCTGGAGGTGGAGGAGGAGAAGATATTAACCGCATGCGCGCTAGCTGTTTTCCCGCTGCGCGCTGCATTTTAAAAAACAACGCGTACGTCACTCATGACGAGCTGAGTTCGTGATGAGCGCGGAAGGGGTTAAAGAAAAGATGAGGTGAGGGAAAAAACAAGGTCTAATATGTGTGGAAAGGGTGATGTGAGCGGTAAGTTGCAGGGATGCGGTGAAATAGAGAAAGTGTTCAATCATGCTTTTGGTAGTTTAGTCTCCAGTGAGAGTGACATCCTTTTTGTAAGTATTGTTTGAGTTCAAATTGATGGTGGCTACAAGGAAGTTTACAACACCCGCTGTGAGAGTTTTGTTTGGACTATAATTTGAGGATAGGAGATAAAGGTTGTGATTTAAGTGAAGGTTTGTGTGATATGCAATAACAGAAAATTATAATCTGTTAAGTAATGGGATCATGTGTAAGATTTGCCCCACAAACTTCAATAACATGCGTGAACCAGAGTGAACATATAGGGAATCCACATGCTCATCCAACTGTAGTGGATAGACGAATGCTTCTGGTGGGCTTTTATGAAGGATGTCGATATGGTGACAATATTGGATTTCACCAATAGTCCATTTGGTTCAGTCAATTGTAAAACAAAGAGGCTAGTTTGATAGACCATATATGGGAGTGTTTGGGCTCGGAGGCTTCAGAGGAACGTTGATTTCATTAAAAGGTGGTTTGAAAAGTGTTTTTAAAGAACATTATGTAATAACCTGCTGGCCTTTTGGAAGCTGATATATGATGAAAGATATGTCTATGTCCGTTAAGCCTACCTTTGCAAGATGATCCAGGATGTTTTTGGTTGAACTCTGTTGAAAGTGACAGACAGGAACAATAAGCCACATTGTTAAAGGTATAGTACTGCACACTAAACAATGTTATCTCCATCAGTTCCTACTAGTTTGTATAGCTCTCATGAGGCTGAACTACATTAACCTTCAACCTGAGTGACCAGGTGCATCATGAAAAAGTGAACTCTGGGTGGTGAAGGAGAATATTATTTGCATAGTCTAGGAAAATATTTGAGCCAAGGAACCTCCCGGAGTATGAAGCCGAAGTTAAAGTGTGCAGAGAATAAATGTCAACCGAGTTCCAATCCCTCAATTAACTTTAGAGCATCCTTGGGAAATGATTTCCCTAGCTGAATCTCGTGTAATTAGAAAGTGCTTGTCCTCTGTTCATTAACATCTGTTTGATCATTTCCCAGGCATTTTCTGGTCTCATATAAAGTTGTGACCCTTCGGAGTCAACAGACATGCGCATGAGAGGGGTACAGTCCCCTGCTCTGCCCTAAAAGTGTACTGTGTAGTCTGCTCCTTTGAGAAAACCCCGGATTGAAGGAAAATACTGCTTGGAAGAATATTTTCTTTCACAATATTCAGTGTGCAAGTGAAATTATTTCTTACAAAGATTTGTAAATCAGTCACTGTGGTGATTTCACCTTTATCTCACAAAGATATAACTTTGTCATATGCCAAATGTCAGTAACACTTCCATAAATATTTTTTCTCTGCATTTTGGTGTCTTTTTCTGCAAATGAATCATGGAAAAAGCAGGTATAAGAACCAGAATAAACTTCTCGCACCTGACATGAAGCAACTTGACTAGCCCACAACGCAAGGCCCCTCATATTGTGTACACACTCAAGCTTGCAATTGTACATTTCCAAGCAGAAACTGGTATTTGAAGGCGGGCTGCATCTATATGAATTAAAATCGGACATCGGGTAGACATGGTTTCATCAACACTTGCCACTGGTGGAGAAAGAGTTGTGATGGCTCGTGCCTGTGTGGAGGGAGCGTGTTCACGTGATCTCACCTGGGAGATGCGCGTGGTACCCCTTCGAAGGCAACAGGCCTTCCCTGAGACTTAAACCAAGCTCACTCTGGGCCAACTCTGGATCAATGCCTTTGTTCCTTCATTGTAATTTGTGTACACTGCCCGCAGATTCCAGGCGGCACACTGGCGTCATTCTTTGCAGATTAACAATATCTCCAGTGTGTGCAGATTCCGCGCAGCATTAGTACACTGTTTCTTTTGAAGGCTTTGCTGTCCAGCGTCGACTCGCGGGCCTCGGTACACCTTATCGCGCTTTCACATGCCTACTTCCTGCGGGGAGAGCGGCCTGTCGGGGCTTGCGCCGGTTAAATCCAAACACTCTGGGGTTTGTTTTCTCTCCGGGCGTCAGATTAGCTGTCCGAATCCAGTGCTGGTGTTGGGGGCTGCCCTGAGCGTCGTCAGAGCTGCTAACGAAGCTAATCCCGGCGGCGGCGCATTCCAAGCGGCTCATGGGCTCAAGGCCATTGCTCACTTGGACGTGGCCCGGGTCAGGCAGGCAGCGCATGGCGCGAGCAGTGGGCGGTCAGCCGAGCCCATTACTAGCCCAGTGGCCAGCGGCGGAGCAAGAGAGGCGAGCCTGAGCTGCTGAGGACTGACGGACCTCTCGCACAGGTAAGGAGGACGGGGACGTAAAGCGCCAACATGACACCCATTATTGCTACTTGAACGGGGGTTTGCCTGTGAGGTAGCTCAGGGGGTTAAAGCGCACGTTGTATGTTGTATAGAAACAATAAAAACTATTTGAAATAAAAAAAAAATTAAAAAAGCGTCCGCTACAGAAATCGAATAGCGTGATTCAAGACACGGGTTCGTAGAAAGTAATAATTAGTTTTAGCTAGAGTTTACTTGCATATTTTTGCAGGTTATTAGAAATGTAAGTAGGGGGTGTTATTACCCAGGCCTATGGCGCTCGAATTACCAACCTTGAACATATGAAAGTCTGTGTGGGCACTGCCAGGACAGAACCTGATCTGCACTGGGCGTTTAGCCACTGAAGAATTTTACACAAGAGTGGCCCATCCAGGGCCGGCTTTAGCGCTGAGGGCGCCAGGTGTCACAATCGTTTTAACTCCCCCTCATTGACTTCCTTCTCCTCGAATTCCTTCACTACCACCGAGTGCTTAATTTGTAAAAAAATATAATAATAATACGTGCTAGGGCACTCGTGAAGTGGCCGCTGCAGCTTGCACCATCAAATGCCCCTGCCAGCTCCGCCAATGGCAGAACTAAAACGAATTCTAACCATTATACCCTACAACTGAGACTATTCAATACCTCCAGATCTATAGGATTGGCATTATAGGCCGGTATTAATCACTTTTAAAGAAAATTGAATGAACAAACAATTATTGTTGTGTTCATCTTGAAATCATGCACACATAACCACCAAACTGCCATAAGTGCCAAAGTTGACATTAGGTGAGGGTGCTTAGCACCGGAAACCACTGCCTCAAATTAAACCGTGTTACCACCCTCCAACCATGCCCCTCCTATCTCCGCAGCCCCTCTCTGATATACATTTAATTTGTATATCTCTATTCATAGCTCACTCATTCTCACCTGTGTAATCTGCATGGTGCACTTTCTATGCAGCAGGCACATTAAACCTCTACACTACTTTAAGATGAGTCAAAACTGCCACTTAACAAAACTTGATCTCTCCCCAGTACAATCAATATTCACCAGAGATATCTGGGCATTTTTATCGTAGCCTGAAGGCTGCTGATCAGGCAAGGAAATCTACGGTATGTGCTGATTGCTGGACGTGCAAGGAGCTCTGCAGCACCTGCTTTAAACCCATAAGTTAGTTTTAAACACAGCGCCCTTCACCCAGGTCAGCGCCAGGTGCGGATGCACCAGTCGCACTGCCCTAAAGCTGACTCTGACCATTGCCATCTCTTATCCTGCAGAGGTCGATAACATGAATAATTACTTCTTCTAGAACAAACAGTGCTTACTTACTTTGTAAAAGAATAGGTGCAGGGCCCAAAGTTGTTCTTCTAAACCCAATACCAAATGGCGGATTACTGAACACCAAGTCAGTGTAGTCTAGATTCCACCTCATGCCTCTTTCATCCACAACCATACACTCCATGACCCTTATCTCTCTCTTGCAGGTTCTTTTCATCCTGTTTCCTCCTTTTTTTTTTTTTACTATTCTCCAAGTTTCTCTTCACTCTTCTTTCCTCTTTGTATGCCTTTCCCTCACTTGTTCAGTGTCAATGTCTGATGTTGGAAAAAGAAGTCTCAGTCCCCCTAAATGAGTGACAGTGGGCCCCACCAGCTACCAAAAGCTCACATTAAGCACTGAGAATACTTTTTTCAGCTGCATGTGTTTGGAGCTGGGCCAATTAAGGCCATCTAAGGTACCTGAAAGGAATGTTAGCACCATTTTTGGATGTGCTACTTTGTTTTCACTGTGCAAGAATGAATTGTGAGCTCCTTGCAGAGTAAGGCGGCCCCCCCTGGACTCTGCGCTGTATTTGGGGGAGCGTGAGGCTAGGGGCTGCAAGACAGGAGTTGATTTCTGCTTTTTGGAAGGACTGGTGCCTAAATGACAGCACAACCACTGTTAGGAGACCCCGTGACATGTGTGGCCCCATTGACAAGTCACATTTTAAAACAAAAATCAAGAGGGGAACGGATCACTTGTCCTGCGTAACCAGGGTTTTACATTTTTCATTCAGTGTACCAATAAAAAACCCTCATTCACGTACAGAGGATGAGATTGGCGGTATATCTTGATTCTCCGCCCAACTCTTATAGATGTGACAGCATCATCATGGGGTTAGTTCTTATGCTCCCTCCACCCGGAGATGTATCCCTGGTTAGTGCAGTAGTGATCAGTGATACAGGGGTAAATGGAAAGTTGAAAAAGTGTTTTAAAAATACTCGTACAGCCAGAAAAGTGATTTAATAGGTCTGTATCCGGGATATTTTAAAAAAAGTAAATGTAGTGCGTAATGAGATTGAATTAGGGATCTCCCGCACCTAATTTGTCCATAAAAGGTCGACATGTTTCAGCCCTTGTTTTGCCCCTGAGTGTCAAGTGGGCTTTCGTTAGGACCTAGAGTGCAAAAAGTGGTGAGAGACTGAGGGTGTCTCAGTGTGTACAGACCTTAAAATTTTTTTAAGGAATAGTAGGAAAAAGATATATTAACCAGTTTCAGTAAAGGTCCAGCTGTACCTTTTTTTATTTTTTTTATTTTTTTATTGAGAATCCATGAGGCACAATAAGAAATCAATGTACATGATTAAAAAGACAAAGACAAGATACAACATAAACAAACCACCTAAATTAACATTAAGAAGGTAATGTAGTGGTCGGTTGTCGAGTTACATAGCTTAGTGTCTGATTGAATTTATGCTTATAAATCCAAGAATAATTAATATTATTAATATGAATGTTGTATACATTGTGAGGGTGAATGTAAACAGAAAGAATATGAGAAGAGAATATAAGAAATAAGAGCATTACCGTAGCCATAGTCCTAAAAAAAAATAAAAAAAATAAAAAAAAAATCCCCCAAAAAATGGATGAGTTTGCTACAATCTGCTATCACGCCAGGCAGCAACTGGTGCCCAGGTCTTCAGCCCCACATCTCTTAATTTTTTACCCTTGAGTTCATACATAGCCGCCTCTATATTATGTATTCCCATTAATCTAGACAACCACATTTGAAAGGTTGGGGCCTCAGTGTCTTTCCAAGCTGCTGAAATTAGAATTCTAAGTACAGCTGTGGAGATAAAAATTAAAGCTTCAGTCTCAATATTTAATTTCAATTTGCTTTGACATCCTATAATCATGAGTGTGGGAGACAGGGTTATCTGAGCATCCAACAGCCTCGCCCAGAATGATTCAATCTCTGTTTTAATTGATTCAACTTTCTCACACTCATGGAACATATGGGTAATATCGGCTGGTCCTTTGCAGCATCTAGGGCAATTGCTGTTCTCCCTCTTGCCCCAATCGTAGAGCTTGGAGGGGGTGTAATAGAGATTAAATAGTGTTTTGAAGTGCTGAGCTCTTAAATTGGAGGAGCGTAGGAATCGTTTGTCCATTACGAGGGCTCTGTCTAGGTCAATGTCCGGGTCCTCCAATTTTAAAGCCCAGGCTGCCTCAGTTTTGTCCATATCGTCCTGGGATTCCTCCAAAAAGAGCCTATACACACCGTTGATTTGGAGTTCACCCCCCTTCAGATAATCCAGTATCTTACACCTCTCCCTCAAGATGATACGAGCCTTGTTGATCTGATTGTGCTGACCACCTGAGCATATTTATGATCTTGACTGCCCAGGAGGGAGTGCCTTTGTTTTAATTCTTCCAGAGTTCTACACTCATCCCTGACCATGACTTGCCCCAGTGTCAAGATACCCTGTCGCTCCCAGTGTCTCCAGAACCCATCTTTACTTAGGTTAGCGAAGAGGCCCGAGTTCCAGAGAGGGGTGTGGTGATTGTATTTAGAAATTGCCAATACTTTCCAGCTGTACCTTTTGTTTACACATGCGGGCATAATCGGGCGGCCAAGGAGTCTTTCTCCTGCTTCGGCTCTGCTCCAGCACTGCTTGTGCTGACTCTTCCACTGGGGGCCCCTTTTTCCGACTATTCCTTAAAAAAAAATTAAGGTCTGTACACACTGAGACACCCTCAGTCTCTCGCCACTTTTTGCACTCCTGAAGAAAGCCCACTTAAAACTCAGGGGCAAAACAAGGGCTGAAACATGTCGACCTTTTTATGGACATATTAAGTGCGAGAGATCCCTAATTCAATCTCACTACACAGTGCATTTACTTTTTAATAAATATCTCGAATACAGACCTATTAAATTACTTTTCTGGCTGTACTAGTATTTTTAAAACACTTTTTTCAACTTTCCATTTACCTCTGTATCACTGATCACTACTGCACTAACCAGGGGTACACCTCCGGGTGGAGGAAGCATGAGAACTAACCCCATGATGATGCTGTCACGTCTCTAAGAGTTGGGGCGGAGAATCAAGATATACCGCCAATCCCATCCTCTGTACGTGAATGAGGGGTTTTTTTTGGTTACGATTCTGGGCTGCTCCGGTTGGTAAAGCAACATCTTCGCGACCTGCATTGGCTTCCGGTGGATGTATGACATTACAACGCATGCTTTTACATCGCATGCCTTTACAACGCGGTTTTTACATCGCATACCATTACAACGCATAGTGCTTTTGGGTGTTGGATAGTGAATTATTTAATTTACTATTCCAACTCCAGTCCCCGTGGACACTAGGGAAGGTGTTGGATAGTAAATTAAATCTATTCCCTATCCTAGAGCGCCCCCCAGCGCAATGCGTTGTAATGGTTTGCGTTGTAAAAGTTGCGTTGTAAAGGCACTGCGTGGTAAAAGTTGGGTTGTAAAGGCTGTTCACCACTTACGGTGGGTCAGCGTGTTCTGTTCAAGGCTCTCACCATTGCCCATGGTGCCCTATACAAATCAGGGCCCACGTATCTCAGGAAACGCTTTGATTTCTATGTGCCTCACAGACATCTACGCTCCACAGGCTCATGCTTCGCTGCTATTCCTCGCTACCGCCTTGCTAGAATTGGAGGTAGCTCCCTCTCGGTCAGGGCGGCTAAGGCCTGGAGTGCCCTACCCTACGAGCTACGTAACACCCAGGACCTTAGGCTGTTTAAAAAGCAGTTAAAAACCTTGCTCTTCATCTAACACGCAGCATTGGCTCATGCCATCTACCTCCTACAAACAGGCTCTCGAGTATCCGCGCACGCAACAAATGTCGGATAACATAACATATGGAAATACATGTTTTGACTAATGCACAGTCTGCACGCATGAGCACGACGAACATAAGGAAGATATAGTATGTTCATCTGTTCTAATCACTGAAGAGAACAGGGGTCATATCATGAAGGTGTGTATTCTCATGAACCTGTTTGTATGTGGTAAGGCCTGCATCTGGGTGGTTTGTCCAATTGTCCGCAGTGGGCTCGTACACTGTCCCTATTTTTGCCACTTCCAGGACTTGCAAGATAAAAGCTCAGCGGGAGAATTTGAGTCACCTGGCACACAGCATGAACTGCCTGGCAGGGGGTCACTACCTTCTTTCAATACTATATGGGCATGTCTGCAACAAGCATTTGTTTACTGCCTGACCGGGAGGGAGGAGCCGCGGCACAGGAAGGGTACTACACAACCAGTCTCCGCTTTTCAAGATGCCAGTAGTGAAGGAGGGCACTCGGAGTTAAATAGCCATGAATGTGTAAATGTAAACCATGCCGGATGCTTGTCCTGGGAATATGCTCTTGGTGTCTTTTTTATTAAGCTTGATTCAGTCCTCACATATTGCTAGATTAGTGCACAGTATCATGGCAAGAATATGATTGGCCCAAGATCAAACATTTTGGTCAAGTAGGAGATTTTTGACTACAGCACAGCAGTACTTCCACGTCAGTGCAAAACTTTACCACAACGGTACATCTTGGTGAATAGACCATGTATCTGAGTGATGTCTAGCCCTCTCTCGTCCCTAGATAATACCCAGTCAAGGTTTTTTTTCTAACCATTCATTTGGTAGGCGCTCTTAGATTATTTCTGAAGACCAAGAACAGGGAAATACATTCTAAAAGGGAATGCCCAAATGGGGATGCTGGGCCAAGAACCATGCGCCCGATCGAAAGTTTGGCGCACAGGTTACTCTGTCACTAATATGATGGATATTCCATGTGACTTATTACAAATGCACTATGTCCTGTGGCACTTTTAACAAGATGGACAAGATATGTTTGTGATGGAGTAAACCATCTGCCTAACTCTAAATCAGTCCCTTTGTTTTTTGGTTCCACAGTTTCCAACTACCTCACTGCATCACTAGTGGTTGGGCAATGATTCTGATGTCAAGCCAAGAGACTCAAGAGCGGCCTGTGGAGGGAGTTCCGTGGGGGGGAAAGGTGGGGCGCGCGCGACGAAATTCATTTTATTTATTTGATTGTGTACTTACCGCCAATCATCCATATTCCGGTGTTTACTAACCCCCACTCTGCCCTCCCTGCCCCACCTTTCCACCCCACGGAACTCCCTCCACAGGCCCTCCTGAAGAGACCACACTTCTAAGGGAAATTTCACTGTGTTGTGGGCCTTGTCTATTCTTATAATACAGTGTTCATTTACAGCATGTTTAGGCAAAGCGATAAAACATGTCAAGTCTCTTAGTTCCATGGCAAAAGCATACCCCCTGGATCACATCAAGTGGTGATCTCCACCCCCTATATATGAGTTGCCCACCTTGTCAGTGGGTGTGCCAAGGTGTTGACAGGAAGTCTATTTCTAAGCTCCGCCCAATAATTTGATATTATGGGAAAATGCAGATGTTGACTCATTGTCACCCTTACTCCCCAGTAGGTGTAACCATGCACGCAAAATGACTCCCTGTCAAAGTGTCATGGGATGTGATATTGGAACGTTGGTGACCCTGATGTACAGATGAATTCTGAAGGCCAGCCACCAAGAATGGGGTCAGTGTTCACTGACTGTTGTGCTTGCTGTCCCACAGCATATCAATGAATGAATGAAGGAATGAATGAATGAATGGATGGATGGATGGATGGATGAATGAATGATTCAACTTATAAAGCGCACGAATACCCAGAGGCTTCTTTTCGCGGAAATTATGAGTGCTTCAGATATGATGTCAATAGAAACCTAAGAAGAAACTAGAAACATACGTGTTTATTCACTGATGTCACTGTACCGTCAATGGAAGGCGCTGGACCATGCTCCCTCCCACCCCTCCATACTTGCCTGGCCTCCTGTGCTTTTTAGGCAGCTGAACTCCATCAGATGCAATGGTTAAATTGCATTGTCGGTGGAACATTGCCACAGTAATGCAATCCCACTGCTCAGCGCGTCCATCACTTCTGCTTTACAGCTGTGACTCAGGATAGCAAACAGAGACTGATTCCCCAACTGGTCCCCTCACTGCTGACGTGTGACATCGTCTGATCATATATTCTGTAATCCTGATGGATGGCCCAGGGTTATTTCCCGCGTCCGGGGACCCCGGGGAAAAATATCACTGTCTACATCTGCTCGGGTAATGGGGCCTTCCAGCCGCATTCTCTTTATTGTACCGAGAAGACTGCCCTCCCGGGCCTGCCTCTTTTTTTGTACACGACTGAACATTTCCGACTTCCCACTTGGGGAATTCACAAAGGGAGATTTCTAATTCGGCATCAGTTTTGGAATGACATAAACAAATACAATGTTTTCATAATGGGGATTTGTGCTTTCCCGAAGCGATGGCTGGTTCTGTGTACTTGACAGGAGCCACATATTAAATACATTTCTGAGAAAAGGTGATGTTGTGCAAAGGGGGCGGGGCCGGGCCGAACTTGGAAACCAAAAGCAGCCCTGGCAAAAAATGCTCAAACGCCCCACTCCCTTCGTCTCCTCACACACTCTCTCTTTCCACCCATCTATCCTGTCTCTCCCCTCCCTCTTCTCCCACTCTGATGGCTTGTTCTCTTCCTTTAAGTGTTCCCTGCCTCTACAATTAATCTCGGCATGGTGTGGAAAGTGGCAAAGGCGCCAGGCGGACCTGGGTTTTCAAATCTGGCCTCCAAGGGCTCCAGCCCACCCGGGAAATGCCCTATGGAATAAATGGCCTGTCCGGCCATGTGCTCGTATTTACCGGACGTGGGCGGTAGTGTAAACGTGATCAGTAGTCACTATGCCAATGTATGCAAGAAAGACACTGTAATGTGCATACCGCAAGGTTGCTAGAACGAGAGGCACACAACAAACTCTGTAGTTATTGGCTATGGTTGTGTGGGATTAAGGGTGAAATATGTCACCAGATTACTTCAGTGTTTTGTGGTGACAAGTTATACTTTTAAGTGTTTTTTGGGCCCCAAGAAAGACATATTTTGGGGGCCCATTTGAACGGCTATGAAAGTATTTGCAATTTTCTCCAAATTCCCAGCCACATGATGTCTAACAATATTTAAATATAGGTTTAACTTTCAGAAACCCGGCCCCACACAACAACCTGCAGCTCCTGCTGCCTGTCCTCTGCCAGCGCAAAGCTTACAGAAGCATTGATGAAGCCACTTCTTTTTGCTCTTATAGATTTGAGTTCAGTGTTTAAGCAGCGTGTTCCTCCCATTGCAGCAAAGTCAGGGTAACTTGGTGGACGTTTAGTGGACTAGGGAACACTATTTAAATTGGATGTAAGCACATAGCCCCTGAAATTGTAGCTTTCATAGACAAATATTCACTAACACAAATACATCTCACTACACAACTGGCTCCTGCTGTATCACCGAAAATCGAAGCACTAGTCTGATGATTTTCATCATTCTTTGGGGGTAATCTCAAAATTTTCCCCTTAACAGTGTCCCTCTGTCTTGTTCTGCCTCTACTCTATGGGGCAGATTTACAAGAAAGTGACGCATCTGTAGAGATGCAGCACTTTCCCTGCACCACTCTGAGAAACCCTTGCACCACCATGGATGGGCCGTATTTAGAATACGGCACACCATGGTGCAAGGATTGACAGATGCGTCAGACATCCTGGCGCATCTGTTGGTGCAAAAGTCACACATTGCTGGAATTGCATCGCAAGCACGACACAACTCAAACAATGCATTTTGAGGCCTATTCCCACTACACTGCATCACTCCTTACGCCTGCTTCAAGCAGGCATAAGGTTTTGACGCAGTGGCTTCCTAGAAGTGAGGCAGTGAAATCTTGTAGATTTCACTGCATCACCTCTATGAGGCTTTCCTGCGTGGGAACACCCACCCTGCATGCATTATACCTGACGCAAGTATAATGTGACGCAGGGCTTTACAGCGTCATATTGTAAATTGGCCACATTTTTTTGCGCCGCCGCTGCATCAAAAAAGTGACGCAACGGCGGTGCAAAAGTGTCGCAAGTGGGCTTGTAAATCTGCCGCTATGTGTATATTTATTTGGCTATACTTAAACTCCAGCTCTTCTGACCAAGAGAAATAGGATGAGGCATGAAACAGGAGAAGGAGAGAGAAGTACTGAGAATGGCATAGCAAAGAAAGGTGAAGAAGAGGGCGATAGAAATGAAAAAGCGAGATACTGAAAGTAAAGTACAGTTATTAGATAAAGAGAGAACGGTGAAGTGGCCAGAAAGAAGATGCAGAGATGTAGAAATAGGAAGAGGTAGGTAGAGAGGAAGAGAGATAGTTAAGATTGTAGAGTAAGGAAGAAAGGTATAGAGAGAAAGAGATAGCAAGAAGGACATGTAAAAGGAAGGAGAGGGTGTGATACAGAGAGAGTTGAGATAGAGAAGAGTTTTTTTTAGAAATAGCTTGAAACAGAAAACAATAAATCGACAGGCAGAAATGAGACAGTGGGGCAGAGAACGAGTGATGAGTTAGAGAAAAGCGCAACATGAGAAGTGACATACGGAGAGATGAGAAAAAGAATGTGGCTGATATTAAAACAGAGTGAGAGGGGAGAAAAGTAGAAAGATAGATGAGTTATGCAGACAAAAGTGGTGAAATAGAGAGACAGGTGAGGCGCAGGAAAAAGAGGTAGAATGAGAGAGGGTGGAGAGGTGAGGTAGTGAAGTGGGAGATTAGATAGAGAGTGGTAGCAAGAGAAAAATAGAGAAAGCTGGGTTAAAAAGGGAGAGAGTGGGTGAGGTGTAACCATCATAGTAGAAGAGGTGGTGATGAAGAGTGGTAAGGTAGGAAGAGGTGTGAGAGAAAAGCAGGCAGAGGTGAGGTATGGAGCGAGAGAGTGGAAGAGGTAAGGTGAAGAGAGAAGGGATTGAGAGAGAGGTGGAGTAGGTGAATGACAGGAGATGCAGGCGAACTACAGGGAGGTGAGATAGAAACACATAAGTAAGGTGCAGAAAGAGGGTTGAGGTAGAGAAGAATGTGAGGAAGTAAGGGGTAATAGGGAGGTGAGGTGAAGAGTAAACTGGGAGGAAGTAGGCAGAGAAGTAGACAAACTGTAAAAAAGAAGCATGTTCAAGTTGGAGAGAGAGAGAGATGATAGAGCAGGCGGTAGCTGAGGTGAGAAAAAGAGGTTGATTGAAAAGGAGCAAATGATGAGATTGGGGTAAGTGGAGACAGATATGGTCAGAGGTTGAGGTAGGCAGAGAGAGTGAAAGAGGCTTAGATGGATAAGTTGACGAGATGAGATAGAGAGAGAAAGATCACTTTAGGATCACTTTAAGAGGGGCACCTTGAAGGTGGGAGCGTGAGCAATTGCTTACTTTGCCAATGCCTTAAAATGTCTTTGAGTTACACTGCCTTTTCTCCAGGAGAAGCCATGCTCAAGTTGAGGGTGTTTTTGAAAAAAATATGGATGGGGCTTAGATAAGCCTGCTAAAATGGCAGGAGTATGTTCCTTTTGCCTACAGTCCTTCTGTTTCCTGTGTCTATGTGTCTAGCTAAGGGTAATATTGCTATCAAGAAGCATAGCTGAGTTGAGGTAGCACTGTTGCAGTGGTCTGGTGATGTCTGATCTCACAACTGCACATTTTTACATGAAGTCATGGCAAACAGGCATCTTCAAGATCATTACTAGAGGTGATTCAAACTAGACACCACACCTACCATTCAAATTGTATAGAATACGTTCACTTGATTTTATAGTTTTCAACATTGGTTAATATACTAAGCCATAGGTTCTTAACCTGTGGTCTGAGTACTCCTGGGGGTCTGCGAGGCCTCCTCAGGGGGTCCACAACTGTCTTATATAATGAAATATTATTGAAATTAGTACATTACATTTTATAAAGTATATACATAAAAAAACTAAACTGAATTTTGTTTTATATTTGATAGTGAATTTAACAAAATATTTAAATGTTTGAGCATTTGTTTAGCTCATACTTGTTTCTGTATTTTTGTGTATTGTTTTGAGGTTCTAATCATTGAAATTGCTTATACCCAGGGTCCTGGACTCCCAGTAATTATTCATTGGTGGTCCCTGATTTCCAGTAATGATTTAGAGGGGGTCCAGAGAAGTCAAAAGGTTAAGAACCACTGTTCTAAGCTATTTTGCACGGCATATGAGAAAATGCTTTCTTTCTAACTTTTTTATTCTCTCTCTCTGGTACCTTCTAAAACATTGTAGATACTCTTTTCTCCACAGCAGTCAGTCCCAGGTATAAAAATGTAGTCCCTCTGAGAAATGTGGACATGAAAATAACATTTTCAGCATTCTAAAGGAGAAATTAAAGACCTTACATTTAAGATGGAAGTAAAGTCCCTGACAAAAATAATGTAAAATAATTTAATACAATGATGTTATTTATTTGTCAAATAATTTTGATTTTAAACACGATAAAAAAGTTATAGCTTTTTATTATTACACCTGTCATTTTTTTGACAACATTTTATTTCTTCCTGTTTCATCAAACTTCCTATTTTGCCCCATTTCCGCCACTTTACTCTAGCATCAGTCCCCCTTTACCAGTGTTAAGCAGTTGGATCAGCAGTGGTTCTCCATCTCCCTTGTGGCCTGCTTATAGCCATTGACAGACTCCATGGGATAGGTATGGCAGTATACCCGAGAGGGAAAGAGGAGAAATAATTCAAAACTACCACATAACAATAATTTTAAGTTATTGTTTTAGAGGCAAGGTATAGACATTCCACCAAAACTTCCATTTTAGACTGCTGCACACCTATTGAAAAGTCACGCTAAGAAAGACAAAGCAGGCTCATCGTGTGTGTTTGTATTCCTACCACTAAACTTTCTTCCAACTTTTAATCCACTGTAAATAGCACAGTTTTCAGGGAATATTCTGGTACTTTTTGTTTACCTCCCCATTTGAGCGCCTTTTTGTGGATTCTGCATCACAAGCCAGATGCTTTCACATATTCCACTTTGTCAAGCTCTTGAAACCGATTTCAAGCCTTGTCTTTACTCTCAATGCTCCAAGCACTCCAGGACACGCTGCATTCTAGAGATCTAGGGCCATATGTATCATCATTTCAAATAGCGATTACTTAATTTCAATTCTCTGCAAATTGAAATTAGGTAATCGCAATTTGAATGTATGAAACTCCATGAGTTTCATTTAGCGTGTCCTAATGGGTCGCAAATCGCTCTATGTCATTCAAATTAATGAGATAGGTCGCAATTTACAACTCATTAGGAATCGATAAAATCACAGGGATGGTGGCCTGCTGGGGTCAGCAGACCACCATGTCCGTGGTTGCTTTTAAATAAAGCACAACATTTTTTTTTTTATGCAAAAGTAACATGAAAAGTTTCCTTTTTATTTTACAAGAGCAGGCTGTGGTCCCACTGCCTGCTCTTAAAAAACATTTTTACGAACATTCACAAAGAGGAAGGAGATCCCATGGGGACCCCTTCCCGTTTGCGAATGAGTTACCACCTACTTGAATTAGGTGGTAAAATGCAAATGTTTTGAGACCGCAAAACATTCCTACATACCGCTGCGATTCAGTATTAGGGAGGGATGCCCTAAACACGCCCCTTCCTAATACCAAATTGGTCTGTATTCGCAATTCCAAATTGCGATTCGGTAGCATGTTACCGAATCACAAATTGGAATTCATACCATAATGCATTTTACTGGTCGCAAACGACATGATTCTTCAAATGCAAAATGCATGATGCATGTAGCCGCTGGTTCCAGTCTCACATTTAACAAATTTGATCACTTTGTAAATGGAAGAGTGATTTTAGAGCTTGGACCCAATACAGTTAACAGGTACAGCTCATCCCTGAAGAGCTTCAAGCACCCTGCAGTCCTTAGACTGGCAACCGCACACTTCACCTTCCCTAGAAAAGAAATAAAAGAAAGATTGCATCAATGTTAAGAAAATAATTCTTATTCAGGAGTTTGCGCTAATACCATGGAAATAAACGGCTCTAGAAGACAAAATATTCCAGCATTGGAGGATCGAAAATCCCTCTTATAAGTAAATCGTAGAGAAAACAGACTAGAGAGACTACCCAGATGTAGGTAAAATAGATTTACCGATTTTAAATTACCGAATCATACCGATTCGGTAATTAAAAATCGGTAAATCTAAGGGGTTGAGATGTAGGAACATCCAGATGTTCCTGCTACCGAATCGGTAAAAATCGGTATTTACCGATTCGGTAAATACCGACCGGTAATGGCCCATTCATTCCTATGGGCTTTGAAGCCCATAGGAATGAATGGGGCATTACCGGTCGGTATTTACCGAATCGGTAAATACCGATTTTGACAAGGGTGCAGGGGGTGTCACTTTGACACCCTCTAGCACCCCCAAAAAAGATTCGGGGGCCATGTGGCAGGCATACCTGCCCTAAGGGCAGGTCTGCCTGTCATATGGCACAGGTGTGCATGCACACATGTGCATGCACACCGGAATCGGTTTTTTACCATGAAGTTGGATTTCATGGTAAAATACCGATTCTGTAAGGCTTGTGGGACTCAGAAGAGTCCCACCTACATATCAAAAATACCGAATAGGTATAAATACCGATTCGGTATTTTACAGATTCGGTAAATTTACCGAATCTGTAAAATAATGTGTCCCTACATACCGATTACTGAATACCGGTCGGAAACGGCCGAAAATACCGATTTTCGGCCGTTACCGACCGACCTACATCGGGCCCATAAGTTCATATAAGCAAGGCGTACTAGCACAAACACCGAAAGTGCTAATTTAAGACATGGTCCTCGGCCAAAGTTTACTGGGGTAACTGGTAAATGGTTGTTTGTCACTGGAACTTTAAAGGAATGTGCGGCATTTGGATGGAGGAAGCAGCATTTTTTGACATCTGGATGTAATTACAGAAAACAATAGAATATAGCAAAAGGAAAACAACAACACAAAAAATATAACAGGACAAAACCTACCAGAACAGCCAATACAGACTGCACTACAAAAACCACAATGTAACAAAGAAACACAAAAATTCAACAGTACAAAACAAAACGCATCACCACTGCAGCAAAATGCAACACATCAAATATACACAAATATTCTTGTCACAACCTCCACAAATCTGCCTTCATAATATGGTAGTAAAAAGTGTTTGCAGCAAGCAATGCCATACTTGCCACCAAGGGCATGTAACAGAGTTTGTCATAGTGTTTTACGATTCCCCCAAAAAGTATGTTGCCAGAGAACGTTTCTCACTTAGCTATAAATTATGAATGAGAACTAGAGTGGCTGGCTTCAGTCTATGGTCTCATCTGTTCTAATCTCTTCTATGTTTATCTTTCTCTTTCAGGCTCAGAAATCATGGATCGAAAGAGTATTTTCGAAGAGAGAATGTGTGCACATTATACCAAGCACCAAAGACCACCATAGGTATTTTCTATTTAAATAATAGTTTAATTAAATTGCATTAATGATTTATTAAATAACAATTTTAAAACATGTAGGACTTTTCACAGTGTAGTAACATGCAGCATTCATTGACAATTCATAAACGTATCTTGAAGCCAACCAGACCGACAAGGTATATACAGTGTTAAACATGGATTTCAACCCTTTCTTATTCTTTTCCCGACTCATCTCCTTCCTTAAATGAGTTTTGCTTGTATCTTATTTCAAAGTCTTCTTTCCTACCTTTATTCTAATGATACATCTCCCTCTGCTTCCATCTGTCCTTTCTCTATTGTTCGGGACGCATGCTCTCTCTGACCAACTAGACTACCCAGCTATCTGTCTTCATTTTGTTAGTCAGTGTGCACCCTGCATATAGGCCTCAGAATATCAACGGGTCACAATATAGTGGCCAAAAGATTGAAAAACAAATTGGCATGTAAGTAAGTCTAGATTTTCTATACCTAATTCCGCATATATGTAGCTTGGTGAAACATATCTATATATATATCTTCAAGGAATTGAAGGCGTGGATTTAGGCATAGTAAATCAATACTTCTCTGTATACACCTATCTTTATATAGTTTGTCCCTCAATATTCTGTCCTCAATATTCTTATAGCACAATATTCTGGGAGTCAATATTCAATAGTCAAGTTCTTGATATTGTATGGGGTAGGACAACTTTGTGTGATAGCCTTACTATGTACAAAGTCTTCTTTTGCTTTTGGAACCTCGTACCTCATTCTTAATTTGCTCTTTATGTTGTTTTTATCACAATTCATCACTAACCACTGATCTGTAATGTAAATGTTTTGCAGGTGTGCTAACACAAGTAAGTCCCAATGAGAAGAAGGTGGCATACTAAAGTGAGGTTGGTTGCAAACCAGTCATGGTTTGCACATTGACTGGTTTGCAACCTCACATTTATTTTGCACTTACTTGTGCATATCAGTCGCAGAGCAAAATATAATTTGCAGGGAGGCACAAAAACTCCTGCCTCATTAACATTACTGAGGAAGGGGTTTGTTTGTGACCCTCTGCTGATGGCTCTCAATGCAGGGCTAGAGACGTGTGAGGGACAACAAACTTCCCTTCCCCCATTTGCATTTACCAAATGCCAAGATGTTTTTGCAGCAGCTCCTGTAAACAAGGTAACCCAGCACTCCTGCTAAAATCCCACAGATCACCCTTTAAAGGAGTAAATAACAAGAGGACTTGTATCCTCTTTTGCTTAATTAATGGAACAAGGGAGGATATACTTGATTTCCTGGTATGCCACAACATCTGGGGGGTGCCAGGAAGCAGATCCATCTGACTACTCTGGTGATTGTCTTTTGTCACTGAATTAATTCTTTAAATGTTTACTCCAAAGAATGCCTTCACTTTGACAGCGACTATTAATAATGGCTAACATAGGTACCATACCAGATTCTCTCTGGGTTTTCTCATCCCCATTAAGAAGTCTTTCACTTTTAAAGTAATTTAGGACGTCATTTATGGGATGGAGATGTGTGATGGTATTAGGAGAAGTATATATTTGAATGTGCACGCTCCCCTCTTTGTATTTAATTTTTCAAATGCACAGCTTCAAAGCATTATACTACATGGAGATATCATTCTGCTCATTCCACAAAGGATTGTGAATGTTTTACTTAACAAAGTTAAATCTTTATTTTAAGGAAGGAATGGAGAGATTAGCTAAAACTGTATGACATTTTATGTTCCTCTGGGAATTTATCACTTTCAATTTCCTAAACTTTCAAAAGCCATTCTTCCAAACCAATATCAATTTACCCTGTAAGTAGCTCACTACATTGACAAAAAGTATAGCATGGAAATTCCAGGCCATGCACCAATTAAGACTAACTAGGTAGAGCAAACACTTTGAGGTATGCAGTGGTTAAATAAGCTATTGCTCATCTGCCCAGTTACTTTAGGCACTTATGGCCTCCTGTAGAGAGCAGTAGTGTAACATCCACCAAAAAAAGATAACTCGAGGTTAGAAAGTTGATGATCCTATTGACAGTACTTCAGACAGCTCTCCCATCAGCGATTCTCATTTGACATTCAGGATACCAAAAGAAATGTCATCAGGTGTACCACTCACACAGAGATTCAGACTTCCACTAGTATAATTAGAATCAGAATCAGCTGCGGAGTGCCCCAGGGACCCAGCCTGACTCCCACCCTCATCAACATCTGCATGGCCCATCTTGCAGCCGTCATCAGAAGCCTCTGATTCAACATCGTCTCCTAGGCTGACGACACCCAGCTGATTCTCATCCTCACAGACAAACCCACAGCTGCCAAGAGCAACTTTCAAAACAGTATGAAGGAGGTCGCCACCTGGATGAAGGACAGCTGCCTCAAGCTTAACTCAGACAAGAACAAAGTCTTCATCCTGGGCTCCACCCCCTCTGCTTGACATGATTCCTGGTGGCCCAGAGCCCTCAGAACCCTCCCACACCCAAGGACCACGCATGTAACGTCGGCATCATCCTGAACTCCTCACTCTCTATGTACTGTCAAATCAACACCATCTCATCCTCCTGCTTCCACAGATGCTGTCTTCTTTGGAAGATTTTCAAGTGGATCCCCACAGAGTCCAGGAAAACGGTCACACATGCACTCGTCAGCAGCAGAGTGGATTACGGCAATGCACTCTTTGCCGGGACCACTAAAAACCTCCTTAAGAAACTACAGAACATCCAGAATGCCTGCGCCAGACTCATACTGAATATCTCCTGTTGCAGCCACATTACCAGTCACCTGAGAGACCCCGATTGGCTCCAGATCAAAAAAAGAATTACCTTCAAGCTCCTCATGAACACCTACAAATCCCTCTACAACACCAGTCCTGTATACCTAAACGTCCGCCTCTCCTTCCACTCACCTACCAGACATCTCTGCTTCACCTTGCCACCATCCCATGGATCCATACGACCACGGTTGGAGGAAGATCCTTCACCTACCTTGCTGCGAAGACCTGGAACATATCAGACAATCACCATCTCTGCCTCAATTCAGGAAGGACCTCTAGACCTGACTCTTCGACTGAACCGCAGATCCATCCCCCCACTCAGTGTCTTGAGACCGTAACAGGTGAGTAGTTGCACTATACAAGAACCATGATTGATTGATTGATTGATTGACTCAATGTATAGTGGGCCACTTGATGCCAATTCCATCAACATCACCTAGAGGTCATGTCAGTCTCATAGAGAAAACTATGACTTAGTAGGAGAAAGCAGCCAGTGCGAGAAAAACATTTTAATATACCACCTGGAAATGAACTTCTCTTTGTTGATGCATTTCCAGGATACATATGTTGGTGGGGATCTTGAGAACAGAGTTTGTCATGGGGCGGTGTGGAGGAGGGAAAATTAAGAAAGTTTCACAGAGAAAGCAGAGTCAAAGCTGCAAAAGCTGGGACAAGGACAATATCATATCGATAAGAGATAATCTGCCATGGAAAGTTTACACCAAGTGCAGCTCCCACCACGGAAGCAGAAGATACTGCAGGTGAAAAATACCCACCAATACAGACCTTAGATTTAGCATACCGCTGCCAGTGTTTTGGCAGTAATGTCTGTGCTACAGTAGCAATTTGACAGCCGGCCTGCCAAATTCCAAATCAGGCTCTAGAAATCTGACTTGTGATAAAATAATTGTTCATGCCACACATAAGTCAAAGACTGTTATGGCATTGATGTAAAGGTTGTTATAAGACAATTTGAAAGGCATAGAGACAGTAGAAATGAAAGGGGTTATAAAAACTAGCAACATATCAGAAATGCTTGTGGTATTCACCTGGAGGCCAACTCTTTGCTGGCTACTTTAGCTATTCATGCAAGAAGAGACTGCATCAGATGTAGTGAAACAATCACTGTGTTAGAAAGTGGGTTATTACTAGAGGTAAATATGCTTCTACCACTGATAATAAGGCCCTAACACAGTCTAGGACTCAGTACAGGTCTCAATAAATTATTCCCTTGCACAACCCTGGGTAGCTTGTTTGCAAACAGGCAGGCTTAACTTAGGAGACAGGTATGTAAAGCGTTTAAAAACACCAATTCAGTAAATAATTAGAACAAAACACACAATAAAAATCCCACACCAGTTTATAAAAATAGGAAACATTGTTATCTTTAAAACAAAAACAAAATGGCAAAAATCCGTTGTAGGGAACCAGAGATATTAATTTTTAAACATTTAGAACTAAATAGCACATAGAAACCTATAGCGCCTCTTTGGGGCACCTGGTCGCGCCCGACCAGGACAAAATCAAAGTTTCAGGCCGATCGCGATGGAGCCCTGCTCAGGTACCGCTCACGGTTGCCTTAGTCTAGATTTTACTTTTGGACTTAGAGACTTTATGGGGGCTTTTTCTGCCGGGGTCCCTCGATGCTCTTCACTAGTTCGGATTCGTTGAGGGTTCACCAGCTTGCTTTCCAGGGAGTTCCCGTTCAAACTCTGGAAGTCAGACCTCTGAAACTTTGCAATGGGAGCAACCAGCAGGGTAGGCCAGTTTGTGATTGAAGGTGGCTGGCTTGACTCTCGCTGTTGATTCTGTCCCCTTATGGAGATTTTTGCCAAAGTTGATTCAAACTTCTGGAACTTCTTCCTGAAGTTCCTCTTGAGGGTCCAAAGTGTCCAAAATGCAATCAGAGGATATGGAAGCTCCAAGATGGTCCTTGAAAGCTTAGGACCTCAATTTCCACTATGCACCCGGACAAAACCCTTACAAATCCACTGAGTGCACTCCATGTAGGAGATTCTTGGAGGTGATGATCCTGGTGATCACTGTTAACCTGTTGCATGCAGAAAGTCTACTCTTTATTTCTCTTGAAGCAAGGTAAAGCAAAGGGTTGTAGTTCCAGATAATGCAGCAGGCACAGTCAGTCAGAATGCAGGACCTAATGGTGCAAATCAAGTTTCCAGCCTGGCAAGCCTTCTTTTCTTAGTTTCAAGCAGCAGAACTGCACCTCTCACAAATGTATTCTGTGTTCTCTGGGTCAAGCAGAAGAGCACTCCTGTCCAAATAGGTGCAGGGCAACACCCCAGAGCATGGCCACTTCCTCCAAAGTGTGGTATAATCTTCTCCCAGAATGTACTATTCCAACAAAATTCAGTGTGGGTGAAATCTCAGCAGAGGAGCAAGAACTAGTTAAACCAACCTCCAGTATGGCTCATTTTCATAGCTTTCCTCAACTTACCATCTGCAAACTCCTGCCTTAAGCCTGCCATCTGCCTAGGTCAGAGGTCCTGGTGGGCAGATGGACCTGGTATTCCCTGCCTGTCCTATTTCTCCTTTGAAACTCATCCTTTCTGCCCCCCCCTGTCCAGGCATTCCTGTGTAGCAGAGCTCTCTCTCCAGCAGATAGCCTCTCTTTGGGTGAGCCACGTATGACTTCAAGGCATCCTGGCTAATCCTGTTAACTCTAACCAATCAAAAAGCAGAATTTTGGCTTACAGACAAGTGCGTCCTGTTCTCATTAAAATGCATCATAACTATAGCCCAACTATCAGGACAGCACCCACAAAAAGAAGAATGGAATCTTGAATGACTACACGAGTTCGCGCACAGAACAACATCGTGGTTCAGGACACAGGCAGAAAAGCACTGTGTAATTATGAGACTGTTGGAGATGAGCACAACACCAGAACTTTTTCGATAAAGCACTAATAGACCATGGACAATTTGGTTTTGCAGCAACAGGTGTTTTCAGTATAGTGAGCTACAAAGGGACAAGTGGATGTTGGGAGATGGAGTTTTTTAGCAAAAGTCCTCGGGTGTAATTAATTGTTAAGACGGAGAGAGCGGGAACTTTTTTGACTTTGCGCCAATCAGAGCACTTGACATGCATTCAAAAGGGAGAGGGATTGTGGGATGTGCGAGGGTTGTTGGAGCCAGAAGCGATGCAATGTGTCCCTTAATCTTGTAACGGCAGGTATGTGTTACTCAAGGAACGAGATTATATGATTATTGCAGGAATAAGCGCGGGGTTTGTTTATAAAGTTAGAGATGCCTAATGGGTTACTCAGGTTTTTTACCGCTAGTTAAAATGTGCTAAAAACAATGTATACTGCATAGAATTTTCGTCAGAGCCGATGTTTGTACGTTTGAACTCGCAATTGATGGAGGAACATAGAACATACAAGCGTATAATAACAGGTCGTATTAGGATTAAGGGTTGTATGTCGTCAGTAGAAGAAGGTGGCTCAGCACGATTCTACAGTGGGAAGGAATGTGAATAGGTATGGGTTCGAAGCTGAGGTTGTCTTAATCGGTTCACTTGTGTAAATCAATTTAACTGAGACCTTTGTTAAAATATTTTTAAAAATATTTTGAGATAATTGTAGCTGCATATGGTTAGACATTGCAAAATATTGATACTGGTGCAAACAGTTTTATAATCATGTGGTAATATCATTATTTACAGTGACCCCCGAAGAAGGGCGTGAAGCCCGAAATGCATTGGGTTACGTGACATGAATAAACACTGCTTGGATTGAATTTAACGTCTCGATCATGTTCTTGGAAAAAGTATTTTATTGACACCATTAGAACAGGAGAAACTTGAAAAATTACGTTCACATGGAGTGCGTGTTCCCGTTTTCAGAAGATTTGGAATATCAATGATTAAGTGTTACGGATTACTTTGGATAAAAAAAAGGGATTAAAAATGGTTCAAAAGGTACAGCGAAAAGTGGCGGTCATGCCGTGCATTTCTGGGGACTGGAGACAGTCCCACTCTGAACGATATTACAGAAAAGAAGGACATATATTCTTCTCAATATATTGCAGGATAAATTCACCAATAGCATATTGTTGGATTTATCAATAGCATTCTCCTAGGTCTTCGAATTATATATTTTTTTAATCCTAGCAATAGTTATGCGTTCATAAACTATTGCAATGTTATCCAATGTATCTACTGATTTACAATGGGAGAAATGAAATGTGCAATTTCTCCAATACCAGGGCATATAAAACATATTTTATAAGTACCTTGCTTATAGCTACTTGACCCCCTACCCCTGGGACACCTATGGGAGAGTTTAGCGGTCCTGAATATGTAACAATAGTGTAGATCATCACTCCACAGTGCTCCTAGCACCAAAGTCAATTTTAGGAGGCACTTTAATACAATGGGGAAAGTGAAGTGTGCAATTTCTCTATTCTCGAAGCATATAAAACATCTTTTATAAGGACCTTACTTATGATAACATGAACCCCCCCCCACTGTCCCTGGGACACCATGGGGATACTCTGTGACCCTGGGATTACCTAAAATGCCAAATTATTGTAGTTTATCAATTTCTAGGTGCCCCTACAACCAAAGTCGACTTTGGGCACAATTTACATTAAAAAGCAGTGCTGCAACACAAGGCTGCTTTTAAAACGACCTCAGGATCTAAGCACTGCACACATGCAAGTGCAGAAAAGGATTCTGGGCTCTAAACTGCCATGCCCTGTTATATATTAGGGACTCAAATGTGGTTTTAATCCCCTGCCATATTATGTACTAGGGACTAGGTCATGCAAATCATGTGTACCCTAATATACAGTGTACACTCATGTAAGTGTGTGTTTTCACTGTGTTTTCAACAGAGCACTGGTCCTGGGTCTGGTTAGACAGAGTCCAGGGACAGTCAGAGTCAGTTACCAGCAGTATCAGACAGCAAAACATGGAGGTGCAGAGGGCACACAGGATAACTTTGCAACACACTGTTACAGTCAAGACTTAGGAGCTCATTAAGCCTACAAAGCATGTGCTGCCGTCACGTGGGGTTAACCTCATCATTGTCTTTTGTTTCCCAGAAGGAAACCCTCTAAGAGGCTGGCCCTTTGAAACAAAAAACCCCACAACAAATAGACATTCAGTGCTCAGAGTTTTCTCCCTGCATTTGAGGAGCATTTCTCATTTTCTTTTTATTTCCAGGTCTACCTAGCATAGACAATAAAAAAGTTTGTCCAGAAATCCCTCATAGTTTCGAATGTACATATATCAGCAATCATAGTGCAGATGAGATGCTAGCAAACAGTTGTCAATGATAGCGCTTGATAAGTCTCCACCATCTGAAGCATGGGAGTTCTCCCACCTCTAAATGAGAAGCCAGAACCACTGGTCTGGCTTGGAAGGAGACATGCAAAGTTATGAAGATTCTACCACTCTGCCAAAGCTTCAAGCATTTTTGAGATATTTGTGATTAGTTTGGCTAGATATAAATGGAGATAAAAAAAGAGTTAAATTCAAACCTTATTTATTTATTTATTTATTTACTGACTTATACCGCGCTAGGAACTCGACTCCCTAAGGAATATCTCCGCGCCTTTG
Source organism: Lissotriton helveticus (assembly GCF_964261635.1). Classification (NCBI taxonomy): domain Eukaryota; kingdom Metazoa; phylum Chordata; class Amphibia; order Caudata; family Salamandridae; genus Lissotriton; species Lissotriton helveticus. The sequence goes on along the minus strand of NC_136059.1, from coordinate 993,514,186 downwards.
GTAACATCAATGAGCAGAGACCCTATCCAATGTATAACAGATTCCCAATCAGGATTAATTAAACAGGAAGGTTTTTAATTTTTTCCTAAAAGGAAAATGTTCTTTACAGGTTCTGATGTCATAAGGGAGATTATTCCAGAGCCTTGGACCAGCAACTGACAAGGCTCTACCCCCTTGTCGGGATTTCCAGAACCTAGGGACACAAAGCAGTTCTTGGTCCCCCGATCTCAAAGACCTTGAAGGAGCATAGGGAATGAACCTCCTGGTTAGATAGTCAGGGCCTTTACCAGTAAGGCATTTGTGAATGGTGCAGCATATTTTAAACGACACCCTCTGTTTCACAGTGAGCCAGTGAAGTTTACTTAGTAATGGGATAGAGGAAGTGCGGGCTGGGGCATTGCAGACAAGTCGTGCAGCAGTATTCTGCACGACCTGTAATCTGGCAATAACCCCCTCATTGGCGGCTAACAGCAGACCATTACAATAATCCAGTCTGCTCAGCACGAGCGACTGAATTAGTGTTTTCCTAGTGGAATCAGGCAAGAGGGGAAATACCCGTCGTAGAAGGCCGATGACATGGAAGCAGGAGCTTACTACTTGATTAGCATGATGTTTAAGGGCAAGCTCCTGATCCAACTTAACTCCTAGATTTTTCACTACCACTTTGGGAGTAGGGACTGGGCCAAGATCTTGAGGCCACCAGTCAGGAGTCCATAGTCGTTTGGCTTCCCCAAAAAGCATCACCTCCGTCTTGGAGACGTTGCACTGAAGGAAATTAGCAGCCATCCAATATGCCACCTATTTCATTCCCTGTGCAAAGGAGTTACGCACCTCAGGAGTCATGATTTTAAACGGGAAGAGGAGTTGGGTATCGTCTGCATACGATACAGGAATAAACCCATGCGATCTCATGATGTTCGCTAGGGGTGCCACATAGATGTTAAAAAGCGTTGGGCTCAAACACGAGCCCTGTGGCACCCCCTTTGAGATCTCAACCTCCTCTGACTGATAAGGACCCAGTATGACTCTCTGAGTGCGATTGGTGAAAAAGCTCCTTAGCCAGGCCAGCGCCTTGCCACCCAGACCGATGTCAGTGAGTCTGGAGGTCATGATGTCATGTGACACCGTGTCAAACGCCGCTGACAAATCTAAAAGCACCAGGACAACGGAGAAACCCCTATCCTGGAGCATACGAGGATCGTCAGCGACGGACAGCAAGGCGGTCTCAGTGCTATGCCGGGGTCTAAACCCCGACTGGGATGGATCGAGCCCCCCTACACTTTCGATGTATTTGGATAAGTGTCGGTTGACAAATTTCTCAGTGAGCTTCCCCAAGAAAGGGAGGAGGGAGATGGGTCTTAGGTTTGTTAAGTCTGACCACGGAATAGAGTTGTTCTTTCGTAGAGGTCTGACCAAAGCACGCTTCCAATCAAGGGGAACTTCCCCTGTGTTCAGAGAGAGATTGATCACCTGCCGAATTCCAGTCCCCAACTCATCACTCAGAAGTGTCATCACCCGTGCTGGTATGACGTCAGACGGACAGCCACTCTTTGTCTGAGTTATTAGGATGGTTAACTCCTCCATTGATACCGGTGGAAATTCTACAAGTTCATTTATCTTATTTTCTGCTGAGTTGGAGACAGGCTGAGACATGCCCTCAACCGAGCCCATATTGTCAACAGTGGATTTTGAGGCTAGAATCTTAACATAAATGCCATCAATTTTTTTGACAAAGAACTGTGAAATGTTATTACACAGTTCCTGGAACTCAGTCCCATCCAATTCGCTGGCTAACGGCTTGGTAAATGTTTGAAGAATTTGGTAGAGAACTTTGGAGTTGTTACCGGCTGCTGATAATTGGGCTGCGATATGATGTTTCCGCGCAGCCCGAATAGCCTTGTGGTAGCATTTTAAGGAAGTTTTGTGATTTTCTTTGTCTTCTACTTTGTGTGTAGCTCTCCAACGTTTCTCTAACTTTCTCGTAATGAGTTTTAGCTGTCTAAGATCGTCTGTATACCAGACTTCTTGTTTAGGGGCCGGCCGCACTTTATAAGTCCTCAAGGGAACAACCTGATCAACAGTTGTAATAATAGCTTCATTGAATTTCGTTAATGCAGAGGTAAACAAATGATCTTACATTCTAAAGAACTCTTTGAAGATCAGTATGAAAATGTAATTTACTAACTCACATATGCATATTCGGGATGCTTTGTAGGCAATGATTGCTAAGCTACATGTTCCCTGGCAGAGTGACACTTCAACCGTTAAAAGGCTAATTTTGTAAGAAACCAGTATGCATATGCCTTTTCCATGCATGCCTTAACAACGAATTTCATTGTAAAGGCATGAAGGCATATGCATTTTAAATGTAAGTATTAGGTAAGTATTAGGGCCTTATGAAAAAACAAAAGTTACAGGGACGATTTAACTCGTACAAAACAATTGAAATTCAGCAGTTATATTTAGCTGAGCGAACTATAGCTACACCTCCAAGGTACTGCTTATGACCTCACATACTACATCATACATGACATGGTCAGTGACATCACTCATGACATTATTGATAACATCTTAAATGACATCACTGATGACATCACAGATCTTTGAGTGGGTGTATGAGTCTCTGAGTTTGTCTGTGAATGGAACATGAGTGTGAGTGAGTCTGTGAGTGGGAGGATTAGTGTCTGAGTCGGTCTGTGAGAGTGTCTTTGTCGGTCTGTGAGTGGGTGCAAGAGTGTATGAGTGGATATGTGAGTGAGTATGTGAGTGGGTGTGTGAATCTCAGAGTGGGTCTGTGAGTGTGTATGTGAGTCTCTCAGTGGGTCTGTGAGTGGGTGAATGAGTCCTTGAATGGATCTGTGAGTGGGTGCATGAGTGTCTTAGTGTGTCTGTCAGTGGGTGCGTGAGTGTGTCAGTGGGTATGCAGTAAAAAAAGTAGGGGGCACCCAGGAGCAGGTCCTCGTGCCAGCTCCTCCTATGATGGTCCTTCTGTCCAACTTGTCTGCAGTCTGCTCCTCTGTGCTGCCTTCAGTTTTGTCCCTCCTCTGCTCATTTTCTCCTCATTATTCTGCCTCTTCTCTGTTCACTTCTGCTCTCTATGTCTCATCTTTCTGCTCATCCTGCCCATTATTTTTCCTCTTTTTGCTCACTCCTGACCCTTATTCTGCCTCTTGCTCCTTGTTTCTAACCTCTATTTTGCCCCTTGTTGCGTGTTTCTCACCTCTATTTTGTCTCTTTCTGCAAATTCTGGGCACTATTTTCCCTCTGTCTGCTCGCTCCTGATCATTATTTCTGACATTTATTATGCCTCTTTCTGCTCATTTCAGACCTTTATTCTGCCTCTTTATGCTCCCTTCCGACCATTATTCTGCCTCTCTATGCTCGTTTCTCACCTTTATTTTGCCACTTCCTGCTGGTTTCTGATCTCTATTTTGCCTCTTTCTGCTCATTTTTGACATTTTTTCTGCCTATTTCAGCTTGTTTCTCACCTTATCTTGCCTCTTTCTGCTCATTGATGACCTTTATTTTGCCTTATTCTGCCAGTTTCTCACCTTTATCTTGCCTCTTTTTGCTCTTTGCAGACCTTTATTCTGCCTCTTTCAGCTCATTTCTGACTTTTATGCTGCCTCTTCCTGCTCATTTCAGACCTTTATATTGTCTCTTTCTGCTGGTGGCTGACTTTTAGGCTGCCTCTTTATGCTCCTTTATGTCCTTTATCTTGCATCTGTCTGCTCATTTTTAACCTTTATTCTGCCTCTTTCTGCCCGTTTCTCACCTTTATCATCCCTCTTTCTGCTCGTGTCTGACCTTTATTGTGCCTCTTTCTGCTTCTTTCTGACCTTTGTTTTTTCTTGTTCTGCTCGTTTCTGACCTTTATCTTGCCTCTTTTTGCTCTTTGCTGACCTTTATTCTGCCTCTTTTAGCTCATTTATGACTTTTTTTTCGCCTCCTCCTGCTAATTTTTTACCTTTATCTTGTATCTTTCTGCTGGTTGCTAACTTTTATTCTTCCTCTTTATGCTCATTTATGACCTTTAGATTGCCTCTGTCTGTTCATTGCTGACCTTTATTCTGCCTCTTTCTGCTCATTTATGACCTTTATTCTGCAACTTTCTGCCTGTTTCTCACCTTTATCTTGCCTCTTTCTGGCCGTTGCTGACCTTTAATCTGCCTCTTTCTGCTTGTTTCTCATGTTTATCTTACCTCTTTCTGCTTGTTTCCCACCTTAATTCTGCCTCTTTCTGCTCCCTTTTGACTTTCCTCGGGGACCGCGGGGGAGCCTCAAGGACCGCGGGGGAGCCTCAAGGACCCCTGGTCCCAACAGGCTCCCCACCTCCTACGGGAGCCAGAATTGCTGCTGCACACAGGGAGCTACTGGAAATGCAGTTCCCTGCATGCAGGAGCATTTGTTTCATCTCTTTCCCTGCCCACAGATATGCAGGCAGGGGAAGAGAATAAACCTCCGCTTCCAGCGGCTAGAGCACTTGAACAGCTCTCTCCTGCTGGAACGGGAGTCTTTGCTTTTGCTTGGTGAGAGCAAAATCAAACAGCCATGTCCCGGGGGGCGCACCCAGTGACATAGCAGGAGCCAGCCCCCTGAGGTGGCTGTCCCCGGGCCCATTAATGGCTCCAGGAGGGGGGAAGTGGAAGCCCCTCCTTCTCATTTCATGGGTCAGTCCCAGGGATGTGGTGGTCCCCGGAGCCATATATGGTCCTGTAGGGGGCCATGCAGTCCACTCCCGTTTGTATTTTACTTGCTGTCCTAGGGAGTTGGTGGTCCCCGGGGCACGGGGTCCTCTTGGCAAAGGCTGATTATTCATTTTGAGCAGCAGACGGGGTGATTCCTGGGGCTCAAAAGAGACCATGGAGGGGTGTCCATGTGGCCCCCTACAATATCTTAAATTAATCGAGGGGGGGGTCATTATGGAGGGGTGTCCGCGCGACCCACCTTCAATATGTTAAGACAGCCCTGGGGAGGTGGTGGTCACATATTTCTAGGAGCCTTAGGATGGAGTCCCTGTGTACCTTCCTCTTTTTTTAACACTTGGCCCCTATACCTGGCCCTCTCAGGGGCTCTAATCAAAACAAGAATGGGAGCCGCCTGGGTTGGGAGGTTTAAGGAGCTATATATAGCTTTAAAACGGGGGGAGCTCGAGGATGTCGCAACAGGTGATTAGGGAATTAGAGAAAGCACGCATATCGAATCTAAGAAATGGTTTGAAATTACATTACTCACCAAATATGGCGAGTGCAAGAGAATACCACGTGGACTGAGAATGTTTGTAATGCCCCCGTTTGAAGACATGAATCCGGATCTGCTTGTAGAGTGGAGGTTTAACACTGAGGGTTGTTCCTTCAAGCTAATGGAAACGCTAACAACACATGCTAGGCAAATCATGGAGGAACAAACACCAATTATGGATTATTTATAGAAGGAGATTGAAGTAGTAAAAAAGTAAGAGGACATTAAGGTTCTGCTTAATAAAATGGAGGAATGTATCCGAAACATGAAGAAGAGACGAGGATGCTTAAAGCCCACAGGTTCAATCAAATGAAAAAACAACAGTTAATAGACAGAATGCAGAACAATGTCATACATTCACCCCAGTACAGAGATCTGGGCCTAAATCCATCGTTTTTTTTGCACTCCACACCACCCCAGTTCAGACATGGCCATATGCAAATCAGCCTTGACCCTGTGCCTCATGGGAACAGTCAGCCCGAACTGCTAAGCCATGTCTTCCCTGGACCAGAATCAAGCATCCTAGGACTGGTTTCTGGCTATCAGCCGTCATCAGCCAGGATAGCTTGACTCCAGTGGTGTGGAGAGCACGGGACTCACGTCTGAGCATACGCGTCCCACTCGGGGTGACAAATGAAAAAACAACAGTTGATGGGCAGAATGCAGACCAATGTCATACATTCACCCCAGTAAAGAGATCTGGGCCTAAATCCATCATTTTGTTTGCACTCCACACCACCCCAGTTCAGACATGGCCATATGCAAATCAGCCTTGACCCTGTGCCTCATGGGAACAGTCCAGCCCGAACTGCCAAGCCATGTCTTCCCTGGACCGAAATCAAGCATCCTAGGACCGGTTTCTGGCTATCAGCCGTCATCAGCCAAGCTAGCTTGACTCCAGTGGTGTGGAGAGCACGGGACTCACGTCTGAGCATACCCGTCCCACTCGGGGTGACAAATGCAAAAGCAACAGTTGATGGACAGAATGCAGAACAATGTCATACATTCACCCCAGTACAGAGATCAGGTTCAATCAAGACAAACTGGATTACCCGTATGGTAGAATAAATAAATTTGCCCAAAAATGTGAGCCTTTAAGAGTGAAGGAGAAGTTGAATGCAATGGGCCAGCAAGCAAGGGCACCAAATGATCCCAATGTTAGCTCCGAAACAGGTTCATCAGCTGATGAGACACCAAGAGAAGTGTTGTATTTTCACGAGAAGATGCATCTGATTAGAATGGTTACGCCCCAGCACGGCAGGGAAAAATGCTGTGGACGGGGAAGTACAAAACAAGAAGGGTCAAAGGGAAAAGGCAACAACAATAACAAGAAAACCAAGAAGTAACACACTCTGATGAATTAGAATATATTAGCAACACATGCTTTGTCAATATATCAGTTTTTCCCTAACTGCTACTCAATATAAAATATTAAATATGGCTTTAGCTTCTGTCTTGCTTCTGGAACCAATTTTGTGAATCTCAGTATTGAAACATTCACATTTTTAAGGAAATGAAAATTGCGGAAATATTATGCTATGCATAGTCCAAATAGTGATACGTCTGGGAGCAGCTCCCGGGTAACTACAACCCAGTTTTCTATTGGGGACATCCCTGAGCTATTAGCGATTGATAGTTAGAATGAAGATGAGTCGATTGGAAACTCCTCACTAACACAAGAGAAGACTGAAGTGGAACAACGTGAACAAATGGGCTTTCTCACAGACTGCTCTGCTGAAAGTGGCATCAAATCATGCAGCAGATTCATGCCTCGGCTGCTGAGTTGGAATCTTATCAATGTTTTACATGAGTTTGTAGTAGATGACATTAACAAACTCAGGAGAGCCTCACATCATAAATGTTGTGACATATTTTCAACGTACGATTGGCATGACCTTAAAGCCCTCAAGGCGAACAATTCGATTATCATCAAGCCTTCGGATCAAGGTAGAAACATTGTTATTATGAATAAAAGCCAATATTTCAGGGAGGTGAAAAGATAACTAAAAGTCAAAGATAATTAACAGGAGCTGAGAACTAGCCCCATTAAAGAAATAACATTTTAATATCACACAATGTTAAAAGGATGATTGGATCAGGGGCTGCTATCATTTGATGAGTACTCATACTTGAAAGTTGATTATCCAAGGATTCCAGTGATCTACTGTCTCCCTAAAATACACAAAGATTTGCATAACCCACAAGGGAAGACCCATTGTGAGCAAGGTGGGCTCATTACTAGATCTTTTTTATGCTAATATTTGACGAGTCTCTCATCTTAACAACAGGGTACCAATAACTTTCTATGTCAAATTAACAACATACAATGGCGCAACAGTTAGTTATATTATGGTCACTAGGGACATTAGCTCATTATATACCTCAAAAATACATAAATGTGGTATGGAGGCTGGTCAGTATTTTATGATATCATGTTCATAGGCTTGTGCACAACGCACTACCATGCTTTTGACAATGCTGTCCTTTTTCCTAACCCAAAATTTTTTTCTTTTTGATAAGAAGATATACCTTCCAAATAGGGCACGGCAATAGGAGCTTCTTTTGCCCCCACATACGCCAACTTATAAATGGGTTGGTGGGAAAAAGAGATGGCATGGGCAGACAGTAATGCGCACTATATGAACAGCATTGTATTATGGGTGTGTTTCTTTAAAAACCTTTTTATATTATGCGATAGAGAAGAGAGACATTTATGAGAATATGTCCTGAACAACAATACATTGAATATTAAATTAACAGCCGATGGGAGAACACAGAAAATTGATTTTCTGGATGTTAAGTTAAAAGGTCTGGACGATTCAATTCATACAGTGATATTCCACAAAAACCATTGTGCAACTCGATTTTGCATGGAAACAGTGGACAACCTTCATCTTTGAAATGGAGCATACCCTATAGCCAGTTACCTAGAGCACAAATAATTTGTTCTACAGATTCTAAATTGAGGCTAGAACTATGATACATTGGTTTTTGGACAGTGGATACCCAGAGGAAGTCTTAAGGCAAGCCCATCAAAGAGTATCCTTTAAGAATAGGCATGAACTACTTTTTAATCAGGATCATAAGCAACAGACATACTTGTCCAGGAAATTAAATCCGAAAATGGTACCATCCGATTTTTTATCGAATATACCAATCAGTATTCTCAAACTTGCTCCCTTTTAATTGGTAATTATCATGTGCTGCAACATGATGACCATCTTAAACATCAGCTTGGCCAACACCCCATATTACATACGGCAAACCTCAGTCGATAGGAAATATTTTGATGAAACCTATGCCGGAGCAGAATGACTCACCAACAGGAATTTGGGCTTTGAGAAGTGCACTAGCTGCAAAGCCTGTAAATTTGGAGCTAAGACAACATATGACACTTCTGAAGGTAGAACGTGTACAATCAGAGAAAAAATCTCACTTAACGGTTCAGCTTAAATACTTTATTTCAACATGCATGTCATAAAAGTTTCACATGAAATATCTATAATACCATCCAGTCATTATAATGCAATAGGATTTTCCATACTTTCAGACAAGGACAAGAAAAAGATTATAAAAACAATACAAAGAATCAGCCATCTATAAATATGCGGAATCCTATAAGTGCGATTACCAAAATAATGGATTTCATATTAGTAAGATTAGATTCATATATCACCCTTATTTAGCCACCCAAAAGGCACAAAACTATGATTAAAACTATTTGATAAAATCACCTTTCACTCACCCTCTGTGCTCCTTTCTTGATGCCCCACACTTGACTAATAAACTTGGCCACCGCACATGCAAACATCGGTCTGACATCTGATTTTAATATTCTCAAGGCTTCTATATGGTTGCCAGTTCCTAACTGTTTGCAAATGGGACTTAACCAGTTAGATCTTGATGTTGTGTACATCGGGCAGGCAAACATTACATGGGCTAAAGATTTCTTGGGGGTTTTACAACCAGGACAGCACCAGGATGGCAATAGATTGCTGTTCCATATGCCTCTAAAGTCATTCAGGGGCAAAGTGACAAACCTAAATTGGATATAAAGTTCCTGTCCTTTTGTGTTTCTGTAAAATATAAAAACCCTCCATGGACCTGTCTAATTTAAGGGCCATGAATTCTAATGTAAGCTTCCCACAGTGCCCACTACTTAGCTCGCCTTGTACTACCCAATACCAGTAACGTAATTTAACTTGGTTTTTCCGAGGGAGCAAAGAAGGGATCATTTTCTTCCCAAATGTCCCCTTGCCCAATATCAAATAAAAGACTCTTCACATTTCCTAGCCAGCTAACTTTGTTAAATCTATCCAAGTGGCTACTTCCTCCAGAACATGAGCGTATGGGAATAATTCGGGTGTAGACTTGATCCTTAACCAAAGCAACGAAGAGTGGAGCTTAGTTTTAGCAGCAATTGAATACCTTCCTATATCCAACATAAGGGGATGGAGACTGAATTGGTTGTATATATTTTAGATTGTGGTTGTCAGATGCAGTATGTTGGAAGTACAATGAAGAAGGTCAAGATTAGGATTCTAACATAAAAGAGCCACTAAACATCAGGACAGAGCCTATCCAATGGCCAAGCACTTTTGGAAAATCAAAAAATGTTGCACATTTTTTGATTTGTGATGAATATACTCCTGGAGTGGAACATCGTATATAATTATGATGATGTGAAAGGAAATGGGCAATTCATGACCTTCATGAACTATTGGTAGTCATCATTGCTGAGATATTGGGTCACATTTGAATGTATTGAGCAGTCTAGTTGTTATCTGGGAGAAGTGCCGCAAAGGAAGGACTCCTTGGGCCGGATTCACAGAACTAACTTAAGACAAAATCCTAAACTTACTACCATTTTGATATTCACAGAAGACAATTACTCATTTTGGTATTCACAGAAGGCACTTACTCATTTTGATATTCACAGAAGGCACTTACTCATCAATGAGTAATTGCCTTCTGTGAATACCAAAATGAGTAAATTACTCAAAATGAAAAGTTACTCAAAATGAGTAAGTTACTCATTTTGGTATTCACAGAAAGCACTTACTCATCAATGAGTAAGTGCCTTCTGTGAATACCAAAATGAGTAAGTGCCTTCTGTGAATACCAAAATAAGTAAGTGCCTTCTATGAATACCAATATGGTAGTAAGTTTAGCATTTTGTCTTAAGTTAGTTCTGTGAATCGGGCTCCTTATAATTACAGTGGTTGTGGGAATTGGGGTTGCACAGTTGAAAGCGTAAGCTGAAACACATTGGCGTTCTGTGTCGGGTGTTTGAACAAAGATAAAGCACTTTTGAACAGTTTGCTGGTGTTGTACAATCTTGATGGGATTGTGGTGCGGAGGTGCGACTGACTCTCGAAAGGAGACGAGTGTGGTTAAAATATATATTTATATAATATATACATATATATATATGACAAAGGGTGAGTAAGCTCGAAATGCGTTGCTGTTTTCGTGAAATAAAATTATATCCTTGCTGTACCTGGCTGGTCCGTCTCCTTCCATTGGTGTCACGCCGCGCTGTGCCGTGCCAAGCTGTGTGGAGCTGATTTTGCATATATATAAAAAAAAAAAAAAAATAATTAAAAAAAAATAAATATATATATATATATATATATATATATATATATATATATAGTAGCTCCCCTGACAAAGTCAGAAAGACCCAGCACTCGCAGTGAGTAAAACCTCTTGGTTTATTGCACACACAGAAAGGAAAAACGCGTATCGGCTCTTGCCTTCGTCAGTATATATATATATATATATATATATATATATATATATATATATATATATATATATATATATATATATATACACACACACACATTCATATGGATTCATGCATGTGTACATATATAAATAAATACATATATAAGTATATTCCTTGTACTTATCCCACCTTCCACAAATTCTTTTTTCGAAGAGATGAAGCAAACCCAAAATAGTGCTTACTTAAAGTTTATTGCTTGCCCAGCACCACCGCCATATACATATATTTAAAATATATATATATATATATATAAACATATATGTGTATACAAAACAAGCAATTCTACCTACCTGTAAAAAACTATTTACCAAGCATATGCTTTGCCATCCATGCTTTTATAACGTAAATGTAAGTATTTTTCAGGAAAATATAAACACTTTCTGTATAAATATATTGTATGGCTGTACCTGTGAACAAGGTCGTGAGACCGAAACGCGTTAGGATGGACAATGCTTTTAAATTAACGAAGGATTGCCTTGCTGTGAAGCAATAACATGAATGACTGCAATTTTGGGAGTGCAACTCACACTTCTATGAAGTAAGAAATGTTGTTTTATATATATATATATATATATATATATATATATATATATATATATATATATATAGACACAAATGATTCTTACATATAACACACAGCACCAACGAAACCGCAGAATACTGAAAAAGAACTGGGTGTTGGTACACAATGATCCGGTATTAGGAGGCCAGATATCTAAAACCCCATGATCGATGAGCAATATGCTGGTTAGAAGCAGTCCAGAGATGGCGACGGGTAAAACATGGTTATCCTCCTGTAAGGGATTTGTGAAATGTCCTGCGTGCAAGGCATGTAGATTTGCTACCAGTAAAACATCATATGCTAGCCCCTTTAAACCAGAAAGAGTACCTATAACAAAACTGTTAACATGCAAAACAGAGTACGCAATATATGTGCTAGAGTGTCCCTGTGGCCTGCGATGTGTACCGAGTTGCAGGTCCACAAAAGGATACTCCAGCACATCAGGGCAATCAACAACTGTGACCCCGCATACCCAGTTGCGAGACATTTCAAGGACACACCTAACAAAAATCCAGAGTTCTTAAAATACCATGTGGTAGATACCATCCTGCCATTAAGAAGGGGGGGTAATCGTGAGGCCCGTCTACGTCCTTTGGAAACTAGGTATATCCTAGAATTAGACACTAGGGGCCAGATGTAGGTGGCAAATACCAGTCGGAAACGGCCGAATTCGGCCGTTTCCGACCGGTATTTGGCATCTTGAGATGTAGGGGGCCAGATTTTACAGATTCTGTATATTTACCGAATCGGTAAATTTACAGAATCTGTAAAATACCGAATCGGTATTTTTACCGATTCGGTACCTTCCAGATGTAGGTGGGACTCTTCTGAGTCCCAAAGGCCCTACAAATTCAGTATTTTAACACACAATCCAATTGGGTGTTAAAATACCGAAATCAGGTGTGCATGCACATGTGTGCATGCACACCTAGCCATGTGACAGACAGACATGCCCTTAGGGCATGTCTGTGTGCCACATGTCGCACATGCCTATTTTTGGGGTGCCAGAGGGTGTCAAAATGACACCCCCTGCACCCTTGCCAAATTCGGTATTTACCGATTCTGTAATTACAGAATCGGTATTGCCCATTGATTCCTATGGGCTTCAAGGCCCATTGGAATCAATGGGCAATACCGATTCGGTATTTACAGATTCGGTAAATACCGAATCTTAACGATTCTGTAATACCTACATCTCCCCCCTTCATATTTACCGACTCTTAAATACCGGTAAAATTCGGTATTTAAGAGTCGGTAAATATGAATTACCTACATCTGGCCCTAAGACACCATCTGGTCTGAACTCCAGCGAGGATTTTTACACCTGCCTGTAACATACTTGAGATTTCATTTTGCTCTATTGGCACATTTACAAGATTATCTGACAAGCATTTTATATTTGCTTTTATGCTTCTTCACTTTTTAGTCTTCTTAATATTAGCACATAGCCATTTAGGAAACATGGGTGGCTTTGTTGGTAGCACGTTTTAGCACCAGTACTTTGACAAAATAAAAGAAGAATTGAGTCAATGCCCAGTTAGGGCTGTATTAATTCGCAACAATACTCAATAGATACTAAGTACTACAATTTCTGAAAGGCATCATTTCGCAGGACTTGTCTTAATTCTTATTATTAGATTAAGTGCAGAAATGCTTACAGTTGATATTATGTATTCACATGTCATTAACTGTTTACAATCACTTACTATCTTTTTATTGTTTGCAAATCTTAAAAATGCTCTTCATATTGCGTTTTTTTAGATGAAGTTTTGGCGTAACCCTTTTTAACGTACTGAAATGTTTTTAAGGATTTTTAATTATTTATGCCTTTACCTCTGTATTTATTGAAATGACTGGTTTGTTGCTGCTATTTGATATTTTTATGATCGTGAAACTATTCTTCTAAGTCTATTGATCATGTGACAAGTCAAGATTGATTGCACAAGCACTTTATTTAAGAGAAGGCACTTCGCATGCGTGTTATGTGAACAAGACTTCTGGAAGGTCGAAACAGGTCGTGGCGGAGGTGCTGGGCATACAAATAAAATCCTGAGCTCTGAATTGTAGATCCGTTTTCGTCATTTTCCTAAAATTGGACTGTGTACGGTGAATTCTTTGTGTATACATATATATATATGCTGCTTCCTTCTCGTCTTTTTAAAAAAAGAGTCAGCACTCACGGGAGGAGGATCAAAGATTTTATTTAGACCCTCTGAGCACCAGACGCGTTTCGGCTACTGCCTTTGTCAGTGGTACACTGACGCGCCATTTTTTCTTAATTTAAATAACCCTCACGTGACATACCTCGTCATGGAGAAAGAGAGAGGACTTACATCAGTTCCATATTGTAATCATTATATACAATTCTGTCCTTTAAGCGCATTCATAGCATTCTGACATGATGTCAAGTACATAATCGCCATCTAATTCTATTTACAATTTCCAATTTTTTGCGAATACACCTTCAATAATTTATGCACTTTTCCATTTCAACTCTATTCCGCCCTGTATGGGCTGGTGTCTCATAGGTGAAGTTATACATTCATTACGCCCTGGATGGGCTTCTCTCATGTTATCTTCTTCACAATCGCCTTCTAATTCTATGTACATTTTACTGGCGAATACACAATTTATACATGATTAACATATTGCATTTCATCATTATTCCGCCCTGTATGGGCTAGTGTATCTCTATTCCTCAAATACTCTTTCTCTCTAGACTCGTTTTCAAACACACAGTGTAAATCATAATCCCTTAACCACATTTTTTATCTAAAACATTCTTCTAAAACATTTTCTTACTTTTACATTACTGAGGATTTTCTGGGGGACTGCTCTTCCCGTATCATTTTTTGTCTTTCATTGGAGTTAGAATTGGTTCAACCCAGATGTACTGTCATCTCTTCATGACTATTCAGGCCCTCGGGATTCTTGGTGCCAATATCTATGATGTATCTAGATTCTAATCTTCTCAATTTCAAAAGTCTATCGCCCCCTCTGGGATTGGCGGGCACGTGATCTAATGCGAAGTACACCAGTTGCTCACTGTTACTCTTATGATGTTGTTTGTAGTGTCTAGCAACTGGGTACGTCGGATCACAGTTATTAATTGCCCTGCGGTGCTCCAGGATGCGCATCTTAGTTGGATTGACTGTGCTGCCTATATTGCGCAATCCGCAAGGACAGACTAGACAGTAGACCGTGAATGGAGTTGTACATGTTAGAAATGCCCTGATATTGCTGATCTCTCCTCTCACCTGGTAGGAACTTACTTTTTTACAGTTTTTACACACCTTGCATCGTCCACATGGATAAACACTTGACGAGTTTCGGCACACTTGCCTTGTTCACAAACACACAAATCCTGAGCACTGAATTGTAGATCCGTTTTCGTCATTTTACTAAAATTGGACTGTGTACGGTGAATTCTTTGTGTATACATATATATATATATATATATATATATATGTGTGTGTGTGTGTGTGCGTGTGTGTGTGTGTGTGTGTGTGTATATATATATATATATATATTCCATACACTCCGTCCGACGCTACTGCATCCCAGTCACTCTGCTTGGACTGTTGAAAACGAATAAGTCAGACCCATTTCTGGTGCATAATCAGTGTTTTATTCCATAAAGTAGAATAACACCCAGCAAGCCCGCATGACACGTTTCGCCTGTAGCAAGAGGCTTGATCACATGATAATATATATATTCCAAAAGAAAGCCCTGAGCTTTTGAAGTAGCACTCCACGAGGGTTCAGTTTACAAAACCATTTATTCAGGAAAAACGGCTTCATGAATCCGTTAAATCTCACTCCCTGATGCGTTTCGGTGCTCCAAGCACCTTAATCATAGGGCGGCGCTTCAGTAAAACCAGGAATAGACCTCCACCTTTTATCAACACGTGGCACTGGCTTTCCAGTAAGGGGTATGCGGGGAGTAGAAGTCCCAATTCTTCCATTCAGGTATGGCCAGGTCATTACCAAATATTTTTACTGCCAATTTGCATGATTACATTTTTCCAGGCCTTCGATGGGCCTCAGATCACACGTATCCATTTTCCAATCTGATAACCCTCGTGCTGTTGTAGGCTGCCGATTAGTAACCGGCCACACAGACAAAGTCCAGTTGAAGAAAGCGGTGCATACTTCCACGACTGGAAGCACCGCGTATGTAAATTCCAATAGAAAGCCCCGAGCTTTTAAAGTAGCACTCCACAAGGGTTCAACCATTTATTCAGGAAAAACGGCTTCATGAATCCAATAAATCTCGCTACCTGACGCGTTTTGGTGCTCCAATCACCTGTAGCAAGAGGCTTGATCACATGATAATATATATATTCCAAAAGAAAGCCCTGAGCTTTTGAAGTAGCACTCCACGAGGGTTCAGTTTACAAAACCATTTATTCAGGAAAAACGGCTTCATGAATCCCTTAAATCTCGCTCCCTGATGCGTTTCGGTGCCCCAAGCACCTTAATCATAGGGCGGCGCTTCAGTAAAACCTGGAATAGACCTCCACCTTTTATCACCACGTGACACTCGCTTTCCAGTAAGCGGTATACCGGGAGCAGAAGTCCCAATTCTTCCATTCAAGTATGGCCAGGTCATTACCAAATGTTTTTACTGCCAATTTGCATGATTACATTTTTCACAGCCCTCCGGTGGGCCTCAGATCACACATATCCATTTTCCAATCTGATAATCCTGGTGCTGTTGTAGGCTAAAACGGACTAAAGCTAAACCCAAAGCTTCACTTCAGTAGAAAGGGAGTAGAAAGCCCAAATCGTCATGAGATAATAAATAAGATATAACTGAGGCCTAATATAAAAATAGTCATGCTGTTTTATCTATCTATGTCAGGTGTGGAAAGCAAAGAACTAATAAACCTAGCATATCATAATAAATGTCAATGGTACATTCATTATGTATGTTTTAAATGAGGTCTACCCATGTCTGAGAGGTTATAAAAAGTTGAAAAAAAAACTGCATTTCTCTGTGTTCCTTTTTAACTGGTCCTGGATTATTAGGCAGTCAAGCTGTGATTTTAATTTTCCTGCCGGAAGATGGAGTCCAATTTACCCACTATTGATTGAAAACAGGAACTATAGTATAGTACACTATTAATTTTTTCGATCAATATATGATCATTTACATAAATACATCAATACATAAAAACATATATACAAGTAGAGTAAAAAATACAATAAAAACATGAGATTTAAACGTATAAAATAACATTGCAGCATAGGAGAGTGTATACCATAAACATTCGTTAAGCAACATGATGTCCATGTACAGCATAATGTTAGATTTGAGCTAATATTTTGTTTCTTATACACCAAGCATACATCAGGTACCTTGATACAGAAAATACAACTCATTCCGTATTTTCAGATCATAATATTCGCGTAGTTTAAGTAAGGCAGGAAATAGATGGCAGCCGGCATGTTGGGACAATCAATTTCCCTCTAAAATTTGTATAAGCAGGGCAAAAAACCAAGAAGTGTTCTGCAGATACATTGCTATGTCTACACGCTGGACAAAGTAACGGTTAAGTGCACTGTTTACATTTACTCGATGCTGAACTCACCGGGAGAGTTCCATTTATAAATTGAAGATATCATTATTGTGCAAATTGGATTCTTCTCTGATCCATGAACATCTCAAATGCTAAAATGCTTTTAACATCCAAGAACCACTTAGTTAAAAGGCCTTGTGCAGAAGAATTAAAAAATGTGCCCTGGCTGTAATCCCAAAATATTCTCTTTAGGATTAATACTGTATCTTTAGTAATGGACTCTGGTTTCTCCCAATATTCTCTCAGGTCCAACATATACAGCCATTGTAACCTTCTTAAACCAGGGGGTATGTCCCGCTACTCTATCTAGTGCCTGTACTTCTGCGACATATTCTCTGAGGGGATCTGTTTCTTGCCTGTCCAAGCCTAAATTAGAACACTAAGGTTTTAGGACAGTCATATGTGTGATGTTTTTCATTCCAAGATCAAGGCGCAGTGGCACAAGTGATGTATTCTTGGGTATATTTAGAATAGATCTTATAAATGTATTCTCCAACAGCTCCAGTCTCTTAATCTGAACCAAGCCCCACAATTATGCACCATAAAGGGCTGCACCCAACCCTCTGGCACGATATTTTGTGAGTGTGGGAGAAATGGGGCGCAATAAAGATCTATTTATTTGTGTTGCAGTCGATGCCCCTACATGTTGCAATGACATTTGGCTTTTTTAAGTCTGAGCAGACCAGGCCAAATTGATAGTCAGTCTGACCCCAGATGATTAAAGGCCTTGACCTGTTCTAATATCCTCAATCCCAATCTCATCTTCAAGTGGCATGGAGTGATGTGGAGTGGCATAGACTATCTTGGAGTGGAGTGTGGTAGACTGCTGTATAGTGGAGTGTCATAAAGTGGAGCATCCTAGAATGGAGTAGCATACAGTGGAGAGGCATAGAGAGGAATAGCATGGCTTAGAGTGATGTGGGATAGAGTGGCGTGGATTGCAGTGTCCTGGAGAGGAGTAGAGTGTCAAAGAGTGAAATGTAATAGATTAGAGTGGGATGGAGTGGATTGGGGTGGAATAGAGTGGGATAGAGTGGAATAAGGTGTAGTTGATAAGGGGAGTGTCATAGACTGGAGTAGAATGGTCTAGAGTGGCATAAAGTGGCCTAGAGTAAAGTAGCATAGAGTGGAGTAGAGTGTTGTATGATGAAGTGGAGAAGGGTGTGGTCGAGTGGAGTAGGTTTGAGTGCCATAACTGGTGTAGAATGGATTAGAGTGGAGTGGCATAGAGTGGAGTGTTGCAGAGTGGAGTGTAGGTGAGTGGAGTGGCATTGAGTCTAGAGGATTAGAGTGGCCTAGCGTGGGGAAGAGCAAAGTAGAGTAGAGTAGAGTAGAGTGGCATGGAGGGTAGTAGAGTAGAGTGCCATAAAGTGGAGTAGAGTGGTGAGAATAGATTGTCGTAGCATGACATAGAGTGAAGTGGAATAGAGTGGAGTGGAGTGGCACAGAGCGGCATAGAGTAGATGAGTGTAGAGTGTCATAGAGTGCAATAAAGTGGAATAGAGTGGAGTGGTGTAGAGTTGTTTATGGATGGCGTGGTAGTCACTGCTATCACAGTGGAAGAAAAGTGTGGTAGAGTGGAAGGACATAGAGTTTCATAAAGTGTAATGTTGTAGACTGTCAAAGAGTGGAGGAGTGTAGAACGGAGGGACGTAGAGCAGAGGGGCGTAGAAGGGCGTAGAGCGCTGTGGAGTGGAGGGTCATGAAGCAGTTAGTTGGCTTGATAACAGAGCGCCCTTTGCGCATGCGTCCGTAAGCAACTAACAGCTGATCAGATTTGTGAAAGGGTGCCGTCCTGTCGATATAAAACTTAAGGCATCGTTTAATGTCCAGTGAATGCAAACGTTGCTCCACTGGCGACTGGGGATTGGCAAAGAAAGTCTTTAAGAAAACAGGTTAATAGAGGAGAAAGTCAGTGGGCACCTTAGGCATGAAAGCCGGGTTGGTGTGAAGCACAACACAGTCCAATTTGAATTGGAGGAAAGGAGGTTTAATGGTAAAGGCGTGAATATCACTCACGCGACGTGAATAGGTCAGAGCAAGGAGAAGGGCCACCTTCCAGGTCAAAAATTTTAAATCCGCTTTGTGGATAGGCTCGAATGGTGCCTTCATCAATTGTGCCAAAACAACATTAAGATGCCAGGTAGGAGGAGGACGCCGAAAGCAGAGAGTGGAGGAGCCATCCTGCCGGAATCTAGAGATTGCCGCCAAGAAAACCTTCAAAGTGGAGTGGGAAAGTCCTGATTGCGCCAGCTGTAGAAAGAACGGCAGTAGCTGAGCCGGAGTGGAATGAATGGGATGGATGTTGGCAGCTGCGCACCAGTGACAGAACCTTTTCCACTTTAGCTTATAAGTCTTTACTCTGGACGGAGCTCTGGCATTGGCAAGAACGTCCCTGCTTGTTCACATAGTGCATACTGGTGGTATTGTCGGTTTAGAGGAGCACCGATTCTCCCTGGATCAGAAGATGGAACGATTTGAGTGCCAGAAAGATGGCCATTAATTCCAGTCTGTTGATGTGCCAGGAGCGTTGAAACAGAGTCCACTTGCCCTTTATGGACAGCCCTTGAAGGTGTGCGCCCCATCCTTCCAGGGAGACGTCCGTTGTCAGAATGAGTTCCGGAGCGGTGGTGAGGAAAGAAGTCCCGGCAGCAACGTTGGACGGTTGCGCCCACCACTGGAGAGCCGACCTCATCCGGGCGGTCACTAGGACCAGATCCTTGAAAGAGCCGGTGACCTGACGCCACTGTCTGTCCAATTCCTCCTGAATGGGTCGACTCTTGAGCCTGCAATTTGAGATCAGGGAGATGCAGGAGGACGCCATCTCCAGAAATGACTTCAATACACAAACTGAAACTGACTCTTTTGAACAGATAAGAGTCACCAAGTGTCGAATCCGCAGCTGACGCTCGTGAGACACGAATGCCTTGGCTAGTGACGTATCTAGAGTGGCACCTAGAAAAGTCCTGCAGGGAGCTGGGTCGACCTGAGACTTCTCAGTGTTGATGGAAAGACCAAGGGAGCGAAATAAAGCCTGACAGAGTCGAGTGTCCCGAGACAGCGACTTGATGAGACAATCGTCTAGGTAGGGAAAAATTTGAACGCCTTGTAGACGCAGGTAAGCCACCACTGGAGCCAAGACCTTTGTGAAGACACGAGGGGCGGAGCGCAGGCCGAAAGGCAGCACCCTGAACTGAAAGTCTCTCCGCCCTACCCGGAAGCGCAAATACTTCCAGTGCCGTGGAAGAATTGGCACATGGAAATACGCGTCCTGAAGGTCGATGGTGGTCATGAAGTTGTCCTTGGAGAAAAGACGTAGGATCTCCATGAGCATGAGCATGCAGAAGGATTGGCACTTTAGATATTTGTTCAGTGCCCGTAGATCGAGGATTGGATGCCAGTCCCCTGTATTTTTAAGGACGAGGAAATACCGGGAATAGAATCCCATCCCTTTCTGAGACTTGGGAACCACTTTGATGGCACCTTTTTGTATCATGATGCGAATCTTCTGGAAAAGTTCTTTGAGGTGTGCTGGAGGCGGACCAGTCGGAGGAGTGTGAGAAGGAAGCTTGAAAACTCCAAGGCATGGCCATTTGATACAATGTCCATCACCCCATGGTCCGAGGTGATTGAGGACCATTGTGAAAAGAACAGGGAGATTCGTCCTCCAACTTTGAGCAGGGAAGGTAAATCATTGCCTCTTGGAAGCGGAGCCTCTATAGGAAGACTTACCACGGTACAATTTGGAAGACTGCTGGCGAGAGGACTGTTGCGACTGGGAGGAATATCGCTGATTTCCTTGACCGTAGGAGCGTACTGATTGGATCCGCCGCGAAAAGAAGAGGTGGTGCTGCGTCCGCGCGCACCACAAAAGGGCTGTTTGCGGAACTGCAAAGTGCCTAAGAAACGAGCTGTTTCGGTATCCTTCTTTATCGTCTGCAATGCTTCATCGACGTGTTGGCCAAAGAGCGATTCGCCGTCATACGGCATATCAAGGATTTTCGCCTGAACCTTCTGGCGAAAAGAGGTAGAACGAAGCTAACCCTGATGTCGCAGAACAGCTGCTCCCGCGAGCTGACGGAAGCCAGTGCAGGCGATATCCACAGAGCAGTCTATGATCTCTTCTGACGCTCTCTCCCCCTCCTGAAGAATCTTTAGCACCTCTGCTCTGGAAGACTCAGGAATGAGGGCAACAAAGGCAGACATGTCAGACCACATCTGACGGTCGTAGCGGCCCAGTATGGCCAGAGAATTTGTGGCCCTCGCAGTAGTGGAAGCCATGGTAGAAGATTTCCGCCCAATGGCATCAAGGCGACAACCTTCGCGATCAAGAGGAGCAGTAATTGGGGAAGACAGGTTCCTGGAACGGCGCTGGGCGGCCTGGGTGACCACGGAATCTGGCTTAGGCTGCCTAACCAGGCAAGGTAGAGAACCATGGGGCGCCCTATACTTCTTCTCCAAACGAGGTAGTTGCGCCGGGATGGAATTCGGCGTTTGCATGAACTTGACACCCTCATTCCAAATAAAGTCAATGATGGGAACTGTCCGGACCTGTTTAAAAAGTTGACTTTTAAAGTCAGAAAGAAAACAGTCTTCATCCTTTTGGACAATAGGAAGTTTAAAGCGGAGCACCGCTCTATCCATAATCTGGTGAAAGCTGGCTATGTCAACAGGAGGGGAATCCTCTGGAGTCGCAGGAGGCGGGGACGTTGTCTGGATCTGATAATCGTCCCAATCTGCCATATTGCCATCATCATCATCGTCATTCTGAACCTCGCCCTCCTCCCGCTCTGGGCGAGCATCATCCTCATCATCTGCGTACACGGTAGCATGCACCTGAATAGAGGTCGTAGCCTAAGCAGATGGCGCTGCTGGTTGTGGCAGCGGAGCAGAAGTAGGAGCTGCTGCAGTTGCGGGCACTGTAGGCAGAGGAGAGCCATGGCGAGATGGCGGAAAACGCCTGTTGTAATCCTCCAACATATATTGGAGATTGGAAATGAGGGAAAGCGGTAGTGTCGCTGTAGGAACCTGAGTAGAAGGTTCCTCCTCCTGGAAATATGAATCATCATGATCATCCCCATAGTCCTGACATTTTATGACCAGCTCAGAAGGGCTACGTGCCGCCCGGAATTGATCCTCATCGTCTTCCTCAGAACCAGAGTCCTGTTCTGAACCTGTGGCAAACAGGGGTGACAGAGGCTGCGTGTCACTTGGAATATTGAGCTGGTCAAAAGGCACCTTGCGATGTTGGTGCAGAGGGTCAACAGTGGAAGAGCCAGACCCGGATGAAGACAGTGGCACCAGAGGCAAAGATGTGAAGGATGATGACACCACCTTCGACGAAGTCGTCGTCGAAGTCATCGACGACGACAGCACAGACATCGACTGAGCCGCCGTAGACGAGGCCGTCGTCGATGAAGCAGCCGTCAATGGAGCACTCATCGACAGAGCAACTGACGACGAGGAGGCACTCATCACATTCTTCATTGACGAAGAGCCTGATGATGACGAGAAGCCCTTCTTCGACGTCGAGGCAATAGGAATTGTCGACGAGACAGTTTTAAAGCTGAGGCATACCTTCGTCGACACAGAGGACGTCGACGCAGCCACCAGAAGTCGTCGTCACTGCCGTCGTCGACGTTCCGGAGACGGCAGATCTCGTCGACGTTTTTGCACATGTTTTGGTCGAAGCATGCTTAGAAGAAGCCGTAGACACCTGAGAGTCAGATCTCGGGGGCGTAGGCGTAGCAGGAGGAGGTGGAGACACCGCAGGAGCCTTCATGAGTGAAAGTTTCTTCAAAAAAAAGGAGATGGCAATTCCTGCACACTGCTACGCTTTGAAGCGGCCTTTGAGGTACCTGACACAAGGCTTTCTGCGTCAGAGAGAGGTGAATCCTTGTCTTTCACCCTCTGTAACCAAAGGAGGAGACGCCCCTCCCTATCCTTAAGGGTCTTGGTGGAAAAAGTCCTGCAAATTTTACATTTGCCTACCTCATGGTCTGGATAGAGGCAGTTCTTGTGAGGGTCCTCAGAGAAGAGCCGCAACTTCCCACAAGAAGAACAAGGTCCAAACAAAGACTTCTTACTTAAAGATATTGTGGAAATACTGGAAACCAGAAGAAAAGTAGAAAACTGAGCAGAGCTCAGGGTGACTCCCTTCACACGACGTGCGGTCGAAAATCTGAGGGCCTGAGCCTCTGAGGAGAAGGTTCTAGAGGGGTGCTTGCGCCTGATTGGCTGTAGTTTGGACTAACATAATGACATGGATATGTTATAAAGGTGTTTCTGTTTCTCCTATGTATTCCTATGTGTTAATGCTAACCTGGTGCTTATAAGTATTTCTGGTTTGGAATTTGTGTGATATGTTTTTATATACATATTTTATTGGGTTGTTATTGTTATTTTATTTACCGTGGGGCTCCCACTTTGACGACGGGGAATATTCAAGCATGTGAATCTATGAAAGACACCAATACTGGAGAACCACCTGTTTACAGGTAAGTAACAATTGTTCATATACAGTGCCTCATACATTCAATCTGCTTTATTAACACTGATATATGTATGTATGTATTTGGCATTTTTTGGGCACAAACCTAGTCGTTCAGTGGAGTGCTGTACGTAGTCTATGCCAAGCATGAAGTCAACGAGTAAAAGGAAAGGACGTTGGCTAGGTCAGACTGGCCCATAGAGCAATCTGGCTGTGTCAGATGGACTGGTCTGACAGATGAGTGTGTGGGCCAATTCTTTTACTATTTGTGGGCCATTTTATGGTCCGCTGTGCCAGATTTTTTCTGTTGATTTCTCTGATATTGAAACAACAATGCCTGCAGCAAGCCCAAATCCATGCTGTCTTTCAAACTTTGCAAAACACTTAGGAGCTGATTACAATGCTGTTGGAAATGGCTCTGACCATCGATCGGAGCCGTTCTGACCGCCCGTAATGTTCTGTTTGGATTCATTTTCGACCGACCCATTATGGTGTGGTTGGTCAGAAATTAATCCAAACGGGCTTTCCGAATGCCTTCCAACTGTCTCAGAGAGCCCATCTGCCATTCGTTCATGACTACCCCAATTTGCAAATGTGTCCCACTTTTTAGCTATCTGATTCAGTAATTGGAACACTTTTATTTTGGTGCCTGGGACTTTTTTGTGTCTAAGTCTGACCCTGAAAGCTGGGTTGTGGACAGTTAATGATTGTGATTTGTTAAATTGTACACAACCCAGCTTCCTCTCCAATTATTCTCATCCAGTGTGGGATGATGTCAAAATATTAGCCAACGATCTGATGAATAACAGATTACACAGGGTGTATTAAGCATGGTTCATGAGTCTCAGTTGAGATTTCTGCCCAGCCAAACGTGTGCATACTCTCACTAAAGTCATGTGGCAGATGAGGGATGATCCTCTCTACCATGTAATAATCTCACTCTGCGTCTTGTGGGGTTACCTCTTTAGGACATTGTGCTTAGGGAAGCTAGGATACAGTGGTGGCCAGCACAGGTAAGAGAAGTGGGGTGGGGCAGAGGAAGTCGACAGACAACGGGATAGGTCAAATTAAATTTAAAAAAAATAAAACCACTTACCTTGCGCTCGCTGCATCGCCGACTCGGCAATGCGGCGAGCGCAGGGTAAGTGGTTTTACCTAGTTAGTGATTTGTAGTGGGTCACAAATAGACCTACCTCATAAATATGAATGCGGTAGGTTTCAATGTCTTACCCACAAGGATTTGCTGACATCACAGGCACGGTGGCCTACTGAGGTCAACAAACCACCATAACTATGATTGTTTTCAAATAAATAATTTTTATTTTGAAAAGCATCAATTTTTTCTTAAAAGAGTATGGGATGCGTTTAAAAACCCCCAGAATATTTCATTTTTATTTTGTAAGAGTAGGCAGTGGTCTGTGGAAGTACAAATGCTTTGCGACCGCAGTTAGATTGCAAAACTGTAACACTTACCAGTCAGATTCCCTGTTTAGAAGGAATGCCCTGAATATACCCCTTCAAAATAGCAAGTATATTTTTGGTTGGAAACAACAAACTGTAATTCGCTAGAATCGCAGTTTGTCATTTGTGCAATTTATAAATGCCTTTTTTTGGCTGCAAACGGCCCAATTCTGTGAATCAAGCCAGTTGCAACCAAACAAATGGTTTTTACATCTACCCCTTTGTCTCTTTGTCCTTGTGACTTCTGCTATGAGATTTTTTCATCCATTTTTTACCATTTATGTAAAAGATAGCTTCTAACTTTGCTCCTGTGTAATCCTGATGTCAAATTCTTTCATATAATTCTAAAGCTGCTAATTTTCTTTGTAGTAAATATATGGTTACATTTGACAGTCTTATCTTCTGGGAATCGCTGTTGTACAAATGCTAATCTTTGGAAGCCCAGTGTGACTGGCTTCCACCTGTATGCATTCATTTCAATATGTTGCCTCCAGGAATGGACACCATGTCATACTTTAGACCGCAAAAAGGGCATGAATTAGCATTTGACAGATGGTACTCCATCCCTCAGGGCGGCAGAGGACAAAACCACTGTCTGTCAAATTTAGAGATGACCGCCAGCCCAGTGGTCATCTCTGTACATTAAAAGCAACTGACCTCACAGCTGTTTCTTTCAGCGAACAGGCCCATAGGAATGAATGGGAAATTGCATGCGCAATTTGCGAGTACCAATAGGTCCTCGCAAATTGCACATGCAATTTCAGGGTGCAAGGGTGTCAAAAGGACACTCTATTGCACCCTTGAAATTGATCTGTGCACATATGTTGTGCACACACATGCCGTATGAGGACATGTGTGTGCGCAACATGAAACTTTGAAAAATGCACAAAAGTAAATTTTTCAAAGTTTTTGCAGATTACCATGAAGTTCAACTTCATGGTATTATGCACCCCCTATTAGCGAAATCGCTGATTTTTTTACTTTAATGCATTGCATTTAAGCAATCTCAATTTGCGATTCCTTAAATGCAATCGCAATTTAAGTAATCGCAATTTAGCGATTACTTAATGATGATGCATCCCAAATGCAAAAATACTTCTCGAAAAGGGGCAGTTTTTTCTTTTGATGCATGTGCCTGTTAATCTCCCTGTGCCTAGCAAAAAAATGAATGTGTCCTCATGTAATGCAACGGGTGCTATGTAAAGTGCTCTGATACCCGATTCGGGACAATTACGCGCCATATAAAACTCTGTTAAAAAAATGCTTATGGTACCACTGGTGAAGTCGTTACAAAAGAAAGTTGCATTAAGAATTCCTCTACTTCAAACATAGAGAACATTATTTTTTTATACGTATTCTTTATTCCAGGGTTTCATACATAACCTAAGAGCATTATAATTTTTCAGTATTAAAAAACACGGGTGAAATACTTTCAAGACAAAATGATTTTCAAATTGAAGCCCGTATACTTGTAGTAGTGTGAGTGCCAAGATTTGAGCACTATGTGAATGTGTTAATAATACAGTAGCAACGAAGTTAAAAGTTGCAAGCACCATGAGCGCTTGAAACCTGCACAGTGGATTGTCGTGACGTACAGCATGTTCCCGTCTCACCCGAAGAAATAAATGCGCGTCATTCTCTTCTCTGATTCCGCAGGTGTTGCTGCGGGCGCCTGATAGGCCAGCATGTTGGGCTGACTCCAAGTATCACCATCATCCAGAATGAGAAGAATGAAGGCAGGCTTCATCGAAATGACATCCAGTCGGAGAAGTGGTCTGTCAGCAAGCACACCCAGCTCAGCCCCACCGACGCCTTTGGGACCATTGAATTCCAAGGAGGAGGGCACTCCAACAAAGCTATGGTAATTTATTTAATTCATAGTGACCTGTAGCCATCAACAGCTAAGCATGTTACTATCAGTCTCACTGCATAGTATAGGATACACGCAACGTTACTGTCTGGACAAATACCAACAATGTTGGGTATTTGTGTTTGGACATGGCTAGCTTTCTCCTCTGGTTCTCTTGTCTTCATGGATGAGGCCACCAGCTCCTCTGGGCATTCACTGAATGAATGCCCCCACTACCCTTTGCTTTACGGGTATAGCTCATTCTTTCAAGTCTACTCCTAATCAGCCCTTCGAGCAGGATTTAGCAGGCGTTCATGCCTGTTCCTGACCTGGAAGGGGCAAGTTCTCAGCAATATAAGCCCTGAAACTCCGAAATCCTCCTCAAACCACTGCAGCCTGTGGGCTCTACCATGTATTCCCACAGAGCAGTGGGTTTCATTTAACACCCAGTAACTCAGGTGCATGCAGCTGTTCAGCAGATTAGGTAGACACATTTTTTTTTGGTATATTTTTTTTTTGTAAACCTTTTTATTGGATTTTACAGTTATCGTACAGGTTATATATCAGTCAATAGTGTTTATCATTGCGCAACATTCATTGTCAACATTTGCATAGGGACAACTGCGTGTCTATTGAGGGAGATGCCGCTCTTCGTGTGTGGGGCAGGCCTAGATGGTTGCCTTTTTGGGGATGTCGGGAGGCCTTATGGAATAACCAAGCAGGTTAGGTAGAAAAGATGGTGGAGGTTAGTGTTTGCAAAACAAATGACACAAGAGCAGGGCTTCCCTCTCCTTGCTGATACAAAGCCTCTCTGTGTGCATCGATGAAGAAGAATCGTGCAGAAAGGGGACAGGGACTTCCATCTCAGAAGAGCTTCTCCCTTCCTCCTACCTTCTACAGGAACCCAATCCGCTTTAAAGGCCCTCAGGAATGCTCTAAGGGCTATCTCCACTCTATATGCCTGTCTGGCTAGCTCTCTCCATCGTCCATCTTGTGAAACACTCTTACACAGGAGACCCAAAAAGGATTCCTGTGCCCTTGTAGTTTCTTTCTCTCATACACACACACATGCACTCTCACATGCATATATATACACACACCCACACCCACACTCACCACACACACATATCTGCACCATCCATTCCTCATATGAATGGAGCAAATGACCTGAGTGAAGCGACTGGCAAAACCCTTCTTTTACAGCCAGTTTTGCTGTGAAAGTAACAAGACAAAGGTGAACACCCCCTATTGCCCCGACTGCCAGCATTTCACCAGTCCAGATCGTAGTCACTCCTAACAAAGAAGGGTGCGCTTAGTGTGCCCTCTAGACTACAGAGCCCATATCTGAGAGAGACGTCTTGACAGAGGCCTTGACTGTACACATGATTCTCATGGTTATATTCTGCGCAGAACAAGCATTGGCAAAGCCAATAGGTTTCACCTATGCAAGAGCTGTTGGCTTTGCCAATGTTTCTTAGCCATGTTATACACCACTGTGGCTGCTGTTCAGCATGATAAAAGGTAGTGGCGTAGAGGAGAATTGCATGGAGTGTCATAGAGTGGAATGGTGAAGAATGTCATAGAGTGCATTGGCATAGATTAGAGTTGCTTAGAGTGCAGTGGCGTGAGGTCAAGCACTGTGTCATAAAGTGCAGTGGCATAGAGTACTGTGGCATTGTGTGGAGTGGTGCATTGTAGAGTGAGATGGCGTAGAGGAGTGGTGCAGTGTAGAGTGCAGTGGTGTAGAGTGGTGTAGAGTAATGGCTTAAAGTGGCGTAGAGTGCAGTGGCATTGAGTGCAGTTGGGCAGAGTAAGTTAGAGTGGCTTGCAGTCGATTGGCATGGAGTGCAGGGGCGTAAAGTGAAGAGGTGCAGATTAGTGTGCATTGGCGTAGAGTGTATTGGCCAAGAGTGTAGTGGCATAGAGTAAAATGTTGCAGAGTGCCATAGAGTGGAGTGAAGTGGAGTCGATTTGTGCAGAGTAGATTGGAGTATCCTAGACTGGAGTGGCGAAGAGTGCAATAGTGAAGAATGCAGTGGTGCAGAGTACAGTGGCTTAGAGTGCAGTGGTGTAGATTGGAGTAGTGCAGAGTGGAGTAGAGTGCAGTAGCGAAGAGTGCAGTGGTGCGGTGTACAGTGGAGTGGTGCAGAGTAAAGTGCAGTGGAGTGGAGAGGTGCAGAGTAGAGTGGAGTGGCATATGCATGGTATGGTAGTACACTTCCATCACAGACAATACATCTTCAATTGAAATCAACATTTGCACAGACATACGGTTTCACTAATAAAAGTATGCAGTGCATAAATGATAATGTGTGGAAATGTCATCACCTAATGTATTGATTTGTTTTGATCATTTTAAAATATTTGTTTCCATCACACTTCAGATTTACTAAAAATGTGCTTTATTTGGGCTTTTCTAATTCTGAAATATCTGCACAGTTCATTACAGACATTTACATTTTGTTGTGTGCTAGAAAGAAATAACATTGTAAAGTCTTCCTCAAGCACTCCCAAGAGCAAACATGATTGTCACATAAATCCTGTCACTTTAAAGTCAGAGAAAGAAAAGCAAACACCAAGCTCCCTGGAAGAAAGAGCCTCATATCTGATCTCTATCTTTGAATGCACAGCAAATGTGACAAGATCTAAAATCATGTTTACAGAAATTGAGCACTGTTGGATGAATACATTTAATAGGGGTTGGGCAAGGGGAGGGACGAACACGAGCTGGACAGTCCAAAACAAATAGAACCAGCTAATAGAAAGCAAGAAAATATGAACTACACACCACAAAGCCATTGGTAAACAATCGGAATGCATTACCAGGGAAGGTTTCCGAATGTCTCCAAGATGTTGTTAGCAAACCAGAAAGCTGCACTGTCTGTTAGGCTTCGACCTAAAAATGAGAAAAAAGGGACAGAGACATGCTGTGGTAACCAGGGTAGGAGCACCCAAGATCGATGGTCATGTACTGCTAAGAACTTTGTCAACTATGCATATTTTGAAGCGTGTGATTTATGCATTCTTGATCTGTAGCAATACATAGCTGCCAGTGAGCAGAAAATGAGAGCTCAGGTTTTACATTTTCAAATGATACTGGCATCAGAGGTGTGTAAGCTGTAACTGTGGTTCAAGAATTTTGAAGGACCTAGATAAACTGTCTTACAGTAGTCGAACCTCAAATATATAAGAGGATCCAGTTAAAGATGCTCTTAATGCTAGAATAGTTGAATGGAAATAATCAACCCGAGTTATGTAGATGTATTGGTAGTACGGAGGTAGCAGTGTTTATACTAAGAACATGAAGCTCAGAACAGGTTTTAGTGCTCTCTCAGTCATCTTTTGAGAAATGTAGTATTATGTCCATATACATTGTCATTTTTGCACTATTTTGTTAGAAGGCTGTAGCCTTCCCTCACAAGGTATCTTTGTTGTTGCGATTAGATTCCCTATGCATTTTTAGATGAAGTTGTATTCGTGTGTTTTTCTGTGTTCAGGTCAGGGGTAAACCATTTACCTTCCTCTTAAATCTATCCATAGGTACAATAGACTACCCAGAGGTATGGTAACCTTACACACAGTTATCTGTCGTTCATTCAGATTGAGCAATAGTACAGTAGGGCAGTGAGACATTTTTCAACATTTGCATGTGATAATTATATCAAATGATATCAGGCATTAATATTATTTGTTAAACATGAGATGGTAGTGTAATCTAAAATGGGACCCTAAAGTGGTCAATAGGAGTGAATAAAATCCGAATTTTCCCCATAGGACTTATAACATCCAAAGAACATTGTTTATTAAC
Source organism: Lissotriton helveticus (assembly GCF_964261635.1). NCBI lineage: Eukaryota > Metazoa > Chordata > Amphibia > Caudata > Salamandridae > Lissotriton > Lissotriton helveticus. Next base: position 993,483,402 of record NC_136059.1, on the reverse strand, counting down.
ACTTGTGCCAATGATAAGTTGGGAGAGTTATAATACTGAAAAAGAGTCCAAAAAATGTTCAGCTAATAGATTTGACAGCCATCAAATGATATATTGTAATAACTAATTATGTATTGGTAAGAGCTGTAATTTTATATGGAAATTTCAATTTATATATGTAATATGAGCATTTAGGTATAGTAAGCCCAACGTAAACGTAGCAAAGATGGCTAGCTTGGTAAAACGAAGTTCCATTCTGACCATAGAAGGGAAGTAAATCACTGCTAACCCCCCACATTTTACAATTATAGGAAGTACACTGAAATGTCAGTACAAATTCAGTTCCCATGTACAAAACTACTTCCTGTACTGGCTAGTAAACTTCCTTGGCCATGAGGGATCATCAAATAAGAACACTCGTGCTTAGAAAAAGGTCATATTTATTAGCAGCCATCTTACAATAGGAGGACTCATGGACATGCATCGAAATATATATGTAAACTATTGATTGGTTGTGTTTTAACAGTAACGTGTACATTTAAGGTTTGATGTTTGTTGTATCAAAAAAGGATATTGATTTTCTATGCCCACTTTGCTATTTCTTTGAGGGCTTCATATGCTGTAATCTGCTTTTTCAAGATCACTGCTTTATAGAATCAGATACATTATTTTAACCATTCCTGTTTCTTTTCTTCTGAACACTTCTCTGTGCGCAGTATGTTCGTGTCTCCTTTGACACAAAGCCTGACCTCCTTCTGCACCTTATGACCAAGGAGTGGCAATTAGAGTTGCCCAAGCTTCTCATCTCTGTGCATGGAGGCCTACAGAACTTTGAACTTCAACCAAAGCTCAAGCAAGTCTTCGGCAAAGGCTTAATAAAAGCTGCCATGACAACCGGAGCATGGATATTCACAGGTGGTGTCAACACAGGTGAGCATGATGAAGCATTTAGCATTTACGTTTTTGTAGTAACTTAGAACTTTTTGAGTGAGTTGAGGATATTTGTGATTGCCAATTGTTTGTCAGTCTTATAAAGAAAATGGCAGCAGTTAAACCAGCCCCGGTCATACATAATTTAGATGTAACATGTACTGATATGATATTGTAAACTTGTTCAATACTTGCTCAACACTCGGCTACAAACTATTGGCTATTGACTTGTGAGCGTTACGTAGTTAAGCAACTCGGGAATTTCTATTAGCACGGAGAAACCTAAATCAAATAACCGTCAAAATGCATGCAGCAACTCAGAAAGTTTTTTCCGTGAGTATTTGTTTACTGTCCTTTAAAAAAAAATATATTTTTTTCATTTCAAATCCAGGACCATCATATTACACAGAATTTAGTTATTACTTAATCATGATACAAATTGCACAGGTCATTTAGTAGATATATACTTTAACTGGGGATAAAATTAAAGTAGATAGTTCATAAAAGTTTATACAAAGTGGGTAAACAACGGGAACCCCAAAAAGAAAAAGAAAATAGGAGAGAGAAGGGGTCACCCCTAAGGTCTTAATGGTATTGATCAATCTGTACAATCTAATGCTTAAGACCATTTTGTAAACAGTTCATAAGGTGCATAACACATAGAGCATATCGGAAAATAGTTACCCAAACATAATTTACATTACAACCCTTGTGGACATATCTTCTTGTAGCAGCTCCCTCATTCCTCTGTTCCATTCAGCAATAAGAGCCCAGCTTTTCCTCCCCAGGATTCTAGCCTGTCTTCCCCTACAGGCATATAGAGCCTTCTTTTGGTTATAAATCCCGAGCAGTCTAGCAAGCCACATCTGAAATGATGGAGGTTCTGCATCTTTCCACCTAGCAGCTAGCATAATTCTAAATACTGCTGTCCCCAGAAATAGACAGTACCCATGTGCAGAATTTAGGGCCAGAGAGCTATCAGTTTCAGTGTCAAAGCTTTTATTCGATTAGCACTTTGCAAATCATAAAAAGTACATCATAATTACAATATATGTTTAAATCGCAGTATATAATACAGATAAAAACTGATTGACTATAAAAACTATGGATAAAAACAATTATGACAGTGTGTACAGAAAGGTATAAAATCATGAGGATGGTAGCTCAACTGTACAACAAATTTTCAAACATGATTTCAAAAAACAAGCTACACATTTAGCGACATTTTGTGAGTCTAACGACTGCAAGGCCAGATAAGCTGGGCGACAAGTTCTCAGGCCCATTGCACGAAGAAGGGGGATAATCCAGCGCTTGCGAGGTTGTTCGTAGTATCGGCAGAACAAAGTTACATGTAATGTAGACTGAGATGATATCCCATTACACGGGCATTTAATCAAATCATGGGACCAGTTTGCTTCAGTGGGGAAGGTAACAAGACGAAAGAAGGAATTAAAACGAAACCTGGTTAAGACAAACTTTTCATAGTTGGATAGGAAAAAAAGTTAAATGTGGTTGAATACCAAAAGTGGTCTGGACCATTAAAATTTGCACATTAGTTGGTTTATTTACTTCTTGAGAAAGCCGCAAATCTCTGAGATAGTTTAAACAGAGATTTTTCAGTGCACTCCTAGAAATATCTGATGTTGAGGTGGGCTCAGAGAAGTAAGATGTGCAATTCAAATCCTTTAGAAAATTGGAGACATACAAGAGACAGGGAATTTTGCTCCAACAATCCAAGGATAAACAGTCAGATATTAGTGAACGGGTTAAATGGCATTGCGGTTTATTCCAGATACGGTGCCATAAAAGGATCGGTTGACATCTGATGTTATCAGTTAAATAGTCACATCCTAACATCAGCAGTGTGGGGGTCAGTTCAAATCTAAAACCAAACAGTTTCTCCCAGAAATCAAGCAACCCCTTTTTCAATACACTTAATTTGGTACAATCACAGAACATATGTATCAAGGTTGCTGGACCTACCCCACATCTAGGACATTTATCATCCTGCCTTTTTCCCCACAAAAATAACGTAGAGGGTGTAAAATATAGAATAAAAATTGTTTTGTAGAGTTGTGCCTTTAAATTAGTGGATAGAAATAGCTTAGCTGATAGGGATAAGCTCATGTATATATCCACGTCGGGGTTGTCCAATTTCACTACCCAAGATGTCTCATGTTTTTCCAAATCATCTGGCAGTTTTTCCAGTAGTAAACTGTAGGTATCCCTGATTTTATTTGATCTCCTGGTGATAGCTACTAGCAGAGGTATCCTTTCTAAATTCATCGTATAACTGCAGATTTTTAAAATACTCCTAATCTGTAAAAATTTGAAATAATGACTTGCTGGGATTCCAAAATCACTCTGAAGCTGTGAGAATTGCAACACTTGTGACCCCCATAAAGGTCCCCGATCGTGGCAACCCACAGCTCTTCCCATCTTCTCCCCATATCATCATACACCTGTTGAGGAAATAACGAAGAGTGCCACAGGGGGTTATACCTACAGACTCTAGGAATCCTCATACAGTTTGAGACTTGCTTCTAGATTCTACATGCACTATTTATTACTTTAAAACAAACTTTTTTGTAATAGCTCGGCTCTGTTTATCTTAATAACAGGCCTCCTCCCCAAGAGCAAGTTCATATACTGTAGGCCTTCTTGGATCTTCCTCCAGTTCGTTGTATCTATCTCCATAAAACAAGGAGGTCATCTGTTGAAGAGGGGCCGACCAATAATAAAATTAAATATTTGGGGCTGTAAGCCCTCCTCTACATTGCGGGAGGGATACAAATTTAAGTGCTCTCCTCACTTTCCCATACTGCCAAATAAATTAGAAAAAATAGAGTCTAAGATTTTCAATACATGACTATCCACGACCAAAGGTATTGAGCGGAACAAATAAAGTATTTTAGGCAACACTGTCATTTTCAAATAATTCCTTCTTCCTATAATAGAAATATGTAACCCATTACCTCTCTTTAGTTCCTTAGCTATGGATTTAATGAAAGGATCAAAATTCACTTTAATGATATCATTCACTTTAGCGCTGACTCAGACCCCCAAATAGACTACAGACTCTGCGCGTCTAGAGTCATTAAAATCCATGTTTCCTGTACATACCACAATGGTCTTCCTTTCATTCATAGCATAACCTGAAAGAGTCCCAAAACCATCTGCTATCTGAGTAATTTCCTCGATTGCCTCTGCTGGATCCGTGGTTAATATAGCCAGGTCATCGGCATAAGCCAGGACTTTTGTCTCATATCCCCTAGTTATTACTGGCTTAATCTTCTCGGATTGTAGAAATTTCGCCAAGAGAGGGTTAATACACATAGCGAATAAAATGTGAGAACAGGGACAACCTTGCCTCGTCCCCCTGGTCACTGCAATATTACTAGACTCCCTCTCCATTATTTGTACCCGGGTTTTTGGTTCATTATACATAGCTTTGACCTGAATTTGACCCCCCTCAAACCCCTGTTCTATTAAGGAGACGTGCTTCTCTTCCGTCTCTGCTAACTCCCGCATTAGCTGTTGATTCCTACTCCTCCGTGATGTTCTAGCCTTTGCCACAAAACTAATGGTTTCCCCCCCCCCCCCGAGACCAGCTTTAATAGAATCCCAGACCGTTCCCCTGCCGGCACTATATCTATTCATATCGAAGAATTCCTGTGACCAATTCTTGATATGTTCAATTTAATCACTTTTTACCAATAGTTTTCTATCCAGTGTCCATTTCCTCTAGGTTCTCCTAAAGTTTGCATTTTCCATCTCCAAGGGTCTGAGATCACCTTCGGAAGTTTCTTAATGCTTGATACCCTTAATACATCTCTTGTACAGAAAAAATAATCAATCCAAATGTACTACCTGTACGGACATGAATAGTATGTGTAGCCTGCATTATTTGAATTATTTAATGCCAGGCATCCATTAACCCATGACTATTATTAAGAGAGGCTAGTGGTCTGTAAACTCTGGGCTTTGGACCATGATACACCCCTTGACTATGTGGTCCTTGTCTAGAGTCAAGTGAAATATTAAAATCGCCACACACAATTAGCGGGCTAGAGCGAGATGGGATCTCCAGCTCCAAATCTTCAAATATCTGAGGGTCATCCTGGTTTGACCCATAGATTGAACATAAGGTGAGTCCTGCCTCTAGTTCTACAATAACCCACCTCCCCAATGTGTCCGCTGCCTTTTGCTTAGCCAAACCCCAATTGATCTTAGCTAGTATAGCCACTCCCCGCATATTTGAGGTTTGGGAAGTGCATGCTAATAGATTATATCCTCTGATACCCAGCAGCTCCTTCTTCCCCTATGGAATATGGGATTCTTGTAAGGTTATTAAATCAATATTGTTTGTTCTCACAAATTCCGATAAGCTCACCCTTTTTGCCCTATCATTTAATCCTGCTACATTCAAAGAACAAATATTTAACCTCCCCACCTGGTTTCAATTTCCAAACCTCCATATAATCCCATCCTTCTCTCTCCTTCCTCTACCATCATAAGTAAAATGACCTGCATGTTCTCTCCTACTTTAAATAATATACAATTTGTGACCTCAATCCTGGATATGTTTTTCTCCCCGTGACCCACCACCACCCTACCAACCCCCCACTCTCCCCCACCCCTTCCCTTCTCCCCCCATCCATCCTCTCACCCCGCACCCCCCACAAAAGGCGCTCAGACCAAGGTCTGTGCATAATGGATGCATCATGCAGCCCAGAGAGCCCTAGATTAACCCATAAGTTTTTTTTTTTTTTTTACAAAGAGATTCTGTTTTCCTATCCGACCACCATGGACCACCAAGGACCCCAAAACCTCACTCCAAAACACCCCAAGCAATTCCTATAATAACCCACAGTTTATATTCCTCCTCTACTCCGATTCAACCATAAATCTACATTCTAACCCTTCAAACTGTCCAGATATTCTTTTGCTTTGACCTCTGGAAAAAAATGGTGTCACCCCTCCATATTACTTTGAGTCTTGCTGGATTGTTCAGATAGGCCTGTGTATTTCTGTCTTGAAATGGTTTTATCAGCTGCCGCAGCCTCCACCGCCTTTCGACGGTGGAGCGGCAAAAATCTGGCCGAACAAAATAGGACACCTCATTCCAAGTTCTCTTTGCTTCTGGCCGTGCCTTTTCAAAAATCGCTTGGCGTAGCAAAAAAATGCCAAAGTAAACCAAAATAGCTTGTGGCAAAGCACCTGTTCTCACAGGCTGCTTCTGCACAAAAGGAACACAGTGAGCACGCTGCACCTCTCTGTCCCAGTTCCAGTCTGTAAGTTCTGGGAGTGAAGCTCTAAATAGTTTCACAATGAACGAGCGGACATCCGCCCCTTCATCCTCCTCAGGAACCCCAAGCACCCTCAGGTTATTCCTCCTCTGGCGGTTCTCCTGCTCTTCGAGCTTCCATTGCACATCAACTAATTGAGCCTCATGAGGTTTTATAAGTGTCTGGTTCGCAGTTAGATCCGCTTCAGTTGCCACAACTCTTGTTTCCAAGTCAGTCAATCTCTCCCCAAAAGCCCTGCAGGTTTTAGTCAATTTACGAATCACTCCGGCACCTTTTGCATTGCAGCTTGGGCCTTCCGTCCGTCCTTCCTTGTCTCATCCCGGTGCAGTGCTATTGCTTGGAATATTGCTTCAAGGTTCAGGGGGGTAGGCCCCCCTGATCCAAGGCTTGATGTCCTCTAGACAGCTGGCCTGCAAGTTGATTTGTAGGAGTATAGTCCCACATAAGATCCTTAGTTCCTGACTTTTTTTTCTTTTCAAGACTGTTTTAACTTTACCACCAGCTGCCTCATCCACATCACTATTGGTCAGGTCTGTGGAGATATCTGAAAGATCCTCTGACCATTCACCCCCATCTGACAGTGAGAAAAAATAATCGCTAGGTTCCTTGTCCGACTCTTTTCCATCTCCAAGGTCCTTTTACATACTCCCATTATTCATACAGCCTGCTCAAGAAAGCTCAACTGTTTGGGGGTAATCATTATCTGATAATCCTGGGATGGGGTTGTTACTGTATTAATTATATTGTTCTGCAAGGGACCCTGCCCTCCGGTGCCCACATTAGCATCTCCTGGGTTCTCAACAAGAACTATTGTGTTAGGGCCGGCATCTAAAATATTCCCAATGTTCTCCCCCCCTCACTGGTCATTACTATCACCTGGGGAATGTCTCCCAGCCTACCTTTAGGCTCTTCCAGCTTATTTCCCTGCGTGTCTGTGTTCGTGTTGGGGGTCCTTTTCCATCTTTTCTCCCTTTCTCAGAGCCCCGCTCCTGGCTCTGCCCGATCTGCCCATGTGCATTGTCCTGGCAGATCTCACTGTGACCAGGAGCTACTTTCCCCGCGGGACCTCTCATTAGGTCAACCACTGATGGGCCGGCCAGTCGATTCTTCCCTACTGCCCCGCCATTTCCTTTTCTCTCTGGCCTGGGTCCACTGGCTGCGTGCGGCCTCCCCGCCCGGGAGTCTGCATCGGCGAGGTCAGCACTGACGCTGGTGCCGGCATTTTCTCACCGGCGTCTCCTGTTTCATACTGGCCCCGCAATCCCAGTCGCTCCTCCCTTGCTTTGGCAGCCGCTCCTGCTGCCTTGGCTCCCATCCTCTCCGCCTCTGGCTCGCTTCTTCTCTTAGCGAGAGTGCTATCCCAGTAAGTGTAGACCTTGGCGATCTCCGTGGAAAAACGCCTCAGCACCACCAGGCCAACTAGCACCCCTATTAGGCACAGATAGTATCCACAACTCTTAGGGGTGCTTAATATCTCCTCATATCGGCTTTCTGGGGTCATCGCTGCATCCCATCTCTATTTCCACATTACTGAATGAAGCTCTCTTGTGGGGCTGCACTCTGCTACGGTCTCAAACGACCGCCATCTTGCCTCTCACCGCCATCTGCATGCACATCTAAAGCAGTGATTGAAGGGTATTCCTGTCCTAATGGGAAGTTCTTGTTTCCTGTCTATGATTAAGACATGCTAACTCACATGCATTGGTCTCAAAGCTTTTTTTAAGGCATAAGCATTGAAAACAACGGTACTCACAGAATACTCAGGCTGAGAAATTCATAATTAATTTTGAAATTAAAGTAATTGAACTGTAAAGGAGAATTGTATTGTACAAAAACTATTAATGCGTGCATAAGAGTTCTTAGAAACTGCAGTCAATAAAAAAGCTCAATCCTTGCTTGAACATATTTTCTGCATGGAGAAACTGAACGTGGTGTAATTCATTTCCATCTACTATCACAAAATGTAACATCTCACTGTAAAGGCACTAAGAAAGGTAGGCATAACTGTTGGTTATTGTGGCGAGGAAATTCCCTTTTATAGGTAAAAATAGAGACTCTGTGATTGTGCAACTCTGCAAATTAAATCAGTTACTGGGAAAAGTTGCCTCACTGTGATTATGAAAGAGGTAGTGATACTTGGAAAGATCTACTAAGTGTTTTTGATTGCTTCAAAGTATTTCGGTATGTGATATATATATTTACAGTATACATTCATAGTCAATGTGGTCTCATTCTTTTCTGAAATATGATATACGGATGCTTTGAATATAGCATTCATAGTAAAAAATGTAACGAAATGTTTCCCTCTTTTATCACATATAACCATACCCGTCTTCTTAAAGAACTTCTAAAGGATGGTGTCCTTTTTAATACGTTTTTCTTGAGAAGTGCAGCTTGTTTGAAAGACATAATTGGGTCCTTAACTGCCAATGAGTCTTAGCTAAAACTGCTTCTGAAATCTCTTTTAAGTTTGCAATTTGCAAAATTCATAATCTAGGCACTACTTGATATCTGTGCTTTGAGAGAATTCTCAGCTCCAGACAACATACAGCTATCAAAACATCATATCCACTATCATTTAATCAATATTCAAGTATGAAAACATCATAAATACCCGGATAAGATTTGCAAATGTAAGGCTTGGTGAAGAATGAAAGCTATACTTCTTTAACTCCCCAAAAGACATACAATTAGAAATAAAACAACATTAGGAAAGTATAAATTAGGACTCAAAGCGGTGATCTAAATAGGTTGAATGGTACTAAAATAGTGTTGACAAATTATTGTCTAGAAAACATATTGTGTCCCAAATGTTGAAACTGCAGCCATCATCATGGAACTGAAGGCCGGGTCCTGCTTTTGAGATATCTTTTCTGAAAAGTTTCAAAATCTCACTGAAGAATGGGGCTGTCACTTTTTCTGGTGGTGCAGAGGTCTTTGGTCTGGATGAAGCTGAAATCCAATCTGACGCCGTGGAACCATCGGTCAGATACTGTTCCCGATGAATGTGACTGCAGGTCTGGAGGAAAAGTTTCCAAACTTTCTTCTGGAGAACAAACAATCACAGGTTTACTTGCAGCTGCCAGGTGGACAATTCAGGGGAAATGCCTCTTGCAGATTGTTGTGTCCCTGTAGCCACACAGGTCACCCAACTGACCATTGGAATTCACTTCTTTATCGTGGGCACAAGGGGGTGTAGGTCGAGTCCTTTAGGGTTCCTCTCAGACCACAGACATCGGGTCCAGTCCTCTTCTGAACATCTGCAGTTCCAGAGAGTGTGCAGAGAGCAGTATCTTGATGTGCTATACTTATGCCTGGGACCAGCTAGTGTGTGGAACGACTCCTGGTTCTTCCTTAACCTGTAGGGTGAAAGTACCCAGGGGCAACCCTACATACCTTTGCAGCATCTCATGTTTGCCCTACTACAAAGAATCCCACAGTGTACCCTATTCCCAAAACCGTAAGTGGGTAACACTTCTTCTCTTGTACAGAGCCTGTGTACCCACCTAGAGAGGTGGGCAGGGTAATGACCAGTGTCTACCTCTGTGGTAGTTCAAAACCGGTTCCGAGGGTAGCTTTCCACCCACTGGGTTTGGTGCCAACCTGACTATGGAGACAAAGGGAGGCCCTTTCCAGGCATCACCTAACATTTACTTGGGACAGAACAAATCGTTTGTATGTTAATTAGGTTCCTTGGCCAACATCAGTTGGTCTTCCCGTCACTCCCGGGCCATTGTTCCTGCTCGGGGAGAAGCTTTCACACCTCATTAAGGTAAATTACTTAATTGACAGCTGGAGAGCTAATGTAAATTAGCCTCCACGAGCTTCAGGCAGGGAAAAGGTTATGTTTTAAAAGTTAATTGTGCTAGATATTTATTAAAAACGAACTTCACCACTGATTTGGGCCTTTAATAAATATTAAAAAGGAGGGCTGAATTGTTTTTCTAGCTGGTCCCAAATCCAAGATACAATAATTAATATTTGAATCAGTACTTTACTGTTTGGTGAATTGTATTTTGACATTTGGTTTCATAAATATTCTTCTATGCAGGGAGTGAACTTCCAGGAAATACTGAAAAAATTATGCTCTACTAGCTTATAAAATATGCTGCCTTGCAAAGCTAGTGTAAGAATTAATGGAATCCCAGATGGAATTACATATAGATGTACCCTGATTTATCTCTTTGGTGAATGGGACATTTTGTATGCTTTTATGGGCAATCTAGCATCCTAACACTGCTGGGTGTCATGTTTAACATACTGGAATGCCTCCTGTTTTAGGCCATGCATAATTTTCATAATGCAGACATAATTGTACATAAATATTCAAATATGACATTGCATGAAATATGGGACATTTTCACTATTTTGCCTATCGAGGGATTTTGTGTGATTTTTGCCCATGGAAGGCTAGTTAAAGTAGAAAATATTTAGCTAAGACCTAGGTTCTCAAACTGGACATATCCTGCTTCAAACAATCTCTTGCTGGTTTCTCATGTAAATTTTGCATGAGATGTATGGCCTCACCTTGAAAAGTCATGAAAGATGCCAGCAAAAAGTTTATTTTTTTTTATTTTTTTTATTTGCTTTGGTGCTTTGCTAGCAAAAATATTCTTACACACCTAGCATAATTGCATGTAATTTCACGCAAGTGTCCCGAAATTTTGCATAATTGGTGAGGAGGAGGTACTTCGACTTGTGCAGGGTGTTGTCATGCATTCTCCATCATAGTAATATTACTGTAGAGGAGCAATTTGCACTCGTGCCCTTTTTATTAGCTAAGTTACTACTTATACGTTGTTAGCAAAAGTTGCTCTGTATATGTAGGTGTACATATGTTCACCTTTATATAAGTATAATAGGTATCAGTCCGAAGAGATAACTCTCACTAAGCACATCAAAGGGAGACTTATATTGTAGTGGTTTATAAAAATTAAGTAGTTCTTTATTGCCATTTTTTCAAAACCTCTTTCCTTAAATGAAATGAACAAATCAGTAAAGAAGGCGTGCATCCCTCTTAATAACTTCATTGAGGATGAACTCATATTTACATTAAGCGGCATCCCTGCAAGTTCTGCCATATTTTTACCAAGTTATAAAGAGCTACAAGAGGATAAGCATTATTCTGGAAGTGGCATGTATATTTATTTATTTTACATTATATTAAAATGTAAAAATGAAAGCGTTTATCAAAGAAGAAAAGTGTGGTTTTATTTTTAAGGATGCTCTTGATATGCATTATGATGTATGTGTATGATAGTGTATCTAGTATAAACATAATAATATAAATATTATAATAACAATAATTTCAATAGTGATGATAATTTTAATCATCATCATCTGTGGGATAACGTACCCCTTACCTTACATTATAACTCTAAGGTGACTTGCAATGGTCCCATCAATGTAAAGTTTTGGGTTATTTTATTGCTTATCATATGTGTCTCTTTCAACGTTTTTAATGCTTCTTTTGCATTGCCACACCTAAATTCCTAACACATTTTTCTTTTATTTTTGGACGAAAGAGTTGCCTATTTCTCCAACTTCTCCTTCCCACTCACCCCTCTTACCTCCACTTTCTTCCCTTGCCAAATATTTTTTCTTTTTGAGAGACGCAACACTGCTTTGATGTTTTATGCAGCATCTTTACTCAATGTAGAGTAGAGCTATTTTTCCCCGGGCACAAAATGAGGAAAGTTAGCTCACTGGACTCAGAGCACTGTCTGTATCCACCGCTGCTGTCACACAAAGACACATATAGAGCTATTGCACTCCATCGTACACAGGGTGAAGGTTTAATGGACTTGGCCCTTTCTGCAGGGTCATACCCAAACTTTTTGCTTTCACCCTCCTGTTTGCACAGCTGCTTTGTGTTGGCTTTTGAGTCTCTTTGCACTTTACAATTGCTAACCAGTGCTAAAGTGCTCTGTCCTTTAAACATAGTGAAAATGGCTCACACTCAATTGTCGTATTTAATTTTCTTTTAAGTCCTTAGTAAAGTGATGATAAAAGTAATCCAGGGTCTGTAAATTAAATGCTACTAACGGCCTGCAACAGTGATTTTGCCTCCCACTTGAGTACCCTTTTTAAACATACTTCAGAACTGCCATTGCAGCCTATCTGTGGAGTTTTAAAATGCCAATTCGACCATGCAAAATAAACCTTTGGCCAGGCCTAAACATTCCTATTAATACATCTAAGTCACCCCTACAGTAGGCCGTAAAGCCCATAGACCAAGGTGCAGTGCATTAAAAAAGTTAGACATGCACTTTTAAGTTTTGCATGTCCTGGTAGTGAAAAACATTTAAATATGTTTTCATTACTGCAAGGCCTTCCTCTCCCAAAGGATAACATTGAGTTCCTTATTACAGTTCATTAGTGCTAACTTTTGATTGGAAACAGTTAAACCTTTCATGTTTGTGTCTAAGAAATTATAATTAAAAATCCTCTTTAATGGTAAAGTTGGATTTTAAGTTACAATTTAGAAAAAGCCACTTTTAGAAAGTTGTGTCAGATAATGATGCCTACAAGGGATGTACTCTAATTACATATTAAACGTCTGATCATGACGTAAAAAACCCAATTCTAAACAAAACAGTCTAAATTCCTTAAGCAGAGAAATAAATCAATACAGCTGGGTATATGTCTTAAATCTTTGCATTTCAAACATAGAACAGTGGTTTCATTAGGGATTCAACATGAGGAGATACTTCAACAACACTGAAAACAGAACAGGAAATAAAATATTAATGGTTAGAATTTACTAGTGATTAAGGAGCTCTGGTTAATTTAGTGACTTTAACCGTTCACCCTGACAAGTGTTGTGATTATTACTTGAGGTGGGTACTCACCATTTCAACCAATTCCCCGCTGTCTTATACTAATTTAGCCTTAAACATACATATCAATAATTCTTTATGTTAAAGCGTACATAATTAAGAGAAACTGAGCTTGATGCTGAAGTAACAAAATTCATCAATAATTGTGGGAGACAGAATACATTGTTGCCCAAACATACCATTTTGAATCCAAAAACCCAGCATGTGCATCAATTAAATTCAGTGTATTATAATGTTAGTGATATTGGTAATGCAGACTCACTAGATAATTTTCTGTCACTTGAGTTATGGCGGACGATTACAACGGTGTAGGACTACATAAACTGTCTGCTATACAGGCCATTACTGCTGCTCCAGCATGCTTGTATGTGCCTTGGTGTACCCTTATAAGTGTTCTGCATTCATCCTCCTTCTCTTTACTGCTGTCAGATACTAAGCAAGAGATGCATGTGGGTTCCTGATTAAGAAGTGAACAATGTAGCATGATAGTCAAGCTGTGGCAGGGAGAGGTGGAATTTTCTCGATCATTGAAGGAAGCCTCAAGGGGATAAACACTCATATGCATATGAGTGGCTGTACCACAGCTTCTGCCACGGGATGACAGTAGCAGTTGGAGCTGTGCCAGTCAGTGTGTATGCTTGGCATTAAAGGAACACATCAGTGTTATGGCAGTGGGTCGCTACCACTAATTAATGCATTCTGCAATGCAAATGCTTTTAAAGAAGCCATCACGATCAGAGGTTTTTATAAGGTGTTATTGAAAGGTTATCCTTAAGAACCTTAATAAAAAATCATCTGGATTATCTAGCTGCTCTGGGAAAGTTTACATGACTCCATACCTAATTGCTTTCTCATAAGAAAAGGCGTTCTCTTGACGTGCTAACAAGGTACCATTATATGATATTCATGATATTCACTAGAGTAGCATTTGTAAGCTCATGTCAATATGCTTAGTATTTCTGAAAATTAATTAATTAAAGTAGGCCTGCACTGAACTTGAATGTTCCTGAGTTGTATCTCACTTCTACTGCCCCTTTGAATTCAGTGTGGTCTCCCCTCCTCTCTGCAGGAGTCATCCGTCATGTAGGAGATGCTCTAAAGGACCATGCCTCCAAGTCTAGAGGGAAGATCTGTACCATCGGGATTGCTCCCTGGGGAATTGTAGAAAACCAAGAGGACCTTATCGGAAAAGATGTAAGTTCAGCGAGAACCTTTTCAGATGTGTTTTTGTTTTTTCTTAGTAAGATCCAATGATTAGAAAATGTTGGCAAAAGATGATGTTTTCGCTTTTGTATTTGAAATGTGTCAAAACTTTGCTTTATTTCACTGCTTTGATATTTACTTCAGGTTGAATGATCAAGATGGCATTATACGCTCTTGAGTAATGATATTGTCTAATTTGTATAGAGAATCACTTCAAAGAATATAGCAAAGGCACTGCTAACAAATAGAATGAACAACGCACAGTGTGTAATATATGGAGGGGACGATTGGAAATTTGTGATAGACTATGCTGCAGCTGTACAAGCTTAAAGAAAGAATGGCTTTAAAACATATTTGCTATAGAAAATAATCCCCTAATAATTGGTTTGGGGCAATCGCCAGACTCGTATAATGTGTTTGGCCTTAAGTAGAGAAAGAAAGAAGTGATGGGTGGAACGAGCAAATTAGCTAGTAAGCCTGTTTCTTCCCCATGGTGTTTGCATGATTTTCCAACACTCTATACTTTGATTCTTTAGCTTTATATTTTCAGGGATGATGTGTGATAAACTCAAAGCCATCTCTCTGGACTCTATCTGGTGGAATTAGGTGTTGGAGAGTTAATTACTTCAGGGACTCTGCTGTATTCAAAACCATTTCCGAATCAATGTATGTGTGAGGTATGCACAGTGTTCTTTGTTACAGGTGTCACAGCTCTAAACAACCCATATGTACCTGGAGTTGTTTTTGCTTCCATGAAGATTGTGCAGCATCCTTTTTCAGAGACAGCTTCGATCTAAACAGCTTTGTATTCAATTACTATTGAATAATCAAAGGTTAAAGTGATGGTATAGTTAGGTATGGTAATAATGAATAATATCTCACTGTGCATTAAACGAAATAGATGGGGTACTTCTTCCCTGTCCTTTTATACAATGTTTTTCCATTTTCAGGACATGGTTACCAAGTTCCTCTGTCCCGAAATGGTGGGCGCAATATTTCTCTTCATATTGTGAGCATCCAAACAGAGCATGAGCTCCCACTGGGCTCACAGGATCTTCTCACTCTTGTGGAAATGAGATAGCCAATGGGGAAAGAAAACCTTGACCAATCAGATCACAATATTGTTTGAAGTTGCATGACCATGGGAAGCTCACGTGCTACCCACAAACCTAAAAAGCCAGATATACAAAGTTTTTGAACATTAATTTTTGGTTAAGTCAGAGTTTCCACCGGAAAGGCACCTTAGTTTTAATTATAACTTTGACACAATTTGATGAATCACCACAAAATTTTCCAAAACAAAGTTCATCCACTTTGGACCCTTTGTGGAAAGTTTCATGCCGATCAGTCAAGGGAGGGCAAAGAAAAAAGAGGGGACCCAAAAATGTGATTTCCTGCATTAATATGTCCATTGGAGATTTTGGTCTCTGATGCAGAAAAAATAGCAGGAAAGAATCACAACAAATCTGGAACAAACTGAAAACTTTTTGCATGGGCTGGCTCTCTGTTGGTTTGGTGTAAATTTGTTTAGTAGTTTTTCACAAATCTGCATTTCAACAGAAGCTCCGGTTGGGTATGAAGGGGTTAAATTTAGAAAAAAGATAGAGGCATTTAACCAGTTGAGGTTCTGCGGACAGCCTCAAAGCCCGCAGTTAAAAAGTTAAACATACCTTATTGGCCAAAGGAGCTTGTTCTCTTGTAGGCCATTTCTTGTGATGGGCTACACAACCACCTCGCTTGCCCTTCTTTGTTACAGAGGGAATTTTACAAAACACTGAACGTGTTGCCCTGCAATTCGCTAATCAGTAACCTTGCTTACCTTTGCCTATTATTGGGGCATCCTTACTCAAGACTGAACATTTCGTTTTTAATATTTGAATTACTTTTTTGCCAGTTCCACTTTTTGCTCCTGTAGTATGGCGCTGTGTAATTCCACCTTTACCAGTCAATAAAGCATCTAATTATATCGCTCTCCCGATCCAAAAAACTGATCACAAAAAACCAATGTAGTTTTTTTCGATTAAATAAAGTTAATGAAGTTCATTTCTATCCTGAGTTCCAAGCCTCTTCTTGGCCGGACTCTCTGATAGGTCCCTATGACTCACATGCTCACTAACCAAACCTCACAGTGATGCTGTAACCTGATTGGCTGCCTCTCCCAAGCCTCACTTTCAGTCCTTCCAGGGATTGGCTATTAGGTAATGAAGCTCATTTCCATCCTGAGTTCCAAGCCTCTTCTTGGCTGGACTCTCTGATAGGTCCCTATGACTCACATGCTCACTATCCAAGCCTCACAGTGATGCTGTAACCTGGTTGGCTGCCTCTCCCAAGCCGCACTTGCAGTCCTTCCAGGAATTGGCTATTCCGCCTGGGCCAGCAGTCGCCGCCCCTGTCAGCACAACACTTTAGCTTTTTTCCACCATTGCCCCATATCCACGGGGTCCGGTAGCAGGAGACGCTAGGTGCAAAACGGGTGGCAGGCGTTGCGGGCGTAAGATCTCCAGACCACCCTTACTTCCAATCAGATAAGTAATCTGTGCACACTCTTTCCTTTGTTTTAACTCCGTTTTTCGCCTTTCTTGTTATCCCTCCACAGGGTGTGCCCCCTCCCGAGACCCATGGGGTGTGGATCTTGTGCATTACAAGTGAGAACCCTGTCCAGTATTTGTCAATTATTTCTTTTTTGACGTCATACTTTACATCACCTTTTGCCCCATTTTCGGGGTAGTTTGGTCGCCTAACCACGAGTATTGTGTTACCGGCCGATCTGTCTAACGGCCATTTCTATGTGACATAGTGCATGTTTCTACGCTGTTCCCACCTATAGGACGGCGTTTTCTTGCACTAAAATAGCATTTATGGCACCATGATCACCTTCTCAGTAGTCTCAAGCACGTCCACACAGAGTTTTTAGGCTGCAGAAAACCCTTGAGATGGATCGCACTAACTGTGTGTTGTTTGTCTTTTGTGTATGTATGTCCTTTTCTTCCAGACAGTACAGGGACCTCAAATTGAAGGTTTCCCATCACTTTTGTTTGGTTTTTGCACTTTATTTTACACACTTGTTTTTAACTTTCACGTCCTCTGGTAAGGGTGGGCCTTAGCGCGCATATACCGCTGAGGTACACCACCTGACGGTCCTGATGAAAGCCCAGTAAATGACACATAGACGGGCAGAAACATGTTGACCCCACTTTAAGTGGAGCCAACCGAATCATTAACTGGTAAGTTTCCCACACATATTTTACTTATGTCAAACTGACCATTGAATAAAAGATTTTCCGTATGGTACAGTTTCTGACATTTTTAATTCACATTTCTTTTTGACACTTTTGCCACAAAGAACCTGCTCCGCAGTAATCTGGCGTTGTAGCACACCAGGGAGGCATTCCGCTTCTCGTGGTGGGCCCGATGATGAAGCATGTCACCACCCAGGGTGGTGAGTGAGGGCTTCCTAAAAAAAAAAACGCTGATTTCCACTGTGACTTCTTCAGGGAGATTTCTTCTCTGTGTCTAGTGCTTACACACTTCTCTCACGACACTCTTTTGTTGTTTTACCAGATTTAATAGGGGGACCAAGAGTGTCCTTTTCCTTCTCTCTCAATTTGTTATTACTAACGGCCATTTCTATTAAGCATTTCTTACAAGAATCTGCTGAGCCAAAAGGATCTGCTTGACTGCAACACTGAAAGAAAATATTGTGGCAGCCATTGCAGAAAGAAACAAAAAAGTTATATAGCACAGAGGAAAGCAGACTATTACCTGTAAGACCCTGTGGAGTAATCTCAGCTGGACCCCTGTGTTAAAAATATAACAAAAAATATAAATTTCGTCACCGGATTCACAGATCTAGGTGTTTCGTTTGTGAATCGCAGCAAGGCCCTCCGGTGTGGATTCAGTGATACATTTTGGGATCCGCTGATCCCCCAAAAGATGTGAAAAAAATAGAAGGGTCCTGTCACGGACCAGACCCTGTAGTCAACTGCCATTACACAAGCCATGCACAGTGCTATTGCCCTCACAGACTCTAATGCTCCCAAGCAATACACCGCCACCAAGTGCAAGGTTAACAGATTTAAGGGGCCCAGATGCACAGAGGCTAGTACCACCCACTCGGTCACTACCACCGGGTGCAAGCTTCAGGACCTGAAGGGACTGGGCAGCAGAGGTGTTAGTACCAGTACCTGGCACATCACCACAGACTGTAAGCTTTCAAGACTCAAGTGGCCCAGCTGCAGAGGGGTATGTTCTGCTAGTCAGTAAACTAACACCAGTTGCAAACTTCATGGACTCAAGGAGCCAGCTGAAGAACGGTTAGAATTGGTAGTCAGTACACCAACATGAGGTGCAAGCTTCACAGACTAAAGGGGCCTGGTTCCAGAGGTGGTAGTTCCACGTACTTGGTACACCACCACCAGGAGCAATCTTCACAGACACAAGGGACCTGGCTTCGGTGGTACTAATACTGCCTTGTTACTACGCCACCATCTCGTTCAAGCTTCTTGGACACAAGGGGCCCAGTTCCAGAAGTGTAGGATCACCTGCCCTGTACACCACAATCGGGTGCAAGGGTCACAACCATTCAGGGGCCCTGTTCTAGAGGGGCTAGTACAGCTCGTTTGGTATTCCACCACCGGGTGTAAGCTTCATTGACTCAAAGGGCCTGCCTGCGGAGGCACTAGTGCTGACCGACCGATACACCTCTTTGGGTGCATGCTTCACAGATTGAAGGGGCTTGGCTGTGGATGCTCTAGTAACGCATCTCTACTAAAGCACCACCAGGTGCACTCTTTACAGATTGAAGGGGGGCGGCTGTGGAGGCACCAGTACTGGCCAGAGAACCACCACTGGGTTCAGACCTAATGGACTCAAAGTGCCCAGTTTTGGAGACACTAGTATTGCTAATCCGTTCACCATCCCTGGGTTAATGCATCGCAGACTCAAGGTGCCTGACTGCTGAAGTGCTAGTAAGGTCTGTCCAGTACACCCCCACTGGGTTCAAGCTGCACGGACTCTAAGGGCCTGGCTCAGAAGGCACTATGACTGCTCGTCCATCTCTTTGTGTTTTCCTTGCTCGTCCAGTACACCACCACCAGATGCTAGCTTCACGGACACAAGTGACATGGCTGTGGTGGTGCTAGCACCGTCCAGATTGTACACAACCACTGGTGCCATTTTCATGGCTGTGCATGGTATGAGGCAGTATCACGAACCTACTGCACACCCAGTATACCAATAAATTGGCAAGCTTCATGGGCTAAAGGGGACCTGCAGCTGGCCCCGCTGTGCAATTTTGGAGGCATGAATAGCAGAGGTCAGACTCTGTGGAGAGGGGGGGCTCAAGGCCTGACAAGATGCCATGTCCTGCAGCCCAAACTCACTGTGCATTGCCGAAAGTTGTCTGCAGTGTGACTGAATGGCCACGGCCAGTAGGGAGAAAACCTGGTCAGAGTTCAGGGCCTTCACACCACTCATGCAGTGTACAGCTTTGAGACTATTTCTCTCACCCTCACTGCAGTCAATTAAAGGTCCTCCACTGTGGATGTTAGACACCCAGGGATTGGCCAGAGGTCACAGCATGCACCCCACCCACCACTGCACACATGCTGCTTCTAATGTTTACCAGCTATGCCCTGTAATGGATATGTTGTTGTTACGTTGCCCACAAAAGTTTCCTCCAGAGACCACAGCTATCCCCTACTAGTAATAGTCAGATTTTGTGCACATCGTTTAGAATTTAACCTAGGTTGGGATGCAAAAGGAGTTCCACTTTGAATAGGATTAAAAGACACATAAATTCACAAAAAAACTCAAATGTTAAAGTGAACTGTGGTCAGATTTCCTCATAACACCATAATGTATGTTTAAAAAACCTCTGAAATTAACTGAAAAAACACAGTGCTGTCATAATTCAAAACCAAACCTAAACACTTGCTAGGTGTGATTCAGCAAAGTATCCACAACCTGCACCCTCGCCATGCTTGCACTGGTTATGACATCACTCATGACATGTTAAATGACATCACTGCCCAAATACCATCATTGATAACATTTCTTTTTTCCTAAACCACTAGAAAAATATAAGCATGCTCCGTGTCTGGAAGGATAAGAAATCCTTGATATGGATGCCATTGCAGAGAAATACTGTCACTTTTCAAGGAACGTCTAAAATGGCTCTTTAACTGAAAGACAAGGGCTTATTAGCTCTTTTTCACTGATATTTTCTGAACTTCTCAACAGCAACATTTAAATAATAGTCATTTATATTTAAAGGACTATAACAATGAATATTCTCTCTTAGGGTTCAGTATTCACTTTCTGCATCTAACAGCAATTGCAAGATACAGTCTGACAGGGAGATCCCATGAAATGAAGATTCAGTCATTACAGTGTGAAATGTTTCAAATGTAGGTTGTAGTCATTGTCTACCGGCCTTATGGGCTTCTTACAACTAGGTTTATAACACGATACTTTGAGACTTTTGTAGGAAAATTATCCTGCTGTAATGTTAAGAAGAAGAATATCACTGCCAAGTAATCACAAATCTATTCCAATCAATGCAATAATCCACACACAGCTACATACATTTTCTACTCTGGTTTGCTAATATAAGGTTCAAATGTAAAACGTAAATTCTCCCTTGGGGTATTGTTACACATCAATACACACTTTGTTGAGTTCTAGAGGATGAAAGGTTGTGTTGACATGCTGGGAAGCAACACTATGACCATGAGATGAAACACAGATGCTAGGAGTGATACATTAACCCACGGGTCCCCAACACTCAGCTTGTCAAGGTAATAAACTCACAAACCTAACATGTTTACAAAATATACACATGGGGCCCGATTCACAGAACTAACTTAAGACAAAATCCTAAACCATTTTGGTATTCACAGAAAGCACTTACTCATTTTGGTATTCACAAAAGGCACTTACTCATTGATGAGTTAAGTGCCTTCTGTGAATACCAAAATGGTAGTAAGTTTAGGATTTTGTCTTAAGTTAGTTCTGTGAATCGGGCCCCTAAGATACTCCTCCTCACTTCTTGAATTTCTCCAGAAGCTGAACACCTGGATTTTAGATTGGTCCCACTCGCACCCACTCAGCACTAGGATACCCTCCCGGGTGATAGTGCACCCTACAAATCTGCATACCACAAACGTTTCATCTTCCTGTCGACTCAGTAAACCGTTATCACAAGAGAATGACAGACACTTTACTGCTCCTATTGAGTGGTCTTTGGGGAAGACAATGTGCTTCCGGAATATTGGTCTAATGATGAATTGCTAGTTTTGTACTTTGATAAACATCCACAGTAAATGTCAACTAATTCAACGAGTGATGACCTGTTTAGAGCTGTAATGTTATAAATATTCACTACTGGGTTGATATCAGATGACAGCTGTGGCTTAGTTTGTGATTAAACTTTATTGTTGAAGGAATTTCATATGTGCATTAATAGCGTTATTTCACAAGGGTTAATAAATTCTAGTAACCTGTCATCAGATTCCACGATTACAGGGTTATCTTTTGAATCCTTCAGGCTGCTAAGGATAGCTAAGCTTGTCTAGGTCCAGAGACATTTTAAGGCATGGGCAAAGTGGGCTCTGGCCCAGGGCCCCGGCCTTTCAGGGGTCCCTCTGATAGAGCAAGCTTTATAATGCACACACTTTCCTTAATGACCTTCAATAATACTTAAACAGATTGTTTTAATTAACGTTTTCCTTTAAATTATTTTAAATGTGGATGATGTGTTAGAGTTTATTACAGACATTTTGCAGAGACATGTTGTGCTTATATTTCATGCAACATCCATAAAAAAGCTTCTTTTAGATCACAACAAGACCTCACATACTAGGAATGGGAGGGTGCCACTGAGATTATGTGCAGTAATATAAGTGAGTTGCTGCTATGTTAGGACACTTAAAACACACAGCACTATACCTGAATTTTAGATGTAACACATTTAGAATTTGGACCAGTCTGCCTGTGCATTGACAGTGTCCTGGCTTAGGAGGTCATGAAACTGCTGAAATTGCATCATAAATTCAAAGCAGTTCCAGACTAGGGCCCCCAAAATACTTAAGATATCTCTGTCCATGTCACTCCTGAACTATCAGTGCTTTCGTTCATAGCCGGTAAAAGAGGGACAAGCAATGGTTCCAACCTCAGGTAACACATGCTTTTGCTTATTTACCATCCTTCCACCATTTGCCTTTTAAGACAATATATTGCTACATCTGTTGACATAATTGTACGATGCCCTCTACACAAAGTGAAAATGTATTTTTGCTCTTCAAGAGGTGAGGTATTGCATGGTCCTAAGGTTATATTTCTGTGAGGGCTTGTTTTCGAAATTTAGGGCCAGATGTATGAAGCCTATTTCCCATTCGTAAACTGGCCGATTCTCAGAATCGGCCCATTTGCGTGCGAACGGGAAAAAGTCTTTTGGGATGTATCATCCCAAAAGGCCCTTGCAAAATAGGGAATCGCAAAATTTGCAATTCCCTATTTTGCGAATGCATTTAAGGAATCGCAAATTGCTTAAAAAAATTCACTTTTGGGCATTTTTCAAAATTCAATGTGGCTCAGGGCATGTATGTGCGCCACATGTGCACACATGTATATTTCAGGGGTGCAACAGGGTGTCCTTCTGGCACCCTTGCACCTTTGAAATTACTTTCGCAATTGGCGAGTACCTATTGGGTACTCGCAAATTACGAATGTCTTCCCATTCATTCCTATGGGTCTCTAGGCCCATATGAATGAATGGGAAGGTATTCCTTAGTTGTGAATAGCAATTTGTGATTCGCAATTAAGGAATATGTAGGAATGGCAATTATGATTGTGAATCCTAGATACATTGCATTTTGCGAGTCCTTAATAGCGAATTGCTAAAATTCGCTAATAAGGACTCGCAAACTGCAAAAATAATACATCTGCCCCTTAGTTCCTGAGGCCCTGAGGCCTGGACCTTCACTTATGGTCACATGAATCCACCTCCTGGACCTTCGGGCCTATCGGACCTTTGCATCTCTTTCATGTTGCTGCCTCTGCTAACATCCATCTCCAGGCCTGCCTAGGGTATTTAATTTAATTTATTGCTGCAGCACTTTGCATCACTGTGCCTGCATTATCTGTACACGTTGGCTTTCGGTGTTTGTTGTTTTGAGATGATATGTTTGGTTTGATTCCTCAGATGGTCTCTTCTTTGAGTTTATTCATGCAGGCCTCACCCTGCCATTAAGATCATGTGACTACACTGTGTGGTTCTTGCACACATACCTAAAACACTGTCATGTCCTGCTTTACTTGGCTTCTGAGGGCATCTAACCTGGATATCCAGGTATAAAGTAGCGAACGTGAAAGTGACTTCCCTCAACAATTTCCCAGTTAGTCTTGCTCAGTTGCGGAGGGGCCAGTAGGGGCCTTTAGCATAGCTCCACTTTCTACTTTCCCTCCCTTCCTCAGGAACAACCCAAACTCCATGATGGTTGAGAAGTTCAAAGCACCTTCCTTGGTTGAGCCTCCTGCTCCAAAGAGCAGTGATTCTCTCAAGTTCAGCTATCAATCGGCCATCAATGACACTGTTGGGGTGGAGGCAGCTTTACTCCTGGGCCTGTGAACCTCCTTGGATGACCTTGATTCATAAAGCAATTGGAGGATTAGAGAACCTTTCATCTCAGTGGCTCCTGGGATACTGCACATCGCGGTTTTCTGAGTTCAAGTCCATCCATCTTTAAAACTTTAACTTTGACGATGGGTTGGTGTGCCCAGGATTTGCAGAGGTTTTATGAGCGGGTGATGCTAGAATGGTTGCATTCAGCTTTCGGGAACGCCACAATTATTTGGCAGAGTTTTTATTGATGGGTATGCGACTTTTGAAATGCAGTGAGAGAAGAGGAGCGTCATTTCTGTAGCTTAGCTGACTATCTGACTGTGTTGTGAATGTGAGGAGAGCTTGAGAGGCATAGGATATCACATGAGGTTGACAACCAGAACTAGAACTGCTTGAATACCATAAAAGGGTTGGTAGGCATTGAAATAGGAAGGTTAGATAAACAGTAGGTATGTCAAAGTTTAGGTAGCTTGGTGCCCCGGCTGGGCAGTGACATGTTTGTTTCTCCTAGGAGGTTGCAAATGAACACCATGTATATGCAAAAAAGTCCTACACTGCAGTTCCATGTTATGCTATAGGTTATTCGATTCAAGTGTAGCTAAGGATTTAAAGTCCAGTTGATACTCAGGAAAGAAAAGTGCTAATAATTCATAGGAATTATTGCTGCAAAGTTTCTCTTGGGCCATTAACTAACATAGTCACTGAACGATTACTAACAAATGCCTATGACCATATGTGTGTCTTCAATACAAAAACAATGCTCCTGCTGGGAATTCCAACTACATGGCATTACACTGTTCGACATGACAAAAGGATCCTGTGTGACGTCACACCGCATGTGACCCACAGAGCCCAATTGATAAACCCAAAATTCCCATGCGCTCCGAGTAAGATAAGGCTAGACTCCCGGACCCAGAATAAATGAGGTGAAACATATCAAATGAAACAATAAACACATAAAATATATAATAATTTAATACATCTTTTATGTACTTTATGGCTTATTGTCAGGCTGGCTACCAAAATTTATCAACAATACAAAAACATACTTTTTCAAAATGAAGTACCCAGATAAATAGATAAAACTAACGTTTAGAACTTTTAATGTATATGTGGCCCAGAGTCTTGCCTTTATCTGCTTTCCATTCGACCGCTTTCAGAGTGATGTTGTGCTCCATGGAACCTAATTTATTGGGATATAATAGGCAGTTTTATGTTTTCAACTGGTTCATTATGCTGCTACTGCTGTAGCTAGACAGTTCATACATTACATCCCCTAACACAGCCAAGAGTCTCCCGGGAGCCCAGTGACGACCAATACAGATGAGAAGTGCTTCTTGCATGAGCGATAGGTTTCTTCATCCTTGGCAATGCTTCATAATGTCTTGTGCTCGATTTTGCATGCAGGTTGCAAAGCAGCACACACGTGGAGCAGATCTCTTTGGTAGACAGTCATGGATTTGATACATTTTGCAATTTCAGAGTGTTTCGGGTGGTTCTGGAATAAACAGATCTGGGTCTGTCCGCAGGCACATATTTGTCACCCACAAACAAAAGTACCTCCTCTCACACTGCCACA
Source organism: Lissotriton helveticus (assembly GCF_964261635.1). Lineage (NCBI taxonomy): Eukaryota > Metazoa > Chordata > Amphibia > Caudata > Salamandridae > Lissotriton > Lissotriton helveticus. The sequence goes on along the minus strand of NC_136059.1, from coordinate 993,457,941 downwards.
CACTTTTATTAAAAATTCGGTTTCTGGTCTACCTTGAACAGCGTAGGCTTTGTGAGGGTGAAAAAGACTGGATACATTGGCACATCTATCTTTGGGTTTGCAGATTCCAGGTTGCGGTATTATTAACAGTGAAAATAATGATTAAAAGGATAGCATACTGCAATCCATCATTGTAAAATAGCATTGCATGTTTTTAATGTATGGAAAATACCACTGTACAATAATCGATAAGAGTATTTTACAATAATGGATTGCTGTATGTTATGTTATGCTAGGATATTTGCAATGCACATGGCTGCCCCATCAACGGATCGTCCCAGCGCTAGTCTCAAGAAAAGGTCATTGTAAAAGATAAGCAGAGGAATCACAGGTGGTATTAAACAGAGAACAACCAGGACTTCAGGGCCATCCAAAAAGCCCAATGATTCTGAATGCTCCTGATGGACAGAGGAAATGCGTTCCAGAGAGGAGGTGCTTTGGCACGAAAAGAGCGGCCTCTTGCTCTTGCTCTTCTGACACGAGGAACACATGCCAAATTGAGATCAGCTGAGAGCAGTGCCCACAGGGGGAAATATGGGTGGAGCAAATTGAACCAAATGGAAGGCCCTGGGGTGGCTAGGATATTGTGTGCTGTCCACAGGACCTTGAAGTGAATTCTCTTATCCACAGGGAGCCAATGCAGCCTGTGGATAAAGCTGGGGACCAAGAAAAACTTGGGAAGGGCAAATAGCAGCTTTTCTGCAGCATTTTGGGCCAGCTGAAGTCTTCTGGCCAGTGTCCTACTAGATCCTAGATATAGTATATTGAAGTAGTCTAGCCTTGTTAGAATTGTAGACTGAATGAAACCCGGCGTGTGTGAGAATTAAAAAATCCAAGAATAGGTTTAAGACCTCGTAGGAGTCCAAAACAGACACCTACCACCAATTTCGCCTGAGCTTCAAAGGTCAAGGCACTGTTGATCCAGACCCCAAAGAGTTTTACCACCACCTTGGGCTGAGGAGGTGGCCCTAAAGAAGGGGGCCACCAATGGTCGCCCCACTGGTGGATATCTCTCCCCAGGAGAAGGAGTTACGATTTACTTGAATTTAGTTGTAGGCAATTGACCGCCATCCACTCAGTGACTGCAACCATGTCGACTTGGAATTTAGCCAGGTTCTGAGTAAAATTATTGGAAAAAGAGATCACAAGCTGGGTTTTATCAGCATAGGATACCAGTGTAAGCCCCGATGCTTTCGCAACCAGAGCCAATGGTTAAATCTAAATGTTAAGTTGAGTAGGACTCAGCGTGGAGCCCTGAGGAACACCATGTCATAGAGTGTGTACCTGAGAACTGTATGGAGAAGAAAGAACCTGAAAAGGTCATTCAGACAAAAAGGAAGAGAACCAGGTCAATGCAGTTCCACCAATACCAACCTCCCGTAAACTCCAGAACAAAATACCATGCGATACAGTATCAAAAGTGGTGCTTAAATCAAACAAAATCAGAGCAGAGGCTCTTCCTTCATCTAAGGAGCAGCACAGATGCTCAGTAACCGGAGCAGCACAGACTCAGTGCTATGTTGTGGTCTAAAGCTGTTCTGAGAGATAGCCAGAATTCATTTAGTCCCCAGAAAATTTGGTAGAATAGTGTTAATATGAGACTGCTTCATTTTAGCAAGAAATAGTACTAGGGAGATAGGACAACACATTTCTGGTTTGGAAGCATCCAGAGCAGGTTTTTTCAGAAGGGGAATAACTTTGGCATATCCCCACGAAGCCGGTACAGATGCTGATGTTAAAGAAAAATATATCAGCTCAAGACAGAGTGGGAAATGACAGTCCTCAAATTTAAGACTTTATTCCAGAGTCTGTAGATCTTCAAAGGATAGTAAAGGAAAAAGGTGGGGGTGTGGCGGGAGATGACTAATAAGTACCGCTAGACTTAAATATCTTCCTACTTTAGCCATTTGTTGCCTGCTGCCTGTATCTGATCATATGTGTAGGGCGGGTGACAGCTGATCTTTGTGTATTCCCCCTAGACAGCCACACACAATGGGGGCTGGCAGATAGGAGGGAGGAGCTGGACCCAGCCTCGCTTACACCTGATTAGGCTGTGTCCTTTCCCAATGTAAAGGGCTGCATACCCTTTCTGGAGCCAGGGCAGGCACTTGTGCACTTCAAAGGCCTGTCTTTGAAGCCACCCTCACTTCAAAGGCACCACTGGCATAAGTACTGGACCTCGGACACCACCACTGCAGTACACTTCTGGACCTCTGGATACTCTGCCAGAAAGACAGACTACTGTGCTGCTGAAGGACTGCCACTCTGCTGGACTGCTGCTCTGTTGAACTCCTGCTTTGCTGTGCTGAGCTGCAGCCTGCTGCTCTCTGCCTGGGTGAGAAGGACTGTACCTGCATTACTTGACCCCAGAACCCAGTGTGACTCAATGGGCTAGTTGGCTGGCCTCCTGATCTGACGCCTAAGGGACATAAAAGATTTCCAATTACCTTGCTTCTCCACCTGGACTCTGCCAGCTGTGAGTCTAACCTGCCAAGTGGTGCCACTCTCTTCGTTGACCATTGGGAATGGACCTAAGGTGCTTACCAGCGGAACCGATGCATCCTCTCTGCTGATCGACTCATCCCTGAGCAGAAGTTACGCATCTTCTCGGCAGAGCATCACTGCTGCTGCATTGATCATGACTCATCTCAAAAGACTTCCAACGCCGGCGTCTCCCACATCTTGGGACCAACGCACCCCTTCAGATCCCCGGCTGTGTGATCCTTTACCTGGTGCAAGCTCCACGCATCCCCTATCTATGCCAGCCTTGACGATGACACATTCACTGCTCATCGGAATTGATGCATCGTCTCTGTTGCACCTTGCATCCTCAACAGTGGACTTTGCTTCGCAAGCCCCATCGACAGGATCATAGATGCATCAGGACCTCGCAAGGCAGTCTCGTCGCATCTCCTCAGCTGCACAAAGCATCTTTGACATGGATCCATGCAACGTTTCGCAACCAGGATTTAAGGTACTTTGTTCAGCTGGCCTAACTGGGTCCCTGTAGCCAGCCCAGGCTCCATCACAGTCGGTCTGATCTTGTGACTTTTTCCCAGTCCAGCACGACCAGGATATCCCCAATAGTACTTTTGCTTCTTGGCACTATCTTACTTAAAAACTTTGAAATTCAATATCTCCAGTTCTACTAATTGGATTTTTATTGTTTTGCTCTTGTTTTATTTATTAAAGCTTTCTCCACATTGCTAACCTGCTGTGGAATCTTTTTGTGTGGTGTTGTCACTGATTTACTGTTTGAAGTGTTGCACAAATACTTTACACACAGCCTCTAGTTAAGTCTGACTGCTCTGTGCCAAGCGACCAGAGGGCGAACACAGGTTAATTTATAGTTAGATTGCCTATTACCCTGACTAGGATTATGGTTGCTTCTTGACCAGGGCTTACACCCTAAACAACCAACAACCCATTTTCTAACATACACAAATGTTTTCTCTAAAATATATGGCTTATGGTGTGGAAACATTGCTCCTTGTTATGTTAAAATTACAAGCAGCATGTCATGAAATCAAAATTATGTAGAAAGAGATCAAACATATCAGACATCTCATGTAGTAAGTGAAAAATGTGTCAGCAAAATAGGAGACAATGTAAAGGAAGGGGAAAGCTAATTTAGACACATAGACAGAAATAGATGCAACAATATGAAGATTTTTCCCATGCTGGAAAATTTTCAAGGAAAAGACCTATTTGGATTTTGAAAGCAATGGGACCCTTAAAGAGTATAGGTAATATGTAAATCTCTTGTAAATGTTTGAAGAACTCACAGTCACAGATTGCAACCAGTAAATCTAGGAAGACTCTATTGTCTTCCTAGACTAGCTTAATAGGCATAATAAGACGGATATGTGCCACAAGAGGCAACAAAAATTATATTACCTAAAATTCTGAGGTCACAATACCTTCATTTTACTGGATATGCGAACAGATGCAAAGGCAATATTAGAAATGAGAGTCTCTAGTTGGCAGTGGTATACACCCTGTCAAAGTAGGGACCCTTGTTATGTTATGTTATGTTATGTTATGTTATGTTAAAGAAGCTTAGTACCGCGCACATACACCAATTGGTTTCTTGGCGCTCGGAGACCAGTGGAAGGACACAGGGAAGTGAGTGCAGCTAGCCATGAGCAAGACGGAACAGATGTGTTTTCAAGAGTTTACGGAAAATAGGATAGTCAGGAGTGAGGCGAATAAAGAGAGGAAAGGAGTTCCAGGTGGACAGGGCAAGAAAAGAGAAACAGGCACCACCGTGCTTCTTACGATTGAACCTAGGGGTGATCAGAAGATTGTGAGCAGAGGATCTGAGGTGTCGAGAGGGAACATAGGAGTGCAAACAGAGAGATATAAAGACAGGAGCAGAAGCAAAGAGAGATTTGAAAATGGTGCATCCCATTTTAAAAATACAACGTTGCGCAACCGGGAGCCAGTGTAGAGTTTTTAGCATCGGGGTGACGTGTTGGTGTTTAGGCTGCTGAAAGATTAATCTGGCTGCCTGGTTTTGCACCAGTTGGAGTCGGGAGAGATGGCATACAGGAATCCCCACGTATAGACAGGTGTCATAGTCTAATCGTGAGGTGACCAGGGCCAGAATAACAAGGGTGAGAGCCTCTGGTGATAGGATACCCTTGTCAGGGTAAGGGAGTTCCACATCCAAGATAACCCCTCACCCCCTTTGTAGCTTGGAAAGAGCAGTCAGGCCTATCTCAGAGGAAATGTCTAAAGCATTTGTACATTACACACACAGAATAAAAACACTGCAAATGGACACCACACCAGTTTAGAAAAATAACTTATCTTTATCTAAACAAAGCAAGACCAAAAGGACAAAAATCCAACATACATAACCCACAATATCACTTTTAAGAGGTTTAAGCAATTCTGTTCATAGTACTGTATGGATGTAGTGGATTTACACAAAGTGCCTTGTATGCGTCAAAATCCAAAAGGAAAAATTGCCTCAGAGGAGGGAACCATTGGAAAACACAGTGAGGCGTGAGTCCCTGGGAAAAGGATGCATCAGTTATCCTGCATCTTGGAGAAATGTTGCATCAGTTCCAGAATGTAAGGGAAACCGATGTTGCAAAATTGGGAAATGGTTCTGGTCTGCGGGTGATGCGGTGGAAAACCTGGTGCACAGGTGCGATGCGTGGAATTCCGGACAGGCTGGAGGTCGAGGCACCGGTTGCAAACAGGTGCTGCATCCATTTTTTCAGCCGCAGATTCTTTCAGCTGCAGAGCAGGACCTGCGTCGAAGTCAGTGCGGGGTTCTCGGACATCGGAGACATAGTGCGCTGGACTCGGGCTGCGGAGATTCTACAGGCCACTTACATGCCGAGTCGATATCTTTGGCCGCACGGTGGAGCTGAGTCAGAAAAACAGGTACTGCAGTCCTTTGCAGCAGGAACAACCTCCAAGGGCCCAGAACTCAAATTGATACTACTTGGCAGGTCAGAACTCCCAGCAGTGAAGTTCAGGGATGCGGCAGGTGAATTCTCTGATGGCCGTGAAACTTCCAACAGGAGGCGTGCACACATACACACACAAGCTCTTGAGGAACCTTGGAAAATCAGGATTCAAAAGCAAAGTCCAGTTCTTTCACTGATCACAGACAGAAGCAGCAACTGCAGGCCAACCCAGCTAAGCAACACACATCAAAGTGACAGTGCTCCTCCTGACAGCTGTTCAGTTCTTCTTCTTCTCAGAGTCCTCAATCCAGAAGTGTTCTTAAAATGTTGGGTTACAGGTCCAATACTTAGACCCCTTTTGGCCTTTGAGGTGGGCATACTGTCCACAAGATTCTGCCTAGCCGTGCTTTGGCTCCAGACATACTGAAGGTGGGAAGAGATAGCATTGTGAGAGGTCAGGCACATCCCTATTCCTGTGTCAGTGACAACTTCTCCCACCACTCTAGCTCAGGAAGGCCCATGAGCCTGGTGATCGGCCATCAGGATATGCATGGCAAACCTCTGTTCCTTTTGTGTGACTGTCTAGAGTAAATCCACAAAGAACCCAGCTGTCAGTCAAAACCAATCGTTTATTCCACAGGCAGGCAGAGGCACAAGATGGTAAAGCAAGAAAATGCTCACTTTCTAAAAGTGGCATTTTCAAACACACAATTTAAATACCACCTTCCCTAAAAAATGTGCTTTTAAATCCTGAGCTCAGAGAGCCCACACTCCAAATCTCTACTCTTCCCAATTAAAAGCTGCACTTGTAAATTGTTACAAGGCAGCTCCAATGATAACGTATGGGAGAGCTAGTCCTTGCAATAGTGAAAAATGAAATTGGCAGTATTTTACTATCAGGACATGTAAAACACACCAGTACATGTCCTACTTTTCACATACACTACACCCTGCCAACAGGGTTACCCTGGGTCTACCTTTGGGGTGCCTTACATGTGGTAAGAGGGAACGTTTGGGCCTGGCAATGGGTGCACTTGCCAGGTCGACATGGCAGTTGTAAACTGCACTTAATAGACTCTGCAACGGCAGGCCTGAGACAGGTTTACAGGGCACAACCAGTGTTGCAGTCCTACCAGTAGCATTTGATTTACAGGCCCTGGGCACCCACACTTCACTTTACTGGGGACCTACCCATATATCTCACATGCCAATCATGGATTACCAATCATAATCATAATTTACACAGGGAGCACTTGCACTTTAGCACTTTTCAGCAGTTGTAAAGTTCCCAGAATGCATAAACCAGCAAAAACTAAGTTCAGCACACAATCAAAAATACAGGAGGTAGAGGCAAAACGACTGAGGAATCCATGGCAAGGATGCCAGTCTAACAGGGAAAATAATAAACACTACTGGAACTCCGAGTGGCAGAGTAAAGAATTGAAGAATCCTGAAAACTGCTCATTATAGGGTTTTTCCCATCTCTTTGATAAAACGCAAAATTGTATGCATGCATGAACATATATAGTTTGCCAGATTAGTGGAACATGGACCCGGTAATTAGGTTTCATGGGGTCTATGAGCTAGGTTTTGAAACGGTTGTGCATTTCATGCATTTATGTCATTTTTCTTTTTAAGCGGGGGATAGAGTTATTCATGAATCTATTGTTTAAGCAGTGCAGTGCAGTCTACGTTACTATTGCTGCTACATGGTTGATCAGAATATGGTATATAGCACTGTTGCAAACTATTTAGGATTAGTTGAATAGCAGTACACGTGCTTGGTAAAGAAGAAGAGCAAATACTGGAAAACATTACTATTGTATTTTACAAAGCTGCTGTATTCTGCCCTGATTAATGTTCACCATCAGCAGAACCATTTTGGCAGTATTTATTATAAAGTTTTATGTGGTTTTATCTACTTGTGTGCGCGGCTTATTGAGAGTTATGATATACTTGCATGGGGATTTTATTACTTATTACATAAAAATGTATCATTTATCACAGTGGCAAGAATTTCTGCCAGACTCATATAGTGAGATGTTATGCCTGTCTCATAGCCTGCATTCTCCAGAACATACTTCAGAATTTTGGAAGATTGTTATGAACAGTGACACTTTTTTAGTAAGGGGACCACAAAAATGATTTTGAATGATCTTACATTTCCTATGTGACACATGAATGGATTAATAGTTAATAGTCAGGAAATCATAAACTGTGAAACAGAAGAACGGTCCTAAGTAAATGGATGAGTTTCAGAATCCTGGAAAGAGGCATTGTTTGTACAAATAAAATGATTGACACTATATTGAGGTATTGCTACAGACAGCACCAGCTGTTTTTCCGCTGACATCATTTTATTCAGTACACATCCGAGGAACCCTAGCTCAAGATTGGAAGCCTTTTGTGTCACTTTCGTTTGCATTGCTGTTATTGGTGGTGTTTCTGTGTTTGACCAGGCCACAGGAGCTTTCTGGTTCCACAACCAGTAAATTTGTCACTCATCACCACGCTGCCATCACGGGTCATGTAAAGGACAAATATCACAGTGTCAGTCACAGTTCAGTTTTTCACCTTCAGTAGATACATATTTGTCTGTGGAATAGCATGTTCGCTCTGCGGGTCATGTAAATCATGGGGACCACTGTGTCAAACATGTCTCAGGCTTGAGATTGTTGCTTATGTGTGCAGTTTTTTTTAATTGCCATTTTGACCTGGCATAATAAACCTTTTGCCAGGCCCAAGCCTTCCTTTTTAATACATGTAAGTCACCCCTGAGTAGGCCCTAAACAGCCCACAAGAGAGGGAGCAATTAATTTAAAAAGTGGGACAGGTACATTTAAGTTTTGTATGTCCTGATAGTGAAAAACTCTTAAATTCGTTTTTCACTTTTGCAAGGCCTACCTCTCTCATAGGATAACATTGATATTTCCTAATTACATTTGATTAGCTGTAACTTCCAATTGGGAATAAGTAAACAGTTCATGGTTCAGATTTTTGGATACAATTTTGGAAATGGTTCTTTTTGAAAGCAGGCATTTTCCTGCCTCAGCAATTTCCTGCCTGCAGCATTTCCTGGGCTGTATCACTGTGTGTAGATGGCAGCTGGACTTTGTGTTTACCTCCTAGACAACCATGCACAGTAGAGAGCTTAGGTGTGCCTGGATAGGCCATCACTGGCAGAATGGGATGGCATAGTTAGGCAAAGCCCCACTTACACCTGAATAGGCTGTATTCTGCCTCCACATGAAGGATTGTAGTTAGTCTGGACAAAGTAGGGGAGGCAGACAACCTGTGCACTTCAAAGGGAACTGACACAGTGTAAAAAACAACCTAGGCGGAGACAATGGATTGCCCACGCAATGGTGGTAAGACAGAGACTAAGACTGAACAGCTTCGAATTATGAGCTAAGTTTTATTAAACAATTTATTTTAAAAATTCATAAAGCGTAAACAGGTATATCACAAAAGGCACATACAAAAAAATGAAGAACCATTTATAAAATTATATTATAAAACCATTTTTTTTTAAAACATTGAAAATTACAAATTAGACAAGAGTAAAAAACGACAATTGCAGATTCTTTAACAGTGAGATATAAGTTGTGTGTCCTTAGTCTCTGTCTTACCACCATTGAGTGGGCAATCTATTGTCGACGCCTAGGTTGTTTTTTAAACTGTGTTTTTCCCTGACCTAGGGGTTTACTTTTAATAAAGTTTAAACAGGGAACCCTTGTTTGATACAAGGCTTCAAAGGGAACTGTCCAGAAGCTTCTCCTACGTCAAAGGCAGCATCAGGTATACATATTGGACCTCAGATACCAACTCTTCAGTACACTACTCTTCAGTACACTTCTGGAATTGTGGAAGACTCTGCCAGGAAAAGGGACAGCTGTGCTACTATAAGGACTACCACTCTGCTGGACTGCTGCCCAAAGGACTTCTGCATGCTGTGCTGACCTGCTGCCCTCTTGCCTCAGTGAGAAGGACTGAACCTGCAACCTGAATCCAGGACCACCAAAGTGACTCCAAGGGCTAGTCTCCTGTAACACGCACCGGGACTCTGCAGCTGTGAGTCCTATCCAGTCAAGTGGTGCCACGCCAGTCCTGGGCCCTTTAAGTGCACCGGAAGGTGGTCTGCCAGCCCAGCTGTGGATTCAGCAAACTGACATTTCACCTTTGCTACCTGGTGAAACTCCGAGCAGAACCGACGCATCGCCTCTGCTGCGAGTATACGTCTAGCACAAAGACTCCACTTCAATCTTGCAGCCCGCCACGGAACCGCCACTGTATGACGCATCATCAACACAGGCCCTCGTATCGCAAGCCTCTTGTCGATGGCAGCCTAGAAGACAACACAGGACTTCACATCGCAAGCTAATGCAGTCTCTTCATAACGAGCCATTGTGCAATGCACTCTTTAATGCAAGACTTCGCATTGCAAGCTTCCGTTTGCTGATGGCCTCCTCGACAACAATGCAAAACATTGTATCACTACTTTGCAGCTGACTGGAACTGACGCATTGCCTCAGCTGAACAACGCATCCTCGACGTGGGACCTTGCAATGCTTTGCAACCAGGAGTTAAGGCATTCTTGTTCAGCGGGAAAAACTAACTAGTCACTGTAGATGGCCGGTGCTCTGTTGCAGTCGGTCTGAACTTGTGACTTTGTCTCATTCTGGTGCAACCAAAGAGATGGTGCTTTATGCTTTTTGGTGCTATTTCCAATAAATCTTTAAGATTGCATATCTTCAGTTCTACTGATTGGAATTTTGTCATGTTTATATTGTTTATTTTATTAAAATTGTCTTTATGTTTCTAATCTGGTGTGCGATCCTTTTCATGGTGTTTTCACTTTGCTACTGTTTGGAGTGTTGCATAAATAAGTTACACATTGTCTCTGAGTTTTCAGTTCAATATTTAAAATTGCCTATCTTAGGTTCTATTGATTGGATGTTTGTGATTTTGACCTTGTTCATTCATTAACATTTAGGTTATTTGTTTATTCTTTTGTGGGATCCTTTTCATGGTGTTTTCACTTTGTTACTGTTGAAAGTGTTGCACAAATATGTTACACATTGTCTCTGAGATAAGCCTGACTATTCTCTGCCAACCTACCTGACCGTTGGGCACAGGTTAATGTAGAGTTTGCTGTGACTTCACCCTGGCAAGGATTGTGGGTACTACTTGAGTAGGGTTTCACCCTCCACAACCAGTAACTCAATTTCTTACACTCTGGAATTGCACTCTCCCTTTCACTATCTTTCATTCGGAAACAGACAATCTAATGCAATCCCTTTCTCTGAGAGCTGACAAGAACAAGCATTGGCAATGTCAATCAGTCTTGCTTGTTGTTAACATAGAGTTCATTGTAGTATGTGTCGTTGCTAGTGAAAGCTTGCCATTACTTCTGTGCAAACTGGCATGGGCACAACAACATAGCATTTATTTAGTGTTTGCTGCCTAGACTTCTAGCTTCAAAGTTCTGTACACCTAAGAATATTATGACCCATCTTCATGGTGCACTTTTTATTGACCCCAAGTAGTGTGGATACTTGAGAACTGTTGCATTTGAGTTCCACTCATTTAGTACAGCTGAATTTTCTTGCTTCTTGATCACGCAATTGTATACTTTTTTACTGTGGGTGACTCTTGACTTGTGTCTTACTGACGGTAATCACATGGTAAATGGATTGTTTTAAACCTGGCGTCCTTGGCGTGGGATTCCCCTGAATTATTTCCTCTGCCTCCTGTGCTTTTACTATATGCTGGACTTCATTTTCTGCTAGTCTAGATGCTTTGGGCACTTTGCCACTGCTGATCAGTGCCAAAGTGCAAGTGCTCCTAGGTTAAATTGTGAATATGGATTGGTGTTTCCATGATTGGCTTGTCTGACTTACTAATAAGTCCCCAGTACAGTGCACTGTGTGTGCCCAGGGCCTGTAAGTCAAATGCTGCTAGTGGGCCTACGCAGAAAAAACAGTTGATGGATAGAATGCAGAACAATGACATTCACCCCAGTACAGAGAAACAAGCATCCTAGGACTGGTTTCAGGCTTCCAGCCCTCATCAGCCAGGATTGCTTGATTCCAGTGGCATGAAGAGCGGAACAGCGTTTACAACGCAACTTTTACAGCGAAGTACCTTTACGACGCAACCATTACAACACAACTTTTACAACGACTTGCGCTGGGGGGCGCTCTAGGATAGGGAATAGTTTTAATTTACTATCCAACACCTTCCCTACTATCCACGGGGACTGGAGTTGGAATAGTAAATTAAACTATTCACTATCCAGCGCCCCCCAGCGCAAGTCGTTGTAACGACTTGCGTTGTAAAACTTGCGTCGTAAAGGCATTAGTTGTAAAAGCATGCGTTGTAACGACGTACATCCCATGAAGAGCACGGGATTCACGTCTGAGCAGACCCGTCCCTAGGCTAGTGGGCCTACAGCACTGATTGTGCCTTCCACACAAGCAGGCTTGCAAAAGGTTCTCTGACCTGCTGCAGTGTCTGTGCACAGTTTGGTGCTGCGATGTCGACCTGTCAAGTGCACCCACTATCCATGCCCAAACCTTCCCTTTTCTTACATGTGACTCACCCCAAGGGAGGCCAAAGGTACCCCTGTGGGAAGGGTACAGTGTATGTGAAAGGTAGGACATGTCCTGATGTGCGTAACATGTCTAGATAGTGAACTGCAGTGAATTTCGTTTTTCACTATTCAAAGTCCATCTGTCCCATAGGATAACATGGGAATTCATTTATAGCATCTTATAAGTATAACTTCCCATTGGAACGAGATAGAAAGATGGAGTTTAGTATGCTGGAACTCAGAATATAAAAATGCATCTTTCAGTAAAGATGATTTTTATATTGTGTGTTTGAAAATACCACTTTTAGAAAGTGGGTATTTTCTTGATTAGCCATCCTGTGTGTCTCTGCTGGTTTGTGGATTGACTGTCTGGCTTTGGAATGACAGGGGCTGGGGATATGCATTCACTGCAGACAGCCACTGGGGGGGTTAGGGTGTGCCCTGCCTCTCCTGGATGAGTCAGGGCTGGGCTGAATATACCTGGGATGTATTTAGAGTAGGGGGAGAAGATTTCCTTTCACCTGAATGGACCTGGTCTGCCTTACACAATGCTGTTGCTACCTCCTGCCGGGAAGCTGGACTAGAGAGGACAGAAATGGTTTTGACTGAGCACAGAGTCTCTCTTCCACAAGAGAACAAGGAGAAATGGAGTATAAATATTGCGGGCCGGATCCCAGAACTTGAGAATTCTTCTGGACTCAAGAGGAACCCCTGCCAAGGATAAGCTGGGAAAGCTGAAGGAGAAGTACTGCCCCTTTGCTGGGTGCTGTTTGGGGATGGCCTGCAGTGGCTGTTTCTGCCAAGGAGAGGATACAGACTTTGCTGTGTGCTGTGTATTCTGCTTGAAGAAGATCTCCAAGGGCTTGAAAAAGAGCTTGCCTCCTGTTCTGAAGTCTCAGGGACACAAATAGTTCACCACCAGCTCCCCTGAACTTCCTTGCTGGAAGTTCTGACCCACCAAGAGGTGCCTGTTGCTGAGTTGGGCCTCTGGGTTGTTCCTGCTGTTGGGAGCTGGAAAAGAGATGCAACTAAGAGAAGTGCAACGCATCCACACCTGTTTCCGATGCATCGTCTCTGTGCCGCTGAAGAAACAGACGCAGCACCTGCTCGTGGCTGGAGAATTTGCCCCAGGCCGACTCCCATGCACCGATCTCCAAAGTCAGAGATCACTGCACCGATTCCAACGCAGTCCCAGCAGTGCGGCTTCAAGAACCAACGCATCATGGGACTGCAGATGGAGAGACCAACGCAGCGCCATTGCCACAGCCTCATCGAGAACTGATGCATCCCTGATCCCCACACATCACAGCTCAGTGCCAAATCTATGAGGACACTGGGGCCACAGTGAGAAACCGACGCATCACCTCCCCACACAGTCAGAAACGGACTCATCACCTCCTCTGCGTGGTAGTAAGGAACTGACGCATCACATCCCCTAGAGTAAGCAACTGACACATTACCTTCCTTGAACATAAGGAACCGACGCATCGCCTTTCCTGTGGCTATTTTTTTTTTTTATTGATTTGGACGCATCCAAGGTACTTTGTGTTGATAGTGTTGCATCTACAGTTTGCTATGGACAGAACAGTTTTTACCTTCTAAGAATTCCCTTTTGATTACTTCTTTGTGGATTTTTGTCGTTATGGTCTTGTTTGGTTTAGATAAAGATGGCTTATTTTTCTAAACTGGTGTGGTGTCCATTTGTAGTGTTTTTTCTGAATTACTGTATGTGTGCACACATGCTTTACACACTGCCTCTAAGATTATCTTGTCTGCTCATGCCAAGTTGCCACGGGGGTAGCAGGTGTTATTTAAGTAGTGTATCCTCCTTAATCTGACTAGGAAGAAGGGTCCCTACTTGGACAAAGGTGCAACCATTGCCAACTAGAGACCCCCATTTCTAATAAACTGTTTATTTTTACCACCAGTGTCAGACAAGGCTGCTGAAATGCATCTAGTGTAAGGGAATCTTGGCTGGTTATATGTGAAAATGTGTGCACATGTGTGTGCGCACGTGTGAATCCACATATGGCACAACCGTATTGTGCAGCCCGGTAACTGCGCACAGGTATCTTGACGAAGAAGGGATTCAACAACGTTAGATGATGACTTGGGATAGGCCTTATAATATTAGTGGGCACTCATAGTTAAGACAATTAGGGTTTACTGGCTTACCTGTTGTGTCACTGCATCATACACAAAGGGGGAAATGTGCCTTAACGTGCATTTTCAATTCCTGTAGATGTACAAAGTCTAGCAAGGTATCAAACTGGGGTGAAACTTGTACGCCAACTTTGAAAATGAAAGTCCCAAGCATCTGCATGTGCACCTTATGAGTCATCCAGAATGTTCATATATCTCTGGCTCAGGTCTGTATCAGATTCCAGGCCTTTTGTCACCCTGCTGGGAAAAGTGGATTACTCTGCTCCCCAGCAGAGGGAACAAAGGCCTCCGATAAAAAAGAGCAATTACCATTTGCTTTGCGCAGCTCCTGAGAAGCAGGGGCGGGGAAGAAAACCTGCTTCTGTTAATTAGCTGTCACACTCTACCACGGTTGGGACAGACCAGGCCCACTGAACAAAGGAGGAAGCCTGGATAGCTGGGGCCAACAAAAGAGGGAGCTCCCCTTTGAGGTTTTAGTGGGAAAATTCCTGACAGTGATGTCAGCAAGGGGCCTCTTTATTGCGCCATCTTGAATTGTGCCAGCAGACTGTGCAGGAGGGTTGGGACAGGGGTAGTTGGGTGATGTGGCACCTAGGATTGGCCAGGAGTGTCTGGCTTCTAGAACTTTGCAACCCCATTCAAAATCTCTTGAGCAAGTGAAAGAACGAAAGTTGTACACCGGAATTGGTTGGGCACAGCAGACATGGACAACTGGAAGGACAAGCACACTGATGTACTAATGGACTGAGGACTCTTCCCACAGTTGACTCCAGGGGCAATTGGTCTCTCCATGGCCAGTGAGGGTGGTTGTAGGTACCAGGTGGAGGAAGATCTAGACTTCTGACCCCAGCAAGAGTGGAGGAGCACCAGAGACCAAGAAAAAGGAGAAATGCTGGTCGAGGGAGCTAGTGGAACCATCTCCCTGCAAACTGTGCCACCTTAGAAGCCAGGAGGCCTGCTGCAAAGCCTTCAGGTGGCTAGGGCGTGCACCAGGACCCAAATGGGGCCCAAATTGTGCAAATCAGCCTAACGGGGTCCAAGATATTGTAGGGTCAAGGATTTGACCTTTGACCCACCAACCTGCGAAAAAGTTGCGCTTGGAGCTCTGCTGCAACTCCTGAAGATAGCCCTGGGGCGGGCCAGTGTTTGTCGGTCATTAATACTTCATGAACTCAGGAGATGGCATGCATTAGCCCCCCTTTCCAGAGCTCTATGAGAACCGGGTAACTCATCCCCTTGTGTTGGTTTAGGCAGTGAAGGGGTCTACAACTGCATTCCCTGGACCCCCTCAAAGAAAAGAAGAGGGGGAGTACCTTTATGACCCTCAAAGGAAAAGAAAAAGGCCCAGGACCCCATCCCCTGCCCCCAACATAAAATGGAGGATCACCGTCATGCACCCCAGCGACAAAGAGAAAGGGCCCAGGACCCCATGATCTGGTTCTATGTGTGGGATGTGTGGTAATAGGAGTCTTGCAGGGCAGAAGTTATATGTGTGGTTGGGTAAGTTGACTCAGGTTGATGGGGCCTGCGTTGTGTAGTGCCTTGAATGTTTGTGTGAAAAGTTTGAATTGAGTACATTTGTGTGTTGGGAGCCAGTGTAGTTCCCTGGAGTATAGTGCAATATGAGAGGTTGGGGATGAGTCTGGCTGCCGATTTCTTTGTGGTTTGTAATCTTCTAGTGAGTTGCTTAGTGATCCTAGCATAGAAGGTGTTTCTATTGTGTAACTTGCTGCTGACTAGGGCATTATTGATTATTGTTCTAGTGTTGCTTGGGTGCCATGATGATTTTCCTTAGTCTCTTCAGGGCTTTGACTTGTACGGTCATGTAAGATTGTATGACTATGATCATTCTGAGGTTCTTAGCATGGGTTCTGGGTGTGGAGATGAACCAGCCACCTGTTGGAGTCCTGTAGTGAGGTATTCTTGCCTAAGATCACTACTTCTGCCTTGTCGAAGTTGAGCTTGAGACAGTTGGTTTTCGCCGAGTTAGCAACTTTGGTCATGAAGGCTGTGACCTTGTTTCTTATGTTGGGGAGTGTCGGACTTGGCCCTTTTTGCAGGGTCATCCTTGAACTTTTTGCCTTCCTCCTGTATTTTGTCTGACCTGTTGTTGGTGGTTTTATGACTCTGGGCACTTTATCACTGCTGTTCAGTGCTAAAGTGCATGCGCTGTCTATGGTAAACTTGGTGAGATTTGTATACACCTGTTTGGCATATTTAATTTACCTATCAGTCCCTTGTACAGTGGTATCTCATATACCCAGGGCCAGTAAATTAAATACTACTGGTGTGCTTGCAGCGCTGCTTGCGCCACCCATCAAAGTAGCCTTTCAAACCTGTCTCAGGCTTCTGCCACTTCAGGGCCTGCACACGCAGTTTACTGCCGCTGTGACATGGCACATTATGTGGTTGCCACTTCTGTGAATCCCCTTTTACTATATAGCAGTCACCCCTAAGGTAGGCCCTAGCTAGCCCTATGGGTAGGGTGTGGTGTTGGTAAAAAGTAGGACATGTGCCTTAACTCTGTGGCATGTCCTGGTAGTGACAAACAGCCTATTTTGTTTCTCACTGCTATGTGGCTGCCTTCTCATAGGGATGCATTGGGGACTTCCTGATATGTACTTCAGTGGTAATTCCTGACATGAGAGGGGTAGCGTGATCAATCTTGGTATGTTTGGAATAGTGGTGATAAATGCAGCTTACTGGTGAAAGTGGATTTCTTATTACTGTTTTAGAAATGCAACTTTTAGAAGTGGCCATTTCTGTGTGCTATGTGTCTTTGTGCCTGCCTGTTGTGTATTGACTGTTTGTCCTTGGAGTGACAGGGGCTGGGAGTGCAGGGGCTCCAGAGAGTCTGGATAAGTCAGTGTTAGGCTGACTAGGCCTGGTCTGCATTTGGAGTGGTGGGAGGAATAGCACCTGCACCTGAATAGTGCTGTGCCTGCCTTCCACAATGATGACCCGCCCCCCCTGTGGTGTGTCTGGGGCCAGGGCTTACACTTACAATGGAAGTTGTTGTGCACTTGCAAAGTGCTTACCAGAACTGGTTTTGACTGGGCTGAGAGACTGTGCCAGGGGAGAACAAAGACTGTATTGCTATACGCACTGGGGCTGTGACCCCATGCTTTTGGTGCTTACTTGGAGCTGGAAGAGACTGTGTGGGACCAGGGGGATTGATGTGTGGCCAGGGGACCACTATCTGAACTTTGCAGGTGTGGTGGCCTGAGCCTCCCACCCCCTGCTTGGGGCCCCCAGTCTACCCTAGGTCTGTGTGGCTGGCTCTGGGTGAATTCATCCCAGCGTGTGGTGAGCGCTTTAGATTTTGCGCTTTTCACGTTGGTTGCCCAAGTGTGGGATCCTGCTGCAGAGTAGCGTGCGAAGCACTTCGTTTCTACAGTGTCTCCCCTTACCAGAAGCGTGGGTTGGGTGCTCTCCACCTCCTCTCCTGAGCCCAAGGACGAGGCTCAAACCCCCACTTACGGCAGGCACAGTGTGTTTGTGCCGTACGGGAAGGACGAAGCTGCCGGAAGCCAGGCGGCTATTGCCTGGTTGTGGGCGGGGCTTTACTCGAAGAAGCAGAGAGCCCTGTGTGTTGCCAGAAAACGAAAACGTAGAGCTGAGAGAGAGCACAACGCTCTTCTCAGCTTTTCACCGACTTCCAGTGGTGGAGGCTGGTGGACCGGCATGTCCAGCGCGCCTCCCGTGCTGCCAAGAGGACAGAGGCGTCTCCTCTTCAGGAGCTTGATGTGGGTGGAGAGGCCGCCTAGCTGGAAGCCAGCAGAGCACCCGGAACCCAGGTTGTGGGTGGCGCTCCCGAGAGGCAGCCCGGGGAATTCCTGACTCAGCCCAAGTACAGGGGTTCCCTCACTGGCAAAGGCTCTGCGTTGTGCCCTGGCCACATTGGAGGCTCAGCGGAAAGCCTCATGCTGAGTGTCCATTGAATTGCTGCATTCATGGTTAGTAGGCGGGCACGTGGCTCAGTAGCCTACGGGAAAAAGACGAGGATACCAGGTACCATCAAAGGAGCGCAGAGGCGGCTCTTACTGTTGTTCTGCACTCATGGTCAATTTCCAAGTGATTTATGTAATCCCTGTGAAGTCATGACTAGTGCCAGTGGCGCAGTGTAATATATGCGATTGTGTTCTAATGAGTTTTATGGATAATACAAAGGCTATTTTTATATAACCTTGCGCAGAGTTACTTTTGTGGTGTGCCTAGTGTGTCACTGCTGTGTGAGTGTGCTGCGCAAACGCTTTACACATTACCTCTGGGATAAGCCTGACTGCTCTGCCAAGCTACCAAGATGGTGAGCAGGGCTTATGTTCAGCGTGTAACTCCCTTGTCCTGACTAGAATGGTGGTCTCTGCCTGGCTTAGGCGCACTCCCTAGCCAACCAGAAACCCAATTTGTAACATAGAGAGTATGAATTGCATGTCGACTGCGTAGGAGAGGAGGTTGTAGTCATGTGCCCGGATGACGCTGGCCATTCGAATCATGTATGTGTTGAAGAGGGTGGAGCTGACTAATGAATCTCGAGGCACTCTACATATGACTTTGCAGCCTTCCGAGAAGTAAGGTGCCAGGCTGCCAGCTTGTGTTCTATCTGTTAAGAAGGAGCAGATCCAGCAGGGAGCGGGCCCTTGAATGCCAATCTCGGGCAGGCATCTTATGAGGAAGGGGCGTGAGACAAAGTTAAATGTTCTTTGAGGGTGAAGATTTCCTTGCTGCTGTTATTGCTGGTGCTGATTAGATCTGCAAGAGATGTGCACTTGGTGTCCCTTATCTGCTGGTGGCAGAGTCTTAGGGCTGCTTTTAAGCTATAGTGAATCTATTGTGTTACAAGGGAGTCATGATTTTATGGTGTGAGAGTTATAAATAGTTAATAAATAGCCAATGGCAAGCCTCATCAATTTGTAACAATTGCCTCTCACTCTCGATTTGGAAATCGATGAAGGTCCATCTATAGCTTTGCCATCACTCGGGTGATTGTAATCTCCACCAGCAGGCAGGACACCAGCCGCATTGACATGGAATGCTTCACAGGGTCTATTGGCCCCTGTCAGATAGATTGCTGAGCTGGAGTGTCACATTATTATTATTATCCCCTTGTTCAAAACCAAAAGATGCCATCACCGCTGGAAATGAGTGGCGTTTTAACAGCTACATGAAAGGAAAGGAACAGTTGCTGAAGAGGGGCGCACAGCGAGGCGTAACCCCTCAGCCTTGGTGGTTAATACCACTGCACTGCTATCACCTCATGCACACATTACTTTATTTCTCGCTCTCTTTCAGATGCATAGTACTATGTTCAAATATGAAGAAACTGTAGCTTCTGCCCTTCCCACGGGCTACATAAATTGGCATGATTTTATATTTTAATTAAAACTGTTTCACTACATAAACAAGTGAGTGCTGCCAACGAATTCCCATAAAAAATAAAGCACTCTCGCGAGCAATCGACGTGCACTTTTCTCAGAGAAGAGCTACAAAATGCACCCAGAGTGCATTTTGAAAAATCGGAATTATTTTGTTGGGAGGGACACTAGTTAGAGAGGGAGGGTTAGCACGCAGGTGCCGTTGGCACTCTTAATTTGCACGCGCATTCTCACGTCATCATGCATTACTCCCACAAGTGAACAAAAGTCAATATTTTTCTTGTCCCCGAAAAAGCTCTGCTGAAATGTGAAAGCGGTGACTCATCGACGAGCCTGTCAACCTCGCTCACTATGGACTTTCCTTAATTAGCACCGTTAACAGGGAGCTACCTTCAGTGCTCCCCGAAGGCTTCGCTTTGTATTCCAGCGGCACCCCTGAAGAGAAACCTACTTTAAGTATGAGAGGAGGCAAAATGATGCGCCGTAGGAATTGAGAATGTCAGCCAGCACGAGTATTGCCAACTCAAATTCCCACGGTGTGAACTTGAAAATGTCTCCCATTAATAACATCCAGTGGTCTTATCTCTCCCAAGCGTACAGCGCGCGGGTACATGATACATACATCCGACATGGAATCTCCTCAGTGGAACGCACGCCGCGAGGGCCGCACTGAAAAAGGGAAGGAACCTACTGCTTTTCTTCATCCCTGCTTTAAAAACAACAAAACACAGACAATAGATGGAATTAAATCATAATTCTGAGGTTGCTACGTTCGCTAGACAGTGTTAATTAAATTCCCGGCAACATACATTACATGCAGCTGAATAAAAGCTAATCACCAATTCATCGTAAATCTGAAAATGTCTACAGCCAATACTACTGTCAAATGTACTTAACAGAGAATTCTGTAATTTAGTTCTCAGTTGCAAATCCGAGTGCATGATTACTGGCTACAAATCAATTCATCTGTCACAAAGGTATACTACATAAGTTCAGAATCACATTGCACTCATACAGTTGTCATGCATTATATATTACATATGTTTTTGAAAAGGCTACCTCAGCTGCACTTCACTAACAAATGCTGTGCAGTGGGAAGTGGTTTATCACTTGACATATCTCGGTAAGCATTATTTTGTTTTCTAATGTGGTGTTTGTAAAGAGTGAAGCATGGCGACACATGCTTACGCAGCAACCGCGCTTAATGCGTATGTTGGTGAACTTGGGTGGATTTCAGAAAATGCATGTATTGACAATTATAGGTGTATCGCTAGTCCTTGATGTCTGTTACCTCAACTTAAAATGTTCGCCAGTGCATTCAGATG
Source organism: Lissotriton helveticus (assembly GCF_964261635.1). Lineage (NCBI taxonomy): Eukaryota > Metazoa > Chordata > Amphibia > Caudata > Salamandridae > Lissotriton > Lissotriton helveticus. The sequence goes on along the minus strand of NC_136059.1, from coordinate 993,437,024 downwards.
GCAGACTCTCACTAGGCCTTCTTTAGGGCACCTACTTGGAAGGATCCACCTCTCTCCCATCCCTAGTAGAGTGTGCCACCAGCTCACTGTCTGTTGTCCTAGCTGACCTAGTGATCAGCTCTGACCAACACCTTGGGGAAATTATATTAAAAATTTAAAGACCCTAAGAATTCCTCCACAACATCTAGTTTTCAAAGTTAATTAAACAATGATTGCAGAAACCAAAAAAAACAACCCTGATTGTATACGAAGAACCATACCATATGAAGAGGCACTTTGACCAAACAGCCATATCACGGAGTGGAGACAAATGTGGTTCATGCAGAGAAGGGAAAAAGAAAATCTGGTGTAAGGCAGCACTTAAGTGGCCACCCAGCTTCACCAGCTTGCAATTTCACATTTAAGATCTTTGCCCGAGGGAACATAAGCAGCATACCAAGAATGTTGAGCATGTCGAACAAATTGGTTCAGCAGTTCAGCAAAGACAGCAACACATGATTAGGCCTACTCATGGTAACTGGAACACGGCTGTGCATCCCAATTAAGAGACCAGAAGCTAAAGTCCTCTGTAATGTACTGTCTGTGTCCCACTATACCATCGCACACTTCTTCTACTGCCTTAGAGACTTTAGAGAATTGCCTCTTGCATGCACCAGAGGGTTCCTCCTATTGTATACAAAAATGTGTTCAATGTATTTGCGTTTACGCAGAGTCGGGATTTATTTTTGTTTTTTTACCAATAACTCCAGTTGATCTTTGGGTACATCCTCCATTTTGTATTTTTTTAGCAAAAAAGTAATTTGCTAACTTGATAAATCATTTTAAATGGCGGTATGCTGTAGTAATATGCACATGGCTAGGCTGAGCCACAGTGATGGACCACCCAAAAATTCAGAACGTCCTTAGTATTCAAAAAATATTTGCCTGGATTTTATCTCCCTTGAAGCACATTTAAATGTGTTTCTACAAACGATAGAAGTACGTTTCAGGCAACCATACATCTATTGTCAGCTTCCATTATTGTGGCTGCCATCAAGCCTTGAACAGGAGGTTCAATATGGATGTCCCTGCTGCCAAAAGCTCAATCCCCTTAAATCCACCTCTTCCAAATTAGATTGAAAATGATTTCCTAACATTAGAAAATGGTTAAAAGCCTTAAAATGCATTTAACCCCAGCACACCCGGGAGTTTTACGGTCTAAGCAATTTTTTACACAACCATTATACAAAAAACGCATTTAAAAGGCATTGGAGATACCATCTCAAAGCATTGTACATGCAATTTCTATAGTCATAAAGTGGACATTGCTAGCATAGTGCTCGACTTCACCAACAACATTCAGTTTCAAAATTCTTCAATGCATTTTCTATTCAACCCAAGTCGCCTACAAGGGAGAATTACACCGAAAGCGTAAGCAATAAATAACAAACATTACTTACAACTCAAAAATTAGGATTTTATGCTTGCAAAAAAAATTGCTAAGGCCTAATTTGTAGGACAAGTGTAACTCCACATTCTATTTGTGCTCGAGTTCAAAAATAACTTTTCACCTCTAGTCATAACTGTACTACTACCTCTCCTATAACCTCCTCTCACTCCCCAGGCTTAAGTGTCAGTTTTACGGTTTTGTGCACAATATAAAACCATATAAACACAGAAATAAGTCAATAAAGTAAGCATATTTCGAAGGTGCAACTAGAAATAAATTTAGACCTGGGAAGATGTATTTACTGCTGAGGATTGTTCACCCGGCAATCAGTGCTTAATTTGAGCTGGTGGTTTCCGGTGCTCGGCACTGGCACATCATTCTCAACATCGGCTCTCATGATAGCCTCCCACATGTTGGCGCTATCTGTCCTATTTTTTGAGCAGCGCAAGAAATGTTGTTTAGTAATTAAATATACATTAAAATCACCATTACCTTTCACCCAAAGCTATAAGCAGGGCCGGCTTTAGGGAAGTGCGACTTGGTCGATGACCTGTAGAGGGGGCGCTGACCTCAGGGAGGGGCACTGTGTTTAGCAATAACTTATAATTTGAGAGATATGAAGAGCACGTTTGCCTGGTGGTAGTTAGCGAATCCGAGGAGGCGGTCAAGGGGAGTGGGGGCGCCAAAAATTATTTTTGCACCAGGTGCTACCAGAGCTAAGACCGGCCCTGGCTATAAGAACAGCTTAGGAGGCATCTATTTCTCCTTTTAATGGATATCTAAAGTCTGAATTGTCACACTTGTACGAGTGTGCTGGCTAGAAGTGATAGTACTGTCATTGGCAGTGCTAGTGGGTGGCCAAGCTGCAGTAGCCTCCCGCAGCGGCGGCACGCGCAGGTAAATGCTGTGGGGAGGTGAAGTGGGCTGGGGGCGAGGGGTAGTGGAATCTGACAATTGACAGGAATGTGAAAACTAACTAAATAAATAAATAAAACCACTTAACTTGCGCTCGCTACTTCGCAGACTTCGGCCATGCGGTGAGCGCAAGGTAAGTGGTTTCATTTATTTATTTATTTATTTATTTATTTAATATACTTGTAGAGCGCAAGCCTGTCACCCAGAGGGCATCCTGACGCTTTGATCAGAGAACCAAGCACTAGACTGAAGCAGTCGCGCAACCATTACTTAGGGAATAGGTGCGTCTTTAAGGCCTTTCTGAACGGAAGATAGTCCTTGTAACTCCTAAGAGAGAGTGGGAGGGAGTTCCATAATTTAGCTGCAGCCACGCTAAAAGAGCGACCGCCCATCCTCACTCTTTGAAACCTTGGCACCACCAGAAGGTGAGCCGATGAAGACCGCAAAAGCCGTGGGGCCGAATATATATTTATAATGTGGACATTATCTAAGGTCCATGGAAACAGACATTTCAGAAGTTAAACCACTCCCAAAATGCCTGAACAACATTTTCTTTGAAAGTTAATTAGTAAAACACTAACCTGCACGAAATACTCATGGAGTTGCTTTTTACATGTGGTGTTCATTTGCATTTTATTTCTTTGGGATTGTCTTTAAAAGCCACAGTGACACACCTGTAGAGAAGCAGAAGCTGTCTCTGGAAAACGAATGGGGCTCCCGAAAAAGGATGAAACCCTGACAGGAAAATCAACTTATTTGAAAAACATGAGCACCGGGCACAATGTTAATTTACTCTAGAAGGGCATATAAACTCTAGAAACACAAGGACATAATACAAGTCATAACAATTGTAATATAGATAAATATTTTGCTTTTATTAATCTTCTTTTTGTTTTTTTAGGTAGAAAAAAAAAAAAATATATATATATATATATATATATATAAATACAATTTACATATAGATAACTCCAATGCATGAATAAATACACAATCCCAATAATATAGTGCAAATTAGAACCACATATACTTATAGATGTTATGGTATAGCCTGGAAAGAATGTCTCTTCAACACAAATTAAATAAACTAAAGCAGGTCTTTCAATGTTGCTTATTTCAATTTTGATGATTCATTGTAATAAGTGATAACTGGTCTAACAGTGTATTATTTGCATGATAGTTTGTTTTGTCATTATACAACTTAACATGTGATCAAGGCCAAATTTGCAGACACTGGTAGTATTTGTTGAACACCAACCCTTTTTGGCAAAGCCTTCTTCATGATTTCCACACCAGTGGTTACTCCGCTGAATCCATAGATGTTAACAGAAAACAACCCTCATCAATTGATGGTAGGGATTGCGATTGACCGCAGTATATAAAACTTCATCAATGTAAGCGTCTATTTGAATCTCTAAATAATTCTTGAACCGCATGGGATAAACAAGCAAGGCTTGTGCTACCGTTCCTATTATATTGTATGCATTAACTGGCCACTGACTCTGTATCCAGTTCTTTTCTATTGGTCGGAGGCCTGGTTGACATATCAATATTCTTAAAAGGTGGGATAAATGTCACCAATGGCGTTTTCTTATACACAAAAGATTACAGTGGGGTAGTATAAGGATGATATTGTCCTAAGACCCGCTATGAAGCGTGCATCGCTCCTGCCTCCAACCAACTAACCAACAAAAAGGACCCTGACCTGAAGGGTAGGACGACTGTAACCAGTGTCCTGACCGGTTCTTCTTCCAGAGGAACTTCTCCAGGTGGGAGAGGGCAGACCTCTGGAAGGGGGTGCAGAGGGAGGAAGAGCCCACCTCTGACCCCGGTGCAACCTGAGTGGATAAGCCCTGGGTTGGAATGGCGTTCTAGGTGTACCCCTCGCCGGAGGAGGAGGAACCCTAGAAGAAGAGGTAGGGGGAGGAGAGCCTTCCCCAAGACTCCTGGTCCGCCTGAGGTTGTAGGCCCTAGGCTGGAGAACCAGTGGCAGTCTAGTCCTGTCTTGCAGACAGGAAGAGTGGAGAATGGCTCCTATGGGCCAGGGGTTACTACCCCCCGCTCTGCGAATAGGCAAGGACCAGTGGCACCTGGGTGGCCCAGGGCCTGGTCCTGGCCGCGGACAGCTTGGGAGTACCAGTGGGGTAGCCCAGTTGGTCCAGACAGTGTGTTGAGAAGGAATCCCATGGGTTCACCGTGGGGTAGAACAGGAGGGTGTCCCTGCAGTTGCGGGCCCGCGTCCGTGTTCTATCGCCCCAAGCAGGGAAGTCCATCACAGTGGTGATTGGTCTCCCCTGCGTTTTGGCTGGAAGGGGGTTGTGTTGGACTTGGGCCCTTAAGGCAGGTTCTCCCCTAGACTTTTTGCCATTAAATGGTGACCTGGTGATGGTGATTTTTGAATTCTGCGCACTTTCACTGTGTCCCAGTGGAAAGTGCGTGCGCACTCTGAGTGCATGTGCTGAGCTAGGCCTGCCCGCCCATAGGAATGCATGGGGAATGTATGTGTCCCTGGTAGTTTCTGATGCGTGGGGTGTACAGGCTTGAGTCTGGTATGTGTGAACTCGTGAGAATGAATGCTGCGCAACGGTATGTGCGGCTTGTATGTGTCTAGTGGGGAAGTATCATTCCTAGACATGGCTGTACGTGTGCAGTGAGGGTGCTGGAGTGTGATTGGCTGGAGCTGGCTGGCATGCCAGGCTCCAGGAAGTCTGGATGGGTCTGCCCGGTGGTGAGTGTGAGATTAGCATGAGTGATGTGTGGGAGGAGTGTACCTGTGTCCTGGATGGGCTGGGTTTTCCCCACACAATGCTGGCTCCGCCCCCCTGTGGTGTGTCTAATGACCCAAGCCCTGCCAGTGAATAGAGAGGGTGGTTGAGGTAAACAGAGTACTCAAGAACCAGCTGCGACTGGTTCCGCCCCCACCCTGCACCTTCAGACAAAGGAAAATGGTGTATAAAAATGGGGCTGTGTCCCCACAGATGTTGTTCTCTTCCAGGATCCTGCCTGAGGGGGCTGCTGCTGTTGCTGGGCCAGAGGACCACCACTTGGACTGTCTCCCTGCCTGGAGACCCAGTGTGCTGGCTCTGGGCCCAGCCTTGCCCTCCCCTGCCTGTCTACAAGGACTTTGCTGGGTCCTTTCCTGATTTATAGCGCTAGGAGCGCTTGGCTTTTCCCTCTAGCGCTTGAGAGCGCTTTATTTTCGTCCTAGCGCTAGGAGCGCTTTATTGGTGAGAGCCGGTGCCCACCCGGCATTTGCACCGTTCTTTGCCGATCTGGGAGCCCCCTGGCAGGTGCCCACCCTGCCAGGGACATTGCCACCCAAGCGAGTGCCACCTCGCTTTTAATTGTGAATTCCCGGGAGGCTACCCCGGATTGCGGCGAGAAGAAGTTCCTGCCTGCCCAGCAGCGCGACCCGGAGCCTGGGGGCTCGTCTGCAGGGCCGCGCTGCCATTGGCTGTCCCGCCAGCCTATCGAGTATCAGCCTGGCCGGAGGGTTGCCCAGCAACGGAAGGAGCGTCCTCGAGGACGTCGGAGAAATGGCGGCCTAATTGCGGCTGGGGCGCCGGTCGCACGTACTGCCCAGGAGGAAGAGGGACAACAGGACGACCCGGACGTGATTTTGGTCCCGCGGGGCTCCCGTGGCCTGGGAGAGCCCCGCCGACGGCGCGTCGCCATCAAGGAGGAGGACGAGAGTCTACCCCGCCTCCTCCGGACCCAGTGTGTAGCTCGCTCCGCACCGGAGCAACAGAGGAAGTCTGAATCAACCGCCGGAAGGAGCCCCGCCTGCAGAAGTGCCGGTAAGTGAAGCCGGCTGGGCGGCAGCTCCAAGTCCAGGGCAGTTGGGAGAGAGGGGGGACGTCGGGGCACATTGTCGGTGCTCGCGCCCCCCCCCCTCCGGTGTTCAGAGCCTGCGAGGCTCAGGGGCATTTTTGTTGATAGAGCCTGCGAGGCTCAGGGCATAATTTGGTAGTTGAGCCCGAGAGGCTCAAGGGGGCAATTATTTCACGAGCCCTGAGAGGCTCTAGGCGCCCCATTTTCACTTCGAGTCCCCAGGAGGGGGACTCCAACGGCGGGCCAGTGTTCTCGAGTCCCCCCAGAGGGGGTGACTCCCACAGAAAGGCGCCAGAGTTGTATTTAGAGCCCTGAGAGAGGCTCAAGGCGCCCCAGTGTTCCCAGGTCCCTCGTGAGGGACCCCGACAGCCCAGTGAGGCTGCAACTTTGCTCTTAGAGAGTCCAGAGAGGCTCAGGGGCATAATTGATATTCAGAGCCCAGTGAGGCTCTTGAGAGACAGTCAGTTGGGCAGAGCCTGCGAGGCTCCAGCGTTGGCCCATTATTGATGATTCAGCTGCCCAGCACTTTGTGGGCAGCTGCTACGTTTAGGCCCTGACATTTGGACACAGGGCGTCCTAGCCCTAGAGAGGCTAGTTGGCCTAGGGACAGTCACAGGTGGTGACTTACGTGAGTTTGGCGCAATTGTACTTTTGTTACACCTCTGAATGTATTGTTGATGCATCATGTGTTTTCCTCCTTACACCTCTGAATGAATGTTATGCATTGCATCATGTGTTATGTCTTACACCCCTATAGGTATTGTGATATGTAGGTGGTTGTTTTCTCCCTAGTACAGGTGGTGCTAGTGAAATCCTGGTTACCAGTAGTTACTGGTTGTGTGCTCTATTTTTATATTTTGTGCTAAAGTAATTTCATATTCTAAGTGTTACTTCTGATTCCTGACAGTGGTCCAGGTGGCCCTGTCTTGTACATATCCCCTGTAAATTCTGCCCGTGCCCCTGGCACATTGTAAAGTGTGTGTTTTATCTAATGTGTTTTGGTGTAATACAAAGGCTATTTTTATATAACCTTGTGTGGAGTTTCCTTTGTGGTGGGTTCTGGGTGTTGTTGCTGGGGTGCGTGCGCAAATACTTAACTTACATCGCCTCCAAGTTTAGCCTTGCTGCTCGCGCCACGTTACCTAGAGGGTGAGCAGGGGTTATCTTGGCGTGCAACTCCCTTGCCCTGACTTGGGAGTGGTGGTCTCTGACTGACTTTGGCGAAAGCCCTGGCCAGCCGGGGATCCCATTTCCAACAGGCGCACCTTTTAAAAGGTCCGTCTGGTGCAAACAAGGAAAATGTGCCGTATTTATGGTACATCCCCTGATCAGGGCCGGACTGGGAACTAAAACCGACCCTGGCAAAGTGCTCGGCCGGCCCCCCTCCACCCAGGGGGGGGGGGGGGTTGGGGGTGTCGCTGAGCTCTTTGCCAGGTCTGATTTTCAGCCGATTTTGTTACAGGGGCGTTTTTGCAGCAATGCTGCAAAAACGACCCTGTAACAAAAATGACCCCCTGGGGCCCAAAACCGGCCCCCACCCTTGCGGCGCACCGGGGGATTGGCCAGTGTCCGCAACGGCCAGTCCGGGCCTGCCCCTGATATCCAATGTCCTCATACAGTAATGACCTACAACTCCCACCTCTCTGGGTTCTCGATCCCTTGGCCCTGTAGTAGTAATATGGATATGGTTGGTGTAGGCATAGGGAAGGAATAATGCAGCAGATGCAGTCAGTGATTGAGCATTTGTGGAACTTTGACCATTATTCGTATCCTTAACTCATATCACTTGAAGCTCCTTCTCTTTCAATTGAAACCTTGCTCTCTGCAGAAGAAACAATTTTTCATTGTCAGTCCCAGTTCATATTGTTGTTACATAGTTCTTGTGGCAAGGTCATGGTAAGCAGGAATAAGAGATATGCCGCACAACGGTGTTCATTGCTTCAACATGTAACAAAAAATGACATGCATAGTAATTGCAAACAATGTATTTACACGGCAACTGTTACAGTTCTATGTAATACATTGGGGTTGTCTTGGTTTTAAAATGTTGTACTTAAAGCTAAAATGCTTATCTCAAATTTCATTAGGTAAGAAAAAGCAATTGTCCTTGCTGTTTACAGGGAAGCACAGAAATAGATTATTTTATAATGAGGTGCTTCAGCAGCAATTACTTCCTGAGGTTCCAGAGCGAGGAAATGTGTGAATCTCAATGTTCAGATGATTTATATTGTAATGTATGCAGTCAGTGTCACTGATACACTTCCACATTAAAGATAGCCATGTATTACAAACAAAGCACAATGGAAGAGATTTGTCTTTCAGGCCCGGACTGGCCGTTGCGGGCACCGGGCAATCCCCCGGTGCGCCGCAAGGGTGGGGCCCTGTAACAAAGAGCTCGGTGGCACCCCCTGGGTGGAGGGGGTGGGGGAGGGGGGCTAGCCGAGCACTTTGCCAGGGCCGTTTTTTTTTTTTTTCAGTTCAAAAAAGTTTTTATTGAAATAAGGGCATGATAAAAGAACAAATTATGAACAAATACTGTAGGGAAAAGAAAAAGGGGACCATAAAGGGAAAGGGAAATATACGATGATGGATTAATAAAAAGGATAACGGAGCAATACAATGGGAGCTGAACATTTCAAAGTATAAAAAAAAACGATCATGTAAAAGTAAGAATACAAAATACAATAAAATGCAATAGAATAAAATGCAAATATAGCTACGCATTAAAATAGAGTAACTAACAAAAAGAAATGTAAAGGGTATCATGGGGGTTTAAGGACTTCCTGCTGAGCAGGTCGAGGGCGAAAAGAACGAGTTGTACAAGTATCTAAATATGAGGTGATAGGAAGCCATAACTCAGCACGTTTAGTCGCCATCTGTGGGGGAAAAACAAAAGCAGTATCTAATCTGTGATTATGACACACATTGTACCACCAGGCTTTAAATGTAATATTCGATGTAGATTTCCAATTGACCGTAATTTGTTGGAAGGCAACTGCTAACAATAAATCAACAATTCGAACATTAAGATCAGTGTGGTCCCAACAAGGAGAAAGGCTACCTAGAAAAATATGAGCATGTGAAAAAGGAATAGTAGTTGAAAAAATGACATTGAGTTGAGCCCATACTCGCAACCAGAAGGCATGGACATCCTTGCAAAGGAACAACATGTGAAACAATGTAGCATTTGGGGAAGCACACGACCAGCATGTATCAGGTATGGTGGGAAAACGTTTATGAAGGGTGAAAGGAGTATGAAGTAAACGGTTGTAAATAAAAAAAAGGGATTGCGTGAGGGAGGCAGCTCTGGAAGATTTGCGAATCTTCAACCAGATCCTATCCCAAGTGGAGGTGGGCCATGATAAAGAAAGGTCAGTCTCCCACTGCTCTTCTACTTTGCTTTTGAGTCTGGGGAGAGTGCTGGTATGAAGATGTGTATAAAGAAGTGCGGCTTTTGGAAAAGTAAGTAAAGTAGAATGGAGGTGAGTGAGAGGGTCCGGAGTAGATGCAAGAGGGCGAGAATGGGGAAGTCTATTATAGGTGTCCAGAACTGATGCTTTAAGTAGGAGATATTGGGGAAGAGAAGAGAGAGGTAAATGAAATGTGAGACGAAGAGTATGGAAAGGTAAGAAGACGGAGTTTGAGAACAATTGTGAGATCCAAAGTAGCCCTTTGGTTCTCCAAGATTTCCAAAGAATAGGTCTACCTCGGATCAAAAGATATTTATTATGCCATATAGTGGAAGAGAGGAAATCAGCAATGCAAGCGGGGGGTGGGGGATTGGAAGAGAGGAGGAGTTTAAGGGTAAACTTATGTATAGGAGTGAGAATTGAGGCAGGCTTGCGTGAAAAGGAGATACATTCGGCGAAAGAGAAAGGTGAGAGAAAAAGGCGTTCCACCTTGGTCCACAAAGGGCAGGGAGAAGCAGGATCTTGTAGCCAGAAAGAGGATTGACGTAACAAAAAAGCCTTGTGATAGGCAGAAAAATCCGGAAAATTAACTCCGCCCTCAGAAACAGGACGAATGAGCCTAGCCAGAGACATTCTGGGTTTTCTCTTACTCCAAAGAAAGGAAGAGAGAATTGAATTAATTTGTTTTATGTATTTAGCTGGAATAGCAATTGGAATATTAGATAGGGTATAAAGAATAACAGGGGAAAGCATCATTTTGATAGTATCTAGGCGACCCCACCATGACAAGTAAAGAGAATGCCACCTAGCCGTAAGATCAGATAATTTCTGGATGCATTTGGTTAAACAAAGGGAGACCGTATCAGGGATCGAGGGAGTAATATGCAAACCTAAATATTTAATATTGGAAGGACTCCAGGTAAAGTTTGAGGCAATAAAATCATTCTTAAAAGTGAACTTTGTTAAAGGTAAAATTTCGCACTTATCATTATTAAGCTTGTAAACGGAGATTGAGGAATAGTGTCTAACTTCCTCCAAAAAAGCGGGAATAGAGACAGTAGGGTTAGAGATGAATAATAAAATGTCATCTGCATAAGCAGCTAACTTTATAGATATGTCATTAGTATGGAAGCCATGAATATTAGGGTTTTGACGAAGCCTAGATAAGAAAGGTTCTAGGGCCAGGTTGAAAAGGAAGGGCGATAGAGGACAGCCTTGACGGACACCTCGACCAAGATCAAAATAAGGAGAGACCTGGCCGTTAGCGTAAACTGCAGCACGTGGATGAGAATATAACAGCGAAACTAGGGAAATAAATTTAGGGCCAAATCCAAACCATTTAAGGGTATGAAAGAGGTAAGGCCACTCAACCCTGTCGAATGCCTTTTCAGCGTCCAAGGCAATGGCTGCAAGAGGAGATTGAAGATGGGAGGATTTTGTCAAGATGTTGAATAAAAGTCTGGTATTATCGGTAATATAACGGCCTTTGACAAAACCTGATTGTTCATCTCCGAGGAGATCAGGGAGTAGGTGGTCCAACCTAAGTGCTAATATTTTGGCAAAAATTTTGTAATCTATGTTAACTAGGGAAATGGGTCTATAATTTTTACAATATTGGACATCCTTCCCTGGTTTGGGAATTAAACAAATATGGGCGTCGGAAAAAGTGCCGGAGGAGGTACCCAATTCAGCAAAAGAGCGGATAAGTGAGTGAAGTTTTGGAATGAGAAGCTTTGAAAAATGAAGATAAAACTCCACAGTGAAACCGTCAGGGCCCGGCGCTTTGTTCAGTTTTAAACGGTTAAGGGCGGTAAGCAGCTCTCTTTGTGTGGCATCAGATTCTAAAGAGGAGAGGTCAAGAGGGAAAGAAGGAGGGAGTTGAATGGTGGAAAAAAAGTGAGCAAGAGTTTGAGGGGAAGAAGGTGTGTCTGAAGTGTATAAGGATTCATAGAAATGTGAAAAAGTAGCAAGAATGTCAGCATCTTTGTGATGTAAATGGGCATCATCATCATATATCAATTCAATGTTTATTTTATTTTGTCTAACTTTTAAGTAGTTAGCAAGAATCTTGCCGGCTTTATTCCGGCCACCATAAAATTTGGCACTAGATTTGAGCAAGTATAAAGAAGCATCTTCAGTAGACTTTTCATTAAATTTAAGTTTGGCAGCAACTAGAGATGTCAGACTATCTGAGGAGTGTGATGTAAAATAGGCGTGTTCCAATCTCTTAATATCCTGAAGAAGGGTTTTGGTGAATTGGCGAGCAGACCTACGCTTTTTAGCAACATAAGTAATAATGAAATCACGAGCAGCTGCCTTAAAGGCATCCCAGAGAGTGTGTTTCGAAACAGGAGGGACATCATTAAAAAGGAAGAATTCATCAAAAAAGGCAGAAAAAGAAGAAGAAAAATTGGGGTCCAGAAGGAGAGCATTATTGAAACGCCATCTCTTAGGACCCTCAGTTTTGGGTAAAACTTCAAGGCTAATCAAAACAGGGGCGTGATCCGAAAGTAAAATTGGACCAATTTCTGCCGCCTTTAGAGTTTGAGAGAGAGCGTGTGAAACAAAAATATAATCGAGCCGTGACTGAGAACGATGGTGGGGGGAATAAAAAGTTAATTCTTGCAAAGTTGGGTTACATAAACGCCAGGAGTCAACAAGCTTATGTTGCGAGATAGCTTGGGTAAACAATTTGTGGGGCCTGGTGGGAATATAAGTAGCATCGGATTTCCTGTCCAAAATAGGATCAAAAGGGTGATTACAATCTCCCGCAAGGATGAAGTTATCATCCATAAATTGAGTGATACGGGGAGAAAGGTCAGCCCAAAAAAGGGGATCACCTGTCGTGGGACCATAGACGTTGAGGAGAGAGATTGGAACACCTCTAAGTGATAGTCTGACATGCGTCCATCTACCATTGGTATCAGAATCTTGAGAAATGACCAATAGAGGAAGTGACTTACGGCACAGAATGGCAACACCATTACGTTTCCCATCGCCCTGTGAAAAAAAGACATCACCCACCCATCCTCTCTTAAGCTTATCAGATTCTGCGTCCGATAGGTGAGTTTCTTGAAGAAAAGCAATATCAGTATTGAGTTTGGCCAGGTGAGATAAAATACGCTGTCGCTTAACAGGTGAGTTAATACCCTTAACATTCCATGAAACCAAATTTAAAGACATAGGTTACAAATAAAAATCATAAATTGGCTAAGCAATATGTCCAAGAAATAATGGAGAGTAGAAAAAGAAGAGATGAAAAGCAAGAGAATGAATGGTAAAAAGATATAGAGAAAGACAGAAGTGAAATGAGGAAGAAGGAAGAAATGTACGAGAAGAGTGAAAACATAAATAGGAAAAAGGTCCAAGAACAATGAGTAAAAATTGAGAGAGAAGAAAAGGAAGTTGATGGATGAAGGAAGGAGTAAGCAATAAAAATGAATTAGAGTAGGAAAGGAGTAAGTAGGACTAGAAGAGAAAAGAACATCATCGTAAGGGAAAACAGGAGAATGTTGATAAAGGAAAGGGAAATGAAGTAGAACAAGAAACAAAAAATGGGACGAAAAACATGAGGAAAACATACCTATGAAGGGAGAATACGAGAAGAAGATGAGGGGGGAAGGAGCCAGGTAGAGAAGGCAACACAACTGAGGATAGCCGGGCAAGGAACCAGGGAGATGTCATCATGGATCAATGGGTTCCTGTGGAAACAAATATGGGGTAAAGCTGAAAAAGTAATACATAACAGAAAGCAGTAGCAAAAGTGAAAATGAGGGAACGAACACAATGGGGAACGTCATAATATGAAAAAGGAAGAAAAACAAGCAAGTAAACATGAAACGTCAAAAAAGGGGAACCATAACAATAGAACTTATGAGTAAGACTTGAAAAGACTAACAAAATCAAGTAATGAGCCTAAAACGTGAGGCGAACAACATCACAGCAAGAAAAGAGCGCAAGTCTCCAGACAAGCGTGCAGTATGAAGAGTCAACCAGGAGAAGAAGATGAAGGACCGGAGGTGTCCATAGTAGATGAACGATGAGCATTGATGAAACTCTGCAATCTCACTGGATCTTCATAGGTGGTGGTTTTGTTGTTATATGAACCTTGAACAGACATGGATGATATAAGCCATATCGGGCACCCATGGCGCGAAGGACCTCTCTCATGCTAAGGAAAGCTTTCCTACGGTTGGCAGTAGCTTTGGCATAATCCTGAGCGAAGAATAGTGGAGAATCAAGCCATGTCAGTTTGGGAAGAGCCTTTGCCGCTGCTAGAACTTTCAAAAGATCGGTGTACTCCAAGAAGTAGAGGATGACACCCCTAGGCCTTTGAGACATGGAGAGGGATGTGGGTAGGCGGCCCAAACGATGTGCACGTTGGATGTTGAGAGATGTATCTTGCGGGAGGTGGAGCAATTTAGGAAGGAAGGATTTGAAAAAAGCAATCGGGTCGGACCCTTCAAGATTTTCCGCAAAGCCGTAAATGCGAAGATTATTACGCCTGCCTCTATTTTCCAACTCCTCCACCTGCTTTTGCAGAACTCCTACCTGTGTAGAAAAATTTTGAACTTTGGCTTGTGATTCCTGAAAAGATGCAACAGAGTGTTCCACCGAAGAGACTCTCGTGTCAAGTTGAGACCAATTGTCCGTGAGAACTTGAAGCTTGGCATTAGTCTCCTCCATGAAAGGGCGAAGTGTTCCAATTTCCTCGAGAAAAGGACGAAAGGAGCGTATTTCCTCCAATAGCAGCTCCATAGATACAGGAGATGGTGACTTGGGTGGAGAAAGAGGAGTTTTTTTTAACCGCTTGGTGGTTGTTTTTCCCAATGTGGTAGGAGAGGGCGTTTCCATTAGTTCCTCCGAACCTGAAGGTGAAAGAGAGTCCTCTAAGTGGGAGAGAGCAGAAAAAACTTTCGAGTTCTTGATAAAAGCCACCTTCAAAGATGCTTTGAAAGAAGAGCGAGACATGAGTTGCTGTTTTCCCATGGAAAGGAGCAGAGAAACAAAAAGTAAATGTCAATTAGTGGTAGCGAGGAGGAGTGCTGGAAACAACCGCAGTGATGAGGAGCGAATCAAGAAGAGCAAAAGGCAAAATGGCGGAGATGCGCAGCCAAGTACATCACATAAAGTATCCACATACTGCGTTGAAAGTCATGTAATTCCGAAGAAGAAATAAAGGTCAGCCAGACCAATAATACGGATAAATCACCAAGGCATCACTGGGCTGAAAAATAAGTAATAAAGAAGCTTTTGCGTCTTTGAGGCAAATCCCATAAAAATAAATTGGCTGGCTGGTAAGGATAGTACGTATTCTACCATCCCTGTTTACAATGGAGCGAGAATGTATGGCAAAAAGCTGTTCCAGAAAGCACCATAGTAAATTATAAATTTGGAAAGCCAGATAGTGAGGTATAAAGAGAAATAGTCCAACATATGGGCAGAGAGATTGTAGAGCGCTTAATATGGCGGACGCGCTGTGTGAGGGAAAATTTTTACCTCAAGGATATGGCGCTGAAGAAAGACAGCAACAGTGCTGGGTCCAGAGGGGTTGCATATGCGATCCGGAAGGTAAACAGCTCACATGTGACGGCTAGACGGAGAGTCAAATTCGTCTCCGTGATAGAGCCGCTCCGTGACTGGATGCCTAAAATGGCGGCTGCGCTCTCCGGAACGTCCGTGAATACAGAGCGGCAAATAACTCCTTCTCCTTTGTTGTAAAGAGGTCGGCAAGAGTGCCGCAGCCAAGCAGAGATGTTCCGACGTCTGTATGAGGCTTTAGAACAGGAACATCGCGGGAAGCAAGGGAAGACTCCCGGCGCCTCGGCGGAGCTTCACTCAGGCGCCGCCATCACCCACGGCGCCAAGCCACGCCCCCCCGCCAAGCCACGCCCCCCGCCAGGGCCGGTTTTGGTTCCCAGTCCGGCCCTGTTGTCTTTGATAAAAACATGAACATCAGATGCTTAAATCTCTCTGCCATTTTCTTTTTTCTTTGTTTTGAAATTCACTAGGGCCCGATGTACAAAACAATAGTGAGTAGCTAACCAGTTGCAAACTGGTTAGCAACTCCTAAATACGGTGCAGGTGGTAACTATGTGCAAACTTTAAAAGGGGGGGGGTCCCAAAATGCATTGGAATCTTTCACAATTGTTGCACTCTATGCTGTTGTGAAAAGGACTCCCACACCCCTCCAATCTCCTGTACATTGGCCGCGACCCAAGATGAAAGCTGGAAGTACTTGTATCTGGAAAGAGAATTATCAGTCTTTGCCACTAATACAATAGTATTAGCAATGAGGACTGTATTGCTATAGGTGGGGTAAATGCGACCCTGCCCATAGGTCTAATGAGCATTAGAGTGGGCTGCTGGAGGTCCATATGGTAATTACCCTGTGATAATCTGGCCATGCCATGCAAATGAGGGTGGCAATAGGTAAATGCCCCTATAAACTAAGTGTTACTAATGTCCACCTCCCTGGCAGGTTGATGAGAGTCACTGGTAGTGTGTGTACAGTAGGAGGCGCACTGAAGTCCTTGGGGTGCTCAAAAATACTTCAATGGTTCATTTAGCCCCATGGAATACCCTCGTTCAATTTCACTCACATGAGTAGACAGACGGAAGAGCCACTAAAAGGGCGCCTTTGTTCATGTCTGAGTGTGCCTCCAGAACAGTCTACCATAAGTCATTGGCAGAATGTCTGTTAGTTAGAAAGTGTGTGCACATTTTGGTACTTATTCTCTGGCAACGGATGCTGCTGTGGTCTTCTATGATGCGTTTATTAATCTGTCTGGTGGTCATCCTGATATATCTTTTGTCACAGAGACGTGACGCTGTGTACATGCAGTTTCTTGTGTTGCAGTTGATGTGTGTTTTTTGTATCCAAGTGTTGGGGCTGTACAATTGCAGGCCTGACCCATGTTTAAAGGGCTAGTGAATTGGTGGCACAATCAGTGCTGCAGGCCCACTAACAGCATTAGGATTATAATTGTCTAGGGACTTACAAGTAAATTAAGCATGCGAGTTGTGGATAATGCAATGTTACCATGTTTAGAGTACAGAGCATATACACCGTAGCACAGGTTAGCAGTGTTAAAGTGCCCAGCATCCTAAAGCCAGCAAAAATTAAGTCAGCCAAACATGAGGTCAGGAGGCAAAAGGTCTGGGGAAGCCAGGTCTGACCGGATATGTAGCAAACTTGCACATTTCTGAAAACTAGAGAAATGGGGGGATTCAGGGTGGGGTGACTTGTGTGGCTCTCAGGTTTTCTTACCCAGAATCCCTTGCAAACCTCACACTTTGACTAAAAAACACATTATCCTCACATTACTGTGTTTGGAATGTTCTTGAAAATGTGGGGACCCACAAACTTCCTTCCACCCACCATTCCCCCAAGTCTCTCATTAAAAATGGTACCTCACATGTGTGGGTAGGCCTTGTGCCCGCAGCAGAAAACGTCCCAAAACGCAACATGTATAGATCCTATTTTCCCACTCAAAACTGACCCTTTTTTTGCAACGTGGGTATCTGTGGATTTTGAGCCCTAGCGCAGCCGACACAGATAGAAACCTAGCATCAATGAACATTTTAAAAACTAGACAGTTGAGAGAATCCAGGATGGGGTCGTATGCATGGCTCTCACTGGGTTTTTTCCCCTGGAATCCATTGCAAACCTCAATCCTTGACTAAAAAATACATATTATCCTCACATTTCTGTGGTGGAAAGTTCTGGAATCGGTGGGGAGCCACAAACATCCTTCCACACAGCATTCCTTGAAGTCTTCCAATAAAAATGGTACCTCACTTGTGTTGCAGACCTTGTGCTTGAGACAGAAAAACCACTCAAAGTGCAACATAGATGAATCACATATTTCCACTCAAAACGGACCATTTTTAGTAAAATGGGTAGCTGTGGATTTTGGCCCCAGCTCAACTGGCATCTAGGGTAAAGGAAAACTAGCAAACCTGCACATTTTGAGGGAAATCTAGGGTGGGGTGACTTGTGTGGCTTTCACTAGATAATTTTACCCAGAAACCATTGTAAATGTCAAACTTTGCTAAAAAAAACCACATTATCCTCACTTTTCTGTAACAAAAAGTTCTGAAATGTGCAGCATTTCACAAATTTCCTACAACCCTCAGTTCTCACATGTTCACCATTGAAAATGGTACCACGCTAGTGTGGGTTTGCAAAACATCCACAACACAAAGCACCCTACAGCAGTACATTGATATATTAGCAATAGGGTAGCTACTGTATTTGTGGCTGTGCCAGTGGCATAATGAAACTTAAGGGGGCCCTACTGCAAAATACATGGAGTCCCCCCTCTGCCCCCCCACGCTCCTGACCCAGTGAGGAGCTCTCAGGCTAGAGGCCAACTGCCCATGCACAGTGCTAGAGGGGGCTCCCCTGAGCTAGGAGGCACTCCCACACCGCAGGGGCTATGGTTACACCACTGGGATGTACTGTGGCACCACCCTAACAAACCTATGAACCACAAACATTTTTGAAAACTAGACTATCAGGAAATTCCAGGGTGGTGTGCCTTGGTGGATCTCACAAGGTCAATGTATTTCCTTCAATTTGTGTAATGAAAATTTCCAAAATACACAGGAATCCACACAAATCTACCACCGCCCAGTGTTACCACATTTGTGCTGATAAAGATGCTGTGCCAATTGTGTGGCTGGGTATTATGCCCGCTGCAGGAATGGATCAAACCAAGGTCAATGGAAGCCTTTGCAAGGTGTTCAGATGTATTTTCTACTCCCCAGGGCAAATTTGGGGTAACCTTCCTGTTTGGGACAAACCTCCTATTTGCCCGCGGGGGTGGGGGGGGGGAGAAAGACACTATTGACCCCACTGGGGCAGGGGTATGGCTCAATACCAGGGTAGGCCACCCCATCCAGTTTGGTGCCATTTTGACATCCCAGGCATCCAGTGG
Source organism: Lissotriton helveticus (assembly GCF_964261635.1). Lineage (NCBI taxonomy): Eukaryota > Metazoa > Chordata > Amphibia > Caudata > Salamandridae > Lissotriton > Lissotriton helveticus. Next base: position 993,418,500 of record NC_136059.1, on the reverse strand, counting down.
ACTTTCGGCAGGAGGCAGATTGGGAAGCATACCCTATCCAGCCCCTCAGGGGAGCAGAAAGTCTATTGGGCCCAAGGGGGGGGGGGGAGAACAGACCAGTGCCCAAGGGGTGGCCACTACCTCAAAATAATTATTGCCTGAGTAGAGTCCCTGGGATTTAGTGGGCTTTCTGAACCCCGTGGGCATCTGCTTGGGGGTAATCGCGCCATCTCCTCCATGGGAGGGCAGAAAGGCAGTCTGATTTATTTTTGGGGTGAAGCATTACCATGCCCATGGTGAACAACTCCCACCTTTCATAATTTTTTTTTAAACCTTTTCTCTTGTGGGCTTTTTACCCTGTAGTGGGGGCAGTTTGGGGGTAATTAACTCCCGTCTGCCACCCGGGGGGGGGGGGGGACAGTGCCCCATTTAATTGGGGTGGGGGCAAGGCCATGCCCATAGTGGGTAGCCCTCATCCCTATATTTCTTCTTTACACTATCTTCCCCTAGCGTCTAGTGGGGTTTCAAGGCCCCACAGGGGGCAGAAAGACTAATGCTCATTCTGTTAGGGTGGGGGCATGGCCATGTCCATGGTGGGCAGCCACCAACCCTATATAATGTTTTTTCCCCTGGTGTCTAGTTGACATTCTGCCCCAGCCAGGGTAAGGTCAGTGGTAATACCATATCTGCTACTGAGGTGGAAGCTCTAGACAGCTCAGGGGGTGGTGCCTCTAGCAACTGCCCCTACTTCAAAGCTTGCACCAGGTGTACATATTAGACCCTTAAATCCATCTCTTCAAAACACCTCCGACCTGTGGAAGAGTCAGAAGGACTGCTTTGCTGCTCTGCTGGAAGAAGGACTGCAACTCTGCTACCCTGCTACCTGAGTGAAAAGGACTGGACCTTCATCCTGAACCCAGGAACACCAGAGTGACCCCAATGGCAAGTTGGCTGGCCTCCTGATCAGAGCCTTAGGGACAGAAGAGTCTCCAACCACTTTGAATCCAACAGCTGGACTCTGTCTGCTGTGTGTCTTGCCCCCTAAGTGATCTCACCCCAGTCCTGGACCCTTGGTAGTGGTGCTGAAGTTAAGCAGAACTGACGCCGAGTGACTCATCTCCTTGCTGCGTCCTCAGAACCGATGCAGGGCAATGCATCCTTGATGCAGGTCTTGGCATCGCAATCCCCTCGCCTACAGCTTCCTTGACAGCTACACAGGATTTCGCATTGCAGCCCCACCGCTTCCTCAGAACTGCCACTGTGCGACACACCCTCAGCGAAGGACTTTGCATTATAAGCTGTCTTTTTGATAGCATCCTCAATGACGACGCAGGGCTCCGCAACGCAACCCGGCAGCTTCCTTAGAACCACCGCAGTGCAACGCATCCTCGACACAGGATCTCACAATGCTCCCTGACCAGTATTTAAGTTACTTTGTTCAGCAGGCCTGAATTAGTCTCTGTATCCAGCATGTACTGTATCACAGTAAGACTGAACTTGTGGCTTTGTCCCAGTCTGGAGAGACAAGATAACCATAGCTGGTGCTTTGTGCTTTTAGGCACTATTTTCACTTAAATCTTTAAAATTGCTCCGGTTCAACTGATTAGATTTGTGTTGTTTTGCTCTAAGATAATGTGAGTCTAACACCCCTCCACCACAAGTGGAGCCATCCTAGTCCTGGACCCTCGGCAGTAGGCCTGATGGTGCTCTGCCATCCCAGTTCTGGTTGTGTAAGCATAACCTACACAGGTCGACACATCTCTTTGCAGCCGCTTCGTAACCTCCGCAGCGCAACGCATCCCAGGCGCTGAACCTTGCATCCAAGCTGCCATCTCCTCGGAATGGCCGCTGCATGATGCCCCTTAATGCAGGTCTCAATTTTGCAAGCCCTTCGTGGACGACATCCTTGATGAAGAAACAAGACTCTGCATCGCAGCCCTACCGCTTATTCAGAATCACCGGTGCACGGCTCATATTCAAAGCATGAGTCTGCATTGCAAGTCCCTCATCGACGGCATTCTTGACAATGACACAGGACTTTGCATTGCAGACTCGCAGCTCTTCAGAACTGCCGCTATGCAACACTACCTCAATTCGGGAACTCACAAAACTCTGCAAACCAGGATTTTAGGTACGTTTCTTCAGCGGACCTAACCTGATCTCTGTAGCTGGTCCATGCTCCAGTACAGCCAGCCTGAACTTGTCACTTTGTTCCTGTCCAGCACTACCACATAGCCACAGTTGCTGCTTTGTGGTTCTGGGCACTATTTTTACTTAACACTATGAAATTGCTTATCTATGGCTATACTGATTGGATTTTGTCATTTTGGTTTCAAATAAATTATTAAATGTTGCTCTATTTTTCTAAATTATAACTTTTCTAGTATGGTGTATGGTGTTTTCACTTTATTATTGTTTGAAGTGCTGCATAAATACTTTACACATTGCATCTAAGTTAAGCCTAGCTGCCTTGTGGCAAACTATCAAAGGGTTAAGCACAGGTCAATGTGGTGTTGCTTGTGACTTCACTGTGACCATAATTGTGGTTGCTGCTTGAGTAGTGTTTCAGCCCTTCAACCAGTTACCCAATTTCCTACAACCAGCCAGCAAATTTTCATCAATAAGAAGCCTGGTCTTTTTTTACCCACACTTCTTAACTCAAACCACTAGGCAGTGCTTGAAGTCACCAGAACAAGTGCTTCTGGGTAAGCCATTCCTAAATATGATCATTACTAAATGATCTGACTGGTTGTATAAACCGAATTCAAAACAAACTATGCAAAATATGAGGGGAGAAAACAGACAGCTTTAGGCAAAGTGGGTAACTAAGCCAAAATTCAGTAGGTGTGAAAGCCAAAGTCCCAGAAGGAAAGAATTCCAGAAATCTTGTATGAAAGGGTGATGAAGAAAGACTGTGAAAATAGAATAACTAGGTACCAAGGGAAGTGGCTATTATGACCTGGATCAGTGCATCCTGACTGAGAAGGCGATATATTTTCCTAATCTTGCACATTTGAAAGAGCACTTGGAAATAACCGCGCCAACCTGAGTTTTCAGTGGGAGGTCACTGTCGAGGGAGACTCCTAATGTTTTGGCCGCAAAAGAGGGGGAGGGAGGGCCAATAGCGTGGGCCCCAGAACTTATGGCTGTCCCCGGGAACAAACTCTGTCTTACTAGGATTTAATTTAAGGTGGTTGTGATCCATCCAACATTGGATATGCAGCATGGCGGCCTGGAAATCGGTGACAGAGCTGTGCAGGTTGTCAATCTTAAAGACTAGTTGAAGGTCATCTGCATAGTTGAAAACCAACACTTTCATGTCTTTAAGAGACTGAATCAGTGGGGCGATATAAAGATTGAATAGGTGGGGGAGAGAGAGCCGAGCCCTGTGGGACGCCACAGGTAGTTTTGCGTGGGTAAGCCAAGAAATGTCCTTGATGGATGGCCGGGGAGCGGTCCTCCAGAAAGGAAGTGAGCCAGCGGGACGCCACCCCTTGAATACCCGCCTGTTTGACACGGTCGGCCAAGATGGTATGGTTGACCGTGTCAAAGGCGGCAGAGAAATCCAGTAGTACCAGTGTCTGAGGGGAGCTTCTGTCTGTGTTGTCACAGAGAGTGTCCATGCGTTTGCACAGTGGTGAAGGAAGGGGGCGTGGCCTGAGGTGACATGTCTGCAAACATGCCCTATGGCGCGTTTTAAGTTAGAGAATTAATTCCTCCTCAATCCTGTGGGTCCCTGGGGGCCAACTAGCCCACCAGGTACCTCCAGTATGCGCCAGGGGACTTCGTGGCAGAGAGGTGTTCAGAGGCCACGCCCCTTTTTACAACACTCTGCAATGCAGCTCCGTGGTGCTTGCTGGAGGTACCTGGTTGGCTAGTTGGCCCCCTAGGAACCCTCAGGATTGACAAGGAATTAATTCCCCAACTTAAACCGTGTCACAGTGTGTGTTTGCACACATGGGAACTCAGGCCCCGCCCCCTCCCTTCACCACTGTGCAACCCGTGGTGCGCTTTAAGTTGGGGTATTAACTCCCCTTGAATCCTGAGGATCCCTCGGGTGCAACTAGCCCACCAGCTACCTCCACTAAGCTCCACAGAGCTGCGTTGCAGAGAGGGGTGAAAGGGGCATGGCCTCAGAACACCTCTCAGCAACGCAGCCCCTGGCGTATACTGGAGATTCATGGTGGGCTAGTTTTCCCCCAGGGACCCCCAGTATTCAAGGAGAGTTTGTTCCCCATCTGCAAACCCGCCAGCGGGCGTGTTTGCAGAGTGCTGAAAGGAGGGGGCGTGGCCTCCGGCGGGATGCCAGTATTTCTTTTTTGTTTATTTTTTAAGAAGGGGGCTGCGTAGCCCCCCTTCTTTTTCTCATTTTTTGGGGCATGGCCTTTTTTTTTTTTGGAGGGGGGCTGCATTGCCCCCATCCTCTGGCCACTTATGGCCCTGGGGACACCATCCCCTGGGCCGGCCTTTCTATTTTAGTTTTTTTGTAATTTTTGGGGAGGGGGACCGCATAGCCCCCCTCCCGGGCCAATTGTAGCCCCGGGGACCCCCTCCCCCGGGGCTGGCCCTCTCCATTGGGGACCGTGGGGGGTCCCTAATCCCCCAGGGTTCTGCCGGCTCCCCGCGTCCCTCGGGAGCTGGCATTGCTTTTCCACATGGGGAGCTGCTAACATGCAGCTCCCCGTGTGGAAAAGCAATTTGATTAGAATTGCCATAGCTAGCAAACTACAGTGTCCCAGGGTGGGCACCCCGGGAGACACTGCAGGAGCTGGCCATGTGGGGTGGCGGTTGCCAGGGCCATCGTTGGCTCCATGGGGGTGCCGCATAGCCCCCCTCCCACCATTTTCCAAAGCCCCCGGGGTGGTGGTCCCGGGGGCTGGATGTTCCATCACAGACCCCCCAATTTAAATATTTAGAGCCCCGGGGAGGTGGCGATCCTCGGGGCATGTGAGGGGGCTTTAGCCCCCCCCCCCACACAGGGTATTTTTTCATTAAAAAAAGCCCAGGGTAGTGTGCCCCCCTCAATGTCAATTCAGTCGAGCCCCGGTGGGTGGTGGTCCCCGGGGTTTGGGGGGCCTTAGAGGTCCACCAACATTAAACTATTAACCCCGGGGGTGGCGGCCCCGGGGCTGTGTGCCCACCCCGCAATTATTCATACTTTGCCCCAGGGGAAAAAGATGAGAACAACATATCAATGAAAATAAACAAGAATAAACAAGGCTCTATCGAAGATATGGTAATAAAGTATATGTACCAAAAAGGTCCAGAACAAATAAGTAAGAATAGAGGAAAAGTACAAGTGTGAAATGTATAAAGATAAGTCAACCAGATGAAAAGATGAATGGAGGAAAGAATAAGTAAATGTTCAAAGTGTGCAACTGAATGTGAACAGACAGACAGATGTACGAAGCAAAGATATGAAGAAAGGATAAACAGAGTTACAGATAGCAAAGGAACTCAATGCGATCATTGAGCCCATGAGGTTTCATGGAATGCAAACATTTTATCCAGTAATTCTCTCGTTGTAACAAATGGTTGTTATTGTTCCGGCCCTCTCGTCTCTCCACCACTTCGATCACAGCAAACTGCAGTTGAATGATGTTATGTCGATATTCAGTGAAGTGAAGTGCAGTGACGGATTTGATGTTACCAGCTCGAATGTTACTCTTGTGCTCGTCAATTTGGGTTTTTATTTTCCTCTCCGTCTTCCCAGTGTAGACGAGACCACACGGACATTTCAAAATGTAAATGACATTGCTGGTGTCACAAGTAGCGTTAAATCTGAGATTGATGTTAGTTCCTTTCATGGGATGTTTGTTGGTGGGTCCTCTTATCATGTTGTTACAATTCTTGCAATTGTGACATGGAAGGTTGCCTTTATATTTTGTAGTTGAGATGAGGGTGGATTTGGTAATAATCTCTTTGATACTGCGACCACGGCTGAAGGCGAAGACAGGTGAGCCTTTAAATATGTTCTTAAAATCGGGTTCCAAGACTATGATGGGCCCATGTTTCATTATGGATTTTCTGTAAGCACCACTAGAAGTAGAAAATGTGGACACAACCACAGGACGTTTGGATGGAATCTTATATTTGGAAATAATTACATCTCACATCTAGTCTTGGCAGATTCGAGAATGTCTGCAGGGTATCCTCTTTGCTTGAATCTCTTCAGCATATCGGCGGACTGTTGTTCGTATCTGATGGGATCAGATACGATTCTTTTAACACGTAACAGTTGTGAAAATGGCAGATGGTTTTTCAACGTGGTCTGATGGAAGCTTTGGTAGTGTAATAAGTTGTTGTGGTCTGTCTGTTTTCTGAATAAATTGGTTTCAAGAAAAGTGTCATGACGAGTAATTTGAACATCCAGAAAGGTGATGGAGTCGGCATGGTATTCATGAGTAAATTGAATGCGATCATTGATGGTGTTGAGACCAGTTAAAGCATCTACTAATGATTCTGATGAACCTCTCCATTCAACAAAAATGTTGTCAATATATCTCAAGAATGTGGTGGCATGTGACATCCAAGATGACTGGTTCAAGATATTATTCTCTTGACCCTCCAGTCAGGGGGTGATTCCCCAGGAGCATGCAACAAATTCACAAGTTGAGTTTATATCTACATAGTGCCCACCCTATTACTTTTTGAATTGACACTTTATTTTCAACATGCCCCCGGACTTGGCCCCCCCCCCCGGGGGCTAATTAACATCGAAGCGTGGGAGGCTGCGCTTCGTTTTTTTTTTATTGGCAGGATCTGCGCAATCTGCGCAGATTTTGGCGATTGTTTTAAAAAAACATTTTTGGGGGGCCCTGGGGGTCCTTGTGGGTCCTTGTGGGACTCCCTAAGCAGGCCTAGGGGGTCAGGGTGCTTCTACCCGGCCCACTTTGTGTGTTTTTTGTGTTTTGTTTCTGCTTTCTTGTGCCTCAGTTCTACTGAGGCACAAGATGGCTGCCAACACTTCCTGGTTTGGAGTGTTGACAGCCAATTAGCCTTCAGTTCGTGCTCGGCAGGGTGCGCAGATTCTGCGCGGCCATAGATATACATGTGATTTTAATTTTGATTTTCTCAGGAGCTACTGAACGGATTTACACCATGTAACCAAAAGGCACGACTTTGAACCAAGATCTACCTTTCTGCGAAATTTGGTGTAATTCGGTTCAGCAGTTCGGGCTGTAGCTGCGACTAAAGGTTCCTATGGGAAATTGCATGGGGAAAACACGTTTTGGGACCCCCCTTTTTATCTTGGCCCCCGCTTGATGAATCACCCCGAGACTTTCAGGATAGGAGCTTTTTGTTTTTCCAATAAATTTGGCACCGTTTGAGGAGTCTTTATGAAACTTTCAGAAAAAGTGCTCTTTTTCACTTAGTTTCTGCATGGAAGGTTTTGGGGGTGGTCTGTCAAAAAGAGGAGGGGGCCACAACACAAAATCTCCATGCATTTTTATAGACATTTATAAAAAGGGCTACAATGAAAATGGCTGAACTGTATTCCACCAATTTGGCAGGAAGCTAGATCTTATTCCAGAAAGCTTTCAGTGAATTGCTGTAAATTAATTCAGTATTTTTTGAGAAATAAATAATAGAAAATATTTATATATCTGGATCATTGGGTTTGCAAGAGACTCGCCAGAGTCTTGCTGGCACACAACTTCAAACATAGAGCATTCTGATTGGTTAATAGGGCTTTTTTCCATCGGCCATGACGCTCCTGCGAAAGCAAGAGGCGCTCGAGGGTCTCACAGGAACCTGCACTATGATTGGCTGACCGCAACTTGAAGAGGAATGTTGCAGCTGAATTTCAAAACTCTGGGCACAAATGTAAGAAAAAGATTTTGGGGGAGGGCAGTGATCCCGCAGGAGCAAGCGTCCCACTGGTGGTTCTCTCTCAGGAGTAACCCAGTATACATGAATAAATTGGGCGAGGTTAGTCGTAGGCCAGGCCCTGTGACCAACCCCTTGCCATGCTCAGTCTATGGCCATGCACAACAGGCTCGTAGTTGGCTTCCCATGGGGGTTGGCTGCATGGCGTGTCCACAGATCAGGCCCTGCATGCAACCCCACGCTGCGCATGGCCATAAGTCATGCATGTCGGGGTTACTTATCCACAGGGGTTGCTCGCAGGACCTGGCCACTAGCAGTGCCTTGCCTGGCAGGGATTGGCTGCCTATGGGGTTTGGACCTAGCCAGTGGGCCAGGCCCTGTGGCCCACCCTATGCCATGCACAGCACAGCCACAGCTTGTTTAACAGAGCAGGTTTTACCTGACATTTTCAAATAACTATAACGTGTTAAACCTTTGTTTTTTTCTGTGAATTTGTACGTTTTTTTAAAAACATATTTTATTGAGTTTTGAAGTACCACACAGGCAGTTGCCCGACATGAATCATTTTCATACAGGATGATAGCATATTACCAAAAATAGAAATATCATTGGGTACATTTTGTATACATGACAAACTTTAAAACCAAAACTTGAACTTTGTACAGACTCTCCCACCCCACCCACACTGGGGAGTGTTTTTAAATACATATACAGATTGAAAATGGGAAAACATGACATCATACAATATGGCTGAAAACATTCCGTGGAACTACTGTTTAAGGGGATTGAAAGGGAGGAGGAGGGAGGTCTAAGCCTCTGTAGGTAGCCCATCATGACCAAATTTTCCTATGTTTTTGGGGACAGCCCCGGGCTTGGAAGACTGCTATTTCTGCACCCATGCAGGTGTCAAGTGCCCTTCGCCATTTTCCCATGGTCGGAGGGGAAGTCCCTTTCCATGACTGAGCGATATCACGTTTGGCTATTGTGAGCGCGAGGAAGAGTAAGTGTTGCTTGTAATGATTTCCCCCCATCTCAGCAGTACTAAGGAGGAGGAATAGTCTAGGGTCTAATGGGAAGTCCCAGGACAATGCTTCCTTGAGGCAGGTCAAGACTCTGTTGCAGCAGGGTTGTATGGCAGAGCAGTTCCACACTGTATGGAAAAATGTCCCCTCTTCCCTATCACAACGTAGGCATTGAGGAGATGAACCCCTAGGCCGAGCTAGAGCCTCCGCCCACTCATCATCGGTCAATTCCGGGATGTCATCTTGCCATGCCTTCCTAATCTTATGGAGTGTTGTAGCGGAGTGCGCTGTCAGTGTTTGGTAAATTTGACTAACTTTGTGTGCACCCAAGTCGCCCTTAAGGAGGTGCCCTTCTAGTGGGTCGAATCAGGTAGGTCATCCAATTGTTAAAGCAATGGAGTGAGAGCGTGACGTAGTTGGAGATACTAGTAGAACTGGATTTTATGAAGATGAAACTCTTCCTGTAGTTGCTGAAAGAATTTTAACGTGGTACCCTGCATAATATCGCCCAGTGTAGAGATGCCAATCAGGTCCCACTGTCGGAACCCCTTCAATGTTGTCACCTGGCGGAGGTAGGAACCTAGCCGCAGGGGCATTGTCTGAGTCAAACGCCCATGCCAACCCATTTGCCGGACCGTATATCTCCATAGCTGTATTGTCGTTCTGCTGTGGGGTAGAAAATCGAGTTTCTGCATGCTATAGAGCAGCTGTAGGAGAGGAATCCACTCCAGCACTGTGCATTCTAGGGCAAACGCAGGGTCGGTAGATGTGTTATACCACCAATCATTAATAACCAGAAGGTGAGAGGCCACGTAATACGAGTACATGTCAGCAGCGGCAATCCTGCCACAGTATGTAGATTGTACACAGGTCTGTAATGCTACTCTAACCGCACCCCTGCCCCATAAAAATGTATTAAGAATAGCATTTATTCGCACAAACCAGGACCACGGTATATGAAATGGGAAGTTTTGAAGTTGATAAAGCACTCTGGGGAGAGTAACCATTTTAAAAATAGCCTAACGCCCATACAGCGAAAGAGGTCGGGAACACCATATGGAAGTCTCAACGCGGAGTCGAACAATGAGAGGGTTGATATTGCGCATCCAGGATGCCTTGGGGCAAGGAGACATATACACACCCTGATATTAGAAACCGTCTGTAGCGTGTTTGAGCTGGGACGCCCATGTACTTCTACCTTGCTGTCTGCAAACTGAGAACCACACTGATTTTGAAGGGTTGGTATGGAGACCCGTGGTCTGACCAAAGACTCAAAGAATCTATAAAATATGTGGGCCCGAGATCCCTGGATCTGTCATGAAAAATAAGACACCGTCTACATATAATGCTATGCAATATGGTTGTGATCTTGGCCAGTCGAAACCTCAGAGCACTGGGTCACAGCAAACTCATATCGCAAGGGGTTCAACTGCTAAAGCAAGGGGCAGCCCTGTCCTGTGCTGCGGCTGATGGGAAAGAATGGAGAAAGGAGATTGCAATCCTCTCTGAGGCCATAGTTTCAGTATAGAGCAGATGGACCTATGCCAGAAAACGTGGGCCAAAATGACTTGCCTCTAGAAGTTGAAATGAATACTCCCAGCTCAGGGAATCAAAGGCTTTGTCTATATATGCGAGGAGTATGGCTGCAGAACGTCCCAGCTCCGGGGCCAATGCCATAGCGTTGTGGACCCGGCGAATGTTATGGCGGGTGGCTCTGTGTGGCGTGAAGCCTGATTGATCCAGGCGGATCAGATCTTGAATGCAGGTCTGCAGGCGAGCTGCTAGAACTTTCCCTGGGGGTTTTGATTCAAGATTCATTTGGGAAATAGGATGGTATGAGGAAGGATCTTTCGGAGGGTGACCAGGTTTTAGAAAGAGAACTATCTCGGCTTGGCACCAGTCCCGGGGTAATAGTTGCTTGTCAAGAGCCTTGTGTGTTGTGTCTAATAAATGTGTGCCCAACACGGACATATGAGAGTGAAGGAATTCTATGGTAAAGCTATTGGGACCAGGGGCCCGGTCGGGCCGCATCACGATTAGTGCAGCTGTCAAATCGTCTAATGTAATGGGGGAATCTAAGTGGTCCGACATCTGATAGGTCAATCTTTGGGTGGGACTGTCCAGAAAGAATTCTGCTATTAGGTGTTCTGAAAGCTGCTCCTGCCTGGTGTATAGTGTGGAGAAATATTGTGCAAACTCCTTAACGACTTCTCGCTACCTCTGATGGTCGGGACCGTTGCTGGGGCACTCCCTTTTTGGCAAGGTCTGTGTAGCATTTCACTCGTTTTTTCCCCACCTGTATATGCGGTGTTGAGACACCAACCAGAAATCTTTCGCCTCATCCATAAGGTGTTGGTGCAATTTTTGTTGCAGGAGGGATAGATTTCAGTGTAGAGTGGGACTGGGATCTAACCTGTACCGCGCTTCCAGGAATGTCCATTTGGTTTCCAACTCTGCCCTCAGAGTGGAGAGTGTACATTTATCATTTGCCCTGTAACTGATATCCACCCCACTAATTTGAATTTTACATGCTTCCTAGAGGGTGTCCTTGGATGGAGCTGAGTCAGTGTTCAGGGTGAAATATTCTTGAAGCGCCATGCTTAGGCACTCCTGATAGTCAGGATCCCGGAGATGCCATGGTGACATTCGCCACCTGAAGGGGGGCTTCTGAAAATACAAAAGAAGTGTCACAGTGACCGGAGAATGGTCAGACAACCCTCTAGGGATATGGGAAGCCTGGGAAAACCTATCAACGTAATGATGTGGTGTAAATATGTAATCCAGATGAGATGTGGTGTAAATATGTAATCCAGACGAGACATAGAGCCATGAACCATGGATACGTAAGTGTAGCCTATAGCTTGGCTAGGTGGGGTGGTATTCTCACCATATGTCTGCCTATCCCAATGCCCCAGCAAACAATGACAGCTTAGGGGCTGCTGTGGAGGAACCTACGTCTGATCCCCGTCTCCTATCGAGCGGAGTCATAGTATCATTCCAATCCCCTCCCAGAAGAGATGGACCCTCCCGGAGTTCACCCCACTGACGGCTGATGCTTTCTACAAATGTGGTACGTAAAGGTGGGGATGCATAAATACTGCCTAGATTAAGAGTTTCCCCATAGAGCATGCCCGACAAAAGGACATATCTTTCCCCAGGATCCACCCAGTGTTTGATGTATGGAACGCGTCCATGAATAAGAATGGCTGTTCCTCGAGAGCCTCTTGTGAATCCTGCATGATACACCTGCTGATTCCCAAACCTGGTCAAACATGGAGCCTTGTTACCCAACAGGTGTGTCTCTTGCAGGAGGAGAATATCTGCTCCATATCATTTGGATTGTCGCAGCACAGCCCCTTGTTTTATTTTGTTAAGCAGCCGCCAGACATTCCACGTTACTGCAGTTGGATCATGCACATAGGAGACAGTCGGCAGGGTAGACATATGTTGCATTTGAGACTAAAAAACTAGCTTGCCCAAGGGTGAGTGGGATATGCGTCTACGTGCATGAAAAGAACTGTCAACAACAGAACAGGGAACGCAAAAAACACCCCCTCCCATCCCCCTCTTCCCAGGACTACCAAACAATCGGAGCATCTGTTGCGGTAAGGAACAACCCAGGACCCAAACCGCTGATCCCAGGGCTCCCTTTCCAATGGATCCCAATATTCCCATATAACTTTAACAATGGAGTAGAAGTGTCTGGGGCAGGTCAGCCGCAGTGCACTGTGTCCACCTCTACTCGATGCAAGGTAGGCGGAGAAGTAATGAACTGCAAAAAGTCACATACAATCAGGTGGATTGTATGTGAAACTGTAAATTAGTCAAGAAGCAGGCTCAAGGCAGGAGGATTGTCTCATTGAACCAGAACAATGTAGTGGTTTTGATTTTGTCCAACGTGGTCTATTATTTTGTGAGCCCCTGGAAGAGTCAGACTCCAATGGCGGTGGGAAATAAGGTTTCATATGTGGCCTTTCATCAGACCTGGCAAAGACAGCCTCAGGTGAGTCAAAGAAGCGAGTCTTAGAATTATACACCACATGGAGCCTGGCAGGATAAAGCAGCATGTAAGAAATATCGAGGTCTTGTAGCCTCTTTTTTGCTGCCATGAAGTACTACCTCTGCTGCTGCACAAGACGGATGTAATTGGGGAAGATCATTATGGGCCTGTAGTCATAAATTAGTTTATCTCTGTGTGTCCGAGCGAACAGCAGCACAGCATCCCTATTCACAAAATTAAGCAGCTTGGCAATGAACGGCTGTGGGTTTTTGCCACGCGGTGGTTTCCTTGTGAGTGCCCGGTGGGCCCTCTCGACCACAAAGCTCATGAAGAGCAACTCGGCAGTCAAAAAAAACTCTAAACAACGAGTTAAGTAAGCTGTTCATAGAGTTGCCCTCGCATCCTTCCGGGAACCCAACAAAGTATAGGTTATTGCGACGTGCACAGCTTTCTGCATCTTCAATCCGGGAGGCTAACTCTTGAGAAATGACCGTCAATCTATTGACACGTTGCTGGAGGGTCGTCACATCATCCTCTACTGTGGAGAATCGTGTCTCGGCTACTGTAATACGGTCCACCGCCTTCTTCAGGTCTTGACGCAGGAAAGAGATGTTGGTGCCCACTGCGCCAACATTAGCCTTCAGCGTGTCTCTCGCTTCTGTGATGGCCGCCAACAGAGCTGCATTATCCGTTGAAGGACCAGGCGTGGAACTGCCTCTTGCCGATGTGGTGTAATGGTGCAAGGTGCCCTGTTTTTGGCCTGCCGTGGCAGGTTTATCCTTCTCCATCATGGCACCGCAGTTCAATCGCTACAGCGCCTTCGGGGAAATGCTATGCAGGATTTACATGGCATCTGAGGTCTAGATAGTGCCTATACAAGACTTTAGAGACACCAGGGAGAGCGACACAAGCAAGTCCACCCGGAAACCTCCTACCACAAGGCCACAAGCCGCACCGGGCCTAGCCAAGCCACCTCTGTAACCTGCAGCAGAAAGCCAAGTAGGCCTCTCTAATGGGACCTATCTCGCTGGACCGCCAGCTCTCCACTCACCCCCAAAGGCCCCAAATACGGTAGGCGACCTTCATCTGTTGCGCAGGAGTCAGGGACACTGTGGGTTCCCTTTGCCAGCAGGGCACCTTGTGGGCCCTCGCCCCATCACCTGCCAGGTCGCTGTAATGCAAAGCACCACTCTTCAGTTCCAGTAGCACGGTCCCCGTCAGTAGGAGGACATGTGCAGTGGTCCCAGTAGGGCCCGGATCAGAACGTAAAAGGACCGTAGGGGGCCCTAAGAGGGCACCTCACATGCCTCTATGGGCAAAGCAGGGTCAAAGCGTGGGCCGCATGCCAGGCACGACAATGTGGCAAAGGATGAGCATGTGAGGCTCCAGGCACCGGGTGTAACGTCACCGCCTCCTCGCGGCCGGGACAACACTGGTCCAGCACCGGCCCTCTGAGCGCCATGCCCCGGGAAGAGCTTAAGTAGGCCGCCCGGAGACCCCACAGCGTGGTGCGTCATGCTCCCAGCCACAACACCGGCGATCCAGAGCGGCCACCCCCCCACCTACCGAGCTCCAGACTGAGTCAACCCCGCGGCCCCAGCGATAATCAAGCCGAGCCGGTGAGGCTCCCCCGTAACCAGGACCACCACCGCAGGTATGGATGCCGCGCAGTGATGGACTCCAGTGGGGTGGGGAGCAGACACACACACCCCACTTGCCTTGCCCCCCCGCACCACCAAGCTACTCACCTCAGAGCCTGGCCCCGGCGCAGGCCTCAGCAGTGTCCCTACGGAGGGCCAGCAGCAGGCCACCAGCACTAGGCCCTATCCTCGCCGCTCCCCAGGCCACTCCAGTGGCCACATACGATCGGCGCCGGTGATCGAAACTCTGCACTGCTCTGGACGCTCCCAACAAATATGCAGTTCACCAAGTGTCAGACGAGCTGCACCGCGTCAGTAAATGAAGGATTTTAGACGGATTAGAAGGCGGACGCTCAGAGCTCCATCAAGCTGCGTCCGCCATTCTGGCTGCCCAAGCCACGCCCCCTAAGTTAAAATAATAATAATAATAATAATGTTCTAGGAAGGAACAAATAATATATTTCCTATGGTAGCTAGGGCCTAACTTTAACTACAGGGTGGCAACCACCAGTCTGTAACTTATATTCCCTTGTTTGTGGCAGACTACTGTGTAGCACCTGGCCAGTCGTGGTGCTTGGCTTCGATGAGGTCCTTGTTACTATACTATTAATCCTCATGTTTCCATCCAGAAAGTAGGAGCAGCGCTCGCCCAAATTGAAAATGCTTCTGTTTATTTTTTCACGATATTATTCCGAAAGCTCGACCTTTTTTTAGCAAAGTCTTGCTCACAATGACGAGTGCCGTCAAACACACTTTTAGAGGACAATGCTGAGTTTGACGGCTGTTTGATGGAGGACGTGACTGGAGCACACGAGGCTTTGAATTTATGAATTATCTGACTCCTGGGTGACTTTACAAGACTTTGATATTCTGGCTCCATATTATTCTAAACCGAAAAAATCTCTTTTTGATTTGCATTTTAATTCGGAGGAACTCCATTTAGTGGGATTGTCATACACTTACAGGTCTCCCCTCTGAAAAGTATCTTGGTGCGATTGGGGAAGAGCACTGCTACATGCAGGAAGATTGTTAAGAATTCAATCAAGTGGTCGCTTTCACTCTTGAAGCTTATTGTCCTGATGATGCCCCTTAAAGAAATTTTGGGTTGAAACGCCGTCAACGCCTCTAACATGGCTCAAATCAGAGATTACACTATTTTTTTATTGTGTACTGTGTTTTTTGTTATTTGTTTATTTTCTCTGCCACTGTTTTTTGATTTTACACACGTTTCTGTCTTTTTAGTGTATAGTATGAGTGTAATTGTTAGAGTGCCCTTTTGTTTTCATTAAATTCATTACATTTATTTATGTAACTATTTATGTACTTGGTTCTTTGTGACATTGTGACATTCACAGGTTTTTCCTTCATTTTTTCTTTGCTATATAGAGTTTCTTTTAGTCTTTTTAGTGGTTAAGTATGGTAATGTAGCTCAAGAACCTTTGTTTGGATTACAGAGTTTGACGGTGAGGCGGCGGAACTGCGCTGCCGCCACACTGCCAAACCACATAAGAACCGCCCACCGTATAATTACTTTTTTGGTCAATGATGAGCGATTTCTTTGGTGTTCCCACAGAGGTGCCCATAAAATAGGCATCACAAGCAGCTTCAGCACGGCATGGAATAAAAAGAGCATGACCTGCTGGAACTTTTGTGCATGCACACAGAGGAGCACATAAATGTTGTGCGCCTCTATGTGCATCCACAGAGTGTGTGCCAATCCACCTGGGTTTTCAGCGGTCCCTCCAAGCATATGGATGCATCTGGATTGCCGCAACACTGCTAGGGAATGGCGGTTCCTGGCAGAGTTGGTGGTCCCAGGGCGGCATGACCACTAGCGTCAAGGACAGCCTGACTCATAATTAGGCCTTAAGTGTGATAGACAGAGAAAAAATCAGCCTCTGTGATCACCATTTCATATGGCAGGACAGGAGCCAGACCAGCAGTGGTTGAACAAACTGAGTTTCTCAGGTTGTGGGCTCAGCAGAAGAAAAGATGAACAGGAGTGGGGGAAGAAAGGAAAGTTCATGAGCAGCAAGTGCGGTGCAGCACAGCATCTATCTTGGAAAAGTAGATTCAATAAAAGGTCAGAGTCTCACTGAAACAAAAGTTTCAGAAGAACTGGTAGCAGCAGAATCTCTCTGCTCAATGGTAGGTGCTAATGTGCTGTTTGTCTTCTGCAGGGTTGATCGATGTTGGATGTCGATGGCACGGCATGATTGCTCGCCAGGGTCATGTGTCAGTTAACACAGGTGTTTACAGAGCTGTAAATGCACATGAGGAGAAGGACATGCAGGATAAAGGTCTTTGATTGCAAGTGGCTCCTTTCCTCGACATGTTGTGCGCATGCTTTGCTTGCCCTTATCAGTATAATCTCACTGGGCTATCTTTGAGAGGACTAGCATGTGATATAGTCGGCTGGACAAAGATAGGTCCTGGTGAAGTGTGAACCCACATGACACCTGTGACTAATGTCCTGAAAAATGTATGCAAATAAATTGCTTCAATCACACTTGTGGCTGAAGTCAAATACTCTTGTAGTAACAGCTGTACACCCTTGTACTTCCTACTGCCTTGTAGCAATGTCTTACTGATATATTTGAAATCCTGACAATAAGGGCATGTTTTACGAGTCCGGCGGTCCACGGGCTACCAGACTCGCGGGGGTGCAACAGTGGCGGTCTACCGACCGCCCTATTGTGAGCAGGGCGATCGGGCCACCCTGGGTCCACTGCAACCGTCAGGGATCAGAGATCCGTGGCGAGGCATTCTTGAGGCTGCAATATGCTTGGCAGTGCTGCTGCGGCCCTGCCAGGCATGTTACGAGTTTCCTCACATCCACACTTTTCATGGCGGTGTGCCTGCCATGAAAGGTATGGTGGTGGGGAAACAAAGGGGGCCCTACAGGGCCCCCTGGATTTTCACGCCATGGGGATGCACACAGGGGGAAGAACATGTTCCCAATCGTGTGCATGCACACTTGTACCTGCACAGCATGTTCATATTGTGGTACCTATTTCATAGGCACCGTACTGAGAACGCCAAAGAACTGCCCACCTGACAGGAGAAAACTCCAAATCTGGGAGGCGGTTCATGCATGGGTTTGGCAGTGCAGCAGCGGGTTGGGCCCATTCCGCCAAACTCATAGTAGGGCCTTAGGCTAATAGCTTATGGTAGTGCTGGGACTGGATACAATTAAAATTCAAAATTTGTTTGTTAAAACTGACATAAGAAATGCAAGATTTGGCTATTTATAGTCATGTTTATTAAGGAAAGTGCCCTCAAAATACTTTTCAGTAATCTCTAAAACGTATAATACTGCTATTAAAACTATTTGCAACATGTGATTTAAAACACGCCACTTATTTTTACGACTTTTAAAAAAATAAACCCATCCACATCGTGGGAATGCTTGTTGGAGGAAGGACCTAACATTTTTCAAACAATTTAAATCATTAAGGCCCAGATTGTGAACGAGGAGGAATTATATGTGGAGACTCTGGGCAGCTGGTATTTTCACTACTGCTGGAATCCCTTCGCACATTTCCTTCTATGACAAGTAGATACACCACATGGAATACAGAATACGTTTATGAATCTGGTTTTTCCAGGTGGATTTCCTTGGGGGATTGCTAATTCCATGGATTTTAACGTAGACCTTTCCTAATAGCTGTGAGCAGGTGGCAAATGCCTGTGAGGCACCAGTGCTGGGCAAAGGGGAGGGGCGTGGTGGGGGGCGTTGAAGAGGATGTGGCAGGGAAGAAGAAAAGGTATTGTGGCAGTCGTGAGCAATAAATATCACTATAAAGGCTCCCTTGTGCCTTGGAGGGTCCGGTGGGGCGTTGGGATTGCAGCCAGGCTGCAGTGCAACCTTTTCCCAGAGTAGTTTTCCTAGCCTGAATTCCGCCCCCCCTTATAACTCCGTGTCAGAATTCCACACAGGAAATCTGCTCTGCAAAGCAGGGAATTGGGGGTCTCAGCATAGAATATTTAACACAATAAAAATGTAGTTGTTCTATGTTAATTAGGAAAAGTTGAACCCTGGAAAGAAGAGTCACTGCATGTAGATTACATCAAATATTGGGGCCTCCTGTAATTTTTCATTAATTACAGTCACATTCTGTAATGTGTCAAGTTTTATTGTAGTTGTATTACAGTTACACTTATAGGCGAGACAGTGAAGCAGTTTGCTGTACTTGGTTGGGAGGATGTAGCTTTGTAGTGCTCCCTCCGTGGGAATTATTTGGGCATCATGCGTGATGAGAATCAGCTCGCACATATTGTGTTTCTACAGTAATGTGGCTGGAAATGGGGAGAAATTAATTGCCTCATTTATGGAAATTTAGTGTATGGTAGTGCAGCAAGCCCCCTTGCTGCGCTGCCCTATGTCAAAGTGAAAGGGCAGGAATGCACTGTTGTTTATTTATTTATTTTCCCCCCAGGGCTAGTGCTGTTTTGGCAGGCAATCACCAACGCAGGCACCCTTGTGCAAGGGTGCCTGTGTTGTGCGCAGAATTGCTTATGTGCAGGAAGGAGGACCTACCTGCAGAAAACAATCCTGGAATGCTCATCCCTCCTTCTAGGTGTGCTGTAGAATGCAGCACAATTGGAAAGAGGAAAACGAGGAGAAATAAACGTATTTCTCCCCATTGCACCTCCCTTAGGGAGGCATAGGGTTTTGATTGATCAGCAGTTTTATATGGTTTTGTAAATCTGGGGAAATGTCAAAATCTATGGGTGTTGCATAGGAAGACACACCGGCCTCATAAATATGGTCTTTTGATTGGCACCACTAGAGCATCACAAAATATGTTGCCATGGCGGTGAAAAGGGCTCATCTCATAAATATGCCTCGAAGTGTGAGGTTGTGGTGCATGTGATAGTGCCTACCATCATTGTGCTGTCTGGTTCTTGACAGGTACACAATTTGCATTTTTAACAATTGGTTTTGCTTCTGATAAAATATCAGAAGCATTTGGGAAAGTATGCTGCAATCTCTATGCTCTACCTTGAATGCTTGCAACCTAACCTTGATTCCCAGGGACAAGAAGCCTTGATTTGTGTACGACCATAGTGACATAGCAGGTATATTACTGACCAGGGCCTCAAAATAGGGCTCTCCTCGTGCACAAAACCTACTTGTTCACTCGACTTCTGTGCAGTTTGCCAGAAAACTGTTACAATACTGGGATCTGTCAAATAAAAGCAACATATTACCTTCATAATAACCTCCAGAGACTGAGTCTGCCTGGGAAATGGACGGCAAAGAAACAAAATAGATACGCTTGGTACATTTTAGGTCTTTGCTATTGGAGGGTCAAATGTTTGGAGCATTTGTAACGTTGTAATTTTTTTGTTTTTTATAGTTCCTCCTACACAACAGATGAATAGCGCACCCACGAGAGACGTTTCACTTCTCAGACATAAAATACTTTTGCACTTAGCACCTAATATGTTTCTGCTTTCTGAGTATATTTCTTGTGAAGGCTTCATTTACAAAAATGACACTTGTATTAATCTTTTTCTTGACTTTTACCGAATTTCACTTTCGAATCTTTTTCAACACTTTTTTTTTCCAAGACCACAAAATGTGTGCTAAACATAGGAAGCTTAAGCATCTCTAAATCTCTGCTATCCAGTGTGCAGAACATTATGTTATATGTTTCAGCTTGAGACCGAAGTACATTTATGCCATTGCATCTATACTAAAGCAAAAGCTAGCTTTGAGACACCAAACCTGTGGGATTGCGTAAATAAATTGCGTTCTCCTGTTGTATATTTTCGCATGTCTCCCCTTTTCTTCACGTTTCAAATGGATTTGTATTGCGGGTAATCCACTACCTTCTGAGCACCTCACAACAAAAATTGTAAAGAACGGAAAAAATTACTGGCATTACCCTATGTGCTAAGAGGGTGCGATTATGGATCAGAGAGGTGGTGCCGTGGCCACTGGGCAGAGACATATCACCAGAACATTAGAATAATCTGATAATTGAAAAGAGCCTTGTTTGCCTAAGTATTCTTCAATGTTAGGTACAAAGTACAAATTGTTTCACAATGTGGACATTATTCTAGTCCTTGGATAAATGGGTGTGGGAACTGTGAGTTTGTTGCGGAGGGTGCGCTAATAATTTATGCTGGTTTATCCACTCTACCTAACACTAAGGGCCTAATTACACCTTTTCAGCAGAGCGGTGCAAACTACTGTGCCACCGCTCTGCCAGGGGTTGCCCCACCCGCCGCCAGATTACGACTAACAGTGGTACCTTTAAAAAAGCACTGCAATGGGACTGCACTACAAGGTACATGCATGGCATAGACTTGAAAGTCCATGATGTGCAGGAAACTACATGCATGTACACAGGGGGGCACATGTTATGTCCCACCGTGTGTGCATCCACATTTGTTTGAGGCAAAGTGGGGCCCTGTAGGGCCCCCTTTGTTTCCTCTCCGCCAGGGTTTTCATGGCAGTGGAACCACCATGAAAACTCTGACTGAGTGGAAACTCGCAATATTATTTGCGGGACCGTGGTGGTCCTGCCAAGCATATTGCGGCCTCTGACCACCACTCCATCCCTGGAGGAGCCGGCGGACCAAGGGAGGTCCGACTGCTCAGGTTGTAATCAGGCAGTCCAACCGCCTGTGCGGCAGTGACTGGATTGGCCACCACCGCACCTCCATGAGTCTTGCGGTCCGCGGACAGCCAGACTCGTAATAGAGCCCTAAGCGCCTAATTACGAGTCCTCGGGTGCTCGGACCACCACATGTGTGGTGGGGCAGCGTTGGCGGTCTTTCAACCACCACATTACTACCAAGGCAGTCGTGCCGCCCTGGGTCTGCTAACTTTGCCGGGGAATCGCCATTCCCTGGTGGCGGCCCAGCAGTCAAGACACATTTATATGCTTGGCTGTACCACTCTAGTCCTGTCATGCATATTACAACTTTGCTCACAGCCACTGATTTCATGGAGGTATTTCCTCCATGAAAACAGTGGTGGTGAGTAAAGTGTGCCTCACTCCATGTAGATGCACACAGGGGCGCACAACATGTGCTCCCCTGTGTGCATGCACCCCCTGTTCCAGCATGGCATGGACTTCACAGTCCATGCCGTGCTTGAAATTCCTTTTACATTCCCATTGCAGTGCCTATTTTACAGGCACCGCCATTGGGAACCCCAACGAATCACCCACCAATGACAAAAAAGTAATTATTTATTTATTGTTGGATTTATAAAGCGCGTAGCTGCCACAGCGACGAGGCTTCCCAGCTGTGGCAGTTCTCACACGGGTTTGGTGGTGTGGCAGGGAGGTTTTGCTGCCGCACCGTCAAACTCATAATCGGGCCCTAAATGTCCCCCTTACAGTCCCTGAGATGGAAATACATGTTATCGCTTCCTGTCGTGCCACATAATTTATTTAGCCTCAACTTTGAGGTGATTTTTAAGCGAAGATCAAGGAAGATTTTTGGTCTGTGTAATGGTAGGGCAGCCATTGGATCCTTCTCATGCAAGTGTATTATAGCATTTATTGCACAGTGTATAGAATCACTTGTGACCCCAGAGTACTCTGGCAATATTACTTCCAGCAAATATGTCAATACTACAAGATTAATCTCCACAGAGTATCATTGTTGTTAGCACACAATATGGTTGTTGTAATAAACTAAGATATTTTAAGTCTGACTATAGACAGCGTTAGCTTTTTAGAGGACTTCATATCATGAATTCTTCAAAATAATTTCAATAAGTAGTACAGAGAGATCGTCTGCTTTAGGACAACCCCATTCAGCCATTGTTTTTTATGTGTTTTTCAAGATTTAGTATTGCTTCGGTGGGTTAACCATCAAGGTCATGGTAGTTAGTAGAAGGTTATATTTTCCTATTAGTATTCCCTTTTGGTTTTGATTTTGGGCTCAAGAAGTCTTTTTGGTAGACAATAAAAAGTTGCAATTTAATTGTATTTACTTTGCTGACAAAACAACATGTTCAATGCTGGTTTATGTTTTTTCCTTCAAGAAGTTATTTATGTTTGAATACCATAGCTTGTCATGAAACAGCACATACAGCAATTGCCCTTGTCCTTTAATTTGTTTTCTCTGCTCTCATGATGGGTTTGAAGATGTTTTTGTGCACAAAAGTAAAGATGTTTATACCCATAGGTGTTCCTAAAGATTTAACAAAAATACCAGCCCCTTGTCAGAAGTATCTACAATGCCTTTTAGATTCACCATTTAGAATGACAACTTAGGGTCACAGATGTGGTAGAGTACCATGGCTGCCACACTGTTGGTCAGCTGCTCTGTTTTGAAACAAGAGGACCATTAGGTTTCCGATGGTGGAGCCAGCACTGTCTCCACCATTGGAAACCTTATACCGACAGCCTGAAGAAATAAAGGCCATCGTTGTAAGAACAACCGATCATCCATCCTATTTTGAATGGGTGGTCTGATGGGTCTTTTTTGTTTCGGACTGCCAGGGAAAACTTGGCAGTCCCAAAAAGAAAAAATAACTGGGAGAAAACTCCAAGTTTGTCGGAGCTATTAATATTTTATTTTTCAATCAGAAACAAACTCACATTTTTGAAATTTATTTTTAAGACCAAAAATGTTTTTTTAAGTGGCTGTCTGAAACATGACAGCTCACCAGAGTTTCTGTGTGTTCTGTGCCTTCACAGAAGCTTCCATGTTGGCAGCTTCTTTGAAAGCACAGGAATCACTTCATGGCAGGTGGGGAGGTCACATTTTGGTGGATGGTAATCCTTCAAGGTGGTGGACGTAATGTCATCCACCACCCTGGCATACTTTGGGCTCCTGCCCAACCTTAAATCAGGCCTTCAATCTTCTGAACTCTTTTTATGAGACTCTCCTTTAAAGCTACAGCAAATACAGCAATGTTAATGCAGTCAATGCAGGATTTTCCCACATGTGTGGTGTCATTGGTGCATTGCCCTAACAATTGACAGAGGTGGCCACATTGGAGCATGCATACAGCTGCAGTCATGCATGGTGCATCTTGCCAGTGAAGAGGTAACTAGAGTTTCTGCAGTGCTTCATGTCCTGCACCTTGAGGGATCCAAAGCCTCATGTTTTACTGACCATTTGTTTACATTTTTTGCTGTCTACATTTTCTGATAGCCCTTACGCTATGTTTACTCGTTTATATCGAGCTTGCAGTTCAGTGATCTGATGTTTATGGTAAGGCTGGTTCACAATATTACTGCTTGCAGTAAAACTAGTGCACCACTAAGGACGAGCAAGCTCTTCATTTGGGAAAACAAATTTGGCAGGCGTTAGAAGCCAAAACGTGTTGGTAAATGGCAGCTTCTGTTTAATCTCAACTTTGTGTTTTATTCAGCTGTTTTATCATTTTTGGGCACTGATGTTTGCCATATCTATGCTAACCCTCAGACTGTTATATTTCATTGCTAAATCTGCCTCCCCACTCCCTTTCCACTGCCAGACCAGGTATTAAGAAGCCTAATTTGAAAGCAGGGTAAGCTATAAAGTATTGGATTGCCCCTACAGTATTTGTCAAAAGAGCGCCAGCTAAGCAGCTTCATCTCCCCTTATGCTGTCCAGGAAAGCCAGAAGTAAATCCAAAAGCAAAGCTTTGTCATTGGAAGCATCTATAGCTGCCCATAAGTATGCTCTGGGGAGTGATGCCAAGGTGCAATAAAGTGGAATGTGATGGTTGTTACTGACAGACAAGGAGCAGGATACAGAGAAGAGAATAATAGCCCTCACTACTTAACGGAAAGCCATAATTTTGACATTCTCATATTTCCCAGCAGACCCAGATGAACCTACTTCTAATTCCATTGCCCTCATAGCTTTCTGCTAGCAATTGTATTGAGATAATCCTCAATATGAGTAATAGGAGAAGATGGTTGGTGAGTGATAGAGAACAAGAGGAGAGCTTCAATTCTAGACACATTTGAAAAGATCAGACAGTGGTCTTGAACATTACAGATGTTCCATTAACTTTCTCCAGAGTCTCCCTGGCAAGTTATTCCTGTCCAAAGATAGCCGTTGAAAGCTTTAGATCGAGCTCTTTCGCCATTACAAACTTGTGGATACAAAAGAGCTTTAGAACCTTCTGCGTCTATCTCAATCCCTTCACTGAGTCTCTCCACAATAAGAGCTAATTCAGACAATAAAAGTGTCTTTGATACTCTTGAAGAATCAACATTATGAGAAAGGTGCTTTACCTCAACTGCGCCTGGTGTCCACATTGTCAAAACCATTAAACTCATACCCTGAGGACTTATTATCGATTATATGATGATGGAGAGGATGGCCCTATCAAAACCAGCAATCCAATGGTAAGGTCAAAACTCATCAAGACATTGTTGACACAATCCACCACATTAAAAAATACTTCCCAAGTCCTGAAGTGTGATGCTAGTCTATTTGGAACTAGAACTGTGTATAAGGCCAAAAATATTCCAAAGACTACCTCTCTGTAACCGAAGCATGATGTATTTCACATAACTCTAGTAGTTACACGTATGGTCACACCTACTTGGTCTGTGTCTCGGCGACGCAGACCAAGTAGGTGTGACAGCGGGGCAGGACCCTTAATGTAAGTCTGACTACAGGGCTACCCCCCGCAGTGCTATGACCTCTTGTGATGATCAAACTCCTCCAAATTGGAATGGAGTGAAACACTTATGCAACAGAAGAAGAGATAAGGTATCTGTACCCCGTTTTCGCATAGCAGCAGCTATCTGCCCCTTGCAAACATAAATATAGGAAGATTCCTGTCATGATTTAACCAGGGAGGACAATAATTGTTGCCTTGAAAAAAGTCCAGGATCCTATTGGGCGACAATTTTTACCGACTTAAACATGTTGGCACTAGGGTCATAGGACCATTTCCCCCTAACAACCCACATTTACATTTTTAAAATGTTAATATCGTCTATGGTTATGCTAATAAAGGGATACCTGGATCCGTAGGAGGAGTTTTAATCTTTAGACCCCCTGGCCATATTCTTTTAAGCGCTCCCTGAAATATGGTCAAGCCCACCTTGACCTTTAGGAGGCAGGGTGAATCCGATGATGAAGCATGACACTACTAGATTGTGTGAGGGTTATATAACA
Organism: Lissotriton helveticus; assembly: GCF_964261635.1. Classification (NCBI taxonomy): domain Eukaryota; kingdom Metazoa; phylum Chordata; class Amphibia; order Caudata; family Salamandridae; genus Lissotriton; species Lissotriton helveticus. Next base: position 993,392,932 of record NC_136059.1, on the reverse strand, counting down.
AAAAGGATTTGCTTCTTTCCCCACTACTAAGTGGCTGATACCCGGCAGGCTTCTCTCTTTTCCCAACCGTTTTGTTTATTTTATGTTGGGTACTTACAGTGACACTGAGTTTGTTTCGGGAGGACGTATGCCCACAATGAAACCCTCTCCGCCGTTCCCGCTCTGGAGTAGTCCCTTCTCTTAGTAGCTATAGTCTATCAGTAGTTCACATAACATCAAGCCATAGAATAACCCAAACAATGATGTACTTTTATGATTATTGATTAATAATTGCAATTCAATACATGATGCCACCTAGGAGGAATATCAAATTCCAAACTGAAATCCCATTGAGTGATGCATCAAGGAAGGAGACAACAGGAGCTTTCCTAGAGGAAGAATCAATGGATTCTAACGTACTGATTTCAACAAGCAAGTAAAACAATAGGGCCTGCTGAGGCTTAAATCTGCAACGCCCCCCATAAAAGACAAAGCGACTTGAACACTGGTGAATAGCTGCAAAAACATTCTTATTACAAATATGACAAAGAAGGAGGACCCAGAGCCTTTGGACACACTTTAGGTCAAAGATCTCCAGTGACATGGAGCAAGAGTGGGTCACACATATGACTGAGCACAAGATCTCACATTTTAAACCAGGTTAAACACCCCTGAATGAGATTAGACTACTAACTGCATTGTGCCAGGATGTGGAATTAGAAACCTTCAAGAGTTCTCAGAAGATAGCAACTTTCAATGTCCACAGTTTTCTAATTAGCTTAACAATGTTGCAAAAAGCCTGATTTGAAGAAAGGACAAGTTCGCATGATTTTTTTTGTTTAAAACTTTACACTTTAAAAACTTTGAACTTTTTATTTTTCGATTTCTAAATATGTTATCATTTTATATCCCATCTTTAATTGTGTGCATTATTCTTCATTGCCAATTATATATTTTCTGTTAGTGAAAGACTAATTAGCCGAAAGCAATAAATAAGCTCAAACTATGTTCAGGAAAAGGGCTCCACTCCCATATTCCTTTATTGTTGTATCCCACAATGTTGCTTCTTTATGGCATTTTCTCTCTGGGGCAGCTAGAGGCAGCACGCATACATTTGCACAGCTGTAAACAAACACTGTAATAAAAAGCCAGGTCAATTGGCTTTGCTAATTCTTGTTAAATTATTCCCGTCCCTATGCTCTCTTCCCAATTTCTTTCCCTATTAACTGTCTTTGGGCAAACAACTCGCTTTGCTGCACATACACTTTTTCATGGGATTAAAAGAATAAGAGCTGACATATTAAATGTAGATATATGGGACACCTCCTATGTACACATTTCTTAATTTCTCCCGATAGCACACACCTGTCATTGGACGGCGACAGGGCATGCATGGAAATGCTAAAAAGCTGCTTTCTTCTTAATCTTTTGAAGTCTTTGTGGCAGGGATACCAGTTGATCAGATGGGCCGGTTTAGGGAACACAACCTATTCCCCTTGCTCACAATGCAGTATTAGTGATTTGTGTGGTTTGGACTACCACAATACTCTATAGTTTGCTGTACAACACTCGTTGTTGTGTCTTCAAATAATTCAGAACACAGCAGCCAGACTAGTCTGCGGTGGTCCCCCGAGGACAACATCCGCACCTTTTCTGAACACTCACGACTGGATGCCTATCCGAAAGCGGATTTCAAGTTACTATTTGATGTTCACAGACCATCTACACTGTTGATCCTAACTATCTTCCTTCATCGGGTTTGTTTCTACTAACCTCATAGAGCTCGTAGGTCTTCTGACCTGGCTCTGGCTACCTCCCGACGTGTATATATTGTGTAACAACTGGTGGCTACTCTTTTTCATTCCTGGCTCCATGGCACTGGAACAAACTTTTCCATTTGTTCCTGTAAGCAACTTGTAATACTCTATAAATTGCTAAGGACATTACTTTTCTGGAGTGTGAGGTATTGTTGACTTACTCTTTGTATACCGGAACAAGCAGACCTTGAGTAGTGCTGGGAAACCCCATCGGAAGTGATGGTATCTTCTTTACCAGCTTTTCTAACATGACATAAGACGTCCCTGTAGTGAATCCGAGTCCATAGCCATGGCAAAAACATAGCTTTCTTACCAATAACACCAATTGTCAATACATGCTCAAGGGCATGGTGTGCCTGTTTTTCTTTTCTGCTTCATAATTTATAATAATAAATGAGCAGAAACAAGTTTTTCATAAGAAACACAACCATATTTGATAAAGTTAGCAATCCAATGCCATTTTTCAGGTCTGTTTTTCCCAGTACGTTTACTCTATAACACTGCTAGGGCAAATGTAGCACTATGTGGACCAACACTGCAGTAGGACACATTGTGAAACCTCAGATCTCGAGAGATGCACATGTAGATGGATGTCTGCCTTCATGTTGCTGGCACAGTAGGGACGAATTACTAAGAAGTTGTGCAGAGTGGTGACTCTGCACTGGTTGTACGTGTGCCTAGGGAGGGTACAATACAAGGCTAGACTATGCAGTGCGTGCATGGTGACTGCATGCACAGGGTGCATATATACCTGAGGGAAGTATATTACATGAGAGAAGAAGTCCTTTGTAGTGCGTGCATTGTGAGTGCATGTACTGGGTGTATGTGTACCTACAAGAAGCACATTACTTGAGAGACATGGTGCTGTCCAGTATGTGCATGGTGAATGCATATACTGCATGTAAATGTACTTGCGAGGAGTACAATGCATGGAAGGTGTAGTGCTGTGCAGTACGAGAAAGATGAATGTGTGTGATGGCTGTATGTATACCTGCAAGAGACACAATACAGAAAGGCTACAGTACTGAGCAGTATGTGCAGAGTGAATGTGTGTTCTGATTATAAATGTGCCTTGGGTGCAAGTGTGCATGTAATGGTACATTACATGGAAGAACATGTGTTCCATTTTGGAAAACCAAGGCCTGCTGGTGAAGACACGAGGAGTAGAACAATCCCCCCCAGGTAGATATGTGTATTGCTGCATTCCACTGAGCTGGCTGGTACACATTGGAGAAGGGATAAATACTCCCCCTGAACACTTCAAATGGTGCTCTTTGTTTCAGTGAAGGATCACAAGGAAAGGGCCTGGACACATCTCAGGAAGGAGATGGGGCTGATAAGGTAATCATAAAGAGTGAAGTTGGGAGCCCGGGATTAACCTTTTGATGCACATATCCCTGTGACTGGCATCCAGTTGTGAACTCTAGTCACTACCATGGCCTGTGTCATGGGTCTATCAGCTTTGAATTCTCTCATGCTTTGACAAGTAGCCTTTCAAGAGGCAGAAGAGAGAGGAAAAATGTACACTTCAAAAAAAGCAAAACCCCATCATAAAACTTCAAAGAGATGTCATGCCAGGGACATGTGACCCCACTTTAAGCGTGGAGGCAGACACTGCCCACAGCTTTGTCTGAAACTGCTCTGCCTCACAACCGTCCAATCCCTCATATTTGAATTTGCAGCTGGGTGTTGGAGTATCTATTTTTTCTACTCTGGTAAGTGGAAATGTAACAGAAATTAAATTATTTTGTTATTTACATTATTGCACTTCTGGTGTTACGAAGATCTTAGGGGCAGATTTATGAAGGCCTTGCGCCGCCGGTGCGTCACATTTTCCCATGTTAAAAGTGACGCACCGGCGGCGCAAGGCCTTCATAAATCTGCCCCTTAGTTTCCTAAGCTTCGAGTACAGTAGTATGATCCACATACTATCAGTTTGACCAATTTTGATCATTTTATGCTCTTTCAACAAGACTTTTGTCATTTTCATCGAATAATTTTTTTCATTATATTTCATCATGGAAAAACTGATTATGGGCATCATGTCTTTACCTATTACCCACATTAATACTCAATGTTTCCATTTGCTATCGTACAAATTGTGTTTGCAACTTGTAATTGTATTTCTTTGGAATGAGAATCTTGGAACAAGAGGCGCTCGACAAAGCAAACACGGTGGTACATGAAAACATTATGAGGGGTGAACACATAAAGAACCAGTAGATGTGCAACAACTTCTTGAGCTATGGGAACACAAATAGGTCGGGCACAAGAACAAAAAAACAGTCACACAGTTGTGAATCACAAACATTTTGCGCAAAATAGCTTCGATAAAATGGACAAAGGTGACAATGAGGGTCCACAAAGCAGCAAATGAATGTAAATATATGCCCCAAAGGGATACACATCACAAAGGGCAGTGTGCAGAGCTTCCTGAAGGGGTGCAGTAAATTAGTGAGAGAATGAAGAGTACATTAAAATATGATTAAATATCCATAACAATATCTGGAAAATATGGCTTAGAAAATCAAACCAACAATTATTTAACACGTATAGCACAAGTAAAAAATAACATTACATTTTCCTAATAAACATTTGGCAAAATTCATAAAGTACACTTGGGGCCAGATGTACTATTTACTGCTTGCAAAATACTGGTCGGAATTTGCAGTCAGAATTTTTGTAACCATTAAATAATATTCCAAACTGACCTTTTAGAAATAGGTCGATTAGAATATCAGATTTTAAGAGGGTTGCAAACCGATCTACCGCATTTATATTCATGAGACAGGTTGCAAATTGAGACTCACTCTGATTGGAGACCATCACAGGGATGCTGGTCTGCCGGGATAAGCAGACCATCAAGTCTGTGATTGCCTTTCAATAAAGTAAGTTGTATTTTTTTAAATACAGCCCATTATCTTAATGTGAACAGGACTACAATTAAGAAGAAAAGTTTATTGTTTTTTTTGTGAACGTTTGAGAGTTGGCAGAAGTGCTGTGGATCAAGTATACTCCTGAACAAACTTTTTTTAACTTTCACAAACAGCAACGGGCTCAAGTGGACAGATTTTTTTTAGAATGGTTTACCACTAAAACTTGGGGTTCAATCATTTTCAATGGTTTACAGCTGCTATTTTGATCTTAAGCCACTGGTTCATAAGTATGTGGATGGCAATTTTGAAGGAACATCTACAACATGCACCCCCATATTAAAATTCCTTATCCATTTGTAAACCCATTTTAGGATTTGCAAAAAAAGTGACTGACTCCTTGTTAGAATTCGGGGTCTCTAGTTGGCACAGGTAGGTACTTTTGACAAATAGGGACCCTGGTCTCTAGTCAGGGTAAGGGGGATACACTCTTTAGAAAACCCCTGCTCACCCCCCTGGTAGCTTGGCATGAGCAGACAGGCTTATCAAAGGCAATGTGTAAAGTATTGTACTTACAGTAACACAGTGAAAACGCCACAAATAGACTCTACACCAGTTTAGAAAAAATCAAGTATTTTTTCTAAACTAAACAACCAAAACGACAAAAATCCAACATACAAAGTCCAAGAATATGGTTTCAAAAGAGTTCTTAAGGTTGCGTTAAAATAATCCACAGTTGGGTCACGTTTTAGCCAACAGTACCTTTAGATGCAACAAAAGTTCCAAGTGAGAGCTGCAGCGTTGAAAAACAAGCGATGCCTCACTCCTGAGACCCTGAGGAGGCGATGCGACAACCCTCCTGGATGCAGCGGGCGTGTTGCGGTGACTCCGGACTGTATGGGGAGGGATGCGAGACCTTGTGTGGATTCCGGTGCGCGGGTTTTGTAGGAAGCGTCTCGCAAAGGTATGATGCGATGATCTGCAGGACAGCGATAATCTCAGGTGCGGCGATGATGCGGAGCACAGCGCAGCATCGATCTTCTCCTCTCGCGGCCCCCCGATGCGATTGCTCTGCAACGACTCTTGTAGCGACGTGATGCGGTCCGCAAGCAGGCGGTGCGACGATCTCACCCAGTGACGACAGGCTCTGCGACGATACTCGCAGCGATGGTACTTTTCCCGCACCGGAGCGATGCGTTCTGCAAGCAAAGGATGTGTCGGTTCTGGCAGAGGCAACAGGCGCTGCGACGATCTCGATCTTCATGGCGGCGGGAATATCCTCGCACTGACTAGGATGCGCTCCGCAAGCGAGTGATGCATGAAACTTGGTAGAAAGACTCAGTTTCTTCTTTTCCAGCTTCCCAGCCAACAGGTACAACTTCTAGAGGCACCACAACTGGCCCAAGCACTCTAGGAAGGACAGAACTCTCTCAGTAGAGTTCAGGGGGTAAGCTGGGGGTTAAGTCCTTTTGTTCCTGGGACTTCTTAACAGTGAGCCAGCTCAACTCAGGCCCTTGGAGATCTCTTCAAGCAAGGGGACACAGCACAAAGCAAAGTCCTTCCCCTCTCCTTGGCAGCAAAGCAACTGCAGGTCAGCCCACAAACACACAGCAGGACAGTCCTTCCTCTTCAGTCTTCCAGCTTTGTCCTTGGCAGAGGTTCCTTTTTGATTCCAGGATGATCTAATTTTCTGTAGTCTGGGGTCCTGTACTTATACCCTAAAATTCTTTGTTCCGTTTGTGCAGGAGGGCTCTGAGCCGGTCTGAACTAGTTCTGGGTGTTCATTGAGCACTTTGTTTTCCTGGCCTCTCCTTTCCTTTCAGAGAGAGGGGCAGGAATATCAGCCACCCAGCAGGAGTTGGAGCTAGCATTGTGGAAGGCAGGCTCAGCGCTACGCAGGCCCAGGTGCTACCCCCTCCCAACACTCTAGATGCAGATGGAGCTATTCAGCCCAGGGATGGCCCACTCAGCCTCTGAGAGCCACCCAGCCCCTGCCACTCACAAACCAGACAGTCAATTCACAAAGAGGCCAAGGCACACAGAAAGGTCAGACAAGAGAACAGCAACTTTCTAAAAGTGCTGTTCTCAAACACAGGATTTAAAAAACACCTTTCCTAAAAGATGTGTTATTAAATTCTGAGTTCAGGGATAAAATACTTTTATGTCCTATCTTGCTCCTATGGGAAGATATGCAGGTAACCATTATACACAGCATTCCCCATTATAGCTTATGGGCAAGATAGCCTTTCAATAGTGAAAAACGAAAATGGCTGTAATTCACCACCAGAGCATGTCACCCACATTAGTGCATGCTCTACCTTTCTCATCACTGCACCCTGCCCAGCGGGGTAAATATGCCAATCATAGATAACCAATCACAAAAACAATTTACTCAGGGAGCACTTGCAATTTGACACTGATCAGCAGTGGCAAAGTGCACAAAGCATCTAAACCAGCAAAAACGAAATGCAGCACAGCGTCAAAAACACAGGAGGTAGAGGCAAAAAGTCTGGGGAAACCACGCCAAAGATGCCAGGGCTAACACTCCTAAAATGTAAAAGCATTTTTGTGGTAACAAACTGCGAACTGGAGCCCTTAGCTCCTTACAAAGGAGCATATGTTGGCAGGCAGAAGTGTTACCCTCATGCCTTAGGAGGGTCCACTAGCCGCACACTAGGCTAAAACAAAGCTCATATGTATCAAGCCAAATTGACTTCGCAAACGCCGAAATTCGCAGAATTTTGGCGTTTGCGAATGCAATTTGGACTAATGGTAAGTATCAAGCAAATCTGCTTGAAAAATAAGGAATCGCAAAAATTGCGATTCCTTATCTTGCAATTGCATTTAAGGAATCACACATTTTGCGATTCCTTAAATGCAATGTAAGAAGCCCAAAAAAATAGCTAATTGGCCTTAAGGAATTTTTCAAAGTACCATGTGATGCTCATACATGCCATGTGCGCCACATGTGCACCCATGCAGATTTCAGGGGTGCAACAGGGTGTCCTTTGGACACCCCTGCACCCTTGAAAATATTCTCGATTTGCGATTAGCAAATTGCGAATCGCAAATTTCCCCTTCATTCCTATGGGCCTCCCGGCCCATAGAAATGAATGGGAAATTATTCCTTAATTGCGATTAGCAATTTGCTAATCGCAATTAAGGAATTTTAAGGAATCGCTAAAAAAATGCGATTTTCTACATACTTACCATTTTGCGATTTCTAAATAGCGATTCCTTAAAAATCGCTATTTAGAAATCGCAAAACGGAATGTTGATACATATGGCCCTTAACCTTTTATAGTTTTAATGAGGGTTTTCTCCTCTACTGCTGGTTTGACAAGAACTTTTCATTTAAATTATTTACCCTGAAGGGGTAATTTCATTAAAATCAGTATAAAATGGTAGTCGGATCTAAAATTTAATTCTCAAATTTTCATCAAACTGTACTGTTGTCCAACTGTAACCCTTCAAATACAAATGATTTATTTTAAATTGAGTGTAAAATGTACGTCAAACCCTCAGGTTTTCACGTACGTTTTTGTTCAAAAAGGGGCACATTTCTACCTCAACTCAATTATGCACAGTTTACTACCTCCTCACAGCCAATGAATGGCTAAGAGGTGTGTTAGGAGGAACAGTGATAACTTGACTGGTTAATCCAGGATTCCCTTAACTGTTGTATGTCTTAGACTTTCTCAAGTAAAATTGTGCGTTTGTTGGACACCATAATCATTAGAACTGTGCGAGACTAATTCCCTGCACACCATCCGGATATGTTGGCCTAAGTACTGCTAGCCATTCTGTACCCCAAACCTGGCAAGGTAACAAATGTATTGTGCAACCCCAGAACATGACAACCTTGTCTTCCCAAGTTAATGGTGGTAACAGATCTATAACTCTTTCACTTAGTTACTTATGCATACCCAAAGAGATACACAAAAAAAAACATTAAAGCATTTCAATATTTATTTAAGCCTTGTGATTCTTGAGTAAAATACTTGCGCTGCAATAATCAATAGAAGGAAACCGAATAATGTGATTAGCATTATAAGTATGGTGAAATAGATGAACAGTTCAACCATTTTGCTTATTACAGAGAATATATGCTTGCATACAAGTACTGTAATATAGTGCACTCCTATTTAGCACATCCTAACCTATCATGTCTAGGGTGGGTGAATCTGCCAAATCCCTGTAGGGTGGTCTAGCTTCCCGTTACTTGTGGGTTAGTGTCATTGAGCTGCCCGTCCTGGTGTAGAGCCGGATAGCATCCCTCACATAAGGTAAAAAGTATTCAGCTGTGCTGGAATTCCAGCATGGATCAAACTCTCAGTGCCAGCAAAATGCTCCTCTGTCTAAACAAAGGCTGGATGTCCTGATAGAGTGCCTACAAAGTGGTATTGTAGCCGAAACTGAGTTCCAAGAATGTTATCCTGTATATGCACGCAAATGAATGTGTGTCAAATTTCACAGTGTTTAGGGAGAGAAAGGACATTAAGAATGCGAACATGTAAAATGATGTTACTTAACCAGGCCTAATACCTCCACATGACATAATCTATCCTAATACAACATGGTATCCTATCCAAAGCTGTCTCCAGTAGGCGTGGCTAGGTTCAGCCAGAGGTGGGGGCTGGTCACCTGGGACAAGTGCCAGTAGGGTTACTACCTTATTTTAAAGTAAAATCTGGACCTTAAGCACCACCCACGGCAAATATGGCATGTTTTTTATAAACACCTATTTTCACACACAAAACACATAGATTCAGACACACCTACATGACATTTTGTCACACTCTTGAAAATCTAAACCAATGTAAATAATAATATTTTTTATCACACATATCAGTGGTACTTACTGTATCTGCCTTTAAAGGGTGAAAAGTTGACTTGGCTACTATTAACTGTAACTTTAAAGTTGACCATTTATATCCACCATAGGAAATCCAAAGAGCTTAGCCCTATCTGTTACTATCCTCCTAATGGCATTGAATGGGCAATAGAAAGGGTCAATTATTGACAGGTTGGGATGCCCTAGCCTTCTCCTTTAGCAATATAGTTTCCTCGTCCACCACCCAATTTACTCTCCAAGGGCTATGGCTAAAATCTGTGGGGGGATGGTCACCTGAACAGCAGCCATAAATAATAGTAGTCACTATTATTCAGTGGAGTGGTACTTACTCTAACAACCTGTGAAAGATTAAAAGCTAAGATTACTATAGGGAAATTTGACTTTATGTTCTTCAAAATACTCACATGTTTACACAACCAATTAAGGAACTATCTGCTGGCCAGTGTGTAATCAGATTGAATAGTTCAATGATTAAGACAGTGTTATGGATCCAATAGGTCTCAATTTCTATTACTCCTCTTGACTCAAATCCCTCTTCCTAATAATCCGGTCCAATCCCATGTCGAGGGTGCGCAAGGATAGAAATATGTTTGTACCTGATCAACATTTGATAATATCAGAAAAAAAGATGAAATGTAAATGGTGGCATTTAATTGAGGGAAGGCGTAACTCGTGGAGTTTCACTCTGTGGAATTTTGCAAGATTCTGTGAAGTTCCGCGAGCCGGCGTAATCAGAACATTACGTTGATTTTTAGCGTTGAGAGCGAACGGCACCACATAGCATGCCGGAGGGCACTGCTTCTTTGCTGCCATTTAGTAGATTTTCTACTCGAGTGGCAGCTTTCTCACTGCGAGCGGCAGCTTTCTCACCGCGAATGATCCCGACAGCCTGCGATTGCCCATATTGAGAAAATGTTGCCGGGTGCCTTCCTAGCATCTTGAAAATTGCACAAGGGGGTCGCCAATTCTCACTCACCACCTTAACGTTGTCAAGCCACATGTGAGAAAAAACTCTGACACATGGTTATTGGTGGAGTTTTGATGGAACTCCGCGTTACAAGCGTAACATACTGTTGCCAAAACTTCAGCAGTGGAGTGAAATTTATCGCCCAACCCTAGCATTTAAAATGCCTTCTTGCAGCTCAATTATTTTGAAAATGGCTAAGATCTGCTGAGTGAAGATTTTGCACATAGGACGTGAGCTATATATTTCGGTTCCAGGTTATTGCAAGCTGTCCTGTTCTTTGCCTTGAGACATCAAGAAAGAATTAGGCTAATGCACTATTACTGTCTGCTCTGCATAGTAATAAGCATAGGCATAAGCATTATCTATAGGTTCTTTGGTAAAACAAACTGTGCTCCTGCATGCGTATGCAGCTGATCTAGTGAAGAAGCTTTATGATCATTAGGATGACTTGGGTCATTTGCTTCCGCACTTCATACTGTGAATGAAGTTTATTTTATATTTTTGGACTAGGCCTATGCTATTTTGCTTAGAACTTATAGGAATCGATCTTTACTAACCATGCGGGTGGGCCTTTGTTTATTTCACAGCAGCGCAGGTACTGCCTTCCTGCATGAGAGGTGTGCAAATGCACAGTGCATTTTACCTTTGTATCCTGTTTAGTATCCACCAGGTAAGTGCATTTTTCATCTTGGGAGAAAGACAAATCACAGCTCAATATATTTCCATAAATGCTTTCACAGTAGTTTGCATAGGTGATCACTGATGTTGCCAAGTGTCCAGCATGCTTCCGGCTCCATAAGTACCAAGCTGAAGTTTGACACGACACATTAGGAAGGTTATTGGAGTAGTTAATCCTATCCTAGGGCTTTAATATGAACACATTCAGTGTGATCCATTATAATTGTCAGTGCCAATTCGTGCGTGAAACTGGACTAGGCATTCAGCTCCCCATCATCCAGAGCCTGTTTAATATATAGCATCGATTCTAGCTCACTCGCACCAACCAGAGATATATTGACCGACTCCCAAATTAGCCTCTAATGTTTGATTTTTTTAAAAACCGAATAAAGGACATATAGCCAAGGAAAGCATTGTTAATGAATTGCATTTTTTTACCAGTTGTAAACATTAGACATTGATGACTAGCAGAAAATACAAATGCACTTTTGAAAATCAGACATGTTTTGGTCATAATAAATATGAAGCAATGCTCTGTCCATTACCTCGGAATTTTCTATGCTTGTTTCACTTGTTCTTTTGACAGTGTTCGCATTTCATTAGTCCTGTATAATATGAAGTGCATAAATGCCATGCAGTTCATTGTAAGCAAATACGAACATTTGTTCGCGTTTTCGGATCTAGGGTTTCTTGTGCCCCTTGCATATTTTTATCTGTGTTTTTGACCCAGTTTAGTAGCTTACTCTACCATGTTTCTATATGCAGAATTACTCACCTGAAAAGCTTCCTTTTCCACTGCCTGCATACCCAGTTACTAGTGAAACCTTACTTTGTCAATAATGTTATGTGAAATGCCCTATGAAGGGCTACTCTCCATACTGATAAATGAAGCTGACATTCCGAACAAGTCCCTACCTCGCAACCCAGCAATAAAGTAATGGAATTTTCTCTGCAAGCCACTTTTTGAATTGAGGTAAAACTTCACTCACCAGGCGTCAGACAAGCTTTTCTCCAGATTTGCTGTCTGTTCTGTGGGGGAAACATTAAATGGGAAATTGACAATTAGAGCAACAAGTATTTCATCGAAGTCCGTTGACATTCAATTTGCGGGAACATACAGTAGTTTCAACATGTATCACATTGCAATTTCCCCACGATTCCCCTCATCCTCAGTGCCTGGAACAGATCGCAAAACCCCAAGGTGGAGGACAAAATAAAATGTGTACTTAAGGCCCCAGTCTTCAAGCCCTACAACTTATTCAGGCCAAAAAATATATGCAACAGCAATGTTCCATTCTGAATCACAGACTCCCATGCGGCAGAATTTCCCTATCATGAATGTGATTTACAAATATGTAAACTTTGCAATTATGGTGGACTTTCTGCATTTGCAAATCTAGGGTTAGGGTCATGTCTGTAGACATTTCTGGGGCTGTAGTAGACAAATGCCCTGGTGGCTGCAACAAGCGTCTGCACCCACTTTGTGCACCTCCCAGGACACTTCGTTATTACAGAAAGGGCCTCAGATGATTGTGCAACCCCTACTATTATATTGATAGCGCTGGTGCATGTGAAGGCCAACGATATCTCGAGAGGACATACTCTCATTTGCATGGGGGCGAGGCTGCATGCAAACGAGGGAATTTCTCTGTCTTTGTGTCCGTGCCATATTATAGACATGGGTACAAAGGCAAAGAAACCATCAGGGGACACACTGATAGTGCGCCACAAAAAGGTGGTGCCTTTCATTGTGCATCATATGGACATCCTATGCCCCCATGGACACCCACTAAACAGTCAAACACTGCCCTCACCTGCAAGAGGATCTATGTCCCCTCTCCAAGGTGTTGGCCGGTGCCGCCTGCACAGTGATAAACAACAACAAAAAGCCAATACTGATATTCTTTTAGTCAATTCTTTAAATAGGACACACATAAAATGACTCAATGTGACCCAAAAATTGTTCTTCATAATTTCAAATGTATTTTTTGAAAGAATTTGTTTTTTAAATTCATTTATCAAAAATTCTCAATTTATACAAACATTACGCTATTCACAAACCACACCCGCAATTTATAAACATTATATTCTCTTAAATCAATTAAAATAACAAATAAAGAATGACCCAAACAACACATATGACATGCAACAATTAATGACAAACTTTGGACAATGACAAAACATATAAACACATAAATGAGACAACAGGACAGTAAAACCAAACTAGAGGCCCCATTAGGATGTCGGGCGGATTGCCACCTCCATGCGGGCGGTGGCGATCCGCCCGCCACCCATTTCCCCCCACCATATTACTATGGCGGGGGGGACCGCGGCAGACGGAAAGACCGTCCGCCGCTTTTCCGCCCGGTCAAGGAGTTGACCGGGCGGAAAAGGGTTTCATATGGTGGCGGTGTCTGTTAGACACCGCCATCCATATTAGGGTGAAGGCGGTGACATGCTTTTCAGTGCCGGCAACGCCGTCACGGAAAGGCATGTGGGAATGTCTTGTGGGGGCCCGTTGTGGGCCCCCAGGGACTCCGGCGGGGTGCAGGGTGCACATGGGGGATACCTATGGTAACCCCCTGCACTTCACTGTACAACATGACAGGCACCGCACGATGCCTGTCATGTTGTGCATTGAAGTGCACAATGTGTATTTTTAGCATTGCGGCAGGCGGTGCTTTTAGCACCGCCCGCCGCAATGTTAAAAATGCGGGATGCGCCCCCCCAGTGTGGCGGCGCATCCTAATGGCCCCCACGGGACTGCTGCTCTTATGGCGGGCGGTCCCGTTTTACGTTTGGATGGCGGGCGGCCTAATGGGCCCCTAGGTTTCTTTCTTTGAGTTAACTTTTTGAGCCTTTCATTTGGGCAAATAATCAAACCGTGCACTATTCACAACATCCCCACCATGTTCCAAGCATGAAAACAAGGTTCCTTAATATTTGAAATTTCTTTCTTTACTTGAAAACAACAAGGGGTGAATTACTTTTCATTTAACTTTTTTGGATAGCAAGCAGTCAACGGGTTTCAGACCCAATTACAAATTCATAGGGTTCTCTTCAGGATTAAAATCTAAAAAACAAGAATTAAACTTGTATTACCAACTGCGTCCTGCTATCAAAAAACATTATTACACAACCGCACCCTCAGTGCATGAGTGTTTAAAAGAGATTACCTCTTTATGGGATCAGCCGATCTCATCAGTTCAACACGAATCATGCTGTCTGTTCTTATTCAAAATACTGTGGAGCTAACTAAATTAAAGAGGACAACAGAGAAACATAAAAGAGAGTTCAGTTCTACCTCCAATTATTTTTATATTGCTCTCTTTTTGAGGAGTGAAATCGATTTACTTCTATCCCAGGCGTTGTTGTCTCTTACCGTCAATACCATCACTTGTTTTATGGACATAAATCTTTAAAAGAGGAAAAAGACAGTATGAAGATCTTATTGTCTTTTCAATCGAAATCACCAAATGTGATCTGCTGTCATAGAGTCTCATACTTTGTAATTCTTCTTTATCAAGGTGAGCGCCGTAATAGTTCTTCATGGAAGTCTATATAAAAGTGAAAATGGATGGTCTAAATAGATTGTACACCAAATGTTGGCAATGTTATGCTGATCTGGTCTGATCCGACCTGCTTGAAAACTATAGGCCAATATCCCAGCTACCCTTTCTGTCCAAGATCCTTGAACAGCATGTATTAAAATCATTGTCACCTTTCCTGGAGTCATATCATCTACTCCAGGAGCGGCAAGCGGGGTTTCGTGCCCATCATAGCACCGAGTTAGTAATGCTCTCGGTGCTGGATGAACTTAGATGCATGGCTGACAGTAAAAAACCAAGCGCCCTGATACTCTTAGATCTGTCAGCGGCGTTTGATACTGTCAGCCACACCTTGCTGCTGGACAGACTGGTTGTAGCTGGGATAAAAGATCAGGCCCTCCAATGGTTAAAATCTTTCTTGCTAGAGAGGACCCAGAGGATCCAACTAGCAGACTGTGTCTCTGAGGTGGGTGTTCTGGAGTGCGGAGTCCCGCAAGGGTCCGCACTCTCGCCACTCTTGTTTAATCTTTATTTGCAGCCACTGATAGATTCCCTGGTGAACATGGGCTGTAAGGTTTTTAATTATGCCGATGATACTCAGCTGTTGCTGAGTATCGACAATACAACATCGGCTCAGTCCACGGCCCAGAATATACTTCGGTTCACGGTGAGCTGGATGACGAGGAATCTACTAAAAATGAATCCTGATAAAACAGAGGTCCTGGTGGTTTCAACGGCCACCTCACCTTGGAATGACCTGTTCTGGCCTCAAGAACTCGGACCGACCCCAAAACCATGTCCTAGTGTAAAGAGCCTTGGTATCAAGATCGACCAGGAGCTCTCAATGACTAGCCAAGTATCCGTCGTCGTTGGAACTTGTACTAACTTGATTAGGCAGCTGCGAAAGTTAGTCCCCTTACTCTCTATAAATATGCTCCGAACCATTGTTTCGGCAACAATAGTTTCCAGGATTGACTATGGGAATGCGTTATACCTAGGTCTGCCAAAAAATGTAACCAACCGCCTGCAGGTCACCTTGAATGATGCAGCACGGCTAATTTTTAGATCATCTAGACAGACCCATGCTTCCCCATTATTGCAAAGGCTACATTGGCTCCCCATAAAGCAAAGGGTGGAATTCAAAATCCTGTGCATCGCCCATAAAGCAATTTATGGGCATGCACCTGCCTATATAAAAGAGAGGCTTGAAGTTTACAATCCCAAGCGAGCCTTAAGATCCTCCAACTCCCAACTGCTAGCATGTCTGCGCTTTAAATTGGCAACTAAAGGCGGGAGATCCTTTTCAATCCAAGCACCTCAAATGTGGAATAAGCTACCTGAGGCCCTTCGCAAAGAAACTAATCTCCTCCTTTTTAGAAAATCTTTGAAGACACTCCTTTTCAGAGATGCCTTTGGGTTCCTATGAGTGAGGCCGACAATCTTTCCCTGTTGATTTCCTTTCTGTTGTTGTATCTGTTAGAAGCGCCTTGAGACCTGACGGTGATTTGGCGCGATATAAAACCCAGTTAACAATAACAATATATGGAACAGATGCTATACAAAATAGACCCCAACTCCAAAATGACTAAGGCAATGTTTTGGGCGTATGTGAATGCGTTGCTTTTATCTTTTTTTTTTTTTCATTACGGGTCGAAACCGCCTTGCTATCGTCCTTGTCTTACAAACGTTTAATGCATTTCCTCTCATCAACTCCTGACTGCACAGGTTCCAGGAACCAAACCACTCCATATTTCCAAGCTTTCCTTATCTAAGTGTAATGGAAAGCCTGGGGGGGTCGCTTTTAAACGGAGGTGACAAGCTGGCCCATACGATGTTGCTACGCATTTATGTCGGTGGATTTCTGATCCTAAACCCAACTAACGAGGCACGCTTAATGATGTACTTTTCTTACTCATATTTTTTATTCATAACTTTTAGTTGGCTTATCCGGGCATGGTGGTGTCTTTCATCGGCTGGCGCGTGTTTGTCCTGACAATATGTTAATTTCCAACAGGCTATTTCAACTTCCGGGTTGCGGCTGTTTCAAGGATTCTGGGTAATATAGTTTCACACAGTTAAGGTGCTGGAACCAGCTTGTTTCGTAACAAAAGGTCACTCGAGTGAATCTGCCTGGAACCACGGCGCATACTTATTTGGGAACTATCTAACATGGAAAAACAAATTGTCCATGAAGCAGAGAGGTAGATCTGAAGAGTCCACTTGATTATGAAAATTTATAAGCAAATTATTATTGGAGTTGGACTTTCATCTATTGGTCATACTGCTAATTGTGTTGCATCATTGACCGTTACTGGAATTGTGCATTTCTGGTAATTTGTTGCAAAACTACAATTTATATATCACAGATAACTCGTTGAGGCCATTCACTGCTGTATTAAATTTTACAATTAACAAGGCTTCTCTTTGAATCAGTTTTCTATCCAAATCTCCTCCTCGTGGGTCTTGTTCAATCTTAGATATTATGGTCCATCGTAAGTCCTTTTCTACATCATTGTTGTTGATCCAATGGTTCGCCAACAGAGCCGTCTGCACCTTCCTAAGGATTCTCGATTTATGTTGTGTTATCCTTTGTTATACTTCTTGATTAGATTTACCAATAAAAAGTTTAGGGCAAGGGCCCAAAACTCCGTAGACCACATTTTTTGTTTTACAATTAGTAAATGTGTCATGTTTCCCGCTCACATTTTTATGTGAAAGCAGAGAGCCTTCAATTGTTTGGTCGCAGCATACACAAGTGCCACACTTGTGGTGGCCCGTCATTGGTTGCAGACATAATTGCACATGCAGTATGTTCCTCGGTGCTGTTCTTACTAACAATGCACGGACCACTTGATTGCCAATACTGCTTTCCTTTTTGAGGGCAAACAAAGGAGGTTGCGAAAAACAAAGTATCCATTTTCTGAGTCAGGTGCCAATTTGAATGAATAACTTTTTCTTAAATGTTAGGACAAAAAGTAGTCACACACACTAGACGATCTGTGGGTGATTTTCTTTCTTCTGTAAGAGGACCTCCCTAGGTCTCTACCAGCCTCTTTTCATGGCATTTTTAGTCGTTATTTGGGTATCCACGGTCTTTTAGCTGATCAAGAAGATTGTTTGCATGGGAGATGTACTCGTCTTTAAAAGAGCAGTTATGCTTGATCCTCAAAAACTGCCTAAAAGGTAGGTTGTCTTTTAAGCTTCGTGGATGGTGGCTTGTGTAGTGAAGTGCTTTATTTCTATTGTTAGAATTGGGGGTCTCTAGTTGGTAGAGGTAGATAGCTTTGTCCAAATAGGGACCCTTGCCTCTAGTCAGGATAAGGGGGATACACTCCTAGATAACACATGCTCACCACTTTGATAGCTTGGCACAAGCAGACAGGCTTATCTCAAAGGCATTGTGTAAAGCGTTTGTGAACCCATACAGTAATATAGTGAAAACACTACAAATGGACACTACACCTGTTTAGAAAAATAAGTAATCTTTACTAGACTTAACACAAGACCAAACAACAACAAAAATCCACAATACTGTAATCAAAAATAAGATTTTAAAATGGTAGAAAATAGCTTTGTTCAATGTAGATGGTAAATGCGCCACTTTACTCCCAAACTACCTAGATGCGTCGCGCAAAACAAACAAAAGGGTTGCAGGGAAGTTGATTCACCGTTTCTTACAATCAGGGGAGTGGATGTGTCGGTTTCTTACTGCTGCGCAGGGGAGTTGAGGCTTGCTTCCTTACTGTGTGGGGAGTTGATGCGTAATTTCTTGCCGCGGCCCGGTGACGATGCGACAAGATGGTGCCTCGATGCGATGTGATGATCCGGTGCAATGCGACAAAATGGAGTATTTGATGCGATGCGACAACGTTGGATGTGAAGCATGCATGCCCGATGTCCGTGTGGTGACTTCAGTAACGTCTGTGCCGCGACAGGCCCTGCGACACGCTTTTCCGGTGATGCAACGGCGATCTCTGCTGCGGCAACACGCTTCTCAGGTGATGCGACATGCTTCGTCGGTGATGCAATGGCAAACAGCTGCAGCACGCTTTTTCGGCGAAGCACCAGCAACTGCTGCGGCGGCGACATGCTTCTCCTCGTTGCATCGCACTTCCAGCTCCCAGCGACACGGAGTCTTCTCAGAGGGCCCAAACAACAGTAGGCTCCTCTCTGCAGGTAGCATTCCCAGCAAGGGAGTTCAGGTGAGCTGGTGGTGAAGTCTTGTATTCCTGAGACTTCAGGCAGGAGGCAAGCACACTTCAAGCCCTTGGAGATTGTTCTTCAAGATTATGAAAAGTTCACAAAAGTCCTTTTCCTTGGCAAATAAAGTAACGCCTGCATGCCAACCCCAGAAATAGCAAGGGCAGTCTCCTCTTTCCGCTTCCTTGGTTCTACTCCTTGGCAAAGGTTTGTCTTGATTCCAAAACGTGATCTAAAGTTCTGGGATCTGGGCCCCAATATTTATACCAGTAAATCCTTTGTCCTCTGAAGGCAGATGGGGCCTGTGCCCAGCCAAACCCAGTTCTGTGCAGCTTCCTGGCAGGAGTTGGAGACAGCATTGTTGAAAGCAGACCTGGCCGAGGTAGCTGAAAGGAAATCTCCTCCCCCTACTCTCTATTCTATGAGGGCTCAGGGCAGTGAAAGGAAATCTCCACCCACCCACCCTCTATTCAATGCAGGTCCTACTCAGCCCAGCCCTGACCCATCAGACTGCGGGAGCCAACGACCTCTCCAGCCCCTGTCACTCACAAACCAGACATGGAAAACACAGACCTAGCAGTGGCATGCTGGATGGTTAGGCAAGAAAATACCTACTTTCTAAAAGTGGTATTTTCAAACACAGAAAGTAAAAACCACCTTCACTAAAAGATGTATTTTATAGGGGTGGGCGGAATTTGCGTATGGCGTTACGCAAATCTCCGCGAACGGTAAAAAAATCTCTCGCGAACACGCAGAAATTCCGCGAACACTCGGAATTGCTTGTTTGCGATGCTTTTTTCCTGTACGCAATTGCTGTGTGCATGCTCGGGGGGAAATATCTCGCAAACATGCATTTTGAACAAGCAAAAAATGTGCGAAGTTGCGCAGAATTCTGGGCAATTTTGCGTTCTCCGCGGAACGCAAAATTACCCAAATTCTGCGAGTGGAATGGAATTTACTGCCCAGGCCTACTATTTTAACATTCCGAGTTCAAGCATACTAAACTCGAATTTCTACCTAGTTCCCTGAGTCAGTTAGGATTATAAAATGTTATAATCAAACTGCCAAATCTGGCCTATGGGAACAGGTAGCCTTGCAATAGTGAAAAACGAAATTGGCTGTAATTCACTATCAGGACATGCCACACACATCAGGTCATGTTCTACCTTTTACGTACACTGCACCATGCCCATGGGGATACCTTAGGGATGACTAACATGTAGAAAAGAGAAGGTTTAGGGACTGGCAAGTGGGTTCACTTCCCAAGTCGACATGGCAGTCCCAGACTGCACACAGGCTCTGCAATGGCAGGCCTAAGCCACATTTTACAAGCCGCTTCTGTGGGTGGCACAATCAGTGCTGCAAGCACACCAGCAGCATTTAATTTACAGGCCCTGGGTACACATGGTGCACTGTACTAGGGTCTGACAAGTAAATCAAATAAGCCAATCATGAAGTCACTAATCCATTACCACGATTTACAATAGGGAGCACTTGCACTTTGGCACTGAACAGCAGAGGTAAAGTGCCCAAAGCATCTAGACCAGCAAAAACATAGCAAAAACATGGGAGGCAACAGCCAAACAACTGAAGGGAGACCCACACCAGTGTTGTAACCAGACTTTCTTCAGAAACATAAACTTCAACATCCAGAAATGTCATCCTTTGAGGGGCATGATTCAGGCTACATTTAATATCAGCCGTCCTCGCATTTAGCCATCCATGAAACTGAAGTAAGATGTCTTCGTTGTCAGTTCATACCACAAATATATCGTCTATATAGCGGACCCAATTCGAAATGTGTTCCTAATTTGCTTTCACATATGATGTGTTGCCTGATATTCGATTTCTGGCCATTTGCTGTGGTGAATTCCTTCATATTTAAAGCACTTTTACAAGCTTTGCCTTGGCTGCACTTCAAAAACCTGAACGATTCATCCCATTCTTTTTCTGTGGGCTGAAATGACTGTGCACCAATTTATATTTCAAATTGCAAGCTCTTCTGAAGTTTACACATGGATGATTTCCTATCACATTTGCAACTACTGTGTCTAATTTCAATATGCCCCAATGCTTTCTCATTTCTATAGGAAATAGTTTTTTTGGGTTGCTGATAACTTTGGTGCCGTTTTATGAATCATCACTAAACTTTCCAAACAAAACATCATCTACCTCTGCTTCTTGGAAAGTTTTGGTGTGACCATTCAAGCGGGTCTTGCTAAAAAAGTGGTCCCAAAATGCATTTTCTTCATGCAATTTTTCATACGAAATTTGAATAGCGACTTCATTCGAGTACACCTTCCATTTTTGTTTCTTCAAAAGATTTGATTGGCTGCCGGAAAATTAACAAAGATTTTAGCAGCCATTTGAGGACCCAGGGACTCAGTCCTCCTTTCCTGTAAAAAGATTACAAAACAGGGATAACATGACTCCAAGGTCCTGACCCCCTCACCACCTTATTTTTTTCTTTAAAATGGTACTAAGGATCCATGGTACAATAATTTTTAAAGGGTGGTCTTCCACCCATTTTAAATAAACTCCCCCTAGGTTGGGCTTGGGCTCCTGGGGGTAAACACAGGTATTACAATTGGGCAGGCTTGCAGCACCCTCCCTGAGCTTCTGATAGGCTCCAGAGACCACATCACCCAGACCCTATCTCCTTGGACTTCAGTGATTTTGAAGTGGGGGGGTGTGTGCCCCCCCTCCCCGGGCTTCTGAAAGGCCTGGGGTCCCCACTCCCTGGGGCTAATGTATTGTATTGTATTATAATTGCATTTATATAGCGCATACTACCCCTGACGAGGCGTTGATGCACTTTGTATGTATGTTTTAAGGGGAAGGGGTCAAAGAGTCCCCTTCTCGATTAATCCCGTGGCCCTGGGGACCTACTCCCCTGGGGCAGAAGTACATTTTATGGGAAGGGGGTCATGCGGAAGGGGATGGGCGCCCACAGGGGATTGGGCAGAGCCTCTAGTTGAAGACCAAAGGCCATGCATTGCAGAGAGTTGGGTGCCCAAGGTGATTGAACACAGGACTAGGTCGCCTGCCAAGCAAAGCAGTTAACTTCTTGCTGCATACAGGCTAAAGCTCTAAGGAAAAACTGAAAACAAAATAGTGGGCTGAGTCTCTGTGGGGGGATTGTATAAATGGAGTTAGCCACCTTTAGGGTGTTACGCGCAGAAGCCCTGTAGCAAACCCCACACCACACATGGCCGCACATGGCAGCACATTGGCTGATTTCCTACCCCATGCCCGCACGCCTTTGGCCATATGCAGATATGGCCAAAGGCGTGTGCGGCATGGGGTTGGCAATCAGTGGTGGGTTGGGTGCAGGACTTAGCCACAGGCCCTGCAGCCAAACACACACTGTGTGTGGCCAAAGGCCATGTGTGGTTTGGGTTGGCCATCAACAGGGGCATTGTGCTCTGCGGCAAGGCCTGTGGCCAACCACACTCCATGAATGGCCGTGGGTCGTATGCATTGATCGGTTGACCACCCACCGGGTTTAGGCTAGGCCAGAGTTTAGGCCTTAAATCTAACACATACTAACCACTAATATGGTCAAAAAGAATTTTCAGTGAGGTAGTTGAGTAAATATGTTTAAAAATCATTCTAAATGTTATAGTAAGTGCAGCAGCCACAGAATTGCATACCTCTGCTGACCTGACCTTTGCCCACTGTTTTACCAACAATGTATTCAAGAAAAGCATACAAAACGTAAACATTGTCATTCAAGGCAGTAAATGTAAAATGTAAATGTCATGGTACTTATAGAGCGCACTGTCACCAGACAGTCACCTTGCGGTGTCGCCTATTCGGCTTCCTGGAGCTGATACTCATACCGCTGTGGAACCCCTCCTGGCTTTACCTGTGAAGTGTCCACTCCTGGGCACCCCCAGGGTGAAGCCAGGCATCCTTAGCACTGTTGGAGCCGGCAGTGCCTATTGCTGTACTGCATTTTAGAGTAAACAGCTTTTTCAAGCCAATTATCCTGCCATGTAGATGAAAACTCTACGACGTTGAACAATATCGTACTTCTGGACCGGAGTTATCTAGAGAGCAGATTTAACAATCAGCTACTGTATACTATGGCTCTAGATGAGCTATTATTAGGTAGCAAGGCTTACAATCACAGCCAATTGTTTTTTACTTAAATTTGAAGTTTCACTCTATTTGGCAACTGCCTTGTTCGCTCATATGGCCTGGCAGCTCTTAATACTTTTAATGAGCTTCACAGTGAAACTTTCCTTTGGTTTATTCTCTGTCTTTTCCATCCCATTCCCTTGCAGGTAGTACGGCCGTACCAGACCATGTCTAACCCTCTGAGCAAACTGACCGTTCTCAACAGCATGCATTCCCATTTTATCCTGGCTGACAATGGAACGACAGGAAAATACGGGGCGGAAGTTAAACTTCGGAGGCAACTGGAAAAGCATATTTCCCTTCAGAAAATCAACACAAGTACGTATATTCCAGCTTTATTTATTCAATGCTAATTTGACATCAGTCTACAAACTCGCTATTATCTTTGAGGTGGTTTAAGACGCTGACGAATATTACGAAGTGTGCCCCTTTGTCTCACACCTCCGACATTATCTTCAGCACTTTCCATTCACCACCGGAAATGATTTGGTTGCAAACATTGCTCTTGTGTTTATAATATTTAGCTTCTTGGATTGTTTCCAATCTCAGGCATTGTTCTGAAATATTGAAGAATTTGTACTTGTATTAACAAGGTCTCAAATTGCTTACAGTTTGGCTTAGTGACTTATCCTGATATGTTGTGTTAGGCCTGAAATCTTTAGTGTGGCCTTCCCCCAAACGTTTTGCCTTCACTCATATTTTGCTGAATTCGTTTTTGTTGCCATTAGGACTCTGTGCACTTTACCACTGCTAACCAGTGCTAAAGTGCTTGTGCTCTCTCCTTAAAACATGGTAAAAGTGGCAAACATCTAATTGGCACATTCAATGTGCTTGTAATTCCCTTGTAAATGGTATTGCCTGTACCTAGGGTGTGTAAATTAAATGCTATTAGTGTAATGACGACTTTCAGAGTTTTCCCCTGCCAGGGCATGTAATCCTTAAATACACGTCCTACTTTGTAAATACAATGCACTCTGCCCTTAGGGCCTACCTTATCAGCGACGTATATGTATTTAAAAGGAAGGTTTAGGCCTGGAAAAGGTTTTGTTTTGCCAGTTTGAAATGGCAGTTTAAATCTGTACTGCAGGCTGCAGTGGCAGGCTCGAGACATGTTTAAAAATGATACTTTAGTGCGCGATTCAAGGGTTCTGCAGGCACAACGGTAGCATTTAATTTGCAGGCCCAGGGTACATGTCATACCATTTAATAGGGGCTTAAAGGTAAGTTAAATGTGCCAGTCAGATGTAGATCAGTTTTATCATGATTGAAGGAGACAGCACAAACACTTTAACCCTGGTTAGCAGTGGGAAAGTGCACAGAATCCTAATGCCAACAAAAACAAATTCAGAAGAGCAGGAGGACAGAAGGCAAACATTTTAGGTGAATACCATGCAGCATTTTAAAAAGATAGTGTTATGAGACAGAAATGATGCAATTTTATTCTTTTCTATTTTCTGAGTTTGTAGAGTCAAAAGAAAATGCTGCTTTTTCTGAAACAATTTGGACAGAAACATTGCATAGTCGTTGCCTCTGCTGTTTTGCATTCTCTTTTAATGTGCTCATTTCGCTGTGCTGCTCTGAAATTGAGTCTTGCCCATGGAATTAGAGATCTCCCTCATGCACCGAATTCCACTGCCACCATTTCCTCAGTGTTGCAAATGGTTCTGCCCATTTACTCTGTTTGAATTGTTTGCTTTTGAACACCCTGTTTTTGACATTACTGTGGTTGCGTTTCATTACCTGAGTCTCACTCATGGTAAACCCATTAGGACGCTGAAGCGGAAATTAATATGCCAGTTCCCGCACAGGCTTGAGATAGTGTAGTCTGGGCGGGTAGCCAGCTGGGCAGTGGAGGAGTGGGATACTTTTGCTTGCCCAATCATATGCATGGCTATGGGTGCTCTGAAAAACACCCAAAGAGAAACACAGGCAACGCATGGTCACCAACACCCATATTGCTCTGCGGGGGCTCTGTTTAGCGCAGATTTTGGCTATTTGGCTTCTTTGGTGCCCCATAATGGGCTGGTGCACCACCAATGTTTCTTCAATGTATTGTGGTGGTTGCAGGAGGTGAAGACCCCACTCCATTATCGTTAAAGGAAATTAACCCTATGTCCCCCAGGTCCTAAGATGCATGATCTAAGGAGACTGTTTATCTTTTGTTCAAGTACTGAAGCTGGAGCTTTTGCTCTTGAGCTCGGGAGTGCAGGGGCCCTTAGTGGTTGGTTCCGTAGCTGCATTATGTGGCCTGCAGTGATTAATAAAAAGTTCGGACACATCTTTGTGATTATTTTCAAAATGCTTTACCTAAAATATTTGTATTGATGATCGTTAATGAACATTACAACACTTATATTAATAATGAATGCATTTCACTATGATTCTTAGGTCTATTGATTTTTAATGGTGAAACCTAACATGCAATTGTTGTCTTTAATATTATTGTGAGCCCTTGACAAAGCCAATAGGTTTGCTTTATACATATCAATGTGGTGACTCCTTGACAATGCCAATACTCTTGCTTTACGTACTGATGTGCGGACGGACCCCTTGATAAAGCGAGTAGGACTCCTTTTTCTCAAAATGACACCCGCTTATCTTGCTATGTTTCATCTGATATAGGTGTGGAGGGAATTGTGATTATGGGTTGCACGACCCACTGGTGGTCAAATATGATTTGAGCATGTCATCAAAGGTATTGCCATCTGTACATATTTGTAAATTATTGTGTATTGTTTAGTAGCATGTGTAATACATTTATTTCTTTTTTCAAAGAAAAAGCACTGACTGGAAAATAGTTTATTGAGTGTTGTTGTTGTGTGCCAGAGAGTGGATGTTACTAGCCCACACCACCTCCTCTGAGTAGGTCTTGGACTGCTCTGCTTCACTTCCCTGAGGGAGTCAAGCGCTACAATTGGGTGCTTAATTCCCAGTAAGGAGAGAATTGTGGACCTATTGTGCAGAACTGTCATACTACACAATTGTATACACTGAGGCCCCTCTCTCCCAAATGTGCACATCTACAGTGCATCAGCACCACCATGACTGGATTTATTGGAGCCTGTCATGCTCCGAATATTTGTTTTTATTCTCCTTTCCGGGCCGGCATCGGAACCGAAAGCAGCCCTGGCAATGTTGACGGGCCAGCCCCCCTCCTGCTTTTGTTACTGGGGGCCGATAAAGTAGCACCGCTACAATACCAGCCCCCAGTAACAAAAAACGGCCCCAATAGCAACAAAATTGCCCCCTATCCTCCCGGGGCAATGCCCGATGCCCCCAACGGTCAATCCGGCCCTGTCTCCTTTCGCCTCATTGGTCTGATCTTCCTACCTTCTCTCCAGATATTTTCTACCTCTCTTAATATGCCTGCAGGATTAATTTTCACTAGTGCACTCCTCAATAGGCAAAATGTTGTAGTGATGTCCCTCACATGCAACAAACTATAAATTACAAATCTTCCTAGTGATTGCACAATCAGAGGAAAAGTGTATTTCCTCGTACAATGTGGACTCTGAAGACGTCCTCGTGACTCATCACTTTGAGCGGATTTATGGGCCTTTCCTGTTGACTGATGAATCTGCTTCCTTGGACGTCTGCAGACTGCTCACCATCAGTCATTTGGGGCTTTAAGTTGAAAGTTCGCTGTAGTCAATATCTAGTTCTGTTATTTGGTGGTAGTTTCCACATACTATATCAACAAGTCATAACAATTGGGCAGTAATAGATCAGACCTACGCCAGTTTTTTTCAGAGCACTGAAATCCCAGGCATTAATGTTCTATCCATAAATCATTTCTTTGAGCTGTCACGACTTAAACAGCTCTGATGTCAACAACAGGAAATTCATCTTTTTGGGAATATGAGTTCACGGCCTATTATTCTACTTTAGTTTCCATTAATCCAATTACACAAGAAATGTTACTGTGTCGTTGTACTAATTTGCATATCGTCTTTTAAAGGCCAGAAATGTAACCAAGATATATGCGGTCTATGAACATCTAATATTGAGTTCACACTTGTTATTTAATATGGGGAAATGGAACTTTTCATCTTATACAGCCAGATTCATTATCAGCATGTTTTGCGAGTCTATTACAGACTCGCAAAACGGGATTCATGTAGGAACTGCAATATTTATTGCGATTCCTACAGCTTCCTTATTTGCGATTAGCTAATTGCTAATCGCAAATAAGGAATAACTCCGCATTCATTCCTATGGGCCTGAAGGCCCATAGGAATGAATGGGAAGACATATCAATGTGCGAATCGCTATTAGCGATTCGCATTTTGATTTTGCGATTTCAAGGGTGCAGGGGTGTCCAATGGACACCCTGTTGCACCCCTGAAATGTATATGTAGCCTGATGTTGCGCACACACATGTCCAAAGGACATGTGTGTGTGTCACATACCACTTAGAAAAATGCACTAAAGTGCATTTTTCTAAGTTATCGCTATTTACCACGAAGTTACACTTCGCGGTAAATAGCGGCCAGAAATAGCGAATTCGCAAATAAAAAATGGTTAATGAATTGCATTTAAGGAATCTCAAATAGAGCTTCCTTAAATGTAATTCTTCGCAAATATGCGATTTCGCAATTAGCGATTTTTGCATTTGGGATGATGAATCCCAAATGCAAAAATTGCGCTCGCAAAGGGCCAGATTTGCAGAATCTGGCCCTTTGCGAGCCGATTTTTCTTTCATGAATCTACCTGATAGTTACGTTGAGGAGTTAACTCAGCACACTTTTTGTTTTCTATAAGATTTTAGGCATCTTTGTGATATGCCAACTTTGAATAAATCTCCTTAACACAAAATAAAACATAATGTTGCTTCCATTCTTGGATGAAGTATGGTGAACACTTTTTTGTCCTAACACAACCTATATTTGGAATCTCGATACAAACCTATCTCTATGTAGCTCCTATTTTCACAAAGGTTTCTGGCAGTATAGTGATATGCAAATCTCTGTTAACAGAAGATAATATTAGGGCCACAGGCATATTTTAAATCTTTGCATGCCTTTAGTGGGCACAATCCTTCACTGACTATCGATTGGAACAAATATATTTCAAGCAAATCAGTTAACTACTGAATCTCTTCATTGTAGAATATGTAGGCAGTACTCAAACCGCCAACACAGCTGGAGGTCCTCGTGGTGGAATGCAAGTCTTGCGCTTTATCCTCTTGGACGCTTCTGGACCTACTCGCCTGCAGGTGTGGGTCATTCTGCTTTTCAAAATAGTGAAGGGATCAGGTCAACCCAAGCACTCGTGCTCTAGTGGTCCTGGTTGAACCTAATGTCCCCAACCCCCTCCGGCTCTGTGATCAACCTCCAGTCCTGTCCCATCATGGATAGACCACAGTATGCAAAGCATCTGCCTTTCAGTAGGTATCTTTTCACTCCAACTCTCTCTCTCGCATTCTCTCTTAATTCCCTCAGACAACAGGCAGATTTCATTTTCAGTGATAGCTTCTCAACGCAGGCCTCCCTCCTTGTACTGAAGGAATATGTCAGTCATTCCCCTCAGCTAGGCTTTGTAAAGCATTCCCACCTACATCTGCTGTCAGAAACATAAACTACTCCATTCATATCCACCCTTTAAAGTCTGGCGCAGACACTGGCGACCTATCCACTGCAATCATTTATTCATTCTCACTGAGGGTGTTGCCTCGGATGCTTATAAGTTTTTATCTGTCATTTCAGAAGCAGTGTTTTACGCACGAATACTTAATAGATGCTGTGTCAAATTATCAGAAAGTGCCAAGAGTTTAGTTGGCATGTAAATACAAATAAAAGTCATGGCGACATTTGTTTTATTGTATCAATAATTTCTTCTGAAAATGTCAGGAAAGCAAAAGGAGCCAGGAGATATCAACATTTCCTGTCAGTTTTTTTATTTCCCCTTGAACGACGCGCAAAGCATAACTGTTATGAATCCTATTTTAGTTCTTCAATTATGCCTCAAACGTTCTCCAGCGAATGGCTTAAGTACACACATTGTTATGATTAAACATGTTTACGATTTCAAAAACACACAGCGACTTAAAAAAATGAAGGAAGGAAGAAAAGAAGGCAGCAAGGAAGCATGGAAGGAATGAATGAAGGTTTTATATAAACCAGTCCACCCTGCTTATCATCTGTATTTCTTCAGAGCTGAAAAGCAAGTAGCTGTCCATCATCCATTTTTACCCACTATGAAACATCATAAAAGATTAAGGTCCACATGTATCAATATTAGGAATAGCGATTACCTAATTGTGAATTTCTGTGAATCGCAATAAGGTAATCTCTATTCCTAATGCATGAAACTCCATGAGTTTCATTTAGCGATTACTAGGGGGTCACAAATTGACCTACCTCATGAATATTAATGAGGTAGATCGCTATTTGTGATCCATTAGGAATTACGAAAATCACAGGGATGTTGGCCTGCTGGGGTCAGCAGACCACCATGTCCGTTGTTGCTTTTGAATAAAGCAATAATTTTTTTTTTATGCAGCCCGTTTTCCTTGAAGGAAAATGGGTGCGTTTAAAAAAAGTTTTCTTTTGATTTTTTAAGAGCAGGCAGTGGTCCGTGGGAACACTCTCTCTCAGACAAAAAAATGTTGTACTACCATTCACAAAAGGCAAGAGAACACTTGGAGACCTCTTCCCATGTGTGAAGGGTTAACCCTTGAAGTTGGTGGTAAAATGCAAATGTTTTGCAACCATATTTTGGTCACAAAACTATTTTTGCATACAGCTGCAATTCGGTATTAGGAAGGGATGCCCTCAACACGTGCCTTCCTAACACCAAATCGCAAACCCTAATTACAATTCAGTAATAGGTTACCAAACCATAAATAGGCTTTGGTACATAGGTAAATACTTTTATCCTGTCACAAATGGCCCATTCTGCATATACATATACATACATGTGGCCCTAAATCTTGAAGGAAGAGGAGAGCCCCATAGATGTTCAATTGGATGGGAGACAAAGGGAATAGTTTAACTCAACAATAACTATCAAATGGCAGGAAGCAATGACTATTGTTGATAACTAAGTAAAAGTATGATATGATCTTTCATATAGAAGGCAGCTTTGAATTTCATTAAGACCATTAGGCAGACTTACATCTTTCTATCAAGACTCCTTATCACATCAGTCTTTGAAGGCAGTCTCTTTTCCATATCTGTTTCAAGACCTTGGTTGCACAGGGTCCAGCAGGTGGACACCGTCATGATTTTCAAGATTCCCCTGCAACTGGTGGACATCTACCTTTTTTACATTCTTACACAAGGTTGATAGTAAAGGAACTGGTCATAATCTACTCGAGGATTAAAATTGGCTTTCTCAATGGAAGTTGAGCTATGGGAACAATCCCAGTAGTTCAAGGCTGAACTCTGAAAGGATCTTGTTCTGCATGGAATCTGTGTATGTACCCAAGGATTTAAGATTCAGCTTTTACACAACTCATGTAAAAAAAAAAGTCTTGTGAGATATCAACAATGGACTAGATTTAATGGAAAATGTCTCCTGACATAAAATGTATGTATGAACCAGTCTCTTACAAGTATCTTAGGAAACTTTTTCACTCAATAGGGAAAGGTTTGTTAAATCTTATCAATCTGCAGCACTGTGGTCATAAAGGAACTAAGGGCCATATGTATCAAGGCCAAATGGGTTCGCAAACGCCGAAAATCAAAGAATTTCGGCGTTTGCGAGCTCATTTTCGCAAAATGGTATGTATTAAAGAATTTGGGTGCAAAATAAGGAATCGCAAAATTTGCCATTCCTTATTTTGCGATTGCATTTAAGGAATCGCAAATTTTGCAATTCCTTTAATGCAATGTATCAAGCAAAAAAAAATTACAAAATGCCCTCAAGGAACCGCAAATGGTGGTAAGTTGCGATTTCCTTGAAAAATGCACATTTCAGCATTTTTCAAAGTGCCATGTGACGCACATACATGCCCTTAGGGCATGTATGTGCACCACATGTGCACCCATACTTATTTCAGGGGTGCAACAGGGTGTCCTTTGGACACCCCTGCACCCTTGAAATTATTCTCAATTTGCGATTAGCAAATTGCGAATCGCAAATTGTGAATAAATTCCCATTCCTTCCTATGGGACAGGAGGCCCATAGAAATGAATGGGAAAGTATTCCTTAATTGCGAATTCGTAATTTGCGAATTCGCAATTAAGGAATATCAAGAAATCGCAAAAAAATTGCTTTTTTCTTGATACATACCATTTTGCGATTCTGAAATAGCGATTTCTTAAAAATCGCTATTACAGAATCGCAAAATGGTTCCTTGATACATATTGCCCTAAGTCAATTGCTGTTGGGGGCCTGGACAGCATAGCGATGCTGTCCTGCATTGTCAAATAAAAAGATAAAACATTTCTTAAAAAAGGCGCTATTGAGGCCGCCTCATTCCACTAACACTCACATACATCAGAATACATGCCTGTGCTTGCTGAATGACACGAGCACCATTTGCTTTATTTTTAATTTACGAACAAAGATGGCTGACTCTACATCAAAAAAATAAGGGGTCTTGATTACAAGCCCATTGCGCCACTGGTGCGTCACTTTTATTGGTGCACTGGCAGCGCAAAAAGCACAAAGGGGTTCTCCATATTTACAGGACCATGCAAAGTCACCCTGCTTTACTTTTCATTTCTGCGTGAAATGGAGATTCCATCTGTGTTGCTGTGGGTGTTCCCATGCAACATCCATGGAATGTGATGCATTACCAGATTTACAACTTGGAATGTGTCAGAATACTACGCCTCCCCTGGGGAGGCATAAGGAGGCTCAACGAGGAGGAATACTTTTAATTATCCTCATATTTTCTTCTTTCTATGCGTGCTGCATTTTGCAGTATGCGTAGTAAGAGGAACATGCCTTTAATGATTGTTTTTATACAGAAAGGTGTGCCTTCCTGCACAAAAACAATTGTCCCCATAGTGCAGGCATGCTTGAAAAATGACCCAAGGGTGTCTGTGCAGGCGCATTGCTGCTGCTTGTGTGCTAAAGACACACAACTGATGGACGGAATGCAGAACAAATCAAAACATTCCCCTCAGTCAAGTGATCTAGGTTAAATCCATCATTATTTTGCTCAACATGCCATCCCAGTTTAGACCTGGCCATATGCAAATCAGTCTTGACCCTGTGCCTCATGGGAACAGTCCAGCCCGAACTGCCAAGGCAGGTCCTCCCTGGGCCGGAAACAAGCATCCTAGGACCCGTTTCAGGGTTTCACCCCTCTTCAGCCAGAATAGCTTGATTCCAGTGGCACAGTGAGCCCAGGACCCACGTCTGGGCATACCTGGCTCACTAGGGTAAGAAAGCAAAAGACAGACAATTGATGGACGGAATGCAGAACAAATCAGAACATTCACCCCCAGTCAAGAGATCTGGGTTAAATGCATCATTCTTTTGCTCAACATGCCACCCCAGTTTAGACCTGGCCATATGCAAATCAGTCTTGAACCTGTGCCTCATGGGAGCAGTCCAACCCGAACTGACCTGCCAGGTCTTTCCTGGACCGGAAACAAGCATGCTAGGACTGGTTTCGGGGTTTCACCCCTCTTCAGCCAGGATAGCTTGATTCCAGTGGCACAGTGAGCCCAGGACCCAGTTCTGGACATACCTGACACACTTTGGGCGAGAAAGCAAAAGACACACAATTGATGGACGGAATGCAGAACAAATCAAAACAATCACCCCCAGTCAAGAGATCTGGGTTAAATCCATCATTCTTTTGCTCACCACGCCACCCCAGTTTAGACCTGGCCATATGCAAATCAGTCTTGACCCTGTGCCTCACGGGAACAGTCCAGTCAGAACTGCCAAGCCAGGTCCTAGCTGGAACAGAAACAAGCATCCTAGGACCGGTTTCGGGGTTTCACCCCTCTTTAGCCAGGATAGCTTGATTTCAGTGGTACAGTCAGGACCCACCTCTGGGCATACCTGGCGCACTTAGGGCAAGAAAGCAAAAGACACACAATTGATGGACAGAAGGCAGAACAAATCAAAACATTCACCCCCAGTCAAGAAATCTGGGTTAAATCCATCATTCTTTTGCTCAACATGCCACCCCAGTATAGACCTGGCCATATGCAAAACAGTCTTGACCCTGTGCCTCATGGGAACAGTCCAGCCCGAACTGCTGTTTGTATGCTGGCACAGGGAAGGACTGGAATGCACGGTATCTTTAAGATACTGTGCATTCCTGTCCTTTTATTTTGACACACGGCAGTGCAGCAGGAAGCTGTGCGTCAAAATATTGTAAATGAGGCCCAAGTTTTTTTAGCGCGTAATTACTAATTAAAAGAAAGGACCACATGTCATTGTAGGTGGGGGTAGTGGAGGAAGTGGGTTGGAACGGAAGGGAAAAGGCAGCATATGGATGGCCAGGGGGAGAGATACAAGAAGGAGAGAATGCCACAGAAGCACACGGCTAGGAGAGAGCAACATGGAGTGTGAGGTGGGGTAGAGAAACCAGCACACAAAAGAGAGCATTGGGGCAGGGAGAAACACACAAATGAGAGAGAATGACAAATCAGGAGGGGGAGAGAACCTTCCAACGGAGACATCTGGAAAACACTTGAGCATGAGATGTGAAAAGTGAGCAGTGGAAGGACACAAGTGAAGAGGCAATAGTCCAGGGGAAGGACACACATAAGATGGACAAGGCAAGTCATTGAAAATGAAGCAAGCAATGAGGATGACAATAATGCCAACCAATGGTAAGCAATGGATGGGCTTTCTGCCCACTGTCAGATTCTGTTAAGCTGACCTTTGGTCTTTTGCAACAAGCAGGGTCGGACTGGCATTTCGGCAGTCTGCCAGTGTCTGTTGGACTGCTCTGGCAAGCCAGTGTGTGGGCTGGATTTTGAGGTGTTTGTGGGCATGTATTATGGTCTGCTAGGCCAGTTTTTACTCTTAATTTCCGTAATATTAAAACAAACATTGCCTGCAGCAAGCTCAAATCCATGCATTCTGCCCTACCTTGCAAAATATCTATATAGTGTGTGTTTACAGGTTTAAAATCGACCCAGTTTGCAAACATGGCCCACATTTAAGCTATCTAATTTACTAATGGGGGCCATATTTATTTGATGCCCAGACATTTTTTCTGTCCCAATACGACCCTGGTAACCAGTGAGAGGCTTGACCTAAAAAGCGTGATGCAGGGTAAAAAGGAACAGAGAGAGGGATAAAGTAAAGTTGCAAAGGTAAGGGGGAGAGACAGTGCAGATGACGAAGATAGGCAAAAGAAAAAAAGAGAAAGAGAAAAAAGGTGATCGAGAAAATAATGATTTTCAGTCTTGTTGGTTCAACAAATTAAAATATTTAGTCGAGTTTTTCAGATCTTACTCTCCAAAGATTGGGTTGAACTGCGCACCAGGCAATACATCAAAAAGTCATATTTCTCACTTTTTAATGGCTAATTGCACTATATCATAGGGCAGGGAGCTGCAGGCAATGGCATTTTTTATCCGACTGGGGGGAGAACGACTTTCAATATTCATCCCAGTGAGCTCACACACATGGTCCAAAATCGTCCACAAAAAGAACTTGGGTGCCTTGTGAAGGGTGTGAGATGCTATATTAATGGTATTGAAATGCAGTGCAATGCAGTAGAATAACACAAATGGACACCCTTCAGATCCTTATGTATTATAATATGCCAGAGCTTTTATATATAAAATGTTAGTTTCAGTAAACAGATTTCTACAACCACTGAATTCCCAAATGCCCTCTCCCAGGAGTGAATGCAAGCATCTGTAGAAGCAGAGACGTTTTAAGTCATGGGCAAAGTAAGCAATTGCCCTGGGCCCCATCATCCAGGGGGACCCCCACTGATTCATTTTTGGAATTCGGGAACACCCACTTGATAGTTACTGGATGCTGAGGACCCTCGCCTTAGCATTTTAGATGATTTGAATGACACAACAATACACAAAATATACGGAAACAAAAATTCATCAAACAAATACACAAATAATTAAATATTTAATTCATGAGCAAGTGTAAAACAATCAAGATGTTAATTTTAATCGGAAGGTCGGGGCTTTTCTAAATTCATTTGCAGCCACTAAACATCTATACTATGTTATTTTGATGCACTTGCACTGCTCTCATGCATCAATCTGAGGATACTTACTTAATTTTTAGCTTCTAATTTGAGATTCCTTCACATTAGCAGAACTTTTACAAAAATGTAATTCTACATTTTGCTTCCTTGGATATTTATTCTTTATTTCTCTGTTAATAATATTTTATTTTCTGAGCAGTCAGGGACCCACTGGGTAGGCATCATGGGCCCCAAGGGGCCCTCGGACCATAGGCGAAGAACCATTGATATCTAGCTCACTTCAGTCTATTTCCATATCTCAGCCTCTCTCCTGTCTGCCCACTTCTACTTCTGAGTCCTTTTCTCTATGCCCAGGGGCATCTTAAGAATGTTTGTGGGCCCTAGAAAGACATATTTCATCTGTTTTGTAAGAACCCCAATTCTGATAGCTTGTTTTCAACAAACAGGCTTTAATTAGCAGGGAATGGGCAGTAAAATTAGAACAGGGGGGCCCAAATGATGTCTTACCTGGGGCCCCAAAAATCTTTAAG
Source organism: Lissotriton helveticus (assembly GCF_964261635.1). NCBI lineage: Eukaryota > Metazoa > Chordata > Amphibia > Caudata > Salamandridae > Lissotriton > Lissotriton helveticus. The sequence goes on along the minus strand of NC_136059.1, from coordinate 993,357,245 downwards.
ACAATACTGTTTAGAAAGGCCCCACATAATATTCCTATAACTGTCCTCCTGTGATTCACCAACAGAGCTATGAAGAGCAAAACACTTGAAGGAAGGAGGCTTCTGTAGAAATAGCTGCAAATGAAAGCGGATTAACTCCCAGCAACGGGAGGCAATAGGAAACAGACAAAGCACAGCAAAGTAACACAATATAACAGGTAAAGTTTCGCCCCGAGAGGCGACGCGACTCATTCGGTTTTGGATGGCTGAAGCATCTCCGGGATAAAATAAAAGCAGCCAGGCAAACGGAAACTGGGCTGTTCTGACCTGAAAAGAACGCACTTAGAAAACCTGTTTTGTGCCGCCAGGTATCCTGTTTGCAGCTCCCCAGAAGACAGTGTGATTTTAATGGGAACTAACAGCACAGCACTCCTTTGCCAACATCGTTAATTCTTTTAAGGCTCGTCTGAAAATGAGTTGGGCGCACAGTCGAAAGCACGTCGAAGCGCCATAGAAGCAGGATTTCGCGGAGGAACCCCTCAAGATGGGCTCTAGTAAAAAAAATGGTAAATCCGCTATTTTTTTGTTTTTTTGTTAATGCATGCTTGGAAGCCACAAAGGAACTGACGTCGACGATTGAGGTGTCAACCCAGGGCCGGTTCTAGGATTTGCGAGGCCCTGGGCTAAAATGGAATGTGCGAGGCCCCTCTAATGTAGATAAGTGGCCCCTTGCAAGGAGACCATTCACAGACACTGTGGGAGGCCCATTGTCCAGCATTTTGGCACCCCCCCCCCCACCACAGTTTTAACTTTCAGCCCACAAGCATTTCTCACACCTTCAGTTGATAGGTGTGAGAATTGCTTGTGGGCTAAAAGTTAAAACTGTGGGAGCGCAAAAAATGCTGGATAATGGGCCTCCCACAGTGTCTTTGAATGGGTCTCCTTGCAATTGAAGGGAGCTTCTCCCTCCCCTATGCCTCCAGACAGACACCATCCCTAAGAGGCCCGGGGAGGGGGGCCCCTCCGAAGGACCTTAATTGCAAGGCGACACCTTCCTTTGAAATAGATCGCCAGGGAAACAACAGGACACATCACCAGTGCGTGGCCCCATGCTGGTGGGCTGAGTGCGAGGCCCTGGGCAGTTGCCCATGCTGCACATGCCTAGCGCCGGCCCTGCGTCAACCCATATAGAAGCGTGGAGATTACGATCACTAGAGCAGAAATCTATCTTTACAATGATCAATCCTACGTAAGGACTTTGAATTTGACCTTCCAAGGCGTGGTTTGCTTTGGAAGTTTGGTACAAATATACGTTTTTACGCATTTCCAAACTGCAATCTGACCTTTCCATCTGTATTTTTCCGACTTTTTAATGAATAGCTCCTTTGTGTTAAAAGTTCGCTGCTCATTTCTGCCTGCGCCTTACCTGTCTCTAGTTTGTATCCCAGCAGGGTCTGTGCCTGCTACAAATAACCTGGGGAAGCTATAAAGTGATTGAGGCACCAGTGGCGGCCCGACATGCAAGGGCTCCAGCCCACCTTGGAAATGACCAATGGAATAAAAGGCCTGTCCACCCCTGTATCCATCCACAGTTAGCCAATAATTCACTGGAAGGATATATCAATATAAATGGACCTTGGCACGTGCTACTGAGATCCGACATTGTGCATTTTGTCATAAAATCAAGTTTTCTTATTTTCGTGCAGAGAACACACGTTCCCAACATCCCTTTAAGATTCGGGGGTGTTAGGGCAATGGAATCCATATTTGAACAGGTATTTTAACTTTATTAAGCACTAACATTTTGTCGCAGCTATGTGAGATGAATCATTTGTAATATTTATATTATCCACAAAGATATGACTTTGTGGGTTTTCACCTCATATTCTGTTGGCCACAGCTGGTAGAGTTTCTCCAGTAGTAGGTGGAAAAAATCCATAAGCACAAATTCCTTGAATTAAACTTTTTGCCTAAAACGTTTTGTGCCAGGCCGTACGAGCAGAACAGCAAACTGTGTCAATTCTTGTGGCTGTTGAGTAATTCGTAGCCAAAAGATGTAATCTCATGAGATGCTGGGACTGCTTCAAGGCTCTGCCAGTCAGATTCAAACCAAGTCTTTCCTCTAATGTGTATTGATATTATTAATGTTGTTTATATTAGGTAAGTATGTGTCAGCACACCTATACATAGAATTGACACTTCCAAGAAACACCTTTGAACTTGGAATTTGGAGGGGAGGTACTCTGAGCCAAACTGCATGCTAAGGTGTGCAGTTTTACTGTGCAGGGTCAGGGGCCGCCTTCTACAAGTGGTGCTTGTCCTGCCTCACCTTCCATTTTTGGTTTGGCCCTCAGGCTTGGAGTAGAATACTCTGCTCACAGAGGGGTCATCAGCTCCCATCTAGTTGCCGCACGCTGAGTTGCCATCGACCCTACACACATCCCTGCAGCCGACCCTTCTGCTTCCATGATAGGAGCCTGAACCAGGATGTGAAAGTGGAAGGTGAAATACTCTAACATGTGTTGTGGGCTAAGGAGTGCACCATCGGGGACATCTATTCCGTTTCAGGGTTCCATTTTAGATTTGTGGGCATGCAGTATCAGCTACACAGCAAAGAGCAGCAATTAAGGATAACATGCTTGCTTTGGGTGGCTGCGTAAACTTGTGTCCGCTTTCCTTGGCTCCCATCCTAAAAAGGCAGTAGGCACCCGACAAACTGGACCTTCATGGACACTATGCCATTTACCAGCTTGTTAAAAAAAATCTAAAGTAGGAATTTATTATCACCCATCGGGTGCTCTTGGCTATAAAGTGCGCAAAATGCACTAGTTATTCCTACTGTAAAATAGATCAACACTACCTTTTAATTGACACTTGTTCCGCATTCAGGCATCAAGTCCAGATCCAAGCTCTAATATCGAAGCCTAAGCCAGATATCTTCTTGTTATGTGTGTCCCAGCTAACCATAGAATGTGGAGCACCTACTTCCCATATAAAGCCACCAGGATATCACTTGATGAACCAGGACATACCAGTGAGAAGACGGGCAGGGGTACTACACAAGCCCAGTCTGCCCATTAAATGCCTGCCCCTCTCCATGGAGGTTAGGGACTTAGAGCTGAGGGCCTTCAATGCAAATCTAACTTCCACATGTATAGGAACCTGCCTTCTGTGCAGATGGAGAAATTTAGCCCGGCTTCAAATGTTTGGGTATTTTGATGATGAGTTCATGCAACCATTCATCTCACTTCTAGGGGATCTAACCTTGGTTTAGAGAAAAAATCTAGCCCTTTGGCTCCCACCTTTTTTGATGGTCTTGAATTTACTGTTAATGAACCTATACATTGTGAAGGTGTCAGCTGTCATATAGTCAGATCATTACCTGATCAGCTACTAAATGCATTTACCATGGAGTGCCAACCGCTCTGGAACCTAGAGTTTTGATTCTTAAACGGTTGTAAGGTGTCAGTCCCACTTTAGTGATCTTTTTCTGATCTCAGGGTTTGCCTGCACTGCCTTTCTTAACTCAGACCTCCAGCCTATTAAATCTGGATCATTATCTCATGTAACCCATTGGTTAGCTTAGACCTTGAGCATCTCACACAACATCCGAAACTAAATGAAGGAAGCACAAACAATTTGAGGAACGGATAGACTATGCAAATCCTATGTAAAAGCAAAAATTCCAACTACAAAATGTTTCTGGACAGGGGAAATATCTAAGAGTCCAAGTCAGGCCCATATAAAGTGCCAAACCTGCAGTCTTACCCTCTTACTGTCACCTGGAGTTGCACCCTCTACCGAGCCATGTGAGGAATTAGGGTGACCATCTGACTGTAATGTACACTGACAATCCATAAGTTTGGACTCCTGTCTGTAGGAACTGGCCCTTTCTGCAGGGTCATCCCAAAGCTGTTTACTTTCCTCCTTCTACTTTTTGCTGAATTCATTTATGTTAGCCTTAGGACTCTGTACACTTTACCACTGCTAACCAATGCTAAAGTGCTTGTGCTCTCCATTTAAATATGGCACACTTGTCTTATACTAAATTGGCATATTTCATTTACTTATAAGTCCCTTCAACCAGAGCTAAACAAGCAGAGGCGGGTGTGCTGCTGAAATGTCAGGCCACATGCTACTTGACCAAATTGTGTGATCCTAGGCAAATATTTTATTTGAACAGACCTCGTTTAATATTGTGGTATACTAAGGTTGAGTGAGCCAACAAATTTACAGGAAGAACTGAGCCAAGGGTTTAGCTTGGCTCTATATGCCAAAGCACGAGTTGAGTCCTGAAAATGTTTGTGATGTAAATTTTGCAACAAACATCAAATACCATAGGATATAATCTCTTTAACATTAAAATAAGTTAATACACTACAATCTATCACTACATTGAGAGATAATTATTAAAAGTGGTTTTTTTTAAACATAAACTTGGAACCACTCCTGCCCCCACCTGCGCACCAGAGGCAATGATTTCAGTGACCTAAGAGGCAAGTTAGTTGTCATGTAAGTATGTAGCCCACTTTCTTACAAGTAGAGCAACATTATAATATAATTACTCAAACACAATACTTTTTTGTACAGTTGAAAGAGCTCGTGTATTTAAAGATGCTTTCATGTTTGATAATGAAGGCCACACAATTTGGTTAAGCAGGAAGTCAGGATTAACCCCTGGTTTTCTGGTTTCACTTTGTACAAATCAGTCCCCAGATGGCATCTATTGGTCTCTCCTTTTTACCTTAAATGTTAATGCTCTGATTTTAACTCTTTGTCCATAAGGGTAGAGCGTGGGTGGCAAGTGTAAGCCATATGAAAGCTCGGCTCATTTTGGGTTCGAGGTTACACAAGGACCTCTAGCTGAGGCAGAGCCCGGCGTCTGGCAGGAACGTTTGGTGGCTCACCCACCTCTATTGTACATGCAAGCACCGTCAAATGTCTAAGATTTTCAGGACAACATAGTTTTCATCTGTGCCCATCTGAGGAACAGCTGTCTTGAGACAAATACCTTCTTGTTATAGATACGGGGCCTTGTTTCTGTCCAGTGACTGCATATATCACTGAGCTACCTTTGTTTCCATGCTTGAAAAATGTGTATACTTGTTCTTCACTATAGCATTTTGATACACCATGTACAGGTAAATATAATTATTTTACAGGTTCTGTCATGTGTCCTATATCCAGAGGGAAAGAGGCCAGGCATGAATTATCATGACCAAATGATCAGGAATATTTTCGTTTCCTAAGTCGGGCAGTAGTGTGTGCAGAAGTGTGGTGCGATTGCTGAAAGTATTGACTGCATTTTTCTAGATGACAGCAGGCAAAATTAAGAAATGGGAACATTCCAGAGTGCTTCTATTTTAAGCAGTTTTAAAGAGCAAAGGCTGGGTTCATATTTTTATCTAGCATTGTGGATTTTCGTGTTTGCTAAGCTGAAGTTCTACTCTTCCAGACAGTGCCCTACATGTACAATCCTGATATTGGGGTTTTTCTGAAAAATATCCTCCATTCTTGAGAGAGTTAAATTGTATTTTGTTAAATTGTACTTTTATGTCAGGCACCCGTGAGTGTGTTGTGGGTCTGACCAGCTCATGCTGTACGTCACAAAAAGTTAACAAAGCAAGATGTACATTGGGATTGCGAGTCATAACTACCTTTGTTTTAGGAAAAGCTCATTGATTTGAATGGATGGAGGTTGCCAATTAGGACTTGCAATCTCAGAGGATGGTCAGATGAGGTGCAACTTAGCTTTCTGAAACTGCTAAAGGCATGCCTTAGGTTTGGGAATTAATACTTGATTTTTGAGTAGCTCTATTGTTTATACTAAAAGAGTAATTGCATTTTTTGTTTGTTCCAAAAATATCATGGTGGATTCTCTCCCAAACCTTATTTCAAGGAATCCATCTGCTATTATCATAAATCTGTTGGATGGCTCAGCTTGTTTTGCAAGGTGGCCTATGAGCTACCGTGTGCCCTAGCCCTCACAGTCCGCAAGGCGTATAGTTCTCGCACACTCAAACCAATAGAGTTAAATGTAGCTCAAATAGAGACTGTGATACATTAAATTGCACATGTTAAGGCTGCTAAGGTTTAAAGTAACTGTTTCCTTTGAATTTTGACTTCTTTTGTATATACATTTCATTTTTAAACCCAATACCAGTTATGCTTCTGACGCTGCATCACAATATATACTGATCACAAAGCCAAGATTATATTTTTAATTGCTAACCTTGATAGAAACATATACAAATTGTTCATATTTCTCTTCCAGTATGATTATTCTTTGGTGTCTCCTATTTAAAAAAAAAACAACAGGATTTCAGGATAATACTACCAAAAAATATCTAGTAAAGTAAGAAACATGAATTTGTTAAAGGAGCCCTGTCACCATCCTCCTCACACCAGTGTTTCCAGTTCCACTCTCAAGACACTTCAATGCAGGATATACACTTCCACTGGGTGGGAAGTTGTCCTCTTACTCCATATTGTGCCAGTACTAACCAGAGGCATCCAAATGGACCCCCCTCCACATTGGAATGAATACTGTGAGCCAAATGTGAGGATGAACATCAGAATCCATCAGTTCCAGCATTTGCAGAATCCCTTTTTTCTGCCCATGTATTGTCTTACATTGTTATGATCTTCAGGTTACTGCTTCCTTTGAGGCAAAGAAGCAGCATTATATCCATGTGCAGATTGTGCTATATTAAGTATTTTTATAAGCACTAGAATCAGGCAAATTGGATCACAAGCAATTCAAGACCACTTTCACCCTGGGGCTCATCAGTTGCGTGTAGCTTGGTCCCAGTGACACAGGGAGTATGGGGTCCACATCTGGGCATACCCTTTGTTAGGCCTGGGAATGAAACTCCACTCCACTCGCAGACTTTGCAGAGTTTTTCCCACTCCGCGTAGAGCGTGGGGTCCTGAAAAACTCCCCTCGGTGTAGCAGAGTAGAGTTTTTTTCCTCACTCGCTCTCGCCAATGTTAAGTTGTAGAGCGCAAGTGAGGAAAATCTTACTCCAGACCACCTCCTGGTGAGATTTCTCAACACGGGTGGTCACATATGGCTGTTCCCGCTCGCATTGAGAAAAACGTCTGTTCACATTGAGGAAGCTATTGCTCGAGCAGAAAATCTACTTCAGTGGCAGAAAGAAGCAGTGCCCTCTTGCACTGCGCATGGTGCAATTTGCACAGATATTTTAGCGTGGGGCAAACACCAGGCGCTAAAAATCAGCAGGAACGGTGTGACCCAATGCACTTTTGGAACTCCACTTAGCACGGTGCATAGAACTCTGCGAACTGCGCCCAAGACTACCCTTACCCTTTGCCATGTAGGGTAGTACATCAAATGTACAAAAAGGTCAAGACTGACTGAGTTCAAACTAAGGTGGTTTGGTAGGCTAAAAAATTATGAGTTGGAATGCTACCCTGAGTGATTACCAGTGGTTAGACTTATTGCAAGCATTCCTCCCATCACTTTTTGTGTTTGATAAAACATCAGGAGCCATGATGCTTGCTGTAGTAATTGTTACGTTTAACTAAGCCCAGAAACTGAGACCAAAGATGGTGGTCATGAATACACAAAGGATCCAATGGTAGAGGCCCTGAACCAGAGAACTTACTACTCCCTGCCTATGTATGAATCTCACAACAAGTGCGTCTGGAAAAACTAAGAATTGAGGGTGACTGTCCACAACCTTGTTGCAGTCTGGGTGTTGAACATAGTGTTTCAACTACTCTACAATAGAGAACCTCTTTAAGGACAAGAACCCTCACTCATCTGGAGGTGACATGATTCATAATTGGGTTCTCTTCTCACTTCAAGGCTGTTAGGTAATTGGTGTGGGCTACAGCTCTGCAAGCCTTAGGGGGAGCTGAGGTGTTTTTAAGAAAACTCACATGAAAAAGGTCAAGGGAGTGAAAGGCATAGTGCAACTAAGGAAAGAATGAAGAGTAAAACTGTCTACAGAAGACCAATTGGCCTTTATACCATGGTCTCCTGGGATAGGGTTAAAAGAAGAGAGGACTAGGGGTTATCAACAAATATACCCCTGCAGTAGGTCAGTATGTTTCTGCCCTTAACTGACCCCGCTAGGGTTTCTGGGCCACTTTTCTGTCATCTGTCCAATAAGATACTGGATGATAACCCAAAGCATGACAACCTCCTCCAAAGTGTGGCATCTTCCTGTCCCACAAAGCACTGCACTTCCAAAATCCAACATGGATGATTTCCCTCCAGAGGAGTAAGACCTAGCTAAACCAACCTACAGTGCGGCTCATTTCCATTAGCTCTCCTCCCCCTGACATCTGCAAATTCCTATCCTAAGACTGCCATCTTGCTGGGGCACAGGATGTGGGGGTATGTACACCTGTCATTCCTTACTGATCTGCTCTCTCTTTGAGCTCAGTTTGAATTACCCAGACCCCTTTGAAGCACCTATCCTCCTCAGCTTCAGATCTCTCTCCATCAGACAACCTCTGCTCCTGCCAGGACACATCACCTAATCAAAGCTAAGGCTAAGCCTGTTAAGGCTGACCAATCAGCAGAGACCACTAGAAAGCTGGATTTTGGTTTACAGAAGAGAACGTTCCATAGTTTCTCTTCTATAACAGTTATGATAAATTCAACAGTGGCAATTGTTGAATTTATCAACACCAACCTTTTAAGTCCTTAAATGATATTACTCCTTTCCTAGCAAACTTTATAACTAAATAAAATATTGTGGAGCTAAGTATATACAATGGGGAAAACTGAAATGGACAATTTTTTCCTCATCAGGGCTTATACAAAATGTTTTATAGGGCCCCTCCATATAGTTACATGACCCCCAACCCTGGGACAACTACGGGAGACCCTGGGGGTACCAAATATGTAAAAATAAGGTAGATTATCACTTTTAAAGTGCCCATAACACCAAAGTCGAGTTTGCACACAATTGTATTTTTAAGGACAGTCGGCAAGGCCAGGTGCCTTTTAAATGACAGCAGGCACTCAGCAATGCACACATGCAAGTGCCAAAAATCTGCTGGTATCCAAACTTCCGTGCCCTACGGACTTATAGGTAGTTTGAATCCCCTACCCCTATTATATACTAGGGACTTATAGGGTCTGTCAATACCAATTACAAGAATTTACTTTTAAAGACAGGCAGCAAGGCAGGACTGCCTTTAAATGACATCAGACACACAACAGAGCACACATTCAAGTGCAGGAAATCTGCTGGGCCTCTAAACCTCCATTTCCCATTATATACTCCAGACTTATAGGTAGGCTGCAACCCCTTGCCCTATTTTCTACAAGGGACTTAAGCCTATGTCATTGCCAATTGTAAGTGTACCCTACTACATGTACCTTTTACACATAGCACTGGCCCTGATTAGGAGAGCCCAGGGTACAGTCAGAGTCAGTTACTACCAGTCTCATTCAGCAAATATTAGGGGTGAACAGGGCAAACGGATGACTTTCTAAAAGCGTGCATGTGTTAAGTGGCATTTGCCTTATATTTGGAGAATGATTATTGAAGCATTACTTGCAGCTTACAGTTTTAATGTGTCTTTGGGATTGTATTGTTAAAGGGAGGTATTCTTCTTTTGTTTTGTATTAGTGGAAGTGACAACTTTTTTTTGTTGGAGTTTTATACAGCGCAAACTCGACCTGAAGATTTCAGGTATCAGAGCGCTTTACATGAGCACCAGTTTCGTTACAGACAGACAATTAATTTCTTTTGTTAGGCACAGAGATTAAGTGATTTGCCCAGAATCAAAGGTAGCTGATAGTCGTTGCGAGACTGAGACTCGGCTCCCCAGCTTCGAGGTCAACTGCTCTAGCCGTTAAGCCACATCCTCATAGGCAATATGTTGACTGTGCAGGAGAGCAATGTTGGTGTGCCAAGCATGCTTTGGTGTTTTGTAACTTTGAGTGTTGAGACACAGGTTCAATGTTGAGTTATGGTAGTAGCTTTTTGTTGGAATTCATTGCTTTGTTGAGCAAAACACTTCCTTTTAGCCCGTTTGTTGCTTCGAACGTTCTGCGCCAGTGCTGAACGTTCGAAGAAACGGGTGGGGCCGCGTCGGCCAATGGACGTGCGCAGCACTGGCAAGGTAGTGCTCGCGACGACCGTTTGCCGACGGTAGCACTAAAGGGGTTAATGCACTTGGTTGCATTGTTTTATGTTTAGGAATTTGTGTTGGTGCTCCCATTGTATTTTCTGGTGTTGGTTGTGATGGTGATGTAGTGCTGTATTTTGTGTGTTGTGAGCTAGTGCTATTGTGTTCTGTTTAATGTAGTGTATGTTGCCAATAAAAGGGCCCACGTAGGCTGAGTGAGAGCGTTATGTCAGATGTCTTGAGTGTTTTGTATTAGTGATGGTGTTGGGTTTTGAGACTTAGAGTTGGAGGATGTATGTGAGTTCTGATTTAAAGCACTATGTTCATGTTTAGTGCTATTAAGAGAGAGACAAGTTAACATATATACTACTCTCATTGTGGTTGCATCAGAGTATACCTTTGATTCTTCATATGTTCAGTTGTGATAACAGAGGTATTTCTTACTGAGTTGGACAATTTGTGGACATAGGTTGGTAAGAGCATCAAAGACGAGTCCAGCAAATTTGAGTGTTAGATTTATTACATTGCATTCGATTGATGCATTGCATGGTATTCAAGTTCAGATTATTGCTACATTGCCAAACATTTCATGGGAGAAAAGGAAAAACAGAAAATGTCCTGGGTACTAGTTCGAAGCCAGCTACACATCATCAGCTACCATGAACTTGCTTGTAGGATACCGTGGGTATGCTGTGCGGGCTCTCTGAAAGATTGAATTTCACTGGCATACTGGAGTAAGTGTGACACTCAGCAGATATTCATCCATTGTCTACATGAGTAGTCAAGACATCCAATGTGATAGGCACACTTCTGGCCAGAGTTGCCTAGCACACCTTCCAATCAGAAGTCCAGACCCATTGGTAGCTCAAGTGTCATGGTTGCTAGCTAATGAAGGTCCTCTTTCTCTCCCCTCATTTTCATGATTTGGAGAGTAGGTCTAGAAATGGGTAGATGTGGAGAAGGCTGAGGTTTCTGTTGAAAAGAGTTGCAGGGAGCTAGGGAGCACATTGAGGGATCACATGGAGACCTTCCAGAATATAACAGGAAGAAACTATGGTTGCACAGTATATCAGCTTCATCTTGTTTGTCGTTTCTTGCAAGATGTGCAAATGCGGACATCCTTGAGATCCAGTCTAAGTGAAGGCAAAGGAGTGTCATATATTGCCCGTTGGTATGCTAAAGGTGAGCAGTTGGGCATTATGGGAGGCAGCAGGAGGGTGAAGGAGAGAAATAAGAGCAAGAGTTCCACTTCGGGTGTGGGGAGACCAACTAGAGGGCTGGACAGGGCTACAAAAAGACAAATAATATGTGGATAATACTTTTAAGCCTATTCAAATGGATCCCAGGTCAATGTCAAGTGATCATAGATCAAAGCAGAATCCTCAATTGCCAATCTGTGGCTTTGGGTGGACTAGGGTGAAGAAGGGAGTTTTGTGTTCTTGCACATCCTTGTTTGCGATAATTCTTATTTTCTTGATCAAAGAATAGTTACCTCAACTTAAATCATAAATAATTATTTACAATATGAACAGCATTTTCACTTTTGCTGGCCGCCAAAGTACCTCATATAGGTTCAGCCTTCAATTGAAAGGTTTATCAAGTTGTTTTATTATACAGTGTTGACAGTGATAACATGCAGCACACTTTAATGTATTTTATAGTAAAGGGTTCCACTGAGCAATAGTTCACACCCTGCAGTGAAGACAGCAGCAACTAATTCCTATGACAGCAGGACACTGAGATTCAAGCATGATAACAATTCTGCACTAAATGTAATCAGACTAAATCACCCCTTTAATTGGGTTTTATTTGTCTCTGAACGTTACATCCCTGCTATCCAGTAAGGGGCCTAAACTGAGTGTACAAAATGAGGGGAGAGTAATGCCCCCATGCTATAAAGACGTGACTATTTTCACATAGCAAACATAAAAACATCTGGAACATCTAATGGCATTAGTGGACCAATTCGCAAAATATATGTGCAGACTTACACCTTTGTATGGGTGCACATGTATGACTTCTGGGTGATCTAAAAACATTCCAGATATCCGTTTGGAAAATTGTGCTTTTGGCAGGATTTCAGGAGTACTGCAGGACAAATTTGTGAATTGCCTGTGTGTAGGCGTTTCCACATGCGCAGTTTTACATGTTGTAAGATTGTGGAATCTAAAATGGCTTTGCCATTGTGCACAGCACATTTTTTCTCCAAGGGGAAGATTAATGTTCCTGTGTATAAACCCCTCCAATGTTGTTGTGCAATCTTGTCGTTCACCAAGAAAATTAGGTAAATATTCAGAGAAAAGGCAGGGAAAACCTACAAACTCTTGATATTGTGGGTGTTCTCAATTCCCACCCTGGGATACCTATCCCCTACCACTTCAGTGTGATTTATTAACACATAATATGACAGCACTGTGGGGTAAAATTACTTGATTTGCGAGTTCAAGGTGACCTTTGGGGAATACCTTGCACTCATAAACCCATCAGTTTGTTTTTTCAAGTTAAATCAACACATGCAAATGGTTACTTTAAATTAGAGTCCATGGGGATTGTGGCTAAGGGTGCTAGAAGCTGATAATTCCCATGGCAGTGCCAGCTCTGCATACAGTTTACATGCAGATGGGCCACCAGCCTGCTCATGTGAGTAAAGGGATCCTTCCTAAAGTTGTATCACGGAGATGGGGTCATCCCATGTGTCCGCTACCGTAGAAAGGGCTGGGAAATCCATTCTCTTTACTAATTGGAGAGTGGATGTTCTCAAAGGTGCCTGTCAGTCATAAAGGCCTTTGCTGATTAGAACTGATTAAGTTCTCATATGGAGCCATGCATCAGTCTGCAGGTTACTTAACCTCTTCCATGCTCATGACGGCTCCTGGCCGTCATGAGTCACGGTGGGCATGTGCTGATGACGGCCGAGAGCCGCCATGACCACGCCCGCGATCGGAATGTTCAGCACTGCAGCGGAATTCGCGCCGCAGTGATGAGGTTAAGGGTAATGTCCAGAAACTGACCTGAAGCTCTCAGTTCCTTCTTCTAAACACAACCTTTTTGGCAATGCAATGGCTCAGTAGCATTCCCTTAAGAGTCCAGCTTTGCAGTATATCATAATTCAATTTGATGACAAAAGTACAAATACAGTCTTTTTTAATTCTCTGCGAATTAAGGTGAAAGAAGATAGCCAGTAGAGAAGTTATACTCGACTGACTTCAGTATCATAACAGAGATGAAGGTAACTGAAACCCAGCTTTGACTGGAGGACGCTCATTATGTGGTGAATGGTCTCTGTTCATCCTTCTCGGCGTTGTCTTCATGGGCCTGCCCACCCAGTAAAGCCGATGCCAGGAATTAAGCTGAGGTAACTTAATGACCCATGCAGCACCATCGCTCAGTTTCAGAGCTTCTCATTCCTGGAACATCTTTCCTATGCAAGGCTTGGAGCAATTTTACTTTCTGAATGTGTGTATGCGCGCATTAAAAAGTGTCTGCTTCCTTCCATTTACACAATCCCAGCTGTGGAAATATCTTCTTTCTAGTTTTTCATAAATGGGCTTGTGTTGTATTCTAAATTAGAACATATCGAGATGTAGACTGCATCAAATATAGGAAAAGTGTATACTGTGTGCGAATAAACTGCAAATATTCTACATTTAAACATAATTATATATCATTTCTTTTAAAATAATTGCTGTACAAAAACAGGTAAGACATTTGTCATACCACACCACACGTCCACGCCTTATGTGTGGAAAGAGAGAAGCAGAACTGAAAAAGGGGTAACAGTTTGTGTGTTTAAAAGTATACTTTGTATCAGAGGTTTCTTTGTTGCCAAGAGAAAACAAGTAAAAATCTGCACATGAGTCTTTCATGTTGACCTGGATAAGTAATTCTGCTTTAACAAAATCAACATTACACCGATTATGTGTGTCAGTTCAGGTGAATTTCAGTTGATAAACACATCTCTCAATAGCTGCATGTCTGCCTGGCAAGGAAAGTCCAAACAACATATTTTTTTTATGGTGGGATTATCATAGCAGCTTTGGAAAGATATGTGAGCTCATGCACATGGTGGCTGAAATTGACAGATGAGCTAAAGGAGATAAACTATTGCTTGCAGGGGAAGGAGTAGAAGATCTTGCAAATTAGTTGTGGGCAGTTTTCAGAAATACAATATTACAGATTAAGGCAAACATGCATGTGAAAGTAGGTTATTATCTCAGAGAGACATGAAGCGGGATGGAAGGGATGAGAGGGACATTTGCAATAAAAAATGAGAGGTGACTGTTGGTCATTAGTTGTACAAGGTGTGAGGCCTGCACAAGTAGAAGGTCCACAATGTCCCCTTATGGGGAATGCAGCACCCAATTGAAGCACTTGTCTTTCTCAGGGTAGCAAACCAAAGCAGTCCAAAGCCTACTCATCAAGGGAGGTGGTGTGGGCTAGTAATCACCATTTGCTGGCATGCAATAACAACACCCAAGAAATGATTGTCCAAACAGTGCTGTTTATTTGGAAAAGAAAAAGTAAATTTATCACAGAGAAACTAATAAATAATACACAATAATTTACTCATATATACATAAGGCAGGTTAAAAGACGTTGACTAACATGCCACAGTCGCATTCCACCCCTAAAGGGTCATGCCTCCCCAAAATCACAGTACTACCCACCTATCCCAGGTAGCACATCACAGGGGTATATCATATTAAATAAAACAGATCTAGGGGGTTGTCAAGGATCCCACACTAAAAGACAAATAACCCCCATGTTAAAACTACCATCATTTCACCTAATCCATAATAACCATGTATAAATGCAGCAAATAAAGTCAAAAAGGCATTTTAACATTGATCAAAATCGACTGTGACCACAAAGCATTAAAAAACATTGAAAGTAAAAAAAGACATTATTGGCAGTAAAAAAGATCAAATAAGAATATAAAGTTATAAATGACAATACAAATCCAAATACATATGCAGTGGCATCATGCATTCAAAAAACATGTTATATCAGTAAGACAGCAAAACAAAAAAACTCTTATCATACTTAACAAAAACATACTGCCATAAAGAAGAACTTCCTCATGCGGAATCAAAATTGCACCACATACAGTTATACCTTTTCAATTGATACATTTTTTTGCATAGACATAGTCTAATTTGACTCTCTTCATTTTATTGTGCCAGTGAATCAAAAAAGGTGCATCACCGAGGGATGGTGCCCTAGAAATTGTGGACAGGAGGGTACTTTTATTCACATGCTCTGGGAGTGTATGACTATCCAACATTATTGGTCGGAGATTTCAGGCCGCATTGAGGAAGTGGTGGGACAAAAGATCGATTGCAGTATCAAGCTCTGTATGTTAAATGTCTGGGGTCCGACTGACCTGAGTGCTAAGGAGCAGCTATGGGTGACTCTGGGTCTGATGGTAGCTAAACGAAATATAGTGCACAAGTGGAAAGCAAACAACCCACCGCGTATAGCTGATTGGGGAAAAGATATAGATTGGTGCTTGGTTACAGAAAATCAATCAATAAATCAGAGTACTTGTAAAGCACGCTACTTACCCGTGAGGGTCCCAAGGCGCTGAGGGGAGGGGGTGGGGCTGCTACTGCTCCAAGAGCCAGGTCTTGAGGAGTCTTCTGAAAGCGAGTAGGTCTTGGGTCTGCCGTATGTGGGTAGGGAGGGTGTTCCAGGTCTTGGTGGCGAGGTAGGAAAAGGATCTGCCGCCGGAGGTCATTCATTGGATGTGGGGGACAGCGGCGAGGGCGAGGCTGGAGGAGCGGAGCTGGTGGGTGGGAGTGTGGAAGCTGAGTCTGCTGTTCAGGTAGGCTGGTCCGGCGTTGTGAAGTGCTTTGTGTGCATGGGTGAGGAGCTTGAAGGTGATCCTCTTGTCAACGGGGAGCCAGTGTAGGTCTCTCAGGTGGGGGGTGATGTGGCTGCGGCGGGGTACGTTGACGATCAGTCGGGCGGAGGCGTTTTGGATGTGTTGTAGTCGTCGTAGGTGTTTGGCTGGGATTCCTGAGTAGAGTGCGTTGCCGGAGTCCAGTCTGCTGCTGACGAGGGCCTGTGTCACCGTTCTTCTTGTTTCGGTCGGGATCCACTTGTTGATCCTGCAGAGCATGCGGAGGGTGTTGTAGCAGCAGGAGGAGACGGCGTAGACCTGCTTAGACATGGAGAGGGAGGAGAAGAGGATGAATTCTAGATTGCGTGCATGGTCGGTGGGTGTTGGTGCTGTTCCCAGTGTGGTCGGCCACCAGGAGTTGCCCCAGGGTGAGGGGCTGGGTCCGAGGATGAGGACCTCCGTCTTGTCTGAGTTCAGCTTAAGACAGCTGCTCCTCATCCAATCGGTGACGGCCTTCATTCCCTCGTGGAGGTTGGTTTTGGCGGTGTGTGAGTCCTTGATGAGGGAGAGGATGAGCTGAGTTTCGTCAGCGTAGGAGATGATGTTGAGGTCGTGATGGTGGGCCACTTGTGCGAGGAGGGCCACGTAGAGGTTGAACAGCGTTGGGCTGAGGGATGAGCCCTGGGGGACGCCGCAGATGATGTCAGTGGCTTCGGATCGGAAGGGTGGGAGGCGGACGCTCTGGGTTCTGCCGGAGAGGAAGGAGGTGGTCCAGTCAAGAGCCTTCTCTTGGATTCCGGCTTCTAGGAGGCATGTCTTTAGAGTGCGATGGCAGACCGTGTCGAAGGCGGCTGACAGGTCCAGGAGGATGAGGGCTGATGTTTCGCCATTGTATAGTTGGCGCCTGATGTCGTCTGTGGCGGCTATGAGGGCTGTCTTGGTGCTGTGGTTTCGTCTGAATCCGGACTGGGACGGGTTCAAGATGTTGTTGTCTTCGAGGTGGCGGGCCAGTTGCATGTTGACGTGAACGGGAGCAGGGAGATGGGCTGGAAGTTCTTGAGGTCCTTGGGGTCTGCTTGGGCAAGACCATATATGAAGCCAGAGGGAGCATCACCAAGTGGACTCAGATCTGGGAGAGATGGAACAATTATAGGGGAGTGATATGTGAGCCCCCGCAGTCAAGAAATGAACTGGGAATATTAGGGCGGAGAACTGGGGACCTGTGATTACTATGCTGCTTGATTAAGTGCTGATGTATCACTTGCCTGCCTTGTATTATCATCTTATCATCACTGATAATGTATGCATTCCGGCTGATTGTCAAGTCCTGTTTTTCAATAAAAAGAACTATCAACATTTTCTTTTTTAAAAGGTGCATCAATTGAATTCCTTTGTTGTGCAATCAGAACAGGCAACAAACATTAGAATAAAAATCAGTTTATGATCAAATAATAAAAAATAACGTAACCCAGAAACATAACTAAATATATCAAACAAAATAGTAAATGGTTCCAACAAAATAGGCTTATTTAATAATGAAGTCCAAAAGACCACCAATTGTTTTCAGAACTCATGAAGAGCAGGACATAATGTGACAACATGAAGCCAGTCTCCTTCTCCCTCCAGATGGCATCTAAAACAACAATTGCGAACTGAAGGGAAGAAGCTGCTCAAGCGCTTGGGGGTGTAATAAAGAAGGCAGTGGGAGAAGCTCCATGCATCTGAAATCGATTCCCATGAATGATTTATAGCTGAATTGACACTATTCCTCCCACTCCTTAGACATCAGTCTGAACCCAGTTTCTTTATTAATTTTCTGAATATGTTTGGCAATCAGAACAAAATGACCTCTCTGTTGAATCTGTCTGTACCAGCTGTCAATACCTCGCAAATTATATTTAAACAATATTCTAAAAATAAGGGAATGCAATACATTTTTTCCCACACCATCCATGTATCTTTATATTTAAAATGAATAACCTCACAAAATCTGAAGCTTTCCCAGAGGGACAGTTCATCAAAAGAAAGGACTCAACCAAAGCCAGTACAATCTTTCAGTGAGAGCAATTCATGACAATCTGGAATTTGTATTTCTCTCTAAAGCTTTTTCATACACCATTATAAGTACTGAATCACCTTATAACTAGTATTTTTCGGTAAATAATTTTTTTTCATGAATACTGGGAAAGCAACAGGAATTGATCAAAAGTTGGGGCAGAAAGCGTATCATTAAGACTAGAAAGGGCGTCTAAAAGCTGCCAGATAATATGATGGCAGGTTGGGCACCGCAAGGCCACCATGTTCCTTATCCAATTGAAGATTTGAAGGATTCAGCCTAGGCTGAGCTTATTACAGATAAACCTACGTAGAACTTTGTCGAATTCAGAGAAGAATTTCTGTGGAATTTTAATTGGGATGTTTGAGAATATAAAGATGAAGAGAGGCATCATTGACATTTTAATTAAAGCTGCTTTACTGATGATTGAAATAGGGAGCAAAGACCATTTAAGAAACAGATTACAAACTTTGATTAGTGTGGAAACATAATTAGGTTTAAACAAACCCATGTAATTAGATGTGACATAGATACCTAAATAACGAATGGGTGTAAGGGGTTGTACATATAACCTAAATCTAATGGAGGTGTTAAATAATATAATTTATGTCTTTACATTATTTATTGTATACCCGACAATTGAGTTAAACTCTGCAAGCTTGTCAAGCGAATTCTGGATATTATTATTTTCTGCTTTCAGATAAACCACTAAATCATCTGCATGGAGCTCCACTTTAGAGATACCAGGGAGAGGTGTATAGATGTTATCATTCCCGCAGATAACAATAGCCAGGGGTTTGATGAAGAGAGTGAACAAATCAGGGATAAGGGGCACCCATGCCTGTTTCCCTAGTAATCCCAATTGTGCCCACCTGTAAATGAAAAAGCCACAAAATACGTATATTATCTTCCCATTCCAAGTAACCAATCAAAGGCTTTAAATAAAAAAGCCCCAAAATACGTATAATGGCCTCCTAGTAACGAAATCAAAGATTTCTTTCTGTGCCAAACATTAAGTTAGCAGCATGAGGCTAACTCAGAGTAAAGAAGTCAATAGCCTCTATCAAATACGGAGTGTTAACTAACATTGATCTATTCAGTAACAACCCATTCTGATTAGGGTGGATCAGCGAGCCAACTACTGACATGACCCTTGTAGTAAATTGGGCTGTTGGTTGACTGAGGTGTGAGCTCTAGTCAAGCAGCATCCACAATCCTTGTCAAGGTAAGGCACAAGCAAACCCCAAATTAACCTATGCTCAACCCCCTGTTAGCTTGGCAAAGAGCAGTCAGGCTTAACATGAAAGCAACTTATAAAGTATATGTGCAACACTTGTAACATAGTGAAAACACACCTCAAATGCAACCCACACACTATTAGAAAAATAGAGTGATATTTAATAAATTAAACAAGAACAAAACAACAAAAATCCAATAAGTAGAACTGGAGATACTGAATGTTTTTAGAGAAAATAGACCCAAAAAGGCATAAAGCACCAACTGTGGATATCTGATCGCAAAGTCACAAGTTCAGGCCCACAGTGATGTAGTGCGGGGCTACTACGGGGACCCAGTTAGGCAGCCGAACAAAAGTACCCTCAATCTTGGTTTGCGAAGCTTTGCGTGGATTCATGTCAAAGATGCGTCATGCAACCAAGCAGACGCGTAGATTTTGTCTCACTGTGTCGACGTTGACTATTGTGACTTGACTAGGAGTGCGATGTAGAGTCCACAGTCAGGGATGCGTCGCGCTGTCGGGGCGAAGTGTTGGTTCTGAGGAGCTGCGAGGCCACGATGCAGAGTCCGGCATTATCATCAAGGTTGCCATAGGCAAGAATGAGAGGGCCTGCACCAGGCATGCATTGTGCAGTGGCAGTTCCGATGGTGATGCAGGTTGTACCAGTGATGTGAGTTTTTGCGACTGGGCCAATCCACGCAGTGAGGTGTCAGTTCGTCTTGGGTTTCCGTCTCACAGCAGAGGATCCGCAGGCTGGCAGAGCACCTTAGGCCCACTTCCAAGGGCCCAGGACTGGGGTGGCACCACTTGGCAGGGTAGATCCAAAGATGGCAGAGCTAGGTGCAGATGCAAGGTTGTTGGAAGCCTTTTATGTCCCTGAATCTTCAGATCAGGAAATCAGCCAACTAGCCCTTGGAGCCACGCTGGGTTCTGGATTCAAAGATGCAAGTGTAATCATACTCACCCTGGCATGCAGCAGGTCAGCACAGCAAAGAAGGAAACCTGCAGAGTGGCAGTTCTTCAGCAGCACAGCAGTCCTTCTTCCTGACAGAGTATTTAAAGGTCCAGAAGTGTACTGAAGTGTTGGTATCCTGGGTCTAGTATTCATAACCTGGTGCCCTTGTACTCGAAGGTGGGAGAAGTTTCCAGGCAATGTCTATGAACTGCACAGAAGCCCTGCCTTCCCTACCCAGGCTCCAGACTAACTACAGAGTGTATTCAGCCCTTCCTGTAGAGACAGGAAACAGCCTATTCAGGTGTAAGTGAGGCTGGGTCCTGCTCCGCCTTCCCATCCTGTCAGTGAAGGTCTATCCAGTCATGCCTAAGCTCTCTTTATATGTGACCGTTTAGGAGTAATACACAAAGCCCAACTGCCAATTGCACCCACTCATGTGACCAGAGATAGGTTACAGGTATGAA
The DNA here is from genome assembly GCF_964261635.1 of Lissotriton helveticus. NCBI lineage: Eukaryota > Metazoa > Chordata > Amphibia > Caudata > Salamandridae > Lissotriton > Lissotriton helveticus. The sequence goes on along the minus strand of NC_136059.1, from coordinate 993,336,599 downwards.
ATGGCTAAGGCAAGAACAGGTAAACTTTATAAAAGTAGCATTTTCAGAATTGTATTTAAAAGTTGACTTTACCATAAGTTAGGATTTTAAATTTGGATTTTAGAGACACCAAACATGAAACAATTATCTCTTCCCATTTGGAAATTACACTTATAAAATGTAATAAAGCAACTCCAATGTTATCCTACGGTAGAGATAAGCCTTTCAGTAGTGAAAAGTGAATTTAAGCATTTTTCACTACCATTACATGTAAAACTTAAAAGTACATGTCCAACATTTTAAATACATTGCACCCTGCTTCTGGGCTGTACATGGCCTAACCTAGGGGTGTCTTAAAGGTGTTATAAAAAGGTTTAGTCCTGGCAAAAGGTTTATATTGCTAGGTTAGAATGCCAGTTTAAAACTGCACACACAGGCTTGGCAATGGCAGGGCCTGAGACATGTTTAAAGGGATACTTAAGTGGGTGGCACAAACAGTGCTTCAGGCCCACTAGCATAGTATGTTATGTGAATTTTGTGAAGTGTAGATAATCACCAGTGTGGGTATCTAGGCACTGAGAAGTGCAGGCCAGAGGGAGGAGGTGGAGATTTTGCTTGTTTTGTATAGAAGAGCCATGTCTTTAGGTTTCTTCGGAAGTCCGTGAGGGAGGGGGAGGCTCTGAGTGGTTTCAGAAGTTTATTTCAGGTTTGACTGCAAGGTATGAGAAGGAGTATCCTCCGCTTCTGATTTTCTTGGTGCCAGGGAGGTGTTCTGTTGCCCGGTACATGGGATGAAGCTGTCTGGTGGGTTGGTAGAAGTTGGGGCAGTGGTTAAGGTAAGCTGGACCGATGTTGTGGAGAGCTTTGTAGGCATGGGTGAGTAGCTTGAGCTTACATCTTTCCTCTACTGGGAGCCAATGTAGACTGTTGAGGTGTAGAGAAATGTGGTTATTTTGAGGGATGGAGGATGACTCTGGCAGCAGAGATCTGGGTGGTTTGGATTCAGTGTAGGACATGGGCTGGGATTCCGACATAAAGGGCATTTCTGGAATCAGTCTACTTGTGATAAGAGCCTGGGTGACCGTTCGTCTGGTGTTTAGTTGTATCCACTTGAAAATCTTGCATAGATTTCGCTGGATGTGGAAGCATGATGAGACAGCATTGATCTGTCTGCTCATGGAGAAGTTGTTGTCCAGGATGATACAGAGATTCTTGGCATGCTCCATAGGGATGGTTGGAGCGCCAACTTTGGAGGGCCACCAGGAGGCGTCCCAGAGGGACTCATTTTTGCCGAAGATTAGGACTTTGGTTTTGTCTGTGTTGAGCTGGAGGCAGTTGTTTTTTATTCAAGCAGAGACGTTGCTCATGCAGTTGGCAAAGTTTGTTTTGGCAGTGTTAGTTGAGTCAGTAAGGGAGAGGAAGAGCTTTGTATCATTGGCTTAGGATACTATGCTGATGCCATGGGCTCTGTTAATGTCCACCATGTGCGTCTTGGAGATGTTGAAGACTGTTGGGCAGAGCAACAATCGTTGAGCGACTCCACAGATTTTCTTGGGTAAGGGTATAGGGTAAAGTTTAGTTCATTGAGTTTTGTCCGTGAAGAATGAGGACATCCACTTGAGGACCAGTCTGCGGATACCCAAGTGCTGAAGCTTTCTGATGAGTGACTTGTGGGAGACCATCTCGAAACCTGCAGAGAGGTCAAGAAGGACGAGTGCTGCAGTTTCTCCTCAGCTTGCGGATGCTTCCGATCGCACCAGAGGCCACAATGAGGGCCATCTCTGCACAGTGGTTAGTGTGAAAGTCTGACAGAGTTGTCTAGGAGTTAATGGAGTTTTAGGTGGTCTGCAAGTTGGATAATGATGGCTTTCTCAATTACTTTAGCTGGAATAGTCATGAGCAACATGGGTTTGTAGCTGCTGATGGTGCTGGGGTCTGCTGTTGGTTTCTTCACTAGGGCGTTGACTTCTCCATCTTTCCAGCAAGATGAGAAAGATAACAGTGGGTATGGAGGTGTTAATGATAGTGGTGAGCACATGGGAGATGATGGTTCGTACAAGGTTGTATATGAAGTGGGGGCATGGTTCTGAGGGGGCTCTTGGGTGGATGGTATTCATGGCGGTGGTGGTTCCTGTGTTTGAGAGGGACTTACAGGTCCTTAGAGTACTGCTGTGGGTTGAATGTGTTGTATATCTTGGCCACCTGTTGTTTGAAGAAGTGTGAGAGGTTGTTGGAGAATCCTTGAGATGGGATTATGTCATTGTTGGCAGCTGCAGGATTGGAGAACTCCTTGATGATGGTGAAGAGCTCTTTGCCATTGTTGAAGCTGGCTTTGAGTTTGAGAGTTAGGGCCTTTTTCTTTGTATCTCTTAGTTGTTGCTGTTAGAGGTTGAGGGTGGCTTTGTATGTGGACCTTGTGGAGAGGTTTTTGTCGAGTCTCCAAGTTGTTTGCAATGGTGTTTGAACTCCCTGAAGTTATTCATATACTAACGGGGTCATTTGTGGTTTTGTTAGATCTTGTTTCTGGTGGGAGGGGTGCGGTTGGTGCAGTCAGTGAGGTATTTATTAAAGAGTTTTCTTTGGATATTTTGACCCAGTGTTTTGATGGTACTTTGGGTTTTTCTGGTGGGGTGGCTTCGTGAGCGAGTATCTTGAAATGTATGATTTAGTGGCCATGCGAGTGGGGTTGTGTTAGTGGTGCTAATAGCATTTAGTTTACTGGCCCTGGGCGCATGTAATGCCATTTTACTAGGGACGTATAAGTAAATTAAATATGCCAATTGGATATAAGCCAATGTTACCATGTTTAGAGGAGAGAATTCAAACACCTTGGCAGTGGTTATCAGTGATAAAACGCATGGAGTCCTAAGGCCGGCAAAACGAATTTCAACACAGAACAGGAGGCGGAAAGCAAAACAGTTGGCGATAACCCTGCTTGAAGGGCCAAGCCCAACAACCCTGAGTGGTATGATTGTCATGAAAAACCTCCAAAATGGCCAAAATGAACCCGGATAAACGACTGCTTTATCTTTTTTCAAAATACTAATAACAATTGCCTCCAAAAAAAAGAGGGTATGAGACTCACCTCTAAAATGAAATATAAGAGTTTAATCAGAACACCCTGTGGCTCAGGGGAAATGATCTTATACAGTTTTATAGGGAGTCCGTCGCTGCCGACGGCTTTCCCATTCTCACAGCTGCCTAAACATAACTTGCTTTCTTCCACTGAAATTGGTGCTATAGGATCTGAGCTTTGGATGGAAGACTTAGTGATTGAAGAAATTCAAAAATCCTATTGTGGTCCGTAGACACAGCTACCTTATAAAATGCTGTAAAATAGTAATCTAAAAAAAAAAACTCGTAATGAAGTGAGGCTCTGATGCGAGTTGTTTTGATAATGGACTGGGTCCATAATTGTTTTTTCAAAGTTCACCATAGTTTTGGCCTTAACGGAGCCTGCTAGCAAATATGGCAGCATTTTTCCTCTCTTCGTAAAATTTCTGATTTATATTTTGTTCTTCACCCGTATAAAATCCTTGAGTTTCTGCTTTGCTGAATCTAACTCCTGGAGATGATGGCTACCTAGGACCGGTTTTACCCAGATAAGGGTTCATCAGCCAGGTATAGCTTGATTCCACTGGCACAGTGAGCATGGGTCCCATGTCTGGACAAAGCAGTCACACTTAGGTTGGCAACACCAAAAGCAATAAGGAAATAGATGAAATGCATGGCTTAATCTCAGCAACTGGCAATCGCTCGGCCGCATCCAAATACATCGCTTTTCACCTACCATGCCACCTCAGTTTCAACCCGGCGATATTCAAATTAGTCTTGACCCTGCTTTAATGGGAACAGCCCAGCCAAAACTGCCAAGCCAGGTTTCCCCTTAACCAGAAAACAAGCAACCTAGGTTCGGTTTTTTCCTGATAAGTGTTCATCCGCCATGTATAGTTTAATTCCAGTGGCACAGTTAGCACTGTACCCAAGCCTGGGCATACATGTTGCACTTAGAGCGGCAACTCCAACAACAACAAGGTGATGGATGGAATGCTGTCTCATAAATGCTCCTTGACCGCAATGTTGATGCCTTCAGCAAAACTGAAAGCACATTTATTTTCTTGTTTCCAATGTAAATAGCAGGAAATACCTCCGCTGCCCTCTGTAGGGCACATACATAAGCTGCCACCCTAGCTCAAATGAACCCCAAAGCACATGGTACAATTGGGTTAGTTGAGATCACATGGTTTGTGTTTAATGTGAATTGTCTGGTGTGACAGCAAAGCTGTAAATTGAACAGAAACGCCAGTTGTTGTTTTTCTTGTAATTGCTGATTGCAGAATGGACAATATAAGTAGACATGTATAGGAGTTCAGACATGGTTTTCTTCATTTGAATGACACCGACATCCAGAGTAGCATGGTTCACCACCAAGCGTCAAATGTGTAAATGTCACTGTACTCTTGTATTATGATAAAGCTGGCAGATTGTATTATGTATAAGCTTGTGAAAACACCAATAAAGACGATTTAAAAAAAAATAGCAAGAAATGCCTCAAATAAACTAAAGTAATCTTTCTGGGGATTTGGGAACACTGCATTGGTTCCCCTCAAAAACCTTTTAGTTGAGTTAGGCATGAATATATGCCTGAAGCGAGGGAACCTGGATGTGGAGAGAGGTGAGAGCGCTGCATCAGTTGATCGAGTAGAGACACAAAAGGACCATTAGAAAAATCTTTATTCTTTCATAAACGAAGCGGGATGAAGTGGCTAACTAGAAGCCCCCTGAATACAGCGATGGTTAGGGCATCTCAATTTCTCTGAATGTGCCTAACTGGCACACTGAAATCATCAAACACACTTATTTGCTTAGGAGGGGGTATGCAATCACAGTGAGCCGTGTGCAATATAGCATTACGTACAGTACAGGATTGAAGAACAAATTAAACACCTAAATAAAAATGCTTTACTGGGGTAAATAAAAATAAAAGTAAAATATTACTGAGTATGATACTAGTTGGCTGTGTTAAATTAGGGGTGATCATAAGCATTATTAGTAAAGTGTACAAAAAGTGATGAATGCACTGGTAACTAGTCAGGGCCGCATCCCTGCCTATCATTTTGGCACACCATGCCAACTCAGTTTAGACCCAGCCATAAGAAAATCAGTCTTGAAGCTGCTCCTGTGGGAACAGTCCAGCCGAACTGCCAGGCCAGATCCTGGGTTGCTTGTATTTCAGGTCAGGGAGGACTTATCTTTTCATATAGCGGGGTCCAAACTGAGGTGGCATGGTGTGCAAAAGTAACAAAAGATTGGAATGCGGCTTAAGTAATTATCAGTGGCTGAGATAAATTCAAGCATTCCGTCCATCACCTTTTATGTACTTTTGCTCTGACCTGTGGCCTAAATGTTTGCATCACAAATTGCCCATTTGTAGGGGGTTGCAAAATATCCTTCCTAATGAATATTAATTAGGCAGGTTCTATTTTGCAACCTCCACAGCATATGCTATGTTATGTGAACTAGCATTTATAAAAGCGAACGTAAATCTAAACGATTTCATAGAGCTAAGTAAAAAGAGGAAACAGAGAGTCAGACTTAGCGATATGATTGTTTAAAGAGACAGTGTTTTAGGAGTGTCCTAATACAGGGAAGGTGACCTTTTGGGGACAGCAGACCACCATTCTTGCACCACCCCTGTATTTGCAAATGTGACAAATGTGGACTTTCACGTTCGTATTAACGTAGTCTGTGTGGTGTTGTTCTCTTCACTGCAGGAATTGGCACATGGCATCAATAATGTACAGAACCTAAAAAAATTGATGGATAAAAATGCTTGAGCCAACCAAACAACTGATCGGAACACATGAGTTAAAAATCATTAAAGTGGAACCCCACCCACAGCAACTCCAAGTTGCAAAGTGGGGTTGGCTCAGTCACTTCACTTCCACCCCTCAGTCATTTTTATTTTTAAGGAATCAGGACTGATTCAGCACAAGTCGAGACAGTGCAAGCTTTCCCACCAAGTCTCATGTGACATAATGACACACTTCTAGATGAGAGAACATTTCTACGTACTTTTACATTAATAGCTTGATCTCTTGGTTAACATAGCATAACATACATTTCCCCTAATCGCACAGCTACTTTTAATTGTCAGTTTACATATATAATTTTTAAAAGTGTAAAAGCACTTTTGCAATTTGAAGCTGTTGTTTTAGACTTGTAAAAAAGATGTACTCATGCAAGGATTTTTGTGGAAGCAAATCAAGTCCCAGGGGCACGCAGCTAACGTTCCTGTGTGGGAATGCCATGGAAAGTTTATTCACAACCACAAACTAGCCTTTTGATTCAGGGTATTCATCCACGTTTCCAACTCCATTATCTCCCTGTAAACAGTGGAATATGTACTCCAGTCGTAGACAGAAATAATACCCTCACCAGTGTAGAGAAGCGAACAATCCAAGTGGGGTTTAGGGGTATGGATGTGTTCAAGTAGGAAAAAAGCAGGCGTATTTTCACCTATTGCCTGATTTTCAAACAAGCAAACCTACACCCGTATATTTACTTATAAAAATGGAATTCACAGATTTCAGAAATGCCATGACCACAGGCATCTCAAAGCTATTGTAAAAGAATCTTTTGAACAGAAAATCAATTATTTGAGATTTACAATAGGATGAATTTGTTACACAAGACTGATTCATGTAGCATGAGTTTTTGTTTTCAAACAGTTCTTCCCATCCAATATGTACTTCACCCTATTTGTACTTTTTTAAGGCTTTCTGTCACAAAGGAATGGGCGTGAAATAACAGTGTTAATGGCAAAGTGGTAATGTTTGGGATAGTGTAGCAGTATATTCTGTGGTCGTTTAAGTCTAAGGTATAAAACAGTGCTGGCCATTTGGATACAAAATGTGCTGGTCTCTGAATTAATCATACGCCTTTACCTTCTAGTTCTGTTCTATCTGAGCAAGGCTGGGTTCATGAACAGAGCAAGCGGCTGTGGCAGTTTTCCATATGTACTCTTAAAAACTTAGCAAATTCTTTAAATTGGGAATCTTGCACCCATGCAAGGTGGTAAACGTATGGGTGAAGTGTTATATTTTAGTTTAAGGCTCTGGTTCCTTGTTTGTTGGAGTTCCCCTACCTCTGAACAAGCAGCAGCATGCACAGGTTGTGGTATTTTCACAGTTGTTAGTTACCAATGCTTGTTTTGTTTCTTCCTTTCCTATTTGCCTATGTGTTATTATGCTGATCATCCTTGATGTGTCATTCTTCTTTGCTTCTGTCTTGCTTTGAGTCAGTTGGCTTTGGGATCCTAGAGCAGCTGCTTCTGCCTGGGGTGTTCTCAATAAAGTACTGACTTGGAGCATGAAACTTACAACTGTGTGGATATCTTACTTTTCAACACATATGTTAAGTGGTATTTACCACGACCTGATATTTCCAAGTAAAGTAATCCATCCTCATACTTCATTAAATTTCAGCAGGTCAAACTTGCCAGAATGTAATGGAGGAAAACGTCATTCTTTTAACTGTACCATGAAGATTTTAGTGCAGTAAGCACAAAAATCCACGTTATACCTCAGAACCTCAGAATAGATGCTATTTACTGCAACGTATAAACAATGTAACCCATGGTTTTGTTACTTATCATTTATGACAAATTGCATCAATTACTCTGACCAAGTCGAAATCATGGCCTTTGAATCGGCCCCAGTGCCCCTTATCTACAGCCCACATAAGAGGTTATGAAACTTTGTCAAGAATATAGCTCTGTATTGTACTCCACTGGAAACAGTTTCAAATCTTCTAGCTCTGGGCCTGATTTAGATCTCAGCGAATCGGTTACTGTGTCACAATGCTGATGGATATCCCATCCACCAAAATATAAATCCCATAGGATGTAATGGGAGTTATATTTTGGTGGACAGGATAACTGTTACCGTTGTGAAGGAGTAACCTATCCCCCCAAGATCTAAATCAGGCCCTCAGTTTTTTTACTTAGGCAACTCCTAAGCACTTTTACACACTGTTCTTTATTCTTTACGAATAAGAAGCTTAATATTAGTATACCAGTCTTAGTGATTCAAGAAGAACAGATTTACTGCAATGATAAAAATGGATGTATGTCATTACCACGCATGCTTTTACAACGCATGCCTTTACCACGCAACTTTTACAACGCAATTCGTTACAACGACTTGCGTAGGGGGTTGCTGGATAGTGAATAGTTTAATTTACTATTCCAACTCCAGTCCCTGTGGATAGTAGGGAAGGTTTTGGATAGTAAATTAACTATTCCCTATCCTAGAGCACCCCCCAGCGCAAGTCGTTGTAACGACTTTCGTTGTAAAAGTTGCGTGGTAAAGGTACTGCGTTGTAAAAGTTGAGTTATAAACGCTGTTTACCATAAAAATTCATCCAGCAAGTAATCAGCACAAGCCAACTTGTTTGCTTCCTGTTGTAATGGATCAGATGGTACCTAACAGCTTCTCACACTCATTCATTAAAAATTGCCAGGTAATGCGTTAAGGAAATGCCATGTGTTTGCGCATATGTGCGGTGTTGGTGTGCATGATCTGAGCATATCTAAAAGTGTTGAGGGTGTGTTGGTGAAATATCAAATGTCTAATGTACACAGGGATGAGGCGTGGTCCTGTTTGGTGTTCCATTCATCACAACGACTTCCGGAAGATACAGCGGAAGGAATGCCGATTCGAGGCCCCCTTGCCTCCAGCCTCTGTTGATGTGGCCTGTGGGCTTCCCTTTGTCATCCTATGCCTAAGTATATATAAATGGGGCTGGGAAGGTAAAGGGACGTTCAACTGTCATCGCTGGCATCTCTGGTCACTGCTCCTCCATCGAATGAGCGATCCTGGCAGGGCGGATACTACACCAGACCTTTCTGTGCACAGTGTGTGTGGCACTGATGCGCCTCCATCACTGTGAGCAGGAGATACTCACAGATGTGGTAAGAAAACTGCAGAATACTGCTGGTGTCAATAGTTGACAGTAAAAGCCATGTTTTGTTCTAGGTCAAGAATATCACGCATGCTTTCATATTCAGAAATACACAATATGTTAATGCGATTTTAATGGGAATTTTGTAATGCACCATAAAGAGAAAATGTCTCTTCCCAGCGTCACCTGGCACTGGAGATAGGCGAAAGCACCCATTAAATCTTGTCAAAGACCCTAAATTGGAGCCACTAAAAAAGTAATGAACAAAAGGTTATTATGAGAGAAATAATATGCTTACAGTATTATAGAAGTCTACCTAAAGCACTAACAACCTGGGATGCCTGTGCTAATATAAGTTTGTGCATATTCGGTTGGAATAGCTCCGTCTCGTACTTTAGAAGAAACATTGCACCCCAGCGTAAATTTCTTAGACCTAATGTGGCTCACGGGTTTTATTCCAAATACTGTTGGTGCTCCTTCTCTTTTTATCTCAGGGCCGCAGCCGATCACTATGAACATTTGAGACCCACTTTTCTGAGAGGTTTACACAAAATGAAGCTTGTTTGGGTTTCTAAATGTCAAGCGAGTTTGTTCTGTCAAATGTGAAAATGAAAGAACTGTCAAAGTGTTTCATATCTGTACTGTGCAACATACGCCCATTCGTATCTTTACAAAAGACACACTTTGCCTTACAATGTTACATTTTTAAATATTTGAAATTAATAAAAATGTTGTGCTAACTGAAAAGGATTATGAAGGGCAGTGTGGTGCAGCTCTGATGTGGTCATGGTGGCAGAGGGTTAGGCACCTTCTGGCTGCCTGATTCTGTAACCTTTGTAACTTGGATTTTACTTTATTGGAAAGGGCCTGTGAAAATGGTAGTGCAGTAGACCAGGGATCCATTGACAAGGGCCCTCGTCAGCTCATCTGGGTGATTGGTCTTGAGTAGTGATAGTATTTTTCATAGCTAAAGGATACTCTTAAATATTGTGTAAAGAGAGAAAAGATCCTTGGTCAATTCCACAAGGGCATGTGGTAAGATGACTGAAACACATTTTAATCTTTTGACTGCAGTTGGGGAGAAATCATTGGCTCCATGAGAGTGGTGCTCTGGATATGCTGGCCCATTTTTCTTGATTTACAGCTGTGTTGAATGGTCATCAGTATCATAACTTTTGAAAATGTCGAAGAGGGTAGGGGTTGTGTTTGAACTCTTCCATGAAAAGAAGGTGCACTTTCCTAACGCTGGCTAGGGCTGATTCAGCGCCCCCCTGAGGCTAGAATCCTGGGTGATGATCATGGAGAAGGAGGTTGAATTCTCAGTTTTTTTGGAGTTAGATGCCCATCTCCCTTCTCATGGCCTTGCTGTGTAAAGGGAAGCTAGGGCTGTGCCAGTAGTAGTTTTCCAGTACCTTTGTTGGTTGATGTTTTTTTTTTTTTTAATGGGTGCTGTAAATTATCTTGTGTATTGTGTTCATCATGGTAGAGCTATTATCGCCCAGGTTAAGCAGCACAGTGGTCTTCAAAGGTTTGAACGAGCTGGAAACAGCTTTTATTAGTGAACACAATATGATTGGCTGAGCTTACTGTTTTAGAGAATTAGAGATTACCAGGGCTATTCACAAAGGTACATTTACACATCAGTATGTGAACATTTACTCTTACACTTTGGAGTAACTTTCCTACTTAAGGTTCTTCACCATTTACAAATGTAAAGTTATGTAAAAATGTAGACTTACATGCCCGCACTCCCGGAATTCCAGGTGTGGAGCCTAATTTATGCATGTTTAGTTACTAAATGTAGTAACATTTGAAAAAATATTATTATGTTAAATATTGACGCTAATTTTATATATTTATTTTAGATGTAGAACAATATAAATACAATTACAGCATTATTAACTTAATTTTAAAATAAAAGAAATATTTTGAATATATTAAATTAAAATATTGTTATTTTTCTGGTTTAAATCAATAAAATCCCTTGTGAAGAAAAAAAAGTTTTTTTCATAATGCATCAAAAATTCCTAAAAGCAACGTATAACATTAATTGAAAGTAATTTAATTACTTTTTTTAAATTTACATTTAATTTCACATTCAAAAAGATTTAAAAAAATATTTTAGAATCAAATAAAAAATATGTAGTATTTACAGATATTTTTTAAATATTAAATTAATTTTGTTTCTATTTTTAAATAATGTAATGTATTTTTAACATTATTTCCTGTGGGTTTTTTATTTTAAGTATAAAGAAAAGGTTATGCTGTTCCTATGGGATGAGAATCAGAAGAAAGAGTGAAGTGGGAGTGAGGGGCCAAGTGTGTGTAGTTTTATGGTTGATGTGAGTATGCATCCACGTCACCACTTTTGAGTTGTAGATAGATTTCTTTTCTGGTCCTGACAAATCGCCCATAGACTATACACCGAACGAGAAACATGTTGACCTGTCACCAATAAGTACGCTTAACCTAAGGCATAAGCTTAGCCTAGCGCCTTATTACTTGTTTTTACTTAGGGTAGGAGACCCATTGATTAAAAGTTGTTGTCACTGGTCCTCCCAACCGTATTTTAGATTCAATCAAAACATTAATATACACACACTTGGCGCCTCACCCCCACTTCACCTTGCGGCTTTTGGAAAAAGATCTCCGCTAAAGTGCCCCTACTATAGGGAGCCTGTCGGGTATTGCACCGCCGACCTGACGAGGAGCAGCCCAATGATGAAGCATGACACCCTGCTGGGTGTGTGAGGGCATTATAATCTAATACATGGATTCCCAACTTTGAACCACTTTGGTCGGGTTGGCTTAGATTCCCTTTCTTCTGACTCTCATCCCTTAGGAACAGCATAACCTTTTCTTTATACTTGCTCAGGGGCATTTATGCTGGACCTTCCCCAAAAGCCCCCTTGTCCCTTCCTTGTGTATTGTTTTTATTTTAAGTACACGCCTGAATTAGTTTCTATGGGAGGAGTATTTGTGCATGGCCATGGGTTCTATTCACAAACTGCATTTTGTAGTTCATTTAGTAGTACTGAAGAAGTACTAGTAACATCCTACACAATGCAATTCACATACCTATGTGCAGTGCCCTCAGCCTACGCGTCTCCTATCTTAGGCACTCTGACGGCAGAGATATCCACACATGTAAGTATACGTTTTAGTGGTAAATGTGGGAGGGACAGATGCGAGTGGCTGGAAAATGGGGAATACGACTAAAGAGAGAAAGGTAGTGTTTAATTTGATAAAATGTCAAATACCAGGGCCCTCGTTATTTCTAATAAAGCCACCGTGGATGGCCCTACCTACTGTCTCTGCCAGCACTGCCAAATACTAACCATGACACAATACAAGTGTGACATTTTGACCCTTCCTGGCCACCTTACGCTGTAAATATGACGTGGACCCACTGCAAGTTCTGCTAAAAAATATACAGGCAGCACAGCATATGGTAGACTGTCATAAATAAGTACTGTGTTTTTTACAAATAAGTGCTGTTGCTAAACACCAGCGAACCTGGCACAAATTAAGCACTTAAGAAAGGAGTAAAGATGGGTTTAGAGAGGGTTGGGGCTGCATTCAGGAAAGCACAAACACCCACCTATAAAAGAGTAACCCCATTTCTAGTCACAAACTGCCCTTCTATAGTTACTACAGCCAAAAAAGCTGCGTCCGACCTACATTGTTGCGGTAATGGGTCCTCGCGACAAAGAGTCTGAGGTCCCATCTACCGTATTAAGATGCGACCGCCAACGCGGCATTCAGAAACATTCCCTTTACTATTACGGCATAGGTCGGAAAGGGGCCTCAGCACAACCGCAATGGTAAAGGGCATGTAAAAAACATCCATACACCTTGTGCTATGTACCATGTGGTGCATGGATGTTTGGGAGCACCACAGGTGCCCATCCAGGCCTCATGGCAGTGGCCTGGATGGACATCTAGTGTTCCCTCCTAGGGAACACTAGATAACTGGGACACCCCACTCTTTATTGAGGTGGTTGGTGGGGATTATCTAGTGTTCCATGCTGTGAAGTCTTATTCTTCCTGCAATATTTGCCTTATTGCATTGTGATATTCACATCAATATGCCTGTTTGACTATTCTCTCTTTCATTCTTCTTTTATTTTCTATTTTTCCATAATGGGTTTCTGGGTATTACTACGTCCTGACACAGGAGCTTACTGACACTTCATCACTCTTTAACATGAAGGTGTTTTGCACCTTGGGAATGCCCTATATGCACATATTGCACTTTCTAATCTGTGCCTATTTGTATGGGGTACGATTTATTGCTTCATTATTGTATAGTGATAATCAAGGTTTGTTAATAGATATAGAAAAAAATGTAATATTGGTGTTTGTTTCCTCTTTGTCTTGATGGTCTACCAATATTCAGAGAAGAATAGATTTTCCACTACACATTTTTAAATGACTGTAGTCTTATTGTACGTATCTGGGTTGGTATGTCACATGAGGGTGTTTTTATGTTTTCAGTCTTGTTTTATATATGTAACTGTTTTTATATGTGTATGTATATATATATCTATATATCTATATATATATATATCTATATATCTATATAACTATATATCAGAGTGTTGCTGTGTGACCTCTCATTTGCAAGGGCAACTTGGATGGAATTGTGATTTACGGCGGCCTGGCCGTCGAGAGGAGCACCGTCACCAGCTGAGACAGAAACCACTGCCAGCTGGGAGAGCCGGTTCTGAACACTTCGGGACTTTAGAGGTGCAACATTCTAAATGCGCAAACAGCCAGCCTTTGAAAAACATCGCCTACTAAAGGAATTAAATATGCTTTAATTTTTCAACACATGGAAACTTACTAAAGGAAAAATGTAATTCGCACCTATGACTCCATGCCCCATAATGCCTTATGGACTCAGCTATGAATTACGCCCATTGGGGGTCATGGAAATAAAGGAAGTCAGTAAATGGAAAAATGCGAATATTTCATTTGTTGAACTGCAGCCCGAGAAGAAGAGGCTTTCTGCCTTGAAACGCGATGGTGAGAGAATGAAAATGATGTTTGGGAAAGGCTGCCTGCATACTAAAGCCGGATGGCAGAGTGTTGCTGTGTGACCTCTCATTTGCAAGGGCAACTTGGATGGAAATATATATATATATATATATATATATATATATATATATATATATATATATATATATATATATATATATATATATATATATATATATATATATATATATATATATATATATATATATATATATATATATTACCTACTGGCGGTCGCCAGTAGGTATATATAGTTAGGATTTTTTCTCTATGGGATTTTTGAAAATTCTATGTCTAATAACTTTGGCGTTTGTGGACGGAATTGGCTGAAACTTTCAGGAAAATGGCACATTTTGTTTCTGAGCAGCCCTTGAAAATTTGGGGGGGGTTCGTCAAGGGGGGGCCGAGAAAAAAGGGGGGTCCCAAAACGTGTTTTTAACATTGAGTTTTCCATAGGGCGGTTGGCCTCACTTTTAGCCCGAACGGCTGAATGGATTTGCACGAAACTTGGCAAAATTGTAGGGACTGGTAGCCCGATGTGCCTTTGCTAGGTCTCAATATATGTGCTCCAGTGGATTTTGAGAAATTAACGTTCAAAAAAAGATATATATCTGTAACAGCGGACCGGGCAGCGCTCCGGTTCGCGGACTTTACGCGTAACGGAACTTCGCGTAGCGAAGCTGATTGGCTCTCCGGCGTCTGTGAACATTCCAAACAGTCCGTAGCGGCCGCCATCTTGTCTCTCGGTAGGATCGAGAGACAAGAGGAGGCCAAAGCGAAGGGGCAAATGACCATAAGGGGGCATAGTAGATCCTCGCTGACCCCCTAGGTTTGATGTGGAGGTTTTAAAAGGGTCTCGCGGGGCAAAAAAAAATAATAATAATAATAATCGAACGGCTGAATGGATTTGCACGAAACTTGGTAAAATATTAGGGACTGGTAGCCCGATGTGCCTTTGCTAGGTCTCAATATATGTGCTCCAGTGGATTTTGAGAAATTAACGTTCAAAAAAAGATATATATCTGTAACAGCGCTCCGCTTCGCGTAACGGAGGTTTGCGAAGCTGATTGGTTCTCCGGCGTCTGTAAACATTGCAAACAGTCCGTAGCGGCCGCCATCTTGTCTCTCGGTAGGATCGAGAGACAAGAGGAGGCCAAAGCGAAGGGGCAAATTACCATAAGGGGGCATAGTAGATCCTCCTTGACCTCTTAGGTTTGATGTGGAGGTTTTAAAAGGGCCCCGCGGGGCAAAAAAAAAAAAATAATAATAATCGAACGGCTGAATGGATTTGCACGAAACTTGGCAAAATTGTAGGGACTGGTAGCTCGATGTGCCTTTGCTAGGTCTCAATATATGTGCTTCAGTGGATTTTGAGAAATTAACGTTCAAAAACAAGATATATATCTGTAACAGCGCTCCGCTTCGCGGAGATAAAATTATATCTGTATTACCTAGCTGTTGCTAACACCAGTTAGCGACGGCTAGTAGGAGATAGCGACCATCTTGGGCCCCACTTTGCATGTGAGTGATATTTATCACTAATGACATGCAAAGTGGGCATGCCAAGATGTTAGCGACTGGAAACAGTCGCTAACATCGCTATCTCCTATTATCAACTTTTGGAAATATTCGAGATAAGCGCGAATATCTCCAAAAGCTAGCACCTGCCCTGAGCAGTTCTTAGCCATGTTATCCAATGGGAGGTGGATAACATGGCTAAGAGCATTAGCTCGGTAATGCATGAATATCGCTGAGTTTTCAGCGATATTAATGCATTGCGGTCGTTTATTATCGTATTTGCGATAAACCTTGATAATAGCAAGGTTTATCTGCGATAATTTCTGACGATGCTTAGCGGTAACAAAAATCGTTGCTAAGCATCGTTAGGGATAAATATCGCTTAACTTTGGTAATATGCCCCAACGTCTGTTAACGTTCGATTCGAAGGAAATCAGGAAGTGTTGAAAAACATTGTCTGCACCATCTTGTCTTTTTTCAAATGCCACACTTTTGTCGTGCACGGCAGCCATTTTAGATGCCTTGACCAGACCCACTCTGTGCACGCTGTCGATCCTTAGCATGGCTCCCCACCCTCGCAAGCATCTCCCCCAGGCAGTGGTCACCCCCGCTCTCTGTCTTATGCATGGGTAATAAACCTCCCCCCATCTGCGCTGCTCTTCCCTGAGAATCACACCCTGTGCCCGCCCGACACCTCCCTTTCGCCCTATTCACTACCGCACCCTCTGACACTCCTTTTCCTCTGTGTCCGATTGTCCAGGCTGGTCCTAGGGTATCAGCTAGCCCTGCAGATGTAGTTTATGGCCCCAGCTGTAAATAATCACCCCTCTTCAAAGGAGTTATAGTAGATCAAGGCCCACACTCGATGAGATCCGTCACAGCAGACGCGTTCCTATTATCTGAAAACCATCCTGTATTGTGATTGGGGAGGGGGCCGAGCCTGAAGCGGAAGATTCCAGGGATGACTCTTTGTACATCAAAGTTTTTACAATTATGGTCACATTAAAAATATATAGCACTCCGACAAAGTAGTAAGATTATAAAACTTTAATAACTTATAAATATATACAAGAAAACAAAAATAGTAATACATATAAACATTTTTAGGGAAAAACAACGAAGTAGCGGTCGGCTGTGCGAATAGTCCCAACGCAGCACAACGTCCAGATTTCCGGCGTGGGGCGTCGCGGGGGGTGGGTCATCAGTAGCAAACTGTTGTGCGAATAGTTCCAAGGCAGCAGAACGATGGCACCAAGGTGATGTCCAGTAAGTTGCCGCACTGGTTTTGGTATCCTACAATGCTGCTCCGAATAACGGCGTGGGGCGCCCCGGGGGAGGCGGCGTGAACGGGCCTCTCCAGGTGGAGTGTCATCTGTTGTAGTGGGGCGCCCCTTTCCCGTTTCAGTTGCCATTCCGTCCGTTTTTGGTCCACTGTGTCAAAAGCCGCAATTCAGCTGAGTTGCGCCCACTCTTGCGGTGCAGCGATAGGCGGCTGTCACAGGACTCTCAAAATGGCGGCAGGCTCTTTCCTTTTTGGGCCTGGTCCACTGAAATGGCCCTGGGACACCTTGGAAATCGGACGCTTGTCTGCTAGGTCTTGGACCCCATTCTCGAAAGCGTCCCCTCCGCCTTGAGGATTCATCAAAAGTTTTGGGGGCCCCCGACTCCTGTAGGCTTCTGGTGGGGAGCGGTTGCCATGATTGCTCGCGGAATGACCACGACGGAGCTACGAGATGGTGGTGCTCTCATGCTGACGCCAGCTTCAGTCTGAAACATCCAGAAACAAGGTGGGGCTTTCATCGTTTGGGAAAAAAAAAAGTTTTCATCCAATGAAAAGTGTTGTTTTTAGGTCATATGATCAAGCCTTCCATCATTAGGAAACCAAAAGTAAAATGAACCAATGAAAAGTTTTATAAACAAGTCACATGACCTTTTATGCGGCATAGGGTATAAAATGCGGAGAAAATACGTTGGCACGTGAGGCGGCGTCAGTAGCGGACCGATGTGCGAATAGGCCGAAGGCAATACAACGCGCCAAGATCCGGATGGCACCGAGGTGGTGTCCAGCAAGTTGCAGCACTGGTGTGGCCATCCTACAATGCTGAAAGTCGGCGTGGGGTGCCCCGTTGGCCTGTGAGTTTGCGTCAGTAGCGGACCGATGTGCGAATAGGCCGAAGGCAGCACAACGCGCCAAGATCCGGATGGCACCGAGGTGGTGTCTAGTAAGTTGCCGCACTGGTGTGGCCATCCTACAATGTTGAAAGTCGGCGTGGGGCGCCCCGTTGGCCTGTGAGATGGCGGCAGTAGCGGACCGATGTGCGAATGGGGCCAAAGGCAGCGCAACAATATTTTAGGAATAGAAGACACCACAAGGCGCTGAGATGCCAAGATCCGGATGGCACCGAGGTGGTGTCTAGCAAGTTGTGGCACTGGTGTGGCCATCCTACAATGGTAAAAGTCGGCGTGGGGGGCCCTGTTGGCCTGTGAGATGGTGTCAGTAGCGGACTGATGTGCGAATGGGGCCAAAGGCAGCGCAACAATATTTTCTGACTGACACCACAAGGCGCTGAGATGCCAAGATCCGGATGGCACCGAGGTGATGTCTAAGTTGCGGACCGATGTGCGAATGGGGCCAAAGGCAGCGCAACAATATTTTCTGTATGGAAGATACCACTAGGCGTTGAGATGCCAAGATCCGGATGGCACCGAGGTGATGTCTAGCAAGTTGCTGTACTGGTGTGGTCATCCTACAATGCTGAAACTCGGCGTGGGGTGCCCTATTAGCCTGTGAGATGGCGTCAGTAGCGGACCGATGTGTGAATGGGGCAAAGGTAGCGCAAGAATATTTTCTGAATAGAAGACACCACAAGGCGCTGAGATGCCAAGATCCGGATGGCACCGAGGTGGTGTCTAGTAAGGTGCACTGGTGTGGTCATCCTACAATGCTGAAACTCGGCGTGGGGCGCCCCATTAGTCTGTGAGATGGCGTCAGTAGCGGACCGATGTGCGAATAGGCCGAAGGCAGCACAACGCACCAAGATCCGGATGTCACCGTGGTGGTTTCATAGTTGAGAGGCACTTCATCTGCAGTGGGGCGCCGAGATCCGGATGGCACCGAGGTGATGTCTAGCAAGTTGCTGTACTGGTGTGGTCATCCTACAATGCTGAAACTCGGCGTGGGGCGCCCCATTAGCCTGTGAGATGGCGTCAGTAGCGGACCGATGTGCGAATAGGCCGAAGGCAGCACAACGCGCCAAGATCCGGATGTCACCGTGGTGGTTTCATAGTTGAGAGGCACTTCATCTGCAGTGGGGCGCCGAGATCCGGATGGCACCGAGGTGATGTCTAGCAAGTTGCTGTACTGGTGTGGTCATCCTACAATGCTGAAAGTCGGCGTGGGGCGCCCCATTAGCCTGTGAGATGGCGTCAGTAGCGGACCGATGTGCGAATGGGGCCAAAGGCAGCGCAACAATATTTTCTGAAGAGAAGACACCAAAAGGCGCTGAGATTCCAAGATCCGGATGGCATCGAGGTGGTGTCTAGCAAGCTATGCAGTTGAGTTGTGTGCGCACTTGCGGCGAATAGGTCGAAGGCAGCATAACAATGTTTTCTGAATAGAAGACACCACAAGGCGTTGAGATTCGGTTACCACCGAGGTGATGTCTAGCAAGTTGCCGCACTGGTGTGGCCATCCTACAATACTGCTCCGAATAACGGCGTGGGGTGCCCGAAGGGGGGGGGGGGAGGCGGCGTGAACGGGCCTTCCTAGGTGGAGGCTCGTCTGCTGTAGTGGGGCGCCCCTTTACCGTTTCAGTTGCCATTCAGCTGAGTTTCGGCTGCTCTTGATGCTACAGCGACAGGCGGCTGCAACAGGACTCTCAAAATGGCGGCCTGTTCTTTGGATTTGGGCCTGGTCCACTAAAATGGCCCTGGGACACCTTAGAATTCGGACGCTCGATTTTTTTTTCCTTTCCTGTACATGCAAAAAAAGGTAAATGCCCGGTACGTTACACGCTTCATCTGCCACGATGAACTCTCCAGAGGAACCGAAAAAAAATATAGTTATGGTAACTATACCATGCATTGTCATATGGAGAGGTGGCACCAATTAATTATAGTGCTGCATAAAAGAGAGATTTGGAGGAGAACCCCTGACCTGCTAGTACATTCATCAAAGAAGTGGCACTGACAGCATCAGAGGCAAGGGAAACGGTCCCAAATATTTAGAAGAACTTTGGAAAGATTAAAATGACATGTTTAGATTGTGGCAAATTAATTTCATGTGGACAGATGAGTGTTACTCTAATAAATACAGCATATGAACATCATCATAGTCGATGGTTGGTAGAGACATTTTGACTATATCCTGGACCTGCCCGTCCTCGCCCAAAATGGCGCCGGAATAAATGGGACTCGTAACTCCTTGTTGTGTACTGGTTGCAGAACCTTGAAATCACGAGATACGTATGCAGTTTTGAAGCACATGGCGGGCGGGGACGAGAATTGATTGAATATTTCGACATCCCTATTGATATTAAGTTCTGATGTGTTATTGATTACTGTACTATTGAAAGTTCGAATTAACGTCACCCATGGTACTTGCCCGCAAATGTATATCTAGATAATTTTATTGTAACTGGCCCTGTCGTATTTTAATTATAAAATGTACGTCCACCGATTCCGTAACTGTTAGACACCTTAGTTCTTGCAACCTAATGGCCCGCCCGTTACGTTCCTCTACAGTGTAAATGTCTACTCATCATATACGATTACAGTTTGCTCCGTGGCAGGCCCACGTGGTTATAGGCTCGTATTTGTATAATGAAATTTTCACAATAAAGGTTTTTAAAAGAAAACATGGTAGTAGTATATACATTGGTAAAGTTTTTAATAATAGTCACTGTTTTAGAATCATTAAAAGGCAAGTGAAATAAAGCAGACCAATTACATGAAGGGTAAAAGGTATAATACGAAGGAACGCAGTAAAGATAAATGGTCAAGGGCTGTTGTGTTTTCTATTCCTGCAACATAAAGTGATCGATAAGAATCTCATATTCAGGCGTATCGGCGACTAAGACAGCAGGTCGACCCTCTTTTGCTCAACGGCTCCGTCATGGGACGAAGAAACGCTCTTTTTTTCGAAAAAAGAATATATTTTACTTGCAGGACAGTTGTAAATTTTCCGGGAAAGTACATTAGCCTGGAACATTATAACATATATTTAAGAAAAAATAATGTTCGGAAGTAATAAAAAGCGTAATTTTTAGGTCATATGACCAAGCCTTTCATCATTAGAATAAGAAAAGTAAAATGAACCAATGAAAAGTTTTATTAACAAGTCACATGACTTGTTATGCTTATGTTACGCGTTGCGCGCCCCGGATGACTTCCGGATGCGCTAACGCGGCACGTCATATGACGCATTACGCGACAACGCAGGTCCAGAATATAGTCAAAATGTCTCCACCAACCAGCGGTCGGAACACAACCCCTTTCAGCAGGCTAAATAGTTCTGTTAAATGACAACAGAAGGGACAGGCAACAAGAACCATCAGTCAAAGAGGGGAGGGCTAGTTCTTCTCTACCGGGTTACATTGGGGCGCTACCGGAACTGATCGAATTGGTAGTCTACAGTGTTTCTGGATGTTTCAGACTGAAACTGGGGTTAGCATGAGAGCAGTACCATTTCGTAGCTCCGTCGTGGCCATTCCGCAACCAATCATGGCAGCCGCTCTTTATCGTTATTTTGGGCGGGGTGGGTGGCGGAGCCGAGCTGTTTTGCAGCCATCATTGTGTGGAGTTCAGTTCATTTCACTAGTTTTGTATTTGTCATGAGGGGTTGTTCCTAATGTTTCTATTTTAGCGAGGTCAAAAAGAGATCCCGTTAGTGGCCTACTGATTTTGCTCGATTCCTTTTCTTTTTTTTTTACACGATTTTTCGTTATCTGCAAAGACTAAACAGAGTATTGCGACTCTGTGTTTGTTTGTAAATAGAGAATAAACCAAAGAGAACCAATTCTAAAACAGTAAATACTTGGATAACAATCAATCAAATGGAGAGAGAAGCAGGCACGACGTATTACAACGGGGGCAAAGGCCTGCGTTAACTACCCTTCACTATGTGCAAAGAGAGAGTACTCCTAATAGAAATGAGGGGGGGGGCACCATTCAAAGCAGATCAGTGTGCATAAACACGAAAATGTTTTCACTTACCACGTACTTGACATTCGACAGCTTATGATATTTGCTATTAAAAAACCATTGAAATTCCCTGAAAAAACCATAGGTTATAGATCATATATAGTTAGGAATTAGCATTTACAAAACCTTGAAAATTCACTGAAAAAACCATAAGTTATAGACCATATATAGTTAGGAATTAGCATTTAAAAAACCTTATTTTACTCACACAAAACCATTGAAATTCCATATATAGTTAGTTGCACTAACTATATATCGCGCACCCGCAATCCACTGCTGATGATGTCACATATTACATCATTCATGACATGGTCAGTGACATCACTGATGACATCACTGATGACATCTCAAATGACATCACTGATGACATCACTGATGACATCTCATTTGACATCAATGACCACATCACTGATGATATCATTCATGTGACAATACAATGCATCTCCTCATATTTTAATATAACCTCTGTTTCACCCAGTGTTAAATACAGAGTATAATTTTTGAAACCATTGACACACCAATACTAGTTACTACATATGTACTCACTGATTCCTACGTCTACACACACATTCACTCATTCACCCATACAATCATTCATACATACAATCACTCATCTTTACAACACTATCATATGCACTCATACACCTATACAGACACTCACACTCTGCCACTCATCCATGGAGTTACTCACACACCTAGTCAGTCCTGTAAAGAATCAATCACACTTCCATTTTCTTGTCTATACAGTTAAACATAGAGCACCTTATATTTTCAAACATATACTAACACATACTTACCTTGTTATACAATCATTGATATAAGTACACATTGATCTGCACAGAGTCACACACCTCCCAGCCAGCCACACACACACTCAGTCTCCCATACAAATACTTGGACAATCAATCAATAACCCATATAGTTACTCATATAGCTACTGATCAACACATGCAGCAGTTTACAGAACAACAGACATAATGATGCACAAATTAAGACAGTTTAGTCACTAACCCATGCACTCAGTGAGACACATTTAATCACTCAGTCATACAGTCAGTCATGCACCTACTAAATCCTTCGTCCAGACACTTACACATCCACTCATTCTTCAATATGTAAGACATATTTAAACTTTACAGAAACAAAAAATCACTGGATGTTGTTATCAGTCATGTCATCAGTGATGTCATTTGAGATGTCATCAGTGATGTCATCAGTGATGTCACTGACCATGTCATGAATGATGTAATATGTGACATCATCAGCAGTGGATTGCGGGTGCGCGATATATAGTTAGTGCAACTAACTATATATGGAATTTCAATGGTTTTGTGTGAGTAAAATAAGGTTTTTTAAATGCTAATTCCTAACTATATATGGTCTATAACCTATGGTTTTTTCAGTGAATTTTCAAGGTTTTGTAAATGCTAATTCCTAACTATATATGATCTATAACCTATGGTTTTTTCAGTGAATATATATATATATATATATATATATATATATATATATATATATATATATATATATATACATATATATATATATATATCCAGCTCAATTTCCTGCAGGTTTTTGGAGCACAATCAAATGTTGGCAATTTTTGTGGAATTTTGTTTGGTACACAACAATTTTTTTATTTGAGGACGTCTATTACAGACAAATATCTGGAACTGCGATGGGTACCTGCTTTGCCCCCAGCTATGCGAATGTATTAGTAGGCTGGTGGGAGGAGCAGGTGCCCAGGTCGCTGGAAGTGGATGGTGAGAAAGGCTGTGTAATCAAGTGGTGTCGCTATATAGACGACTTGTTCATAATCTGGCAAGGATCGGAACACACTGCCAAGGCCTATATTGACGCCCTCAACATGAATGATATGAATCTGAACTTTAGCGGCACTGTAAGTAATATCAGTGTGGAATATTTGGACTTGAAGGTATTTATAGTCGATAACAATATAGAGACATCTCTTTTCTGCAAAAGCACAGCAGGAAACTCAGTACTATATGCCACAAGTAACCACCCAACTGCGCTGATTCAAAGCATCCCTTATGGAGAGCTACTCAGGCTCAGACGCAACAGTTCTAGAGATTCAGATTTTAGACTTGAAGCATCAGCTTGTATCAGCAGATTTCAAAAAAGAGGTTATGCGATGGCCACATTACAAAATGCATTAAACAAGGTTAATGCATTACAAAGATCTAATTTGTTAACAGATAAGAGTTGTACTTCCACTAAGGCCAACGACGAAAGGGGAAAGTTCCGGCTGGTAACTCCTTATTCGGCGGAAGCAAACTTTCTGAAACGTATGCTCAGAAAAAACTGGCATATATTGAAAACCGACAGCTGTATCAAAGACGACATTCCAGATTACCCGTTGGTAACCTTTAAGAAGTCTAGATCTCTCAAGTCAAAGTCATTTGAAATAAATTGAAAAAAAGCCTAACACACTTATTGACCTAAAGGGTTTCCATCCATGTCATCATTGCAAAGCCTGCGCACACAGCAAGAGAGTGAAAAATTATGAGATACCAAACACAGGAATAGTGAAAACAATCAACAAGTACCTTACCTGTAGCACTCCTTACGCAGTATACTGTCTCAAGTGTCCATGGGGACTAATGTATATCGGAAGCACCATCAAACCCCTGAAATTAAGGATTTTAGAACACCTTAGAGCAATTGATAAAAATGATCAATCGTATCCTGTTGCTCGACATTTTCAGGAAAAACATTCAAGCAGCAGACATCATTTGCAATATTTTGGTATAGATCTTATACCAGAGAATCCCAGGGGAGGAGACAGACTACATAGACTTAGAAGACTTGAGTCTCGATATATTATAGACTTAATGACCAAACATCCTAGTGGATTGAATGCGGGGGAGGAACTGGCATCTCACATTGGATTTTAACTTTAATTGAATTTAAGAGACACTCCAAGTATATGAAATCTACAATGTGATAATGAACTGATGTGGGTATGAATCTCAATACAAAATACCAGTGTGATAATTATGAAGAATATATATATATTTTTTTTCAAAACCTTTATTGGAGTAAGCATAGAAAAGTACAAGAATGGGCCTACAACCTCACGGGCTGGCCGCTAATAACAAGGCACAGTGCATGTAAGAAAATGTACACCCGTGGATAGGTACAGCTCAAGTACAAAGCATTACTCTATAGACATCACAGAACAATTTGTATTTTTATTTTTTTAAAAAAGAAACACAAACACTAAAAGGCGAATGAATGATACTTAAGGTCAGCCCAAAGAGCGGAGGGGACGGTTCCACGATCAGGAGAACACACCCAGAGCCCAGAGGCTCCAATCAAGTCGGGGAGGGGGGGGGGAGGGGAGCAGCGGGGAGAACCGGAAGTATAAAAAACCTTACGGAAGAGTTCCGGGAACTCTAGTCTAGGGAGAAAGGACAATCTCAGCTGTGTTGTCAAGGGGAGGGGTGCAAATACCCCCACGATAATCATTCCACTGGCCCCAAACCTTCGTCCGCGCCCTGGGCCTGCCCCTGGCCACATAAACCGTCCTCTCACGAAACATGGACCAGTCCATATTGTCTTCCCACTTTGAGACCTCAGGGGGCCTGGAAGCGCCCCAGAGTTGCGCGACATCCCGCTTCGCAATCATGTAACCAAGGGTAGCCCATCTGGTCTGGGCCACCGAGTAGTCAGTGGGCTCCCACACATTCAACAGACATCTGCGAGGCTCCGGCCGCAGGGCCACACCCGTAACAGCAGTCATCACCTCAAGCACAGCAGTCCAATAAGCAGCTACAACCGGGCACTCCCAAAGGATATGCAAAAAGGTCGCACTCAAGCCATATCCACGCTTGCATAGCCCATCCGAAGAAAAGCCCATCGTAACCAGACGCGGACCAGTGACATAGACTCGATGAAGAATCTTAAGCTGAACCAAGCGGAGACGGGCAGGAATTGCCACCTCCTTGGGAGAAGAGAGCGCCAATTGCCAATCTTCGTCGTCCAGTTCCAACCCATCGCAAACCCAAGCCTCCCGAAGTCGGACCAGTAAGTCCGCCCGATTATTAATCAATTTCTTGTAAATAAGAGAAATAGTGCTATCGGGAAAATGCCCATCAAGGACACGGTCCTCGAGGGGGGAAGATTCAGGCAGGGCCTCATCAGGAACCAAGACTGAGGCGAGGGCATGCCGGACCTGCAG
The DNA here is from genome assembly GCF_964261635.1 of Lissotriton helveticus. Classification (NCBI taxonomy): domain Eukaryota; kingdom Metazoa; phylum Chordata; class Amphibia; order Caudata; family Salamandridae; genus Lissotriton; species Lissotriton helveticus. Next base: position 993,310,696 of record NC_136059.1, on the reverse strand, counting down.
GTAGCGAAAAAATTCCCTACCACTCAAACCATATTCCGCCTGGAGGGCCTGGAACGACTTCACACAACCGTTCGAGTACACGTCACCCACCTTACAGATCCCAATCACATTCCAGTGGTCGAAACCCTTGGTAGACCAGAGCCCGCCCAAACGTTCGGATGCATAAAGCGGCGTCGCCAACGTCAATCGATCCTCCCACCCCAAACTCACACTCGCAGCCCGCCACACCGTTACTGCAATCCTGGATGGGCCCACAAGATGGCGCCCGGCCGATCGGGAATAAAGCGCTCTAGTAAAGTCCCCACCCGGAAGCTGGAGTCTGTCCATCTCGAATGCAGGATTACGACCCGGGGAAAACATCACATGATTAATGGCAGACAACTGGGAAGCCCAATAATATCGCTTGATATCGGGGAGCGCCATGCCCCCGTCATACCAGGGGATGGTGAGCTTTGCGAGTGCGATACGGGGTCGCCCATCCCATATCAACTGCCGTTGAAGACTCTCAATCTCTTGGAAATAGGTCTTAGGGATAGCGTCATATGAGTTATGAAGCGCGTAAAGGAATCGCGGCAAGGACATCATTTTAAACAGGGCCGCCCTGCCCAGCGGAGATAAGGGAAGCTTGCGCCAACGGGCCACATCCAAGCGCAGTCTAAGCAACGGTGGTAGGAGATTACGCTCAAAGCGGAGCGTCGGGTCCAACGTAATAAAAATCCCTAAGTACTTGAAGCCCGACCGGACCACCTGAATAGGAAGTCTACTCGGCAAGGGGGGCAAAACCCCCGAGAGAACATATACACAGGACTTGGTCCAGTTAATAACGAGGCCCGAGTTGGCTCCAAAGGAAGCAAGAACATCAAACAGAACAGACAGAGATTTACGCGGGGAGGTGAGGTATAAAAGGATATCGTCCGCGTAAAGCGAAACGCGGTCCTCAAAGTCCGGAGACCAGCGAATCCCCTTGAGAGACGGTTCCCACCGGAGCCAGGCAGCCAACGGTTCCAAGGCGAGAGCAAACAGTAATGGAGACAAGGGGCATCCCTGACGGGTACCCCTGCCGAGGGTGAAAGGAGCCGAGACCCTACCATTTACCACTACTTGCGCCAGAGGTGCCGCGTACAGCAACTGGACCCAACCAATAAAGTCAGGCCCAAAACCAAATTTCTCAAGAGCCGCCCAAAGATAGGGCCACTCCAACGTGTCGAAGGCCATGGACGCATCCAACGATGCCAAAATGGCCGGCTCCGTCAGAAGCCCCGCCCTCGCGATCGCGCCATGAAGACGACGTAAGTTCAGAGCCGTGTTGCGATGTGGGATAAATCCAGATTGATCCGGATGGACCAAATCACTTATGACCGTCAAGAGACGGGTGGCCAGGAGTTTCGCCAACACCTTGGGTTCAACATTCAGTAGGGATATGGGCCTATAGGAGGAACAAAGATCACGTGGTTTGCCCTCCTTGGGGATGACAACTATCGTGGCCAGTCTCTGATCATAAGGGAGAACACCCCGTTCCCGGGACTCCAGAAACATGGCGCGGAGATACGGAGCAATCCTATCCGGACGCAACTTGTACAATTCGATTGGCAACCCGTTCGGGCCCAATGCTTTGCCAGAACGGAGGGAACGGATGGCAGTAGCTATCTCATCAACCGTAAAGGGGGAGTCTAACGCCACACGGTCCGAATCAGAAACAATGGGCAGGGCTATATCACGCAACAGAAGGCGAGAGTCAACCACATCCCTCACAGACACAGGGGTATACACCACACGGAAGTACTCGGCAAACCGGTCAACTATCCCAATCGGGTCCGTTACACTCACACCACATGCAGACTGAATCACGGGTACCACACGATTAGCTCTCTCCTTCTTATCCAGCCACGCCAGCAATTTACCCGCTTTGTCACCCACATCATACAAACGTCCCTGTTGCTCCCGAAACATCACTTTGGCTGCATCCGTGACCAAGGACTTATAAGCAAATTGTTTCAGACCCAGGGCATGGAGCTTCTCAGGCGTGACACCAGATTCCAAGCCCTCCTCCAGTACAGAAATTTCCCCCTCAAGATCAACCACTTCTCTATTCCTCGCTCTCTTAGCCTCAACAATAAGGGAGAGGGCCTGCCCACGAATCACAGTCTTAAAGGCCTCCCACAGGGACACAGCAGATGAAACCGACCCCTCGTTATCCAGAAAATACGAGTCGAGGGACTTAAGTAAAAGGGTGCGGGTCTCAGGGGAGGTAAGGTACCACGGATTAATGGGAGCAACCCTGCCCACTGCTTCCACCCCAACCTCAAAACGAAGCCAGAGCGGAGAGTGGTCAGAGATACCCCTGGGCATGTGCACAATCTCACGCACAGCCGGGGACTGTGTCGCAGGCATCAGGAAATAATCCAGCCGAGACAAACTCCCATGGGCCCCGGAGTGAAAGGTGTACTGCCGCTGCGTAGGATGCAAAAGCCTCCAGCAGTCCACTAGGCCGAAGGTATCCAAAAAGCCACCCAACCACTGCTGAGCCGCCGGGGTATCCCTAGGGGGGTGGCGACCATGAAGGCCAGAGACTACCGAATTAAAGTCACCAGCCAGAAAGAGAGTACTATCAGGAAGGTCCAACAAGACACGGCCCAAATCTGAAAAGGTGGAAGTCTGCAAGCCGGGGGGCACATAAACAGTTAATAAGGAGAGGGTACGGCCTTCATACCGACCCACAAGGACAGCATACCGCCCCCGGTCATCCTGTATAACATCATCAATAGCCAGGGGGAGGGAAGCCCGAATGAGAATACCCACACCCCTGGAACCCGAGGTAAACCCCGAATGTGCTACGAGGCGATAGCCCCACCTGTTCATTGCATGACAGACATTGCCTATCAAATGAGTCTCCTGCAGGAAAACAATGTCAGGAGATAAACGTCGTATACATTTCAACACCACACTGCGTTTGATACGATCACCCAGACCATTAACGTTCCACGAAACAAATCTCAACCCGCTACCCCCCATCCCACCCGACAAAGCCCAAACCCCCCATCAATGAGCACGACCACAAAAAGAAATTCAAATACAGAATAAAGTCGCCTTGAACACAGAACAGACAAACAACGAACTTCCCAACCACCCACCCCCCAAATAACAAGAAAACACCCCCCACCCTGCACCCCTGCAAAAAGCTAAAAAGCCACTCCAACCTGCAGTGTGCCTGTCGCCCAAGAACCCCTATTCTACACGAAGACCCCGGAGGAGGAAAGGCTCCGTTCCACCCGCCCCCCGATCAACAAATAACGAGAATAAGACCATACATCAAAACACATATGAGGTAGAGGAACATAGGCTTACATCCCTGGAAAAGTCAAACAAAACAAGGCATCAGTCAAAAACGAAACGTTCAGCTCTCAACACCACCTTCAGCACCGCCCGGGTGGGCTTCGGACTCAGTCTCAGGAGGTCAATTAGGCAGGGAGTCCAGCCAGTCATTCACAGCCTCTGGCCGATCAAAAAAGAAAGTTCGATCATCATACTCCACCCGCAGCCTGGTCGGAAAGAGCATTGCGTAACGCATCCCCAAGTCCCTAAGACGTTTCTTGGCACCACGAAATCCCATCCGCTGCTTCTGAACCTGTTGGGAAAAGTCCGGATAAAAGTTCACAGTGGCATTTTCAAAGGCTACTGGGCCCTTCACCCGCGAGGCCTGCAGGATAGCGTCCCGATCTCTGTAGTGGAAAAGCTTGGCAACAATAGGTCTCGGCGGGGCGCCTGGCTTGCCCTGGCCCCCCGGAACACGATGTGCGCGCTCCACTGTGAAAAATTTACTAAGGCCAGACGGTGAAAGGTGATTCTGGATAAGATCTTCAACCAGGAGATCAACCGAGTGGGGTTCTGGATTCTCCGGCACACCAACCACGCGAACATTACAGCGACGTGCCCTGTTCTCAAAATCCTCCAAGCGCCGGGTCATGAAATCGTTCACCCTGCGGAGATTGCCAATCTCCGTCTGAATATCAGAGACGTCCGTCGTGAGGCTGGAAGATTTGATATCCAACGACTTCACCTTTTCGTTCGTCTTGGAGAGATCGGCTCGAATCAAATTCACCTCAATCGCCACAGTGTCAAGTTTGTGGGCCAAAGTTTCATACTGGTGGCCTATGGATTCCCTCATGCCAGAAATGGCGCCCATGATGTCCTGCAAGGAGGGCTCCGGCGACGCATCCAGTACTTGGTCCGACGCAGTGGGACCGGGCAGGGCCGCTCCGGGGGACCCCTTAGAGTGGGTATAACGATCCATGACATTAGATTGAACCGGACCCCCGCGCAGAGGTGTCTTCGTCTTGCGCGTCTCTCGGTCCCCTCTGCCCGCCATTTTGAAGATGCGTCACGAGCAATGTCACCAGGGTCGACAGACCGGGCACCAGAAATGGAGGCCCCTGGACCAAAGGACTACAAGAGGTGGAGCACCAGGATAGAGGCAGCCCACTCCAGAAACAGTGCAGCCAAGGGCCAGACAACCTACGTGTATCACGGCCGCAGCTCTGGCCCAGCCCTCTCACCAATGTCCCAGTCTGAGGCAGAAACGAAACCGAAACTTAAGAGGGGGACTCACAAGACCAATCCCCCTGCCGTTGTTGTTCAACTCCAAGACGGCCACCAAACCTCACCCAGTCCCGGGCGCACTTCGAGGGCGGAGCCCAAAAGTTCAAGTGAACATAATTCAGGCACCCGATGTCCAAATCCGTTTACGAAAAGTCCAGGTAGATCAGCCCAACGTCCTCTATATGAATCCTCGCAAAAATTCAGGATTAAATCAGGATATCAAGCCGGGAGCGGCGGGGGTCCGGGGAGCGCTGCGCTCACGCGGCCATCTCGGATGCCCGCCAAGCTCCTCTCTGATTATGAAGAATATTGAAATCAAAATCTTCCATGTAATATGTGACTGTGTTACCAACTTGCCTTATGAAAAGTTACCAAGGAAGATATTTTGGGATAAGATTGCTAGGATAAAAATGTAAAAAGTGCAATTATTTGGAAATTTATCAGACATTTTGAACCATTGCATTCTCAAAAATGCAAGGTATGATATTCACGTATTCCTTTCACAATGTTAATTTTTGAATTTTATGTTTTGAATATTGGTTTGAGTAATAACCAAGTATTTTGGCAAAATAACTATAAGTCAAGGGAGATTTGCCGATCCACGGCAGTATCAGTCTAACTCGTCGCCAGTTATGTAACAATACATTTGGTCTTTAATCATGAGACAGAATGATGTGACATTGGAGGGTCTGCAATTCCAAGATGGCGGACAAATTGTCATTGAGAGAAGGTTTTGACGGTTTAGTTCCTTGTGCCAGGGATGGAAATGCATTGCTATAGACATACTAGCAATGGTATAGACCACAAATATATGTTGCTACATTTTAGCCGATACACGGCGTAATAACATGTCACTTTGAATTGTATGCGCAAATAGAAATTCTTAGATTTTTGCGCATTATAAGACGAAATTAATTTTGTTTCATTTATGCTCGAGATCAATTTGAGCATGTAGATGGGCTAAACTATTTAGTAATGCCACCATGTTATGTATTGTAACAACATGCGATGAACCCTATGAACAACATCCAATATGGAGTATTAATTTTAGTCCCTTGTTTGTTTTGCCATCGAATCACGTGCACGCTGTTAAAAACATGGCGCCGACCATCAATGTTTGTAACATTGAGAAAGGCGGAGCGCCGAAACGCGTCTGTTGCGAACTCTAAAATAAATATCTTAGAGCTACCCCGGAGTGCGTGGTTTCTTTGGTTGAAGCTTTGTGGAAACCGTGAGCTGAATATATATATATATATATATATATATATATATATATATATATATATATATATATATCAACAACTTCCGAATCCCGCTGATTAGAAGGACACAGAGATGACATATATGTTACCTTACAACCCTGAAGAATTCCAATGTATTGGACGAAACACGTTGGCTGTTCCTCCATGCACATGCAAATGCATTTGAATAATAAAAAGAAGATTTGAAAACACATCTTGGAAATTGAATTGTAGATATACTTTTTTGATTATCCTATTGTAGGAACATAATTTGGTACACAGGTTGGCTTTTGTTTGGAATCATATAGTCCTTTTAGGACCGCACCTTGGCAGTGGGTGAATAAACTGTGTGCACATCACATACATATGGCTATTGCCTTTGCCACAAGAATAGTGGGGATAACAGGATAGGTGCAACACTCGGTATGGGTTCCACCCTTGTGTTTAGTTTTCACCAATTTCAAGCTAGTGATGCTGTAGTTATGTCTAATCCTCATTAAGCTAATGGCATATATGGTCAAACATTTCTATTTAATTAGATGCCTCCAGTGAATCTAGAATGTGAAGCTATAACCTTCCCTGAACCAGCATGAAGGGTGCACTGACCCTCAGACCACTTTATGGGCTGCTGGTGGAAAAGTATATCAGATACAAGATTGTATATATTATGCACAGAACATTGTATAGAACACTCTGTTAAATGAATGCATTTGGTTAATATATTACTCAGTGTTCATTCTGCATCAGTCAATTTGGTCAGAATTCCACAGTATCGGAAAAGTTGGAGACATACATGTCTGTGTGTTCCCTTTATAGTGAAAATACCATCTGACTTTACTGTTTAAATGTTACACTGTGACAACCAAATTGACAACTAACACAAACAATGAACATGTTGGCACCAAGTTAGTCTCCGAGGTTCCAAAATACCCTGGGTGAGTAAGTGTTTTACAAGACCAGCATCATGACCTACAATCCTACTCTTTTTCACAAGACCATCTTTAAATGTCTGATCGAGAACAGCTCTTTGCTATGCTGACCTCAGAGATGATGTACCATATTTCATACTTACAGTACTCTACTCAGCAAAACAAGCCCAAGGCATTAGTTAGAATTCAAGCCCATGTTTCCCACATCACAGAAGCATTGTTATTAACAATATCCCTGCTGCAGTCACAGTAAACCTATAGTATTGCAAACCCAAGGCCTGTTGAGCTCACTCTCCTGCAAATCAAAGACCACCAGTAAAGGTATGTGCCAATGATGTACAGCTATAATTCAGAAATACCTCTTTCCCCATTGCATATTTTTCTTTTTTCTTTCCACAAAACTAGTGGCTATTTGTGATATCCCTTAATGTTCCCTGATATCATAAGCTCTTTATTTCTTCACCTCTTCTTTCATCGCCACAGTTGACAAAAGCTATCTATGAGACAGATTTTTTTGTAGGTGGCAGGTACCCAACAGAACAAAAAAATGTGTTTGCAAAAGATTAATAGAAACATTGTTATGAAATAGTATATTCAACAATGGCCTCCAAGTTTACTTAATGTTTCAGAATGTAGCACAATACTGATATACCTGCAAGACAAGCACCTCGTATTTACAAAAAGGGACACAGTGCAGTAGTCAAACTACCGAAAAATCAGTAAATGCTTTAGGTATGCCAGTGAAATACACAAATCACTTTATCAATTGCTTTGATATTTGGCATCCCCGCATGTGCAATATGCAGAGTTTATCACATGGTGGGATGTGATAGACAGGGGCATCTTGCCAGCAAAGCAGCCATCTGTGCTTTCAAAAAGACAACATAGTCTGATTATCCGGACTCGGAAAACATTATATTAGATTGATAAGATTAATTGTTGAGACAGAGCCATCAGACATTTAACCTATTTTCACTTTTATCAGGTTAAGTGCCATATTTAGAGTTTCGTGAACAAGATACTCCATCAAAAGCGCGAGGGAGGTCCTGTCCATCGTATTGCAAGTGCATTGCCTCCTATGGTACGTGTAATTCAATGGACTGGATATCAGTCATGTTTTGATGTCTGCCAAAATCTAAACAAGGCCCCATGTTTTCTTTCTTTATTGGCTGACGTAAAACTGGTGTTAAATAAATACAATATCTGATTGTACATGTAAGTCAGTAATAAACATATAGGACCTGATTCACAAAGGTAAATTACACTTTTGTGCAAGTTTACACTTGCTGTAGTAACTTTGCTACTTTTTTGGTATTTACAAACTACAGGTGTACTGCTACTATTAGTAAAATTACTGGTAGTAAAATTACACATGGGGGTGGGGTCGCACACTACTCACACACCGGCGGTGTCGCCCCTAAGGACTCTGGTCAATGTAGTAAAGTGTTCGCGATGCATCATCTTTCGATCTTCTGCTATCTTCGCTGTCTTCGCCATCCCTGGACACGTGTTTCGGGGTATTACCCCTCATCAGCAGGGATAGGCCGTGTACTGGGGTTGCCGATGGCTGCCAATATCTGCCAGGTATAGTACCACTCAGGCGCGTAGGTGCGGGATCCCAGGCTCGTCAGCCCGCTGCTCAAGGGAGCTTTAAAGTTACAAATGGGGGTGGGGTCGCACACTACTCACACACTGGCGGTGTCACCCCTAGGGACTCTGGTCAATGTAGTAAAGTGTTCGCGATGCATCATCTTTCGATCTTCTGCTATCTTCGCTGTCTTCGCCATCCCTGGACACGTGTTTTGGGGTATTACCCCTCATCAGCAGGGATAGGCCGTGTACTGGGGTTGCCGATGGCTGCCAATATCTGCCAGGTATAGTACCACTCAGGCGCGTAGGTGCGGGATCCCAGGCTCGTCAGCCCGCTGCTCAAGGGAGCTTTAAAGTTACAAATGGGGGTGGGGTCGCACACTACTCACACACCGGCGGTGTCGCCCCTAAGGACTCTGGTCAATGTAGTAAAGTGTTCGCGATGCATCATCTTTCGATCTTCTGCTATCTTCGCTGTCTTCGCCATCCCTGGACACGTGTTTCGGGGTATTACCCCTCATCAGCAGGGATAGGCCGTGTACTGGGGTTGCCGATGGCTGCCAATATCTGCCAGGTATAGTACCACTCAGGCGCGTAGGTGCGGGATCCCAGGCTCGTCAGCCCGCTGCTCAAGGGAGCTTTAAAGTTACAAATGGGGGTGGGGTCGCACACTACTCACAGACCGGCGGTGTCGCCCCTAAGGACTCTGGTCAATGTAGTAAAGTGTTCGCGATGCATCATCTTTCGATCTTCTGCTATCTTCGCTGTCTTCGCCATCCCTGGACACGTGTTTCGGGGTATTACCCCTCATCAGCAGGGATAGGCCGTGTACTGGGGTTGCCGATGGCTGCCAATATCTGCCAGGTATAGTACCACTCAGGCGCGTAGGTGCGGGATCCCAGGCTCGTCAGCCCGCTGCTCAAGGGAGCTTTAAAGTTACAAATGGGGGTGGGGTCGCACACTACTCACACACCGGCGGTGTTGCCCCTAAGGACTCTGGTCAATGTAGTAAAGTGTTCGCGATGCATCATCTTTCGATCTTCTGCTATCTTCGCTGTCTTTGCCATCCCTGGACACGTGTTTCGGGGTATTACCCCTCATCAGCAGGGATAGGCCGTGTACTGGGGTTGCCGATGGCTGCCAATATCTGCCAGGTATAGTACCACTCTGGCGCGTAGGTGCGGGATCCCAGGCTCGTCAGCCCGCTGCTCAAGGGAGCTTTAAAGTTACAAATGGGGGTGGGGTCGCACACTACTCACACACCGGCGGTGTCGCCCCTAAGGACTCTGGTCAATGTAGTAAAGTGTTCGCGATGCATCATCTTTCAATCTTCTGCTATCTTCGCTGTCTTCGCCATCCCTGGACACGTGTTTCGGGGTATTACCCCTCATCAGCAGGGATAGGCCGTGTACTGGGGTTGCCGATGGCTGCCAATATCTGCCAGGTATAGTACCACTCAGGCGCGTAGGTGCGGGATCCCAGGCTCGTCAGCCCGCTGCTCAAGGGAGCTTTAAAGTTACAAATGGGGGTGGGGTCGCACACTACTCACACACCGGCGGTGTCGCCCCTAAGGACTCTGGTCAATGTAGTAAAGTGTTCGCGATGCATCATCTTTCGATCTTCTGCTATCTTCGCTGTCTTCGCCATCCCTGGACACGTGTTTCGGGGTATTACCCCTCATCAGCAGGGATAGGCCGTGTACTGGGGTTGCCGATGGCTGCCAATATCTGCCAGGTATAGTACCACTCAGGCGCGTAGGTGTGGGATCCCAGGCTCGCCAGCCCGCTGCTCAAGGGAGCTTTAAAGTTACAAATGGGGGTGGGGTCGCACACTACTCACACACCGGCGGTGTCGCCCCTAAGGACTCTGGTCAATGTAGTAAAGTGTTCGCGATGCATCATCTTTCGATCTTCTGCTATCTTCGCTGTCTTCGCCATCCCTGGACACGTGTTTCGGGGTATTACCCCTCATCAGCAGGGATAGGCCGTGTACTGGGGTTGCCGATGGCTGCCAATATCTGCCAGGTATAGTACCACTCAGGTGCGTAGGTGCGGGATCCCAGGCTCGTCAGCCCGCTGCTCAAGGGAGCTTTAAAGTTACAAATGGGGGTGGGGTCGCACACTACTCACACACCGGCGGTGTCGCCCCTAAGGACTCTGGTCAATGTAGTAAAGTGTTTGCGATGCATCATCTTTCGATCTTCTGCTATGTTCGCTGTCTTCGCCATCCCTGGACACGTGTTTTGGGGTAAAATTACACTCATTGCACCAGATTTGCAAAAGTATTTTACGAGTAGGATCTTCACAACTTCAAATTCTTTGCTCATAAACAGAAAGGACCGTCCTATCTTTCTGTGTGCGAAAACTCAACACTTGTAAAGATACTTCTGATAAACTACTTTTGTGCATAGCAAACAATCGTAACCTTACACAAAAGTGTAAGTTTACCTTTGTGAATCAGACATGTGGGCCTGATTCACAAAAGTAAATGTACACTTTTGTGTTAGTGTACACTTGCTGTAGTGACTTTACTACTGTATCGGTATTCATAAACTACAAATGTAATTTTACTACTAGAGATTTTACTAGTAGTAACATTAATCTCATAGTTTGTGCATACCAAATGCTTGTCAACTCTATTAAGGAACAGAAGTTTGAGCATATGCGGCTTTTTAAACAACATATCTATTTTATTTTATATCATAGTATTGAGCTGGATCACACTGGCTTGTGATTAAAACTCCCCACCTGTAGCACTAAATTATTCAAAAGTTTGTGTACAACCTTTCTCAGAACTTCTCCTGCGGAATTATCAGTGATCAACTGAAGGTGGGTGTGGAAAATCCGCTATTAAAACAGCACTTCATCTATGGGAGAAACGTTCAGATTGGGACACTGAAAAAAACTACATGGAGACTGACCCCGTGCTATAAAGTGGGGCATTTTCATAGGCCAGTGTGATACAGCTCAATGCAATAAAATAAAATAGATTTCTTGTTTAAAAAGTCGTATCTCCTCAAATTCCGGAACCTTGATAGAGTTGGCAAGCACTTTACCTAGATGAAATTTGGCAACAAATATAGAAACATCGATGAGAAAGAGTGTGATTTTCAATGGTAATCTGTGCTGAACACTGAGTTACCAGCATTTGCTACAATAGATTGAGACAAATGTATAAATCTTTGACTCCTAATCATCTGCTTACGTGCAGTTAGTTTCATGGACTAAAGTGTCAAAATGTGGGAAACTGTTTCAAAAAAATCTACATGAGGGTAGCAATCAAACGTCAGATAATGCCAAATTCGCACTCTATTAGCACAATATATTTGTTTTCGATGACTGAGCTAGTTTGCAGTTTGCCACTGCTTCAGAATGCCTCGCAATCCATCATGCCATCATTGGATTCTACATTTAAATATTCAGATATCAACTCGGTACTTTCTTGTAGTGGGTGGTCTTTCAAAGTGATGGGTATAAATAGCAATATGAAACTGTGCAGAGTAGCCCAAGGTGGAGACGCCAACTATTTTGTGAGCATTCAATAACTGAAAACATTTAGGAAACATGTACCAAAATATATTTTATAGCACTTTATGTGCATACACATGCAAAAGAGACATATTTTCTGTAGAACCGCTCACAAAATGTTCCAAAACTTTCAGTGTGGGTCACACAAGCCTGGCCTTCCCCAGGAAGGTTTTGAGAAATTATGTCAAAATTGTACACTTTGTAACACAATAGCTGTAAGAAATGTCTAGAAAGCCATAGGGGGCAGAAGCACTACAGAGAATGTAATTTAACAAGGTATATCAACTTTCAGACCAAAAATAAAATATTAAATACATCTCATACTTAAAGACAGCAAACTATGGGAAGCCGTTCATGTCAAAATTACAGATCCCCATATAAGCAACCTCCTGAAATGCATAGCATGCTGCAAAATGAATATGATACACACCAGAATGAATGTAATATGTGTCAAAATAATTATGATACCTGGCAGAGTGAATCTGACTTGAATCAAAACAAATATGAAACCTGGAAGAGTGAATATGCTACTTAGTGATTAATATGAATAACACACACTCCGAATTAAATATGAGATATACCTAAATATATATCAATCATACTGAAATGAATATGGCCCTCACTGTAAACAATATAGCAATCACTGACACAAATACAATATGCTTCAAGCAAAATGGGACATTTCTTGAACTGACTGACATATGCCAAGATGTATATGACATACATTGAAATGAATATAACAGATTTAAATAAATATATTATATTCTGAAAAGTATGCAATGCACATTGAAAATATTATAACTTACACTGAAATGAACATTACATATGTTGCAATGAACATGAATTGCGTTGAAATGAATGTTGATTTAAAATGAATATGGCTTGTGTTGAAATTAATATAAGCCCCATTGAACTGAATTTGACATATCCTAAAATAAGTATGACCAAAGCTGAAATTCTCACGACATTTGTCAAAATTAATATGACATGCATGGAAATAAATATGATACATATTCAAATGATTATGATACGTTTTGAAATGGTTATGATTCATATTAATATGAATAGGAGATGTGTTCATGTGAATGAGACATCTATTGAAAGGAATATGGCATGTGCTAAGATGAATATGACATGCTTTGAAATTAATATGATACCTATTCAAATTAATATGATATATGTTAAAATAGATATGTTGCATCTTAACATTAATAAGACAAGTATTAATATGAATGTGACATCCATTGAAATAAATATAACATTGATTGAAAGGAATATATAATATGTAAAAAGGAATATGACCTGCATTGAAATGAATATGACATTTATCAAAATGAATACGGGTTGCAATTAAAGTAATATGAAACACTTTGACATGATTATGATAAGTGTTGAAATGGTTATGATTCATGTTAAAATGAATATAAGATGTGTTAATGTGAATGAGACATCTCTTGAATGGAATATGGCATGTGCTAAGATGATTATGACATGCTTTGAAATGAATATAAGCCACATTGTAATAATGCAACATGCCTTAAAATGAATATGACCAATGCTGAAATTAAAATGAAACTTATCAAGATGAATATGTTATGTTTTCAAATTAATATGATACACATCAAAATGAATATTGCATGTATTGAAATAAATATAACCTATATTGAAACAAATATGATCCATGTTAAAATTATGACAATTGTTAAGGTGAATAAGACATTATTGAAATGAATATGGCATTCATTGAAAGGAATATGACAAATAAGTGATGGAGAGTGAGTACAAAAGAGTAGGAGATAAAGAGATGGAATAAGGGATGAGGGATGTGGAAGGACAACTCAGGGGTAAGAGATGAAACATAAAAAGTCTATTGAGTGAGTGATGTGAAGTGATTATTGGAATTCAGAAGTTAGAGATGACTTGTATACGGGGAACAGAGGATGGCTGATGGGTGATGAGAAATGAGGAGTGAGGATAGAGGAGGAAGTAGGACATTTAGGTCCTTTATATTTTGTTGGTCGGCCCGTCCTCCACCAGAGTGATGGAGTAAATTACCACATCACCCTGATGGAGGTGCAGACCGCCACATTATGAAATATCCATTGGCCTGATGGACATTTCAAGCATTGGCAGGTACCATAGTTCCATCTCTACCAAAAATTTTAACCGGGCCTAAGTGTGACAGAAGAGAAGGATAAATAATGGATCAGGACTGATGAGTGAGGAGTGAGAAGGGATACAGGAGGAGTAAAGGTTGTGGAGAGGCATGTGTTGTGTTGGAACAGGGATTGTATAGCTACAGTGAAGACCTGGCTGTATGATATACTGCAACAACCAACTGGAACTCTACTATTCCACCATTTCCCAGGTTCTGTGGCCCAAGAACATCTGGGGCCCCTTGAAAGAATATCTGTTTATTCTTTATATAAACTGCATCAACCGGTTATAGCTTGTGCTAAACATGCAGAATGGGGAAGGGATGGGAGAATGATGGGAATGTGTATACAGACTTGTTCCAGGACAACAGCGCCAAATGTCATGGTACCTCAAGCACTCTTGCAGCCCCATTTTAGCTGTGATTAATGCCACTGTACTATAGAAGTGCCATCTTGATGTGCATCATTAGCTGTCTAGATCACGGTAATGCACTACTCACCACCATAAATGAGGAGCATTTGACACTACTTCAGGTCCACCAGAGCACTACGCCTAGGCTGGTCCTAAACCTCTCTCCCCGCACTACTTCCGCGAGCAGTTTGTAGACCTTGCACTGGCTTCCCATCAAAAAAAGGATCAAATTCAAACTATGCTGTCTAGTCCACAAGACCATTAACAGCAAAGGGCCAAAATATCTAAAATTGCCCCTGAAACGTGGAACACTTTGCCTTTATATCTCAGATTGGAAGCGGATCATAAGAGGTTCCGAAAAACCCTAAAAACGTGGCTTTTCTAGTTCTGCTGAGTCCCCTCATCTGACTTCTCTGAGTATCTGCTGGCGCTATGAGACCTACGGGTGATATACGCTCCTAACAAATACCAAATACATATACAGAAAGGATTTCTGTGACAAGGGGGACACTTCCGGACTGTTTATGTATAATACACAGGGCCACTGGAATTATGCAGCAGAGGAAGGCCAAATTGTATGGCAGAGTTGACTAAATTATGCGTCTAGAAAGGCAAATTATGCAGCATAATGCAGCACATATTATTATTGCATTATTTTGTTATCTATTCCCATGTTACCGTCCCCCAGGACCACGTCCAGACTTCCGCAACTTCATCACCCCCCTCGCCATCGACTCCAACAACTACATTTTCTTCTGTGACCTCAACTCCCATCTTGACGACCACAAAGACAATCACTACCAACCTCCTCGACAGCATGAACAACATCGGACTCACCCAACTTGTTCATGGCCCTACGAACACCACAGACAACACACTAGAACCCATATATATCTCCAGCGACTGCATCAGATACAGCCACACCACAGAACTCACCTGGACGACAACTCCATCATTCACTTCAACATCACCAACTCACAAACCTCCGCCAACAGTCTGCCCAACGCCCCCCACCGCAGCTGGATCTAAGTTTCATGGGACAAATAAATCAATGCCATCAACACCACCCACCCTATCCCCTCCAACAACCTAGACCAGAACGCCAGAAACTTCAACGATTAGATCACCAACTACGCTGACAGTGTCACTCAAATCGGCAACAACACCCACAGAAGGTCCACCAAGAAGGCTACCTGGTACACTGAAAACCTAAGAGCCACTATACGACACTGTAAACAACTGGAAAGGAGATGGCGCAATAGTAAGGACACAACCGACTTCAAGGCAGCCTTAACCTCTACCTCAGAAAGTTGAGAGAATCCAAAAAAAAAGTCCTTAGCCTCAAGCATCGAATCAAGCTCCAATAACAGCAAATAACTCTTCAACATTATCAAAGAATTATCCAATCGCTCAGCCACAACAAACATTACCCCCTCACAGGAACTCTGAGACAACACTGCAGACTTCTTCCACAACAAGATCCCCAACAGCTACAGAAGCTTCAAACCCAAGCCCAACGACACCGTTTTCTTCAGGCAGAACAACGACCCCGCTGCCACCACAGACATCTGACTAACGCGCGCAGACACATGCCACCCACTTCTGCTTAAATTGACTGTCTCGCTTGATTACTAAGCTGAGATGCAGGGATTCTTGCATTGTATTTTTAAAATTGATTGCTTAAGGATTGCCTCACATTGCTTTTTAAAACGTACTCTTCCTTCACTTAACCTCTCACTCGCTTCTCTCTTGGGACGTAAGCCAACACCCCGGTCCACCACGAGGTTTCCCCGCTTGCTGTAGAGGGTGCCAGCACTTGCGATCTACAACACTAGACAGCTGGGGGTAGGTGGGGGGGAGCCATTCAGGTAGCGCTCTAGCTCTCCCAGTCCTATTTAATCAGCATGCCTTTCCTCGCGCCAAAGGCAAACCCAACTGTGCACGTCCGCGGCCGTCCAGGGCGAGGGGCACGTTACTATGCCCTTTCTGTGTCTTACACAGCTTCTGAGCTGGCCCGCTTACATGACAACTGGCCTATTAGTACTGACACCATGGCTCAGGCTCACAAAGCAGGGACTGTCACCCACAGTCTCTTTTCAAGAGCTCTCTGATCTGTCTGCTCTCCAGGAACCCCCTGCCGTCTACCGGACCCCAACCTCTTTGAGAGTCAGGTAGTGGGGACTCTTGTAATTAGCTACCTCAACACCCGCTCTATAGTGAGACATCAGCTCGAAATCTTTCAGCTCATAGATTCTGATAAACCCAACGTTCTTCTTCTGTCCGAAACCTGGCTCACTACAGAATCCATCCCCGATTGCAGCTGTTCCCAATGGCTACAAAATACTCCAGACCAATAGGCCCACCGGTAAGCACTGAGGAGGGGTTGTGGCCATTATCCACCAAAAACTCTTTAGGGATTACTGGCATACCCTCAGTCAACAGCCTTATTTTAAAATTTGAATCACCCCAGTGCCCCTTCATATGTGCTCTATTCTACCGTCCCCCACACCATATGCCCTCCTTCCCCCAACTACTAGGCAAAATTATTTCCCAACTAGTTATTAACTATGCTAGAATTATTATCATTGGAGATTTTAACTATTGGCCCTCCGACTCCCAGGAGAGTGCCAGCTCCATGGAATTCACTGATCTTGTGTCAGGTACGAACTGTATCCAGCACGTGAACAAGGAAACTCATATAAAGGGACATATGTTGGGCCAAGTCTGGACCTCCAATGTGAAAATTTCACAGCTTTCAATTTCCCCTTGCACATGGTCAGACCATCACCTCCTCACATTCACCGTGTCCCACGCTTCTCTAATCAAACCTCCCCTGCCGGAAAACTACATGGCCAGAAATTGGAACCGAGCCAACATCGGTAATTTCTGCACACTTCTAGAGGCCACAGCACCAATAGAACAGGAGCCCCTCTGTAATCAGGAATCTAATATCAAGCTATGGCTTGAATCAGCCAGTGACATTATTGCCCCTTTTAAAAGAACTAAACTCAAGCGCCCCGATGAGGCACAACGCTGGTTCTCCGACGACCTGAAATTAATAAAACTCACCCTAAGGCAACCTGAGCGTAGTTGGAGACAGTTCTATGCCTCAGAGAAAAAATCCACCTATGTAACCCTGCTTAAAGAATACAAAAACTCCATCCTTTAGACTAATGCAGCTTACTTCTCCTCTAAGAAAATAAACTCAGCTAATAAGACCAAGGATATCTTCTCCATAGTGGACGAACTTGCCTAACCAGACAGAGTGATGGCGAAACCTGCCCCCTCACAATCCCTGTGATTCCCTTAACTCCTACTCATTGAAAAAATCACCACCATCTAAGCCAGTATTCATATTCTCATTCCCCCATCTACCCCCCAATCATATGCAAAAATCCTTCTCTCCTTGACCAGATCCCCCTGATCTCTAAGGAAGAATTCTGAATATTACTTTAAAAAGTTAGAGCAGGGTCCCCTACTGATTGCTGCCCCCCCACCAATATCCTGCAGGAGGCCTTTCTTACATGCCCTGGCCTGCCCCTTGCACTTCTGAATAACTCGCTCAAGGAAGGAACTGTCCAGACACCTTAAAAAATGCAGTAATTGTTCCGATCCTGAAGAAACCCAACTCTGATCCCCTGGTGCTCAGTAACTTCCGCCCCATATACCTGCTCCCCTAGCTAAGCAATATCCTTGAGGCCCACGTAGCTAATTGTCTCAGCTCTTTCATTGAGCAATCCCATTTTTTTGACTCCCACCAGGCAGGTTTCAGACCAGCACACCCCACGGAGTCAGTCATTTTAGCAGTCATGGACGAGTTAAGGAGAGGGTCTGATAAAAATCTCACTTAGGCTCTGGTACTCCTGGATCTATCCGCCGCGTTGGACACAGTTAATCATAGGCTCCTGATCGACTGTGTGATTAATGCTGGCATACAGGGTCTGGCTTTGAAGTGGATTTCCTCCTTCCTGTGTAACCGTTCCCAGGCAGTTCACCTTGCCAATTTCTCAGCCAAGTAAAATAACTTGATATGCGGGATTCCTCCCTCTCGCCCCTTCTTTTTAACTTATACTTGCTTCCTTTGATATGGTCCTTGCGCCAAAGAAGGGTCGAAGCATTCAATTACGCCGATGACCTCCAGCTGGTGTTTGATATGGACTCCTCTAACACCTCAGTCTCCAACTTTCAATCCACCATGAGTTTTATCAGCAACTGGATGTACGCCAACCAATTAAAACTGAACCTTGATAAAACTTAGTTGATCCTAACTGGAGGAATAGCCAACCCCTGGAACTCAATCTTCTGCCCCCCGCTCCTAGGTAGTCCCACTTGTCCAGTAGGATCTGTAAAAAGCCTTCAAATTATAATTAGTAATGACCTATCAATGAAACCCCAGATCCGCGTGGTGGTCTCGGCCTGCTTTTTCCAGATTCGCAGAATCCGTAAGATCTGTAGATTCTTGATCACCGAGGCCCTGAGCCTAGTCACCCTGGCCACTTCCCGAATTGATTATGCCAACTCACTCTATGTCAGGATTCCTGCATATCTACTCCATCATTTACAACTGGTACAAAACCAGCGAGGCTGCACCATCTTTAAAGCACTTGCTGGGAGTGACCCCGCAATCATTTCCTCTAGGTTTCAGCGCTATACCCCCTCTCGTAAACTGCACTCCTCTCATCTGAACCTGCTCACTATCCCCACTTTAAAACGGAAAAAACAGGGCGGTCTCAGTCTTCAGTCCTTGCCCCGCAATTCTGGAACACTCTCCCTCCTGGTCTGAGATCAGTCACCTCCTACACTCAGTTCAGAACACTTCTCAAGACCCTGTTATTCTCCCAGGCATTTAAGTAAAGTGTCTGTCCTGTGTAACTGTTAACCTCTCGCTTTCAGCCACCATGAAACCGCTTGGTGTACGCGCGCTTAATAAGTACTTTTAACATAATATAACTGAATGGAGCCAGCTTGCCCCACAGGACATCACCTCCATCATGAGCTCGGTCCACTCAGGGGCCCCAACCGACCCATGCCTTCACCACATCTTCAACCACATACTCACCACCTTGATCAACTCCTCAGTTGCCATGACCACCTTCCCATGACCACCTTCCCCGGGAACTGAAAACATGCAGAAGTCAATGCCCCACTAAAGAAATCATCGGCAGACCCCAGCTAACTCAACAACTACTGACTGATGTCCCTGCTCCTGGCCAAGGTATTAATAAAAAAAAACATCAACCAACAAGTCCCCTCACATCTGGAATGGAACTTACTAAACTCCTCTCAAACTGAATCTGCCGATACCACAGCACCAACACAACCCTTATCGCAGCTACCAAGCCCTACTCGACTGAGGGACTGCAGCTCTGATCCTCCTAGACCGCTCAGCAGCCTTTGATATGCTCTCCCACAGACATTCATCACAAGGCTACGCAACACAGGCATCCAAGGAGCCACTTTCAGCGTGCCATGGCAAGCCTGTCTGTCCCTGGACTGCGCCCAGTGCAAGGAACCCTGGTCCTCCCCTTACGGACCATGTTCCTCTGCACGCTCAACCCCTATCCCCACTGACTCCACACTCTACAAAGGGAGTCTTCACTTGCACCTCCCTCAATCCCTCAGGCACCCAACCACTTTCACTGCTCCCGTACCCAGAACCCCACTTGCACACTAACCAACCACACAGTAACCCATCCTCTCGTGCACGGTCACTCAACCAAAACACGCCAGAGCCTTCTTTTCTCTTCCTGGATCCAGCAAGAATCTGAAAACCTTGCTTTCCTACTCACCATCCTGCCCTGTCCTAGGCATGGCTAGGGACACTCATCGGCTCAGTGCCAGGATGCCCTCCTGATAGTTTGCTTTACAAATACACATATTAAACAAAAAGTGCTTACTGGATAGCGAACATCCCGATTGCTCCGATTTCAAGGCTCTCTCAAAGGCGATAATGAAGAAAAAGGAGTCTTGGTGAAATATAATATCTGCATGTAATTACACAATTTTGTCAAGCAGGGGAGCCATGATTTCTTGTTTGGCACTATACAATTCAGCCACTAGCTGTGTATCTTCTGTTCTTTTGTCTGTTTTACATCAAACATTTTTCATCAAAGGTTTGTCTTTATTTCTTGGTGCATGATGTGGCAGCCTGAGTGGCTGGCAGCCAGTACCCACATTAAAGCTCGGTTAGTTTTGGGCTCCAAGGATCAAGAGGGCGTCGATCTAAGCCAGAGCCATCATCTGCTTGAGCCTGGTTTGAGTTTTCAGTGGCTCACCTTCCTCTAGTACAAAAACCTCATGTCTTATTTTGTAACCTAAAATGTTGCTAAAGCCACAATTAGAATCTAGTTCACATAACTCTATACTATATAGTTAGGGCCACTGGAATTATGTTAGGTTAGCACCAAATTATGCAGCACAGATCACTAAATTATGCAGCAAGAAAAGGGAAATGATGCTCCTTTTTGATATTGTCACTTCTCTGTTTTGTAACTTTTACACCTGGTAATAATGTCTGGGCAAAGATTTCACCTCAGTAGTAGCAGTTCCACAACCAAATACATAAAAAATATCCAAAAGATGACCAGTTAAACTTTGCAAAGGGCCTTGCAATAAACCCACGTCGCCATGTATGTCGTAACTTTTCATCCTTTTGAGCTAAAAACATTTTTTTTTGTTCGGATCTGCAGATTACACAGCAGGTGTTGGATTTTGTGGCAAATCCATTAACATCTTTTAAAAAGCTGCAGCTGTTGAATCACATTATTCCAGTGGCCCTGTATATAGTGTATCCATAACTGACTTACCTTTAAGTTCACTGATAGTGTTGTCATGAGGGCGAGATCAGGAAGGTTTTTCAGTGCATGTTTAAAAACCCTTATTTTGAATACTTCTGTGATGTACCAAGGTATAAAGCTTCAGAGTGTTAACGAAATCCACTTTTTCTTATTTTGAACACCTTATATTTTAAAATATTTGTGGCATTATTTATGTGGCAGTTATGCTGAAGCCTCGGATCGTGCATGGAATCTTTGAGCCGGACTCCACTCTTAATTTTCCCTACATGATAATTTGTTGTACATCTCATATGTTGAGCTTAAGTATTTCAAGGTGCTTCCTCCGTATGTTCTAGTGAGATCACGAACACGAAGTGTCTAGAAATATGTATGTTCAGGATGTGCGCTGTACAAATAGGGATTCTCTAACAAAATAGTCAAGGACATTGAGTACTAGCCTGTCAAATTAATTTCTGATTAAATCAATTGAGATTGCTTTGCATGTACCGTACACTGTTCTAACCACTCCTGTGAGAAAATGTTTCAGGAGATCTTAGCCAGTCCCAGTCCTACCTACAACAGGGGGGACTGCACATAACATCAGTTGCCCATCAGGATACAGTCATAAAGACAGGGTTCGGTAAAGTGTTGTGTGGTCAGGTAGTTGGACAAAGGCTCACTCGCGGTTGATCACAGTTATGCAATAAACGTACTAACTGCAGACATGAGGGAGAAACAGAGTACACACTTGTGCAGCCAGATAATATATTTAACACTGGTTGACTGGAGGGAGGGAGGCCTCGTGGTTACTGGAGGATTGAGACTGCTGCCTCCTTTCATTCGCTAACCGTATTATGGGTCAGCCAAGGAGAGGAAATGGCAGTCCCTTACTCATCACAAAGTGGGATGTGGTCAGTAGGACTGCTAACTCCAACCCACCCACTCAGGGACGAGGCTTCACTGATGAAAAGTCAGCCCTGGGCACTTCAGGGCATAAAACTGAAACACCTGTGTCCATATGTGAGGCAACCGCTCGTCAAGAGGGGAAGGGCCTCCAGTGCTTTGCCGGGCTGAAGAGCTTACATCCATAAGGCTCTGAAACCTTTATCATGACAAATTTAATCTCAGGCAGCCAGGCACCTGTGCATGTTGCACATGTACAGTGCCTAGCTGCCTGACCTGAACATGAAGAGTGTAAGACTGAATTTTGCTCAGCCTGACACACTTCATATGATGGAAAAAGTTAGTGGGGTTGGTGGCGCCCTTAAGAATGGACCACACCAGTGCCAGAGATAGCCATGACGAGACTAAGCACAGCATCTTAGTATCCCTCACAGTTTGGCTGAAAAGGACATAATACAGTAATACACCTTCAAACTGTATTCAGAACCACGCATGACACTACAATGCATCTAGAATTACAACGTGGTAAGTTACAATATGCAAAACTGTGCCCAGGGCGAAATGTGCCACATCAGAGACTGCACACAAGGTAGACTGTGTTGCGGTCTATGGCCCAATCCCCATGTCTCATTCAAGTCCTGAAACAGGTTCATAGAAAGCCAGAGGTCAGCGTCTTCCCTGGAATCCGTACACCTCTAAGCACTGCGGCGGAGGCCTCAGCTGCTACCTGCTGTGTCCTCTGCCCAAATGTGGGAAAAACCTCCTGTCAGCATGTCAACTCTCCGAAGAGGAAGCAGCATGTCATGGCATGTAACATGTGGCAGGGCTTTCTTTTCTGATGACGCATGCATGTCACTCGGTTAAGTGTGTATGTGCTAGGCTTAGGGTCTAGCAAACGAATGCTTTGAATTGTGATAATACTTAACGGAACGTGCAAGATGGTTATATCATTTTTTAAGCAGTTTGGTATTATTCACAACAACAAAAATAAAAACCAATGCAGCAGAGGAAACGTCTATCAGCTGTTCAGAGAGCTATGTGTAGGGAGCAGCATTACAAGGTTATCCAACCCAGGACAGAGCAAATGTGATAGCATATTTCGATACACTTGCTTATTCTAACTGAGGCATTGTTTGTTCTGTGGTACAGATACTTGAGACTAAACTACAACTTCCCCACCCTTTTCTTTAGAGAATTATTGAGAATGATGTAAACAGACTTATGAATTTGGGAGGGGAAGACAAGAGGACTGATTGGTTGGGGGAAATGCTAGTGGCCAACTGCAAGCTTTTAAAGGTATTCAGTGGTACGATATGAATTGGAGTAAAATAGTTATGGACAATACTTATCATACACCAATATAAACACGAAGATGCTAATATTATCCATAGTGGCGCTAGGTATGACTTAAGCCAATCCATTACCAAAAGTAGGGATGTGAGATATAAATTGATTTTTTCTAATTGTCTTTATATTTAATAGTATGACTGCTGAAATTATTATAATATATATTCCCTTATTCTGATACACAAGGTTTGTGTGCCGATTTTACATATGACATAACTTATTATCAGAAAACACCAATAATTGTGTATGTCGACTGCTTTCAGGGACAGGTTGAAAGTTCACACACCTACAAAAACCTTGCAGATAAAAGCTTATCTGGTAGGACGGTTTGACTTCAAAAACTCTGGATCTAGACGAGAATAACTCATTGCAGAGAAGTATGAGAGACACCTGCCATTTTTCCAATTCTCTGAAGGTTGTGTAATAACTAAGACCCATGGGGCCAAATGAATCTTTGTGGGTGTGCCCTGCAATTTGGGGGTTCACGACACAGTGCAGTAGGTCCCTGCTGACCACTCGTGGTGGGCTGAGCCAATTCCACTGTGATGGGAACGGTCACACAGGTCTGCTTGAGATAACTTAGTGCATAAACTATTCAAAAAGGTGATCAGCACCTGACCCTTTACAGGCTCTAGAGAGCTCAAATCCAGAAGAATAGAAACACCTGGGAGAGAAGATCTAGGACGCAAGGCACAGTAGCTCAGTAAAATAATTGTACCTATAGTTTGTTCTGTGAAGCATTAAGGTTTACATGTATATAAAATAATTTTTCTCCTAAGCAAAGTAAAGCAATGTGTTGGACGATCAGTTACTGTGCTGCAGGCCAGTTGAGTTCAGAGTTTTCACCCCTTCACACTTCCTCCCTGAGAAGCCTGTGACTGTTTGCCGTTGTTACAACTGAAGTCAAGTGTTAAAGAGATTGTACTTAGCCCAGTTTGCAGAGCCATAGGCGACTGTACCCCTGTACACCAGAGGTAAATGAATGTAGGCCCAGTAGCCCTTGCTTGCCTTGACGCCACCAAAACAGGGTCTGACACGGACACAAGAAACACAAAAAAAATGAAAACGAGAACTGTCAATCTGAATAACATCTATTTATTGACAACCAATTTAGAATGTATTGGTATAGGTAGTTTAGGAAAACATTGCAGCAACAAACATTGACAAAGTTTCAGGAAAAATAAAACAAATTCAGTACTCTTTTCTAATATGCCATGATAAACTAGCGAGGAAGGGAAATAAATGTGCTATTATAAAAGGCACAGGGATCTGCACCATGCTACTAGATGATTTTCCGGAAGCCTAAGGCCGTTGAATTTCACGAGCTTCCACAAGACTACCCCACCATCCTAGACAAGACAAAAGCATGGTCAATCCTCTGTACCTAAAAATACTTCGCAATATATGCATGCATTCTACCCATCATCTAAATATGATGACTAGGCCTGCCCAAATCCAGGTGAATCCAGTATCCCAAAGTCGTTTCTTTTTAATGCTTCATAGGTTATTGGAAGGAGGGGGGGGGGGCGGAACACATTTCTACAGGTGTTTGCCTCTGGAAACAGACATTTGGATGTGGCTATCGTACGCATGCAGAAACTCTTGTTGGTTGAGGATTAAAGCAAATGGTGGAACTGTGCTCGTACCAGTCACAAAACACAGAATTTCATAACCCGTTCGCTGCTTCTGTTGGCCAACGGCCGTCGCAGGCACTACCTTCGTAGTGCTGCGCACGTCCGTTGGCCGACGCGGCCCTGCCCACTCTTCAAAGCCGTCGCACTGCGGCGGATTTTCGGCCGCGGTAAAGGGGTTAATCTGGCTTCACATGCAAGCTCTACAAGAAGAAGAATTTTTTTTTTGAGTAAAACGATTACTGCAACAATTGTGATTGTTTTTATTCCATCTGCTAAATAAATACAGTAATGATTGATCCATGAATAATGAAAACCCCTATGTATCATTTCACAAAAAAACACATCAAACTTAGATTATCTGCTGTTAACAACAGTGAACACTTATAGTCCTTGTGTGAAAGTATGTTACCATCGTCACAATCCTGCTCGCCTTTCCCATCTCTTTAATAGAAGACTTCCCACTGTTCAACATGGAGTAAGCATGGCAGGTGTTAAGGAAAGCATGTCAGACGTTCAGGCATCATAGGTATACTCCAGAACCAGCCCAACGAGCAGAACGTGCTGTTGGGTGAGTGTTTAGGATAGAGTGTATATAAACTCCACCAGCTAGCACACCCTCCCACATGCAATCAGGTCTCCCTGGAGTACTGAAATATGCGTTATGGTGGAGAAACTGACCATAAAGTAGAAGTGCAATTGCAGGGAGCACGTGAGCAGAGTGACAACATAGACAAAAGCAAATTACTGAACTGGAAATGCAGTGAGAATGGGGGAGTACCAAGACGGCCACTCTGGACTTCATTTGCACAATCCAAATGCTGTTTGCTTTTCACATTATTGGGTTTGCTACTTTGGTCTGGGAAAAGATGAGATTTGTGCTGTTCCTAAGACGTGTGGCAGCTGGGAAGATTCCCGTTTGGCTGGGAAATCTTGATTGGCTGAGGATGCTGCAACTCACTCTGTTATGCTCCTCCTTTTTCCTTCCTTAGGGCCTCACTAGAGTTGAGGAGGTGCTGTGATGGGCACATATAACAGAAGATTCTGAGTGTCCTCACCTGAGCCAACTGAAATAGATTTTCAAAAGCTCAGGTTGGCTGCTGTAAATGGCATCAGCGAAGCAGCCACGTTTTCCGTCTGCCTGTATTTCAACATGTTAGAAAATTCATTTCATCTCCGTTTGTGTGTCACTTATCGCCCATAAGTGACACTTTAAAGGGAGGAGATTGCATCAGTTATGGCCAAGTAATAACAAACTACTGTTTTGTGGAATCTAATGGTCTTAAAGCGTGCAGTGATTTTAAAGATCTTAAGAAAGCAGTCATACATGTGAAGTTAAGAGCTATATAGGAGGGACGTTTCCATGTGCGGATTATTCACTCTGACCGGCTCTGGTTTAGTGGCTGCCAAGGAGCACAAATGACAGGACTCAGTGCTGTGGATAAAATATTGGCAGATTACAAATGCCATGCAAATGATGCAGTAAAACTGAAATTAGGTAATTTATTGTGACTTTGTACTGTGCAGGAGACATTAGTGTTTGCTTTGCTACACATTAGAGACTATAGTATTGTTACCACTTTACCACCGTCACACAACTTCCAGGAATTGAGCTTTGCTTTTGGAAAAATTCAAGTTGCTTGCATCTTGGGTCTGGTGAGAAAAGGGATTTTTTCCTTTTTGATTAAAACTACCTACTTGACGCTGGTCAGATTTCAATTCAAGTTGGATTGTGTACCACTTACACTCTGTTTCCTTGATTTGATAAATTGAACTTTCTCGCATACTAAGTCAACTAGGTATTTGGCCTCAGACTGGCTCAACATACCAAAGAATTCCCCACATTTAACTGATAACTTTAAGGTTTTTCCTGACCCCGGAGTAGAGTGCGTTGCCGTAGTCAAGTCTGCTATAGATGAGAGTTTGTGTGTGGTTTTCCTGTGTCGGGGGGGGGGGGGGGGATCAACTTGAAGGTCTTGCGGAGGAGGCGGAGGCGGTGGTAGCAGGAGGAGGTGATGGATTTGACCTGGTGGTCCATTTTGAGTTCGGAGTCCAGAATGATTCTTAGGTTGTGCGTGTGGTCCGTGGGGGGGTCCCCGAGGGAGGGGGGCCACCAGGTGTCATTCCAGGCATCGGGGTGTGGACCCATGATGAGTATCTCCGTATTGTACGTGTTGAGTTGGATGCAGCTGTTCTTCATCCATCTGACGACGGCTTCCATTCCGTCTTGAAAGTTGCGTTTGAGGAGGGTGGCTTTGTTGGATACGTAGAGGATGAGCTGAGTGTCGTCTGAGTACGATGTGAAGTTGAGTCAGTGTGCTCTGACGACGGATGCGAGCGGGCCATATAGAGGTTTTTCCCCATAGCATTACACTTATACAGTGCATAATTTGAATTGAGTACTCTCTGGATTTTTATCACTGGTCAGGAGCTCAGAAGTGCAAGTTTCTCGCAGTGCCTGCCAGGGAGTCAAAACGGTGTTAAAGTACATGGTCATTTAAACCTATGTAGATCACTCAGAGCAATGGGCACGTATTCCAGTTCCAATTATGTTTCTGTGCAACTGTGTGAGGGGGTATACAGTTGTCAAAATATTGACAAGATGGAAGTAAAGGAAAATGCAGTGTTACAGGTAATTAGGTGTGTTGTGTTGGGAATGCAGTGAAGGAGATGCAAGTGCATTTCAGGAAACAATGAAAAGAGGATGCTGAAGAGGAAAGAGGAGGTGTGTAATATGCTGATGGAAAAAGATATGTTGTAATTGTACCTAGATAGCGCTTACTACCCCTGCGAAGATGAAGTGCTTTTCAGCAAGTAGCACGCTGCTCCATAACTCAAAGATGATCAGAGGCGGGTTAGTGTAGGAAAATATGTGTTAATTTGAGTGGTGGACATGGCAGTCTGTTAGTTGGATTGAATAGGATAATGGAGAGATAAAAGTGGGGAAAGTATAGAAAGTGTTATTTAGGATGCCATAGTTGTAAGAGGTGCCTTGGGGTGAGTTAAAGGAGAGCTGGAGGAGGGAAGAGTCTCTAGAAAGGGATTAGAGAAATCATAGTAGTAAAGTAAGGTTTTGGATGAACCAAGCAGGGATAGAGGAGGAAGAGACTAGGGCCCAGATGTAGGTAAAAAATATTTACCGATTCTTAATTACCGAATTTTACCGATTCGGTAATTAAGAATCGGTAAATATGAAGGGTGGACATGTAGGTCCATCCAGATGTGTATTTTACCG
The DNA here is from genome assembly GCF_964261635.1 of Lissotriton helveticus. Classification (NCBI taxonomy): domain Eukaryota; kingdom Metazoa; phylum Chordata; class Amphibia; order Caudata; family Salamandridae; genus Lissotriton; species Lissotriton helveticus. Next base: position 993,282,353 of record NC_136059.1, on the reverse strand, counting down.
ATTCGGTAAATATCTGTATTTACCGAATCGGTAAATACCGACCGGTAATGCTCCATTCATTCCTATGGGCTTTGAAGCCCATAGGAATGAATGGGGCATTACCGGTCGGTATTTACCGATCGGTAAATACCGATTTTGACAAGGGTGCAGGGGGTGTCACTTTGACACCCTCTAGCACCCCCAAAAAAGGTTCGGGGGCCATATGGCAGGCATACCTGCCCTAAGGGCAGGTCTGCCTGTCATATGGCACAGGTGTGCATGCACACATGTGCATGCACACCTGAATCGGTATTTTAACATCAAATACAATTTGATGGTAAAATACCGATTTTGTAGGCCTTGTGGGACTCAGAAGAGTCCCACCTACATATCAATTTTACCGATTCGGTAAATATACCGGTCGGTAAATTTACCGACCGGTATATTTACCGAATCGGTAAAATTGCCAATTTGCCCCGTTACAGTCCCCCTACATCTCGGTAGCCAAATACCGGTCGGTAACGGCCGAATTCGGCCGTTACCGACCGGTATTTGGCTACCTACATCTGGCCCTAGATATTTTGGTGATCACAGTAGTAGAATGAGGTTTGAGATGAGTCCGAGTGTGGAGGTAGAGCATATACTGAGAGAGGTATAGGGTGAGAATGAAAGAGTCAAGGTTGAATTTATTATTTTTATTTATATTTTAATATCTTTTTTCTTTGTCTAAAGTGAGAGTAAAGTAATAAATTTATAGAGATACATAACTACATAGAAAGGATATTCTTTTTTTTACTGTACGAATTAAGTAATTAACATATAGACACATAACTAAAGAGGGGGTATACAGTAAGGTAATTTCCACTCTTATCAAAGCCAACCAAGTTTGAAAGTATAAGCAGACTGTCACCAAGCTTAATTCTTTTAGACTTTTTCTATTTGCGATGTCAAAAATGCACCAGTTTTTGTTTGTAGGTTTACCTTTTGTGACAAACTGTTGCAAAAAGTCACATTCTTTACACAAATATGTGGAAAGGATGCCTCTTTACTATAATGTGAAGTTGCAAAGTTTTAGATAGTCCTATCAACCCTGACTTGCCTATTTTTGACAATACCTACATCGTAATCTTTCTGCATGTTGTTTCATTCAGATACAATGATGAGCTGAAGGCAGGTCTGATAGCTCAATGCATTGGCTCCAAGAATTTGTGTTTGACTTCATGGTCACAGGTTTAAACTCCGACTGGCATTAGCTGCATGATCATGTCCGCAATGTGTTGGCCTGGATTGGTTTCTCTTTCGATTGCTTTATTGGCCTTTTGCATCGTAATCTGGTTTTTATAGAATTAAGTACCCCAGTACCAGTTCCTATATTTCCTGGCATTGCTTAGTCCCCACAAAACCACCAGTACGCCCTTTTTGCAGCTCAGCTGTGCATTTTTCTTGCAGTTACTGCCCGTGCCAGCTTCCTGCTCTGCCCATGTACAGCCAACAAATACCAGTTTGTCACACACTGTTTACCCATTCCAGCTTCTCACAAGATTAACCAGTGCCAGCTTCCTCATTAGCAATCAATGCCAGTTTCTTATACTGCCTACTAATGTCATTTTCGCATACTGACCTTCAAGTGCTGAATTCTCATACTGCCCACTGGTGCTTACATCTTACAATGTTAAAGTGTCAACTTTCCACACTGCCCATCAGTGCTGGGCACCTACTACTGCCTACCAGTGCCAGCTTCCTACACTGGTTGCTAGGGTCATCTGCTGATAGTGGCTATAAGCGCTGGGTGCTTGTACTGCCCACCGGTGCCGGCATCTTACATTCCTACTGCCCACTGCTCATGCTGATCCCACTGATAATTTGCTTCTGTGATCCACATACAAATGTGTGAGGAACAGTCAAATTTATGTGAAATAAAGGCGAAATTGGTCGTAGAAAGCTGCGCAAAATCAGCACAGGTGGAAAGAGTTGCTTGGGGCACGCTTTCTGTTTTAATCTTGGACAGATCCTTAGAATGGGGCCAGACGTGACTTTCACAGAGATGCGATCAGGGAGAGCGAAAGCATCAATTTTACTAAAGTTTACGAAGTGCAGCTTTGCAATCAGCGGTTAACATAGAAACACCTCCAGACAGTGGGGTATGGGGTGAAGCAAGTTGTAGCCGTGATGGAACACCTGGTTCTCGTTTCTGCTGCTCATCACCCCCTTCACAACTCTTCAGTGGATAGAACAAAGAACTGCAGTCTGTGAATATGGCCTGCCTGCTCCCGTTGTGCTACCTGCCACACACATACAAACATTAAGCGTAGCACAGCAAGAGGTGGAAGAGGGGGTGCACGAGGAGAGGGTGGCTGCAAGAGTCTGCCATGCTGCTGACCTAGGGAGGGAGGGAGACGCTAGGCAGTGTAGAGTCTCCGGTAATCTCAGGTTTGGACTAGGTAAGCACGAGGGCAACACAACTGAATTCACCAGCAATGGAAACCGTATTACCTTGTCAGAGTCAAACTCATAATGTGCAAATCACACCAAAGATTAAGGATGTTTAACTCACTGAGATATCATTCCGGCATCTTAGACTACACAGATGTGAGGCAACTGGTTACTGTAGCCGGAAGGAAAACAAAGTAGAGCATCATGTCCAGTACCACAGGTAACACTTGCAATCGTGTCTTCAGTTCTGCATCCATACCCAAGTACTGTGTGCTGTTCTGTAGGCCATACCCAAGTTCAGAGTACTTGTCTAGTTCTGCAGGCTGTCGCAGTAGTATTGCGGCCTAAAGGCCACGCCGGAGCAGAGTCTAACTGGCCTATAATAAAATCTTGCAGTGTTTAAAGAGCTGGTCTGAGAGGCTGGTCTGCGGGCCTGTTTTGTAGTCTTGTGGGCTGGATTTAATGTTAACTCTCCTAATATCACAAATATTGCCTCCAGCAAGGACAAATCCATGCAGACCCCCATACTTTGCAAAACAGCTATACAATGTTTTTTGTATGTTCAAAACGACCTAATTTGAAAACCTGAGTTACATTTGGAACTACCTACTTAAAGGGGCCACTTTTATTTTGGTGCCCGGGCCTATTTTCTGTCCCAGTCTAACACTTTGCCTAAGATTTGAGTACGGTGTCCAGTTCAGCAAGGTGTGCATTGTATTTAGCGCTCCGGGCCAGTCTGGAGTATTGCATCCAGTCCTGAGGGCCAAAGCAGTGCCCAGTTGCTTGAGCATGTCTCTCTTCCCAAGTATTATGTCTAGGTCTGCAATTCGTACCCGAGTATAATATCCATTTCTGTTGGCCACACCGGAGTACTGAGCCAGATCTGTAGGCCACGTCCACATTTTTGTGGGCAGTTCTGCAGGCCACCTTGCGAGTATTGTATCCTGTTCTAACATTCTACATAATGTCGCCTAACTGTAAATGAACATCTACAATATGGCGGCCATCATTGTGTCCAGTATTGCAGGCAGCATTGGTAGAAGGGCAGGGCTTTAGGTGGGCTGAACACATTTGGGGGGGGGTCTCTCATATGTGCGTGGCGGATGTAATTAAGGGTGTGGCTTAAAACACTCAAGCTAAAAATCTGCACTGAGCATAGTGTGCTGCCAGACTTGTATTTTAATGCTTCTGCCCATTCATCCAGATATAGAACACAAGAACTAACATTACACCTACAAGCCAGTACTATTGGCTTTGTCAATGGTTGTAAATTGCATAGGATAAATGAGCAACAACTACGACTTCGTTGTATATCATTCTGAAAATGTTTCAGTTCTTGTGCGCAAGGTTGTGGCGTAAGGCTAGAGCTGTCAACTTTAAAGCTGAGAAAGAAGGTTCGAGTTTGCGGTTGGCTGAAAATCCATTGATTCAACAAATTATTATGTTCTTGTGTAATGTAACTGGTGCCCACTTAAAGCCCTGGAGTAGGGAGTCCTGCAGTAATATCCTGGAGTATGGCATACAGCTAGATTATGGCGGTCCGTAATCGGAGACACATTAAAGCGCTGTGTGCAGTTCTGCAGACCCTATTGGGAATATGGTGTTCTGCTGTAACATTCTACAGAGTATGGCTCCCAATTGTAAGTAAACATCTTGATTAGAATATTGGGCAGTCATGGGTTCCACATCTGGAAATCTTTACATTTTTCCGCAGGACAGTATTTTGTCATTTTATAACATTCTGGATATGGTGTCCTAACATTAAGTGCTCATCTGACATATGACGGTCAGTTGTGGCTGCCACATTTAGATGATTGTATCTAATAGGCTGCATCAGGCGTATGATGGCCTGCTCTAATTCTGAAGCACGGAGACCAGCTTTAATTAAACATTTGAAATATGGTGGCCATTTGTAGGGAGCAGAGATAGTATTTCGTGCACTTATGGAACAGCATTCCATGGTCATGAGAGAGCACAAGTTTGAAAAAAATGTATAAGTACGCCATATTTACAAGCACGTAGTTAGTTAACATGTACTTTGCACCAGAGTGTTTATATTTAGAAGTGAAATACACCGAGTGTCTTATATTCAGTGGTGAAATGCATAGAATGTTTAAGTAGAGTAACAATAATCATAACTGTGTGAGACTAATGTAGAAATGTTTGGGATGAATATGAAAACCTCATGTTCTCATGTTAAAGGAATAATGTAAGAGTTGAATGTAACTCTAAAACCCAGTATTTTGTGTAGGCCTCATGGCAATTCACAAGCAAATCTAAACGTGCTGCTAAAATAATGTGAGACAAGGTTGACATGGTTCTTTCAAAATGTACTATTGAACTTAGGGTTAAAAGTATATGCTTTATAGATGTGTTATTTTAGAAACGTATGCTAGTTAAGAATGTTTGCTGTTTAAATCAAGTTAACGTTTTAGGAGTGCAGGAACCTGCTGCATGTAAATCAAGTAGGCCAGAGCAGATAATGTCATGTAGTTTAAATCGTCATGTGCTCGTTAGAGGAGAGGTCGTGAGGTGTCCAGTATGGAGCTCTGAGAGTGTTTTATGGCCTAAGATATGGTGAAGTCTGGAATTTGAGGCCCACTGCAGGACGAGCTGTATGCAGGTGCGAGGGTCCTAATCAGCTCGAATGAAAGGGACTTTGTTCAGTGGCGCCTTGCGCAGGCCTGTAGGAGTTTCCAGGAATTTCAGGGGGTATCAGCGCACGGAAGAAGAAGCCTGGGAACCAAGGTCAACTTTAACGAGGGTCTTCAAGAGTACCATCATGGAGTTTGCCGCGGAAAGATGTACCACGTGAGGGGCGTCCCAAGGGGCGTTTCTATTGGAAATGTGATTTGGTATTAGGGAAAGTGACCCGGGAGGAAAGCAGAGCAGATGATTTTGGGAGCCTAAGGAAGCGGATGGGTAGGCAGATAGGCTGATCAGGAGAGACCCATTATCAGAGAAGAGACAAAGAGAAGTGCGTGATCTTCTTAGGAAATCACCACGGCTGACACCTAGAGGGTTAAGATCTTGCTAAGTAGGGATGTCATTTAGTGTAGTGTAGGGACAGACTAACCTTAATTTTCTTTTCTGTAATGACTTTGAGGTTGCAACTTGTATCCATTTTAGCAACCCTGATGGTATTCGAACTTGTACTTATTATTTTGTTCTTCAGACTCAGACTATTCAAGAAGTTCATGTTCATAGTGATACCGATATACCTTTTGAATCTCATTTTGAGAAGTTTGTATCTTCAGTTATCTTTGACTTTATATTAAATCTTTAAAACTTAATTTTGGTCAGTGGTCATTTAGAGTGGTGTAAGTTCTTAAATTGATTGTTTACCTCGAGATTACCTTTTACTCAAGACAGGTACCAACGATTCAGTCGACAGGAGAAGGGATTTGGTAAGATAATTAGTAACCAGTAATCCCGCGTTAGCAGTTGGTAGCAGAGTGAGGATGGTTATCTTCTTGAGGAAGGTAATCTAGAGAGGTTAGTTTACCCCAAGGCCCGAGACGTCGAGAGACGAGCAGCGGAAGAATCGTGTGCCGAAAGGTGCAGACGGTGCGAGAAAAGCAGCAGTATCGGAGAGTGAGTATAAAAAGGGTCATGCGTGAACAGATTGCGGTGTTTTGTGTTGTATTTGTATTGTAATGTCTTGCGGAGTTGAATGCCTGTAGTGTGAAAGAGAGAAGGTTGTGAGCGCGCGCAACCTGGTAAACTGGTAACCTGGTAAACGGGTGAACTGGTGAAATCTTAAGTTCAGGCCAGAGCTTAAGTGGTTTTGGGTGTATCGAACATCCAGGGTAGTTGTCGACCATAGTACGGAGGTCACGAGGTACCATTGACCGCCGTGGATCCAAGATAGGGGGAGTGTAAGAGTGAGTGTATGAGTAACGGACGCTGGTCGAAAGTTACTGCGTGTGAGTAACCTATCGGAGAAGGCGAGTGTCTGGAAGTAAACGGAAAGACATTTCGCCAAGTTAGGGTGACAACTACAGAAAGACTGTGGGCGTACAGTCAAAGAAAGGTGATCGCTTGGACGGAAGTAATCATTTTTCAGAGTATGAATGGGATGCGTGCATGACCGAGGAGACGAGCTGAGAAAGGAGGGGAACTGCTGCGAAGGGGGACGGGTGACGTCGGCTAGAGCCGCGCTCTGATTGAGCGGTTGGTGTGACGTTAGCTAGAGCCGCGCTCTGGTTGGGCGGCTAGCGTGACGTCGGAGGAAAGTCGCGTACGGATAGGCCAGTTAGTGAGAACGGCGCTGAGATTGGTGGAATATCATCAGGAAGTAAACAAACGCGGAGAAAAGAGAAATCATGAAGTGTTTTAAGTGTTTGAAAGGGATTTTTAAACGTAAACGAAGTGAACATTATTACGGGGAAGAGGCTCCCCCAGAGGGTACGCTAGCTCATTATATGGCAACGAATGTAGGGCTGCATACGATATTGTGGATTGGAGCTTGGAATAAGCTTACGGAAGGAAATGAGGAAATGCAGTTCCCGAAGTATGGAACGTTTAAGTTAGAGGTGTTACATCGGCTAAAAGCAACCATGTCCTCATTGAAACCCTCTCCCAGACCAACACAGTTTGAGGCTCTTAATGCATGGATTAAGGCTGCACACGACCGAAATTTGAACAGGCGTCAACAAAGGCTGACGCGATCGGTAAGGGCAGTGCGAGATTCCAAATGGGATGAGGAGGAAAAGCGTTGGAGGGTACAGACTATTGAGGTGGAGAAAATGTATCCGATGAGGGAGGTGTCAGGAGGAGGAAACCTCATGGAAGAAGACGAGGAAAGCGAGTCGGAGGACAATCTGATAAACAGATTGTTAATGGATAGACCACCTCCGAGAGTGGGATTGATAGAAGATAGAGGGCTCGCAAGGGAAGATGGGAATGAGATAGAGGGATATACACCACTCCCTATATCGGAATGGACACCTAGCAAAGGCGGAGAAACACCTCCAAACAACACTGTACAGAGTGTAGTGGGAAGGTTTGTGGTGCAGAAAACGCCAACCACAGAAAGGGTTGAGTCTGTGGGATTGCCAGACGCTCTTCAAGTGCCTGTTACCATAGGACCCATAGTTTCGATCTATAATTCTGAGAGAGATAGAGGGGAACAACAAAGGCAATTGGATAGGGAAAGGATTGAGATGGAAAGGAGGAATAATGTGACGAATGCATGGAAACAATTACCAGGTTCGGTAACGTGGAACACCCCATTAGACACAACTGTCGGTCCCAATTCAGAACAGGGAGGTCCGAGAGGACCAATGGATCTAAGGGGACCGCGGCCAAGATCTTTTTCAGAGTTAAGAGCTGATTTGAGGGAATGGGACGGGTCCATAGTATCTCCGAGTAACAGGACAAGAACGGAACCAGAGTGGGAAAGCAGGGGTAACGGGACAGTATCTCATTGTGGGGCCAGCGAAAGCAGTCAGGGCCGGGAAGGCCAAAGTCAAGAGAATAGAGGGGATGCAGGTCCTACAAATCAGAGAGAACAGTCGGAACAAAATACTAGGATTGTAGAATGTGAGGAAATGTCCCGTCTCTGGGGGAACGGAGGAGATGAGGCGGTACGGAATTTTCAGAATAGGTTTAGGTGCCTTCATCATACGCTTGGGGAAGATGTCCAACATTGGAGGAAGGAGAATAGTGACAGGTCCCGTCATGCTTCAAGTAATCAAGAATCACAGGGAAGTAGGGAAGAAAGAGGGAGTAAGGGAACATCTTACCCTGCATCCCGTGAAACTAGCCAGGATGGAGAGAAAGAGGCTGGGAGGCATGAAGGAGTGTTTCACCACCCACCCCGAGAAGATGGAAAGGCATGGGACTTAGAGAGATGGGAACAGGGGAGGACTCCCTATAATTCACCAATACCTAAACGTAGATCTCGGAGTTGGGATGGGAGAGATGCGGATGGAAGAGCTAAATTGAGTGTCTTGAAAGCTGAAATAAAGGCAAAAAGGCTTGATGTTACCAGTTTAAAATCAGATGTTGATGAGATAATAGATGGAACATTGCCTTTGGAGAGGATAGAATTGTATGAACAGGATGAGTTATTGTTCATGGCAAAGGATATTACTAGGAAAGCTAGAGCGGTTCATGAAAAACTGACTGATTTGGCAGACAAGTATGCCGTGGATTTGTCTAGGACAAGGGCATTACAGAGTAACCACAGATTACAGTACGCAGACCAAGATCTAGATGAGAAGAGAACTGCTGGATTAAAAACACACATAAGAGAGCTGGTAACAGGGATAAGAGTGTGGAGAGAACTGGATAAATGGGAAGAAAGGTGGTCGAAAAAGGGTACAGTTAGGCGAAGTACAAATGTGATGACCCCTGAGGGAAGGGTAATGCAGATGGAGGCATTCCCTTTGCGAGAAATATCAAATGGAAATTATGTACATGTGCCCTGGAGTAGAGGAGACTTAGCCGCATTTACCAACTCATTTCCGAAGTTACGGGACAACCCAGTCGAGTGGTATAAGCAGGTAGAGAGGTTTGTTAAAATTTCGAAAGTACTGTGGATAGATTTGAACACGTTGTTTGACATCGTGGTCCCATCTGATCTATGGACCCCTTGTAAGACTAGTGTCGAATGGCCAAATGCTGAACCATTGAGAGATGTTCGAACTAATGGACCAGCTGAGATAGTCATGCGAAAGTATGAAAGGGTAATAGCATGGCTGAAAGATAAGGTACCACCACAGGATATAGATTGGGTAAAAATAGACCGAACAAGGCAGGAACCCAAGGAGACAGTTCACGAGTTTTATGAAAGATTGTTGAAAACATTCAAGCAATACAGTGGACTAGATGTAATGGATCCCAAAGACATAGGGCAGTTCGTGTCAAAGTTTGTATTGGGGTTGAGACCTGATATTTGTCTGATGATACAGCAACATTTAATCTGTTGGCAGAACAAACCACTAGATGAGATTTTACGATATGCGAGGTACTGCAGTGACGAGATAGATTCTAAAGCCAAGAATCTAAAGGAGAAATTGATGGTGGTGCAAATGCAGTCCGCTGGGAAGGGTGGCCAGCAGAAGCAGGGGATGGGACGAAAACCAAATGGTCAGAACAAAGATAATGAAGAAGGGCAGAGACCTAGGATAGACTTTGCCACTTTAAAGAAAACGACAAAGTGTCATCTGTGTCATCAGGTGGGGCATTGGCGACGCGAGTGTCCCTTTAACCCTGAAAACGGAGAGCAAGAAGTAGAAGAGCAGGTCCAAGAAGACCCAGTGCAAAAAGTGACAGTCCCAAGCAGTAAGGTGGCCAAAGGGGGGACTTCGGCTCCACGGGCCCAATTCCCACAGCCACCGAAGATAACAGCTGGAGGAAAGGTCTTTAAACAAATGCCTCTGTTTATCGAGGAAGAAAAATGTTATTACATTGATCCATTGACAGGACAACGGGTGAGCAGTGAAGAGGACTGTACCCTCGGGGCAGTTCTAGAAGTGGATCAGAGAGGACCATTTGTTGAGGCAGAAGTGGCAGGGTGTCCCACTACGTTCTTAGTGGACACTGGGGCTACTCGTTCGACTCTGAGATCAGCGGTAGTTCCAGACTTGCCAATGTCAGGGGAAACAATTCAAGTGGTAGGAGTCGCAAATAAAAGAATGACTAGTCCCTTGACAGAACCAGTGTCTGTGAAAATTGGAAACCACATGAACGAACATCAGTTTGTGGTTTGTGACTCGAGTCCGGTATGTCTGTTAGGTAGGGATTTGTTATGCAAATTGAATTGCACCATATACTGCACCCCACAAGGAGTGGAGGTACAGACTACCGACGATGATGCTACCTTTAAGGTGGCCAATTCAAAATTCTGTGTAGAACTATATCCTACTCTGACTGTAGAAGATCTTCCACAAGACTTAAGAGATGCAGTGGCGTCAGAGGTGTGGGATTTCACAGGAGAAGATATAGGATTGATTAAAGGGGTAGAACCGGTAAAAATTCTGGTAAAACCAAATGTTGAGTTTCCAAGAACGCCTCAATACAAATTGTCCCAGGAAACGATTGCGGGAATAAAGCCTGTGATCGAGTCAATGATACAGCAGGGAATACTGAAGGAAATTGTGGGCAGTCCTTGTAACTCCCCGATTATGGGTTTGCAGAAACCTAGTGGGAAGTTTAGGATAGTTCAGGATTTACGAAAGATTAACAACATAGTCGTTTCATGTTGTCCCGTGGTACCGAATCCATCAGTAATATTGTTTCAAATACCATGTCAAGCAGAATGGTTCACAGTGATAGATCTTTGTCAGGCTTTCTTTTCAATCCCATTGGATGAAGAGAGCAGGTACCTTTTTGCGTTTAAAATGGAAGATCGCGTTTTAACATGGTGTCGAATTCCACAAGGATTCACAGACAGTCCATCCATCTTTAATCAGTTGTTGAAGAAGAATCTTGAGAATCTAGTACTGCCACAGAACTCGGTTCTGGTACAGTACATAGATGACCTACTTGTTGCGTCAGAAACAGAGGAAGCTTGTAAAGTAGATTCAATTGCCTTACTGAATCATTTAGCTGAAAATGGACATAAGGTATCTCCGAGCAAGTTACAGTATTGTCTGACAGAAGTACAGTATCTAGGGCACAGGTTAGAAAAAGGGAAACGTAAGGTGTCCCCAGAGAGGATTGAGGCGATAATGAAAATGAATGCGCCTACAACTCAGAGAGAAGTTAGAATGTTCTTAGGAATGGTGGGTTACTGCCGACAGTGGATAGTTAACTTTTCACTGAAAGCAAAGCCCTTACAGAAACTGACGCACAAGGAGGTGAGTGATCCGGTACCATGGGATGAAGAATGTCTGGTGGCGTTTTTACAGCTGAGAGACGATTTATGTCGTGCTCCGGCTCTGGGAATGCCAGATTATGAAAAGTCGTTTTCACTCTATTGCTGTGAGAGAGAGGGATGTGCTTTGTCAGTCTTGGCACAGACCCACGGTAATGCCCGTAGACCAGTTGCATATTTTTCGGCTACATTAGATCCAGTAGCCGCAGCGTTGCCCGGATGTCTCAAATCCGTTGCTGCAACGGGTGTCAGCATTGAAAGGAGCGAAAGTATTGTAATGGGACATCCAGTAGTGGTGTATGTACCGCATTCAGTTGAATTGTTAATGACCAGGACGAAGACGCAGCATCTGACCAATAGTAGGCTCACGCGTTATGAGCAAGTTATACTTGCCGCAGAAAACGTGACTCTCAGGAGATGCTCTGTCTTGAATCCTGCTACTTTGATGCCATTACCTACTGTAATAGAAGGCGAAGGATGTGAAGACCACGATTGCCTTGATGTGACTGAACTATGCACGAAACCCAGACCAGATATAGTGGATGAGCCATTGTCTGACCCCGATGAAATTTACTTTGTTGATGGCTCATGTTTAAGAGACGATACTGGTCGGTTAAGAGCAGCTTATGCTGTTTGTACCATTACTGGAGTTGTGGAAGCCGCTTGCCTGGAAGGAGTACATTCCGCACAGGTAGCAGAGATTATTGCCCTAACTCGTGCCTGCATAGCAGGAAATGGAAAGAGAGTCACCATCTACACGGACAGCCAATATGGTTTCGGTGTGGTTCATGATTTCGGGCAGTTGTGGTCTCAGAGGGGTTACATGACCTCCTCTGGTTCGCCCATTCGAAATGGAGAATTTGTGAGATTGCTGATAGAAGCATTACAAGGTCCTGTTGATATTGCAGTGGTGAAGTGTGTAGCTCATACTAAGAATACAGATTTTGTGTCACAAGGTAATAGATATGCTGATGAAGTCGCACGCTATTGTGCGGAACAAAGTTATTCTTTCTCAAAGGTGGAAATAGAAGGTGCAGAAGAAAAGACTGAATTAAGTATGATGTTAGAAACTGTAGACACTTGGGAGGATTTAAGAATAATGCAGGAGAACGCACCTGAAAAAGAGAAAAAGGCATGGGAAATAGCAGGCTGTGTGCGAAGTGAAATGGATTTTTGGGTTTCAGCAGATGGGAGAGCTGTGTTACCTGAAGAATTAGCTAATCCCATGGCGAGAGAAATACATGGTCCAGTACATCTAGGAAGGGATGCTATGATGAGAGTTTTTAGGCAGACTTGGTATTGCCCGAAATTCAGAATAGCAGCAGAATCAGTATGTAAGAGATGTGTTACCTGCCAACAACTGAACGTAGGCAAACGAACACCAGTCACACTGAGTCACATTGGGAGGTCAGGGGGGCCTTTCAATAGAATGCAACTAGACTTCATCGAAATGCCAAGAGTCAATCGCCTTCGGTATGTGTTGGTGATTGTATGCGTATTTTCCAGATGGGTTGAGGCATACCCTACACGTAGGTGCGATACACTCACAGTGGCTAAATTGTTGCTCAGGGAGTTGATACCGCGCTTCGGGGTGCCTGCCTCTTTGGAATCGGACAGAGGAAAACATTTTAACAGCGAAATAGTGAAGATGTTGTGCTCCACACTGAATATCGATCAAAAGCTGCATTGTAGTTATCGACCAGAAGCTTCAGGAATTGTGGAACAAGTGAATGGCACTTTGAAGAATAGATTGGCTAAAGTAGTGGCATCCACATCTTTGAGTTGGCCAGATGCTCTTCCATTGGTGCTCATGAGCATGCGCAGCACACCTGATAGGAGGACAGGTCTCTCTCCCCACGAGATCCTGATGGGGAGGGCCATGAGACTTCCTACAGTTCCAACTACTGCTCTATTGAATATTACAGATGATCTGATCTTGGATTATTGTAAAGGACTGTCTGACGCCATCCATTCTGTGTCCCTTCAGGTGCATGCGGCTGAAGTTCCAACAGCGAGGAACCTGTGTCATGACCTGAACCCAGGGGACTGGGTCCTGGTTAAAAAACACGTCCGGAAGAACTGCCTAGATGTTCGCTGGCGTGGGCCCTTTCAGGTAATCCTGATCACGAACACCGCGGTGAAGTGCGGGGGGCTGCCAAATTGGATCCATGCATCCCATACTAGAAGAGTTCCAGCACCTCTAGAAGGAACAGCTCCCATCCCAGACGAAAGCCCGGAAGTGGAAGAAGAGTCGCAAGAAGGGATTGAGGCAGCTGAGGAGGTGTCGGAGGAAGTTGGGAACGCATCGGATTCAGAAGAAGAGCGAAGGCAGGACGGCAGTGAGACAGAAGACGCAACTGAAGGAGAGAGCAGAAGTGAATACGACTCAGACTCAGATCCGTATCGGAGCGATCAAGAACCAAGTGGGAGGACAAGGAATAGGAGAATAAGGCTTGGAGCTGCCACTTGGCCAACAAGAAGAAGAAGGCTAAGTTTGAGGTCGGCCCAAGAAGAAACGCTTACTCCTATATCCGAAGACTCAGATCCAGAAGAAGATATCCAGGATCAAGCCGAGGAGGGTCTTAGAAGATCAAGTAGGGTGCGAGTGCCTAGCAGAAGATACTCTACTCCCGACTGGACCTACCTTGTTGCAGATGTCTGGGAGACACAGAACAGGGAGGATCAGGGAAGTGGAACTGATCAGAACTGACCCGATCATCACAGTGCAAATAAAGTTTCTACTGCCAGGAGCGGAGACCGAAAGGTTGCTGACACTCAACATCGTTCATCCTGCTCTCCTGAGTGGAATAAGAAAATTGCTTTTAGAGACAGTTGAGTTTCCAGTTTGCTGTTCACGATATCCAATATTGGAGGGAACTCTTCTTCGTTTGGAAATGCTTGAACGAGTAGTAGAATTGCTAGGAGTGCTTATTGTTGTGGACTAAGATCATATTGCGAATGTCTTCAAGGGGGTGCAGATCTGGAAAAGTGAAGAAAGTGATCTTGATTAGAACGGACCCCTTTGTAATTGTGGATATAGAACTGATAGTACCAGGATTAGAAATTGAAAAAACGCTAACTCTCAATTTCGTCCGTCCACTTGTTTTGAGCGAAATAAGGAGAATAATCCTAGAAAAGGTTGACTTTCCATGGTGTGGTACGAACTGTCCAGAACCTGAGGGAATGATACTTCGGATGGACGTTTATGAAGAAGTAGTGTCACTCCTTGAGTCATACATAACTTCAGACGAAAATAAGACTTTTGAAAAGAAATTGTGGATTGTTGCAAGATAACCTAGCGCCGAGTGGAAGAAGAAAAGTGATAGGGGTTTCATTTTAGTGGATGGAGAAGGGCTAGGGTTGTCTATTTTCTACTGGACTTTGAACTGTTTTGCGGAAACAAATTGTCAAGCTTCCAAGTGTTCCAAGAAAGACATTGCAAGAGAGAAAGACTTTGTTTGAAAAGAAGAGGAAGTGAATGCTGGAAGAAAGTCGAAAACTACACTGTTTGAGAACATGGAGGCTGGCAACCCGAACCGCAGGGCAAAATGTATAGCTGTTACATTTTTAGGAGTAGTGGTTTCTCTTATAATTTTAGTGGTAACTGTTTCATTCCTAGCGGGACACGAAGGGGATGGAACCACAGTTAAGGAGGATAAGGGAGTGTCTACACCGAGAACTACCATTATTAAGGAGAAGGGAAACATCAATGAGAAAGACAAAGCGTTGTTAGATGCAGAAGTAAAAAGGTTACACATGGATGAGTCACAGGGGAATTACAAGTCAAATGCTTATGCTAAGTTGCTTTATGAATATGTTGATGCCATGGAGGTAAAGGACTGCTATGTATGTATGCAATTACCAATTTCGGTGGAGGAGGGTATCAAATACCATCATCTCCCGTTGACATATGGAATAACGTGCAGTTTATTGTTAAGTATGTTTTATGGACGAGACGGATTTGAGTATTACTTCTCGAATTTCGACTCGACATTGCCAGAGGTTCCGAATTTCAAGCATTTGAACAAATGGGACTACTACAAAAGCGAAGACAGGTTACACAAATGGTTTATTCCATGGAGAACGTTAGATACTTCACATGCTCGAATAAACAATCTGACTTGTCAAATATCAGAAGTTGAGAAAAAGTTTATAGCACAGGTAGATACTAGATACAGGAAGCAGAAGGTATTGAAGGCATCAGGACAAGGAGAAACAGATTGGACCAAGGAAGAAAGGGCACAACAACGAAAAGGAAGTATTGGTCCAATTGCTTTGGATAAGGAGAAACGGGGGAAACTGTGCATTCACAGGAGTTACTCCTACTATGAAAACGTTTATGTAGGACAAGTCAATTGCGAACATGCTTTTCAATTGGAGTACTACTCTAAGAACTTCATGAAAGGGATGCAAGCAATACCAAATGTATATTTTGTATGTGGAAGATATGCCTATGTGAAGTTACCAGATAATTGGTACGGATCATGCTATCTGGCTGTTGTCTTCCCTAAAATATATCATGTTGAGAATTTAGACACGCCTAAGAAAGAAATATCAACTAGATGGAAGCGAGGGCTGGGTGCAGCAGAAGTAGTTGGAGATGTAATAGGTGCTGCATTCCCTTTCTTAGGATTGATAATGAATGACATTAAGATCAGGAGGTTAGCTACAGTCGTAGATAGACTGTCTGCCAGTACTGCAAGGTCCTTGATGCTGATAGAAGGGGAGATGCAATCGATTAGGGCAATGGTTCTTCAGAACCGACTTGCTTTAGATGTTCTGTTAGCAAAAGAGGGAGGAGTCTGTAGGGCCTTGAAGGTCCAGGAATGTTGTACTTACATTCCAGACAATTCAAAGCCTCTAGAGAAGTATATACAAAACATCACTGCCATACACTACGAAATTGAGGACCTGGCAAAGGTAAATGTGTGGGAAAAAGTAGGCCATGGAATGGGTAAAGTTGGAAGTTGGTTTGCCAACTTAGGAAAGGGTATCGTTTGGTACATATTGAAACCCATCATCATAGTAGTGATTTGTGTAATCACTTTGTGGGGATTGGTGCGTTTGTATCAATGGTATAGAGCAAATAGGTTACAGAGAGCTATGAAGAAACAGGAAGAAGAGTTGACGGCGATGCAGGACACCCAATACAAAAGTCTGAAAGCATTAGAGAGTATGAAAAGAAGTGGTACTGTCCTGACTTCACTTTAAAAGGTTCTACATTTTTGGTGTCATGGTGATGATGACCCCTGAAGGTCATCAAAGGGGGGACTGAGAGAGCACAAGTTTGAAAAAAATGTATAAGTACGCCATATTTACAAGCACGTAGTTAGTTAACATGTACTTTGCACCAGAGTGTTTATATTTAGAAGTGAAATACACCGAGTGTCTTATATTCAGTGGTGAAATGCATAGAATGTTTAAGTAGAGTAACAATAATCATAACTGTGTGAGACTAATGTAGAAATGTTTGGGATGAATATGAAAACCTCATGTTCTCATGTTAAAGGAATAATGTAAGAGTTGAATGTAACTCTAAAACCCAGTATTTTGTGTAGCCCTCATGGCAATTCACAAGCAAATCTAAACGTGCTGCTAAAATAATGTGAGACAAGGTTGACATGGTTCTTTCAAAATGTACTATTGAACTTAGGGTTAAAAGTATATGCTTTATAGATGTGTTATTTTAGAAACGTATGCTAGTTAAGAATGTTTGCTGTTTAAATCAAGTTAACGTTTTAGGAGTGCAGGAACCTGCTGCATGTAAATCAAGTAGGCCAGAGCAGATAATGTCATGTAGTTTAAATCGTCATGTGCTCGTTAGAGGAGAGGTCGTGAGGTGTCCAGTATGGAGCTCTGAGAGTGTTTTATGGCCTAAGATATGGTGAAGTCTGGAATTTGAGGCCCACTGCAGGACGAGCTGTATGCAGGTGCGAGGGTCCTAATCAGCTCGAATGAAAGGGACTTTGTTCAGTGGCGCCTTGCGCAGGCCTGTAGGAGTTTCCAGGAATTTCAGGGGGTATCAGCGCACGGAAGAAGAAGCCTGGGAACCAAGGTCAACTTTAACGAGGGTCTTCAAGAGTACCATCATGGAGTTTGCCGCGGAAAGATGTACCACGTGAGGGGCGTCCCAAGGGGCGTTTCTATTGGAAATGTGATTTGGTATTAGGGAAAGTGACCCGGGAGGAAAGCAGAGCAGATGATTTTGGGAGCCTAAGGAAGCGGATGGGTAGGCAGATAGGCTGATCAGGAGAGACCCATTATCAGAGAAGAGACAAAGAGAAGTGCGTGATCTTCTTAGGAAATCACCACGGCTGACACCTAGAGGGTTAAGATCTTGCTAAGTAGGGATGTCATTTAGTGTAGTGTAGGGACAGACTAACCTTAATTTTCTTTTCTGTAATGACTTTGAGGTTGCAACTTGTATCCATTTTAGCAACCCTGATGGTATTCGAACTTGTACTTATTATTTTGTTCTTCAGACTCAGACTATTCAAGAAGTTCATGTTCATAGTGATACCGATATACCTTTTGAATCTCATTTTGAGAAGTTTGTATCTTCAGTTATCTTTGACTTTATATTAAATCTTTAAAACTTAATTTTGGTCAGTGGTCATTTAGAGTGGTGTAAGTTCTTAAATTGATTGTTTACCTCGAGATTACCTTTTACTCAAGACAGGTACCAACGATTCAGTCGACAGGAGAAGGGATTTGGTAAGATAATTAGTAACCAGTAATCCCGCGTTAGCAGTCATGCCTTGAGCTCACATCTGGCAGCACTTTGATCCGTTCTGCAGACCACGTCTTTGGGAGCAGCAAGCAGATTAGACTCAGTCTGGAACGGAGCTGTTGAGACGGAAATTTTGTTAAAGTAGCACACCAGGGAAACAATGAGGTTGGGACATGATAAAAGAGGGATCTTTATATGTCTTAAGGGCATGCATGCAGTAAGATGCGAGCATGTTTCAGGATCCTTTAGCGCCCGTGGCAACACCTACACCTTGCCGATTTGCACGTCAGGGGTGCTCAGAGCAGAAAATAAAACACAATCAGGCTGGAATAAATTTATTAAATGCAGGCATGTCCGTTCCCGTTCCGCTGCAACCAGTGCTAGAAAACAATAAAACTGAATAGAGAGAGGCGGACAAACATAATTTGCCAGGGATGTAAGCATCAAAGAAAAGTTCAAATCAACCCGGTAGAAGCAGAGAGGGTTGATCACTTAAAGGCTGTCCAACTCTCACCTTCCGCCTGGGCTGAAAGGATTTAATTTCGTTCTACATTGACAGTAGAAGCATAACTGACAGATGAAGGAAACGGTATGCCAAATTGTTTTCATTTTTAGGTTAAACAAGAAACTAAATTACCGGGCAGTGCAGGAGCGGCCGTTCAGTTCCCCTCCCCTGCAGCGGGCGCATAGGAATCATGCGGCCTTCCCTGCAGCCTTTTCCCCGTCCTTTCCCAGCCTCACCTATCCGCATCCTGTCTGGCTTACCTCGCTGGTACTTATGGAGGGATGCCGCGCTCGGGGTGGGCGAGCGCTGCAGCATCACCAGTGCAATGGTGAGCTGAGCGCTTGCCATGGGATTACGTTGGGCCTCCATCTGCAGAAGCTCACACCGGCGCGTGCTGCGGCTTCCTCACTCCCCCAGTCCTGAGGGTCTGTGAGTTAATTATCTGCTTCACACCAGGCCGCCCCCCCCTTGGAGGTTGCCCACTGACCTAACAACTCACCTTCCACGATACTTTAGACACAATACGTAATGTTGGCAGAGGGAGCTGCGGGGCTTAGGGGTCAGGCTGGGGGCTCGGCTTGCTGACTGCTTTTCGGCACTGGCAGGCACCGAATCCGTATCACTGTCCCCCAAAAGCCTCGCAGGCACCCTTAACGAGGACATATGGCTGGAAGTGCTTTACCAGGAGAGAAGAGACAAGTGCTGCCCGAGAGGGGGCAAGCCAACGTACAGGGCCGTCATTGGTTGGCTTTCAGCTCTATGAGATTGACGGCCTTGTGATCCAAACAGCACAGCAGGAAAGGGTGTGGCTGGGCTCTGTGCTGCCTGTTTCTGCACATGTTTTTCAATGTGTTCCTGTCCGCAAACCCTCTTCTTCCTGTGCTGCCCCCTTCAGTGTCCAAGTGAGCTCTGCAGCTTGCATTGAACTCCACTGTGATTGGCTGTCAGTGTCATGTGCTTTTCAGTATGTGTTATACACACAATTCACCGTATCCAATTCATTCGTATCCTTATCCAGTTCATTCACTTTTCTATACAACACAATGTGATTCATATCCAATTTCAGTGGTGTCCATATTCATATCGAGAACAGTGTTATTTACCTCAATGTTATTTATATCAATTTCAAAACGTCTTATTTAAACCATTCTACTGGCTAGTTGTTCAAGTGTATGTGGTCGTAGAAACTTGCTTTTATTTGGTATATGACCTTTATTTGTCCCACAATTTTACCTCTGTTTGCACACTATTTTACTTTTTGCAGAGAGACTGCAGGATTTTGTAAAGAATATTAATTTTTGGTCTCTTTAGTTACATTAACCTGTGCGTGATGTATTGTATGCTAATACCACTGTTTTGACTTACATATATATTACCTACTGGCGGTCGCCAGTAGGTATATATAGTTATGATTTTTTCCCTATGGGATTTTTGAAAATTCTATGTCTAATAACTTTGGCGTTTGTGGACGGAATTGGCTGAAATTTTCAGGAAAATGGAACATTTTGTTTCTGAGCAGCCCCTGAAAATTTGGGGGGGGTTTGTCAAGGGGGGGCCGAGAAAAAAGGGGGGTCCCAAAACGCGTTTTTCCCATGTTAATTTCCATAGGGCGGTTGGCCTCACTTTTAGCCCGAACGGCTGAATGGATTTGCACGAAACTTGGCAAAATTGTAGGGACTGTTAGCCCGATGTGCCTTTGCTAGGTCTCAATATATGTGCTCCAGTGGATTTTGAGAAATTAACGTTCAAAAAAAGATATATATCTGTAACAGCGCACCGGGCAGCGCTCCGCTTCGTGTACTTTTCGCGTTACGGAGCTTTGCGAAGCGAAGCTGATTGGTTCTCCCGCGTCTGTAAACATTCCAAACAGTCCGTAGCGGCCGCCATCTTGTCTCTCGGTAGGATCGAGAGACAAGAGGAGGCCAAAGCGAAGGGGCAAATGACCATAAGGGGGCATAGTAGATCCTCCCTGACCCCCTAGGTTTGATGTGGAGGTTTTAAAAGGGCCCCGCGGGGCAAAAATAAAATAAAAAATCGAACGGGTGAATGGATTTGCATGAAACTTGGCAAAATTGTAGGGACCGGTAGCCCGATGTGCCTTTGCTGGGTCTCAATATATGTGCTGCAGTGGATTTTGAGAAAATAACGTTCAAAAAAAGATATATATCTGGGACAGTGTCCCGGGTAGCGCTCCGTTTCGCGTACTTTTCGCGTTACGGAGCTTTGCGAAGCGAAGCTGATTGGTTCTCCCGCGTCTGTAAACATTCCAAACAGTCCGTAGCGGCCGCCATCTTATCTCTCGGTAGGATCGAGAGACAAGAGGAGGCCAAAGCGAAGGGGCAAATGACCATAAGGGGGCATAGTAGATCCTCCCTGACCCCCTAGGTTTGATGTGGAGGTTTTAAAAGGGCCCCGCGGGGCAAAAAAAAAAAAAAATCGAACGGGTGAATGGATTTGCATGAAACTTGGCAAAATTGTAGGGACCGGTAGCCCGATGTGCCTTTGCTGGGTCTCAATATATGTGCTGCAGTGGATTTTGAGAAAATAACGTTCAAAAAAAGATATATATCTGTGACAGTGTCCCGGGTAGCGCTCCGTTTCGCGTACTTTTCGCGTTACGGAGCTTTGCGAAGCGAAGCTGATTGGCTCTCCGGTGTCTGTAAACATTCCAAACAGTACGGAGCGGCCGCCATCTTGTCTCTCGGTAGGATCGAGAGACAAGAGGAGGCCAAAGCGAAGGGGCAAATGACCATAAGGGGGCATAGTAGATCCTTCCTGACCCCATAGGTTTGATGTGGAGGCTTTAAAAGGGCTCCGTGGGGCAAAAAAATATTTAAAAAAATCGGTTTTTTTGGTGGGGTGCGCCCGGTTAGCGTAACGGGAAGCGGACTGGGGAGCGTACTACAAGGAAACAAGAATGATTGACTTTTAACTTATTGTATGTTTATAGACTTTTTTTTTCTTTTTTTTCTGCTGAGTGACGTCTCGGCCTATCTCCACGGGATGCAGTCCCTACCATCTCGGCGTTTAAGCCCAGGGGGACCGGTAGTGTGGGAGAGATAACGTCTGTTAACGTTCGATTTGAAGGAAATCAGGAAGTGTTGAAAAACATTGTCTGCGCCATCTTGCCTTTTTTCAAATGCCACACTTTTGTCGTGCACGGCAGCCATTTTAGATGCCTTGACCAGACCCACTCTCTGCACGCTGTCGATCCTCAGCATGGCTCCCCACCCTCGCAAGCATCTCCCCCAGGCACTGGTCACCCCCGCTCTCTGTCTTATGCATGGGCAATAAACCTCCCCCCATCTGCGCTGTTCTTCCCTGAGAATCACACCCTGTGCCCGCCCGACACCTCCCTTTCGCCCTATTCACTACCGCACCCTCTGACACTCCTCTTCCTCTGTGTCCGATTGTCCAGGCCGGTCCCAGGCTATCAGGTTGCCCTGCAGATGTAGTTTATGGCCCCAGCTGTAAAGAATCACCCCTCTTCAAAGGAGTTATAGTAGATCAAGGCCCACACCCGATGAGATCCGTCACACCACACGCGTTCCTACTATCTGAAAACCATCCTGTATTGTGATTGGGGAGGGGACCGAGCCTGAAGCGGAAGATTCCAGGGATGCCTCTTTGTACATCAAAGTTTTTACAATTATGTGTCACATTAAAAATATATAGCACTCCAACAAAGTAGTAGGATTATAAAACTTTAATAACTTATAAATATATACAACGCAACAAAAGCAGTAAAAACATTTAAACATTTTTAGGAAAAAAGAAGGAACAATGGTCAGTAGCGGTCGGTTGTGCGAATAGTCCCAAGGCAGCACAACGTCCTGAGTTCTGGATGGCACCCAGGTGATGTTGCCTGGGTGCCGCACTGGTTTTGGGTATCCTACAATGCTGCTCCGAATAACGGCGTGGGGCGTCCCGGGGGGTGGGTCGTCAGTAGCGGTCTGTTGTGCGAATAGTCCCAAGGCAGCAGAACGCGCTGAGATGTGGATGGCACCCAGGTGATGTCCAGTAAGTTGCCGCACTGGTTTTGGTATCCTACAATGCTGCTCCGAATAATGGCGTGGGGCGCCCCGGGGGGGGGGTGAGGCGGCGTGAACGGGCCTCCCCAGGTGGAGGCTCGTCTGCTGTAGTGGGGCGCCCCTTTACCGTTTCAGTTGCCATTCCGTCCGCTTTTGGTACACTGTGTCAAAATCCGCCATTCAGCTGAGTTGCGCCCACTCTTGCGGTGCAGCGATAGGCGGCTGCCACAGGACTCTCAAAATGGCGGCAGGCTCTTTCCTTTTTGGGCTTGGTCCACTGAAATGGCCCTGGGACACCTTGGAAATCAGACGCTTGTCTGCTAGGTCTTGGACCCAATTCTCGAAAGCGTCCCCTCAGCCTTGAGGATTCTACAAAAGTCTTGGGGGCCCCCGACTCCTGCAGGCTTCCGGTGGGGAGCGGCTGCCATGATTGCTCGCGGAATGATCACGACGGAGCCACGAGATGGTGGTGCTCTCATGCTGACGCCAGCTTCAGTCTGAAACATCCAGAAACAAGGTGGGGCTTTCATCGTTTGGGAAAAAAAAAAGTTTTCATCCAATGAAAAGTGTTGTTTTTAGGTCATATGATCAAGCCTTCCATCATTAGGAAACCAAAAGTAAAATGAACCAATGAAAAGTTTTATAAACAAGTCACATGACCTGTTATGCGGCATAGGGTATAAAAAGCGTAGAAAATCCGTTGGCACGTGAGGCGGCGTCAGTAGCGGACCGATGTGCGAATAGGCCGAAGGCAGCACAACGCGCCAAGATCCGGATGGCACCGAGGTGGTGTCTAGCAAGTTGCCGCACTGGTGTGGCCATCCTACAATGCTGAAAGTCGGCGTGGGGCGCCCCGTTGGCCTGTGAGGTGGCGTCAGTAGCGGACCGATGTGCGAATAGGCCGAAGGCAGCACAACGCGCCAAGATCCGGATGGCACCGAGGTGGTGTCTAGCAAGTTGCCGCACTGGTGTGGCCATCCTACAATGCTGAAAGTCGGCGTGGGGCGCCCCGTTGGCCTGTGAGGTGGCGTCAGTAGCGGACCGATGTGCGAATAGGGCCAAAGGCAGCGCAACGCGCCAAGATCCGGATGGCACCGAGGTGGTGTCTAGCAAGTTGCCGCACTGGTGTGGCCATCCTACAATGCTGCGCCGAAAGTCGGCGTGGGGCGCTCCGTTGGCCTGTGAGTTTGCGTCAGTCAGTGGGGGTTGTTTGAGGATCTGACTGCATTGGAAAGCAATGTGATGCTGTGCGTCGCCCCCAAGATGAAGGTTCCTCGGCTGCAGTGGGGCGCCCCTTGGTGTTTCACTCGCTATGCAGCTGAGTTGCGTGCGCACTTGCGGCGAATAGGTCGAAGGCAGCACAACAATATTTTCTGAATAGAAGACACCACAAGGCGCTGAGATTCGGTTGGCACCGAGGTGGTGTCTAGCAAGTTGCCGCACTGGTGTGGCCATCCTACAATCCTGCTCCGAATAACGGCGTGGGGTGCCCGAAGGGGGGGGGGAGGCGGCGTGAACGGGCCTTCCCAGGTGGAGGCTCGTCTGCTGTAGTGGGTCGCCCCTTTACTGTTTCAGTTGCCATTCAGCTGAGTTTCGGCCGCTCTTGATGCTACAGCGACAGGCGGCTGCAACAGGACTCTCAAAATGGCGGCCTGTTCTTTGGATTTGGGCCTGGTCCAATAAAATGGCCCTGGGACACCTTAGAACTCGGATGCTCGAATTTTTTTTCCTTTCCTCTACATGCAAAAAAAGGTAAATGCCCGGTACGTTACACGCCTCATCTGCCACGATGTACTCTCCAGAGGAACCGAAAAAAAATATAGTTATGGTAACTATACCATGCATCGTCATATGGAGAGGTGGCACCGATTAATTATAGTGCTGCATAAAAGAGAGATTTGGAGGAGAACCCCCGATCTGCCAGTACATTCACCAAAGAAGTGGCACTGACAGCATCAGAGGCAAGGGAAACGGTCCCAAATATTTAGAAGAACTTTGGAAAGATTAAAATGACATGTTTAGATTGTGGCAAATTAATTTCATGTGGACAGATGAGTGTTACTCTAATAAATACAGCATATGAACATCATCATAGTCGATGGTTGGTAGAGACATTTTGACTATATCCTGGACCTGCCCGTCCTCGCCCAAAATGGCGCCGGAATAAATGGGACTCGTAACTCCTTGTTGTGTACTGGTTGCAGAACCTTGAAATCACGAGATACGTATGCAGTTTTGAAGCACATGGCGGGCGGGGACGAGAATTGATTGAATATTTCGACATCCCTATTGATATTAAGTTCTGATGTGTTATTGATTACTGTACTATTGAAAGTTCGAATTAACGTCACCCATGGTAATGAAATGAAATGAAATGAAAAAGAAACTTATAGAGCGCACTGCGGCCAAGCGGCTTCCTGGCGCTAAGGAACACAACCGTATCTGCCAAGGGATCCAGGGGAATTAGCCAGGGAAAGCCTGAAGAAAAAGGAAAGTTTTGAGAGCTTTACGAAAGTGTGAGAAGATGGGAATGGAGCGAATAGAAAGAGGGAGAGTATTCCAGATCTGGGGAGCCCGCACCGAGAAGCGGGTGCCTCCGGTGCGGGATTTGCGGAAGCGGGGAACGTGAAGAAGAGAGAGAGAAGACGAGCGAAGAGAACGGCATGGGGCATGAGAAGAGATTAAGGAATTGATAAAGAGAGGAGCAGAGCGGGCATGCGCCCGAAAAGCCAAACAGGCAAGTTTAAATTGGGACCTGAAATGAACGGGGAGCCAGTGAAGGGATTTAAGGGCAGGAGTGATGTGGGAAAACTTAGGGAGACGAAAAACAAGACGGGCCGCCTGGTTCTGGATGGCCTGGAGCCGGCGAGTTTCGTAGGCCGGAATGCCTACGTACAGGCCATTGCCATAATCCAGGCGGGATGTAATAAGGGCAGAAATGATGGCTTTGAGGGCATCAACAGAAAAAAACCGGGAAATTTTTCGAATGAGGCGGAGGGAAAGAAAACAGGAGGAAACAACGGAACTGATGTGCGCATGCATAGAGAGATCATTACTGATCTTGATGCCCAAGGTCCGGACAGAAGAAACTGGGGAGGGGGGAGGACCAAAGGAAAGGGGCCAGTGAACAGAGGACCAGGGGTTGGAGGGACCACCAGTGAGAACAAGCTCTGTCTTGTCAGGATTGAGCTTCAAATGATTGAAGCTCATCCATTGGGAAATGAAGACAAGGGTAGAGCTGAGCTTGGGGAGAGAATGAGTAGGAGAAGATAGGTCGAAGACGAGCTGGAGGTCGTCTGCGTAGTTGTATACCGAGACCCCCAGCTCAAGAAGAGAGAAAATGAGGGGGCGGATATAGAGATTGAAGAGAAGAGGGGAAAGAGAAGAACCTTGGGGTACCCCACAAGTGACCGGGAGGGGGGGCGCAGAGAAATCAGAGAGGTGAACTGCCTGTGATCTGCCCTGAAGAAAGGACGCGATCCAGGAGTGGGCGGTGCCCTGGATGCCCGCTGCGCTGACGCGGTCGAGAAGAATGGCATGGTCGACCGTATCAAACGCAGCGGACAGATCCAAAAGGACTAAGGCCTGGGGGAGATTACTGTCGGCCTTCCCTTTCAGTTCATCCAGGACCGCAAGGACCACACTCTCAGTAGAGTGGCCAGGTCGAAAGCCGGCCTGGTGAGAGGCCAGGATGTTATTCTCCTCGATGTAATTGGAGAGACAAGATGTCACGTAGCTCTCAAGAATCTTCCCAAGGTAGGGAAGAAGGGAGATCGGCCTGAAATTAGATGGAAGGGAGGGGTCCAGGCCAACTTTCTTCAGGATGGGAAGCACAATGGCAGTTTTAAAGGAAGAGGGGACAGAACCCAGAGCTAAGCAAGAATTAAGAAGAGTTAAAGGAGGGGTAGAACAGCTAGTGTATAGGTTTCTAAGGATCCGAGCGGGTGCACAATCCGCCGGAGAGCCGGACTTGACTTTAGTAAGAAGGTCGCGGAAAAGCTCAGGTGGAATGGGTTTAAAATGATCCAAGACAGAGGAAGAAGAGAGGGAGTGATCCGGCAAGTTAGGTTGGGGCACGATGGGAATATTAGCCTTGATGTTGATTATTTTATTGATAAAATAATCATTAAGAGAGTGACAGAAAGATTGAGAAGGAGCAGGGGAAAGGCTAGTACGGTCGGAGGTGGCAAGACTGCGCACCAGTGAAAAAAATCTCGCGAGATTTATTGGCCGAGAGGGCTAGGCGCTCCGTAAAATATTTGGATTTGGCCGCTAGGATGGCCAATTTATAGTTATTTAGAAGAGCCTTGTAATTGAGGCGAAGGGTGGGGCAGTAGTTACGGCGCCAGCGACGCTCAGAGCGCCTGAGCTCTAATTTCAGGGATCTGAGGTCGTTGGTAAACCACTTGTGGGCATCGTGAGGGCGGGCTGATCTGATCTTTTTAAATGGAGCAGCCTGGTCACAAGCCGAGGAAAGCCAGGTGTTAATGGCAGCCGCCTGATTCTCCACAGAGAGGTCAGTCAGGGTGGGAGCCGATGAGGACAGAGAGGAAGAAAGATCATTAAGATCAGTCTTATTCCAACTCCGAGCCCAGATGTTTTTGGGCAGGGGGGCTTTCTCGGGATGATCTAGGTGAATAGAAAAAGAGATCAGAAAATGATCTGACCAGATGCAGGGAGAGATTGAAGTGATCGAGGGACTGCAGCGTAAAGACCAGATCTGGTCCAGGGTGTCATGGGTGTGGGTGGGAACCGAGACGTGAGGCAGAAAATTAAGACAACGAAGGGTGGCAGAGAAGTCTTTAGAGGAGGAATCCTCCCTCGGGTCACCCGGCCAAAAATTGAAATCCCCGAGCAGGAGCAACGAGGAGTTATTAACAGCCAGAGTGGCCAGGAGATCCTGCAGGGTGGACACAAATGAAGGCATATTTTGAGGAGGGCGGTACAGAAGGATCACCGTGAGGGGAACCGGGAGGTTAAGCGAGCGGGCCACCAGGAAATCAACACCAGAAATACTAGGATGCGACAGGAGCTGAAATTGTAAAGAACGGCGGACTATCATAGCCACTCCACCTCCAGTTCTTCCGTCAGGGCGGTCAGCACGGAGGGCATAGTAGGTGCCAGGGAGAGTGGCCAGAAGGTCAGGGAGAGAATCCGAAGAGAACCAGGTCTCAGTGAGGAAAAGGAAATCCGGGGAGGCAGTATCCAAAAGGATACTTGCCCGCAAATGTATATCTAGATAATTTTATTGTAACTGGCTATGTCGTATTTTAATTATTAAATGTACGTCCACCGATTCCGCAACTGTTAGACACCTTAGTTCTTGCAACCTAATGGCCCGCCCGTTACGTTCCTCTACAGTGTAAATGTCTACTCATCATATACGATTACAGTTTGCTCCGTGGCCGGCCCACGTGGTTATAGGCCCGTATTTGTATACTGACGTTTTCACAATAAAGGTTTTTAAAAGAAAACATGGTAGTAGTTTTTACATTGGTAAAGTTTTTAATAATAGTCACTGTTTTAGAATCAGTAAAAGGCAAGTGAAATAAAGCAGTCCAATTACATGAAGGGTAAAAGGTATAATACGCTGGAACGCAGTAAAGATAAATGGTCGAGGGCTGTTGTGTTTTCTACTCCTGCAACATAAAGTGATCGATAAGAATCTGATATTCAGGCGTATCGGCGACTAAGACAGCAGGCCGAGCCTCTTTTGCTCAACGGCTCCGTCATGGGACGAAGAAACGCCCTTTTTCTCGAAAAAGGAATATATTTTACTTGCAGGACAGTTGTAAATTTTCCGGGAAAGTACATTAGCCTGGAACATTATAACATATGTTTAAGAAAAAATAATGTTCGAAAGTAATAAAAAGCGTAATTTTTAGGTCATATGACCAAGCCTTTCATCATTAGAATAAGAAAAGTAAAATGAACCAATGAAAAGTTTTATTAACAAGTCACATGACCTGTTATGCTTACGTTACGCGCTGCGCGCCGCGCCCCGGATCGCTTCCGGGAAGCTGCGCTTCGCGCACCGGAGCACTTCCGGGTGCGCTAACGCGGCGCGTCATATGACGCATTACGCGACAACGCAGGTCCAGAATATAGTCAAAATGTCTCCACCAACCAGCGGTCGGAACACAACCCCTTTCAGCAGGCTAAATAGTTCTGTTAAATGACAACAGAAGGGACAGGCAACAAGAACCATCAGTCAAAGAGGGGAGGGCAAGTTCTTTTCTACCGGGTCACGTTGGGGCGCTACCGGAACTAATCGAATTGGTAGTCTACAGTGTTTCTGGATGTTTCAGACAGAAGCTGGCGTTAGCATGAGAGCACCACCATTTCGTAGCTCCGTCGTGGCCATTCCACGAGCAATCATGCTAGGCGCTCCCCACCAGAAGCCTGCGGGAGTCGGGGGCCCCCAAGACTTTTGTAGAATCTTCAAGGCTGAGGGGACGCTTTCGAGAATGGAGCCCAAGCTCTAGCAGACAAGCGTCCGAGTTCCAAGGTGTCGCAGGCCCATTTTAGTGGACCACGCCCAAATCTGAAGAGCCGGCCGCCATTTTGAGAGTCCTGTGGCAGCCGCCTATCGCTGCACCACAAGAGCGGGAGCAACTCAAGTACATGGTGAGCGAGACGCTGTAGTCGAAAGAGCGGGCGGTAAACAGCTGAATAGCGGAAGAGGCACAGTGTAGCAAAAGCGGGCTGAATGGCAACTGAAACGGAAAAGGGGCGCCCCACTACAGCGTGTCTTTAGGTGAAACGGATTGTGGGACAAGGTGAAGAATGGAAGAGTCACCAAAAGGCAAAAAGTTCCGCTTGACCCCGGGAGCCGGCCACCTATGTCGGGGGCGATCTCAGGCCACACCAGGGCAACACGACTTGGGGAGGGGGCCGGAGCCAAGCGCCCCCTCCGAGTCCGCGCCATGACACCGTCCCTCGGGGGCCTCCGTCAAGCGGTTCAGGGTGGCACCGCATCACATTGTTTTCAAATGCAGTCACGTCCTCAAACAGCCCCCACTTACATTAAGAATAGTGAAGCTGAAGCAAGTGCAAATAGGCTTCAGACAGTGTTACAAGCACTCCTCAAAACTTTGAACCATCAGAGTGCATGAGTTTCATGCTCGATCGATTGAGCTAGCCGGATCGGGCAACAAAAAGTATAAAATAGTTATGTAAATAGTTATTTAATAAAATGTTTTACCCTGTTACTTTGCTGGTGTGTTGTATATATTTGTAATATTTGCATAGAGTTTATCGTTATTTTGGGCGGGGTGGGTGGCGGAGCCGAGCTGTCTTGCAGCCATCATGGTGTGGAGTTCAGTTCATCTCACTAGTTTCGTATTTCTCATGAGGGGTTGTTCCTAATGTTTCTATTTTAGCGAGGTCAAAAAGAGATCCCATTAGTGGCCTACTGATTTTGCTCGATTCCTTTTGTTTTTTTACACGATTTTTCGCTATCTGCAAAGACTAAACAGAGTATTGCGACTCTGTGCTTGTTTGTAAATAGAGAATGAACCAAAGAGAACCAATTCTAAAACAGTAAATGCTTGGATAACAATCAATCAAATGGAGAGAGAAGCAGGCACGACGGATTACAACGGGGGCAAAGGCCTGCGTTAACTACCCTTCACTATCTGCAAAGAGAGAGTACTCCTAATAGAAATGAGGGGAGGGGGCAGCATTCAAAGCAGATCAGTGTGCATAAACACGAAAATGTTTTTTCTTACCACGTACTTGACATTCGACAGCTTATGATATTTGCTATTAAAAAACCATTGAAATTCACTGAAAAAACCATAGGTTATAGACCATATATAGTTAGGAATTAGCATTTACAAAACCTTGAAAATTCACTGAAAAAACCATAGGTTATAGACCATATATAGTTAGGAATTAGCATTTAAAAAACCTTTTTTTACTCACACAAAACCATTGAAATTCCATATATAGTTAGTAGTACTAACTATATATCGCGCACCCGCAATCCACTGCTGATCATGTCACATATTACATCATTCATGACATGGTCAGTGACATCACTGATGACATCACTGATGACATCTCAAATGACATCACTGATGACATCACTGATGACATCTCAAATGACATCACTGATGACATCACTGATGACATCTCAAATGACATCACTGATGACATCACTGATGACATCTCATTTGACATTACTGATCACATCACTGATGACATCATTCATGTGATAATACGATGAACCTCTTCAGACTCTAATATAACCTTAGATACACTCAGTGTAAACAGACACTCACAGACTGTCACTCATCCATGGAGTTACTTATACACCTAGTCAGTCATGCAAAGAATCAATCACACTTCCATTTCCTCAACTATACAGTTATACACACCTTACTTATTCAAACATATACTAACACATATTTACTCTCTTTTACAATCCCTGATACAAGTTCACAATCATCCATACAGCCACTCACACATTCACTGGCTCTTATGCACAGTTATTTATATATGCCAACTCTCACATGTCGTGTGTTTTACATATGTACTTACTTTGACATGTAGCACTGAGATATCCATTCACTCACCAATACACTGATGCACACAGTCAACCACCCATACAGCTGTTTCCACTTGCACTTTTGAACCCATACATCTAGTGAATCAACTGCTCACACATCTATGCACAGAGTCATACACTTCCCAGCCACCCACACACACACTCAGTCTCCCATACAAATACTTGAGCAACCAATCAATAACCCATATACTTACTCATATAGCTACTGATCAACACATGCAGCAGTTTACAGTACAACAAACATAATGATGCACAAATTAACACAGTTCAGTCACTAACCCATGCACTCAGTGAGACACATTTAACCACTCACTCATACAGTCAGTCATGCACCTACTAAATCCTTCATCCAGACACTTCTACATCCACTCATTCTTCAATATGTAAGACATATTTTAACTTTACAGAAATACACAGTCACTGGATGTTGTCATCAGTGATGTCATCAGTGATGTCATTTGAGATGTCATCAGTGATGTCATTTGAGATGTCATCAGTGGTATCATCAGTGATGTCATTTGAGATGTCATCAGTGATGTCATCAGTGATGTCACTGACCATGTCATGAATGATGTAATATGTGACATGATCAGCAGTGGATTGCGGGTGCGCGATATATAGTTAGTACTACTAACTATATATGGAATTTCAATGGTTTTGTGTGAGTAAAAAAAGGTTTTTTAAATGCTAATTCCTAACTATATATGGTCTATAACCTATGGTTTTTTCAGTGAATATATATATATATATATATATATATATATATATATATATATATATGTTGTCCAAATAGCCTGCGCTCGGGAGGTCACACCACAGCGCCTTCAGTGAAAGATGCAACCAGCTCGCTTTATTTTCTCCTCTTTATTTAGTAATGCTTGCCGACGCGTTTCAGGATAACAATCCCTTCTTCTTGGGCACAAGCAGGTAAATGAAAGGCACACCTAATTTTGTTTCCTTTTTTAACACGTTGTGTTCACGCCCATAGTGGGTGTTGCTGTTGAATTCTGGGATATCGTGTTTTTAAGTGTGCTTTCAGTGATTCCTTTAGTAGGTTCATTCACGTTGCTTGTCAATTAATTCAAGTAAATCACCTTTGTAGGTAGAGGAATTAAAACAGCCAGTTTAATTTGCTTGGCGATGTGCTTTCTCAGTTCAGAAGGTTCTGAGCTGCAAGTTCGCATGCCGGTTAGTTTGTCTCCTCCAGCCTGCGACGGTGCTCCTCCCCACGGCTGGCGGCCGTGAAAAATGTTTGTTGTCCAAATAGCCTGCGCTCGGGAGGTCACACCACAGCGCCTTCAGTGAAAGATGCAACCAGCTCGCTTTATTTTCTCCTCTTTATTTAGTAATGCTTGCCGACGCGTTTCAGGATAACAATCCCTTCTTCTTGGGCACAAGCAGGTAAATGAAAGGCACACCTAATTTTGTTTCCTTTTTTAACACGTTGTGTTCACGCCCATAGTGGGTGTTGCTGTTGAATTCTGGGATATCGTGTTTTTAAGTGTGCTTTCAGTGATTCCTTTAGTAGGTTCATTCACGTTGCTTGTCAATTAATTCAAGTAAATCACCTTTGTAGGTAGAGGAATTAAAACAGCCAGTTTAATTTGCTTGGCGATGTGCTTTCTCAGTTCAGAAGGTTCTGAGCTGCAAGTTCGCATGCCGGTTAGTTTGTCTCCTCCAGCCTGCGACGGTGCTCCTCCCCACGGCTGGCGGCCGTGAAAAATGTTTGTTGTCCAAATAGCCTACGCTCGGGAGGTCACACCACAGCGCCTTCAGTGAAAGATGCAACCAGCTCGCTTTATTTTCTCCTCTTTATTTAGTAATGCTTGCCGACGCGTTTCAGGATAACAATCCCTTCTTCTTGGGCACAAGCAGGTAAATGAAAGGCACACCTAATTTTGTTTCCTTTTTTAACACGTTGTGTTCACGCCCATAGTGGGTGTTGCTGTTGAATTCTGGGATATCGTGTTTTTAAGTGTGCTTTCAGTGATTCCTTTAGTAGGTTCATTCACGTTGCTTGTCAATTAATTCAAGTAAATCACCTTTGTAGGTAGAGGAATTAAAACAGCCAGTTTAATTTGCTTGGCGATGTGCTTTCTCAGTTCAGAAGGTTCTGAGCTGCAAGTTCGCATGCCGGTTAGTTTGTCTCCTCCAGCCTGCGACGGTGCTCCTCCCCACGGCTGGCGGCCGTGAAAAATGTTTGTTGTCCAAATAGCCTGCGCTCGGGAGGTCACACCACAGCGCCTTCAGTGAAAGATGCAACCAGCTCGCTTTATTTTCTCCTCTTTATTTAGTAATGCTTGCCGACGCGTTTCAGGATAACAATCCCTTCTTCTTCCTCTATATATATATATATATATAAATATATAGTATAGTGCGCACTTTTAATAGATAAAATCTTTTTTATCCATGGTATTTAAAACAACTTTCACGCGCTAATTCAAAGCCTATTAGGCGATGACAACCATTATTTGTTAACTTTTCACATTTTGCGAACCGGGCAACTGTTTGCAGACTCCATTTTTGTTCTCGCAAGGTTCCTTTATTTTTGTTTAAAATGTATGCAATACCCTTATTCCAGATGCAACATTTTATTTAGTTGAATTAGGTGAATTTATATTTTTTATATTTTTTGCTTTCTGGTTGTGCACTCTATTATTTATGTGCAGGCTTTACAATTTTTTTACGGATGTTCCTTTAGGGTCTCTTTAATTACAGAACCTTGTGTGCAAAATATTGTACTTGATTGTCACTGTTTTTATTAACAGATGATATAGCTTGCACTTTTCCAAATGCCATTGTGCTTGACATGATTAGAAAAGCAGTGCTTTGTCTTCAAAACATCAATAAAGCCATTCCCATTTGGTTTTGCAAAAGGACTAGCTACACTGAGCAACTTGTACAGTGCGGAGACTGTGCTGATACACTTACTTGACTCACACAACCTTATTTTGTTGTCCTAACATCATATTTATAAAAAACAACCATTAACACAAAATGGTGGGTCACTTTAGCAACCAATTAAATTGTTCCCTTGTGCTATATTGTACAACAGACGCAAAGAAGTGTGCAGGAAAAAGTCAGTGCAACACCACGTTGTAAGCGTGAATTACGCAGTATTCCAATAGGTGAGCAGCATAAAAGAGTCATCATGAAACTTTTCAAATTTTGCACAGGACTCAGAATCAGCTCCATTCTATATTCCTTCCACAAAAGCACTGGTATTTGCGTCTATTGGGGTAGGGAATGGTCCCCTACATGGATCAGGACGTTCTAAGTCCTCTAGGCAGTGCTGCAGCTGTGTCTCTGGTCACAGTGGTAATCCCTCATTCTTAGTCCTCTAGGCAGTGCTGCTATCTGCTTCTCTGGTCCCAGTGGTAATTCCCCATTCTTAGTCCTCTAGGCAGTGCCACAGCTGTGTCTCTGTTCCTAGTTGTAATTCCTCATTCATAGTCCTCTAGACATAGCTTCTACCTGGTTTTCTGGTCCGAGTGGTAATTTCTCATTCTTAGTCCTCTAGACAGTGCTGTTAGTTGCTTCTCTGGTCCCAGTGCTAATTCCTCATTTTAAGTGCTCTAGATAGTGCTGCTACCTACTTCTCTGGTCTCATCGGTAATTCCTCATTCTAAGTCCTCTAGACAGTGCTGCAGCTACTTCTCTAGTCCCAGTAGAAATTCCTCATTTCAAGTCATCTAGGCGGTGCTGCAGCTGTGTCTCTTTTCCCAGGGGTAATTCGTCATGTTTAGTCCTCTAGACTCCTCTAGTTAAAAACAATATCATTTACAACACCAGTAGCTCTAGCTTTCACAAATGTGAGAACGATTGCATTGCAAATGTTTGTTTAATTTTTTTTTTTTAAAGTAGCTTTCGTGTTATATCAGCTCCATACAAAACAGTACACTTGCCTGTAGTAAATGACATCACCTTAACACATGGTGCATCATATCGTTTAATTATACAATAACAGTCCAGCAGTATACCTCTTTTCCTTAAACATCTTTTTCACACATCAGGATGGAACCTCCAAAGCATAGAGGCATTATTAAAGCTGAGGTGGCCCTTCAGGTACTATTACATTTGGAGCTTTTGTCCAGGAATGAGTGTGTTCACACATTCCCATCATGCATCCATTCTTCCCACATTTTGCATGTTTTGCTAAATCTGTAACCGGTTTCGATGCTTTTGATATAATGAGTTAATAAGTATGCTTGCAATGGGCCCCAGATGTTCTTAGGACAGAGATCATGGAGAATAGTACAATAGTAGAATTCCAGTTGGTCATTGTAGTATATCATATCATGCAACCAGTCCTCACAGTAGGTATGTGATTCCTACCTCTCACACATGATACATGCCTCTTTGCAAACAGTAGTGACATCAATGTGAACAATCACCCAGTGCATTGCGTGCCCTTAGTATAGCCCCTAGAACATGAAATACTTTGCTCAAGTACTTAACAATAACTTACACCAGAGTTAGAGTTAAAGTTAAAAGTTTTATAAAGCGCTCGTAGACCAGACGGTTTGTTGGCGCTGAGGACGAAAGTACGTGGGGAGCGGGGGTGCAGCCTACTCGGCAAAAGCTTGCAAGAAGAGCCGGGTCTTCAAAGCCCTACGGAAGTCCATGTAAGAGGCAGTAGTCCTAATGCTAAGGGGTAGAGAGTTCCAAAAGGACGGGGCCAAGAAGGAGAAGCTCATGCCACCATGTTTCTTCCTTCTATAACGAGGAATGCACAAAAGGTGCTTAGAGGCAGACCGAAGGTCACGGGTAGGGACGTAAGCCTTAAGTTTAGCAGCTATGAATGCAGGCGCTGTGCCAGCAAGAGCCTTAAAGATCAGACATACAATTTTGAAAAAAGAGCGTTCAAAGAACAGTAACCAATGTAATGTTTTCAACAGTGGAGTAACATGGTAATGTTTAGGGAATTTGTAGACTAACCTGGAAGCCTAGTTCTGAATTAATTGGAGACGGCGGAGCTCGTATGCCAGAATACCGACATACAGAGCATTTCCGTAATCCAGACGCGGTATGACCATGGCTAACAAGATTAGTTTCAGTGCCGCAGTAGAAAAAAAACAAGAGATTTTGCGTATAATACGTAAACTCAGAAAGCAAGATGAGACCACCGCACTGATTTGAGAGTGCATGGAGAGATCACTGCTGACTCTAATACCAAGACTTTTGACAGAAACAGAGGGAGAGGGAGGGGGACCAAGAGAAGAAGACCAGAAAGAAGAGGACCAGGGACTGGAAGTACCACCAATAAGCACTAGCTCGGTCTTGTCAGGGTTGAGCTTAAGGTGGTTCGAATTCATTCAGTCGCTGATAAAAATCATAACTGATTGAAAATTGAGAATAGAGGAAGAGAGAGAAGAGATGTTAAAGATGAGTTGGAGGTCATCAACGTAATTAAACACCGTGACGTCCAATTTTTGAAAAGCAGAGATGAGAGGAAAGATGTAGAGATTGAAAAGAAGGGGAGAAAGAGAAGAACCTTGGGGGACACCACAGGTAATATGGCGAGGAGCAGCAGAGAAGCCAGCCAGCTGAACGGCCTGCTGGCGATTCTCCAAAAACGAGGTGATCCAAGCCAAAGAGGATCCCCGGATACCTGCGCCTTTGACACGATCGATCACGATGGTGTGATCGACCGTGTCAAAGGCAGCAGACAGGTCCAGGAGAACCAAGGCCTGAGAAGAGCTGGCATCGGCTCCGCATCTAAGCTCATCCAACACAGAGAGGATGACAGACTCTGTGGAGTGCGCAGGACGAAAGCCTGCCTGATGGGGGTCTAAAAAATGCGTATTCTCGATGAAGGAGCTGAGATAAGCTGTAACATGACTCTCCAGGATTTTCCCCAAAAAAGGAAGCAAAGATATGGGGCGAATATTACAAGGAAAGGACGGGTCGGCCCCTGCCTTCTTCAAGATGGAAATAATTTTAGCAGATTTGAAGAGGTCAGGGACCGTCCCCAGTGAGAGGGAATTGTTAAGAAGTAATAACGGGGGATCCGGACAGACAGAGAAGATCTCTTTTAGTAAGTGAACAGGACAACTGTCAGAAGGGGACCCAGATTTGACTTTGGTAAGTAGGGAGGAAAACGTTTCCCCAGATATCCGGGGGAACTGTTCCAAACAGTGGGGATTAGAGGAAAGCTCGGGGCAAGAGAAGTTAGGTGAAGGAGGAGGGATGTTAACTTTGATTATGGTGATTTTGTCAATGGAATACTCATTAAGAGAGTTACAGAGGGCTTGCGAGGGGGAAGGCTTGAGGGTGACTCTTACAGAAGTGGATAGGTCATGGACAATTGAGGAAATATCTTTAGGCTTATTGGCTGAAAGAAGGACTTTTGAAGTAAAATAATCTGATTTAGCCAGAAGAATAGATTTCTTAAAATCATGTAGCAAAGTGAGGTATAATGATTTTAAAGTAGGGCAGTACCTCAACCTCCAATGTCGCTCAGCCTGCTTAAGAGCCAACTTTTTAGATTTTAGCTCGGAGGTAAACCATCTATTGGAATCATGAAGGCGGCGAGTCCTGAGGCGTTTTAGTGGGGCCAACTGATCGCAGGCTGTAGAAAGCCAGCTATTAATTACGATAGCCTGGGAATGAGGGGAAAGATCAAGTAGGTTAGGGTGTGAGGATGAAAGGGAAGAGCAGAGGAGGGGTATGTCCACTCGTCCCCAATTTCGAGCCCAGATGTTAGAAGGAAGCAGAGGTTTACTAGCCTCCACAAGGTCGATGGAAAATGAAATAAAGAAATGGTCAGACCACAGACATGGGCCGATGGTGGGAGAAGGAATGTGCAAGTTAATTGACCAAACCTGGTCCAGGATATGACCATGAATATGAGTCGGGGAGTGTAGGTGCTGGGAAAGGTTCAGATTACAGAGCAAGTCAGTGAATTCTTTAGAGTGAGGGTCCTTCCGAGGGTCAGAGGGCCAGAAATGAAGTCGCCCAACACCAGGACGCGAGAGTTATTTACCACTAGCGTAGCCAACAATTCCTCGACAGCCTGAAGAAAAAGGGGAATAGACTGTGGAGGGTGATAAAAAAGGACGCAAGTTAAAGGAGCCGTGATAGAGGTGGAGCGAATGACAAGAAAATTAACTGCTGCAATAGTTGGGAAAGGCATAGGCAAAAACTGAAAATTGGAGTAAATAATTATTGCAACGCCACCTCCGGCCTTCCCATCCAGACGGTCAGAGCGTAGAATATAGTAAGGGTCAGGAATTGCCGCTAATATGTATGGAGAGGAATCAAATGAGAGCCATGTTTCAGTGAGAAACAACATGTCAAGTTTAACTGTATCCAAGAATGTAAAAAGTTCCAGCTGATGTTTAACTACCGAACGAGTGTTAAAGAGATAGGCTGACACTGTCCTGGGAGGGGGCTGGGCCAGGGGAAGCTGGGAAGGCACAGATGCTATAACAAGGGGCGAGGAGTGAATCGGCTTACCTATGTGAAAAGGAAGGGATGTCGTGGGGCTGAGGTTTGAAATACCCATGTCTTTTATACGTAAAAACAGTGTGGCATGGGAGAGCCCAGTTACCCCAAAGTCCGACTAGTTCTTGGGAAGCATACGTAAAAAAAATGAGCATAGTGCCTGGCCCCTAGCCCCGGCCAGCCGCAGACGGGCTTGCTATTGGCGCGCCTTTGGTGCCTGCGCATGAACAGGGAATTAAGTAGGTCAGGATGCGCATAGGCTAGAGCGCCGACCTAACAGAAAGTGGGTCTGAACTCCCCGGAAGCCCTCCGAACAATCGGCACACAGCCGCGTCGGACTGGGGCTAGGGGGTCAAGCAGGTGAGTGCAAATCAAAGAAAAAAGATTTTAAAATGTCAGTTCCTTACATTCAGAATAATAAAAACAGTCCTGAACAGCTGCACGAACAACTAGCGTCAGCCCTCTGCCACCGGGTACTGATCGCATCCGCTGCCCGTGCGCATGAACAGGGACTTAAGTAGATCAGGATGCGCATAGGCTAAAGCGCCG
Organism: Lissotriton helveticus; assembly: GCF_964261635.1. Classification (NCBI taxonomy): domain Eukaryota; kingdom Metazoa; phylum Chordata; class Amphibia; order Caudata; family Salamandridae; genus Lissotriton; species Lissotriton helveticus. The sequence continues at coordinate 993,243,284 of NC_136059.1, read as the reverse complement.
GCCTAACAGGAAGTGGGTCTGAACTCCCCGAAGCCCTCTGAACAATCGGCACACAGCCGCGTCGGACCGGGGCTAGGGGGTCAAGCAGGTGAGTGCAAATCAAAGAAAAAAGTTTTTAAAATGTCAGTGCCTTACATTCAGAATAATAAAAACAGTCCTGAACAGCCGCTCGAACAACTACCGTCAGCCCCCTGCCACCGGGTACTGATCAATGCCCATGAGTGAGTCGTACTTTGTGAGTACTCGGTTGGAGGAGCGTATGGTATGTTCAATGTAAATATACCAATAGGAGATAGCCCCTCAATTTAGCTACAACAGTAAGACCACTATTTATCCATAATTGCATCTCCCAGGTCTGCATCCCACAGCACCTTGGTACTAGGCCTTAGTGTTAAGTCCTCGGCCTGTATGGAGGAATAGATCTTGGCTACCAGTTGTCTAACAGACTGTGCATTTAAGAACATGGTTAATATCTTGGCTTCAGCAGCTCCTCAGGAAACAGAGGGTAGTGTTCTCTGTGCAATGCTTGAAGGCAAATGTAGCTGAATGTGTCCATCAAGGAAAGACAGCTGTGTTTGCCAATGTTGGGCAGCCCAAATATTGTCTGGAAGGGAATAGCTTACTCGGTGAGTGTATCCTCCATTTAGTCAGCCTCTGCAGGATAACACTATCTTTAGTAAGCAAAAATCAAAATAGGGAGTGAAGAGGTAGTGCTTAAAAAGCACTGGGGTGGATGCACCCTCCTCCAGTCAATGGTATATTCAAACAAGATCCACCTCTAACAGGTTTTCCTGTGAGCCAAGATGTGACAGGCATACACAGTATTTGTTAAAATACCCCTCACACACCAAAAGGTCCCTTGTTGGTTTTATGACTCTGGGCACTTTACCACTGCTGATCAGTACTAAAGTGCATACGCTCTCTCTATTGTAAATTGATGTATGGATTAGTGATTCCATGATTGGCTTATTTGATTTATTGTCAGACCCTAGTACAGCGCAGTGTGGGTGCCCAGGGCTGGTAAATCAAATGCTGCTGGTGGGCTTGCAGCACTGGTAGTGCCACCCACAGAAGCAGCCTGTAAAGTACGTCTCAGGTCTGCCATTGCCGAGCCGGTGTGCAGTCTGGTAGTGCCATGTTGACTGGGCAAGTGCACCCACTTGTCAGTCCCTAAACCTTCCCTTTTCTGCATATTAGTCACCCCTGTGGTATGTGTGGCATGTCCTAATAGTAAATTACAGCCATTTGTTTCGTTGTTCACTATTGCAAGGCTACCTGTTCCCCATAGGCCAGAATGGGCAGTTTGATTATAGCATCTTATAATCCTAACTGACTCAAGGGAACTAGTTAGAATTTCAAGTTTAGTATGCCTGAACTCTGAATGATAATATTAATCTTTTAGTGAAGTTGGTTTTAACATTCTGTGTTTGAAAATGCCACTTTTAGAAAGTAGGTATTTTCTTGCCTAAGTAGCCAAGCCTGTCTCTGCTAGGTTGTGTATTCCTTGTCTGGAGTTTGAGCGACAGGAGTTGGGAGACTCCAGAAGACAGGGTGAGTCAGCACAGGGCGAATAGACTCATCTGCATGTAGAGGGGTGGGAAGGGAGCACCTGGTGCCTGAATAGGGCTGTGCCCGCCTTCCACAATGCTGGCTCCACCTCCTTTGTGTGTCTGATGTCCCTGGCCCACACTGTCAAAGGAAAGAAGGAGTATTGTCAACAAAGTGCTCCAGGACTGCACAGAACTGGTTTGAACTGGGTACAGAACCCTCTGCCTTCAAAGGACAAAGGAATTGCTAGTATAAATATTGGGAGCCAGACCTAAGAACTTTAGATCACTTTTGGGAAACAAGAAGAACCTTTGCTGAGGAGAGGAACCAGAGAAACTGAGAAGGAGACTATCCCTAAGCTGAGTGTTGTTTGGGGGATTGCCCGGCTGTGGTTGCCTGACTGCCAAAGAAAGGAGAAAGGACTTTGTGCTACTTTCAAATCAACTTGTAAAGGATCTCCAAGGGCTTGAGATAGAGCTTGCCTCCTGCTGAAGTCTCAGGTACAACAGACTTCCCCAACCAGCTCCCCTGCCTTCCCTTGCTAGGAATTAAAGTGCTTGCTGTTGAGCATGGCCTTCTGAGAGAATGCGTATAGCAGGGAGCTGGAAGCGAGACTCAAGACGAAGAAGCTTCTTGCCGCCACAGCCATTGTCGTCGCATCACCAAAGAAGAGTCTCGCAGCAGATGCCATCGCATCAGTGGAGAAGAGTGCCACCGCTGCCGCTGTCACCATCGCATCACCCGAAACGCCTCGCATCACTGGAGCAGAGTGTCGCTGTCACAGCACACACCGTAGCATCGCCGGAGAAGCGTGTCGCCGCACGGCCGTCGTGCATGCACGCATTGTTGTCGCATCAAGAAGAAGACGTCATTTTGTTTCAGTGCACCGGATCTTCATCGCATCACGGCATTGCGGGCCGCATTGCCACGGAAGTGCAGTAAGAAACCGATGCATCACCTCCCCATGCGGAGAAGAACCTACGCATCGCCATCCCCTACGCAGCAGTAGGGAGCCTACACATCACCGTTCTTGCGTGTAAAGAACCGACGCATCTCCTTCCCTGCAACAATTTTGTTGTATAGCGTTATGCATCTAAAGGTACATTGAACTTAAAGTGTCGCATTTTACGTCTAAAAAGAACTAAGCTAATTCTACCATTTTTAAAGTACAGTATTTTGGATTTTTGTCGTTTGTGGTCTTGTGTTTAGTCTATATAAAAATACTTATTTTTATACTACAACGTGTGTGGTGTCCATCTGTAGTGTTTTCACTGGGTTACTGTATGTGTTCACAAATGCTTTACACACTGCCTCAGAGATAAGCCTGTCTGCTCGTGCCAACCAACCAAGGGGGTGAGCACGAGATGCAAGGGTCCCTATTTGGTCAAAGGTACCTACCTCTGCCAACTAGAGACCCCCAAATCTAACACTGCCCATATGGGTCATTCAGCTTTCATCAGGGCTTCTCTATCTTCCTGACTATGGGTAAGTATACAGGGTATACCAATAAAAAATGCTGGCTCCCTGCATCTGTCCAGAAAATGGTCATCTACAAGCTCTCACTTAGTTGACTGAGCAGTAGGGTTAGGAAGGGAGGAAAAGAATGAGCTGCAGTCTTCCAAGTTCCCAGGAGCAGGTTGTCATGACAAGCATGCATCATTGCCTAGAGTGGTGCTCCCCCATCCCTCAACCCTCGGATCAGGCTGGGGAGCTTCCATCTCAATATCTGTAGTCCTGGGACAAACAAGGATGGAGGACATCAGGTGCAATTCTAAAGTGGCTGCCTCAATCAGAGGTTTCACAGTATTTTGTGCACGGAAAGTATTTTAAACTTGTTAGCTCGAAGGGCAAATATTGGTTAGCTCAGTCTACGTCGCTTGAACCCTCCTCTAGGATAGGAGACTCATGCAGTGACACAAACAGTCTTTTAGTTTTTCATGCATTTCTCCACAAAAGGTGCAGTGCTTTGAGAAGTAAGGAAAAGGTAGGGCCTGTTGCAATGCATGATCTTAAGGAGCACTGGATACAGCATTGCACAGTGTATTTCAGCTTGGCCCAGTTTTCAGTTAATGTCAAAAACCCACACCGGGCCTCTTGGACTGTTAGCGTGAAATCCAGAAAGATGGAAAGAGTGATGTTCTCGTGTGTCAGAACGTCACTCTCTGCTTTTCTTGGCCAGGCGAGCATTCTAGAGATAATTGAGCTCCAGGTGAGAGGCTAGGACCCAAGGATCGGTCAGCCCTTTCCACAGCGAACAATGCGAAAAGCTGTCCGCTCCACAAAAGTATTTGAGAAGCCATATTGCCTATGTTTGTTGCCTCAGGCATAACTATGTCTCATAGGTTGTTGCAATATGATCTGGCTCCAAGTGCTCGCTCTTCACTTTTATGACATTTACAGCCTGATTCATAAAAACCGTTTTCTGCGAATTCTAAAAAGCGATTGACAGCGAATCGCAATTTAGAATTCGCAGACCGGCATTCATCAAAATCTGCAAGATAATAAAGCGAATCGCTCGCGGTCGCAAAAAGCGTTAGCGAATTTAAAAAATCGCTAGAAAATCGCTATTTCCGTCAAAATCCGTGTAGGAATTGCGACATCGCTATTAGCGAGTTCGCTAAATGCGATCTCGCTAATAGCGGGATCGCTAAAACGGGAAGTCGCTTTTCGAGCACAGTGATGACATCACAACCAGAAAGCTGGCAGTTCCCACCCCCAAACAGAACAGTGAGGCAGATCTCGAGGCTGCATCTCACAGAGCTCCTTCCAGAACACCTCCAAACTTTGAAATCCTCTCTTTTGTGACTGCAGCAATGGCAGAGGATGCAGCACCAGGGCCCAGTGACACCGGGCGCAAGCGGAAGCTCAAATTTAGTGAGCAGGAGTTGGAGCACCTGATAGAGGGAGTGGTAGAAAACTACACTAAACTATTTGGAAAGGACTCCAGGAGGGTGCCTGAAGCGGAGAAACGCCGACTGTGGCTGGGGATTGGCGCAAAAGTCAACGCTGTGGGCGCGACACACAGGTCGCTCGAGGAGCTAAAAAAGAGGTGGTACGACCTCCGAGGTCGTGCCAAGGAGAGGGTGGCAGAGAGGCTGGGCGAGACCCTGGCTACTGGAGGTGGAGATCCTACAGTCCCTCCCAACAGCCCCTTGGAGGACCGTGTGGAGGACACACTTGAGGCAGAGGCGTGTATAGGGGTCATCACTCTGGACTCATCCCGACCCACCCAAGACAGCCAAGATAAGTAGCATGCGACTGCGACCCTGTCCCCTGACAATGACCATGACCCTATAGCCTTCCATAATCAACCCAAGTCATGCAATCCATGCACATTAGGTAATGGCCAAAAGCATTGTGGGAAATGTAGTCTGCCCACAATGTACAAAAACCCCAATGCAGCCAGACATGTCCCAAAGTACGCAATGCCACAGCCAGTCAGGGAATGTCAGCCAGCATGCATGTAGCAACTGCACGTGTGACAGATACATGCAATTAATCTAGGTCCACTTTCCCTCACAGGTGGCACTGACAACAACAGCAGCGACAGCGACAGGCTGCACATAGACGAGGCACCAGAGGATGCAGAGGAGGTGCCAACAGCCACACATCCTGCACCATCAGGCGCTGCACCAATCCCTGCTGCCAGACCAGCACCATCTGCGCCAGCACCATCAGGCGCTGCACCATTGTCAACCGCAACACCACCACCAGCGGGACCCTCAACATCTGGTGCTGCTAATGCGGAGACAGTGCGCACACCCACTGTGGCCAGGCAGCACAGCAGGCATGGCAGGGTTTGCCTGCAGAGCACAGCACGCAGCGGCAGGAGGGGGATGGCTGTGCGCGTGCCAGGGCAGAGCATAGAGCGCCGGATGCTCAGCATCCATCAACTGCAGGCACAACGCCAAGGGGCAATGCAACTCCAGCTCCACAACATTGGCCGCAATGTAGGAAATGTGTCGGACAGGATAGAGCGGATGACAACTGCTATGGAGGCGAACACTGCGGCCATCATCTCGCAGCGCAACACCGCCCGCCGCCGCCACCGCCAGCTACTTACGCGGCTATCTGCCTACACGCGCTCTAACTATGTAATTTGAAATGCCACCTCCCAGCTCTCACGTCGGTGCCTAGCTATGCAGCTGCAGCTGGTGCAATGCTGCGAGGATGTGGCGCGAGTCTTGGAGCACGTCACCAGTGCCGTACTGGCACTTCATCCAACTGGCCCAGCCAATGGTGGTGGGGACGACACTAGTGAGGAGGCCTCCAGTGTCAGCAGCCTGTCTGCCTCACAGGTTGGTGTGCTACGCCGCAGCAGCAGGCCCACTTCAGGTTCCCGTGCCGTCCCAGAGGATGAGCCTGAAAGGCGATTGGGTGCCGCGCGCCGGAGGCGCACTTGACTTTACTGTCCATTGGCAGGGACATGCTGATGATAGAAGCATGTCCTGTGTATGATTTAGAGGAGTATGGCGCAATACTGCTCACATGTTAAGAATTGCAAAAAGTCATTATTATTGTGCCTTCAACAATAATATTTATTCTAGTATTGTACATCGGCCTCCTGTCATTATTTCCATTGGCATGCATTTGTGAATTGTGGGGTGAGGGGAGTGGGTGTACTAGAAACTGTTCATTGTAATGTGGTTGCAGCGTCTGTGTCCTTCAGCTGGATTCTCCCCGCGTGCTTGACGCACATGTGCAGGTGGCCGGTCGTCTCCTTCCGACTCACTGCCAGAGATCTCTACAGGTATCCGGCGCTTGGTAGCAATGTTGTGTAGTATTGCACACACAGCCACAATGCGGCAGCACACATCAGGACTGTAGTACATGGCCCCACCAGTCTTGTGCAGTATGCGGAATCTGCTCTTTAGTAGCCCAAATGTCCTCTCAATGCAATTCCTTGTGCGTATGTGTGCTACATTGTAACGCCGTTGCTGTGGTGTAGCAGGGTTGAGGTATGGGGTGAGGAGGTATTCACGGAGGGCGTAGCCACTGTCACCTGCATGAGAGGAGCAGAGTGTGAGTGCTTGTGCAGCGCAGTTACTTCATCACAGTGTAACATTGTGGGCCAAGTGTACTTACCAAGTAGGTGTCCTTCACCAAAGTCTCCCCTGGCCAGTTGTGTGTGGAGGCCGCTGTGACGGAATATGAAGGAGTCCTATGTTCTCCCCGGGTACTGTGCCACTATGTCCGTGATGTATGTCTTAGCATTGCACACCATCTGGATGTTGAGGGAGTGGTAGGACTTGCGGTTGCGGTACATGTACTCCGTTTCAGCTGGTGGGCAGATGGCGATGTGGGTACAGTCAATGCATCCTATCACATGTGGGAAATGCGCAACATTGTAGAATTGATGCTTGGTCTCATCCAACTCCTGTTGGCTGGTGGGAAATTTGATGTGGTGGTGTAGCTGGGTCAGCATTGCATTTAGGAAACTCCTCAGGCAGCGGGACATGGTGGGCTGGGATATCCCCCCTGCAACAGCAACTATCCCCTGGAAGCTCCCGGAGGCCAGAAGGTGCAGGCTGCACAATACCTGGACATGTGTGGGCACGGCATTGGTCCGCCTTGTTGGGTGCTGCATCAGGGGGTCAAGGTCCTGAATTAGCTTGATGATCATTGCCCCATTCAGGCGGTACTTTGCGTATATTTGCTCTCTGGTTTGGCCCAGCAGGGTGACCCGCTGGCGGAAAATCCTCTCCTGGATCCTACGTCTCCTCCATGCTGCTCTCTGTAGCCTTCGCCGCCTGACCACCATGTAGAGTCCTGGCATTGTGAGACTCCTAATGCTGCTGCTGCATCTCCTTTAGTGTGTTTGGTCAGGCCAGCACCTGTTCCTGATTGGGTAACGGTTTTTCCCCAAAAAATTTCATAGGCTTGGATGGTTACCACCTGCTTTGGCTTGTTCTTAAAATGCGCCTCGCTAATTTCGATTTACGGGTTTTTTGCAATTAGCGAATTTTCTTGAATAGCGATTGCGATTATATTGCGGTTTTGCAATATTTTTCGCTGTATCCGTGGTTCCTCGCTATTTCCGATCCGCAAATGGGCTACTGCCGGGATTCTGCGAATAAATTTGCGTATTCGTTATTCTGGCTTAGCGAATTCGCTATTTCCTTCATGAATAGCGATTTTGACTATTGCGCTCGCAATAGCTTTTTCGCAGCTATTGCGAGCGCATTTTCGGTTCATGAATCAGGCTGTTAGTACTTAAACGATGTTTACTATTTTTTTCATTGTAGTCAGCTGTGTTGCGCGACTTTCAGCTATAGTAATCCATTTTTCTTCCTTGCGGAGAGTAGTGGTTAGCTTGTCCACTCTGGAGTTAAGCATTTCAATCTTGTTATTTATAGAGGTCAAGCTTTACTGGATATGTACTAGGTGCAAATTCATTTTGTCATCATCCGTTTCCATGATGGCTCCCTTAGAGGATAATGCTTGTTCCAATGAGTGAGTTATGTCTGTCCTCTTGGTTTCAAAGTGCAATTTAGCTTGCATGGTGTCATCCTTCCCTATCATGCACACAAGGGTATAGTCAATTGGGCACTGCATGAAGTCCCCAGGTGCACAGTAGAGGTAGGATTTTTGATCATTAATGGATGCTGGGGGAGCTCAGCTGTGAATAGAGGGCACATGCCCTACAGTACATATGCTGCAGATCTCAACATTCTCAATGCAGTCCACTCCTCTCCAGATCACCCTAACGTCACCAGTGCAAGGGACTGGACACCCGGCAGAATTTTTCACAATGAAGGCATTCAAGTCCATGTACACTTTTGCTCCTGGCACTGGAAATACAGCAAGCTACCCTAAAGGTTAGTCCCATTAACGATGCACAGCAGCCAATCCATTTGCTGTGGGGTCTCAAGGGGGCCAAAAGCAATGCAAGAGCCCATCCCAGGCCAAGCATTTGCAGTGGGGCCAAGCTGTGCTGTGTAGCACCTGTACATACCACAGGGGTACTTTAACAGGATGAATGGGCCTCAGTGGTTGGCATCAGTAAGATGCCGAGATGAGGGCGGCCCTGTCCTGACCCAAGACACTCCAAGGCCAAGCATACCCCACTCAAACTCACAGGCGCTCACCTGTCTCCAAGGACCCGCCTATATATTCTCCTCAGTGCCTGCTATCTGGACCGCTGTCTGCCATCACTACAGAGGTGGCAAAGTGAGGGGACCCAGCCTTTTTAACCCCATGGAGAAGATGGTTCAGGGCAGGTCTCACTAACTGACATTGCAGTCACCGCACCGCCGTCACCAGCGCTCCTCATTCAGGTTAGGGTGCTGATTTCAGAGCGTCGCAGCGTCCATCATCTTGGACCTAATTAGGCTGGATGTCTATTCTGTTATTTCTTTCCCTTCAACCTAATGTTCTCATTCACCATCTTTTAATCCTCATCATTTACTCCTCATTTCCCATGTCTTGCTCTGGAAACTTCAGCTGTTATTTCTTATGCCTTACTAACCAGTCCTTGCTACCCACTTCCTACAACCACAAATTATCCTCACCTTCCTTTACTTCTAACCACCTTTAAACCCTAAAATCATCCTTACCTCCCTTTATCTCTATGCGCACATAAAGAATGATTTTATTTACAAAAATACTTACCTGCCTGATAAATTATTGTGTGACAAATGTAGAAATACTTAACTGTGTGGCAAATGGAAGCATGTAATTGGTGCATGGTAAAGGCTGGTTCCTGTGTATTATATTAATTTGAGTTTCTACATTTTTAGTCCTTATCATATCCTTTCAGAATATGTAATATTAATTTTAAAATGTAATATTAATTTTACAGCTGCTCAACATAAGTTCAATGCAAGCCATATTCATTTAAAAAGGGGTCATACTTAATTAAACATGGCTTGTGTTCATTCCGATATGTGGTTTATTCATTTCAAAGCATGCCACATTTATCTCACATAGTTTCATATTTATTTCAAAAGGTGTCATATCAATTTAAATAAATGTCATGTTAATTTTGAGGTGGGCCATATTCATTTCACCAGGTGTCATATTCATTTCAAAGTGGTCCATATTCATCTCAGCATGTGTCCTATTCCTTTCAATGAATGTCATATTTATTTCAATGGATGTCATATTCACCTTAACACCCGCCATAATAATTTCAACACGAGTCATATCCATTTCAACATAGGTCATATTCATTTCAGTACATGCAATATTTGTTTTGATACGCATCAGATTAATTTCAAAGCATAATATATTCATTTTGACAAGTTTCATTTTAATTTCAGCATTGGTCATACTCATTTTAAGACATGTTGAATATATTTCAATGGGGCTCATATTAATTTCATTGTGTGTCATAGTCATCTTAGAATCTATCATACTCCTTTCAATTAATGTCTCATTCATTTTAACACAACCTATATTCATTCTAACATGAAACATATCCATTTCAACAGGTATTATAATCATGTTAATGTGTATCGTATTACTTTCAATGTAACCCGGCTTCATTTTGATAAATACCACGTTCATTTTAACGTTACTTGTATTAATTTTAAAACATGTCAAATTAATTTCAATGAAGCTCATATTCATTTCAACACATTTCGTATTCATTTTAACATGTGTTATATTCCTTTCAGTTAATGTTATATTTATTTCAATGGATACCATATGCATATTAACGCTTGTCATTTTAATTTTAAGATGAAACTTTTCCATTTTAGCACATATCATATTCACTTGAATATGTGTCATATTCGTTTCAATGCATGCCATATTCATTGAGACAAATGCCATGAGAATTTCAGCTTTGATCATACTCTTTTTAAGGCATGTCAACTTCAATTCAATGGGGCTTATAATCATTTCAACACAAACCATATTCATTTTAAATCATCTTCTATTTATTTCTGTATATCTCATATTCATTGCAATCTGGGTAACATTAATTTCACCACAATTCACATTAATTGCAACATGTGTAATGCTTATTTCAGTTTCTGTTATATTATTTACAATGTGCATTATATTCTTTTCAGGATACAATATATTAATTTCAGTAACTTACATTCATTTCAATCTGTCATATTCATTTCAATGCATGCTGTATACCTCTTGGCATATGTCAGTCATTTCAAGAAATGTCCCATTCGTTCTGATGCATATTGTATACGTTTCAGTGATAGCTATATTATTTACGATGAGGGCCATATTTATTTCAGTATGATTGATATATATTTCAGTACTGCTCTTATTCAGTTTGGACTGCGTTTTATTCATATCAATCACCAAGTAGCATATTCAATTTGCCAGGTTTCATATTTATTTTCGATTCAATTCAGATTCACTCTGCCTGGGATCATATTAATGCTGACACATATTACATTCATTCTGGTGTGTGTCATATTCATTTTGCAGCAGGCTATGGATTTCAGAAGGTGTCCTATATGGGGATCTGTAATTTTGACATGAACGGCTTCCCATAGCAAACAGCACACCTTGAGAGATTTCACACACTCATACTGCCGCCCTATTTGTTGAGGTTTTGGGGATATTTCGACAATAGCCTGTATGTTATCACTCAAATACCTCTTCAAATATATATTTGGAAAAGCAGTATTTTGTCCCCAAACATCAGAATGTCAGTTTATGAAAATATAAGTTTCGCTATGAAATATAAGTTTTTCATTTCGGAAACATGCACCAAGTTTCCAAAAACAAAAACTTGTCATTTTCATAAAGAAAACATGTTTGCCCCACAGTGCCAATTTTTTCATTTGACAAAGTGCATTGTTGGGGTTCAAACATCATCTTGTCATTTCCATTTTATTCTCAGGACGCCCGCAATGGCCTTGATTACTAAGTGGGGCAGAAGAGAATTACCAATCCATCTAATCACGGGTGGACTAGTATACCCCCATCCGATTCCCCAGATGCTGGAACAAGCCTCTATCCCTATCGCTGTCAAGTTTGTTGTCTGCTATTCTAGGGGCTAAATGCGCCCTATACCAGGAGACCCTTTTCACCTCCTCCCTACCCCACTCAACAGCCTTCCTCTATCCCCGCCCAGCACCTGCCCCGAGCTCACAGCTCCCACCTGCTTAAAGTAAATGGTAAATGTGAACATTAAAGCCCACGGAGCAGTGAAAAGCATACAGTTGTGTGGCCAGTAAAACGGGTACCATCACATCAAGAAAGCAGTAAATAGCCATCTTTGTGCTAAGAGTAGAGCCTATTGTTCCACAGGTAGCCACAGGGCCGGACTGGCTGTAGCAGGCACCGGGCATTTTCCCGACGGGCTGGAGGTGGTGGGGGCGGTTTTTGTTACGGGGCAGTTTGTCAGCAGTGCTGCAATATCGCCTCTTGCAACAAAAGCAGCAGTGGTGCTTGACACTAGTACTAATCCCCCAACTGACGCTTCTCTCGGTAGCACCCCTCCCCCCCTGGGCCGTTCAGTGGACTTGCCAGGGCTGGTTTCCAGTCCCAATACTGCAGTCGATGGCCACCACATGCATGATATAGAATTCAGAACTATATACATTAGGGCAGGTGGGGGGCTGTTGTATCCGACATGCATAGGGACACTTTCAAGAAACAGGCCATGCATACACATATAAACTCACAGAGACTCTTGTGAGTTTACACAGATGCTCACACACCTGGAAGAAAAGTAAGACTTTTTGATTTACCTTGTGAGACCCCACTCTTTTTATCGCAACATGGGATAAATTACACACCTAGTGGATAGGAAAGGCTGCTACACATTTTAGAAGCTCAACTGGCTGTTCCAGAACAATTTATCTCCTGCTGTTTAGCTGGTGTTGGATTTGTACAGGATAGTGCCTTATTGTCAGGATGGTATATAACAAGGAGCCCCCAAAGACACTCACCTGGATCTAGGTAATCAAAACAACTATAACAGTGGGACTCGTTTGCTGCATTATACTATGTCTTTGATCTAAGGTAATGGATTTAATGAAAACCATTTGCTGCCACCATTTTGACGTTCATTCAAGGGTTAGCTAAAAAAAATACAATGAGCCTCTTTTTTCTTGCAATCTCCGGTCTCTATGTGTGTGTTGGAGAAAGAAATCTGTTTCTATGCTAGAAATGAGAAGGACGTCCATATATTCACTTTCACACCAAAAAGTCAAATTGCTACCAGTGCACAACAGTGAAGGGAATGCAGTCATCGGATTAGCTAACGTGAATAATGATTAATGTAATTCTTTCTCTATGTAATATTCAATTGCTCATAAAATATTTGTGCCCCCTGCCCTTATCTGGGTAGACACTAGCACCAAAAATGCATTCTTCATACACAATACCCATTTGAAGTTGCAGCCTTCACGTGATATGGAAAGGAGACACACTAACCTGTAAAAATTGAAAGGAGAATCAAAATCAGTGTCCATTCCCACATCATCATCTGTTGCTACATACAGGAATATCTGTGTTTTAGCTGAAACAAATCTGGCAATAAATACCATTCAATTACTGCCTCATAGTTTATTTACTGGCACAAAGTTTCAACTCCAACCAGTGTACACCCACTTGATACTTATAAGAACAAATCAATAAATGAAAGCATGGTAACTATTTCAAAGTAATGCGTCTTGGTCAAAGTGAAGGGCAGGAGAACCAGTTCAATACAGATGAATACATCAGAAGCAATGATCTTCTGTTGCTACTGGTTTTCCCTATTTATGCTGCAACAAATTAGCAACAAACTTCAGTTGCAATCTTGTTTTATTCAAAGCTCCTGAGCACCAACAGATGCAGCCCCAAAGTCTACTTACAAGATCAAATTGGCCAGGAACTGTGCTGTCACTGTTTCACTGTATCGTGTCTCAATCTAACTGATGCACAGGAAGAGGATTCCTCGCAGATAATCCCTGCTATCTACAAACAGTAGACCATTGTTAGAAATGGGTTCTCTAGTTGAGAGAGGAATGCACCCTGTCCAAGTAGGGACCACCACCTTAGTCAGAGTAAGTCAGATAAACATCCTAAATTAACCTGTGCTCACCCTCTGGTAGCTTGGCAGAGAGCAGTCAGGCTTTACTGAAGAGGCAATGTGTAAAGTATTTATGCAACACAATGGTTTCAGTAACACAGTGAAAACATAAAAAAAACAACACCAGTTCAGAGAAATAAAGGACATGTATCTGATTCAAATGAAACCATAAATGATATAAATCCAATGAACACTTGTCAGGATATAGGTATTTCAAGCATGCAGATCAGTGCAACGTTGAAAGCGCCTGTGCGCTTCTATTTAGGGTTTTACAGTCCTACCGGGGACTTGGTAAAGTTCGAAGCAATTGGATGACATGCAGAGTGTGCTTTTGAAAATGGTTATGCTGTGTTGTGTAGAGCAGCTCCTGAGACCTTGTTGGTCTCTTGTGCACAGTGACTGTAAGGTGAGACAGGGGGGTCGCAGTTGACCTGCTTGTGTCGGCGACCTCGGAGAATGTACTTTAGAAGTCCCATTCTCCTCCTTCAAACTGGGGGGGGAGGGCGGTGAGTCTCAATGGTCTGCTTTCTTGTGGCTCTGCAGCAGTCTACCCTCAGGATCATAGTCAGGAGTCAACGCTGTCCTCGTCACACTTTGGTGCCAGAAGGCTGTCAATCAGGACTCTGCCTCTTTCGCTCCTGAAGCACTGGTCCTTTGTTGAAGTAGCACTCTGGAGATCGGGCAAGCGTGTGGTTTTACCATACGGTATCCTTGCTTGATGCACAGCAGTGCACAGGGTGTAACCATAGGGGACTGTTCTCTTGTGCAGCTGAGGTGCTAGTTCTCACAAGACAGCTTCAGCAACAGTGTGATAAACGTCAAAGAAGTCTTTGATGGCCCTGGGACTTCTAAGAACAGGTGGCAAGCCAACAAGCCCTTGGAGTTAATTCAGGTTGCAAGTGGTTGTAAAGTGGGTTCAGTCCTTCTCACTGCAAGAAGCAGCAGGCAGTGGGTCAGCACATCAGATCAATTTGCAAAGTGGCAGTCCTTCCTGGTAGCACAGCAATCAGCAAGCAGCAGGCCAATACAGCAGAGCAATTAGTAAAGTGGCAGTCCCCCCTAGCAGTGCAGCTCCTCTTCTTGGCAGTCTCCTCAGGACCCAAAAATGAACCGATTTGAGGGTGTCAAGGGTCTAGTACTTATACCCAAATGTGCTATTGAAGTGGGGGAGACATCAAAGAGGCCTTTGAAACACACTAGATCCCTGCCCTTCCTTCCCTGGCTCCAAATGCACTACAGGGGGTATGCAGCTCTTTGTGTGGGGACAGGCATAAACTTATTCATGTGCAAGTGTCAGCTCCTCCCTCTTAATCTACCTCGGGAAGGCCCATCAACCTGGTGATAGGCCACCAGGATGCACATGTCACACCCCAGCTCCCTTTGTGTGAATATCGAGAGGGAATGCACAACGCCCAGCTATCCCTGTGTATTCAGAGACAGGTAGAGGCACAGAATAGTTGAAGTAGAAAATGCTAACTTTCTAAAAGTGTCATCTTCAGCCTCACAATTTAAAATGCAACTTCACCATGAGTTGTGATTTTAAATTGTGAGTCCAGAGACACCAAATTCCAAATTTCTATCTGTGCTCAATTGGAAATTACACTTAAAATATGTTTAAGGTAATCCCAATGTTATCCTAGAGGAGAGATAGGCCCTGCAGTAGTGAAAAACACATTTAAGAGTATTTCACATGAATCAGAGTTGCTTGCGCTGGAGCGAGAGGTGTCGTTAGCTTCCACGCCGGAGGGGCTGCATCGTTTGAGTCTCCTTAAGGACGAATACAGGTGCCTGGCCCGTGACAACGCAAAATCACAATTGGCAGATACCCAGAGTAGAGTATATGAGCATGGGGATAAGGCCGGGAAGCTGATTGCTTGGTTGGAGAAGGGGGACTGGGCGTCGCGGCTGGTTCCGGTGCTGCAGCCCTCTGGGGCCGATAAAGTTACTGACCCGCAGGAGATTGTGGACGTCTTTGCCAGATACTATGAGAAAGTCTACGCAGCTGAGTGTCAATACTCGGAGGCCGAGAATGCGGATATGATCAGGGACATCCCGATGCCCATTCTTTCTGACGAAGACAGGGAGTTCCTTGACTCTCCTCTCACTAATGATGAGGTGTCGCAGGCGATTAGAGGGGTTCGTTCAGGCAAAGCGTCAGGCCCTAATGGGCTCCCTGTTGAGCTTTATAAAGTTAATGCGAATAAGTTAGCTCCTTTTATCAAGGGTATGTTTGTGGAGAGTAGGGAGAGGGGTTGGCTTCCATATGATCAGCGTGTTGCAAATATCATAGTCCTCCTTAAGGAAGGTAAGCCGAAGACCGAGTGTTCCTCATAGAGGCCGATATCCCTGTTGAATGCTGAACCCAAAATCTTGGCGAAACTGTTGGCGAACTGCCTGGTCAAGGTTATTACGACGCTGGTACATCCAGACCAGTCAGGCTTTATGCCCCGCCGGAATACAGCTCTTAATCTGCGTAGGTTGCATGGGGTACTCGGTGGGGCTTCACAGATACACGAGCCGACGATTTTGTTATCTTTGGATGCCACTATGGCCTTTGACAGAGCGGAGTGGCCCTATCTGTTTGCCGTCCTCGGCAAGATGGGCATAGGCTCGGAGTTTGTCTCTTGGGTCCGCCTCCTATGTTCTGGTCCGCTGGCCCGAGTAGTTGTTAATAATCACAGGTCGGCAGACTTCGCGCTGGGGAGAGACACCAGACAGGGCTGTCCTCTCTCCCCGCTGCTCTTTGCACTGGCGTTCGAGCCGCTTGCGGCATGGGTTCGTTGGGATAGATCGATTAGGGGGCTCCGATGGACGCCCGACTGGGAAGACAAGATATCGCTTAACTCGGATGATATTTTGTTGTATCTGTCCTCTCCTCGAGCTTCGCTTATGGTATTCTTAGACGTCCTGGAGGTGTTTAGTAGATATTCAGGCTTTGCCATTAATTGGACGAAGTCGGTCCTGTTTGTTTTGAGTGGTGATCCCCCGGAGGTTCCTCCAAATTGTTCGGTTAAATTGGAAGTGGAGGGATTCAAATATCTTGGTATTTTTTTATCCTTGGACTCTCAGAGCAGATATCCCAAAAACCTGTTGCCTCCTTTGGTTCGGCTTAGGCGCGACGTGGATCGCTGGAAGTCGCTTCCACTTTCTCTTCTTGGTCGAGCTGTTCTGTTTAAGATGATGGATCTTCCTTGTTTCCTCTATGCGCTTCAGAACTCTATGGACCCGGTCCCGCCGTCGTATTTCAGGGAGTTTGAGTCTCTCCAGAGACAACTTCTTTGGGAGGGTAGGCCCCGAATTGCGTTTGCGAAATTGACAATGCCGTGGTACAACGGCGGGATTGATTTGCCTATTCGGAAGCATTATTGGGCGTCACAGTTGGCGGCGGTTAATCAGACTGTCTACGGTTCACCACTGGACCCCGGCTATATTATGGACCGTGGCCAGGTTCCCGAGGGGGAAATCACTAGGGCACTTTATGCGAGACGGGGACGTTTTCCCGTGGTGGGACCAACGGCGGTGGCAGTTGGGGTCTGGCATGAGGCTAGCCGCTCCCTCGGGTGGGAAGGGAAGATCACGCTGGCGACACCCCTCTGGAATTCGGAACGTTTGGGCAGTTTATGGAAATCCAAGGGTTTGACAAGTGGGACCTCCTTGGGATTTCCCGAGTTGGAGATCTATGGGGTAAGGATGGTATCCTTCCATTTGAGAATCTGCAGGAACGGTATCAAATGCAGGGGAGCGAGAGGTTTTGTTACCTTCAGATTAGGCATTCGCTGCTTACTAACATTCCCCTTGGCATGACGCCCCCGGAGGCCTCCCCGCTGGAGGATCGAGTGTTGGATGGTCATCTCCCGATGAAAACTTTCTCCCTGATCTATAAAAAACTAGTTAATCACGCAGAGGATCCTTTGGTGGCTCTAAGGGACCAGTGGACAGCGGATGGATTGATCCTAGATGATGAGGACTGGAGGGAGGAGGTGGCCTCTCTGAGGGTCGTTGCCATCCAGATGAGGCTCCGGCTGGTTCAATTAAAGATTCTCCACCGCTGCTATGTGACTGGCCCACGGTTGGAGCGAATGGGTTTAGCTGTGAGTGGCGAATGCAGGAGAGGGTGTGGTGAGTCAGGAACGTCCTTTCATGTGTTGTGGGATTGTGCCCTCATTCGGGGGTACTGGTCTGCTATTCATGCCAAGGTGAGGGAGGTTTGGGGATTGGGTTTTGAGTTGGAGGCAAGGCGTTGCCTCCTGAATGTTTGGGACCCGACTGATCTCCCATCCCATGATAAGATGTGGGCCACATTGGCATATAGTATTGCGAAGCGTAATATAGCTCAGCTGTGGGGGGGGGCGGTTCAGCCACCGACAGTCGGGAAATGGATGGATGATTTGGATTGGTGCATGTTCAGAGAGCGGGCTGTGTATGTGGCAAGGGGGAGGCCCAAGAAATGGGCCAAGATATGGGGGCCCTGGAATGCTTATAGGGGTGATATCTGCACTCCCCCGGTGGCATTGGAGGACCCGGAAGTGCTGGAGGATCCTTGAACCCGAATATAGAAATCATTGTTGATCTTTATCGAATAGGAGGATGTGTACAGATTTATTGTGCAGAGTGGCAGTCCAGTGTATTTATTGTAAGTGTATTATAATTTGTTTGTGTTTAATAAAAAGAATTATAAAAAAAAGAGTATTTCACTACCAGGACCTGTAAATCTTAAATGTGCATGTCCTACTTTTTAAATACACTGCACTCTGCCCATGGGGCTTCCTGGGGCCTACCTTAGGGATGACTCACATGTAATACAAAGGAAGGTTTGGGCCTAGAAAGTAGATTAACTTATCAGGTCGAAATGACAATTCAAAACTGCACACACAGGCTCCGCAATGGCAGGCCTGAGCCTTGTTTCAAGGGCTTCTCAGTGGGTGGCACAATCAGTGCTATGGGCGCAAAAGGAACATTGAAGTTATAGGCCCTGGGCATATATAGTGCACTTTACTAAGGGCTTATAAGTAAATTAAATATGCCAATTGTGGATAAGCCGATGTTACCATGTTTAACATTCAGAGCATATGCACTTTAGCACTGGATAGCAGTGGTAAAGTGCCCCAAATCCTAAAGCCAGCAAAAACGAATTCAGCAAAAACAGAGGGAGGAAGGCAAAAAGCTTGGGGTGACTCTGCAGAAAGGGCCATTTTCAAAAACTGTATAATCACATTGACCCCCATGGGTGGTAAAAATAAAATGTGTCCAATGTAATGACGTGATTGATCAAGACAACTATGTAATAAGAATTACAAACAGTGCATACAGAATAAGCATCACACTTGGGACACATAATTAAAATTGCATGAAGCCAAGTGCTAGCGGACAGGCATGTAACCGTACATCCTGTGTGTAATGGATTTGGACAAGTCAGTCTCAAAAACCAAACATAGTCAGTGTAGGCGCATGACTCCATATGTGATCAAATTCAAGATGGTCACATGTCTCTCTCAAGTCGTAGGTTCATTCAGCGTCACACTACCAATCAGACAAAAAAGCAGGGACTATCACTAGGGAGGAATAGAAGGACAAGCCTCCTATTTATTTGCATCAATGTATCGATGTAAACAAATCAATATTATGAATGTATACCTATATTTTTTTGTTCCAGTATCTCTTTATTACTTTTCAAGTACAACAGAAAAGGCAATGATGTAGAAAAGTGAGGATTAACACAAGGATAAATACATTATACATATTTGATTTTGGCAGTCTCATTGCATGTGTAAACAATCAAACAAGCATGTAATGTATTTGTCAAGAGTTTGCGCAAGATGTAGGAGTACACTCACAATTTGTATATTAGGCAGATAAACCGAGGAGAAGGACAATAGTGGAATATTGCCACTACTCATCCCCGATGGAATACCATAACGGTTGTAAACTTAAAAAAACATGGTAGACAGACGCAGCCACATCATTACTGATTATATTTTATCTCTGTGATACAGTACATACATTTTATCTGTGTGATACAGTACATGTATTGTGTACCATCCCTGTAGGTTCCACACAGCTGCATTGTGTCCAATATGCATATGACCCTCCACGTGTGCACGTGCTCTCCTCTTGTCTGTGCACCAAGCGTAGCCCTGAGGAGTGGCGATGACCGCTGTTAGCACATAACAAAACTGCCCCCATGCTGGTTAGATCTGGGTGGCCCATTCTTTTGCATCCCATGTACCTAAACCCCAGTAAACTGGGCCTATCCTGTGTCCATGCTTCAGGGAGGGCTGTCATCCATTTTGACCCTGAGCATGAAGTTTAGCCGAAGCATCAGTCTCCGCTGTTGCCCATCTATGGAAATTTCACAACCACCTGCGTAGGTGTTGCGCTGCCGGTGACTTCCATGCCATTGGAAGCTGCCTCTTGGCTACAGTATATGCCAGAGATATAAAATTTACTACACATTTAGTTCATTTAGTGCAAGATATTAGTCCTAATAGGCATTGTGCTGGATGTCTCGCAAGTGGTTTACTCATGAGTTCAGCCACAGGCGCCACCACAGTGTCTCAATATTGTGTAATCTGGAGACAGGACTAAATCATATGTTGGAAGTCCGCTTCTTGCGAGTTGTATTTGGGGCATTTTAGCAACGTGCCTGGAAACATATGTTTAATTCGAGCTGGGGTAAGGTACATCTCGATATGTAATTAAAGTGCATGTACCTGAGTCTCAGAATTCTCGACACTGTTTTGACATGTTCCAGGGTGGTCTCCCATTGTTTGCCCATCAGTTCTCATCCTACAATTTTGTTTCACCTATCCCTCGCAGCCGGGTATCCAATGAGCTGACCTTCCAGCAGTGCATTATACAGTAAGGTGACCGCTTTTCTACTCTCCTCATGTTTTAGTAAGTTCCTCAGGGTGTCAGAGTTGCGGTTCAGCCTAGTCATGCTTCCATGTCTGTTTGATTGCATATGTCAATGCACTATACGTCAAGAAGTGTCCAAGACCAATTCCGTAATTGTCAGTCACTTCCTGAAATGAGAACATTATCTTGTGTGTGTGTGTGTGTGTGTGTACGTAGGCCCGAATGTGGTTTGCCCGCATTCTGGCCAGTACTTTGTTTTGTGGTGGAGGTTTATTTGATAGAAGGCCGGCAGTGTCGACAGCAGCAGGCTCAGAAAGTAGGGCATGGAGGGTAGCCCAGAGTGCACATACCTATGCCAATATTGTTTCTCCATCCCTGCCAATTCATTTACGGAGGTGTCCCCAGTAAGTGTCCCATCAATCAGGTCAGCAGCAAGCTGCCGTGTAGCCCCCACAGAATGAATTCTCTCTTAGGGTTGGGGCCAATGAAGAGCCATCTCATGGGCCACTGTAACTGGGCCAATGCATAATATAAGTCGTAATTCGATGCCCTCAACCCACCCATATCTGGGGGGGCTGTACAGCCTATAAAGCTCTATTCACTTTCTGCCCTTACCCCATATCAGAACCATCAGCATGCTATCCAGGCCCATAGAAACTCCCTGGGGAGCACCAGTATTTTTGCATTAGCCACTCTTCCCAGTGGAGAAAGGGGTAGGGTCTTCCAAAATCCCACTGAACGACTGGTGTTGGTCACCACTTTGGTCAAATTCCTTTGAATGTGTTCATTGTTAGTGTGGAATACGTGATCTCCTAAATATTTAAACATGTCATATTTCCACTCCCGGTCAATGTCCACTATTCCCACTCACTCAGCGTCGGTCAGTTTCCTGAGTGGGAACAGGCACGTTTTGGATTGATTAACTCGCAACCCAGACACGTTCCCAAAACCCTCCAACACATCCATCACAGGCAGGACAGATCGTTGCAGGTCGCACAGGTAAAACAGCATGTGGTCTACATACAGGGAGAATTTCGGGCAGCAGCCACTCCTGCCACTTAACAAACAGATTTTAGAAGTAGAAACAATTACAAACTCATGGAAGGGGTCAATAATATCCCCAATTCACAAGAAAGGCAGAAAAAACCAAGCCGAAAACTACAGGCTCGTGGCTTTAATAAACAACAACGCCAAATATTACGCTGGCCTTCTTTCGCATGAGTTTACAAATTGGGCTGTCAAAAACGCAGAAATCCCTATCAATCAGACTGGCTTCTGTAAACACACCGGAACACCATCAAATATCCTCGCCCTAACAGTTCTAATAGATGCTGCCAAAACTGCCAACCATCCACTCTTCGTATGCTTCATCGATTTTACATTTGCCTTCGATAACATCAATGGGAATAAATTGTGGAACAAGTTACCAAAAAGAAAAATTCCATCAGCTTTACTGTCTCAGCTGATTTTACTTCACACTGACACGTGGGTGCAAATCAAGCTGGGAGCCAGTGACTGCCTGTCGAGAAAAGTATAGACAACTAACGGCCTCAAACAAGGAGGTGTCCTGGTCCAACCCTATTTAACCTATTTATGTCAGACCTCACCCGAGCTAAATAACTGCAGCTCTCACGCTCCTAAATTGGGAGGTTTTAACCTATCAAACGTATTATACGCCGACGCCATTGCCCTAATGAGCCGCACGCTGATTGATCTACAACATCTAATTGACACAACATTCAGCTAGTCGGCTACAAATGGATTAATTATAAACCTGGATAAAACAAAGGTGATGGGAATAAACTTGAAGAGGTCTACACACAGCTACAGCTGGCAACTAGGAGGGTCCCCATTGGAAACCGTTGGAGAATACAAGTATCTGCGTGTAATAATTGATAGTAAAGGCACATTCCAGCAACAGAAAGAAGCAGTAGAAAGGAGAGGCAACGCAAAGGCGGTAGCCCTAAACAATCTCAAATTCAAAACTGTGGGACCCAGCTTCACCCCCTTGCTTCAGAAGTGAATGTCTACGAGGAGGCGACACTCAAATCTTGGACAGCACAGTAGCCAGGGCAATGTGAATTATATTCAACCTTCCTAAAAATACATCTCCGGCACAAATAAGACTAGAATTCAGTCTAAGGAACCAACAAATGGGGCAGAAGGGTTCCTATACTAAATGCTGGCACAAAATAAAGGGAGCGGATCTGACAACTAAGAATTCCTACCTCTGGGAGGAGCTTGAAATAAAAAAAGGTAGCATGGCCACAATCTATCTACAAAATTCAATAGACACCCCGGCTCTACGAAATCTCTGGGACAGAACTGGATCGCATAACACATTCAAACAGCTTGTAAACAAAACAGTAAAAATCATTTCTCTAGTGGGGGACAAAGCGGCATTAAAGAAAAGGGCCCATGGTTGGAATGTCCTTCAGAGCTACACCAGAGGCTCCCCTCAACCCTACTTAGGCGCTGGGTTCACGCGGTCAACCAAGGAGAAATACCTACATCTAAGGATGGGCATTCTTCCATCACTGTACCATCTTCCCCCATGGAAATGCTTACAAACAACAAACAACTGCCAACTATGCAGGGATTCAGAAAAGGACAATATACATCTATTATACATGTGCAGGAGATTGGAAAAGAAGCGCAGATGTATGTTAATACCTGCTTTAAAAAAACCGAGAATAAGATGATGCAGGCAGGCTGGTAAAGCATGCTTCGAAGGCAAAGATACCCTACTAGCCTGCCGCCTTGTCCATTTCTAGACAAAGCAGGAAAAATGCTAAACTCCAAATGGCGGCCAAAAAGTGGGGCCACCACATGATGCTCTTAAGACTCATTGCCCTTGGCACCATGCCACTACAAATTCAGTACCTCTCGTTGTAGCTACCTGGAGCTATGCAGCACCCGAACTGGCGACACCAGAGGAAAAATGGAAAACTGGCAGCTACCCGCAACTTTGCAATGTAAAATTCCTAAAACTTTTTTAATTACCCTTCTTTCGTTCCTAACAGACCGCCTGCAAAACCTGAGATTAATGAAGTCGTACATGTTACCACATAAACAAGGTCTTAAACTTCGAATCTTCTGCTATAATTATTTTATCACAGCGAATTTTAAATATGGTCTTATATAATGAAATATTTTGATATATTGTCTTATAATTATAATGGTTTTAAGTAATCACTCGATAAAAGTTGATTGATTGATAAACGGAAAGTCACACCATTTTGGAGAGTTTCTCCATCAAAGAAACTCTAAATGACTGTAAATAAATAATTCATGGTTGCATACAGGGAGACGGTGTCCCATGTGCCATAGTTCAATATCCCCCATTCCGGGGTTTTGCTCCTAAACAGAACTGAGAGAGACACCATAGCCAGTGCACACATCAAGGGGAAGAGTGGGCACCACGCCATTTGCCACAGCCTATGGGATTCTGGTCAGAGATATCCCTACCCCTGCAAACCCAGGCGATTGGCCCGAGAATATAAGCATAATCCACTGTCTGATCTCCTGTCCAAACCCCATACTTTTCAGCACCCTCATCAGGTATAGCCAATCCATTGTGTCAAAAGCTTTCTCGATATCTTGGGAAAGAGCCACCGGGAGTGTACCATCCTTTGGCATTAGCTCCAATATGGAGAATATTCGCCTGAGTCGTAGGAATGTGTTTCTCCCTTGAATAAACCTGTTTTGGTCAAGGTGAGTCAGGGTGTTGATTACTGAGATGAGTCTATTAGCCAGTACCTTCCTGTGTATTTTGCAATCTGTGTTCAATAACAATAGCGATCAATAGGAATGCACATCAAGGGGGACTCAACTAGGTGTGGCCAGAATTTGCGGAGGTTCACTCCAAGGAATTCCATGGAGTCATATGAAAAGTCAGCAAGATTCCACAGAGTTCCGCAAATGGGCAGAAATCACCATGCCACACTGTTGGAGCGTATTTTTTAGCAACAGAAGTTTGTTCCGCATGGAAAAATCATCGCGAATGGCACCACACAACAGAGTTGGATTTGCTGTCTCTCAAGTGGATTTTTTATTCAAGCGGCAGCTTTCTCATGGCAAACAGAGACCTTACCTTTCTGGGGTGGGGACAAAAGGAATAAAAAAAACACTTACCTTAAGGCGTGACATGACGTCCTCTTCCACCAGTCATCTCTTTTCCAGGCTGGCTCCAACACGGGACCAGGAAACTGCACTAACCAATCCTGGTGCAGCTCTCACCAGCATGAGCGCAGTGTTAGAATTGGATAGAGCAGGCTCTATCAGTACTACCAAGAGCAATGGAGGCCTGCACTTTCTCTAACCCAGCTGTCAAAGACAGATAGGTTGAGGGAACTTCAAAATGAGCATGTCTGGCTGGCAGTCCCAAGAAGGCAGGCCAAAGGGGCATGCACGTTTTAAAGTTCATATCTCCCTGCTCCCATTCGGCAGCACTAGCTCCACCCTGTCCTGTCACTCAGTTCAGGACAGGTTGGTTGCTCAAAAATATAATGGTAATAAATAAACGTTATTACCATTTTATATTTCAGCTCTGGCCTGCGGGGTGATGCTCCTCTGCGCAAATGGGGGAGCTGCCACTAAAAGCAGAAAAGGTTCTTTAACAGGAAACAGTATTGGGTTTCTGGTTCCAGGTCTTTTCTTGTATTCTTTGGTTAGTCCCTGAATCCTACTGAATTCAGTATCCCTTGGATAAGTGAGCAATGGATTTCTTAAAAGAGGCCGAGCATACTTCTTCTCCCAAACAAATGGAGTACCATGTACACCTAAATGTAAATCTGTAAAGAAGGAATGTTAATCTGTAGAAAACAAGACAAATAAATATACACGGGTAAGAATGCACTACATAGCCATTGGAATAACATTCTTATACTAACCAGTATTAAATAACACAACCATAATAAAGATACCCAAATGCAGCTTATAACTGACTTATTTTTAATGAAATATTTGTATTGTGATGTTTTTTTAAATATGCATTTGGAAAATCAGGAAATCCATTTATTGCAGTTTAACAAACCACAATATTAATATCTGTAACGTGTTTACAGATCAGTGCTTTAGTTACACAATTTGTAAAGTGCTAACAACAAAGTGAATCGTAAATGCAAAAGTGATCAAAACGAAATAAGATTGTACTGTAATTGGGCAAAACAATAATCTTTCAGTTTGCCCAAGGGATCACCGGTTCACATATGTATGTGCATGCGTCCAATGAGTAGTGCACAGTCCACGGATCTGGGATTGATCTGCCTCCAATGGTGTCTACTAAGTTATAATACATTGGTCAAAAATGTAATTTAATGTCCATCTTATTGAAATACCAAAATAACTGATCCCTCTTGGTGAACCAAAGAGAACATATTTTCTATTGTTTAATGCAGAATAACCTGTTATCTTGGTTAATGTACAAGTCGTAAATGAAGTCTGATTCTATTGAACTGTCCTAGTAAACGTGGTAATTTCCTTCTGTCTCTTGTTTCTCTTTCAATTTCTATTGTACAGGAATTGGGCAGGGGGTTCCAGTTGTGGCCCTCATTGTGGAAGGAGGACCCAATGTCATCTCTATTGTCTTGGAGTATCTGCGCGACAGCCCACCGGTGCCTGTCGTGGTGTGCGATGGTAGTGGACGGGCTTCAGACATCCTTGCCTTCGGACATAAATATTCAGAAGAGGGCGGGTACGTTATTATATTTTCATTTAACTTACTGCAGACAAAATTATTTGGAATGGCTAGTAGCTTTAAGGTACAGAAACCAGCATGTAAGGAAATTGTCAATGTATGTATTGTTGCTGATACAGAGATGATCATCATATACCTCTATGCATTGTGCAATGTGCTTTGAATTTTGAAGTGAAGCAAAGTGCATTTACATATCAGCTGAACTTGAGCCTGTGCATACTCGTCAGCCATTTAACAATTTTAATTCACATCCTTATAAGAAAAATATAATTTTGGCTGTAATTATATGGATTTAGATACACACTCCAGAGGTAATATAATACAATGTGCTCAAGGTGCACAACAAGAATTTGTGCCCGCTTTTTGCTCCGCCAAGGCACTTTGGTATTACAGAAGAAGCTTACGGGCTATGCTCTCATGCAATTGAGGGGATCTTTTACCCATACAGCAGAGACGGACGCAGAGGCTGGAACTCTGTCAGAAGGGTTACTGATTGTGTGCCACGTATCAGATGGCACAAAGTCAGTGCGCCTTCTAAAGATGAGTATTGAGGGATCCAAGGGTCCCAGGGGCACCCCTGGCATACACCACGCTAGAGGATGCAGTTACTCACTGAACCCTCCAGTGGGGGATGCATGCCCTCTTTGGTGAGAGGTCGTCTCTGCCGCTTGCATTTAAAAAATGGGCCAATGAGATGACCCTCCTTTCCTTAATGCACTGGCCTCAAGCTGGCCCCATGGCAGATGCCAGTTAGTATCTGCCCGGAAAGCTGCAGACATTCTGTAAGGGTGTGCCAACAGGGAGAGTTCACTCAAAATGTAATTCTGGCCCATTTATGAAATTTTGCTGAAAGGGCAAATTAATAATTAGTTGTGATTTGACATACTGCTATAGTGGTGCCCTAATGTATACCTTCTCTGAGACTCAAATACATTTTCAATTCTTAATCTAAGAATATCAATTTATGGTGTGCATCACTGTATTCTTCCAATGATGGTACAGTACAGCCCAGCAATAATCACAGGACTGTAGGGGGTGCAAATCATCCAAATACGATTCCAGTGTTCTATGGGCATGTATTTGTCTTGAGTGCCCACCATTTCTTGGTCAGGTCCTGTTCCTGGATTGTGGTGTCCACCGGTATTCCTGTCATTCACCCTGCATCATGCCCATTGTGCCTGAGTCTAACATAGTTGGATGAACTACCTCAACTTAATGACTTGCTGCGGGTCGGATAAAATCTTGTAGCGTGCTGGATATGGCCTGCTGGCCTTATTCTGGAGAACCATGCTCCTACACAGTAATATTATTATATAAACACTACTCTGTCCCTTTACGGGTCAGAGGGGGCACTCCAGCCACAACAGTCCTGGAACGAATGCCGTGTTCGACATGCAGCTGTGGCAATGCTGATGTACCATCCTGATCCTGCAAAGAGAGATTGCCAATCCAATTAAGTCATCCAGGTATGCTACCCCAGAAAGGTTAAGGGCTTGGGTGAGGCACTGTGACCTAGCTTTGATTTGGGGCCACAGTCTCTGATGGTGTAGATGGACTCATTCCCTGCACTCTGATGTCCAGGGACCATATTCTAGAAGTGCCCCCGGGGTGCCAAGGGCGTTTGCGCCTGCTTTGTACACCCCCTGTGCACTTTAGTATTACAGAAGGGGCCACAGATGCTTGTGCATCCCCTTCTGTAATACTGAAAGTGCTGGCGTACATATAGCAGCAGTGCTTCCTCATGAGGGAATCCCTGTGCCTCTGCACCCGCGCCGTATTACAGATGCGGGCGCATAGGCCCAGATACTCTCGGGAGGCACACTGGTAGAGGGCAAACTAAAAGGTGGTGCACTGTCAGTGCCCCCCATGATAGCATTATGGAGGGTGAAAAGGGGTCCCATGGACCCCCAGACAACCCCTTGCAGGCAGGTGCAGTCACTCACTGCACCCACCTGCAAGAGAATCTCTAATACCCTTCAGAAGTGCAGTATGGTTGCCGCCTGCACTGTGAAAACAGAGAGGGGCTTCAAAGCAGCTCCTCCATTTTTCACATGAATGTGCTGACCCCAGGGCAGAGCAAGTTCGTGGCTGCGCTTGGAGCAGCGCATTACCCCAATACGATGCATTTTCCTTTATTGTGCCATGCTCACGTTTTAAAAGGTGTGCCCTATCGCAATCAAGGAAAATTCGCTGTATGTATAATACGACCCCTGTTGTCCTAATATGCAGTCCTACATTTTCTAATGGAAAACCTATATCAGAGTAGTCTAACTGTGTCAGCATTTTAATTCTATATTCTTAAGTACGCAAGACCATCCTCGGACTACTTACATTTGTAAAATCTGAGATCCCCTAAGATGTCTCTAAATGCACAGAAAACCAAGAATCGAAAGTACGCCTGTATGTATAAATAACTACAGGTGAGATAGTGAGCACTACAAATGGGAAGGCACATGTGTCTCACTACAATTGTATGGTGTGGTGCTTAAAAACTGTGTAGAAAATGTGTGAGTGATACTAACCAATTCTAAAACATAGCATTCCCTGTTGAGTGAGAGAAATGGACCAGGCTTGATCTATTAAAGTGCTAAAAATGGGTAAAACAAGTGATAAAAAAGATTCACAAGGGCTCAATAATA
Source organism: Lissotriton helveticus (assembly GCF_964261635.1). Classification (NCBI taxonomy): domain Eukaryota; kingdom Metazoa; phylum Chordata; class Amphibia; order Caudata; family Salamandridae; genus Lissotriton; species Lissotriton helveticus. Next base: position 993,214,549 of record NC_136059.1, on the reverse strand, counting down.
GCCGAGTCCCAAGTTGTATTTTGGCCAGGCATCAGCTGTGAAGCAAACAAGTGTCAAAAGACAAGTGGCACCAAGTTCTGTGGGCTCTCTATCAGAATGGAAGATACCCTGCACTGAACTAACCTCTAGTATGGTGTGAAAGAACTCTCCCCAACCACTGGCACTCTTCCTGGCTGCCTGATGCCACATACACACAGACACACACATTTGCAGTATAGTTCAAAAGTGTCTGCATGATTCTATCATAGGTTTTGTACAGGCAAGATAACTCTCCAGTATAAAATACTGTATTTAGATTTACTTTGAAGCTTTTCCTGCTGTATATGTGTGCTGTACAGCAGATACACAAAGTTACAAAGGTATGGAGAAAAGATATGTTTCTCCTTCTTTGTGTCTGCTGTAAAGAGTCCTATATTTTGGTAAAAATGTCTACAAATGCTTGTACACAGGGCTTGCTTCGGAAACCATTGGTGGTTACATTGAAACACCCATGTGCCACCCATGGGATGCTCCCTTGACACAAATTAGTGTGAAGTAGGGCAAAACGATACTTTAATTTAGGCAACTTCCAATGTGCAAATAAAGCTTTGCACTGGAAAGTCATCTCAAATCAACACTTTGCACTGGTTTGCTTCACTTTTGGTAAATTTGCACCGTGCAAAGTGTTGACAGATTTGGCTCTCAGTCTCTGCTTCGTAAATCATATCTTTCAAGTTAATACAATATGAGCAATATTTACCTATTTAATTTAGCCACTTAAATATATCTAAATTTTATCATAGTTGTCTGAGGCTTCAGTAGGAGTGAGCCAAAACATTCTGATATGTGGTGTAACTCTTGTTACTACACATATCAGAATTATGATTTTTTTAAATAAATTTGGCAGGTCAAACCTACCGATATGTATCAGGTGAAAAACCCAGATATGTACTGGAAACTGCAGATCACCAAAATCCACTATTGGTTATCACCACTTTTTTGGCTATTTCCTTAAATAGTAGTGACTCCTCAGTATTTCATATTCAAGTGCTTCTGTGTGCACCGACCATCACACTACACAGTTAATAAACTGATCGTGTTTCAGTTTAGTTGCAGAACATATCTAGCTTTTTTTTGTGGGTCTGGAATTCCTATCCTCTATTGTTTCCTTTCTTACTTGCTGCAACTATGCTGATATAATTGTAGGCTGAAATTCAATACCATGTTGGCAAGTTAGATCAGACCACAGTAACTCACTGTTGAATTAAAATCCATTAACACGAAATCTACCAGAATCAAGAGAATTGATTATGCTCTGGGAGACAGCCACTCCTTTATGAAGCGTTTTATGGGCCATAACACATCCTAGCTTTTTTCTGTTCACAAACAATCATATCATAAGCGATTTGAATTTTCATTGGGGTAGCCCCCACCAGACTACATCTTTTTTAATTGCCTCCTTTCTAACGAGGAATTTGATTCACCACTGTCTCAAAGCCACACACATTAAAGAAGCCACACTGGAGTTTGCCATGAAGGAACAATCTTATTTTGTTGATGATCCCATTCATGTTGCTGGTCTGGCCATTACCAGATTCTTTTTTTCATGTCCTCTTCAGTAAGACCTGTGGTGCATCCCAAAATTTGGATTAGGGAGATATAGAATATAAATAGCAATGATATTGCTGCTTCACTTACTCAACTGTTACCCCGGATTGCACTCCCACCATCATTGAAAGCTCCTAGTCATTTGGTTTCATCCTCGATAACTATCTTAATGGTACCCATTGAGGAGACAGCAACTGGGTTGGGGGGAAGTGCCACCACTGGGCCAGACCCACCACCTCAATTTGATGAGGAGAAGGGCACTGTTGCTGGACAAACAAGCTGCAAGAAGGTTGAAAGCATCATCGGGTGATTAAGGAAAGATGGGGCCCCTAGCTCGAATGGCTTACCTTCTAGCTTGTTCACAAGAACACCTGAAACCTGGGCAAGACTGTTGTCCCCAGTTTTCAATTCTGCACTACAAACTGCAACTGTTCCTGATGCCTGGAGAGGGTCAATTCTTTGCCCTATTCATAAAAAAGGGGGACCGGTCAGTGGCCTCAAATTACCATCTGATTGAACTCCTTAACGTGGAAGCTAAAGCCTACTGGAGCAGTTGGAGTCATGGGTGCAAGAGCAAGAAAGTCTTCCTTTCTTTAAAAACGGACAATATTCTCACTCTTATCTTTTCTGAGGCATCAAGCTACTCAGAATAACAAACGGACACTCTTTTGTTGCTTCATTGACTATAGCACAGCATTTGATAGGTTTGACAGGGGACCCTTATGGAGGAAGCTGGACACATGGGGTATACCCCTTAAGCTGCTAACAGCCATAATCTCACTTTACACTGATGGACGGGTCCAAGTGCGAATGGTCCCTTGTATGGTCACTCTGAAAATTGGAATTAATCTTGGCCAAAAGCAGGGATGTGCAAACACAACAATGATGGACAAGATGCGGATCAATGTCACACATTCACCCCAGTCAAAAGATCTGGGCCCAAATCCATCGTTTTTCCACTCCACACCACCCTGGGTTAGACAATGGCGATATGCAAATCAGCGCTGACCCTGTGCCCCATGGGAACAGTCCAGTCCGAACTACAAGCAGGGATGTGACTTGTCCCCACTGCTCTTCAATCTGTACAGAGCTGATCGTGGAGTCTCGCAGTCTGGTCCTTCCTAAATTAGGAAGCTTCAAGCTGCAAATAATTCAATTTGCAGATGATATAGTGATCATGGACTACACTAAAGTTGGGTTGCAAAGGGCATTGTATGCCCTAAACAACTTTAATCTGTCCTACCACCTCAAGGTAATTTTGGATAAAACAAAGTTCCTAATGAACAAGAACAAAAGGGCTGCCTCTTGGTGTTTGAGCAGTAACACTTTCAGCACAACCATGAAGTATAATTAGAATTACTTGGGGGGCAGGTGCTTCAGTGAAAACAGCTCCTCAGTGGTACAGGCTAAGGCTTTAAAGAAAAAGGGGGCAGCTATTACATTCAGGATTATCAGACTGTATTGGATGCTGAGCAATGCCTCTGTAGAGGCAATATTAAGGATGATGAAGGGGACCACATTGCCAGCGTGACAGTGCGGTCATCATGCCTCTACCAGGGTGCCCTCAATTCAGCTTTGGAATAAACCTGGTGCAGAGCATACAGGAAATTGTTCCATCAACCGCTATACATACACCGGTCCTGGCTAAGGCTGGAATTGGGACTGGTGATTCAAACGTTAGACTGCCAAGCCTCCATGTTGAAAAATTATATCAGGACTATGAGGGCACAGTCTAAATCACTAAAAGCTCATCGAAAATGCATTTTTGAATATTCCCAAGTAAGAGATGCAATAAAAACCTTTAATATTGAAGAAACCTCCCCCCAAACCGGGGATGTCCCATACAGTAGCTGAAGGAGAGCCATTAAGCAACAACCAAAAGAGTCCTCAAGGGAGCAAGGATTGCTATCTGTAGATAAGTTGTCCTTGGTCCAGCCCCTAAACAACATGTTTTAGGGAAACCACAACCATACCTCATAGAAGCCATAAACATGGTTATCCTTTGGCAGATATTGTACATGAGACTATTAGCACTGCCAATAAGAGACTTCAATCAGGCCTAGGGGGGGCCGCGGTGACGAAAGGGAGTGCAGGTTATGATCCTACCCACATGAATCCTGGATACATTTGTTATGCTGCTGTCCGGCGTTTGAACAAGAGAGGAGACTCCTAATGAGACCAGTCTTCCTGGCACTTGGGGCCAGCTGCTAGGTTGCATCTTCTATATGTCCTAAGAGAATTGCCTTGTGGGCTTTTGCAAGGTGTGCAAAATTCATCAGAATGCTCAAGCAGCGGCTGTCTCCCTTCAATGCAACTGACCGCACACAGTTGCAACAATTAATTACAAAATTTACAACGCAAGTGTTACCGTTTGCTTGACATTGGGAGACATGGTTCTTGAGTCAATTTCATCAGCATGTGGCGCTTGGCTGAAGAGCTCTGATTGTGTACCTGTTCTGTAATGCACAGACCGTACATCCCAGCATACGGAACTTGCCTCTTAACACTTAATTCTCAGTAACAGCTGTTTTAGACTAATCAATCTTTTTTAATTGCACATATACTTTATACAAGTCGATAAAAAAATATTGTAACAATTGTTATTTTTAATCGTTTGTAATGGTTTTAATTAACTTAAAAAAATTAAAACTACTACTATCTTAATCCCATCCCTGCGTGGCTAATTCCCCCGTGGCGCGGGGGGAGGGTGCCGCGCGCGGCGCAGCGGTGCTGATGATGAGCTTGGCTCGTCATGCAGCACGGTGGCCGTGTGCTGATGACGAGCTGAGCTCGTCATGGCCACGCCCACTCAATGGAACACGCAGCACAGCGGGCTAATTATCCCCGCGTGGGCATTCCGCGGAGGCCATGACGAGCTCAGCTCGTCACCAGCACACGGCCACCGTGCTGCATGACGAGCTGAGCTAGTCATCAGCATGCAAGGTGTTAATCTTTAGAAACAACTTAACAGCATGAACAAAATACCAGCTACCATCTAAGACTCTTGTGAAGATCAAACCTTTCTTACCAGAACAGGACCTCAAAGATATAGTCCAAAGCTTGATTTTGTCAAGATTTGAATACCACGCTGACATTCCCAAAATCCGCCTTGACACACTTTAAACCACCTTTCATGCAGCTGCTGAGCTTATTTTGAAGACTGGACTCTTTAAATTTATTAGACCTGTTATTCTGACCTTGAGATGTCTCCCTATTGTGGGCAGATCTAAATTCATATTTGAATGCATAGTTCACAAACTCTTACACTCTGAACTCACTCCTCCAACCAAGAAATTGAAGAACTCTGGAAGTACTAGTCAAATGTGCAGCCATGAAACTGATTGGCTGGAAACTATAGTAGTCAATACAAAGCATATCTGTTATATCCATCTCGTGCGCTGAGCTCGTGCCTGCACTTGGTTGCCAGGGCTCGAGGCCAATGCTCGAACGTCCGTGAATAGCCGTTAGAGGCAGTTTGTGTCCTGACACTGTTGGTTGGGTTTCTCCTATCTTCTAGCTTAAGAATAAAGCTATTACTACGAATAACCCTCTTGTTTCCCGTGGTCCTTTACAACATTTATGGCGACGTCTGAAGACGGGGACTGAAGCGAGGAGGAAACCCGACGACGATCAGTGAGAGTGAACAGCAGAAAATGATCTGTTCCCAGCGCAGGACAACAGTACAGTAAGCCGCACTGTCGTTAAACATTTTTCGTGGAAGAGGTACGTGCGGTGAACTTAATTTACAATTAAACTTTACAAGAAAGAAAAGAAAAACTCACGGGAGAGTTAACGTTGACACCGGTGATTAGGAAAACAGCCAGAGTAACTTCGCGCATGCTCATTAACAAGGCAAGAGCGACCTCACTGAAATATTTAAAGGGGAAATATCGCTTAAAAGGGCAATACACTGTCTGTGGGCCCACTTCTGAATGAACAGCGAAATCGAGCATTTCTAGCCCAATGAAATTACAAAACTCAAAACCAAAAGAAGAAACTGCTTTGATTTTTCTTTTTCTAAAAGAAGCATTCTATGGAACGGAATTAACAACTGTGACACACACACATTGTGTTTGATGGGCTGGAGTGTGTCATATTATCAACTGTGATACACACACATTATTTAAAATACACTGGATATTAACAACTGTGACACACACACATTGTCGTTGGAAGCTTTGAATGTGTCACATCTTCAACAACTGTGATACACTCACATTAATATAGGAACATACTGTGTTACATATATTTGTGGTGATAATTAATAGTGATACCTAATATTTAAATTGGATGGGGTATTTCATGCTGAAAATGAGTGTGAGCAATTCAATCCAAGCTCCAACTCCATTTTTGAGCATTCCTGGGGAACCCTCTATGGAATGGGATGACTGGTGTGAAGCATTCGAAAATTACATTGTAGCTTTAGACGGAACGAAATTTTCTGCAGTTAGAAAGAAGGCATTATTGTTAGGAGCATTGGGAAAAGAGGGGCAAAGAATTTATAAATATTTACCAAATCCACCGGTCGACATTGATGATGTATATAAAGACGCACTGTTTAGACTGTACACTAGATTTGCAAAACAGGAGAATGTGGTTATGCGCAGACACAAATTTTATACTGCACCCCAGAAACAAAATGAGACTACAGATGAGTTTGTCTCAAGGTTAAGAGAGTTATCTATAAAATGTCAGTTTGGCAACATACAAGAAGAAATGATTAGAGACCAGTTGATAGTGCAATGTTTTAGTAAAAAGACACAAGAGAAGTTATGGGCTGCAAGAAACCCAACCTTAACAGAAGCCATCACTATTACTAAGGTAGTAGAGGAGAGTGATAGGTGTATGAAAGAATTAAAAACAATTCAACAAGCAGGCAACCAAGATATTGCCACCTTACAAAGTGAAACTTGTGGGTCTGTCAATTCCATAAATGCTAAACATGGGTCAGCTGCTAAAGGAAGCAAAGCAACGACTTCATACAATAAGCCGGCTATACAGAACAAGTACAAACAAAATGCACGTGCGTGCAATAGATGTGGTAGTCCTTTCCACCTAGCTGATTCAAAGAATTGTGCAGCCCTAACCAGAGATTGTCTGAAATGTGGGAAAAGGGGACACTTTGCACGTATGTGCAGAACTGGCACCTTTAATAAGGTTGCCATGGTAGAGTGTGAGGGAAATGAGGATGAAGCAGAAGTCATGATGATTATGTCAGAAGGAGACATCAATAGTGTTGAGAACATTGTTTTAGCAAGACCAAAAGCTAATTTCGGTGTGAATGGGGACATTCTGACACTTATGGTAGACACAGGTTCCCTGTATACTATAATTCCAAAGTCACTATATGAGACATCCTGTGCAAAGGCTAAGTTGATTGCTTCCGATGAAATTTTGAAAGGATATCAGGGTGTGAGCATTGAGGTACTTGGTTTATTTGAGGCATGCATTACATTCAAGGGGAGAGTCACACAGGGCAAAATCTTTGTATCCCCTCATGGACCGGCAATACTAGGGTGGTTACAACAATACGATTTAAACATCAGAGTAGACCCAAGGGCTGATCCACCGGTATTGTGTGTCACTGATGATAAAGTGCCTAATTTGACAAAAGATGTGGAAAGCATTTTGAATAGACATTCAGAAGCGTTCAGTGAAAAGTTGGGGGAAGCTGTTGGTTATCAACATATCATTAAAACTAGGAAGTGTTTTACACCAATAAAGCATGTGGCACGCAAAATACCCTTATCTGCTAGAGAGGAAGTAAGGAAAATCATCAAACAATTATTAGATGATGATATAATTGAACCAGTTGAAGCAACGCAATGGTTAAGTCCTGTGGTGATCACACAAAAACCGGATAAGTCGTTGCGTTTCTGTGTGGACATGAGAAGTTTAAATAAAGCAGTAATTATGGACAGTTTTCCACTTCCAAACATTAATGAAATTGTGTCAAGTCTGGGGGGTGGTAAGGTATTTTCAAAACTCGACCTACGAAGTGCCTACCACCAAATTAAGCTTCATCCTGGTTCAAAGGAGTACACGTCGTTCATCACTCCTGAGGGTATCTACCAATTCAAAAGACTTCCTTTTGGATTATGTTCTGCAGCAAGTGCTTTTCAAAGAATAATTACAGATGTTTTGAAAGGAATTGAACGTGTTGTATTCTTCCAGGATGACATTTTGATATATGGCTTGGATTCAAATGATCATAATTTAATTTTGGACAAGGTTCTGACATGCATTACAAAAGCTGGACTGACTTTAAGAAAAGTTCAAAACAACTTTATTTCGGTTCATAACAAACCATAAAAAGCACACAAGTACAAAATGCATAATCAGGGGGTACGGTTACATTGGATTGAAGTCGCTGTTAAAATTGAACAATTAAAATATTTACAAGTTTTTAAAAAATGCAGCAATTTTTCAATGATTCCATAAATTGTCGCCAATGTTGTTATATTAACTGTTTCCGGTACATTTTTTAAGGCGAAAGGCAGCTACCAGGAAATTTGCGACACTGAACATTATTAGTGGTGAATCTAATTTTTTTAGATAAAATAGAGCAGGTTTGGCTTGAACAAACCCCTTATTTTTAAGCAACGGAACAATATACTTTTTCCTAGGCAGGGTATAAATACTACAAAAAAACATAAAGTGTATAGTGTCCTGCAAAGAGTAACTATCACATTTGCAGACAGGTAAATCCTCGGGCTTAGCCCACACCTTAGAGTCATTTAACAGGAAGTGAATCTGGTTGAGTCTTAGTTTAGTTAATAACCAGCGATGTAACGGAAATGACACTACCGTTAAGTAAGGTTCAATGGCCAGTGTAGACTTAGAAATATAGTGCTCCCTCACAGTGGGTTTCACAAGCTCACAGTTCTCCCGCTCCATTTCTCTCATTTTAATAAAAGACACTTTGAACCATTCCAGGTCACCTTTAACAATGCAGTCCGGTTTGTAGAATAGATCTGGGCGGCCCAGGGAGCTTAGGGTATTTTTGATGTATGCAAGCCACGGGATATTTTTCATGTTGTCCAAGAGTAAGCAGTCCCTCATAATTGTGTGGTTCAGAGTTAAGTTAAAGTTCAGCCACGTTTGACTTTAAGAAAAGAAAAATGCGTCTTTGCTGTGAACGAAGTAGACTATCTGGGATACCATGTTAGTGGGGGTGGCATTCAACCAAAGCAAGACCTGGTTAGTGCTATATGCAATGTATCTGAGCCAAATGACAAAGACAAGTTACGGTCATTCATGGGCATGGTAGAATACTATGTGAAATTTGTAGAAAATTTTGCAGGAAAAGTCGAGCCTTTAAGGAATATTCTGAGGAAGGGGAAGGGTTTTGTTTGGGGGAGTGAACAGAAAAATGCATTTGAGTTGATTAAGAATGATATTTTGAATGCAAACATCCTTTCAAGTTTTGTACAAACCTTACCCACTGTACTCACTGTAGATGCAAGTTCCATTGGAATTGGGGCAGTTTTAATGCAGAAAAATGGTGGGCAGCTGAATACTGTTGCGTTTTCATTTCGTTCGTTGACGGAAAGTGAGAGGAACTACTCCGTCATCGAGCGGGAGGCACTGGCGGCTGCATGGGCTACCAGATATTTTAGAATCTATTTGTGGGGAATCACATTTGTACTAAGAACTGACCATAAACCACTGTTGAGAGTGCTAGCCCCTGGGGGAACTAAGAATTGTTCGGGAAGGTTAGCTAGACTTGCAGTTAGTGTTCAAGATTTTTTGTGTAATATGGAGTATGTACCTGGTTGGCGCAACAATGTGGCGGATTGCTTATCAAGGTTACCTGACACCAAAGCAGAATCAAGAGAATTGGTAACGGAAAATGTGGTAGCATTTCTGGAAGATTTGTCTGAGGATCTTCATTGTTCAATATCAAAAGAAGAGTGGGTGGAAGCCATGAAGAAAGATCAAGTCATGCAGGGTTTAATTAAGATGTGTAAAGAAGGAGTGTCCAGGATGAGCACTGTAACCTCTACATTAAGACCGTATGTCCAATTACAAGATGAAATCTCTATGCAAGGGGATTTTGTCTTAGTTAGAGGTGAAAAATACATACCTCCTGAATCACTCAGAACCCGCATAGTTGCTTTGCCCCATGAAGGCCATTCGGGCCAAACACTCACTGCAAAGCGTGTTAAAGAGAAATTTTGGTGGCCTGGGATAGACTCTTTAGTTAAGTCTTGGGTGGAGCAATGTGAACTTTGCAGGGAGTCGGAAAAAAGGTTACAAGTGGGTGCAGGAAGTCCTTCACTAGGTCGGGTGGTGTCTGATGATGGTGTATGGAAAAATATTTGCATTGATTTTATTGGTCCTTTTTATGAGCTACAGGACAGCGAAAGATTCGCCATGGTTTTGGTGGATTCAGCTTCAAGGTGGGTGGAAGTTGCCTTTTTGAGGAACATTAGTTCACAGGCTACCATTAAGGTGCTTAGTGAGATTTTTAGGCGAGAAGGCATTCCTTCGGTGCTTCTGTCAGACAATGGCACTCAGCTAACCTCTAAGGAGATGGAAGAATATTTTGATCATGTGGGGTTGAAACATTTACGCACTTCACTATACAACCCACAAAGCAATGGCCTGTTTGAGAGGGTGAACAGGTTAGTCAAAGGCACTATGCAACTTGCTTTGGCTTCCAATCGCTCTGTACAAAGGGAAATTAAAGAAATGCTCTGGGGATATCGGACCACTTTACATCAAAATATGACGAAGACACCATTTGAACTTATGAGGGGGAGATCAGCAGGTACAAAGTTAGTTCCTACTTGGATGCAGAAACCAATAAGGAGATGGATCAGGTATGGGGTAAATGCAACAAAACCGGCATATCTGTAGGTGATCTGGTTAAAGTAAAGCTTGGTGGTAATCAAAGAATGTTCAACAAATTTAGGGGGCCTTTTCAGGTGAGATCAGTGTGCGACAACTACGTTAAGCTACAAAATGGGCAAACTTGGAATCTCCGCAGGGTTGCTCTTTATCAAAGGAAGGATAGCCAACAGAATTTGGGTTTGTCGCAGCCAAGTGTCAAGAAAGAGGCTGTACATAAAGAGCAGAGACCAGTTCGTAAGAGAGTTTCGCCTGCTTACCTAAAAGATTTCGTGTAAATGTTTAAGAAAGGAGTGGGTTATTAACTATTGTTACAACGTTATAATTTCAATTGATGAGTTTCTTTCATATGTACATTTGTTATGTTAACTCATAATTTAGATGATGTACTTCTTTCCTTTGTGCATTTGTTGTGATAACTTTATTGTTCTCTGCCAAAGGAAAGGAGATGTGTTATATCCATCTCGTGCGCTGGGCTGGTGCCTGCTCTTGGTTGCCAGGACTCGAGGCTAATGCTCGAACGTCCGTGAATAGCCGTTAGAGGCAGTTTGTGTCCTGACACTGTTGGTCGGGTTTCTCCTATCTTCTAGCTTAAGAATAAAGCTATTACTACGAATAACCCTCCTGTTTCCCGTGGTCCTTTACAACAATATCCTGAACCCGTCTTTCTCCAACTGTGTTCCCAAGGTGGAATTCAATATCTACTGCTATCCAGACTAAGACATTCTTTCCTGCATTTGGAAGAGAACTCAAGGACTTCCTGATCGAAACCTACCTATGATTAACTCCTCTTATTTTTAGAGTCCAGAGCTCGACATTTCTGTCTGAACAGTTTGGAATTTCATAACTTGGACAGGGTTTGCAACTCATCAGCTATCTTCTTCTTATAGAATATACATAGTACGCACCATGTAAGAGGATAACTCCCTCATCTTTGTATTGCTGGCCCTCATCTTGTAGTGCCTATGTTCTCGCTCTGTTACACTCTGTACTTGTGTTCTGTGGAAAGGACCGTTTTACTCTCGCTCCCTGGATGTGCCATGTAAAAACACTCACTAAGGAAACAAATAAATGGAAGCACCTCTTATTTCGGCATTGATGTTGTATCAATGCCACCGCCTAATGTCAGTGCTTAATTTGAGCTGGAGGTTTCCAGTGCTCTGCATCATCACTTAATCGTCAACACCGATGCTTATAGTGCGAACATAACACAAAGGTATTAGAGTGCTTTTCATTAGGACCAGTTAAGGACACATTCATATTTTGTAGGCACGGGGAGATTAAGTGATTTGCCCAGAATCACAGGATGTTGAGTCTACGCTGAGACTTGAACCTGGTTCCACCGCTCAAAGGTCGGCAGCTCTGGCCATTACACCCCATCCTTTCACCACTAATAGGAGCAATGGGCTGGTGCAAGCTGCCTCCTGACGAGAGCCCAGCCACTTATTTTTTCACAAATTAACCACTGCCTATTGTATATATAGAATCCAAAGCATATTATTGCACAGAACGAGAATGCGATATAACAAGACCCGCCTGCCCATTCTCCACTAAAGCTGCCTTTGGTCGTGTGTTTTGGCCCCTGTCCTCTTCCATTATTGGCTGATTCCACCCTAGTCTAGATGAGTGAAGGAGTGTGGCTCACTGGTTAGAGGCGGCAGACCCGAGAGCAGAGGACGGCCCGGGACCAGGGTTCGATTCCCGGCGCGGCAGGTTTCTGGACCAGGGTCAGCGGACTCGATAATTCTCTCGCCTCGGTGCCCACTCTGATCAGCGTTCACACTCGGCAACTCTGGGCATTAGCTTGCCTCATCTTCACTAACGGCCCCACCAGACCGCCGGGGATGCCTGGTCTCACCCTGGAGATACCCATTAAGGGACCATCTCTCAGGGAAGCCAGGAAGGGTTTCGCAGCGGTCGAAGCGCCTTGGGACCCTACGGGTAAGTAGTGCGCTATATAAATGCCTATACATACATACATGAGACAATAGCGCACATCTGGAGACGACTGTAACCTCTTTTACATATTGTTTTTCATGTCGGTTCCATTGCAAGAAGTAAACACGTCTTCACTTCAGGGAGCTGTGCCAAAACCCTGGTGTCTCTTCTGTGTCAGGAAATTTTCAATTATAGAGAACTTTCCTGTAATCTTCACAAGCACAAATGACAATATGGGGCTTCAGCTACTTTTTGAGGTAGTAACAGGGTGTTAATTGTCATACACAATTCTGTACTTGCTCTGCATCATTTGTCATATCTGCATAACAGAGAAACCACCTGCCACCTGTCACTCCGTGAATATTGTACAAGAGCAATGCTTTGCAACAAAAATCTCATCAAGCTGTTAGTGGCAGATGGCCGAGGTTTTCTAACTCTTGGCCTACTTACCAAACACACAGACAGCCTGTGCACAGAACAGTAAATATTTTCCAGCTTGCAAGATGTTTGAACATGTTTCGGTGGGAAACTACAAATAACACGTTTGCCACTTTTCACAATATGAGTCTCATGTTACAGACTCGCCAAGCACTTTGTCCCTTTATATCCAGATTACTATGTTGCTTTGAGAGGAAAAGTTCACTGGCTATGCTGAGTGCCAGTCATGCTAACTTTAATATTTGAGATTAAATGTATTCCTGTTCTTAAGTAGTCGTTACAAGGGCTACAGAAAAATCCCTGTTTCTTTCCTACACTTGCAATTATGGTTACCAGATGTCTAGATAATTCCTCGGAGGAGAAAATAACGGGGATTACACGCTTTCGGGGAATAAATTCGGGGAATCTGTGTTTTCACTTTCCACACCGACATTCGCCTGCTTTCCTAGGTGGTTCATAATGAGATTTCGGCTGCTTTAACCAGTGTCAAAAGCCTAAATTTTTATTCCCAATGAAGCATGTCAGGGAGTTGCAAGACCCACTGGTAACTCTAATTGGCCATGCCTCAGGAGGTACTGGCTATCAAGAAAAAGGTGGACATTCATAATGAAGACGTTGTGGATGGGTTGGACCGTAATCCTAAGAACCGTATCTCATAAAGTAAGCACTGGCAGTCAGCTTTAGCGCTGGCGGCGCCCAGTGCAACAATCATTTTTTACGCCCGCACACCTCATGACCGCCACCTAGGATTCTCTCACTACCACCGTGCAAAAGTGCCCCTCATCTCTCCAATCATAAATTATTGCGAAACACAGCGCCCCCTCTGAGGTCAGCGCCCCCTCCACAAGTTACACTGCCCTAAAGCCGGCCCTGTTGCCGGTGGTTACAGTTTTGAAATGACCGGTGTCCTTTGTGGTTTAGGAGCTGCTATTTTACCACCTGAGGATGGTTGCTTGTCACAGGAACTTTCAAGGCATGTGCTGCTTTTGGCTGGAAATATAACAACATTTATTGAAATTACAAACCTAAACTTAAGAAAGAGCAATATAATGCCACAATTAAAACATAACAAGGCACGTCACATCAAAACAGAATGCAAGACAACAAAACAAATTCACATTCAATAATGCAGCACTAAAAGACTAGCACAACAAAACGCCACACAACAAATGTACACAGGTGCGTAAGAGTAAGAGCGGTGGGGCGGGAAGTAAACATACGACGGGATAGGGAAAATAAATAAATAATGGGACATGGAGTTGTCGGCGATTAGGGGAGCACAAGGTAAGTGGCTTTATCTATTTATTTATTTTATTTTCCCTATCCCATTGTATGTCAACTCCCACCCCTACCCCCGCCCCACCGCTCTTACCTGTACCGGCTACTCCCATTCTCCAGATTATTGTTCACAATACAGTTGTAAAAGTTGTTATTTTGTGATATGGCACCTCATGTTTATGTTTCATACCATAAACTCCTTTTTTTACCCCGGTGGCTTGCTAAGAAAAATCTGATTATATCTGCTATTTTCAACACACTAACGTAAATGAATCCAAAGTATCTTTGATACTCTCTGCAAACGATGAATTGTTCTTATTACACATGCCGGGGATAATTGACCAATCAACTCCATGTCCCTATCATAGATGAAATGAACATTGAGGACCCTATTTCCAAAGATAATTATGGTAGTAAACATCAGTCAGTTGGTAAAGTCATATATTAAGCCAGGAAAAAAAGGCTATAAAAGACAAATACATATAACACTAAAAAAGAATTAATCAATAAATATATGTCACAAATCGAATAAACACAATAGGGCAGATGTACAACCCTATTTTGCAAGCGCAAACAGGTTTGCGACCCGTTTGCGCATGCAAAATTCAAAAGGGCCATGTACTAACCCTAATAAGCGAGTCGAAATTTATTTGCGACTCGCTAAATAGGATTAGCGACTTGCTATTAGGAAGGGGTGTTCCGAGGGAGTCCCTTTCCATAGCGAGTCTGAGCCCTATGTATGACTGTTTTGCAACCGCAAATGTGGTCGCAAAACAGTTGCAGTTTACCACCCTACTCCAAAGGGTGGTAAGGCGCTCACAAAAGGGAAGGGTTACCCAGGGGACACCTTCCCCTTTGTGAATGCAGGGGAAAATATTTTTTAGGGGCAGGCTGTGGTCCTGGGGACCACTACCTGCCCTTAAAAAATGAAACAAAGACGTTTCATTTTTCTTTTTTTAAATGCATCCCGTTTTCCTTTAAGGAAAACAGGCAGCATTTTTTTTTAAACTGCTTTATTTAAAAGCAGTCCTAGACATGGAGGTCTGCTGAGCCCAGCAGGCCATCATACCTGGGAGGGTCAACCATTCACAATGGGGTCACAAATTACGAGTGCCTCATTAATATTCACGAGGCAGGCAATTTGTAACCCCTTTGGGAAATTGGGAATCACAAACTGTGTCATAGCATTTGCGAGACGCAACTCAGCGCAATTTGCGAGTCGCAAAATGCTATGGGCGGACATCTGGCCCAATAAGTTAAAAAGAAAAAGAAAAAAAAATGATTAAAACAGCATAAAATGTATGTAAATTACCATATTATACATATAATGTAAACAACAAGGACCCCCTGTTTAAAATTTGATAATCTCAGGAACAGGGAAAATAATCATATGTGTAGTATCATTTCAGAATTATTAAGACTGGGAGAAACTAATTTATCGAACACCAAAACAACGCAATTATAAAAAATGTTTCCTTTTTAATGATATTCTTTTTAAAAACATATTGTAACTATACAGATTTAAAAAGTTTTAAACAGAACAAACAATTAATATAATACTAAAATAATTTATACAAAGAAACATAAACCTATCAATAACGAGTGTCAATCAAAATTTATCTCAAAATTCATACACATTAATACAATCAATAAAGTGAAGGGGAGAAAAAGTAAAAAGTGGCAGTTAATACTTTCTCGACGCGCGTTTCGGCGTTTAGACCAACGCCTTCATCAGGAGCCACATAAACATTTCTAGCATCTTAGAAGATGTTACTCGAACATCAACGTTCTGGTTACCAGATATCGATTTCCAGAACGGACATCAAAACTTACTAGTTATGTATAGTTAGCGATATATCCAAACGATAAACGTGAAGAATCCTATAGCCGCGTGATATGCAGCCAACCTGGAGTAAAACACGCTTTCAGTCTTGTTTAAAAACCTATTTGGTTGTTTGTTTTCTTTTTCGGCGAACTAATTAAAAATGCACATAGCAATTGTATTCTTCACCTGCACGATAACCATTCATGTCAGGGGCTGCAAAAATTCGTCAGGTCTGAGACGCCTAATCAACTTCCTGCTTTGCATTTCGAACGAATCGATTAAAAATTAGATAGCAGGGCTGTGATCGGCGTTGTCGATGGAAACAGCCGAAGAGGCAGGTTGGTGTTCAGTGACCGTTAGGAAGGTATCCATATTACCATATTATACAATACTGTATTTTTCTTTTTATAACCACTTCCGTGCTCATGACGACCCCCGGCCGTCATGAGTCACGTCACGGCGGCATGTGCACACGACAGCCGGGGGCCGTCCGAACCACACCCACTGATTAGAATCTTAGCACTGCGGAGGAATTTGTGCAGCAGCCAAGGTGTTAACATGTATATGTATCTAAAAATGCTTTCCACTGTGGGTGGGGCCAGACAGTCTGCGTAAAGTTTTGGTTTTCATGTTTGTTATGTATACAAAATGTACCCAATGATTATTCCTTGTTTGGTAATATGTCATCATCCTATATGGAAATGATTTATGTCAGGCAATGGCCAGTGAGGTACTTCAATAAAATAGGTTTAAAAAAAACCACATGAAATGTCAAATGTAAAATATTTCATACCTACCAATTCATTAAGATACTCTAGGGGCCATGCAACCAATGTATATTTATCCACCGAGTACAAATAGTTAGTAGGAACAGTAATTGTAAATACAACACAGCTTGCTTATATAGTCAAAATAGTAGTGATGATATATAGTAAAGTATAATGTACAAGATGACGAAGGTGCAGAATAAATTATGCAGGAAGACCAACAGAGGGCAACACAACTATGCTTGTTGCATGTCTAACTAAAGCTATAAGGGCAGCCATAAAGTGTAGGGTGCAAGAACCTCTGGTGGCGCATCTTAGTCTAATTAGCCAATCCTATAAATTCCTTTTTTTTCAAAAGTAAGAGACAAGTAGCAAAACCTCTATATTCAACATAAAAAAACTCTAACTAGGGTCTGCTATATTAATGTGAAATAAAGTGACTAACCTGTTATTACATATTCCCAAAAAAAGAAAAAAATAAGGCTACAGAAATCCATAAATCGCTAACAAAAAGAGAAATATATTACTTAAGGTTCATGTATTTCCTAATACGGATGAAACTTCATATAAAAGAGGCAACTCCGAAACATGTATTTGAGTCCTCCAAGGAACATAAATGTATTTGAGTCCTCCAAGGAACATGAAAACTAATAAGCTTCCTGATTGTATATGCTAAAAATATTGTTTTAAGATAAAATTTGGTAGTATCAGTGTAATAACCGCAAAATAAAATAAAGTCCAAGGTAGATTGGGATGATTACCCATCACAAGGGCATTTTACTGCCTCCACTGGCCATTGATTTATTTTTGGGTAGGCCACCAGGGCATGTGCTGAACCCAGACGTAGTTGTGTTAGACAAAATGATGTTGGATGTTATGTGTGATTGACAGATACTGCTGAAACCCCTTGTTAGGGTCACCGAAAGATACGCAGCCACAGATGGACTGAGGGAGCCAATGTCTTGTCTAATGTCATTCTTTTTATTGAATAGCATAAGCTTCTATGCTCTATTACTAAGATACAGTAGACAGTGTTGTCTATCTAGGAACAAAGAGTCATTGAGCTGAGCCAGCTCTTTGGAAATATATGAGAGCCATGGAATTCTCAACACTTTATCCAGTTATAAACAATCTAATATGATTGATTTGGTGAACGCGGTCTTCTATTTACACCAAATTAAATGCCACAACTGTACAGGTTTCATGGATAATGGGTCATCCAGGTTTTGCAACCCCGATTCCCTATGTGCTATGTCTGTGGTATAGATTGAGGAACAGCAAAAAGTCATCAAATAACATTCTCTTTTGTTTGCAAGATAGTGTGATTGGCATAGCCTTTAAGCCCACAGCCATAAGAGGCTATACATTGAAACCATTTCCCCGATTGGTTTACATCCCAATTTGGAGGCATCACTAAAGATGCTCTCGCAGGCCTACACCAATTTTAACCTCTTGTTTTCAATGTGCTTAATCCAGAACCACTAGTAGTAAAAATAATTCGCAGATAGGAGAATGATGTGACCCTTGCAATCTTTGTACTGTTAATATGGTGACTCTGTTATTTACACACACTGTCTCCATTGAATATCGTATTTGTTTTCTTCAGGTTTATTGTAAGTTCCCTCAACTTCATAAATTCAGACACGCAATCCATTAAACATTGCAGACATTTAGCGGTTCTTGACAATATTATAGCATCGTCCGCATAAAGGAGGACTGGGAACCCTTCCATCTACTTATGCTGAATTAGCGGCCACAACTTGGAGCAATCTGGCAACACTGTTTATAAACAAGGAGAACAGGAAGGGCACCAGCACACACCTCTACCTAACAAGCTGTTCCTGCTGAAGCTGGAGCGCGGCACCACCTCCCATGCCCTTCACAGTGTGTCCCCTGCTTTACCCTGACAGAAGCTTTGTAAAGAGCTGGAATCCCTCGCAGGAGCGGCTCAGATGGGGATGCCTGGCCTTAAGATGGCCGCCGCTTGGGACCTTGAGTGATCATTGGAGATCACTTGAAGCTGTCCCTGCCCCCTTTTGACTCACTTATTAATTCGAAGACACGACCCCCGCTCACTGGGACACTCAAACAGATGAAAGCGCCCCCCCTGAGATCTGCCCAATAGAAAGCAAAAAATGAGCTTGTTCACGCTCCAGACTATACCTGATCTGAAAATGGCCGACGCCAATCCACCTCGGCATTAAGACAGTGTCATTTAATTCGCCGCCAGGTTTAAGACTACACTCAGGTCGCCAAGCCAAATGCCCATGCAGCCTAAGGGCATACCCAGGATGCCTAACCAAGCGTGACCCGATCTCCACATTTCCCGTCTTGATGACAAATCATGCCAGCCTCCCGAAGCCTAGAGATTGCTGGACTCTACTACGATGGCGACCAACAAGGACTACCCTCCGCCTGATCCAACGATGCTAGCGACTCCCGGCCCACTCTATGGTACCAGACCTGCGCCAAGCCCCATGCAGGAACCACTCTTATACCTTAGTCTACTCTGTGCCCCTCCACTACCTGCTCCATGACGCTTTCTCCCCCCTTCAGCAACCACCCCTATACCTTAGTCTACTCTGTGCCCCCTCAATCACGGCTCCCATAGTAGGGTGGAACTTTAAGTGCCCACCAAACATTCGTCGTGGGCAGTCTCCCACAGTCAATACTACCAGACCAAGGGAGTCCAGCCCCCCCATCAATAGCTTGTCCCGTCGCGCCTACATAATACGCAATAATGTCACCTGGCATGGCAGTTTCCGTCGAGCCACCCATGTCGATCCACAGGAAACCGCACGGTGAAAGTGCCTTAGCTATTAGCTTCCCACCTAACCTCTCTCCAAAAGCTTGAAGAAATCACAAACATATTCTAATTAGACAAGACCCAGAAACGCTATTTGTAGACACGTACCACTGCTCCTCCAAAGGGAGGTAAAGATGGATCTCATCTTCCACACAGATAGACCTGAGAGCTGGAACACTACTCTAAGAATGCAACTTCACATATCTAAAACAACGAACACCTCACATAGCTGTAAACTGACAACCTCTCTCCCCAACCAGGCAACTAGAAAAGGTAATACTTCAGTGACCATTTACGCAAATGGCACAGTTCTGATACAGGCCAACAACGAGACCTTAGAGGCCTTTGACTCCCTCTTCCCTACTCTTTGCTCCGCACATCTTCACTCTCTTCGTCACGCTCCACCCCAGCCCCCCTCCCGGATCAACCTGCCCCTTCAGGAGAAGCAATTAGCTACTTCCACTACCCTGATGAGACCCTCCAGCATCCCCCCCAGAAACTCCTCCCACTCCTCCGTCCCCACGAATCATGACAAGGAATATCAGTCCCCACAGCCCCCTCAATCCTTCCCTCTTCAACATTACTCCATCATCCCACGGGATCAGTCTACTGACCCCCTTCTATCTCCCAAAGAAGAGCAATCCCCATCGCCCCCTCAATCTTATCTTCCTCAACAGCACAACATCATCCCTCGGGCTTGGTCTACTGACCCCCTCATCACTCCTGCAGAATCATTGAGGAAGAGCCCACGACTAAACCACCTACCGAGGGTCGCTAACAGAGACAGCCTGGTTGGCCTACTGAGCATTAGACCTCACAAGTCAACCCTGCCCCCACCTCACGAGATGTCCCAACCTAAAACTGCACGCCACAAGCCCCGGAAACAATGGCGCACCGGCTGGATCTACTAGAAAGTCAGCTAGAAATTATATACAGTGGCCTTGATGAAATCCTTTCCAACCTAGACAAGGCGCGAAAGCCCCAACATTCCCAACGAATGGCTTCCTATCCGATTGACTCTACCCCCCTAAAATCCCAATTCGGGACCCTACCCGCCCGCGGGATCCGACTGTTGAGGCCCCCTAGAACTAACGCTGTGATCCCACTACAATCTTTCACAAGAATCAAAGCCCCTGCGTCTGGAGCTGAGAGCCACACTAATAAAGATGTGGAGAACCAAACACAAAGACCATCCAGATCGAAAGCAGCAATTTCTGCTGAAGAAGCTATGGACCTAGCCTCCACTTATGACTCCTCTTTCCCAATTTCCACTAACGCCAATATTCAAGTGATCACCGGCTTCGGAAGAGACCTCCCTCTTGTGAAAACCTCAAGACCCCCGCCCTCCCTCACCTCCATACTGAGGGCCCCATTAGGAAAGCATCTGAACAAAAGTAATCTAGCACCCAAGCATGCAACGGAATTAGCTGAAGCCATCCTCTCTCAGGACCTAGACATTGCGTTCATCATGGAGACATGGTTAAATGAGATCTCCCCACCTTGTTTAGACATGCTGGTGCCCCCAGGTTACACCATCCTCAACAAAGATAGAAAAGCTCAACACGGGGGTGGTGTAGCCATCATCCATAAAGATGAAATTGACATCGCTGTAATAGACCCATGCAAATACAGCACTTTTGAATGTCTATCTGTCACCATCAAGACTAAGGATAACCACCCTTTAGTTGGTCACCTTTTCTATCACCCACCTGGCAACTCCCCCACTTTTGGTGAAAACCTATCTGACCTGATTACTCACTGCGCTCTCAAAGACACTAACTTCATAATCCTGGGTGATCTCAACTTACGCTGGAATGAGGCCAATAACACACTAATTCAATCTCTCAATACTCTCCTTTATGACAATAACCTTTTTCAACACTGCTCTGAAGAAACTCACAACAAAGGAGCAACCTTGGATGCAATCATTGCCCTTCAAGACACAATCACGATCGACAACATCCTCCCAGTGGACTGGCCGGATCATCACATGATCTTATTCCACATCAACCAAAGAGTCCTATCCCTGCCTCCTGTTCAAGAACCTCCCAATGGTCAAGAAATCTCACCCAGATCCCCTGGACATCATGGAAGATAGACTAAAGTTGCTCCTACCCACCGTCAAAGATCTCTCCACAACTGACCTCACCTCACTCTATAACACGAATATGGTATTCCTTCTTGACCAACTAGCACCCTTGAAACTAAGAAAAAAATCGAGCCATTCCGTCCAGATCTTAGTTGGACTCTGACACTAATGAAGAAAGGAGACAACTAAGAGCCGCAGAAAGACAGTGGAGGAGTTTGCCCACTACCTGCCATCGCGACAAACTCAGAACTATCCGGAAGAAATACAATAATCACATCAAGAACAAAAAATCTATGTTTTTCCGCTGTGCCCTGGAGAGCGCAAAAAACAGACCTAAGGAACTCTTCAGTATTATTAGACAGCAAACCTCCAAACCAGATACTTCCCTAGGCCAGGCCTCCAAAGAACGATGCAACAACTTTGCCAATTTCTTCAACGATAAGATCTCCAAATCGAGTGCTCCCTGGTCACCAACTGCTCTCCCCTCTCCCATAGCAGACAGGGTGGGGTGCTTGGTAGCGCTCCCCCTCCCACTACTAAACCCTGGTCACTCTTTCAGCCCATTCTAGAAGAAGAGATAGTCTAACTTATATTCACCTCTAAACCTTCATCTCACTAGGGGTGGGCAGACATCTCCGTTCTGCCAACGGAATGTGCGGAGATTTGCCCCTTCCGCCTTTCGCAATGAAGGTGGAGAAATGGGGCAAATCTCCGCACACTTGGAGGCGTAACAGAAATGGCTGCCCGTCTGCCTCCCGCCCGCCTCCCGCCCGCAATATTAAATGTGATTAAAAAGCCTTAAGATAAGATTTTAAATAAAACTTACTTTATCGCGGGGTCATCCTGGGCCATCTAGCCTTCTTCTTGGAACTGCGCATGTGCGGGAGCCTGCGCATGCGCATTCACATGGCCAGAGAATGGTGCATTTTGCTCTGTCTTTTGTGAAGGACTGGATGGCAAAGAAACCTGCCAGCATCTCTAAACTGTTGATGTGCAAGAATGACTCCTGCAGAGACCATGTACCTCCTGTCAGAAAGTGACCACATCTTGTACCCACACCTGGCTGACTTGCATCAGACTCTAAGACAAGATCTGAGGTGGCGGAGAAAATCGTTCTCCTGTTCCAAACGTCTAAGTGAATCAGCCACCTGAGAAGTTCTTTCCTGGATTCTTGATCAATCGAAATGGGATCTGAATAGGCTAGACTCTTGCTGAGAAGTCATATTTTCAATCTCTGAAGGGCACGATAATAAAGCAGGCTGGAAAATATTGCTTGATTTGAAGAAACCAGAGGACACCCAAGACAAGACAGAGATCTGAGAGAGAAATGAGAGAGGGTTAAATAATGCTGAATTTCCTTTTTATTAGAGAAACCTTGTGTTGAGGGAGTTGGAGGATAGACCAAGAGGGTATCTATGAGGAACCCTATGAACTGCAGACGTTGAGGAGGAATTAATGATGGCTTTTGGATGTTGATAAGTTAACCTAGGCATAGCCAAAGGTCCTGGCAAAGATGCGAGATAAGAATCTTTTTCCCTGGGACAGGATCAGAAAGTTATGGAGGTACATCATTAGTCTGATCCCCTAGGCTCTGAGGAAGTCTACCATGGTTTGAGAATGTTGGTAAAACACCAAGAAGCTGAGGAGAGGCATAAAGGACAAGAAGGGGGAAGGACCCCATTGAAACTTGGAATATTTTGTGTGCAAAGAGTAAACCGGAACACTAAGGAAAGCGTCATGAAGATCCAATTTTACCAGCCAGTCATCCTAGAGCAGTATGTCTCTGAGGTAGAGAATAGTCTCCATCTTGAGTGATGATACACTACAAATTTGTTGAAAAGATTTAAGCTGATTTCAGGACGAAAGGTTTTGTTCTTTTTCTGTACCAAAAAGATAGTACTGAGGAAACCTGTGGGGTCGAACTCTGTCCATTCGATAGCCTGTTTTAGAGGACAAGACAGAATTTTGTCCTGGAGCAAAGAGAACAGATCCTGAGAGAAATGTAGAGAATAGGGTAACTGTAATTTCACAGGGATCTGGTAGAGCTCTATGTAATACCCTTCAACTGATTGTTTTAACCAGGGATCTGTAGTAATAAAGAGCCAAGCATTCAGATAAATAGCTAATCTACCTCCTACGGGAGGAAGGGCAGAACTGGAAACTCTTACGTGAGTTCCTTTCTCCTTTATTTCTGTTTCCCCTGGACTAGAAATCTCTGGAACGACAGGTATAGAACTGGGGTTTGTAGCCAGTGTAGAAGTCTAATTGGGAACCTTGATCGTAGGAGCCTTGGTTAAGGGATCATCACCTTGTGGGATAACGGCCGCCAAAGCGACTCCTGCCTTTGCCAGCCCTGGCTAAAACCCAAGAAGATAATATTTTCTTTTGGGAGAGTGGGGTCTTGTCAATCATGGCAAATGTAGGGACATAGTTCCCTTGCTCCTTAATGAAGGAATCCCCAGAAAGGAGGCCTTTAGCTTGTGGACCTTCTTCCTTAGTGGAAAGGCTGCTAAGTTTGGGATGTATTTAAATAATAAACTTTTGCACCTTTCGTGAGAAATGTGATCGTTATTATTGCCCAAAATGCAGATAGCCCATTGGGCTCAGTTTGAAAGGGTATTCTGATCAATTTCAGTGCCCTCAATTCCTGCCTCACCGGTTGGATCCAAAATCCTGGTAAGGGGACAAACCAAGTCTAACATCCTGCCCTGGCAATTGGGGCAGGCCCTGTCAACCCCTTTCTTCGGATCCTTTCCAAATTTTGTAAAAAACATCAGAATGTTTGGATCCATGACAGGCATAGCCGTAATGTTATTGGAGAGGGAAGGACGAGGACATTCTGATGTTAACTTATTCCTAGAGGATTTATCTAGAGTATGGTGAAGATAGAAAGAAAAATATTCTGCTACATGCTCAGAAGGAAACCACCCTGTGGAATTTTGGTTTTGAATTAGAGAGGGTTCAAACATGGGCTTCCCAAGATGGTCTAATAAGTCATTAGATACTGGGTGAGACTTCACCACCAACATTTGGAGACATTTTGCGTCTTTTACTCGAAAGGCTCATAATTTAAAGGATCCGTAGATCCATCCAATTTGTGTGAGTCACTCAGGACGTCACCATCATCATCAATGTCATTTAAATAGATAAGATACAGAGGGGTAAAAGGAAGACCCGAAAAATAAACCTCTCGGTGGGAGAATCAGTTTTTAATGAAACACCTTTGATAAACCCACCAGGGACGCTGCACGTTTTTTCCCTCTTTTGAGGAAACCTCAGGAGTAGAAGAAAGCATTTTCTTATAGAAGCCTCTACATTTTTTGACACGTCCAGCAAAGAGACAGAAACTGCCTGCTGATCAAAATCCCTAATAAAGGACTTCAAATTATGATGTATGGGCTGCATCCTCCTCGGTCATTAAAAATAGTGAAAGGGTTGAAAAAAACAATTGCCACCACTAAATAGTAAAAAAAAAAACAATAACTTAATCATAAACAATGGGTAAATTTAATGCCTGAAATTTGATGGGAAAGGGTTACATTTCGCCTACCCATAAAGGAGCAGGAACGTTTACATGGGTGTGGCTTTGAGTAAAATAGTGGGCGTGTGAAACAGGGAGGGATAATCCGGTTGTTGTAGAGTCAGCCAATGACAGGCCGTGAAGGAGAAAGGAGACGTTACCACAAAGCGGTCCACAGGCACTTTAGGAGAGGAGGAAAACATTCTGAGAGACAGCACAGAGGGAAGCAGCCTAACATGAGTGAGAGCGAGGCTGGAATGCCCCCCAAATGAAAAAAACACTAGAGGCAGAACGGAGCACTGTCGCGAGCAGGCATGCAGAAATAAAGCAATACAGAAGTGAAAACACGGTATAACCACAATATCACTACTCAATACTTTCATGCAAATAATTACAGTAATATAGTGACCATGGTACTTATCTTGACTGCAAGCAGCAAGAAAAGAGGATTAGTTGCTCTCAGTCAAGATAGATATCTTTTTGTTCGATGTCTCATAGGTTGTGCTTTATGATGTCATTGTTTGTAGTTATTTTACCAAGTTTCCTGGGTAATGTGTTTTTTCTCTTGTCTGGCTGCTGATAATTAAATCACAATAAAGATAGCATAATATGAGCCTCCTGTCTTTTAATAATAACATTTGGGATTTGGGGATAAAAAACACAAAGAGGTTAACCTGTGGGTATTCCATAAATGCCTATATAAAAACCCTAATGGGAATAACCTGATTGAACCCAATTGTACTTTCATCAGATTGTGTTTACTAACGCATCTAAAATTAATTACCATGCAGTCACCCTCAAGACCATTGTTAGAACATCCAACTCATGCGGGCCATCAAGATGTTATTGACCACCAAGAAGATCTTATTTTTAAGCTGGCCATAAGATTTTGTTATGTTATGGGAGGGGGGGAAACATTCACCATAACTGCTGTGTATGGGCTGGCTACTGGTGGAAGATGAAGTACTTAGGGGGCATTACGATGGCAGGTGGATCGCCACCGCCGGCCAGGCGGTTGCAATCCGTCCACGGTGGTGGCAATCCGCCCGCCATCACAAGTCCATTTACTCATCGCCAAATTAGCATGGCAGTTGGTACCGCGGCGGACGGAAAGTCCGTCCGCCGGTTTTCCACCAGTCGGATTGCCAGCCGGGTGGAAAAGGCACACTATATGGTGGTGGTGCCTTGCAGGCACCGCCATCCATATTATGATGTATGCCGTTTATTTATTTATTTATTTAAGGTTTTTATAGAGCGCGTAATCACCCGGGAGTATCTCAGCGCTATACCTAGTAGTCAGACGGGGGCACAGAGCAAGAGATTAGGAGGATTTGGGAAAGAGAAGGGTTTTAAGTGACTTTCTGAACCGAAGATGGTTAGGTTCCGTTCTAAGTTTCAGAGGCAGCACATTCCACTGCTTGGCTGTGTGCACCGAGAATCGGCGTCCTCCAGCCCGGGCTTTCTTCACTCTCGGTACCACTAAGAGGTTTCCGTGTTCCGATCTGAGCGCTCTGGCCGGTCTATAGGGGGTGATGCAGTTTTTGAGGATTGGAGGACCTTCTTCGTGAAGCGTTTTGTGGGCCAGGCAGAGAGCCTTGAACACCACCCTCTCCCTGACCGGCAGCCAGTGCAGCTTCGTCAAGGCGGGTTTCGCGGATGTTCTGGCTGGAGTGCCCGTGAGCATCCGGGCAGCAGCGTTCTGAATTTTCTGCAGAGTGTAAAAGGTTGCTTCCGGGGCTCCCAAGTAAATGGCATTACAGTAGTCCAGCCTGGCCACAATCAGGCCCTGGATCAACAGTTTCCGGGAGTTAAAAGGTAGCAGGGGGAGGACTTTCCTGCATGACCTGAGAAGGCCAAAGCAGACGCCGGCCGTCTTCTTTGCCTGTGTCCTAAAGGTGAGATCTTTCTCCAGCCATACCCCTAGGCTCTTCACCTCAGTTTTGGGGGAAGGTGGTTCACCAAGGCAGGCAGGCCAGGTGTTTGGGGGAAGGGAGATCTCTCTGTGCCCCAAGAGTAGGATCTCCGTTTTTGACCCATTGAGCTTCAGGGCAGAGTCATTCATCCACTGATGAATTTTGGAGAGGCAGCCATGGAGGTCCGAGGGGTCTTGCTTGGGGTGGGAGAGCGTTACCACCAGCTGTGTGTCATCAGCATAACTGATGATGGTTACTCCAAATGGAGTAACCACTTCCTCCAGTGTGGCCATGTACACGTTAAATAACGTGGGGCTGAGTGACGAGCCCTGGGGCACGCCACACCGGAGAGGGATGGTAGGAGAGCGGCTGTCACTTTCCCAGACTTGGAAGGAACGTTGGTCGAGAAATGACGCCAGCCACTCCAGGGCTTTGTCCTTCACTCCGACATTCCCCAGGCGTTGGATAAGGACCTGGTGGCTGACAGTGTCGAAAGCCGCACTGAGGTCTAGGAGGATCACTGCCACTGATCCTCCCGTGTCCAGAATGTCTCTGGCCTTCTCCACTGCTGCCAGGAGTGCGGTGTCAGTGCCTTGGCCTGGTCTGAAACCGGTTTGAGAGCTCTTGAGCAGATGGTTGGTTTCCAAGAACTCAGACAGTTTTTTGTTGACCAGTTTCTCCGCGACCTTGCCCGCCCATGGGAGGAGGGAGATGGGCCTATAATTAGATAGATCTGCTGGATCTAGGGAAGGTTTCTTGAGGAGACCCTTGACTACCGCCGCTTTCCAGCTCGGCGGTACTTCTCCTTGAAGTAAGGAGGTATTTATCAATGCGGTCAGCGGGGGCACTATGGTCTGGATGATTTTTTTTAGGAACCGTATAGGCACCGGGTCGCTAGGGGCGCCGCTTTTGATGGAAGCAAGAGTGGTGGCTACTTCCTCCCTGGTAACCGGTCCGAATGAAGGCAGGTGAGGGGGGGATGGTTTCCGGGGGTTCGGGGGGAAGAAGCCGTTTTCCCCTTCATCAAAAACGGCAGCGGTAGCAGGGAGGGAGGCGAGAATCTTTTTGATTTTCTCATCAAAGAATGAGGCTAAGTTGATGCATTTGTCCTCAGCTTCTTTGGGGCTCAGATGTTTCTCAGGGGGGTCAGGGACTTGAAGGAGCTCTTTAAGAATAAGGAAAGTCTCCCTGGCGGAGCAGCAAGAATTTTTTATTTTTTCATCATAGAAAACGCTTTTGGCTCTGCGGAGTGCCATTTTGTATGTTCTCATGGCTGTCTGGAATAATTCTTTTTTATTTGCGGACTTGTCCTTCCTCCATAACCGTTCTGACTTTTTGCATTCCTTTCGTAGGGCATTTAGTGCAGGGGTATACCAAGGGGCGGGGTTGATCCTCTTGGCATGTTTGAGCGTGCTCGTTTGGGGGATGAGATCTTCTAAGGAATGGGTGAGCCAGTCGTTAAATTCTCTATCCGCCGTTTTGGGGTCCAGAGAGGGGAGGGGGGTGGATTCTCTCAGCTTAGCTTCCCATATCTCGGGTACCAGCTTGTGCCAGCGGCGCGCAAGTGTCCTGGCTTTAGGTGTTTGCGTCGGAGTGGATTTGAGACGCCAGTGCATGGGGATCAAAAAGTGATCAGTCCATGGGTAAGAAATGGGTGTCTCAGTTTTAAAGTTATTGAGATTCGTGAAGATCGGATCCAGAAGCTGGCCTTTTTCGTGTGTAGCTTGTGTATTCATAAGATGCAGGTCAACTGAGGAGAGGTCTGTCAATATGTTGGCTGCAGGGTGATCCGTGGGGTCAAGGAAATGGATATTGAGATCTCCAAGGAGAAGGAAGTTGGAGGCAATGGATGCCTTTAGTGTCACGTGGTCCATCAGAGAACTGGGAAGTTCCCCGAGTGGACCTGGCGGTCGGTAAACTAGCAGTCCGGGAAGGGAGACTGTAGGCGAAATTTGTAGGGTGAAGTCACAACTCTCACAGTCTTTGATATTGCCAGAGTGAATCCTACAGGTGAGATGGTCCTTGTATAGGATGGCTAAGCCTCCGCCTCTACCGACCGGTCTATTTGCGAGACGTATTTGGTATCCAGGGGGAACGGCGTTGACTATATCAAAGTCGCTGTGCGGCGTTAGCCATGTTTCTGTAAGAAACAATATATCCAGCAGAAGATTTTGAGCGAGGAGGTTTATTTCGTGGGCATGTCTAGCTAGGGACCTGCAATTAAGAAGTCCTAGCCGGAGGATTTGTTGGTGTGCCAGATCCTCCGGTGGGTTGCATAAGGTGCAGCCCAAAAATGGGATATCTTCCCTGAGGATATGTGCGCAATTGGGGTGTTTGCTCGGGTTCAAAGCACGGAGCCTATCCTGCGAGTAAGATATACGGCCTTGGGAATCGGGCATAGTGTCTGGGCCTAGGGCCGTCTGGGCCCGGACGGGGCATGCCTTTCCATGGCGGAGACTCTGCCATGGAAAGGCATACACTAAATGGCTTTGGGGGCCCTTTATGGGCCCCTGGGGGGCTGGGGGTGGTGGGTGGCTGCACTTGGGGGGTACCCTTGGTACCCCTCTTCATTGGCAGCGGCAGGCACCGAGCGGTGCCTGCCGCTTTGTTTATGCAAATGCTGAAATGCATTTCTAGCATTGTGGCGGGCGGGCACATCCTAATTCCCCCCACAGGACCCCCGCCCTTATGGCGGGCGGTCCCAATCCCCGCTAGGATGACAGGCGGACAAAGTCCGCCCGTCATCCTAATGGACCCCTAGGTCATGTATTTTGGGTGCACAAAAAATAAAAGGTGCCAACCATGTGAAGGCACCAAAATTGTCAACACAACTAAAGAATTCAAAGCATGCTGTGCTCTCTGAATAAAAGCTGGCAGGAGTCCGTCCCACCTTGCACATGAACATTTCCAAGCCAGGTAACCATAGTTAAAAATAAATGCTACATTAGCCTG
This sequence comes from Lissotriton helveticus, assembly GCF_964261635.1. Lineage (NCBI taxonomy): Eukaryota > Metazoa > Chordata > Amphibia > Caudata > Salamandridae > Lissotriton > Lissotriton helveticus. Next base: position 993,184,583 of record NC_136059.1, on the reverse strand, counting down.
CTAATCAGAGAATTTCCTGCGCCATGGACTGCAAAGTTTAAGAGGCTTAAGCACCTAAGGCTGCCCTGTTGATCTGGGGTTCACTTTTAGATTTTTACAAGAGAGCCTTGTGGTGGATCGGACACTTAATGCACACCACACCTTATGAGCAGCAATGTTCTAGGAAGGTTGAAGTCATGGCATTCTAGCAACATTACCTTCCAGGACTGCACCACCTGTGTTTTTAGTGTTAATTCAATATAGACTAAATGTGTTTTCCAACTTGGTAGAAATACTTTCAGACATCCCTGTTTCACACTTCAGTTTAGGTATTGACTTGACTGAGGATTGATTTTGTTGCTAGTAGATTACTGATTAATGACTAAGGTTGTTTGGAAACGTGTCTTCCCTGGCTAGCCAAAGTGACAGAATAATTGATTTTTCTTTTGATTTGCTGTGTGTGATCAATAAGTTCCCAACAGGTACTACTTCATTTTTTTAAACAGCCTGTTCAATAACAAATCACCCTTTTTGCTCATCTTTGGACAATACAATTAGGACAGTTTTGTACATTGTATTATAAATCCCACCAACTACCTAATTTTGAGAAAGAAACAAATGGCAGTGGGACAATTCTAATGCAATCAACGCCTTAAATTATTTCCGGAAAATTAACATTTTGGTTAGGTTTATTATAAATGCAACTGCCCTCTTTGAAAATTGTGCAAGCGCCTCATCTTTCTGCTGAACCATTTTTTCCCTGGGATTTGCATAGTTAGCAGAAATGATTGCAGCATATTAGGATTTTTATATGTGTATCTATATTTTCGTCTGCACACTCTTTTGCGATCACTCTTTACCAGAGGGCTGAGTTTTGAAAATGCCTTTCAGTGCCTGGAGCACTGGCATCACTTGTCTGACATAATATCATGGACAAAAATATCGGGAGACAAAAATAAAATTAACCATAGTGTCCCTGAACTTATAATGGGAATATTCAAAATATTGTGTAAAAACTACTGTGGAAGAGAATATAAGTCAGAAACAGTTAAGAATATCTGTTTAATAAATAATTATCAATTTTATAGCAATGTATTTGTAAATAGTTAATAAGGTAAACATAATATAATGTTAAAAAATTGTTTTCATCCTTTACTTAATTTTAAAATATTTAATAAATATACATGTATACATATATTTAAAGTATACATGCATATATATGTGAATATACTTTACAAAAATAGGCAATTTTTTAATACTTTCAATATTAAATACTAACAGTAATGAAAAACAATTAGCAAATGTATATACAATCAACAAAAATGTAGAATCTACTTTAAATACTTAACTAAACATTTTAAAATAGTTTGAATACTGTAGGCCAAATATAGGGCCTGATTTTGATGGTGGTCGTACTTTCGTCATACCGACATCCTGTTGGGAATGGGACCGCTGACTAGCTATCAGCGGTCCCGTCATAGTGATTACGATGCAACCATCTTCAAGGCAGTCGCAATGTGTATGTTTTGTATTGTGGTGTGCGCTGCGGGCCGTAAGAAAAAGCTGAAGTACAAAAATACACATTTTGCATATCCCTGCACTGTGGTACCTGCCCCATAGTGTAGGGATATGTAGGGGGGCACCATAGGTGCCCCCTGTACCCAAGACGGAGAGCAAGGTTGGAAGGGGGGCCAGCTAGGGACCCTCAATGTCCCTTTCCACCTGCCCTTTCATTGTTGGTTAACTGCCGTGAAACGGCCGGCTGAAAGGGGCATTTTAATCCCTATGGCGGTGCCTAAGCAGGCACCACCACTGTTGTTAAGCCCGTAGGATGCCTGGCCAACCGCCAACTATCCGCCCACGATTGTAATGCTGCGGGTGGACCTCCACGGTCCTATGGTGGTGAGACCACCACCAACAGGATGATGGTGGTCCCACCACCATCATAATCAGGCCCTTATTAATAATATTCACTTTTTTATGCAAAAAAACGATATTTTAACAATTTTAAGAAATTACAAAAATATAAAAAATATTAACAGACACAAAAAGAAATTAAAAGTATATATACACTGAGCACTCCTGACTTCAGTATTTTAAATAATTGTTTTATTTAGTGTGCAACCATCTATAAGAAAAGACTGACAAACGCGTTTAGGCCTTGTGGCCTTTGTCAATGTTAGTAAACCTATGTGAACACTCACCTTATAAACATAAACTCAATTTATTGGACAGTTTCATCGGCCAATATCAACAAAAAAAGGACTTAATTCTGAGGAGTCCATAGTGCGATTACAAATGTGGCAGCCATTTTATAACGTGCCGAATCGTATTTTGTAAATATCAACACTTAAGCACACTTCAGAGCTTTCACTGTAGAATTTCACAATCGCTACATTTTGATTATTGTGCAATGCCACACAATAAAGTGGTCCTCGATGTATCTTGTTCAAAGGGCAATCTTCTCCATTTATTTGACTGTTTGTCACTTTATATGGAACATATGAGAAAGAAAGTAGGAAGTTGGGAGGCCACCTCTTTACAGCAATATCTAGACATGGACAGGATTCCCAGAGGTCTTAGAATCTGTACAACACCCTCCTCAGAAAATCCTTATCCTAATCTGTTGAGAGAATGGGCAGAATTTACCACTCATTCCACCAAAGGCATGGTGGAGACATTGATAAAATATGCAAAAGGCATCAGATGTAAGTTGCTTGAAGAAATTCAGAAAATAGAGGAACATATTACTTCGAATTCTGATAAAGAACTATCTGAGCAGCTTAGGTTACAGATGAAAGCAAGCTTAATAGCATATGAGAATTATATAAAACAGCGAAAGCCGAATACGTTTTCCAGTGATCAAAGAGATTATGAATCAGGGAGAACATTGACCTTTACCAGGCAATATGATGCCCCCGCAAATATTACAAGAAACAAGAAATCTCCAAGTAACAGATGTAAGGGACACCTCAGAATCAGAATTTGACACAGATCGTTCGGAAACAGATTCAGCCAGAGGAGTGGCAAGACCAGGTACTAGCAGAGGTGGAAACCTGTAGAAGATATCAACAAAGAACACGGCCCCCATAACCCACAGGAGAAAGATCCGGTGAGGGTCCAGGGAAAGGAAATCAAATGGTTCACTGTCAGATTATCAACAACTAAAATATCCCCATACCAGAATATCGAGTTATAAATATAGATGTCAAAAATATCGACATACTATATTTATAATGGTAAGTACAAAAATATTGAGAAAAAATATTGATGTCATTAATATAGTGGTACAAAAATATCCTTTTTTATAGCTAAAATAAATTAATAAATATTAAATGTATTAAAGAATACAATTCAATAAAAAAATACATTTAACATACATTTTAATAAATATAACAAATAAACTTACTTTAAAAATGTCAAACACACATATATGATAACTGATATATATATATATATATATTTGCTTTAAAACAATTATTAAACTAATAACTTTTATGTATTTTATAATGACAGAATATAATACAAATGTAACAAATAAATATACATATATATATAATATATATAAAACAATAACATACAACGTATTCAAAATAATTCTATTATAAATTAAAACAATACATTATTTAGAAAAATTTAAACTTACATTTCCCACTCCACTCAGTGCAACAGTAGGGAAAGCATTGGAAAGCGGAGGGGAAGAAACTACTATAACCAATCCAATGTGTGCAACAGTAGGGATAGTGTTGGATACCAGAGGGGTAAAAATTACTATTCCCACTCCAGTGAGTGCAACAGTAGGGAAAGTCTTGGATATCGGAGGGATACATTTACTACTCCTACTCCAGTGAGTACAAAAGTAGGGAAAGTGTTGGATAGCGGAGGGGTAAAAATTGCTATTCCCTCTCCAATGAGTGCAGCAGCATAGAAAATGTTGAACAGCACAGGGGTAAAAATTACTATACCCACTCCAGTGAGTGCAACAGTAGAGAAAGTGCTGGATAGCGGAGTGTTAACAATTACTATTCCCACTTCCATGAGTGCAACAGTAGGAAAAGTGTTGGATAGCAGAGGGGTAATAATTAATATTCGCAACTGCAGTGATTGCAACAGTAGGGAAAGTGTTGGATAGCGGAGGGGTAACATTTACTATTCCAACTCCAATGAATGCAACAGTAGGTAAAGTGTTGGATTGCAGAGGGGTAACATTTACTATTCCCACTCCAATGAGTGCAACAGTAGGGAAAGTGTTGGATTGTGGAGAAGTAAAATGTTCTATTCTCACTCCAGTCCGTTCAAAATTAAAAACAAACAAAACATCAACAACAGAATAAAACTATGTTTTTTAAGTAAATACAAAAACATATCAAAATGTTAAAAAGAAACAGAAATATATATTTAATATTAATAATAAAAACATATTATATTGTTATATTTGTATTACAAATACCTACAAATATTATATTAAATAAAATAAAAAAATACTTTTCGAACAAATAAATATTTGTATTAAGAAATTATTAATTATAACCATTAAATATTACATACATTTAGTCTATTTACTTCCAACCCTATAACACCCCACAAGTCACAACCCACATCGAAAAAAACCCCAATTAAACAACTAATAGTATTTAACAACTAATTATAAAGTAAGTAAAATCAATATACTCCCCACCCTTCACTCCTATAAACCCAAAACTCACACACAAAACACAATGAAACAATTACCTTCATTAATTATCAATGAATTCATATTAATTCTGAACTAATTATTAATTGAAAATAAATTACTTGCCACCGTTTACCAATAAAAGCCCCACAAACCGCAACTAAAATTAGTTACTCAATTTCCATATTTAATGATCAATTCATTCATATTAATTCCAACTAATTATTAATTAATTTAGAATAAATTACTTCCCACCCTGTACCCCTATAAACCCCACAACCCACACCTAAAATTAATTACACAATTACCATAATTAATTGTCAATAAATTATTAATTAACATCTAATTATCAATTAAATAAAACTAAATTACTTCCCACCCTTTACCCCTATAAGCCCCACAACCCGCATCGAAAATGTACCCAAAAAAATAAAAAACATAATTACTTTTATAAAATCTCAATTAAATAAATATTAATAAATAAAACACGTTAATAAATGTATTATAATTACATTATTTCCCATCCTATTCCCCTATAACACAACAACACGCTACACAACTACAAAACACAAAATTTAATTTAAATAAAATTAATAACTACTAAAAATGTTACACTTATATTAAAAAACATACACAATACTTATCGAAAAATACATCGCATACATTTATAATATATACGAAAATACATAACATAATTAAAAAATTATATTTCTTACCTTAAAGATGATCTTCTTCACCACAATATTCTATCTGTCGATATTTCTGTGTCACGATATTTTGACTGAATACAAATTCAAACTTCACAGGCAAGGGTTGCCAGGAGCAAGAAGAGCTATTATCGCAAGTAAAGGCCAAGAATCTTACCATTGTAAATGTAGCTGACCGTCAACTTACTGCTATAGAAACAACTGTTCTCCAAAAAGGTCTAACATTTTGTCCTACAAAGGGGTGGGACTATACTTAAATACGCATTGATCTCTACCGCTTCATAAGGAAACTCAAATTGAAAAAGCTCCATATATAACAGTAAAGACGCAAACCGATAATGATCACGGATATGCGGCCATCAACAGATGTTCTAACTCACCGAGGTCTGGAAACACTGCAGAAATTATACAAATCACAAGAATCTTCCATATTCCCACAGGAACAGGATTCTGACAATGCAATAACATTTCTTTATCAAATTGGTATTGAACAGAAAAGTGGGAAAAGCAGTTTCAAACCTAAGTCAAGGCTCATTCCTAGAACTCCTCCCTTTGATGCCATTGATTGTTTCCATTAATGTATTACTTGTAGCTTATTTTGCCCAGGTGCAAACGGGGAGCCCAGAGTAAACTTACCAATCGCTTGCTTTCCCATTGGCAAAGCCGTCTGTGAAGGATGTGTTTTGGCCCCCAGCTACTTTCCTACTCCCCACTGATGCCCCATCACTGACTGGCTCAAAAAACTCCAAATTAATGTTCACGGATAACTCCCTACTAACTTTAAAGTCCCCTTGTAGGTTACAGCTTGCGCTGCTCCGTTTTGAGAATTCTGCATGGGACAAGGTCTTGTCACTAACACCTCAAAGACGAAACTCATGAGGTTCAAACAGCATAAATTCTTCAAGGGCAGTACAATATTGGGGAATAAGCCTCCTGAGAGAACTGAGGTTTTTAGCTATTTAGGTGTCACATTGGCCTCAAATAGGTCATTGAAACCCCAAGTGAAAAAAATGACCCTCAAACATCGAGGGTCAAAGTGCTTAGCAGTTACTTCTCCAATCCTATCAGTGCAGTCCTGCAGATCTACAATGCTAAGGCATTGTGCTCAGTCCATTATGGTTCGGAATGATGGGACTTCTCAAAAATAACTACTCTTACAAGCTTGGAGAATACGTTTCTGGAGAATGTGACATGATTCTCACAAAGCACACCTTTGAAACCTTTGATGCTGGATGTAGGCAGGAAGGCGATAGCCAATAAAGCAAGATTATGTCCAAGACTGTATTGGCGAAGGCTGTGTTCTACACCTGAGTTGGTCCAATATGCCACAGCCCTAGGGGATGTTAAGGAGGACGATCAATTTCATAAAACTGATTGGTTCCAACATGTCAAAAGACATTGATTGACAAAGAAATGAAGGAACTATGGGACAATCCAACTGGGACTCCTTTACACTCAGCAGAACAACTGAAAAATCACTACTGGCTACAGATTTCGCTAAGTGTGGTACGAGCAGTGGAGAGCGCAACTCTTGCTGTTTTATGGAAGCCTATTGCGACATTATAACTGCCCCACTTGATGGAAAACATGACCTCCAGTTTCGCGGTGGTTCTCTGCCATTAAAATCCTATACAAACAAGTTGGCCCATGGATCGGGTGGTATGTGTCCCACATGCATTAACTCTAAGGAAACCATTGTCCATATACTGTTTGTTTGCCCAGCATATGTGGCCCCACACAATAAATGGATGAAACCCAGAAGCAAGTCCTTCGGAACAAGCAGTAGCTCTGCAGCACTGAAAGTTTTAATGTTGGACTGCCAGCCACTGTTCGCATGTTCGGTTGCCAAGTTCTTGGACTGGATGTGGGCATTAAGATTGAGTAAGTTAGCCGTGTGCTCAGCAAGAGCACCTATTGAAACACATCCATTGTAATCAGTACACTGTTGGATATGTCTCTTAACATCGGTGTCATTATGCATTTACTAACACAAATATCATTATGTCATTTTCTTTTTTTGACAAATGCACTTGGCTTCAGTAATGTAAAATAGTTGACGGTATATTCTGCAAATATCTGCAATCGATCATGTATGCAGGGATGTCTAGCCTATCATACATGGAAGATTTTATGATTATTGTATATTTTACCTATGTATATTTTTATTTGATGTGTTTCTGTAAATGCTTTTATAACAAGTGTTGTCGAAAAAACTAATTAAAATGAAATTAAAAATATAAATTACAAAAAATAGTATAATTTATGATAATATATAGTATACTTATAAAATAATAATTACAAAATGACAGTTGAAAAGTTATGAATCAGTTACATTTTAAATGACCAATATAATATAATTAAATTCCAACCTTATTCCACAAAAAAACGAACAATCGGCAATCTTCTCCTACATTATAAATTACTACTTAAGTTAAAAATACTCATTTAAAATTACAAACTATATTTTAAAACTTGAAGAACAATTATACCAGCAGTTATAAATGTATATACAACCTAATATATATATTAGATCAATAAAAATTATATTTATTACAACTATATTAAAGTAAACAATATTAAAAACAACCATGTTCTTAAAAAAGATATTGTTTGCAAAAAAAAAAATATATATATTTTTACCGCTGATATTCTGTTCCATGATATTTTGGTAGTCACAATATTTTCAACGTAATCTTCTTGTCACACAGTATTTTAAATCTGATATTTTAGATAATTTGGTCATTTACCACTTCCATATAAATCTTTTGGACCTAGTGATCTACTGTCACCTCTCCCCCTTCTTTACGTTCATGGCATTTACTATGAGTGCAGGAATACAAGGTTACATCCCTATATCCCTAATGCCCCCTTTGTGTTTCTTTGTATGTCATTCTTGGTCTGGTATCAAGGGCTTTCAGATTGAGACCCTTTGGAGGCTAAATTCAGCCACCACTTCCAGATTTTGAACCCTAATGCATGCACTGGATTCTGGGGAAGATAGTTTCTCTTAAATTATAATTCTGAAGTGTGAGGAATTTGGATTTCTGCAACATATAAAGGACCTCTATAAGAACGCTGTATCTTTTTCCAGACAGACTCTCAGGGAACATAGAGTCACCTGCATTATGTTTGACAATCAACATCCTGCCAAAGCATTTATTGATGAAATGTAAAGGTGGCTCAATTGGTAAAGTGATTCCATGAGACATGTGAAGGAAGAACAGTCTTGGGCTTCGGACCAAAGACGTGGATTAGGTGGCATGATTTTAAAAGCCTGGAACCAACAACGATGTGGTGTTATTTAGGAATCCTTCAGAACATCCCTGACCACTATTTCGAGATTGCTCAAGAAGCTTTAATTGTATGTGCCATATGAACCCATATGGGATGATCTTATCTATTAGCCACGTGAGTGGATGAGATGTAGAATCTAGCTGCAAGCTCAACTCTATCAACAATATGCTTGTGCAAAGAATCCCATAAATTGTGGGGAAAATAATCTGAAGTAGCCAGTTGCTAAAGTCCCAATAACTAGTAAGAGGGCTCATGAATAGGCCATACCAGTGGTTTTAAGGTAAATTCATAATACATAGCACTGTATTAAATTTGGAGCAAGCTTACAAATGTATTTGAACACTTACGTATGAGTTTCATTTGCAAATATTATAAATACTGCAAATCTCTTCATCTTTGTTTAGTGAAAAAGCATGTCAACTGCAAATCTTTCCAAACAAGGCCATTCTTGTCTCTGGATCATATTCACTGCGAAGTTACACTTTTGCTTACTTTGTTTGCTCTCTTTGTGTAGATCTGTAGAAATGTCACTTATTCCGCAGGGTCTGCCATTTAGTGCCAGGGCGTGTGAGTGCACCATGTCCCTCACAAATAGGCAGCCTTTGCGTTTCATTTGCCCCTTGCAATGCGTATGCTTTATTTCAAGCAGGAAGAAGACAATAAACAAAATGCTCAAAGTCTGGTTTATTATTCTAATCTTGTAGATTGTTTAGGACTGACCCCTGCTGGCCAAACCTGCAGAATGTAACCTGAGTGTTTCAACATATAAGTTCAACAAGCAGTAAACTTGGCTGCACCCACTTGGCTTATTTACATTTCATGTAAAGCCATTGTAAGTTGGCCCAAGTAATGCACCAGTGGGATGTAAGGTAACTCTTACATTTGTCTCAAAAGTATATTAGCACCACCCACATCTATGACTAGAAAGTATGTCTCCAGGTATGCCATTTTAATGTGGCTGATTTATTTTGACTGTGTTTTCAAAAATCTAATTTAGTTGGGAATGTAGATTTGAATTACCTACAGTGGAAAGGTCATGTTTAAATATTACATTTTCTACTGCTTGAATTCCTGTCATTACTACACTACTTCTGAAGGCTCTTTGTCCACCCAGTGGCAGCACTTAGCACTTTGATGAGGTAAGAAAATGAGATCTGCCAGGAAACTGTAGTGTAATTTCTAAAAGCAGTAAGACAAAAGTTGGGCACTCATTGAACATTTATCTGCTATATGCCATTTGGGAGTGGTCAGGAACATATGCTATTACAAGTAGAGGTGTGTGGAATTCACTTTCGTGTAATTATGCAGAGTTTCAGTTCAATTACGAGAAATCATACAAAATTCAAATCCATCATTTAGCACTATATTTTAGTGGGAAATGTGCCGTAGTGTAAATTTTTGATAGAGGACCAAACAAAACAAAAGCACTACAAACAACAGGTGCTTCTCTTCTGCTGTTCCTTTGCATTCAAGGTACATCACAGTAACTTTCCACAATCAATGTTGCATAGTTATGTCTGTGTGTAATGGTGTAATTTCAGAAATTTTGCATCGCAAGTGAAACACAAAATTCCTAAAATAACTCAAATTACTCTGGTCTAATTTAAATTCCCCTCAGACCTAATCACAACAAACCCAGACAAGGACCTAGCTTTTTGGCAAAAAGATGCCGAAGATAGTCTGCAGAAGTATTTTCTTTGCGGGCACACGTTCAGATTTTCACCTTTCCATGAGAGGGAGATTTCTGCTCAGATTAGAAAGAGGAGATGTTTTCTCATTTCGGAGGGCTGGATCCAGGAGGACACTAGGGAGAATGGAAAAGGGAACCTGATTGCTACCACAGTAAGCAGATGTTTCTGGGACAGCTTACAGTTAAGTGAGGCAAAAGTGCATTAAAAGAGTGGTGAGTGGGGTTAGAAAATTGGTTTAACTGAACCTAGACAAAAGTCCAGTCACTGGCTAGTTCCCTAGATAAAAACAAAGCCTCATCACCAGCTCATCAGAACAGTCAAGGAACTGGAGAAAATATCAGAAGAAAAAACATTCTTGCCTGACCTCCCTTTAAAGCCTAAGGTGGCCTCTGCTTTCCATTTGAACACAGGGATGGAAAGTGATCTCCAAGAGCCAGTTAGCTGGCACCCTCTTCTGCCTCTGGGGCCAAAATGGCTTACCGCATGTGAGATAAGCAGCTTGGTCATTGGAATGGATTGCACTGGATCGCCCTGACTCAAGAGAGACTTGGACCCCAGAAGCCTTGTCTGAAAGCCTTGGAATTGTGAGAGAGACCAGGAGTGATTTTTCAAGCATCAACAACAATTAAGAGTAGGTCATTATGTGTGGCCTCTGTAGGACTGGGACACGTCTCTAAAGATCCCTGTGAAGACTTGTTAGTTTGACCAACTCAGATATTTTTCCAGTTTACTTACGAAAAAGTGCAATCTGAACCTGCAAAGCCCTCAACTGATACATATATATACATATATATATATCACTATGCCATGGTCCATGGCAGATTTCTGAAATCGTAAAAAAAGTCTAAATGTAGAACTTCCAATTGGCAGAGCAACCTCTGTGGATACAAAATATAGCTTTGTCTCACTTGGAGCTTTTCACACCAAAACTAATGTTTTCAATAGCAGCTCAAGAATGCCATGTTTCACTCTGAATCCTTGCAAGGTTCAGCGTTCTGCCTTGCCCCATTGGAAACATTTTCTCCAGAAAAGAGACAGGTTTCCAAAACCAGACTTTTGGTTGTTGTATCCCGCAAAGGTCTGCCTGAATCTCGCTCCATAGCAGTCAGACTGAAATTGCACAATGATCTACCTTGAACATCGTGAGATTGGTGTTTTTTGTTTTCACAGGTTTTTTAACCAGTAAACATTTTTAAAAATCATATCCTTGGTTTCATTAATCCATTTGAAACGTTTTATGACGTTTTGCTTATTAAGGGCCTGATTTAGATTTCAGCAAACAGTTTACTCCGTCACAAACGTGGCGGATTTCCCTTCCGCAGTATTCCAAGTTTCTTGATTTCCTAAGAATTGGTTGGGGAATTTTTGTTGTGTGTTTTCTTGAGTTAATGTTGTTTGGTACTTTGTGAGAACCTACCATGCATTTCTCTGCTGCTTCTTTCATAGCTGTCAGGTACTGAGCAGAGGTTTCTCTGTGCTGTAACCCAGTAAGATTGGATGTAGTTAATTTGGTGTCACTACTTCCAAATTAATGGCAAATTTTTGCTCAAGAACTTTAATACCAATTCCCACGAGACTGACATAGATTAGGAGTCTGGTTCGGAGGTGATAGAAATGAAAATTCATCTGATTTGTGAAGGCAGTGTTAATCCTCCGTATGTAAATTCATCTCCGGTAGATATTCTGCTCATGGATTTTCCTTTGCTATCAGCATTGTAATGCAAAGGTATTTACAAGTAATGTTAGTGCTGGTGCTCTTGTCTGGTATCTTTTCCATGTTTAAGGGAATCCTGACGTGCTTTTAGCTACACTCTACTTTCTGCACGGGGAACTTGTACCACCCCTTTCAGTGTGGTACTTGTTCTGTATGTGAGTGTCTGTTCCAATGCTGCTGGCCTTGCTATACCTGTTATCTGTGTTATTGAGAGTTAAATACCTGACTGACTGACTGACTGAAATACCTGGAGTACATTTATGTTTTCAGACCACATCACTGGGTCTACAGAAAGTTCCTAGGGCACATAAACAACCACCTGACCATAACTGTGAAATAGGGCAGGACCTGTTTTTCTGCCTGATCCGCCAAGGTGGTGGTGGGAAGATAGAGCTCCTAAAGGAAATGATCAATGTCATGGTAGAATGAAAAACTCCAAAAATCAAAACTCAGATGACATCTTTCTTAGGTCTGACTAGCTAGTGTTGAAACTTTGTGTACAGTGGTATTATGGAAGATTAAAAGAACTAGCTTAAACAAATGGTACGTGGTTAATTGTGCCTGCAAATGACAGGCAACTTTGGAATATTGAGAAGGGCTCTCTGCACAGCCCCAATGATTACGCGTGGTGACCATGCGGGAAAGCAACCTGTAGCATTTATTTACTTATTTATATTTATTAGTAAAGTAGCCGAAAGCCCCAAACAGCTTACAAACACAAACCTTTTCCAACGAAAAAACACAAAATACATTAACTAGTCATTAATAAACATTACTTTAAGTTAATCAAATATTTGACCAAAGCAAGTTATAGCTAAAACTTTTTAATGCCCAAAAAAATAAATGTATTCTATGCAAGCACTAATTAATCTCACATTTGAGAAATAACAGTCAAATAAAATTGTCAGGAAGATAAAAAAAATATATATACAATCAACTAGTACAAGCATCCCTATACATTTTAGGGCAGATTTAGTCACAAGTCACAGAACTCAACACAACAAGACAACTTGATGTGCTGCATTGCATGACAGGGACAGGGTAGGAATGCGCCATAACTGCTAAAATTATGGCACATTCCTGCCCCCTCCCTTAGGCACTGAGTGAAGCCTAGTGACAACATAGATATCCTTACATCATGGTGCAAGGGTGCCTGCATTACAGTCAGTATTGTTTTAGTGCAGGAAGGGATTTTCAGCATAAAAACAATCCTCTGAGGCTTTTTCTTCTTTGTATGTGTGCTGCAGAATACAGTACACATAGAGAGAGGAAAAAACAAGGAGCAATAAACCTATTTCCCCATGTTATGCCTCACCTGGGAAGATGTAGCATTTTGATGCATTCCCAGGTTTGTTAGTCTTAGTACACCTGGGAATGCTGCAAAAATACATGGATGGATGCGTGGGGACGACCACACTCCACCCATGGAACGCATTCCCAGGGCAGAATAATGCAAGACAGCGGCTTGCGCTGTCTTGTGCTACTCCAGATTTAATAAGCCATGTAAGGTGGCTTTGCGTGGCTTAGAAAGTGTCACAGTAAGTGAGCACCAGAATCCAGGTTAAGTCCTCATGTGGCCTATATCCCCATTGACTGAACTGTGCACATATCGCCACACTCCAGCAATGGGGTACATGGAGCAAAAGGCATGTCCCCACATGTCATACATGTGTGTACAACTGTACATGTTTCCTGTGCATTTGTACCCACTTACAGCAACATGTCCGGGGAGCAGGGCACTGCCGACGATGAGACCTCAGCGGTAGCAGCAGTTGCAGCGTAATATGGCAGACAGAGTTTTCCCGGCTTCGGCGGTTGGAATCGGACTGCAGTGGTCTGACAGGCGGTCCGACCGACATTGTAATCAGGCCCTTAGTTATGAACAATTTATAGAACTAAAGACCTCCTATAGCGGGGCCCCCAGTGATCTACCAAAGGAGTAGTTTTCATTTTTGGAGAGTATGTGCTAGAATGCATATTTTCATGCAAACTTAGTGCACCTAGACAAATAGGTAATAGATTGTATAAATTATTTTTTTTGCTTTTAATTTTAGAAAAAAAACTGTCAAGATCTTGGTCATCTGCACATTCTAAGCACAAGGACCTACATTTAATATGATTGCCTGTAACATTATCTTTGAAGGGAAAACCAGGGAGTTTTTATTATTATTTGACCTTCCATAGCTGCAAACATGTTTTTGCCCTATGGGGCTAATATTTCATGGTCACACAATGCCTCAGGTAAAATGTTATCACTATTTGCTGTTATATGAGGAGCATAAAAGGGCCACTATATAAAATATTAACCGCTTTAGTTTTTTGGCAATCTTATATCCAGCTCATAACTAGATGATGGTCATGCCTAGAAAATGATATTCCTCAACCATATCCAACAAATTATTTATTTACCTATAAATTAGGCTTACACTTTCCTTTTCCAAAAAAACATCACAGTGATTACTAGATGTTAATCTCTGGTTTATTTAAAGAACAATACACCTGCAAGGCAATACGTTTCCTGAATAAACCAATTAGTTTTAAATCAACAGTCACCAAATCACCTGTAAAAAGTGACAGACGAGCTTGTCTGTTGCCTAATTTGGATAAACAGGAAGAGATCAAAGCATATAGTTTAGGTACCTTTGCTATAAAGAAGGAAATTAGTAGGAGCAAGGTGATACCTTTCATAGAGTCTCCAAAATGACCCTTAGCAAGGTAGTTAAATCTCCTATATGGGCTGTAGCACACCACCCACCTGTAGAAGAAAAATATTTGTCTGCCAGGAGCACTACTGTGCCGTGGCTAGGGGAACCTGTTTAAAAGTGATGCAGTAACATATAGTAAGGACAAGTACCTCATAGTGACTAACTACCTAAAAGGTGTTTCAACTTTGTAGGTTCAGCTACATGTTCCATGAGCCAGGCCTGGTTGTAGTTAAAATATTTTTTTTCATCTTCATTTGGTAAAATCAAAATGTATATCCCCTACAGCAAAAATAATAAAAAATAATGGTGAAAACAGACTTTTGGTCATCTTAGTTGAAAAGTAAACTTATAAAATGCATTTTGGATTGCCGGAACTGGCTTAAAACCACTTCTGACATTCACCATATTTCCGGAAGCCAATACACATTCTGACTGGAATGAACAACCTTGCTGTCCAGATCTCAATGGGTTGACCTCTGGGCTCATGAAGGCACGGTTGTTGTTAATACCTGCCCACTTAGCATGAATTAGCCACATGGGAGTGGTACAGGACAGCTTGCAGAATAAAACACAACATTAATGCTACTTCTTTTGCCTTTCTTATCCTACATGGGGCTGACAGGATCTGTTTCCATTTGTTCCACAGAGCTGGTAGACTCTTTGGCTCCACCTCCCAGAGAAGAGAGAACAAGCTCTGACCATAACGGGTTGGGGTGAGCTTGTTGAAATAGATGAGTGGCTATAGGCCTGTCTGGAGCTCTTCCAGAAGAAAGATGGGTTTATGGCTTCTGGGAATTTTTCTACTAAAGTGAAGAGGAAGTCCTGCAAAGGTAGGTGGCTATATGGCAAGAAGAAGGCCCTCTCATGAAAGAAAGAAAAATCCAAACTTGTGTCTATCACCCAGGGGCTGGAATTGCTCTTTGAGGGTCAGGTAGCTGACCTTACCTCCTATTTGCCCGTTATAGAGAAACAAGATGCAGAAGGGCTCATGACTCCTTTTTTTTTTTTTTTAAATAGTTTTTTTAGCAACACAGGAAACAAGAGTATACAAACAAAGCAAAGCAAGCAACATGAGGGGAGAGACAATATAAAAAGTCTAAACATATACAGAATTGACATTAAATCATTTGACAAGTTCTGATTGAATCCAAGCAAAATAAATACGTGTATCGTTGCTGGTATACGACATAAATCAACAGTTATCTAAATAATAAATAATTTTTACCTAAAGTAGGAAAGACCCCCAAATCTTATCAAATTTAGCTAGAGACTTAGTACCCCTGAGCCTAGCCAGCGCCAGATCCATACTATGAATTTCGTTAAGCAGTAACCACCTTTCCATTATGTGTGGGGAGGGCTCCTGACTCCAACAAGGCTTAGTGACTGAAACATACCTTGAGGACCTTGGGGCTCCAAGATTGACCAGAAAGAAATTTCCTTGCCATTGGAGAAAAGTAGATCTTAGTCATTTGTTCCACCTCCAGAGGACTGAAACAACGTGCTGAATCTTGCCCTGGGAGGTTGCTTCTAAGGAAGGAAAGAAACCTAGACTCTTCCTTGTTAGGCCTGGCATCATTGGCGCAGGTTTCCTCTGTATTTGTGCCTTTACCTCCTGTGTTTTTGCTGTGTGTTGGACACCATTTTGCTGGTCTATATGCTTTGGGCACTTTGCCACTACTGTTCCCTAGAACAATGCATTGCGTGTGCCCAGGGCCTGTAAATCAAATGTTGCTAGTGAGCTGCAGCACTGATTGTACAACCCACATAAGCAGCCTATAAATGTAACTCAGGCCTGCCATTGCAGAACCTGTGCGCAGTCTGGTACTGCCATGTCGACCTGGCAAGTGCACCCACTTGTCAGGCCCTAACCGTCCCTTTTCCGACATGTTAGTCACCCCTAAGGTAGGCCCAAGAGATTCTCTAAGAACTGTGTTTTGGTCTAGCTGAAAAGGTTTATTAAGTTAATTTCTCCCAATTTTATGTCTGACAACATCCAATCTTTGAGATAATTTTGAAAATAGATTGTATTGATTTTCTTATATCAAACAGTACAATTGTGTCAGTCGTATTGCATCTGTTCAATGGAAAACAAATAGTACCCAATCAGCTACCACCCTCCCCCATCGAATCTTTCAGACTAATGTGGTTCAAGTTGGAAAGCAACTGCTCCCATGTCCATCAGAAAGATAGAGCCAGCACAGACCAAATCCTCTCTGTTATGGACCCCTGTATATAAAATGGACTCACAATGCACCACTCAAAGAAGGTAGAATTCATCTTTTAATAATTCTAAAAACCTGGATTGTTATTTGGGGTACGAAACAGCCCAGTTCAAAGAATAATCACAGCTCTTGTCAGGGTGAATCCTCCAATCACTATACTTCCCTAAGCACAACGCCTGTTAGCGAAAGCACAGAACAGACCTGCTTAACTTAGGGCAATGTGTAAAGTATTTATGCAGTACCAAAACACTAATAAAGTAAGAATGCAGAACAATAAAAGTACCAAACCAAACTTAGTAAAACATAATAGAATGTAATAAACAAAATGACAGCAAACATTCAAAAATCAAATCAAGACAACCATATATATGAGTTTTTAATAATGTTAGGGAAAATAGTACTAAAAAGCACAAAGTGTGAATGATAGTCTTCTAACTTAGGGGCCTATTAGGATGGTGGAGGGACCGTCCGCAGGGGCAGCGGCAGTCCCTCCATGCGAATTAGGATGTGACCGCCACCCTGGGGGTTACATCCTGTATTTTTAACATTGCGGCGGGTGCTGCTTGAAACAGCACCCGCCGCAATGTTAAAACTGCATGCAGTGCATTTGCATGCACAAAGAGGCAGGCACCGCGCTGTGCCTGCCGCTTCGTGCATGCAAATGCAGGGGGGTACCATAGGTACCCCCATGTGCACCCACACCCCCCCCTTCACCCTGGGGGTCCACATCGGGCCCCCAAAGAAAAGACCATATGCCTTTTTGTGGCGGCAATGCCGCCGCGGAATGGCATGTCCCAAGGCTAATCCTAATATGGCTGGCGGTGTCTGATAGACACCGCCACCATATTAGAGCTTTTCCGCCGTGGTCTGAAGGCGACCGCGGCGGAAAAGCGGCGGACGGTCTCCCCGTCCGCCGATGACCCCCCAGCCATCCTAATCTGGCGGGGGGTCTTTACAAACACCGCAGCGATGAATCCGCATCCGCCAACGCCGGCCCGGAGGATGCGGATTCACCGCAATCATAATCGGCCCCTAAGTCTTTTGTGTTCCTATTCACCACAGCCTGCACTTCTAAAGCCTGCCAGGACCTTAGGGGAGGCAATTAGAAACCCATAGGTTGTCAGGCAGAAGCCATTGGCAGGGTCCAAACCAGGTCCAGTTGTCACTGGTCAGCTGGGTACTTCCAGGAAAGGGCCTATTGTAGATTGTTGTATCCTTGTTGCCACACTGGAGGTCAGCTAACTGACACTTGGCATCCACTGCTTTTCCCTCGATACAAGAGAGAACAGATACAGTCCTTCAAGCCTTCTCTCAGTTCACAGACAGCAGGCCACTCCTACTCTTATCTTCCACAGGTCCAGAAAGTGTTTTGAAAAGGGTGCCTGGAAGTTCCACATTTATACTTGGCACTAGCTAGTGGGTGTGAATGTCTCCTACCCATGCCCAAAGCAGCGTGTAAACTGTTTTTATAGGTAACCCTTTTCCACTTTGGCAGAAGTTAATTTTGCCTTACTGTGTCAGGGAGTTTTTCAAGATGGCAAAAGTCTTCAGCCACACTAAACGTAGATCTATGAGGGTTGAGTGTCCATGTGAAGTATGCACTAAGGTAATCCTAGAATCCTCCCACATCCAACACTAAAATCCACTTTGAGACAGGCCCTGTACCTACAACAAACCCAGAGACAGATGTCTGATAGGACAAAAACAAGGTGCTCCTGCAACCAGACAGTGGATACAAAAGAATTGTCTTGGCATCTTGTTCTCTCCCTTTCAAGTGTACCCAAAGTGTTATATGTTGCTGAACAGTACTGTCAAGAATGATTTGACACTATGCTGTCAAATGGAGGCCCGCAGTCCTCACCCTGCATATTCTTCCGACCTCAGAGGAGTCATCTTTGCCCACTCAGGTCAGACTATGGTTTGGACCTGGGAGGCATTGCACATCATTTTCATGCCAATTGGAGACTAATGACCAACTGGGGAAGCTGGAGAACTAATGAAAAAAAAAAACATCAAGAAACCTCAGGCAGGAAAAAGGTCAACTTTCTACAAGTACGTTTTCCTGAATATTTACTGAACTTCCAACTTCCCCATTGAATTGTATTTTAGTAACCTTTAAAATTTCTGTTAAATTATTTTTCTAGCTGGTACCATTCCAAAGATAGAGTATTAGTCTTTTACTCTGCACTCCGTTTTTCTACATTGAATAGCTAGGCTTCCCACAGTGAAAATAGCTTTTTGGGCCTTGTCACTATAGGGACTCCACGTGTTACAATTTTACATAACATGCACCCTACCTTGTGGGCTTCTAGGCTTACATAGGGTGACTTTCTGCACTGCATGTTTTCCACTGTTACAGCCAGGCTATAGTGGTAACCCTAAATCCATGTTTACACTTCCACTGAAGTGGATGGCACAATATGTGCTGCAGTTCACTAGTGGCATTTAGCTTTCAGTCCTTCGGGTACATTTTGTACCAAATATTTGGGGCTTATAGGCAAGTTAAATATACCAATTAGGAACATGCCACTTTAAACATGTTTAAAGGTGGAGCACAGTAACTTTACCACTAGTTAGGAGGCTTATAGTGCATAGACTTCTAAAGCCAACAAAAATATCGTGTCAGGCAAAATTTGACAATTCCAGGGTGAACACACAGAAAAGGTTGATTTCCTGCAAAAATAATCCAAAGAAGGGAGATAGTTGGGTAAACCCTAAATAGGCCCCAGCTACTGCATAAACATTACGGATGTAAATGCTTTAAAGACATCAACCATGATATATTCCAATAAAGATTAGTCTACTTTGTGAGGGTCAACTACACAAGACTAAGAGGATTTATTAGTATTATTTATTAGTAGGAGCCTTTTGTAGGGGGAACACAAATTGCCAATGATTGAGAAGGGTTGCTTGACTTTGACTTGATCTTTGAAGGATTTCAGGGCCGATTTATTTGCCAACCATGTTATTTTCCAAAGTCACTGCTGCCTCATAAACTAATTTACACATGTGAAATAAGAAAATCCTAAGCTTCTGAGATGGTTCATTTCTCTTCAACTCTTAAATCACATAGTGCAACACAAACCTAGTAGTCATATGTGACTCCAGATGGTCTGCTGTACTGTATCCAGTTTGACAGACAGATTAATCAAGGGATTGTTTAGATTCTCCTCCAATAAACGGCTCATATTAGCAGGTGCAAGGATCCAATCTCGCTTTCTGAGAAACCTCCTTGTTTTAGCTCCCCCGACTAAAGCTTTTAAAATGCACAAAAGACTGCTTGGGGACACCGATAGCTCACATCACTCCATCCATAGTTTTCTCCTCAAAATGCAAATTAACTTAAAAGATGAGGTTACTGTTTTTCCAAGTGAAAGAAAAGACTTAGGAATCCACGCACGTCATGTGGAAACCTTCCCAAATGTTTAATTTATCAATAATCTTTCTCAACGAAGGCATCATGTTAAAGGACAGTGATAGCCATGCCAGAGAACAGAGATTGCTGCCATCTTAGATTAGGGAGAAAGCAGGAAATATTATTTGGATGGTCCAAACCAAATTTCTCAGTATTTGGTCACATCACAATGTTGTAATTTTAGTGTAGGTTACTTATGATAAGTGTGTTTGTGGCTTAAATTATGAAACAATGTGTTTAGGCTTTTTCCCTGTGCAATGAAGGACACACCGTACTAGACAAAGTCATGTGCCAGACTTATAAGCAGATAAAGTACTCCTCTATTTGCAACCAGTGCCCTGACTACCTGATGATCTAGGCACCAATTTAACAGGTTGGAAGTGCCCAAGTAAAGTATAGATGAATCGATGATTTGCAGTGGACTCTTCTTATATACAACAGCACCATTGTTAATTATTGGAAAATAGATATCAACTTGAATGTTGGTGCCTGAGTTGCAGGAAACAATATCCACAGCCTCTTAATTGAAGGTTTCAACCCAACTATAAGTCACCACTCAAAAAGCTTTCTGCTTGTGCAGAGTGCATTACCTTTTATTATATATCACCATTAGTTCCTAAGGCTACGCCTTGTATGTAGCTGATTGGGCTTGCTACCAAAAACTGTGCAACTGTGTAACTTTCAAAGTGCATGCTCAGTCTTTTCGTGAACTGTTATGAGCCACAGCTCTAAATGTCAAGGACCGGATGTCTTCCCAATACTTCAAAACTGGAACTGCAAAAAATACCCGTGCAAACAAAAACCCTAGAATATTTTACCACTAGTATTTAAAAATAAATATGTTCGCAGCTCAAAGATAATGCGTGAACTGCCATACACACATTAGTCTCCAACACCATAGTGCTTAAAAGCAGGTTCTTGAGAATTTAACTGTAAAATTGTGCATTTGGTGGAAATATTAAACAATGTGCTTTAGATCTTTCTTCCGAGCTCGCCAGCAATTACACAATATCACATTACTACCTGCTGCTTTCCACTTTCCTAGTTGTTTAAATTGACCAATTTTCATCCCCATAAATGATCTTTTAACATCGACTTGAATCAGAATTCAAAATATCATTCCATTTTAACCCCCCCACCCCTTTTGAAAATATTATACAACACAGAGTCAGTTTGTTACTTTATAAATCTGTGGCACAACTCATTGGCTGGAATGTAAACTGTACTTTAGTTCCTTTGTTCAATGCAATAATTTCTATTGATAAATAGCATATTCAATTGGTCCAACGTTTGCCTCTTAGATTCTTCTCTCAAAATGATTTGTCATCTCATTGATGAATACCATAATGCCATAGTTAATCACCAGTAATTCTTCTTTGAGGACTGCACCAGAGAACTCAAAAAGCAACACCCATTAAATCATCATGTGTGTAGTAAGCTGAACTTTGCTAGCTGCCAAGGCAATATCTGGGAGTAATTCAACACTGTTCACAACGTCTTGCCTCCCACCACCTTCATCTAGAATACCACATAATCTACATAGATCTTTCCTCCATATAGTACCTGAGAGTTTCTTATGGAGTCCTCCTAGGCTCACTGTGATGGAAAAACAGAGTTTTCACCAAATTGGCTGTTGAATATAAGTAGTTCTCCAAAGCTCGCCTTGATCAGGAATGTCAAAAGTTATTGTAATTACATTTTATTGTCCATCATCACCCCTAAATATGTATGATTTTAAATAGGCCACCTCCATATTTCGTTCTAAAAGATTCCAGACAACATATCCTTTTTTATTTCAAAAGTCAAGATGTTTATTCTGTTAGTATTTATACACAGTATGCTAGATAGGTATTATTCATTAAGATCATTTGTTTGTTTCTAGATACCTTGGGGTTCGGTTAAACTAAGATAGGGTTATGAGCATACCATTTAGTCTATGCAAGCCTATTATCAGAGGGAAAGGAACAGGCTCTTATAGAGTTATGGAAAGGTACCAAATAAGTAAAGTTAATGTATAAATCCTTACCGGCCTAAAAACCTCCATAGATATTCCATAAAGTAAATTTACTACTAAAAAAATATATGACAGGGCTACACTAGCTCAAACTCCTGCAGCCTCTGAGGAATCAATATACAGCGAATACAATGATTGCTTCCTCAAAAATTCCCATTTACTAGTCATCCATAACAGGTTAAAGCACAATCATTGTCAAACTCCCCTCACAAACATCCACCTGCCATGGGTCTTCAATACATTTTAGAATCACTTTGATAAATGTGTTGCTGAAAGTATACAAACGTGTGATTATTTTAGTACTGGAATAGTCTTTAGGATTTAATTTGATCAAATCAGGACTACAGAGCCCTCTCTACAGGATTCGGGGATCATATTATTACCAATATAACTAAGACAAGCTTAGGATTTGGGAGAGACACATATACGTTAACATTATTTCACTCAGTAAGCTGGTAGGTGTTAAATAATTTGAAATATTGCTTGCCTTAGACAGAAGAAACAAATCTGTTTCCTTTTCCTTCTATTATGGCTTGCACTCACAGTTCTTTTTACTGCAAAGATTGACTACAAAACAATCAAAAGCCTCTGAGGAAATAGCTACAATTTTGCTTTATTAAAGTAGTGCATTTGATAGACCTCATGAATCAATGGAATTCTCCTGAACCCTTGATAGATTACCTTTTCTGTATCCAATGATAGAATGGTAAGCAAATGCACTCCATTTGTAAATAGAAATGCCTATGTTTATGCTAGTTAATGGAAACAGGCCAGGGCCAAAATGATATTGATTTATTGCGCTGCAAAACTCTCCCCAACCAGTCGGGGAATTACCTTTTATCGTTCTGCCCTCACATTTGTTGTTGAGTTTACAGTTGTAAAAAATTGGGATATTAGTTGTGCAGGTTGTGAGGCCTATGCAAATAATAGGTCTAAAATGTCTCCTTACTGGGAACCAAGCACCCCACTGTAGCACTAGCAGAGTGGTCCAAAGCCTACTCAATGGAGATGGTGTGGGCTAGTAATCACCATTCGCAGGTACGCAATAATAAAACTCAATAAATGATTGTCCAGTTAGTGCTTTTTCATTGAAAACGTATGTTTATTACATGTACACTACTAAATACTACACATAACATCAGACAGATACAAATACATTTGGTGACATTCTGAAATCACATTTGACCCCTTATGGGTCATGACACCTAAAATCACAGGACCCCCCCACCTATACCAGAAAGAACATTTCAAGTCTATTGGCTTTGTCAAAGGTCGCCACATTAAAATGAAAAGCAAAAGTATTGACTTTGTCAGAAGATCGACACAATGAAAACCCAATACTCACATGTTGAAAAATCACCAGTATATGCTGAAATCAATAACCATGTTCAAATGCACTTATTGTCAATAAAGCATTGCAGTGTTTATCAAAACCCTTGTCTACAATATTTTGTCAGTAAAGCATTTCAAATCAACATAGTGTGTCTGTGTCTTTCTATAACACACGAAGTCAGATAAAATGCAGGTATAGAACCACTACATTCAAAGGTTGTATTACCTCAGGAGTGTTTTAAAAATACTGTAAAAGCCTCCCTAGGTAATGCATTTTAGTGCCGTGAAGATATAAAGTTAATGTTTTAAAAGTTTGGAATGGGACTGCTGCACTTCCTGTAGCCTGCAGAGTACTTTTGGTGGTGTCCCTGTTATTCTGGGGCCACCTCAATGTGATCAAATCTTATGTATAGTGAACCCCTTCAGGAGAGTCGCAACTCAGGTAAGCGGCTTCCTGCCTATTTTTCTTGTGTTGTTGGAGGCACTCCATGTGCTTTTTGTTGGGGCAGTGCGGTACGCCCACTCAGGCTGCCCATCCAGTTTCCTGCTGACTCCGTTGTCTGCTGGAGTGGGCGCCAGCACTCGCATTCTCCCTGCCTGCTCCATGCAGGAAGGAAGCTGCACTTGTGGTGGGAAGGGGGAGTCTTGCTCTCTTTAATGTCCTAGGGCGCCACTTTTATGCCAGTCCAGCTTGTGGGTGGGGGATTCCCCCTTGGTCTAACCTACCCCATTTCCTGGGTTTGGCTCTGGTCTGGCTAGTAGCATAAGAAGCTTGTGTCATGTCTCTGTGTGTGCTGGGGAAGACCCTTTCAAGTGTAATCAGGGCAGGGTCAACTCCTCCCTCAGCCATCCTGTCAGTGCAAGCCACTCCGTCTACACCCAGGCCTTATGAGCACTGCCTGGCTCCAATTTGCATTTCCAGTGGGAGTGTTATAACCAGCCCAGGCAGCTGGAACTCCCAGAAACTTTAGGCAGGAAAATACCTACTTTATAAAAGTGGCATTTCTAAAAAAATATTTATAATCTGACCTCACCATTAAAGATGACTTTAAAGTATAATTCAAAAGTGTAAGAAATATTTTTCTAGCTGGTACTAATCTGAATTTTGGGACACGGGCATCAAGCATTTTTGCGTTCTCCAACGGGCCGATTTGCAAATGCAAAAAATGCTTTTCAAATCCAGCAAACCCCAATTTGCGATTTGGTAACCTGTTACCGAATCGCAAAATGGGTTTGCGATTCAGTATTTGGAAGGTGCGTGTTTAGGACATCCCTTTGAAATTCCGAATCCTAGAGGTATGCATGAATGTTTTGGGACCATTAATGCGGTCGCAAAATAATCGCATATTACGACCTACTTCAAGTAGGTGGTAACCCATTCGCAAATGGGAAGGGATCACCAAGGGACCCCTTCCCCTTTGTGAATGGTGATAAAAACATTTTTAAAGAACAGGCAGTAGTCCCATGGACCACTGCCTGGTCTTAAAAAATGAAAAGAACACTTTACTATTAATTTTTGTAAAGCATCTCGTTTTTCTTAAAGGAAAACGGGCTTCATTACAAAAAAAAAGATTGTTTTATTAAAAAGCAATCACTGACATGGTGGTCTGACCTCAGCAGGACACCATCACTAAGTTTTTGCGACTCCTACAGGGTTGCAAATTGCGATCTACCTCATTAATATTAATGACCCCCTAGCAATCGCAATATGAATTAGGTATTTGCAATTTACAATTCTGATGCATGTGCCTCATAGTATTTAATAGATGAAACTCTCTCACCATAATTTTAGCGTAATAAATGCGTAATAAATGGGTAGAACTTGTGTGTAACAATGGCGACTTGAGTTTTGGTAAGAGTGATACATAAATTCAGTTTTAATTGAGAAGGGTGGTTCATGCTACATTTTCGTTGTGTAAAAGGGTTACAAATAACAGATTGTACTGTTTTTACCGTCAGTTCAGTCTCTGTCTGCTGCAGTAGCGCATTTCACATTTCTATGTCCAATCTTTCCCGATAATATATATTTGTTTCTGTGGCTTTACATAACATTGATGTGCTCATTCTTTTAACTTATCTGAGGACAAGTCGACCTGAGCTCTTTGCAGGGAGAGAGAAAAAGATGAGGGGTAATTAGCATGCATTACATACGCATATGTAAAACAAGTCTAATCAGAATTCTATTGTCTTTTGTTTTTCCTTTCTCAACAGAAATAAACTCTAAGGAATAATAAAAGCTGTTTATAATTAGCTACATAAACTTATCATTATTAATACTGCTATCAAAATAAAATGGCTGTTGAAATAAAATGAGAAATTAATAATGCAGGTGCAGCCAAGCATTTAATCCTAATGAAAAAGTTTAGTAAGCACACAGACACATATATGCTTCGTTTGTCCAAGGTATTGGACCGGTAGCAGCCCACCCTGGAGCGTGAATCTGCAAGGGCTGCCGCCAGTGGCGGTGTGTGACTGCGCATGGAGTTTGGCTCTATTATGGTCATCTCACGGCCCGGAGGATATGCGCTTTCAGGGTAGGAGTGTATGCGGGGACCCAATGAGGCTTGAGGAGTGTATTCCGGCACACAGAGCCTCGCCTTGCAAAACACCCGCCCACAAGGATACATCTTTAATCTCCCCACACAACACCGACCCAATAGATATGAATTATGAGGGATGTAGGGCCTACAGCGACATCCATGGTGTGTGACCACATGACTGGGGGAGGGTGCCTACTCTCACCAATGAGAGAGTCGCAAGAACTATTTCAGCGAGGGTGAGGCTGTGTTCTGGGTTCAACGGCGGCATCTGAGGAAGGCCCTATTGGCTGAAATGCATAATGCTTACCTGTTGTTTTCCATTAAAGCCTCCAAATTGGATTCCCCATGTGGCCTCTTCCTTTCTGCTCGAGGGAGGTTTATGCCGCACATTTCTTTGTCTGCCAGAGGCACGCTGAGAGGCCCCGCTTCATCAAGCTGGCTAGTTGCCATTCTGGTTCCTGCTGCCGCAGTTTGCTTCGTTTGTCCAAGGTATTGGACCGGTACCAGCCCACCCTGGAGCGTGAATCTGCAAGGGCTGCCGCCAGTGGCGGCATGTGACTGCGCATGGAGTTTGGCTCTATTATGGTCATCTCACGGCACAGGAGGACGTGCGCTTTCAGGGTAGGAGTGTATGTGGGGACCCAAGGAGGCTTGAGGAGTGTATTCCGGCACACAGCGCCTCGCCTTGCAAAACACCCGCCCACAAGAATACATCTTTAATCTCCCCACACAACACCGACCCAATAGAGATGAATTATGGGGGATGTAGTGCCTACAGCGACATCCATGGTGTGTGACCACATGACTGGGGGAGGGTGCCTACTCTAACCAATGAGAGAGTCGCAAGAACTATTTCAGCGAGGGTGAGGCTGTGTTCTGGGTTCAACGTCGGCATCTGAGGAAGGCCCTATTGGCCGAAATGCATCATGCTTACCTGTTGTTTTCCATTAAAGCCTCCAAATTGGATTCCCCGTGAGGCCTCTTCCTTTCTGCTTGAGGAAGGTTTATGCCACACATATATATATATATATATATATATATATATATATATATATATATATATATATATATATATATATATATATATATATTATATATATATATATGCCATAATTTTCACTATTTATGAGTTGCTATTTTCTCACAAACTACGCATTGAGCTTTTACTTTTAGTCATTCTGAGTGCATCACCTATTTGTTTATAACCTCTTTGAGTCATTATTTGTTGTTGTGCTTTATTAGTGATACATTGTTGCCCCTCAGCCTTTTTTTACGGTTGATTGGGCTTTTAACACACTTTAAATTTGCACACCTTGCTGAGGCGCGTCATGTGACCAAGCTCCGTCCGCGGAGCGAAACGCGTCATGGAGGACAGCTGTTCTAAGATTATGAAATAAAACTTACTTCTGCTCACACAACTTTGTGTGTTGATGGCCTGTCATTGAACTAAAAACTCTGGGGGAAGAGGTCTGCACCTGCTTTGTTCCGCTGTGATATCGGCGGGCAGGATTTGTTTTCGATATATATATATACACATACATACACACATACATATGTATGTATATATATTAAAAAAACAGGTGGTCTGGATTATCTATGGTCTACGTTCTTACACTATGTATATAGAGGAATATTGTTAACAAAAGCTTGATTTTTGATATTGAGACAAGGGGTCTAACTTAAATAGTTTTTTCTATCTTGTACATTGTCACATTTTGCACTTTGCCAAGCTTTATGAGTTAAATAAAGTACAGGAAGCCATGCTCTGTCCTGGGATTTGCCCCGTTGGAATACATCTCACTGCAACTGACGTGTTTAGCGAATCTTCATGCTTTAAGAAAGGGGATGAAAGTAATGTTGCTTCCTAATTAGTATCAGTCGCCCATGATAACTACTGCTCTCTGATTATCATCACAAAGAAGCCCCTCGCGGGCTGCACTTGGGGTTCTATCAACTGCAGCATATATTAATCCAAGAATTTGGTTTAAGACAAAGAATGGCTTTTCAGGTCACTTATGGATGAGGCTAAGTTCGATCTGTCTGTCAAAAATCCATCTGTTAGGGTCCGTGCACATAGCTAAAGGCATTGCAAAATGTGCTATTTTTCTCAAAGATGATTCCCCAATTTATGCAAATCACATTCGAATATTTCCAAAACAAAACAATGAAAAACTCCCTAGATCTCAAAGAATAGATAAACAATCGATGCAGTTAAAAGCAAGACTCCAACAAGCCACGTGTCTGAATTACAAAAATAGGTAATGATGAAGTACATTTGGTTCTGAGCGGATTCAATGTACCTTGGTGTAACATGTATTTACTTGTATGCTGACTTTTTGTCCATTAGAAAATCCTCCTGAGCTATCTGACAAAAATGTTTTTCTGCCAGCTGATGGCAAGGCAAGAATTGAAATCACACCCCAAAGTTAAAGCAGTACTACTTTAGAAATAGCACGTTCCTGCCAGAGCAGGTTTTTATCGAGCTTTGAAGAAATGTTTCCAGTCATGCCTTACCGTTGATTGAATGCCTTTGACTCTTGCATCACTTGCACCACCACCACACGTCTTTTCCTATTAAAATGTAAATACTTGTTTTTCTTTGTTTCCTCACAGTCTAATCAATGAAACATTGAGAGACCAGTTGCTTGTCACAATCCAGAAGACCTTCAACTACACCCGAACTCAGGCCCAACACCTCTTCATCATCCTCATGGAGTGCATGAAGAAAAAGGAGTTGGTATGTGAATACCTCAGAGTTCTATTTGTGTCCTACCACTATGAAGTTGTGTGCTTAAATTACCTCAACAGTTTATGCATTGTGGTATTGGACTGGAATATAGGGATTTAAATATCATGCTTCAAAATATTCTAGCAAAAATACTGACCACCAATATATTGACAATGTAAGTATGTATAAGTAAGGGCAGGTTTGCTATACTTCACTCCCCATACATGCAACTTGATGACATACACCTTAAAGGTACATAATGTGGAGTTAGGTTTAGAATAGCAATACTTACCAATGCCTACCTACCGCAATGATTTTTTGTTGCTAATATTTATGCCATGACATTCTTTCTTCCAACACAATAGTTGTGAGAGGCAATATTCTCAAATACAAGCATGCATAGAATGCCATTAGGAGCTGCTTTAGTGCAGCCAATTCTGCAACTCAATACACTGAGAGAATGCTCATCAAACTATTGTAGGACATTGTTCAATATTAGAAATATTTTTAATTATGGCCTAACGGTCCGTTGAATAAACCACACACTGCAAGAACATAGATGAATCACGGAGCCACAGAAATCCTCCACTCAACACACACACACACACACACACACACAAACGCTCACAAACACACACACAAACACACAAACACAGGGTCAGCTTTAGCGCTGTTGGCCCCTGATGCGAGAATCTTTTTGTGGCGGCCCCCAGTGACCTCCATCTGTACGGATTTCCTCACTACCACCCGCCAACAGTGCCCTCCTTTCTAAATAGCCCCTATATCACATACATTTTATTTGTTTTTTAGCGCTACTTAAACCAGTGTAGGGTATCAGATTACTTTACATCACACACACTTTATACAGAAATAAAGAAGTATACATGTGTAAATCAGTCTAAAGAAAATTTTATATTGGACAATGAGCGTTACAAGATGTAGGAATACTAGTAGATGGATCACTGACAGAATATCGACAGCCCGAATATCGACCTACAAGAATATCGAGTACAGAATATTGATGAACAGAATATCGACATTCTATCTCTACAAAGTGAAGTACAAAAATATCGAAACCAAAATATCGTTGTTTAAATAACTTTTTTTTAATGTCTTAAAAATAATATACAATTAATTAAATAATTAATATAATTCATAAAAACATAGTTAAAATTATTTTTAAAAGTTAAAAATCATAAAGAATAAATGTAATATAAAAAAGTAAACATACATATTGAAAATATATATATATATATATATATATTAACTTAAAAATATTAATAAATAATTATTTTATTTAAATATAAAGGGGCCAATTCCGATTTGGTAATATGCCCTCCGAATAGCCTTGCGGACCTTTTTTCCCGTACGATTCGAATGCAGAACCGTACCCGTACGTACGATGTAGTACAATGTGTACCCAAAGCAGTTCTCCGTACGAATCGTACCGAAGACCGTACAACTCACTAATCCGTATGAATCGCTTTCGGAACACGCAGTACGCGATGTCCGTATGGTTCGAAGCTGCATTTTCTGACCCAGCAAGTACGAATCGTATCGACAACACTCCTTACGATTCTTTCCCTACGGGAGTTTAAAACGTCCGTAAAAGCAGATTTTGCCTCGAAATGCATACGAAACGGACCCCCCTGGGTACGGTGCGTGCACAACATGATTGCAGGGGTACGGTGCGTAGGGGTACGGTGCGTACACCCCTGGATTTCAGGGGTACGGTGTGTATGTTCCCATGCGTACACCCCATGATCATAGGTATACGGACCGTAGGGGTACGGTTCGTACACTCCAAGGTCGTAGGTGTACGGTGGGTACACTCCGTGCGTACACCCCTTGATTTTAGGGATACGGTGCATATGTGATAGTGTTGCCCTCCATACGAATTGATCATATGCGACGTATACCGTACGAATCGCGTTCTCATTCCCCGGTTCGGATCGTACTTGGCGGGTCATACGGCATTTTTACGAATCGTATGGTTCACTGTGCGGGTCGGTGTCATACGGATTTACCCTTCATTTTCGTACAGTTCGCATTGATTCAGACGTATTTACTCGCAACGGATCGTACTACGCGATTCGTACGGATTTGTACAATTCGTACGGAAACGGCTACGAATACAATTCGTCGTACGGATTCGTTTTCCGAATCGGAATCGACCCCAAAATGTTAGAAAATAATAAAAATTATGAATACATATATATACGTGAATATAAAAATATATATATAATACATTAAAATAAATATTTAATTGTAAAACAATATTTTACACTACATTAACTATAACAGTAGGGAAACAGTTGGATAGTGTAGGGTATAAAATTACTATTCACACTCCAGAGAGTGCAACA
The DNA here is from genome assembly GCF_964261635.1 of Lissotriton helveticus. NCBI lineage: Eukaryota > Metazoa > Chordata > Amphibia > Caudata > Salamandridae > Lissotriton > Lissotriton helveticus. The sequence goes on along the minus strand of NC_136059.1, from coordinate 993,153,204 downwards.
GTAGGGAAAGTGTTGGATAGCAGGACGGTAAAAATTACTATTCCCACTCCAGTGAGTACACCAGTAGGGAAAGTTTTGGACAGCGGGTGGGTAAAATTTACTATTCCTACTTCAGCAAATACAACAGTAGGGAAATTGTTTGATAGCATGTGGGTAAAAATTACTATTCCCACTCCAGTGAGTGCAACAGTAGGGAAAGTGTTGGATAGCGGAAAGGTATAAATTATTATTCGCACTCCAGCAAATGCAACAGTAGGGAAAGTGTTGGATAGTGGGTGGGTAGAATTACTATTCCCATTCCAGTGAGTGCAACAGTAGGAAAAGTGTTGGACAGCAGGTGGGTAAAAATAACTATTCCCACTCTAGCAAATGCAACAGTAGGGAAAGTGTTGGATAGCATGTGGGTAAAAATTACTATTCCCACTCCAGTGAGTGCAACAGTAGGGAAAGTGTTGGATAGCGGGTGGGAATAATTTACTATTCCCACTCCACCAAGTGTAATAGTAGGGAAAGTGTTGGATAGCGGATGGGATTAATTTAGTACTCCTGCAAAATAATTAACATTAATTATGAAATAATGTTAGTCAAAAATAATTTACCTCCCACCACAGTCCCCTATAAACAACACCACCAATATTGTAAAATAACACACAATTACCAAAATTAATCAACAATTAATTAGTTAATTAATAACAATTAAGCAATTTAAAAACAATCAAAATAAATGATATCACACAAGTAACACTATAAAATAAATTTAAATAAATATTATATAATGTTATGTTATGTTATTAAAATATTTGTTGAGCGCACTATCACCGATTGGTTTCTTGGCGCTAGAATCAACAGTGACGTAGAGATAGGTGAGGAATAGAGGATTATTGCAGTGTTTGTCTGAAGAGCCAGGTCTTCAAGGCTTTCCGGAAAGAAAGAAGATCTTGGCAGTTACGAATCTCAAGGGGCGAGTGTTGCAAACCTGCGGCCTCCAGCGCGCTTAAGTTTAAAGGAAGGCGTCTGAAAGAAATAAAACAAATAATACAAAAGTTATTAAAATTAAATTACTTCTCACCCTACTCCCCTATCAACCCACAACCCGCTCCTAAAAATCACACAATTAACATATTTACCAATTAATTATTAATTATTAATATCCAATTAATAACTAATTAATAACATATTTTAAAACAATTAACAATGTAAAATATTAACGAAATGCATATTATTTTTTACAATTATTAATTAATTGATTCTTATTAAATTACTTCCTACCTTACTCCCCTAAGGAACCACAACCTGCCCCTACAAAAATTACACAATTAATATATTTACCAATTAATAATTAATAACCAATTAATAACACATTAACAAAGTTAACAATATAAATTATTACATGCATAAATATTAATATAACTATTAATTAATTAAGTATAATTAAATTACTTCCCACCCTACTCCCCTATGAACCCACAACCCTATATAACAATTAACATATTTACCAATTATTAATTAATAACCAATTAAGAACTAATCAATAACAAATAATTAACAATATAAAGTATTAAATACAAAAATATGAATTAAATAAAATTAACAATTAATTAATTATAATTAAATTACTTCCCACCCTATTCCCCTATAAATCCACAACCCGCTACAGAACTAAAACACAACATTCAATTTTTATAAAATTAATACCTTCTAAAAATTATTCATAAATATCTTATGATTAAATCACTTACCACCCTATTCCTCTATAAACCCACAACCCGCTACGGAACTCAAATATGCTAAAATAACTTAACAAAATGAATTACTTCTGAAAATTTAAAACATACATTAGAAAAATAAACTATACTTTTAACACATATGCTAAAATACAGAACACTAAAATCAATTTAAATATTATTAATCACAATATTTTGACTAACGATATTATTAACTTTGATATTAACAAAAACGATATTTCTTACCTGCATGTTGATATTCTGGTCGAAGATATTCTTGCAGGTCGATATTGTGGCACATTGATATTTAAACATCGATATTATGGCATATCGATACTTTAACATCGATAATATGACTCTATGCCCTAGTAGACAGTAGCTTCTAAGAGTGGTAGGTCTGGAGAAGCACGAATTCAGGGTTTAAAACGTATCACAGTGGTTGACTTTACTAATAAGAATTTTTTGCTACCAAAATTAACCCTTTTTAGCAACATTAGGCTAGTGAAACACTGTGGAAAAAACATAACATTCTAACGAATACCATACAGTTTGCATGCAGCTCTTTGGTGGTGACAACTCATAGGTCACTGTGATATATTGGGATTGTAACTTATGAACTGCAAATAACAAAAGGATATCTGTAACAAAACCACTAACCCACTGAGCTTTCCGCATAAAATACAGTTCTATGATCTGCATGGTAAAGGTTCTTTACAGCAGGCATATTAACCCTCTGTTCTGCCTTATGATGAGTCAATAATGTCACTGGAAAAACAGTGCTCTCTCTCCAGCAGGAACATTAATCACCAGAGTTATTTTGACATTTGTAATGTGCCTGAAAACTGCTGGACACACAAGGAACTCTGCATGGGTGCTTTCAATGCATGTTATTTCTATAGACAGTTCCCCCTGAGGTCATCGCAAGGTATTGCTGCACCAGTCTCACCATTCTAAAGCCAGCCCTGTAAACACAAACAGGACCAGATGCACACAGGTTGTAGCCCTTTCACTTAATAGCACCAAATTCACATAACCACTTTGTCTGTCTTACTTTCTTACTCTCTTACTCTTTGTGTATGTGCGTCTCTCTCTTTCTCACACACACATAAACACACACACTCGCGCCCTCTCTCGCTCCCTGACATATAGATTCACTGTCCATACCCAGGTTACATCTCACAAACCCCAGTGGAAGCCCTGGGGTTTGAAATAATATCGTACACCGACGATACCCAGCTGCTATTTAACATCGGCCAACACCTCGAAGCTGACAGAATCCGCTTTGCTAAGGGGAGTCTGGCAATCACCAATTGGATGACCTCCAACTGTTTACAACTTAACCCTAGCAAGACGGAAGTTATGGTCATTGGGAAGGCTGAAGCGGTCTGGACCAATGAGTGGTGGCCGTCACAACTGGGCCCGCCCCCTACTCCGAAGCCATGTGTAAACAACCTGGCCATAAAATTAAATCAGTCCCTGTCCATGCATGACCATGTGGCCGTAATATCAGGGGCATGTTACTACAGATTAAGGCTAATACGAAAGATCCTGCCTTTCATCCCCACGGAACACCGGAGAACCATAACCCAAGCCTTAGTTATGAGCCGTATGGACTATGGTAATGCTCTGCTGGCAGAGGTGGGAGTCACAGCCCTGAAAAAATTGCAGGTCATTCAGAACACGGCGGCCAGGTTGGTTTTGAACATGCCGGCGGGCACCCCCTCTCTACCCCTGTTGCGTCAGCTGCATTGGCTGCCGATCAAACAAAGAGCCTTTTTTAAGATCTGCTGCCTTACTTTTAGTGCGCTTCAGGGTCAAGGCCCTCGGTATCTCCAGGACAAACTAGAAAAATACACCCCACCTCGCCTTCTTAGATCTGGCAAACAGCAGCTACTCCAGGTGCCCCGCATTAGGCGACAGCGATCAGGAGGCATGGCATTTTCGTATATCGCCCCCAAATATTGGAACAGCCTCCCCCAATCACTACGAGAAATCCCTTTGTACCTTAGTTTTCGGAAACACCTAAAAGCATTTCTGTTTTAGTCATGCTCCTGCTCTCCGATAATTCCTTCGAGGAGGTGATTTGAGTAAAGCGCCGAGATGCCCCCCGGTGATTCGTGCGCTATACAAAAATGAATAACATAACAAACACAGTCTCTGTCTTTTTCTCTCTCAGTTACTCTCTGACTATGTCTTTCCATATATGAAAGTCCTGTTGCAGCATATATTAGAATTATGAGCTATGTGGATTTTATTGCATCCGGTCATTACTGGGTGTATTTGAAATCCACAACCCCAGATCAACTCGCCAAGTCAAACCTGATGATATTTACTATGGGAAAATGTTCAGTAAATACTGGTACGTGTCATTTTATTACCATAGCGCCAACGTTAATCCATTTCTCTTATCCGAAACTTGCAATAGGTGACTACGGCACCCCACAAATTCCGAACACATCAAGTTCGATAATTATCGCACTGCACTTTGGATCACTGGTAATCGAGACTGTAATGTGATAGAATCACTCACGAGTTAGAAACTGGCCAAAGAATGATGCAAAATATCATAAAAATAATAAGTAACACCTGAAATCCTTGACTGCACATCTAAGAAGTTGTTTTTCCAACCAGTTGCTACAGAAACCTTTTACTTTGTTGTGCCTCTTCAAATCCCCTGGAACTTTGGTTTGACAGTATTTCTTTAAAGTAGCTTCTCTTTTCACCACCATTACCCTTGATGTGGCGTTCTCTGACAAGTCCCAAGAAATGTTAGTGAATTGGCTGCATTATAAAATAGCTCTGTTGTAAGACTGTTGCTTCCTGAAGTGATTTGTACTTAAGTCTGACGACTCGTGGGATGTTCACTTGACATTTCTCTGCCGTTGGACGGTGGAGTCGTTCTTCTACCTGAAAAGTCAACTACGAAGTTGAAATGTTGGTATTTTTTCTACTGTTAATGCAAGCCTACATGGAGGGACAGTTTAAGGGTTTTAGTGGCCCGGGGTTGAGCGTATTTTGGGGTATGTTTTTTGAACAGTTCTCATTTTATGATGCAATTTCAGGCCATTGATGCCCTCTTTGGCCAGGTCACTGACAGTGTACAGGCAAACTCATCCAAATTCTAAATGTGTTTACATCTAATATTCAGGTATAGTGATATTGCAACACAGCAGCAGCTCACTAATGTTACTGCAAATAATCTCAGTGACACCCTCCAATTTCTCTTATGTGAGGTCCTGTCCTGCCCTAAAAGAAACAATTTTTGTGGAGGTTGCATAAAACATAAACACAACATTTCTCTGCAAAATGTGTGTAATGGACTCTGACACATCACCCACATTAAAAATAAATTAAAGGAAAACGATATTTGAAACAATCTGTGTAAGAATTATTCAACGTGACCAGGGCAAGACTTTCTGCAGAGCTGGCTGTACAAGGGGCCTTCTAATAGGCTGGGGCACTGGGCCTGAACCCACATTGTCCATGCCCTAAAACGTCTCTGGTTACTTGTGAACCTTAACCCCTTCGACGCTCATGACGAGCTGGGCTCGTCATGAGGTAGCCTCCTCGCACGCTCATGACGAGCCCAGCTCGTCATGAATAATGGGTTTTTGTAAAGCCCAGCGCAGGAGCAGAATATCGACCGCACGCATGCGGTTAATGAACTAATCAAACATAGCAGATTTCAAATACTAGTAATGTGTTTATTCAAATTATTCATATGTGTACTAAATTAGTGTTCCAGTTCGCTTAGTTTTCTGTAGAACATTTGAAAAAAATGCTATTTTCATTTATTTCAATGTTCATTTACTAAAGTGTCACAAGAGGACAAATGTTACCCTCTTTATGAAAACAAAACAGGTCTGAAAAGACTATTAATTTAAGGATGATGCATTAATGCAACACAGACTGTGAAACAGTAAAGGTATCGGATCCTACATCTGACCAACCCGGATCTCAACAATAGGAAAAACAGAACAAGGTGGCTGGACAGGATTATTCGTGAAACAATTCTCCAGACACACAGTCAATCTGTACCATGTGACCACTGGATTTAATTTTCCAAACGAATTTATTTTTCTTTTTTACATTTATCAGCAATTTTTTGAAACACAAGCACAAACAAAACCACTGTCAGATCAAAAGGTTCATATATACAGTATCTACAAATGTACACATTTACAAATTTGCAACAATGAATCAAACAAAAATGGTTTGACACACCAAAAAACAATAACATATATATAATAATTCAAATAAATTGCAATTATATACAGTGCAGAGATTAGTCCATAAGCAAACAAACGGGCACCAGTCCTAGAGATTGAAAAAACCAAGTGACAGGCGGGATTGAGATCGAAAACAAGCCTGCCTGTCAACGGAAGCCTGTGGTATAATGTTAAATAGGGTTGCAAGGCTAGGATACAGAGTGGTGGTATGATTTACATCCTAGCGGCACCCTTTGTTGTAGCCACAGGGTGGTATTGTCGACGCGTTTCGAACCTAAGTATTCAAGGTTCTCTTCAGGACGGGGACTGGGAAAAAGATTCTGCAAAAAAGTACAGAATTGGTGTCAGACACGTACATTAACGTACTGTAGAATGCCTACTCAGACTCCATGAGAAGTAGAAAATATTTACCTGCACGAGGGCACAAAGATTGCCGTGGCGTAGGTATATCGTGATTCGTATTCACACCTACAAGACATATGTAAAGGTGCTCAGTGCACGGAGATTAAAAGGGTCGCACTAGGGTAGGCAAAAGGTCTGTCCTATATATGAATCATACCTGCAATTGGCGCAGAGCAGGACTTAAGGCGTGGTGTCAGGCTTCAGAAGCTTGCGGGAATCAGGGCGGCTCACATTATTTTTGCGCGTGTAGGTCTGGATAGATGATACAAAATCATGTATGGAATATATATCTAGGCATGGGTGCACAGCATATCACCCCCCCACTCGCCAAGGTCGAATGGCGCGAGGTTCCTACCTGGCTATGTAGACCACAGAGAGGGAAGCGGCCGGTCACTGGCCTCAATTCAGGCCGGCAGTCAAAGTTGGCCCGCTAGAAAAAGAGAAAACCCTTTGTGAGCGCCAAGGTCAAAAGGCAGCAGCGGAGCTGGTTACAAACCGCTGCGCATAAAAATGCTTACTTTTCTGAATGAAATAATCAAGCCTCAGAAAGGTCCGTGTTGCTCACTCTCTCCCAGAGACAAGCTGTCTGTAGGTGGAGCGCCGGGACACCAGTAGGTATTTTAAATCCGGTTCACAGTAACAGGGGGTGTGGTCAAAAAACGGAGTAAAGCCCCTAAGGAATGCTGGGATCTGTAGTTTTTTGGGGAAACTGAAGACTAGCATATCGGCTGATGTTATGCTTGGAAGCCTGCCAGAAGCATCGCAATTTCGTAATTCTACTGCTTGCTCAACTGATTTACATGACATTCCTCCCCGCACATGGGCATATTTACAAGGTCAATACAATGAGCAACATTTACACAATAGCACTACATTTCATCATACCCATTGTTTTCACTATAGTGGTACATGTCAATATACTCATCAAAACGTGACATTCCTCCCCGTGCATGGGCATATTTACAAGGCCACTCTAAAAAAGACATTTATCATCAGTCTAAATGAGCAACATTTACACGATATCACTACACGTCCTCATACACATTGTTTTCACTACAGTAGTACATGCCAATATACTCATCTAAAACATGAAAATTCTGAATTCATTGTACAGTTCAGAGTTCTGAACAACAATTATTGCACTACAAGTTCGTTATAACCATAGACACCGCCATGACTCAGTGTTCAAGGTGACTCAATACTAGACCTATGCGACCCAATGGATATTATTTAAAAAAGTGAGTAAGAAATAGAAAATAAGTACACAGTGAAAGTTATGGTAATGCAGCACAGCCAAACTAAACAACATCAGAGGCGGATTCATAAATTGACAGTTTCAGACATCTCGTTCAATCCAGAATTGGATGTATCAAACTTCAGGATAAGATACGCCTCTTTTTGGGAAAGGCGAAGGTCAGGATCTCCACTGCCACCCCTGATAACCGCCAGAACAGTCCATCTTATATCCTGACTGGAATGTTTCTGTTGCAGGAAATGGGAGACAAGAGGAGCAGTCAAGATCTTGTTGTTGATCCGTGAGCGGTGTTGAACAATTCTTTGGCGGACCTCCTGCGTGGTTTTACCAATGTACAGTTTTTTACACGGACATTGGATAGCATACACAGTGTATTTTGTCTTACAGTTCGTGTGTTCATTGTGGCGCCAGAACTTTTTGCCATCTGTGAACAGGGAACCTTCTATTGTTAGGTTACAGACCGAGCATGTCCCGCACTTCCGATGGCCCAAAACTGGATTGGCTCCAAAAATCGTACCTTGTGAATCCTTTTTTGGAGGCGGGCGGGTCGATGTAATCATTTGGCCAATACTCCTGTTCTTTAAGGCAAAGAGTGGTGTGCCTATGTCAGGCATTATTTCCTGCACCAAATGCCAACTTTTTCTGATTATTTTTTGGAGCTGGTTGGTATGGGGACCAAAAGTAGACACGCAGACCATCCTTTCCGTCGTCGGTCTCAGTCTCTTCTCAAGAAGATGTTCCCTTGGTGTCCATCTCGCTCTCTTCATAGAGTGTTTTAGGAGCTTGCGAGGGTATCCACGTTCCTGTAGTTTAGCAGTCAATCCTTGTCCATGTAACTCGAACTGTTGAATGGTGGTACAGTTCCGTCTCACCCGGAGATACTGTCCGTAAGGGAGATTGTCTCTTAGACTCCGCGGGTGGTAGCTCTTATAATGCAAGGCATTATTCTTGTCAGTTTTCTTCTGGTAAAGTGAACATGAGAGCACATCATTTCTCACAGATATCTCAACATCAAGAAATGGTAAGGACTTCTCATTGTGCGTCAGGCTGAATTTTATATCTGGACTCCTATCGTTCAACCACACGTGGAACTCCTCAAGTTGTGCCGATGTCCCGTTCCACACACACCACACGTCATCTATGAAACGGAGCCATTGGGCGATGTGACCTCTGTAGGGGTTGTTGTTCAAAACATATTTCTCTTCGAATTGGCCCATGAACAGAATAGCCATCTCAGGGGCAAATGGACAGCCCATTGCCGAGCCTTTGATCTGTAGGAACATCTCGTCCTTAAAGGTGAAGAAGTTCTTCTTCAAAGCCAAGGTTGCAAAAGAGATGATGAGTTCAGTCGGTACCCTATGTGGACGTGGTCGGTTCTCCAGGTATAATTCCATAACGTCCAGGCCATCTTGCTGTGGTATCTGTGTGTACAGGGATGACACATCCATGGTGGCTAGCAATTGGCATGTGGAATCGAATGGCAGCCCTTCCACCTTGTTTATAAAATCCATGGTGTCTCTGAGATAGGATGGCACCTGAACCACAAGGGGTTTCAAGAACACATCCACGAATTTGGAGATGGGTTCAAACACAGAATCACACCCGGACACTATCGGGCGTCCTGGAGGTGTCAAGGGGTCCTTATGTACTTTCGGGAGAAAGTACAAATGGGGAGTCCGTGGATACCGCTTCACCAGATATTCTGATTCTTTTGGTCCAAGTATCCCTGCTTCTCTGGCAGTGTTGACAAGTCTTCCAATTTCGTCCTGAATCTGTGCAGTGGGATCATGAGTGATCCGTCGGTACCACTCCTGGTTGTACACGTGATTCCGACCTTCAGTTCGATACAAGTTTTTTGACCAGAGAACCACCGCACCCCCTTTGTCTGCTTGCCTTATTACTGCTTCCTGTTGAGTCTTGAGTTCTTGAATGGCTTCTTTATGTTTTTTCGTAATGTTTATGGGGACGAAAGGGCGTTTCTTCTCCAACGAGTTCAAAGCAGACATGACTGAGTGTTCAAAAGCTATGATGTTCTTGGAGACATTGTGGTTCGGTGGACAAAAGGAAGACTTATTCCTCAGGCCCGAGGCTTCTGAATGGAGTTGATCACTAGACTCCTTGAAGAACCATCGCAAACGGACTTTGCGGAAAAATTCCGTGACCTCCAGTTTGATTTTGGTAAAATCCATGGCGACCCCTGGTACAAAAGAAAGACCCATTTCTAGAACTTATTGTTCAGCTCTTGTTAGTACTTTTTCCGAGATGTTAATGATGGCAGATGATTTCATGAGTTGTAATGTTTCTTGCGGGTGGTCATCTCCCATTGGGGTTTGAATCTCGTCCGCTTCTGCTGTTGGCCCTGCCCTAAAAAAGGCCTCTTTGGAGTATTCCTATTCTGTTGGTTCCTGTTCGAAGTACCCTCTCCCGCATCAGAGTCCTCCGTTGATTCAGACGAAGATGTCTCAGAGAATGTAGTAAATCTCCTCTTCGATCTTCCCTGATTGCTATTCAGGTATCTAGTGGAGTCAGGTCTGCTATAAAAATCATCTTTCAAATAGGGATACACAGTCTCGATATTGAAGTTTTTTTGATCTTTCTCAAACTTTGACGTTTTGAAATTGATGCTGTTATCCCTGAATGTCACCAACTCTTTTTCAATCTTCTCCAAAAGAGCTTTAGCCTCAATTTCCGTGTGGTTATCCCTGATGGCTTGGAGTTGTTCTTCGATTTCCTCCTCTTCTTTTTTGAGAATTCTCTGGACGGTTTCAACTGTATGTACCATCAGGTCCCTACTACATTTAGTACTAATAAAGCTGGAACCTTTGCGGTAGACAGGATCGTCAGTAAAGATGACAGGGACGTTCTTGATTTGGAGACCCCATGGAATGGTTCCGGCTCGGCTAATGCAACACAGACAGTAAAAATGTTTGTAAGCCTGGATGTCTATTTTTTTAACAAATTGAGAGTGCAGCTTTTGCCTTTAGACCCAGAATACCAATAACCAAGAAAGGCTAATCTATTTATTTTTGTACACGGGTTCCTGCGTGTGCTGTATGTTGACAGTAATTCATCACCATATGTGTGTTAACTAAATCTCTTCATGGCACCATGCGTGAAATAGGATTTCCTTTACACTTTTGAGAGGTTACATCTTCTGCAGATATTTTTTGTCCCTATAATGTGTTCGTGAAGTGATACTCTGCAATGTAGGCCCCCCCAATGGAGCTATGTTAGCAAACAAAACATCGCATACTGGAACATACTGGGACATCGAATGAAAAGAGCAGGGAATGAAAATGACTTACAATAACTCTATTTCGACTCTAGGTTGTCGGACTATGAAACACTGTTGTAATTCATAAACATAGTTTATAATAATGATAAGTAGCATCAAATGTCTATTTGTAAAGCCCACCTTCACCCCTTCGGACTGATAACAAATGTTCATTGTTTTTCAACTCAATGGGACTCATTATATCAACCGACAAAGGATGATATATTAAGTGGGCCTGCGGGGATTTATTTGAACATGTCACCGTAGGTCTAACACAGATTCCAGCAGTGGACGCATTAGACATAGCGGAAGACAACTTTCCCAGAAACTGTGAAAATTGGAGCAATGTGGTCATATTTAACATTGTGGAACATGCTTTGGAAGCTTTGTTAGTTGTTGTCAACTTAATTGTTGAAGGGCCACCGATGGTACCCACACATGATCTCGGTAGGAGTTTCTCTCCTTCTTACACTCCGTGCCCATTCATTTTGTTTCCTCGTACAGTACGAGTGTGCAGTTATGTGATGTGCCTGGTGCCATATTGGAATGGTAGCTTGTATGCTTTTAGATTGTTTATATGAGTTATAGTTTGCTCATCTGTACTTTGTTTTGGGCTTGACTGTTTCCAGTGCTCCCAATTGTGCTGAGCAGCACTTTCCGACAACCCCCAACACACTCCAGGATGGCTGGAGACAAAACTGGATGTACAGCATGTCTGCAAATAGGATGCGCGCAGCGGGCGCGCCACCAGTGTGCCGAATGCACATGCTAAGGCAAGCCCGTCTGCCCCCCGTCCTCGCTCACACTGCACTCAGCACCAGCCTCCTGCCAGTTTTGTCCCCTATCAAAGGGTCTTTTCTCATTACTCTCGAGACGAGATGGATGCTCTGAAGCCCTCAGGTAAGACCTGTACAGGCCCAATGCTGATACCGTCAAATATTTAATCAGAGAGCATGTGCCCATACTGTAATCTGTCCCTGATAAACGCCAGGATCACCACATTTAACTCCTTCATATCTAAAGGCTCGGTGTCTACTCAAACTAGGGTAATCAGCAGCACACTTATCAACGCTAGGTCACTGATCATTAGCACTTCAGACTTCGCAGACTTTTCTGGGTCCTCAAACACTGGACCTGGCTTTCATCTTTAAGACCTGGGCAGATGATTCATCTGGCCCGGATCTCATTGTGGCAGCCTCCGGCCCCCCCCCCCCCCCCGGTTCCCTATATCCAGACTAGACCGAATTGGAAAAAGGGGTTATATATAGGGATCGTTTTAGGGTCTTGTGTGAGCCACTACCGGTTACACCTGACTATGAAGACCAAGCATTTAAAATTGCTCTCTCTAACCATTAATCTTTCAACGGGGTTCTTATCTATCGACCCGCGGGGCCTAGGCCAGCCATCTTAAAAAATATTACTTCGCTCTGGGATATAAAAGCCAACTCCTCTGACTTTACCATTCATGGGGATTCTAGGGGATTTCAATTTTCATTTACAGAACTTAGCTGATAAACACCGATCTTCTGGAGGCATGGACTGCTCTTGGACTTACCCAGCTAGTGAAGGCTCCAACTCATTCATGCTTTCGATGGGATTTTCTCAGACAACCCTTATTTTCAAGTCTCTAGTATTCTACCACTCCTCTGGTCATACCATAGTGCATTGATGCTTCAATTAAACTTGGAAGGAAATCAGTTGAGAGTTTCCTCCCAGAAGGAAAACTCCACTTGCCTTCCCTGGCACAAAATCACCTCAGAACTACTCTCCACACATCTTGCGCACCTCTGGCCTGATTTTACCTCAGACTTGGATACAGCAACAGAATCCAATCATATGTCCCTCAACTTCAGCATTAAAGTATTGGCCCCTCTTAAAATTCACAATACCAACAGGCTAACGCCCTCCGAGCCTTGGTTCGATAAGAACCGTAGAATTTATAAACAAATTTGTAGAAGGCTAAAAGGAAAATGGCTCTTTAAGTATGATCTTGGTGACAAAACTGTCTATAAGGTGGTCATTCAGATATACAAGGTTATGCTGCACAAAGCTAAATCCAGTTACAGTGTGAATAAAATAAAATCTGCCCTAAATATTTTTAAACAGCTCTTTACCAAGGTGGACAAGCTACCAGAACCAAAAAATATGTTTGTCGGCAAGTCTTTCTGCGATAAGCTAGCAACTTTTTTTTTTAAAGTGTTGAGGCAATCTACAACACCTTTCTGAGCAATAACCCCTTCTGTACTACATCCATTGACAGGGACATTGGCTTGGATGTGGCAGAGGATATGTTGATCCTCATTGACACTACACAGACAATTAACAATATGTCTGCTTCCCACTTAGCCACTCAGGCAATGGGTTCTTCCGATGGTGACACTTTGCTACTTTCTTTTACCCTCTTTCGGAAGAGAAGGGTCAGTTTGTATTCAGCCATATTAAATCTGGCTCTCCCTTGGACCCCTGCCCCCTTAGAATCCTTCACTTAGCACCTGCTGTCTTTCCCAGACACCCTGTAGTCATTTTTAATAGGATACAGGCCATTATCCAAAACAATGGAAGAAGGCCTCTATTCTGCCTCTTCTGAAAAAAAAAACTTGGATAGAAGCATTCCGAACAACTATAGACCCATCTCACGTCTACCCTTCCCCACAAAATTGGTGGAGCAAGCCATCAAAACACTGAACTGACACTCTTTATTCAGAAGAATGCGCTTCTAGATCCCACCCAAATTGGCTTAGAATCCATCATAGCACTGAATTAGCACTGGTCACTGCCTCAGAAGAGATTAGACAAGCTCCTGACGCTGAAGAAAAAACTGCCCTAACTTTGTTAGATCTCTCTGCAGCATTTGATATGGCGAACCATAGTCTTCTCATTGATCATCTTTGCTCTTTAGGAATCAAGGGTGTGGCTCTTAAGCTCCTTAATTCTTTTCTTTCAGACAGAGAACAGTTTATTGAGCTGAATGTTTGTAAGTCCTCACCTTTCTCCCTCCTGTGCGGGGTTCCTCAGGGCTCTGCCCTAAGTCTTAACCTTTTCAACTTTTGCGTCAGTCACCCCCCTGGCTACACTGATCAAAACCTATGGCTTTGCAGTAGTGGCATACGCTGACACCACCCAGATCATGGTATTAGTATCTGGGAATCCTGACAAGACTGCCTCCCGCTTTTATGACTGCATGCAGCAAGTCTGAAGGTGTATGGCAAGTAATTTTCTAAAACTTAACTCGGAAAACACTGAGGTCTTGTTATACAAGAGGAACACCACTTTTTGGTCCCCTAAATGGTGGTCTCAGGAACTGGGGAGGCTTCCCACCCCTTCACCAAAGTAAAAAATATGGGAGTTTACTTTGATAATAAACTGTCATTTGAAGGGCCAGTGGAATTAATTTCTTTATCCTGCTTAGTTTTTTTCTGTAGTTTTATAAAGCGCAAACTTGACCCGATTGTATCAGGTATCAGAGCACTCTACATGAGCACCAGTTTTGTTACACAAGGACACATTCATTTTTGTTAGGCACGGGGAGATTACGTGATTTGCCCAGAATAACAGGATGCTGAGCATCATTGCCCAGACTCGAACCCGGTTCCATAGATTTGAGATCAACCACCCTAGCAGTTAGGCCACATCCTCTCCCCTCTTCTTTATGTTCAAGACTCTTAAAAAATGCTTTCCTTTCATCCCCATGGATTTACGAAAATTGGTCATCATTGCTCTAATTTTTGCTAAAGCAGATTACTGAAGTGCGCTATATGTTAGCCTTCAGAAAAGATTTCTACACAAGCAGCAGATTATCCAAAATGCCCCGGATCAGGTTCCCTCTGTGATCCCTAAGTACCAATCAGTTTTCCATGACCTCCAGGCACTCTACTGACTTTCCGTAAAAAACGGGTCATGTTTAAATGCCTATATAAGGCAGTTAAGGTACTTTCAATTATATGTACCTAATAGATCTCCACGATCTGCCTCTTCAGCTAATCTTATAAGAAGAGCCAAATTGGGCGGCAGAAGATTCATTGCTGGTGCGGCTAGGCTCTGGAATTATCTGCCACTAGCACTAAAGAAGGAATGCAACCTGCTAACTTTTCATAACGCCTTAAAAACATGACTCTTTAACAAACACGACTACTATCTCGGTTATTTCTGATGTTCCCCCGTTTAGATATTCCTTGCCCTTTTTTTTCTTACTTACTGCCCCTCCTTCCTTCCGAATCTTGGTGCCTAGACACCTTTGGGTAGTAGAGTGCTCAAAAAAATCTTAATTTGATGTAATTATTTTCATTTCATGACTCTTGTTCTGATCTCATTGAGTCTGCTGAGAGAGGCAACCGATGGGACTTGTATCACTTACTGTGGGTTTTATTCACAAAACAAACGTGAGCCAGTTTCACTCAAATCTAACTCAGTTTGTCTGCTCGAGACAATACAAAACTGATGATGGCAGGTAGCTTATGTTTGTCACAATGGGTGCCTAAAGCAATCTCAAACTTGCTTACTTTATTGAGTGAGCTACAGTAGGTCGATGGAACAAGAGTGGAATGATGAGCCACACTTCTCAATGAGTCCTATAGGAGATATGCCATTATACTAAGAGTGGCATCTGCATGCATCAGACAGCATCCTCCACTCATCAATTACTCCTAGGAACCTGATTCCTCTCTTCTTCATCAGTTACATAATACACACTTTCTGGTGGCCTAAACTTTCTGACCCTCGCCTTACCCAGTCTGTTTACCGATGCTCCAAAGAAGTAGTGCAATGTCAGACTTTAGTGCTGTTGAGTGGTCTGTGAGACATTACATTTCTGGGGGGGACAGGGACAATCTTGTGGACTTTCCACTGACCCTATAAAAATCGCCCATTGTGTGAGACTGTACGCCCGTTAAACGTATACAATCGCATAGTTATAAAGAGAAATATTGAGAAAGGCAGGCAAGTAGTAACAGTTTCCAAGTATGCTTTTTTTTTTATTTACATTCACAAATAATTAGACCAAATGAGAACAAAATATGTATATAAATATTGCATCTTCATGCACCAAGCAAACAAAGGGTATGTCTGGGGGGTCAATAGGACCCCCTTTCGCCCCTCCAGAGGCTGCTCTCAGGAGCCGCATTGACAGTGCACCACATTTTAGGTGCTCCTCCTGAGAGCTTCTTTGCCTCTGCGCCCAAGTCTGGAATACAATGCTGGTACAGAGGCAAAGGAATCTCCTCATTTGAATGGGACAGCACCCCCATGCAAATGAGGGAACGCTCTCTGGAAGTAGCGCTGTTGCTTTAACTGCTCCATCGCTATTGGTATTACAGAAGGGGCCGCACAAATGTCCGCGGCCCCTTCTGTATTTCCTAAGTGCCCCGTGGGCATGCAAAGCGGGCACGAATGTCTGTTGCACCCCCAGTGCACTTTTTGTAATATGGCCATTAGGCTTCTAAGGTCTATTGGGGCCTTCTAAGGTTTAGCATGGGGATGTGCTCCCTCATAAGAGTGGACTGGTCATAAAGGCTGAACCTGGTTCCCCAGTTCCAAATTGGACAGCTCTAGCCAGAGTGCCACATCCTCTCTCCACTGAACACCATAGTGCCCCACTGAGAGAAACTCACACTGACTTCAGCTACAACCCAATTGGGTTTTGTTCTTGTTTTTTTTTTACTTTTCTTTATTGTTTTATGCAAACATGATTGTCAGGTTACAATACTGTCAACACTCAACACAGTGTCTTTAGGTATACGACCATGCATGTACGTAGAACAGATCACATCACATTGCGCAACAAGGCTTTAACACATTTTTCTGCAGAGTTGTAAGAGGGCAGGCAATCCTCAATGGGGGCACCTCATACTCTATCACACAGCAAGAATTGTTGGTTACACAGGCCTATCAATGACGTGTGTCCATATGTGCGACAGTTAGTTCATCTATTCCAAAACACACTGCATGTAATTCACAATAGGGATTTGCAACTCCGCACAGTTAGTCCCCATGACATCTATACACTATTCCTGGGCACTCTATGGGACCAGTCCCTGTGGTTCAGATGTTGGAGGCTCACGTGGGTGCGCCAATAGATAACATGTTAGTGGTGACCAGATATCCCTGGGCCTGGAAGCGCTAGGTAACAGTTCAGCATAATTGATGAGTTGTTCCTGACAATAAATTATGTCGTCAAACCAGGTCTTGAATTTAGGCGCCCTCCCCCTGCCCCATTTACAGGCCACCCGTCTCTTGGCCATGAGTAGTGCAAGGGCTACGTATTTGTGATGCGTCAACTGTACGTGTTTAACATAACCTAGCAAGGCCATCAGCGGCGTAGGCTCAATGTCCGTGTTTGTCATCAAAGCCAAGGCCTCAAAAACATGCCCCCAAAATTCACTCACTTCTGGGCATTCCCAGGCCAGGTGCAGAAAATCAGCTTTTGGAGCTTGACACCTGTCACATCTGTCTGTATTCTGTAACTGATATTTGTGCATCCTGACTGGCGTATAATACAATCTATGCAGGTATTTATAATGTATTATTCGCAACCTATTGCTGGCCGAGACTCGCTCAGTCTGTGAGCAGCAATATTCCCATTGAGCATCCGTCAGGATAAAGCCCAGTTCCTCACCCCAGCATGTGCGGGACGGTGTGGCCAGTACTTCTCGTTGTGTGTGTACCGTGCGATAGTTCAGTGAGACAAGGCATTTGGCCATCGCATTTTGGAAGATTAGTTGCAGTGGCGCAAGTGCCGGGGGTTCAGTCGGCAATTCCGGAGTTAGAGATCGGACCCCCTGTCTAAGCCTTATATACAGAAAGACATCAAGCGGAGTGTGTTGTATGTCCTGAAAGACACTCTCCGAGTTTCGAAACTGTCCAAGCTACAACCCAATTGTGCCCAGTATAAACACCTAGATGTGACTAAAACCAAAATTATGCACGAGACAACAGTAATGTGCTGCCTGAAAAAACAAATTAACAACATCCTGGAAAAAGCAAACACTCATAGGAATGCACGTTTAAGTAAAGCTTGTGAGTGTAAGCAGAAACATGGTAACCTTAACGCTTTTACTCTCATTATTCAGAAATCAGTGAGTGATTTTTCCTGAAAATTTAAGGACATGATTACAGGGCCCAGAAGGGACCCGTTTCAATGTCTGTTGCTTATATCCTTACAAAACCTAAGCAGTTTGGTTAAAAAAATACCACATTCTTAAACACAGAGCTGCAGTACAAATGTATAAGCTAAAATAAGGAAAACACACTTAAAAGGATCACCTTAAACGTTTTCCACTCCACCCATCAACCAGGTATGGTTCACTTCCCCACCCTGGGAAAACAATGTTGTGCAAAGAAAGAAGATAAAAAGAGAGTAGCGCTTCACTGGTAAACTTTGTAAAGTAAAGTCCATATTTGTAAAGCGCACAATCACCCGTAAGGGTCTCTAGGCGCTGGGGGGCCGTCGGGAAGATTAAGCGAGCTATTGCCCAGAGTCACATGGTGCTGGGCTAACCTGCCGCCGGAGCCGGGGATCGAACCGTGGTCCCCAGATTCCAGCGTCAGTCGCCCTGGCCGCGGCGCCACACCTCTTCCTAAAGTGGATCTAATGTGTGTGGATGTGAATAAAACCAATCTGGCCTGTCTGCGACCCCTTTGTAAATAAAAGACTTTCTCCAACCAGCTGCTCCAGGCAGGACACGAGCAGTGCTGGTGCGCAGCTGACCTTGAGCAATGCTCTCCCGCTCAGCTGATGGCTGCCTTTCCTTTCCTTGCTGTAATCGCGCTGCAATCACAGTGATGGTGCTATTTCCCTGGACTTTAATTTATTAAATGTGTCACAATGACTTTCTGCTCCACTGTGTCCATGTTAATTATTCCCGCCCCTCAGTCCTTATGCACAGCCCTTTATTTGCATTTAGGCAAGGCGGCACCGCAGTGATTTTGGACTCAATGGTGTCCGTCAGTGTTTACTTAGCCCCGCCCTTCCCTCTTCCATGTAGGGCCAAAGTTCTGTTGTTACACAGCCCTTCCTTCAGCCTGTACATGCCCTCTTGTTTATTTATCGTCCTATAGCGTCAGCATCACATTTTACATCACCCTCAATAAAGGCATAAATAGGGTACTGTGAGGTCACAGTTTACTCTGAAGCACCGAATTGGGTAGAAGGCAGAGTACAAGTTGTGGCATTTATTGTCGGCCGTAGCTTTCTTCCCATCTAAGCTGCACACTAAGCCATTTAAAATGTAATTGTTTTGTTTTTACAATTCTTTTTGACAGAACATTGCTGTAAGTTATATAAGCGAACTCTCAGACAGCCAAGACAATTCTGCATTGTTGCTGGTAAAATTCTTTAAACAGCACATCATAATCAAATATATATGAAACCCCCGCTCCAGACAGGCCAACCATTCACGTATAACACTCTCGTACCAAGAGCAGATATCAAGAAAAATAAGATGCCTTCAGGACATAACGTTAATTTGTTCCTTTTTACTTCCACTATTGCTTGGATGGGCTGCAGGATTTTTGTGGCCACTGTGTAACCCACTTCCAGGTGTGGCAAGGACAAACAAACATTTGCAATGCAATAGGTCTTGCAGTTGTGAGTTTGAGCTATTGGCATTGTAAATGGCAATGCCTTTTATTTTCTGAAGACACAACTGCATCCGGCTGGCCCGAGCGCCTCACAGCCTTGTTTTTAACCCAGTATGAAGCACGTTGAGTTCATGGTGCTCGCCATAAATTCCTTAAATAAAAGAAGAGGCAGGGGCGGGGGAGGGCGCAAGATGGCGGAAGAGCACACCATGCGGCACCATGTTTGGGCTGCGCCGCTACCCTCCTGCTCACTTTCTCTGCCGGGATCCCTACGTGGTCTCTGGAGAGCAGGGTATCTGTTTAAATTTGCGCTCTAAATTTAGCCCCGATTTCCTGTTGTCCCCTCCCTCCCTTCACTGGCTCCCTGCGCCAGCATTTCGCCTGGCTCTCCCCTTGGCCTCTCTTCTCCTTGCACAGAGGCCCAGGCTTCTGCACACTGGTCATGGACTCTCTTTTTGGCGCAATTCAGGGTCCTGGGACAGGCAGGGAGTACTTCCTTCCTACTGCCCATGGCGCCAAGCTCCAGCACCAGTCTTCCTCAGCAGACCACACCCCAAAAAGAGCTCCTCTACTTGTGCAAGACCTTTTAAAAGAATTTGGAGGGGGCTGGTAGGAAGGCTCCACTGCCCTTTTGGGCTGCGACACATCACCTCTCTGCCCCTGGTCCCTCCTTCTTGCCCAGGCCTCTGGGATAGTTCAAAATGGTGTCATCCAGGGGTCGCATGCCACATGGTCTCTGAAAAGCCCCCTTCCCCCTTGCTGCCTTCTCTCCAGAGCAGCTTGGTGCCTGGCACCAGGTGACAGCTGCTGATGGATAACCTGCAGCTCCGCCTACCTTCTCTCCCTTTTGGAGAGGTGACCTTTGCCCTTGGATGCTTCAGTTTGTAGAGGAGGAAGGTCATCAATCCAGCCTTTGCAGGGTCACACCCAGCCAGGCTCTGGTTATGAGTTGAGTCAGAGGAATATGACAATTCTGGATGACCCAAAAGCAGTACAGATATGGAATTGGACTCAGCAGAATACTTCTTCTCACATAAGTCACAGTGGACTTTAGTGCGTGTCTGTAATTTGTAGGCCCTAGGGAAGTGAAACTACCCCATTTGATCCCCATTCTCATAGGAGAATAATGGAGTGGCCCTTCAGTGAAAACAGTAAAGCATACTGACTTTCCCTTACATGTTTCTTCTCATTGTATAAAGCCTATTCCATGTCACCACCCAGCTCTGCATAATTCCTGCCGCCCCATTCAATCTGTACCTGCTCCTGGGCTGCGCACGCCAGGAATCTACCCTGCCCGGCCTGACACATGTGCAGACGCAGGTACACACATGTCTGCATGTAACCAGCCCGGTGCCCCTTACTCCAGCTGCAGGGCAGCGGCCTACTCTCACCAGGGGGACACCAGTAAAATACACCTACAGTCTCTCTCTTTCATCATGAGTTCACTGTGGGTGAGTCCTAACTTATGAGGCTCTCCCACAGTGAACAGCTCAACAAATAGGTGTTCAAAAAGCAAAAAATCCAGGTGGCTCAGATGGTGAGAGCCACCTTCTAACACCCCCACTCGAAAAATCTGGGGGGGTATATCCCCCGCATCCCCCACAGTTCCTACGCCCATGTCTGCGAGTGCCCTCAGCTTCTCCACCGTTACCACTCCGAGCAGGATGGGGAGTAGCCATTGAAAACGGTGCCTTTGATGGACAATAAAACAGGTGCCAGAACACGTCGGTGAAAAGTGAGAAATGCTGCTGAACAACAGGGAGAAGATAAAACTAAGCTGGAGAAGGGAATGACCATTACATCCAAGTGAGGTACACTAACACAGATGTGAACAGGGAAGCAGCTAGAAACATTTTTGATGACAGTTTTATATACCACAAACTCAATCCACAGGTATTGAAAAACTTACATTGGGAGAAGTTTCATGATACAAGTTCACATTCGTTCATGTTGAGGTGACAAGACTCGAAGTTGACTCCCCTGTTTCAAAGTAAGCAGCGCTGGCTAAAGTGCCACTTATTCTCCCCTAACAAATTTGCCTTCTTCCGAGAAACAAGAAGAGGTTCATGTTTACACTTAAATTAAGACGTTTAGGTTTCCAGCTATTATCTACTTTCTATGCAGTGCTTTCTCAGTACCAGAAGCCATGCTTGCAAACTAACACTGGTTTCCAAGGCTTTTTTTTTCCTTTTTCGCTAACTAATGTGAAAAATCTAATAATTGGTGTTTGCATACTGGCGCAAAAAAAAACACCACTATGTGAGTTAGATCAGTACAAACCCCTCAAGACCTTGATTACCAAATACAACCCCTAGAAGTAGAGGGGCATATTTACTAGAAACTGGTGGAGCTTAGTGTTTCGCCAAAATTGGTAACACCGCTCTCCATCAGGTTCAAAATGCAGGGGATGGGCCATATTTACAAAAATGGGGTGCACCCCTGCATTTCCCTTAGCGGTTACGCTAAAGAAACTGTCTAGCTCCAGCTCAGGCACCCTTGCGCCATGTTGTAAGGGTGCCTGCACTGCACAGGTGATTGTTTATGAGCAGGAAGGGACACTTTCCTGCACTTAAACAATTTTTACAGGCGATTTGCTGTTTCTATGGCAGCACACATAGAAAGAGCAAAATACAACGGGAAATGAAACATTTCTCCTCGTATCACCTGCTTAGGACCAGGCATTCCCTAGTGATATTTTTGGCACTACCCCATATCTTGTAAATATGGGACAGCATCAAAAAGCAACACCCATTGCACGCCACTTTAACGCTGAGTGCTACAGGAATGGGACATCATTTACAAGGCAGTATTAAGCCACGTTAAGTAGCTTAACACCGCCTTCTAAATAAGGTGAAGGACTTAATGCCTCCAGAACATTCTGGTGGTGTTAACTCATTGTTAATATGCCCCAGAGTGTCTCCTGTCCCTGTGTAATTTCCAACTGATGCATATACTGAAATTGAGATTACCTTTTGG
This sequence comes from Lissotriton helveticus, assembly GCF_964261635.1. NCBI lineage: Eukaryota > Metazoa > Chordata > Amphibia > Caudata > Salamandridae > Lissotriton > Lissotriton helveticus. Next base: position 993,130,770 of record NC_136059.1, on the reverse strand, counting down.
CATGACATTAGCCGTTCCCACCCTTACCACCAGTGTGCATTTGGAAATATACTGTCGCCAGGTTAGAACTGCAGTAATCTATGGGGCGGAGCTTTGGGGGCACAAATATATATCGACCCTTTCAATGGTGGAACAAACCTTTATAAGGAATCTAGTTGGAATACCGGCTAGTACACCCTTGACCACCCTCAGAATGGACCTTGGAATGGAGCCAATAGAGGAAATTGTGAGTGCAAGACCAATTATGTACTGGAAGAGGTTGTGGTCAGTTCCAGAATTGGCCGCCCACAGAGCAGAACTATCTGAGAATTGGATTTCTCTTAAATGCAAAAAGATACCGTGGCTGGAGCATATTAGGGCAGACAGTATCCGGCTGGGTCTCCCGGACTTGTGGGAAAAACCAGAGACTTCTTGCCCTGGGATACCTAAACGAGAACTCCATGCTCTGATACGTATGCAGGATTTCCAAACACTTCTGAGCTCTACAACTATGGGCAGGCTAACGTCTGAGTTCCTCTTAGTTAAATCGGAATGCAAAATCGAGGAATTCATGGATGTAATTGAACCCCCTCTTGCTAGAAAGCTGTATCTTCAGTTAAGGCACGGCACTTTACCAATTAGGTCATTTACTACTAAATGGTCCAAAACTAATATTGAAGGTTGCCCTGCCTGTGATTACAAAATTGAAAATGTACCACATGTCTTGTTTTTTTGTCCTGCTTATCTGCAATTAGAAAATGTTGGCTGATTCCAATTTGTAAGAACCTCAAATTTCTGCATTTTATCCAGGCATGTAGAATATTGATTTATGACACCCATCACCCCATTGTGTTTGCTGTATCGCGATACCTATTCAGTATGTGGCGTAGGAGACAAACATTTTGAATCGGAAGGTGACTCCGACCAATTATGAAATTTTATCGTTCCTCTTCATCGATAACTCACAGTTTAATTCTCTAAAAGTTTAATGATTATTTATTGTTTTAACAATTTGTGCTGGTTTGTATTTTACGTGCAATTTTATGGTCATCGACCGAAATAAAGTTATCAATTGAATTGCATTTGCTAATCAAGAGAAATATAGTTCATGTTAAGGTCGTCGACTTTTTGCAAAAATATTTAGCAATCATAGGTCTCAGTGATGAAGTAAAGCTGAGCATGCTGATGCCTTCTTTTAAAAAATCGACTAAGCCAGATGAACTTGCGGGTTCAACATATTACATTTGAAGGAGCCTATATGTACCATGAACATACATCCCAGTTTCGTAATTTAACCTTTCCAGTCAACAGCCAAGGTACTTCGTCTGTTAGACATTTGCCTTCTCTCATTCAAAGCCATGATTTTCTAATTGAGTTTGCATGTTTTTTTTGTTTCTTGTATATTAATTTGTTCATCTAACATTTTGTGGCAAATGTTGATGCTTATTCAAATAATCTCGCAGCTTCTTTTTCTATTTTCACCCATTTAATCAGGATATGTCTTAGGAGATCAGCTAATTTTGACAACTCCAATCAGAGAAAAGGCTGTAAAGCATATCAGTTCAAAGCCATTTGTCTCACATGGCCAACACTGTATGTACTACTATCCAAAATAAATTCATAAAGATCTTCTCAGATTTGCAAGGGTAGTTACACGACATCAAAATGAGAAGAAACATCTAATAATTCTGTTAATTTATGATACATTAATTAATTCCATTCTAGAATTACCTGCAACTAAAACCACAATTGTTGTGTTACACCATCCTTTGGAGTGGACTTGTCAGTTGCTTCAAAGCTTTTTTTTGTAAAGTTTCCCCATTCCTGTTTGACAGGATCCTTCTGGTGTATTTGAATTGGTGCATTGGAAAACTGCACACCAGAAGTTCTTCCTCCAACCCACCCATCAGCACTTGTGCTTTAGCCCTTAAACAAGGTGAATATTTGTCTAACCTTAATTGGCATTACTGACCTTTAGGGTAAGATGACAGTAATACTTAAACCTAATTGAACCAGTGGCACAAAAAGCAGTGGTCACACATGTCTGCAATGTGTTATGACACCAACTCCATATGCAACAGCATGACATGAGGAATGGTTTGGCAGCACTGAACTGCTGCACCCAAGAGATGCTGTCAACATGTTTCAAAATTAACCTTTTCACATGTTAGCCTATGTTAGAAATGTGGCTGTTGGTTGACTGAGGTGTAAGCTATGGTCAATTTGCAAACACAATCCTAGTCAGGGTAAGGGCAGGCAAACCCTAAATTAATTTTTGCTCACCATCTGGTAGCTTGGCACAGAGCAGTCAGGCATAACTTAGAGGCAGTGTGTAAAGTATTTGTGCAACACTTCAAACAGCAGAACAGTGAAAACACCACACAATATGATTCCACAACAGTTTAGAAAACAGCACTGATTTTAATAAATAAAGTAAGATCAAATTAACAAATATCCAACTATTAGAACTGGAGATATTGTTTTCTAAAGGTTATAGAGAAAAATAGTGCCAAAAAGCAAAAAGTGTTATTGGGGATATCTGGTCGCGCCAGAACAGGACAAAGTTACAAGCTCAAGCTGACTGTGGTGAAGTGCGAGCCGACTACAGGGACCAAGTTAGGCTCTCTGAACAAAGTACCTTAAATCCTGGTTGCGGAGCTTTGCATGTATGCATGTCAAAAATGTGTCTCGCAGCCGAGGCACTGCTTCGGTTCCGAGATACGACAAGGCTTTGGTGTAAGGTATGGTGGTGTCAATGTAGAGGATCCTGTTGATGGGGCTTGCTATGCGAAGTCAGGTGTCGAGGATGCGTGTTGCAGTGGAGGCGATGCGTCGTTTCCGATGAGCAGTGAAGATGCGATGCGGATTTCCATTGATGTCGTCAAAGCTGCTGTCGATAAGGGATGCGGGAGCTTGTGCCAGGAAAAGTATCACACAACAGTGATTCTGAGAATGCGTTGCTCAGCCGAGTCGATGATTTAGTTCTGCTCCGGGCATGCTTCACTCAGCAGAGAAGGTGAGTTGGTTCCTCTGGCAAGTACCTTATACCCACTTCCAAGAGTCCAGGACAAGGGTGGCTGTTGGCGGGTAGACTCACAGATGGCAGAGCCCAGGTGCAGGGAATGGGAGTCTGTTATGTCCCGGTGGCTTCAGAAAAGGAGGCCAGCCAACTAGCTTGTGGAGTCACTCTGGGTTCTGGGTCAAGTAATGCAGGCCCAGTCCTTATCACCCAGGCAAGAGGGAAGCAGGCAGCAGATTAGCACAACAGAGTAGGAGTCCAGCAGAGTGCAGTCCAGCAGAGTGGTAGTCCTTCAGCAGCACAGCAGTCTTTCTTCCTGTCAAAGTATCCACAGGTCCCATGGTGTACTGAGGTGGTGGTATCTGAGGTTTAGTACTTATTCCCAGTGGTGTCTCTGAAGTCGGGGAGACTTCAACCAGATGCATTTGAAATGCACAGGTCCTCCCTTCCTTCCCTGGCTCCAGACTCACTCTAGGGGGTATGCAGCCCTTTCTGTGTGGAAAGGACAGAGACTATTCAGGTGTATGTAAGGGTGTGCCCAGCTCCTCCATCCCATCCTGCCAGAGATGGCCCATTGAGGCACACCTAATCTCCCATTGAGTGTGACTGTCTAGGAGGAGTACACAAATCCCAACTGCCAACTACACCCAGACGTGTGATCAGAGACAGGCTACAGGCACCAAATGGCTAAAGCACAAACATGCCAACTTTCTAAAAGTAATACAACATGAGGTGGTTGCGAAATTCAAATACGTTTTTACTTATACGTGAGGAACATCATACTTAATAAACATGACCTCAAAATTAGTTCAATAGTATTTGAAACACTTTGCCAACATTTTTAAACATTTACTGCTATGCAGGAAAAGAGAATCCACATTCAATTTGATGGATATACAGTAAATAATTTGTGAGAAGAACATATAAAAGTATTTACAAAAAGTGATAAAACAAAAAACATTTGAACTCAAATAGTGGCATAGAGTTGTTTAAATAGAGACTTCACCATTCCTAATTTTTTTAGGCCAGAGCACTTTTCATAAGGAACGCCGTTGGTACAAGAACATATTGAAGGTCCTGATGTAGCTCATGTGGGCGCTAGCAAACAGTTACTTTTGGGAAAACAATTCTTTTACATCCATATTGGTTCTCGTTGAGCTGGAATCCCCTATTGGTCCTGGTCGTCTATGCTTTTCAAACCCAAGATGCCTACTACGGGTTCTCTTCTGGACAAAGGTTTGGTGAGTTCTGGTAGGGTAAATGTGTTTGAGCGTGCTAGGCTGACACAGAAAAAACTTCAAAACACTTTAATCAGGGTTGGCTGTTTTCTCAATGTAATTAAATGCCCTTTGTTGCTGGAACTCTCATACAATAATGTCAGGCGAATTCATGTGCCATCTTTGTAATGCAAATAAGCGGTTAATTCCATGCAATACATTGTTTCCGGAATGCACACAAGTTGGTACCTATTCTGTTAGTTTGTCGACCTTGACGCATTGAACTCACTTTGCTAAGCTGGAACTGCTGGCGCTTTCTACTGGATGCTGTTTTGTGAAACAGTTTTCGTGCAGCAAACTTGTTTAAACTTACTCACAACTTTTTTTTGGCCTGGTCTACTTCAAGCTGTCCTCCTGCAAAGGTTCGCAACAGCGTTCTGTTTTTTTAATCTTCTTTTAAGGAAAGGGGGTGTTTCTCATATGGACCGTACCTTCCACGGGCTTCTGGGAGATGTAGTTTAGTGGAAACTCAAGGTTGTATTCAGACTTCATTTTACCAGGTACAGCATAAGAGTTTTTTTTGAGATATTGGGCACTCTATTTCCATAACTTGGCAACCAAATGTATTTTGGGGTGTGTCGGAACTCACAGACCTCGACATAGACTACTTACTGGGAAGTAGTCTGACTTTTGGGTGTTAAAGCAATCTCCTATTTTAGACTCCACAGGTGCTGAAAGATGGACATGAATTGGAAATAGTTACAGTCTGTTTGTTTCAGACATTTTAGTCCAACCTCTCAATACTGTGTTAAATTTCATGATTAGACCCGCTTCATTTTTCGCTAATCTGTTGTCTATTTCACCGTCTCGAGAGTCAGCTTGAATAGTATATAACACTGTCCAGTTGAATTCTTTTTCTGTGTGTCCCATTTTTTTTTTAAATGGGAGAGAATTGGTGCTGTTAATGTATTCATTTGTATATGTTATTTATGCTGAATGATTCGTTGTCTTACTTCTTTTTATTTTTATTTTTTTATTTTTGGAAGACCTTTATTTATAGAAAGTCGTACATACAGCCCAACAACGAGCCCGGGGGGCTCACAAATGCAGTACATATCAACACGACAACGCGCGAAGGATCAAGTACAGATGCATAGAGGTCTAATTTTCAAAGTTTTCTTCTGAAGGATAGACAGGATCAGGATAACACAGAACAACTAATTGGTTCCGGCCCAGTAGGATCAGGATAGACAAGTATAGAACATAATAAAGCGCCAGAATCGCTGCTGTCCACAAATAATAAAAGAAAACGTCTAAACCCAGAAAAGAAAGAAAAAGAAAAAGAATAGAAGGCCCATAGAACCAAAAAAGAAATAAACAAAAAAAAAAACCATCTACCCCCCACCCTGCACCCCTGCAGCTGGCTACGGCCCATCCCCCCCTAGCAGTGTGCCTGTCGTCCACCCAAAAGGAGTCCCGAAATATAGAGAGTAAGAAAAGAGTCCTAATCTATAACTCCCATTAAAGAAAGAGAGGCGGGGAGGAGCCCACTACCCGTCCCCCGGCTTCACCCTCCCGTAATCCAATAACAGCACATAATAGAAAGTCCGGTGGCGTTGAGCATTACGATCAGAACAATTTAAAAGCACAATGGCGGCACAGAGCGCGATCAAAAGTAACAACACACCCCCCACATGCCTAGGTCAGCACCGAAGAAACTGCCAGTCTATGAGAAGAAGCGTTCATCCCTGTCCACTTTTTTCTTTTCCACCACTGTGAATCATGGCAACCCAGGGGGACGGAAACGATAAGCCAAGAGAGCCAGTCTGATACAAGCAATTAATCGCACCAGGTACAAGCAGGTCCAGTGATACCAGGATGGGCACAAAGTACACAGTTCCCAAGATGTAAAGCGTAGCCGGGCCAGGGGAGAAAGTCTCAGTGTTCAGCCCTTTCTGGAGCGGACCCCGGGAAACGGGGGGCATGATATGAGGAGAGCACCTCCGTCGCGGTCGCAAAGCACGGATTGCACGCCGTCCTGGGTAAACACCATCCACAGCGTAAGTCATCTCGGGACTTGGGGTATCAGAACCGTCTCCATCGCATGGGGCAGCCATCCCGTCGCCGGCGGGCATGGGGGAAGGAGAGTCACTGTGAACCTGCGTGTCGGCCATTTTGAAGCAACTCAGCGCACACACTTTGTCGTCCACCTTGCTTGCTAGAGTTCGAGCAGAGCATACGATATCATGGCGAAGGGAAACAACAGCCGCCAATAGACCACCATAGCCCTGAGCACCTCCATTTGCCCTTCCAAACATGGCCCGCCGCTCCATACGACCGTGACAACACTGTGACATAGACATCCCGAGGCTGCAATTCAATACGCCCTCCATAGTATTCAGTAGAGACGCCACAAGTCAGGCTAGGCTACACACAAAGGGGCACCAATTCCCTGGGTGGCAAGGAGCGGCAGGCTGAACCGTGATATGGCCATAAATATTGTCCCTTAGAGATGCCGCTCCGTCCAGCGTCGAGGGAGCAGAAAATCCGGGAGCCGCCCGCCGTTAGCGGGAGAGTGCACGAGCAGTCTCTGGGCAGTCAACAGACCGGGCTCATGCAGGCGAATGATTCACTCAGTCAAACCGAAAGGCACACTCATCTCTGTACCTACAGTCCAGTGGGGCACACAATGCAAGCTCGTCAGATGCGCGGTGGAGAGTTCCGACCGGGTCGCCCCAGACGCTGTAGCCCGATGTTGATCACCTGGCAGCCGGTCACAGCTTCCACTCGAGGTCCCGGCCACAGAGCTGCTGCAGGCCACAAACTGTAGTCGGACGGTTCGCCCACTTGCGATGAAGTGCGAGCTTCAGGATTTCGGCACAGGCCGTCGGAGCCCGTCTGCTTCCGCCGTGTGCCGCCTTGGCACAGGATCACCGGCAGGATAGTTATGAAGGAGGTGATGGTCCCCGGAGCCGAGGGACTACGCGTCCGACCTGGACGCCATCTTGGCTCCTCCACGTTGTCTTACTTCTTGGTCCATCTTACAAATGTAGATCTTGCCAATTGGGGATTCCAACTCAACGAGATGTTAAAAATTTGTTTACCCAAAAGTAACTATTTGCTAGCGCCCATATGAGCTACATCTGGACTCTCAATATGTCCTAGTATCAAGAGCATTCCTTGTGAATAGAGTGCTATTGCCTCAAAAATGTAGGAATGGTGAAGACTGTATTCGAACAAGTCTATGCAACTATTTGGGTTTAAATGTTTTTTGTTTTATCACTTTTTGGAAATACTTTTTATATGTTCTTTTCACAAATTATTCACTGTATATCCATTGAATTGAATGGGGATTCTCTTTTCCTGCATCACAGTAAATGTTTAAAAATTATGGCAAAGTGTTTCAAAAACTATTGATATAATTTTGAGGCCATGTTTATTAAGTATGATGTTCCTCACGTATAAGTAAAAACGAATTTGAATGTTGCAACCACCTCATGTTGTATTGTGTTTACAGATGTTAGAGGCCCAAGGTGGTTGTCTTTATGGGCCAAAACCCCCAGATTTATAAGGTATTTAGAGCGAGTCATGTACTTGCGAGGGTTTGAAGCCACAAGTAAAGAAAGTGACAGAGAGATCCTATTAGCAATATTGCTGGAGGTTCATTGTTTCCCATTTGGACCTCACAATAAGATGTCAGAAAGAGATACACTTTCATTCACGGAGGATCTTATCCAGAAACTAATCTCAGCACCCTCCATTTTTCCATTATTAACGTTGAGCATGACAGCAAAACAACAAAATTAAGCCGATAATCTCACAAGGTTGAAAAAGAAACAAATCCGAACTGAAATTCACGGACACATACTACTCGAACATTTGAAAGCGTGGACAATCCCAAGGGGCCTTTGAGTTAAAAATGTTCTAGTAATCTTCATAGATGTTCCAGATTATAAAAAAGTATTCCGTTTTATTATGACAAAGTGCAGCAAAGACCTTGTGGTCCATACCATTGAAACTGCCCAAAGAATATATAATAAACAGCTGGATGAGATCGCAGCGCTAGAACAAAAATCAAGGAAAATCAAACAGTCGCAGAGGCTGAAACACTGCTTGAAAAAATAGACACGGAAATCACCACTTTCAAGGATCACACCATTAATTCAAAGATCAATAAGATTGAGAAAGATAAAAAGACTTTTAACATTGAATCTGTCTATACTTTTTTAAAAGAAGACTATTATACAAGAACTGAATCAAGACGGGCATTGGTGAATTATCAAGGAAGATCCAAAAATCGGTTTTTTGCCATTTTCAGACACATCTTCATCTGAATCGGAAGGTGACTCCGACCAAAGTAGTAGTTCCACCAGTTCGAACCTTATTAGACAAAACTCTTTTTAAAAAAAAGGCCAACAACAAAATCGAGTCACTTTCAAACCCCAACCATGGGAAATGCGGATTAGGCGCCAATACTACAAGAACTAAGTAACCCAGGACTTGTCAATTTATCTTTAAACTCCTTAACTATGGATGAAGAAAAGGTTCTAGAATTAGGCCTGTCTTTTGTACCGAAGAAGCCTACAGATTTTGCAAAACTCAGAACTGAGGCTCTTGAATATTTTACTAGATTTTTCATAACAAAGACGACAACGCCCACGTTGAACCATCTGGCCTAAAACTCAAATCTACATTTTGCCCCCCTCCTTATTCAATTCCGATAGTGTCCGGATGTGATTCAGCTTTGGGGCCTATTGCACAACATGTAGACATCTTTCTTAAACCATTCCTCCAGGAAGTACCATCATACCTGAGAGATACAATGGATTTTATTAATAAAAATGACGCGCACTAATGCGTGTTGGATGATCATTGGCTGATGACCTTCAATGTTGTTTCACTCTATACTCAAATGCCCCAGAACGATGACCTAGAAGCAATGGAGATTTACCTGGAGGCCTGCCCAAGACCACATCAAGTGCCCATTTCATTCATACTTAAACTGGCAAAATTGGCACTGAAAATGCAAGAATTTATGTTTGAAAATGAGTCCAACATCCAAACCAAAAGGACTGCCACGGGGTGTCAATTTGCACCGGAAATAGCAGTATTATACATGGTACAGTATGAAGAGAAACACATCACCAACACTAATCCTTATTCAAACCATAACATTCAATGGTTCAGATATATTGATGATTACTGGTGCCTGTGGAAGTGTTATATTCCATATAGGTACCCTAATATAGGCTCAGGTAACTTCATAACCCTTCACCTATATTCTTCCCTACATTACATACATAACGGTCCTTAGGGACTGACCTTTTACCTAAATATGACACTGCATTCAGAACACAGGATTTTCCCTGGTAAAAACCTCATCCATTATGCATGAGGATTCTTGGAAGCACATCAGGGCTAACATCTCCTGCATAATATCTATGTACAAAGTTCATTCTGGACGGCATCCTAAGTCTGACAAAGTAATACAGTGAGGTGGAACCCCCGGGCAGACCTATGGGTATATAAGCATCACATCTTGCTAAGATGGCCAAAGGAGATCAGGATTTCCCTGTCGACACACTGACGCGAGACGCTGAGCTCTCTGCATGCACACTCCAGCTCGCAGTGGTCTAATATCCCTCGTGAGGTGTCCAACCCGAGACCAAGATGGGGTCCCACAGTCTCTTAATTCAGGTAATGGGGTTGACTCTATCCTAAAATGATTCTTGGCTTAACACCTACACACATGCTAGGTACACTGAGGTACATCTAGTTAGGGATAAATCGTAAAAGTACATACTTTTATTGTCATGTATTTAATATACTCGTATGTATTCATGATTCTCGCAAGAAGGTAGAACTCTATTATCCTTTTACTTTCATAGTGCTTCTAATCATTTATCTCTGTTACTGTCTGATGGTTGTTGCAGCTCATCTATTTTACACCAGAATAACAACTGTTCAATAAATACTTATTGAAAATGCCCAGACTGTTTATTCTGTGTATCTCTCGGAGACAGACTAAGTAAGCACGAGTGACTGAGCAAAAGGTAGTATATTGTTTTCACGATCCTAAAGAATCAAGGTTGTCATGTTCGATGGTTGCCAAGAACTATTCTGTCCTTGGTAAGAGGAGATTCTAGTGACACTGTGAGCTAGTTGATGCAAAAGGCACACATATCCGGTGGGGGAGTTCAGAATTAGTCTGACACCAGTCCTACAGTGTATGTTGGGAGGTGGCTTTGTATGTATTTTGTGCTTTTGGTCCAGATAGGAAAGTCCAGCTCTATACAGGCCCTACACCCTTCAATGTCCCTCCTTCCTCTGATGGAGGGAGAGCCCCGCCCTTTCTCCAAACCCACCTTCTCAGAGACTCCACCTCCTTTTTCACACAGATGTTTCCAAGTTGGCAGGTTTCCTATTTCAGTGCTAGAACACTTTAATAAGTAAACATTGAAAGGACAGGATATCATAGCCCAACATTGCTTTTTTCTGAATAAAAAGAAAAGAAACCAGGAGTGCTGTTGTTCTCCTCATGGGGATGCACAGCTTCTAAGATACAATATAGCTGGCATATCTTTATGTGAATGATCACATGAAATCTACTATAAAAAATACAATTTGCTCCAGGCAGTATCTCGGAAGTCGCCATCTGTGGGATTTTGTGTTTTTGTGACAGGTGCCTTGGAGTCTATTTGTCAAATTGGCATGCTAACAGCAGCAGACTTTGATACTTGTCTATCGCTGCAAAGAAAATCCTGGCATGAATCTAAAATGTGTTCCTGTAATGTCATTCAAAATTCAGAAAGGTACACACTTCGACAAGCACTGTGTTGCAGATTCTCATTTTCAATTTATTTCGCAGAATGCAGTGTTTATACCTAGATTTATGGGCAGACATACCTCTTTTAAGTATTTTTTTCAGCGTCAGCCAGGTGCCAGTGTATATAGATGTCCTATTTGTAGCGGAAAGCTGGCTGAAAGAGCACTCCTCCACTGTTATAGTAATGGTGGTGCCGCCAGTCTATGAGTTACATGGTTTGGATAGGATGTGCCAGATAGGAGGAGGACTAGCCATTATTGTGAAAAAGGGGCACAGATGTACAACGGAACAATTTCCTCTGAAAGGCTGTGAATGCCTTCTATTCTCAATACATCTATCTCCAACCTTCACCCTATCAGGCCTATTAATCTATCGACCACCGGGTCCTTATTGGGAGTTCCTTGAAGAGCTACCTGACGCAATGGCCAGTTTACTACTCAACAAAGCTCACATTACGATACTTGGAGACCTGAATCTTCACATGGAGGATAAAAGTAATCCAAGTGTAAAGAGACCACTATCAGACCTAGAAAGTCTGCAACTGGTTCAGCTGGTAGAAACAGCTACACATAATAAAGGCCACACCCTGGATGTGGTAATCTCCAACGACCCCGATCTCACTGTTTCCTCCCCTGTTTCAGTGCCTTGGTCGGGCCATTATTTTATTCCTTTCAAGGTACAAAAGTCAGGAAATGAGCACATAAACATTACACTTAAGAATGTGGTAATGAAAAGACGCTGGGATAAGATCAATCTGGGCAATTGGGGGGACATCTTAACAGGCACACTAAACTCGCAAGCAGAGACACCAGGGTCAGCTGAAGAAGGCTACTCACGATGGGAATCCTGGATCACGCACCCTCTGGACATAGTAGCACCTAAGAATACCCACAAGCATAGAATCAGAACCACGGCAGAAGGATGGTTTAACTCCCAGCTATTGGAACAAAAAAAAGAGTGTAAAAAAATCGAAAGAGAGTGGAGAAAAAGTTATGATCCCCAACTCAAAACAAAGTATATATTGGCTATTAGAAAGTATCATGATAACATCAAAATGAGTCAAGCCAAATTCTTCGAGGAGAAAATCAAGGGGACACAGAACACTGCAAGGGAGCTATTTTCAATAATCAAGACCCTGACCAACCCATCTATCGATAGTGGCCCATCCGAAACTTCAGAGGATAGGTGCAATAACCTAGCTTCATACTTCCTCTCGAAGGTGACAGACGTTTCTAGGGGCTTCATAACGGATGGAGACCACATAATAGAGGAGGAAGAACATGTAGTAGCCTCCTCATAACAGGTTATTCCTAATTTCCCAAAGATGGAACAGAAGGATCTAGAAATCCTACTAGATACAGTGAAGTCTGGTTCACCTCTGAATCCAGCACCTCCACACATCCTCAAAACAGTAGCACCCATTACTGTGCCATCTCTAATGAAGATCATGAATCAAAAACTAGAAACAGGCACAGTTCCAACGGCCTGGAAACATGCGGTGATAAAACCACTGTTAAAAAAAATCTAACGCAGATCAATCACAACCAGAAAACAACCGCCCTATCTCCTTGCTAGCATATGGTGGCAAGCTATTGGAAAAACACGTCAATAAGTACTTGTCAGAATTCCTAGAGGCCAATCACTGCCTTCACCACTCACAGATGGGGTTCAGGGTACAACACAGCACTGAAACCGCCTTGTCGGTAGTAGTAGAGGAGTTATAACAGTCACTAGAAATAGGAAAACCTGCTGCACTGCTACTAGATTTGAGCGCGGACTTCGATACGGTGGATCACCTTATATTGTGCAGAAGGCTCTCAGATAATGGAAGAAAGGGTTCGGCACTCAAATGGCAAACTTAATTCCTGAGTGGTCGTTCATTTCAAGTACAAGAAAACAACATCTTCTCCAAAACCATGTCTCTGAAGTGTGGAGTCCCACAGGGCTCCTCACTGAGTCAAACACTTTTTAATGTGTATGTGGATCCACTTGCCAAAATTGGATTGGAATTTATTATCTCCATGACTTCATATGCTGATGATACACAGCTGATCATCTTCCTGGACCCAAAAAACTGCAGGGATGGTAAAAGATTGCCCTCATGTCTGGTCAAAGTGAAGGAATGGATGACTGCAAGCTGCTTAAAGTTAAATGGAAAGAAAACTGAGCTATTACTCATTGGAAACAAGGCAATCCCGAGACCGATAATAAACTGGCCGGCATGCTTGGATAAACCACCTACTCCGGCAGAAACAGTAAAAAATCTGGGGTTCTGGCTAGAAACAGATCTCTCCATGGTCTCAGAGGCCAATAAGGTCACAGAACCTGCTTCGGACTTCTTAGAAGACTACGGAAAATTCTAGACAGAATACCCACCTAACTTAGGAAAACAGTGATCCACTCGCTGGTGACTGGATTATGGAAATTCACTATTCCTGGGGGCACCTAAATATGTTACCCAGAAGCTACAGATAGCCCAGAATGCTGCCGCGAGAATACTATATAACATACCGGCGCGGGAATCAGTAAAAAAACACCTACGAAAACTACACTGGCTCCCAGTGGAGGCCTGAAAAAAGTTTTACGTTTTAGTCATAACTCACAGAGCACGGCACAATAAAGGCACAAAAAAAGTAAAAAATCTAATTTCCTCCTATATTCCAAAGAGACTGCTGTGTTTCAGCGCAGAAGAACGGCTAGTACAGACCAAGGTTATTAGGGAAAAATGGGGAGGAAGATCTTTCTCCCACTTGGCTCCCAAATTATGGAACTCCCTACCACTGGAACTCAGGCGGATAGAGGGGGAGCCACAATTCCGCAAAAAAATCAAAACATGGCTGTTCACGCAATATCTGTAAGGTATAACTTGCCCAAACTCAGTACCTGATTGCTCAGCGCTGGGAAGCCTAAGGGCAGCCATGCGCTTTACAAATCCATCATAATAATCATAATAATATTGCTGTACTCAAAGTGTAGAGCATGCCTTTGCAAAAGGGATGAACGTAATGCATTGTTTTTGGTTCCAGTGATTAGAGAAAAAAACAATAGATGATTGAAAAAACTAAATTAAACAGAGAGTGAAGTGCTGATTTAGTTACCGTAAACCCCGAGCCCACATCTATTGTGTTATGATTACTGAAGACAGTATGGACATTTGACTGGGTACTTATATAGGATTATATTTTATATTTCCATTCTTCTAGATTGATGCTACCATTATACTGTCATTAAAATCGTTGCATCTCCCACATGTGCTTGGTTAGGAACTCTGGGGCATATTACCTAGCAATATCGATATTTATCGCTAAGCAGGGTTAGCGGTAATAATTTTATCGCCGCGCTACGACGATTTTTATCGCTGAGATACCTTGCTATCATCAAGGTGTATCTCAGAAACGATAAAAATCATTCGAAATGCATGAATATCGCTGGAAATACAGCGATATTCACACATTATCGTGACAATGCTCTTAGCCATGTTATCCACCTCCCATTGGATAACATGGCTAAGAACTGCTCAGGGCAGGTGTTAGCTTTTGGAGATATTCGCGCTTAGCGCAAATATTTCCAAAACTACGCCTTTGTAGGTAATAGGAGATAGCGATGTTAGCGACTGTTTCAGTCGCTAACAACTTGGCACGCCCACTTTGCATGTCATTAGCGATAAATATCGCTGACATGCAAAGCGGGCCCCAAGATGCTCGCTATCACCTATTAGCTGTCGCTAACTGGTGTTAGAACCAGCTTGGTAATAGGGCGATCAAATTATTACCGCTGTAGCGGGAAAAAGTCCTGCTAAAGCGGCGATAAGGGCCCTTGGTAATATGCCCCTCTGTTTGGTTTGTGTGCACATTAAATGAGAAACATTTAGCCTGAGTTGTAGTAGGGTCAGTTCAAAATGTTACATTGTTACTGAACATTTCACCTAACTATAACGTTAAATTTAATCTTTGTTTTTTCAGTGAAGATATATATATATATATATATACAATAATCAAAGAAGATGCCTCACTCCAGGGATATATATTCCAAAGGTTTTTATTCACACCACTAACACCAACACATTTCAGCACAAGGTCTACGTACAGGATATAATGTTCCACAGCTGGAGATTATTGGTCTGCCTTATAAATTACCAATACCCAGAGAGTCATCATTCAATTGAATATCTTATGTTATCAATCAATGTACCTTTTACTGTTTTACCAGAATGCCTAATTATGGGCTAATTGGGATAACAGTATATAATGGCTATCAAGATAGAACTTAACCAACCGTGATCAAGACCTTGTGTTGAAAGTTAGTGGTGTGAATAAAACCCTTTGAAATAAATATCCCTGGAGTGCAGCATCTTCTTTGGTTATTGGATTAATTTACGGGCTGGATTCCACCCAATACATTTTTGGGCTGGATTCCACCTGCTTTGCCTGCACCGGCTAGGAGTGTGCATGTAAGCTGGGATCTGTCGTGCTTGCTTCCGATTGTCGCAGGAGTGCCACGGAGCCTGATGCCTAGCCCTCAGTCTCGCCCCTTATCACCTCCCAGTGTTAGAAATGACAACTAACACTTAAGCGATGACTTGGGGAAAACAGGGGAACACAACAAGGAAAGGAGGGGAAGACACTGCAATCTGCACTCGTCTGGACAGGACAGGTTTCTAATTTCACCGGAACTGTATCTATAAAACAAAGCAAATAATTAATATAGTTCTGTTCCCACTTTCCCAAACATGAGGATTATAACTATGGCTATGTGTATATATACCTAAGGGAAGTTGTGTATAAGCTCTGTCCCCTGGGATAAGGAAAAGTCTTGATCTTCCTATTATTGTACCTAGAAATAAGGTCACAGGATATTAGGTATAGCCAGGAGATGTCTAGGTCATAACTACTATAATGTTGTATATACAAGGTACCTCTTAGCATCAGAGGATACACGAAGAAATTACCAATGTTGTTTAATTCCTTGTTAAAAGTCACAAGGAAAGAAGAGTCTCCAAACGATGAATACCAGGGCACAACTCGACTCAGACGCCACTGAGACAAAAGGAAATAAACTCCTGCTAGCTACCACAGGAATAAGTCCAAACACCGAGACTCGACTCAAGGCTACTAATAACCAAAGGGCACACGCGAATTAAGGAAATAAAGGTAAATAACCGTGTCAAATCAACCGACTCGACACCCATAAACCATAAACCAGACTAACAAAAGAATCAAAGGGAAATGAATCCCAGCACTCACGAACCGCAGCAAAACGCCGATGAAGGAAAACGCCAACCACTAACTCCTCGGACGCTCCCCCGACCCGGAACGAATCAGGAACACTAGCTTAACGCGAAGCGCTTCCGGGCTAGTGAGGCGGTCCTAAATGCTCCGAGAATCTTCCTGCGCATGCGCAGTACTCCCGCCTTCGGATGGGGCGTTATTGCCAACCACGTCTGTCTTGCCAACCACAGCGTTCGTTTGTGACACGGGTTCCGCTCCAGGTAAACAGGCATGACAGGATCGCTTTGGTGTAAATATATATATATATCAAAACTCCAAGGTTCCCACCTGTTGGAGATGCACTCTGACATCCACTGCAGCAACCTTCATGAGGTAAAAGCCGAATTGGTGGGCGGATCCAGTTTACAGCATGCCTTTGCAAGCAGTGTTTGAGGCCCTGGGTATCTGAAGCAGAGGAGACTCTGAAGTAGAGCTGTGTATCATCAGCATATTGGTGGATTTTGTTGCTCCAAGCGGCACCATCAATAGGGTGAAGATAACAGGAGACAGCGTGGGACTCTGGGAAACTCCATATATGATAGGGATCATTTGTGACCTGGAGGTGCTCAAGTGAACAAACTGAGGTCAGTTAGAAATCCAGGAGGAGGACCAGTGAAGGAATCCAATTCAAGGCTCAAGGGTTCATATGAGGGTGGGATGGTTGACTGTGTCGAAGGCAGTTGAGAGGTCCAGCAATATCAGGAGACAGTGGTCATCTTCATCAGTGGTCAAGAATGCATCGTCTGCGGTGTGTGATTGTCTGGTCTCCATGACGCAGCTTGATCTAAAGCTAAACTGGTGGTCATGCAGCAGTTGGTTAGCATTGGTCTAATCTTGGAGTTGAATGTACACTGCTTTTTCAATTATTTTGACGAAGAATGATAGCTGAGTGATGGGCAAATACTTGGTGAGGTTATGAGGCTCTGGTGTAGGTTCCTTTAGGAGTGGGAGGACCTGGCCTTTCTTGGGAGCTTCTGTCAAGATGCCATGAGTGATGTAGGTATTGGCAATGGTAGATATAGGTAAGAGAGCATCCCCAGCGAGAGCTTTGATTATGGACAATGGTAAGACAGCATCTTCACAAGCATTCTACGTGAAGGGCTGCATGTAAGAACTGAAGCAAGTCTAGTATTGATGCTCATGATGATGATGATTTTTATTATCATCATTAAATGATTATTTGTTCTCACTGTATAAACTAGTTTTTACCTTGGATGCTGGACACCCTACTTGTACCTTCAAAGAATCAAATATCCAAGAGAAGGATAGCGTTAGGGCTACTTCCCTTTAGCAAATACTTCCTGTGTGCCTTGGGCACCCCTGTTTTTTGCTGACTGGTACTGGTGGTAACTGACTCTGACTGTCCCTGGGCTCTGTCTAACCAGGCCCAGTGCCAGTGCTATGTTGAAAAGACACACATACATGGGGGTATACTATATGTTAGGGTACACTTAGAATTAGCATGACCTACCCTATAAGTCCCAAGAAGATAATAGGGAAGGGAGAATAAAACTACCTGTAAATCCCTAGTATATAATAAGGCATGGTCGTTTAGAGGCCAGCAGGCCTTTCTGCACTTGCATGTGTGTGCTGCTGAGAGTCTGAGGTCATATTAAAAGCAGCCCTATGTTGCAGCACTGATTCTAAATGTAAATTGTGCCCAAACTCGACTTTGGTGGTAGGGAAACTTAGAAAGTGATAAACTACAATATGTTGGCATTTTAGGTACACCCAGGTTCTTCCCTAGGTGCCCCAGTGGTGGAGGGCCATGTCATTATAAGGAGGGCCCTTATACAAGATGTGTTATATGCCCTGGGGATAGAGACAGTGCACACTTTACTTTCCCCCATTGTAGTAAAGTGGCTCCCTAAATCAACGTTGGTGCTGTGGAGTGAGGATCTATGCTATGTTTGCATGTTCAGGACCCCTAATGTCTTCCCTAGAGGTCCCAGGGGTGGGAGTCATGTATCTATAAGTAGGGCCTTTATAAAAGATGGTTTATATATATGCCCTAGTGCTGGAGAAATTGCACATTTAATTTTCCCCATTGTAGATACCCAGCCCCATAGGATAACATTGCAATAGTTTATGAAAGCATAACTTTTGCTAGGAATTAAATGAAATTCAATTCAAGGACTTCAAGGAGAATGGTATTGATAAATCCAACAATATACCATTGTTGATTGTATCCTAAAGTATACAGAAAAGAAGTTTAAAGACGTTTTTGTCTGTAAGCCAAAATTCAGCCTTCCTTCCCTGTTCTCTGATTGGTCAGAGTTAACAGGATTAGTCAGACTGCTTTGATGGAGAGAGCTCTGCTATATAGGAATGCCAGAGTGGGGGGTCGTAAAGCATGAAGCTTCAAAGAGGGATAGGACACACAGGCAATGCCAGGTCCATCTACCAACGGGTCCTTCTGACCCAGCCAGATGGCAGGCTTAAGGCAGGAATTTGCAGATGATAGGAGGAGGAGAGCTATGAAAATGACCCATACTGGAGTTTGGTTTAACTACTTCTTGCTCCTCTGCTGACATTTTAGCCATACTGAATTTTGGAGGAATAGTGCTTTCTGAGAGAAGATTATGCCACACTTTGAAGGAAGTGGTCATGCGCTGGGGTGTTGCTTTGCACCTCATTGGACAGGGGTACTCTCCTGCTTGACCCCCGAGACCACTAAATAAATATGTGGGAGGTGCAGAGCCTCTCAGATCTGCTGCTTGAAACTAAGAGAAGAAGGCTTGCCAAGCTGAAAACTTGATTTGCACCATCAGGCCCTGTATTCTGACTGACTGCACCTGTTACATTATCTGGAACTACATCCCTTTGGATGTACCTTGCTTCAAGAGGAATAAAGAATGGACTCCCTGCAAGCTTTAGGTTAACAGAGGTCACCTGGATCATCACCACTAGAATCCCCTCCCTGGAGTGCATCCAGTGGATTTGTAATGGTTTTGTCCATGTGCATTGTGGGAATTGTAGTCCCAAACTTTCAAGGACCATCTTACAGATACAAGACCCTTGGATTGGGCTTTGGACACTTTGGACCCTCAAAAGGAACTTCGGGAAGAAGTTCCAGAAGTTTTGAGAAGTTTGAAGCAACTTTGGAAAAAAGCTTCATAAGGGGACCGACTCAACCACGAGAGTCAAGCCAGCCGTCTTCAACTGTGAGCTGGCCTGATCTGCTGATTTGTTCTGCTGAAAAGCTCCAGAGGTCCAAATTCCAGAGTTTGACCGGGAGCTCCCTGAAAAGCATGCCGGCGAACCCTCACCGAATCCGGACTGGTGAAGAGCATGGAGGGACTCCAGCAGAAAAAAGCTCCAGAAAAGTTTCTAAGTTTGAAGGTAAAATCTCAACCGAGGCCAACTGCGAGGGATATCTCAGCAGGGCTCCATCGCGACTTTGTCCCTGTCAACTGTGATCAGATGTCCCAGAGTGTCCCTATAGGTTTCTAAGTGATAAATCTTTCAAAATTCATATCTCTGGTTCCCTCCATTGAATTACTTTCAATTTTGTGTCATTGTAAAGATACAAATATTTCCTATTTCAATAAATTGGTCTGGGATTTTTATTGTGTGGTGTGTCTTAATTATTTACCAAATTGGTGTTTTCAAAATGCTTTACATTCCTGCCTCCTAAGTTAAGCCTGCCTGCTCGCAGCCAAGCTACCCAGGGTCGAGCATGGGAATAATTTATTGAGACCTGCACTGACCCCTAGACTGTGTTAGTGGCCTTACTGCTAGTGGTAGATGCATTTTACACTAATATTAACCCACTTACCAACATTTCCTTTTCTGGTCAGCTAAGGAATTCTACAGACTTCTTTCTACCCTGCCCTATGCTTCTGGTCCCTTCCACTGAAACGGAGCATGCATCTAAACAACAGGCCACACCCTCTGGTACTAAATCCCTTTGCTCTCAGGCTGTCTTGTTGGCGCTCTTTCAACTCTTATCCCTTCTTCCACTTCTCTTTGTGATCCTCCTCCATATTCACCCCTACCATTGACCACCGCCGCAGGAGCTTCTTTGGTCTGGCTGATGATAGATAGTGTTGATAGTGCTCTGCAGGAAACAATCGTAATCGAGCCATTCTTCTTCCATTGATGTCATAGAACATGGTGATAACAACCCCTTCACATCAGGTAGTAGGAACTCTGGCAATCTAATCCCACAAAATGAAATCAACTGACAACCCAAAATGAGAAAACAAAACATAAGGATCCCAAAGCAAGAAATCACCTACAATTGCAATTATATGAAAATGAACACATAAAAGGGATACTTCAAAATTTCAAGATTCAGCATGTATTTAACATGAAGCTCCACCTCAAAATAGAAATACAATAAAACGAGCTTTCTCTAAAAATGAACACAGCAAATTAATCTTTCCAATAACAGGAAACCCAAAAAGAGATGTATCACTGATGTCTGGAAACGGTGCTCCAGTCCTGTCCCCACTCTGCTGCTCGGGCTAAAATTCCCAAATAATCAGAATATTGTTTGTAAAGTCTCCGGAAATCTCAAACCCCATGTGAGCTGTTCTAGTATGCCCAAATGTATGTGAGAGGTAAAAGAGACGCTGAGCCTAATGGACCGAAAAGCGTGTGGGGGAATTATTTTGTGTCAGTTATTAAAAAGTTGACTTTGTTACATTTTTTTTTACCAGGCCTGATGTCTGATACACCAATCGCTAGTATGGTTTGTTGACAAATGTAAGGGCAACATTCTAATGTATGGTGTTGGTTTTAAACACTGCAACTGTTGAGCAGTCTTTGTAAGTGTCAAATGTGAGCCCTGATCCTTTTGAAGATACTAGTTTACATCAGCAGTGGCAATCTGCATATTTAAAGTCGGTTACACCAAATGCCAGATTTCATCAAAGCAACATCTGTGGAAGTTGGCAGAACACATCTGCAATTTAAATTTTCACACAGTAGAGCTGTACTGACTGCCTCGAAGCTACAGCGTGAAAAAGAAGATTGAGTGTGTATTTTGCCATACAACCAACTGGGTTCTGGAAAAAGCATCATGTCAAACTGGTAATTTTGTGTGTTTTCACCTAAGGGGAAAATGGTGCAATATTGCCTAAAATTGTAATTTGAATTCCATTGTGGGGATGCAAAAGAATATGTTGGCAGTGGAATATAGTTTTGAACAGGAATGTGTTCTAATATGTATCACTTGGAAGTTGACAGTTATTACATTTAAATGGACAATGGGTGTTGTCTTGTATTCTTTTTTTCGTTCTTCTTCACTTCTATTCTGAAAGTGCCCTGGGTGCAGGTGTGGATAAAGCTAGTCAAATCAAATCAAAGTAAACTTTATTCGGTTACAAGGAGGAGTAAAAGCTAGTCAGTTAGATAAGCAGCAGAACCGGCTTTCATACATCATTTCAGCTCTTCATGCGTGCCCGTGTGTAGAATGCCAGTGTGAGGTTTTGGGGCCGTGGAGCAAGCCATTGTACCATCCAGATTCAAGAGTATCAGGACTTGAGCACCAGTTTGTCGTACTGACAGATAAGGAATACTTGACCAACATGCAGGAAGGAAAGGGGAAGAGGGAACACCAAGAAAGGCTTTATATACAGAGTGCCATATTGAGAAGAGTGATATTGTACAAAACAGTTCTGAAGTTGCTTTCTAGGAGGATTTAGTTTATTTTGATGATACTAGGCCATCATGCCTTTATTGGTAGTATGCTTCTACTGGGTGAGATCAGTGTCTGTCCAGTGAGAACCCGAGTTGCTTCAACTTGGGCAAAAGTTGGGGTTTGAAAGCTTCAAATATCATGCTGTTGAGTCAGGGTTGGATTACTTGTTGTTTGTTGCTCTTGGCAAAAAGCAGGCATACTGTTTTGGGGGTGTTTAGCTTACCATTCATAGAATGGTCTATGTACTTTATCTGGTGAGATACAAATTCAGTTCCTCTCAGTCTAGGGTGATCTATGTTCAAATGGTGTAAAATCTAAAATTGAAGATTACATCATTGCAAACCTTTGAGAGGATGTTGGAAGATACCTGATTTGTATTTATGATTTGGAGTTAGATTAAAATTTACTTTAAAAGAAATTAATGTACTACTGAGTAATAGTTTTAAAACGATTACCTACACCAGAGGGTTTAAAACAGATATATTTAATAACTATTGACGGATGTGTTTTTGAGAATTTCCCTGTTTCCATAATATATGCACATCTCCAGTGTACTTTGGTGAACCAATTTCAAGGAAATTAACAACTCAAATCATGCAACAAAATGATGACGTATGTGATAAAGAAACAGAAAGAATAATGTCTGAAAAAAGAGTTAGCGCTGAACCCTACATTTAAGATGGGGCTACAACTTTCATTTTCAACGTTCAAAATATTACAACATTCACATTTGTATTCAAACTAAGATAAACTATAAAGCATTAACATATGCTTTCAAGTGCCAATAAAACGAAATCCATGAACTCCTAGCACTAATATTAGTGCAGCTACAAACTCAGCAACACAGCCTAGCCATCTATATTTGTATCACAATCAAAGGGGGCTGCCTGTTCCTGGAGAATGATCGGCATTATCGCCTAAAAGCTCCTGTAAATGTTGATTTAATTAAAATTAGAGGAAAAAAAATATTTAATAGTAATGTTCTTTTTTACACATAAACTACTTAATGCTAAAGTAGTCTAGAATTTGGAGCTCAAATTTTATTTTAAAATCCAAAAATCATCGGTTTACGAAAAGGCATAGATTCAGATGTACTTGATTCATAATAGCATGCCCATTCTTTAGAGTGATCTAGAAAATGATGCCACAAAAAAATAAGGCTACCAATAAAATACCCAAATATCTGAATCTAAGAACAACAGGTTGGGTTGAAGTATGGTCTCAAGAGAAATTACAAGCTTGATTGAGGTTGGGTAGGGTTTTTAAACATTTCCCATTTACTAAAAGGCCCAACAACCTGCGCCACCTATGAAGTCATTATATCCTGGTGTCTAACAATACAAGCATAAGACTCATACAGTCTTCAGAAGTCTATGAGGGAATGCGAGGCATGTAAAGTTCACAACCTATGCCCCTGGCTTAAGCCTCAGCAGAGGAACTGAGTTAGACGTGCAGTCCTGTATGTAGAGTATAATAGGGGTCTAGCTACAGCACAGGTGGCACTAAAGAACAGCTGGAAATTGAAATATATTGAGAAGAGATTTTGCAATGCATGAGTTGAGCATTTCTCAGTTCATAAGACACTACATTTGACTACGTGGATTGTATACACCTGCTCTTGGATTCTAAAATCTGGAACGCTGCTTTATTTGCCATCTATAAACTAGTTCCCATTGATTCCTGTTGATGTATTCTTAGGGTTTTAAAGATTTTGCCCCAGATGTATCAACCGGTTTTACCCATTCTGGGTCTATGGGAAAAAGCTTTAGTACATATGGCCCTTAGTGCTTAAGAAGCAAGTACACATTACCCTAAAGGTAACACACTAGAAGGGATCAATAAAGTCTCCCATCTCAATTTTCTAGAATTCAATCCAATTTGCAATGTTGCCATTAGAATAATGTAGAAAACAGTCCTGCCATATTCTACAACCAGTCTGACTCTGTGGGGATTCCCTCTACAACAAAAACAGAATGCATTATTTTGGTGGGTCATTTTCCACTTAAGGGTAATTTGAGAGAGCTGTAACATTTTTGGAAGATTACTTTGGCGCAAATCTCAGAGAGCAGGCTCATCTTTTCATCCTTGTTAAGCTATACATATTTGTAAAGATTAGCTGGGTAACTTCACCACCTGGTGTCTAGGCTGCTGGTAAAACAACAAAACTGTGATAGTAAGTGTTGTGATAGTAAATGTTCTTCTCGTTGTCATCATCCTCATGATCATCTAAAATTTTGAAAATATAAAATTTACATTCGGAAAGCAGCACCATCCATGGCTGTTATAAAACCTTTAATAGCACGGCTGATGAGTGTCAGAGGCTCCCATGCATGGGGTGCAGTTATTTTTTGTGACAGCATCCATCTAGTTTGGGACACCAGTCTTTCCCAAAAAAGGCCATAGGGAACCTGAAGCCTCACGCTGGGAGCTGCATCTCCTACAGGGTGCTGCACTGCATGGATGAGCTGCACACTTGAACTGAAGTGTATATCTTCCCTCAAAGGCAAAGATCCCTTCAATGAATGTTATGATGCAATAACTTGTCACACATCAGAAGCACCACTGAAGCACTGGTGCACAGCTCCCCAAATATAATTTACCCAGAGCCTCCATCCAGGTCATGAAGTTAAGCTGTAGTCCATACTGTTCCTTCTCAAAACAAATGTATAACCTGTAATGACATGGACTGCCAGTGGTTGTACCTACTTACAGAGGGGATTCATGTTAAATCTTCCCCTGCTGTGACCTTCCATCTCTGTTGCCATTTCCCTCACCCATCTGTTCATTCCGAAAGCTAAAGGAGGCCTTCTGAGGGTTTTTTTGTTGAAAATGTCTTTATTGCATCAATAATTAGTACAGTCATACGATAATTTCTCATTTACAATGCCGTGTCTCCTACATTGCATATCCAACTGTACAGTTATTATCTTATCTTGCAATTTTCTTTTGTATTGCTCCCATTTACTCGAACTCCCCCCGCCCCCTCGCACTCTTAGCACTGTGTAAATCACACACCTCTGTCCCCACATGACATGTCAAACATAATCAAACATCTGCGTGTTATATTCTGCCCATAAACATCTCTTCTCTCTGCTCACATGTATTCTCCCCTCAAGGCGCGTGTCGTACCTTGCCATGTTGTCCCACTAGTTCCTCCAATCAACACATTGCTTATATCGTAATGAAAAACCAACAATTTCTGCTATGTATGCCAGTAGTCTACCTCATTACTCTATTAGCGAATCAGCACAAGCCTCAAATTCTGTTAGAATTGCATCCCATTCGTGCGATATATGCGTTTTCCTTAGGCCTCTGCGTTCTTCCCTTCTCAGTACCATCCCCTCTGCCTTGCCCCATCGCATCACCTCGCTGTGCCAGCCTTCCGCATCCGGCGGTCTGGGCGATTTTCATTGCATCGTTATTAATCTTTTCCCTAGTAGCAGCGCCAGGTCAGCGAAGCAGGAGGCTGCGCTTCTCTTTTTTTCCTTGTGACCTCGGCCTAGCAAGCTGTAGAGCGGCATCGTATAAGGCCTACCCGGTATAACCTCCGTCAGAGTTTTATGGATTGCTGTCCAATAACAGCCTAACTTGGGGCAATCCCATAACATGTGTAACATTCCTGCATCTATCGCTCTGCATCTGGGGCATGTGTCCGCTGCGTCTGGGAACATGACATGTAGTTTATGGGGAGTGAGATACGCCCTGTGCACTACCATTAATTGGATGAATTTGAATTTAGTATTGCGGGACACTTTTTTAGGGAAATTAAGTATTTTCTCCCAGTCCTTGTCTCCCAGCGCATGGCCCACATCCCCTTCCCAACGTGTCCAAGTGGGTTGCAGTGTGATTGCCCTTCCGCCTCTGATGCCAGCTGCCAACCATCTCGTCAGATGGCTGCCCGTCCCCATCAGATATTGCATTGTAAGGAGCGAGTTAGTGGGCGGTTCTGTCCCATCCCGTGCCCATGTCGAGGTTATGTAACGTGTGACTTGCGTGTGTAGAAGAAATAACGTGTCAGGGGTATGATGCAGATGAGCAAAGTCTGTATGTGTCATGATAGCGTTTTCCGTGAAGAAGTCCCCTACCTGCATGACTCCTGCTTGCTGCCACACCCGAAGTTTTTGTTCCGTCAGGGTACCGTTTCCCATTGGTAGTCCCAGTAGCGGTATAGAGGGTGCATAGGATGTCGCCACCTTAGTGTATTTGACCACTTTCTTCCAGTACTTGATAGCTAGTGTCAGGAGGTATGGCGCCGTAGCAGGTGCTCTAGTGTTTGGTAACAGCAGTCGATGTATAGTGCCCCTGTTCCTGTCCATCTCAGTCATGCCTATTTCGTGTAGGTTACGTCCGGCTAGCCAGTAGGCCAGCCACTGGAGTTGACAGGCGTAACTGTAGGCAATCAGATCTGGCACCCCCATGCCACCCCTGTCTGTGGGTAATTGCAACTTAGCCAGGCTGATACGGCGCCTGCCCGCACCCCATATCAGTTCCGTTAGCAACGTGTTCAGGGACTTGGAAAAGGTCATCGGAACCATGAGGGGCAAATTAGTGAAGAAATACAGCAGCCTGGGTAGTACCACCATCTTGGCAATCGCCACCTTCCCAGCTATCAACAGGGGCAGTGTGTTCCAGAATTGTATTTGCGTTTTGAGCGCGGTGATTGCTTTGCCCAAGTTACCGTCCAAAAGGTCCCGGGTATTCCGGTATACCTGTATGCCTAAATATTTGAAAGTTGTAGGTGCCACCTGAAAAGAGTGCGGTTCGAACCTAATATGTGTGGTGTCTAATGGAACGTTGAAGCCGTATCCGTAAGACTTCGATTCATTAATCATTAGCCCTGAGATGGCCCGGAAATCATTAAATATTGCCGGGAGTGGATCCAGTCCGGCCATCATGTCCTTAATATATAAAATGATGTCATCGGCATAGGCCGAAATTATGTGGGGTACGGAGTGTCTCTGTATCCCTTTCGCATGTGCTAGCGTTCGCACCTTAATTAGTAAAGGCTCTAGAGCGAATATGAACAGTAACGGTGATAACGGGCACCCTTGCCGTGTGCCCTTCATTATGTCTATTTGCTCGGAGATGCACTTATTAGTCCGAACACGTGCCGCGGGGTGTAGATACAGCAGTGTTACCCAATCAATGTATTCTTGAGGGATGCCAAATTTGCCCAGTATCGCGAACATATAATCCCACCTCAGGGAATCGAATGCCTGCTTGAGGTCAAGGGAGATGCATCCCTCATTGTTATGTCTAGTATCCTCTAGTGTCATTAGCTGACTCAATCTCCAAAGGTTCAGTGCAGTACTTCTACCCGGCACAAAACCACACTGATCTGAGTGTATCAATGTCAGGACATACTGGGACAATCGGGATGCCAAAATCTTGCTAAGGATCTTGTAGTCCATGTTTAACAGGGACAAGGGCCTGTAATTTTCCAGGTGCAGGGCATTCCTGCCAGGCTTGAGGAGGGAGACTATTAGCGCCTGTAGTGTAGTAGGAGGTAATGTGCGGGATTCCATCGATATGTTGTATAGAGTATGTAAGTGTGGGGCCAGTACGTCAATGTACGTCATGTAGAACTCGGCCGGTAGGCCGTCAGACCCTGGGGCCTTGTTCCTAGGTAACGCCTTGATAGCCTGCCTAATTTTGGCCAGAGTTATCTTGATTGCCAACTGTTTCTGTTGTGTGGCCGTGAGTCGTGGGATGGTTACGTCTGTCAGGAATGACTACAAATCCGCGTCCGTTAGTGGTGCATGTGAGCTATACAACTCAGCGTAGTAGTCTTTGAACGTGTTATTGATGTCCATTTGTGTCTGGACTACTTCCCCCAACCTGTCTCTCACTTCCACTATTGGAGCGGCCGGTGGAGCATTGCGCACCAATCGGGCCAATAGCGGACCAGATCTGTCTGCCTATGTGTGTTGTCTGCATGTATATTCTCTGTAGTCTATTACGCGTAGGTCCTCCAGCAGCTCCGCATGTCTTATGTGTGCTTCCTGGAGTTGCGTGAGACTGCCATGTGCGCCCGCTGCCTCATTTTCAAGCATAGCTAGGGTACCCTCCACTTCCTTGAGCTTCTCCAGCACTGAGTATTTAATGCCCACTTTTGTACCCATCGCCACTCCACGTATGGTCACCTTAAAGGCATCCCATTCTATTTGTCGGGACCCAGCTGTGTTTTTGTTCTCAACAAAATTTTTTGTGATGGCGTCTGACATTGTCGCCCTGAAGACGGGGTCCTCTAGCAATTCAGGGGACAATCGCCAGATCGGAATCGGAGTAGGGAGCTTCCCCCATTGTAGCGACAGCTCCACCGAGGCATGGTCCGACAGCGTTTTGCCCATGTTTGTGACCGAGTCAATGGATCCTGACAACGTAGCGGAGCAGAGGAAACGGTCTATTCTCGTGTGCAATTTGTACGTCGGGGAGTAGAACGTGTATTCCCTATGGTGTGTGTTTTTGATTCGCCATGCATCTACCAATTCCCAGCCATTCGCCCAGCGTGCGAGCGCTTCCGCTTGTGCCTTCTCAGGGTTAATGTATCTTTTCACTGAGACTTTTTTCTCTTCTGTGTTTGTTTTGTATTTAGTAGATGATTTTATCCAGACGTTTCTTCTTTATTCCCTGTTGTTGTTAATAGCTTATTTATACAATTCCCCAAATCCTGTTTCCTAAGCATTGCTTACCATCCTAATTTATAATTCCCATTCATTTAGATATGAAAAACATTAGGCTTGCATACATTCATCTATCTAATACAATGTACATTCATAAACTAGTAACCAGTAGGTTCTGAGGCCAAAGGGATTGAATGCATTGAATGGACTAAGGCCACAGGCAGAGCAAGAGCCTATTGCAAAAGTTGTCCTCCCACCCACAACCAGAGTCTCATTGATTGTTTCTCTCTCCCAAAGAATGGATGGGGCCCATGGCCTCTGTTGATGTTAAACATTGACTACAAGGTACTTAGCAAAGTAATTCATATCTGAGTGCTACGGCTGTTACCCTCTCTGATCATCCATCCCAGAGCAGGCTTGTATGAGAGCTTAACATCCTAATATCAATAGAGCCTCAAACAGTGGTAGTAGCAGTGGATTAGAGAAATCTTTTGACTTGATTAGTTAGAGATACCTATTCATAGTGCTGAAGCGAGCATGAGTGATTAGCATTGTGAAGAACTGGAGATCAGTACTATATGCCCAACCAGGGCCAAGAGTTCACACTTCCCAAATTACCTCACCTCCAGAAACCATAGGAAGGGGACAAGACAAAGTTGTCTTATGTCCCATTGATTCTTATGCATGTAATAGAACCATTCATACAATGTGTATAATGTGTCTGGGCAGTGTTGTTTCAATGTTAGATCCATCAATAGACGATGTGGAACAATTTCGATACGTCTTTGGTTTAAAATGTACTGGGCTAAGTCCTGTAAGTTCTGAGACAGACCTGACTTGGACAGAAGCATGGAGTTACCCTTCGAGATCCACCATTCGGAGTACCATGTGTTCCACAATCTAGAGCTCCAAGTTCGTCACACTGATGCAAATAGTGTTGCTCGCATCATTTGGAAAGCCCTAGCTGCTGCTATGGGTAGCATGTTTTTTGTGTGGACCTTTCACTCTCTACCATGGGAAAAACAGCTCTGACAAATATGGTGGCACAGCCAGCTACTGTGCTACTTTGCTCCACCAGTGTGGTAACCTGTAACATTGTTTAATGAATTGGATTTCATTCTCCTGTCGCAAGACTGCTGGCCAACAAGACATGCACACTTTACACTGAAGTCCACAGCTCACTGCTGCCACTCAGCAGCAATGGCCCCACCACATCCTGACACTCGGATCAGGATGGGAGGATGGAAAATAAAATGGTATTAAATTACATTTATTACCATTTTATTTTTCAACCCTGGGGGGCCTTTTAGGCAGTGAGGCGATGCTTCTGATTATTAGCTGTCCATCTTCAGTAGCTGCTCATTAGGGCAGAGGAGCAACTGTGTTAACTAATGTTAATTACCTTGTATGCAGTCAAGGCCCTCAGCTGAGCTGTGAGAGGACATAAGTGAGGAATAGTAAATAATATCAGAATATTCAGATAGAATGTGGTCAATCCGGCTATTACCACCAACCTCATAATCTTGCCAACAATGATGCATCCGCCTAGTGCCTGGCTCATTCATGCCCTTGATTCATAAGCGTGCTGAACTTAAAATGCAGACAAAGAACAATAGTTATTGCCAGCATTTTGATTAGTTGAGTCAGGCCTTAATGAAAATGTCGGCAATAATTTGATGGGTGAAGTTTATATGAGATATTACAGCATGCGCATAGCCAACAAAATCAACTACTGTGACTTGCCTGTGCAGTAAAGTAACTTCAGAAGCTTAAAGAAATTGCCTTTAGTAGAGGATGGCTTAAAGCATGTCTAATGTATTGTCTGCTGAAACAGGCAGCTGACCTGAAATATTGCAGTAATTTGGAAAAACAACTGCTCTTTGTCCCTCATCATACACAGCTACATCCCCCGAGTTCCTGACAGGAGTGGTTTTGATGGCTCATATGTAAAACGGTAGCAATACGACCAAGAGCAATTTCATGGTTTGTTAAGTTCAGAGCTCCCTTCTCAGAGCATCCCTTTGAAAATGGTAAGAGATGTTCAATAATCTCCTTCTGCTGTGCTCTTGTAAGTGGAGCAGAACGCAGAATAGTCTCCAGCTGCTGCAGCGTGGCCAGTACATGGCACTGGGTACAGTAGACATGTGGGCCTTCACGCCATGCGGAACCCCTGTCCATGGTTATTTGATAATAAGTCAAGCCTAAGTACCCTTACAGTCACTGGCAGTCCCCGGATATCAGAGTAAAAATATTCACGCAGCTCAGAACAGAGAGAGCTGCATTCAAGGGGTAGCTGACCATCGAGATGTTATGTCAGACTATCAAGCACAAAAAAATATCACTGCTAGAATATTTAAATACTGTGACGATAAGTGTAAGTATAGATTTACTACTCTTAAGTACAAATCCGCTTGACTTGAAAATATTTATATTTAAATTAAATATATATACATATATTTGGTGTCTTGGTACATATATATAATAACTGAAAAAACAAAGGTTACAGAGACGTTATAGTTAGGCTCCAATTTCACTCATTCAAAATCATTGAAATTCATCAGTTTTAGTTGCCTAAGCTAACTATAACCTACTACCCCACAATGCACTGCTTCTATTTATTTATTTATTTATTTATTTGATTTATATAGCGCACTATAACCCAGAGGTCTCTAAGCGCTTTGACAGGGTCCGCTAGGCGATTCAGAAGGATACAGCTGGTTACAAATTAAAGACAGTCCCACGCTTGCTGGAAGAGCACCGTTTTTAATTTCTTTCGAAAAGACATTAGCTTAGTGTCTTTCCGCAGTTCCAATGGCAATTTATTTCACAGAGCTGGGAGAGTATGTAAGAAAGCATGACCTCCCACAGTAGCCAGTCTGCAACGTGGCTGGACAAGGAGGAAAGCTTCTGCAGATCTAAGCAACCTTCCCGGTCTGTAGGGAAGCAGACGTGATTTCATGTAGTTAGGTGCCCTGCCATAAAGAGCTTTATGGACAATACATAGCCCCTTAAACATTAGCCTCTGCTTAACTGGCAACCAATGTAGTTCGCGCAAGAGAGGGGATGCATGAGTGTTCCTCGGCTTTTTAAAAATGAGTCTCGCGGCATCGTTCATAACAATCTGCATTCTGTTTAGGAGTCTTTGTGGTAGTCCTATGTACAACGAGTTGCCATAGTCCAACCTGGCTAGAATCATAGCAGAGACCGCACTCCTCGGGGTAGAAAAGGACAGCAACGAGGAAACTTTCCTAAGTTGTCGGAGGAGGCCGACGCACGTGCCCACCACAGCTGTGACTTGTTTTCTCATGGACAGTTTACCGTCCACATGGATGCCCAGGCTCTTAACCAATGCCGCCGGTTCCGGGGGGCATACCCAGCTCCCTGGGCCAAAATTGATCGCTCCATGGGTTGCCAGCGATGGTGATTGGCAACACCTCGGTTTTATCCGGGTTGATCTTTAGGGAGTTCCCGGACATCCAGTTAGCTGTGCTTCTCAGAATATTTTGCAATCTCGCAGAGGCATCCTGACTATCATCCAATTGGATGATAAGTTGGGTGTCATCCGCGTAGTTATACACCTGGCAGTCCATTTGATTGAGCATTAGAATCAGAGGCTGTAGATATATATTGAACATAAGGGGTGACAGAGCAGACCCTTGCGGTACTCCGCAGGTGATCGATGTTGCGGTGGAAAACAGGTCACCTAGTTGCACTCTCTGCATCCTCCCTTGAAGAAAGGATGTGAACCGTGCATGTGCTGTGCCCTGAATACCGAAGTCCCTCATCCGCGACAATAGTTGTTCATGACACACGGTATCAAATGCCGCGGAGAGGTCCAGCAGCACCAGGGCACCCGGAGTTTTCTTATCTGCTCTGTTCCTTAGCTCAACTACAATCGACAGCATAACAAGCTCCGTGCTATGGTTCGCACGAAAACCTGCCTGATTCGGCTCTAACAACATATTGGTTTCCAGGTGTTCGACAGAGTGGTGAGAACATGTTGCTCCAGTACTTTCGCCAAAAACGGCAACTGGGAGATTGGTCTGAAGTTTTTCAGACATTTCACGTCCGCCCCTGTTTTTTTTAGCAGGGGGATCAGCCGGGCTTCCTTAAAGGAGGCAGGCACTTGTCCTACCTGTAGAGATAGATTTAGGAGGCTCAGCACATCTTCCTCTATGCCAGGGAGTGCAAGTTTAAGCACTTCAGGTGGGCACGGATCCGACCTGGAGCCCGACTTGACCCGCCCCATAAGAATAGACAACCTCTCCTTTGTAATCAAGGGTAAGGTAGATAATGGAGTTATCACTGACGTTCTAACTGGCATAACCAGCGGCGGGCAGTCTATCTTAGGGGTCGCCGTGATTTCAGTGACAATATCCATAATTTTATTAGTAAAAAAGTCCAGAAATTTTTGGCAATCTTCCAGAGTGAAGTCCGAAGTCTGTTCCTTATTTTTTCTAAGCTCCGTGAGAACTCGGAAGACTTCTTTCTGGGGATTCATTGCCGTTGTAATCCTCTCTTCAAAAAACTCGGACTTCCTGGCTATAATCGCTTGCTTATAGATAGTAAGTGCCTGTATGTATCTGCATCGAGAATCAGGATTGTAGTCCTTACGCCAGGCTGTTTCCAATTTTCGCAGCCCGCATTTCTTCTCTCTAAGTGGTTCATTATACCACAGGGCCCTCGTCCTCTGTCCACTAGGTTCATCCTGCGGATTGGTGCCACTCGGTCCACGACCTTCGAGAGTTTATCCATAAGTTCCCTACAAAGGAGCTCTGGATTATCTGTCCGGTTGTTAAGGAGGGGGTTGGTTCGAAGTAGATTTACCATTTTATCTCCATCGATGTTTTTCCACTTCCTAACTGCCTTCCACCCTCCTCTAGTCGTTGTAATTTGTTTGTCCACTAGTAGCTCACCTCTCACCAAGTGGTGATCGGACCATACACATGGCTGGGCCGTTACCGCGCCATGCGCAGGGACTGTCATCCAAACCAAGTCTAGAGTATGTCCCTTAACATGTGTCGGGCCCTTCACTTGTTGAGCCAGATCCAGTAAAATTAGCGCCTCCTCAATCTGTGATGCCTGACCTTCTTTCGGGACCTTTTCCCAATGGTAATTGAAGTCCCCCATTATGACTACTTTGTCATATCTCGAGCGGATGTCCTGGGTCAATCTCATGAACAAATCGGGAAATTCCGGCGAAGCCCACGGGGGGCGATATACTAACAGAATGATCAAACAGTCTGTCCCCAGCTTCAGCTTAACCCCCATCACTTCCGCGCCAGCCAGATTTTCGGTCAGAAACCTTTCGCCCAATATGCGTGAGCTATACAGAAGGGCCACACCTCCCCCTCTCCTAGCTTCCGTTCGATTATAGAAAAGTGCCGAAAAATCAGATGGCAAAGAGGCTACGAGATCCGGCATTGAAGAGTCTTCTAGCCATGTTTCTGTTATTCCAAGAAGGTCCAATTCTCCTTCTTCCAGAAGAGTGAAAACTTCTAAATGATGGCGTTGAAGGGAGCGTGTATTAAGGAGACCATAGCGCAGGCCTTGGACCTTAGCAGCGGCCTTCCGACCTAGATAGGAACTGGGGGCTATCAATTGTCCTTCCTGCCTAAGTCTAGCAACACATCCCTGACTGGTGGCAATATAGCCTCCAACTTCACGCCAGTGTAGATAACACGCGGACCAGGGGTCGTGGCCCCGGGTCCCGTTTGGTCACGGATGGGCACAGATGGGCTCGCCTCTGGCGTGCCCACGGCGCGCTTGCATGGGGGCAGGTTTAAATGGCCTCGAGCGTGCGAGGTCGTCAGGCAGCAACTAGCCTGTCAACAAAGATGGCGTCCCGACCCGGCACTTCCTCCCCCAAGATGGCTCCCACCCCAAAGGTAGCGACTAAAGACCCGCTCAACCGCGGTGCAATTCACTATTAATGTGCAAGTGTGTCCTAACACAAACCCGGCAGAATGCAGAGCCCACAAATCAGATTACAATTGAATTAAAATAATGATCGCGTTAAAAGCGTTGTACTCGCGCTAGTCAGCAGCGTTAAAAAGAAACCACCACCAGCCTTTAAATCACTGCGCTTACCTAACAGGGAGAGGCCCTGGAATGATCAGCTTAAATGGCCTCGAGCGTGCGAGGTCGTCAGGCAGCAACTAGCCTGTCAACAAAGATGGCGTCCCAACCCGGCGCTTCCTCCCCCAAGATGGCTCCCACCCCAAAGGTAGCAACTAAAGACCCGCTCAACCGCGGTGCAATTCACTATTAATGTGCAAGTGTGTCCTAACACAAACCCGGCAGAATGCAGAGCCCACAAATCAAATTACAATTGAATTAAAATAATGATTGCGTTAAAAGCGATGTACTCGCGCTAGTCAGCAGCGTTAAAAAGAAACCACCAGCAGCCTTTAAATCACGGCGCTTACCTAACAGCTTCTGACCGCACATATTACATCACTCATGACATGGTCAGTGACATCACTGATGACATCTCAAATGACATCACTGATGACATCATCATGTGAGTGTAAGTGTTTTTGAGAGTTTATGGGTGTTAAATATATATACCAACCTACTACAAAAGTTAGATTAGTGTACTAGTTGTATTACTAATGAGCAATACTGTCTCTAATATGTGTAATCTGAGTGGATGTGTGACTGTCTGTATCAGTGTGTTATGTTATGGTATGTTATGTAGTTTTATAGAGCGTGCAGCTGACCAAGCAAAGGGGTGTCCCGGCGCTGAAAGCGGAGTCAGAAAGGCAGCAGGACTAGCCCATAGGGAACAGATGAGTTTTGATGGCCTTGAGGAAAGGAAGTAGGCCATCCAAGCGACGGGTCTGGATGGGAAGAGAATTCCACAGCTTAGCGGCCAGGTAACGGAAAGACCGGCCCCCGGCTCTGATGCGTTTCACCCGGGGAACCGCAGCCAAGTGTTGCTCAGCAGAGCGTAACTAGCGCGTGGGAACATAAGGGATCAATAGATTAGATAGGATCTCAGGGGACGAGAGTTTTAGGATTTTAAAGGTAAGTGAAAGTGCTTTGAATTCAATCCTCTTGGGAACAGGTAGCCAGTGGAGACGCCTCATGGCGCCCGATGTGGAGCAGGTTCTAGGGAGCCTGAGCAGGACACGTGCGGCAGTATTTTGGACTCGCTGAAGGCAGTTCACCTCCGCCTTATTGGCGCCTAACATCAACGAGTTGGCGTAATCTAGTCGCGACAGAATAGTCGCCTGAATAATCAGTTGGCGTGTGGCTGGGTCGAAGAACCCCAGAATGGGCCTCAGAACCCGTAAGAGTACCCGCCACCTTTTTGGTATGCTCCTGGAACCCAAGAGTAGAGTCGAACTAGATGCCTAGGTTCTTTACCACCGACTTAGGGGTTGGGGCACTGCCAATGGACGTAGGCCACCACTGCGTTCTCCAGCGCTCTTTGTTATGCCCCACCAGCAGCACTTCTGATTTGCTAGCATTAAGTTGAAGGCAATTGGCGGTCATCCAACGTGCAACCGCCTCAAGTCCAGTTCGAAACTGCGTGGGGCCCTGGTCAAAGTCATCTGAGAGGGCCACCACCAGTTGCGTGTCATCCGCATAAGAAACCATGGTCAGGCCATGGTCATGCGCTACTTGCGCCAGGGGCTGGACGTAGAGGTTGAACAAGCCTGGACTTAATGCTGATCCCTGAGGAACCCCCTGCTTGATGGGATGGACGTGGGAGAGAACCTGGAAAGCTCTGTCAGAGAGGAAAGAACGGGACCAGTCCAGGGCCAAACCAACTACCCCCGCCTCCTCTAGGCGACGCAGGAGGATCTGATGAGAGACAGTATCAAATGCAGCGCTGAGATCGAGCAGAATCAGGGCCGCAGTCTGTCCCTCATCCACAATGGTCTGCAGATGTTCGCACACCGCTAGAAGCGCGGTCTCGGTGCTATGACCGGGATGAAAGCCATTCTGTGAGCGGTCAAAGATACCATTGTTGTTCAGGTAACCCGAAAGGATGTTGTTGGTGTGGAGTTCCTCGGTTTTGGCGACCCAGGGCAGAAGGGATATTGGTCGGCTGTTTTCCGGCTTAGTGGGGTCCAGAGAGAGTTTTTTCAGCAGGGGGACCACCCTTACTTGCTTCCATGCCAGTGGCACCACTGCCGAGGTGAAAGAAGAATTAATCGTTTATTTATTTATTTATTTTTATTATTTATTTATGAGTCTTATATAGCGCGTGGTTACCCTTGGGCATCCCAGTGTTTGACATAGGGGTGCAAGAAGGACTGGAAGGCAGTCTTTAAATTGGGCAGGCTGCATGGGGTCTAATGGGGACCCTGATTTTACCTTCATACTTAGAGGGAGGAGCTCATCCCAAGTAATAGATGGTTTTGTTGTCAAGGTGGCAGTAGGGGGAAGGGCATAGGGGGCTACTGGGTCCATGGAGCAACTGGGGAAAGATCTATAAATGGCTTCCACTTTCTAGACAAAGAAATTGGCCAGTTCCTCACATTGCTCACCTGACGTGATTGTATGAATAGGTTTTATTTTTCCTGTTTTTAAAATTGTTAAGTATTTTAAAAATGCATTTAGCGGGGTTTTTGCTGGACTTAATCTCGTTGGTGAGGTGAGTTGCGGTGCCAAATGTATGGCCTTGTGGTAGCATTTAATCTTGTCCTGGTACAGCTTTTTTGCCCCAGGGTCATATATCTTTCTCCATGCCTGTTCCAATTTTTTACATGCACTTCGCATGGCGGCTAGAGAGTCGTTATACCAGGGGTTGGAGCTAGAGCAGCGACTAATGGACTGTTTTGCCGGAATCAAGGTATCTAAGCTTTGCTTTAGAGGGCTTTTTACGATTGTTCAGGGTCAGTGCCTAACGTCGGGGGACAAGACGCTAAAATGGCAAGTAGTTCCTCCAACCTAAGTTTGTGCCAGCAGCGTCTAAGGGTGGCCTTAAGGTTTGCTCTGGGAAGTGTGTAAATTAAGGTCCCGATGAGAGTGAAATTAGACAAAGTCAATGCTAGGGAGCTCACGGCCTCAACAATGGCTGATTTGAATTCTGCGGTCGGTCCTGGGGGGCAATAAACTAAGAGGCCAGTGATGGAAAAATGCACGCTAGCGGAGATGACAAAGCGGACGCATTCGCACCCCGCTATGTCCTCCCTAACAAATGAACAGTGTGTGACTGGATATGTGAGTGGCTGTATGGGTGAGTGAGTGAATGCACATGTGCTGTATGGGGGAGTGGGTAGATTTCTGACTAGGCCTGTAGGTGTGTGAGCGGTTGTGTCAGTGGTGGTATGGGTGTGTGAGTCAGTATCTAGGTGGTTGTATGAGTTTTTGTGTGAATGGATTCATGGATGTGTGATTGGCTGTATGGATGTATAGGTAGGTATGTGAGTAGCTATGTGGGTGAATGAGTGGGTGTGTGAGTGAGTATGTTGCTGAGCCAGTGGCTGTGTCAGTGGCTGTATGGGTGAGTGAGTGGCTGTGTGAGTGACTGTATGGGTGAATGAGTTGGAGTCTGAATGAATTTATTGGTGAGTGACTGGGTGTGTAAGTGGCTGTGTGGGTGAGTGAGTGGCTATTTGAGTGATTGTTTAGCTAAGTGAGTTGGTGTGTGAATGTTTTTTATTGGAGAGTGACTGTCTGTGTAAATGACTGTACAGGTAAATCGGCAGATATAGGAGTGATTGTATGGATGTGTGAATAGATATGTGAGTGGTTGTGTGGGTGTGAGAGTGCTTGTATGGGTGAGCTAGTGGTTTTGCTAAGAGGCTGTATGGGTGGGTGAGTGAGTGAATGGGTGAGTGAGTGAGTGTGTGTGAGTGGGTGTATAGATGAATAAATCTATGTGTGAGTAGCCAAATCGGTATGGGCCCAATTCACAGAACTAACTTAAGACAAAATCCTAAACTTACTACCATTTTGGTATTCACAGAAGGCACTTACTCATTGTGGTATTCAAAGAAGGCACTTACTCATTTCGGTATTCACAGAAGTTAGGAGTCCTAACTATAGGACTCCTAAATGCCTTCGGTAAATACCAAAATGGTAGTAAGTTTAGGATTTTGTCTTAAGTTAGTTCTGTGAATCGGGCCCTGAGTGTATGGCTGTGTGGGTGAGTGAATGGTGAGTGGCTGCATGGGTGCATGAATGGCTGTGTGATTGGCTGTATGATTGAGTGAGTGTGTGAGTAGCACTGTGGGGAAAGAGTGATTGTGTGAGTACTTGTATGGGTCTGTAAATGGGTATGTGAGTAGTTGTGTGGGTGTGTGAGTGGGTGTATGAGAGGTATGGGGTGTGAGTGCTTTTGTGAATGATGTCATCAGTGATGTTATTTGAGATTTTATCAGTGATATGTCATGAGTGATGTAAAAAGTTAGGTCATAAACAGTGGACTGTTGAGGTGTAAGTTGTAATTAGATCAGATAACTGTAGCTGGTGAATTTCTATGTTTTTGTATGAGTGAAACGTGAGCCTAACTATAACATCCCTGTAACCTTTGGTTACCACAGTGAATTCCTATGGTTTTTATAATTCTATTTCCTAATTATAATGTCCCTGTAACCTTCAGTTTCTTCAGTGATGTTCTATGTTTTTTTAATAACTATTTCCTAACTATAACGTCACTGTAACCTTTGTTTTTTTAAGTGCTAGGCGAGTTTGCCGAGTGGTGGGGAAAGGAGACGGACCTCCAACAAGCTCTAAGCAATCTTTTTGTGTGGGACTTACTGCTAGTAACAGGAGGGCTTCTTGGCTCTCAAGGATGCTCAGCACCCAAAGAGACTTAATCCCTCAACAAACAGTGTGCCAGGAGGCCGGTTTGCAGAGTGGTGGGGAAAGGGGAGGGGCCTCCGACGATCTCTCAGCAATCCTGATGTATGGGACTTCTTGGAGGTAACAGGAGGGGTTCTTGGCTCCCAAGGGTCCTCAACATCCAAAAGGTCTTTATCCTCCAACCAGTACTGTGCCGGGAGGCCCATTGCAGAGTGGTAGAGAAATGGGGTGGGGCCGCGGATGACTTACAGGAGGTAACAGGAGGGGTTGTTGGCCCCCAAGGACCCTCAGCAACAAAGCAAACTTAATCTCTCAACAAGTAGTGCATTGTAGGTGTATTTGCATTGTGGTAGAGAAAGGGGTGGGACCTCTAACAAGCTCTCAGCGATCCTGCTGTGTGGGACTTACTGGAGGTAACTGGAGGGGTTGTTGGCCCACCAAGAATCCTTAGCTACAGAGGGGACTTCTTCCACCAGCCAGTAGTGCACTAAGTCAGCTCATTTGCATAGTTGTCGAGAAAGGGGGGGTGTCCTCCCACAAACTCTCAGCAATCCTACTGTGTGGGACATACTAGAGGTAACAGTGGTTGTTAGCCCCGAAAAACCCTCATCATACAAGGGGACTTCATCCTCCAACCAGTAGTGAGCAAGGAAGTGCCTTTGCAGAGTTGTGAAGAAAGAGGCGGGCCTCTGATGAACTCTCAGGAATCCCACTGTGTGGGGCTTACTGGAGGAAACAGAAGGGGTTGCTGCCCCCCAAAGGCCCTCACCAGCCAAATGGACTTCATACACCAACAAGTAGTACACCAAGAGTGCCCTTTGCAAGTTTGATAAAGGGGCAGGGACTCCAACGACTTCCCCCAGGGCCTGCGTCTTTTTAAAAAAAAACATTTTTTATTTTTTGGCCTTGGGACCCCATCCCTCAGGGCCCGGCATTTAAAAAAATAATTTAATAGGGGAGGGGGACCATGCGGCCCTCCTCCCCAGGCCTATTTTGGCCCTGGGGACCTCATTTCCTGGGGCTTGGTCATTTAGAAATGGGGGTAGGGCCGGCGTGGATCCCCTCCATAGTCCGATAATGCCCTAAGCACCCCATCCCCTGTGGCTTTACCATGTTTCTCTGGGTAGCCCTAGATCACCTAGGGCCCGATGTAGGTAGCCCTTTACCGATCGGAATCGGCCGAAAATACCGATTTTCGGCCGTTTCCGATCGGTAAAGGGCAATGGAGATGTAGGGGCACATTTTCGGTAATTTTACCGAATCGTTATCATTACCGAATCGGTAAATTTACCGAGTCGGTAATATTTACCGATTCGGTAATGATAACGATTCGGTAAAATTACCGAAAATGCAATGTAGGTAGCCTATGTTCCGGCAGCACATGGCTTACAGAATCGGTATTTTACCATGGAATACAAATCCATGGTAAAAAACCGATTCCTGTGTACATGCACATCTGTGCATGTACACATGTGCCATGTGACAGACAGATGTGCCCTTAGGGCATGTCTGTGTGCCACATTGCACACATGGCCGTTTTGGGGGTGCTAGAGGGTGTCAAAGTGACACCCCCTGCACCCTTGTGAATTCTTTAATTACCGATTTGGTAAATACCGAATCGGTAATGCCTAATCATTCCTATGGGCTTCAAAGCCCATAGGAATGAATGGGCATTACCGATTCGGTATTTACCAAATTAGTAATTTAAGAATTGTTAAGGATTCGGTAACGAATCCAGATGTTGGGACCTACATCCCATTTACCGATTTTTGAATACCGAATCGGTAGGATTCGGTATTTCAAAATCGGTAAATGGGATTTACCTACATCGGGCCCCACGACTATACGGACCGCGGGGGGAGCCTGATGGCCCCCGTAGTCCCTGCCGGCTCCACGCCTTTCTTTGAGAGCCCGCATTCCTTTCAGACACAGGGGGCTGATAGACATGCAGCTCCCTGTGTCTGAAAGCAATTCATCTGTCTCTCTGCTCTCTTGATAGCGGGCAGGGAAACAGAGGAATGCACCGCTTCCAGCAACCAAGAGCATTTCTCTGCTCTTGCTTGCTGGAAGCAAAGTATTTGCTGTGGCAAACAGCTATGTCCCAGGGATGGGCACACTGGGTCTAGCAGGATCCATCCCCGGGGTGGTGGCAGTCCACAGGGCCATCTGTAGCTCCTGGAGGGAGAGTGCGTGCCCCCCTCCTTTGTTGCAGTAGAGCCGTCCCCTGGGAGGTAGCAGTCCCCAGGTCCATCTATGGCTCCTAGAGGGGGACTGCGTGGCCCCCCTCTTTTGTTGCAGTAAGGCCTTTCCTGGAGAGGTGGCGGTCCCAGGAGCCAAGGAAGGCCCATATAAAAAAATATTTGGCCCTGGGGAGGTTGTTTTCCCGGGGCCTCGGGCGGTCCCTAAGGCCCCTCATGATAAATTAAATAGCCCCAGGAAGGTGGTGGAACCCGTGACACAGGCGGTCCTGAGAGACCCCCGTCAAAATCTCCTAAGCCCTTAGGGTGTGGTCCCCCGAGCATTTATAAGCCCAGGGTCCATACATACCCCCTCCTTTAAATGCCACATTCCCCGGGACCTTGCCCACCTGGGGCCTATTAGTAAAGAAGAGCAGGAGCGCTTATTTGCCCTGGCTGGGTCCCTCTCGGACCCCCCCAATAGGTCTAGCGGGTCAGGGTATTCTTACCCTGCCCTCTTCTTTTAAAAAAAATATATTGCTGGGAGTCAGCTGAGTCTTAAGGTGTCTGCCAACACTTCATGGTTTAAAGTGTTGGCAGCCAATCAGATTTGTGTACGGGTATTATTGGATTCTCAGAGAATCCACTTCCCTATATGTACAAATTGAGAATTTCCTTAATATTTCCAAAACTACTGAATGGATTTATGCCAATTTAGAAAATGGGCACTTTCCTGACCAACTGCTGCCTTTATGCCATATTTGGTGTAATTCCGTTCTACAGTTCAGACTGTAGTCGTGTCTAAAATTCCTATGCGAATGAACATGGGAAACACGTTTTTGATTGCCCCTTTTTCTTGGCCCCACTTGATGGATCACCCTGAAACTTTCTAGGCCCAACAAGAATCACTCAGACCCTTTTTTTTGGAAAATGTCATGAAGATTCATCAAACTACACCAAAGACACAGGCAAGTCAAAAAACACTTTTTCTATAGTAACTAGGTCCTAACTATGACTGACTACTGCAACCACCAGTAGGTATTAAGAAGTTAATAAAGCAAAGCTATACATACCTATATAACTAACTTTCTGATATTTATTGTTGATATTCTCCCTACGATATTTTGGGAGCAAGAAATGTACAATTATATATTCCGTTCGTATACTCTCACTGTGGTTACAAGACTTCTATGATTGAATGCCCACTACTCTAGGTTTTCCAAGAGTAGATGATATTTAATCAGGGAAAAAACATTTGTTAATTGTTTCACAAAGCAAATAGATACAGTTTAGGTAGAACCATTTGCTCTTCAATACCTTTATAAAGATAAAAGAAGATTAATTATCTGGAAACTGCTGCTCATGACTCTCCCTGTTCACTCTAATAACCTTAATTTAACTATTTACACTGTTTAATGTTAATTCTTTATCTGAGACTGAGCCTCTATTTGTCCCTAGCAGTTGTGTTACTAACGTTTTTTAGGTGCCTTTTTGCCAGTTTGCATAGCAAACAGGTCTCGTATACAAAATCACTTATTCTTAAACCCAAGTGAGAGCAAGAAAAATAAGCAATACATCCAAAGTAAGGTCCCAATGTGCAAAATATTTTTGTAGTTTCAAAGCCTGCGGTTTGCCAAATCACAGTGTTGCTAACCCCACCCCCCCCCAAAAAAACAGGCAGAGTTGTACAAAAGCCATACTGCAAATTAAAATGTCCCTGCTACCGAAGAAAAGGAGTCATGTCCTGGGTACTCCAATGCTTTTCATTTGGTTCTGCATTGTAGCATTGCTTTGCAGCTGCAGTTGCCAAATTAAACAGACAATGAGGAACACAGGTACCAGTTCTCTGTTTTTCAAATTGATCAGTCACTTCTAGCTTGTGTTACTTATTTTTTTAACAGTTCTTTTTATTAACAGTAACAAATTCGACATTGTAGTTGGATATTGTAGATTACTGAGATGACAAAATTCTGACAATAGCACATTAGAGAGTACTTTTCGATGAGACATAGTAGCTTACAGTATTTATGGTGTTAGCGGTTCGTCAAGGGTGGGGAGAACCAGGGGAGCACAAGTATTCCCCCAATAGGCATTCCATTTGTCCCATATAGCAGTCCATTTTTTGGGGCAGCATACTCTGTTTTCTCTCTTATCATGCACCAGTCCATATCCGCTGTACATGCCTCAAGTTTCAGTGACACCTCTGCCCCCCACAGCTGTGCAAGATTTCTTTTAGCCACCATTAAACCCAGTGTGACCCACAGTTTATCCTTACTGGTCAAGTCAGTAGATTCCCACACATTTAACAGACATTGTTTTGCTTCAGGCCTAATCACAGTGTCTAACACTTCTCCCATACAGTCATGAATCTTCTTCCAATAATTTTGCACACTTCTACATTCCCATATTATGTGAATAAAGGTGCCCACCAGGCCACAATGTCTCCTATACTTTCCGTCCGTCACCCTCCCCATTTCTACTAGCCTGGGCCCTGAAACATAAACTCTGTGTAGGATTTTAAATTGGACTAGGTGCAATCTGGAAGAGAGTCGCCACTTCCCTTGGAGAGGCCTCCGCCTCCTGCCACTTGTCGTCATCTAGCTCTAGTCCATCCTCCTCCCAGCACTCTTGTATTGGTCCAAGGGGATCAGCCATGTTGTTTATTAACTGTTTGTAGGTCAGGGATATTGCTTTTTCAGGGAGGTAGACGTCAAGTGGCCTGCCTTCCAGTGGAGAGTATTCTGGGGGGATGGTGCCCTCTGACAGATTTGACTTGAGTGCATGTCATACCTGCAGGTACCTGAAATACTCAGTGCCAGATAGTTCATGCTCATGCTGGAGCGAAGCAAACAACACCACCTCACCCTTAGTCCATAGATCCCAGATCCTAGAGATCCCAATTAAGTCCCAGCTGTCGAACACTTTTGATCTCCCCAAGTTGCCCAACTGTTCTGACTCCCATAAGGGAGTGGCTAACGTAAGTTTCTGTTCCCACCC
Source organism: Lissotriton helveticus (assembly GCF_964261635.1). Classification (NCBI taxonomy): domain Eukaryota; kingdom Metazoa; phylum Chordata; class Amphibia; order Caudata; family Salamandridae; genus Lissotriton; species Lissotriton helveticus. Next base: position 993,086,254 of record NC_136059.1, on the reverse strand, counting down.
CAAGCTTTGGTTCGCTGCGTGCCAGACCTGAACTGAGTGCTAAGTTGCTCTTGTTAAGGGGTATCCTCGGGGTCTTGAGTAAATCGCCCTGTTGTGATTCTCGCCCGGGAGAAGCCACTTGTACATCCTATACTCAGAGTCGTCCCCACTGCAATATGTACAGTGATTTAGGGCTGCCAGGTGAACGGCCCAATAGTACTTTTTAATGTCCGGAAGCCCAATCCCCCATCATACCAACTAAGTGCAAGTTTTTGCAAGGCTATTCGGGGCCGGCCGTCCCACAGTAGCTCCCTCTGTAAGCCCACTATCTCCTTAAAATATCTCACCGGGACAAGATCTGGGGAGTTCTGCAAGGCATTGAGGAAGCGCGGTAGCGACACCCTTCCCAGCAATGAAAGGGGCAGCGCCTTCCTGCTTGCAACATCAGGCTTGTCTCTGCAATGGGGGAAGTAGATTATGTTCATATCGTAGTTTAGTGTCTGAGGTGATGAAGACACCCAGATATCGGAATCCCACCTTTATTACTTGTATAGGACAGCCCTGTGTTTGGGAAGGAGGATCTCCGTGCAGAACGTATAGCAGGGACTTGCTCCAGTTAATAGTGTACCTTGAGTTCTTCCCAAAGTTTGTGATAATGTTAATCACTACATGGAGCAACATTTTGGGGAAAGCAAGGTATAGTAGGATGTCATCTGCATATAATGAGATAAGGTCTTCCCATCCCCCCTGCCATTTTAGCCCCCTTATCATTGAATCTCAACGGATCAATGTCGCTAATGGCTCCAGTGAGATACGGTGAAGAGTAAGAGCAAGAGGGAATGAGAGCATGATTGTACCTAAGTCCTTGAAGGTACGGCCCTGAAGACCCAGTGGAACATAGACTGTCATCAGTGTGAGTGTCTGACCCTCCCACTGCCCAGAGATCGCGGAGTAACAACCCAGCTCGTCGGTCCAGGTGTGCTGTATGGAGAGCAGGAAGGAATGCTAAAGCAGGATTCCAACCCCTCTAGAGCCCCTGGTGGAGTCAGTTTGAGCCACTAGCTTGTAGCCCCATCTATTTAGTGCTTTGCAGGTGTTGCCAACCAAGTGGGACTCCTGGAGTAGCACCACGTCTGGGGAGTGTCTCCTAATGTGTTGTAGGACTATGTAATGTTTTACTTTGTCACCCAATCCGTTGGCGTTCCAACTCAGGAGCTTAAGATTCTTGTCCCAATGTGTAATCATTGTGTGTATTGTGGTCTGTGCGTCTCGTTGTCTCTGGATAAACAATGTCATTTGAACTTGTGAGTGTATTAACCACTCATCCCCCACCCAACTACCCCCTCCCTGCTCCGCTGCACTCTGGGCTTAAAATTGCCCATTGAACAACAATGCAGAGTGCCTGTCGCCCAACCTGGAACTAAAAGTAGACTTGTGGAGAGTGAGCTACTCCATCACTTCGCTCCCCCCCTGTGGATACTTATAGCTAATCCCCCCTGGGGCGTGGTCCATTCTTTACCTTGGCAGACAGTAGGATACACACAGCTTCTGGCAGGGCAAAGTTCTAATGTTTCGGAACAAACAAAAATACTCTACCACCAGTTTCAGTATGTGACCTGCCGAAATGTCAATGCATATTGGGAGCACCTCACTCTCTCAGCATAGCCACTACCTTAGTTGGAATAAGGTTGACCTTCAGTCAGTGTTGTGTTCTTTTGCACCCCTCCAACCAGTTCGCAGCCTCTTCAGGATGGTTGAAAAACCAGGCATTACCATCGGCCTCCACCCGAAGACGGGCCGAAAACATAATTGCGTATTTGATTACTTTGTCTCTCAATTGTTTTTTTACTCCGAGAAATAAATGCCCTTGTCTCTGCACATGATGGGTAAAGTCCGGGAAAAAGGTGATTTTTCCATTGTCGCACCTGAGAGGTGGGGCCACTCTGGCGTGCTGCAGTATGATGTCTCGGTCTCGAAAATTCAAGAACTTCGCCAGGATAGGACACAGAGGAGCGCCCGGTATGGGACGCCCCCACGTACTCTATGAGACCTCTCGACCACAAAGAATTTGAACAAGCTCTTCGGTTGCAGGTGCTTAAGTGTGAGGTCCTCAATGAAGAGGTCGGTTGCCTGCCCCTCCACACTCTCAGGCACACCAATGATACACACGTTGTTTCGTCTAGTGCAGCCCTCATAGTCATTGAGTTTCTCCTCTGCAAATTTCCGGAAGTCCTGCAACTCTTTGATGTCATGTTGCATTTGCGAAGCATCATCTAGAAGGCATGAGGTAGCGATTTCCATTTGTTTGACCTTCTTGCCAATTATGGTCAGGTCTCCCCTGATGAGTGTCACCTCCGACGTTATTACGTCCATACTCTGTTCCATGGACGAACAAACCCGCAAGATTGCTTCCATGACATCCATAAAGGTGAGTTCAGGTGGGTCTCCCTCCGTTGCGGCCGCCTGTTCGTCCTTGAAAGGCTGTTCTGGCGTTGCCGACTTGGTTTGGGTGTACCTATCAGGTTTGTTCTGTTGAGTCACCTTGGGCTCTCTTGAACCCGACGTTGCCTCAGGTCATATTGTGACCGCCTTTTCCTCTTGGCAGGGCCGTGAACTTGGCGTTGTGGGTGTTTAGTCCCCTTAATCACTTCTGTAGGTTACTAAAGCGGTGTGTGTCCTAAGACGCTGGAAGATATGTGAGGGGTGCGTGGGGGGCAAGCGTGTCACCCCGTTACGCCAACAGAGTAGTGCCTATTCAGCTAGCAGGTGGTGGCAGGCCACACTGATTTCACCTTGACTCATGACCCTCTCGGTGGTGACTATTTGAAGAAATCCCTGGAGGCGGTCAGGAGCCACCCCTACACTGCGGGGCCAGTGGCAGAAACGGGGTCCTCCCTTGATGCGGAGTGTCTCTTTTGTACCTCAAGCTACCCTCCGGAGCCAGTCGGGTGCAAGGGCACTCCCGTTTCCCAGGACTGGCCGCAGCTTTCTACAAGGACCACTCTTTTTTCGGTGTCTTCTGCGACCTAAGTCCCCTCACTCGATGGTATAGGTTGCTTGGGAAAACACAGTACCCCGAAGGTCTGGGACAGTGGCACACTACAGTTTAAGGGTGGTCCGGTGGTGGGCCTGCGAGCGTCGCTGCTGTTACTTGTGGCCAGATCTGGAAGCCACGCAGCTTCGCCGGTGCCTTCTATATCGCCTGGCTCGGGCTGGGGTGGAAGGGAAAAGGACGGAAAAGGGTGGGTCCCCGATATGGTCCCGCTCATCCACTGGGCTTTAGTAGTTGTTGCAGCTGTTCACTCCATCCACTATCGGGGCCAGCGCTCCGCAGACTCCTCCCCGTTCCAATCGAGGACGTGAGCCGTCGTCGTCAGCAGGCGCAAGCTGATTGTCCACCACGGCCTCGGTTCCTCAGTCTAGGCCCCGGCTCTGAGGCCGAATCAGGCCGCGACTTCCAGCTTCCATAGCACCGTATTTTGGGTCCAGAAGCAGCAGTTTTTGGATCTTTGGAGCCCTGAGTAGTTCCGACGATCCACCCACACTTGGGGGGTCAGATTGCGGCGTCAGATTTTAGGAAGGGAGCTGGTGTTGCAGGAGCTGTTCTAACTCGCGTCCATTATGCACCGCAGCATAGCCACCCCCCCTCGCTTGTGTTACATATTAATGACTGATTGTTTGACTAACAATTATTTGTGGGTGGGTTGTCCCTGTTTGATCCTGTGACATTCCCCTTTTTTGAGCATATGCCATTTTCCTTCAGTGCAGTAAATTTGTTCTAGGTTTAGCTATATTCCATCTTCAGTGAAACTAGGCTGTCCCTCTTTTGACCAGCGTGTTTATACCTGGTCATTGCTTCTCAGTTGATTATTTGTTATGTACTGTAATATGTAATCATGGTCTGTGGAATCAGCAGAGCTCCTTTTTTTATCTATTCACAGGGTTTTGAAGTGGAACGTGTTACATCAGCACGGCTGCATTTTTTTTGAAGGACCTTACTGTGTTCCAATTTTTGGTATACACCCACCCATCCAAACACAAACTCACACACTAAAATTCAAAATAATCATTCCTCATATGGAGCTATTACAATAAGCATAAATGTCACAAATAGACGTACATTTTCCATACATTTTCAGATATATGTTTCACAGCGACACAAACTGTTACTTATGGGCTGAAATGTAAAAATAACAATTGTTTATGCTAATATTTCTAAGTATTATCACATTATTAATAGGTATTTGTATAATCCCCACTCAATTATTTTAGATATTTATACCAGTAAAGCAATCAAAGGACTTTTTTTAAGAATTAAAAAACACTGCACCATGCTCCCTCCATTCTTATATATCCAAGTTCTTGAAACACTTGGAAGTGTAACACTGACCATAAGTGGGATCGTTCAAGCATGGATGGTTAAATTGTTACTGCTTAGAGATCCCTTAAGTCCACAATCTCAGTGTCCTCACTGAATACCAAACCTACTCACCATATTTGTGATAAAAAATAAAGTATTGAATTACGTGGTCCTCTGCTAATGGTGAAGGTAAGGATACCTATAATGTTTCACAATTTCTTGATTCTTGTGTTCATGATTTGAGTTTTTCTACAGCTTGAGCATTTTATCTCCTGCTTACAGAGAAAACCATGTTCTAAATTACTGGAAGGTTTTTAACACACTTTTTACTAGTTGCATCACACACATTGTATCTCATCTCTTGTCTACAGAAAACACAAAGCCACATTTTTTCACATATATATATCACTTTTTGAAGCCATGCTGAGGTTTGAATGTACCACGCTGAAAGTTGTAATTTGGAAAATAAGATGTAAGGTGATTTTTAAAGGCAGACTTCCATGTTAATATGCAGTGAGGAATAATAATTTCTGTTTGGAAATGGTCTATATCATTTGATGCTGTATGTTGCCCCTAGCATTGCAGGTTCTTTCAAAAGAGAACTGAATCTGAGTCACCCTAATTCTTCCTCACTCTCTTCATAGAGTCCGGGGCGTTCGGTTGGTAGGGTTAAGACTATGATCACCAGTACCACAGATAAAATTAGTTTAGGTTAGTTTAGTTAGGGTTATCTTATTTTCAGTTTTGCTCAACGGTATTCATGGAGCACACACGCAATAAAGAATTTTGTAGGGAGTTTTGTGGAGCCTAATGGCCAATGATGATATTAATAAAGGTTAGGCATTACAAAGGATAGTACCTTACACAAAACCAAACTGAAAGGAAGTAGAGACACACGTTCACAATCTGAAAAGCGAAATGTCAAGAATTTCAATGAAAATAATGTAAATTAGAATTAATATATGTGTGTGGAAAAGTCATTCTTTTTGCCCTGATCACCCCCATCTTTTGAGTGATACTAGTGGGAACTGACTCTAACTGTGCCTTGGACTTTGCTAACCAGGCCCAGTCCTAGGGCCACTGCTCTGACTAAAAAGGTACATGGTAATTAGGTGTCATTGCAAGTGGCACTGACACCCTACCTATAAGCTCCTAGTATTTGGTAGGGCATGTAGGTTTAGAGGCCCAGCAGAGTTCATGCACTTAAGTGCGCACTCCTGTGTGGTCTGCTGTCATTTTAAAAGTCAGCACTGCTTTGCAAGCTACTTTTACATTAAAATAATATGTGAATTTGACTTTGGATTTAAAGGTACTTTCAAACGATGAAACTACCTTATTTTACATATAAGTCACCCCCTAAATTCTACCCTTGGTGCTCCCAAACTTAGCAAAGCTTCCAAACGTTGCAAACAGTACTAGATGTAAAGTTTTTTTAATTTTTGCCCGCCTTGATAGTTAAAATAGTTAAAATAGGGTCTGTAAGTGATACCGTTCTGACTTTTTAGGCACTTGTTATGTCCACAAACACCTTCATCAAAGACATCCACACTTCTGCAACAGTATCCCTATGATCAGACCTCAAGTGGAAGGAAGAGTAGAGAAAGTAAAGCAGCTTCACTATTGGTAACTAAACAAGCATTTGCAATGCAATAGGTCTCACATTATAAAAGTGTGAGCAGTTGGCATTGCTAATAATAATGCAACACTAGCTATTGGCATTGTAAATGATAATGGCATTAATTTATGTGTTTGTTTTATAAAATAGATAAAAAAGGCATTGTCATGAACAATGCCAATAGCTTAAACTTTTGCAAATGCGAGACCTATTGCATTGCAAATGCTTGTTCAAGTATTGCAAGCTTTTTAAAAGTTTTAGTCACTACTCAAAATGAAATCCATTTTATCGGCGTTGCCGGTGCTCCTTTATGTTTAATGCCATAAATGAAACACAATGTTGTAAGCAGATTGCTAAATAGCATCTCCAGCCCCGATCACAATGTCTCACTTCATGCTGGACAGTGGGCACCCTGTTTTCATACAGCGCCAAGACGGAGTGAATTAATGCACAGACTAAGGTCTGTCAACCTCCGAGGTGTGGTTGTGTTATTGTGTGTGGGGTTGTGTGTGTGTGGTTGTGTGTGTGTGTGTGTGTGGTTGTGTGTGTGGGGGGTGTGGGGGTGGTTGTGTGTGTGTGGTTGTGGTTGTATGTGATTGTGTGTGTGTGGTTGTGTGTGTGTGATTGTGTGTGGTTGTGTGTGTGGATGTGCGTTTGTGTTATTGTGTGGTTGTGTGTGTGTGGTTGTGTGTGTGTGTGTGATGTGTGTTGTTGTGGCTGTGTGTGTGGTTGTGTGTTGTTGTGGTTGTGTGTGTAGTTGTGGATGTTTGTGGTTGTGTGTTTGTGTTATAGTGTGTGTGGTTGTGTGTGTGTGGTTGTGTGTGTGTGTGGTTGTGTGTGTGTGGTTGTGTGTGTGGCTGTGTGTGCGGCTGTGTGTGCTTGTGGTTGTGTGTGTGTGGTTGTGTGTGCGTGTGGTTGTGTGGGTGGCTGTGTGTGCTTGTGGTTGTGTGTGTGTGGTTGTGGTTTTGTGTGTGGTTGTGTGTGTGTGGGCGTGTGTGTGTGTGTGGTTGTGTGTGTGTGGTTGTGTGTGCTTGTGGTTGTGTGTGTGGTTGTGGTCTTGTGTGTAGTTGTGGTTGTGTGTGGGGTTGTGTGTGCTTGTGGTTGTGTGTGTGGTTTTAGGTGTGGTTGTGTTTGTGTGTTGTTGTGGTTGTGTGTCGTTGTATGTGTGGTTGTGTGTCTGTGTGGTTGTGTGTGTGGTTGTGTGTTTGTGGGTGGTTGTGTGCGGGGGCTGTGTGGTTGTGTGTGTGTCTGGGTGTGGTTGTATGTGGTTGTGTGTGATCGTGGTTACATTCGATTTGATGAGAGTGTAGCAGAGATGTCTGCATTCAAACCATTGTAACTCTGCAGCTACACATATCTCTTGTAATAAATACACAAGAGGAACATTTCCGAGGCTGGTAAATAAGCTATACTACCGACAGCAAGATACTGTCATTTCTTTCCCAGTTAAATAAAAGGTGAGTACAAATATGTGCATGTATAAGGCAAAAGATAAAGGCCAGAGACAATTGGGAAGCAATCTGGTATATTTTGGGAACCAATGGAATTGTCAGAGTATTCCCCGTTTCCTTGAATGGACAAAATGGATGCACCATTTTTCTCACGATTGGATTTAAAAAACATTATGCTTGCGACTTTGAATCTAGATGACCGTTGTTTTTTCTTAATTGCAATAAATTGTAAGATGTCATTAAGGAAGCTTTTACGGAGAGGTCAGGCGTTCGAGGGTAAATCCACCTGCAAACAAGCATTGACAGCGCGGCTCACTGAGAACATCAAAGCGGCCGAAAGAGGAGAAAGGAGTGGTGAGTGCTAGCCGAGGTGACAAGAAGGGCTGGGCGAGAAGGGAGGGGGGAATGCCAGCAGCAGAGGAGCCTGATTAAAGCTGACAAAAAGGGAGGGGATAGAAGGGAGTGCGAGCAGCAGCTGTGCACGTGCACACCATCGTGCACTCAAGCTTTAGGCCTGGGTAGCACTTGGAAAACCTGTATACTAAATGCTCTCCGAGCAGCGCATGCGCGCTGGATCAGCTAAACCTAAAAAAAAGGAAACCATTCTTTGGGAAATGGAGTCTCCTGTGCTGTGAGTCAATGCTTGGAGCGGTCTGAATGGCCTTGTTTCCGAAATGTTTTAACACACTTCAAGCCATACATTGGTAAGCTAAAACTTTTCCAAAGTAAATAAACCACTCAAAGGCACTGTGACCCACAATCTGAACTCACACGAAGGACCTTGTACTCTTGGAATACGACACAAGTGTACATAACTGCAGATAACCAACCTGTAAGTACCAAGGTTCTCACAACGTGCCGCTCAAAGGTTGCGCATAATGTTAAGTCACCAGAAAGCCTAGGCTGTCCTGCCTGTACAAGGCCTATCTGTATCTTATCGCACACTGCAATAACTGCATCAAAGAGAAAACGGCATCTTACAATTACTCTGAGGGTGGAAGGAGGTTGGACTGTCTACAGCCAAGAGGAGGGTGTGATCTGCAGGGCTGCTAAAAAGCTTACTTTGGGTTTTAATGTGTACATTTGCACTTGGAGTCTGTGACCTTAGTCGTGCTGCCCACAACTAGCCATCTCATTTTAGCTCAGTTACAGAGCTGCACCTATATTTAGTTACTCACAGTCACTCATATAGCAGGAATCATGGGCTACATTAAGGCTAATAAAGTGCAATAAAATATCCTACTTCACTACGAGGCCAAAGGTCTCTTGAGAAGATACCTGAGTTCTACAGTTTAGTCAGTTTCCCTAGTCTATTTGATATTTTCACATACACATCTTTCTACCTATGCTCGTCTTCTGCCGCATGCCCAGCCACACAATGAAGAATATTGAATTTCAGATTACTGGGCATGGAAGGACGCAGCGGGTTTTCTTTTCGTACACTTTTCTGCGAGAACCTCCCAAGTTCTAATATACATACATTTATATACGTATGTGTAACTGAAGGAGAAGTGGTACCAACGTGAGTCACGAGCGCTGAAGTCCAGAGTCATGAGTAAAGTATGTAAGAGGGAGGCGTGCTTAACTGGATCCGCTACCTTACTTCAGTCTTACGGTTACTCTTTGCCGACAAACAGGAATACTCCAGTGTGTTACCGACAGGCGAAGCAGGATTGATTCAGCACACTTAAACATCCAAAGGTAGATCTAAGAAGGGTACAGCAGCTGGCGGTTCTCTGTGGGATTTAAGATGCTGCAGTCCAAGTCTCGAAAGGTCGCCATTCTGGGATATTGCTCTGTGGGTGAGTACAGAGCGCACGTGGCCACAACACGGGAGGACTGGTTAGTTGGAGTCGGCTTATGATGCAAGACATGGCCGCGAGGCTGATTGTGATGCAAGTAGATGATAGTGAGGTGGATTGCGACATTAAGGTGGCCACGCGGCCGATTCTAGTGCAGTTTGATGGGCGCGAGATGTGTCCTGGCACACAGAGAAGCAGCTCCAAATTCGATTGACAGTTCACGCCCTGTTGAGGTGCTGCCGGCGGTTGAGGTGCCGAAGTGGTTCCAGCTGCCAGTGGTGCCTCATCCTGCATGCTGCCTCGATTTTCCTTTTCTGTACATGTTATTTGGCAAGCGGCATTAGCATTGTAAGGTGCCTGGCGTCTGATAACTCTTCAGATCGTCCGGAAGTTGCCTACACTAGCAAAAAAATGTTATACTAATACTAAACAAGAAAAGTAGCTTTTTGCATTTGCCTGGGGCTGAACAGGACTCTCCTTGCACGTGGACAGGGGAGGGGTGCGAGGAGGGGGTGGAGGTGAGGAGACCAAAGGGGAGTGGGGAGGGAGGAGAAAGGTGATTGTGAAACCGAAAGCGATCACTTTTGGGAAAAACAAAGCCGCGAGTTGTGCGCGCGCGCCATATGGTTTCAATATCGCGCCTGTGTCTGGGCACGATAATTGAAACCACATGGCAGAAATGCGCATAATACACACCAATAGGCAATGGGCGGAGCTATGCACCCGTCTCTGGCCTATTGTGTGCTATCTTTCAAACAAACACGCAGGCAAAGGCCAATAGCAGGTCGCAAAAGTAAAAACACACGCACAAGCGTGTTCATTTCCAGGGTCCATTTCTGAACCCCGGACAAAAGGACTCTCGCCTGCGCGAGCACTGCTGTGCAGTGCAACGCAGGTCGCGAAACCTAAAAAACTACACATTCTCTTTTTTCTATGCAGTGAAAAACAATGACTCTCTGCTCTAGATCCTTTGGCATATGTCCAAGATTGTGTTTATTTCATGTGAGACCTGTTTTGAATCATTTATTCTTCATGTTTGCAATATCTAGATTGTGGTGATGGAGAATGCTGCCCAGTAGGGCAGACAAAAACTGTGCATCTCAAAAATATTACGAAACATATTGGTTGTCAAATTTAAGGAAATATTTTAATTTATTCCTAATGAGTATCACAGGTTTTAAGCTATTAATGGATTAACACAGTATGTAAAGATATGCACAAACCTAAAGAAAAAAAGGGCATCTTTATTTTTATGAAAATCAATAAAACATTACAAAAACAGTTTATGTTTTTATGCACATCTTCCTTAAATAACTTTCATTATTTCCGTTCGATCCACCCTCAATCCGTATCCGGCAAGTGTGTTATTTAAAAAAAAATGTTTCTAAGATACTATTTAGTACTTCTATACATTGATCTATCTGGTATACAGCCTTTACAACGAAACCTTTACAACGAACTACCACTACAACAAACTTTTACAACGCAAACCATTACAACGCATAGCGCTGGGGGGCGCTCTAGGATAGAGAATAGGTTTAATGTACTATCCAACACCTTCCCTACTATCCACGGGGACTGGAGTTGGAATAGTAAATTAAACTATTCACTATCCAGCGCCCAAAAGCATTATGTGTTGTAATGGTATGCATTGTAAAACTTACGATGTAAAGGTAGGTGTTGTAAAAGTATGCGTTGTAACGTCATACATCCGATCTATCTGTAAGAGAGATATTCAGCCATAACCCAAAATATGAAGAAATTCAACTTTATCAAATATTTTTTCCTGTCCTTAAACTATTTCGCCAGCCCACTTTGTAAACAGGCGTGGGCATCTTCATCCGGACTAGTACAGTTAAGTAGCCAGTTTGCATTGTAAGGTATTGACGAATTGTTATCTCTAAGAGACACAGATGTTTTCACTTCAAACAGTCAAATAAAGCATGCACTCACCCCCAAGTAATTTTTTATGGGGGATGTCCAATATTTAGGCTTTTTAGATGAGTGTGAAAGTTCATGAATTACATTTTTCAGATTTGCGCTTAATTTCGTTCTTCATTTCCTATTTTTATATGTAACAGTGCCCTCATACTACTATCAAACTATTAAGGTTGTATTTCTGAAGTTTTGATTTGGTCATCTTCTTTCATTATGCACTTATGGATTTCTAACTTTGAAATAGATTTTCATATTCTGAGTTCATAGTACCAGGACATACAATTCTACAACACATCTTCTATCCATTTGAAGCATACTTAGTGGCTCTCAACACCTTTATCAATTTTATTGTGTTTCATGTTTGGCTTCTGTGGTTAATGTATTATAACTTTCAATATTTGCGAATGATTCTATACCTGAAAAGGCAGAGTTCCTTTATAGAGAACCGAAAGTGAGGACATCAATCTGGATCCCTGTATTTATTCACCAGACATTCTTTTAGCTGTGCTGTTTTGAACAAATAGGGCACACAACTACAATCATGTTGTTCTGTATATATGTCACTTGTGATGTGACTGTGGTTGAGCAAGCATCATTTTATATTGAAGTTTCTTCAGCTCGAGGCGCATTGCTAGAATAGGTCTTGTTAAATACCTGTCTCTAATGGCATCCTTGTGTCTCTAAAATTTCAGATAACAGTGTTCAGAATGGGATCAGAAGGACACCAGGATATTGATTTAGCTATTCTGACAGCTCTTCTGAAAGGTAATGGCATTTCTCAACAAGATGAATGTGTGTCCTCAGTAGAAATATTAGTACTATGTATTTTGATGTATGTATCTTGAAATGTCTTTATAAAAAGCACTGAGTTGAGGCAGTCTCTCTTATGGTTTTAGAAAATTGTATCTAATTACTAATAGATTTAAATTGACTCACTGAGAGTGTGTGGGTTCAATACTTCTGACACAGTTTATGCAATTGCTAACAGCGACCTCACTCGCAAAATCTTTCCCTGTATTTCTCTTCTTTTGACACACTTATTCATTAGCATACTGCACATGAAATAAGGATGAATAGGAGTGCCGCATAATTCCAACTTAATGGAAAATTCTAGCCAGGTATTTTGACATTCTGAAACCACTCTTAGAACCGTTGGGCATTGCCAACATTAACATCTGAAACACAAATTCATCTCAAGCAATGTAAAAAAGATCCCTTTCTAACAAGCAACACAACCTTTGGAAATCTAGGTACCCTCCGATACATTCCGAGTAAATAAGTGATCATGGGTTCGGTTCTCCTACAGTAGCCAGGTAATCACTCTTCTGTTACAACCAGTGCGCGAAACTTCCACTCTCAAGTTTCAGCTTTTCAGTACACCAGGTGGGCTATCGGTGCTCTGAAGCCGCACCGTGTTTCACAGTGCAGGCCGCAACCCACCTGCACTTTGAAGGGGGATTAGAGATCCCCTTGCAGGCGGGTGCAGTGAGTGACTGCACCCAACTGCAAGGGGAAGTCTGTCCATGGGACCCACTTTCCCCCTTCCAGAGTGCTGCATTCAGGGGACGCACTGACAATGAGCCCCCCTGACAGGTTCTGTACCTCTGGACCCACGTCTATAATATGGCAATGGCACAGAGGCAAAGAGAATTTCCTCATTTGCATGGGGCTACCCCCCCCCCCCCTATGTAAATGAGGGAATGGCCTATGAAGATAGCGTTGGCGCTTTATGTGCACCACTGCTATTGGTATTACAGAAGGCATAGCACAATCGTCTGAGGCCCCTTCTGTAATACCAAAGTGTCCCGGGGGCACACAAACGCCTGTTTCACCCTCGGGGCATTTCCATAATACGGCTCCTGAAGCGCACATCTCTTTCTGTCTCACTCATAATGTGACTCCTGTTCAAATTCAATTCTATTTGTGCTCAGTTGGGGTATTCTGATTGTGTTACATTCTAAGGGCATCATGTCCCAGTGGGCTATTCAGTTTAGAAACATGCTCTCTCGCTGCATATATTCGTTACCTTGTGCTGTCTCTTAAAAACAAAAATATCTAATTCAATGCCATTATTTTAAAGCCAGTATGCAGCATTCTATGTGTAACATGTCTCAAGTAACTTTCAAGAAAGATTTCTTATAGGAAAGGTTGTTTCTTTAATAAATTTGGCGCTGGTTGAAGAATGTGCACAAAACTTTCCAAAATCAGTTTATTCACTTTGGCTCCTTCATTGAAAGGGGCATGCCACTTCTTTAAGCGAGTTCCAATAGGAAGCTTTGCTCTCTGATAGACAAAATATGGCTGAATGGAATTACACTAAATTTGGCAATACCACAGAGCTTTCTTCAGAAAGCGTGATTTCTGTGATTTGGTGTAAATCTTTTCAGCTGTTTTTGAGAAATGCACTTTTAAAGAGGAGTTTGGGTTGGGCTTGAAGGATTAAAAGGCTAGGTATATCTGGACAATTAGTACCTCTGGAGTCTGCTATGTAGATTTAAAAAAAGGCCCTCTAAATGGCCATGGGTACTAATTCTCCTGTTGGCCATTTCAGTACCACTGGACTGGGATTAGACTTGCGGTTCTTGGTGATCTGATTGGCTGGCCTCAAATCAGAAGAACATGTTGTGCACGCTTTTACAGAGCTCAGGGACCTGGTCCCCGTATCATGAAAATCTTTTAAAAACTCGGGTTTAAGGGGGCAGGATAGTGGCATACTGAATCCAGATACTTGTCAGGGGAACTTGGGTTTTTATCTGTGATGTTGTGTACTCACATGACGCTCCATGTAGCAGTTGAAGGAAGAGGGCATGGATCATTAGTTTGAGGGAGGGCGGCGTGATGAACGCTATGCTTCCTCCCCACCACTACATATAGAAAACTTCAATGAGTCTCTTTTATCAATGTTGGTGTGCCTCGGCCTGGGTTGTTTCACCTACCCTAGGTCTCGATCGTGCTTTGTGTGAGTCCCCTGCTGCCTTGTGAAAAATATAATTGAGCTGCTATTAGTATCCACACATTGAGGAAATATTCACATTGAGAGTTGTTAACACATTGTGTGGTGTGATGATCTCAAGGTAGCACCTATCCACTATATACATTCTAATGATGTGTCTCCACCTGCCAGTTAGTACAAAGAGAAGTGCAGGTTTCCACTGGCTGCCGTTGTTAAGCATTATTTGCGACACTTTAATCGTGCAATGTGCTGGGACCCAATTAATTCTCGTGCAGCCTTGAAAAAAGCAGAGGCACTCATCAGTGGGAAGGGTTTAGGTGGTGAAGAACCCTCCTTCTTATTTTCATTGTATGAAGAAATGGGAAGTCATCCTTTATCTTGAGTTTGTTGGTAGTGCCTGCATGACATACAGCACATACTCAATGCATCTTTTTTTTAGGATGAAGCTTCGTGAAGTGCACTCAGAAAACTTGCATACCATAAAAACTCATGAAATTATACTACTAAATAAGGACAGATTGTGGAGCAGGGCCGGACTGGAGAACCAAAAACAGCCCTGGCAAATATGCTAAAATCAGCCACCCTCCCTTTGTCTCCTTGCGCAATTTCTCTCTTTCCCCTCATCTTCTCTATATCTCATTATTTCCATCTTTGTTCTCCCTCTCTGGTCACCTTCTCTCTACCTTCCATCTCCCCCTTCTCACTCTCTTGGAGTCTCTTGTGCCTGTTGCAATTGACATTGGGAACCTGGGGAATATGACGGAGTCACTAGGAACGGCCCTGGGCTTTTAAAATCAGCCCACCAAGGAAATGCCCAGTGTAATGTAAAGCCTTTCCGGCCCTGACTGTTGGAGCCTATAAGGATAATTTGTAATTATCAAATGAGAACACAAAAAAAGTATTAGAATCCAGGAGTGTAATTTGAAATGAATACGTGAGAACTCAAAAGAAACAAGCATATACAAACAGTGTTTGTACCTTTACCTATAAATAATCTTTGTATGTCAACCTAGAAATGAGCCCAACTCTAGGAATGTCTGGTGCAGTATTTATATATTTATAATTTCAGCCCAACTATAATTATTGAGACAAAATGGTGCCATGCAAAATCCAATTGTTGTGGACCTCTTTTTTGAGTAAATTGGAAAAAAGGCATGAGCAGAAACTGCAAAATAGTAAGCAGCTTAAATGTTCCACCTTTCGCCTCGCACATGTCTAACCATCTTACCTCAAGCTGTCAGAGGAAAAAGGCAAAGCCATAAAGCCCATTACTATAATGCAACTGGCTCTGGGAACAGTCATGTCTCACTACATCCTTCATTTCAAAAACTACTTTGTGCTCTGAGATATCTTCCCTCTCCATCTCAGGGGAATGCTTGTGATAGAAAAGATAACAATCAATCGAAGGAACAGGGAAACAATCAACTGTATGATTCATGGACTGGCACCCACTACAGCACACGCAGAGCCTTCCACCTGCTCCCAGGGAGCTAGATAGGTAGTAAGACAATAAAGCAGAGCTGATCTCTTTCATAACAAAGCAGAGCTGCTGGAAGTGAAGAACAAACCCTGTGTGTTCTGAGCTTGTCCCCATGGCAGGTCATTTTCTCCTTTGTGTTCCATAGTCAGTTGAGTGAGGTCCTTCACATAAGTTACTTTTGTCTATTAGCAAATATTTTTAAATACAGTGTTCGGGCCATTAGTATATGGGCACATTAGAAAAAGAACACAAGTTGGGCTTAGCTGAACGTTTCATTTTCTCTTTAAAGATTAGTCCTTCGTGTTCTTTCTCAGGTGCCTTGGTCTGGCTCCCTCTGTGACTTCATGGACATTTTCATACATTGGTTTCTGATTGGGTGACACCCTATCACACTCAATATGCTAATTGCACGTTGATTGGTGATTTACTTTTCACTGTGATGATCTTTTGAATGTTTATGGGAGAACCTTTCTTGAATCACTTTCCAGCGTACATATTTTCCAGCTTTAAATATTTTCCAGCTGATTTAGTCTCCTACACATACTGGAGGCAAAACTTTGGATCTTACTTTTACAAACTATGATTATCTCCAAGTAGATCCATCCTTACATTTGTTATGGATGCATCATTTTGCTATCCTCAAATCTTTCGCCTCACCACCTCACCCTAGCATGGTCTAGAGTTACAGGTGACAATTTCACAATCACCCCTGAAATAATCCTCTCACCCTCTCTTTTTGGAAATATGTAGGATGATGCCTTACATTTCAGCCAGTTGCTCTCTAATTCTCTTGACCCTATTGTGCCTCTCAAAAGTAGAAGGTTGGTGCTTCCGATCCATTGCTCTCCGTGGTTAACAGAGGATTTATGATTGGCAAAAAGAAAATGGTACGCCGAAGTACGCAAGTGGAGAATTTCATATGACCTAAAATTAAAGAAATCTATTGCCTTGCCACTCAAAGCGTATCATAGGTCTATAAGGGTCACACATGCAGCCTTCTATGCTAAGAAACTAGGTTTATCAATAAATCCTTCTTAGGAATTATTTTCTGTAGTTAACTTGTTTCTTTCTTCTCCTAGCTGAAAGCAGGTAGTTGCTTCTTCCCATGACCCTTGTGGTAAGCAAACCTGTTTTTGGCCACAATTAAGGACTTGAACTGGGCCCTGCTAAATGCCAAACTCGGACTAGATGGCATCCATAATTACATGTGTAGGGTTTTGAAAAATTCTTTAGAAATTTGAATGGCTCCTTTTTCTTCGAAATCAGCATGCATTGTGCCACTATTGAACAATCCCTCAGTAGATCTTCTATTATAGCTATCTTTAAGACGATATCACAAAAACCACTTTGTCAGAACCCCTTTCAAAGGGCCATGGAACGAGCAGGGAGGGGTTACTGGGCCCAACTATGGGGGTTGAGGCCTTTACTGATATCCTTGTGCCTGACCTACTATAGATCCAGAGCAACTGGGTTAAGTACCCCTTTTACGCTTCACACTCAGTAGTAACACGGTCTAGCAATCCAAGGCTCCCTTGTGGGGAGGTCTGGATAAAGAAGCAATAATAATGCGTGAAGAAATAGCAATTAATTATTGTCCAGCCAAATACTCATTTTTATGAAAAAAGAGATGTATTTTCTTTCTAACGCTTACCCTCACAAAGGAAAAATACAACATCAACAAACAGATACACATCCCCTGAGGTCAGGGCTCTAGTGTTTCCTTGGGGGTTCCTTGAACCACCACCTTCTCACGTTAGCAAGAGTGGGTATTGCCTATTTACTACAGGCAACATCCAGGATGAGTCCCACTAGTAGTCTGAGTCTCAGGAGTCCTGTAGGGTTTCAGCATCACAGCTCTAATTAGCATTAAGTTCCCTTGGGCTGACTGGCCCAAAATCAGTCTTATCCGCAACTCACAGGATCAAGCAACTGGAGTTCTTGAGCACACACCTTCCACAGGCATTGAAGCGACAGCAGTCAATTCAGGTGAGTTAGCTACACAAAGCCCCACGTGGGGGGTTGCACTCAGCGATCGGTGAGTTTTCACTCGCGGTCGCGCCTCTGTGGCAACAGGAGTTCTCGACGGCTCAACATCTTCACTGGGTAAGTACCTGATATCTCCTGCGCTGGGGAGGAGGTGATGATATGTAGTTCCTTGTGTAAATCCTTCAATCTGGGCAGTTGCACAGGTTCCACAGTGGCCTCAATCCTCTGGGCTATAACTCCAACCAGGCAACACAACTTGCTGGTCCCTCTAACCCCGTATGGCATACAGGGTCACTGTACCCTCACAGCACATGGGTTCGAGCCTGATCGTGACAGTGAAGTCTTTGGCAGCAGCCCCTGCGGGTATACACGGTCATAGCCCAATACTGCACACGGGCAATGACCCTTACCTCTCGGCAGTCTTCTTACAATGGGCCCTCCTGACACACAGGGTCACTGCTCTCCCACTGCACATGGCCATCCCCTCACACCTCACAGAGGAAGTCCACCCGACAGGGCTTCCCATTTGGCCTCACTCCCTCCAATGCTATTCTCTTCCTCACGGGGCACAATTGTCCTTGGCAAGCAAGCAGGTGCCGGTGCTCCAGGCTCCAGAGCAGGTGCTCTTGGATTTCCTGGGTGAAATAACTCACCCAGCAGATAGACTAGCAGGCCTGGCCCCCAGTCCTGGGACAGGCAGAAGTTTAGCAGAGCTTCCTCGCCTCACACAGCCTGTCTGGCTGCTTGGCAGTTTGCAATTTTTGGGACCTCAAACTCCTCTTCTTATAGTTCATTTCCAGACACCAAATATGATTTAGGATCTGAGTCTTTAAAGTTTATATTGGGGGTCTGTTTATTTTGAAGTGCCCACTCGTAGTCGTACC
Source organism: Lissotriton helveticus (assembly GCF_964261635.1). NCBI lineage: Eukaryota > Metazoa > Chordata > Amphibia > Caudata > Salamandridae > Lissotriton > Lissotriton helveticus. The sequence continues at coordinate 993,067,806 of NC_136059.1, read as the reverse complement.
TGTTGCTGAAAGCGTGGGGAGCCTTTGAAATTGCTTCTGTCTATCTGCACATTGGGACCCTTGTACCTTGAGCCTGTGTGCTCCATCGTTTAACTACTGTCAGCGCTTGTTTGCAGAACTGTGCCTGAGCCCGTGTGCTCCATCGTCTAACTACTGCCTGCGCTTGTAAGCAGAACTGCGCCTGAGCCCGTGTGCTCCACCTCACCATTGTTACTGCCCCAAGGGATTCTTCATTGGTATCCTGCACGAGTCAGCCGGCGCATTCCAGCCCAGATTTTTCCATCTGCTGAGGGAGTTGAGTGTGCCAGCGGGAGCGGGACTGCGAGGCCCAGAGGTGCTAGCGCCAGGTAATCGCGCGCACCTGGTGCCTCTTCCCGCCCCCTCCTCCCTGCAAGCACTTAACGACTCGCGGCCCCCGCTTCGCGGGAGCCGCTCGTAGTCGTACCTGTTGCTGAAAGCGTGGGGAGCCTTTGAAATTGCTTCTGTCTATCTGCACATTGGGACCCTTGTACCTTGAGCCTGTGTGCTCCATCGTTTAACTACTGTCCGCGCTTGTTTGCAGAACTGTGCCTGAGCCCGTGTGCTCCATCGTCTAACTACTGCCTGCGCTTGTAAGCAGAACTGCGCCTGAGCCCGTGTGCTCCACCTCACCATTGTTACTGCCCCAAAGGATTCTTCATTGGTATCCTGCACGAGTCAGCCGGCGCATTCCAGCCCAGATTTTTCCATCTGCTGAGGGAGTTGAGTGTGCCAGCGGGAGCGGGACTGCGAGGCCGAGAGGTGCTAGCGCCAGGTAATCGCGCGCACCTGGTGCCTCTTCCCGCCCCCTCCTCCCTGCAAGCACTTAACGACTCGCGGCCCCCCCTTCGCGGGAGCCGCTCGTAGTCATACCTGTTGCTGAAAGCGTGGGGAGCCTTTGAAATTGCTTCTGTCTATCTGCACATTGGGACCCTTGTACCTTGAGCCTGTGTGCTCCATCGTTTAACTACTGTCCGCGCTTGTTTGCAGAACTGTGCCTGAGCCTGTGTGCTCCATCGTCTAACTACTGCCTGCGCTTGTAAGCAGAACTGCGCCTGAGCCCGTGTGCTCCACCTCACCATTGTTACTGCCCCAAGGGATTCTTCATTGGTATCCTGCACGAGTCAGCCGGCGCATTCCAGCCCAGATTTTTCCATCTGCTGAGGGAGTTGAGTGTGCCAGCGGGAGCGGGACTGCGAGGCCCAGAGGTGCTAGCGCCAGGTAATCGCGCGCACCTGGTGCCTCTTCCCGCCCCCTCCTCCTCCTACTTAGCCCAGCTTCTGCACGCGTACGCGGGACGCGCGCGGACGGAAGCGCGGGCGAAGCCCGGGCAAAGGGCGGGCCCTCTGTGGCCCTCAGGGGACCTAAGGTGACGTGACGGGCCGCCCCCCTTCAGTGTCGCAACTCAAAGACCTACTACGATTATTGTCATCGGGATTTACATCCACCCACTGCCCTCGACGCTGTCCGTTTTGAACCTGAACTGTTGGGGATTCAAGTAGGAAGGTAACAAGCCAATAAGGCTCTACCTGATTACATTGACTACATTGACATTGACATTTGTGGGTTAAAGTCTAATAGTTACTATTAATTGCATTTAAATGTCGAAGGGAAAAAAAACGATAGTCCCGGGTAATACTATGGACAACTATCTGGTACAAGTTGTGGAGAATATTAACCATGCAAGGAGGTCTTCATTGGGCCTCAGCACCCCTCCCCCCTTGTCCCAAGCTGAGATCCTAAGCACGGATCTAATTGTTTTGGATACTTCGAATATTCCATCCCCAACACCTCAGGGGCTGGATAAGGGGTCACCACAAAATGTAGTACACTCGGCCACCGAAATGCAAGTACTAACTGAAGATTTAGACTTAGTTTTAGATCTCTCCTTGCATGATCCAGTTCCAGAAGTGGAGTTAGTACACTCCCCCCCCTCCCACTCCTTCTCCCCCACTTTACCGGCTGCTCCTGTTGCCGCCCCAAGGGTGAGCAAAGCGACTGCTAAGACCCTGGCAAAAAGGGAAGGGTTAAGGTCCAGCAGGAAAAGGTCAGCTACTCCGCCAATTAGGACAAATACTGAGGGGAATGTGAGCAGAGGAGATGTGAATCAAGGCTGGGATGAAGAGGGCATCCTAAAAAAACTTATGGGCATGCTGGATATCAAGCTAAACCAGCTAGTAAAACCTATATTGTCAAAAATCGACCATCTTACTGCTAAAATAAATAAAATGGAGGAATATATAACAGCGACTAACAATAAAATGAGGGAATTGCCGACTTTGTTGGTAGAAAAGTTGGCTGAAAGAACACGACTAGAAGGCCCGACTCAAAGCGTAGCAGAACTACCTCAGAATGAGCAGGTTCGACCTGAGCCTGGCCTAAATCTAGCTAACCCTGCTACCACTGTATCCATTGAGCCAAATGGCAATTGTTTATCACAGGGCTCCAGCATAGAAAACAATCCCATGGAACTAATTGTTGAAGCTTCGCCCCTTATTTTGGTACTAGCAAATGTTCCCCCGCTAAATATAGGCCAGAAAGAACATCCAGAATCCCTTTTAAATAAGGCACTCCAATGGCTGAATAATAATATGTATATGAGTCCCGGGGGTAAACATAAATTGGCAGAAGACTTATTAACCGCAAGACGAGTAAAGTGGATTGGGAGTAGTCATAAGAAATTTTCTGGGGACTGCGTGGTCTTGAGCCTTAAAGGCCCCGAGGTCCTACCAGAAATTCTGAATAACCTCTTTCCACCACAACGCAGAACGGCGGAGTTAATCCCACTAACTCTAGACTTTTTCTATAAAAAGAAGGGCCTAGTATCTAACCCGAGCATCCTGAGAACTAAATGGACAACTGTGACCAGTAGATGTGCTAAGGAGGGCCCACCCAATGTCTGGGGGTTAAATTTAGATAACAGATACCAAGCATTGTCCAATCTAAATGAGTGTGATTGACTTGTAATAGACAAAGGACCAACAGTACAAAATGAGTCAAGATATTTCACAGGCCCACTAGATAAACTTATGGATCGAAGCAAAAAAAACAGAGATCACTTGCAACAGGGTCTGAGGATTCTTGGAATGCTAGAATAGCGGCGGGGGACATCACAACACCCGAGCAGGGGGGCCAGCCAAAAGTGGCTGTCAGTAGAAACTTGGAGGTGGCACATACACTAACTTTTACATCTTGGAACATAGCAGGTATTGCTAGTAAGGTAGATAACCCAGAATGGCTTGTGTATATTGACAAGCATGATATAGTCATGCTACAAGAAACCTGGTCAGTCAATCCAGTTTTTCGATTGGGCTATCTAAACGTTTTTAAACCTGCATTTAAAGGTGGAAAAGGACGTCCCTCGGGAAGATTGCTGATATGGGTTCGTCAAGCATTGTCCTGTTCAATATCAGAAAGACGACTAACCTCAAATGATATTCTAGCACTAAATATCAGATGGTCGAATGGCCAAGAAACAGTCTTGTATAATATCTATGCCAGGGGGGTTGGTGCAGGTACTCCATCTGAAGTCTTCCCCACCTTAGAACAAGACGTTGAAACTCTTAGTCCTAATCCCCACATTATAGTGGGTGGCGATTTTAATTCAACCTTCGAGCCCCTGGGAGAAGAAGATAGGAGTTTAACAGAGGAGGAGGATAGTAGATGGGGAATCCCACAATTGGAGATTCCTCCAATAAAAAGATGGAGTGCTACGGCCATTAGAATAAAGAGCCTTTGCCTCGCTTTAGGCATGAGAGCTGTGAATGGGAGGACACCATCCGACCCAAAAGGGAACCCCACCTTTGATAATGGGCGTGCTACTAGCAGGATTGATTATTTCCTAATTGATGTAAGAGCATGGCCCAAACTACTAGACATGGAAGTTGTCTCACGACTTGAGAGTGATCATCATCCTTTGTGCATGACATTCCATTCCTATCAAGAGTCCAATGTATTGGCTAATAAAAAGTTGATGGTAACACGTGATGTTGTCTGTTCAAACAACCAAAGACACCTGAAATGGGGAAGTTTGCTAAGAGATGTAAGAAACTTAGAAAACATGAAAGAGCAGGTAAGAGAGGAAGTGAACAATATTAAAGCGCTCTCTGGGAATAGCAATTTCCAGGTATACATGATGGAGGCTCATAAAAAACTATTTTCCAAAATACAAACTTATTTTATTAAAACAGCAGTTCAAATTCCAGCTAAAAAAACCGCAAGTGTTAATAGCTGGTATGATAAAAGTTGTAGATTGGCAAGGCAAAAACTAAGTCAAGAACTAAAAATAGGGAACCCAATAGCTGTTAGAAAGGCAAGGGATCTATATAGGCAGACACAGAAGCAAGCAAAGAGGCGCTGGGATGAAGAGGGCTGGAGTGAGTTGAAGCAGGCGTGCATTAGTAAAGATGCCAAGCGGTTTTGGGCATTAGTTAAAGGGAATAGGGGTGAGATAGCTCCCCAGCCACAAAACCATGTGCCAATAGATGGCTGGATTGATTTCTTCAAACCCCAGTATGCGAGAAGTTCGATATACGCATCTATTTCTCCCCCCCAAGCTATATTTTTCAGTGATCAGTTTTTCACGGAAAAGGATGTTAACTTGGCACTGGATTGTGTGTCTGGTGGAAAGGCGCCAGGCATGGATGGCATCCCCGCAGATGTCTTCTTATCAGACCGCACCTCTTGGTGCACATATTTTACTATGCTGTCGAATGCAATTGCCATGGGTGGAGAAGTACCAGCCTCATGGAAAGGGGCAGAAATTGTCCCCATATACAAAAAGGGGGACAAAACCCAGGCAAAAAATTATAGACCCATTAGTCTGATTGACACAGCACAGAAGATAATGGGCCGATTAGCCAAGAATAAACTGCAACAATGGATTGAAGACCAAAACATACTGTCACCTTATCAAGCGGGCTTTCGCCCCTTGACTAGTAGTGTTGACCAAGTCTTTTATTTTTTAGCCATTTACTGGAGAAATGTTACGCTGCGAAATGGCACATTGTATGCAGTTTTTGTGGATCTAAAAGCCGCGTTTGACCTGGTGCCCAGAGAGAAACTGTGGGACACTCTGGCGGAGGCGGGAATAAGCCATGAGCTCCTTACTTTGCTGGTGCGCCTCCACGAAAACAATTTTGCTAAAATAAGGTGGGGTAAACAGGGGGAAGTGACGACTCCCTTCCCAGTAGAACGAGGGGTGAGGCAAGGGTGCGTCTTGGCCCCAACGCTTTTTTCTATCTATATGAATGGAATTGTAGAGTATTTAAACAAATCTCCAAACGATGCTCCAACCATGGCAGGTGTACACGTCCCCGTACTAATGTTCGCGGACGACACGCTTTTATTATCACGTACGCCTAGTGGATTGCAGAAAGCGTTGGATGTTTTTGGGGCTTTTTGTGACAGCCGAGGCTTAGAATTGAATACAAGCAAAACAAAATTCATGTGCCTGAACTCCCAAACAGGTTTTAAGGGGGTGATAAAATACAAGGGTGAACCACTGGAAAAAGTAGATGCGTTTGCATATCTAGGAATCACCCTTCAAAACGATATGAAATGGAAATCACACATCAATATGGCATCTCTAAAATTTAGTCAGTTAGCAGGTGCAGTCACCATTAAACACAACACTTCTTTGACTAGACCTATAAACTGTGCACTTGAGGTTTACAGTATGAAAGTAGTAAGTGCATGCTTGTATGGGTCTGAGCTCTGGGGTTTCTCAGACCTGGGTAACCTAGGGCGGGCGGAAAATAGATTCCTACGAGGGCTTGTTAGGGTCCCGCAAAGTACACCCACAATCCCTCTCAAATTGGACCTAGGTAGGAAAAATATTGAAGACATTGCCCGTCTACGTCCATTGTTGTATTGGAGGCGGTTAATGGTAACACCAGAGTTAAGTCACTATGCGACTGCTTTTTTTGATGTTGTGAATCTTGATCGTTTCCATTGCATTGCATGGTTAAAGGAATTGCGGGGCACATTGGTGAAACTGGGCCTGGACCATCTGTGGGATAAAAAGGATGCTGCCCTATACCCTTCAAAAAAACAACTTAAGGACATCTATTGGGAGTCAGTACACGTAACAGTGTACCGTAAAGGTTTGCAATCTTCACTGACCTCACGTTTTCTGGATATAAAACATATCCCACTGTACGAAAAATACTGGGACGTAGTTGAACGTCCACTGGATAGGAAATTATATTTCCAATTCCGAGTGGGAGTCTTACCAGTGAACGCTTTTACGCAAAAATGGTCCACAACAAAGGACGCTAATTGCGACCATTGTAAAAACCACATAGAGGACATTGCACACATGCTATTTTCATGCCCACTATATGCGAATCCACGTCGAATGTGGTTAAAACCTGTTTGTAGGAACATGGGCACCCGCTGCTGCTCTGAGGCCCTGAGAATTCTAACATTTGATACCTCAACACCATTGGTAATAGGCGTAGCAAAATTTCTTGCATGGGCATGGGTTATAAGATCTCGTGCTCTAAAGCCTATGGAATAATATGATTGACTAATTGCCAGTATAAGCTTGCTTGTCCTTTCTCAACATTTTATATATGGAATTTTAAATATTGTATGTATCAATTGTCAAATAATATTAGCTATTCGACTATGCTGTTTAATATGTGTTTTAACGTATCTTTTTATATTAGTATTTACTGTATAATGTTAGGAGGTTGCTTTTATGACTAAATGTCGAATAAAGCTTTGAAATCGGAATCGGAAGTGCCCACTCCTCTGGAATCTTTTTCCTCTTGAAAAGTGGTCTGTCAAAGCAGGAGTGACTCCAAGCTGGCAGTCCCACAACAAGGCCATGAGAGTGACTAGAGTTCACTCCCGGATGTCAATCACAATGATATGTGTATCAAAAGTTCAGCCCAGCACTCCAGCCTTACTCTTCATGATTCTCTTATCAGCCCCATCTCCTTCCTGAGGTGTACCCATGCGCCTTCCTTGTGACCTCTCACTGCATCAAAGAGCACCCTTTGAAGTTTACAGGGGAAACCTGGTGCTCCCCTCTTCAGTGACTCCCACCCAGTTCACAGCAAAGTAGCAATACACACATCTGTCTGGGGGATCCCTCTATCTCCTCTCCATGTTTCATCTTGCAGACCTAGGTTTCCCAGTTATTGTACCATTCACATGCACACATACACCCAGTGCATGTATATGACCCACACACACTGCGCAGCACTGTATTCTTCATGTAGTGTACCACTCATAGGCACACATACATCCTGCACATATATTTAACATGCATGCAATGCATGTACTCCACAGCACTCTATCCTTCATGTATTGTACCACTCATAGGAACTCACATATCCAGCACATTTACCACAAATGCATTGCACAGCACTACATCCTCCCTGTATTGCACCATACCAAGGCACACAGGCACACATACACCCAGCACAGAAATAGCACTCCTGTGCTGTACAGCAATACAAACAAACCGATATAGGCCAAGAGTAAATTAAGCTCAAAGCAGCAGAACTTTAAAATTGAGTGAGCCTGTAGGCCATACTCTAGTGACACAGATAAAAAAAGGACCTGTTCACTCCTACTGATCACTACATGTTATGCTGCCATGATGAACTTGTGCTGCTTAACTCCTGGTGAAGTCCATAGCCTCTCAGCAGCATTAGACACCATGTTCCATGTGTCTCTGCTGGAGTGACTCAAGTAAAGGAATCTGTGGATCTGCCCTTAAATGGGTACACTGTTTTGTTTCAGAACATTCACAGAAAGTTATGCTGAGCTCTTAAATCCACCTCTTACCAGCTTAACCAAGGTGTCCCCCAAGGCTTAACATTTAACCCCACACCTTTTTGGAGTGGTGTGGCTCACTGGTATGGAGTGGTGTGGCTCACTGGTTAGAGGCGGTAGACCCGGGAGCAGAAGTCGGCCTGGGACCAGGGTTCAATTCCCGACGCGGCAGGGTTGTGGACCAGGGTCAGCAGACTCGACAATTCTCGCCTCGGTGCCTACTCTAACCTGGGGTCCCAGCTTAGCTTAGCTTGCCTAATCTCCACAACGGCCCCATCAACGCCGGGGATACCTGGCTCCACCTTGGGGATTCCCAGTAGGGACCATCCCACAGGGAAAGCCAGGACGGGTTCCCCAGCGGTATACAGTGCTGGGACGCCCCTTTGCTGGGGCAGCTGTGCGCTTTACAAGTATACAACATTTAACATTTTTATTGTGCATTTGGCGCCCTTGGTGCAGAGTGTACGATCTGATGGCTTTTCAGAGTTATCATAAGTAAATGATACACAGTTGATACTGGCCATATATGAGCAAATGATGCTCTTGCAACATCGCTTCAGCAGTTGGCAAATGGATGCAAAGCAAAAAAGTTGCCTTCAGTTCAACTCCAATAAGACAGTTATCTTAATTTTTGGTGCCCCTTGGTCTGTCTGACCTCAATCTTGTTGGTTGTCCAATTAAAGTCAGTCTCCTGTTCCTTCTTATAAGTCCAGAAATATAGGTAATCGTTTTGATCAAGAGCTCTCTTTTCAATCACAGATTAGAGTGGTTTACTGAATCTGTTTTGTGCTTCTGAAAGCTCTCAGGAATATCTTAGATTTTCTTCCAGTTTCCAGCACGAAAACGGTAGACAATTGCATTATCACCCCAGATTGGATTATGACAATTCTCTCTATTTGGGACTGTCTAAATATCCAATTCATCTCCTTATAACAGGGCAGAAAGCAGTTGCACCACACTTGTTGTAAGACTCCGAACATCTATTGATTCACCCTCAGGACTTGCATTGGCTTCCAGCCCATAAGACAATACTATTTGAGACCCTGGTATTCACTTTCAAAGCATTGAAGTGTGAGGCCTGGCTACTTACTAAAGTTAGTATGGCTGTATGACCCTCGCAGAGCCCTACAAGCTTAAGGAGTGATGCTCCGCACTGTCCCCAAGATCTATGGCGTGAAGATTGTTGGGGGCTGTTTCACTTTTCTGGTGGTCAAACACTAGAACCTTGTATCCTAGAGCTGCGTTTGGATCCATTACTCCATACTTTTAGTATCATTTTGATACTATCACCTGTGTAAGATCTAGGAGAGGGGGTCTCACTCTCTTTGCCGCTCCAAGCCTAAATTGACATAATCCCTTCTGTGTAGGTTACAGATCGGGGCTAAGGACTGATTCTTGCTTGCACTGGGTGATAGTGCAAAGATTCATGTTTTTAATAAATTGTGTCTATTTATGCATGCCTCAATTTTGTATTAACTTTGTACTAATCTGCTAAGTAACCTTTCTAAGGTATTTCTTAAAGTGTTCTTTATGTTAAAACAACATCTACCCATCTTAAAATGATTGTCCGTTTCAGCATAGTGAGGAATAAAAGCATTCTATTTATTTCAAACTGAACAGTGGTCGTTAAAAACACATTTATACAAAGTAAATTAATTCAGTTTAAATATAGAGTCCAGCGATCATGCTTTAATAGTTTTACCATTAATTTCTTTTTACAACGTATAAAGGTGTGATATGCCAACTTCTCAGATGGTTACTTGTCATCACTTAACTATACAGTCCCAAGGAAATAACAGAAAACCACTAATGTGACTCCACATCGCTTTTGCAGGTATCTGTGACAATGAAGACATTCATCCCCTGCTGACTATTAGATCGTGGTATTTATTGCTGTGGTAATGCACCGCCCCTCTCAATGGTAACTTCCCAAATCTTACTAGCATTTTTATGCATTTTTCAAAGTGCCATGTAGCGTACACATGCCCTTAGGGCATGTGTGTGCTTTACATGTGCACTCTTGCATTTGTTTGCACCCTTGGCTTTGCAATTACCAATTTGGTAATCGCAATTTACGAATGCATTACCATTCATTCCTATGGGCCAGCAGGCCCATAGGAATGAATGGAGTCACATTACCTAATAGCGATTCACTATTTACAGAATCGCTATTAGGTAATGTTAAGGAATCACAATTTTTTTTGCAATTCCTACATGCAAAGGCCTTTGCGATTACCAAATAGCGATTCCTTACAAATCGCTATTTGGTAATCGCAAATTCAGATGTTGATGCATGTGCCCCTTATTTCCTTAAGAGGTGTAGCACAAACCTTTTAGTGTCCAAGACTTGCAAAGGAGATCAAAAGAGATTATTTCAACTGTGGGAGGAATGCTTGCATACTGCCTGCAGACCTGAAGAACACTTCTCTGGAAAGAACTTGGACAGTGTCTGTAACCAGACACCTCCTGAACTGGGCTTGCAGGTCTATTGCGGTCTGAATTCATTTGTGGGCATGCTGGGATCTTTTTATTCAGGTAGGTATGGGTTGGAATGCCTGTCAAAGTATGAGGATACTGCTGACCTGTGGGCAATTTCTATTGAAGTGGGATGCTGAAATCCTGCTGTAAATTAGAACCACCAGACGTTAACGGCAAATTGCTTTTGCATGGAATTTGTTTCACTGCTGAGACATTGCTGCAAACTTCCTACAAGTGGTCATGACTGGAGACCTGCCTGAAAAATGTCAAAACATTTGTTTAAATTAGAAACTTTCTTTACCACATTTTAAATATTGCAGCCATAAAATCGTATTTCAAACGGAAAGTTCTTCAAAGTGCAATCCAGTGACTTTGTCTCGAATCATTACTTTTGAAAATTAATTTGTTCTGCCCCTAATAAGGAAAGTGGAGGCTGGCAGCACAGGTTTATTAATAGAAATTAAATTGATTGAGAACTGTTGACCTTGTGCAAACCTAATCAGATTTTAGGTATTTTCTTTATGAAGTGCCCGAGAGTTCAACGCAGCTTCTGATTCATTGGAGAGGGCGGTTCTAAGCAATGTGTACTGTACAAAAGATCATACATATTTTAAATGCTTTCTCGTGTAGTACTTTTTCATTGGCATTTGCATTTAATCACTGAGTTTTTGCATTTAAATGCACTAGCTTGGAAGTAAGACGAGATAGTCAGGAACACCTGGTGATAAATACAGAAAAATTAAAACATGAACATACTTATTAGGTCTACAGAACTGCATAAAATAAAAGAAGAAAATAGTATAATTATTAAGAGTATAGAAGTACATAAATTTAAAGCCACCGTGTTACTATTCGTGTAATGGTGCAGAGTTTAGAGGGACTGTTGATCTCAGACTTTAAGTATACGATCTGTATTTTTTTTAAAGGAATGTTGTTAATATTCTCAGACAAACCGATAAAAATATTATCTTGTCTGGATTTTGCCTGTTCTTACTTGTTTCCAATTGCCAGCTCTGTTTGTTACTTACAAAGATTCTGTCAGGCATTTATGAATGTGCCACTTACACAGCGGAGGCTTTTTTTTTTTTTTTTGGGATTATAAACTTTTATTGTCATTCGTGTTCACATACACAGCAGTGTGCCTACAACCATATTAGGCCGGCAGCGATACACAAACATTACTGCGGTGGTAAATTCGTCAGTAAAGAACACAATAGAACTATTCGGACGCACCCAATCTCCCAACATTAAATCAGTAGCCAAATCACGACAGGTCTCATAGTAGGCTGACAAGTAATTAGATGGTAGTAAGCGGAAACATAGTTCGTGGAACAATAGAAGTACCAACAGAGCCAGTATAGCAGTTGAGAGAGTATCACAGCAATAATCTGACACAAGGCGTGTTCGCGCCTCCTAAAAGTAGTGGTATTGCAGTCTAGGTACATAGCAGCTTGGGTGAGAATCAGAGTATATCAGCATTACAATTCACAACATCAATCAATCATGGTCCCGCAGATCAGCCATTTCTGCATAGTCGTACAGTGTCGCAGAGATGCAGGCCAGGCGGTAACCCCTACCTCCAATAGGTCAACGGCAGTAGGGCCATCAGGCTCCCCACCCTCACCGCCCCGTTCCTATATAGAGCACATGTATCTATTCCAATTCAGCTGCAGGGGTCACATCAACAACATCAGCACACTCCGTCTCTTGTGTTGCGGTTAAGAGAAGGTATGCCTGCAGAGGGCCCCAGATGTCAACCGGCCTAGAGGTCAGAGGCAGCAACTCTGAAACAATTCCATATTGCTCCTGACAGTATAACATATCTTGTAACCAGTCTTTGAATTTAGGGGCAAGACCCCGCTCCCACCTGCAGGCCAGATGTCTCCTTGCCAACAACAGTGCAACATTAGTGTATTTCCTAACAGTCCTCGCTATCCGTGCGGTATAACCCAGCAGGAACAACAGCGGATCTAAGTCCAATGTGACCCCTATCATAAGGGAGATGCCCTCACAAACCTGCGACCAATACTCCTGCACCTGCAAGCAGTCCCATGCCAAATGGAGGAAGTCCGCCCCTCCCTGTCTGCATCTCTCGCATCTATCCGAGTCAGCCAATCTGAACCTGACCTTCCTAGCAGGCGTGTAATACAGCCTATGGAGGAACTTGTAATGTATAATTTTAAAGCGACAGCTAGACATCACCTCACCCGATAGGGCACAACAGTATTCCCACTGGACATCAGTGATCTCCCTGCCAAGGTCCTGTGACCAGTGCGCTCTAGCCGCACTCTCCACAACCGGTAATTCTTTCCGGAGGCATTTATATCTATTTGACACTAGATGTGCACCATCCGTGCTATTCAGCACAACCGCAAGCGGGGCAACACTGGGGGGTTCCCGAGGGTATTCAGGTAATAAGGCCTTCAGGCCCTCTCGCAACCGTAGATAGTAGAATAGCTCTAAGGGATTAGGCGTACATTCCCCCAAATTTTTTTCTCGAGAACGAAATATTCCATCGTGGAATAGATCGCCCCACGTCTGAATTCTCAACCGGCGACACATGTTCCGGAATCCCAATTCTTGGAAGAGCGCCATTTGCGGGTGACAAGTCAGTGGTAGTCAAGCTGTATAAAGTAAAGAGGTTTGCAAACGTCTCCCTATTCTATGCCATGCGTCCATTGTACAAGTCACCGTATTGGTCTGCATTTCCAACACCGATATGGGGTCATGAACCACACCATCCAATGGCAGTGGGTGGGCAATCCAGTCTTCCGCTGCAACCTGTGGCAGGAAGGCAGTTGGTTTCATCCAATAATACAAGTAGTGCGCCTGTGCACTCAGATAATAAACTTCAAAATCAGGGACGTCGAAACCTCCCATATTATAAGGTTGTGTCATGACCGCCCATCGAAGACGCGCCTGCTTGCCCCCCCATACCAGACGTATAAGTTCGGAGCGCAAGGTTTTTAAAAAAAAACCACCCGGGTGATAAGGCATATTGAGGAACAGATATAGGAAACGCGGCAAGACCACCATTTTTATGAGGGAAACTCTAGCCGCCAAGGACAATGGTAGTTTGATCCATCGGGTCACCGAGTCTGCCAGTTTAGTTATAGCCACTCCATAGTTCAGGCGCAATGTGTCTCCCTTATTATCTCTCGAGAGTTGTATCCCTAAGTAACGCAACTCCGAAGAGCACCACTCCAGAGGATAATCGAGCGGGAATTCCAACACAGCAGGCAATAGGGGGAAAAAATGGGACTTACTCCAGTTAATAGAGACACCAGACAGGCCACCAAAGGCGACAAACTCCCGCAGTAATGTGTTCAAGGTAGCCTCGGGCTCTTTGACGTACAGCGTGACATCATCAGCATATAGCGAAATAGAGAGTTGCCGTTGAAAGCAGTTAAAGGCGCTGGCTTTGTGTAGCTGTCGAATGCGACAGGCCAGCGGCTCTATCGCTATGGCGAAGAGTAGAGGGGAGAGGGGGCACCCCTGGCGGGTACCCCTCGTTATTGCAAAAGTATCTGTCAGAAGTCCGTTCGCAAGCACTCTCGCTTTCGGAGCCGTGTATAGTAAACGCACCCAATCCACAAAAATCGGGGGAAAGCCCATCCTCTGCAATACCATAAATAAAAAACCCCATTCCACGGAATCGAAGGCTTTCGATGCATCCAGAAAGACAGCAGCGAGTGGTATCTCAGGGCTTACCGTTTGGATTAGGGAGAAAACAGTACGGAGGTTGTACGAGGTAGATCTCGTCGGGACAAATCCTGATTGATCAGGCAATATGAGCGTGGTCATGAGCAAAGAGAGCCTCGTGGCTAGCACCTTGGCTAGGATTTTGGCATCGCAGTTCAACAGTGATAAAGGACGGTACGAGTCACAGTGTTTGGCATCTTTACCCAGCTTAAGCAAAGATGTGATTACGACCTCTCTCATGGATCTCGGCAGCACACCCACCTCCAAGGCATCCTCAAACACCTCCCACAGAACAGGTGCCATGATATCCACATAACATTTATAAAATTCTGCGAGAAGCCCATCGTGACCAGGCGCCTTCCCGTTGCTCAAGGACATTATGGCGTCACGTACCTCATCCAGCTCAAGTGGTGCTCCTAGAAACTGCCTATGGGCATCGCTTATCCAGCAGAGGGCCATATCCCCAAAAAAGCTGTCCAGGTCAAAGTCCCCGGTCGCCCGTGATGTATAAAGTTGTTCATAGTGTGTTTGGAGTGTATTCAGTATGCCGGCTGAGTCTTTGCATACCCTCCCGTCCGCTGTAGTTAATTCTAAGATAGTGTTAGAGCCTCACGCCATGCGAGCAGCCATCGACAGTGCCCTACCCGGTCTCCCTCCCTCATTGTAAGCACGGGCTTTCCAGTGTTTACCCTTAAACTGTACCTCCCTATGCGCCTCTGCCTCGTAGTCCGATAATTTGGCCCTGAATTCCTGCAGCGCTGTCCCAGCGTCTCCCTTTACCATTTCTCTCTCCAGTGCCCGCAGGTCTTCCTCCAACCTGTGGAGCGTGCGTTGTATGTCTCTCAGCACCCCAGAGCTTTTAGCAATGCACCACCCCCTCACTGTAACTTTGAAGGCCTCCCAAACTGTTTCCACACTATCCACAGAATCCTTGTTACGAGGGAAAAACTCTTCTATATCATCTCTGAGTTCCTCACGGAAAACCGTGTCCACTAGAATGTTAGGGTGCAATCGCCAAGGTGGACGTGGTTTATCAAACCCAGGCATATCTATAGTCAGTAGAACTGGGCAGTGGTCTGAATGTGTCCTGGGTAGGTGTTGTGCATTCAGGACATGTGGTGCTAAATCCCTTGACACAAAAATATAATCGATTCTAGCCCATGTTCCAGTGTATGAAGTGAAGTGTGTGCCATCCAGCAGGTCAGGATGCAGGTGTCTCCATCCATCAACTAACCCTTCTTCATCCACTATCCCCCGAAGGACATCTCTCGCCCCGGGATGGTATGTCGAACACCCATCTGCTCTATCCAACCTTGGGATTAAAGCCACATTGAAGTCTCCACCCCAAATTAGATGACTAGAACCCACATCCATCACTATTCCCAAGAGCACAGTGAAAAAGTGAGGGTCATCAATATTAGGAGCATAACAATTGGCAATGGTGAGTGTCTCCCCACCCAATCTCCCCCACAATACCACATACCTCCCCTCCTTATCTATATGTTGACCTTGTAGCGTAAACAGAAGGGCGCGATGTATAAAGATAGCAGTACCTCTGGCATATGAGGAGTAGTTTGAGAAGACCCTCGCACCCGCCCATCTCTTACTGAAAGTAGATGTGGCTGACGGGGGGTTGTGAGTTTCTTGTAGCATAACCACCTGTACGTTATGTCTATCCCAATATGCCACCAACTGTCTACATTTACGTGCGTCCTTAAGCCCCCGTACATTCCACAATATAAAGGTACATTTGTTAACTTCCCTCGCTCCCATAATTGTCACCTTTGTCCAACTTTTTGAAGTTACCATGTGTCAGCCATATCAACATCACAGTGCAATCGCTCCTGCCATGACCAAGAAACCAGTATACCACTTTGTCTGTTTGCTTGTGTATATCGCACTTAATCAACTCACTCAACCCCCAAGCACTCCCCCATTCCCTCCCAACCTCCCAATGAAGCATCCCCAACTTGACAGTTTCATCATCAACCCCGTACCCACCCCAACTTCCTCAACGACCAAGGGTGATAACATACCCTATACCAACAGTAACTGTATGGGTAATACCCGCTAGGTAGCATTCCGGTGGCAACACATTCCCCCCTCTGCTCCACCAGCTCCTTCTGGCGGAGTCTACCCAGCCAGTGGGAGAGAGGGGGGGGGTACCCGGCGAACAGAATCTAACTCAGCTTCCCCCGGGCCAGATCCCAGTCCCATCTTAACTTAAGGAGGAAGAAAGGCCAGCGAACACAAGCACTGCCATGGAGTGGCCCACAAATCAGTACTCACGCACAGGAAGCAGATCGATACAAATAGTCTCAAAAGCTGCAAGGTCACTGGTCATCATCCTCCATATGTTCGTGTCTCCGGTCAGGCTCATCACCTCCGTCCCCATTTGGGTGTGCCGTGCGTTTGTAGTGTTTGATGAATTCTTCCACTTGTTGCGGCTTCGTGAAGAACCTCTGACGCCCCTGACAAGTGATCCGCAGGCAAGCCGGATAGAGCAGTGCATAATCCACCTGGAGATTGCGAAGTTTCGCTTTGACATTTAAGAACTGGCGACGTTCCTCCTGCACCATGGGCGTAAAATCAGGGTAGATCGTAAAGTTGTTGCCATCAAAGGAGAGTGTTTTGGAGGTTCGAGCCGCACGCAAGGCAGTATCCCTATCTCTATAGTTCAGCAAGCGGGCAATGATAGGTCTCGGTTTCATGCCCGGTTTAGGCACAGGTCCCAGGGATCTATGCGCCCTCTCCACTATAAGCTGGGGCGGTAATGCTTCCGGGCCTACCGCTGCTAGCAGGAGTTTCTCCACATATTCCTCCATTTTACCCACATTGGTGGATTCCGGAATACCCACTAAGCGAATATTATTGCGCCGGCTTCTCGCCTCCAAATCCTCGTTCTTGGCCGCTATAGTGCGCAGTAGGTCATCCATCCGTGTAAGCCGCGTCGTGTGTTGCGTCGAGGTATCTTCGACGTCCGAGACCCGCTGTTCCGCTTCCTTCAGTCTCCCCTCATGCACATCCAGTTTGTGGACAACGGCATCCATCCGTGACGACATCCTGTCTACCTTGTCCGCTATGGTCGCAAATCCCTGGCGCATCTCACGGAGGATTTCCTGGACATCCATGGAAGTGGTCGGCTGGTTATCACCGGAGCTACCAGCCTCCGTTTGCTTCTGTTGTTCCGGGCTGGTGCGAGTTGTTTTTTTGGTGGCGTCAAAAGTGAGCTTCGGTTGCCGCGCGTCCGGTCTTCCCATCTTCGTCACCGGTCAGGACGATGCAACCCGAAATGCAATGATCCGAGCAACTAAGATCTCTCCGCAAGTTCAGGGAAGTAGGCCAGATCGGTCACTGTATCCCCACTGCTAAACCATGCGCCACCTGGGATTGGGAACTGCGTAGGTGGCGTGTGTGCGGCCAAGGTAGGCCCCTGCCGATTCTTCTGGCCGCAGGTAGCTCCACAGACCTAGACCTGTCAACACCCCAGCGGTCCCACAACGCTCTAGGCTCACCGTGCACCAGCAAATATTATTCACAATGAAGCTGTTGAGTCCCCAGGTCTCGTGCGGGCCATTCAGAAGCACCAACAAGGTATAAGTCACAATCGCCACATCCAAGCTGGCCGCAGACTAGCAGGTGAACGTACTCCAATAGCTGGGGTGCAGCCAATTATCGGTATAGCACACTAGTCTTCAAGAGCGCCACAAATTTGCACGTACCCAGGCCAACGTCGTGGAGGTGCCTTCAGAGGGCAGCGTTATGCAGTTCCTCCCAAGTGTATGGGCACCAGTCGTAGGCCAGCGTATGTCCCGCTGCAGGCAGTCTTCTCCCTGGATTGCGCAGATCACGTCCAGTAGTAGGAGCAGAGGGGTGCCCTATGCAGTAGCGAATAGCCAGCTACACTTCTCAGCAATGTCGACGGGGTCGGTCAGTTTCCGGCATACCTTGCTCCTCGTATCTCGCAGGTGGCAGGGTGGCCCCCTCAGCCAGCAACAAGGGGCAGAGCCAGCCGCCACATTTGCTGTGTCCCCGCAGGGCACTGGTAGCGCTCGGCGGTAAGCACGATAATTCAAGGGACGCAGGGGTTGCAGGCACACAGCGCTCAAGCGGGACAAGGCTCACCGGGGCTAGAAATATATCCGTACACGGTGCAGGTCTCGGCTACAAGCAAGGACTACAGAGTTCGTCCCACGCCGCCGCCGCCTTGTTGTCTGCAGGAGTTTTCGCGCCACTCGGGGCCTAGCCGCCTCCACGAAAACTCCGGCCTCGCGTTGTCAGGCAGGCCGTCCAGCCGCGCAGTTACCTCCACCGGTCAGGACCGCTGGGGACGGGAGAGCCTCTCCCGCCCGAAAGCAGTAAGCTATCGACTCCAAAATTGAACCGGAGTCTCCGAGGAGTCCCCTTCACAGATGGGAACAGTTACAGCCCGGTAGATTGCCGATATAAGGATAAATGTAGGATCAATATCGCCAGGATGTGGGAGCCTCACGGAAAGGCGTCCATTCACTAGTGCGCCACCTAGCGTCCCTAACACAGCGGTGGCTTCTAGGGAGGGGGGGGGGGTCAAATAGGTTAAATAAAATCATTTACATCCTGGCTGGCCGGCCGCCGCCTCTCCTACGTCCTCTTCCTTGCTTCTTGGGGGAGACTGGAAGCAGGAAGCACTGGGGTTCCCAGGCTCCCTGCATCCAATCACAAAGCTGCAATGCAGTGTTGTAATTCGTCTTCAGAGCCGTCACACAGCGCTCCTCCAGGGCCTGAAGGGGTGGGCATGTTCTCCACGCAGGCTGTCAGGGCCGGTCCTAGCCATGGGCGGTATGGGCAGCTGCCCAGGGCCTCGCGCTCAGGGGGGCCCCACCGCCAGCCCCGCAGTTGCGTGAATAATAAATGATGAAGGCCTGGGGAAAAGAGCTGCGCAGTGGTGAGCACAGCACAGTGCATTCTTCCGTCCTTCCAATAATATCGAGAGTGTGTGTGTTTCTCTGGAAGGCCCCGCCGCCGGCCCCGGCATGGTGTTTTATTCATGTGTGAATTTCAAGGGTTTTTGAGGGATGGGGGGATAAGGGTGTGTGCGCGCGCTTACGCTTATGTAAATAAACACAATCACATCCCTGGCTTCCTGTCCTGTATTTTCTATGAAAGTACATACACGTGCAACAAACCGCGTCATGTTGGTTGTAAGCTTTCAGTGAAAGGCTCGTTTACACCTAACAGTGCACTAAATGTACATCGGTGTTTGTTTCAAGCTGACGTATCCAACTTAAAAAAAAATGACAACGTAGAACGGCCAACTTGATCCGGGTAAAAAAATACACCGAAGGCTCTTTTGTGTCTAGGACTAGCCGGACATTAACAGGTAAGGAGAGGTGGCTGAGGGGAGGAGGGAGCATCCAGATCAGACTGGCATGGCACAGTAGTACAGTGTTAAGAAAAGTGTCTCGCTGCTGCTTTGAGGCACAGGGGGGGTGTTTTTCCATCCCTTGGGCCTCGAAGCACTCGATCAGGTTACAAGGCCATCTGTGGGGCCCATTTCACTGGGACTTGGCCCATTATCCAGTGCTGCGAAGCCCAGAGCAGGTGGGCCTCGCAGCATTCCTTTAGGGCCTAGGCTGCAAGGTCCTGGTGTGGGGCCCCCTTTGCAGGGCGTTATATCCATTAGGAAGTGCTGGGAGGCCCAGGGCAGGGTTGCAAAGATTTATTTTCTATAGTCAAGTTTCTTTTATTTAGCCAAGTCTTCTTTACTTAATTTGCACTCATGCTTCCTTTTGTTTTTGCTTGTGGACACTGTTCTCAAAAGATGAGGATTATGTTATTGCAAAGCAACATTCACCCACATTCATCATGGTCCCGATTTGCGAGTCCTTAATAGCGATTCATAAGGAATCGCTATTAAGGACTTGCAAAACGGGACTCATGTAGGAATTGCAAAAAATATTGCGATTCCTACATCTTCCTTATTTGCGATTAGCAATTTGCTAATCGCAAATAAGGATGCGATTTCAAGGGTGCCAGGGGTGTCCAAAGGACACCCTGTAGCACCCCTGAAAAGTAAATGTAGCCAGATGTTGCGCACACACATGTCCAGAGGACATGTGTGTGTGTAACATACGACTCAGAAAAATGCACTAAAGTGCATTTTTCTGAGTTTTCGCTATTTACCACGAAGTCTGACTTCGTGGTAAATAGCGCCCAGAAATTGCGAATTCACAATTTAAAAGTGGTTAATGAATTGCATTTAAGGAATCTCAAATAGAGATTCCTTATATGCAATTCCTCGCAAATATGCGATTTCGCAATTAGCGATTTTTGCATTTGGGATGATGAATCCCAAATGCAAAAATTGCACTCGCAAAGGGCCAGATTCTCAGAATCTGGCCCTTTGCGAGGCGAATTTTCTTTGATGAATCTAGCTGTAAGTTTTTTTTCTCATGTGCATTTTCAGAAATTATGCTTTGACACATAACTGTGCAGTACACCCCAATCCGCCCCACTCCAATCCACCCCACCCCAGCTCACCCCACACCAATCCACTCCACTTGATACAATCCACACCAAACCAATTCACCTCACTCCACCACATTCCAATCCTCCCATCCCAATCTGCCCCACTACAATCCATAACAATATGCCCCACTCCAATTTACTCCAATCCAATCCAAAACAAGCTTCCCCACTCTAATCCACAACAATCTGCCTCACTCCAATTTACCCCACTCCAATCAAAAACAATCTGCCCCACTCCAGTTTACCCCACTCCAATCTAAAACAATCTTCCCCACTCCAGTTTACCCCAACCCAATCCAAAATATTTTGCCCCACTTCAATTTACCCCACTCCAATCCAACATATTTTGCCCACTCCAATGTACCCCACCCCAATCCAAAATGTTTTGCCAACTCCAATTTACCCCGCTCCAAAATATTTTGCCCCACTCCAATTTACCCCACTCCAATCATAAATATTTTGCCCCACTCCAATTTACCTCACTCCAATCCACAACAATCTGCCCCACTCCAATACACAATAATCTGCCCCACTGAAATCCACAACAATCTGCCCCCACTCCAATCCAAAACAATCTGCTCAACTCCAATTCAAAACAATCTGCCCCACTCCATTCTGCCCCACTCCAATCCACAACAATCTGCCCCACTCCAATCCAATCTGCCCCACTCCAATCCAATCTGGGTCACTACAATCTGCCCCACTACAATCCACTACAATCCGCTCCACTATAATCCACCCCACCTCACAACATTCCACCCACTCCATTCCAGTCTAGTCCACCCCACTCCTGTGGACCACACTCCTGTTCACCCCACTCCACTCCACCCACCCACCCCATTCAGTCCACCCCAATCTGCTCCAATCCATTACCCCGCCCCAATTAAATCCAACCCACTAAATCCAATCCCTCCAGCTCACCACATTCTAATTCACCCCAATCCAGTCCAATCCACCCCACTACACCAGTCCAATCCACCTCCTCCAGTCCAATCCAATCCACTCCCTCCAGTCCAGTCTAATTCACCCCACTCCAAACCACCCTACTCTAGTCCAATCCACCCTACCTCAAACCAATCCAACACACCCCATTTCAATCCACCCCTCTACAATCCAATCCAGTCTATCCACTCCAATCAACCTCACTCCACTAAATCAAATTCACTCTACAGTCCAATCCACCCCTAATTTCTCCAATCCAATCTACCCACTGTCTCAATCCACTCCAACCCACTTCACCCGATTCTAACCCACTCCACTCTACGGCACTCCACTCTATCGTACTATACTATATGACACTGCACCGCCACTGAACCACTGAACTCTACTCCCCTCTACTCAACTGTATGACACTGTTCTCCCTCCTACTCCACTCTGCAACACTCCACTCCATCAAATCCAGTCTGACAATCTACTCCCACCACTCCACTCAAGGTCACTCTGTGCCACTAACTTTTAACCATGTGGAACAGCAGCCACGCTAATGTACAACATGCCAAATACACATTGCCAAAACCAATTGCTCTTATAGGCGAGACCTATTGGCTTTGCCAATGCTTGTTAAAGGTTATGTTATTCTGAGCCCTTGCAAAGAATACCATGAAAAGATGCACACAACACATTGAGTATTAACACAGTAGTGAAACACACAATACCTATGTAATGGTGTGATAAAGGTATTTTTAGCTGTCATTTGAATTACCACTACCATATAAAAGTGTTTAATTCCACTTTTTCTAAGGAGTTGCTATTATACTATATAATGACGCTCACATATTGGATCCTGGAAGGATGATTGTCCAACACATAGATTCAAACTACTGATCTGCAGTTATACAGCCGTTATACAGTTATACAGATGGGTGCAACTCACAAAACTATTCTGCTATCATCTGTGAAGATACAGAGGTCTTTGCTTGCCTCCTCTCCAGGCTTTGTTGGTCAACAGATTTACTATCCAATCCAGTTACTCAATTAACAACCACACACAAGGATCTAGGCCTTGCACTTATTTAGCCTTGTTTGTTGCATGTACTGAGTACAAACACACTTTACGGAGCGCTGAGAGGGAATGAAATAAAAAAAACACACACTTACCTGTCTGCCGCTTGCCATCACCGCTGCCTCCTCTCGGTCCTCTCCCCCACTTCCAGGGCAGGAAGCAGGATGCATCCCACTCCCAGCCTCCTGATAGTGGTCTGAGCACCATGGATCGGCACTCAGCTAGAGAATGGGAGGCTGGGCATGTTCTCCATGCAGGCTGTAATGCAGCCTGCAAGGAGACCATGCAAAGTGCTCATTAATGTTTGGCCAGCCCCAATGACCGGCCAAACGTTCATGCGCACTTTAGGGAGTGCAAACCACTCCTTCACTCCCCTGCTCTGTCAGCAGAGCAGCCACGCCCGTCCCTCCTGCAAAGCTGCCGCAACAAGCAAAAAATAAAATAATAACTTAGATATTATAATTTCATTTTTCCTTAAGTGACACTGCTTAAAAGCACTGGGGCGAACCTCCTCCGCCACTGGATGTCGGTTTTCTATGATGTCACTTCATGTGATGTCACATGAAAATTGGAGGGGCCTCGCATCTTCCATTTCGCCCAGGGCCCCACAATTCCTAAGACCGGCCCTGCAGGCTGTAATGAGGCTTGCATGGAGAACACAGTATGTGTGCATGACTGTTTTGGGCGCCTCAACGGGGTAACCTAAAATGATAGTAACCTTGGGTTATTATCATTTAATTTTCCTTTAACACTGCAAAAAGCAGTGGAGTGATGCTTCTCTGCTTTAGCGAAGGAGCCGGCACTGCACTTACACTCTCTTGCCTTCCTTTTCAACAAGCCTTATGAGTCAAGATGCTTCAGATCCCATTCCTGTGTAAAATAATGAATGCTATTTACTCTGCAGTGATCACTGTAACAGCAAAAACTTGAAACTCTCTTGCTTTTTTTCTTTGTTCCCTTTCATGCATGGCACTGACACAACTCGATTGCAATATAAGTGCTGTGTGAAAAATAGGAAATATATAGACATTCTGGATTATGTTTTAATGTCACTTGGAAGCTGCAACAATTTCCTCTCCTTTCCCTATGGCCCTTATTACCGATTTACTAAACATATGCAATCTGATGGCGAACACTGCACTCCCAGTTTTTCCCAGTAAATCTTGGCAGGTGAAACCTACAAAGATTTACTGGGAGTAAAAAGGCCCTATAATTACTGAGACATTAGGATTTTGGTGCATTAAGCACCAAAATCTGCATGTTAATCACCACCCCCATTATAGGGGAAATTAGGAGTAACTTTTTGGACCCAATAAATTCCCAGCGATATATCAGTCTACTCATAACCAGAACATAAGTAGTAAACAAGTGCATTTTAGTGACCATCCAATAATGCCCCGAATCGTCAAACTATTAGCAGATGGGGCAGCATTTCATGTGCGAGTAATGCACATGATGGGGTAGTCAATTGTTGAGAGGTCACATCACTGAAATGCAAAACTGCTAGGACATGTGTAAAAATACAGTGTTTCCTTTATTTATGAGATGGCTTTCGATAGATTGCAAGATTGAAAGGCATCTTGCATGCTTGCAGGTGCTGGCACTAGACTCATGGAGGGGAACAGACTACAGTGTCAATTCCTCATGTACTATCTCAACCACCGATACTGTGTGATGAATTAAGTTACCAGGTTGGTTTTGTTGATCATGTGGTGCAGCTTCTAGCCGCACATAAGATGGCTGACACAAGGAACCATAAGTTAGGGGGCCTTCTGTGACCTCCAAGACTCCAGAGTCTGGGACCTCTTTTAACAGAGTTTCATATGAGTTGCTTATTGGAGCTCAGTGGGGGTGTGCACAAATCATGTAATTTGCTTTCATATAATATTGAGAAATATTAGGAAAATTATGCAACATTACAGGGAAATAAGCAAAATGCAAATCCATCATTTAGCACTACATTTGAGAGCAAAACAGATCCTTGCATCAATTTCTACCAGCAAGATGCAGTTTGTGTTAAATTATCGCGAAACAAACAGGAGTGGGACTAACAGCCGCGTGCATTCTGGCCGTTCAAGGCATGAAATTGTATGTAGCAAGTGTAATGCGAAAGTCACAAAATTACAAAGGTTACGCTGGCATGATTTAACTTTTGTGCTTGCCTAGAGCTAAGCTGGTCACACAAGAGCCTGTTTCCAAATTGTAGTGGCCAATCGAATGATGAACAAGTGACTTTCACAATAAAGATTAAACAACATGGCACTACCCGATGAGAACCCAAACAGTACACAACTGTAGCAGGTGGAATACTTCAATGAGAAACTAAGCAATCGAAGCAGAGTGTGAGCAAATTAATTAAGGAGCTCACGGGTCAAAAGTGCTCAATAGCACACAACCTGCAAAGACACAACACACAAAATCTCTGTCATTTGAAAACAGGTGCTCTGATTGGCGAAACATACTTGTTATAAGGGCAAAAAAAATAGCAAGTGCTACAAAAAGACCGAATACATGTTGAATAGCATCAGTGGCGGCTGGTGACATTTGAAAGTGGCGAGACGTAAATACTGCACTGTGGCGAGAGAGCGCAGCGAGTGAGGCCGAACCACCTATGGGGAGGTCCTCCCACGAGAACATTTTGAAAAAAGTGGGAAAATGGTGCATTCTCAAGCACATTTGAGAAAGAGGTGGCTTGGCGAATACATCTCTGGGAGTAGCCAGTCTGCAAGTCTCATTGAGGGGATGAAGAAATATGATCATATCACCCCCATCCTGATTGAATTCTATTAGCTCCCCTTGATGGTCCTCTACAGTATCAAAACCAGCTGCATACTTTATGAACATTGCAAATGATGCAGTTGTTGTTCATGAAGTAGTTCAGCAAAGCCATCATGACTTGCTGCAGCACAACTTTTATCGTGACAGGCAGAGCACAGTTATCTAAAAATAAAGGCTGTTTTAGGTCAGATGTGAAAGGGGTAGTAGTGATGTTCAGAGTGCCTCAATAGTGCAGTCAAGCTCATTCTATGTTAGATTAGTGCACCCTTTTCTCTCTCTCTACATCTTGCCCATATGTATATCTTATCTTCATAAGACTCCTTTCACTGACTCCGTAATGCACTTCCCTACATCTCCTTCACTTCACAAACATACAACACACCGACACACCTGTAAGTACTGCATTTACATTTACTTCTGCATTCTCAATATTTTGCCAACTTCCTTCACACAAAATTGCACGGAATCACAATTGCAACTGGAATAAGTGACCATTGCTCTGCTTGCTAGCAGGGAGGCCAAGGACTGGATGACTAAGCAAGTATTCTGAACACCTTTTTGACCCAATAGACACCATGAAATATTTGCACTGCCTTCACGGCTTCACCTTTTGCTTCAGAGCTCTCAATGGTGGCACTTCAAGTGATCTATGCATCTTATAAAAACATGTCGGAAATTCGGAATCGTTTTTCCTAAAAAGTGTTGTTGTTTTTTTAAATCAGAAGGTAAAACAAAATTAAGCTGAACATTTGTTTGTTCACTACTCTAACAAATGGCAGCGGAAGGTTCGTGCTCCACCCCACAGCAGCTCCCATGTGCAAACACCTCACAAATCAGGCCGGAGTCATTGTTGATTGATTTCTTCTTTGCCTCTGATCAGCATGTTTATTAGTGCAGATTAGAAGAGCGTCTGAATGAATATTTCATTCTCCTTTGAGCGGCACTCATCGCCTTGATCTGGGGGGGTACTTCAAAGGCAGGTTGTTCTACCCAGTCACACCTCCTGCAGAGCAATGTATGCTAGAAAATAATTCACACGCACTGCCTAATAGCCGGCAGTAATAGCCAGACAGGCAAATGCGTGGCCAAAGGTTGGCTGCAAAAAAACTCTGTTGCAGCAAAACCGTACCAACGAACAAACACACAGTGGCTCTCATCAGGATATGAACAGTTTGGAAACAGAAGTCTACGATATATACAGTGTATATATATATAATATACAATTATTTCACACAGCACTGCACTGGCACAGACAGAACACCAAAATAGAGAGCTCTCAGTTGACATGGGCCCACTGATCCACTGATTGCAACACGCTTCCTTGCATGTCGCCTGTCTTTTCCTGCTGTGTCCCCTGCGCTCTCTCCTGCCTGTCCCACTCTCTCATGTCTTTTCGTGTTTTGTCCCCTGCGCCCTCTCCTGCCTGTCCAACCTCTCTCCTGTCTTTCCCTGTCTTGTCCACTCTCTCTCTCCTGCCTGCCCCCTCTCCCCTGTTTTGTCCACCCTCTCTCTCCTGCATGTCCTCCCTCTCTCCTGTCTTGCCCCTCTCCTGTTTGCCACGCTTTCTCTTGTCTTTCCCTGTTCTGTCCCCTTCTCCCTGTCTTGTCCCGCGCTCTCCGGTCTCACCCTGTCTTCCCGGTCCCTTCTCCCTCCTTGCCTCTGCCTCCTCTCTCCCCCCAGGCTCGCGGGTCCCTCCTGCCCTCGGAGGATGAGCTCCTGGTCGCTCTGCACTTTCTTGCTGCTCTTGGAGATGGTGAGATCGGGACCCCGGAAGCAGTTGAAGCCCTCTCAGTCTTGGGGAACTTAAAAGGTGTGTGCCCCGCCCCCCTCCCCACCCTCCAACAACACACTGCCCCGGCCCCCACCACATTCCTCTTGAGAACGCAGGGACTCCCGGAGCGCGCCCCGCCTCAAATGAAACCCGCTATGTTACGTATTTGCCGCAAAATTATTTAATTGCTAATCCTGGAAGTGACAGCAAAAGGAGGGTGCCGGAGAGTGAGGCCCCCAGTACGACCAGAGAGTTAGAAAGCATTAGCAGCAAATACTTTCGACTTTACAACGGGCACGTCTGGCCTCCCCTTGCCCTTGTACAGGTCAGGATATCGGCGATTTCACCTCCCGGTAAAGCGATATCTGTCTTTGTTTAATTGTAGAAACAAACATGACCATTATGCATGCTTATGGCTTGAGAACAGGTAAGGGGTTTAAAAAATCATATTCTGAATTCCTTGATATGAATGAAATCCAACAATGAAATTCCATAGGGACGAAGTTCTTTCGTAGCTTGCCATTCGACCCTGTGACGTTCAGCATTTTCACTGACTCAGCAGTGCCCCGACTGCAACAGTGCATGCCAGTGTGCACATCACACCAGAGTCACTGCTGTGCTTCTCCGGTGATTCTCCAACCTTCAAGTGGGGATGCTCTTGTTGGTTAATTATCAACACTGACTCTAGTTCACCAAAATGCCGGGGGTAGCTAGAGTAAATTGAAGGTGTCTTTGAACACCAATGACATTACCAGGTTGATCATTTGCCCTTCTCCCATTCTCTCACTGCCTCTTTTTTATGTTGAGGGGATAAGGCGAGAGCAAGCAGTGGAAATTACAGAGGGATCTTGGTCCAACTGATAACCTTAGGTTGCTTATTGTTTTCTTAGCGGTCATGAAGGTAATAGTAGAAACAAAAAGCACGCAAGGCACTTACCGCTTGTTTCCGGTGGCACTGACAACAATACCCCAATCTCTTGACTCATGAATGCAGGAAGAAACCAGTGTGCTTTCTGTTCCGGTTACTGTCTTCGTGGCACCTGAGAACATTGCCAATGGTTCCAGTAGCACAAAAAGGCAAGTCAGCAGAAACAGCTAACATACCTACCAGCCTCTAATGATGTGTATGCGAGTTAAATGTTGCACGCTCTTGGAGTCAGTGCCACTATAAACATAAGACAATGAAGCAGGCCTGGTGCCCAGAACTGCCTTTATTCTTACGACCATCCACCATTATACATGCACAGCGCCCCGTTACCAGCCAAATCAACTAATTCCAATGACGTAATACTGTATGTCATATTGCTTCGAGGCGGAACAAACAGGATCACGAACGGGCGGCGTCGGAGGGTGACTGTTCGTTATATGCGGCAGTAATCCGCCTGGCCCCGGCTTCCCCTCTGGACCAGGCCACAAACTTGGACTCGACGCAACTCCGTCAAACAAGTCGATCAAAATTTCAGGATTACACCATCGGAGTGCGGAACAGTTCATCTACACGGGGGTAGGGAGTAAAAACAGGATAATGAACAGGATCATCTGGCAGGATACGGAGGTCGGCAGAGCCGGGAGCCTAAGCAGCCATCTTGTTTGCCAGCGTAGCTCCTCCTCCCTATTCGGAGTCTTAAAATAAAAGATGTGTATGTTCTTTAGCCATAAGAAAAGTGCTAAACTTTGCTGTTTGAACATCCTTTATTAAACCAGAATGCCGAATTATTGTGCTGTGTGTGCGTGAAGCATTTATGTCCACTACAAATAATGTTTGAACTACAACCTCTGAATTTTTTGTAGCCCCCGTTGTTAGTTTACCTGCCAGATTATCAGGTGTGGCCCATCGTTTAGGGTGGAGGGGCCGACTTTTTTCAAAGCTTGAAGAGTGTCTGTCAGACAGACACTTCATGTTCAGGACAGGCAGGCTGATGCTGTACGTGTTCTAATTGCATAGGCACCTGGATACCTGAGCCAAACTTTGCCTAGCTGAAGATTTCACAGTCCTATGGGTGTAACCTCCTCAGCCTATCAAAGCACTGCAAGGACCTCCCTCTCATGATGAGTAGGTACGTCACTGATAGACTCATACCTGGGTGCTTCAGTTTTAAGCCTTGAAGTGCCCAGGGCCAACTGTCCATCAGTGACACCTCTTCACAGAGTGGAAGGGGGGTTGTCAACAAGTCTCACTGACATCACCCCATTCTATGACCCGTAAGGGAAGGTCCTCCTGTCATTGGTTGAGACATGGCAGGGTCAGCCAATGAGAGGAGGCTGCAGGGGTTTCCAGCAGTCCCTTCCCTGAAGGTTCCAGGAATGACTGAGGGTTCCCTCCTGCCACTCAATGTCACCGCTGCTGCCCGTTAGGTTTATTATTTAATGATAAGTGCATGTGTGGATGTATGAATGTATGTGTATTTGTGTGTGAGTGTTGGGAATGGCTGTGTGAGTGGGTATGTGCTTGTGAATGGTGGGTGTGAGTGAGTGTGTATGTAGATGAGTGTGACTATGTGGGTGTGCTTGTGGCACATTACTGGCCACCACTGCAGGTTTTACCAGAATGTTACGGTCATGTCTGCATAGGAAAAACATTATGAGGAAACATGGGCATGGAGGGATTAGTACTTCAGGACCTCCACATTTAAAACTAGATACAGCTTACATAATTTATCTTAGAATACATGTTCGACACATTGGGTAATTTGTACATTAATGTAGAGACCTTGTTTTTTTTTTTTTTTTTTTGGTAGAGTTTTATATAGCGCGAACCAGACCCGAACCGAATCAGGTATCAGAGCGCTTTACATAGCATCAGTTACGTTACATGAGGACGGACACACATTCATTTTAGGCACAGGGAGTTTAAGTGACTTGCCCAGAATCACATGAGGTTTTTGGCGTCGTTACCGAGACTCGAACCCAGATCCCCAGGTCCGAGGTCGAGCGCCCTAGCCGTTAGGCCAACTCCTCTCTCTACCTTGTTCTAGAAAAGCTGTGCAAGATTTTCAGTAAGTGTTCTCCTTCTATGTCCCACAATTGTGCTGGTGAATGACAATAGAATATATTTCCATTTTGTAGATATTGAAATGTAGGAGCTATAACATCATGATTAGTATCAATAGATTGCTGTCCATCTCAGGCCTCTATTAACATAGACAACTGACATACTCCCTAATTAGGAGTGTGCTAACAAGAGGGTGGTGTGCGATTTACAATGCTTGAGATATACTGATAATAAGATGCAAGGTATTTACTGTGCACAGTCAATACCTCCTGCCAGACTGTCATTGGTAATTATCATTGATTCTACTCTCCTAAAGTAACCCATCAATTACCACAAGAGAATTACACATTTTGCTACGGTGTCCTTGTTCAGTTTATGAACATGATTTTTGCATCTGAAAGTAGTTAGCAGGTACAATAAACCATGTAATAATAAAGGCAAAGAGTCCTTACTTTCAGTAATCAAACATACCTCTGTTTTAAATGGACAGAACAAGTAAATTTAAGTTTGTATAATCATATTCAGAACTGAAAAGATTCAATGAAGAAAAGGGATCCATATCAAAGCAAAGAATGGGGGTCCACCAGTGTTAAGGGATATCTCGCTCAAGATTTGTGATTACCAGTCCATTCTTACTTAATGCAACATCAGTTTATGCAAATTCAATTATTAAACAATGGTTACTTTCTGGAGGCAGCTTTAGAGCGTCTGTAGTTATGGCCAGGTCTAACTTTCCATTGATAGCCATTTTTTGTTTTGCTTATAACTTTGGCATGGTTTGACAAACGTGCACAACACTTTCTAAAAAAAACGTTCTACATTTTTGTTCAGCTTGGCAAGTTTCATGAAGATCTGTAGAGCGGGTGTAGGGATCAAATAAAGGGGGACATGTCACAAGTAAAATTTTCCATTTAAACCTTCATTTGAAGTTTTTTATGCAGCTACAGAAGAAATGCTGGAACAGATGTACAGCAAACATGTCACGATAGTTGAAATTTACTCAAGGAAGTGCCTTTGCTTGCTTTGGTGGGAAATTAATGTTAGAAAGGTAATTTTTGTAGGGCTCAAGTTGCACCGACCTGTCAATCACACGTTGTACAATAGCAATATCTAGAATGTTAGCCTGCGGATGTTCTCTGAATATGGGTTTACGCACCTACCAAACGCCAAAATAAAAAAGATATTTAAGTGTAATTGGATCAAAAAGCTTGTTTTCCCATGGTCCATTTTGGGTCAACAAACTAAATGCTTAGTTTCAGACTCAAAGCTCTCTGATTGACTGACTGATTATTGTATCCTGAAGAAAAAATGAAGGATGCAGCCCGCGCTACGAAATTCATTAATTAAAATAATAAAAAACAGGACCAGGCATTCTGGCCTTCTGACCTACCTCCGCTCTGTATGACCTCCGCTCTGTATTGCCAAAGGTTGTGCACCACCCAATGCAAAGTTTGTGGGATCACCCAATGAGGGTCAGCAGCAAGATCTGACCCAAACTTGTCCTGGGCAGTTAACCCCAACTGTGCAAAGTCAAAGGCCATGTGCAGTTGAGGTTATTCAGCCTTGGCGCATTGAGTGAAGGCCTTGCAGCCAACCCCCCTTGTGCACCATCATAAGCCATGTGCAACAGGGTTTGGCTACCGATGACAGGTTGGCTCAGGGAACTGTTGCATGTGGTATATGATCAAAAAACTAAAAATATCACTGAAAAAGCAAAGATTAAAGTGAAGTTGTAGTTAAGTTTGGTTATAACACCTTACCACATGCTTAAAAAAAGTTTAAAAATCACAAAGTACAGTTATTGCTGCAAATGAAAACTGAAAAAAAAACACTGACCATAACTTATACATGGGACGCAATGCTTATGGTATAGCAGTGTTTAAACAATTAGTAAAACACCTAAAAGTGCAACATAATTAAATAAGAACACATGCTGAAACAACTAAATAACACTATGTCCATAGTTTTCTCTTTCACCGCTTTAAGGACAATGTGATATGTTTTTTTATCTATAAGATCATTTAAGACATTTGTGATTGTATCTGTCGTAATAGGGGTAAGACCATGAGCATTGAATTTGGTGTGCAAGTCATGATTTGCATGGCTATTGAGCGAGTTATGGATCGCTGTCTTAACTATAACTTGTGTATATCACTGCTTGTTCCTTTTTAAACATAACTATAGTGCAACAGTGCATTTTTTAAGTGAATATTTATCCGGTTCATTATGATTCAATACTCTTCAAAGTCAGATGATGCCTGGAACCACAATTTATTCACATTAGAATCCTAAGGAAGGGCCTAAATCAGTTAAACTCTGCATGTGTTATTTACAGTTAAGAAACATGCTGAAAATAACAAGTTTATGCAACTGCTTTGTGCCAATTGCAGTGGTAAAATATCCTTCAACATCCTCAAAGTAAGTGAACAAAATCTTGAGACAGATAATTAGTTTGTTTTTGCATGTTCATTAAGGGAAAAAATGTAAATTGATACTTGTATAGTGCACTACTCACCCGCAAGGGTCTCAAGGCGCTTGTACGAATACTACTGTGGAACCCATCCTGGCTTTCCCTGTGAGGTGTCCACTCCTGGGCACCAGCAAGGTGGAGGCCAGGCATCCTTAGCGTTGTGGGGGCCGTTGTGGAGATTAAGCAAGCTATTGCCCAGAGTTGCAGAGTGGGACTCCATGATTGGAATACGCACCGAGGCGAGAATTATCAGGTCCGTGGAATTTTGAGCCTAAGACCCGCCGAGGCAGGGAATTGAACCCTGGTCCCAGGCTAGACCTCTGCATCAGGGTCTGCCGCTCTAACCATTGAGCCACTTCTTCTCCACAAACACCTTCCCAACTCTTGGACCGACATTTGTCATGTGTCACTTATGCAAACTGCACTGGTATCACTTATCAAAAGACCTGGGAAATAATCCAGTGCTGCTTTGGAGCCATGTACAGTCTGTCACTATCCACACGTGTTGAAAATATTTGACAAGTTCATTCAGGGTGAATGTTCAACGTCTGTTCAACAGTGCAAAATGGACAAAATATAAGAGTGGCACAAAGACCTCTTCTTAAGGCATACACAATGAAGTGTATGGTAAAAGAGTCTTTCAAAAGATTGCCACAGAATGGAACATGCCCAGTGGGAGACATATTCCAGTGTGAGGAATATTTCTTTGGTGCAAACATGATTCTAAGCCACCTCAGAACTGAGAGGGAAATGGTTAAACCAAAAACATACATTAACAGCCCTCGTAAAGCATTATAGGTGCACGCCATGGCCTCCACTGTTAAGCGCAGACTCTCAATAATAATGGTGAAATTGTACAGGAGAGTTGTATTCCATTAGGGCAGAGAGACCGTACAACGTTCTAACGATTCATTGAGGCCTTTGGGCTGTAGGAAGGATGAATATCCAGTGGTATTCACCCTGTAATAGCTAAAAGAGTCCCCTTTGACAACATCACTGGCTACTGTGGCCAGCAGTCCCTCCAACCTTTATCTTTTTATAGGTAACCAATTTTAGCTAATAAAATGTCCCGTATTTTTGGCAGCCGATTGGTATGCATTAAGGTATACTGTAAAGTTTGTGTTTAAGAACTGCCTGTGTACCAGAAAAAAGGGGGGAGGAATAGGATGTACTGGGTCCATCCTCCTCAACTAATATTGTTATGCGAAACCAGGAACCCAGTGGTTGTACATTTAATAACTCTCCATTGAATGGAAAAACTTAGTTTTTCTTATAAAACTCTCAGCCACCGGGCTTGCCCCATGGTGGCATGCTTCATTATAGGGTCCATCCCGATCCGTTGCAGATCGGGTTGTGCTGTGACCTACGACTACGTGGGAGCACCTAATTGGTGTTTATACAGTGATAAAGGAGATGTTACAAGTGGGGGAGTGCCTAGTAGTACAATGCTAAGGCATGATCTAAAAATACCTGTCATGTAGGCATATCTACTTTATTCCTGCCACAAGCAGGTATGGTTAAAAAACAGTTTTTTTGGGGTGGTAAACAAGGTTGCAATGTTCCTCACTGTGAACACGCTAATTGCATGCCATGCCATATACTGAACATACATACGTTTACCACCGTCCTCGGGGAAGCCCCGATATGTGCACTGGACATGGGTATGCCTTGATACGAGTGTAACAACAACCTACCCTTCACCCAGAGGAACCATGACGTAATATAGTAACATCTAATGTAAAAGCAGTAGAGGAACAGCAATGAGGTGGTAAACGCATGTATGTTCATTATATGGTATGGCATGCAATTAGCTTGTTCACAGTGAGGAACATATAGGAGTGGTACCGAGGCGCTAATTTCCCATGGCCCTGAAGAAGAGCCAATAGGGGAATGGCTCGAAATATCTTTACCCAGAGGAACGTAGGCACATTGTAACCTAATTTTTAAAAAAAAGACACGTTTTTCCCTTCCATGGAGAGTTATTAAACGTACAACTGCTGAGTTCCTGGTTTGGCATAAAAACTGCCTGTGTCTTAGAAACGTAGAAACAAGATCATGTCTCTATCAGAATCACATTTTTCTATGTTAGGAATACAGGAGAGCTCCTCCTAAATTAAATCTCTCTATTTTTGTCTGTATGCATGGCTTCGGGAACATCCATTACAAGCGATCTTCCTTTTATAAATCCTAGGAGACCCATCCTTTAAACCCATAAGACTGGCTTTGAAGTGAGGTAACCCTTTCTGTTTACTTGGTGTAACAGTCCACTGCAATCAAGCTGCCAACATTCTTAACCCACAGATCAAGACACTAATGTTTAGGTTGTTGTATATTTGGGTAATACTAAGGTTGGTGTCATGCAGGTTGAGGCACTTTTGAAGATAAACCTATTTTCATATTTTCATGTTTTATTAACACTCAGGATGAAAGTAGCCCCCATTGTAGTCTCTTTCACCTGTACATACATCTCATTTTTAATTAAGAAGAAAATTCTCTCCAAAGTTATTGGTTCCAGTCTAATGATAAAATCAAAGGAAGCCCCTTAAAGAGAAAGTGTAGAACTCAGTGCCTTCTTGATCACTTTGATATATTTCTTTTGAGGCTCGTTTGGCCTAGATGTCGATATCAGACGTTGCCATGACCAAACGTATGACAAAAAATAAAGAAGGTTTCTGGGAAATCATTGGTAACACCTACATTTCAATGACACTGGTACAGGTGGAGGTGAAGCATTTTTCACTTGCAAATTGGATCAAACTGGGAAAAGTGTGTTATGAGTTTGCACTTGTCTGCATTACTACTTCCTAAGTTAAAGCTCATATATGTCTAGCTTTGCAACACTCACACTGGCTGTTTTTGAGTCGTAAGACTTATGTCAAGGCCTAATGCATTACACCTAGGGGTGTAATCACAAGGAGTTACCTCCAATTTATCACCACCTTATTGCATCAAAAGTGGAGATATAACGAACACCCCATTCACAAGCTAGTGCAAACAGCAGACATTGACAGAATTCCCTCGATAACAGCCCCAAAACCTAACACCACGGCAGACACCACCAACTAACACTAATGAGATGCAGAGTAGGCGTTCCTTGCAGAAACACATAAAAAAACAGCAACACCACTTTCACAACGAACTGACAGATCAGTGAAGCGAGCCGAAAAGCCGAGTTAGCCGCAGGTATTTAACAACTGCCTCAAGCAGGTGTAAAGACAGACGACTACCTTTAGTAGGCAACGGAGACCCGCACACAGCCACATCCGAAGAATGAACGACGCCATGGAGCTACTCATGCAGCTCGGAGCCCTAACTGGGCCACAACACCCACCACCACCACCCCCTGGACTGCCACCACCCTCTCGACCCGGTCCTGCCCGCCCCCCCACCCCTGGACCACCACAGAGGCAGCGCAGAGTAAGACAGCAGACCTACCGAAAATGCACCAATCTCACAGACATAAGGCCTGAGGAAGTCATTGCCCACTACAGGCTCAAAAGGACAACCATTCACCGCATCATGAACCACATCGCCCACAGGCTGTCGGTCCCAACACAGCGGAGAACCAACATCCCACCGCAGACAAAGCTGCTGGCTCTGTTGCACCTCATGGCCTCTGGTACTTTCCAACCAACAACTGCCAGTGTCAGAGGGGTCTCACAGCCAGCCCTCTCAAAGTTTATCACTCCTGTCCTGGATGCCATCTTCAGCTTCGTACCCCAGTACCTTCACTTCCCCAACACTGCGCAGGAACAGCTGGAGACAAAGCAAGGCTTCTACGCCATATCCGGATTCCCGGCCGTGTTGGGGGCAATCAACTGCACACATGTCCCACTTGTGCCCCCTGAGGATACTGCACACCACTACCGCAACAGAAAGCACACGCATTCCATCAATGTGCAGGCAATAGTGGACCACCTGGGACTCTTCACCAATGTCGTCGCTAACTACCCAGGCAGTGTGCATGATTCCTTCATCTTCCGACAGTCCATCATCAACCAGCACTTCCAGGATGGCACATATGGGACGGGACTGCTCATTGGTAAGTACCAAGTCAACACACCACACATCACAATGCCTCAAAAGCACAATGCACAACTGTGGGGATGCACACGTGACCAAACCACATTTAACATGTCAAACTACACGAACACCTACCAGACATGACCACAACACTCCATGGTCATCCTGGCCTACCTCTGCACCCTATGCACTCTGGTGGTGTAGTTGCCTGCATCAGCTACTCCCAGCGGGCTGGCAAACACTCACCCCACACACAGACAGCACAGACATCAATGGATTGGTGGACCTACCATCACATTCTGCCGAACCAAGTATTGACTCTTTTCTCCCTGCACTGTCACAGTGTAGTGTAGTTCCTATATTCCCAATAGGCTCTGCGCATTGGAATAATATCTTCAGTAGTGTAGACGTAGGACTGAGGTTAACTAGGTCTGTACTGACGATATTAGACTTAAGTTTTCTGTGCCAGTTAGCTCAGAGTTCACTAGAAACTTTCTCGAATAGGCGAGGAGGAGTTTAACCTCCCTGGGTAGACAAGAAGGGATTTAGTTTCTGACAACCATAAAACATGACAACTTTGCTCTCCCTGATTAAGAGTGTATCTCTAGAGTCGTGTGAAAACAAAAGACAGCTATTTCACTCAGTCAATACGTGCGTACTTAGTTTCACCAGTTTGTATAGAAAAAGGGAGAGGGGCGTTTTCAATAAAAGGTGTTATTTATTGAACAGTCTCTTTTCTCATACAAGAGAAATGAATCGCTACAATTGCAATACTTATAGTTGAGTAAAATGCATATAGTGAAAGCAGGATTATAAAATAATACTGTAAAAGCATTGATATGGTTTCTTAGCCATATGATACTTTAAAATGGATAAAATAGATACATACATATATACATTGACTAATCGTACTCAACTGGTGCTTCTAACTACGCCTACCGCGATGTACCTGACCTAAGCCTAATACGTGGGAGGGAGTAAGTAAGTAGCAGTTTAAGTTAAGTTTGTTTTGCCAAGAATCTGACTCAAGAATTCTCTGTAAGGGTTTAGTCAGTTCCGTACCTGGGTATTAGAAGGCAGGAGGGCTGGTATCTCTCTCTCAGAACTCGGTATCCCAGTCACCCGCAAAGGCGAGCTGGAAACGCTGGAAGCTGGATTTCTCGGCAAGAGAAAAGACAGCGTCTCTCTCAGCGCGTCAAAAGGGAGGGGCAGCGTCCGTGGGCTCTCGCATCAGCTGGGCTCTCCAGCAAGTAGTCGCTGCTCCAAGTTCACCACCACCGTGTGCTTGCTTAAGGCAGCGTTGGTATATTTATACCTGAAAGGTGCCGGGTTTGACGTAAGGATGGACATAAGACGTCAATAAAGATGTCACTAAGAACTGGTCGTTCTTACAGTGCTTTACAGGAGTTCTCGGACGAAATCAAAACAATAGTAGGCGGGGATTTCCCAGGTTGCTGGAGGCTTGGATTTGTTTAAGAACTCGGTGTGCTTTCTAGGGGGCTGGAGGAATAGTGCTTGCTTAATGTGACAGCATGCGCTATGACTAATTTATGAAACGGGTTTCTATGCCGTTGTAGGGATATTATTGATTTATAACCGGACAAGGGCAAAGAATAGGAATATCGATACAGGTACCTAGATAAACACACTACACCCACTCCACGAATTCATGTCCATAATTACTAATCTAAGCAATAGTAAACATATCTAATAGTGCATGTGTATACCGATCCACCCCAAAATACATTTCTTGCATTTGAAATGGTATATGCGAAATACACGAAAATGAGTACGGGTACAGTATTTCAAGCAGAGTAATCATTCATTTGAATAGGATGCATATATCAGCAGAATGATTTAGCGAAATTACACATGAAATGGCTCTTGATACAGAAAAAAAAATTTGAGACCACTTCATCACATATAAATACAGTTATTTGTAAATATGCTAGAGGCTGAGGTAATGTATTGTCTCTAGAGTACCTAAAAATAGAAGCTCGGTTCTCTAAGAATAGTTCTACTTTAAGCAGAGGATGAGTGCCCAAAAAAAAGTAAATATTTTGGAATCGGGGAAAAAATAATTTCATTTTCAGGGGAAGAAGAAAAAACAGTTCCAAATAGTCCCAGTAGCTTTTGTTTTTCAAAGCTGAAGGCCAAATTCAGAGTTCAGGGAACGCTGTGTGCTCGTTTGCTTAAAGTTATTCTTTTTGTTCGGGGGAAAACATCATTTCAGACAGACTTTCAAAAAAACAGTCTACTGCCTCAGGTGAAAGTTCGACCAAGTTGGAGAATGCCGCTCCCATGCAGTCGTGCGCATGATTGCTTTCATCAATGTTTTGATCATCATTGCTTACAGAAGGTCGTACCTGGTTGATGCTGCTCTCATCATGTACTTCACTACCCTTCAATCGTAGTGATGAAGTTTCCACGAATGCCGTCATCAGGATAGGTTACCGCTGGGGACAACACGATGCATGAGCCTTTACTGGACTTAGCAAAGTATCTGTATCCAATGATACTTCTGATTGTAGTGAAAGACAGGTGTCCAACACGCATTCTTCGTCGCACAGCATACATCTTAACACAGGTAAGATACAATTCTGCCAGGTGGGTCTGAATGAAAGAAAACAGGTCATATTCAGATCTCGTAGCCGGGCTAATCCAAGGACTTTAGTTATGCGGTCCCGATAGCGTATAGCTAGGATCGTTTCTTCCATTGTTGCTGGAGTCTTGTCTGTGACATGGCTTGCCATAACGAAGCAGGAGTAGCAAAAATAAAATGCCTGCTACGAGTCCCAACAGGAGTGGAAGTCCGCCAAAGACAGAATGGACAAAATTAGGAAAAATTCCCAGGACTGCTTTGAATGGTGTCAATAGTCCCGAAAAAACTGTCTTAAATACACTAGGGATACCATTCGTATCTGAAATGTTTAAGATTTGGTTTAGCATTTCTGCGAAATGTAGGGGGCAATTTGTTGATAATAATGCATGTATCTCTGTCATTGTCCTTGCAACTTGGAGATCATACGTTTCTTTCGATTACGTCAAGGGCACAGGCGTCTGTAGAAGAACAGACTTCATTCTGCTTAAAGTATCAATTCGAATAGAAGAGATTTTCAAACTGGGCCAAATATTTCCCTCCCTGTCTGGAGTGTTGTTTGGCTATAATACTTGCATACAGCAAGTGACCATGGAACTCACGCTTACTAGATAAGCTTTTCCTGGCACCAAGCCACAACATCTGTGGTCCACAATTAGAATGTAGCTCCCGTTAGAAAGCCGTCTAAAGAATGGCTCTATTCGAGTTGCAGGTGTGCCAAGCTGGTGGCATGAAAGGTTATTTGAAGTCCCCTCACAGGCCCCATGTAAATTTATACCCTGACACAGAAGTATACCACTTAGTGATTTTTCACAATTATTACAACTAAGAAATACACTCTGTCCTTTTTCACTATAACATGTGTGTGTGTAAGGTAATTTCCATGTTGACTTAATGTATTCTTTACCCAACCTTTCATACTGGCCTGCCTGTATATACTTTTGGCAGTATCGAAATTGGAAAGTTGTTATCGGAATAGTTATGATTCCGTGTATTATCCATTCAATGACAGGTCGTTCTGACATTGTCAATGGTAATCTCTCAAGTTTTTCAATGCTCAGAATTGTATACCCTGCTCCCTTTTGTGCCAAGTTGATTTGTGTATCAGTAAGGTTATAGATAGAGAATAATGACGTTGTGTTGATTAAACGCCAAGGCACGTAGCCTGAACGCAGATTTTGTAACGTCCAGCCAAGCTGTACAATAGAACGCAATTGAGACTGACCGTGTTGCAACATCAGTAAGTCTTGCTCTATTATATCGATTGCAGATGATACAATACTATCCAGTGAATATATTCTGGAAGTCAGAGTCATTAACCCATTGTCCACAACAGAAAGTGATTTTTCCAAATTAATACGGTCAATTTCCCGTATTTTCTCTGCTGTCTCAATTTGAGTTTCTTTCCAAGCTTCGTTGTAAGCTGCATATATAGAGGCCACTATGAAACGTTTTTGACGCTGTTTGCGTGGTCCCATAATGAAATCACGCAAGTCAGCACCCTCTTTAAGTAAAGTCATGTGTTGCTTAATTTCTGCCAGTGTGGATGTTCGTAGCCATTCGAGGCAGAGTTTTCCTACACTGTATGTTGTTACAATCCCTGGATGTTGTCTCTGGGAGTATCTAGGGTCTGGCCTGGTCAATTTGAACCCCTGTATTTTGTTCAGGCATCTATCTTGACAGTTATTTGTGTCTGTGGGCCAGATCAACCATTTCTTCCAATCAGGATGTGTTCTGTTTTGGTTTAAAATATGGGATACGTCTATCTCAACATCTGTAGTGCTATTACTGTCAGGTGTTGGCTTTGGAATAGACGGTTTGTTCAAGTCTTTTATTTTGGCTAGGCCAAGACAGGTTGTCTGTTGAATTGTGTCATTCAAAAATATAATTTGTTCTTGGATCATGCAGGCTCTAAATAATGATTCTATACCTTGGACCTGCCAATCTTTGGTACCCCAGATGGTTTTCTTTTCAATATTATTGTTCCAGAAATCAAAACCAAATGTATTCATTTTTTCAAAAAATGCTTCTGAATAGATTAATTTTGTGTTTGTCAGCATGGTTTTCATTCCTGTCTTATTTAACAGTTTGACATAAAATGTTTCTGCATCACTTGTG
Organism: Lissotriton helveticus; assembly: GCF_964261635.1. Classification (NCBI taxonomy): domain Eukaryota; kingdom Metazoa; phylum Chordata; class Amphibia; order Caudata; family Salamandridae; genus Lissotriton; species Lissotriton helveticus. The sequence goes on along the minus strand of NC_136059.1, from coordinate 993,026,560 downwards.
TTAAACCCTGAGAAGTATGGGAATTTATCATAAAATGTTTTTGAACTACCTTTTGGTGGAGTTGCACAATGTTCCCATTGATTATAATTAAAAACATTTCTAGGTTGAGCAGATTTATGCAAATAATGGTTAGCATAGTGGTTGTAACAGTACATTTGGTCATAATTAGATGAACCCTGTAAATAATCATGTTCTGTAAATTTTGCTGACATAACTAAGTCTGACATCATATCATCAATACTTTCAAAGTCCCAATCATCAGAAAATGTGCTCGGTTTTACAAAGTCACTTAAAGAAATCTTAAATTGATGTGGATACTTCAAGAGTTCGACCGGGCCATAGATTTCGTAATCAGTTTTGTCCCATGCTACCCCACCGGGTATCGGATTGGCTGTGAAGTTTACTGAAGAAAGTTCTCTTTTCTCGATGTGTGAAGACTTGTGTGGCTTTAGGACCAAGTTGATATTCTGACTTGCTGTGTCCATTGTAACATATTTTCCCTCAATGAAATGTCCCAAGCATATTACCATGATGAGCCAAAGTATGAGGACAAATACACCTTGCGCCACCCAAAATTCAATCCATGGAGAAATCAGTTAGGTTGCTTTGAGTTGATGAAAGAGTTCTCTTGCTTTGTCTTTAAAAGTCTTTGATGTTGTCGGCTGTTCCTCAGGTTCGCTCGGATCCTCAGAAAAATCATCGAAGTTGATGAAGTAGCCTGATGAAGTTCTGTCAATTGTTTCAATTGCTTCTGGATTTCTTTTTGCTTTTGGAATTATCTTTGTTTCATTAGCATAGTCTGTGGCTACATCATTGTAGACTTGTGTTTCTTGATGAATTATTGCAATTTGGGTTTCAAGAGGCTTAAGTTCCATGGTTTCGTTGCATAGTCCTTGTTGATTCACTTTAGGTTTATCAAATGTGATTAGTCTTTCAGTTTGAACCTCTTGATTTGTAGCAAACTTTGGTGTTCTGCTACTTCTTGGGAGTCCACTTGGCCTACTACTTATTATTGGCCACATGATTGTGGTTTAACCAGGTCGATGGATACAACTCGGTTTTCTTTTTTACCAGCAAGGGGCGGTAGTACAACTGATCTTGTTCCGTTGATAGCTAAAACAGGTACTGCTTTTCTGTACGAAGGCCCAAATTCCTACTTCACCGCGATTTTCTCTCTGACCAGATCCCCAATCTTTGGAATCCAGACAGGCCTTGCTGGGACAGGTGGTTTCTCTTCAGTGGCTGTTGGCTGTTGTTTCAACTTTATGTTGCTCAGGTTTTTTCTTTTTTCATTTAAGTCCTGTAAAATAGCCAAACGATCTTTGATATCAAAGCATTTTCCTTCCACCACTGAAGTTTGACTATCGAGGTCCTGGATTCGCATTCTAGTCCCGAACAATAGTTTGTACGGACTGAGACCTTTTAGAGAATTTCTTGTCAGATTATTAAAACTACGTTGGACACTTATTAAATGTTTGACCCACCCAGCCCCCGAACCTAATACCTTTGCCGTCATAGATTGCTTTATGCCTCGGTTTTTTCTTTCCACCATCCCATTTCCCTCAGGAAGGAAGTGACAAGAGTCCCGCAATGCAATGCCCATGCTGGCCATTGCCTCCCCACAAGCTCGAGAGCTTAAAAGCAGGACACTGGTCAGAATGTAGCATGCCAATTGCGTATATGCCGCTATAGACTCGCAAATCTTTTTATAACAGTTCTGGCGTCAGCCGAGAGCTGGGGTCTACATTTTAAGCGAATCTAGTATCTATATGTTAATATGACGCATTATTCCTACTGGGTTTTGCATGTAGATAGCCTTATCCTAGCTTAAGCGGAATGCCATGGCAATACACCGTCTCGTTCGCCACTGCGATCTCTGTTGCAGTCTGGGCAGTTTATTGCGAATTTGGTATGTTGCAGGCTCATTCCTGGCCACCAGTATATTGATTGTAATTCTTCCAGAGATTCCTTAATCTTAAGGTGTCTAAGACCCTCACCCATGTGTGCGTCTGCTATTAACAAGACTCTCCTGTTCGTGTTTGGAATCACTCTGTCCCCCACTCCAGGGGGTTGGAGCAAAAGGAACGGAGTTTGCATCGATTATGTATGTATAATTGAGTGGATAGTTGACGGGTAGCGCTGCACAGTCGCCTTTTGATGACGTTTTTACTGCCAGCATTGTTTCCCCGTCTATGTATTTTTCTGAACGCTTTTTTGTAGCTACGGAAGCCGATTTAGTTGCTTCCGCTGTGGCTGCCTCGGCCAATGAATTCCCTGAAACGTGAACGCCATCACGTTCATGACTCAGTGAGTGTATCACGTGAGTCTTTGGTAGTTCTTTCTGTAAAAGAACTACTTGTTCCCAAAGCGATTTTTGCTTGATTGTGGCACATTTGTCATCTTTGTAACCGTTTTCAACCCATTTCTGCAAGTCGTTATTGTATGATTTGACGCAGTAATGCGAATCGCACACTATTAGTGTCGGGAATTCGCGATCGGCAATATCTAGCACAATTTTTAACGCTATTATTTCAGTTTGTTGTTCTGAATTGTTTTCTACAGAGTGTGATTTTGTTACTAGAGGTCTCAATTTACCTCCGCGCCACACGTTTTTTACAATCTCGCATGTGGCGTTATAGGCTTGTTTTCCCCAAACTGAGGGTTGTGCATGTCCGTCTGTATATATTACACAGGCGTACTGTTGTATGGGCAGAATGTCGATTGGCAGAGGATATTCTCTTTCATATTCTAGATTTTTTAGTTTTTTCATGTTCGGGTCAAAATAGTATTTCACTTTGTCTGTAGCAAGAGAATTTTCCCATTGAATCCATTTTGGGTTTAATGCCATGGTAATTAAATTACATGGGCTTGTTAATGCCTCAAAGGCTGATTCTGCTGTTAACACAGTAATCCGTCTGCCTTGGGCCTGGGTTCTTTCTTTTGCTACAGCTGTTTGAACCGCATGTTCAATGTTTTCCTTAATACTGAATGTTTTTTCAGCTTCTGTGTACAAATGTGATTTGTAAGCTATTGGTACCGTTTCTCCCTCATTAGAGGTTAGGTATGTGAATCCGCATCTTCCTGGGATGACTCGAATCACAAGGTTGCGTGTGTTATCACGTGTTTGCAATTTCGTTTTAGCTAACATGTCTGTTTGCAATGATCTCAAAATTTCCGTGTGTTTTTGAGTCCAATTGGTTGTTTTAAAATCTGGTCTTATTAGTTCATAGAGAGGTTTAACCCTCTCTGCATAATTTAGAATGTAAGTTCTTCCGAAATTCAGGAAACCTAGAATTGATTGTAAGTTTTTCAGCGTTCTTGGTGCTTGGATTACAGCACATTTCTCTAAGAAATTGTCTGCCAGGCTTTTGCCTTCACTTGATAATTCATATCCCAAAAACAGGACAGTTAGATGGGCAATTCGTGACTTCTCAAAGTTGAATTTGTAACCCTCTGCTGCGAACCCAAGTATTATGGTGTTCACTCTTTTCAAGTGAGTATCCAAGTCATCATCTGTTAGATAGATGTCATCGACATAAGATAATGCCTCATCATCATACATTTGTAGTAACTCTGTTACTCTTGCTGAGAATAATCCTGGGCTGTTCTTGAACCCCATTGGGAGTCGACAGAATTTTTATGCGAGCCCATTATTGAGAAAGCAGTCAAGTATCTGCTTTCAGGTGCTATGTTTTGACAAAAGAATCCATTAGAGATGTCTAATGTTGTTTTGTATTTTTTGCGCACTATGTTATTCATTAGTGCTGCACTGTGTGAATTTTGTACCGCAAAATTTTTGCAACATGAGTTTAGATGTCTGTAGTCCAAAACTAGACGATATGAATCGTCTGGCTTGGAGACAGGAAACAAAGGATTGTTCATTTGTGAGGTGCAAGTTTCAATCACCCCCTGGTATTCAAGTTGATCTAAGATCTCCCTGACCTGTTTTTTAGCTTCTTGCTTAATTGGGTACTGCCTCTGTGCAGTTGGTTGAGATTTTAACTGGATTTTGTGAGGAGGAGAGTCCTCATCCCATCCAACATGTTTTTTATATAATGCAGGAGCCTGGGCTACTGCCCACTTTCTTGCAAGTGTATCTTTTTTATGAATTGGAATGTGATTTGAGAAGGCAGGCATAATCATTTCTTCGCCATGAGGGCACTCCCTGACAAACTCTGGTGGCCAGTCTTTTTCAGCTAAAAGGATGTCATAGCCTTTGGAGAGGTTATCCCAAAATAGACCCCTTATTTTCCTGGTCTTATCTCCCTCTATACGTAATGTTACTTCGTATATTTTATGAGGTTTGCTAACTCTGGTATCTGCAGTTTCCACCTGAATGTATTCATTCTTGTCCACTGTCTCCAGATGATTCATCAGGATCTTGCGAGCTATGCTCACTTCTGCTGCGCTGTCTAGCATTGTCTGAGCCCACTCTCTGTTTTTCAGCTGTGTCCTCAGTATCCTCGGCATGTTTGATTACTTTAATACTGGCTACCTTCTTTTTTGGAAATTGTAATTTTTTACTTTGATGAGCAGGTTCCTTGTCTTTGGACTCGACGTGCTCTTCCCTGTGTTCTGACCGTCCTCTTCTTTCCGATTTCTGCGAGGAAGTCTGAAAAGATCGAGAGGGACGTGTATCAATATCTTGATATCTGTCAGGTTTCTTCAAATTATCCCTATTTCTAAGGTTGTATCTTTTCTCAGAGGGCTCCATCTGGGGAGACTTGTGTCCTTGGTCCGGAGATCTTTCTCTCCGCCGAGGAGACTTTCCTCTGGACTGGAATCTTTTTTCTTTGGGAGTGGATTGTTTATTTCCATCCCAGCTCTTCTTTGGAGTGGTTAGATTATTTTTAATAAATATCTTTTCAGGATTTTCAGTTAGTTGGGGTTTTACCGGTTTCCCACCCAAACTATCTCTTCCTAGTTCTTCATAGGATTTTTCTATGATTCTGGCAAGTTCAAATGGTTGTTCTGCTATATCTGTTTCTTTCAACTTCTGGCGGATCGCCACAGATGCCGCATCCCCTTTTATGTTGGCTAGTAATATAGCCGAGACCTGCTTGAAGTCTTTCAGTAATTTCATACCCAGAGTTAAAGCAGGTTCTGGACCGTATTCATTTTGAATCTGTCTTAGCACATCTGGTATTACCGCCATGGACAGGACACCATGTGTTTTTGTGTAAATGGAAGCAAAGACTGTGCCCCAAGTGTCACAGTCCTCCACATGTGGTGCGATGCCCATTGGAAGACAGATAGTCAGAATTCTGTTTTTCTCAGTTGGGGTAGTATCTGGAAATACTGCCTCTATTTGAGTGATTTTTTGTGCTAACCAGAATGGAATTTGTTCCCGTTTTATGGGTACTTTACCTAGACATGACTGTATGTTCGGTGGTGTGATTTTATTCGTGTTCCCCTGATGAGGGGTCAGCTGTGGAATTTTAATAGCTGGTTGGACTGTTGAAGTCCGCATTACATATTGGACTAATTGTCTATGTATTTTAATTAGTACTTTTAGTTGGACTAGAAGTTCTGGTATAGACATTTTTTCAATGTCTGGATGTGGTGTGTAGCCGGCTAGAACCGGCCATGTTGCTCCTGGTCTACCTAGTGGACCGAGCCTGGTGATGTGATCATTATGTTTTAGGGCGCCTTTAAACCAGAGCAGGTGCTCTTGGTATTTTAATGGGATTTCCACTTCCTCGAACGGAGTGTACGCAACCGGAGGTTCCTCTATTTTATAATAGTGGAATTCTTTTGTGACAGCGTTTGCTGCTGGAAAGTTTATCCATGAATAGAATACCTCTGTCTGCCGATATTCGTGTGCCTCAATTACGAATATGACTGTACCACCTCTTTGTGTTAGTCCATTTTCTATAAGTTTAATAGTTATAGTTTTCCTTATGTTGACCGGGATGAGTATTGCGTCCGGGTCAGTCTGCAGGAGACTTGTGTCATCCGCTAGGAGTTGAGCTGCTATTCTAGCTGCCTCCCTTTCTTCCTCATTGTCTGACATTTTACTGACAGGAAGGTTTGTGTTGCAGATTAGGTTTCCAAGGAAACAAAGATTAGGTGCACAATATTTTGGAACACTGTATCCTTCAACGTTGAATAAACCAAAAACTATACATAGAAATCTCTTCCTACTAAGTTCCGGCGGATTTTAACCTTTGACCCACTCCAGACGTCTTTGGAGTATTTACGGGAGAAAGGGTCTGTGTGAAAAAGCACGACTGAGTTACTCTAATGCCTTGCGTTAGATTTATCGCCTTACCAAACCGTTGGGCGCCATGTAGTGTAGTTCCTATATTCCCAATAGGCTCTGCGCATTGGAATAATATCTTCAGTAGTGTAGACGTAGGACTGAGGTTAACTAGGTCTGTACTGACGATATAAGACTTAAGTTTTCTGTGCCAGCTAGCTCAGAGTTCACTAGAAACTTTCTCAAATAGGCGAGGAGGAGTTTAACCTCCCTGGGTAGACAAGAAGGGATTTAGTTTCTGACAACCACAAAACATGACAACTTTGCTCTCCCTGATTAAGAGTGTATCTCTAGAGTCGTGTGAAAACAAAAGACAGCTATTTCACTCAGTCAATACGTGCGTACTTAGTTTCACCAGTTTGTATAGAAAAAGGGAGACGGGCGTTTTCAATAAAAGGTGTTATTTATTCAACAGTCTCTTTTCTTATACAAGAGAAATGAATCGCTACAATTGCAATACTTATAGTTAAGTAAAATGCATATAGTGAATGCAGGATTATAAAATAATACTGTAAAAGCATTGATATGGTTTCTTAGCCATATGATACTTCAAAATGGATAAAATAGATACATACATATATACATTGACTAATCGTACTCAACTGGTGCTTCTAACTACGCCTACCCCGATGTACCTGACCTAAGCCTAATACGTGGGAGGGAGTAAGTAAGTAGCAGTTTAAGTTAAGTTTGTTTTGCCAAGAATCTGACTCAAGAATTCTCTGTAAGGGTTTAGTCAGTTCCGTACCTGGGTATTAGAAGGCAGGAGGGCTGGTATCTCTCTCTCAGAACTCGGTATCCCAGTCACCCGCAAAGGCGAGCTGGAAACGCTGGAAGCTGGATTTCTCGGCAAGAGAAAAGACAGCGTCCCTCTCAGAGCGTCAAAAGGGAGGGGCAGCGTCCGTGGGCTCTCGCATCAGCTGGGCTCTCCGGCAAGTAGTCGCTGCTCCAAGTTCACCACCACCGTGTGCTTGCTTAAGGCAGCGTTGGTATATTTATACCTGAAAGGTGCCGGGTTTGACGTAAGGATGGACATAAGACGTCAATAAAGATGTCACTAAGAACTGGTCGTTCTTACAGTGCTTTACAGGAGTTCTCGGACGAAATGAAAACAATAGCAGGCGGGGATTTCCCAGGTTGCTGGAGGCTTGGATTTGTTTAAGAACTCGGTGTGCTTTCTAGGGGGCTGGAGGAATAGTGCTTGCTTAATGTGACAGCATGCGCTATGACTAATTTATGAAACGGGTTTCTATGCCGTTGTAGGGATATTATTGATTTATAACCGGACAAGGGCAAAGAATAGGAATATCGATACAGGTACCTAGATAAACACACTACAACAGGTGATCAAGAATATGTACTCTGCCTTTGGATGATGACACCCCTCCGAGATCCGAACACACCTGCCCAGAGGCAGTACAATGCTGCCCACATACATACCAGGGGCCTCGTTGAACGCACATTTGGCATGTTGAAATCATGTTTCAGGTGCCTGGACGGCACAGGTGGGAAGCTCCTGTACGGCCCGGACATCGTGTGCAAGCTGATCGTTGCATATTGTGTGTTGCACAACATCTGTGTTCGCACCAGGGCCCCATCGATCCCAGTTCCAGAGGTACCGGCCGAGGATGGTGGTGATGGGGCAGGTGGCCCACATCCCACTGAAGCAGCGCAGGAATGGCCTGTAGGAATACCATCATTGACACTTACTTCTCATGATCAGGTTACATTGTGCCCGTCCATGGCAATCAAGCGACAGTAGAAAATGTCCAATTGCACTGCATGTGAGAATAAAACATTTTTGCAGGTCTCAGCTAGTACTTGTACTTTTTGATGTTACGTTTCCTTGCGTTCCAGATGTGAATTGGCAGGTTGTGCACATTTGCTGAACCAGTTGTGTCCTGTGTTCAAATGTGGTGGGGGTGCTGTTTAACCGGGGGTGTTGTCACTGCTGGGGTGCACTCCTGATTGTGTGCCTATGCTGCACGGTGGGTGTGTCGCTCCTGAGGCTCTGCTCTGTCCGAAACTGGTCTCTTTTGTGCGGTGTGCCTGTTGGTTCTGTTATTCCATGGTGCTTGGATGTTGTGGTGTACATGATGTCCAGGGTGCATTCATCGTACTCCGCTGTTAATGATTTTTGTTAAGTGGCATTTTCCGTGTGCTGTTCTTGTACTATTTTCCCACATTGCGCAGTAGTATTGCTGCACTCACGCTGGTTGTAACTGTTTTCTTATTGCACTTTTGACCATCTCAGGTTTTGTCACTGGGTTTTTGTTTTTATCTCTGTCGAGGTGGTTGTTTGGCTGAAATTATCCGCGGTGTCGGCAAACTATTGCATGCTACCACCGTGTTGTGAATTCCATGTTGTCACAGGGTTATTTTCCCGCGATGGGCTGCGATGCTGAAAGTTGCGTTACGCTACTCTTGCGGTAGTTATCACACATTCTTGTAAATATACCCCATAGAGTGTTCAAATAAGTTTGTCTCCTTAAAAGGGACATCCAGTGAATGATGTCACACTAGATCTCAAAACCTCAACTGACATCCTCAAACAACCAAACATTCTAGAATGCCTATTGGTTCTGTTTATTAGCGATGCAGGACTAATCATAAGAACTGCCCTTTTTTCGGTATACTGGACGGCCCATTTAAGAAACCTAACTGGCGCGTGTTAACTTAGCTTCATGGGCAGTACTTTTATGAGTCATCACCAACAACGGGCAGCTGAAGGTCTCAGATTGCATCTGAAAGCTAGAAATACGGGCTTTTTATTAGAAATAGAAATCACAAAATCAGCAAAACAATGTTTTGCCTGTTGTGTTAATAAATCAGTCTACCTCCCATAGTGCAGAACCAACCCACAAAAGGAGGATATTCATAGAATGTCTGCACATCAATAATCTGGAACATCTATCCGCTAGAATGATGCACCATCCTCTCCTTCATGAAATAACTATTTCCATCAACTGTGTAAACATCCATCTGCAGTTCAACAGAATCCTTCATCTATCATAGTAGAACCAGTCAACCAAGATGTCAAGATCTCAGCAACTCCAAGACAATGACTCAATCAACCAACTCCTTCTTGCCCTATCCATGCAACCCACCCTGTGTGATCCTTTTCTAGCTCTTTAAAAGAGAGGGCCACTCAGGGATGAAAAGATTCAACAAGCCTCTGAGCCAAGATGCCATCCAAATGGTATATTACGTGCTTTACAAACACCACATAACATGACACGATGCAAAACATTTTTCTTTTTTTAAACATTTCCAGTGCTCTGCAGGCAAAGCCCCCGTGTACAGTCTCACCAGAGACTCTCATACTTCCTTACACTGCTATTGTCACCTTTAGGAGCAAAATTATAGATAGATCGAAACTGTAGTGTTTCCATCCTTTTCCTAGCTTCATTGTATAATTGTAGCTGTTCTGCACAGCTGTCTGTTTAAACTGCTGTCTGATTCTTGGTTGTAGGTGTTTAGCTACTGAGTCTGTGTGTCTTACTATGTGTGGTAACTGCAAGGGATGTACAGAGTCCGCCCGGGATTCCCTGGGTGATATCTATAAAGTGATGGGATTGGAGAGAGCCTTCACTTTCAGAAAAATAGGCACAAATGCTTGTTGCCCTTGAAAGTTGCCATAGACAGTTGCCATTGACACATCCTATCTCGGTGCTCCCAGGCCAGTGGCCCTTCAGCAAACTCTGAATGCAGTACCTGAACGAAATATGTAGAGGAATACATACCTCAACCCTCCCCCCCTCAGTTATGTTAATAGTTCGGAATTATGACTCGAGTAAAAATAATATAATGATTTAAGGCAATCTACTTTTTCTGGACCAGTTTCCCATCATGCTCTCCCCAAACAGGGGCGGCCTTAGACATGTGCAAGCTGTGCACCTGCACAGGGCCACCAAACCCCAGGGGCCACCACGCCAATATATATCCTTAATATAATAATCCTCTGAGGATGGATACATATTTGCGTGGCAGCCCCTGGCAGGGATTTGGCGGCCTTCGGCTCTGTTCCACTTCCCAACACCTTCCTGAGCTCCAGGGGGGCTCCGCCCCGCCCAGACCCCCTCTTCCGGGGTTCCCTACCTACGCTCCCTGCCCAGGGCCACCATGAGCCTAGAGCCGCCCCTGCCCCAAAGATACGCACATAGGCACACAACCACACGCACACACACACACACACACACATACACTACATACACCCCCCCCACACACACACACATATACACGCAGACACACACACATGCAGGCACATTAATTAAGTTTTCTCTGAAACAGAATATTCGCAGACGCCACCTTTCCCTGCTGCTTGTAGAAGATCACACTATCTTTGATAGGCTCAGGCACCGGGTTTGAAAAAGCATCAACATAAGAAAAATAATGAACCCCTGCTATCCTTAATCTCTTCTGCAAGACGTGGCTCGATGAATTAAATAGGCATTATTTCCACGCGGATCTCGGTGCATTAACGTCAAAACCAATTCCAATTTAAGTAACTACAAAGAAAGATCGAGGACAGTGTTATACATGCTTTTATGCAGTTCCTTTTTAATTAACTTGTCACGGAAGTAGCATACATCCGCAGTGCCTTATATTAAGACTGCAAAGCTATGTATCCAGAGAGCTGAGGCAGTATATAGTGCACGATAGGCTTTGTTCTCCACAGGCACAGAGTTGCTTGGAAGAAGTTAATTCACAGTATGGCCACTAGATACCACACTTATGCCTGGAAGACGTGCCTCTTTCTTGTCAAGGGCATTTTACACATCTTTTAATAAAAGTATAGTGCAAGTGTCAAGCGCGTCTGCTGTATCGTGCAGGCAATGCCATTAATGGTGTGGTCCTCCAATTTTGGAAACAAATCCCTTACACAAAGATGTTTCTGTGTGTAGATGTGACTTTCTCCTGACATTACAGAAATTCTAGTAGTCACACACGTAGTCATTAATTATACATAGAGGAGCTACATTCGGCCCTCCTCTGAGGGAGTGCTCGAGAAAGGTGCAACTAAATGTTGACTTTTATAGACATCTGCAATTTGCAGTTTGTGTCCCGAACATCTCCCTTGAAAAACTCCCATTATAATATACTTGAAGAAAATGGAGAATCACCACAGGAGATGGGCACTTTGTTCTAGATTCCTTGCTCTCGACTGCCCTGTAATTCTCCATATCTCAGGGAGCCTCGGGGACTCAGTGGTAACTCAGGCGGTAGAGGGAATATCAGCCCCCCTCATAATGAGCTCCATAGGGGAACTGAATACAGGAGTAGGTCAGGAAAGTGAGGCTAGTCATACTTTTCCCTCATGCGTGCTTAATAGTGTCATCTAATGTATTTATTACCGCGGTCCATGGGCGGCTGAATTAAACATGTGCATTTATCATATACCAAAGTGCAAAATACATTATAAAAAATAATTTGATACAACTCGAATGAATGATGTTATACCTTTTAAACCATTACACAGTTAAGAATTGGTTAGAGAATCTAAACATACATTTATAGTATCAGGTACATAAAAATTAATAGCATTAGATGCAGAGCGAGTATTCCTTTTAACAAACATAGGTTTAATATTTACATGGATCAGCTAGAGATTAATAACTCTCTATCATGCCTTCTTATTGCATTGCATCTGTAGATCTGGAACTTTTTCAAGCATTAGTCATTAATATTAAATCAGCAAACACTGGAAAAACCCATAGGATGTAACTCATAGAAAGTTCACCAATGGCTGAAGCGGGCTGATGCATTGCCCCTTGATGCATGCTGTAGTGGGTGGAAGAAAAAGGTGAATAACAATACCACATACCAATGGATACAATCTGTCTGTAACCTCCTAAAGGTAACTATGTCATACATAAAATGTTAGTGAAATCAGAAGGTCTTGACTAACTTAGACTTTAAAAAGCTAATCAGTCTGATATTGGCTGTTAGTCTCTTGCTTTGGGAAAGAAAGAAAGAAAGAAAGAAAGAAAGAAAGAAAGAAAGAAAGAAAGAAAGAAAGAAAGAAAGAAAGAAGGAAAGAAAAGGGATGGAGGAAGGGAGGCAGAAAGGAAGGTAGGACGGAAAGACAGAAAGAAAGACAAAGGAAAGAAAGCAGAAATGCAAAGAAAAAAGTAAAGGAGAAAAGAAAGAAGGAAAGACAGATGGAAGGAAAGACGAAAGGCAAAGACATAAAAAGGGAAGAAATAGTAAAGAAAAAAGGAAAGAAAAAAGTGGAAAGAATGAAAAAATAAGCAAATAAAGAAAGGAAGAAACAGCAGAGAAACAAAAGAAAGAAAGAACAGGAAGAAAGATAGGATGAAAGAAAAGCAGAATGCCAAATAGACAAGGTTGCATAGGTAGGGCCCCTTCATGAGCTTATATTCAGAAGTTATGTGAGCTTCTGGTACGGTGTGAGAAAACAGCAGTCAGATAAAAAAGGCCACTTCAAAAGGAATTTACAACAGCATTGGAAGGAGATAGGAAGTGATAAAGGCTGAGTGTGCCCTGTGCTTGCATCTGGTAGAAAGTGTCCTGCTATGACATAGCCTTTACAAATTAATACTATAGGATTGATAAAATAAAAACAAAAACACTAGCACTAAATGGAACCTTGTGTGTGGATGTGCTCCTTGTGAAAGGGATTAATGTTGTTACTCAAAGTGAAGTTAGCCAGCGGTTTAAGTAGGCTGACTAGTTGCCACATGCAGAATGCTGTAGTGGGTGGAAGTAAAATGTGAAAGATCCTACAAAAAGTGTGCAGCCAGATTCCTCTGTGTCGTTTAATGGAAGATGTCCTGACTCAGTACCCACAGTTCACCAAACTGCTGCTGGAGATTTCTCAGGGATTTGACAAAAGCAGTCTCAGCCTTGACCTCAAGAAGGAGCGAGTTGGTAAGGAGAGGGTTCAATCATGTAGTGATGTTAAAGGAAAGCTGCAGAGGGGTAAGGTGAGAATGGAGGGCTAGGTTCAGCAATACCATAGGTTTAGTCTTTGTTGCTCTAGAGATCCTTGATTTTACTTTGCATGAGTAATTCGAGTATTTTCTGTTATGGGAACATTATTCATATCCAAAAACCTTCCATCACCATATAGAAGAACGAGGCCAAGGGCAGAATTTATTTGTGGGGTGGTGAAGAAAGGAGATGACTTACAATGACCTTGTCATGCACACCATCACCTTTCCCACAAACCACTTAAAACTTTGTTGCTTACAGCCTGATTCATGTACGGGCCGTTTTGCGTGTCCCTAATAGCGATTAATAGCGACTCGCTATTGAGGAAACGCAAAACGGCATTCATGTACTTTTCGGGGAAAAAATAGCGACTCGCACGCGGGCGCTAAAGCCGTTAGCGACCGACAAAAAACGCAGAAAAATCGCTATTTCCGGCTACCTGCGATCGGGATAGCGACTCGCAATCCCGATCGCACGGGATAGCGACTCGCAATCCTGATCGCACGGGATAGCGACTCGCAATCCCGTGCGATCGGGAATGCGAGTTGCTCTAGAGATCCTTGATTTTACTTTGCATGAGTAATTCGAGTATTTTCTGTTATGGGAACATTATTCATATCCAAAAACCTTCCATCACCATATAGAAGAACGAGGCCAAGGGCAGAATTTATTTGTGGGGTGGTGAAGAAAGGAGATGACTTACAATGACCTTGTCATGCACACCATCACCTTTCCCACAAACCACTTAAAACTTTGTTGCTTACAGCCTGATTCATGTACGGGCCGTTTTGCGTGTCCCTAATAGCGATTAATAGCGACTCGCTATTGAGGAAACGCAAAACGGCATTCATGTACTTTTCGGGGAAAAAATAGCGACTCGCACGCGGGCGCTAAAGCCGTTAGCGACCGACAAAAAACGCAGAAAAATCGCTATTTCCGGCTACCTGCGATCGGGATAGCGACTCGCAATCCCGATCGCACGGGATAGCGACTCGCAATCCTGATCGCACGGGATAGCGACTCGCAATCCCGTGCGATCGGGAATGCGAGTCGCTATCTCGCGGGATCTGGAAAACGGGAAGACGCATTACGAGCACCGTGATGACATCACAACCAGGAAGCAGCCAAATCCCACCCCCAAACAACACAGTGACGCTATCAGTCGAGTGTTCACGACCGAAAGCTGCCGCTAAACCGCCGTTAGCGACTCACAACCCCGCCGAAATAGCGAGCGCCATGTCGGACGAACCCCAGCCAGGCCCCAGCAACAGCGCTGGCCGCAAGCGCAAACTGAAATTCTCCGAACAGGAGCTGGAGAACCTCATAGAAGGGGTGGTGGCCAACCACGACCAGCTGTTTGGTGCCAACTCCCGGAGGGTCCCAGAGCAGGAGAAGAGGAGGATCTGGGTGGGGATTGCCTCCAGTGTCAACTCTGTGGGCGTTGCGGACAGGTCTCTGGAGGAGCTTAAAAAGCGGTGGTACGACCTCCGAGGGCGTGCCAAGGAGAGGGTGGCGGAGCGCCTTGGTGAGGCATCAGGCACCGGAGGTGGTGGACCGACTGTCCCACCCAACACCCCCCTGGAGGACCAGGTAGAGGACACCTTGGAGAGGGAGGCGTGTGTTGGCGTGACCCCTCTGGACTCCTCCCGCCCCACCCAAGACACCCAAGGTAAGTGGCATGCGACTGCGACCCTGTCCCCTATGACCGCCCCTGACCAAATAGGCTCACTCATTGGCCCTTAGTCATGCCTATGTTGTGCATCAGGAAATGCCCCGAAGCATTGTGGGAGACGTAGTATGTCCACAATGTAGTAGTACCACAATGCGGCCAGAAAGGTTCCAAAGTGCGCAAATACACAGCCACCCAGGGAATGACACCCAGCATGCATGTAACATCTGCACGTCTGACAGTCACATGCACCTAATGAGTATCCACTTACCCTCACAGGTGCGGGTGATAGCAGTGACAGTGAGAGGCTGCTGATCGATGAGGAGGCCCAGGAGGAGGAATCCCTACCTGATACCCAGCCACCAGACCCTGCAGCAGCGCCAACACCAGCAGCCAGGCCCCCCACCTTACCTGCTGCAACACCTGCAGGCCCACCGGCTGCCAAGGCCAGGCCCCCCGCCTCTGCTGCTACAACACCTGCAGGCCCACCGGCTGCCAAGGCCAGGCCCCCCGCCTCTGCTGCTACAACACCTGCAGGCCCACCGGCTGCCAAGGCCAGGCCCCCCGCCTCTGCTGCTGCAACATCTGCAGGCCCACCGGCTGCCAAGGCCAGGCCCCCCGCCTCTGCTGCTGCAACATCTGCAGGCCCACCGGCTGCCAAGGCCAGGCCCCCCGCCTCTGCTGCTGCAACATCTGCAGGCCCACCGGCTGCCAAGGCCAGGCCCCCCGCCTCTGCTGCTACAACACCTGCAGGCCCACCGGCTGCCAGAGCCAGGCACCACACCAATGTGCCTCCAGTGGCTGCCGCACCTGCAACACCAGCTGCTACAACACCTGCAGCACGTCCAATAAGATCTGGGCCAGCCACATCCGCTACACAGCGGCCCAACAGCAGGCGGGGCAATGGGCATCTCCATGCCTGCTTGAGCGTGGAGTGGCGCATGCTCCGCATACACCAGCGCCAGTCCCAGCAGCAAGGAGCCATCCAGCTCCAGCTGCATAAGATAGGCCGCAATGTGGCTGGAGTCGGCGAGAGGATGGACCGCATGACGGCGGCCATGGACCGCATGACGGCGGCTATGGAAGACAACACTGCAGCGCTGGTGAAGCACCGCAGTGTTGCAAGCAGGCGCCACCACCAGCTGCTGAGCCGGCTGTCCACATATAGCCGCTCCAATTATGTCTCGGCAAATGCCACCACCCTGCTTGCGCGGCGCTCGTTGACCCAGCAGCACCAACTGGTCCAGTGCTGCGAGGATATTACCCGGGTGCTGGAGCACTTGACCACCGCCGTCACCGCACTGCACGCACCTGTGCTACCGGCAATTGTGGGGGGTGATGATGCTAGTGAGGGTGCCTCCAGTGTCAGCAGCCACTCTGCCACGCAGGCCCCCCCACCTAGGCGCAGCACCAGGGCTACGCCTGCTACAGCTGCCCAGGATGAGGAAGAGCCTCACAGGCGCCTGGGAATTGTGCGCCGGAGGCGCCAATGACATTGTGTCAGGGACACAGGCGCAGGCTGAAGTTAAGCCTGCCATGAACCGTCTCATGCAGTATGCATGAATACTGCATTTTGTAAATAGTTGTTTCCATGACCCTTTTATTTTTTGTGATTCAAACAAATACATTTATTTTGCTGCACACATACGCCTTGTGTAATCATTACAGTTTGCATGCAATTGTGATATGTGGGGTGGGGGAAGGGGGTGGGCTAGAAATTGTTAGCTGTGATGTGGTTGCGACGTCTGTGGCCTTCAGCTGGGTTCTCCCCGCGTGCATGGTGCGCATGTGCTGGTGGCCGGTCGTCCCCCTCAGATTCACTGCCTGAGATGTCAACTGGTATCCGGCGCTTGGTTGCAATGTTATGAAGCATTGCACAGACAGCCACAATGCGGCAGCACGCTGCAGGACTGTAATACATGGCCCCACCTGTCTTGTGCAGTATACGGAACCTGCTCTTGAGCAGGCCAAATGTCCTTTCAATACAGTTCCTTGTCCGGATGTGCGCAACATTGTAGCGGCGTTGCTGAGGTGTGGCAGGGTTGAGGTAAGGGGTCAGGAGGTATTCCCGTAGGGCGTAGCCACTGTCACCTGAATGAGAGGAGCAGATGTTGATTGCCTGTGCAGCGCAGTTACTTCATAGCAATGTGACATTGTCGACAAAGTGTACTTACCAAGTAGGTGTCCTTCCCCAAACTCTCCCCTGATCAGTCGTGTGTGGAGTCCGCTGTGCCTGAAGATAAAGGAGTCATGGGTACTCCCTGGGTACTGGGCCACAATGTCAGTGATGATGGTCTTGGCATTGCAGACCATCTGTATGTTGAGGGAGTGGTACGACTTCCTGTTGCGGTACATATACTCCGTGCCAGCTGGTGGGCAGATGGCGACGTGGGTACAGTCTATGCAGCCAAGGACATGGGGAAAATGTGCAACATTATAAAATTTTAGTTTTGTGAGGTCCAAATCCTGTTGGCTCGTGGGAAATGTGATGTGCCGGTGGAGCTGGGTGAGCATGGCGTCAACAAAAGTGTGGAGGCAGCGTGACATGGTGGGCTGGGATATCCCCCCAGCAGCGGCTACTATGCCCTGGAAACTGCCGGATGCCAGGAGGTGCAGGCTGCACAATACCTGCACATGTGTGGGCACAGAATTGTTTCGCCTTGTTGGGTGCTGCATGATGGGGTCGAGTTCTTGTATCAGCCAGGTGATCATTTCCCCATTCAGCCTGTATTTAGCATAAATCTGTTCTCTGGTTTGCCCCAGCAAGGTGACCCGCTGCCGGTAAATCCTTGCCTGCCTCATGCGTCTCCTCCGTGCTGCTCGCTGTAGCCTTCGCCGCCTCACCACCATGTACATCCCAGGCATTGTGGAACGCCTATTGCTGCTGCTGAATGTCCTTATGTGTGATTGGTCAGGCCTGGACCTGTTGGTGATTGGCTAACAGTTTTTCAAATTTTGGTTAATCATGGCTTTTATGGTTACCACCTGCTTTGAGTTGTCCTTAAATTGCGCCGCGCAAATGTGCGATTTAGCGCTTTTTCGCTAATGTATTTCTTTCATGAATGCCGATTGAGACAATATTGCGTTTCGCTATTCAATTCGCAGATTCCGTGGTTGGTCGCTATTTCAGTATCGCTAATGCTCGACTTCCCGGAGTCTGCGACTTTTACAGCGTAATCGCTATTCCGCTCGCTATTATTTTTTAGCGATTTCGCTATTTCGTACTTGAATGCCGATTCCGTGTTTTGCACCCGCAATTGCGTTTTCGCAGCCATTGCGGGCGCTATTTCACTTCATGAATCAGGCCGATAGTCTTTCATATGAAACAGCAAGCATAAAACTTCTAGTGCAAAATTAAAGACATCAAAAACCTGTTAGATATTTGTGGCAACCTGATATTAGAAACAGTTCAATACAAGTCTTTTTTAGGTTAAACACACTGCAGTGGCTCAGAATGCTATAAAAATAAAGCAGAAGAAAGAAAAGCAACATTCTGTTTTCGTTCCGTTAAACAGCTGCTGCAGTTATGCTTTGTGATCTGAACTGCCTTTCACCTCGGCTGCTGGCTCTGGCAGCAGGCATTTTGACATCAGAAGCCAAATGCAATAATTTAGAATAGTCAAGTTCCGATGTTTTTTCTTTATAGTTAGTGACTTGGTGTGTTACAAGCCAAAGAAACTAGAGACTGATATTTATACAGGGATTACTGAATCACTTGTATTATAAGCAGATATATTCATATAGGATTAAAAAGTATATTACACCACAAGAGATGTGTATCTCAGACAATGTCATCCTTGCTGCTTCTATGTACCTATAGATACATTTCATTTCAACAAACTTTGTTTCGACATGTCATGCTGTAAAAGCATTTACTGACAAAAGTTAAAATATAAATAATTAAAATTACAATAAAATCTTCGTTGTATGAGAGCCTTAAC
Organism: Lissotriton helveticus; assembly: GCF_964261635.1. Lineage (NCBI taxonomy): Eukaryota > Metazoa > Chordata > Amphibia > Caudata > Salamandridae > Lissotriton > Lissotriton helveticus. The sequence continues at coordinate 993,007,737 of NC_136059.1, read as the reverse complement.
ATTTTAATACATGAATAAATAAAACTGCATACAACATATACCTTCGAGTGATTGTCGTCACTGAATACTAGATGCATCATATTTACAAAGCAGAATATGTAATGTATTTGTGCTGTTGTACACATGGTAGAGCATGCAGAAAGGGATAAAACAAGAACTACTCTGTCTATGTTAGATTACAAATCAGGGGGTTCTAGTGACCGGCTCAAAGCTAGATTCCTTGATCGTAAGGACCACATTCAACCCAAGAACATTGGCGGTGAGCATGCAAACCGGGCCCGGGAATCAGATCTTAGAATTCTCAGTGCTGTAACACTGCTTTTAGTCCTGATGCGTTTACTTATGGGTTTGATCTATTTCTTACATGGGCCTACATAGTAAGTGCAAACAAACAGGACATTGAGTATGGCTTCCAGAGAGTCAATGCAAATTGGACACATGCCCATTTTATGTGTAGAATAATGGCAATGATCCTACTCTAAATTGAATGTAAAGCTTCCTGTCAAATGGGACAGTTATAGTGTTCCAATATGCTTCCAGGGAACAGCATGATTTCAATTCAGGGAACCTTCCCTCCAGGGTTATACTCTCCACCGCATGTAGTTCATTTGAAACCGAACTGTCAATACACAAAAACACCTGAGGCATACAGGGTGGTTAAACAAGAAAATGCCTACTTTCTAAAAGTGCCATTTTCAAACGCACACTTTGAAAACCATCCCCCTAAAAAATTTTTTGCTAACCTCTTAAATTCCTATTGGCTGATATGTAGGTCCCAAGTCAAGCCAAGGGTACTGGGGGCTCAGGTCTGATAGTGATGTCCCGCCGACCTGCAATTTGTGTTTAGATTGATCAGTTGTGGGCCAGGGTGCCTTCTTTGTAGGCCCTAAGCTTATGGCAGCTTATTGCAAAAGCCACCATGCGATCCAGCACCTGTCTGCAGATTCAGAATTCCAGACTGATTTGTGCAGGAGATGTGTGGAATGGGCGCTGGAAGACCGTTCTATAGATTTTTGCAACTGTTTTATTCAATGAGCCACTATCCCGCCCTTTCAAAGCCTCGCACCCGTTTGATAAGGTTGAGTTGATCTTCGCCTGAGCCACCTGAAGAATTGGTGTGAAAGAGGGACCATTTAAATTTGTATATACTGATCTGAGAGCTAACGACACAGCTGTACCTTTTTTAGTTCCACCAAGTGTCTTGCATAACTGCCTTTATTGTTAAAAAGGATGCCTAGATACTTGTGGCAGCTGGTGGCATCAAATTTTTCCTTGTGTAGAGACCACGTCGGCTTTTTCGTTCCAGTTCGAACATCAAGGATTTTTGTTTTCTTTTTGTTTACCTGCAGACCGTTCCTATCAGAATATATGGCGGTTGCATCCAGAAAGCGTTGTAAACCAATCGTTGTATGGCTGAGAAGAACCAGATCATCTGCAAAGAGTGTTAGAGAGGTGGAGGTCACCTGGCTTAGGTGGATTTGAGTTGACTGAGTTGAGGACTTGGGACAAGTCTGACAAAAATAAGTTGAAGAGCATAGGTCCAAGAACACAGACTTGCTTGAGGCCTTGCGTGGTAATTATGGGTGTGATAGGCGCAATCCATCCCTAATTTTGATCCTGACCCATGTGTCATTGTGCAAAAGCTGCAAAGCCCTGAGCAGGGTGTTGGGAAGGTTGAACAGGGCAAGTTTCTGCCAAAGCTTCCCTCTGTCAACCCTGTCGAATGCAGATTTATAATCTATGAACCCCATATACACGAGACTGGTATTGAATGAGACCTGGTTGATCAGAAGAGAAAGCGTGATGAGATTTACTGTTGTCCCCGTGTTGCTTGTAAATACAGTCTGGTTTGGTGGTATGATTTGATTTGTCTCAGCCCATGATCGTAGGGAGTGCAGCAGCACGCATGCTATATATTTTGTGCCTTTATTGATTAGCGCGATCATGAGGTAATTTTCGGGAGATTTTTTGTTGCTGCCTTTCAAAATCGGAGCAAGAATCGATCCATGCCATGAGGCCAGGATTGAGTTCTTTTCTAATATTGAGGAGTAGAGCGGGGAAAGTTGAGTGGCCAAAAATGGTGGGTCCTCCTTGTATACAGCAGGTGGTATTCCGCATAAACCGAGAGCTCCGTCCCTTCATCCCTTAACAATTTGCTTTTGGTTTGAGACCTTTGGGAAGGAGAGCCTGAGGGATGACTGGTCGCAGATAGTGGTTTGACCAATGCTTCTCACTGAGCCTTCGACTTGCTCAAAATTTTGATCTAACGATTGTTGAACGTTGATCCGGCTCTGAGGTATTAGAGGATGTTGCCTTGGGAAGCACGCCCCCTAGGCATTTTATGGTGTGCCAAAACTTGGCTGAATTGTTGGACCTTATATCATGCAGTAGTTTAGCCCAAATTCCAGGTGTTCCTTCGATGTTCCCATTTGGCTGCCTTTAGTTGTCTATGAGCCTTTCTTAGTTTACTTATTATGTTTGGGTCCATTGATGACATTTTGAGTTTTCTTCACAACCGCTTTATGCTTTGTTTTGCAGACCATATTGTATAACTCAACCCTTTTGCTTGTGAGGCCAATGTCCTGGGTTTGCTCTGCGTTGGTGTTGTGAATCGAGCCGCCAGTTTTTCAGAAAACATTGACCAGCTGTTGATTGGATTTCCCTCTGTTTCATAGATGGTGACTAGTAGTTGCTTGGCTTCTGCCACCAAAGTGGGAAGATTTTTCGCAGTACACTTGATACATTTTAAATTGATGGTATGGGTTTCAAAACCTTGGTCCGCTGCCGTGACGTATTGCATCAGCCATAGGTTAAGGGAAAGCTCTTGGAGATGGTAGTCACTGTCCATTTTTTCACTGAAGCCAAATGCAGAGATTTGGTTCAGTAAAGGAAGGCTGACAAATGAGTAATCAATCAAGGAGGCCCCAGTGTTAGTTAAATATGAAAGGCCAGTTGGCTTGTCAGGATGAAATCGGCTATTGAGGGCTCTTAGACCAAGATGTTCCAAGTTACCTTGAAGGACCCGTCCTCTTGGATCGTCTTTGACCCACCTGGGGCAAACCTGCGGTGGTATGGCCCAGTCGCCTTTGTGTGGCTGCGTTATCATTGGCGGGAGCATCGGACATTAGCCATATGTTGAAGTCGCATGAAACTAAAATATCTGTGCTAAGATTTTCAGATCTAACAAATTGCACCGTTGAAGTCAGCTTCTTGGTAAGCGCTGACCTTGAGGCCGAATTTGGGCAAATACACCCAAATAGTTGAAGATCTTGGTTCTCTCAAGTGGCTTGTCCCTGAGCATTACAGTGCCCTTGAAGGATTTGTGATGGTTAAACTACATAATCTTGGTCTTGTCTGTGTTTACCACTAGACCATGCACTCTACAGAATTTCTCAAAGTGGAGGAGCGCATGTTGCATACTACTTAGGGTTTTTTAAATGAACAAAGAGTTGTCGCATACGTCAAGATAGGAATTTTCAAACCAGCCAGTGACAGCATGTCAGTAGGGCAGGAGGAAAGAAACTGAACAACGCCATTGAGGAACAAGGAGAAAAGGGTGGAGGCCAGGACGCGCCCCTGCAGACCATTTGCCAATGGTGAAATAATCAGTAAGCTCACCCTAGGCACCCTATTTCACCTGAGCGACGTTGTCTGCATGCAGTCAGATTATCAGGGAAAGAGATCGACAGACATGCCCAATTCATGTTGTACAAGCCAAAGCTTATTACGGGAGACCAGGTTAAAGGCTGATTTGAGATCGACAAAGGCAGTGAACATGCTGCCCTTGAACATGCTGCCCTTGTCGATAATTACTGTCCGCAGGTAGAGGAGCAAAAAAACTAAAGACCTGGTTGAGAGTGCTCACTCACTCGCAGAAGCCAGCCTGAAGGTGTGAAATTATATAATTATTTGTAATTAATTCCTGGATTTTGGCTAAAATGAGACATGCAAATATTTTTTGTACTTAATCGATTAAACTAATTAGTCTATAATTCCCTGACAAAGATCTAGCACCTTTTTGAAATATGGGAATTACCCTCGATCCCTCCGAGAGTCTGGTATCAGGACTCAAATGCCTGTGGCATTGGCCAATGCAACTATTTATGTAGAACAATTCTCCCTATCCTGTAGTAATAGATCAGCGGGTGCACTATCTGTTCCTGGAGCTCTGTGACTGCATCAAGTGCAGTTAAGGCATCAACTAACTTGAATGACAGTTTGGGTGTGGGTGGACAAATATCAGTTAGTTCATATGGAGTGAGAAATGATAAACCATGTTCCAAGGGCAATAAAGTTGATGGGGGCTTGTCCTCTCTGCCCCATTTTACCAGGGACCAGAAAGCCACTGAGTCTTTAGTAGAACTGCTTTGAGCTCTTGACATCTCTCATCATCCCAGGGTCTTTTCGCTAAATCCTGATTTGTTTTGTAGGATTTTATAGCTGCATGGATTCATAAACTATCCTTGGATTTTATTGCCAAGACCAGTAACTTGCGTGCGAGTCAACATTGTTTGTTGAACCAGCTTTTCGGGGCAGGGAGGCGCTTGTGGCCTGTTGATATGGGGATTCTGAAATATTATTGTATTTTCATGAATAGCCTATCAAGCAAGTCAGTAATTGGCCCTTACTTCCCAGAAGTTGATGACCACGCGCTCATCTCTACTAAAAAGGATAGTACGTCCTCTTTTATAGCAAGTAGAGTGTCTGTTGAGTCAGCAACCTATGCCCACTTAACACGCCATATATCGTTTGATGGGTGTAAGTCCCTGGTTGTAAATAAGAAGTAGTAATTCACTGCCTATTTGACACAATGGATTCCATTGTGAGGCACAAGGGATTGTGGTCGCTCTCTAACCTTTCCTTGACAATCATATTGCCAAGGAATGGCCACAGCCTCAGATCCAAAAGGATGTAATCGATGTGGTTTGTGTGATGGCTGCTGTTATATGTATTAGACCTGCTCCTATCAGACTTGGACCTACCATTGACTGCCCTAAGGCCCTGCTGGAGAGGAAAAGCCTTAAGTTGTAACGCTGCGTCTGTCCATTTTTTATGGCTGAATCTTCTAAACGTGCGGTTCCCCGCGTATCATCCTCCTCTAAGACTAGATTGATGTCCTCCGCATCCAGGGGCTTGAAAGTGGAATTGAAATCCTCATCCCTATTGAGAGTGGATGGTCATGTTGATTACCTAGGTGTTCTTCCAAGAACATGTATTGGACTTTTTTTCTCCCCTTATTCCTTTTGCATTAACATTATGTTATGTTATGTTATGTTATTTATGTTTTTAATATAGCGCAACGGATACTCAAAAAGAGTGTCCCGGCGCTTTGGGTAAGGGGAACAGATTCAGAATAACATAACGCAATTAAAACGAAGACACCACACACACAGAGAACAAGAAAGAGCAGCTAGTGAGGCCTACTGGGTGAACAACCAGGTTTTAAGACCTCTCCTAAAGTCCAGAAGACTGGTCGCTCCCCGAAGTGAGAGTGGAAGCGAATTCCACATCTGTGGGGCTAGCAGACTGAAAGAGCGGCCGCCCAGACGAGCTCTCTTAATACGAGGGACGGCCGCCATAAACAACGATTCAGACCGCAGAGAGCGGCCCGGCTGGTAAAAGACCACTCTCTTTTGGAGATGTTTAGCTCCTACTGCGTGGAGTGCCTTATAGGCCAATGTCATGGCCTTAAAAGCGATCCGTTTACGGATCGGTAGCCAATGCAAAGTCCTAATTAGCCCGGAGGCGCTGGCGCGTCTGCTTAGACCAAAAATGGCCCTGGCCGCCGCATTCTGCGCGACCTGAAGCCGCTGCAACAGGTACTCAGGTAGGCCCAGGTAAAGAATGTTGGCGTAATCCATGTCGATATTGTTGGAGTTACTGATCACTAAGCGTATCACCATAATATCCGGGCAAATAATATATAACTTGTGGATCTTACAACCTATCACTTGTCTGATCCCTATTGTCAGCCTTCCTGTGAGGTGACCCATGGGGCCACTTATCGCAGGGATGAAGAAATGTAGGTATCCAGGTCTGAATAGTTGGTCAGGAGACCAGGTTTCCTGGAACAGACAAATATATACGTCGGAATTCCAGTCCAGTATGACAATCTTTGCTATAAGTCCAGCCACATTCCATTATATCATAGAAGTAAGGGGTTTAACTTGTGGAAGGGAGGGAGGCTGAGGAATGTGGACAGGAACTGGGTAATCCAAGGGAAGCTATATTTAAGCTGTATGGTGGCAGTGACCAAGTGTGAAGTTTGCGCATCGAAGACCACTAAATTATCCATAACGTCCCTATCGACAACTAATAAGTTGATACTATCAAACTTGGAATCGCTTGGCAAGTGTCTTTGGGCCTCCCGGATATCCTCCCCCATTGCTGCATAAAAACTCTATTGAAATCCGCGGAGTAACGCGAGCGGGCGAAGTTGTCCCACTTGCCGGTCGCCAACCCGTAGTTACATTGGAAACACTGTCACCACACTCAAACCACTTATAGTGGCGTGCTCCCGCACAGCTGTGAATGTTTGTGCGCTGTTAAACGCATGTTTTTAAGGGCTACATGCAAAGGCTTGTGATCCCAATCCTGCTTCTTGGCTTAACTGCATTAAAACAATCAGACCATGGACTCTGCAACTCAGACTGTGTCAACTGGCATGGTAGTCAGTGAACTGTGTTAATTGTACAGCTTCCTGAGCAGATCCAATGTTTCAGTTGTAATTAATTATCATCAACTGAAGTCAGACTAATCACGTGTGCCCTACAGCAGCTCTGCCATCGCAAGGCATGTCAGTTAGGATAATGCATCCTATTTTGAAAGTACATCAAGGGTGTAGTGGCCATTGTGGTATGACCTACACTTACAAATGTGAATCCCGGCTGCAGACATCCTTGTCAAATGGGCAGTCTGATAGAAGCCACATCACAGCTCCTCTCCAACACCGGCCCATACGTCAGTGCGGCCAGCTGCCTCATTGCTCTCTGCAGCCCCACGGGCTCGGAAGGCAGGCCGCAGCATAGGTCAGCAGCATCGCCCTGAAGGCCTCATGACTGCCCATGGTGGGAAACATCCTTTACAACGCAACTTTTACCATGCAGTGCCTTTACGACGGAACTTTTACAACGCAAACCATTACAACGCATTGCGCTGCGGGGGCGCTCTAGGATAGGGAATAGGTTTAATTTACTATCCAACACCTTCCCTACTGTCCACGGGGACTGGAGTTGGAATAGTAAATTAAACTATTCACTATCCAGCGCCCCAAAGCACTCTGCGTTGTAAAGGCATGCGTTGTAAAAACAGCGTTGTAAAGGCATGCGTGGTAAAAGCATGCGTTGTAATGTCTTACATCTGCCCATGGTTCATACCGCCTCGGCATTTAATTACATGAATAAATGTATAATCATGTTTATACTTGTTCTGACCTCGTGCCACATTCCCTACCCGTCAGCTCATCGCTCACCACTGTCGCCATGCAAAGCTTTCTCATTTTGCATCCTGGTCTTATTGTGCAATCCAGCTGGTCTCACGCCCTCCCGGGGTCCATGGAAGCACAGCGTCAGTCCAATCAAGCCCAGCCCACTCCGAAAGAGGCTGCAACTCCTGCTGACACCAAGGAGGATTGCTCAGCCAATGGTGTGTGTGGAATCCACCCCAGCCAATGAGCATTTCGGAATTTTGAGTGTCTCACTCCGATACACAGCATAGGCAGAGTTTTTGCCAAACTCTGCCCTCCAAGAGGAGTGCGGAGTGACAAAAATTCTGTGAACTCCGCCGGCGGAGCAGAGTTTACCACCCACCACTAGACATGGCTTAAACTTTTGTGATCTCACCTCTGTGACTTATCAGCCCTCCAGTCAGACCTTCCACTCTTGTCTCTTGGTCTCTTGATGTGAACCAACTGCGACTTTCTACCACATTTAGGATTGCCGCAGTGGAGCATAGTGCCAGCTCGTCCATTCGTTGCTCCTCTGCTCAACTCCTCCATGCCTTCCTAAATGCCAGCCTTACAGATGCGCAGGGACAAATTTGCCTGTGGTGCAGAATATGTGGCCCAGCCGCACTTGAGCGGGTACTAGGAGTAGTGTGCCCAAATCCGTGCAGTCGTCTGTTGGGAAGAATGGCATATGGATAGACGTACGCTTGGAGACTGGGTCCACTCCCTGCAGAAAGATAAGGACAGCATAGCATGGGACTGGCAGTACCCTATCAGCCATTGTGGTCTTGCAGGTTCTTTCTCCGGTTAGTTCCTAATGAGCTATGAAGGGGGACATGAAGATGACCACGGGGTGAAGGTGTTGTAGACGGACGGTTTTGGTCAGCCAGAAGCCCATCTCTGAGATTCACTTTAATTGGAAAACGGCCCATGCAGCTTCTCTCTTCATTATTTGTCAATCTCTGTGTTGTTCTGATGCATTGACTTTCTTCTTGCATCTATTGCGGTACAGTTTTCCTGGCCTCAAAGTATTGGTGTTTGGGACAGTGGTTTCACATTGGGATGAATCCTGAGGGGAACACTGATGTGCAGCACAAAATTGGGTCACGGATGTATCGATCCACTCGAGGGTGAGCGGCGTACAATGGTAAACTCTGATCTGCAGGCGATCGGCGGAGTTTTGCTGAACTTGATGCTCCAAGCGGAACGCGGAGTACCAAAATTCTGCAAACTCCTCTGGTGGAGTTAAGTTCGCCGCCCACCCCTAATGAATTGGTGGATGTGATAAGCAAGGTGATCTAGCGCATCTAGGGGCAGCAGCATGGTCAACCCCCCCCCCCTCATTCTGGGTTTTCATACTTGAGGGGTCACAAAAAGTGGAATGTGTGGTAGCACCTGGGTCCTACCCTCTTGGTGTTCTGCTTCCCATGGAAGGGCTGGTCTATCACTGGATCAAAAGAACACAAGTGTTTGTTTACAATGTGGGATACATTCATTAGTACTCAGTTTAGTGTGTCAGATAAGTGTAAGACCAATACTTTAAGATCCAGACTTCCCCTCTAAGTTCTTTAGTATACTGACACAATAGAGCAATGTCTCCCAATGTGTGAAGGGGTATGAGTATAGAATCACTGACTGGCTCTGGATGTGTCATAGTTTAAGTTGAATCAGCTAGAGGTGAGTATCAGTTAATGCAGGAAATTATAGGGGAGTGTGGTGGCTGGCTGAGCAAAGTATTACTAAGGTCTTTGGTGCAATTAGCAGCAGTGTTGGGACTGGCTTTGTTCGCTGGGCAGTCAAAGTAACTTGAGATTGTGTTGGATTCCAGCCCCCTCCGCGTAGAAGATGGTTTTTGTTTTATCCTGTAATTTCCTGTGGGTCTTCTTCTTTGGAATTGCCCTGTGGGAGGGTGTGGCTTGGCAATATGGTTAATTGTATTATTGGTTATGGATGTATTCAGTGTGAAAGATTATGTACCAATTTCTGTTTCAACTTCTTCTATTAGGTGGTTGTTTACTTCAAGCGTATCGTCTGACTTTGCTAATACTAGGACAAACCATGCTTGCTGTGGCAAGGAATAAAATGGCCCTGAAATACCCATGGCAACCTTCTGCCAAGGAAACTGTGGCCAACCTACAGGTTTTAAGGGTGCAGGGGCAACTCTAAGACCACATGATCCACCATCCTATTCAAACTCGACCACAAAAACTAGAACAGATGAGTCTCTTCATGGAAGACCTATCCAGATGTTGTTAATGGGCAAGCTGGAGAATCACATCCTGCATCCCAGCTGGAGGTATACACTTACCATCTTTGAAAAGCAATGCCCCTTCCAATTCTAACTGATCAGAAATCTTCCAAAATGGCAAAACCTCAGGAGACAAATCTCGGTTCTTTGGCCATCTTTTCAAAACATACTGCTTCACACTTTGACACAAATGATCTGTCTTACTACTCTCCAGACACAGCACTTAATCGATCCCTTCAATCTCCTTCTTACCAACATCCTTAATAGTGGCAATTATATCCTCTACTTCTTTCACCTCATTCCGTGTTGATCACTACATGGTAATCTGAAGAGACAGTCTGCCATAACATTGTTTTTCCCCAGCAGATACACTACTTTCAAACTATACTCTTGCCATCTAGACATGAGCCTTGCAGTGCGGGCAGTAGCATTCCTGCGTCTCCCTGGGGATAAAATATAAACAAGTGGTTTGTGATCTGTTCTTATAAGAAAGTAACTTGACTACACATAGCTGCAGCAATGTTATATTGCCCAAACACTCCCCAGTAACTCCTTCTCTTTCACTGCATGACTCCTTTCTGTCTCATTCAAGGTCCTTGAAGCAAACACCATATTCCATTCTTCCTTTCCACACTTAAGGGACAACACACCACCCAATCCATACATGCTGGCATCCACCGTTATTACACACTCCTTCCCCATACAAAAAGGTTTAAGTGTGGGTGCCTCCAAAATATAATTTTTCACTTGTTGAAAAGCAAGTTGTTTTTTTGTCAGTTCACTCAAACACTGCATCCTTCCTTGTCAAAGCACGTAGAGGTTCCGTCTTAGTCGCAAAATCCTTAATAAATTTACTATAATATTCACACATTCCTGCAAAGGAAAGTAATTTTTCCCTGGTGTCTGGTGCAGGAGCTTTTACGATGGCATCTATCAAAGACTTTTTAGGTACTACCCTTTCTCCAGAGAATGTCTGACCCAAATACAACCTGGAAAAGGTTGCTTTTAGCTTTCTTAAGAGCCAACCCATGGTCTTCCAATTTTTTACATACCTCTCTAAATCACCTAGATGCTCATGATGCTTCCTAGAAAATATTAGTATATTATCTTGAAAGAGTTTCACAAAAGAATGCATGTCTTTAAATATATGATGCATGTAAAACTGATGCTGCTGAGACTAGACCAAAAAGCATCCTCCTGAACTGATATAGCCCAAGTGGCGTTAGAAATGTAGTGTAGTGCTTGTAGTCTTCTGTGAACTCTATCTGATGATAGGTGGATCTTAAATCCAGTGTGAAGAAAACTGCAACATACATACCACTTCATTTATGTTAGGAAGGGGATGACAATCTACTATGATGTTGGCATTCAGTGTTCTCGAGTCCACACACAACCTCAAAGTTTGATCCCCTTTTCATGCCAACACTATGGGTGAAACCCATTCTTAAGATTCACCCTCTTATATAATTCCTTCCTTAATCATAATCACTTTCAATTCCTGCCTGACATGAATAGGAACATTCCTTAACCTCTGTCTCACAGGATTAGTTCCTTTCTTTACTTTAATCCTGTGAGAATATCCTGTCAATTTACCTAGCTTGTCAATGAAAACGGTAGGAAATTGGTGACTAATACACTCCTCATTACATTTATCTGCTACTATCAAAACCGGTTCCCTACTTTTTGGATTAAGGATAATGCACAGTTTCCATTGATCCTTCTATCCAAGTACATTCACTCCTTTCTCAGCAACATATAATTTGATCTCAGCTCTCCTTCCTTTGAATTTCAAATCAACAGAAATGTCACCAATGATATCAATGGTAGTACCGTCAAAGCTCTCAGGAATATTGTCCGAGCCTTTCAACTTATTCACAATAAATACATTTGTAATCTCTCCAAGAAATACTTCCTAGTGATGATTGTCCATGGGGAACCTTAAACAGCCATAAGCTCCAGTTCAATATTTAAAACTTTAATCATGCACTTAGATGGGCCTTTGACCTCTCCCTCATCGGTACTGCCATTTTTAATGGACAACACTACACTTTTACTATAACTTTCCATCCTACTACATTCACACTTCATGTTTTGCTCCCAACCTTCTCCTACAGAAGACACTTTACCTCGTTGTGATACATTATTACTCGTGATATCCCTACACACACAAGCAAAATGTTCCACCCATCCAAATTTTATACAGTCTTTTCCGATAGCAGGACAGTGAGCAAACAAGGTAATATGGTTGGTGCTGCCACATCTATGACATGCTGTTAAATTCATATATTTCTTCTTATGAGAACATGCATTACTCATGCTACAAAGATTGGCCTCAGTATTATTAATCAAGCACACATCATCACTGCTTGGAGTGTCTTTGTTTACAACTGATACCCGTTTATCTGACTGCTCTAGAGCTTTCACAGTGTCACATTGGCAATCGCATCCTGTAGTTTAGGAAGCCCCATAACCCACAACTGTTCTTGTAGTTTTTTGCTCTTCACGTGTACTATGATCTGATCTCTGATCATTTCATCCATCATAGGCCCAAAATTACAGTTACATGTCATGGAAAGCCCTCTTAATGCCCTAAGGAACTCATCAAAAGATCACTTTCCTGTTTGACAGTACAACATTTTAATTTGTTATGGGCAATCCTAGTAGTGGATTTAAATCTGAGTTCCATTCTTAACAATGCTTACTTGTACATATGTATATCTTCATCTTCCACTTGCACTAAGGTCCTAAAAACCACTTGGCCTCTGAAACCAAACAGTGCAATAATATACTTTTTTTCTTTCTGCTCCCATACGTTAGCCATCGATAGCAGCCATATAAGTTAAAAATGACTCCTTCTATCTACCCATGCCATCGCTGGTTCCCCTTGGTTGGTTAGAAACTTTACTGGGGGCTCAAACTGCATCTTACCCACTCACACCACACAACCTACACCGAAATATCAGCTCTTAAATAGATAAACACAGTAAAAAAAGAACCTGTAAAAAGAAATAGTTCAAGTTCACTCTCCTCTTTAACGTGGTTGCGATGTGTCCAAATATGTATAATTATCCTTTCTAGCTGGCGAACAGCAAATTGGAAACTCAAAAACACTTCCTGGTGATTATCCAATCGGAATCTACAATACTCCGTCCAATCAGCTGCACCTTATTTCCCCAATAGGAAATCCATCATATAGAATGGAGAGACCACTCGTCTGCTGTTGTGCGCCTTCAACAGATGAGAAAATATATCCCATGAATCCATAGAGTGCTGAGGACTCACAAAGATATTTTACAGAATTAACGTACCAGCAAGAGTACCAGTAAGTTGGTGCGCACACTGGAATGTTGCACATATTTGCAAAATGCCGCCACTGCCGTAGGTCGCATGCCAAACTCCCTGCACAGCCACCAGCAACCAAACCTGCCGAAATCATCACCCCCTAAAAGTCAGGCGTAGTCAATGCCAGTAAGGAAAACCCTTCCCCTGCGATGACAGATTCTGCCCTCTAACGAAATGCTCCCCGACACAAAGTACTGCCACAAGCAAGGTTTCAGTTCTTCCCTCATGCAGAGGGGCTGTTGAGCTGTTAAAGTAAAGCAAATTGCAGGCAGCTGATGAGGCAGCAGTGGGTTCTGGGAGTTGAAGTCCACACCGATTATCAGTAGCAACATCACACCCCCTAGGTGTCAAGCGTAGTCCTTGGCAGTAAGAGAAACTCTTCCCCTATGGTTACAGATGCTGGCCTCTGACGTAATGCTCCCCGACACAAAGTACAGACACAAGCAAGGTCAAAATACTTCCCCCGCGCATCAGGGCTGCAGAGCTGTTTAAGTAAAGCAAATTCTGGGCAGCTGATGATGCGGCTAAGGGCTCTGGGATTTGAGGTCCCCAGTGGCTGACTTTGGCAGCAACTCACTCCCTGAGAGTCAGGCTTAGTCCTTGACAGTAAGGGAAAGCCTTCCACTATGATAACAGATGCTGGCCTCAAGAACGGCCACAAGCAAGGTCAAAATGCTTATAGATGCATATATAAAAGAGTTGATGGCTGCTACTATAACTCTAAGAAATGTCATGAGAAAATTGCATACCTGTCCGGAAAACAACTCTGCAGACTTTGTAAATAATACTGCTTCCGTGCATATCTGGGTATTAATAAAGAGAGTTTTTCTCCAGTCAAAACAACCTGACCAAGTATTATATGCAGATGTGTTTGTATGAGTTAATTTTTGATCTTATTTGTATAAAACAATCCTGCTTTCGACCTTTTTCTCATCCCTCCTCTCCCTGACTCATCCCAAATCTTTCTGACTACTATGAATTCACAAACATCCTTGGCAAACATTCCCCTCCTATTTTAGCCATGTCACACAAATACCAGGCACATAAGATCACTACTTACAAAAACAGCTTACTATTTACCTTCCCAAATCCATACCCATAATTCTATCCCTACTCAAAACTCTACTAAACACACAAGAAACCAAGAGCACAAACTTAACACAAGTAATGCAGAAAGGAAACAAAAAAGAAAAGAAATTACTCAAGATCTAACTGTTAATCTCTCATCTTGGGTTCCGGAGTAGCGTGCTACTCGCCACATTTTAGAAATGGGGGTCTCTAGTTGGCAGAAGTAGGTACCGTTGTCCAAATAGGGACCCTAGCTTCTAGTCAGGATAAGGGGGATACACACTATAGATAACCCCTGCTCACCTCCTTGGTAGTTTGGCACAAGCAGACAGGCTTATCCCAAAGGCAATGTGTAAAGTATTTGTACTCAAAGCACACAGAAATACAGTGATACAAACACAAATGGACACCACACCAGTTTAGGAAAAGAAAGTATCTTTATCTAAACTCAACAAACACAAAATGAAAAAAATCAGATATGACTTTAAAACAGTTATTGCAAAACTAGAGCTTGTACAAAACAAATAGCTCCACCTGGGGCTTTTGCGACATTGTGACAGCAATAAATCCAAAGTGCGACGCCGAACACGAGGAGCGCAGCGTTGGGCATGGAGTCACATGGACCCTCAAACAAACAGTATCTTGGAAATGAAGTCTATGGCGATGCACGGCATAGTGGAGGTGAGGCGTCGGTGCCGAGGTCGAGGGCGGCTCCCTGGCTGCCATGGGGGAGGCAAAGCGTTGTGTCCGCAAGGAGGCGACGTTTCGAGTCCAGGACAGGGGAAGATGGCTGCGTTGGCAGTGAGGCATTCTGGTGACGGTGCAACGTTGGCGAGTACGTGGAGTCACCTTCGGTGGTTATCAGCACCGCGATAACAGAATGGATGCACTCACGGTGATGAAGTTGGTGTGAGCGCTGGCATCAGGAAATGCTGATACCTGCAGGCATCGATATGCATCGGGACTGCGATGTAGGCCGGGCGGTGAGTCATACACTTCACGACCTGTGCCCCTGGCCTCGGAACAGGTCATGGCGTCATGGCAGCATCACTGACGACCTCGTGCCACATTCCCTACCCGTCAGCTCATCGCTCACCACTGTCGCCATGCAAAGCTTTCTCATTTTGCATCCTGGTCTTATTGTGCAATCCAGCTGGTCTCACGCCCTCCCGGGGTCCATGGAAGCACAGCGTCAGTCCAATCAAGCCCAGCCCACTCCGAAAGAGGCTGCAACTCCTGCTGACACCAAGGAGGATTGCTCAGCCAATGGTGTGTGTGGAATCCACCCCAGCCAATGAGCATTTCGGAATTTTGAGTGTCTCACTCCGATACACAGCATAGGCAGAGTTTTTGCCAAACTCTGCCCTCCAAGAGGAGTGCGGAGTGACAAAAATTCTGTGAACTCCGCCGGCGGAGCAGAGTTTACCACCCACCACTAGACATGGCTTAAACTTTTGTGATCTCACCTCTGTGACTTATCAGCCCTCCAGTCAGACCTTCCACTCTTGTCTCTTGGTCTCTTGATGTGAACCAACTGCGACTTTCTACCACATTTAGGATTGCCGCAGTGGAGCATAGTGCCAGCTCGTCCATTCGTTGCTCCTCTGCTCAACTCCTCCATGCCTTCCTAAATGCCAGCCTTACAGATGCGCAGGGACAAATTTGCCTGTGGTGCAGAATATGTGGCCCAGCCGCACTTGAGCGGGTACTAGGAGTAGTGTGCCCAAATCCGTGCAGTCGTCTGTTGGGAAGAATGGCATATGGATAGACGTACGCTTGGAGACTGGGTCCACTCCCTGCAGAAAGATAAGGACAGCATAGCATGGGACTGGCAGTACCCTATCAGCCATTGTGGTCTTGCAGGTTCTTTCTCCGGTTAGTTCCTAATGAGCTATGAAGGGGGACATGAAGATGACCACGGGGTGAAGGTGTTGTAGACGGACGGTTTTGGTCAGCCAGAAGCCCATCTCTGAGATTCACTTTAATTGGAAAACGGCCCATGCAGCTTCTCTCTTCATTATTTGTCAATCTCTGTGTTGTTCTGATGCATTGACTTTCTTCTTGCATCTATTGCGGTACAGTTTTCCTGGCCTCAAAGTATTGGTGTTTGGGACAGTGGTTTCACATTGGGATGAATCCTGAGGGGAACACTGATGTGCAGCACAAAATTGGGTCACGGATGTATCGATCCACTCGAGGGTGAGCGGCGTACAATGGTAAACTCTGATCTGCAGGCGATCGGCGGAGTTTTGCTGAACTTGATGCTCCAAGCGGAACGCGGAGTACCAAAATTCTGCAAACTCCTCTGGTGGAGTTAAGTTCGCCGCCCACCCCTAATGAATTGGTGGATGTGATAAGCAAGGTGATCTAGCGCATCTAGGGGCAGCAGCATGGTCAACCCCCCCCCCTCATTCTGGGTTTTCATACTTGAGGGGTCACAAAAAGTGGAATGTGTGGTAGCACCTGGGTCCTACCCTCTTGGTGTTCTGCTTCCCATGGAAGGGCTGGTCTATCACTGGATCAAAAGAACACAAGTGTTTGTTTACAATGTGGGATACATTCATTAGTACTCAGTTTAGTGTGTCAGATAAGTGTAAGACCAATACTTTAAGATCCAGACTTCCCCTCTAAGTTCTTTAGTATACTGACACAATAGAGCAATGTCTCCCAATGTGTGAAGGGGTATGAGTATAGAATCACTGACTGGCTCTGGATGTGTCATAGTTTAAGTTGAATCAGCTAGAGGTGAGTATCAGTTAATGCAGGAAATTATAGGGGAGTGTGGTGGCTGGCTGAGCAAAGTATTACTAAGGTCTTTGGTGCAATTAGCAGCAGTGTTGGGACTGGCTTTGTTCGCTGGGCAGTCAAAGTAACTTGAGATTGTGTTGGATTCAAGCCCCCTCCGCGTAGAAGATGGTTTTTGTTTTATCCTGTAATTTCCTGTGGGTCTTCTTCTTTGGAATTGCCCTGTGGGAGGGTGTGGCTTGGCAATATGGTTAATTGTATTATTGGTTATGGATGTATTCAGTGTGAAAGATTATGTACCAATTTCTGTTTCAACTTCTTCTATTAGGTGGTTGTTTACTTCAAGCGTATCGTCTGACTTTGCTAATACTAGGACAAACCATGCTTGCTGTGGCAAGGAATAAAATGGCCCTGAAATACCCATGGCAACCTTCTGCCAAGGAAACTGTGGCCAACCTACAGGTTTTAAGGGTGCAGGGGCAACTCTAAGACCACATGATCCACCATCCTATTCAAACTCGACCACAAAAACTAGAACAGATGAGTCTCTTCATGGAAGACCTATCCAGATGTTGTTAATGGGCAAGCTGGAGAATCACATCCTGCATCCCAGCTGGAGGTATACACTTACCATCTTTGAAAAGCAATGCCCCTTCCAATTCTAACTGATCAGAAATCTTCCAAAATGGCAAAACCTCAGGAGACAAATCTCGGTTCTTTGGCCATCTTTTCAAAACATACTGCTTCACACTTTGACACAAATGATCTGTCTTACTACTCTCCAGACACAGCACTTAATCGATCCCTTCAATCTCCTTCTTACCAACATCCTTAATAGTGGCAATTATATCCTCTACTTCTTTCACCTCATTCCGTGTTGATCACTACATGGTAATCTGAAGAGACAGTCTGCCATAACATTGTTTTTCCCCAGCAGATACACTACTTTCAAACTATACTCTTGCCATCTAGACATGAGCCTTGCAGTGCGGGCAGTAGCATTCCTGCGTCTCCCTGGGGATAAAATATAAACAAGTGGTTTGTGATCTGTTCTTATAAGAAAGTAACTTGACTACACATAGCTGCAGCAATGTTATATTGCCCAAACACTCCCCAGTAACTCCTTCTCTTTCACTGCATGACTCCTTTCTGTCTCATTCAAGGTCCTTGAAGCAAACACCATATTCCATTCTTCCTTTCCACACTTAAGGGACAACACACCACCCAATCCATACATGCTGGCATCCACCGTTATTACACACTCCTTCCCCATACAAAAAGGTTTAAGTGTGGGTGCCTCCAAAATATAATTTTTCACTTGTTGAAAAGCAAGTTGTTTTTTTGTCAGTTCACTCAAACACTGCATCCTTCCTTGTCAAAGCACGTAGAGGTTCCGTCTTAGTCGCAAAATCCTTAATAAATTTACTATAATATTCACACATTCCTGCAAAGGAAAGTAATTTTTCCCTGGTGTCTGGTGCAGGAGCTTTTACGATGGCATCTATCAAAGACTTTTTAGGTACTACCCTTTCTCCAGAGAATGTCTGACCCAAATACAACCTGGAAAAGGTTGCTTTTAGCTTTCTTAAGAGCCAACCCATGGTCTTCCAATTTTTTACATACCTCTCTAAATCACCTAGATGCTCATGATGCTTCCTAGAAAATATTAGTATATTATCTTGAAAGAGTTTCACAAAAGAATGCATGTCTTTAAATATATGATGCATGGAAAACTGATGCTGCTGAGACTAGACCAAAAAGCATCCTCCTGAACTGATATAGCCCAAGTGGCGTTAGAAATGTAGTGTAGTGCTTGTAGTCTTCTGTGAACTCTATCTGATGATAGGTGGATCTTAAATCCAGTGTGAAGAAAACTGCAACATACATACCACTTCATTTATGTTAGGAAGGGGATGACAATCTACTATGATGTTGGCATTCAGTGTTCTCGAGTCCACACACAACCTCAAAGTTTGATCCCCTTTTCATGCCAACACTATGGGTGAAACCCATTCTTAAGATTCACCCTCTTATATAATTCCTTCCTTAATCATAATCACTTTCAATTCCTGCCTGACATGAATAGGAACATTCCTTAACCTCTGTCTCACAGGATTAGTTCCTTTCTTTACTTTAATCCTGTGAGAATATCCTGTCAATTTACCTAGCTTGTCAATGAAAACGGTAGGAAATTGGTGACTAATACACTCCTCATTACATTTATCTGCTACTATCAAAACCGGTTCCCTACTTTTTGGATTAAGGATAATGCACAGTTTCCATTGATCCTTCTATCCAAGTACATTCACTCCTTTCTCAGCAACATATAATTTGATCTCAGCTCTCCTTCCTTTGAATTTCAAATCAACAGAAATGTCACCAATGATATCAATGGTAGTACCGTCAAAGCTCTCAGGAATATTGTCCGAGCCTTTCAACTTATTCACAATAAATACATTTGTAATCTCTCCAAGAAATACTTCCTAGTGATGATTGTCCATGGGGAACCTTAAACAGCCATAAGCTCCAGTTCAATATTTAAAACTTTAATCATGCACTTAGATGGGCCTTTGACCTCTCCCTCATCGGTACTGCCATTTTTAATGGACAACACTACACTTTTACTATAACTTTCCATCCTACTACATTCACACTTCATGTTTTGCTCCCAACCTTCTCCTACAGAAGACACTTTACCTCGTTGTGATACATTATTACTCGTGATATCCCTACACACACAAGCAAAATGTTCCACCCATCCAAATTTTATACAGTCTTTTCCGATAGCAGGACAGTGAGCAAACAAGGTAATATGGTTGGTGCTGCCACATCTATGACATGCTGTTAAATTCATATATTTCTTCTTATGAGAACATGCATTACTCACGCTACAAAGATTGGCCTCAGTATTATTAATCAAGCACACATCATCACTGCTTGGAGTGTCTTTGTTTACAACTGATACCCGTTTATCTGACTGCTCTAGAGCTTTCACAGTGTCACATTGGCAATCGCATCCTGTAGTTTAGGAAGCCCCATAACCCACAACTGTTCTTGTAGTTTTTTGCTCTTCACGTGTACTATGATCTGATCTCTGATCATTTCATCCATCATAGGCCCAAAATTACAGTTACATGTCATGGAAAGCCCTCTTAATGCCCTAAGGAACTCATCAAAAGATCACTTTCCTGTTTGACAGTACAACATTTTAATTTGTTATGGGCAATCCTAGTAGTGGATTTAAATCTGAGTTCCATTCTTAACAATGCTTACTTGTACATATGTATATCTTCATCTTCCACTTGCACTAAGGTCCTAAAAACCACTTGGCCTCTGAAACCAAACAGTGCAATAATATACTTTTTTTCTTTCTGCTCCCATACGTTAGCCATCGATAGCAGCCATATAAGTTAAAAATGACTCCTTCTATCTACCCATGCCATCGCTGGTTCCCCTTGGTTGGTTAGAAACTTTACTGGGGGCTCAAACTGCATCTTACCCACTCACACCACACAACCTACACCGAAATATCAGCTCTTAAATAGATAAACACAGTAAAAAAAGAACCTGTAAAAAGAAATAGTTCAAGTTCACTCTCCTCTTTAACGTGGTTGCGATGTGTCCAAATATGTATAATTATCCTTTCTAGCTGGCGAACAGCAAATTGGAAACTCAAAAACACTTCCTGGTGATTATCCAATCGGAATCTACAATACTCCGTCCAATCAGCTGCACCTTATTTCCCCAATAGGAAATCCATCATATAGAATGGAGAGACCACTCGTCTGCTGTTGTGCGCCTTCAACAGATGAGAAAATATATCCCATGAATCCATAGAGTGCTGAGGACTCACAAAGATATTTTACAGAATTAACGTACCAGCAAGAGTACCAGTAAGTTGGTGCGCACACTGGAATGTTGCACATATTTGCAAAATGCCGCCACTGCCGTAGGTCGCATGCCAAACTCCCTGCACAGCCACCAGCAACCAAACCTGCCGAAATCATCACCCCCTAAAAGTCAGGCGTAGTCAATGGCAGTAAGGAAAACCCTTCCCCTGCGATGACAGATTCTGCCCTCTAACGAAATGCTCCCCGACACAAAGTACTGCCACAAGCAAGGTTTCAGTTCTTCCCTCATGCAGAGGGGCTGTTGAGCTGTTAAAGTAAAGCAAATTGCAGGCAGCTGATGAGGCAGCAGTGGGTTCTGGGAGTTGAAGTCCACACCGATTATCAGTAGCAACATCACACCCCCTAGGTGTCAAGCGTAGTCCTTGGCAGTAAGAGAAACTCTTCCCCTATGGTTACAGATGCTGGCCTCTGACGTAATGCTCCCCGACACAAAGTACAGACACAAGCAAGGTCAAAATACTTCCCCCGCGCATCAGGGCTGCAGAGCTGTTTAAGTAAAGCAAATTCTGGGCAGCTGATGATGCGGCTAAGGGCTCTGGGATTTGAGGTCCCCAGTGGCTGACTTTGGCAGCAACTCACTCCCTGAGAGTCAGGCTTAGTCCTTGACAGTAAGGGAAAGCCTTCCACTATGATAACAGATGCTGGCCTCAAGAACGGCCACAAGCAAGGTCAAAATGCTTATAGATGCATATATAAAAGAGTTGATGGCTGCTACTATAACTCTAAGAAATGTCATGAGAAAATTGCATACCTGTCCGGAAAACAACTCTGCAGACTTTGTAAATAATACTGCTTCCGTGCATATCTGGGTATTAATAAAGAGAGTTTTTCTCCAGTCAAAACAACCTGACCAAGTATTATATGCAGATGTGTTTGTATGAGTTAATTTTTGATCTTATTTGTATAAAACAATCCTGCTTTCGACCTTTTTCTCATCCCTCCTCTCCCTGACTCATCCCAAATCTTTCTGACTACTATGAATTCACAAACATCCTTGGCAAACATTCCCCTCCTATTTTAGCCATGTCACACAAATACCAGGCACATAAGATCACTACTTACAAAAACAGCTTACTATTTACCTTCCCAAATCCATACCCATAATTCTATCCCTACTCAAAACTCTACTAAACACACAAGAAACCAAGAGCACAAACTTAACACAAGTAATGCAGAAAGGAAACAAAAAAGAAAAGAAATTACTCAAGATCTAACTGTTAATCTCTCATCTTGGGTTCCGGAGTAGCGTGCTACTCGCCACATTTTAGAAATGGGGGTCTCTAGTTGGCAGAAGTAGGTACCGTTGTCCAAATAGGGACCCTAGCTTCTAGTCAGGATAAGGGGGATACACACTATAGATAACCCCTGCTCACCTCCTTGGTAGTTTGGCACAAGCAGACAGGCTTATCCCAAAGGCAATGTGTAAAGTATTTGTACTCAAAGCACACAGAAATACAGTGATACAAACACAAATGGACACCACACCAGTTTAGGAAAAGAAAGTATCTTTATCTAAACTCAACAAACACAAAATGAAAAAAATCAGATATGACTTTAAAACAGTTATTGCAAAACTAGAGCTTGTACAAAACAAATAGCTCCACCTGGGGCTTTTGCGACATTGTGACAGCAATAAATCCAAAGTGCGACGCCGAACACGAGGAGCGCAGCGTTGGGCATGGAGTCACATGGACCCTCAAACAAACAGTATCTTGGAAATGAAGTCTATGGCGATGCACGGCATAGTGGAGGTGAGGCGTCGGTGCCGAGGTCGAGGGCGGCTCCCTGGCTGCCATGGGGGAGGCAAAGCGTTGTGTCCGCAAGGAGGCGACGTTTCGAGTCCAGGACAGGGGAAGATGGCTGCGTTGGCAGTGAGGCATTCTGGTGACGGTGCAACGTTGGCGAGTACGTGGAGTCACCTTCGGTGGTTATCAGCACCGCGATAACAGAATGGATGCACTCACGGTGATGAAGTTGGTGTGAGCGCTGGCATCAGGAAATGCTGATACCTGCAGGCATCGATATGCATCGGGACTGCGATGTAGGCCGGGCGGTGAGTCATACACTTCACGACCTGTGCCCCTGGCCTCGGAACAGGTCATGGCGTCATGGCAGCATCACTGACGGCATTGGAGACAAGTTATCTTACTTCACTTAGGCACTAGGGACTTACCAGTAAATCAAATTTGCCAATCAGGGTGAACCCATTGTAATAACAATTTACACAGGGAGCACTTGCACTTTGACACTGATCAACAGTGGCAGAGTGTCCAAAAGCATCTAAGCCAGCAAAAACAAATTCCAGCACACCATCAAAAATACAAGTGGTAGAGGCATCAAGTCAGGGAAAACCACACCAAAGACGCCAAGTCTAACACCATAAAGCATTTCAATGCCTCTTCAGGGGTGGTAACCACAATATAAATACAATTTACAATTGTAATTACAATGACACAAGAACAGACCAATGGATCAAGAGAGGTGGCTGAAAATCTCTTTATATAAGTCAATTATACCCATAATTTTAGGGAAATCAAAAGGTCTTGGCTAACGCAGACCTAAAAAGGACTAGCAATGTGTTTGCTTTTTTCCTTGCCTGCTACAGCACTTTAGACAATATGTGGACTTCAGCTTTGACTGTGTTTGCCTTCACATTATGATTTATTTAAGTATTCTTGCAGGAGTTCATCAGTATCTAAGTCAACATCAATACTTGAAGATGCATCACCTTGTACCAGTTTCCAAAGGGAATTTCATAATATTGATTATAATTTATATTGAAATGTTATTAGCATTAAAATAAATGTGGATTTAAGTTTACATACATTAATTTATTTTAACATTATTTCTATGGGGCTCTATTTTAAGTCCCTTCCACCCTGGGAGGGTGTTGCACTAACAGCGGTTGGTCAGTTTTACATGGCCATGAAAAGCAAAGCAAGGTGGCTTTGCGTGGCCTTGTAAATATGGCCCAACATTGTACACCACCAGAGTTTAAAAAAAAGTGATGACTCAGTGGTGCAGGGGCCTTGTAAATATGCCCCCAGAGTCAAATTCTCAGAACAAATGCTCAGAACAAGTTAGCATTCTATTGGAAATATTGAATTTTTCCAAGAAGAAACAAACAACTCATGCAACTGTTGAAGAATTCAGATCAGCATTAGGCATTAGCTGTTCCATGCAATTTTGGAGTGTCCATTGACATAGTCATTTGAGGTCTGGTTCTGTACAGCTGCTTTTCAAAAAAGATATAAGAAAGGCTACTCAGTTGCACAGACCGCCCATTGTCAGACGTTGTTGATCTGGCCAAAAGCATTGAACGTTCAATAATCTCCAGTCGCATGATGGCTTAGGAATCCACTCAGACATCTGATCCAATTTTTTTATGCTGTAGCATCCTCTGAACATGCTGGTGCTATACAAATTAAGGATAAATTATTTAAGAATGTTCAACATAATACTAACACTTTTTGTTTCAGGTGTGGATCTAAATACCATTTAAGCAATGATATGCAAAGTATAGCAGTAGGTAAACAATGCAAGAAATTAGGTGACTTTCACAGTTTTTGCAGATTTGGTAAACACCAAGTTAAAGTACAACGTGTTGACTGTCCTGTGAATTTATCAAATGTTGTCTACTAACAACATTAAGGAACCTTTTTGTCAGGTAATTCTAGGTTTCAAAATACCTATCAACACAATGTGTGACTCCAGTGCCCCTTTTACTGTCATATCTGATACTTTATTTTACCAACAGCGGGGGCTAATATTATCCCATCTTAAATCTTATGGTGATCAGGATATTAATATGGTTTTGTTCTTCATTGACACAGTGTCCTGTCTTGCCAGGTCAATGTCAACTAAACTCTACATTGCAGTCAAGGGTAGAAATATAGTCGGCTGGAAGGAACTTGCAAAACATGCTCTTATGCTTGTGACTGGTGCTGGTCCACCAGTCAGGGTAGCAAATGTATCTTTACTCACTACTGATAATTTTAATCCCACTAAAGATATTGTTAGAAGTTTTCCTGAAATGTATTCTGGTAAGATTGGGCTCATTCAGAAGTATGCGCACACCATTAAGTTGAAGAGGCATGCTATACCTGTTACACACAAAGCCAGACCTGTCCCCTTAAGTGATAGAGCTGAATTGAAAAAGCTATTAGAGAAGTTAATTGGAGATACCATTATCAACTCCTCTAAATGGGTAAATCCTATTGTTAATGTGCGCAAAAAGGATGGTGAGATTTGCTTGTGTGCTGATCTGCGCAGCCTCAACAGGAACATTGTGGTTGATACACATCCTCTGCTCAAGGTTCAAGACTTACTTGTCAACATTGGAGATTCTAAATTGTTCACGCTTTTGGATTGCAAATCAGCTTACCACCAAATCCTATTAGATGAAAAGTCCCAAGAGTAAACCATGTCTGTAACTCCTTTTGGTACTGATCAGTGAGAAAGTTGGATGCACTCCTGTTTCATCCAAATGTATTATCATTTACTCTTAAAAAATGTGTGCGGTGCTGGAGTAAGTGCCTAGCCCAATAGGCACTTTGGGTTCTAACACACATTTTGAAGTGTGGGGCGACATGTAGCCCCACCCTCTGCCGCACTGCTGTAATGCGCTATATTTTTCGCGTTGGTTCATTAAAGTTTTCTACAAGTAATCCGTGTTTTCCAATTCTCCAATTTTCAAATTGCAAACTTTAACTTTCAAGCGTTTAGTCCAATCCACACGCAGACATGCTTATGCCATTTCCCAAGCTTCTTATGTTACTGTAGTGGCCAACCGGGCCTCATACTGAAACACAACTAGTGAATTGTTCGTTCCAGGCAATATTTATTAAAAACTCGATGCGTTTCAGGCCAAAGCCCTTCTTCAGGGGGAACTATTTGTAACGATAAAATATTTACTATTAGCATGTTATACATGTAAGTGTAGACAGTACATCAATTTTATCAGTTGCTTGTAAACTGTTAACCATGCATTGCTAAATTCCTTAACAAATATTCTGTATCACAATTGATTGTATCCATGTTCAACCTTAGGGTTTCTGGCCCCCACCTGCACCATAATTGTTAAGACCACCGCTGCTTAGCGGGTCCGGGTCTGTGGGCTTTCAGCCTGTTGCTCGCTCATTCTGCCGCCATCTTGGGTGTGGATGCGCCGCTTTAGACGCGCCGGACCGAGCGCTCTAGTTTTCTGAACCTCCTCCGCCCGCCCTTTTTAACCCTTCCCTCTAGCGCGCAGCGGTGACGCGCAGCGGTCGCGCCCTCACTGCGCCTGAGTCGTGCCAGAGTCCTGCCCGTCTGCGCCCGTCAGCGTCCCGGAGGCGTTGAGGGCGTTGGTTCGGACTGGTCTCTGGCGGATTCTTCATTCTATTCCGCAATTATGCTACAATATTCAGCGCTAGAGCTCCGGTCCTTACAAAGGAGGATGGACTCTTGCCGTAAGGTATTTCCGGCCCGCTATAAGGGTAAGAACCGGTGCCCTGACTGTGGCTGGCTGCCGCAGAAAAATCTGGTGTCTGTATTAACGAAGGAGCCAGATAGTGTTAGCCATCTCTGTCTGCTCTTAAATACCAGATCTCTTAGTTGCCATGCTTTGGATATCTATGATCTGCTGGTAACAGAAAAACCTCTGTGTCTGATGCTGACTGAGACGTGGCTTGGGGAGGCCTCGAACCCCGATATTGCCGCAGCCATCCCCCCTGATTATAATATCTTTAGGCAGGATAGATCAAAAGGGCGTGGGGGGGTGTGGCTCTGGTTGTAAATAATCGTGTTACCTGTACCATCGTTCCTATGGAGACTATTACGGGTTGCAAATCCCTTGCTTTCTCCATTGTATTATCGCCCCGCACCAGTCCATTAAGGGACTTCTTGTCTATAGGCCCCCTGGGCCGACGGGCACCTATTTTGATGAGTTCCAGTCGATAATTTCAACACTGGCGCTTAGATCGGAACAGTGTATAGTGGCGGGCGACTTTAATATTCATATGGATGACGAAAGGGATGCAGACACGATTAAAATGATGGATGTGACGGCCCCTTTAGGCCTTGTGCCCTATCTCTGTGGACCGACGCATGAAAAGGGCCATATCCTGGATCTGGTCTTCTCGACGACCTCTATAGAGATTTAAGCACCTATTCAGGTGCTATGGTCGGATCACAGGCTGGTCAAGTATTATGTGTCGGAGACAAGCAAATCATCTAGTGTCTCACGACAGCTTTCCCAAGGATCTAGGGCCTTTCACCGGGTCACTCCAGAACTGCTGACGCAGGCATGTCTGGCTCATCCGTGTAACCTGACTGGAGATTTAGAGAGGGACTCGGAGCAGGTGCAACTGTGGCTCTCGGAGAGGATGGATGATCTTGCCCCGGTGAGGCCTCCTCGCAATACTGTAAAACGGGCGTCCGCCCCTTGGTTTACCGAAGCACTGGCGGCTTCACGACGGCAGTGTAAGGTGGCAGAAAAAGCGTGGCGTGCGCAGTATGACCCGGAGGCTAAACTCGCCTATAGAGTCTCTGTCAAAGCATACCATCGAGACATTCTCTTTGAGAAGAGAGGGTATTTTTCTAGGAAAATTGAGAGTGCTTCCAATTCCTGCAAGGTGCTCTTTGCCATTGTGAGGGAATTTATGGCCCCCCGTGTCTCCTTGATCCAGGCCTCTCCTACGGAGGCATGGGTGAGCGCCCTTGCCGACTTTTTCACCGCTAAGATCAAGCGGATTCAGGATTCCTTCCCCTTGAGGGGGCCTGCGGTTTTTTACTCTTCAGGGGACGGCCCTGTTTCCGCGCCTAGCGTAGGCCCGATGCTGGCAGATTTTCCACCACTTTCTGCTTCGGCATCGCTGGATTTGATGGCTCGCCTTAAATCGGGCTCTCCTCGTGATGCATGCCCGGCCAAATTTTTGGCTAAAATGGCCAAAGTCATTAATCCCATTGTTAACCCTCTTTTGAACTGCTCCCTCAGTGAGGGTGTAGTCCCACAGCTTTGGAAACAGGCGATGATTATACCTCTGCTCAAAAAGCCGGGTCTGGACTTGGAGGTACTGGCCAATTATAGGCCTATTTCGCTCTTGCCCGCCTTTGCTAAGATCCTTGAGAAGCATGTGCATAAGGTGCTCTCTGAGTATCTGGAATCGCATGATCTACTCCACCCTACGCAATCCGGCTTCCGCACTAATCTAAGCACCGAGACAGCGCTTTCGGAAGTCTCGGAGGCTATTAAGGAGGTGCTGGATTCAGGTGGCAAGGCGATGTTAGTGATGCTCGATCTGTCGGCGGCCTTTGACACCGTCCCACACGAGGGTCTTCTAGCCAGACTTTACGAGATCGGTCTGAGGGGGACGGTGTTCAGCTGGTTTCAATCTTTCCTGGCTGGCCGCCGACAAACGGTCTGGGCCTCCTCTAGTTCCGCTGAGATGCCGTCATTGGGTGTTGGAGTCCCTCAGGGCTCTGTGTTGAGCCCGACTCTTTTTAACATCCTTATGACCCCTCTGGCGACACTAGCGGAATCCTTCGGGGCCCAGATCGTTTCCTACGCCGATGACACCCAGCTCCTCTTTACGTGCGCGAGGGGTGCGGATTTTGATGGAGAGAGTATCCAGGGTTGCCTTGGGGCCGTTTTTAACTGGTTCCAACTTAACGGCCTCAAGTGCAACTCGGATAAATCAGAGGTACTCTTCTTCGGGTGCAGTTCGGATCCAGAGTGGCAGGAATGGTGGCCGGAGAACATGTTTCCACCTTCAGGTTCATCCCAGGTGGCCAAGGACCTGGGAATTAAGATCGATAATGACCTGACACTCCGTTCTCAGATAATCGGTCTCACCGCACCTGCTTCGGTCTGCTCCGGATGCTACGCAAATTTCTTCCCATACTATCGGAAGACCACAGGAAGATAACGGTACAGGCTATAATCGGCTCGAGAATGGACTATTCTAACATTCTGTATCTCGGCCTGCCGGAGTATCTGTTACAACGACTGCAGGTGGTCCAGAATTCGGCAGCACGGGCCATCTTTGGACTATCAGGCTGTGCTAGAACTTCTGGTCTTCTGCAGTCACTTCACTGGCTCCCCATCCGGAAGCGGATAACTTTCAAAGCCCTGACTCTGGCTCATAAAGCTCTTTATGCGTCAGGAGCCAAATACCTACATAAAAGGGTAATTTTCTACCACCCTACAAGACCCTTGAGGTCTGGATCTTTATTCCTTGCCGCGGTCCCTTGTATTAAAAGGGCACGCATAGGAGGCCGATCTTTCAGACTGTTGGGCCCGCAGCTCTGGAACACTTTACCGGTGTCTTTGCGTAGTACTTCTAACTTACTGACATTTAGGAGGGGCCTTAAAACGTGGCTTTTTACCTCCTAGACATTAGTTTCTTAGGTTAGTCTGGATTCCCCTCTTTTGTTTCTTTTTCTTTTCAGTTGTGTTATGATACAGTTGTGTATTAAAAAAAGCGCCGGGACACTCTTTGAGTAGCCGTGCGCTATATAAAACAGATATAACATAACATAACATAACATGTTAAATACCTCAAAAAGCTACTCTCCTCCTTTTGAAATGACAATGGTTTCATCACTATTCGCTATGTGGCTTCTTCTATTATTTCCAAACTCACCTTCTCTCTCTCATGTCTCCCTTCTACAATCTTCCCTCCCCACCATTTTTATCTCTCTCCACCTGTTTGCGAATGGTCTTAATTTCCCTCTGTTTTCTTTACTTATCAATCGTTATTCTCACTCACGTCTGTTATTTACAAACACGTTTCTTGATTTTGCTTCATCCACAACCCCTTTCTTCTCTCACTCGAACTCACTCATTATTTTTTCTTTTTTAAATTTACAAATTTTGGCATCACTTCATACTATTTTTCAATCCGCCACTGGAAATAATTTGTACCTGCCATGTTGTTTAAAAACCAAATTCTTCTCCTCTGTCTCACATCTTCAAAACTTCATTCAGCACACCCTTACTTCCATCCGTTATAATCCCATTCACATCCTGTTCCTCTCTTCAATTATGTTACGTAATACACCACTGCATTCTAGCTCCCCTCACGTTGAGCTACTACATATCCCATGATGCAATAAATTTGTCCCAATTGAATCGAGAGATTATCATTACATGTACTAAATGTGACCACAATTCAACAACATAATTGACAGTGAAAACAATATTTGATACAAAGTGTACCGATTTGCATTAGGTAATCGACTCATTTCATGTCCGTTTTCCTATTCACCAACACCGACTGGCTTAACGAACCAAGTTGTTACATCTTGCGTGTGGATGATTCAGTTCATTTGAACATTTTTACTTTTGTCCATTTTCTTTCTGTGGGTGCAATCCTTATGTAGGGTAACATATGATACTGATTGGATGCACTCCTGTTTCATCCAAATGTATTTTCATTTACTCTTAGAAAATGCGTGCGTTGCTGGAGTAAGTGCCTAGCCCAATAGACAATTCGGGTTCTAACACATATTTTGAAGTGTGGGGCAACATGTAGCCCAACCCCCAGCAGTAACTCCTTTTGGACTATTTAAGTTTTATAAGACCCCCTTTGGGTTGGCTTCAGTAGATAGTGTTGTCAGCGCCTCATGGATAACACATTGGAGGTTGTGAGTAGGGTTCAAGTGTTACAAGATGATGTGCTGATTTTCACATCTTTATCTGAACATAATCACAATCTTGAAACAGTTTGCACTAAATTTAAAGAATTTGGTATCACTCTTCACACAGACAAATGCAATTTATTTGCAGAAAACATTGACTACATAGGACAATCTATCACTCCCAATGGTATTTCTACAATTTTTTTCTCTTATTAAAGCTATTGAAGATGCACATCCACCCAGTTTAAAAAATGCACGTTACTCCTTTCACGGGCTCAGCGAATACTATTCAGGGTTTGTGCAAGGTTATGCTTTTAATGTGCAGCCCTTGATGAATTTACTAGAGAAATGGGTGAAGTATATCTGGTCTGATAGCTTTTAGAAAGTGAAGAATATCATTATTTCAGCCCCAGGTTTAACTCCATATGTAGCAGGCACAAAGTGTATCATAACTTTTGATTCCAGTCAAATTGGATTGGGAGCTGTTTTTGTCACAGTTATGTCAGGACAAAGTGAGGAAGCCAATTTCAGCACCATTGAGCAAGAGGCAGTGGCATGCTGTTGGGCAGTGGAAAGGTTCAAGACTTCCTTTGGGTTTCCCAATTTGATGTATTCAGCACCATTGAGTAAGAGGCATTGGCATGCTCTTGGGCAGTGGAAAGCTTTCAAGACTTTCATTTGGGGTTCTCAATTTGATGTATTCACAGATCACAATCATTGTTCCACCTGTTGAGTGGCAATGGTTCAGAAAAATCATCATCACATTGGGTCAGATTGTTATCAAAGCTGCAAGAATTGAATTGTGTGGTGAAATACATACCTGGTGGTAAAAACTTAAGAGCGTTCTGTCTCTCCAGGTTATCCATCAGAGGTGAAGAATCCAACATACTGCAAGATAATGAGAATGCGATTGTTTTTGTGGAGGATGTACTGCAGAATGACGCGGTGATCACACATAAACAGTAGTTAGAATCTTTCAAACAGGATGCCATGTTACCTTCTGTTTTCTAGTTCATGACAGGTTGGCCCAAGGAAAGAAATTCAGAGGCCACTATGAGACCATGTGTACAGATTTCAGAGGTCCCATCAGTTGTTAAAGGGTTGCTAATACATAATGATATGTGTATGCATCTTGTAACTATCAGAGATTATATTATTAAGAAGGAACAAGTGGGTCATTTGGGAGTCAGTAGCACATTCAAATAAATAAAGCAACTTTTACTGGTGGCATGCATTGGAAGCTCAAGCTTCTAAGTGTATTGATAAGTGCACAATCTGCTTCGTATCTGATAAGCACTGGAAGGTACACAAGTCACCTATTCATATGGTCCCTTTACTGGAGGAAGCTTTGCAAACAGTGGCACTTGATTTTGCAGGTCTGTTTGGGTTATTGCCTATTAACAAAAGATACATGATGGTTTTAATTGATTATTTTTCAAAATGGGTGTAGGTTGGTTTTACCTCTGATTCCAACACTGACTCTTTAATCACATTTTAAAAAGAACTTTTGATGTAGAATGAGCACCTAAATACATTGTTACAGACAATGGCACCCCCTTCACGTCAGTGCACATTAAGGACTTCATTGGGGGGTTTAACATTAGTCATCTCGGAGTTGCGCTTTACTCATCTTCTGCCAATGGTTTGATTGAACGCATGAATACGTTCTTAAAAGAGGGATTGCAAGCAGCCTTGACCATAGATCTTGAGAGAGAAACTTTTCTTAGGAAGAAAGTTTGGTTATATCTAGTAACTCCACAGGAATGTCCTCATTTATGATGTTATGCATAAGATGTCTAAGGGCTTCAGTTTGTCCCGACTGGCTGAGAGAGGTTGGCAAAAAGAGCACACCT
The DNA here is from genome assembly GCF_964261635.1 of Lissotriton helveticus. Classification (NCBI taxonomy): domain Eukaryota; kingdom Metazoa; phylum Chordata; class Amphibia; order Caudata; family Salamandridae; genus Lissotriton; species Lissotriton helveticus. Next base: position 992,975,505 of record NC_136059.1, on the reverse strand, counting down.
GACTTGCAGACTTTTGCATTCAGAGTTGAAGAAATGCAAAGTCAGGTTAAAGAACGTTTTGACAAAACACACCATATCAAGGAATTAACATTGAAAGCAGGGGATTGGGTTTTGAACAGAAATCGCACTAAGGTCAAAAAGGGTTTATCTAAATTTTCTCAAGGACGAAGGCTGTTGGAGAAAGAAATATGCGGTCAAGATTACCCAGGTCCAAGAAGCCAAAATTCAAACTGCAGGAGGGTATGATGGCAAAAATTCCTCTCTTGAAAGCACTTGGTGGAAAACAACTCAAGAGCATTCAACTGACAGTCAAGGTCATCTCAGATTGATAATCTGAGATGATTTGTTATTTATACAAATGCAGCCTGGTACATACATTGTACCTGAACAATCTAATGATTGCATTAAGTCCTGTAAAACCAGAGGTGTGAGCAATACTACTATGCCCTCTAAATTTAAGGATTACTATATGTCTTTAAAAAATAATTAGATGCAGAGATGTAAATATTGTGTTCTTATGCTAATTTTAGATACTTTTATTTTATATTTCTTTCATATGAATTATTGAGCTTAATTTTTTTCAAAAAGGGGAAGGTGTTGTACCATAAGACACTGCATGAATGTATGGAGTGAGTGGTACCTTTAAGAGAGTACATGTTATGAGTCAGTGAGCTCCTGCTTGGTGGAGCGAGCTCACTTGTCAGAAGTAAATACATTTCAGTTGCTATGTTTCCTTTTAAGTTACTGCTTTATGGCCCACGCTGCAGTTACGCATTGGTTGCTCAGTCTCTTTGGGCATCTGATGCATGAGTACAGGCTATGTGTGAGCCCCTTTTTTATTACCTTGTACTTCACTAAATAAACGCTGTACTTATCACTGCTTGGCTCCCGAAGTCTCTATGTAACACACTCCTATGTCTTGAAGAACCTCATAGGCTTTTGGCTGACGAGGCCCCTTAAAAGGTGGGGAGGCCTTGGGCTCTTAGGGCTGCATGCAGCGGTCTCTTTTATGCCCTTGGCTTGGTCATGATACTCAGGGTCACAAGAGCCCATACAAAGTGGTGAGCAAAACGTTGCAGTGAAAACTGTAATCAGCAGAAACCACCATTTTTTTCTGCCTGCAGAAATCAAGGTTGCCCCACGGATAAGCATATGCCCACAGTAAATAAAATGTGCATTGGGGAGCACTGGCAAGGGGTGGGCAATGTAATAATATGAATGAAATTATCATTAAGGTAAACACATTGAACAGCCATCACAGTGCAGATCTGCAGATGCAGTTGTAGGTCCCCTGAGTCAGAGATGCACACCCATTTCGCAAGTGCCTCTGCGAGAACCAGTAACTTACCGCCTGATTCATCAAGCTAAATTGCACTCGCAAAGGGCAAGATTCTCAGAATCTTGCCTTTTGCGAGTGCAATTTTTGCATTTGGGATTCATCATCCCAAATGCAAAATTCGCTATTTAAGAATTCGCACATTTGCGAAGAATTGAATTTAAGGAATCTCTGTTTGAGATTCCTTAAATGCAATTCATGAAGCATTTTAAAATTGCGAAATTGCAATTTTGGGCCGCTATTTACCGAGAGGTCAGACCTCTCGGTAAATAGCAAAAACTTAGAAAAATGCATTTAAATGCATTTTTCTAAGTTGCATGTTACACACACACATGTCCTTTGGACATGTGTGTGCGCAACACCAATGTAGATTACATTTCAGGGGGGCTACAGGGTGTCCTTTGGACACCCCTGCACCCTTGAAATCGCATCCTTATTTGCGATTAGCTAATTGCTAATCGCAAATAAGGAATAACTCCCCATGCATTCCTATGGGCCTGTAGGCCCATAGGAATGCATGGGGAGTTATTCCTTATTAGCGATTAGCAATTAGCTAATTGCAAATAAGGAACATGTAGGAATCGCAATATTTATTGCAATTCCTACATGAATCCCGTTTTGCAAGTCCTTAACAGCGATTCGTTATGAATCGCTATTAGGGGCTCGCAAAACGGGAGAATGATGAATCAGGCTGTTAGTCTGCTGCATGATATTTTTCCTGCAACCCCTCTTTTATGAATTTTTTAATCAGTGGCAGAGAGCTGTGAAACAGCGAAAATGGGCGAAATTGCCTCAGAATTCTCACCTGTTTAGTATGGGTAAAATATTGAAACCCACAGAGCTTTTGCAAATGCAGAGCAGGTAGAAGCAAAGCAAATCTACCTTTCACGGAAAAATAAAATGTTCATTTAATTGACAACCAGCATGATGTAATTTAAAACCAATTAAAATTAATTTGAAAGCGCGCTGTCTTCAAGTGCTACATGAAAAGTTGAGACGGACATGTATTATGCTGTAGAGCTATTTACTGCCTCCAAAATGCCACCTGTTTTGAAGAATTCCAACAGCGTGTATCGGGAACATGTTAGTGTTTGTGTCAGTCAGGCAGACAGAGGCACATGTAATATCAGCGTTTCCATGAACTGCTCGGTGCAACGTGATTTATGGTCTCCTCTTGCCAAGGCACGGGAAACAGCAGACTGTTATTATTTCATATTAAACGGAGGAAGTACTTCGTGTCCAGTAGATTGAGTGGAATTATTAAGCAATATGAAACTTTACTCAGCGCTTGACTGCATGCTGATTCATGGTAGCAATGTTTGGCCTCTAGATCTGAGAAAACAATACAGCTATTTATCATCCCAAATGAAGCTGCATCCCTGGAACTAACCAGCTGCTTGCAATCTGTCCAAATCTGCTTGTGCGTCCCTACAGCGTCCTCCTCCCCGAGTATCTGATCCGACTCAGCTGCTGTAAACACAAGCGCCTCACAAGCCACCGATGATGCATCTGTAGTGCTCTTAGGCAATTCAACTGTTAGTATTTCTTTTATGTTTATGCAATGGCGTATGTGTTACGCTACACATTGAGGAAGTTTGCTCTCGTGGATGGCACCCGCCATCTCTAACATGTTTATAATGAAACATGCGCCTCGTCTGATTGCATTATCATCTTCCTACCCCATTGTTGTGCCACTATGGCAGCACGAAGGCTGGATTCAGGCACTCTATAAATAAAACAGAGAACAGACCGATCCAAGAGCCATAGCAGGAGCCCAGCCATTAAAATACATTTTATATTGATACTGCACCAATCCCATAAAATACATAATCCGCAATATATAACGTAAAATATGGAAACAATAAAAAGGAAAAGCAAATGCTTATGTTAGAACATCTATTTATTCGAATTATACTCTAATAAAAGAGGAACACATCATGTTTTATATTGCAGACAGCGCTTTGCAATTTGAGATTTTCATCCTGTACGTATTACACATAAATCAAAACTGCACGTCCCAGGATGCAAACTGGTTAAAAGGCAGAATTGGCTGAAGGCATAGGCCGCAATATTGAGAAATAGTGTTTAATTTACAACCAGCAGTGACTGAGGTATTTTAAAATGTGCAGCAAGAACATTTCAAACACACATTTTACAGTGCCATATTATTAGTTACCAACTCTTGTAAGGAGTTTCACTCCATGGACATCAAAGAGTGCACAATTTGCTGCAGATAGTTTAAATTTGTTTTCTGCTTTAACTTCAAGGCATACATTTCAAAACCAAACATGTTAAAGGACTGGTGTTTACCCAGACCTATTCATTTTAGTAAAATATTCTATATAATATACTTAGTTATATGGCCGTTGGTCCAACCCTCTTTGTTCATTGGTTTGTTGTTTTGTCATTCACGTTTTGCTTACGCCCACTTCAGCTTACACTGCACAACAATTGGTCAGCCCTCTTCAGGCATTGGCTTGCATTACTGCGAGTTATAGAGGTGTGCCCTTCCTCTAGGAGCACATCCAAACACAAAGTAGCTTCAGTGTCAGGGAGTACTACTTTTTTATACTGGGGACGTCTCCGTAACAACACGTGTAATGAAGTTTAAAAGAAAAGACAAAAATGCAAGCAGCGACAAAGCCAGAACGCTGGCAGGCAGCAACAGTGTTATTGCCTTTGCAAATCATTGTTTTGAAAGTATTAGAACATTGGTGGGTCCACTCCACAGGAGTTTTGGTCCTTCAACAGTATTAGTTTTTTGTGCTTATCCAAATGCAGTCTTGTCTTTATTACAGGACAGCAGCAGGCTAACTGCAACACTTCAATGCATATCTCCAACGTTATCAGGGAGAGAATCAACATTTGAAGTCTGCTGCCAGTGATTGATGCCCTAGAGAGCACAGACCTTTGTTTTTTATTGCCCACCCGGGATTTATGCCCTGAGAGAGTATAGACCTCTATATACATTTCTATTGCATATAATGAAAACTTTTTCCCCCATCATCCCAAGGGGATTTGGGTCTCCTATGAACTATCCTTTGAGACTTCCAACTGAGCATGAGAAAGTACCGTGGGGGAAAGGTAATTCAGCACAGTCTTTTGTTGTTCTAATGCAGTGTGCTGAGAATTTCCTTTGGGTTGCCTGTGATAGATCCAAATTTGCGGGTCTCTTTGCCCTGATTAGTGGGTGTCTCCCCTTCTTATTCTGTTCTGATGATGACCCTGTTCTAAAAATAATTGTACTAAGGGGTCAAAAATTCGACAAAAATTCTATGTGGACTGGTTTTAAATTTCGATTGTGCCTAGTGACACTCGTACTACGAGTGCCCTTTGCAACAACATATTGTCACAATCCGTCATGTATATATTTTGTACATAACACAAATGCACTATTTAGTCACTTTACTCACTTTCACTGTGCTGACAATCAGCAGGAGCGCCTTATTCTCTGAAAAATAAAAAAAGGAAAAATAAGAATGATGTGCCATTTGAGCCTATAATTTAAATAAACAAATGCACTTATCGCATAATTGAAATAAGATCTGTTTACATTTTTTTACGTTGCTATTGCTGTGAAAGTCAAAGGATACACTTCCCCCGTGGGGACTACCTTTTTGTACAATAAGTGCAGGAACGTGTACGCCTGGTTCCCAACCACTATAAAGCCCCAGCTAGCAGTAAACCGGCCCTACTCTGCCAGCCCGCCGGGGAAATGCCCTGGCAGGCATTAAATAAAACATTGAGATTCTCGCCGGACAAGCCTCAGCCATGAATTTTTGTTTTGGCAACTAATAGAGGCCAAGTGGAATGGAACAATAATTTGACTGCTGTTCAGGTTAGCAGAATAATGCACTGATCCTGCCCTCATTTCTAACAGGTTAAAGGGTTTAATAGACCAGTTCTCTTGTTTCTTTTTCCTTTCATTTCTTGTCACCCCAGCTCAGCTGTGACGTACGTTATAATAATACAGTGGATAGAAAACTGTTTAAATGTAACAGTCGCGTACATGGTTGAAGTTCATGGTATGTGTAAGTTCACATAAAGAAAAGTTAAAAGGAAAGTGAGATTTCCGTGACTATATCTATTGGTACGCTAAAATTGTAATGTTAAAATGGCACTGTTTACTTGAATTAGCTAACAAACATATTTATTTAAAAAAAGCCCAAGAGGACATCAGGTAAAGTCAGAGCCAGTTATCTGGCTCAAACAAGATTTGAGCCTTCGGTGGCTTGTCCACCTCTCTCAGATAACAATTAACATCAAATAGTGATGTCTACTTCTATAGAGCATCATCCAAGTGCTGGTGGCTACTTACCATATTCTTGAAATAGCATGGTTTACTATTTTTCACAGAGCATAAATAGTTAGTACACCATTGCAATGTCGGGAGCTCCACTGAAGTTAACAGAGTGGCTACAGCCAAATATTGCCCAGCATAGGGACTTATGCTCCAGCATTCCAATGTTTGTCTTTTTATTTCTCTCTTTTTAATTTAGAACGCTAAGGGGCATATTTTTCAAATAATCAAACAGCACAGCAAGCCACCACGCTGCACTGTGGGAAAAGGAAAGGCAAGGAATGCACCTTATATGGCGCATTCCTGTCATTTCCCAGCGCTAACGAAGAATGTGTTGCCTAGCGCCACCGCAGGCACCCTTGCACCATGGTGCAAGGGGGCCTGTGTTCTAAGCAGGATTGTTTTTGTGCAAGATGGGATATCTTTCTGCACAAAAACAATCCCCTAAGGCATTTTCCTCTTTCTATGTGTGTTGCAGAATGCAGCACACATAGAAATAGGAAGAAACCAGGAGAAATAAAGCTATTTCTCCTTGTTATTCCTCCACTGGGATGTGTAGCATTTTGACACATTCCCAAGTCTACCGGTAATGGTAAATCTGGGAATGCACCAAAATCCATAGGTGAATGCGTGGAAACACCCACGCTCCACCCATGAAACGTCTCCCCGGGGCAGAGTAACAACGCAGTGATTTGCGCTTCATTGCTTTACTCTAGATTTATCAAGAGACTCAAGCCCACGCAAGGTGGCCTTGCATGGCTTGATAAATCTAACTTAACCCCTTGCGTGCTTATGATGAGCTCAGCTCGTCATGAGGCACAGTGGAGCTGTGCTCATGACGAGTTGAGCTAGTCATAACGGCTAATTCCCCTCCTGTGCGGGCGTTCTATGGGAGTGGACGGAGTGGTGACGAGCTCGGCTCGTCATGAGCACAGCTCCACTGTGCAGCCTGACAAGCTGGGCTCGTCACGAGCACCGCAGCGCTGCGCATGCTCCCCCGTACCGCGGGGGAATCAGCCCCACGTGGAAGGGGTTAAGAGTTGCATCACTCTTGATTCCTATTGTGTGGCACAAGGGTGATGCAATTCTTTGAAGAAATTTGGCCCTAACTCCTCAGTTGTTGCAATGTTCTAATAACGTTAAATCCCTTCGGCCTCGGGCTAAAGCGATGTAAACGACCCTCTCCCTCATTATAGGCCCTCCCCTGTGGCTCAGGCCTATAAATCAGGTTCATGGTCTTTAATAACTGGTACAGTCCTTGGCACGGGTCTATAAGACTATATGATGCCTTACTACTCTGTCAAGGTAATGTGTTCTACATAACTGGCCCGTTAGGGAAGAACTTTCACCTGTTGATTGCCAGCCTAACACTTGCACTTACCCTTGCATTCTAGGCCCACTCCAGACAGACATGAAGTATCATTGAGATGACAGTATTAACCTTAAACCATTGCCATGAAAATGCCTCATTTTAGTGTCTTTAATGAAACACGTTTTCCTCAACTAAAGGAATAATAGTATTGCACATTAAAGACAGATGTGCATGTTCAATCTTCATTTCTTTTAGCCAGATAATTTAACTTCAGTTTTATGTGTTCCTATTATGTATGTGAAATGTATACAAACATTATATACATCTAGCCAAAAGGCAGTGAAGCACTGTACTGGTTCAACGAAAGAGGTACAATAAAAGAGTAAATCTGGGAGGGGCGTGGCTTGGACGCCGGAGAAATGGCGGCGTAGTTTTGTCCTCCTCCAGGCAGCTACGATCTTTTACACACGGAGGGCTGCAATCCGACCACATTTCCGGATCCAAGAGAGAATTTGGATGTCGGAACATCATACCCAAATACCCTGAAAGTTTGAGCCGAATCTGAACCAGGGAAGCTGAGGAAACGACTTTCTTGTCCTGACCGCCGGTGACTGCAGAGCGGGACGGAGCCCGGACCCGGCTGCGCAGACGAGGCCTCCCGGAGCACCTGGCTCACCTCGCCGAAGTTGGAAGTGGAACCTATACAGCGCTGGGGATGGCTTGAGGAAATCAGACCTCTGCAACTAGAAGTACATCAAGGTCGTGAGTAGTAAAAGCGCTCTCTCACTAGAGTTTATCAGCAAAATTAAGTGGTGGAAACGGCGCGAAGAAATGCCCGTTTAAAATGGCGGATTGACTGCGCACCCGATTCCTTGCACAAGACGTCCTGTGTCCCCGCTCCTGTGGCCCGTGCTGCTGATAGTGGACCAGCAGGGCATTATGCACACAAGTAATATTCCCTAATGAGCGTATTCACTGCGTACCTGGCGAGATGCCAGCCTTCTATGTTAATCGGTAAAACTGTGAAAAACGAATGAATGCCCGGCCGGTGCACGTTAGCAGCCATCGGTTCACTAACGAGCGCAAGAGCATGTCTGACCACAAGGTTTTTTTTTGAAGACAGAGAGCAGTAGCCTATTCAGTATGTGACTGCCAGCAGCCGGCAATCGTTGAAGGTCAATCACGCTCTGCAGCAAGTGAAATAAAGACAGTGACGGGAGCCTAAAGACTCCAGAAAAGGACGCAAAAACACCGGCAGGCAACAGCGCGGCACCTGAAAACGCAAAACGCTCCAACAAAATGGCGCCAGACAAAGTACTAAGACTGGTCTTAGTGTTCAGCGACATAGTATAATGCCCTCATGGTGTCATAGTGTCTACTGGCATAAATAGAAAAAAAAAAAAAAAAAAAACAGTACACGTGTGCATTTTATTGTCTTTTACACGGTCTCCCCCCACACTAAGGCACATTGACAGACTGTGTGCAGAACGGGGCATAAAATTACAGAATTTCGAATTCTATGAAGGCAGCCAGAGATGGTGACATCACAACTAGGCCACCCTGTCGCAAAACGCCTAAAATCCCCGCATGCAGGCAGTTGAGTGAACTGAAGCCAAGTGAAGTGAAGTGAACCCAAGTGCAGCACTGGATAGAGGGCAAGACCATATGACACTCTAGAGAGCAAGAGTTTGCTGTTTCGAATTGCAGACCCCACAGCGACTTAGGTGCATACTGCTTACCTGCTTACCTGCTTGTCTTCTGCTGTAATTACCCTCACAAACTGATATTTACAAGGTGTAACTGGGGATATTTACAAGGTGTAATTGTAAAGATCATCTTCAAAAAGGAAAGAAAGGGAGAGGTGTATATTCTGCTGGCCTGCACGGTCCAAATATACACGGCCCAAATACAGATTGGTCTCAACGCTACATGCCTGAAACGCCAAGGCACCTACACAACCCATCGCCTCACGCATCTAAAGTATGGGAGACAAGGAAAATGGTACAGCTTCTAAACGCCTGAAATCTAACCCACCGACACCGATAAAAGGGAACAAAGGGAACAAAAAAATGGAGGAAGCCGTGGAAACAATCTTGAGCAGGCTAGAAGAAGTCAGAGACTTGGCCAAGTCCACCAAGGAGGAGGTTGTTGCTATCCGCCAAGACATTAAAGACATCAACTCGAGGTTAGCGGAAACTGAGACCAGGATAAGCAAATTGGAAGACTTTGAAAATAAGACATGTGGAGCTATCAAGAACCTTTCCTTATGCTCTGACCATCTCGTGAGGAAGGTTGCGGAGTTGGAGGACAGAAACAGAAGAGGGAATCTAAGAATGTTTGGTATGCCGGAGAAATCGGAGGAAAAACATGACTCATGCATACCCTTCCTCGAAGAGTGGTTCACGCAGGCCACAAATCTAACTTTCACTCAGCCACTGGAGTTTGATAGAGCGCATAGGGTGCCAGGACGAATCTCAAAGGACCAAAAGGGACCAAGAGCGATTGTGTGCAAACCACTAAGGTACCAACACACAGAACAGATACTCACCTTCGCCCGCAAACACAATCACGTGCTGTGGAAAGGCCAGAAAATCTTCATCTCACAGGACTTCAGTAAGGAAACAATGGAGACCAGAAAAGCCTTCCTTGCAATGAGGCCCCAACTAAAGTCACTTGGTCACCTGTATGGCTTTATTGGTCCAACTAAGTTTAGAGTAACGATACAAGGTGTGTCTCATGTGTTCTCAGACCCGCGAAAACTACGACAACTCCTGTTCGACCGTGGAGATGGCAGTATGGAAGTCTCCCCCCCAGCTCAACAAGGAGCCTCTGCGTCTGGCCTAGGATAAACTCTGGTTTTGAAATTTTGTACTACCACTCCCAGACTCCAGGATCCTTAGAGAAGTGCCTATCTGAACTGGATTTGACATGAGGCTCTCTTGGTTGGTGATCACGACTGGTTTTGGACGGTAATGATACGGTAATGTACGGTAATGTACTCTGTACCCTTGGGCCCTATATCAGCTAATCATCAGACTCCAGATCTATATTGGAACGATCCCTTGAACGATCTGATGAACCTTTAACTTGAAATATCTATATTAGAACGATCCCTTGAACGATCTGATGAACCTTTAACTTGAAATATGTATCATTAAAGCTGCGTCAGTATGGTTCTATCCTTGCTACCACACCCACGATACCATACCTATGCTACCATGATACCATGATACCACGTTACCATGATATTGCTCATGTCCCTTATGGACCTTAAATAGGCGCTATGCTGTGCTGTACTGTTGATCTGTTGTTGAATGCGCTTTCGACAATTCTTTTGCAGGTACTGATATATTTGGTCACGATACTGAACCCAAAGCAGTGACTTTCCTGTGTTTAATGTTCTGACACCAGCGTTGGTTATTGTTTGTTGTTGCCTACACACTTGGGCTATTTTCCTCAGAATTAGGGTTGCAGCCCGTAGAATTGCTAGTTAAGAGTAAGTTGCTTGGAGGCGGCCGCATGGTCGTCATTCCCGAGTCGCTATGTTCTGTTGTTTCTACTATTGGGGAGGGAGGGGTGGGAAGTGGGTGAGGGTGGGGGGCGGAGGGAGGTCGATAGGGAGGATGGGGGGGATTGTTTTGATATTTTACATATGGTTTTGTTTAGTTATGTCCATCTTGCTTACTAGCTTGCATCCAATGTACCACATTATGTTCCGAAGCTTTTACTCTGTACTTCTGTTTCCTGCATACTGTGCTAGCCCCACATTATATGTGTTAAAAGGTGCTTCCACGACCCAATCCTTATGTATACACATGTGTTATGAGACGATATTACTGGATGCATAATTGATGGCTGCTGTTATAGATACTCCGATAGGGACGACAACCATAACTAACCTTAGAATCCTATCATTGAACGTGAAAGGACTTAACCAGCCAGTTAAACGCCAAAAGACACTTGACTATCTACGAAGGCAGCGTGGAGATATAGCCTTATTGCAAGAAACAAAACTAGAAGCAAAGCAATTTCACACATTGCGCAATAAGTATTTTACTGAAGTGATAGGCTCTGAGGCGATCTCAAAGAAGAATGGGGTGGTAATGCTAGTGGCCAAGAATGCAAATGTGGAAATAGTCTCTAGTGCAATAGATACAAAAGGCAGATGGGTCTCAGCGAGACTAATCAAGGATGACACTGAATTCTTTATCACGACTGTCTATGCCCCAAATACATATGATCCGTCCTTTTGGGTAGGCCTAACGAAGCAGATAAACTCCATCCCCGACACAGCAGTCCATATTCTGGCGGGCGACTTCAATCTCCCACACGACCCAATACTAGATAGAGACTCTAAATGCGTCTTTCGCCCGGGGAAGGCCCATAAGGCATTCATGAAACTGTGCAATAGATTTCATTTGGTGGACACGTGGCGTTTGATGCACCCTGATGGCAGAGACTACTCATTCTACTCCCCACCGCATGACTCGTTCTCAAGAATCGACTATATACTCATATCTAATAACGCGGTGGCAAGAGTTGAGGACGCGGACATTGCTCCCAGATTAGTCTCTGATCATTCCTGCGTTTCCCTTACATTATCTAATATTAAACCGACCACCCGACAATCTATGTGGCGATTCAATGACACCATTATCAATGACACAAAACACAAAGAAACCCTTGACACTGCCATTAAAGACTTCTTATTGTTAAACAAGAGGGGGGACACTTCAGACACCACCCGATGGGATGCATTGAAATCCACCATAAGGGGAGTCATTATAAAAATATCGTCTGCAATTAATAAGAACCGCACTGCAGCCTTGCTGAAATTAGAGGAGGACATTTCAAAACTCCAGCACACATACTTGAGGAGTAGAAACCCTGAGGTCCTAACCGAACTGTCCAATCAGAAATACACCTATAACAAACTTATTAGTGAAAAGGCGGGAATTTGGCTAGACAGGAGGAAGCGTTTCAAAATTTGTGACTCGAACAAAGCCGGGAAGGGACTAGCGGCTTATCTTAAATTTAAAATTCAAAAGAATACCATTGCATCCTTACTCGACGACAATGGGACTCCTAACTCTGATCCCACTAAGATTGCGAATATCTTCAAGGACTTTTACGAGAAACTTTATGCTAGGAACATGCACATAGACAGCGAGAAAATGGAGAAATACCTCTCCAATTGCACGCTCCCAACATCCACGGCCGCAGAAAGAGACTCCTTGAATGAACCAATCTCTGAGTCGGAGGTTATTAGCGCGATCAAATCCCTCAAAAAGGGGAAAGCCCCTGGGCCTGACGGCTATACAGCACAATTTTATAAGACCTTTGGCCATATTCTTTCCACCCCTCTCCTAGAGGTCTTCCACGAAATTACCAATACAGGTAAAGTTAAGGGGACTATGGCAGAGGCTGTAATTGCGGTAATACCCAAGGAAGGCAAAGACCACAAACTCCCCAAAAATTACAGGCCTATCTCACTGATAAATTTAGATTGTAAGCTCCTAGCATCAATTTTAGCGAATCGCATTCAAAAAGTCCTGCCGTCTCTAATACATCCCTCGCAGGCCGGTTTTCTGAAGAACAGGCTCTCGAGCGATAATACGAGAATCCTGGCTCATGTCATTGAAAAAGCGAGACTCTTATCTACACCCACCATCGCCATTACACTAGACGCTGAAAAAGCGTTCGACAAAGTAGACTGGGCTTACTTAAATGCTGTACTACATAAATTCGACCTGGGTCCCATATTCACTAAATTAGTCATGTCCCTCTATGCCTGTCCCTCTGCTAGAGTACGAGCTGGCGGCGCTTTTTCCTCCACATTTGGTCTAGAACAGGGTACTAGACAGGGATGTCCATTATCCCCGTCCTTATTCCTCCTGGCTATTGAGCCTTTTCTGTACTACATAAGGGAAAACCCTGACATCGCTGGAATCCGGTTCACTGACTGTACAATTAAACTCACGGCTTATGCAGACGACGTGTTGGTCATGAGTGAACAAGCTGATAAGGCTATCCCGGCGCTAATGTCCACAATAGAAGACTTCTCAGCTGTTTCTGGATATTCCTTGAACAAGGATAAAACTGAGGTGAAGTCATTAAATAACCTATGTGATAAAACCATCCTGGGCGACTCCGGGCTTACCTGGCAGTCGAAGAGTTTTAAATATTTGGGAATGGAATTCGAAAAGGACTTGATATCCACCTTAAAAATTAATGAGGAGATACTCTACAAGAAAACACAAAAGCTGCTGGACGGGTGGTCTCCTAAATTCCTCTCGTGGTGGGGAAGGGCTGAAACACTAAAAATGATGATCAGTCCCTTGGTAAATTATATGTCATGTATGCTCCCCATGACCTTCACGGAGGACTTTCTACATAGAGTTGAGAAACTGATCTCGGATTTCCTGTGGAAAGGGAAGAAACCGAGAATTGCCATGAAAAAATTGCAACTTCCAAAGATTAAAGGGGGATTAGGATTGCCAAATTTCAGAAACTACCAGACCGCCTTTCTCTGTAAGCAGGGAGCCTCCTGGTTTACCGAAGACCCTGTCTACACGCCCTTATGGATCAGTATTGAGAAATCCATTATAGGCAAAGCCCCACTCTCCGCAGTCCTAACAATGGACCTCTCACACCTCACGAACTCTAAATACATCATGCTCAATACCAAGAGAGCACTTCTGCGGTTAGATCGCATCCATGCCACTGGTCAACGGATCCACAATTCCTCCTCTGCGTCCTTATGGCGTAACCCGTCCATTAAAATTAGCGGATCATCCATCATATGGGACCACTGGTCCGATAAAGGTATTAATGTGGTCTCTGATCTATATGAAAATAATATGCCACTGCCATTCTCGACTCTACAGGCCAGACACTCCCTACTACCGATCGACTTCTATGCCTTCTTAAAGCTAAAATCAGCCTTATCCACTAAAACATTCAAGCTAGTGAAGCCTTGGCTAAAAGCTATGCTACCCCACTTTCAATCCTCTGGACATTTTGTCTCTAAAATATATAAACTACTGGCGCCAACGGCAAACAAGTCGATGAGGCGCAATGAGATAAAATGGGAATCAGAAACAAACAACACTGGCATAAGTATAGACTGGGTCAGGATACATGCATCAGCACTCACACACAAGGTATCACCGATACTATCACAGACCAAATATATGATTATTAACAGGGCATTTTGGACCCCACAGAGGCTATTTAAGGTTGGCCTGCGGGATACACCGAATTGCTGGAACTGCTCTTCTGGTATTGGTGACCTTCCGCACATGCTGTTTGATTGCCCCATGCTTCACACCTTCTGGGCAAATATCTTTGACTACATTGGGCACACGCTCCACATACATCCCACGAGGGAATTCATCTACATTCTCCTAGGAGCATTAGATCCAGCACTAAAGGGTGACCATGACCGCCAGCTCCTGGACCTTCTACTAACTCTAGCATGTAAGGTGATCCTGTGCAATTGGAAATCAACGGGTGAGGTCTCCTTCAATGCATGGAGGGAATGGCTGTCCTGCATCAGGGGCACTGACAACCCCGCGTTACACTCATCACCGTGGCAGGTCACCAACAAAAACTTATGGTCTTCATTGGACCGAGCCTCCTTCACCTTTGACCCACCCTGAAGTTCCAAATGATGAGGTCTGTATTCAGGGAATTATGGGTTGCATGCTGTGTGAACTGTAATGGCTATATCTTGTGCTCACGGGCTTGACAATCTTAGAATCATGAAGCAGGAATGATGAAATATAAATGGTACTATATGACTTGTTTTAGACGGAGGGCTTTACGGAACTATATACAAATGTGAGAATGCAAGGTTGGTACTTTATTTTCCTTCACTGTATACGTATTGTTTTGTGTAATAACCCATGTCTGACTGCGGTATTTTTGTAACATGACTGTAATTCTTCTGATGCCTTCTTGCCGCCATCATCTCTGTTATCATTTCTGTTATTGTTTTATAAAATAAAATATGATTTGAACATAAAAAAAAAGAGTAAATCTGGGTGGATTCTGAGAAAAGAGGCAGATTATTTACTGTACTATGTTTCGGTGTTCTTTAAAGAGGTGTGTACACGGAGAAGTGTTGTTACCAAGTTTTTTTTATTTCTTGCTTAGCTGAAGGTAACAGAATTGCCACTATCTCTTCAGGGACCAAATGGGTTAAACGAGACATCCTCCCTGAAAATTCTTGTGCATTGTCCCATATCATCTACATAGAAATGACCAATAACATTGTTATATGAGTAAGCATGTTACTATCTCTATGGTGATATTATTAGATAAGGAGGCTGACTCCAGCCGCAACATGAAAATAGAATGGTTCACACATTGAATGGTTCAGACACGTCGAGGAGAACTATGATGGAAACATTTCCCTCTATGCTTCTCGGCAACATGTCTGGATACATGAAGTAATATGCTGTATTGGTTGACATCATTTGGCCTGAACCCCAAAGGAATCATCAGGTTTTTGAAGAAAGCCTGGACCTGACAACTAAAACATTCCCATGTGATCCTAGCAATGATAAACACACATTTTATCGGGTGTAAATTGGTCAGTATCTAACTGTCCAAAACATATTTAGTGCTATTCTATGCCTTTGAGGAACAACCTTTTTGTCAAAGGATTTTTATAAGGGATGAAAAAAGATTGAAAATCTAAGAGAAAGCAGAAATACGGTCTAAGACAAGAACAATATGCTCAGAACTAAGTAAAATCATTGTCTCAGGTCAGATGCTATTTATATCATACAATAAGCCTAGTGGGGTATTAGCATTAGTGGACCAGAGCAAACCCGCTGAGAGACTAAATGAAATACAACATTTGTAGAGTTTTGGAATAATTCAATGTTTTATGCATTTCAAATTATCATACAGGAAAAATAAGGCAATGGAGTTTTAGATTATAAAGTGTTATAGCAATGTTTCAGTGCTTAGCAGACATCAGATTGACAGCTCAATGATCTTCAAACTCTCTGTCACACTAAACTTTCTCCTGCTGCAAAGGAGATACATTGTATGTGCTGCCTTCTATATTTAATGTGCCAGCATGTAACACATTTCTCCCCTACACTTTGAACAGGTGGATGCATTTAACACATTTTTTCCTTACAAATAGCTTTATATAGATATATACTTGAATATATACATACATTAGTTATGTGATAACATAATCATTCCATTTCATCAAACACATTTTTGTTAGCTGACATTTGCTTTTTCTACTACAACAGCATTATTTTTAACTGGTGAAGACACTTGTTAGGCCCGACATCCAAGGGTGATCTTTCCCTAAACCTTTTGCTTTCCTCCTTGTCACATTTAATTTACTTGCAAGTCCTTCGTAAAGTGGTACTACATGTACCCAGGGCCTGTAAATTAAATGCTACAAGTGGGCCTGCAACAGTGATTGTGCAAAACACTTAAATAGCCTTTTAAACATATGTTAGGCCTGCCATTGCAGCCTTTGTGTGCAGCATAAACTGCCAATTCAACCTGCAGAATAAACCTTTTGCCAGCCCTAAACATTACCTTTTAATACACCCCTACGATAGTCCCTAAAGAGCCAAGGAGCAGGGTGCAGTGAATTTAAAATGTTGGACATGTACTATAACCATTTACATGTCCTGGTAGTGAAAAACTTCTAAATTTGTTTTTCACTTAGTCAAGGCCTCCTTCTCCTATAAGATACCATTGAGTTAACTTATTACATTTAATAAGTGAAAAATTTCAATTGAGAGCAGGTAGGAAAGTTGAGTTTGGTGTCTAAGGAATTGTAATGTAAAGCCCTCTTTAATGGTAAAGCCACATTTTAAGTCACAATTCTGAAAATCTCACTTTTAGAAAGACACCATTTGGTGTCTGCTGTCTGTATCCTGGGTTGCATGACTGGGCGTAGCTGGCATTTGGTCAATGTGTACCGCGGGGGAATCAGCCCCACGTGGAAGGGGTTAAGAGTTGCATCACTCTTGATTCCTATTGTGTGGCACAAGGGTGATGCAATTCTTTGAAGAAATTTGGCCCGAACTCCTCAGTTGTTGCAATGTTCTAATAACGTTAAATCCCTTCGGCCTCGGGCTAAAGCGATGTAAACGACCCTCTCCCTCATTATAGGCCCTCCCCTGTGGCTCAGGCCTATAAATCAGGTTCATGGTCTTTAATAACTGGTACAGTCCTTGGCACGGGTCTATAAGACTATATGATGCCTTACTACTCTGTCAAGGTAATGTGTTCTACATAACTGGCCCGTTAGGGAAGAACTTTCACCTGTTGATTGCCAGCCTAACACTTGCACTTACACTTGCATTCTAGGCCCACTCCAGACAGACATGAAGTATCATTGAGATGACAGTATTAACCTTAAACCATTGCCATGAAAATGCCTCATTTTAGTGTCTTTAATGAAACACGTTTTCCTCAACTAAAGGAATAATAGTATTGCACATTAAAGACAGATGTGCATGTTCAATCTTCATTTCTTTTAGCCAGATAATTTAACTTCAGTTTTATGTGTTCCTATTATGTATGTGAAATGTATACAAACATTATATACATCTAGCCAAAAGGCAGTGAAGCACTGTACTGGTTCAACGAAAGAGGTACAATAAAAGAGTAAATCTGGGTGGATTCTGAGAAAAGAGGCAGATTATTTACTGTACTATGTTTCGGTGTTCTTTAAAGAGGTGTGTACACGGAGAAGTGTTGTTACCAAGTTTTTTTTATTTCTTGCTTAGCTGAAGGTTACAGAATTGCCACTATCTCTTCAGGGACCAAATGGGTTAAACGAGACATCCTCCCTGAAAATTCTTGTGCATTGTCCCATATCATCTACATAGAAATGACCAATAACATTGTTATATGAGTAAGCATGTTACTATCTCTATGGTGATATTATTAGATAAGGAGGCTGACTCCAGCCGCAACATGAAAATAGAATGGTTCACACATTGAATGGTTCAGACACGTCGAGGAGAACTATGATGGAAACATTTCCCTCTATGCTTATCGGCAACATGTCTGGATACATGAAGTAATATGCTGTATTGGTTGACATCATTTGGCCTGAACCCCAAAGGAATCATCAGGTTTTTGAAGAAAGCCTGGACCTGACAACTAAAACATTCCCATGTGATCCTAGCAATGATAAACACACATTTTATCGGGTGTAAATTGGTCAGTATCTAACTGTCCAAAACATATTTAGTGCTATTCTATGCCTTTGAGGAACAACCTTTTTGTCAAAGGATTTTTATAAGGGATGAAAAAAGATTGAAAATCTAAGAGAAAGCAGAAATACGGTCTAAGACAAGAACAATATGCTCAGAACTAAGTAAAATCATTGTCTCAGGTCAGATACTATTTATATCATACAATAAGCCTAGTGGGGTATTAGCATTAGTGGACCAGAGCAAACCCGCTGAGAGACTAAATGAAATACAACATTTGTAGAGTTTTGGAATAATTCAATGTTTTATGCATTTCAAATTATCATACAGGAAAAATAAGGCAATGGAGTTTTAGATTATAAAGTGTTATAGCAATGTTTCAGTGCTTAGCAGACATCAGATTGACAGCCCAATGATCTTCAAACTCTCTGTCACACTAAACTTTCTCCTGCTGAAAAGGAGATACATTGTATGTGCTGCCTTCTATATTTAATGTGCCAGCATGTAACACATTTCTCCCCTACACTTTGAACAGGTGGATGCATTTAACACATTTTTTCCTTACAAATAGCTTTATATAGATATATACTTGAATATATACATACATTAGTTATGTGATAACATAATCATTCCATTTCATCAAACACATTTTTGTTAGCTGACATTTGCTTTTTCTACTACAACAGCATTATTTTTAACTGGTGAAGACACTTGTTAGGCCCGACATCCAAGGGTGATCTTTCCCTAAACCTTTTGCTTTCCTCCTTGTCACATTTAATTTACTTGCAAGTCCTTCGTAAAGTGGTACTACATGTACCCAGGGCCTGTAAATTAAATGCTACAAGTGGGCCTGCAACAGTGATTGTGCAACACACTTAAATAGCCTTTTAAACATATGTTAGGCCTGCCATTGCAGCCTTTGTGTGCAGCATAAACTGCCAATTCAACCTGCAGAATAAACCTTTTGCCAGCCCTAAACATTACCTTTTAATACACCCCTACGATAGTCCCTAAAGAGCCAAGGAGCAGGGTGCAGTGAATTTAAAATGTTGGACATGTACTATAACCATTTACATGTCCTGGTAGTGAAAAACTTCTAAATTTGTTTTTCACTTAGTCAAGGCCTCCTTCTCCTATAAGATACCATTGAGTTAACTTATTACATTTAATAAGTGAAAAATTTCAATTGAGAGCAGGTAGGAAAGTTGAGTTTGGTGTCTAAGGAATTGTAATGTAAAGCCCTCTTTAATGGTAAAGCCACATTTTAAGTCACAATTCTGAAAATCTCACTTTTAGAAAGACACCATTTGGTGTCTGCTGTCTGTATCCTGGGTTGCATGACTGGGCGTAGCTGGCATTTGGTCAATGTGTACCGCGGGGGAATCAGCCCCACGTGGAAGGGGTTAAGAGTTGCATCACTCTTGATTCCTATTGTGTGGCACAAGGGTGATGCAATTCTTTGAAGAAATTTGGCCCGAACTCCTCAGTTGTTGCAATGTTCTAATAACGTTAAATCCCTTCGGCCTCGGGCTAAAGCGATGTAAACGACCCTCTCCCTCATTATAGGCCCTCCCCTGTGGCTCAGGCCTATAAATCAGGTTCATGGTCTTTAATAACTGGTACAGTCCTTGGCACGGGTCTATAAGACTATATGATGCCTTACTACTCTGTCAAGGTAATGTGTTCTACATAACTGGCCCGTTAGGGAAGAACTTTCACCTGTTGATTGCCAGCCTAACACTTGCACTTACACTTGCATTCTAGGCCCACTCCAGACAGACATGAAGTATCATTGAGATGACAGTATTAACCTTAAACCATTGCCATGAAAATGCCTCATTTTAGTGTCTTTAATGAAACACGTTTTCCTCAACTAAAGGAATAATAGTATTGCACATTAAAGACAGATGTGCATGTTCAATCTTCATTTCTTTTAGCCAGATAATTTAACTTCAGTTTTATGTGTTCCTATTATGTATGTGAAATGTATACAAACATTATATACATCTAGCCAAAAGGCAGTGAAGCACTGTACTGGTTCAACGAAAGAGGTACAATAAAAGAGTAAATCTGGGTGGATTCTGAGAAAAGAGGCAGATTATTTACTGTACTATGTTTCGGTGTTCTTTAAAGAGGTGTGTACACGGAGAAGTGTTGTTACCAAGTTTTTTTTATTTCTTGCTTAGCTGAAGGTAACAGAATTGCCACTATCTCTTCAGGGACCAAATGGGTTAAACGAGACATCCTCCCTGAAAATTCTTGTGCATTGTCCCATATCATCTACATAGAAATGACCAATAACATTGTTATATGAGTAAGCATGTTACTATCTCTATGGTGATATTATTAGATAAGGAGGCTGACTCCAGCCGCAACATGAAAATAGAATGGTTCACACATTGAATGGTTCAGACACGTCGAGGAGAACTATGATGGAAACATTTCCCTCTATGTTTATCGGCAACATGTCTGGATACATGAAGTAATATGCTGTATTGGTTGACATCATTTGGCCTGAACCCCAAAGGAATCATCAGGTTTTTGAAGAAAGCCTGGACCTGACATCTAAAACATTCCCATGTGATCCTAGCAATGATAAACACACATTTTATCGGGTGTAAATTGGTCAGTATCTAACGGTCCAAAACATATTTAGTGCTATTCTATGCCTTTGAGGAACAACCTTTTTGTCAAAGGATTTTTATAAGGGATGAAAAAAGATTGAAAATCTAAGAGAAAGCAGAAATACGGTCTAAGACAAGAACAATATGCTCAGAACTAAGTAAAATCATTGTCTCAGGTCAGATGCTATTTATATCATACAATAAGCCTAGTGGGGTATTAGCATTAGTGGACCAGAGCAAACCCGCTGAGAGACTAAATGAAATACAACATTTGTAGAGTTTTGGAATAATTCAATGTTTTATGCATTTCAAATTATCATACAGGAAAAATAAGGCAATGGAGTTTTAGATTATAAAAGTGTTATAGCAATGTTTCAGTGCTTAGTAGATATCAAATTGACAGCCCAATGATCTTCAAACTCTCTGTCACACTAAACTTTCTCCTGCTGCAAAGGAGATACATTGTATGTGCCGCCTTCTATATTTAATTTGCCAGCATGTAACACATTTCTCCCCTACACTTTGAACAGGTGGATGCATTTAACAAATGTTTTCCTTACAAATAGCTTTATATAGATATATACTTGAATATATACATACATTAGTTATGTGATAACATAATCATTCCATTTCATCAAACACATTTTTGTTAGCTGACATTTGCTTTTTCTACTACAACAGCATTATTTTTAACTGGTGAAGACACTTGTTAGGCCCGACATCCAAGGGTGATCTTTCCCTAAACCTTTTGCTTTCCTCCTTGTCACATTTAATTTACTTGCAAGTCCTTCGTAAAGTGGTACTACATGTACCCAGGGCCTGTAAATTAAATGCTACAAGTGGGCCTGCAACAGTGATTGTGCAACACACTTAAATAGCCTTTTAAAAATATGTTAGGCCTGCCATTGCAGCCTTTGTGTGCAGCATAAACTGCCAATTCAACCTGCAGAATAAACCTTTTGCCAGCCCTAAACATTACCTTTTAATACACCCCTACGATAGTCCCTAAAGAGCCAAGGAGCAGGGTGCAGTGAATTTAAAATGTTGGACATGTACTATAACCATTTACATGTCCTGGTAGTGAAAAACTTCTAAATTTGTTTTTCACTTAGTCAAGGCCTCCTTCTCCTATAAGATACCATTGAGTTAACTTATTACATTTAATAAGTGAAACATTTCAATTGAGAGCAGGTAGGAAAGTTGAGTTTGGTGTCTAAGGAATTGTAATGTAAAGCCCTCTTTAATGGTAAAGCCACATTTTAAGTCACAATTCTGAAAATCTCACTTTTAGAAAGACACCATTTGGTGTCTGCTGTCTGTATCCTGGGTTGCATGACTGGGCGTAGCTGGCATTTGGTCAATGTGTATTGCTCCCAAACAGTGAAACAACGGCCCTTGGGTGTGACAGGATGCGCCATCTCTGACTTGATGAACGGAGCGTGCTGCCATCTACCACATTTGCACATCACAAAGGCTCTGCCTGAGCACACTCACATACGGTTTGACACTAGTCTATTGTGACCCCAGATAACCTTGGGCCAGGGCATTAAGGTACCAAACACCTCTGAGGGTGGAAACCTTTAGAACTATCTCCTACTTCATAGTGGGCACCATGTATAAATACTGGACCCTCAGACCCAACTCTTCAGTGCACCTCCGGATCTGTGGAACACGCAGAAGTACTGCTGTGCAGCTTTGCCAGGAGGACTGCTACCATGTTGCCCTGCTTCCCTGGAACAATGTTTTTCACCCAAATTTCTTCTTGTATCAGTGATATCAACATGAGTCTGAGAGACCAATAATACTTCAAAATCAGTTGTTTTGGAGTATCTGGAGAGATCTAAAATCTGAATTCTTCTAAACCACAGGCCCATTTAAAGCAGATTTTGGTTGAAATTGTATTTAGTAATGCTGAGACAGGACCACTGTCGACATTTAAAATCATAAATACACAATGTGTGATATATTTGCTAGAGTATAGCACCTCTTTGTGTAACAGCTCTATGCCACTTAAGATTTCTACTTCAGTCTGTTGTTAAATCTCAATCACAGGTAGTCAAACAAGTGAACAAATTCCAGTTTAAAATTATTTAGGGTAAGTGACTGTCTGATTTAACACTCTTTTACCCATTAATTTTTAGTGAGTACAGTAAATCTCAAGGTAAAGAAACAATTTACAGAGGGTATCATGTATATGTAAGTCAAGTAGTGTGTGTCAGTGCATAAAGACATCACAAATATGGCAGATCTATGACCACCGGGGCCAGTGTACGAATTACATCTTTAATAAAAAATGATTAGTAAAAATATTAAAATGTTGTGTCAAGTGTCCACCCCTGTTTTACCCTTTGTTTATCTTAGAACCTCGTCTACACTAGCCAGTAGGGCTGTATCTCATTTCAGCAGAATTTCCATAGTACAAAAGTGTGTAAGCTCCAAGAAATCTTCAGGTGTATTTGATTTAAGCAACCCCTGTTCTTTAATCAGTAGGATTATACATTTTAGGAAAGTATCAGTCAAGGCAGCTAGATGCAGTTGCGATTAGGGAGACAACACTCAGCACAAGAGCAGAAAGAAGTACCTACCAGGTTGATCATACTCTTGAAAATGAAGGTCGTGAAAATTTCAAGAGACTGGTATCCGCTGTCAGCAAAGAGACAAGCAGCATTTCAAAACCAGCAAGGTTTATGGGTAAAATGTTTTCAGCAGAGAAAGGGAAATACTGGTATGTGATAAGGGTATCCCTGGTATGTCGTGACACTGTGAAGGGTTGATTGCAGCTGTTTTTTTTTTAAGATGTCCAGCACAGTCGTAATGTGGACTTTCCGAACGGACTGTGATTACTTGTATACTGATATGTCTAGGACTTCAAAAACCATAAAGCAACAATAGAATCCTTTCCTTTTATCTGATCTCAATACACTGTAGCTAAAGGGTCATACAATATATGGATCCAAAGCTGAAACAAGCACTGCACCACTTTGGACAACCAGAATAAAAACAATATCCAGAATAAAGGGTAGAAAAAGATCAAGAGGAGGATAATGAAAGAATTGGTGATGCAGACTATGGACAGAACGTACACTTGACAAGAGACAAGCTCATACAGCATGCAATTATGTTAAGCAGAGGTTTTGTTCTGATATTTGTGGGGCAGGATGAGTCTCAGGAGGTTACTCATCAGTGCAAAGCAGTAGCATGTGTGGTGTTGGTGGAATATTGATAGTATTCCTTTGTGTTGTCATATTTCCAGTAGTTTAATGTTTGAATGTGTTATTAATCACTGTTTAGTGCTATGCTGTGTATTTAAATAATCTTACAATGGCTTGTCATCAATGTTTAATATTAATTCGCGGTATATCCTAAGTGGCAAGGGTATTTGGTATCACTTTGACAAATACTATGATTTTATGAAGGTACACGACTGCCAACCTGAAATTGATCAGATCGATAGTTTTTAATGCAGTTCTTGTTCTACACGTCTGAGACCAATCTGCACAAGACTTTGGGTCTGAGACCTGACTGAAGATTACTGCAAAATACCTCTGTATTATTTAACCAAGACAAGGGAACCCAAGGCGCAATATGCTAAGGACCATGGGTAGGTACTATATTATGAAAACAAGGGTCCTTAGAAAGCGAGACAATTAAGGGAAATGAATATAGACCAAATGGAACTATATTTTTAGGGGAATGTCCAGCCGGACAATTTATTACCCTTATACATAAATGGTCATAAAACAATAAAACACAGAGTGTGATAGAAGTGGGACACCAGCCGATGTCCGACTAACACACTAGGAGAAAATACAACATGAGGGAAATAGCAGGCAATAACAGGTCATCTGATTATTGTGAATCATATACCAGACAATCTATAGCATACACATATGCAAGAAAAGTGTAAATCAGCTATGCATTTAGTGTAATTATGTCGACGACGTTACGAACCACAGACAATATAGGTTCATCCTCAGGACAGAGGGTAATTGCCTTAAGAATACACATTTGTAGAAGTATCACTAATGTAAAGATCAATATGCCATACCATGGAAGAAAGAGGGAAACATAAAAAGATTAAAACATGTCGTTAGAACATTGTTGCAACTGCGTGCATAAATGCATGACTCATACCATGCCAAAGTGCCGACGGCAGCGGCGTGAAGTACATGCTAAGTACAGGCAGTGTAAACAACGAAGGGAGGAAAGCTAGTGGCGCATCGTACCATCAGTGATTGTTGGTGACTCTGACTGAAACAAGCAGGGGTGAAACAATGGTGTGTGATTATAAGGATGGTCAATCGGCGAAGGAGTGGGTGTGCCAGTGAAATGGGGCGCTGTGGGTGCGAGGGGATGGGTCTTAGTTCTCAAAGTTGAGCTGCTTACCAATTGTGTAACACTCAAAGTGAGAGAAGGGTTTATGTTTTGCTCAAAGAGCAAAAAACGATGTTGATCTGTTAAGGAAGGAAAGAAACTGTGAAGTAGACCGGACTGATAATAACAGTGTTGCAGGTCTGTGAAAAACGGCAGCGAGTCTTACCGTAGAAATTATCCAGAGGTAGAATGAGATCTGTGAGGGGAGGGAAAGGAATGTAATTAAGGTGATGAAAAAGAGTGATGAAAAACCGTTACTGGTATGGCATATTGATCTTTACATTAGTGATACTTCTACAAATGTGTATTCTTAAGGCAATTACCCTCTGTCCTGAGGATGAACCTATATTGTCTGTGGTTCGAAACGTCGTCGACATAATTACACTAAATGCATAGCTGATTTACACTTTTCTTGCATATGTGTATGCTATAGATTGTCTGGTATATGATTCACAATAATCAGATGTCCTGCTATTGCCTGCTATTTCCCTCATGTTGTATGTTCTCCTAGTGTGTTAGTCGGACATCGGCTGGTGTCCCACTTCTATCACTCTGTGTTTTATTGTTTTATGACCATTTATGTATAAGGGTAATAAATTGTCCGGCTGGACATTCCCGTAAAAATATAGGTCCATTTGGTCTATGTTCATTTCCCTTAATTGTCTCGCTTTCTAAGGACCCTTGTCTTCATAATATAGCAAAATACCTCTGTGGCTCATGCCCTTTGAAGGGGGAAAGTGGAGGACAGCCTCACACACTTACCAAATGGGAACTACAGCATCCAATTGTGTAAAATGGTACAATATGAATGTAAACAATCAGATGAAATGATACTGTAGTGAGTACTACAGAGATAAATAGAAGTATAGACATGTGGAGCATACTGTGGACATTCATCTTGTAATGATATCCCATAGACCTGTTTTCAATTTCAAGTACACGTTCAATACCTGTTTTCACAGTTCTTGGGCTCTGATGCTGATGAACTTTAATGTGTGTTTGATGCATGTTTTCTCTATTCTTTTTGTTAAACAGGTGCTAATGCCTCTGCTCCTGATCAACTTAGCCTTGCCTTAGCCTGGAATAGAGTGGATATTGCACGCAGCCAGATCTTCATTTATGGGCAACAGTGGCCGGTACAGTATGCGGTGCCCTGCGCACCTATGTAAATATTTTAACAAGACTTAAGATGCATTGCCTTACTGGGTGTTTTACGAATGATTGATTAATTTGTTAGTACGATTTGGTCGGACAGATTAATCGAGTGGAAATTCTGTAATAGTCAGATTTCTATGAGCTTAGCATATATTGAGTAGGAAATGAGTGAACTAGCAGTGATATCTGTGACCAAACTGTAATTAATATTCAGTGTCAAATGTTATATCATTATAACTAATGTTCGTTAGATTACTTGCCACACACTGCAGAGCATTACCAAAGGATTTTTCTCCACGTCTGTCCAAGATACTCAAGGAAGTTGGGCATAAGCAAACTGTCAATAAGGAAAATACACATTTTAGTTGCCAATATAGCAGCTAAATGCAAAGATTTTAAGACAGTGTGGTGATTCAATCTTTTATTACAAACACATCTAATAGGACATATCACAGATCCCGATTCTCACAATGCAGATTATGGTCGCCGATTGCACTTACTACTTTAGAATCCGTCAGGTAGCTGGCCTTTCTTAAGTCACAAGTCTATGCTGGAGATGCCAAACTTACTGCTCCAATGGTAGTACCATGGGATGTGGCATTGTCAATATGTTAAGCACCCACAAATTCTCACATATTAGCAATTCCTTCTCCCACCCTTATTGCACCTTTAAATGTTGGCATACTTCAAGCATAGTAAGTGGCACAAAGAGTTCTGAAGGTGCCCCAAACACCTTCTTCAGCGGTAAATATCGCTATTACCAGGCCTTCTCAGACACCATACATACAAGTAGCACCAAAACAAAGTTAAATGTGGATACATGATTATTTATACAAAAATAAAGTGTAAATTGTAGAAAGGAGATGGGTTGTCTGAAGCTGAGAGAGGAATGCTAGATGGCCTGGGACCCTAAGAAAAGTAATAATGTACTGCCTGAGTCAAAAAATGAATAATAAGCTTTGTGCGTTTAAACATTTTTAAAAAGTAGTCTGCAAAACAAAAATTACAAAGAGAATGTCCCAAATGGAAATGAAATGTCCAAAAGAGAATTAAAATGCCCTACTATGGCATAACCCAATACAAAACAAAGACACTCCCCAATCCAAATGGGGTGTTATCCTAGTAGTCTTAGGTTAAGGAACCTTGGCTATCCTGCTTGTAGTCCATTCCATGGCTATGTTAACAGGGGTAGCAAGACCAGATATGTTCTGGAGGGATCACACATAGGGGGTAAGAACAAGGGAGGTAGAAGGTGCTGGGCTCATGAAGACACCAGCCTGGGATTTATCAGAGTGTGGAAGGTAACATATATGCCCTGCAAGAGGAGAGAAAGCAGGTTACCCAACTGTGGTGGGAAGCTCATACATAGTGGAGAGCAGCAAATCCCTTGATTAAGGCATGCATGATGGCATTTTACACAGCCAACAACAACCTCAACAACTCATAAACTTGCTCTAGAGAAACAGTGGGATGGGATACAGAAGGTATGTCATAAGGGACACAAATAGTCCCTAGGGTGTCTCTGAAAAAATATATCTTTGGCCACAGGTCTGATTTATGGGAACTGCTTGTGGGAGGACAACAAACAGGAGACAGGGCTCAGACTGTGGTGTTGGTATTTCATAATTGCTGGGCACCATTGTCTCTCCAGCAAGGAGTTCCACCTTACCTTACTCACTTTATCCTGGCATGTGAAGGAGTCCAACTGCCCCACCACTTCGTCCTGTGTGCCTGTCTGCTATGGATGTAGATCTTGTGCATCTCCAGGTGGACACTTTTTTTTCTTTACCAAAGAACCCTCTCTGCAGTTGGGTAAGCCAGGACTGATGTTTCATGTGACATCAGGTACACCTCTCCATGTCCACTACTTTTATCCGGGGCTGGTGGGAGATATCCTCTGGCGGATGTTCGTGCTTTTCAGATTACACCCCCTACTGTAGTGCATTAGATTGTCAAATAGCCTGGTGTTCACTCTGGGCCAGCTGGTATTCTGCCACCACGTAAGGCTGAGGAAGTATGTTGATGATCTCATGTCCAGTGATCTCCTGGATGAGTTTGATGGCTTCTCAGCCCTCTCTCAGCCAAATTTGGGGCAATATGGGAAGATGCATCAGTACTTTGGCCATGGAGGCTCCCCTCTGGAAGTTTCAGAATAACCACATTTGTAATTACTAATTTTCCATTTTCATGCACTCACAATCGACAGTTTATTCTGCCTAAACTGCAAATAGGTGGCAGAAAGGATGGGGAGGATATCATCAGTCCTTGAATCATAAAGGAGTCAATGCTATGTGTAATACAAAAAAGAAGTAAAAAATAGAGTAACATAATGATGCATGGGAAATAAAGCTGTTTGTAATCAGGAGTACATATAAGAATCTTTGTTATAGAATTACAGAATTTCAAGAGTCAATGAAGCTTGTCACAGATAGAAACACCTCAAGGTGTGCAGTGGGATCAAACTGCAGAGCTTTTATTTGTTTTCGGAAGGTGCAATGAGAAGGAACTGTCCTGATGTCTCATGGGATGGCGAGAGAAGGATTGATTTAATGTCTATGGGCCTTATTCAGTCTTTGGCAGTGTGTAAGCCGTGCCGTCATGCTGCTGCCCCTCCTCCCACACCACCAAAACACACTGCCCTCCAGTTTACGACTTTTTAAATCACTGGCGGGAAGTTCTTTGGTGCTCCCATAGTGGTTTCTTGGAAATAGGCACCACAATGGGAATGTCAAATCATGTTTCTACACGGACTGACATGCACAATGTTGTGCACTTCATTTCGTGCAGGAACATGGGGGTGCATGCAGACAGGGGCCACACCTTGTGCCCCCTGCATCTACCCCATGGCGCAGAAGCACAAGTGGGTCCTGTAGGGCCCCTTTTGTTTCCTCACTGCTACACCTTTCATGGCAGTCGCACCACCATGAAAGTGCAGCAGTGAGGAAACTCCTAATATGCTTTGCCGTACTGCAGCTACACGGCAAGCATATTAGGGTCCTCAGACCGCTGCGTCACCTCCACAGTCCTAATGCGTTGGTTGTACTGCCAGTCTGGCGGTCCACTACCATGGATTAGGCAGTCCATTGGACTGCCGAACTCGTAATAAGGCCCTTGGTCTTCTTAAAAAATGGGGTTTCCAGATGAATGGTGTATTAGCTAATGATAGGCACCTGATACAACCTGTTTCTTGGGGAAATCATTTTCCGTTTTCAAAATGGTCTTCCTGATAGATAATGAAAGCTAGTCCTTAAATAAATCTTCCCTTAAAGTATTGCCATTTGAGAGTGATCAGAGTTCAAAATAAATGATCACATTTTCTTACGCTAGTAGCCATCCTAGGTGCAGCGTGCTTTGAAATGGTTTAGATGTAGTTTAGGAATGATTACTAGCAGTGATTTACCTACCTGCATTGATTTACAATGTAAAATTCATTACCTCTTAGATCTTTGGGCTGATGCTGTGCCATTTTGGCCTAGCAATCAATATGCACCTGAAGGCTCAGAGTCTTGTCCTAGAAAAATGCCTAATGGTTTGGTGCATTCCACAATAGCTCGGTGACAGTTCAGCACAGTGTGTTTTGTCATTCTTGGTCAAGGATCAATCAGCTAGGAAGAGAGATGGAAAGAATTCTGTATTACAAGGGATCAGTTTAAGACGATGTTTTGGCATCCAGAATTGACGGATTGTCAAGCACTTGGGCTGTGATTTATATTTTTTGGGTAAAGAACATTTTTAGATAGAGTTTAGTGTGGATAGCATAAAAGTCGAATGCATTGTTTGAGTAATTCTTTAATATATTGATTAGAAATGGTGGACGAATGAATACAATCTTGAGGAACCCTTAGAAGACATTAGAAGAGTTGGAGGAGAGTTTGCTAGCTTGCCATTCTAATATAGATTTTCAAGCATGCAAAATATTTTTTGAGAGAGATGCACTTCAACCCAACTGTCCCTCCAAAATACAATTGTTCAATATTTTTGCTGATCAATCACATTGTCCCATTTGAATTGCAGGTGGGCTCCCTAGAGCAAGCAATGCTGGATGCGCTGGTGTTGGACCGAGTTGACTTTGTGAAGCTACTCATAGAGAATGGAGTCAGCATGCACCGTTTCCTTACCATCTCCAGACTAGAGGAATTGTACAATACGGTAGGATAAAGAAAAGCTTCTTTTCAATTACTTAATTTCTTCACAATCAGATAATGAGTACTAAATTCATCTTCTCATGTTTACTAAAAACAATGACTATGTCCATAATTATGATGTTGGGCGGAAAACCATCGGACAGCTCGTCGGAGGCTTTCCGCCCGACATCATGGGTTTCCATTCGACCCCCATACTACAATACTAGCGGCTAGATGGAAACCCACGGGGGAATTCCGCTGCGCTTCCAGCGGGCTCACAGAGCCCATCGTGGAGGCGGGTGGGATAATAATCCCATAATGATGGCAGGGCCAGCCTTGGCACCGCCGTCGGGAATATGATGTTGCTTTCCACCTGCCCATTCATGGCGGTCCGCCCCCATGAAAAGGCAGGTGGAAAGTGACTGTGGGGGGCCCTAGCAGGGTCCCCTTCCCACATGGCCCTCCGCTATGGGGCATGGAGGGGACATATGATACCCCACTAAACAACCCAACACCGTGTGGCAGACAATACCAATTTTTCAATTGCAGCTTGTGCTGCTGCCCTTATCCGTCGGCGGCACACGCTGCTATTGAAAAATTAATGTTTCAGACCGCCTGTAGGGCAGTCATATCGCAATTCAGCAGGTGGAACCGACGATTTATAGTCGGCCAGTTCCATCCCGTTAAGGTGTCGGTCATAATTAGGCTCTATGCTATTGTAAAAAGGCATATACTTTCAATATGAAGTGCACTGATAAAAAGCATATACATTACACACATATACTATTACCCCTTTAGGGTCAATTTCATGTCCTTGGAACATTTGAGTACATTTCTAAAGAAATAAGGATTATAATCCACACACATGTAAATCCCAACTTCAGAAGTTAGTTTTCTATCTAATCACCCTGCTATCATTCCCATAGGCATGAATAACTCTGACTGCATAATGATCAACGAATGGTTCAATGAAAATACTGGTGAAGATTAGCAATACTGTTTAACAAGCATACATCAAAGCAAAGGCATGAGACAGAAAGAGGTGAGGAAATTTAGTATCCTAATGGAGATAGGGAGTTAAATCTACAGTACAAGGAAGGAACCTCGTCTAACAGATACATGGATACAAAAGAATATATCCTGAGGTCAGTTGGCAGAGGAGGCTCTGGAGTAATGTAAGAAGCTTCTCTTTTCACAGGAAAGGTGGTGGTAAGGGTATAGCCTACATTCCACATGGAAGCCTATTTATTTTAAACAAAATAATCAATAGAAAGACACAGGAAGTGCCAATATTAACAGAGCGAAGGCACAGAGAGAGAGAGAGAGATTATAGCCTGGCTTTACAATAGAGAGGGGACTAAACACACATGGAGGTCCTTGCTATAATATGGAAGCATTTGTTTATTTTTCTGGTGTTAAACGTTACTGATCGGGAATAATGACAAGCAGGGGTATCCACCAAATCTAGACAAGAAGAGGAAAACATAAAACAAAGCAAAAGATTTAATAAGCAGATATATTGAAATAAAAATGAAAAAGGCCGTTGGTGAGCAGGCTTGTTGATACTTTAACCAAATGCCTCTGGAAAAAAGCTACGTATTTATGACTCATTTTCTCCAAATGCCCCGTTAAATGTTTTCTTTTGTATTTTGTCACTAAGAAGCAGAAATTATAGGAAAGGCAGAGCCTTAGGTTTGCTTGGATGTCTTTATTGAACAACTTCTGCAAAGATTTCCCATTGCCTACATCATATGTAGTAACTTGGTTGCAGCTCTGGCATGAACTGCAAACAGCAGAGCTTTGAGACACTGAGTAACGGTTGCAGCTCACTAACTCACACACTTATCAGGGTAGTGCACATAATGTGACAGTGTGATGTCTTTGAAGATGGGTGAATGGCTTCATCCTGCCACTGTGCATCAGCACGGATGAGCTTCATGGTGTGACCCTCATAGGAATTGGTGGCAACTAAAACCATTTCTGAGGTCACTGGTCAGTGTGTTCCTGAGTTTATCTCCTACATTATAAAAAACCTTTTCAGCTATCCACTCTTTAGTCTTATGGCTGGGATTTAGAATAGTTCCAATCACTGTTTGAGGATTTTTGTGTAGAAAAATGCATCAAGATAAAAGGCATAAAGTTGGCATGCCTATCATTTCTCGATCACACATTAACAATACCATCAGGGGCAGAAGTAGCAAAGTCCATTAAGAACGATTG
Organism: Lissotriton helveticus; assembly: GCF_964261635.1. Classification (NCBI taxonomy): domain Eukaryota; kingdom Metazoa; phylum Chordata; class Amphibia; order Caudata; family Salamandridae; genus Lissotriton; species Lissotriton helveticus. Next base: position 992,942,853 of record NC_136059.1, on the reverse strand, counting down.
CATTTATTTTAATGTTGGCATTACCTATGACAATGCAAACTATTTATGACATCTCCATGTCTTTCCAATCAAAGAGAGCGTTGGAGCATATTTTTCTGGAAGGTTAACAGTTGCAAACTGACATTAATTCTTGTTTCTGGAGTAATTTTTAATTTTGTTCTCTCACAATTCATTTCTTTGTATTTTCCTACGATAGAAAAGTGGCAATGATTGTTAATAATTTTTCAGAATTTTACAGATTTGCATAGAAAGTGCATGGGATATATTTTCAGGCAAAAGATCCTATAAAAATGATGATGCATTAGCCATTGATTAACATAAAAACTCATACAGCACCCCGTGACTACCAAACTAATTTCTCAGAGTGGGTAAATTGTACATTTGCTCTCTCGATTTCTCAGTTTCTATCAAAGATCGAAATGTATATATATTCAGCCGCGATCGGCAGTAGGAGTTCCTGCAGGGCGGTGACGTGGGGAGGGGGAGGGCTGGGTGGGGGGATAGTAATGTATGGATTAAGGAATTTAACAGGTAAGTAAACATATAAAAAATAAAACGAATTTGCGAATCACCAAATGCGATGCAGTGCGAACAACAAAATTCGTTTTATTTATATATGTTTACTTACCTGTTAAACTTCGTAATCCATACATAACTACCCCCCTCCCTGCCCCTCCCCCTCCCCACGTCACCGCCCTGCAGGAATTCCTACTGCCGACCACGGCTGGAGACACAGGGACTCCCCACCTCTCGAGCTGGGGCTGATCCACAGTTGTCTCAACATCACCATATTTTAAAGAAAGTGTCTTCCCATGCATTTGTAGAAGGAACAAAAACAAGCCACTTCAAATAGTTGTAGTGATGTTCGACATAAATCATAACGTCAAAGAAATTGCACATTTCGCACCTGATCGGGCAAAATACAAACAAAACAAAATAGTGAACATAAACAAAAAAACAATGCTTCCCCATACAAACCATCTAAGTTTCATAAATAATAATGTGAATGTATTACAAAATAAACAATGTAAATAAAAGAAATAAGCCTGGTGTGTACAAATATTGTACAATAAGTGTTTATTTACATTCCCAAATAGTTTCAATACAATATAGTTGTAACCGCTCTTACCATTCTCCTCACAGTCACAACCACCTTACTCTCAACAATTTAACAACTAGTGGTGATTCCCTTTGGGAATAGCAAACAATCATAAACTTACATAAAAGTGTAAGTTTACATTAGTGAGTAAGCCACTCAGTCGGGGGTGGAAGCAAAGTGGCATTAAATTGACTGGCTCAAAAGTTGGGCCAGCATTCGATCTCTCCTTCTGGGGCCTTCAACATATGTTTCCAAAATCAGGGTGCCAAATCTGTCTCAATGGCGGTCATAATTAACTTGCAAAGCTGGGGACAAATTTTATCTCAGCCTAGGCTCCTTTCAGGAGTAGTCCTAATCTAGACATAAACAACAGAATAGGACAATGCTAATGTAGCGCAACCTAGATTACATTTAATGGCATAGCATTGTGGTCCCACCGCTTTTAAAGGCACAATGTTTTCTAATGCTCAGCAGTTTTGTGCATCTAAAGACCCTGCTGCTTGTAACAAGAGTGCTAAACATTAGACCTGGGTTAAATTCTAACTACGACGGAGTAATCAGTGTAATTTCAGTAATTTCAAGTTACTCTTTTCATTCAAAATGACACAAAATTACATGATTATTGTTAGAATTGGGGGTCTCTGGTTGGCGCAAGCATGCACTTGTGACAAGCAGGGACCCTCTCCTCTAAGTCAGGGCGAAGGATGACCCCTTCGAATTACCCTTGCTCACCCTCTAGGTGCGTGGCGTGAGCAGCCAAGGCTATTCTTCAGGCGTTATTCAGTTAAGCATTTGTAATAACACACACAGTAAAATGTACCAATCCCCCCACAAATGGACACCAGGCTGTGAATATATAAAAATACGCTCCTTTATGTAAAAATATATATATATCAGTACAGACTTATCACAAGACCAAATATAACGTTGTTTTCAGATTAGGCCACAGATTGTAAATAGGCAAAGCTTGTCTTCTTGGTTCTAGTTCACAAAAAGGTTTCTTTTCACTTAAAAGTAGTTCTCTTACAGCCTTATTCATCAACGGGCCGTTTTGCGAGCCCCTAATAGCGATTCATAGCGAATCACTATTAAGGACTCGCAAAACGGTATTCATGTAGGAATTGCTAAATAAATAGCGATTCCTACACATTCCTTATTTGCGAGTAGCAAATTGCTAATCGCAAATAAGGAAAAACTCCCCATTCATTCCTATGGGCCAAAAGGCCCATAGGAATGAATGGGGAGTATTCCTTATTTACGATTAGCATTTAGCTACTCGCAAATAAGATAGCGATTTAAAGGGTGCCAGGGGTGTCCAAAGGACACCCTGTAGCACCCCTTAAATGCAAATTGAAACAGGTGTTGCGCACACACATGTCCAAAGGACAAGTGTGTGTGCAACATGCAACTTAGAAAAATGCTTTTAAAAGCATTTTTCTAAGTTTTTGCTATTTACCGAGAGGTCTGACCTCTCGGTAAATAGCGGCCCAAAATTGCATTTTCGCAATTTAAAAATGGTTGATGAATTGCATTTAAGGAATCTCAAATAGAGATTCCTTAAATGTAATTCCTCGCAATTTAGCGAATTAGCAATTACCGATTTTTGCATTTGGGATGATGAATCCCAAATGCACAAATTGCGCTCGCAAAGGGCCAGATTCTCAGATTCTGGCCCTTTGCGAGCGCAATTCGGCTTGATGAATCAGGCTGTTACTTCTGGTTACTTTCAAGACAGTTTCCCTTGCAGGACTAATAGCTGTGGCAAACTGGATGCGCAGTAATTGCTTACAGCTAAATGCCAAGAAAACCGAGGTCCTGATTCTAGGGAAGCAGGCGGAACTTTGGGGAGATCAGTGGTGGCCTCCCGAGTTGGGGGTGTCCCCCGTCCCAGCGGCCGAAGTTAAGAACTTGGGGGTCTGGCTGGATTCCAATCTTTCTTTAACCAGCCACACAAAGAAGATTGCAGCTACCTGTTATGGTATTCTGCGAGGACTGAGACCAGTCCTCAAGTTCTTCGACCCTCCTACTCGGCAACTGGTGGTCCAGGCCTCTATCCTTTCTCGGCTGGACTACGGGAGTGCACTACTGCTTGGAGTAAATCAGGCTGAGGCTACTAGGCTGCAGAGGGTGCAGAATGCCGCGGCGTGGGCTATTGTTGGCCTCCCGAGACGTTGTTCTGTCTCTGCAGTCCTGACATCCTTTCACTGGCTGCCAGTCAGACAGAGAATCAAATTCAAGGCTCTCTGTCTGACATTTAAGATCCTGAAACTGTCTTCGCCTCTTGCCCTTATGGGCCTTGTCTCGCTCTATGTCCCAACGCGGTCTCTTAGGTCGGAATCTCTTCTTCTGGCGATCAAGCCTAGGTTCAGACTGAGTAGGATGGGTGGCCGCTCCTTTTGTGTCTTGGCGGCTGGACTCTGGAACTCCCTCCCTGTCCATATTCGTGCCCTAAATAGCCTGACTCTTTTTAGACGCGCTATAAAAACCCACTTGTTTGCCTACGCTGACTGATTCCCTCTCTTCTCAGCATCTGATCTGTTGTGTTGTGGTACTTGATCTGGCGCCAGGACGCCCCTTTGCTGGGGCAGCTGTGCGCCTAATAAAAGTTATTAACATAACATAACATAACATAACAGTTATTTTCCCCGTGGTTCTCTTCCCAAGTTCGGAGGATTTTAGATCAGCCCTGGGCCTCCGGGGCACTTCGCAGCGCCTCCCTCGCTCTCCGGGAGGAAATTGACCCGGGCCCCACCGCAGCTCACGCATCGGGCGTGAGTACACCTACGCCGCGTACGGCTCTTCCCAGCGGCTCGGGGACAGAGTCAGACGCGAGCCGGGCTCGGCAGTGCGGTCAGGCTCAGAGGGTAGGGCGCCAGTCAGGGGGGCCAAGGGTACCAAACGGGGAGTGTGTCACGGAACACTTGGCTCTCACTCACCCGTGCGGGCTCCGGGGGGGGCTCGTAGGTCTCCTCCTTTGTCTCAAAAATACAATCCTTTCCGGTGGACGGGGATATAACAAGTTGCGGGCCCCGAGCCCGAGGATGCCTTCAGGAGCGTTTCTTTTCATTCGTTGGGGGCCGAGTCGGCACGGGCAGCGCGACTCTGTCCAGGCAGTGCAGGGGGATCTCTTCTAAAAGCGGAGGATCTCCGGGAGGTGGCACACAGCACGGAGGCCCTCAGTACCGCCGGTACAGCGAGGGGGCTCCCTTCTTAGTGCGGCGCGGCCTCTCCTGGGGGGGCAGAGCAAAGCGGAGCGGCCGGGTGCAAAGGAAATGCACGGGCGGTCGCCCAGGCTACAGACTGCTCGCGTCCCCGGGATTCCGGCGGGAGGGTCTGAAATCGCGCTCAGGCGCTCCATGAAGCAGGCAGGGGTAGAGGAGCGGCCGGCCTTAGCCCAGGGGCAGAGAGCGACTCCGAGTGGAGCGAGGCTCTCAAGGGCAAGAGGGCAGGCTGGCTCCCGGGTACCACGGCCCTATGAGGGGGCAAGAGGGGGCAACTTCACCTCCAGCGGGAGGAAATACTCGGCCACAGATAGCAGACGGGCCCAAGCACAGGAGAACCCACTGGTCCTGGGGTTCAGTTCAGGGGGCAAGCTCAATCAAGCCCTTGGAGAATGTTTCAAAGCACAAGTCAGCAAAGTCTTTTCAAAAGTCTTCTCCTCTCCTTTCTCAGCAGGCCAGTCCTTCCAGCGTCTTCTTCTCCTTCTAGTCGGGCAGAGGTTCTTTGTGGGAAACAGGATTCTGATTTACAAGGAGCAGGGCTCCTACTTTTATACAGCATTTCTTTTGTCTTCTCAGGCCAGGGGGGCCTTTGCATAACTGCTTTCAGTCTCTGAGTACTTGTTGGGTGTACTTCTGGCTTCTGCTTTCAGTGTGAAGGGCAGGCACATCAGACGCTCCACAGGGAGGTGGAGCCAGCATTATGTGGACAGGGGCAGCCAGGAGTACCTTGATGACAGTGCTTCGCCCTTCCTGGGCCAGGTGCAGGCTGAGTCATCAGTCGCTCACCAGGGGGGCGGAGCCAGCATTGTGGTGGCAGAGCACAGCCTGATTAAGAGTCCAGGGGCACTCCTACCTCCCACTAAGGTGTAATCCTTGCATTCACCACCTGTCATCCTCCAGCCCTGTCACTCACACATCCCAGACAGCCAGATACACATACTAGCAGAGGCGGGCTGAAATGGTTAGGCAAGAAAATGCTAACTTTCTAAAAGTAGCATTTGCAAACACAGGATATTAAAATAAACGTTACTAAAAGAAGTATTTTATTATTCTGAGTTCAGGCATACTAAACTTTATTTTCTACCATGTTCCCTGAGCCTGTTGGGATTATAGTGTGGAATAATTCCAGCAGCCCATCTGGCCTAAAGGGAACAGATAGCCTTGCAATAGTGAAAAACGAATTTGGCAGTAATTCACTATTAGGACATGCCACACTCACCAGAGCATGTCCTACCTTACACTTCCAATGCACCCTGCCCTTGGGCCTACCATAGGAGTGACTAATATGAAGTTAAGGGAAGGTTTAGGGGCTGGCAAGTGTGTGCACTTGCCCAGCCAGCATGACAGTAGCAGACTGCACGCAGGTTCTGCAATGGCAGACACTAGACACATTTTAAGGCTGCTTCTGTGGGTGCGGCAACCAGCGCTGCAGGCCCACTCGCAGTATTGGCATTCACAAGCCCTGGCACTCCTGGTGAACTTTACTGGGGACTGACAGTAAATCCAATGAACCAATCAGGAATATCAATCACAGTTACACTTTTCATAGGGAGCACTTGCACTGCGGCACGGGTTGGCCGTGGCGCAGTGCCCTGAGCAGCGGACACCAGCAAAAACATCTGAGGCACATCAGCAAAAAGTGGAAGGGAAACTCACGCCAAGGTGCCAGGTCAAACACGTGTCCCCTCCAGCTGAAATGTGGGGAGAACTACCCTTCTCCAGGGAGTTCCTCATCACTAAGTCGGAAAAACCTGGACAGACCGTCAGCATTGGCGTGATCTGTGCCAGAGCGATGTTCCACCGTGAAGTCCATACCCTGTAGGGAGATGGACCACCTCAACAGTTTTGGGTTCTCACCCCTCATTTGCATCAACCATCTGAGGGGCCTGTGGTCTGTCTGAACCCGGAAGTGAGACCCAAACAAGTAGGGTCTTAGCTTCTTCAGTGCCCAGACCACAGCAAATGCTTCTCGCTCTATTGCACTCCACCTACGTTCCCGTGGAAGTAACCTCCTACTGATGAAGGCTACAGGTTGGTCCCAGCCCTCCTCAGTCATCTGTGAGAGAACAGCCCCTACACCATGCTCTGAAGCGTCTGTTTGCACTAGAAATTCCTTGGAGAAATCAGGAGCCAAGAGCACGGGCGCCGTGCACATGGCAGTCTTCAGGGTGTCAAAAGCCTTCTGACAGGTGTCAGTCCAAATCACATTCCTGGGCTGCTTCTTAGAAGTCAGCTCTGTCAAGGGGGTCACAATAGTGCCATAGCCCTTGACAAACCTCCTGTAGTACCCAGTGAGCCCCAGGAAGGCTCTCACTGCAGTCTGGGTCTTGGGGGGTTCCCAAGCCAGGATGGTCTCAATTTTGGGTTGCAAGGGTGCCACCTTGCCACTCCCCACTTGGTGTCCTAAGTACACTACTGAGCCCTGCCCAATCTGGCACTTGCTTGCCTTGATTGTGAGGCCTGCTTTGCGCAGCTCCATCAACACTTCCCAGAGGTGTCGCAGGTGTTCTGGCCAGGTGCCACTGAACACTGCGATGTCATCCAGGTAGGCGGCACTGAACTCATCCAGCCCAACCAACACCTGGTTGACCAACCTCTGAAAGGTGGCAGGGGCATTCTTCATTCCAAATGGCATAACCCGGAACTGGAAATGCCCATCTGGTGTAGAGAATGCTGACCTCTCTTTTGCCCCCTCGGTCAAGGCGATCTGCCAGTACCCAGACGTTAGATCAAACGTGCTGAGGAACCGGGCAGCCCCTAGCCGATCAATGAGCTCATCAGCTCTGGGGAGAGGGTGCGCGTCAGTCTTGGTGACTGAATTGAGTCCCCTGTAGTCCACACAGAACTGGAGTTCAGGTGTGGCTCCCGGCGCAGCAGCCTTTGGGACCAAGACCACGGGGCTGGACCAAGGACTGCTGGAGGACTCAACCACCCTAAGAGCAAGCATCTTGGAGACCTCCTCCTTGATGCAGGCCCTGACCCTGTCAGTTCCTCTGTAGGCCTTATGCCTCACAGGTAAGCTGTCTCCTGTGTCCACATCATGGACGCACCAATCTGTGACACCAGGAACCAGGGAGAACAGATCTGGAAACTGCCCCAGCAATTGGCGGCAGTCTTCCTGTTGCTCAGGCGTCAGGGTGGGTGAGAGGTTAACTCCATCCACTGACCCATCTTTCTCAGAGGCTACCAAGAGGTCAGGAAGAGGCTCAGACTCCTCCTCCATTACATCATCAGTTGCCAACAACATGCCCACTTCGGACCTCTCCAATTGGGGCTTAAGGCGGTTAACATGTAGGACCCTCAAAGGGTTCCTGGGAGACTGCATGTCCACCAAGTAGGTTATCGGACTCTTGCGCTCCACGACCTCAAATGGACCTGTCCACTTATCCTGAAGTGCACAAGGCTCCACTGGGGCCAAGACCCATACCTTTCGCCCAGGCTGAAGCTCTACCAGAGTGGCATTCTGGTCGTACCACCGCTTCATCTCTTCCTGGCTGGCTTCCAGATTTGCCTCAGCAAGTTGTCTGAAGCGCCTGGTCTGGTTTCTGAAGGCCAGCATGTAACTGTATACATTCTGGGGAGGTTTACTGGGAGATTGCACCCAGCCTTCTTTTACCAAACTCAGAGGTCCTCTCACTGGGTGACCATACAGCAGTTCAAAGGGGCTGAACCCTAGGGACTTCTGTGGCACCTCACGGTATGCAAAGAGAAGGCATGGCAAGAGGACGTCCCACTTATGCCTCATTGGATCTTCCAGGCCCATGATCATGCCTTTCAGGGTTCGGTTGAATCTCTCAACCAACCCATTTCCTTGGGGATGGTAAGGGGTGGTGAACTTGTAGGTTACACCACACTCTTGCCAAAGGGATTTCATATACTTGGATATGAAATTGGTCCCCCCTGTCACTCACCACCTCTTGAGGGAATCCCACTTGTGAGAAAATTCCCATCAGTGCCCGTCCCACCACGGGGGGCCGTCACTGTCCTCAGAGGGATGGCTTCAGGGTACCGGGTGGCATGGTCCACCAAGACCAGGATGAATCTGTTGCCCATGGCTTTCTTGGGGTCCAGAGACCCAACAATGTCAATACCCACTCGCTGGAATGGAGTACAGACCACGGGGAAGGGTTGCAGAGGAGCCTTGTGCCTCCCTCCGCTCTTACCACTTGCCTGGCAAGTCCGACAAGATCTACAATGAACATCTGAGCTCTTGTGCATTTGGGGCCAATAAAAGTGGGTGACAAGCCTGTCATAGGTTTTGTCCATCCCCAAATGTCCTGCTAACGGCACATCATGAGGCAACCCCAGTAGGAAGGCTCTGAACTTCTGGGGTACCACCAGCACATGGGCTGACCCAGGTTCAGCAGCCTTAGGCTCTGAATACAGGAGGTCATTCTCCCAGTACACATAATGTGTCTTGGCCTGAACACCATTGGCCTGGTCTGCAGCCTGCTGCCGCATACCCACGAGAGAAGGGCATTCTTTCTGCTCCCTGCAGAATTCTTCCCTAGAGGGGCCTCCTTCTTGCTGCCAATGGGTCAGCTCAGGCAGGTCCCCCAGTTCAGCAATCTGTTCCCCATTAGGCTCCAGGGCATCCCCCTCAAGGTCTGCTACCTCCCGGACCGTGGGTACTTCAGGGTCCGGTTTCCCGCGCCCCCTGCGCCTTCTCTCTAAGGCCGGTTCCTGGGCCTCTCCTTCAGGCCCCAGGATCTCTTGAGCACCCCTACTGGCTGCCATTGACCCGGTGGTCACGCACGCCCAGTCAGTCAGACCCACCATCCTCAGGTGAGTCGTCTTCTCCACCTTTTCCCAAGGGGAGTCCTCCAAGTCATTTCCTAGCAAAGAGTCTACAGGCATGGCTTTCCTCACACAGACCTGCAGAGTACCAGAGACCCCCCCCCCCACTCGAAGGGAACTTGAGCCATCGGACACTGACTCTCTGAATTATCAGCATTGATAACCCTACAGCAGGCATGGGGTACAACCTGCTCTTGAGACACCAGGTGCTGCCTCACTGCAGTCACACTGGCTCCTGTATCTCTAACAGCCTCAGCTTTCTTACCATTGATGGTCACCACCTGCCCATATTTTTTAGTGTTAGAGGGTAGGTAGTTCTCAGGGACCATCTCACTGTCTCCTAGCGAGACTAGGGTCATCTGGACAGGATCTCCACCCCCGGGGACTACTACTTCTTCCCCCAAATTAACACTAGTTACTTGCCGGGTGGAGCACCAGTGGATGCTGGTTTACCAAACAGGCGACACTTGGGGTCACTGGCAATGTGCCCCGTGTCACCACATCTGAAACAATTGAAGGGCCCCTTTGGAACAGGCCTACCTGTCGGGGCCCCATTCTGCTTCGGGGGAGGCTGAAAACCTCGCTGCTGGTTCCCTTGGGGATTACTTTGGGGGCCTCGCTGGAACCCTCTTTGTTTACCCCTGTCCCCCCCACTCTTCTGCTGGGGACCCTGCCCACCCTTGGCAGAGTCTTCCATTGGACCCTTGTGGACCCTGGTGCTGAGCCAGCGGTCCGCCTCCTCAGCAATCTTCCTCGGGTTGGACATCTTGCTATCAATCAGGTGCTGGCGTAGCTCAGGAAAACAGTGATCAGACAAGTGCTCCCATGCAATTAAATCAAAAAGCCCCTGAAAATCATTTACCTTACTACCCTTCACCCATCCATCCAGTGCTCTGCAAAAACCAGTCACATACTCCACATACGTATTCCCAGGACGCTTTACACTCTCCCTGAACTTCTGTCTGTACATTTCAGGGGTCAGCCCATACCTGGTCATTAAGGCCTCTTTCATGCGGGGGTAGGAACTTTGTTCTTCCAGGGGCAAATCTCGTAGGGTGTCCCGCCCTTCGCTAAGGAACCTCCCCCACAACCCCACAACCCCGCTCCCCAATCCTTGTCAGGGACCCGGTGGGAGGACATGGCTACTTCATAAGCCCTAAACCACTGTCCTATGTCATCCCACCTAAAGAACTCTTTAACTACATCTTTGGGTATGTACACCCTGGACTCTACCTGCACCGGCGTTGTGCTGCCACCAGAAGGAGTTGTTCCCAAACCTCTCAGCTCCAACTCCTTCAATCTCAGGTCATGCTCCATTTGGCGTTGCTGCGCCTCCATGACCAATCTTTGCTTGTCCATCTCCATTTGCCCAGCTAATCTTGCCATCTCCATTGCATGTGCCCTGTCTGCTGCCCTGTCCGCCAGCTCCTCGGGTGACAGGCCTCTGCTGGGCTCCACAATGCCATCTGGTGGTATGATATCCACCGCATTCTGTGGTTCTCTAGACTCTTTCCAGGCTCTCAGCGCCTTGATGTATTGGCCTTTCTTTTTGCACCCAGTGTGCGTAACTCTGAACTTTACACAGAAGCCTCTCAATTGCTCTACTTTGTAGCCCTCCAGACCTCCGTGTTCCCAATCTACATCTTCAATTCCAGAGATCTCAGAGGGTGCTCTTCCAGCAGGGAGTGAGCCAGGCATGGCTTCAGCAATGGCAGATGTCTCAACAAAATTATTAAAAATGGAAATCTGTGGCTGCGTTATAGGTCTGCTCTCCCTATGTGGTGATCAGTAATTCACTGTATGTCAACTGCAAATGCAAATTCGCAAATCCTCACCGCTGCGTCCAATGTTAGAATTGGGGTCTCTGGTTGGCGCAAGTATGCACCGTTGACAAGCAGGGACCCTCTCCTCTAAGTCAGGGCGAAGGATGACCCCTTAGAATTACCCTTGCTCACCCTCTAGGTGCGTGGCGTGAGCAGCCAAGGCTATTCTTCAGGCGTTATTCAGTTAAACATTTGTAATAACACACACAGTAAAATGTACCAATCCCCCCACAAATGGACACCAGGCTGTGAATATATAAAAATACGCTCCTTTATGTAAAAATATATATATATCAGTACAGACTTATCACAAGACCAAATATAACGTTGTTTTCAGATTAGGCCACAGATTGTAAATAGGCAAAGCTTGTCTTCTTGGTTCTGGTTCACAAAAAGGTTTCTTTTCACTTAAAAGTAGTTCTCTTAGTTCTGGTTACTTTCAAGACAGTTTCCCATGTCACAGTTATTTTCCCCGTGGTTCTCTTCCCAAGTTCGGGGGATTTTAGATCAGCCCTGGGCCTCCGGGGCACTTCGCAGCGCCTCCCTCGCTCTCCGGGAGGAAATTGACCCGGGCCCCACCGCGGCTCACGCATCGGGCGTGAGTACGCCTACGCCGCGTACGGCTCTTCCCAGTGGCTCGGGGACAGAGTCAGATGCGAGCCGGGCTCCGCAGTGCGGTCAGGCTCAGAGGTTAGGGCGCCAGTCAGGGGGGCCAAGGGTCCCAAACGGGGAGTGTGTCACGGAACACTTGGCTCTCACTCACCCGTGCAGGCTCCGGGGGGGCTCGTAGGTCTCCTCCTTTGGCTCAAAAATACAATCCTTTCCGGTGGACGGGGAAATAACAAGTTGCGGGCCCCGAGCCCGAGGATGCCTTCAGGAGCGTTTCTTTTCATTCGTTGGGGGCCGAGTCGGCATGGGCAGCGCGACTCTGTCCAGGCAGTGCAGGGGGATCTCTTCTAAAAGCGGAGGATCTCCGGGAGGTGGCACACAGCACGGGGGCCCTCAGTACCGACGGTACAGCGAGGGGGCTCCCTTCTTAGTGCGGCGCGGCCTCTCCTGGGGGGGCAGAGCAAAGCGGGGCGGCCGGGTGCAAAGGAAATGCACGGGCGGTCGCCCAGGCTACAGACTGCTCGCGTCCCCGGGATTCCGGCGGGAGGGGCTGAAATCGCGCTCAGGCGCTCCGTGAAGCAGGCGGGGTAGAGGAGCGGCCGGCCTTAGCCCAGGGGAAGAGAGCGACTCCGAGTGGAGCGAGGCTCTCAAGGGCAAGAGGGCAGGCTGGCTCCCGGGTACCAGGGCCCTAGGAGGGGGCAAGAGGGGGCAACTTCACCTCCGGCGGGAGGAAATACTCGGCCACAGATAGCAGACGGGCCCAAGCACAGGAGAACCCACTGGTCCTGGGGTTCAGTTCAGGGGGGAAGCTCAATCAAGCCCTTGGAGAATGTTTCAAAGCACAAGTCAGCAAAGTCTTTTCAAAAGTCTTCTCCTCTCCTTTCTCAGCAAGGCAAGCAGCAGGCCAGTCCTTCCAGCGTCTTCTTCTCCTTCTAGTCGGGCAGAGGTTCTTTGTGGGAAACAGGATTCTGATTTACAAGGAGCAGGGCTCCTACTTTTATACAGCATTTCTTTTGTCTTCTCAGGCCAGGGGGGCCTTTGCATAACTGCTTTCAGTCTCTGAGTACTTGTTGGGTGTACTTCTGGCTGCTGCTTTCAGTGTGAGGGGCAGGCACATCAGACGCTCCACCGGGAGGTGGAGCCAGCATTGTGTGGACAGGGGCAGCCAAGAGTACCTTGATGACAGTGCTTCGCCCTTCCTGGGCCAGGTGCAGGCTGAGTCATCAGTCGCTCCCCAGGGGGGCGGAGCCAGCAATGTGGTGGCAGAGCACAGCCTGATTAAGAGTCCAGGGGCCCTCCTACCTCCCACTAAGGTGTAATCCTTGCCTTCACCACCTGTCATCCTCCAGCCCTGTCACTCACACATCCCAGACAGCCAGATACACATACTAGCAGAGGCGGGCTGAAATGGTTAGGCAAGAAAATGCTAACTTTCTAAAAGTAGCATTTGCAAACACAGGATATTAAAATAAACTTTACTAAAAGAAGTATTTTATTATTCTGAGTTCAGGCATACTAAACTTTATTTTCTACCATGTTCCCTGAGCCTGTTGGGATTATAGTGTGTAATAATTCCAGCAGCCCATCTGGCCTAAAGGGAACAGGTAGCCTAACAATAGTGAAAAACGAATTTGGCAGTAATTCACTATTAGGACATGCCACACTCACCAGAGCATGTCCTACCTTACACTTCCAATTCACCCTGCCCTTGGGCCTACCATACGGGTGACTAATATGAAGTGAAGGGAAGGTTTAGGGGCTGGCAAGTGTGTGCACTTGCCCAGCCAGCATGACAGTACCAGACTGCACGCAGGTTCTGCAATGGCAGACCCTAGACACATTTTAAGGCTGCTTCTGTGGGTGGGGCAACCAGCGCTGCAGGCCCACTCGCAGTGTTGGCATTCACAAGCCCTGGCACTCCTGGTGAACTTTACTGGGGACTGACAGTAAATCCAATGAACCAATCAGGAATATCAATCACAGTTACACTTTTCATAGGGAGCACTTGCACTGCGGCACGGGTTGGCCGTGGCGCAGTGCCCTGAGCAGCGGACACCAGCAAAAACATCTGAGGCACATCAGCAAAAAGTGGAAGGGAAACTCATGCCAAGGTGCCAGGTCAAACACGTGTCCCCTCCAGCTGAAATGTGGGGAGAACTACCCTTCTCCAGGGAGTTCCTCATCACTAAGTCGGAAAAACCTGGACAGACCGTCAGCATTGGCGTGATCTGTGCCAGAGCGATGTTCCACCGTGAAGTCCATACCCTGTAGGGAGATGGACCACCTCAACAGTTTTGGGTTCTCACCCCTCATTTGCATCAACCATCTGAGGGGCCTGTGGTCTGTCTGAACCCGGAAGTGAGACCCAAACAAGTAGGGTCTTAGCTTCTTCAGTGCCCAGACCACAGCAAATGCTTCTCGCTCTATTGCACTCCACCTACGTTCCCGTGGAAGTAACCTCCTACTGATGAAGGCTACAGTTTGGTCCCAGCCCTCCTCAGTCATCTGTGAGAGAACAGCCCCTACACCATGCTCTGAAGCGTCTGTTTGCACTAGAAATTCCTTGGAGAAATCAGGAGCCAAGGGCACGGGCGCCGTGCACATGGCAGTCTTCAGGGTGTCAAAAGCCTTCTGACAGGTGTCAGTCCAAATCACATTCCTGGGCTGCTACTTAGAAGTCAGCTCTGTCAAGGGGGTCACAATAGTGCCATAGCCCTTGACAAACCTCCTGTAGTACCCAGTGAGCCCCAGGAAGGCTCTCACTGCAGTCTGGGTCTTGGGGGGTTCCAAGCCAGGATGGTCTCAATTTTGGGTTGCAAGGGTGCCACCTTGCCACTCCCCACTTGGTGTCCTAAGTACACCACTGAGCCCTGCCCAATCTGGCACTTGCTTGCCTTGATTGTGAGGCCTGCTTTGCGCAGCGCCATCAACACTTCCCAGAGGTGTCGCAGGTGTTCTGGCCAGGTGCCACTGAACACTGCGATGTCATCCAGGTAGGCGGCACTGAACTCATCCAGCCCAACCAACACCTGGTTGACCAACCTCTGAAAGGTGGCAAGGGCATAATTCATTCCAATTAGCATAACCCGGAACTGGAAATGCCCATCTGGTGTAGAGAATGCTGACCTCTCTTTTGCCCCATCGGTCAAGGCGATCTGCCAGTACCCAGACGTTAGATCAAACGTGCTGAGGAACCGGGCAGCCCCTAGCCGATCAATGAGCTCATCAGCTCTGGGGAGAGGGTGCGCGTCAGTCTTGGTGACTGAATTGAGTCCCCTGTAGTCCACACAGACCCGGAGTTCAGGTGTGGCTCCCGGCTCAGCAGCCTTTGGGACCAAGACCACGGGGCTGGACCAAGGACTGCTTGAGGACTCAACCACCCTAGGAGAAAGCATCTTGGAGACCTCATCCTTGATGCAGGCCCTGACCCTGTCAGTTCCTCTGTAGGCCTTATGCCTCACAGGTAAGCTGTCTCCTGTGTCCACATCATGGACGCACCAATCTGTGACACCAGGAACCAGGGAGAACAGATCTGGAAACTGCCCCAGCAATTGGCGGCAGTCTTCCTGTTGCTCAGGCGTCAAGGTGGGTGAGAGGTTAACTCCATCCACTGACCCATCTATCTCAGAGGCTACCAAGAGGTCAGGAAGAGGCTCAGACTCCTCCTCCATTCCATCATCAGTTGCCAACAACATGCCCACTTCGGACCTCTCCAATTGGGGCTTAAGGCGGTTAACATGTAGGACCCTCAAAGGGTTCCTGGGAGACTGCATGTCCACCAAGTAGGTTATCGGACTCTTGCGCTCCACGACCTCAAATGGACCTGTCCACTTATCCTGAAGTGCACAAGGCTCCACTGGGGCCAAGACCCACACCTTTCGCCCAGGCTGAAGCTCTACCAGAGTGGCATTCTGGTCGTACCACCGCTTCATCTCTTCCTGGCTGGCTTCCAGATTTGCCTCAGCAAGTTGTCTGAAGCGCCTGGTCTCGTTTCTGAAGGCCAGCATGTAACTGTATACATTCTGGGAAGGTTTCCTGGGAGATTGCTCCCAGCCTTCTTTTACCAAACTCAGAGGTCCTCTCACTGGATGACCATACAGCAGTTCAAAGGGGCTGAACCCTAGGGACTTCTGTGGCACCTCACGGTATGCAAAGAGAAGGCATGGCAAGAGGACGTCCCACTTATGCCTCATTGGACCTTCCAGGCCCATGATCATGCCTTTCAGGGTTCGGTTGAATCTTCAACCAACCCATTTCCTTGGGGATGGTAAGGGGTGGTGAACTTGTAGGTTACACCACACTCTTGCCAAAGGGATTTCATATACTTGGATATGAAATTGGTCCCCCTGTCACTCACCACCTCTAGAGCGAATCCCACTCGTGAGAAAATTCCCATCAGTGCCCGTCCCACCACGGGGGCCGTCACTGTCCTCAGAGGAATGGCTTCAGGGTACCGGGTGGCATGGTCCACCAAGACCAGGATGAACCTGTTGCCCATGGCTGTCTTGGGGTCCAGAGGCCCAACAATATCAATACCCACTCGCTGGAATGGAGTACCGACCACGGGGAACGGTTGCAGAGGAGCCTTGTGCCTCCCTCCGCTCTTACCACTTGCCTGGCAAGTCTGACAAGATCTACAATGAGCATCTGAGCTCTTGTGCATTTGGGGCCAATAAAAGTGGGTGACAAGCCTGTCATAGGTCTTGTCCATCCCCAAATGTCCTGCTAACGGCACATCATGAGCCAACCCCAGTAGGAAGGCTCTGAACTTCTGGGGTACCACCAGCACACGGGCTGACCCAGGTTCAGCAGCCTTAAGCTCTGAATACAGGAGGTCATTCTCCCAGTACACATAATGTGTCTTAGCCTGAACACCATTGGCCTGGTCTGCAGCCTGCTGCCGCATACCCACGAGAGAAGGGCATTCTTTCTGCTCCCTCAAGAATTCTTCCCTGGAGGGGCCTCCTTCTTGCTGCCAATGGGTCAGCTCAGGCAGGTCCCCCAGTTCAGCAATCTGTTCCCCAGTAGGCTCCAGGGCATCCCCTCAAGGTCTGCTACCTCCCGGACCGTGGGTACTTCAGGGTCCGGTTTCCCGCGCCCCCTGCGCCTTCTCTCTAAGGCCGGTTCCTGGGCCTCTCCTTCAGGCCCCAGGATCTCTTGAGCACCCCTACTGGCTGCCATTGACCGTGTGGTCACGCACGCCCAGTCAGTCAGACCCACCATCCTCAGGTGAGTCGTCTTCTCCACCTTTTCCCAAGGGGAGTCCTCCAAGTCATTCCCTAGCAAACAGTCTACAGGCATGGCTTTCCTCACACAGACCTGCAGAGTACCAGAGACCCCCCCCCCACTCGAAGGGAACTTGAGCCATCGGACACTGACTCTCTGAATTATCAGCATTGATAACCCTACAGCAGGCATGGGGTACAACCTGCTCTTGAGACACCAGGTGCTGCCTCACTGCAGTCACACTGGCTCCTGTATCTCTAAGAGCCTCAGCTTTCTTACCATTGATGGTCACCACCTGCCCATATTTTTTAGTGTTAGAGGGTAGGTAGTTCTCAGGGACCATCTCACTGTCTCCTAGCGAGACTAGGGTCATCTGGACAGGATCTCCACCCCCGGGGACTACTACTTCTTCCCCCAAATTAACACTAGTTACTTGCCGGGTGGAGCACCAGTGGATGCTGGTTTACCAAACAGGCGACACTTGGGGTCACTGGCAATGTGCCCCGTGTCACCACATCTGAAACAATTGAAGGGCCCCTTTGGAGCAGGCCTACCTGTCGGGGCCCCATTCTGCTTCGGGGGAGGCTGAGAACCTCGCTGCTGGTTCCCTTGGGGATTACTTTGGGGGCCTCGCTGGAACCCTCTTTGTTTACCCCTGTCCCCCCCACTCTTCTGCTGGGGACCCTGCCCACCCTTGGCGGAGTCTCCCACTGGACCCTTGTGGACCCTGGTGCTGAGCCAGCGGTCCGCCTCCTCAGCAATCTTCCTCGGGTTGGACAGCGTGCTATCAATCAGGTGCTGGCGTAGCTCAGGAAAACAGTGATCAGACAAGTGCTCCCATGCAATTAAATCAAAAAGCCCCTGAAAATCAGTTACCTTACTACCCTTCACCCATCCATCCAGTGCTCTGCAGAAACCAGTCACATACTCCACATACGAATTCCCAGGACGCTTTACACTCTCCCTGAACTTCTGTCTGTACGTTTCAGGGGTCAGCCCATACCTGGTCATTAAGGCCTCTTTCATGCGGGGGTAGGAACTTTGTTCTTCCAGGGGCAAATCTAGTAGGGTGTCCCGCCCTTTGCTAAGGAACCTCCCCCACAACCCCGCTCCCCAATCCTTGTCAGGGACCCGGTGGGAGGACATGGCTACTTCATAAGCCCTAAACCACTGTCCTATGTCATCCCACCTAAAGAACTCTTTAACTACATCTTTGGGTATGTACACCCTGCACTCTACCTGCACCGGCGTTGTGCTGCCACCAGAAGGAGTACTTCCCAAACCTCTCAGCTCCAACTCCTTCAATCTCAGGTCATGCTCCATTTGGCCTTGCTGCGCCTCCATGACCAACCTTTGATTGTCCATCTCCATTTGCCCAGCTAATCTTGCCATCTCCATTGCATGTGCCCTGTCTGCTGCCCTGTCCGCCAGCTCCTCTGGCGACAGGCCTCTGCTGGGCTCCACATTGCCATCTGGTGGTATGATATCCACCGCATTCTGTGGTTCTCTAGACTCTTTCCAGGCTCTCAGCACCTTGATGTAATGGCCTTTCTTTTTGCACCCAGTGTGCGTAACTCTGAACTTTGCACAGAAGCCTCTCAATTGCTCTACTTTGTAGCCCTCCAGACCTCCGTGTTCCCAATCTACATCTTCAGTTCCAGAGATCTCAGAGGGTGCTCTTCCAGCAGGGAGTGAGCCAGGCATGGCTTCAGCAATGGCAGATGTCTCAACAAAATTATTAAAAATGGAAATCTGTGGCTGCGTTATAGGTCTGCTCTCGCTATGTGGTGATCAGTAATTCACTGTATGTCAACTACAAATGCAAATTCGCAAATCCTCACCGCTGCGTCCAATGTTAGAATTGGGGTCTCTGGTTGGCGCAAGTATGCACCGTTGACAAGCAGGGACCCTCTCCTCTAAGTCAGGGCAAAGGATGACCCCTTAGAATTACCCTTGCTCACCCTCTAGGTGCGTGGCGTGAGCAGCCAAGGCTATTCTTCAGGCGTTATTCAGTTAAGCATTTGTAATAACACACACAGTAAAATGTACCAATCCCCCCATAAATGGACACCAGGCTGTGAATATATAAAAATACGCTCCTTTATGTAAAAATATATATATATCAGTACAGACTTATCACAAGACCAAATATAACGTTGTTTTCAGATTAGGCCACAGATTGTAAATAGGCAAAGCTTGTCTTCTTGGTTCTAGTTCACAAAAAGGTTTCTTTTCACTTAAAAGTAGTTATCTTAGTTCTGGTTACTTTCAAGACAGTTTCCCTTGTCACAGTTATTTTCCCCGTGGTTCTTTTCCCAAGTTCGGGGGATTTTAGATCAGCCCTGGGCCTCCGGGGCACTTCGCAGCGCCTCCCTCGCTCTCCGGGAGGAAATTGACCTGAGCCCTAACGCGGCTCCTGCATCGGGCGTGAGTACGCCTACGCCGCGTACGGCTCTTCCCAGCGGCTCGGGGACAGAGTCAGACGCGAGCCGGGATCGGCAGTGCGGTCAGGCTGAGAGGGTAGGGCGCCAGTAAGGGGGGCCAGGGGTCCCAAACGGGGAGTGTGTCACGGAACACTTGGCTCTCACTCACCCGTGCGGGCTCCGGGAGGCCTCGTAGGTCTCCTCCTTTGGCTCAGAAATACAATCCTTTCCGGTGGATGGGGAAATAACAAGTTGCAGGCCCCGAGCCCGAGGATGCCTTCAGGAGCGTTTCTTTTCGTTCGTTGGGGACCGAGTCGGCACGGGCAGCACGACTCGGTCCAGGCAGTGCAGGGGGATCTCTTCTAAAAGCGGATGATCTCCGGGTGGTGGCCCACAGCACGGGGCCCTCAGTACCGACAGTACAGCGAGGGGGCTCCCTTCTTAGTGCGGCGCGGCCTCTCCTGGGGGGGCAGAGCAAAGCGGGGCGGCCGGGTGCAAAGGAAATGCACTGGCCGTCGCCCAGGCTACAGACTGCTCGCGTCCCCGGGATTCCGGCGGGAGGGGCTGAAATCGCGCTCAGGTGCTCCGTGAAGCAGGCGGGGGTAGAGGAGCGGCCGGCCTTAGCCCAGGGGCAGAGAGCAACTCCGAGTGGAGCGAGGCTCTCAAGGGCAAGAGGGCAGGCTGGCTCCCGGGTACCACGGCCGTAGGAGGGGGCGAGAGGGGGCAACTTCACCTCCGGCGGGAGGAAATACTCGGCCACAGATAGCAGACGGGCCCAAGCACAGGAGAACCCACTGGTCCTGGGGTTCAGTTCAGGGGGCAATCTCAATCAAGCCCTTGGAGAATGTTTCAAAGCACAAGTCAGCAAAGTCTTTTCAAAAGTCTTCTCCTCTCCTTTCTCAGCAAGGCAAGCAGCAGGCCAGTCCTTCCAGCGTCTTCTTCTCCTTCTAGTCGGGCAGAGGTTCTTTGTGGGAAACAGGATTCTGATTTACAAGGAGCAGGGCTCCTACTTTTATACAGCATTTCTTTTGTCTTCTCAGGCCAGGGGGGCCTTTGCATAACTGCTTTCAGTCTCTGAGTACTTGTTGGGTGTACTTTTGGCTTCTGCTTTCAGTGTGAGGGGCAGGCACATCAGACGCTCCACAGGGAGGTGGCGCCAGCATTGTGTGGACAGGGGCAGCCAGGAGTACCTTGATGACAGTGCTTCGCCCTTCCTGGGCCAGGTGCAGGCTGAGTCATCAGTCGCTCCCCAGGGGGGCGGAGCCAGCAATGTGGTGGCAGAGCACAGCCTGATTAAGAGTCCAGGGGCCCTCCTACCTCCCACTAAGGTGTAATCCTTGCATTCACCACCTGTCATCCTCCAGCCCTGTCACTCACACATCCCAGACAGCCAGATACGCATACTAGCAGAGGCGGGCTGAAATGGTTAGGCAAGAAAATGCTAACTTTCTAAAAGTAGCATTTGCAAACACAGGATATTAAAATAAACTTTACTAAAAGAAGTATTTTATTATTCTGAGTTCAGGCATACTAAACTTTATTTTCTACCATGTTCCCTGAGCCTGTTGGGATTATAGTGTGTAATAATTCCAGCAGCCCATCTGGCCTAAAGGGAACAGGTAGCCTAACAATAGTGAAAAACGAATTTGGCAGTAATTCACTATTAGGACATGCCACACTCACCAGAGCATGTCCTACCTTACACTTCCAATGCACCCTGCCTTTGGGCCTACCATAGGGGTGACTAATATGAAGTTAAGGGAAGGTTTAGGGGCTGGCAAGTGTGTGCACTTGCCCAGCCAGCATGACAGTACCAGACTGCATGCAGGTTCTGCAATGGCTGACCCTAGACACAATTTAAGGCTGCTTCTGTGGGTGGCACAACCAGCGCTGCAGGCCCACTCACAGTATTGGCATTCACAAGCCCTGGCACTCCTGGTGCACTTTACTGGGGACTGACAGTAAATCCAATGAACCAATCAGGAATATCAATCACAGTTACACTTTTCATAGGGAGCACTTGCACTGCGGCACGGGTTGGCCATGGCGCAGTGCCCTGAGCAGCGGACACCAGCAAAAACATCTGAGGCACATCAGCAAAAAGTGGAAGGGAAACTCACGCCAAGGTGCCAGGTCTAACAGTTATGAGTAATTTGGCTCAAAAGTCCCACATTGGGAGCACCGGAACAACAAACTTAGTGAGTGCGAGCAGCTGCTGCAGCACGCGTTCCGTTGTATTTAACGCTATTTTCTAAACGCAAAATGCGTCCTTGGGTTCATAGCAATAAATACTTGTTAACTCTCCTCGCATAATTCTGCATGATCGCGTATACTTTTCCTGTAATTTTGCAAAATAAAGCTACAGCAAATTACACAAGTTATGTCCACTCCTACGGAAAACCTTGGGGTGTTGCTGTGGTGCACCACTTGTACTTAGATCTTTTGAAAAGTTCATCTACTTTTGGATGCCTAAATGGCGACTCTTTTTCCACATTTTGTGAAAATTCAACTTTTAGTTCCTTCCTGTGATACTAAACCTTTAGCAACTTGTACAATGTCGTCAAATAAGAAATGTACAAAAGTCCTACAAAAGGAAATACACTGACAGCCAAAATAGTCTTAATGACCTAAAGGATCTTCCTCTTCAGCGTCCTATTTGAAGACGTTAACCGCATGCGTGCGGGCGGAATTCCGCTAGTACGCTGAGATATGTGAAAGCGCATGTTACGTGACGAGCTGGGCTCGTCATCAGCGTAGCAGGAGGCTACCTCATGACGAGCCCAGCTCGTCATCAGCGTCGAAGGGGTTAAAGCACAAACATTTGCAGATGAGTATCAGATCTGGGAAGAACTAACCAATGATTAAAATACATTTTACATTTGTCATCCGTCTACAACATTGTAATTAGCAAACAATTTGGGTGTGATCAATTTCTATCTTTAGTACTTGAAAATATTGATAGTGCAAACATTAGATGCATTTGCTAAATAATATAGGTACATTCTCAGCATTTGCATTGAAACTTATTTCTGATATCTGTTTGCCCTTGGCTATCCTTCTGGTTTTGTTGTAGGGCTCAGGATAACAAGCATAGCTGCAGATAATATATCCATTGGCATCTTGGTAATTCATAACGATTTTGTTAACTATCCCTATTTTCTTTCAGCTTGCCACCATAATGACATAATGACACAAAACTTTAATTACATTGTCTGCTCTAAAGTAAACATCAAAGACAAGGTGGTAAGTGTCCAACCTCTTACCCTGGCAGTCTGCACGTTTTTATTCCCCAGTTTTGCCCAAATCAACTGAAGGCAGGGCCCAACAACTTTGTATCTATGTAGCTATGTATCTAGGGAGACATTCAGGCCTTTCTTTAACAAGCGGAGGAGCCTATAATTCAGATTGGTTTACCAATGTTGATCTATTTTGAGCTATGTGGATCCTCAATTATATTTTGTGAATCTTCATGTTGTGAATGGATGATAATTGTATTACAAGTAGATGAGATTTCCCGTATGTAGGGGCTAGCGAGAAGTACTGCAGTTGCAATTGTGCCTTGCAACACAGCCAAATCTCCTGCCAGAAAATAAAATAGGACAACCCATATGGCTGTTTGGGGCACTTTATATTGATAAAAGGTGCCCCACCTTATTCTGTCCACGAATTAATGTGATCTGTTTTTAAAGGATCCTTTGGTACTAACCTTGTTGGCCTTCTGCCTGCATCAATCAGTTCTCTCAATTTGTACCAACTCTAAATCACATATGCTCATCCATTTTGTGGTCTGAGTATCTCTTCTAGGTGACCCTGTTAGAAATGAAAAATAGCATCAATTAGGTCATTCGGAAGCGAAGGCCAATATCGCCATAACCCAGAACTGGCTACTTAAATTAAACATGCCTATGATTTGACACTGCTGCCAACCATCCACCAACCCTCTTGCACAATCATCATGATTTAGGGAGAGGCCTTGCATTCATTTTATTTTGCTTTCCAAAGCGAATAAAGATATTTATGTAATTCTACCACACGTAAACAAAAGTAGACACACATCTCTAAATTATATCATATATTTTCTGTAATCTGGGGGGTGATTTCAGGATGATAATGTATATTACTTGCATTTTGTGCATAACACTTGTGGTGATGTCTTCAGCAAGATCATGAGCAAGCAGGACTTAGTAATCACAATAGATTTAGCTCTGGCAACAGTACTTAAGCAATCCACTTTTACATGGAAGGGCCCTGGTAGTATCACTGATTTCATTGCTATCACAAATCAGTGGAGTCAAAAGGTTTCTAATTTCAGAATTCTGCAGAATTGTATGAGTGATCACAGTCCCCTGGCACTAAGATTGTATATAGGCGACACACAATTACAATACTCTCAGTCTTTACCACCGATAGACTTTAGCAATAATAGAGGTATTTTGCATAAATGGACCAGTGTCGATCCTGGGCTCCTGCTGACAGAGCTAGTATATAAGAATCGGGGGCAGAATTTGATGTGCTTAGGGTCTGGAATAGATCCATCTCATTTGTTCAGTTCCTATAAAGAAATTTGCAAAATTATTACTGCATTTCTACTTATGCCAGTAGGAAATCAGAGGGAAAAAAAGGTTCTTCAGGGCCTGTTCATCTGCTCGCAGATCTTTAATAAGGGCTCTAAAGAATTCGTCAATTAAGGTGGGGGAATTGAGGATGTGCAGCCTACTTTATGAGCAGGTGACCAAGGAGAGAAAGAATGTTATAAGGCAGGAAACTTGGGAGCATTTACGTGAGGTTAGCAGGTGAAATATATGAATGTGGAAAAACAGGCAGTCGTGGCTTTTCTTCAAAACTTGTAATCACGGATTTAGCAAGTAACTGTCCGTTTTTTGCTAGTCGAATTAGTAAATTAACTGGCTGATACAACGCGTGTTTAGTATTTCGTTCATATTTGTAATTCTGTATTTTTGTGCTCTGTATTAAAAAACGTGGACACGATCAACCTGTGTACTCTGTACACATGGGAAATGTTAATATGCATAAAAGTAGCTAAACATCTGATTTATGTTCATGATAACAATGCGGCTTATTGATGTACGCCTGCAGGTACTGATTAAAACTTTCTGTGCTGATGTGATAAAGTCATGCTAGGCACAGCAGATAGCACATTGAAATTATGTGGTATATTGTCTCATTCTCCTAAATGTATTTTGTGACAGTGGCGTCTTTTGATGGTTTCTATTTTTTTTCCTTTCAGAGGCATGGACCTTCAAATACATTGTATCATTTGGTCAGGGACGTCAAAAAGGTAAGAGGCAGGCCGCTAAGCGGCAAGGTAATGTACTGACATGTTCCTTGTTGGTAGAGACAGCCGCCATTTTGCATGAGCTTTTCAGATCATTTCCATCTCCTTTCCCATCCATACCCACACTTTCAACATCACTCTCTGTATGAAATACTGCTTGACAGTTATCTGCACACTATTCATACACACGCCATGTCCTCACTAGGAAACCTGCCTCCGTAGTCGTAGAAGCTTTCGGTGGTGTATTTTTGTTAGTAGATCAGTAGATATTTTTGTGTAGTGTCACGTGTGTGAACTTATGCTGTCGTTTGAGGGTTTCTTTAATGTTTACAACTTGTTAAAAATATTTCCCAGTAAATGGGCAATACATATATTTATGTTTGTCTTCAATGAGTCAAATTATTTATTTGGCTTCAGTCACTCCCACTGCAACGTTCTCAATTGCAGTTTTTCCCTTGACCAATAAAACATGACCCCTTTCTGTCCAACATAAGGATAGGATGAATTGTACACATGCAAGGGGCCTCTTCTAAGTGAGAGTATATACATGCAGTTTAAATATTTATTGAACAATCAATAATCTGTACAAAAATTGCCCTTCATACATTAACTATATTTGAAAATAGGGTAACTGAAGCAGCCGACTTTGGAGTTTAGGAACGAGGTTCGACTCTCAGCGTCGGCTCAATATTCTGTGATCCTGGGCAAATCACTTAATCTCCTTGTGCCTACCAAATATGAATGTGTCCTTGTGTAATGTAACTGGTGCTCATGAAAAGCGCACCCACGCCTTTCGGTCGAGTTTGCGCTTTATAGATCTGCAAAAAAAGTTACGTTTGTCCCTTTGTGTCTGTTACCAAAAGCTAAGCATCGTTAAATTCAGTAGGCGCTCCTAATAGCTGTATACAAGGCACTCCTGGGAGACCACGCACACTTGTGTTCCACTCCTTGACTCTTTTGTGATGTTATGAACACTGTGAAAGCCCCGGAAGCACATTGGTGCATGTGGTCCTTTGAGCAGGCGGTCTTCACGTGGAGTCTGCAGAGGTGGAGATAGACCTGTTTGAGGTCATGTATGTCGAGTGGCACTGCACTGAGGCATTACAATTAAAATGTGCATGAGGGTTCATGTTGCATAAGGAACAAACTAAGGATATCGACCAAAGTAAATGCAATGCGCTATGCCAACTTGCCTTCAAGACTGAATGCTGCGCTCTGCCATGGACTGCAACAATTTAGATAAAGTTAACAAAGTTAGCCGCGTAACAATCATTTGTGACTTATATTGAGGCAATATGTCTGTAGGTCACACGGACGCACACTGGAAAAAAATTAATATTTATTCCTGTATGTAAGTAAACAATCAAAGCTCTTGTGTGCGTCCCTGGCAGTGGTATTGAAGTATGTATAGATTTTACACTTGCGATACAGCAGCATATTCTGCTTGTTTATGGAACATAATAAATGCTACATGCAGATTTTGCCACTTTGATTACATGTCCCAAACATCTCTGTCGTTAATTGATATGTGTATTATGAGTGATATGTTGTTTTACAGAAGACAGACGGAAGGTATTGCTGAGCAACCTCCGCTGTCACCTTAGTTTGAAGTGAAATTGTTGAATATTTTTGTGTACCTGTGGTCTCACTGCGGCTCCCAACCTCTTGTTGTGTATGTAGATGCGTTTCTTGGATCCACCATAGAAATGCAATTGAGTGATATCATTTGTGTGCGTGCAGTCAATAACAGAAACCAGCATTGGCAAAGCAAACAAGTCTCACTATTGTTCCTTAGGAACTGCAATCAGCCCTTCCCCACTGTGGTCTGCAGTTCTTTAGGCCATTAATGGACATCCCGTGACTTAGAAACAAGAGTTATCTGTAGCAGTCTGTACTTCATCAAGCCATTATTTGAGGTCTCCTAGAGTACCACCTCAGTGCAGGTGTACGATTTACACACTGCAGAGTTGGACCTATGATAGGCATGGTAGGTTACTTATAATAGGTTACATTGGTATGATAACGTATGATAGCTGTTTTTGATATGGTAGGTAGGTATGCTCTTGTAGGTATGGTGGGCCAGATTTCATGTATTAAGCATTGCATATAGGTAAGTATGGTATTTTAGGCAGGGAAACAATGGAGTGGTGCACTACCCTAGTCCTCTGTTTCAAGTAACAACAAGTAGTCAAGATTCCTTTGGTGAAAAAATATATATCCTTTATCCAATTTTTCAAAGTGGTGCAAAGAGTCTCAGCCAACGCGTTTCGTTCATCAGGGTGTACTTCGTCGGGGCGTGTGATGTATAAGAAGTCCAAAAATAGCTTTAAACCATGAGTCGGTGGCATATATGAAGACGGGAGACTTTTTCGCCGAAGTGGCAATGATAGACAATGGTAAGACCAATGGTACCGCAGGGCCTCCTTGATAAGGGCCCCACGTGTTGAACTGGAGCCGTGTGAAATCCTAGCTCCTTCCTCGTGTCGCCTCTGGATACAGGTGGTATTTTAGGCACACTATGTACTTAAGATATTGTAGGTATGGAGGTAGGTAAATTTAACGGAAATGTTATATGGTATGGAGCTAATATGGTAGGACTGGTAGGTAAGTAGATCTGGCACGTAGGTTTGGTAAATATGGTGGATTAGGTATGATATGTTGTCTATGGTCAATAGGTATGGTAGATATGATATGATAGTTATGGGAGGTATGTTAGGTTAGGTAAAGGATGGTTGGTAGGTATTGTAGGTAGGCCTAGTAGGTATGGCATGTTGATTTAGTAAATTAGGTACAGTAAGTAGATAGGTAGATTTGGTTTGCATTATTGTCTGTCATATAAAAGTTTGCACTATTAAAGCATTTTCTAGATTTCTTGCTTGCAAATCAAACCATTCTTAATGAGAAGCAGAACCGTGTGCTCTTATTATTAAAGTACATTTTATGCTGCGATAATTGGTTTATTGTTTTTGATGCTGTAACTTGCTTAATTTTGTAGACATATAAACATAAACTCCTGTTCTGTAGGAGAAGGAAAAGAAAGGAGTGTTATGAAATTGAGAGGGAAGATGAGGTTTGCTTTGAAAGTGGAGAACTGGAAAAGGAGCACACAGCAAACTTTTGCATAGTATATAATGTTGCCAATAGGGCCAGCATATATTTTGCGTTTGTAAAAAAGCCTGTCCCCACATGTTTACTTTGTGAATAAAAAAAAGGTATATCCTACAACATGTTAACATGATAACAAAGTAAAACAAACCAGCTCTCAAATGGTGATAAGTGACTAGCACTGTGCCTTTATTGTATGAAAGCCTCTGGCATCCAAACAGCAAGTAGTGAAGGCATTAATCAACAATGCAATTGTCATTTTGCCAGAAAAGGTAATTCATCAAAGAAGGAAGACTAGGTCTCAGTTTCAAGCATCCGTGGTTTAACAAAATAGACTAAATGATCCAGTCAGTACAAATCTAAAAGGGACGCAAATGAGACAATGTAACATTCTTAAAATATCATGACCGTGACAGACAGTCCATTCAAGCAAAAGCAGACCAAGAAAAACACATCAAAGTCAATGACTGATGAGGGCTGATCTAAAGTCTGCTATATTTTAATTTCTATGCTGCTTTCTGGTGTATTGATGACAAGAAGTCTCATAGAGGAGTTAATTTAAAGCTGTCTAAAGAGGGCTGGATCAAAATCAAGACTGCACTCTCTATTCTTCTCAATGCTTGTTTTTAATGTAATAACATCAAATATCGTAACATAACATAACATAACATGCAATTTTGTAACGCACACATGCACGCCAGTAAGGGCTTCTTGGCCCTGACCAAAATAACTAATGCTAATAATATTACATCTTAAACAGATGTTCTGTATATTAGGCTATGCCTATGAAACTGGGTTTGCTTATTTAGAACAAAGAAAGGGCGTAGAAGAGAAATCATTTCTTAATACTTAGGGGCCTATTAGGATGGTCTGCCCGCCACCCTAGTGGTGCTGGGACCGTACGCCAGTGGTGCGGCAGTCCCGAACCGGCCATTAGGATGCCACCGCCACATGGCAGAGGCATCCTCCATTCCCAGCATTGTGGTGGGCGGTGCTCACAGCACTGCCCGCCACAATGCTGGGAATGCACTGTGTGCATTGTCATGCACAAAGTGACAGGCACTGCGAGGTGCCTGCCATCATGTCCATGACAATGCTGGGGAGTAGCATAGGTGCCACCCATGTGCACCCCCACTCTCCCAATACCCTGGGGGCCCACAACAGGCCCCCAAAAGCAAAATCTGCATGCCTTTTCGTGGCGGCGTTGCCGCCATGGAAAGACTGCTTCCCGCAGAAATCACTGTTGACATTCTTCCCTATGAGCCATCCTTGGTTTCACATTTCATCTTGTCTTTTGATTTTTCTTTTACTTCCAATACCATCGGTTCACCTAATTCTTTACTTATGCCTTATACAATATGCTGAATGACTTAACAAACCTAATGGTCCTTCTCATACTTGGTAGCTACCTCAACCGAGATTTGTCCTCACTTTCTTTTGTCCCCATATTCATCTTCTTTCTCGACTTCTTGCCTCATCACGGGTCCATATCAGAACAAAACAAACTGAACTTAACTCTGTTATATTTTTTCACTTGTTGAATTGTTTTTCTACCATCCAGTTTAATCTACATTTGCCAGGTGTTCTCTTGATATCCCAGGTTTGAGTGCGCTATATTCAACTTCTTGAATTCAGCAAGAAGCTGAAGACCTGGCTTTTTGAGTTGGTCCACTGAGTCTTAGGTTTGGCTAGACACAAACCTGCTCAACACCAGGATAACCCTCCCGGGTGATTGTGCGCCCTATAAATCTACATAACATAACATAAAAGAATGTATAAATAAATACATAACAGAAGTGAATTGAGATTGAGGGTACAGCCTTAAATAATATATCCCCAATCTAAAGAATGGCATATGAGCTCCTCGCAGTTTACGCAGTTCAGTTGTGCTAATGATACACAACTCGTAATTCAGATTCCTTTTCAAACACAGAAATGGAAACTTAGCCCATAACTCGTAATGAAGGCCTATGATTCTGAGTGCAGTAATGCACCTGCACATTTTTGGAACACTGCCACATTAACGCCCTTCATACAGTTTACCAGCTGCGGCCGGCATGGCTCGCGGGTGGCGGGCAGGTCACGCAGGAGAGTCGCTTAAGGGGGTTACGCAGGGGTCACGCATATTTTAAAAATAAATAAACGTACCTTTGCGAGTTGTCCCACGTCTCTGCTCTTCTCTGTGTCTGCCGGAACCACAGCCAGGCCCCACTGACCAATCACATTGCTGCAATGCAGCATTGTGATTGGTAGGCACCCAGGTTCCCCATACCAATCACAATGCTAGAATGCAGCGTTGTGATTGGTTTTGAGTGTCCTGGTTGGACGCTCAACAATGGAATGGGAGCCTGGACTTGTTCTCCATGCAGGCTGTAATGCAGCCTGCATGGAAAATTGGGGAAAGGGCACATGACAGGTTTGGGTGGCCCGAGAGAGTCACTGAACACTTATGAGTGGGCAAACCACTACTCCTGTGCCCTGCTCCGAGAGCAGAGCAGCCCCCGCCCACCTGCCCACCCGCAAAGCAGCAGGAAGCATAAAGTGATAATCACTTAAAGTTATTATCATTCTGTGCTTGGGTGAGTCGAAGTACCTCTGCCATAGCTGAGGAGCCGACACTGCAATTTACCTCAAAGTGTCACAACTATCTACAATGAAATTCGAGCAACCCCTCATCTGATCATGTTTGATCGAACAGCAATAACAATTTTGTTTTGAAACTCACTGAAGCAAATATATTTAAATAGGAATATGGAAATTAAATTCGAATTGCAAAAATGTACCCAAGTTAACTTTTTGACGGAGCAACATTATCTTGCTAAGCAAGATACTCCCACTCTCGGCTTTGAGTGGCTTTTGGATTGTCCTTTACAAATGTATCTGTGGTATTTATAACTTATCAAACATTATGATCATTATTTCCACCCATGCATTGCATGGCAGCAATTTTAGAAGAAATGTAATTAGCCACTTGCCTGAAGTCCAGGGCCCACCTCATTTCATTTTGAAGATTTAAGTAAGTGTTTAAGTAAAAGTGTACTAAAAAAATAGCATTGTGTAAATGTTTATTCAAAAAGCTGTCCTTTCGTTCAGTAATTTGAGTCAGGACAGAAGCAACAGCTTGGATTAGAAAAGAAATCCCAACAAGTCAGTGTCTATTGTCTTTATTTAAAATGCATGGCTCAGTCCAGACAGCTACTACATTTGATCCAAAATGCCAGCCAGAATAAAAATGAAAGTTTTTTTTTCTGTTTAACACTCAAAATATCTGCATCACGCAAAACAGGCTGTCAAAACCTGCTCATTAATCACATTTGTTGCCAGGACTGCTGTGACGCAATATGTCTTGTCAGAACATACATTCGGAAACATATGAACCTGCGTTAGTGTACATTTCTAAATAACAGCACGTATTTACGTGACGCCTAGAATCAGTCATAAATATATACCGATGCTTGCCGGTGGGCACCACCAGCACATAATTTAGAGGACTGGGACTTATTTAGCACCATTCTGGCGAATCCATCAATTATTAAACACTAGAGTTTGCTTGCAGCTGGCCGTTTCATACAGATTCCCGTGACTTCTGCCACCCAAGTGGTCTCATTTTTTGGCCAATGCTTCTCAGAAATGAAAAGAAAGACCTAAAAGGAATAGAGAATAATGATAAAGGTCACTAGAGGTCACTGGAGTGCAGTGAAACTGGCAGCAGCAGTAAGTCAGTGACTATAAAAATTGCCATCAAGGAGTTTATTACACTTATGCTCTGCTTTTTTACGAATAGTGTCAGTTTCCCTGGAGCTGTGCACAGAGACCAACAATGAAAACTTCACTTTGACAAAGAACGGTCAGAGCAAGATTTCCTATTACTCTAGTCTAGGGGGTAACTATCATTAAGTGCAGCAGGTATCGTGGCTCTGGTACCCAGAGATGTGAGTGGCACAATGCACCTTAACTGTCTATCCTTTACTACCAGGAAGGAGCCCATTTTCCTATTTTACAAAATATTCTTTGTGGGAGCTTTCTAAGTCCTTAGCGCGAAGATGGGCTTGAACGCAACTCAGGTCAGGTATTATATGCAGTGTGCATGACGCTCCAGGATGAAAGAGGGTGGTGGTAGTAGTAAAAGAAGGTGGTGATAGAGGCAGAAATTGGAGGAGTACTCCTAACAAATATATTGAGTACCTAGAATTATCTTTTTACAAATTAAACACTGCCTAGAATCTATTTGACTTGGAACAAGCACATACTCAGTATTGGCATTTGATGATGGTGCTTCTTATCAAAATTGTTTCCTTTCTTACGAGTGTAATTTGCTATTTTACACCAATGCTGTCTATGACAACCTTTTTTCCAGCCTCGTCACCTCAGTACCCATTCTAACACTAGCAATGGTTACCACAGGGGGATCAAGCTCCCTGATTTCACATACACACCAAATCAATGACATAATGCTTACTGAAACTCTCCTCCTCCCTTAATCTCACATTCCACATATCCACACCCATCCGCAAACTTGGACTCTCTCTTCAAACTCTCTGTCTCTATCACTCCCTGCAAACAACAGCCCAAATATTCAACAGTAACCTCTAGAGGCCAGATGTAGGTAGCCCTTTACTGATCGGAAACGGCCGAAAATACAGATTTTCGGCCGTTTCCAACCGGTAAAGGGCTATGGAGATGTAGGGGCTAGAAAAACGTACATTTTCGGTAATTTTACAGAATCGGTAATTTTACCGATTCTGTAAATTTTACCGATTCAGTAAATTTACCGATTCTGTAAATTTTACAGATTCAGTAAATTTACCATTCGGTAAAAATACCGAAAATGTATTTTGGGATGTAGGTAGCACTTCTAACAGTGCTACAGGGCCTTTAGAATTCGGTATTTACCATGCAATACAATTGCATGGTAAATTACGAATTCTTGTGTACATGCACATCTGTGCATGTACACCTGTGCCATGTGGCACACAGACATGCCCTAAGGACATGTATGTGTGCCACATGGTGCAAACGCCAGTTACAGGGGTGCAACAGGGTGTCAAAGTGACACCCTGTCCCCCTTAGCAATTCGGTATTTCTACCGATTCGGTAAATACCGAATCGGCATTTGCTATTGAATCCTATGGGCTTCAAGGCCCATAGGATTCAATAGCAAATATCGATTCGGTATTTACCGAATCGGTAAATACCGAATCTTACCGATTCTGTAATAAATACCGAATTTTTACCTACATCTCATTTACAGATTCATAAATACCGAATCGGTAAAATTTGGTATTTATGAATCGGTAAATGAGATTTACCTACATCTGGCCCTAGGTGTTTTAACTAGGTCTTCATCCAGAGGAGTAACTGGAAAGAATAAACACCCCCCACTTGGCCCTAAATCCGGAAAGGTTGTGAACAAGGAAGTCTATATTTCTGTTTAAGGGCTATCCATTCACTCCACCTCTAGCAGCTATCCTCTAGTCTCGCCCACCTCTCTCTTGTTTTTATCTGACTCTTTTTTCTCCTTTCATCTTTCCTGTGTCTTGCTTCTCTTTTCGTCTCTCCCTCCTCCTATTGCCCTCCTCTTCATTTTGCCTTTCTCTTCTTGTGTCTTCAACTCTCTTGTCTCCTTACTTCTTTTAGCTCTATTCCTACTTCCCCTCCCTTTTCTCTTGCCTCCCCAATCCCTGTCTTTTCTTTCTCCTCCATTTACAAGAGTGAAGCTTGTTTCTATCACTGCATGTCTCATCCCTCTCCCTATTCCATTTATCTCTCCCCAACTTCCCCCATTTAACTCCTGCCCATTTGCCCATTTCCTCCCTCTTACATCCCCTACTGCCCTGTCCTTCCCTTTCTCTCCTTTCCTTCTTTCCTCCTTTCCTTTTTTCCTCCCTCTTTCTCCTACCCCTCTATTGCTTCCTTTCTTGCTCCTGGACAGTTGCGACAACAAGAACAAACTGGTTTAGTTAGCATTAGTTTGGACAAAGAAAATCAATAATTTAGGTCAACATTACCCAGTTGTGGGGGGCGTGGCTACGCAGGCGATCGTTATGGCCGCCTGATTGTAGAGCTCCGCCGGACGGGCTGAAAGACGGCGACATTCCCATGTGATCCGGCGCTGCCAGGGGTCTGCAAATGCCCGCCTCTGCCCCCGGGGGCCGTGGAGTGCTGATGGTCGCTGCCTGAGACTGGAGGACGGCGTGGACGTTGAGGCTTGCAGAGGGGTGGTGGGGCCTGTCGGGTCCCGCCGAACGTGCACCCTAACGCGCCGGAGCGCCTGGTGAGTCTCCCTCGGGTCCCTGCGCCCCCCCCTTGGCATCCGGGTTGCTGTTGTGCCCCCCCCCGGGGTCCGTTGCTGGTCCCGGGCGGGTCCCTTTGGTGGGGGTTTTTGGCCCCCGGTGCTGCTCCGAACCTTCGGGCCTGGTCCGGCCTCGGGAGCCGGGGCCTCGATTTCTGGGCCTGCCTGGACTGGGTGGTGACGGGCGGGGGGCGGCGGGCGGCTGTCCGGGGTGCGTTCGGGGGGTGGCGGGGGGTGCGCGGGGGGGGTCCCTCGGGGGTCTCTAGGGCGGCCCCGCATATCTCCGTCTGGTGGGGGCTCTACATTCTCGCCCCCACCGTTGTCTTTTGCCATCGACACACGCCTGTTCCCTGCGCTGCCCATACCTTTGCTCCTGATGCTGCCTCCTCATCCTAACGGCCGGCTGGTGGCAGGATGGGCCCACCAGCCACAACGCGACGGAAGGACCCCGCTCAGAAGAAGCTCAGCTTCGATAAACCCCCCGTCTGCTCGGCCGACAATCAGACTGCCAGACCTGCTGCTTCTGCTAGCCCTGCGCCACCGGACATGGCGGGGATGGTGGCCGAAATGCTTGGTGAGATGCGGGCGGGGTTCAAGGCCATTGACTCCCGCTTTGACGCCCTTGATCAGAAGATGGCCGAGATGGGCGCGAAAATTCAGTCTCACGACCGGCGTCTGGATTTGGCTGAGTCCCGAGTCTCTGATCTTGAAGATGGTGCTACTTCCACGCTGAAACGACTGGAGCGTGTGGAGAAGATCCTCAAGGAGGTGGCCATTAAGAACGAGGATTTGGAGGCGCGCAGTAGGCGCAATAACATTCGCATTCTTGGTGTGGCGGAGACGACGTCCACTGGCCGCTTTGACACTTTTGTGGAGCAGCTCCTGATCGAATTGTTTGGCAGGGACACCTTTACAGCTAGCTTCGTGGTGGAGCGGGCGCATAGATCATTGGGCCCTCGTCCTGCCTCGGGCCTGCCACCTCGCCCCGTCATTGCCAGGCTCATGAATTTTAGGGATAGGGATGCTGCCCTGAAGGCCGCTCGTGAGGCGGGCGAGGTGAAATGGCAGGGTGGGGTACTTTCTTTCTTTCCTGACTTCACGATGATGGTGCAAGACGCCCGTCGTAAGTACACTGGTGTTAAGGCCTCGCTGCGCAAGCTGGGACTGCGCTATGGCATGCTGTACCCTGCCAGACTGAGGGTGGACGTCGATGGCAAGTTTCGCATTTTTGACTCCCCCACCGAAGCACAGGAGTTCTGCCTAGCCTATAAAAACAGAGGGTCTCCGCGGTCCTCGGACAGAGCGCAGCAATCCCCTACGAACATGGACTCGCAGGCTAGCGCTGACCTTTTTGCTGAGAGCGGGCAGGGCTGACTTCTGCCTATTCTTCGATAGGCAGCTCGTTAATACACTGCACTGCTAGCTGCTCGACTCCTCTGGCAGGGCCCTTACACGTTGCTATGATTTGAATGTCGACCTGATTGTTGTGTCTGCCCGGCGGAGCGTTGCCTCCCCCCATGGCGCGAGCCGTATGGTGCTTATTTCTGAGACTGTTTTTCTTTTGCAGGATTTGCATTGGACTCCTGCTTCTTTCTACTACTGTTGGTATTGTTTTTTGGGTCGGGTGGTGCCTCCGTGGGGTTTCCGTGAGGCTGGGTGGTGGGTGGGTAGGGGAGGGTGTTTCACGCATTAGTTGGAATGTTTCTGTGCATGCTTTGTTTTTTGTTTCGAGAGATGTCTGTTTTGCGGGAGGGTGGCGGCGGGTACACACAAGACTGTTCACTGATAACCTGTACGGTTTTGCATGGCTAGGGTAGGCCAGCAACCTGGTCCGTCCAAACTGGTGCTGATGTCGTGGAATGTCCGGGGACTCAGCGACACTGGAAAACGGAAGCAAGTCCTGAACTATGCGGCCCGACATGGGGTTGATGTGTTGTTCCTCCAGGAAACACACCTGGGACAGGCTGATTCCGCTATGGTTGCCAGGGGTTGGGGCGCGCACAGGTTCTTCGCCAACTACAGCAGGTATGCGAGAGGGGTGGCCATTTTAGTGCACCGACGGGTCCCTTACGTGCACTCTGATTGCATTCTTGATAAAGAAGGTAGATATGTGGTGGCCACTGGGACTCTTCTCGGCTTTAAGATTACTTTTGTTGTAGTGTATGGGCCCAATACTGACTCCCCTGCCACGCTCCAGTGTCTTCATGACGATTTGCTACGCATCGACACTGACATGTTGGTGGTAGGTGGAGATTTTAATTTGTTGAAGGACCCAGCACGGGACAGCACCTCTACATCACCGGACTGCAAACCCCGCTCCCGTGCTGTGCTCTCAACCATGTGTGCACACTATCCCCTTATTGATATCGAGGCCCGGCTTCATCCCCAATCGCCCGCTTACACACATCATTCTGGATATCATAATACTAGCACCAGGATTGACTATTGGCTCCTCTCCCCGGGTGTGGTGGGTTGGGTGGATACTCACTCTACGCTCCCCCGTACCTTTTCAGACCACTCTCCTCTACTTTTGACTCTGCTTGTTCCTAGACTGGGAGGGTACGAGAGACAATGGCGCTTTCCTGGCAAGGCATTGGCTGACCCGGTTTTTAGGGAGGACATTCGCGAGGCGATTGAGGGCTATTTTGAGCTTAACTCCGGCACTGTCGACACATGGGCCACACTGTGGGAGGGTTTCAAGGCCACCATCCGGGGGGTATGCATCACGAAATACGTTGGGTCATTGCGCGAGATCCGCGCCGCCATGTCTCGTATCGAGAATGACATTGCGGCGCTGGATAGTTCTGGCCTCCCGGACCCTGATGGCGCCTTGGAGGCCAAACGTCTGGGATTGCTGCAAGATTTCAGGGATGCCGCAGACAGGGAACTACATTACTTGCACACTCAACACGCTGCTAGACAACACGGGGAGGGTGACAGACCTGGCAAACTCCTAGCACAGCTATTACGCCCCCCCGGCAGGCCTCCTATATTACCGACTTGCTCGATGATTCTGGCGTCCGCCACCAGACCACTCCTTCCATATGCGCCACTTTCCTGTCCTACTATAAAACGCTATACACCTCCTCCTTGCCTGATGACCGCCGTGACCCTGGCCCGTACATTGATGAGATCGCTATGGTGTTTTTGGAAAAGGGCATGCAGGATTTCCTTGCCGATCCCATCACGCCCGAGTACATTATTGAGGCTATCGACGCCTTGAAGGGCTCCTCGGCTCCTGGGCTGGACGGCTTTTCGGCTGACTTTTATAAGGAGTTCAAAGACGCGTTGGTGCCCCACCTTGTGGAGATGTACTCAGAGGCATTAGAGACTGGCATCTTGCCTCCCACACTTCGGGAGGCGGTGATCGTGCTGCTGCCCAAACCTGGTCGCGACCCGTCCCACTGTGGCTCTTACAGGCCCTTATCGCTGCTTAACCTTGACTACAAAATCTTGGCCAAGGTTCTCGCTATTCGCTTGTCGCTCCTGATGGAGCAGATTATTTCCCCTGCCCAATCCGGGTTCGTCCCCCACCGCTCCACCTCCCTTAACCTTAGAACTCTCTTTTCTGTCCTACACAGAATAGACCCGGACACACCGGCGGCGGCGGTGTTTTTGGACGCGGAGAAGGCCTTTGACTCCCTGGAGTGGCCTTTCTTCCTGTCCGTCATGCGGCGGATGGGCATGCCCGCAATGTTCATTGCCACTGTTGAGCTGCTCTACACCGCCCCTCGGGCGAGACTACGCCTTAATGGCACCATCTCTGATAGCTTCCCCCTCTCGAGGGGCACCCGACAGGGCTGCCCTCTCTCCCCGCTGTTATATATCCTAGCCATGGACCCTTTGGTTCGGCACCTTCAGGAGCGGCATTTGCATCGTGGCCTCCAGTTTCGTACTGGCCCGCTCCTCGTCTCTTTATATGCGGACGACACCATACTTTATGTCCGGTTCCCTGAGACGAACCTGGAACCTCTTCTCCTCGAGATAACCCGGTTTGGGGAGTACTCTGGCCTTCGTATCAACTGGCGCAAGTCTGATATCTTCCCCCTTACGCCCGCCACGGTTCGTTGGGACAGTCCATTCCCACTGGACTGGAACACGGACTCGGTGAAGTATCTCGGTGTCCACATACACCTAGATACAGTCTCCATGGTCCGCCTGAACTACGGTCGGGCCTTGGACTTTCTGGAAGATAGCCTTGCCCACTGGCTTCGCCTTCCTCTTTCCATGGCGGGACGCATAGCTATCATTAAGATGGTGGTACTTCCCCGCTTCCTATACCTGTTCCACAACTTGCCGATCCCACTGACCAAGACTTTCTTCACCCAGCTGCGCTCACTGTTGCTGCGGCTAGTTTGGGGGGACAAGAACCCGAGAGTCTCCTGGCGAACCCTGACTCTGCCCTATGAACGGGGCGGTTTTGGAGTACCGGACTTTCACCTTTATTATCTTATTGCCCAGTGCGCTTACGCACACCCCTGGTTTCACCCGGATGCCCGGATACCCCATTTGCGGCCGGAGGCGGACATGGCGTGGCCAGTTGCCCTCAGGCTGCTACTGCCCAAGGGACTGCCCCGTGACCCTCAGGATATCCAGACTGCCTCCACTACTTCCTGGGCTTGGATGCAGCTGCGTCGACTGCTCCGGAAGGAGGTGTTATACTCGCCGGCCCTCCCACTCCCAAACCCCCACTGGCTTCCCATCACTTCTGCAGCAGTGGTCTGTCGTACTCTTTCCAAATACCAGCTTAACACTGTGGGAGATTTGTTCCCAGAGGGACACGTCTTTTCGGTCTCAGAGGACCACCGTTTTACCGATCGAACGTTCATGGACTCATTCGTTCTTACCCGGTTGAGGTCCATGCTCAGAACTCAGTTTCCTACTTTCCCGCTCCCTCCCGATGACCTGGAGGCCCTGACCTTCTTGATACAGTCCCCCAGCGGTGCGCATGTTGTGTCGAAACTGTACAAAATATGTGTGGCTGCTCTTCCTGCCCCAGACACGCGGGTGCGTGCAGCGTGGGAGACGGATCTGGGCGGACCCATTACTGACGACCAATGGTCCGCTTGCTGCCGCGCCACCAAAGACGTCTCCATCAACACTAGACACAAACTGATTCACTTCAAGTTTTTACGGCGGTTGTACTTCACGCCTGCCTTGGCTCACAGACTCGACCCATCGAGGCCGCATCACTGTCCCAAATGCAATGCCCCACACGCTGACTTTGCCCACCTCGCCTGGACGTGTCCCAAACTGCAGGACTACTGGTTGCAGGTACACCATATACTGGGTACCATTTTAGATTGTGTCCTGAGTCCCCTGCCCGAGATTGCGTTGATGGGGTATGTTGTTGAGTTTCCCCGCTCCACGAGGAAACTGGCTGCCATTGGTTTTCTGCTCGCGAAAAGGGAAATTGCTATGCTCTGGGGTTCTAAGCGCATTCCCACCTCGAAGGCATGGCTCCGCAGTCTGGCCCAGTGTAACATGAATAATGCGGAATACTCCGCACAGCTCCCAACCGCTTCGCGCCCAATCGACATATGGGGCCCCTACAGACAATACATTTGCAAGCTAACACAGGCGGCACAGTCCCAGGCGGCGAGCTCTCTGGTTCCGGAGGGGGTGGGTTAGCTGCTCTTCCCCTGGCTGATCTTCATTGTCAGCTGTGCTCACGTTGGCTACTGTTTGCCGTGCCTGCTCTACTTACACTCAACTCTTGGTCACCCAGACATCTTATGACCACCCATGCAACCGATGTTACCATCTTGTCATGTTCGATGTGTCGTTGTCCGCTCCCTCTCCCTTGTAGGCGTCTCTCTAGTTGATGGTTTTTTTTTTTTCTTGCATTTATCTATCTCTTTGCATCGCATGTGTACATGTACGTATTTTTGGCAAACTGGAAAACGGAAAAATGAAGTTTCTAGAATGTGTTGCTCTGCTCATCATATTGTTGGTCACATCTACCCATGTTTTCATTTTGTATTCCTGTTCATATTGTCGCTGATTTTCTCTACACGCTTCGTGACTGTTTGCTCCTATGTACCAACCTGATGCGAATAAAGAGATTTTTAAAAAAACAAAAAACATTACCCAGTTGTGCCCCAGTAATATTACAATAATGAACCAAAGATTGAAACATTTAACAAAATAAAACTATCCGTCAAAAACGGCACGTTTGATGTTTTTCATTCGTACATGCCAAGTTCAATATAAAGTGTATTGGTTGAAAAATTTGTTTTTACAATAGAAAATGGCGATCTAATTCTTTCTGCACCAAGCGAAACACATTCCGGATTCTTAATAAAAGAAGCATTTACAATGCAATAGGTCTCGCAATTATATTGTTTTGAGCTATTGGCATTGTAAATGTTAGTGTTTTTTTTTTCCTTTCGTGAAGCATTAATTAAACGGTGTAATGCAAAATGGCAATAGCTCACTTTGTTGTAATTGCGAAATCTATTGCATTGCATTTGTACTACTGTGAGTTTTGCATGGTTAATGGTACGGTTCTGGAGTGGCGTGCTACTCACCAGAAAAGCTATTCAACATCCAACAGGGGTAACAAGTGCTATATGAATGCAAATCTTTCTTCCCCTTTTATCCCTCCGCTATCCTTCTCACTCCAAGTAACTGACTAATATCCACCACTGAAATTACTTCACATTTCACCATATTAATTCACCACTAATCCTTTGTAGGCTTCCTGAATAGCGTGCGTCAACAAGCGCTATATAAATACAAACCTTTGTCCTCCTCTTTCCTTCTGCTACCATTTCAAATCCAAATAACTGATTAACCTATCCACCACTTAAAATGCACTTGCATGTTTCACTATACTAATTCAACACTAATCCTTCAAGGGGTCCGTAGTAGCATGCTACTCGCCGAAAAAGGGCTTT
Source organism: Lissotriton helveticus (assembly GCF_964261635.1). Classification (NCBI taxonomy): domain Eukaryota; kingdom Metazoa; phylum Chordata; class Amphibia; order Caudata; family Salamandridae; genus Lissotriton; species Lissotriton helveticus. Next base: position 992,902,063 of record NC_136059.1, on the reverse strand, counting down.
GACGCCTCATCAGGGGTAGTAAGCGCTATATAAATGCAATTACAATACAATACAATATACCTATGGCAAGACTGGGTGGGACAGGTTGTATTGTACTTCTGGTTATTGAGTGAACCTATAGAGCAGTGACACCGCCTTGATGGTGCAATCACTACTACTCATAGAAAGGGGAGGGGGTTGAATCTTAACTTACATGTACTGGAGACCCACCACAACTCCCACTACAGCATGGCAAGCTCGTTCTACAACCTCGAACAGTCCGTTTCTCCGTGTGCTGGATCTACGTTTTACATTGGGTCACACCTCTCACATGACTATTTTCAAGGGTGCTGTTGCCGTAACCTCAGACGATGTTACTGGACTCTTTTTCATTTGTTGTGAGCCACAATGATGTGTTAGTGTGTATGAAAGTTGTGTTTCATCGAAACAAAACCTGGTGCACTTGAACTGTGTGACATCAACATAAGATTACATTTAAATGTGACACGTCTTGTGAACCGTTTTCACACACAGAGATGGGGTGTGTTCATTTTTAACCACCTTTAGTGCCTAAAACGGTCTCTTACGCTGGAGATTTGGTTGCACACAAGTGGGGATTCTATTGTGCTATTTTTCACTACAAAAGTGCAAGCAGTGCGTTTTAATCTGTCTGGCAGCCTCCTAGATGGAGAACTATTAAATGCCTGAATGTCTTTGTGTACAGCCATAAAGACTCCCGGGTTACCTGAAGCAGAAATGTAGAGCCATAAAGTTTGTACAACCCTGCGTGTCAGGGTCTATAGACTAGCTCGCTGTGATAGTTACAAGACACATGCAGAGCAAAACTCCTATGTGTATAACTAAATATAGTCATGTGCCATTGTCAGATCAGAGACATAAACGTAATGCCCTCTGGTGCAAGGTATGCCACTACAATGGTATGATTTTGTTTGTAATAATTTTTTGATACGCTTTCTGTTCATCAGTTGGTAAGATAGCTCAGTGGGTTAACACGCTGACTGCAAAGATCTGTGAGTTCACGGGCAGGTCACCAATATGAATCCTTCAGGGCTGTCGCTGCATTTTGTCTGACTGCTAAGTTTGAAAAGGTGAGGATTTGAGACAGTCACAGCAGCTTTCTTTTACAAGGTTAAGAATGACCAAACGGCAGGATCAAGCGCTGTACAAGATGCCAAATACGGCCATATTAACTCATTAAAAAACACAAACCTTCATGACATTTGACCTTAGAGGCATTTATGAGTTAAGGCCCCAGGCTTAAAGCATTAACAGTGAGCCAAGCTTCATACGATGAAAACAAGCATTTGCAATGCGGACATCTGGAAGAGGACGAGAACTCATGTCAACACATGACGACAACTGAAAAGACGGGAGGGAAAGCGAAAGCCAGAGCAGCACTTACTTTGATGGCCCGAGCCGCTCCCAAAGCAGGTCAGTCTCCTCCATCACGGGCCTCGGCAGCAGGGCGCGCCGGGATGGTTCACAGCGACCTGAGGCTTGGGGTCCCTTGCCCGGCGATGAAGTTCAGTGCCACGTGAGCTTAGGCTCCCCGGACCGAGTGAGGAGGCAAGGAGCGAGTGCTGCGTCTGAGGGGCTCTGTATACGAAGGCACAGGAGCAGGCTGTGCTGAGGAGGCAGCAGGCACGCTGAGCGCTGGCACGGGTGACACGCCTTAGCAGAGAGGCGAGCCTCGCTCGCAAAAGTGAAGGCGTGGGGGAGCTCGCAAAAGTGCCGAGATCGCAAGAGAAGAGAAGCTGCGGGTGCACATTGGCTGTCTGAAAGACGCCGTGAGCGCGCACATGGGCTGTCCGAGCGCCATGTGCACACGCAATGCACCTGTCCTGTCCTGCCACTTCAGCTAACGCCGCCATACGAGTTCACAGCGGATGTCTTTCAAGCGTGTGCACCTATCTTGAGGCCCGGCTCCATGGCCGCCTCAGGCTCCATCAGGCTCCGCTTTCTTAGCGCAGTTCACCATCGCGTTTTATGTTTTTTTGGGGCAGTTTTATATACCGCAACCTCGACCCAAAGGTAACGGTGAGCAACAGTTATATTACACAAGGAAATATTTATTTTCTTGTAAGCACGGGGAGATTATGTGATGTCTTACATCCTTGCAGGCGCTGCCCGGGTGAGGAGCGAAGAAGCCCCTCCCGCCCGGCGTCGACGACACTTCCGTTGCCAGGCAACGGCCCCACCGGCACCAATCCCAGCGCGGCTCCTCGTCTGACGTCAGAGGAGCTGCGCTCGGGATTTGCGAGGCTACCGAAGTTCCCGGGCTGCGGCGGTGTTTACGGGGAGGCAACTTTTAATTTCCATACAATGCCGCTGTGTGAGGCGGCGGTGATTACAGACAGCGCACCTTCTAGCACAGTGCCTTCCCATGCGTAAGGGGAGAGGAGCCCAGTGAGTGGGGTTGAGGGTGGGGGTGTACGCGTGTGTGTCTGTTTGAGTGTGTCTGTGCGTGCGTGCATGTGTCTGTTTAAGGGGGGGTGCGTGTGTGTATCCAGCGTGTGTCTGTTTAAGGGGGGGGTGCGTGTGTGTATCCAGCGTGTGTCTGTTTAAGGGGGGGTGCGTGTGTGTGTATGCAGTGTGTGTATGTGCGCATGCATGAGTGTGGCTTTGTTTGAGAATGGGAAAATGAGGCACGGCGACGTGCGCGCTCACGAGGTTGAATCTCCGGCAGGAGACGCTCGTGACAGTCTGCTGTCCACATTCCCCTGAAAGTGATTACATAAGTTGTCGAGCCCTAGACAGCAAAGCTTCGCTTTGCTTTCGTCTAGGCTCGACCTAAAAACGATTGATTCGTTTCATGCAGTCTTCAAAGTCTGTTATGGAATGTCATTTTCAGTTTTTATTTTTGATTTATGGCACGGAACTTTTTATTTAGAATATAGAGATGTTGTGAGCTTACAGGAAACGCAGGTGAAACCCTCCAGCAGAAGCATCTCATTAAAGGTACAGAAGAAACGGCAGATGTATGTATGCTTGCTGTCCGAAGAGAACGAAAGCCTCGTATTGTTCGTGGATGCTAGGAATGGGTCTGACTGGACGGAATTCCCTGTCACTGTATTTCGCAGGAGTTGAAACAGACTTTTAGGGCGCACTGGGGGTAGTAGTTCTAAACCGGTAGGCCGCTGGTAAGAGGAAGGGCCGGACTGGGAACCACAACCAGCCCTGGCAAAGTGCTCGACCGGCCCCCCTCCCCACTCGGGGGATGGGGGGGAGGGGAGGGGTGGAGGTGCCGCCGCGCTCTTTGCCGGGGGCCCGTTTTCGGCCGATTTTGGTACAGGGCCGATTTTGCTGCCAAAACGGCCCTGTAACAAAAACGGCCCCCAGGGGCCCAAAAACGGCCCCCACCTGTGCGGCGCACCGGGGGATTGCCCAGTGCCCGCTATGGCCAGTCCGGCCCTTGTAAGAGGTAAGGGTACTACCAACCTCATACAGAGTATTCAGCTAAACGAGCGAACCGAAATGAGGCTGTCTGCAGGGCCGACTGGAAACCCAAACCAGCCAGGCAATTTCCTCAGAGCAGCCCCCGGAGAAGCACTGCCTGGCAGCGGTGGGCTGGAATCGCCTTCTTGCTGCTTTTGCTACTGGGGGTCGATATTGCAGCACTACTACACAACTGGACCCCAGTAGCAAAACCGGCCCCAACCACTGCAAAACCATCCCTCACCCCTCCAGGCACCCGGGGAAACGCCGAACCTGCTACGGCCAGTCCGCCCGTTGCTGTCTGTCACACTGACTGGCTCCACTTGGTTGCTTTTCTCGATGGCCTGGAGGCCTAATAGCATCCTGCACCCCCGCTCAAGCTGGTGGAGCGGTGTTTCACCAATGCCACTGTTTTCATCTACACCCTTCCACAAACCTTGTCCGAGCTTCTCTAACACCCATCAAACAATCTTTACACAGTTGTCGGTGTCCTTCAGTTCAGACCCCAGACTTTCACTGACACCATCTCAGAATCTGTATTGAAAAATCCAACCTTAACCCTTACGCTCTCTGGTACATGCAAGATTTCTATGCGGGTAAAGTTGACTAATAAAAACAACTCCTAGATCGATGGGAATCCATGCATTCATCAATCATCAAAAATCTATTAGTTCTTAAAATTGCATGCTGAGCCCACATAAGGACAATCCCTGATGCTGATTAAGAAAGGAGTGTTTTGTTAAACCCCTTCCAGAACTGAATATATTCACTCCCACCTACACAACAGTTTACTCCTAGAAATCACGGTTTCAAATTCTATCGTATATTTTAGTCTAGAGTACAGGCAATTTAGTTTACCACATGGGACAATATTATGTGTCACACAAACTTTCTAATAAGCACAAGCTATAATGAATTCATCTTTATATTAAGTTCAGTTAAAATAATCATATATACTCTAAATATATACATCATAATCAATAAACAAACACAACACAAACAATAATGGAATAAGTGTAACACTCAGTCAAATTGATAAATTGTCATACATGCCACAAACCACATAGTACAAGTGCTTATATGTGTTTAAGGTGGTGATAAAACTAGAGATTATGATTTTTTTTCATCAAACAGTTTTGATTAAATTTTGGCTTTCATAGGCTATGAGGGTTGGTGGATGATGCAGGTGATCTCACACATTCAAAATAGCCAGAAATACACTACTGTTGAGTGCAAGTGTAGATCTGTTTTCAGGGTCTAAATGGTAGGAAGATTGTGGGGCACTCCCAACATAGATGGTGGCATATCATAAAATAACATACCAATGGGTTCATGAGCAAAAGAAACAGATAATTGTTTCAAATGCAAATTATAGTCACATTTGTGTTGCAATATATAGGTTTGCACTTTTCCAAAGGCATAAATAATTATGCGCGAGAACCATCCTGGGAGTTTGAGACAGTCGAACATTCCTAGAATTATTCATGGAATTCTGTGAGAGCAGGACAATAATGCAGAGTATATGCCTAATACTACAAGCATCTCAAATCAAAAGAGGGAAGGAAGAGCAAGATATTTAGCCGAGGCCATACACCCTAGAACCACCCAGGAGACGGTTCACTATTTATCAAGATTGGGGTAGTTCCTCCTCTAACAAGTGGTCACGAATAGTTTAACCAGATGGCTTTTACATGTGTTGTAGAAAGATCTGAAAATCAGATCTTGATGCCCTCACACTCCTGTTAGGGTATCCTGCTTCGTCATTGGGCGCTCCTCGTCTGACCGGCGCTGCAATGCCTGACGGGCCTAGGAGTTTTTTTTATCGGAGATCTTTTGAGCTGGAAATGCCATATAGATGAATGCAAGTGAGGGAAATATGTGAGTGTGGTGAGTGAGTGATTACTAAAATAGGCTCTGGTAACCTAACAAATTCTTTATAGGGAAAGGATACCAGGACTAAGTAAAAACAGTGGTGCCATCATGTGGTCTTGAAGTACCAAGATAGCTACTTGTCAAGTGTGGTCAACATGTTTAGTGCCTTGAGAGCCCCATAGTCGGGCGGCACTTTGTCAGGACCAAGAGAAAGTCAATTTTTGCCTCTATCTAGGGCTGCAGGTCTCCTTCCTAATAAAGAATGGCCTCTCAATGTGTGCCAGTATACCCCTGGATGGGAGCCAGTCAACGATTCCACCTAAAAGAGGGAAACACAAGGTGGAGACATCCTCTTTGTTTTTCAATGCATCTCCCCGAGCTTCGAGGCATTCAATGTACTGTCATTGGGTCTGCATGATTCCTGTATCCGACCTGTGGTCCATCGCAGTTAGACTGAACTTTTTCGATTTGCCCTGGTCATGCGCGACCAGATAGCCCCAGTTGGAGTTATTGACTTCTAAGCAATGCATTTTGATTTAATCCGGGAAACTTCATAACTTGTCTTGTGTATGTTGTATTTTTGTCCACTTTGGTCTTGTTTACCACAGATAAATATTGACTATTTTTCTAAACTGGTGTGGAGTACTTATATGGTGTATTCACTGTGTTACTTTATGTGTGTGTGTGTGTGTGTGTGTACACAAATGCTTTACACATTGCCTCTTTAGTTTAGCCTGACTACTCTGTGCCAAGCTACCAGAGGGTGAGCACAGGTCCATTTTAGTGCGTACCACACTTACCCTGATTAGGACTGTGGGTCATACGAATTGAGTTTTTGGGGAGTTTATGTAATTTATCTCAAACAGGTTTTCTAGAGCCTTCAGTGATAAGGGTTAACCCAAAAATCGAGAGGCCAGTTATATTTAATTTAGTTTTACGGTTTGTCATTTACACATGCATGTTAAACTAAGTATGCAGGCAATGCTATAAAACCTGTTTTTATTGTATGCTGAATGTATGCTGGGCGAAATACAACAGAAATAATAAAGGATCAGCTGAATAATCTTTAGCAGTACCATGACCCCACAACTTGCCAATGAACATGCCTCTAAAATTCTCTTACGTCAACAAGTTAAGTACCAACGTTGCCTTCAGTCCCACAACGTTAGTGACTTCTACCTCTTAAACTACTCACCCAGCATGTCCTTGAACGACATCTTTATATAAAATGCTTTTCAATCTTTCTACAGGATGAGTAGATCTTTCACAACACCTTTCAAACAGGACATATCCTTCCATTCCTGAAGTCTTTATGTGGACCAGGTTGACCTCACAAACAATCACCCTATCACGCATGTCCTTTTTCTCAGCAAGATCTTGGAAAGAGTAGTGTCCATTAAACTGTGCTATCAAACCAAATGCTGCCTACTATTGGAGGTATATCAATCAGGGCCTCTATTAACTAATAAGCACATTGTCCCTGCTTGCACCACATTGCACCTTTAAGCCTATTACAATAAATGTACTGCCCCCAGTGCAGGCACAAATGTGCATTAGTGAAAGATGCAGTGGCTGCTTAAAGCAGCTGCTCCATCTTTCACTGTGGAGGCAGCACCCTCCTGCAATTCAAAGGGGGACAGAGATTTCCCTGCAGGCGGGTGCAGTGACCCACAGCACTCGCCTGCAGGGGGGATGTCTGGTGTGTCCATGGGATGTCCTTTCGCCACTCCAGAGTGGCACCATTGGGGATGTACTGACGGTATGCCACCTCTTTTTAGCATACAATCAGCAAGCCTCTTGGCAGCTTTTTTGCCTCTACTACGCCCACATCAATAATTTGGCACAGAGACAAAGTGTCTTCCTCATTGCATGGGGTCATACCCCAATGCAATTCTGGAAATTCTCCCTTGAAATTGTGCTGGTGCAATGTGTGCACTGATGCTATCTGTATTACAGAACGTAAGTATAAGCATCTGCAACGCCTTCTGTTATATGAAAGGGCTTGCAGGGTGCAGAAAACCGGCCTGTTGTGCCCAGTGGGCACTCACTATATGTAATGCAGCCCTCGGTGTCTGATCCCATTTCAGCACACAAGATACCCCCAACCAGGTTGTCAGGAACACCTTCGAGATCACAGACAATGATAAGCCGCTGGTCCTCCCTGATATTTAAGTGGCCTTCCATATGGCTGATCAACAAATTCTACTCAACACTATTCCCGTTTGGACAGGTACCACTCAAACAGTACTCATCTGATTAACCTCTTTTCTAGTAGAGAGCCAACAATACATTCAGAATAACTCTTCAAAATCAAGACCATGTCCTTTAAATATTAAGTCTCTGCAAGTTCTCTACTAGCCCCTTCTGCTCACCATTAATCCCAATTAAGCCTTTTCTATGTCAGGACTTAGAAACTATTCAGAAAGTCGGATTGTCTTCAGTGGGGCAAACCAGCAAGTTGAGGAAGACTGGCGATTCGACATTGACCGCTGTGGCTTCAATGGCAACCCTGTTCTCTAATTGTTCTCCAGGCTGAAAAGTAGCAAAAGGTTTCTAGGTCCAATTCTTGCAATGTTGGGACAGGGGAGTACACTCTAACACTAGCCAAGGGTCGACGACCTTGAGGGGTAGGACTCACTCTAGCAGAGGCCAGCAGCGAGGTCAAAAACAGGTCCAGTTGGAACTGGTCAGCCAAGCAGTCGCAAGGAGAGAGTCATGTATCTCAAACAGGAGATTGGCCAACTGACCTTTGGAGTCATGTCTGGAGTCCTGGGTTCAAGGTATGCAAGTATAATCTTCCTTTAGGATCTTCAGACTGCAGTGCAGTCCTTCTGATTCTTCACAGGTCCAAGGGTGTTCTGAAGAGAGGTCTGTGGGGTCCACTTTTATGCAAAGTGCCAGCCTATGAGTGGAGAGCAAGACTTTGTCCACTCAGCAACCCAGTTCTGATCAGTTCATCCCATCACACTGGGTTTAGTGCAAGAGTGACTAGAGTGACAAAAGAGAGGCAAGCCTAGGTGTAAGCTTCATCTGCCCGTGAGAAGGTAGCATGCTTTGAAGCTCAGGAAGGGAAGCAGCCCCCAGGCCATCCTGTGAAGTGGGAGTCCCCCTTCACACATCCAGAGGCCTTTGTCCACTGTGTAGGAGCAATACAGATCTCCCCATAGGGGAGCCATTAGGGGTAAGGTGACAGCTGGGCACTTGCAGGCAAGCCTTTTGGTTTTAGGCAGGAAAATAACAACTTTCTGAAAGTGTAATTTCCCAAATAGTAATTAAATCCTACTTGACTGTTAAGTTGGACTTTAATTTACTATTAAAATGAGTCTTTGAACCATTTTTCTAGTTATACCCAAACTGAATTTAGCACTTATTAACGGTAATAGTGTAAGCCAGTGTTAACCTATGGGAGAGCCAGCCTAGCCACAGTAAAAAATGACTTTGGAGGTTTTTCACAGCCAGGACATGTAAAACATTAAATATGCATGTCCAACTTTTTAAATACCATCAACTATGCAATTTGGGATTTAAAGGCCTACCTTAGCGGTGACATAAGTATTAAAAAAGAATGTTTTGGCCTGACACAAAGGTTTTTTTGTGCAGGCCGAAAGGACAGTTTAAAAAATGCACAGCCAGGCTGCAGTGGCAGGCGTGGGACATCCTACCACAGTGGGTGGCACAGTAAGTGCTACAGCCATTGGTCGCATTTCATTTACCCGCCCTAGGTACAGGTGGTACCATATACTAGGTACTTATGAGTAAATGAAATGTGCATGACAATTTTACCATGTTTAAAGGGTGGAGCACAAGCACTTTATAACTGGTTAACAGGGATAAAGTGTGAGGAGTTAAAACAAAGGTTTAAGAAGGAGGCAAAAAAACATTTCCAACACTTATTTCCGAACAACACATAATCATTGTGACGGAAGGTCCCATGCTGGCCTAATAGATAAATGTATGATTTCACCAAAACAAAACTCTGTTGTGTGTCACCTTCAACCTATGTAGTACCAAAAAACAAAACTTCATAAATTTGTGTTTAGTAAGTGCTTATACAACAAATCTTCTTTGCTTTATATGGTATGATAACATAGTTGGGCAAGAAACTAAAAGGAGCGGTAGGAAAATCAACAGATTAAAAAGGTAGGATATTAAACTTTTGTCAAAACGGACATGTTGGAAGGGAAGCAAAGTTCAGAGAGGAAATTGTTCCGCCCGCGTGCTGTACATGCTAAGAACACATGATTGCCATTTATGTTTGTCTTGGTATTGGAACAATTAGCAGGAATGGACTGCGAGGATGAAGAGATCTTGCATGGGGTAGCAATCCAACATGGTAGCAAGAAAAGCAGAATATACAGCCAATGCAAAAGTTTAAATATGGGAGAGATGTGGTCCCAATGCAAAGTGCGAGGAATAAGATGAGTGCCTGTATTTTGGACTGCCTGCAAACTTCTTAACAGTTTGTCTAGGAGTCCTAAGTATCTGGCCTTTTCATAGTCCAAGAGAGGATATACTAATGCCGAGACTATGGGAATGTGAAAGTAGTTATCAATATCAGGCAAATTTCCCTTAGTAATTCACGCTGCCAGAAACAAGATGGGGCCACTGCTGTTCCAACGTAAGGTCAGAATTGAAATAGGTTCCCAAGCTGGATCACGCTTTTACAGAATCAGGGAAAGGGTCCATGATCTCAGGCCAAATAGTTGGAGGTGTAGAGTGCTCTGTATCCTTGTAAAAACCAGCTCTGTTTTTGAGGGATTTACTTTTAAAAAATGAGTTATCATTCGCTGACAACCCATAGAGAAGACATCTGCCAGGTCGGTTTTGACAATGTAAAGGCCATTTTAGGTCGGTTAGACTGTTGAAGATTAGATATTACCTATGTATCTTAACTGTACATATAACAATGTGAATTACACCGCAAATGTTATGGTTAAGATCGCCAAACTTAATATTATTCAAAGGGGAACGCTCCTAGGCAGGGATTGACCCATGTGGAGTAGGGTCCTTGGCTTCATCTCAGTCTATAACACAACTCAGTCTATAACAATTATGTGAGGGGCCTCTTATTGGTATAATATTGCTTGATTGTAAATCAGACAGATATACATTACCATAATATTGTATTTTGAGTAGCCCCTAACCAGTCAATCTCTACCAAGGAGAGTCAGGCAGGAAGATCAACCATGAAAAGCAGATTTATGAGACTCCCTAGCTCAGATTTGCCTTGAAGGGACTGATGAAGGTTGAGTAGACTTGATACGCTGAAGTTGATTCTTGTGGATCATACCAGAGGATGGTGCCACGAGATTGACCAATACCGTGAAAGCATGGTCCTTTTTGTTTCTTTAACCCGTTAATTGCGGCCCCGCCCGCGCAATAGACGTTCCGCACCAGCGCGGAACGTTCAGCACAGTGGAGGGGTTCATTATTAAGCAGAATGACATTAGATCTTGGTCCTGAGGAATGACACAAACTTTTGTAGTCAATGAAGGCAGAAACATGTTGACCATTAAATGAGGGGAATAGCCATATATCTCTTCACTTAGCTTGGTTTTTAGTTCTATCCATTGGGGGCACCAGAATAAAACGTGTTCTGCCCACCAGAGATAGTTATAACCCACTTGATTTTTCTGTTTCTTTTACTCTGTCCCTCCCTCCCCATATAAGAAATAATATCTGCAGAGCTAGTGACAAGATCCGCTCCTCTCTTACGAGAGCGTTGTAGCCCACACTGGTACAGTGAGGTCCCAGTGTGAAGAGGGGACCCAATGATGAAGCATGTCATCTCTAGGTGAGTGTGGGTTCTCGTCTTAACACAAGAGTGCTTTTCAGTCCCTTCCCCTTTATCCACTACCCACGTACATAGTGTGAGTTTAGGTATAGTGGTGTTGTACGGTTGAATTGGGTGGCCAATACTCCAATAAGACCCCCCCTGCTCTTGTGTGAGTTTATAGGAAGTTCAACCAACCATCAGTGATTACACCCCACGTAGCAAAGGCCTTATGTGTATACCTGCTGCCTACAGGTATTACTTAGTTTGAGTAAGAATGCTTTCCAAGCTCATAGAAGTTGCCAAAAGTGGTGCATGCTGCTGAACAAGACAGCTTCATAATTCTCACTTTTCTATGCAGGAGACATACAATTTAGCTGAAATGCTTCTTGTCTGAGGCAGCAACTTGTATAAATTAAGGAAGCCTCAAATCAAATATTCATTTTTCCGTCCGCACATCTTATATATTCCTATTTGAAAAATTGCTTTAAGCTGTTCTTTTTATACAGTATAACTTTCACTGTATAGCAAAATAGCTTCTTTCGTGGGTTAATCAACTTAACACCGTCTAACAGGGTTGACAAATGTCATTCTCTTTTTGTCAATGTGAACGGTGATTCTCTTTGTTAATAGCTGGGTTACATCGACAAATTACTGGCTCTTCCTTGATAGCCTACTTCATGCACTTTCAGTCTTTTCACACTCATATTTCAGTCTTATCCAGAGAAAGCACGATATTCGTTGTCACGTGTATGCAGCCATGCGCGTTCTCTCCAGTTTACTGAGAAGGACTATACAGTGCCCCAGCTTGAGCTAAAATACGATGGTCAGTCCTACAAAAAGAACTGCAGCTGATACTGTTTGCTACAGAAGCAAAAGAAAAGCCGACAAGTGCTATGTTTATGTTTATATGATCCAGCCATGCAGCAACGTGTTATAACAAATTTAACTTGAGGCTTAGTCATTTGTAAGATTGGTTCTTTTTTTATTGATAATATATTCTTTAAATGTGTGAATATCATTTCCTTACATTTTGTTCACAATAAAAGTCATTTTGAAGCAGTGCACTTGCATGCAGGCAAATAGTACTGGTAAAGGAAATTCAAGATAAAAATAAAAAATGAAAAATTATGAACAGCAATTCTTTTGAAGGCTCTGTCCACTTATTAGAGCTAAAAATAATTAAATTGATGGTACAATCAATCGGCATATAGCTTCAGTTGTTAATTTGAGCCAGTGGTTTCCAGTGCTCGGGCATCGGCACTTAATTATCAACACCAGCACTTGTGATAGTCTGGCACAAGGTGGCGCTGTCTGGCTATTTTATAGATGACCACAACAACAGTTACTTATTAATTCAATATACATATAAAATTACTATTACCTGCCGCCCAAGCCATTCTTATAGCTGTGGGGGCAGGAAATAGTCAGAATTGTCACACTTGTAGGAAATGGGAGGTTAGTAGTTGTGTTGTTACCATAATTGGCAGCATGGCAGGGCCAATGTGTGATGCAAGCTGCAGAGGCCTTCTGACGATAGCCTGTCACTTATTTTCTTACAAATTAAGCACTGAATAGCTTCCTGAACATCAGGGCACGATAGTTCAATATATGGACGTTTAAAAAACGCTTTCAACCAAAATGTTGCTATTTTCCGTTTTAAAAATAAGGAGCTAATAAGAAACCTAGCAGATAGACAGTATTAGGATACAGACAGGGAAATGTAGTGTTGGACATAGGAGGGAGACATCTTCAATACACTACTTTAGCCGTTTAAAGATATGGTATGCCAAATTCTCATTAAACATTCAAACTTAACCTCACATATTTTGAAATAGCTACTTTTAAATTCCGGGTATGATTAAGTCATATTTTCTCCTCATTTCTTATTCCTTGCTAGTCCAACATAATAGTGTTTAGGTGTTGTTCACTTCTCTCGTGAATATCGAATATTATCACTCTAATTGTTCATTGGGACTTTGTGTGGAGTTACAATAGAACATGGTTTGAATCAACTAATGGAGGTCCGCTGCTACTGCCAGTAGTCTTTTACTCAGCATTGTTCTTAGAGGGATGAGAAAGCTCTTTGTGAATTTACATAAACTGCTTCCACATTTTAACTTTTTGGATCATTAGCCATCACTTCCGAGGATGGTGTATTAACTCTAAGGCATGTCATCAACATTTTTCACTGTGGAAAATGACCTTAAGCAACAACTCAACAATAAATTATGTAAATTGTGAGTGGCATCGCGTACCAACCTTTGTTATCACCCTTAAATTTACCTCAGATTGCTCAAGGGGAAGAAAAGCCAATAACAATACAGCAGTTATGCTTCATTTAACCTTCTATCAATATAGTGCAACGGAATGAAATTAACAGATTGTCTTTGCTTTGTGGTCTTCACCCCAAATATCAGGTGTCTGAATTACACAGGCATTGTTGTACTTTGGGGGTGAGGAGGAATTAATGGTAGTCATTGAGTGAGGTAGGGTAAGGTCTTTAGCATTGTGATCTGAGAGTGATCAGATTTTGGATAATATTACTAAATGAGCTTGTCAAAATATTTTTGCCATGAAACATGAATACTGGGAGCTATGCAATTATACGGACAAATTAACCTTCTTATTTGCACCAATGCCAACAGGGAGAAACCAGCAAGTTAATCCTGACTTAGTTGCCTGGATAAACTTATAGTTAATATAACAATTGGAGGATCCATACTACCAATTTATTCATGATTCTTTCATTATCTATTTTAGTCGGATCAAGCCATTCTTCTTACATATTCTGGAAAATGAAAGGTGTTAGGGTCATATTTACAGAAAAGAATGCAGACAGCAGTCTGCAAGCAATGTGCACTGTTCCCTGGAAAATTATTTTCCACTACAAAATTAATAAAGGTAATCAATTTTTTCTTTATGTAGACTTTTATCTACAAAAACCATCACAATTCATAATAAAGAAACAATTACATCATTATTTCTGAATATACAGTACATGTTATATACATGTGTTAATACTGAAAGTCTATCTATCTAACTTAATGCATGTATATGATTTGACATTTCAACAACGAAACAACATATTGTCGAGGAAATCACTTTTGAGCAAACTCATAGTGTTCATATGATTGTAAATTTCATAGAGTCCAGAGCCCAATGCATTTCGGGAATTGAATTTCCCTTCGTCAGGGGCAATTTCCGAAAATATAAATAAAATGAGTATGTATCTGTATGAGTAAAAATGGTAAACATAATTGAAACAAGACACTATGGGGGGTGCCACTGCATGGTATTAGTGTGATTCTCCCATGCATATGAATCGTTGAAAATGCGGGGATCGATAGACAAGAGAGAACTCGGTGAAAGAGCCAGTGAAAATTACCGTCAATGTGAACCTAGGATTTAGTATCAAGACAATCGTGTGGAATATGTTAGCGTGTATGAAGAAACCGCTTCCCGTACAAACACTAGTGTAAACTACTGTACAGCTTATCTACCTGAACTGGATACTCCGATACGGAATCGTCTTTAGACAACCTGGTATCAAGAATAATGCACAAAGCAATGTGCACCTAAGACAAAATGAAAGCGAAATTGAAATAAGGTGTTAGGGTCATATTTACTCCAAAAACTGTCAAATGGCAAAAAAAGATACTGTAGAAAACTACCTGAGAAAAATATTTCAGGAACACCTGAAATGCAAACTTATAGGGCCAGATGTACGACCCTTTTTTGCAGCCGCAAACAGGAGATCCTCCCATTTGCTACTGCAAAAAGGGTAATAGCATTTGCGACTCTCGCTATTAGGAAGGGGCATCCCTTCCTAATAACAAGTCAACATGAAATTAAATGAAACAGCATTTTTAAAGTGCCTGGATACCCGAAGGCTTCCTCGCGCTACTAGCGGCTCAATCACAGATTCCGAGCAGTGTTACGGAAAAAGTACTGTTTTAATTTGTTTCCAAATAGTCAGGTAATTTGGTTGAACACAGATTTGTAGGGGCGATTCCGGAGTTTGGCAACATTATTCGAGAAGAGACGACCACCACTTCGTGATCTTCTGATTGTCGGTACTGCCACCAGGTGTTTACTCTCAGACCACAAAGCCCTATTCGGGCGGTACGGCAAAATAAGGGAACGAATAGCGAGCAATCCTTTTCCTGAAAGTGACTTATTTGCCATGCACAAAGCATTAAACTGGATCCTCTCCTGGATAGGGAGTCAATGAAGTGCTGCCAAGGCAGGCTTAGCCGAAAGACGCTTTGGAATATTCAGGAGCATGCGCACCGCACAATTTTGCACAATTTGTCATTTCCGAGTGGAGGAGCAAGGTGCTCCCAAATATAGGGCGTTTGCGTAGTCAAGCTGGGAGATGATGAGGGATTGAACCGTAAGTCTTCTTGCAAGAAAAGGTAGTAGAGGGAGGACTTTACGTATCATCCTTAGAATCTCATATGCAACTGGGCCAAAACAGTCCTACATTAAAATGTTCTTGGTTACCAAGGAGCATTAACTCAGTTTTGACCCAAATATGACTCTTCCATCCACCTTGAAACTTTTTCCAGGCACAGGGCAAGGCCAGGCCCAGTGCGCTCCTGCTGGTTGAAAGAGACAACCAGCTGGGTGTCGTCAGTATAGGTGACGATCTGGACTCCAAAAGGTAAAACCATGTCTGCCAGAGAGCTCAAGTAAACATTAAAAAGAGTGGGGCTTCGGGACCCCACAATTAAGAGGCATCTGTTTTGAGGAGATTCCATCTTCAAAAACATCAAAGAATCGATCCTCCAGAAAAGAGTGCAGCCATTTAAGCATTGTCCCGGCCACTCCCACCTCATCTAGCCTTTGAATCATCAGCTGATGGTTAACCGTGTCGAAGGCTGCGCTAAGATCTAAAAGAATGATGGCAACGCAGCCTCCGGCATCTAAAATGTTCCTGGACTCCTCCACTGAAGAACTGTAATCTTCATCTTCATTCTCAGGGAATACTTACTAATAAAAAGAACTTGGCACAGAAGCTGAAAATATGAAAAGACATCTTTATTAAATTTAATAAGTGAGGCCACGTCACACAGAAGCCGTAGCAACTGAATGAAGTAGTCTGCAGAGTACAGAAAGCAGAGGCCTTTTATATGTTTAGGGTTACAAAACTCAGCATACAAGTAAGGGGCAGTCCTAGCTTTTGCAAGCATGCAAAAATGCCTAGCATTCCTTCTTACACAATCCGGCCAAACCCATAATAAAAGGACCACAACCCTTATCATAAACAGGTCATAAAAGAAGGAACAGAAACAGATGAGAAGCAAGATAGAAAGGTGTGTGCATGTACCATAAACTCAGCAATGTCCTGCTCTTTGATCTCTATCTTGATCAGCTAAAGGGCAAGAACTGGTTTGGCAAGGTCAGCTTCAGGCAACAGGGTCAGTTCACTCAGGTCATCTAAGAGTCAGCTAAAGTCATCGGCCTATGTGAGGGCAACCACAAAATGGCTGCCATGCACAAAATGGAACCCAAGGGTTCAGAACGAAATCTTCAAATACACAGTGAATCCATCGGTGTAACATGACGAAAACACTCATACTTGCTGAGCTCACTGTTTACGGTTCGCTGTTACCAAAATCGTAACAGAACCACGACCTTTATGACCCAGGTTCAGAATTCACGGAACCTCACCACCACTGCCAGGAGGGCAGTTTCCATACCCTGTTGAGATGGGATGATAATTACTACATACATCCGGGTACAAAGTAGTTTTTTTTTTTTTTAAAGTGCTTTGACCATTGTCCACTTCCACAGAGGGGGGACAAGTCCTTATAAGAATGAGGCATTTATCAGGTCAAGAATGGTTGGGGACAGCGTTTCTGAGACTAAATTTAAGCTACTGGGAGGGGCCGGGTCTATAGGGGAGCCAGATTTTAATTTACTTAAAATACCTTGCAAAGTAGTCAGATTAAGAGGGGGGGATTTCTTCAATTAAACCAACTCTGTCTTGAGACCTATTATCCCTCACTACTGCATTTTGTTGAGCAATCCCTTGAGGGAAGGAGGTATATATGACTTGTATGTTATTGGGAAAGTACTCTGCCATTTTGTTACAGTGAACTGAAGTATCCTCAGAGACAGTGGAAGGACAGAGGGGTGTGAGCAGAGCTTTCGCGATGTGAAACATTTCGCGTGGAGAATTGGCAGCTGCTGTGATTCTCTCTTCATAATAGAGAGCTTGAGCGTATTTTATTTCGGCTTTATAGATTTTTATAGCCTCTCTATAGGTCTCTTTATGACTAGCAGAGAAGTCCTTCCTCCATTTCCTTTTGGATGTTTTGCATGCCTGCTTGAGTTCACAGACTTTTGGGGAATACCAAGGGTTACGCTTGCTGCCTGCCTTATTGTATGTTCCTTTTTTGGAAGGACCATATTCACTGATGACTCAAGCCACCCACTGAATTTGTCATTTGCAGTGATAGGATTTGGGTCAAATATTGGTCTAGAGGCCGACGTAGAGACAGCCTGCGGTGCCCATGTGAAAGGAATTAAGAAATGATCGGACCAGGGCACCGGATGGGGTCCCTGGCCCCGAGATTCTCAAGGTTGGAAAAGATAGGGTCCAATAAATGGCCTTTCGAGTGGGTAGAATTACAAACTTTTTGTGAAAATTGAAATACATCCAAACCATCAATCAATTCACATATAGCTGATTGTGAGGTATCCGCAAAGTGGAGATGTAGGTCCCCTAAACGCGTAACATTGGGAAGAGAGCTCACAAAATTGGCTGCTATCTCTAGGAGATTCTTTGGCCGAAGGGAGCCGGGGGACGATAGAGCAGAATACCCGAGAATGTACATACATGTGATATACGAATTGCAAATGAGAGGCTTTAACAGTCCGGTAGGGTACTTGTAGAAATGTAGCAATTAAGTTTGTTTTTATAGATGATTGCTATGCCGCCTCCCCTTCCCGACTCCCGATCAAGCCTCTGGATAGCATAGCCCAAAGGGAGTGTTTGAACAATGGCGGGATTAGCCTCACTATTGATCCAAGTTTCTGTTAAAAACAACACATCCGTGTCTTCCTCCAGTAATAACCAAATTTCAATTGCGTGTTTCTGGATTGACCGACAGTAGATCATTTTAAGCCCTGTGTTGGGAGGGGTAACTATAGAAGTCCTAGCCTAGGACAAAATTTAAAAGGACAGTAAGGGCAGTAGCTGTTGTTGCTATCAAGCACCAGTTGGTGAGCGCACTTACTTTGAGTGGCCCCTTTCCATAGATTGAGCTGTTTTGCAGTATAGGAGTGCTTTTCCCTTGTGAGACCGGCAGGGTTTCTGGCCCCTGGCGTTGGTCGGGCGCGGACGGGCACAGACGGGCACAGACGGGCTTGCCCTAGGCGTTTGTGTCATCCGCCTCTTTCCTATCTGTACTTCAAGTAGGTGGTAAGCATTCGCAAAGCGGAAAGGATCCCCATGGGACCCCTTCCCCTTGGTGAGTATGTGGGAAAATATTTTGTAAGAGCAGGCAGTTTTCTCAGAGACCACTGCATGCCCTTAAAAAAATGAAACTGAAACGTTTCCTTTTTCTTTTTTAAATGCATCCCATTTTCCTCTAAGGAAAACAGGCTGCATTTAAAATCTCCCTCGTTAATATTAATGAGGCATGCAATTTACGACCCCATTAGGAATCGCAAACCGTGCATTCCAATTAGAGAGTCGCAAACGTGTCGCAATTTGCCACTAGCTAATTGGCGGGTCGTACATCTGGCCCATCATCCCTGGAAACGTTACAGAGGACATACTCCAAATTACGAGGCACTGAAACCTCAGGAGTATCAGTTTACAGCCTAAATTTTAATATGCCAATGTCTTCAATTTAACTTTTGTGTGGTTTAGATGACAATATTTGAATGAAACCCTTTGTACATAATAATGATATATACAGGCATCACATCCTTTTAAATGTATACTTTTGTTTCAGAATAAAAAACATTAAACCCAGGGGGATTTTTATGTAGTGCTGCCCAATAATATTCTAATATATTAGGGTGATTCAGTCAATCTTTTCATTTAAATCTAATTAACATTCTTAGGTTCATAAGTGCTCATCCACAAGAATTTATTAGAAAATGAAATTTATTGAAAAGGGTGGTTATTTCCCACTTCCTATGTACTCTAGTTCTGTAATACTGCATACATGTAATCTATTGATTTTCTATACTTTCTTCCATAAACCCTGCCATACTATGAGAAGGGTATAATAATTCTGTGTCCTGCACATTAATTTTATTATTAAAGTTCTACCAATCAAAATCCTGCTGACCCTGTTCCATCAGTGTTACTGAAAAGGGGATCATTGAACTAAGAAAACTACAAGATGGATGGAGTGCATTGTTGTCTTGTTCCTCTCTGTCCATCAAACCCTGTAGTTAGTACTGATACATAACTCTTAGGATTGTAATGCAAGGTCCTTACCAAGTTACTAAAATCTTAAGAAAACCAAAAGGACGTTTTAATCTAATCTGGTCATAAAATTCCCATGACACATGGTTGATTGCCTTCTTAGCATTGATGGTTAAAACTTTGTGAAGAAATTCTTCTTGGTAGGGACATCAATAACTGGTACCCAGGTATGTATCTGAAGTGCCTGATCCCCTGTCAAATCAAAATCATTTTAAAGCGTTCAAACTGAAACAGATGTAATCTTACTCAGTATGTTGTCTATGACTTAATGGTATTTTTTTGTCTAATTTCAGCCAACAAATTATCCACAATGGTATATGCCTTAACTTTTTATAATATCACAATAATTTGTATTACACCACCAATCTGGGGTTACGCTATTAGATTTAGAAACTTGAAGCTCAATATTAACAAATTCATCTATATAATACTAGGTTCACTTCTACGAGCAGGGGGAGATCATCATTCCCCAAGGCTTTCACATTCAAAATTGAATTACCTGCCAACCTTCCTTCTTTCTTCATTTGGCTGTGTATGTTTTACGGACTTTGTCTGCCCGTCATCCTACCGGTGTATGGGACCACCCGCCATAAGGGCGGGGGTCCCGTGCTACATATTATGATGCGCCCGCCACAGTGGCGGGCGCTTCCCGCATTTGTAGCATTTCGGAGGGCGGTGCTGAAAGCACCGCCCGCCGCAATGCAAAAAATGCACGTTGTGCATTTCAATGCACAACATGACAGGCACTGCGAGGTGCCTGTCATGTTGTGCATTGAAATGCAGGGGGGTACCATAGGTACCCCCCATGTGCACCCCCCACCCCCACGGAGTCCCTGGGGGCCCGCAACGGACCCCCGCAGGGGGACTCTGCATGCCTTTCCATAAGGCATTCACAAATGCCTATCCTAATATGGCTGGCGGTGTCTAATAGACACCGCCACCATATAAACCCTTTTCCGCCCCGGCAGCAAGGCGACCGCGGCCAAACATACCATCATAATATGGCGGGGGGTGTTTTGAGTCAGGATGGCGGGCGGATTGCCCCCACCAGGCCGGCGGTGGCTACCGCCTGCCTGGCGGGGGCAATCCGCCCGCCATCCTAATGGACCCCTTAATCTCTGCCAAGTTGATATTAGCCAAATGTGACTTGCTTATTTTGGGAATAGTTCTTGTCGGTGGCATATGAAGATCATTATTACAACATTAAAATGCTTCCATTTTATCACTCACATCAAATAACTCCTGAACATGATCAAGAGAATTTTTGTAACATTGTTTATGACCCTAATTTTTTAAATAACTTACAAATGTGATATGTTATTGCTGTTCTCATTCAAAAATTGATAATGTTAGGCGCTCTATAGTTCAGTAACAAATTACGAATACACTTTCCAAATTTCCCTCGACAGTCCCCTGCTTTTCACAAACATGTGAACATAAATCTGCTCCAAGGAAAGATATCAGCCATCCAATTTCCTTGAGAAAATCAATCTTTCTTTTCTTTCCTCTTATTGAAAAAGGGATGATGTAGGACTTGCCACTCTCAGCAGGTTCACCCCCAAACTTTTTTTGCCTTCACCCCTCCTGTTTTCTGAACCCTTGTTTGTTGACTTTTAAGACTCTCTGTACTTTACAACTGCTTGACGGGCAAAAGTGCTTAAGCTTGCTGCTTTAAACATGGTAAAAGCGGCTTACACCCAATTGGCACATTTAAATTATTGTGTCACCACATAAATAGCTCTTTTAAAACATGTCTCAGGTAACCCTGGGCGGTGAACTCCACTCCGCTCACGGAGTTTGCAGAGTTTCCCGCACTCCTTGTTACATGGAGCTCACAGAGATTTTTTCCTCGCTCGCATTCACCAACTTCAAGTTGGTGAGCGGAAGTGATGAAAATCCACCTCCCAGTGAGATTTTTCCTCATTCGCGATTGTTAACATCAAGTTGGCGAGTGCGAGCGTGGAAAATAAACCTCCCATCAAGATTTCTCAATGCGGGGGTCACGTTTCTCATTGCGAGTAGTCGCGTATGCTCACGTTGAGAAACTGCCCGTTCAAGTTGAGAAAGCTGCCACTGGAGTAAAAATCTACTCGAGCTACAGAAAAGGTAAGCTTGCGCTTTGCATGGTGCTGTTTGCAATGATTGCACAGTGGGAACAGGCATCCGGCACTGTGCAATCACCGCGAACAGCATTTTTCTACTGTACTCCGCCACTTGCGGAGTTTCACATAGCGTGACGCAGTTTTTTTGCACTTCGCGTAGTGCAACTCCGCGAACTCCGCCCAGGGTTAGTCTTAGGCCTGCCATTGATGGCTATGTGCAGTTTTTCTCTGCCATTTAGATCTGGCAAAATAAACCTTTTGCCAGGCCTAAATCTTACTTTTTATTAAATATTAGTCACTCTTATGGTGGGCCCTGAACAGTGCATTGTATTTAAGAAGTTGGCAATATACTTTTAAGTTTTACTTGTCTTGGTAGTGAAAAAGGATTACATTCTTTTTAGGTCTCGCCTACGCAGCGCGCATGGGCTGCTTAAGAAAAAGACCTTTAGTAATTATTTACTTTTGGCCCCAAAAACGTGCACACATTGAATTGTTTTCAATGGCAACGCGTGCACGTTTGGCAATTCCCTTGCGGGACCGAGCTTTCAAATAATCTTTTTCTAATTAACAGATGGTTCCTGCTTGCTCCCGCAAGGGAAACAGGCACAGGCCCCCTCCTCTCAACCCTCCCCCTGCTGCCTCTCGTCAAACTTTTTTTTTTACTTTGAGCGCGAGGCGCGCACAGACGGCATCGACCTTCACATGACTTTAACAAACTTTCCTGTGGTATTTTTTTTATTTTGTACCTTTTCCAGGTAGTCGGGAAGCGCCGCTTCAAAATCTCACCAGGATATCTACCGCACCGAAGGCTGATTAAATCACATCTTCAAAGGAGCTTTAAAAGCTCTATTTAGAAACATGTGAACTTGCTTTCAGGCAATCGGGCTCCATTGTCTACCGGCACAGAGCAGAAAGTATATTCATCTGAGAAGGTAAACTAGGACTGGCGGGCGAGATAAATGGCAGAAAACATCATTATGATATTAAAAGGAGGCTGCCAGCTTCTGCGGTCTTTGTAAAGAAAGGCATACAATACTGGCATACAATAATTGTAATTTAGTTTTTCAGTTAGTAGTTTCAGACAGCTCCACACATTGCGTTTAGTTTACTTCGGAGTGCTGAAGAATGAAAGTGTTTCCTATGGAAAGGCATATGAGGAAGAAGAGGTAGAACACATTTTTTTTTTGTTGCATATTTATATAGCGCGAACTCGACCCGAAGGTATTGGAGCGCTTTACATGCTGAGTCAAGCAGACACTCGAACCCACTTTCTCTGGTTCCAAAGTCAGCAGCCCTGGTTGTTACGCCACATTCTATGCTGCTGGCGGGGCTGTTACCTGCTAAAGAGGATAATTAGGTTGAATGTCCATCAGAGAGTATTGGATAAAACCGTCCGGCATGTAGAAGACTCGGCGTGCACGTATCGACGATAGCATCTCATACCATGTTAATTAAGACCATTTCTTATACTCTGTAAGCACAGGTCGATATCGCTCTGTATTCCGGTCAGCTAGCCCTTTAGGAGAAAGAACAAAGTGTTCTTCCACGAGGCCTCCCGAGCACAATTATGGGTGAATAATATTAAACTTCTTGACAAAAATGAGAACTTGTACTGCAACAGTAAATGGAAGTGGATAAAAGGTTAAACTCTGCCCCAACGGGGCCCCTAAACGTGGCTTCAGAGTGCGGGTGGTACATTCTACATGTGTAACTAGGCTTCACCAGTGCCTTCAGTGCAGCCACCACTGTCAGCGAAGACTAGTGCCCTGCTTTGCACAACCCACAACTGCAACAGGGCTGAAACGTCCATCAACACACAGGAGGTGGCCTGTGTGGCAAGCACCTGCCCTCTGTCGAGATCAGACTGGACACAATATAGGCCAGCATCAAAATAAAAGTGCCCCCGCTAGAAAATCGAATAACTAATAAATGTGTAACCTTTGTAAATTGGGGAAGTTTTGAACCTGTAAAGGCATGCTATATGTGTGGTTTGCAAGGTACGAAAGACTGCATGGATTTGTGCTTGCTGCAAGCACTGTTTGTTTTGGAAATCAACTGTAACAACCGGCCAGCAAACCATTTACCAGGCCCACATACATCCCAAACACGCATTGGCATAGCCAATAGGTTTTGCCTTGGGGACCTTATAAGTGTTTAGTTATCCAGCACAATATCCTTGGTGCAACAACATCAACTGTTGCATGGCAAAACACTTATAAGGTCCCAAAGGCGAGACCTATTGGCTATGCCAATGCTTGTTTCACTACTGTATGGCATACCTCTCGAATAGGATGACATTATGTTACCTTATTACATATATTAAGCGATAACTGTTGCTTGGACACAGTTAGAAATGTGATGTTTAGTCTAAAAAGAATTGCAATTTACATTCCTTTTTAATGGTAAAGTCGAATTTTAAGTCTTAATTCTGAAAATATAAATTCTAGAAAGTTGGCATTTTCGTGTCCTAACCATTTGGTGCCTATACCTGGGTCACATGACTGGGTGTAGTTCCTCCCAGAGAGTGTCACAATGGGGGACTCAGCCATCCTCACAGCATGGATGAAGTGGAGCTGTCACCTACCACACATATATTTCAAAGGGGCTGCCTCAGCACACTCGTAAAATACCTCACACTAGCCTTTTGTCACCCCAGACATCCTGGGACCTGGGCAGGAAGGAAGCAAACCCCAGAACCATCTGTGGGGGGGAATTCTCAATGTTTCTCCCACTTCACAGCTGGCTCCTGGTATAAATATTGCCCCGAGACCCACTCTTCAGTACACTCTTGGACATGTTGACACAGCAGAAGGACTGCCTTGCTTCCAGAGGACTGCCCTGCTGCTGGAGGCCAGACCTGTTCTCTGAGAAGGAAGCAGAGCAGACCTGCACCCGTCATCCCAGGTTCAGTGACTCCAAGGGTCAGCTGGCTACAAGGATACAACAAGCTCCAGAGGCCTTTCTGCAACTTTAAAGCTGACCGGAATACCCATTGAGGTGGACCACAGATCCCGTACGTTATCTGGGTATACGCCTGCACACTGATGCTGAAACTGTATTTCGCGAGAACTATGGCAGGTCTATGGACAGATTAGAAGATAACGTGGAAAAATGGAGTGGGTTGCCTCTATCTCTCCTGGGAAGGATCTCGATAATGAAAATGGTCATATTGCTCAGGTTGCTGTTTCTGTTCACAAACATACCGATGGTGCTCCCTAGGTGTTTCTTGGCACGTCTTACGTCACTGATGGTTAAACTTGCATGGGCCGGTAAACAGGCAAGAGTACAGTGGAAGGTACTGGTTCTACTGTACCAGCTAGGTGGCCTTGGCGCCCCTGACTTTGAATTATACTACCGTGTGGCACAGGGGGCTCACCTGCATCAGTGGGTGCACGACAGGGAGAAAGCACCATTTAATGCGCTGGCGAGACTTTTTGCCGCCCCACTGCCGCTGCCGGCGGCTGCCTTTGACGATGTGGACAGACGCACAGGACTACTTGACTCTTTAAATGCACCCAGACATGCCTGGCAGGCACTCTTGCAGTACCATGCTGGGATGTTATTCTTTGCACCGCTAATGCCCATCGAATGGATGGTATGGCTGGGCCCGTGTAGGGACAAAGGCGTTATAGAAGCCATGAAGGCCCTCGGTATATGCACTGCGGGAGACATGTTTGTCGGCGGGACCCTGAAAACAATGAATGATGTCGAAGCGCAGGGGGTGAGTCCTACAGGGCTGCAACGCTTTCAATTCCATAGACTTAGGGAGGCTTGGCACGAACAGCTAGGGGAAGAACTGCAGGAACCCCCAGAATTGAAAGAGCTCACTCATGTCATCGCTACAGAAGAGCCGAAAAAAATGGTATCCACTATCTATAAGATGACTATGTCGGAACGGGTAGCTGGATATAACACGACGCGAATATATTGGCAACGTGACTTAGATACACAACTTTCTGATGAGACGTGGCGTTATTGTTGCTCCAGCATGAGATCTGTTTCCCTGAATGGCAGACATAGGCTAGTGCACTTTGAGTTCCTTAACAGAGTTTACCATATGCCGGAAAGGCTACATAGGTTTGGACTGCGTGATAGTGCAGCATGTGAGAGGTGCAATGCTCCAGATGCGGGGTTTCTTCATCTAGCCTGGGAGTGTCCAGGTGTACGGCACTATTGGGGGACGGTGTTTCAGGAGATGAGTAGTATCATTCAAGCTGAGATTGTCCCTACCCCGCTTCTAGCACTGTTAGGCTATACGAAGCCATTGCCTAGGGCACAGCGCAAGATTGTAGGCTTGGGGCTGCTCTTGGCGAAGAGGCAAGTAGTGATGTGTTGGATGAGGGGCCCCCTCCCAAAGACAGAGCAGTGGCATGGGGATTTAACATTTTGTTGCACGCAATCTGAACATTACAGCGAATTACTACCCCCAAGAAGTAAGCCCAAAAACTTCTGGGGATTATTCTTTGAATACAGAGATAGGCAGAAGGCGGAGACTGCAGGGGGCACAAAGGAGAGGGACACGGGGGAGGTGGAAGGGGACACGGTAGCGAGCTAAGTAGGTTCCCCTCCAAGGATACAGAGTACACATACGGGACATGTAATGTCGTTCGGGGCTCACCTCTGGCTAGCTGGGTATTAGTATAGCTCAGCAGGAGGCATGTGGCGCAGGGACACTATCTGCAGGGCGGAAAGACACCTTTGGTCTGTTTTTGATTTCATTTTTTTTTTTTTTGGCATAAAGTGGTTGCATTTCTGTTCCTATTGTATGATGCAGGCTTATATCAGTCTTGTTAGTTGAAATATTTTATTTATACGCCGCCCGACCTCAGGGTTGTGGGCTAAACGGCTGTGTATGGTTCTGCGTTACGAACTCTCTCCATTTGGAGTTACCTGCTAGTACACAGATACAAATTAATCTTGAGTTTTTGTATGCACCACAATAAAATATAAATATTTAAAAAACTTTAAAGCTGACCTGCAGCAAATGTTTAAGCCCTGCTGGCCTCTGCTAGAGTGAGTCTCATGATCAAGAAGAGGTACCTTCCCAGGTTCACGGCACTCGGTTGGCATCACAGTGCACTCCTCTGAAGGAAAGAAAGAAATTCAGAATGTTGGGTTATTCACAACCATGATTAAGCCCGTTCACACTGAGATCTCACCACTTGCAATGACCAACACCATGAAGCTCTGGTGGACCCGACTCTTTGTACTACAGCAACCAGCAGCAATGATTGACAACTGTACAGCACTGCGAGCTACAGCATCAATAGCCCGTGGGCCTGCGGTGACTGCCAACACAAAGCTCCATCTGCAATGCCCGGCAGGATTTTCTCTCAATGGCTACAACCATCAGTGACGGCCATCCTGCTCTTTGCGCTACAGCAGCAATTGTCCGAAAAGGTCTCTCTGCTCTTCGCAGCCACCTCCACTGCAAAATTGACTCTTTGTATCAGACTTTTAGACAGTAACTGTTCAACGAGACTAGCCTGGTTCCTGTATCTGGCCTGCATGCCATCACAGTCAGCCTGAACGTCTGACTTTCACTGGTCTCGTCCGACCAGATAATGAATGGCGCTGTGTGCTTTTAGGCGATATACTTACCTTAAATCTTTGAAATTGCATATCTCCAGTTCTACTGATTGGATTTCTGTTGTTTTGGTGTCAAATAATGTATTATATTTTACTCGGTATGTAACCTTTACAACGAAACTTTTACAACGAACTACCATTACAACACAACTTTTACAACGCAAACTATTACAACGCATTGCTCTGGGGGGCGCTCTAGGATAGGGAATAGGTTAATTTACTATCCAATAACCTTCCCTACTATCCACGGGGACTGGAGTTGGAATAGTAAATTAAACTATTCACTATCCAGCACCCCAAAGCGCTATGCGTTGTAATGGTATGCGTGGTAAAAACCGCGTTGTAAAGGTAGGCGTTGTAAAAGTATGCGTTGTAACGTCATACATCCATTTTACTCTATTTCTCTCTTTCTAAATTGGTGTGGGATTTTTCTTTTGTTGTGTTTTCACTTTAATACTGTTTCTGTGCTGCATAAATACTTTCAACATTGCCTCTTAGTTACGCCTGACTGCTTTTGTGCCAAGCTTCCAAAGGGTTAAGCACAGATTAATTTAGTGACCTTTGTGATTCACTCTGATACGGATTGTGGCTGTTGCATGAGAAGGGCACGGATTGTGGCTGTTGCATGAGAAGGGCTCACCACCCCTCGAAAAACAATCCAATTTTTCATGAATATACTTTTGCAGAGGCAACACAATCAGCAATGTAAAATAAAGAGATATAGACTCACACAACCCAGTTTCTTAGCTTTGAAATCCACAATGAATTACGTTTTTGGGCAGCTTTGCATAACTAGCAGCCTGAGGCAGTTTCTTGCTCAAGTAGGGTCTTAAAGGTTCAAGAACACAAAGCTTTACATTTCTAAGAAAGATGACAGCCTTTCTCATGAGACAAATGTGATTTTCAAAATCTTTCTTCTTTGACTGTGAAAACATTAATTGCTATCTCCCTCTAGCTTACTCCCACAAGACGTTGTATACTTCCTAGTCATTTAAGTCTACTGTGATAAATTGTGCAGTCAGGATAATTAGCAAACTTCACTTTAAATTAATTGTAGCTAGTAACAATTGCTTTTAGTTTACCTTGAACTCAAGAATATTAATACGACCCATTTAAACTCTTACTTTTATCAGTTTTCACAGAATAATTTCCCTTATGGTCAGTTGTGGAACTCTATATATTTTTCTAAGTGCCTGATGTAGAAAGTTTACATTTACAAAAGGTGTATGTATGCACATTTCTCACCAACTTTTTTGCGAATGTAATCTGATTTTGCGAACTGAGCTATGTACAAATAGGTCTGAAAACAAAATACCGGATTGTAGAGGGTCGCAGAATGACCTGTCTAATGGATATTAATAAGGCAGGTTCAATTTACAATCCCGTGTGAGTGGACTACAATCACAGGGATGGTGTCCTTCAAGGGATATCGACCCACCATCCTTGTGATTAATTTCCAAAACAGAAAACCTTTTTTTCATGTAGCTCAAGTTACTTGAAAAACCCGAACTGCCTTACAATGAAAAAAAGTTTTCAGTTTTAGAAAATGTCACTGAAAATAGGCAATGCCTACTCCCCTCGAAGCTGCAACAAGGATTCCTAAGAGGAATGGGGTCGAAAGAGGGCAAATTGGCTTTGTGAATCAGTTACAACCCCAACTTCAGAGTCAGTGATAGATCAATGTTTAGTGGCCCCAGTTACACAGTTAATGTCCTAAACCATTGATATACATTTCCACTCAGTATATATTTCTAAACTTACTTGGCGATTCGATAAAACTTTTCTGAATTCCAAAACGGGGTTAGTATATCAGAAAAGTAATTAAGGGGTCACAAACCCTGTGAGCCGGGGGTTGCGAGCACTAAATCACTGTACCTGATGCCCAGGGTTAGTTATTTTGCAAAACTCACGTTTGACCCGTGTTAGATTTGACTAATTTTGACAAACCAACAGCTTTGGAACAGGAAAAAATAAAGTGGTGAAATTCAATATTCAATTACTGCATGCAGCTGCCTGAGCAAACAATATTCAGCGTTCTGGGTTGTTCTCTTCACTGTTAATCAGTGGAGGTCTTAACAACCATTATGGACATAAATCCAACGGGATGTGCAAAGCAGCAGTACTCACAAACAGTAGATTCATGATCTGTGGACACAGATATATATCATGTATTTCAAATCATTAAGTTTGCACTTTCTCTCCTGCGCCTTGCTCCTTAGAAGAGTTTAAATGCACAGGATGTCACACCTGAATAATATTATAAGCTGATCATACATCCTGATTTGTTAGCAATATCTAAAGTGATCTTCTCGTTTAAGGTCTGCCCTACAGCCAGCTTACACTAACTGGTGAGAGCTACCTGATGGAAGCTATTGCTACCTCACAACTCACCACACACACCAAAAACATAACATGCGTTCACATAATCCTAGATTGATCTACAAAAAGGGATTTTTGCACATTCTGTCATTGTCTGGCTAAGCAGACTGTCCATCGTTGGTATCAGCCCATGGTATTTTGTGTATGTGCATTCTTAAAAAATAGCACCTCTCCTGATTTGGTGCACAGAGTAGCGGCTCCTGGAGGGAGTGCTGCGGGGCGGTGGGCAGGGTGGGGCAGGGTCAGGGTGGGGATTAGTAAACTCCGGCATACAGCCGAACCGAGGTAAATAAATAAATAAATAAAACGAATTACATTGTGCACGCTGCAAAGCCAAATGACGATGCAGAGTGTGCATTGTAATTCGTTTTATTTGTTTATTTATGTACTTACCTCGGTTTGCCCCCCCCCCCCAACATTTTTGGGGTGTTTTAAAAAAATGTTGGGGGGAGGATCCAGAAGCTGCAAAATGCTATCAGGCTGCTGTTTCGCATTCCCTTATTTTCATATTTTTGCTTTACTATTCTTCCGTTGCCTTTTCCTATGTCAAACAGTAAAGTAAAAACAAGCATTTGCAATACAATAGGTCTCTCCTTTGGGACCGTATACATTTTTAGCTATGAAGCATATTATCCTACATTTTAGCCTCCTTTCCTAATTGGCTTAATCTAACTGGTTTCTTACTAATGAGAGCAACAGGTGGGAAGTGGAATGGGATTAGGAGTACGCAGCATGTCTCAGCCCTCAAAGCTGTCTGCTCAGCGTCAGTGTTTTCCTGGCCTGTTTCCGGGGCCCTGGCCATCTTTGGTGCTGTTTGTGCAGTCATCCCCTTAAGATCAGGGTTCAGAAAGTTGCAATCTGCAACTCTCCTGAACCCAGTAAAAGTTTAGTGATGCGCTATTTGGTAGCGTGAATGTATGTGTGTGTGTTTCTTATATGTGTGTGCATGCGCAGGAGCACTTTTATCTGTGTGCATTTGAGTGAGATGAGTGACTGTTAATGGTGTCTGTGGGGTTCATCTTGCAATTCTAGTGTAATTGACAAACTCTAAACCTACCACCCGCTCCTAATATAATACAGGAGTAGAAATATCTGTGTAGAATCTTCCACAGATGAATCACAACAGGCAGAAAGCACCTGCGCCTAGATTTGCTAAACATTGCACAGGAGCCTAAGCATCGTTGCACAACTTTGTGCTGTGCCTGTGGGCCTCTTCAATTGTGTCAATTGACACTAAGCTTGTGGCCTCTTTGCACCATGTGAGAGCCTGCATTAGTAAATAACACCCCCCCCCCCCACTCACCCCAAAAGAGACCACCTAATAGAGAAAGTTCCATTAATGCAAATAACTGGTAACATAAGTTAACATAACATAACAAAAAGGTACTTCTTTGATATTTGGAGAGGGGTCAGTCTCTTATGAAATGCCTTACGTAAAATAGATAGGATGGGTTTTTATTTATTGAGAGAAACAAATACACAGGAGCAAAAGCACTGCCATAAAATGTCATTTCTTCTGTTCCCACAAGGTCCACCTGCCTCATACCATGAATCATTTCCAGGACTGGTTTCAGTACTGTCTGAATGTTTCAGAGTAAAAAGGCACAAATGAAAGTTACTCAGGCAAACGCCTTGCATTTAAGAAGTCATGGCTTTTGTACAGCAGCAACAAAATTTCAGTAAATTACTGCAACATGAGCACGTAAAAGTCAACTTCACATTTTCATTCAATGCACTTCTTCCGTGCCCATACACACGTTTTTCATGGGCTAACCTCAGATTCCATCTTTTGCTTGGAGCACTGGTCTTTATTTCTGACTTAGCTTATCTGATGGCAATACATTTCCAGTATAGTTAAACACCAACTTAAACTCTTATCCTTTTTCCTGAGGGCAGTTCCTTCAGAGACTCCCAAATGATTTCTGGCTCTCATCTGCACTGGATATTCCCTTTACGCACTTTTTAGGTCTCGCTACCGATGCAGCGCATGCGCTGCACGCGTAGCGAGACTTATTGTCGCCGGGTAGCTCGCGAAGTGAAGACAGGAGAGGTGCACGAGCTTATTAAAGCCATTGCAGTCAATGGTTGTGACCGCGCGCTTTAGGAGACACGTGCTGTGAACGCGTGTGCTTTAGGAGACACGCGATGTGAACACGTGCGTCTCTTCTCACGCTCTCCCACACTTTCACTTTCACAGCACGTGTCTCCTAAAGTGCGCGGTCACAGCCATTGACTGCAATGGGTTTGGTAAGCTCGTCAGCAATGCATCCCCGGACTCAGATAACACCCCCTAACCCTGCCCCCACTACTCTGCGGCAGAACTTGCTGACGGTGCTGGTGCGGCACGAGTGCATACAGACAACCTGGTCTCGCGCCGAAGAGCTGCGCTTCTACGCCAAGCTTGTGAGCACGGGACTATGGCCGACGGTTGGAAGCTGCAGGCAAGTCTTTATTTGTTCCCCTGTGAAATGGATCCGAAAAAAGGTGGAACACTTTGGCCGGAAATGGCCTCATTCTGTTTTCTATTCAAAAGAAAAACATCAGGACATGTTCATTTCTCAGGAGAGCTGCCAATTTCCAGGCGGCCTGCTCCCCCCTCCTTAAACTTGTAAACTCCAGGGATGGTTACTGTGTGGGGGACACGGGTCGTGACGTCACTGCAGCCACGGCCTGGTTTATATACTCTGTGTCCCCCCCCTTTCATGTGCTTTCAGGGATGCTGCCCTGCTTGGGGTATTGATTCCAATGTCCAGGCGGCCTGCTCCCCTCCCCACACCTTAACCTTGGAAACTCCAGTGGTGATGGGGACGCGGGGTGTGGTCTCTTGACTGAGGGATACAAGTTGACTTGTCAACCGTCTCTCCACGCACAGCACGGCCACCGTAGACCCTTAGCGCCCTGACGCTCTCCTGTAGGTGCTGCCTTGAACTTGGCACTGTCTTTGTGGCGTCATCATCCCCTGGAGCGACTCCTGGTACCAACCCCTGGAGAGACTCCTGGTGTCAGCCTCCAGAAGGACTCCTGGTACCAACCGCTGGAGAGACTCCTGGTACCAGCCTCTGGGACCACTCTCCAGAATCAGTGTCTCTAGAGTACCTCCCCGGTACCAGCCTCTGGAGTAATTCCTTGTGACCCGACTCAGAAGCGACTCACCCCCTGCCAGTTTCTGAGTGTCCCTTCTCTGCCACCGTCCGCAGCAGTACGCTTCTGCATCCACCACCCCGCTGGCTCTTTACTTTCTCCGTTTTGCCGTCTCTGTATTTTTTAGGTTCCTCCCGTCTCTCTGGCTGGGATTTTAATTATTTCAAGGCGAAAACCTGTGTTTCTCGCAAACACTGGGCTAGGCGCACGCTGAATCACACGGACCTCCCCCACCTCCTCCTTTTTCCATCATCTTTTGGTTATGGAAAATGTCAAATCACGTCACTGCACATAACCCATTTAACGATTTTGGAAAAAGGGGGTGGTGATGGACAGAGTTTCTGAATGATGCAGAATACTCTTACCAAGTCAAGAGATCATGGTTTTAATCCATCACCTGTTTTTTAGCTCATTGCACCATCCCAGCTCAGAACCTGGCTATATGCAAATTAGTCTGTTCCTGTCCCAGTGCATGATGGGAACAGGGCAAACCAAACTACCAAGCCAATTCTTATACTGGGAAGGAGACAAGCTTCCGGGGACCGGTTTCTGGCATCACAGCCTTCGTCGGCCCGGCTTGCTTGAATCCTGATGGTTCAATGAGCAAGGGACTCACGTTTGAGTATACCCTCCCACACATAGTGTAGATAAAATCGATTTTGGAAAAAGGGGGTGGTGATGGACAGAGTTTCTGAATGATGCAGACCATTTA
This sequence comes from Lissotriton helveticus, assembly GCF_964261635.1. NCBI lineage: Eukaryota > Metazoa > Chordata > Amphibia > Caudata > Salamandridae > Lissotriton > Lissotriton helveticus. The sequence continues at coordinate 992,868,608 of NC_136059.1, read as the reverse complement.
ACAACTGGTGTGAGGGCGTGATCACCGCCCCTTCCAGCCCCTTACAGGCTTCTGCATTCCGGCTCTCGCTGCCTTGAAAAGTCTCGGGGGCACCCGCCTCATTTGGCAGGGGGTACACTCAACGAGTGAGCCTTTGGGGTCCCGCATCCCCAGGGCACATTGTCACCAAACCGACAAGTTATGGGAATGCGCGACCCACTGGCCAAAACCCAAGACATGTGGGCATAACTGAAACTCTGCATAGCGATGAGAAAACTCAGTCAGTTAACATGCCTGCTGCGGTCAACTGCGCGTATTATGCAGGTTCCAATCGCCTAGTGAGTTAATACACTTGCTGCACCGATCTTGTTTGTTAGGTTGCTGTGTCGAATAGGTGCAGCTGGCCGACATTCGAAGAACACCCTGCACCCACACTGAGATCGCAATTGGGATACCTTGGGCCCAATTTTCACCCTCCAAAGTGGTGCAGTATATCCTCAGTGGCACCTCCTTGAGATGACCACCCTGCAGCCACCCTACAACTTCGAACGATGCACCGTGCCCACACTATACCCTCTGCTATGGCGCTTTGCACCTAAACCCACTAGTATTGTGCTTTGCACCCACACTAAACCCTCTGGTATGGTGCTTTGCACCCAGACTAAACCCTCTGGTATGGTGCTTCGCACCCACACTAAACCCTCTGCTATGGCACTTGGCACCTAAACCCACTAGAATTGTGTGCACCCACACTAAACCCTATGGTATGCTGCTTTGCACCCACACTAAACCCTATAGTACGCAGCTTTGCACCCAGACTAAACCCTCTGGTATGGTGCATCACAGCCACACTAAACCCTCTGGTATGGTGCTTTGCATCCACACTAAACCCTCTGCTATAGCGCTTTGTACCTAAACCCACTAGTATTGTGCTTTGCACCCACACTAAACCCTCTGGTATGGTGCATTTCACCCACACTAAACCCTCTGCTATGGTGCTATCCACCTAAACCCTCTGGGATGGTGCGTTGCACCCACACTAAACCCTCTGCTATGGTGCTTTGCACCTAAACCCTCTGGTATGGTGCATTGCACCCACACTAAATCCTCTGCTATAGTACTTTGCACCTAAACCCTCTGGTATGGTGCTTTGCACCTAAACCCTCTGGTATGGTGCTTTGCACCTACACTAAACCCTCTGCTATAGTACTTTGCACCTAAACCCTCTGGTATGGTGCTTTGCACCTAAACCCTCTGGTATGGTGCTTTGCACCTACACTAAACCCTCTGCTATAGTACTTTGCACCTAAACCCTCTGGTATGGTGCTTTGCACCTAAACCCTCTGGTATGGTGCTTTGCACCTACACTAAACCCTCTGCTATAGTACTTTGCACCTAAACCCTCTGGTATGGTGCTTTGCACCTAAACCCTCTGGGATGGTGCATTGCACCCACACTAAACCCTCTGCTATGGTGCTTTGCACCTAAACCCTCTGGTATGGTGCTTTGCACCTAAACCCTCTGGTATGGTGCTTTGCACCTACACTAAACCCTCTGCTATAGTACTTTGCACCTAAACCCTCTGGTATGGTGCTTTGCACCTAAACCCTCTGGTATGGTGCTTTGCACCTACACTAAACCCTCTGCTGTGGCGCTTTGTACCTAAACCCACTGGTATTGTGCTTTGCACCCACATTAAACTCTCTGGTATGGTGCTTTGCACCCACACTAAACACTCTGGTATAGTGCTTTGCACCTACACTAAGCTATTGCCTGTGTAAATTACAATGTCTTTTAATTATGTTTTAAAACCCAAAATAAAAGGCATAGCCATTTACAATGCCAATAGCTCAAACTCAATTTTTATTTAGCTCTATGTGCGTGCAATTGGGAGCGTCTTAACTTAAAAAGATCTATCAGGGCTTCAGATGAGTAAGCAAGCAATAAATTACAGCATACCAACCAAGCAATAAATTAGGAAGTCTTTACAAAGTGACTGAAAAACGAAGATTGTGATGTGATGGCCATTATACAGCAATAACAAAAATAAATTCGGAAATCACTGCAACTTAAAACGCATAAAAGTCTACCTCATATTTTCATTCAATGCAGGGCTTCCGTGCACATCCACACATTTTTTATGAGCTAAACTTACATTCTATGTGTTGCTCTGCAGAGCTTCAATGCCCAGACAGGAGATAGGGCAAAGGAGCAGAGGGAGGAGCCTGGGAGGCAGGGGTTTAACGGTACAGGAAGAACATGTTGCAATGGCCATTATACAGCAATAACAAAGTCATTTCAGTAAATTACTTCAACATAAAGCACGTAAAAGTCGACCTCACATCCTCACTCAATGCAGGACTTCCGTGCACATCCTCACATTTTTCATGGAATAAACTCGCATTCCATGTGTTGCTCTGCAGGGCTTCAATGTCCAGACTGGAGGAAGGTAGGAGGGAACCCCACTCACGCGGAACCAGGGTAATAAACTTATTATCAAAAGACAGAGGCTCCTGTGGACACTTAATGAAGTAATCTCAATGTATATGAGCACTATGGCAATATATTGGGTTATAGTGATATTGGAGAGAGAAGGAAGCAAATACACCTCTGATTTGTTTTTGAATCAAAAAAATATATATATAATCCTTGAAATGAAATACTGTTACAAAGTAATACATTTGAGCATATAGTTCTGAGTGAAAGGTGTCCCAGTGAAAAAACGGAACCAAGAAAATTAGTGACATGTGAGACTCGCCCTAATAACCATAATGGTTGCCGGTTTGTCACAACATACCCATGCACAAACGTTCGCATGTGTCATGATGCAGGCAAGCTGAACCCTAAAAACTCATAACTACTCATACTACTACCCATCCCTGAACCCTAAAAAATCCCTTACAATCTCTGACCACCTCTGGCACTACCCATCCTTGAACCCTAAAACTTCTTAATACCCCTTGCATTACAAATCCCCGAACCCTAAAACCCCTTATGACCCCATTCACTTTCCATCACTGAACCCTAAAACTCCATATTACCATTTAGCAACAGCCATCCCCGAGGCCTAAAAACCTGTAACTATCCCTACACACTACCCATCTCTGAATCCTAAAAATCCTTACTACCCCTTGCCACTACTCACCTCTGTATCCTAAAACCTCTTTGCTATCCCTATACATTGCACATTCCTGAACCCTAGAAACTCCATGCTATCTATAAACACTATTCATCCCTGACCCTTAAAAACACCTTACTACCCCTACGATTAGCCATCCCTGAACCCTAAAACCCATTACTACCTCTTACCGCTACCCATTCCTGAATCCTGAAAGCTCCCCACTACCCCAATACACTACTGATCTCTGAACCCTAAAAACTCCTTACTACCCCTTACCACTACCCATCCCGGAAAACTAAAAACCTCGTACTACTCCATAGCGCTATCCCTTTTCAGCACTAAAAACTCCTTACTACCGCTATAAGCTACCCAGTTCTGAACACTACCCCTATACACCACCAACTACTTACCGACTTTTTGTCCTTTAAATTGTGAATATTACCTCATTATAGTGATAAATGTGTTATAGTAAATGTGTAGTAGTTGTCTCTTAAATGGATGCGGTGTAGAAGTAAATTAACCCATACACACCACTTCATGGAACACACAATGTGAGCATACTAACAGCATACCACTGCGAAAGTCATGTGATTTGGAACTGAGTCAAAGAGACGTTCAGCTGTCTGAGATCAGGCCCAGATGGAGTTCTTGCTCCTTGAGGTGTGGCTTTCTATGCAATCGATGAAAATACACGTGCCTTTGCGAATCACATTGTGTTATATTTTAAAAGCTATTTTATGTCATCGACTGTTACTTTTACTACACACAGGTTGCCTGCAGGAACACTATCGACTTTTTGTCTTGAGACACTTATCCCCACACGCATGTAATAAATACTGTTCGCTCATAAGTTAGCTGTGCTTATCTATGAACATATAACTCCATCTAGTGGTCATTTTCAAACATGCCAGTTCAACTTTGGGTTAAGAACCTGTATTTTATTTTCCTCAAGAACGCTAATCAAGAATCACACTTGTAAAGGTTTAAATTGCCCGACACTAAAGTTGAGCACAACTGATGTCATACACAAATTGTGCATCTTACTGGCGTCATAAAAGAAACGTTTTCAAAAGACAAAAAGGTTAATTTCACGCAAGTTTGTCCAAAGGTTTGCAGTCGTACTTGTCTTTTGCACTGATGACTCGTTTATGTTTAAACGCTATGGTTTACAAAATTGTAAGAGCTGCAGTTGACCAGCAATCAGAAATACCTCCTTTGACAAACGCATCCATGTATTGATCACTTGTAACATATATTCGCCAAACAGAGCCATGTTTAATCCATCCATGGAAATCAATGTGCTCAGAGTACCATAGATAAGTAATTACCGGGGAATTTCCATGCTCAGAAATACTGAATATTCTAAAACACACAGAATAATGCTTCTTTAAGCTTTTCGGTTTGTAAACTTTGAGACGTTTCACATTTTGTCTGAAATCACACACTCTACTGTGATCAGAGATCAGAGCAATGCTGTGCAGTTACCAAGGTGGTGCATGACTACGTAGGGTGGCCAAAGCAGGTCTGAAAGAACTGGGCAATGTCAGAGTCAGGATATCCATATAATATAAATTAATGTATTTATGAATCATGCTCATGTTCATTGCTTACACTTAAAATCTGATTTGTCCCTGGCCCTTGCGGAATAAAGATGGACACTTTATTCACCTGATGCTGGTGGACAACTTTTATGGTTCTTGCCTTCTTTTTATGCAAATGTGTAGCATTAACCATGATGCCACACTCGAGCCACAGTAAACCATGAGCACGGCACAAATTGCTACAACATTACACATATACAAAGCCATTTCAGTTCTCGTGTTAATTAACTAACGCCTTCCTCTCTATTCTTAGAAACATCCACTATTCATCAATTTTAAAGATTGCTTTTGCTCTCACCAAGATGTCCTGCATATGATCAATGTTCTGTGAATATGGAGAACATGTCAAATGTAGGCTACAAGTGGCAACCTTTGAGATGGTATACACAGACCGTAATTAGGTCGTGATTGCTCAAAATACATCACCACCATCAAAATGTGCTATGCAACGTGTCAGCAAGGCTGGAAAGAAAAAGCCAAATGCGCATTTAAAAAGAAAAAAACAGCAAATAAAAATGTCATTTAAAGCTGTAGTAACTCCATATTTATTTAGTTTTTAAAAATATTTATTTATTGACATTTTCAAATTGGTTCAGCCATGATCAATATCTTGACATATAGCAGTAATCATATTAACCTATGGGGCAATATCGATAACACAACAATAACATTACTTCAGGACACCTGGTGACTTGGGAAAAAAGCATGTTATATATAATATAAGTAGATCAAATGTCCCCAGTTCAGCTTCAGCTTCCCTGCAAGGGAGGTGGTTTATATTTATACAACCCCCCAAAATAATGCCATACATACAGATCCGTTCTTATAATAGTAATCAACAATAATACAATCAAAAACGTGTGTAAACAATCTGGGTAGTTGTAGGGGCGTAAGTGGGGATTCAGCGGTACCATCCGTATGATAACAGAAAGAAAAGAAACATTGGGGTAGTTTCAAGGGCATTTTCATATGGCTGCTAATGAGCGCGTGCTCTCTGCCTGTCTGAACTCAGAGCGTCTAAGGGCGGTGTACCGTCCTGTGCGCAGGGGTAGTAAGATCTCACATCAGGGAGCAACTGGGCTAATAAACACATAGCCAGTGCTTTAAATGGGCCGGTACTCGCCGGTACGGAGTACCTGCACTTCCGAATTTTTGTGCCATCAGTACCGTCACTTCTCTGGAGCCAGGGAGACTACCAGTACCGTGATCGACAGCAAGGCAAGCTCAGGTTAGGTTTCTCTTCCAGCAGGGCAGAGGCCGCTCTGCTTCCGAGGAGCTAGTAATTAACTCGGCTGAAGCAGCCTTTTGCAGATTTGCTGGCGGAAATTCCAGCAGCACCCATTTGTATGGGCCAAACTGCAGGGCTTGGGACACGCTGTGATTAACAGGACAGGGTCTCCAGACAGACCCTGCACTGTGAATCAGATGCGAGCAACCATAAGGCTACATACATTAAATCAAATTAACCACATTTTATTTAGGATTCAATTTTAAGAACCTGCCTGAATTATTTTCTATGGGAGGATGTTGCAGTTCCTGTGGTTCTTCATATGTGCTCCCTGGAATATGGTCGAGCCCACCCCGACCTTTAGGAGTTGGGGTGAACCCGATGATATATCATGTCACTACTAGAGTGAGTGAGGGTTGTATAAATAAAAGGGTCACTTTACCTTCCCACCCACAATGGTGGGTGTGTTGCCACCCTGTGTACTGACCACCCTCCATTTCTTCACTGTTTCCAAAGGAGCCATCAAGGTTCCAGGGGGAAACTTTTGTGTTTTTGAGTATATGTCAGGGAGGACGTATCCCTTCAATCCTTTTCATTGAGAACCTCTCTACCCTCCTAGGGTTCCCATTCGGCTTCCCTAACCTTGTATTAAAGGCCCCCCTACATATCCCTACACCATGTGGTAGGTACTGCATGGTGCCTGCCATACAGTGCAGGGATATGTGTTGGGTGTCTGTGTCGTCTTCCGGTGGCTGCTGCAGAGCGGAGCACCCACCACAATACAAAACATGGGCAATGCGACCGCCACAGTGGCAGTCGCATCCTAATTTGCCCTGTGGGACCGCCGCCTTAAAGATGGGCGGTCCCAAATACGAGCCATCACAATGACCCACATAATTTGGAAATTGAAGGATAGAGGCATTGTTTTCAAACATACATTGAATGGTCAGCAATCCTTACTGCCACTACTACAGAGACAGAATATGCTGTATTCCAGAGTCCAAGCTGCTACTGAACATTAATTACTGACAGTCTGATCTTTTGGGATGATTTTAATATGCACAAGAAAGTAGCGTTTCTTGTCTTGAGGGCCAGTTCTAGGCAAGATCAAGGCTAGTGTAACATTGCCAGTGGAGAGATAAAGTTACATTGCAGCTGAGGCCCAGGAGGAAAAGGGGGCCCGCTATGGGCCTGAGTCACTTTCTGCCTGCCTTTTTCATGGTTGGTTAACCACCTTGAAACGGCTGGCGGAAACTGACATTGTAATCCCACGGCGGTGCCTGAGCAGGCACCGCCACCATTGTAGGGATTACAGTCGATCCGATAGGCTTCTTGAGCCCGTCGGATTAGTGTTGGACGGTCTCTCTGCCCGCCATCCTAATGCAGCCCGTTGGATTAGTGTGGGGTGGTCTCTCCAGCAGCCGACCATCCGCCCGCCATCCTAATGCGGCGGGCGGTGTTGCATGGTTCGATGCTGGTGGGACCGCCACAGATGGCCTGACGGTCCCACCATCATCGTAATGAGGCCCTTAATTCGAATTCTAGAAACTGCAAAACAGAACAACTAGTGTGTGGACCATGAACTGAGCAAGCAGAACTCTAAAAGGAGTTTGTTGTTGTGTGCTGTGCATTAAAAGAGTTACTATCCTCTCTTATAGCCAGCAATTTCTAAAGACCAAGGTCCAGTATTTCCGGTGATCAAATTGGCCACATTTAGCATTTTCTTTTTTTTACTTGTGCCCATGACACATTTTTAGGAAAAACATGTTGGTCTGTGCTATTGTGGTGAGACATATTGAATGCTAGCCAATGACACCATTCCTAACTAACCTCAAACCATGTGTCTTACTACCAAGTAATGGGCTAGATTTCTTAAAACACTGTGCCTTGTGCATAACATAGTTTTAAGAATGGGCCCAACAGTATTCGCCATGTACGTTGTCTAGTAAAACTCAACTGTTGACAGACAGTTCTTACTGTATGCTCAACAATTTCAGTTGGAATTTGATTGAATTGAAGTGTGCCTCGTTTGTGACTGAAAGCCCTAACAGCTTTATAACTACGTGGGTTTTGCGTTAGATGCTGTCTAATTTTACAACATTCACACGATATTTTCTGACAGTAAGATAGATGGATTTCTCAGACCATTTTGTGACGGATGTTCCGTAAAGTAAAATAATCTCATATCTTGCAAGACAGAAGACACTCACGGGAAGAGAAAGGTAAGGAAAAAACATCCTAAAGATGCCCTTCATTTTTTAACAAAAGGAGTCCTTTAGCACCCGTGCCACTTTAGCGTTCCAAGGCTTGTATTTCCTTTAGTAAGTGAAGCATTGTTAAAAATAGTTTCATAAACTACCACTTCCCATGGAGGGATTGCTTGAAAAATAACTGAAGAGAAAGTTCCAATGGATGAATAGCCACTTTTGGTTCAAAGACTATTTCATATTGAAATATTGACAACAAAAACTTGTGCTACCAAAAAAACATGGCTAAAATATTAAGGAACATATTGAGAAGGTAAGTGCATATAGGTAAGTATAGATTTACTATTCTTAACCCCACATCACAGTACCTTGAAGATATGGATATCATCAAGGTACATATATTTGGAGTTAATTGAAGTAAACCTATACTGATTTATATAAACTTACCTTTATATTATATTGGTTCATTATATTTCCACAATATTGTAGTAGAAAGAAATTCTGGAGTAGATATTAAGGTGGAATACGTTGGAGAAAGTGGATTTTGAAAGTCGATAAGCAAAAGAAGTTAAATGAACTGATCTTTCCTCCTCAAGAAGTCAGGCAGACAGTGGCTCAGAAACTATGTGCCACTGGGAGCAATGGAAAGAATATTTACAATGTAGAGTTCTAATAATAGATGAAAGAGCATCTTTTTCCAAGTGGTTTCCCTTTTTCAATACTAACCTCCTTCCATCTGTAGAAACAAACTGTCTTTTTTAAATTTACTAACACATGTTGTTATCAATACAATTTGTTACACTTTCTTATTTACTTATGTCTTCTTTCCAAGCGAGAATATCCAGGTTTCGGTTGGATCTATTTTAAGGTGAATTACTTACCCAGCATACTACATTCATTCTTTTCCATGCATTCCCATTTCCTTTCTCTAAACTAGTTAATGAAAATATCTAGTAGTCTCGGAACTAACCAGTATCCTTGTCTTATGTGTGTTTGCTTGTTTGTTTATCTGTGCATTTGTTTGATAGGGAAACCTACCTCCAGATTACAGGATCAGCTTAATTGACATCGGCCTTGTGATTGAGTACTTGATGGGAGGAGCTTATCGATGCAATTACACTCGCAAACGCTTTCGAACTCTCTATCACAATTTGTTTGGACCAAAGAGGGTAAGAAGAACAGTATTTTATCTAGAAACATGAAAGTCAGTTGTCTGCAAGTCAAAGCAAATAGTCTGAAGTTTGTTTAGTAAAGCAAGTAATTAACATTTATGGCTACCAATGCACCTTCACGTAGTATTTAATGATTTCTTCACTGTGATGCGCAGTGTCTCCTCATACTTCCATTCACCTTAACAAATTAGCACCTTCATGGGAAATGCTCTTTTTTGTATTAGCTGGCAACATCTCAATGAAGTCCTTCTGCTGGTAACTGAGTTCTGGCAACACTGAAGTGCCAATTACTCATTGGACCCTAAAGAACCCACTTGCAATCTCCATTATCTCCACCTACCCAGATTTTCCAAAGCACCAGTAGTGGTAACTTTGGAGCAGCCCACAAGCACTCACAATTAAGCCCAAAATCCTTTATTATGTAATGACTTTCTACCGTACCTGATATTCGACTAGCATTTTTGGTTGCCTTTCTTCTCCATTAGACCAATGTACGCTCCTAGAGGACTCATTTTTAATGTATTCTCTTAGCACTTTTCTTTTCTCCCTGTTCCTCAGTGATCACATTCTACACATGGAATCCAGTCTGCCAACGCCAATTACCACTTTATGTTGTCTGTCCTTATCTATATATTTATGATTGTTTTTGCTTTTGTTACCTTTATACACAATGTATTGGGTGTATTTATAGCTATTAGAATGCAAACAGCATCTGGCCCCTGTCCATTATCTTGAGAGGAGACAGAATCCTGTCCTCAATGTGGGGCCAAATTGAATCGTTAAGGTGTCTGTAATGTGGGTGCTTATTGCAAGGAAGTGATGTAGCTCTTTAACAAGACGAAGAACTATTTTGCCACACACCAAATTTCCTTAACTAAAAGTTCAATACCCCAAACTGGTGGAGATATAAACCAAATGTCCCACCCCTTCTTTCTGGGCAGCCCCCATATTGGACACAATGACATCTTATCAAATCACGAAAATTAGCCAGGACCAGTATCCGGAACTCAATAGCTTACATGGGCTGGACTATTTTAAAGGATAAAGTCAAGAAAAATATATTTTTCTCTTCAAAATTCCTAATTTTAAAAAAGTTCCAATTTATCGAAAAAGTTCAGGTCACTAGGGTTTTACACAACCAATTTATAATGAGAAATTAAGTTAGCATCCTTCCTTAAACTTGTGCTTTCCACATTCATGTACTTGAATAAACTATGAATGTTCCTTTCCGTGAAGAATAGGGCGACCCTGGTACGTACAATTATTGGAACTAATCTGTACTGCTGCTGTTACCTTTTTTATGGGAACCGCAGAATGTTCGTTGCAGTCACAAAAATTCAAATGTTGCTATTATGACAGTTTCAAGTCTTAAGCACTGGCTGCATAACGGCCCTGTCAAAAAAGGTTTAGGGGGCCCCCTAAAGTGTGATCTGGGACCAAGGGGAGTAAGGAGAGAAAATATGACAGTGTCCCATGAAGACAAAATGTCAATGGAGAAGAAATACCTGTTCGATTCAGGTTCTTCTTCAACGAGTTCTATTACTGGACGCAACCACTAAGTATCACAACCAATGCTTAAGTCAGGTAAATTTTAAGAACACCATACAATAACGTTAATATCTATAGTAAAGATAAAGTTTTTGTGACAGGAAAAAAGATTACATAAATTTTATTTAAAAAGGTAAACACAAGTTTATTACACATATTTCAGAATACTGAAGACACAAACTTAATACAAATTAAAAGTACATTTTGATACACCAAAGTTTCATAAAATGTTAAAAATGTTCTTGAGAACACAGGTCGACGCGGCGTTTCGGTTTAAAAAACCTTCCTCAGAACTCGTTGAAGAAGAACCTGAATCGAACAGGTATTTCTTCTCCATTGACATTTTGTCTTCATGGGACACTGTCATATTTTCTCTGCATAACGGCCCTGCACATTGTAACTTACACTGGCCTCTGATTGTGGATAGTGTGAAAAAATTAGCATTGGTCACAATTTAGAAAGCCATCAATCAAGTCAGCCCACTCTTGCCTTAGGAGCAGGATTTCTGCACACCATCCAGATGCTCATGGTACCGCAACCACTGGAGGTCCCCCTCAAATATAATAAGAATACGTTGAGTGGTAGTCAGTTTCAGGTAATTTGGGCCAGATGGTCGAAGGACCTCCTCTAGAGGTAAGAAAAGCCTCGGGATTAGTGCGTTTTGGGAAAGGTCTACAAACACTGGGGTCATGCAGTGCTTAATTTGTAATAGAATAAGCTTCAGGCTGAATGTTTTGCTCAGAAGCCTGCAGCCTGGGCTGTTGAAGGTTGAGGTGCCAAATACCAAGGCTTTGTAGTCTTGGTTTCATCTCATGCCTCTTTAATCTCCCACCAGACTGTCACTGCCCCTTTATATCACTCCTGTAGGCTCTTCTCATTGTTACTATCTCTCTTAGTCATGTTTCTTTTCCATCTTTCCCTTTCCCTTCCTCTTTCTTTCTCCTCGTATGCTTTCTCTCATTTGCTCTGGGCAAGGTCTATTGAACAAAAATAAGTGCCAGTCTCCAAAAATGAATGCCGGTGGGCCCCCCCTGCAACCACCACCTCACGTTAAGCACAAGTCATTCTGTCAGGGACTGTGAAGGTTAACACTCTTGCAAGTGCATGTGCAAAATTACATTGGACATGCTAGAGGGAAGCTTCAGGGAACGCTAGGGATCTTCCAGGTAGCTGATGCTCCAGTGTGTGGCAGTGATCCCAGTTACCTTTGGAAGACTGCCACCACTGAATATACAAATGAGGGAGTCATTGGGGGTGTCTGAGAGGTGGATCTTGGGAGAATACCTTTGTGAATTGACTCATTTAGCATCCAGTACTGCAATCCTACTACCAACAACCGGGCAAAGTTTTTTTTTTACATAAGCGCCTTCACCTCCAATCCATATCAGTGCTATGGTTAGGAGCACACGCTGTCAACTTAAATTACTCTAGAGTATCAGACAGATCATTCCTGAGCAAAATCTGAATACCTTTGTAAAAGATAAAGAAGATGGTCAGTGAAATCAGGGGTCGGCGTAGGTAAATGCCCTAATTTCTTGTTTGTTTATTCATAAAATTCCAGGACACTTCATCAAAGATTATTTGATTTATAGATACCATGATTAAATTGCTTCTTCAGATATAGCTTCTCCCTTGTAGTGGAGAAACAGGGAGTATTTCAACCTTAAGTCAGTTTAGTTGTTGCTACAAAATAATTGGTAAGGCACCCATCCACAATGCCCACCAGAGGACTGCCATCAATGGCTCAGAGAGTTCATTGACCGGCAGTGTGAGTATACTTTTGGACCCATGTGCGTGTCTAGATCAGGAGCAGAAGAGACTTGTGCAGGGGCATGCACTGGCCTGCCAGGATGGGCATGTTGGTCACATTGTCCCTCTCCATTCATCATGGTCTTGTTCAAAGTAGATTTTTAGTTAATGTTTAAGGCACCCATCTTCGTGGATCACTCTTATAGCTTTGAAATAGGCATGTGGGTCAAAGATGGTTCTTTGTGCTTTAGCTTCCAAGATGTCGCTTCCACACTGTGTTCAGGAGTGCACTCCCTTTGAACTTGCATGTTTTTTTTAATCTATGAGGGTTAGGCTGAGGCAGAAAATAGACCACAGCATGAAATTGAAGTGTCCACTATTAGCAAATCAGGTAGGTAAAATAGTGACCCACGTTTGCATATTCGGGTGGTTTAAAGTTGTAAAGAGAATCTGAAAAGCTTATATAGATATAGGAAACTGCATCCACCTGTGCTTGCTGCAGGCAGTGTCTGTGGTAATATCAGGAAAATCAACAACGAAAACGGCCCGCCAGACCATAAACCAGACAAAATATAGTCCCCCAGACCTATCAGATGAGCCCTACTGGAACTGCCAGATTGCCTTATAGGTGAGTATGCCTCTGCACACAGTAAACACAGTCTCAGCATGTCCATCTACTGAAAATCCAGACCACAATGTCAGCCTTTCACTCATCATCATCAAGTCTATGGGTGCCCTGCCCATCCAGTTCAACAAGTGAAGTCTTCTGACCAGAGTGCACCTGTCTTTGAAAATACTACCAAATTGCTGCTCCTGTTTGTGGATGCCTCAAGCATCAGGTACAAAGCAACATCTAAGTATTGGAGAACGTGGTCTGAGCACTCCGAGTCGGGCCTCGTGGAAAAGAGGCTTACATCATTTTTGCAGACTCTTCGCAAAACAGGTGTGGGGATGGGTGTTTGGACATAATATCGGAAAAATATTACTCTGATACAAAAATATTGTGTAAAGAATATCAGGACATCAAAAATGTAGTGAATAGGAATATCGAAGGTAGAAATGTTGTTTTAGTATTGCTTTTACTATCATTCTAAAAATATTGATGCAGAAAATGTAATTGTATTTAATATAGTTTGTGAGTGTTAATGAGTTTGTAATGTAGTGTAGTTTGTTTGATTGTATCTGTTTATTTTTTGTGCTTTTAGTAAGATATTATTTTACTTATGAAAATGTTTTAATTTGTATTTTTATTTGTAATCATGTGAATAAACAACTATTAAATATATTTTTTTTGTTGCAGTAAAAAGGATTTTTGGGGGTTATGGGTGGGGAGATTTTCCAAAAATGTATGTTTAAAACTCCAATTATAAGGTAGCAATTTTAAATATATGCAAATTAATAATTCTGAATAAAGTATTTGACTGACTCATTTTAAATTTTCAAATATATTTGATTCTATTAATATTTGTAATGTATTTTAATTTGATGTTAATTAAGATACATAATAATGGGTTTAAATAGTTTTTAATAAGAAAAAATGTAATATTATAAAATATTAAAAACATAAAATAATTAGGTATAATAATTATGTTTAAATTATAAACATTACATTTCTTAAAATAGTTACACTTTGTATACAAATGTTAATTTTGTTTATAGAAAACCGAATTTTAATTTTCAATTAATTTATTTTAGATTTTTGTAAATAGAAAATTTATGTACATTTTTTTACATTTACAATTGCTACTTTTGTGTTATGAATTTATTTTAATTTGTTTGAATTTATGAATGGTAGTAAATATTTTGAGCAATATATTAATTTATTATAGAATTTGAAATAGTATTTTTTTAATTTAAAATATAAATATATATTTATAAAGGTTTTAAGTTTACATTAATGTGTTTTACATGCTAATTTTAGTTGACTGTATGTATAACAAAATATGTGAGAATATAGAGTATTGATTGTGTATGTAACATTTTGACATTGTAATATGTTATGTAAAATGTTTTGTAATGTAAATTTCAACTCTTGAGTCTCTAATACCTCCCCCGATTATGGTTAAATTGGAGTGGGAATTGTCACGCCTTTGTGTCCAAAACCTTCCCCAAATTGGTTTAGATTGGAGTGGCAATAGTAAACGCTACACCCTTATTGACCAACACCATCCTCCAGTTTGGTTAAATTGGAGTGGCAATAGTAAATGTCACCTCTTTAGTGACCAAAACATTCCCCCAATATGGTTAGATTGGAGGGGGTATAGTAACTCTCTCCCCTCTAGCGTCCAACATCTCTCCCAAACTGGTTAAGGGCCTCCTTACGAATGCGGCTCGTGGTGGCGGTCTGAACACTGCTGCTGGCCCGCCCATAGTATTTTGAGTATGGCGGTCAGACAGTCACAGGATTGCCGCATCTGCAGAGAACCTAACAGGGCCGACTGCCACTCCTGGCCATGGGGGTGCTTGCAAGAGCACACAGGTTGTGGCCCCTGTAATTGCACTCCCATTCCTGCACGGTGTGGCATGCATGACATGGTGCACGCCAGACTACTCAGAAATGTGCAGTCGGCACTCTCACTGTGGTGGTCTGATTGTTAGACTTTCTTATGAGCCTTACAGACCACCATCATGAGACCACTGCAGCACCGCCCGCCCACCATGGATTACACTCGTAATCTGGCAGGTGCGTGCATTACGGGCTTGGTGGTCCTCCTGTCGGTGAGGCGGTGGCTTGCCAACAGGAAGACCGCCAAACTCATAATGAGGCCCTAAGATTGGAGTGGAAATATTAAATGTCACCCCTTTAGTGTCCAACACCTTACCCAAATTGGTTTAGATTGGAGTAAATGTCACCCCTTTAGTGACCAACACCTTCTCCTAATATGTTATGAGTTTGGGGTGGAAATAGTAAACGTCGCCACTTTAGTGTCCAACACCTTCCCCAAATTGGTTTATATTGGAGTGGGTTTAGTAAATGTCACCCCTTTAGTGTCCAACACCTTCCCCAAACTGCTTTGCATTAGAGTGGGAATAGTAAATGTCACCCATTTAGTGACCAACACCTTCCCCCAATATGGTTAGTTTTATTTATTTGAAAAGTTTTATATACCACTGGCTAGACCCAGAGGTATCAGTGTGCTTCACATGAGGAAGTTGGTTAAAAAAAGAACAGTGTTACATGGTTACATTAGTTTCTAGATCATAACATAGCATAAAGAAAGACATTTTTAAATAAGTACATCTGTTGGTAGAGCAAAAAGTAAAAATAGAAAAACAAGTCCTGAGAAGCACAGATGGTAGAGGGGGAAAAGCAAGAGGGTAGAAATACGTATCAAGTCTAGGTAGTCCAGTCATGTCCTAGAGAATTTCCGTGAGTACAAAAAAGTTAGAAAAAGTAAGTCGAACAGACTGGAGGCTAAGAGGAGGTCAAAAAAGGGCGAATCATCAAACTGGAAGAAAAGGGAGCTGACCTGTGGCAAGGATCCGCAAAATAGAGGTCCGAGAACAAAGACCCAATAAACAAGATGACGGGAATGCGGGTAGAACTAAAAAGTTTGGGAAGTCAGCACGGGCATCAAGGCAACCGCCCCGGAAGAGGAAGGCAGTAGCTGAGCCGGGAGAGCAAGTAACTCGGGGAAAAAAAGGAAAGCGGGCTCAATGGAGCAATACAACAGCGTTGTGAAGTGGTCTATTGCTGCTTTCACATCGATTTTACATTCCTGTGCAGCTGGACGCCAGTAAACCGCGTCTCAGGTCCGGAAGAGTCATGCCAGAGGAGAGAGAGATCCTCCGCCATGTCCCCAGCAGCCATCCGCGAAGAAAGAGGATCCACTTTTCCCCAGTGTCTCTTCAGGGAGGCGGGGGAAGGAAAGCGACACAGCGGAGAGACGAGGAGAGCTATGCCCAAAGTCCAGCTGGGTAGATGACGGCTGAGGCAACGAAGCCGTAGCCAATCTTCTCTATAGCCGATCTAGCAGCTCCACCGGGCATCGGCCAAGATGGCTCGGTCTCCGCGGTCCGGGCATCAATCATGCCTTACTCCGAAAAAGGGTCCCAGTAGGTGATAGATAACAGGGGATTAGAGGCCAAAAAGTCCATCCCTCTCCGGGAGCTCCTGTCGGCCATCTTGGAGTTTGAAGTGGGAATAGTAAATGTTACCCTTTTGTGTTTAACACCTTCCCCAAACTGGTTTATATTGGAGTGTGAATAGCAAATGTCACCCCTTTAGTGACCAATACCTTCCCCCAATATGGTTAGAGTGGAGTGGGAATGGTAAATATCACCCCTTTAGTTTCCAACACCATCCACAAATTATGTATAATAAAGATTTGTCACACCTTTTTCTATTTTTATTTGTTTATAATGTTTAATTTTTGTATAGTTTTACATTTTGAAACATATATTCTTCAAGTAAATTTAATACAATATTTTTTCATTATAAAAAAATCAGCGAAATCATATTTATATACATTTGTTTTTTGTACATTTTCAACTCTTTTCATTTATAGCCGCCCCAAGAATGCTACCAGCACACTGCCAGCATGGCAGTAAACTTGTGTCAGTCGGGAAGCCGCCGGCTTGGCAGCATTCTCCAGACTGCGGACACTGCTACCTGGTGGTCTGACCACCAAGGTCGTAATAATGGCCTATGTGTAATTGTTAAATGTACTGGGATGTGTATGTCTTGGCATCTTCTTGGAGCCAGTGTGATGTCACATGCTTTTTTAGATTCTGCAATTAAATGTTTTAAAATGAGGACAGGTGGTAATTGCCCTGTTATGTGTTTGGGGACTCTAGGTAGTATATCTTTCAGGATTTTGTTTGTGAGGTTCTGGGAGCTAATGCTTGCCTCTCTAACATCTTGCAATATTTCTCTTACTTACACTTCTGTTACATTTAAGGAGGTGGTTGTGCTCTCTTACATGAAATACATCATTGTTTATAGTTGCCCTCCCATAGCATACATTAGAATAATATTTAGTACATTTCCAGTTTATATTTTCTGATGTTGCACTTTCTTGGCTGTAGATGTAACCAAAGTGATTTAATAGCTGCTTTCCTTTCTGTGAAATGATAAACTTGGTGGTCTCTGTCATTGTATCTGTAAGTTTAAGAACATAAATATGCATTATATTTTAACTTCGGCACATTTGTTATTAACATGTTAAAAAATGCAATTACTTATATTTTGTATACCTACATGCATGTTCTGTTGAGCTGTTGCACACCATTTTGCAGCTTTTCCGTTGGGGGTGTTTTAATGTGGAGCCGGTGGTTTCTTTTTGGCGAATGAAAAAAAACATACATTGCATTTTAAATGATACTAGGTTGATAGGTTGTAGAAGTTGAGATCGTTCAGTTTAGTTTTGTTTGCTATTCGGGTGAGTTTATAGTTTATTTATTTATTTATGTATACCTTCCTATATCTTTTTGCTGGTTTGTGATTTTCTGTCACTTTATCAGTTTTCAAGTTGTAGACTTTTTCTTTAGGATGTCTATATAACAAGATAACAGTTGGAGTGTGTGTTAATATTTATTTGCTATTTTAGATTTTTAAGTTTTATAAAAGTTGCATTTTAGTTTAAATATAAGTATTATTTACTTGGGTATGTCGCTGTTGAGATGTATATATTTCTTCTTTAATGGTTTGTTGAGATAATCCGGCAGAGTTTCCTCACCTTGCAGCATTTGTCATGTTTGAAATATTTAGCGGTGTACATTTGTGTGCCTTTTATATTGCTGATTTAATTGTTTTTTTATTTTATTGGTTGAAGTTGTTCATATTAACATTTTATTGGTTGGTTTAGTATACTTTAAATTTTGTTTCTAAGTTGAGTCATTCTATGGTAACCGCTAATACATAGATATATTTATGTTGGTGTTTCAATCTTTGTAGTTAACGCAAATTTTTAGAGGAATTTTATTGTATATATTTTAGATATTGACTTTTTCTGGGGTGAATGGCAAATATTTTGTTGATGAAATATATTTGTGTTTAATTTAAATATGTCTAGAACAAGTTGTTGTTTTATTTTAATTAATTGTTTTATGAGAAAAGTGTTATTTTATCTTTTTATTTGATTATTGAATTTGTTTTGGCAGTAATGGTGTAGTCGATATTGCTCGAATCGATATTTTTTACATATTATATGTTTATTTAAAAGTAACAATATTTCTGATATTTTTGTTTTTGTAAAAATCAATATTTATAGCAACGATGTTTGTGTTCTCGATATTTGTTTTTTTTATAGTTAGATATAAGGAGTTGATATTTTGGTTATCAATATTTAATTCCCTATATCTATATGTTTCTATATTTTATGGACCAATAGTATGTCAGATGTACATGGGGATGTCTGTGGGATAGATAAATAGTATGTGACTCTGCAGTACATTACTCAGAACTGGGATCATATATACCAGATCTCCTACATGCATTGCATAATTTGTAAATGAATGAGCGCCAGTGCCCAAAGCTCTACTCAGAAGCCCACGGTAAGAACAAATAAATGTCCATGCACTGAATACCATGGCTGCGTAGTCTTGAATCCTCCTCATGGCTCTTTAATCCACTATCAGCTACTCCCTGCCCCTTTATCTCACTTTTCTTGTCTTCTTCCTTTGCAACATTTTTTTATCTTTCTCTTCCTCCTTTCCGCTTTGTGTGCTGTTACATTTCTTGCACTCAGGAAATGTCTAAAGTCGAAAGATATGTGCCTGTCCCCAAAAATATGTGCTGTGGCCCCCACCGGCTACCACTTGCTCAAATTAAGAACTGCCCAGAGCCTGTTGTCATGGTGTTTGAATGCATGTGTCTAGATGCCAGGTGGTACACAAGGTTGGACTGTTGCAGAAAATAGGTGCGCAGGCAAAATAAAAGTAGCTCCCATTTGCAAATCAGATAAGCTAAAAGTAAGTGGCTGACATTCTGCAAATTGGCGCAGTTTTGAACTTGTAAAGACATACTGTACAGTGTTTTGCATGATATGGAGCACTGCATGCATTTGTGCTTGCTGCAGGCAATATTAATTTTAATATCGAGGAAATCAACATTAAAAACTGGCCCACTATACAACATACAATAAAACAGGCCCACATTGTGCCAAAAAACTGGCCCATACACTGACCTGCCAAACCACCCCTTCAGGCACTGCCAGAATTCACTGTAGACCAGTCTGACCCTTGTGGCACATTACAGGTGCCACATACATCTGTATCGTTTCAGTTCTATGTATTTTAAGCACTTATTGCACAGAATTGTAGCACAGATGGCTCAGGGACTGGAGAATTAAATTCCTTTCGAGATAATTTTGGTTTACTTTCTGCAGATGGAAAGGTTTAAATGAACCTTTTACTTACCAGTTATCTTCATTACTCCTAATAGGAGTCCTCCCCGGCCCAGCATTAACAAATGGGTCGTTCTCCTCTTCACGACAGCCCATCACACATAAAACAATTATTTTAAACATCAATACAGAATTCTCTTCTCTATGTTTACCATTATTATTTAAAACTCCCTTGTCCCCTCTCCCACTTCCTCTCTCTGTAACAAGTAAGCAACACAATGAAAGTGCCTACATAGGGAGGGAGGGAAGCAACTGGTTTCGGAGGACTCCTAATCGAAGTAATTAAAAGTACTGGTAAGTAACAGTTTCATGACCTGCTCATGGAGTCGCCCTCATCCCAGTAATAACAAGTGACAAATTCACATGAAAAACCATTTGCACCTCCATTGACTGCAATTTGTTTTTATTTACATCATTGCTGAGGAAATCTAATTGATAATGTTTTATGAATGCATGAGTAGAGGACCATGTAACATCCCAACATATTTCTATCAAGGATACCAATGCTACCTTGGCCCAAGAAGTCAAAATCACTCAAGTTGAATGTCTCTGAATAGAACCTGGAAGCAGCACACCTTCATCCGAGTTAGCCTGAAAAAAGGCCTGACGGATCGATCTACTCAAAGTATTCTTTGATTCTTCTTTACCTTTAACCACAGAGCCATGGGCCACAAAAACAGATGTTGAGTCCTGAAAGAGCAAGTACGGTCAAGATAGCACAAGCACAACTTCCCATGGAGAAATGGGAGTATGGGACCGCACATTGTGCGTTCGCATTGTAATCATGCGTTCGGGACCGCCAACTGGATGTTGGTCAGTCCCAAAGCCGCGATGGTGTCGGACGGGGGCAACTCCGAACAACATCAGAATCGTCCCCTAGTTCTTTTACTATCAACTTCTATGTAATTTAAAGGGTCATTATCACTTTTGCCTCCGACCTGTACAACAATCTGCCGACATTCAAAACCCGAGCTATCTCTGTCCTCACTGTCACTCGCATCTCCTTAATTCACTTTCTGTTTTACATTCTTCATCCTGGAGACTGGCTCCAAATGCCCCTTTTTCTTACAATGAATGCAAACTGCTTTGGGGGCAGGACATGCTGTGTCATTAGCAAGATGTCCTGTCCTATGACACCTGAAATATCTTCTCTACTTCTTAGATACATTCTTTGAGTTCCCCATGCCTTTATACTCCCTCTTCTTTACATCATCCTTAACAGACTCTTTAGTCCTACTCCCACGCCCAACAGCATGTACATCCTTAGAGGAGTCTTTTTTCATCACCTCCATACATTTCACGGAGTACTCAATCTTTTTAGCAATGAGCATCACCTCATCAAGGGTGGGCTCATCTCTGGGCCACAGTTCATCTTGCACCTTCTCAATATGACACCCCAACATAAACTGGTCCCTGATTCTTTCATCCAATAAAAAAACAAACTTGCAAGAGGACGCCAAGCATCTTTAGTTGCATAGTTTTCTGTTGACTCCCCCTCTTTTTGCACTCTTTTAAAAAAGAATAATGTTCCGTATGCAAGTTTCCTACTCATTCAGATCAACAGCCTCACTCTCCGGCACTTCAGGAAGGTGATCAAATACCTTCTGTCCTTCTGAACCAAGAAAGTGAAGCAAAAGTGCTGTTCGACCCTCACATAGCGCACAAGCACTTTTTTCCATTTCGCCCATTTATTGAGCGGATTTCCAGGACTATAAAACGGAGGCGCCGTGACATTCTGAATTGTGTCAGAAGAATAATGGCCTTATTACCTACCCTAAAACCCCTTAGCTTTTAAATATAGTTTTCAGTTGAAAAACATTAGGCACAAGCTATTTTAGACAGAAACCAGCACAACAATTGGGGCAAAATACCCTTTGGAAATGAAAGTCTTCGCATGAGAGTCAATTTGCTGAACAGCAAAATTTTCCCCTAAAAGATATGGGCAATGATATACTTTTGAATTAGAGAAGGGGCGTGCATATCACTGTGTAAATATAGGTACTCAGTGATACAAGAGAAATACAATGCTGTTAAGGCATGCCTATCACTGTGATATACGCACAGTAGCACGAAAAATCCCCAAAACCAATAGAAAATTTATTATTGCTGGTTGCCTTACAAAGTACTCATTGTGGCATGTGCATCACGGACAATATAGCTGATTTCCGGGTGAGGCACATAGGGGCCTATTAGGATGGCGGACGGACCTGCGTCCGTCCGCCACCCCCGAGGTGGAGGGAACGTCCGCAGGGGCTGCGGCGTTCCCTCCATGCAGATTAGGATGTGACCGCCACCCTGGCGGTCACATACCCTATGTTTAACATTGTGGCGGATGCTGCTTGAAGCAGCGCCCGCCGCAAGGTTAAAAGTGAATGCTTTGCATATGCATGCACAAAGCGGCAGGCACGTGCGGTGCCTGCCGCTTTGTGCATGCATATGCAGGGGGGTACCATAGGTAACCCCCATGTGCACCCCCCACCCCTCAACACCCTGGCGGCTCGCAACGAGCCCCCAAAAACGAAAGACCACATGCTTTTCCACGGCGGAAAAGCCGCCACGGAAAAGCATGCCTTCTGCCACATCCTAATATGTCTGGCGGTGTCTGATAGACACCGCCACCATATCAGAGCTTTTCCGCCGCTGTCGGAATGCGACCGCGGCGGAAAAGTGGCGGACAGTCTTCCTGACCCACCAGCCATCCTAATCTGGCAGTGGGTTTTTGGAGCCTCCGCAGCGGTGAATCTGCATCCTCCAGGCCGGCGGTGGCTTCCGCCGGCCCGGAGGATGCGGATTCACCGCGATCCTAATCAGCCCCATAGTGTGGTGTGCCTATCACCGTTCTGGACTCTGAGCTGGCTGCCTGTAAAAGTATTCTCCTTGGCATGAGTATCGTGGTAAATACAGCACCCTGTACTAGTAATGAATTCTGGGAGAGGTACAATAAGTGGCATGCCTATCACCATTTAGAAACTCACAGCTGTCGATGCGGGTGATCACAATCCTTCAAAATAGCCACTTTGAAGTTCGAATATGCAGCGATCATGTACCAGCAAATTGATCTTGTTCCAGCTCACAGCACAGAGGTCTGCCTCATATAACAGTGCACCCATTTCACGGTATGGCACCAAAATACCCGACGACGTTGCACTAGTCATCACAACAATGAGCACTTCTGTCTCTCTTCCTTTCTATCTTGTGCAGATGTCAGAGGCCTTCACATGTACACCATCAGCTACACTCAAGTACTATGCAATATCCCTCTCATGCAGATGCCAGAGGCCTTCATGTGCACATTGTCAGCCAAAATCAGGCATGATGCACAATCTCACCAAAACAGAAAGCAGTGCCTTCAAATTATTGTTACATGGTATCACTCATCCCCCAAAACACGCTGGAAGAACCACGCAAGGAAGTAATAAAGTTGAATGCTGAAATTGGTATGACGAAATGTTGAGCTGTCTTTTCCTCTTCTCCTTTTTAAGCCCATCATCAGTGTTAAAACTGCACGCATAAAGAGGTGTTGGTAGCCAGTAATGGAGGTAGTAGATTTATTAGGTAACTTAGAGTAGGAAGGACAACTCAGCCATCCTCTTCATGGTAGGCCACTGGTTTCATTTCAAACACAAACACTCCATTAGAATCCTGCTATCACAATTCTATGACACTGCAAGCCCCCATTCCAAATGAGCTGTTGCCAGCCCTAGTTACCACAGCAAGCCATGGAAAAGCGTGTTTGCCTTCAGCTGCCCTCCTTGCCCAGGAAGCACACAGGTGGGAGCCTGGGATATCTCAACAAGAGTAGCCGTACGTCTCCCTTGAGTGCAGGCACAATCTCCCCACCCCATCTCAGCCCATGGGTGGTGAGCTGCACAAGATAGAAACAGGAAGAAACCACTTTGCTCATCAAAAATGGTAAGCATACTAGAAATGCGATAGGTAAAAGTGCATACCTGTTGTACCATTGACCTATGCTCCGCCGCAAGAATCAAAGATAACCCTCTGGAGAGTCATCATTCTGGTCGTTCCGATAGGCAGTCGCAAAGGGCAGAAAACAGGCAGGTGATGGTTTTATGCAATAGTGGTAAACACAAAGGTAGGACTTCTGTGTTGGTGTTAAAAGGTTGGTACTGGGATGAGGAGGACTCAATGAGGGGGCAATAGGGCACCAATCATAGCAGCATGCTGATTGGTGCTTCAACAGACTTCAATGAATCAGCATTGACATCCATCACTCTCCTGTCCTACAATGTGCTGTGCTTATAGACTCCCTCACCCCACTTCACATACTTGATACCTTCCACTGGTAAGAAAGAGGACATTAAGAGGGATGGAACAAAGAAGATTTTGAGGGAAGGAGGTCTCAAACTACACCGCTGTCTGCAACTTTCTTGTTATTTTGCTAGTCTTATGTTCATTCTCACACATTTTGACTTTAAAAAGAGTATCAGGGTTCTACACCAATGCTAGTGATATATATGAAGCTTGACAAACACTATTTAGCCTTGCACCTAGCAGTGCTGATTTAAACAAATGTGGCTGGTATGCTGAAATATTGGTCCATGGGAATTTTTAAATCGGTTCCAAGCATGCATTCTTCTTGTAAAGCCTTTACAGCGTTTGTATTTTCATTGCTTTGAACACAGTTTTTGCTTTTCAAGGGGGTTATTTACCAATGCTTTGTGCGGGAATTCGTGCGAAGCAAAGTGAGTCAAAGCAGCGTGTCAGTTTGTTTACATTATAAACAAGGTTCACAGTTTTTCGTTCTCATTGATTTTTAATTATATATACATACAGAAAACAATGTGTTTCCTGTCTGTATTTATGTTTAAATCTGAAAAAATATAGAAAATTGAGCTTCTTGTGAGTGACCCTCCATGCTGTCTTTTATGAATTCCAGGCCAACAGCTGAGCAGATAGACAGCCTGGGGAGTTAAAAAACAGGTTGTGTGTTAACATATATTACTAATAGCACTGCTAATTTTTCCCTGTGGTGTACTGTTTTGTTATATTTGGCCGCTTAATTTGCTAAAATACAAATGCATCAAAGTATTTTTGCATAGTTATCAGGTAAATAAGTGTGAAAATGTACCATTTTACGACTTCATCTATTCTCAAAATGCAAAATAAATATGGATAAATACAGACAAAATTGTAAAAAATATGTGCCATAAAACTGGGAGCTCCAATAATAAATGCCTACAGATGCAGAGCAAAGTTGTGCAACATGATGCTGTGTAGCTCTTAGAAAATAATCTTCCTTCTATCATTATTCAGACATAAAATTGGGAATTTTCATGGGAAGTGTGTATATTGTTTTTAGTTGTGTGAGTAATGTACATGTTCTGTGCTTTTTCGACAGCCAAAAGCGTTGAAGCTGTTGGGAATGGAGGTAGGAATTTTCTCTTTTTTTCTTTCTAACATGATATTTAAATGCAGTCACACTTTCTGCGAGGACATTTTCTTTTCTGTATTTTACTTAAAACGCCTTAGTACTCAAGCCTCAGTAAAAACGCATTGGTCACCAGAGGCATTGTTATGCTTTGATTGCATTAGCAATTAGCAATTTCCAGGCAGTCAAGAATACTGAAATCAGCACCTAGAGACACTGGTGGCAGCAAGGAGGAGGAAAATGGGTTTTATTTTTGTGTGCTTCGCATGGGAATGTAGTGTGCAGCGGAACGGACATTTTTACCTCATTTTACCTTCCTCCTCTGAGACTTACTAATCAAACAGCCGTGAAACGAAAGAGGAAAGGCCCCTATGACTCGATGAAATACTGCGGTTGAATGAAAAACAAATATCCTAGGAGGGAGAAAAGAGAAAGGGGTAAAAGCCAACGGTCCCTGATGGATTAAAGTTTCATTTGAGGAAAGCTAACATTGGAAACGTGATGTTATTGTTTTTATGTGAACCTTAATCAAATCAAATCAAATCATATTCATCTTTATTCGATCATGAATAATCATAAAAGACACATATCACAATACAGAGTAAATAAAAATAAAAATACATGATGGCTTTTCCTAAAAAGATATTAAACATCTCATCATCGAATTCTTTTAAAATTCTAAACACATATCAACAGTAAAATGATTATAAATCCTTTCCTCCTAAAAGCAGATAAAAAATCGTAAAAAACATGATGTCCAAATTACACAAGTTTTGGCAGCACGCTTGATTCTTATGAGCAGAATAGATTAAAGAAACTAAAAACACAGTACTCTCAGCATTATCATGTTATGTAGAGCCCTGCAAACAAATCCTCTAAGGGCCCACGTCCAGCTCCAAAACTTGGCCATAGCAATAACTATGACTTTACTAGTATCGGTTTTTAGGATACGCATAGCCGTTTGAGAAGATCTTTTGCCTAATATGGTACAAACCGGCTTTAGCCATTTAAGACCTTGTATGCAGGGCATACAAACAGAACATGCGATAAGGTCTCTTCCTCACATGGGCAGAAATAACATTTTGTATCTTGATTGATCCCCCATTTTTTTGTGAAAGATTTTAGGGGGAGAGAGCCCTCTCTAAATTGGTGGTAGAGTTTCCTGTCACCTGGGCTCGTAATGGTGTCCCAGTAGGCCTCCAGCCTGTATTCTATTTTGTGATCCAGAAAGAGACCAGTTAGGGAAACACCGTTCACCAGTGACAAAGACTTTTCGGTGGACATATCCCTATATAAGCCTTGATCTTTTGTAACCATGTGATTTTGCTAGATCTGTCAGCTTCTTGAATGTGCTTGACTGCTCGCGCATAGGGAGCTAACTCCGGGGTAGTCCAAAGTCTTTGCCAATAGGCGAGGGGTCTGAAACCCACAAAATACAACCCAGATCTGCAAGTAGTGGTCTGAGTGGTGTTGATTGTGGAAGGCCGGTCAATGCCCTCAGAAACCTGTTCTGTGCTTGGTCTAATGAAACTAGATTTTCGAAGCCCCAAAGTTCAGCACCTTAAATTATTGAGGCTCTGATCTTCCCTTGGTAGATAGTTATAGCCGGAGCAACTGGTTTAGTTTGGGATAAACAATGTTCTTTTAAAAGGGCCCCTGCTAGTTGGTTGTGCCTTAGGGCTAACAGATCCATCTGTGGCTCCAGTTCATCCTTTTGCCCAAAGTAACGCCCAAATATGTAAAGGAGTCAGTTCTTCCAGGGACTAATTATTAATTTCTACTCTAGCTCTCTCATTTTTGTGTTTATGTAAGACCATGAACTTAGTCTTGTCAACATTGACTACTAGGTCATGGTCATTACAAAAAGACTAAAACGGTCGAGGGCTCTTATGCAGAACAACTTGAGTTTTAGACAGAATCAAAGTATCGTCTTCAAACATTAAAAGAGGAACCCTCGATCCAGCAAGACAAGGGGCGTCCGTAGGATAATCGGTGTAATATTAGATAACATTATTTATGAACAACGAAAAAAGGGTAGGGGCAAGAACACACCCCTACCAAACACCCTTGTTCACAGGAAAACGTTCTGTTATCTCACCCTGTTGATTCCATCGGACTTGGGCACAGGTAGATTCATGTAGTTTTATAATAAAAAATAAGACCTCCGCGGGCATCCCTTGTTTCTTAAGGCTGTCCCACAGCCCTCTGCGGGGCACTAGGTCAAATGCAGATTTAAGATCTATAAATGCTGCAAACAGGGTCCCCCCAGCTAAGATCACTGTGTTCCAATATATCAGCATGAGTCTGAAAACGTGATCGATTGTGCTAACATGGGAGCGAAATATTGCTTGGTAAGTAGATAAGATTTCATTGTCATCGATCCATCTATTAACCCTGCATAGCACTAATCTGGCCACCAACTTTTGCATCGTGTCTGTAAGGCTTATGGGCCGATAATTGGTTGGGCTGGCACGATCCCCCTTTTTATAAATGGGGATCATTTCAGCCCCACGCCAGGATTCCAGAATGGGGACAGCTCTGGCCAAGCCATTCACAAAAATAAAAATATATTTGATCCAAGTCTCCCTGTCAGATTTAAATATGTCCGCCGGGATACAATCCGGGCCCGGGGCCCTACCTGTGGTTACCCCATCAAGAGCACGCTCAATATCCCCTATCGTAAATGCTAGAACTGACTCAGGGGCTACACATTGTTACTGCCCAGGACTATTTGCAAGGGATGAACATTGGGTTTGATAGTGTGCAACCCAAAGCTCTGGCGGGACATTGTTTTCTGCTGCCGTACCGGGATTGTCACTATCCACTTAATTAGTTGCCAAAGTCGACACCAATTTTTCCCATTACTAGCATCTAGCAAGTCCCTCCATCTATTTTCGTCAAAGGCCTTCTTGGAACGTTGTTGGGTTGCCTTACAATCAGACCTCAATTTCCTTACTTCCTGCGTTAAACCTGCCCTTATGGCTTTAGACAAATCCCTGTAGGCTATCATACATGCCCTGTCATACCACTTAGCTGACTAAGGGTACATATTGGTTCTTTTTTTCGATTTAATGAAAAAGGTTCTCAACTTAGCAAACAGGGCCTCGTGAGCAATTGTGAGGACAGGAAAAGTGACCTCATTAGGGTCAAGTTGTGAGAGGGCAATATCCTCCTGAGGCGGAAGCCGGGAGACATGATAGATTGCTTTTTATTTTAAAAACTGTGCTCAAACTGTACTTTTAACTCTTACCGATCCCCTCCTGGGCACCTGTTTTCTCTTGTGTTGCACTTACGAGGTATCCCCCGTGCAGCGGATTTATCGCTGCCGTGGGATTAAGACAAATATTGCCGACATTTCCGGGGTCTCCCCAGGCCACGCCCACTATTGTTGGCCACGCCCCCCCGTATTCACTACTTAACCCGCGCTGAATACAAGCGCCAGTAGTTGACAACATCCTCCTGAGGCGGAAGCCCGGCGACGTGATAGATTGCTTTTTTATTTTAAAAACTGTGCTCAAACTGTACTTTTAACTCTTACCGATCCCCTCCTGGGCACCTGTTTTCCCTTGTGTTGCACTTACGAGGTATCCCCCGCGCAGCGGATTTATTGCTGCCGCAGGTTTAAGACAAATATTGCCGCCATTTCCAGGGTCTCCCCAGGCCACGCCCACTTTTGTTGGCCACGCCCCCCCCGTATTCACTACTTAACCCGCGCTGAATACAAGCGCCAGTAGTTGACAACATCCTCCTGAGGCGGAAGCCGGGAGACGTGATAGATTGCTTTTTTTAAAAACTGTGCTCAAACTGTACTTTTAACTCTTACCGTTCCCCTCCTGGGCGCCCGTTTTCCCTTGTGTTGCACATACGAGGTATCCCCCACGCAGCGGATTTATCGCTGCCGCGGGATTAAGACAAATATTGCCGCCATTTCCGGGGTCTCCCCAGGCCACGCCCACTATTGTTGGCCACACACCCCCCGTATTCACTACTTAACCCGCGCTGAATACAAGCGCCAGTAGTTGACAACATCCTCCTGAGGCGGAAGCCGGGAGACGTGATAGATTGCTTTTTATTTTAAAAACTGTGCTCAAACTGTACTTTTAACTCTTACCGATCCCCTCCTGGGCACCTGTTTTCTCTTGTGTTGCACTTACGAGGTATCCCCCGCGCAGCGGATTTATCGCTGCCGCGGGATTAAGACAAATATTGCCGACATTTCCGGGGTCTCCCCAGGCCACGCCCACTATTGTTGGCCCGCCCCCCCGTATTCACTACTTAACCCGCGCTGAATACAAGCGCCAGTAGTTGACAACATCCTCCTGAGGCGGAAGCCGGGAGACGTGATAGATTGCTTTTTTATTTTAAAAACTGTGCTCAAACTGTACTTTTAACTCTTACCGATCCCCTCCTGGGCACCTGTTTTCCCTTGTGTTGCACTTACGAGGTATCCCCGCGCAGCGGATTTATCGCTGCCGCGGGTTTAAGACAAATATTGCCGCCATTCCTGGGGTCTCCCCAGGCCATGCCCACTATTGTTGGCCACGCCCCCCCTACGCCCCCTCTCGCCATGAAACATGTGCACCTACCGAACGTGCAGCGGACGAGCGCAGCGGGCGTGCCGACTGCGCGCCAAAGGCGCGCTTAAGGGAAGCCCGTCTGCGCCCGTCCGCGCCAGACCAAACCCTGAGCCCTGGTCTCCTGTTCCCGTTACACCTCCTTCACGGAGGTACACCCAAGAAACCCTCCTCAAACTCAGGGACTCTTCTTCCTCCCCCTGCTGCAGCATTATTCCCTCTGATGAAGGACAATCCTGCTGCCCAAACTGTCCATTTAGGTTCGTACCGCGACTCCCTTTGAAACCTCGCTGGATCAAGATGGCCCTACTCAATTGCAGATCCCTCCCGAAACACCAAGCAGAAATCAATATGCTTCTGCAAGACTCTGAGATTGAGATCCTCTTTCTCACCGAAACATGGATCAATTCCAATTCAGACCCTGACATAGTCCAATCTCTCCCCCCTGGGTACCTTATTAAGCATCAGGACAGACCCTCCGGGATAGGGGGCGGAATCGCGATCATCTACCAAAACAACCTGTCCTGCCACTTCTAGGACAGCCCAATTCAGGACTGTGATAATGTCCTGTTCTCTATCCACGTATCTCCATCTACAACCCTTTCGGGGATTCTCGTCTATCGCCCCCCAGGACAGCCAGGTCCTTTCTGCAAATCTCTATTGGAATCCATCTCCTCTCTCGCTTGTCTGTCTCCCAACTTTACGGTCCTAGGAGACTTAAATCTCCACTTTGATGATCCTACAAACAAATCAGCCAATGATCTTAAGGAGGATCTAGCTTCCCTTAACATTTCCTTGAAAAGTAATCAGCCCACCCACTCTAAGGGCCACTTGCTGGATCCCATATTTACCAACCTCCCGAGCCTAGTAGTGAATAAGCCCCTCCCTATCCCCTGGTCAGACCACTACCTTATCCCCCTTCAGTTTCAACTCTCGGGCGAAGCGCCGGAGAGATCTCCTCCCCAAGCACCATCTCGTCCGTGGCAAAAACTGGACACGGCCTCATGGACCCAAGCACTGGCCTCCACCACACCGGTGCTTGACCCAGATCCCTCCAGAGCAGACATCCAACTCCGCTCCTGGATTGAACAATCCCTCAATGCCATCCTTCCCGTCAAACCTCTCCCCAGTAAAAAGGGATGTTTTAAATCCCCATGGTTCACTCAGGAACTACGCAAACTTAGAAAAAAGTGCAAAAAGCTCGAGCGACTCTGGAGAAAGGACTGGGCTATCGAAAGCAAAAACGAATATAGGTCTGCACTGAAGCAATACAAATCCTGTATAAAAAACACCCACTTCTTCGAGGGGAAAATATTAGCGGCTGCTAACTCTGCCAAAGAAACCTATCGCATCGTTCGTCTCCTTACAAACACTCCAGAACTACCGCCAAGACCGGACCCTTCGGGCATGAGATACAACCAGCTTGCTGAGTTCTTTTCAACAAAAATTAATAACATCCTCAAATCCCTCCCCACCACCACCACCTCCCACGTCCCCTCGACCCTTTCTTCTGACCCAGAGGTCCCATGCCTCGAAGCATTTTCCCAGGTGACCACAGAACTGTTTCTCACCACCCTACAGTCAGTAAAGAGCGGGGCTCCCTCAGATCCAGCTCCTATGAGCAAACTAAAATTGGTCGCCTCCACTGTGACCCCCCTCTCACCAACCTTATTAACTCATCTTTTTCCCTCGGCATCGTGCCAACTCACTGGAAAAGAGCCACAGTCCGGGCACTTCTTAAAAACCCCCACCTCGGTCCCAATGACCTGTCTAATTTTAGACCAATCTCTCTCCTCCCAGCCATTAGTAAAGTGGCCGAGAAAATCGTCAACCACCAACTATCTCTCTTCCTGGAAACCAACAACCTCCTGCGCCACTCCCAGACAGGGTTTAGACCAGGACAGGGAACAGACACCGCACTTCTAGCCGTGGTCGAGGAGGCAAGAACCATCATCGACGCGGGAGGATCAGTGGCAGTGATCCTCCTAGATCTGAGTGCCGCCTTCGACACGGTGGACCATGCTATCCTTATCCACCGTCTTAGCATGGCAGGAATCTCCGGCACCGCCCTGTCCTGGATCAAATCCTTCCTGGAAGGCAGAACCTTTCAGGTGGCTGATGGCACAGTTAATTCGAGTGTTCTCCCTCTCCAGTGTGGGGTCCCTCAGGGCTCCTCCCTGAGCCCCACACTCTTTAACGTATACATGTCTCCTCTCGAAGACATTATAACTCCATTCGGCGTAAAAACAGTTATGTACGCCGACGATACCCAGCTGGTAGTCTCCCTCAATCAGTCGACCAAAAGTCTGGACAACTTGTCGGCATGCCTCCAGGACATCTCTCATTGGATGTGCGAATCACGCCTGAAATTAAACGGGGAGAAGTCCGAGATCCTTCTTCTAGGAAACCCACGCAGACTCCCCCCATCCCTCTCTTGGCCACCCTGCATGAGATCACCCCCCACCCCCAAGTCCGAAGTCAAAAGCCTAGGTATCTGGCTGGACAAAGACCTTAATTTTAAAGTCCAGGCCAGAAAAACCGCTGGGACATGCTTTGGCCTTATTAAGACCGCGCGAAAAATCCTTCACCTGATTCCCTTTCAATCCAGGAAACTGCTCATTCAGGGGCTAGTTAATTCCAGACTGGACTACGGAAATGCCCTTTATCTAGGGGCACCCGCATCGGTCATCAACAGATTGCAATGCGCCCAAAACGCCGCCGCCAGACTCCTGACCGGGACCAAATCTAGATGCTCTGCCAAACCAGCACTGAGATACCTACATTGGCTCCCGATTAGGGAAAGGATCGCCTTTAAGACCCTCTGCATCTCGCACAAAATACTACAAGGCAGAGGCCCGCCTATCCTGAGATCTCTCGTCAAACCTCACCATTCTAACAGACAGCTCAGATCAGACTCCCTTTCCCTGGCCAGCGTCCCTAGAATAAGAAAGGCCCGCTCCGGGGGGCGACTTTTTTCATACAACGCTCCAAAGTTGTGGAACTCCCACCCACTCTCCATCCGAACTGAACACAACTTACCGGCCTTTCGCAAGCAACTAAAAACGTGGCTCTTCCCTTAACTCCTCTCTATTACTCCCCCCTCTGAAAGCCCAGGTTGATTGTCAGCGCTGGGACGCCCCAGGGTAGCTATGCGCTTTACAAATCTGCATTCAATTCAATTCAATTCAATGAGAATCTGCAAGTGTTGATTTAATCCGATTCAAAGTACCCTCCTCCTCAGAGATCTTTGCCCAGTTTAACCTGCGGCAGTCGTTGAACAGAATTACATCTGCTGTCACAATATCCGTAGTGCCCCTCAAGGGAGGGCTGGACTTTACCTCTAAAAACAATATCAGCGGATCATGATCATTCTCCAATCTGTTCAGAACCTCCATGTCCCTCACCCTATGCCAAAATTCAAAATTAATACGGAAATAATCTATCCTACTGCTTCTCAGCCTGTTGGTATAAGTGGGGTTGCCTTTACTGTCTGATTTTGATCTACCATTGACAGCCCGAAGCCCCCTCTCCAGTGTTAAACTTTTCAACTGCAGGACGGCTCCTGTCCATTTCTTGATTGGAGCTAACGTCAAGGACGGAACACCCCAAATAGCATCCTAGTGGCTCGAACGTGCAGTTGAAATCCCCTGCGATAATCCAGTTAGCGGACCCTTTTAATGATTTAATAAATGTATCTAGGCTGGAGATGGTCAGCGAAGCCTTACCACCCACCAGCCGTAGCGTAGATATTTATCACTATAAACCCGGGGTCATACTCAGGGGTTATTTTAATAGCCAGAAAATCCTGATTATCGGTCCCTAGTTCTTTCCGCCTGTTGCCTAACCCACACAGTTAATCCACCTGAGGGTTGCCCTTTAATGCTCGCGATTGCTGGCTTACTGAATGCCAGATATCCTGGCCAAAAAATTGTTCTCAATGACCAGTTCTCCTGGAAGGCAATAATATTATAGAACTCCATGAAATTAGATCAATCAGAGGAGCTAGTCTTCGATAGCAACCCAGCAATGTTCCAAGATAAAATCCTCAGTGTGCTGGGGCTTAATCCCTCGCGCTGTTCTGTCTGTACCCGATCCTCTACACACTGTGACCCGCTAGTTGCAACTAACTGATGGCCTGAGTCTGTTACATGAGGAGTAACGATTTATTGGATTAGGGATATTCTCTGTTATTGATAGTTCCACAGGTGGCAGTCAATCACAGGCATCTAGGCCAGACAAAGGATCAAATCTATTGGCTAGGTTAGGGTAAAGGGGTCGGCTTATAGCGCTGTAATAGATACTGCGAATCCCCCCACCTGGCGGGGAATGATGACGAGGTATAGAAAAAAACCTAGGGACAGGAGAGAAATTTTACCGTGATGATACCCTTCATCCCTGCTCCCTAGACATTCCAATAAGAGTCTAACTACGCGCTCATTGTTAAAGTTGGCAACCACACAGTCATCCCCCTATCCTTGATAGAATGTCCAACCCGAGACGAACGTCTAGCCATTATCAATTTGTTACAGATATCCAACCCCCCCCCACCCCTGCTTCCTTCATATGTACACTGAGCCAGTGCATTGTTTTTGCCATTAACTGCTCAGTGGATTCAGTTTGCCCAGGGTGAAGCGAAGGGACATTCCTCAAAAGTACCATCAATGGAGCGGCGGCAGGTGGAAGATGTAAAGCCTTGTGACCTGTTCTAGGGAGGCTAGTAACCAAGCCATGATGCTCTACTATGGAATTGTGACCAGGTCGCCCAGGGACAGAAATAAGTTGGCTATCTAAACCACAAACAAAGTTATTTGGTTGTATACTACTTGCTAGCCTTGCTGTCCTTAAACAGGATTTATCACCCTCCACCCTCGGAGTACTCGGAATAAGCTGAGCAAAATCGCTAGATGTATTCACTATCTCACCTTCATAGCCTCCATGTGCCACTATACCAGCTTCGGGGCAATACCAGCCCCATCATTCCTACTAGGTGACATAAACATTAAATTAGATGTTATTGGGGTGGCTTATGGTGTCGTGTATTTCTATAGGTTCTGAATCGATCCCCCTATTCCTGACCCTATTCTGGTTAAGCTACCTAGCTAGTTAACTAACAGTCAGCCCATGAGGCAAGAAATTCCCCATGATGCAGATACCGTTATCTGACGCAGTCACACTACGGCACAGGAACGTGTTATCTGATTAGGTCATAACGCTTGAGATCTAATTAGACAAGCGATATTCCTCCAGCCCCTGATAAGGCATACGACGTTCTCATAACAAATCAAACCTATGACAACCTGGATAATCCGTGCGGCCATTGTTTTGATTTCACAGAGAACTTTAGTAAAGAATGTGCTAACGAGCAAGTCGTATGACATCTTTATTGACGTACCTATGTCCATCCTTACGTCAATCCCGGCACCTTTAAGGTATAAATATTGCCGACCTTGCCCTATGCAAACACACGCGTGGTGACAAGACGGAGCAGCCATACTTGCCGAAGCCGAGAGCAGAAGCAGACCCCGCAGGCAGCAGCCCCGCCTTCCTGACGCGCTGAGAGACGCGCTGCTATCTCAAGCCGAGAGACCCAGCACCGGCGCTTCTGGGCAGCCCTCGCAGGCAGCCTGGAATATCGAGAGCAGAGAAAGAGATACCATTCCTCATTCATCCTAAATTCCAGGTACAGAACTGAATAACCCCTCCTAGAGAATTCTTTAGTTATTCACTTGGCAAAAACAAACTTAAACTAAACTGTAACTTTCTATTCCCGCCCACGCATTAGACTTAGGTCAGGTACACGGGGTAGGCGTATTTAGAAACACCAGTTGAGTACGTTTAGTCAAATGTATATGTGTATGTAAATATATTTTATTCATTTTAAACATCATATGGCTCAGAAACCATATCAATGTTTTTACAGTATTATTTTATACTATTGCTTCTAATGTATGCACTTTACTTAACTATAAGTATTGCAATAATATCGATCCATTTCTCTTGTACGAGAAAAGAGACTGATCAATAAATAACATCTTTTATTGAACACGCCCGTCTCTTCCTTTTCTCTACATTCTGATGAGACTAAGAATGCACGTACTGACTGAGTAAAATAATTGCCTTGTGCTCACACGACTCTCGAGATTGACTCTTGATTAGGGGAGAGCAAAGTTGTCATGTTCTATGGTTGTCAGAAACTAAATCCCTTCTTGTCTAATCAGGGGAGTTAATCCTTCCTTGAACATTCGAGAAAGTTTCTAGCGAACTCTGAGCTTAGCTGGCAAACCCAAAAATTAAGTCTAGTATCGACAGTAGTAGACCTAGTTAACGTCTGGCCTAGGCCTTTACTGCTGTAGGCACTATTCCAATGCGCAGAGCCTATTGGGAAAATAGGAGCTACACTACATGGCGCCCAACGTGTTTGGAAAGGGCGATAAAACTAACGTAAGACATTTAGAGTAACTCAGTCGTGCTTTCTCACTCAGACCCCTTTTCCCAAATACTCCAAAGACGTCTGGAGTGGGTGAAAGGTTATTATATCCTCCAAAACCTCGCAGGAGGGAACTCCTATGTATGGTTCTTGGTCTAGTCAACGTTGAAGGATAAAACAGTTCCAAAATATTGTGCACCTAATCTTTGTTCCATAAAGAAACCTGATCTGCAAACAAAAGACATAAGCTTCCTGTCGGTAAAATGGCAGAGAGTGATGAAGAAAGAGAGGCAATTAGATTAGCTACTGAAATAGCAGCAGCTGATACTACAGCACTCGATGCAGACCCGGATATAATACTCATCCAGGTCGCCAAAAGGAGAGCTATAACTCTAAAACTTATAGAAAATGGACTGACACCTAGAGGTGGCACAGTCATATTCGTAATCGAGGCACACGAATATCGGCAGACAGAGGTATACTATACATGGATACATTTTCCAGCAGCAAATGCTGTAACAAAGTACTTCCACTATTACAAAGTAGAGGAACCTCCTAATGAGTACACTCCTTTCGAGGAGGTGGAAGTACCACTCAAATTCCAAGAGCATTTGCTCTTATTTGATGGCGCCCTAATACATAACAATCACATTACAAGGCTCGGTCCTTTAGGAAGACCAGGAGCAACGTGGCCGGTCCTAGCCGGATACACACCACATCCAGACATCGAAAGAATGCCTGCAGCAGAGCTATTAATACAGCTAAAACAACTACTAAAAATTCATAGACAATTAGTTCAGTATGTAATGCGGACTTCAACAATTCAGCCAGCGATTAAAATTCCACAGCTGACCCCTCACCAGGGGAACACAAATAAAATCACACCACAGAACATCCAATCCTGCCTAGGTAAAGTTCCAGCTAAACGGGAACAAATACCATTCTGGTTGGCACAGAAAATTACCCAAATAGAGGCGGTGTTTCCTGACACCACCCCATTAGAAAAACACAGGATTCTGACTATATGTCTCCCAATGGGAATCGCACCACACATTGAGGACTGTGACACTTGGGGTACAGTCTTTGCTTCCATCTACACAAAAACGCACGGTGTCCCATCCATTTCGGTGATACCAGATGTGCTAAAACAAATTCAAGATGAATACGGTCCAGAACCTGCTTTAACTCTTGGTATGAAATTACTGAAAGACTTCAAGCAGGTCTCGGCTATATTACTAGCCAACATAAAGGGTGAAGCAGCAAACGTGGCGATCCGCCAGAGGTTAAAAGAGACAGATATAGCAGACCAACCAGCTGAAATTGCCAGAATCATAGAAAAATCCTATGAAGAACTAGGCAGAGATAGTCTAGGTGGAATACCAGTAAAACCGCAACTGACTACAAGTCCAGAAAAAATATTTTTTAATAATAATTCACCAAAAAAGAACTGGGATGGAAATAAACAATCCAATCCTAAAGAAAAGAAATTCCAGTCCAGAGGAAGGTCTCCTAGGCGAAGAGAGAAATCTCCAAACCCGAGACAAAGGTCACCTCAGAGTGAACCCTCTGGGAATAGATATAACCTTAGAAATAGGGATAATATTAAAAAACCTGATAGATATCAAGACATTGATACACGTCCCTCTCAATCTTTTCAGAATTCCTCGCAGAAATCGGAAAGAAGAGGACGATCAGAAGAGCACGCCAAGTCCAAAGACAAGGAACCTGCTCAACTGAAAAAGAAATCACAATTTCCAAAAAAGAAGGTAGCCAGTATCAAGGTAGTTAACAATGCCGAGAATACTGAGGACACAACTGAAAAACGGAGAATGGGCTCAGACAATGCTAGACAGCGCAGCAGAGGTGAGCATAGCTCGCAAAGTCCTTATGAATCATCTGGAGACAGTGGACACGAATGAATACCTTCAAGTGGAAACTGCAGATACCAGAGTTAGCAAGCCCCACAAAATATACGAGATAACATTACGTATAGAGGGAGATAAGACTAGGAAAATAAGGGGACTATTTTGGGATAACCTATCCAAGGGCTATGACATCCTTCTAGCTGAAAAAGACTGGCCACCAGAGTTTGTCAGGGAGTGCCCTCATGGCGAAGAAGTAATTATGCCTGCCTTCTCGAATCAAATACCGATTCATAAAAAATATACACTTGCTAGAAAGTGGGCAGTGGCCTTAGCACCTGCTTTATATAAAAATCATGTTGGATGGGATGAGGATTCTCCTCCTCACAAAGTCCAGTTAAAATCACAACCTACTGCACAAAGGCAGTACCCAATTAAGCAAGAAGCTAAAAAACAAGTAAATGAAATACTAGATCAGCTAGAATACCAAGGGGTGATTGAAACTTGCACCTCACAAATGAACAATCCTTTGTTTCCGGTCTCCAAACCAGACAATTCGTACCGTCTAGTTTTGGATTACCGACACCTTAACACATGTTGCAAAACCTTTGCAGTGCAAAACTCACACAGTGCTGCACTAATGAATAACATAGTGCGCAAAAAATACAAAACAACCTTGGACATCTCCAACGGATTCTTTTGTCAAAACATAGCACCAGAGAGCAGATATTTAACTGCATTTTCAGTAAATGGCACTCAAAAACAATTCTGTCGGTTAGCCCAGGGGTACAAGAATAGCCCGGGGGTATTCTCAGCAAGAGTAACAGAATTACTACAACTATATGATGATGAAGCATTATCTTATGTCGATGACATTTACTTAACAGATGATGACTTGGAAACTCACTTGAAAAGAGTGAACACCATAATACTTGGTTTCGCTGCAGAGGGTTACAAATTCAACTTCAAAAAGTCCAGAATTGCCCATCTGACGGTCCTATTCTTAGGATATGAGTTATCAAGTGAAGGCAAAAGCCTGGCAGACAATTTCCTAGAGAAATGTGCCGTAATCCAAGCTCCTAAAACACTAAAAAACCTACAGTCAATTCTAGGCTTCCTAAATTTCGGAAGAACATATATTGCAAATTACGCAGAAAGGGTCAAACCCCTCTACGATCTAATTAAACCAGATTTTAAAAGATCCAGTTGGACTCAAGCACACACAGAAATTTTGAGATCCTTAAAAAAAGACATGCTAATTAAAACAAAATTAGAAACCCGTGATAATACACGCAACCTTGTGATCCGAGTCATCCCAGGGAGATGCGGATTCACATACCTGACCTCTAATGAGGGAGAAAAGGTACCAATTGCATTCAGATCACACTTGTACACAAAAGCTGAACAGAGATTCAACAACAAAGGAAAAATTGTTCAAGCAGTTCAAACCGCAATAGCTAGAGAAAAAGACATAGCTGACGGTAGACATATCACAGTCAGAACAGCTGAATCAGCCTTCGAGGCACTAACAACACCGTGTAATTTACCAACAACAATATTGGATCCAGAATGGTTACAATGGGTAAATTCAATCACAACGGACAAAGTATACTACTTCTTTGATCCAGAACTAGATGAATTAAAAAATCTAAAATATGAAAAAACGTATCCTCTGCCAATCGACATTCTGCCTCTACGACATTACGCCTGTGTAATCTATACAGACGGACATGCTCAACCCTCCGTTTGGGGAGAACATGCATACAATCCCACATGTGAGATTACAAAAGAAGTGTGGCACGGAGGTAAACTAAGACCTCTATTAACAAAATCACACTCAGTAGAAACTAATTCAGAACTACAAACTGAAATATTAGCTTAGAAAATGGCGCTAGATAATGCGGATCGCGAATTCCCGACACTTATAGTGTCAGATTCATATTTCTGCGTCAAAGCATATAACAAGGATTTGCAGACCTGGATTCAGAACGATTACAAAGATGACACGGATGCACCAATAAAGCAGAGACTTCTCTGGGAACAAGTAGCTCTTTTGAAAAAAGAACTACCAAAGACTCACGTGACACACTCACTGAGTCACCAGCGTGATGGCGTTCACGTTGTAGGGAATTCATTGGCTGAAACAGCCGCAGCGGCAGCCAGTAAACCGGCTCCCGTAGATCGAAAAAAGCGTACATTAAAATACATTGACGGCGAAACATTGCTGGCAGTAAAAACGTCATCAAAAGGCGACTGCTCGGCGTTACCGATCAACTATCCACTCAATTACACATACATCATAGATGCAAACTCCATTCCTTTTGCTCGAATCCCTGGAGTGGGGGATAGAGTGATTCCAAACAAGGACAGGAGAAACTTGTTAATCGCAGACGCACACATGGGCGAGGGTCTCAGACACCTTAAATTAAAAGATTCTCTGGAAGAATTACAATCACGGTACTGGTGGCCAGGCATGAGCCTGCACTACACCATGTTTGTAAAAAACTGCACAAACTGCAACAGAGATCGCAGTGGGGAGAGAAGCAGTTTAATACCTCGTAGTATCAAGGCAGATAACATCACCACTAAAAAGAATGGCTTGCGATTAACATATACAGGCTAGTTCCCACTTATAATGTAGATCCACAGCACTCGGCTGACGTCCGGACTGTTATACAAGATTTGCGAGTCTAAATGGCATATACGCTAAGAGCATGCTACGTTCGACCATTGTTTTCACTCAGGCAATCCAGCCTGGGGGGGGAAAGAATGGCCAAATGAGCACAGCCCAGCGGGAATCTTCTCACTTCCTTCCTGAGGGTATGGGATGGTGTAAAGAAAAAACCAAGACAGAAAGCAATCTATAATAGAAAGGATATTAGGTTCGGGAGCTGGGTGGGTCAAACATCTAATAAGTGTCCAACGTAGTCTTAATAACTTGCCAAGAAATTCTCTGAAGGGATTCAGTCCGTACGAATTATTATTCGGAACTAGGATGTTGATCTCTGACCTTGATAGTCAGACTTCAGTGGTAACAGAAAAAAGCTTTGATGTCAAAGACCGTTTGGCTATTTTGCAGGACTTAAACAAAACAAGAAAAGACCTGAGCAACATACAGTTGAAAGAACAGCCAACGACCACTGAAGAATCACCACCTGTCCCAGCAAGACCTGTCTGGATTCCAAAAGTCGGGGATCTAGTCAGGGAGAAGATCGCGGTAAAGAAGGAATTTGGGCCTTCTTACAGAAAAGCAGTTCCTGTATTGTCTGTCAACGGGACAAGATCAGTTGTACTACCGCCACTTGCTGGAAAAAAGGAGAACCGAGTTGTATCCATCGACCTGGTAAAACCACAACATGTGGCCGATAACAAACAGTAGGCCAAGTGGACTCCCAATAAGTAGCAGAACACCAAGGTTTGCTACCAGTACAGAGGTCCTATCAAAGAGGCTCATCACATTCGAAACGCCTACGGAAGAACAACAAGGACTATGCAACAATGCAATAGAACTTAGACCTCTGAAAACCCAAATAAAGACATTTAGCAGAGACACACCAATCTATACAGAAGTACCAAGTGAAAATGCGAGAAACAAAAATCCTGAACCAATTGGAACAATTGACAGAACTGCATCCGGTTACTTCATCAACTTCGATGATTCCTCTGAAGGCTTCAGCGAACAAAAGACACAGCCATCATCAAAATCCTTTAAAGACAAAGCTAAGGAACTTTTGAAACAACTAAAAGAAACATATCTAGTTTCTCCATGGATTGAATTTTGGGTGGGTTTTGGTGCATTTATCCTCATACTTTGGCTCATCATGGTATTTACCTTGGGACGCTTCATTGAGGGAAAATATGCTAAAATGGACACAGCAAGTCAGAACATCAACTTGGTCCTCAAACCACACACATCTTCACACGTCGAGAAAAGAGAACTTTCTTCAGAACTTTCTTCAGCCAACTTCACAGCAATTCCAATATCTGGTGGGGTAGCCTGGGACAACACTGACTATGAAATTTATGGTCCGGTCGAGATCCTGAAATATCCACACCAAATCAAGATCTCCTTGAGTGACTTTGCAAAACCAAACTCATTTGCTGATGATTGGGACTTTGAAAGTATAAACAATATGATGTCTGACTTAGTAATGTCTGCTAAATTTACAAAACATGATTATTTGCAGGGTTCTACAAATTATGACAGCATGTACTGCTATAACCATTATGATAACCATTTCTTGCATAAATCTGCACAACCTAGAAATGTTTTAAATTTTAATCAATGGGAACATTGTGCTACACCTCCAAAAGGGAGCTCTAGAACCGTGTATGGCAAATATTCATATTTTTCAGGTTTTAACATAACTAATGCTGAAACATTTTATTACAAATTGTCAAACAAGACAGGGATGAAAACCATGATAACCAACACAAAATTGATATATTCAGATTCTTTCTTTGAAAAAATGAATACTTTTGGATTTGATTATTGGGACAAACATGTTGATTTGAAAAGTGTTTGGGGCACAAAAGAATGGCAAGTACAGGGTATAGAAGCTTTGTTTAGAGCCTGCATGATCCCAGAACAAATGATATTTTTAAATGACACCGTTCAACAAACCACCTGTCTTGGCTTAGCCAAAATCAAAGATTTAAATAACCTGTCTATTCCAAAGCCAACAATGTTTAGCAATAACTCTGAAACAGATGAAGAAATAGACATAAACCATATACTTAACCAAAACAGAACACATCCTGATTGGAAACAATGGTTAATCTGGCCCACAGATACAAATAACTGTCAAGATAGATTCCTGAATAAAACACAGGGTTTCAAAATGACCAGGCCAGACCCTAGATATCCTCAAAGACATCACCCAGGGATAATAACAACCTACAGTGTGGGCAAATTATGCCTTCAATGGCTACAAACTTCCACACTGCCTGAAATTAAGCAACACCTAACTTTACTTACTGATGGTGCTGACTTGCGTGATTTCATACTGGGACCACGCAAACAGCGTCATAAGCGTTTCATAGCAGCCTCTGTATATGCAGCATACAATGAGGCCTGGAAGGTTACTCAAATTGAGACAGCAGAAAGAATACGGGAAATTGACCGTATTAATTTGGAAAAATCACTTTCTGTAGTGGACAATGGGTTAATGACTCTGTCCTCCAGAATTTTTTCATTGGACAGCATTGTGTCTTCAGCAATCGATATATTATCGCAAGACTTACTGTTATTACAACATGGTCAGTCACAATTGCGTTCTATTGTACAGCTTGGCTGGACGTTACAAAATCTGCGTTCAGGCTATGTGCCTTGGCGTTTAATCAACACAACGTCACTATTCCAAATCTTTAACCTTACTGATAGACAAATCGGTATGGCTCAGAAGGGTGCTGATTATACAATCTTGAGCATTGAAAAACTAGAAAGATTACCGTTGACAATGTCAGAACGACCTGTCAGTGAATGGATAATCCACGGAATCATAAATATTCCAATCTCAACCTTCAGGTTTCAATACTGCCAAAAATATATACACGCTGGCATGTACGAGAAATTGGGAAAGGGGTACCTTAAAACAACATGGAACCTGCCCTATTCACATGCATGTGTCAGTAACAAAGGACAGAAAGTGTTTCTTAGTGGCAACAATTGTGCTATGTCACTAAGCGGCACGCTTCTGTGTAACGGTATTAGTTTGCACGGAGCCTGTGAAGGGAATTCATACAACCTTTCATGTCACCAGCAAGGCGCACCTGCAACTGAAATAGAACCATTCTTTCAAAGACTCTATAATGGGAGTTACATTCTTATTGTAGACCGCAGATGCTGTAGTCTTATGCCCGGGACTCCTTATCTCGTCACTACGACGGCGAAGGTCAAGTGCTGTGGACGTTCTTTGTTTCCCAGCTCCTTTCCAGACAGGGAGGCAAGGGCATGGCCCGGTCTGAAAATTACTTCTATTCGAATAGACACTTTAAGCAGAATGAAAACAGTGCTTCTTCAGACGCCTACAAGGCTCACGTCATCTAAAGAAACGTATGATCTACAAGTCGCAAGGACGACTGCAGAGATACATACATTATTATCAACTAATTCCCCCGTACATTTCGCGGAAATCCTGAGCGAAATCTTAAATATTTCTGATACCACAGGGGTCTCAAAGGTATTTAAGACAGTATTTTCGATGGCATTAACACCATTCAAAGCCATACTGGGTATTTTTCCAGACTTCGTCCATTCGATTTTTGGCGGACTTCCCCTGATCCTAGGACTAATTGCAGGAATCCTATTCCTAGTCCTTATTTTTCGTTATGGCAACCCATGTCACAGATCAAACTCTCGCGACAATGGAAGATACGATCCTAGCCATTGGATACCGGGACCGGATATCAAAAATCCTGGGACTATCCCGGCTTAGAGACCTAAACATGACTTGGTTTCTATCATTTCGACCAATGTGGCAAAGGTGCGTTTTACCTGTACTAAGGTGTCTGCTATGCGGAGAAGAATGCGTGTTAGACACCTGTCTGACGCTACAATCGGATGCGCCGGTGGA
Source organism: Lissotriton helveticus (assembly GCF_964261635.1). Taxonomy (NCBI): domain Eukaryota; kingdom Metazoa; phylum Chordata; class Amphibia; order Caudata; family Salamandridae; genus Lissotriton; species Lissotriton helveticus. Next base: position 992,823,830 of record NC_136059.1, on the reverse strand, counting down.
TGCAGATACACTGTTGGTTCCTACCAAGGTTCACGCACTGTGCTGCCCTCAAAGGCTGCCAATTCTGATGACGGCATTCCTGGAATCTTCACCACTGCGATTGAAGAGTAGTGAAGTTCAAGATGAAAGCAGCATCGAACAGGTACGACCTTCTGTCAGCAATGCAAATCAGAATGTCAATGGAGACAATCATGCGCATGAATGCATGGTTACCCCTATTTCCGACTTAGAGGAACTTTCCCATGAAGCTGTTGACAGTTTTTTCGAAAGCCTGAATGATATGATGTTCTCTCCGGAACAGAAATAGAGACTTTTGAGTAAACTCGCACACGGCGTTCCCTGAATTCGGCCTTCAACTTTAAAAATAAAGTCACATGAACAATTACAATCCAGTTCACGGACAGCAACTTTTTTCAGCAAGCCCCTAAAATATTTTTATATATATTTTTTCCCGGGACACTGATTTTCTGCTTAAAGTAAGAGACTATTCCTAGAGAACTAAGATTTCTATTTTAGATACTTTATAGACTTTATAGACTTTAGCTGCCCGCTGGTATGTTCGCAATAGATTTTATGTGATGAAATGGTTTCGACTTTTTTTCTGTATAGCCATATTAAGAGCCATTTCATGTGTATTTCTCATATACCAACAAGCAATAATGCATAACAATGCGTGTTTACTTTTGCATTTAATTCATAGCTTAAGTGCATACAATATATATGACTGCAATTTTTCAGTATATTTGAAAATTTCGAAATGCATTTATGTATTTTGGGGTGGTAAGGTATACACTATACTCTATAGTATGTTGTACTATGTTATACTATGCATAGATTAGTAGATATGACCATAGTTAGCGTGGAGTGGGTGTCGTGTATTTCTATAGGTTCTGAATCGATCCCCCTATTCCTGACCCTATTCTGGTTAAGCTACCTAGCTAGTTAACTAACAGTCAGCCCATGAGGCAAGAAATTCCCCATGATGCAGATACCGTTATCTGACGCAGTCACACTACGGCACAGGAACGTGTTATCTGATTAGGTCATAACGCTTGAGATCTAATTAGACAAGCGATATTCCTCCAGCCCCTGATAAGGCATACGACGTTCTCATAACAAATCAAACCTATGACAACCTGGATAATCCGTGCGGCCATTGTTTTGATTTCACAGAGAACTTTAGTAAAGAATGTGCTAACGAGCAAGTCGTATGACATCTTTATTGACGTACCTATGTCCATCCTTACGTCAATCCCGGCACCTTTAAGGTATAAATATTGCCGACCTTGCCCTATGCAAACACACGCGTGGTGACAAGACGGAGCAGCCATACTTGCCGAAGCCGAGAGCAGAAGCAGACCCCGCAGGCAGCAGCCCCGCCTTCCTGACGCGCTGAGAGACGCGCTGCTATCTCAAGCCGAGAGACCCAGCACCGGCGCTTCTGGGCAGCCCTCGCAGGCAGCCTGGAATATCGAGAGCAGAGAAAGAGATACCATTCCTCATTCATCCTAAATTCCAGGTACAGAACTGAATAACCCCTCCTAGAGAATTCTTTAGTTATTCACTTGGCAAAACCAAACTTAAACTAAACTGTAACTTTCTATTCCCGCCCACGCATTAGACTTAGGTCAGGTACACGGGGTAGGCGTATTTAGAAACACCAGTTGAGTACGTTTAGTCAAATGTATATGTGTATGTAAATATATTTTATTCATTTTAAACATCATATGGCTCAGAAACCATATCAATGTTTTTACAGTATTATTTTATACTATTGCTTCTAATGTATGCACTTTACTTAACTATAAGTATTGCAATAATATCGATCCATTTCTCTTGTACGAGAAAAGAGACTGATCAATAAATAACATCTTTTATTGAACACGCCCGTCTCTTCCTTTTCTCTACATTCTGATGAGACTAAGAATGCACGTACTGACTGAGTAAAATAATTGCCTTGTGCTCACACGACTCTCGAGATTGACTCTTGATTAGGGGAGAGCAAAGTTGTCATGTTCTATGGTTGTCAGAAACTAAATCCCTTCTTGTCTAATCAGGGGAGTTAATCCTTCCTTGAACATTCGAGAAAGTTTCTAGCGAACTCTGAGCTTAGCTGGCAAACCCAAAAATTAAGTCTAGTATCGACAGTAGTAGACCTAGTTAACGTCTGGCCTAGGCCTTTACTGCTGTAGGCACTATTCCAATGCGCAGAGCCTATTGGGAAAATAGGAGCTACACTACAATGGGGGATTAGGATTTACAGGATTTTGCAACACAGTTGTTGTTGTTACAGAGGACCGGAGATTTCCCCCCAGTGAGGCTTTAATAGAACCAAAATTAGATACAGCAAGCAATTCAGAATTAGATAATTTTTCCTCAATTGATGCCAACCTCTCAAGAATTGGCGACATAGATGCCGTGAGTAACTTCAGGACGTCTTGGAGCGCAAAGACTTAAGAGGCGCAGCAGCACTACTCTCATTAGACTTTGAAAAGACCTTTGAAATGTCTAGTGGCCATTTATGCACAGGGCTGGAATGGCCATAGAGGGCATTAGGCATTTCCCCAGGGGACTAAAAGGGTGTGGGCTGGTTTTGCAGTGGTGGGGACCAGTTTCGTTACGGGGGCCGGTTTTGCAGTGGTGCTGCAATATCGGCCCCAGTAAGAAAAGAAGGAGTACTGCACACTTGCAGTGGCTAGTCCGACAAAATTGCCAGGCTACTTTTGGTTCCCAATTCAGCCCTGTTCATGCACCTGCTGCTTCAAAGGATAACATTTGGCCAGTGCTTTCTAAAATAATTAAGGGACTATATGCTTCCTCGTGGGCCATTGTATGAGTGAATGGGATATTATCAAAACCCTCTCACATGCAAAAAGTCTCCACTCCTATTTGCGATTGTAACAGAACCGCTGGCAGAGTGGTTTAGATGGAAAGCCAGCTGAGGTGCTTTCAATGGAAGTACAGCTTTAAATTCAGAGTCCACTTTGTGCAGATGACCTATGCTTTTCATTCAGTGACAGGACAGTTCTCTCGCCATATTATTGTAAAAGTTTCAGACCTATGGTGAGTCCTTGTGTCTTACTGTAAATTGGTAAGAATCCACTTATATGACACTAACAGATGCAGTCCCAGAAGACTAAGAAACTGCCCTTAGAAACTTGAGAGTCGCTGATACCCATTTGAAATACCTGGACGTGATGACAACAAAAATATATCAAACGAAGTGGGAAATTGAACATTGCCCCTCTAGTCTAGAGAACTTGGCAGGAAGTAGGGAATGGGAGGCTTTGCCAGTTACCATAAAGGGGAGGCGGACACTTTTTATAAATGTCTCACTACCACAAATCTTATACAATATTCAGAACTTGCTGCATCCCCTCCCTCCACAGTTTTTTCAAACTTTACAATCATAACTAAGCACTTTTCTATAGGTGAGCAGGGTCCCTAGAGTCTTATTTCCCAAACGTACTCATGCCCCATTTGATGGTGGCTTAGAGAAACTGGATATCCAGTTATACTATTGTTCATACCAATTGCGATCGGCTAACTCTGGCTCGGTCTGTACTCCCCGTTTTCACAGAGCCAGAGCAGGCGGTCGCTCCTTTAAAGTCCAGGCGTCACGCCTTTGGAATTCTCTTCTGACCCCCTTTAGAGGATTTCAGAACCACCTGGCTTTTCGAAAGGCTTTGAAAACCTGGCTCTTTTCAGCTTAGGATGTTCCCCATCTTCCGAGTGGTCTTAGCCCTTGCCCGTCACTGGGGCAGCTATGCGCTTTACAAGACTCAAAAATAAATAAATATATAAATAATTAATTCCACTTAACGATTGGCTCTTTTGCAATAGATGCAACTTTACAGTACAGCCTGAGCTAGATCTTCTTGAATCACTAGACTTATATTCCCTGTCATATGTAGCACCCCTTCCCCCAGCCACTAGCAACAATTATGAGAACCCCTATATTTGCTGGAGGGCTGCCTTGAGGCACATCAGATTTCAGGGTAAATTAACGGGAGACCACTCTATGGCACAAAACACTGATAAAACATGTAACGGAACTGCATGGATTCAGTGCATGGAGCTTAATTGGCACCTCAATGCTTAAAGATGTTTGGGCATTGATTCACATGAGAACTTTGATCAACTAGCAACTCATTTCACCCTTGCCAAAACTCAATTCTTTACAGACCTCCTGTTGGAAGGTGGAGTATGATGTGGTGATGCTGGTTAGGCTTCACCATGCAATACTGTCACAAACCCCAAAGATGGTCTTTGGATTCACACTTATAAATCCTAAGCTCAGTCCTGGTAGTGTGACATAGAGCAGTCAAGCTTTACCATAGGAACATGTGTTAAGCATTTCAGAGTACCAACATTGACGATAATTGACACAACTTGAGAGAAGTCCGTCACCAATTTATAAAACTAGAGTGTATTTTATCTTAATTTAGACACCAAAATGAATGGAATAGTATACATATAACCGGAGTTATAGAATTTTGAAACAATATAAAATGATTGCAATATAATAGAGTGAAACTTTCTCATTGTGGTCAATAGGGAAAACACTGGTGACAACCAGTCACTTGCAGGTCGAGTTGTGTGGTACCCTTGCAGGGTAAAGGTGATGTGGGTCACAGGAGCAAGCCATGACAGTAGGTTAAATTTTAACAGGCCCATGGAGCCCGGGTGCAGAGTTGTACTGGCTGACCCCAGTGCTGAATGGGGGGTGCAGAAGGTGTTGCAGGGGAAAAAGATGCTCAAAACGCAACAATGGGATGGTTGCTGATATCAGTCGAAGGTCTTATGGAGTTCCCACTATGTGCATTTGTAGGTTTTAATACAGAGGCCCTAATTACAATGAGACTCTGAAACCTTTCCGAGTGTCATCGCGGGTTTCACTTTAAACTGCTGCATCACGATCATTCCACTCAAGGAACCCGTGGGCCAGTCAGAGGCCTGCCTGTAATACCTATGGACTGCGTTTCTGCTGTAGGGATTACGCTGTCGGTTTCCAACAGGCTTTCCATGTCGGGTTTTCCGACATGAACAGCCTGTCTGAAAGCGACATTGGGGGCCCTTAGCAGAGTCCCCTTCACCCTGCAGCCTCCGCTTGGGGGAACAACCCCTGCTAATCCCTGCACCATATGGCAGGCACCCTGAGGTGCCTGCCATATGTCCGCTGACAGGAGGTGGGTTGATCTCGATTCCACGACGGTGTCCGCCCATCATCGTAATTACGCCCAACAATCCAAAATTAAATGGCTTTTGATTTTAAAATATGCCTTACACAATAAATATAGTAGGTAATAATGGGGTGAACCCTTACCTCATCGACCTGGGTCAGTACAATGTTATAAAAAAGGGGTGGTCGATTACAAAACAGTTAAACATATCATTACTTAAACATAAAGGTACATCCACCAAGTAAGTGTCATTTAAATTGCATTTAATCCAACTATTCGCAATGATTTGCTGCAGTTACACATATACTATATTTCATATTCATACAATACATGGTAGATTGCGTATAATTCTTCAATTAGTGCTCGGTGATTGTCAGATAAGAAAGGGGTTTTAAAGGAGGGTAGGGTGTGTTTGGAAAAGAATGAGGGACAAAGAAAAGGAATTGTGTCCTATAAACAATTCAGTCTTATTCACAGAACATTTCCAGTCATGTTACAGATCACAGTTGTTCCCAAGAGATACACTATACACAGGAGCTGAGTTTAGCAAGTTTTCGGTAGGGCGTGTATGTGTTGATGATGGTGTCGACGTTTCGACCCCCAAGTTAAGGGCGGGTGAGTCCTCAGTTTGGGGTCTTCCTCAGGACAGTTAAAAACAGTGACATGGAGCACCTAGGAAAACAGAAATGTGTATCACTAGATAGAATCAATTAAAAAACTAAAAAACAGGGCAAAATTCAAGGTGTACCTACATGTGCAGGCGTTTGAGTGGTATCCCTTCTGAGTTGGGACTCGCGCCTGTGTAGTTGTACTCTGGAGGAAATAGATTACGGTTAGGAAGGATAATGTGGGCAGGTCATGGTAAATTAGACCAAGCAAGAAAAACATGACTTACTGAGTTCGCCCGTTTTTTGAAGAGCAATTGGTCTCTTACCAACGTCGAGGATGACGATATTGGGATCGGTCTATCCGTGGGTGAGGCAAGCGTCCTACATCCAACGGGCGGTAGAGTTCAATGTGTAGATAAGTTACACCATCTGGAAGAACACAGAGATACTGTATTCCTTCGCATATCAACTCTTCGTTGTAGACAAAATTCAATAGGGGTGTGATGGAGGTTCTCGGTCCGTCCATATTATGGGGGGACCGGAAACCCTACCGGTCGATCTCATGACCACATCAGACTATGGAGGACCGCTATCCCATGTGATTTATAACTAAACAATTCGGAGCTTATGGCAAACAATCATCCATAATTAAAACAGTGGGTGGGCCAGCAACAATACTGGTCAACATCCGACTATGGAGGACAAACGGGGAGCCCAATCTCTAAAAGGCGTGCTGTCCCATGCTTGTTGAGAGAAACGACGATTAAGGAGGTAATGGCAACATTTCTTACATCACTAGAAGAGTCGCGCTGCCTAAGTTAGCCAGGACCGTAAGCGCTTCTCCTCGGTATCTGGTTAATCTGACCTAGTAATTTCGCAAAACAGCGCGGAGCGAGCATACCTGCGTGACTGCTGCCGAATGATTCACAGTGACAGCTCGCAGGCGCACGTCAACCCATACAAGTAACAGGCGTATCTAGGGAGCGTCTCTAGGGGGCGTGTCCCGGCACCTCGCGGTGCTGCCGCTGGCTGCTGCGCGGCTGGAGGACTGCGTTGGGGCGCATGCGCCGGACTTGAGACACTGTTAACCCTCCGGACTCGGGAGGTCTGTCTGAATTATATACCAAAGACTATCTGAAGACCGAGATAGTAGCGAGCGTTATTGATCTACTCTTTACACATCAGTGTCTAGGCCAACAAGCGGCAGAGACGGAAATGCTGACAAAATGCTCCTATAGTGAGAGACAGAGTTATGGTTCCGGAATACCTCTTGCCACATCTGTGTGTGTACAAAAGGAACCACGGACATTGGCTAAACGCAGTCAATGGGCCGGTGGTGGAGATTAATGTGTCGGTATCATCGCATGCAACGGGGTTCCATGGGCATGGGTACTGAGGAGCAAGATGGCATTTGCACATGTATTTCGGGACCCATGATGGTATTATACCATATAGTGGTGTTAGTGCACATGTCCATGTCAAACCTCAACAAGGGAGATATTAATTGGAAGATCTAACACAATATTCTCTAAATATAGATCGCTCATATATTTACATATCCAGCATCGCTTTATCGTCAACATATTGATACAAATGTGCAGTTCAAAACAGAGTCCCTGTCCTGGATATTACACACATTATGTTATTAACATCTTACTGGTCGGGTACAAGTCCAGCTAATTGCGAGTAAGTCGCATCAAGTTCATTCAGGCCATTGTCAACAGTGTCCAAAGTGTACATCCACTTACACTCCCTAACGTTTAGTAGTGAATTCAAATTGCCGCCCCTGGGTCCCACCGTGATTTTTTCAATCACCAGCCATTTGAAGGATTCAGGGGTGTGTGATTTAGACATGAAGTGTTCAACCAAAGGGGAGCCCGGTGTTTGGCACCGTATCCTGCTGCAATGTTGTAAGATCCGCTTTTTGACATGTTGTTTGGTTTGTCCGATGTATACCAGATCACAAGGACATATGATGGCGTAGATAACGTCACTTGTGTTGCAGTTAGTCATTGTTTTCAAAGTAACTGTATTGTTACGATAGTTCCAAACCTTGGTTTCCATTGCCTGTGGGCACGCTTTGCACTTCGTACATTTGAAATGTCCGACCACTTGGGGAAGGTTCCATATGCTTTGCAGAGTGGGGGGAGCGGGGGTTCCTAGGTAGGAAGAGACCACTTTGTCCCTGATGTTTTTAGCTTTCTTGAACGCATGCATCGGCAGTTGTTCATGGTTGATCACATCCGATACCATAGTCCAGTGTTTGTTTACCGTCTTCTTAATCAGGTTACTCTTCGTGCAGAAAGTGGTAACGCAGATAATCCTTTCGGGATCCACGAGACGCTCTCTGGGTTTACAACATTGCAGCAGGATACGGTGCCAAACACCGGGCTCCCCTTTGGTTGAACACTTCATGTCTAAATCACACACCCCTGAATCCTTCAAATGGCTGGTGACTGAAAAAATCACGGTGGGACCCAGGGGCGGCAATTTGAATTCACTACTAAACGTTAGGGAGTGTAAGTGGATGTACACTTTGGACACTGTTGACAATGGCCTGAATGAACTTGATGCGACTTACTCGCAATTAGCTGGACTTGTACCCGACCAGTAAGATGTTAATAACATAATGTGTGTAATATCCAGGACAGGGACTCTGTTTTGAACTGCACATTTGTATCAATATGTTGACGATAAAGCGATGCTGGATATGTAAATATATGAGCGATCTATATTTAGAGAATATTGTGTTAGATCTTCCAATTAATATCTCCCTTGTTGAGGTTTGACATGGACATGTGCACTAACACCACTATATGGTATAATACCATCATGGGTCCCGAAATACATGTGCAAATGCCATCTTGCTCCTCAGTACCCATGCCCATGGAACCCCGTTGCATGCGATGATACCGACACATTAATCTCCACCACCGGCCCATTGACTGCGTTTAGCCAATGTCCGTGGTTCCTTTTGTACACACACAGATGTGGCAAGAGGTATTCCGGAACCATAACTCTGTCTCTCACTATAGGAGCATTTTGTCAGCATTTCCGTCTCTGCCGCTTGTTGGCCTAGACACTGATGTGTAAAGAGTAGATCAATAACGCTCGCTACTATCTCGGTCTTCAGATAGTCTTTGGTATATAATTCAGACAGACCTCCCGAGTCCGGAGGGTTAACAGTGTCTCAAGTCCGGCGCATGCGCCCCAACGCAGTCCTCCAGCCGCGCAGCAGCCAGCGGCAACACCGCGAGGTGCCGGGACACGCCCCCTAGAGACGCTCCCTAGATACGCCTGTTACTTGTATGGGTTGACGTGCGCCTGCGAGCTGTCACTGTGAATCATTCGGCAGCAGTCACGCAGGTATGCTCGCTCCGCGCTGTTTTGCGAAATTACTAGGTCAGATTAACCAGATACCGAGGAGAAGCGCTTACGGTCCTGGCTAACTTAGGCAGCGCGACTCTTCTAGTGATGTAAGAAATGTTGCCATTACCTCCTTAATCGTCGTTTCTCTCAACAAGCATGGGACAGCACGCCTTTTAGAGATTGGGCTCCCCGTTTGTCCTCCATAGTCGGATGTTGACCAGTATTGTTGCTGGCCCACCCACTGTTTTAATTATGGATGATTGTTTGCCATAAGCTCCGAATTGTTTAGTTATAAATCACATGGGATAGCGGTCCTCCATAGTCTGATGTGGTCATGAGATCGACCGGTAGGGTTTCCGGTCCCCCCATAATATGGACGGACCGAGAACCTCCATCACACCCCTATTGAATTTTGTCTACAACGAAGAGTTGATATGCGAAGGAATACAGTATCTCTGTGTTCTTCCAGATGGTGTAACTTATCTACACATTGAACTCTACCGCCCGTTGGATGTAGGACGCTTGCCTCACCCACGGATAGACCGATCCCAATATCGTCATCCTCGACGTTTGTAAGAGACCAATTGCTCTTCAAAAAACGGGCGAACTCAGTAAGTCATGTTTTTCTTGCTTGGTCTAATTTACCATGACCTGCCCACATTATCCTTCCTAACCGTAATCTATTTCCTCCAGAGTACAACTACACAGGCGCGAGTCCCAACTCAGAAGGGATACCACTCAAACGCCTGCACATGTAGGTACACCTTGAATTTTGCCCTGTTTTTTAGTTTTTTAATTGATTCTATCTAGTGATACACATTTCTGTTTTCCTAGGTGCTCCATGTCACTGTTTTTAACTGTCCTGAGGAAGACCCCAAACTGAGGACTCACCCGCCCTTAACTTGGGGGTCGAAACGTCGACACCATCATCAACACATACACGCCCTACCGAAAACTTGCTAAACTCAGCTCCTGTGTATAGTGTATCTCTTGGGAACAACTGTGATCTGTAACATGACTGGAAATGTTCTGTGAATAAGACTGAATTGTTTATAGGACACAATTCCTTTTCTTTGTCCCTCATTCTTTTCCAAACACACCCTACCCTCCTTTAAAACCCCTTTCTTATCTGACAATCACCGAGCACTAATTGAAGAATTATACGCAATCTACCATGTATTGTATGAATATGAAATATAGTATATGTGTAACTGCAGCAAATCATTGCGAATAGTTGGATTAAATGCAATTTAAATGACACTTACTTGGTGGATGTACCTTTATGTTTAAGTAATGATATGTTTAACTGTTTTGTAATCGACCACCCCTTTTTTATAACATTACACAATAAATAAGTCAGGCCTACTGTCTTTATTGTAACCTTTCATAACCAACAATAAGGTCTATGACCTTTAGCAATGGCTTGTCAGCATAACCAACTCAGATCTTCTTTATCAATCAATCAATCAATCATATCATTTGGAAAGCACACTACTCACCCGTGAGGGTCTCAAGGGGCTGGGGTGGGGAATGCTGCTACTGCTCGAAAAGCTAGGTCTTGAGTTTTCTGAAGGTCAGCAGGTCTTGGGTCTGCCGTAGGTGGATGGGGAGGATGTTCCAGGTCTTGGCGGTGAGGTGGGAGAACGATCTGCCGCCTGAGGTCGCTCTTCGGAAGCGGGGGCTGTAGCGACGGGCGAGGTCGGCGGAGCGGAGCTGGTGGGTGGGGGTGTAGAAGCTGAGTCGTCTGTTGAGGTACGTTGGTCCAGTGTTGTGGAGTGCCTTGTGTGTGTGGGTGAGGAGCTTGAAGGTTATCCTCTTGTTGACTGGGAGCCAGTGCAGGTCTCTCAGGTGGGGTGTGATGTGGCTGCGGCGAGGGATGTCGAGGATCAGGCGTGCAGAGGCGTTCTGGATGTGTTGGAGCTGTCTCAGAAGTTTGGCCGAGGCTCCTGCGTAGAGGGTGTTTCCATAGTCCAACCTGCTGCTGACAAGGGCCTGGGTGACTGTTCTTCTCGTTTCAGTGGGGATCCACTTGTAGATCCTATGGAGCATGCGGAGGGTGTTGAAGCAGGAGGAGGAGACGGCGTTGACCTGTTTAGTCATGGAGAGGGTGGAGTCGAGGATGACCCCTAGGTTGCGTGCGTGGTCGGCGGGTGTTTGAGCGGTTCCCAGTGCGGTCGGCCACCAGGAGTCGTCCCAGACCGAAGGGTTGGATCCGAGGATGAGGACCTCCGTCTTGTTTGAGTTCAGCTTCAGTCGGCAGTTCCTCATCCATTCAGCAACGGCCTTCATTCCTTCGTGAAGGTTGGTTTTGGCGGTGTGGGGGTCCTTGGTGAGGGAGAATATCAGCTGGAAGTCATCGGCATAGGGGAGGATGTTGAGGTCGTGCCGACAGGCGACGTGGGTGAGCGGTGATATGTAGATGTTAAACAGGGTTGGGCTGAGGGATGAGCCCTGGGGTACGCCGCAGATAATCTCGGTGGCTTCGGAGACGAAGGGGGGAAGGCGGACGCTCTGTGTTCTGCCGGAGAGGAAGGAGGTGGTCCAGTCCAGGGCCTTCTCTTGGATCCCAGCGTTGTGGAGGCGTGTTCGTAGTATGTGGTGACAGACCGTGTCGAAGGCGGCTGACAGGTCCAGGAGGATGAGGGCCACCGTTTCTCCATTGGTGCTGTGGTTGCTGCGGAACCCGGACTGGGAAGGGTCCAGGATGTTGTTCTCCTCGAGGGTCAGTTGTTTGTTGACGGTCTTCTCGATGACCTGTGCCGGGTACGGGAGCAGGGAGATGGGCCGGAAGTTCTTGATGTCCTTGGGGTCCGCCTTGGGTTTCTTGGTAAGGTGTTGATCTCGGCGTGCTTCCAGCTCTCCGGGAAGGTTGCTGTCTCGAAGGAGGTGTTGATGACTTTCCGGGCTGTGCCAGCAGGCCACAACCAAGATACCCTGCTCTCCTTATGCTGACTGCCCCCCCCGGCCAACAGAGCCACAGGTAGATAATTTGCCACTGCTTGTGACAAGCGCCGGCTTCCTGGGTAGGGCCAGAGAGTCCAGAGCCACCAGCAGGTCAGCCCCCTCTCCCGCCAGCCCGCAGACCACAATAGACTGCAAGCCCTGTTCTGGGGCCAAGTAGCCGCTGACAAACGGAGTCCTTGTCATTTCTCTTGCCCAGGACCCCACCACAGGGCGAGGTGCTCACTGGCGGACTCGCCCCCTGCGCCTTCTAGCTCCTCAGCAAGGGCTCCCAAAACGGTCTGTATAAACAACTCCAATCCTGCATTGGACAGGTGTACCCCATCCGAAGCATACAGCTCTGCCCTTGACACTTGTATTAACTTGCGCCTGATGGTACGAATGCTGGACTTCCTTAAAATTTCTGCCACTGACTGGTTCAGTCTCCTTACTGATTTGTTAACTGCCTTCGGCGGCGCTCCCTTCGCCCAAACTTGACGCTGTTTCACCTCTGACCATAGTATTTTAGTGGTAGGCACCAGTTCTTAACCACTGACAGAACGGAAAACAGCGCCTCATTTACTCCCCTCCTTCCCGCTGGGATCATATCATTGCCACCCGAAGAGATCACCAGTATATCGGGAACAGGCATGCCCTTGGCCATGGTGCCCCGCAGATCAGTTGGCACCTCCGCTAAGCGCTGTCCGCCTACCCCCACACAATGGTGGTCGATTCCCTTCGCACTCTGTATTCTGTCCTCACGCGAATTCTTGAAGAAGTGCCCTGATCTACGAATAAAAGAATGGCCAAACCAGCATATCTGGGCCCTCTGGCACGGTACACCTAGATCAAATTTAGAAATGGATACAATCAGCGGGAGATGGGACAAGTGGAGAAGAACTGACTGACGACTCATGCAAACTGGGGGCATACGTATCGCTCAAAACATGTTGACTTCCAACGACCCACTCTCTTAATGGTTTCCTCCGGGAGACCTAGGGCTGCCGCCGTCGTGGCTGCGCCGATGCGGAACGAATGGGATGTAAAATGTGCCGTTTCGACCCCTAAACATTCTAGAGCACGCTTGCATATCCTAGTGAACTGAAATCTGGTGAGAGGGATACCATCGGCATGCAATAATACCCTGCTGTCTCCTCCACCTGGTCTAATCTGGAAAAAACTCTTGGCCAAGCTTACCGGGCAACAGCTGGCCCCTGCAATTGAACCTAGCTGGACCCATGTTCCTTTACCCAACGGGTCTGTCTTAGAACTCCGCATACTGACCTGAAGGGATTCCCTGGTCAGAATTACATCTTCCCAACGTATGCCCCCCTCCTTGTCTGACTATGACGCTGGTAACAACTCCGAAATCCTAAATGCCCCAAAAAAACGCAAATGAGTATGCCAATCTGAGTAACTGCGTCTCGTAAGGTGTAAAGCAGATTCGGGGCAGTGATAGAGCGTGCAGGTCACCCAACTATAATTTTACCATATACTTATTGGACCCATAAATTCAATTCACCATATTTATTAATCGGATAACCTTGCACTCTACTACCAGTAACCCAGTTCCTTTCTATTTGTTACCAATGTACCCAACTTACCAATCCACGTTATGGGCACCTATGATCACAATGGATCAGGGAGCCTGCTGTAAAAGAAAGGCAGACACCAAAATACAATTATCATTTACTATGTTTGCACTCATATAATAACCACAGACTCAAGAAGTTTCAAAACCTTTATCTAGTTTTCATCAAGATCAGAAAGCATAAGGTTCACAGCAAGTAAACTGTCAATAACTAAGATTATAAAGAGCACATATCCATATAGGAAGTAAATAAGACCAACCATTTATGAGACTAAAAGGAAGGTGAGAACAGGGAACATTCTAATAAGAAATTTAGAAATTCAGATTTGATAAGGAGTGACTAAAGGACGGGGAAAATATGGAACATACTAGAATATCACAGTGGAGTATTATCCCTTGAAGAGGGTAGGAAAAATAGAACTTTAATTTGTACTACGGAAATTTTGAGATACCATGTAACTATAGGAAAGGTAAGAATGGAACACACTAATAAGTTGGTGTAATCACTTTAAATCGACTAAAGGATGGTTAAAGAAAAGGAACATCTATAAATCATGAACTATATGTAAGAACGTACCAATGGGATGGGGAAAAATGGAACATGCTAGTATAATAACTATAATGTATGACTTTATTATTTGTCAGTGTAAAGGAGAGTAAGAAAGAGATAATGTGCAAGTACGATTTTATTAAAAGCAAAGCAATAGAGAATGCAAATTTTGGGTTCCCTCAGATTTATATTTACCTAGAATGGTGTGGAGACCAACCCTGGCCATGGGTCAGTTTAGGACAGGAGTAACCCCAAGGAAAGACAGTCGCCAGTAGGCCACCAGGTGTAGAATGGAACCCCAGGACAGGACAGGAAAAACCAGATTAGGATCAGGACAGGACCACCAAGGTAAGACCAGCACCCGCAGTTCGGTAGCAACGCCTGCGCTCCACCCTCTCTGCAGCTATCAGTCAGAACCCCGATTGGGTTATCGAATTCCCCAGCAAAGTGCTCCGCCAGCACTTAAAGTTTCTAAAACCCCGCCTGGGTCTCTGGAAATTATGGACAGAGTGCTCCGCAGCTCTCTGTATGAGTCACCTATTGACTGCGTTGGGTCAGTGACAGGTCAGCTATTCGGACAAGTTGGACAATTTCTCTAGCTAAACCTAGGCTAGTTATACTGTTTTCGGGTCAGTGTACCACCCCCCAAATGTTGCAAGTGTAAGAATCCCCAATTTCGATTGGTACACAAGTAGGACAGGTCAACACACCAACCAGGATTTTACTTTCACAAGCCCCAATTTACATCTTTTGGGACCACCTATTGAATTTGGGGTTCCCTTGACATCTACAGTTCACCTAACAATGGAATATACAAATTTTATTACAATTGCTTCAAATGCAGTACATTTCAGCTCCGTTTGCTGGGCTACAGGTCGATTCCCAGGAGCATCTTGACTGTGACTCCCAGCTGGCTGTGTTCCACTGGTACAAGGTTTTCTTCCCTCTGCCAGGGTGACATGCGCAGTAGGGACTTCTAAGATGGGGTAGTAATCGCCTCCCAGGCCCAAAAGATTCGATACATGAAAGGTAAAAGAAAACAATTTAGAACATAGAAATAAATGAATACACTGTATACCAGGAATCCCTATATGACTTCCCTTACTTTATACTAACTATAGCATTAAGGTTAGTGCAAAACGAACAGCATCGCATAAGCTGCAGGGCAAGCATCGGCATGTGAGAACACAAAGCGGCCATTTTATAGCTAGTGCGCAAGTGCAGAGATTTCCCCCCAGAACTGCGAGTACGTCACGTCACGTGAGTGTGACCAACGCATGCGCTGAAGAAATTCCCGCTAAGCAGCGGCCATATTAGAGGCAAGCGTATTAGGATAAGTAAACACATAGGCAAGCGTCACTGGGACACCCCGTGTAATGTAAAATGTGCATTATTAGTAACACGAACATGTCGATTACATTTTATTAACGTTATTTGAGGTTCTTGATTCAAGCAAGTCACTGTACGTGCCAATCCATGCTCCATCAATCCCCTCTTTGATGATATTTAATATCATCACAAATTCATAGAACCAGATGCCAACTTTTCACATTTTTCCTAGCTCAATTTCTTCAAACATTCTGTTCAGCTTTTCTTTAGTTTCTTTATTAGGGTGAGAGTTTTTAACCCTTTTATAAATCTGATTATTCAGTTCCTCTAATTCAAGTTCATCCACATTCCTCTTCACTCCTCTCTTGTTCACAGTGTATTTCTTTTGGTGCTTTCGACATTTACAACAAATGAATATGATGAATACTACTAATCCTATTCCCACAATTGGCATCATTACTTTAATCAAGAAACTTTTACCTAAGTTAGCAAACCAATGACCTACGGCGGAGAGACCATCAGTAAGTCTCTTCCAGGCACTGTCAACCTCAAGTGGTTTAAGCTCTTTTCCCAAATTTGTAATGTTCCTCACATACCCTTTGATCTCTACACTTTTGTCAGGTATGTAAGTGCAACAATGTTGCGCTTTCAGCATTCTGCAGACTCCGCCCTCTTTTGCTAATAGAGTGTCAAGAGCAAGTCTGTTCTGTAAAACCATTGATCTGATCGCAACCACTTCGGTATTGACCATCAAGAAACCTCCAGCAGTGTCAGTAGATAACCGATCCACTACTGTTGACAATTTGCAAATTCTGTGTGTATTCAGAACCACTCCCACTGTAGGTATCAGTGCACTAAAAATATCTCCTACAATTTCACCAGCACTTTCTCTTTTAGTACGCGCTAATTCATTAGTCTTTTCAGTGCTTCCAGTGATTTTCCCCACATGGTATATCTTTGGGAAGACAATACCAAAATAACAACTCCCGTACCAATGATCGGGCAATTTGAAGTTAGCCTTGTTCCCACAAATAAAATAAATTCCAGGAAACAGAGGCTCTGTCCCATCTTTGAAACCCCAACCTCCAATTACCTTGTGATTATGTTCGCATTCACTGGAACCAAGGAAAATATTGTTATAATAACTAGTCATTTCTCTTTTAAGACAAAATTTCCCCTTCATTTCGAAATCCAGCAACATCGCAGCGTTAGCTCCACCATTTGAGGTGCTCCCTATACTCTCTGCCCATTTAGGAACTTTCTGGTTCTTGTCTTTGGCTTTCTTTTGGAAACTTTCTCTTCTCTTTTCTACCATACCAGAAATTATTTTTCCTTTTCATGTAGAGAACATGTCAAGTTATTTTTGTGTGCGTCATCTATATTTATTTTTGATACAGTTAGAAAATAATCACTCTTGTATTTAGCTGCATCTCTAGTTGTATGTACAGGGTTCAGGTTTCTTCGAACAGGGAGTTCAGAAAAGGTCACGTCAAGGTTTGAGTAATAATACTGTAAAGGTCCTCTTTTATAAAATAAACCAGTCAGAATACTACAGGAAATTCCATAGGTTAAGGGTAAGTGGTGGTAAGTCACACCTTCAGCTACAGAAGTAGGTAGCTTCATACAGACATAACAGTCGTCTATTTCCATAGTTTCTACATAATGTACTAACAGGTTTGCGAAAACATTTAAATGAGTCTTGTTCTTTATTTTGTTAAAGTGTAATCCTACCTCATCTGGTGCTTCTAAAGCTATGCTTGTTTGTTTCAGGCTAAGTGGTTTGTCCAATGCATCTATTCTTCGTGGTGTACTTCTAGTGTGTGATCCTACAGTGTCGTCAGGTAGATTATTATTTGGGTAAAGACTTGGGTTTTTACTCATCATTGAAGGAATAGTTATGGTTAGTCCTATCCAAAGTATTAGTACTATTGCTACACTACATAAACATACTTGGCAGCATGTTTTACAACAACTTCGTCTCGGTCTCCCATTCTCAGAAGAATCAGACATTTTGGCTCAAAAGAAGCTTCAACCCCTCTTTGTAAATCTGTACAGCTTGCTTACTCGAGTAATTTTTCAGGTTGCTTCTGCTTCTTCTTCGGTCTGTTCAGCAATCAATTCTTCATCACTTTCATTACTTTCGTCACTTATTTCCAAGTTCTCAAACTCCTCCAATACAAAGTAAGTCCATTCAGGGCTCGAATACTTGTTATTCAGTTTCTTGATGCGAGCACTTCTTCTCTTTGGCTTTGTCACCACTGGGTCAGTTTGACTCGAGACCTCATTTATCTGTTCAGGCTCCTCGGTTATCGTCTTGAGATGCAATCTCAGCCTTTTCACAAATCTAGGTACTGAGTCACCCTTTTTTAGTCTTTTAACTGGCACTGTGTCTTGGCCTTCTTCAAACACTTTTGTTTTCGTTCAGTTGTGGCACATTGGGATCAAGTTCGTCTTCGGTATTGCTCCCTAACTGACTAGGTCCAGGTCTTTCATCTGTTTCTTCTGCCTGGTCCCTAAACTGGCCTTGTTCAGGTATATGCTGAGTTTGGCTTTGATCTGTTTTGATCTCTTCTTCCTGAACACAATTGTCTAATCCTACCTGTTCCTGTTCAAGTTTTTCGAGCTCTTGATTTTCTTCCGCTTGAACTTCCGCCCTAATTCCTATCTGTCCCTCTTTTGGTGCAGGTGTTCTTGGAGGAGTGTCAATTACCTGCTCTCTCCCTCTCTGGTCCTCCTCAGAATCAAATTTTACGTGGATTTCGATGATCTGAGTAGCTTCTTCTTCACCTGTCTCGTCCTCACCATCCCACGGTCTATCTAGCTGAGTCTGACTTCTGGTTCATATAGGGTTGATTGTCAGATCGATTATCGGGACCCAATCTTCTTGGCTGGAGCTCGGTTGTTGTTCTTCAGCTACTTCAGGACCGATGTCTTGGGATCCTTCAGCTGTGCAACCTTAAGCCTCAGTTTCGTCAGGTTCAGTCACTTTCTTCGTGTGGCTGGCATGGATCCAGCGAGGTACTCCTGCACACTTTACAGCTGTGGTGGTTACCAGGATCACCTGTCATGGTTTTCCCCACCTGGGTTCAAGGCAACTTTTCCAAGTGTGCTTCTTTATTACGACCCAGTCACCTGGATTCAGGTCATGTGCTGGAGTCGTTGGCCTGGCGACGTTTTCTCCCCCAACCTGGCGAGAGATAGAACGTACTTGGTCAGCCAGCTCTTTACAGTATTCTAGTACCAAATCATCAGATATGTTTATTATTTTGTATCCTGGCACCCATGCTTGCCGCATTGGTCTTCCCATCAGGATTTCATGTGGACTCAAGCCTGTGTTCCGATCTGGAATACTTCTGAGTCCCATCAACACAAGAGGCAGAGCATCTGGCCATTCCAATTGAGTGTATTCACACATCTTTCCCAATCTTGATTTGATTGTGCCATTTATCTGTTCTACCACTCCAGAAGCCTCTGGGCGATATGCACAGTGCAGTTTTTGCGTGATTTTGAATGCTTCACAGATTTGTTTTATTATTTCATTCTCGAAATGACTTCTTCTGTCAGATTCAATTAAGACTGGGAAACCGTAACGAGGTATGAGTTCCCTAAGTAATAATTTGGCTACTGTGATGCTGTCATTTCTACGTGCAGGGAAAGCTTCCACCCATTTTGAAAACAGGCAGACAATGACAAGTAGGTATTTCATTCCTCGACAAGGGGGCAACTGAATGAAGTCAAGTTGTAGTCTAATAAAAGGGCCTTCTGCCTTTCCAATTTTCCCTGGTAACACTATAGTTTTCTTTCCAGGGTTAAATTGTTGACAGATCAAACACCTCTGGCAGAGCCCCTCTGCTACGCTTCTGAATTTCGAATTGAACCATGTGTGGCGAAACATGCGAATCATCGCATCTCTGCCTACATGTGTGTTTCCATGAATTAACCTCGCCATAGGAGCAAGCATACAGGCTGGCAACACAGGCATATCATCAAGGTAAACAATGACACCATCTGCACCTCTCCTTCGACAACCAAAGTTTCTCCATCTTTGTTTTTCCTGTGGCTCTGCTGCTTCCTGCAAGTCTCTCACTTCCTCCCATGTATTCACTCCCTTTAACATCAAAAGTTGGCTGCTGTTTTTGTTTCCGTTTCCCCCAACCTTTATATTGATTGAAATTCGGTATTTTGCACAATGTTGGGCTAACTGGTCAGCATATCGATTACCTGCGGTCACTTTGTCATCGCCAGATTTGTGAGCAGCACACTTGACCACAGCCAATTCTTTTGGTAACTGGATTGATTCCAGTAAAACCTGCACGTATTTTCCATTTCTGATAGGGGTGCCTGAAGAAGTCAGGAACTCCCTTTGCATCCACAGCTGTCCGAAGTCATGCACAACCCTATAACCATACTGGCTATCAGTGTATATGGTTATTTTCAAATTCCTCCCAAATTTGCAAGCTTTTGTTAATGCAACCAATTCGGCTATCTGTGCAGACTTGACTTCATATAAATAGGATGCTTCCACTGGACGCTCTAGAGTGCACACGGACTAGGCATCGCTTAGGCCACCTTCCTCATGTCTCAGGCACGATCTGTCTACAAACAACTCATAATCTTCACTAAACAGGGGGTTCTCTTTTATGTCTGGGCGTGGTTTGGTACTGAACTCAGTCAAATCAATGCAATCATGTGCAAATTCTTCCCTTACCTCTGCTGCGAATGAGCTAGGTAGTAAGGTAGCTGGATTCAAAATGTTACATCGTTCAAGGGTCACGTTTCCTGCACCTACAAGGATTCTCTCATACTTAGTCAGCCGACTAGGTGTGAGATACTGGGTTTTAGTTCTTGTCAGCAAAATTACAACAGAATGTGGAACATACACAGTTACCGGATGTCCCATAACAATGGACTCACTCTGTTCAAGACTCATGCATGTTGCAGCTACAGCTTTAAAACATCCAGGTAATCCAGCTGCTACTGGGTCCAATGTGGAAGAAAAATATGCCACAGGACGTCGAGTCAAACCATGAATTTGGGTTAGGACTGAAAGTGCACAATTATCTCGGGTGTCACAGAACAGTGCAAAATCTTTTGAATAGTCAGGCATTCCTAATGCAGGAGCAGTACACAGACACTCTCGTAATTTTGTAAAAGCTGTCAGGCTTTCGTCATCCCACTCTACTGGGTCACTTGCTCCTTTCTTTGTCATTTTTATCAATGGTTTTGCTAGGACTGCAAATCCCACAATCCACTGCCTACAGTACCCTACAACTCCAAGGAACATTCTGA
Source organism: Lissotriton helveticus (assembly GCF_964261635.1). Lineage (NCBI taxonomy): Eukaryota > Metazoa > Chordata > Amphibia > Caudata > Salamandridae > Lissotriton > Lissotriton helveticus. Next base: position 992,802,971 of record NC_136059.1, on the reverse strand, counting down.
TTTCCTTCTGGGTATTTGGCAATTCCATGTTTCGAATTATCCTGATTCTTTCAGTAGTGACTTTCTTGATACCTCTCTCTATCTGGTGCCCCAGATATTTTACTGATGTGGTACAGAATTGCAGCTTTTCTGGTGATACTTTATGTCCTCCTTCACCTAAATGGTTCAGCAAGGCAATTGTGTCAGTTATACAGTCTCTTCGACTTTTAGACGCCACCAAGAGGTCGTCTATGTATTGCACCAAAACTGATTTTCCAGGCAATATTAGGGTTTCAAGGCACTTTTTCAGAATCTGATTAAAAATTGAGGGGCTTTCTGTGTACCCCTGACGGACACGATTCCAGACGTAGACGTGACTGTCGAACTCAAATGAGAAAAGAAATTTGCTGTCTGGATGCAAAGGAATTGAAAAGAATTCATGACATAAGTCAATGACGGTAAACCATCCAGCATTCCATGGAATTTGGTATAGAATCACAGCAGGGTTTGGCACAACAGGACAACAAGGAACCACAATTTTATTAACCTTGCGCAGGTCCTGTACTACCCTGTACTTACCACTAGGTTTCTTGATTCCAATTATGGGCGAATTACATGGGCTGCTCATCACTTCTTGTATGATTTTTGCTTCTAACAATCTTTTTATTTCAATGGCAACTCCTGCTTTTACTTCTGCACTCATTTTGTACTGTTTAATATTTGGGTATACTGCATTTTCCTTTATTGCTATTTTAATTGGGTCAACATTTTCCATTAATCCTACATCTTTTCCAGTAAAATCCCATACTTCTGCTTTTACTGTTTCTTGGAGCTCTTCAGGTAAGTCTTGTATTGTCAGTCTTTTAATTTCTGAGTCGGGTCTTGCTAACATTAATTTGTAAATTCCATCTTCGTCTGGGGGCGGAATCTCGACACCATTTGGTGTGCAAAAGATAGTACAATTCATTTTACACAACAAATCTCGTCCTAGCAAGTTTACAGGACTGGAATCACATACAACAAATCTATGCATTTCCTTAAAATTCCCTATTTTAACCTCTATAGGTTTTGTGACAGGGGTACTAATTAGCTGATTAGAAACGCCAACTACCTGGATTGCTTCTCCCGAGAGGGGTAGGTTTGGAACGTCTGCTGTTCTCACAGTAGAACGGGTAGCACCAGTGTCCTTTTTTTAAAAAAAAAATTGTTTTTAATTTTATTTATTTATTACCTTCATTGGGTCATATGACAATACAAATAATACATTCAAAGCTTTAAAATGAAAATAAACAGTCGATATCTTCTTTTACATTAGTATCTGATTATAACAGGTAGGTGGGGAAGGATGGGTTCCTTGTAATACAAAAAGCAGTTATTCATCTAAATACACTTTGAGTATACCCCAAGTCAATATACCTGATCGTTTTTTCCTAATTCCCTTCAAGGCATACAAATTCCATTCTAACTCATATATATTAAACATTTTCCTTCTCCAAAATTCAAACGTCGGTGCTTCAGGTTGTAGCCATAAACGGTGGGCGGCCAGCTACGCTCCGTGCACGGAGTGCGCGTAGTGCCGTCTCCTACGCATTTTGTGTAGCGGGCGTAGCCAGGCGGCACTACGTGCGCTCCGCAGATGGTGAGTAGCCGGCCGCCACCCGCCTCCCTCCCACCCTCCCTAAATATTTAAATAAAAGGATTGAAAGGTTTTAAAAACACTTACCTGTCCGCCGCGTCCCCGGGGCTCCCTCTCCCGTCCCTGGATTCGCGCCGCCGCCATTTCGGATACTAATGCGCATGCGCGGGCGGCCGCGCATGCGCATTTCTCATGAGAAATGCGCGGGCATCCGCGCATGCGCATTAGTATCCAAAATGGCGGTGGCGCGAATCCAGGGACAGGAGAGGGAGCCCCGGGGACGCGGCGGACAGGTAAGTGTTTTTAAAACCTTTCAATCCTTTTATTTAAATATTTAGGGAGGGCGGGAGGGAGGCGGGCAGCGCGTAGTGGGGCTACGCGGAGTGCGCGGGTGGGCGTAGTTTTGCGCCCACTTCGCGTAGCTCCTTGGAGCCCCACTCCGCACACTATGCCCAGGGTTAGTAGCCATTCTGTAGCTATACATAATCGAGCGATTGACATAGCCATAAATAAAAAATTCTTATATATACGTATGCTCTCATTATCATTAACAATTTGTCCTCCCCCTATTAACATAAGTGCTGGGGATATTTTAAGCGGATAGTGGATGACCATAGATATAAATTTTTCTATATTTAATATGAAAGGTAGTAATTTTGAACATTTATAAAAAACATGAACGTTATCTGCGTCTTCCACTCCGCAACGAAAACATTTTCCATCATACTTAGGCCCCCATGTTGCCATGCGTTTAGGAGTATAGTATAGTCTAAATATTGTCTTGTATACCTGAGCTCTCAGATTGGCGGATAAGCATATATCCTTCGCCATCAAGATATAATCCACAATATTTAGATCAGTTTCCTCTAGTTGATTCTGCCAATATACATTATGTTTATTAAAATCATCTGACTTGTAATCCATCAACAATCGATAAAGCGTACCAATCCTTTTTTTTGATTGAACAGCCTCTATTACCTTGTTAGGACTAGGTCTGTTTAATTTCTTTAAGCAAAAATCTCTGATTTGGAGATATTTAAAAAACGAGCACCAGTGTCCAACAGAAAGGTGACGTCATTTCCTTCAACCTTTCCTTCAATGTATGGCCCTGTCTGGTCCACCGGTAAGGAGGCGCCAAGCACGCACTCCTCGTCCTCCCCCCTCAGGCACCGTCAGTAGGTGTCATCACAGAGAAACGTGTCATTTAACAGAAATTGTGAAGTTGCTGCATTTCTATTCTCCTTTACTTCCCACACTATAATTTGGTCTAGGTGCACGAGGCAACTGAATTTGCTTTACCTGTTGCTGAGTCTTTCGTGGAGTCTCTTTCTGCGTCTGTGGATTTAAATCATTAATTTGTACATTACCATTCTGTACAACTGGACACTCATCCCTCCAGTGACCTATTTGTCCGCACCCGTGACAGGGAACTTCTTTTTGGCCTCCTCTCGGCTCATCTTTACTCTGGGCTTTCCCCCACCCCCGGGGCCTTGATTCTGATTGTTAGTCATTTTACTTAACTGCTGTTCCTGGTGCTCTGCTAGTTTTACCTGGGCCCACATGACTTTTTCTTTTAACTCTTTTCGTTTATATGCCAATTCATCCTCGCAATATTTAGCATACTTCAAGACCTCATCAATCGGTGTAGACTGCCAGCAGATTTTATTGTCCTTGATCCACTGCGAAATCTCAGGCCTTAATCCTAGCACAAATCGATAAATGAAATGGGTCATGTCTTTCATCTCAATGTTGTCCAGACCACTGTATGTTTTGAACACCTATAACAGTCGCTCATAATAGGAGTGCACAGTTTCATCTCTATTCTGGGTAGTTCTGTCTATTCGAGTCCAATCAGTTTCCTTTGCAGGTACTTTCCCTTTTAAATGTAATATTGCCTGATTGTACTTTTTCATTACTTCTGCTGAAGGAGCCCCTGTGTTTGGGTCCACAAATCTACGGGAACTACAATGTCAAAGAACCCATCTAAATCTTTCCAAAGACACTTCTGGACCTACACAAATCTCTCGACCTGTCTGTACCAATCTACAGGTTTCTCTCGTAATTTTGGGAAGTCATTGGTAAAGGACACAATATCCTGTCTGGACCATGGAACATGTACATACTTTCCACCTGGCACTTCTCGCATAGGATATAACTTTTCTGCCTTGTCTGCTTCTTGTAACATGTATTCAGATGTCATTTGCTTTGATCTATTATCTTCTTTTTTCTTGGCCCACCTGGCTTTCCATTTGTCTAAGTCTCCCCATTTTTGCAGCAGGTTTAGCAATTCTCTGATCTGGACCTTTTTCCCTGACACATTCATGTTTTCCAAATCTTTGTCTGAGAATTCTGCTCTGTAGGGTTTTTGCAAAACTTTTGATTTGCTAATATCAATTCCCATACTAGCCGCAGTGTCCATTAATTTCTCATGGTATATTCTGGTATTACGGGTTAGACTTTTACAAATAAATAACAATTCTTCCTCCGTTAGGGTGTTCAGTCTGTCAAATCCCACATTTCTAGCTGATAATTCTTCCAATTCTATTCTTAGTTTGTAAATATCAAATGGTCTCGGCTGAAGATTTTGTTTTTCTAATTCTCGGCTCCATCTTTCAATTTCTTCAGGAGTCACCACTGTGGCAATTCTAGTACCAGTACAGGACTCAATCTGCACTTCTCTTGAAGTGAAAGGAGTGTTCTTTCTCTGTGAACCCCTTTCTGGCTCCCTTACTGGTAAATCCATCAAGGAAATCACAGATTCACACTCGCTTGCCTGATCATCTACAATTAAGGGCTCTTTTCTTGGCTGTACTACAGATGGGGTTATAATTGGAGTTTTCGGGCTATTCTGCTTATCCCCATACAAAGGGACAACTGGTCCAATAGTTACTGGAATTGTCAGAGCTTCAGGGCTTGTATTCAGTTGGGAGATTTTCTGAATTAATTCTGTTCTCTGTTTAACTATAGCTTCTCGTTCTCTATCCTGTAGGACCCTTTCCATATTAGTTTCATGCATTATTTGCAGAGTCATGGTGGGAGTATAATTCGGGGCAGTCGGATGTGTCATACTTGGTCCCTCACCATAGCTAGGTTTCAGGAATGGATTCCCTGTACTTAAAGGTCTTGGCTCCTCCTGATAAGGAGGTCTTAGACAGGTGTCTCTCGCACTTATGGGTCTTGAGCCTTCATTATAAGGAGGTGGATTCTTCATTAATAATTCCTCCAAATAATCATCATCTGAATCCCCACAGGTCATCAAATGCTTTGTTTTCTCTGTCCTTTTCTCTCCCAGGGGTGCTTCTAGGGCTATTACAGGGTACAGTCCTTCTACCATCATATTCTGTCTCCACTCTTTCATTCGTTTCTCTCGGGTCTCTCTATTTACTTTCGGGTAAAATGTTGTTAACCCTTTATCATTTCTGGGTCTGTCTCGCTCAAAGGCTTCTATTTCCCACTCTTCTAAGGCCTCATATTGCGTCAGCCTGGATCTGGGATGTAAATCATTCATTCGGGTCCTCAAATTGAACAAAATCCTGCCGTTAAATGTACCTTCTAACGGAAATGCCGAAATTCCATCATTTTTTGTGTATTCCACCCAATTTTCCAACCATACACAAGAATGGTAGCCCCTGTCGAACATCATGAATGATAGGGGAGTATTAGGAGGGGGAATGATAACTCCTTTTCTAGTTTTGATAGGTTTGTCTTTCTTAAAATAATTCTTTACTTTGTTTGCAAAGGCCATTTTTCTCTTGCTTCCATACATAATACAATTTCTATTTGTTCTCCACTGATCCCTTACAAACCCTTGATATCTAGGATCCGGTCGAGACTCTGGATGTCTCGAATACCACATATACCTTTTCGCAATTTACTCTCTGTTTACAAACTCACTTCCAATACAAATGCGTCTTTTAATTTTCTGCAACCAACCAAATGCGCGATTTCAAACTACTTCAACCAATGGGTGCGCGGCGTTCCTCGTAAATGAGTTCTCACGCTCCGGTGCTCACCCTTCCTTTACAATTCCGTCTCAGCTACATGCCCGTTGTCTCGACCAATACCAGCGCGGTACTGAGTGACGTCAGTGCAGCTCCGCAACTGACTCCCTCCTTCACAAAGAAACACTTCGATGTCTACCTTTTAAAGTGCAAGTGCTCTGTTTAATTCACAACGTAAACACATTCGCCACTGTACTCGAGTGTCTAGAAAGAAAAAGATTTGTTTCACTGCAAGTAAACTTCTTCTATTTACTTTTCAAATACTACGAGTAGATCCCTTCTGCCTACTCTTCACACAAGCATTAGTGAACCTGCTACTCCTTCGACTCATCCACTTTGGGATATATACTAAGCCAAAAGTTTCACTAGTGAACCCCTTTGCTATCAATCAAGCTTAGACGAACCTGCTACTCCTCCCGTGTGACCCTTACTAGGTTATATCACAATAGAAGTTTTGCCAGCGAACTCCTCGCTATCATTTATTCATACACTTATTCAGAAAACCCTAATTAGTGCTTCCAGTTCTGCCTAACCTGCACCAATTTTCCTCAAGCCACTGACCTCACTGCGACGTGGATTCTCCCCACCACCTGCTATTCTGCCCCCGGGGATTCCAGACAAACATATAACAATCACTAGCGAGTGGTTTTAGTACATATATCAATATAACAGCAGGAAAAACAATTTAAAACATTTCATAATTATCAAGCAAAAACATTAATAGTACATTTGATCGATCAATACTTTTAGCAGCAATTTTTTTTCGCAATTAGCAGCAAATAACCTATCTACCTATCTTAACTAGTCCTACCTAACTTTAACTAGTCCCTAACCATAGCTCTGCTACCAGAAAACTACTGATAGAGCGCGCAGGTCACCCAACTATAATTTTACCATATACTTATTGGGCCCATAAGCTTACCGGGCAACAGGTGGCCCCTGCAATTGAACCTAGCTGGAGCCATGTTCCCTTACCCAACGGGTCTGTCTTAGAACTCCGCACACTGACCTGAAGGGATTCCCTGGTCAGAATTACATCTTCCCAACGTATGCCCCCCTCCTTGTCTGACTTTGACGCTGGTAACAACTTCGAAATCCTAAATGCCCCAAAAAAACGCTAATGAGTATGCCAATCTGAGTAACTGCGTCTCGTAAGGTGTAAAGCAGATTCGGGGCAGTGATAGAGCGTGAAGGTCACCCAACTATAATTTTACCATATACGTATTGGACCCATAAATTCAATTCATCATATTTATTAATCGGGTAACCTTACACTCTACTACCAGTAACCCAGTTCCTTCCTATTTGTTACCAATGTACCCAACTTACCAATCCACGTTATGGGTACCTATGATCACAATGGATCAGGGAGCTAGCTGTAAAAGAAAGGCAGACACCAAAATACAAATACTATTTACTATGTTTGCACTTATATAATAACCACAGACTCAAGAAGTTTCAAAACCTTTATCTAGTTTTCATCAAGATCAGAAAGCATAAGGTTCACAGCAAGTAAAGCGTCAATAACTAAGATTATAAAGAGCACATATCCATATAGGAAGTAAATAAGACCAACCATTTATGAGAATAAAAGGAAGGTAAGAACAGGGAACATTCTAATAAGAAATTTAGAAATTCAGATTTGATAAGGAGTGACTAAAGGACGGGAAAATATGGAACATACTAGAATATCACAGTGGAGTATTATCCCTTGAAGAGGGTAGGAAAAATAGAACTTTAATTTGTACTACGGAAATTTTGAGATACCATGTAACTATAGGAAAGGTAAGAATGGAACGCACTAATAAGTCGATGTAATCACTTTAAATCGACTAAAGGATGGGTAAAGAAAAGGAACATCTATATTTCATGAACTATATGTAAGAACGTACTAATGGGATGGGGGAAAATGGAACATGCTAGTATAATAACTATAGTGTATGACTTTATCATTTGTCAGTGTAAAGGAGAGTAAGAAAGTACGATTTTATTAAAAGCAAAGAAATAGAGAATGCAAATTTTGGGTTCCCTCAGATTTATATTTACCTAGAACGGTGTGGAGACCAACCCTGGCCACGGGTCAGTTTAGGACAGGAGTAACCCCAAGGAAAGACAGTCGCCAGTAGGCCACCAGGTGTAGAATGGAACCCCAGGACAGGACAGGAAAAACCAGATTAGGATCAGGACAGGACCACCAAGGTAAGACCAGCACCCGCAGTTCGGTAGCAACGCCTGCGCTCCACCCTCGCTGCAGCTATCAGTCAGAACCCCGATTGGGTTATCGAATTCCCCAGCAAAGTGCTCCGCCAGCACTTAAAGTTTCTAAAACCCCGCCTGGGTCTCTGGAAATTATGGACAGAGTGCTCCGCAGCTCTCTGTATGAGTCACCTATTGACTGCGTTGGGTCAGTGACAGGTCAGCTATTCGGACAAGTCGGACAATTTCTCTAGCTAAACCTCGGCTAGTTATACTGTTTTCGGGTCAGTGTACCACCCCCCAAATGTTGCAAGTGTAAGAATCCCCAATTTTGATTGGTCCACAAGTAGGACAGGTCAACACACCAACCAGGATTTGACTTTCACAAGCCCCAATTTACATCTTTTGGGACCGCCTATTGAATTTGGGGTTCCCTTGACATCTACAGTTCACCTAACAATGGAATATACAAATTTTATTACAATTGTTTCAAATGCAGTACATTTCAGCTCAGTTTGCTGGGCTACAGGTCGATTCCCAGAAGCATCTTGACTGTGGCTGCCAGCTGGCTGTGTTCCACTGGTACAAGGTTTTCTTCCGTCTGCCAGGGTGACATGCGCAGTAGGGACTTCTAAGATGGGGTAGTAATCGCCTCCCAGGCCCAAAAGATTCGATACATGAAAGGTAAAAGAAAACAATTTAGAACATAGAAATAAATGAATACACTGTATACCAGGAATCCCTATATGACTTCCCTTACTTTATACTAACTATAGCATTAAGGTTAGTGCGAAACGAACAGCATCGCATAAGCTGCAGGGCAAGCATCGGCATGTGAGAACACAAAGCGGCCATTTTATAGCTAGTGCGCAAGTGCAGAGATTTCCCCCCAGAACTGCGAGTACGTCACGTCACGTGAGTGTGACCAACGCATGCGCAGAAGAAATTCCCGCTAAGCAGCGGCCATATTAGAGGCAAGCGTATTAGGATAAGTAAACACATAGGCAAGCGTCACTGGGACACCCCGTGTAATGTAAAATGTGCAATATTAGTAACACAAACATGTCGATTACATTTTATTAACGTTATTTGAGGTTCTTGATTCAAGCAAGTCGCTGTACGTGCGAATCCTTGCTCCATCAGCAGTACATCCAAGATACTTGCAAGTCTGCTAGCATCTATAGGCCTCCTATTGTCCTTCACTCCTGGTGCTAAGCGCTCCCATCCCCTCATTGCTCTTTTCACCCTTGGGTCTTTTGTGGGGTCCACAACCCCCCCTAAGCCCGCGTAGAATGCTATTGCCGAAAGTTGTCTTCTCATCATAGTTAGCGATCTGCCGCTCCCTTTCGGATGGACTATGAATTCAAGGACTCTGACCCCCCTTGGATAGTCAGGTATGATTGCCATGACCTCTCATACATACTCTTGGTCTTGGGGGCCAATGACGCAGTTATCAACTCGGGGCCGTGGGGCACCAATCTTCCATAGTCCCTCCGGGAAGTCCGTCATCTGTCTGTCTGCTTGCGGCCATCGGGTGCGAAACTCTGCCAACTTAAAACAGGACAAGGCATCAGCAACTGTGTTGTTCACCCCTGGCAAATGTTTTGCAGTAAAGTGTGCATTGCGCTGCAAGCATCGCAAGACTAATTCCTTCAATAAGCGCAGAACCCAGGTGCATTTCACCATCTGATTGTTAATCACCATCACTACTGACATGCTATCCGACCAAAATACAATATGCCTGTTCTTTAGAATGTCACGCCACAAATGCAATGCCACAATAATTGGGAACAGCTCTAAGATGCCCCGGGATGCCCCCGGGTAAGCTGAGCGCGTTATAAGTTTCATATTATTATTATTATTATTATTATTATTATTATTATTATTATTATTAAGAAGGTAATATTGCGGGCGAGTCCTGGATCAAACGGAATTTCCCTTTCTCTTTCTTTGGTACCAACCCCAATGGTGAGCATACGAGGTCGGGCCTTGGCAACTGTTGGAAGGGGCCCGACACCCTCCCCAATGATACTTCTTTCTCGATTTTCTGCCTAGCCACCTCTGGATTTTGGACAACTGAACGTTGATTGCGCGATGGAGCCGTGGACGGGGTAGCCGAGGATGGGATGCTAAAGCCAAAACTAAAGCCACTATGTAAAAACTGAGCCTCTAGTATCTTGTCATATTTACTAAGGAGATGCGTCAGGACGTGAAGCTGGATGGGCGTGGGTAAGCTCATAGGGTGCTTGGGCGTCCCTTGGCTTGGGATTGGGTGTGCGCAGGCTGCTCTTTTGGCCCCCAACTTCTTGTAGCATCTACTCTCTGGGTGTCCTTGAATGCCACAGAAGGAGCAGCAGTGTTTAAATTTACATGCTGTGCCCGATTGCACTCGTTCTTATTGAACTGCCACCAGGCCAGTTTTTTATCTCCTGACCCTCTGTCCCCCCAAAATGGCTGACTCGTCTTATTCACTGGTATTGTTGAGTAAAACACTGAATGCCATATGTTAATCTCACGCTGGTCCCACGCTACCTCGGGATGAACTGCCTTCATTTGCCTGAAATTGTTGTCATACTGGAGCCACCCTGTCCCTAGGAATTCTGATGTCGCCCCATGAATCATAGACATGTAACTGATTAATTGGGCTGCCACTGTGGGGTACCTTTCTACCATAATTGCTGCATAGATAGCAAACCCCGTGATCCAATTCTTGATCGACCAATCTACCCATTCTCTTTTCTGCTTCAGCTCCCCCTCCTTCCCAGTCCTGCTATTCCCCGGGACCACCCCGGCGTTTATGAGGTCAAACACATCCACAAACTCTCCCTTGAATATTTTTTCCTTGGTCTCCACTGGTACGTGCCACGTGATCCCTGCTGAGGGGGCTACCTCCATAGATGCCGACCCATAGATCAGTGGGCTGTATGCTAGTGATGGCTGCCCTGGGACTATTGAACCTATGGCCATGGGAGATGCTATTGAGGGGACCACTGACCCTGCTGCGCTATTACTATGCGCTTGCCCTTGTGACGTTGCCGCCACCACAACTGGAGATTGAGCCACACCCCCTGACTGAACCCACACTTTGCTATACCACTGCTTTGATATGCTATCACCGGTGGAGCGACTTGCGCAGCGATAGGTGTTGGGGGCACCGCACCCGTTGTGACTGGTAGCCCCCCTGTATGAAGAACATTGGTTAACGTTGTGGTGCCTGCCGGTGCAATGGGCCCACCAGACAGGCCCAGGGGGGGCGACTTCGTAGGTTGGGCAGTGTCAGCCACCAAGACTGTTTTGTCTACCACCCATGCCTCACCTGAGGTAGTGGCCTGAGAGTCCCCCGATTTGTTGAGCTTATCTGGCTGCGCGTCTTTAAACCTCTCTGGCATCCGCCGTACCCGCTTGGCCCGCGTTGCATCTTCCTGTGCGCTCGTCCCGGCCCCTTGCGACAATGTCCGTAGTGCCCAGTCGATGCCTTTTTCCTAAGTGACCTCCAACAGCTCCGCCAGCGAGCGAAAGTCGTCCTTTGTGGCCGTGGCGTCCTTGCCCTTTCGAGCCTGTCTAGGAGGCATTCTGCACTTAAGGGAAACAGAAAAGCATTAGTCCTCATTCCCTTCCCCCTCTAGCCTCCTTTTTGCCATGGATCCTGAGTATTCTTACTGCAGCATTAACCCCCTACCCCATGCGTTTGACCGGGGCACTGACCATACTTGCTCTACCAGCATAGCCCGTTTAACCCGAGCATGCGACCCACCCTTAAACATACTCGCCCTCATGCCTTTATTGTTGCACATGCATTGCTCAGGCGCTGCCATACCCGCATGCCATTATTATTGCACATGCCTTTGCTCAGGGCGATGACCATACCTCCACCAGCTCACCCTTACCACTCACATTAGTCACCTGTAACCCATTACCATTCCGCATGCAGCCGTGCAGATAACCCCGCAAACCCATCTTGGTCATCTTGGTGCTAGTAATACTCACCCTCACCCACCTTTACCACTGATTCAGTGTCCCCCACACTCTCACCATATTCCCTTAAAGGGTCCATATTCCCACTTGTCGCCAGTGCTAACTGCAGATGAAACAAGTGTGCTTTTCCCTCAGCGACTTATATAGCAGGGATCTGTTGTCGCTTCCACGCTCCCGGCCTATGCACGCTGCACTGTGCGTCAATGTGCCGTGATCCCTGTTTAAGCGTCGCGCTTGCTGCTTAGGAAACGCTAGCCCGGCTGTCCTGCACCCTGTGCCTGAGGAGCGACGGTGCCGGAGAGCTGCCCCTCCCCGACCGAATGAGCCCAGACTTGCCTCTTAAGTCAGTAGCGCGCGTAGATTGACCAGACTACAATGCGGCGCTACTGTGACACAGAGTTCCATGCCGCACTATGGCTGACCCAAGACCGAAGCCCTCACATAGCGCCATAATCACGAGGACGGGAATAGGGGTAAGTGCTCCGCCTCCCCCCCCCCACTAATGCGACCCACGCGCACTAGGATTCCCGGAGGGGGTTAGGGCAGGGGCTCGCGTCCCCAGCCCCCCCTGGTTAATGAGTACATCACTGTGAGGCCCTCTCACCTACCAACAGGTCGCCGATGCTTAACGCGGCCCCCGCGTGTAACTTCTCCGTGACCCCTGACCTCTCCGCAGGCGAGTGGACAAAGAGGGCAACGTTATTGCCCCTCAGCCTTTTAAACCCCCACCAGTTTTCTGTTTTCGGGGGGACCATGCGTGGCGCGTTTCTGGTTGCGGCGTTTCCGTTTTTTCCACGCTTGTAGGCCCTCTCCTTCCTCTTCCGGGTCTCTTGACCCGGAAGGGATTCCCACCGTGTTCCACCCTTTGCTGCCACTAAAGGCACCACGCCCCCTAGGTGGGATGGTGCCCGTCATTGGAAATAGTTGTGTTTTGCAGACGGGCACAAGTTTCCACCTGCCACAGAAATTCTACTTCCTTTTATGTATTTACCTTTTTCTAGCACACTGTGTAAAATGGGCACATTTTGAGATATTGTGCAATGATCCTGGGCTTACATTCTGAGAGCAAATATCTGGGCCAATACTCATAGTGAAAAACAGACCTGAAACTTCGGTCAGTACTCTGTAAATGGAAGTCAATTTAGATAACTATTCTGGAAAAAAGCCTAGGGCAGAATTTAATATGGTTTTAAAGCAAGGGACGGCTTGTCCCGAATATCATTTACAAGGCAGCAAGTCCTGAGGCGATAAAAGCCTTAATCTGTTTCCATTTGAAGCAACGTTCAGATTTATGTCTCCTTCACTTGAATGTGTTGTACTGCATTGCGACTGGTACTGTGTGTTTAGATTATCAATCCTTCCAGGCCCGAGTCTATACAGTGGCGTGCCTCTCTTTCTTCTTGTTTTATTAATTCCAGTTATCGATTCTGCTGCAAGTAAAGCTGTGGAAACAAGATGAATGGCAGTTCCTTGCCGCTTCAAATGCGCCATTTTAACAAATAGAACCTTTTCTCAGGTTGAACTGTTTATTATCACCATAATTTGTTTAGATGTATCACCCAGCGTTATACATATGTGATGCCCTCCCATCACATTGTGTGGTAATACATTAGCATAACAATGAGTTCTACAACTACAGCAGTTAACCTGTCTTTCCCTGATTGTACACGAGTGTAGACACAGATGGTTGTTTCTTTGAATCTCTGGGTAATCATTGTGAGGGAAGTCTCTCTATAAGTGTGTATTACACAACAGCTTTGTGGTGCATGCATTTGTGATGCGAGCTACTAGATGTGAAAATAGAAGAGCAAATAAATTGAGATGTCTCCAAAAATGTAACAAAGGGAAAGTCATAAGCGTGGACAGTAACCTCAGTTGAATCGCTTTGAAGGCAACAGAGGCTTTGTCTCATCGTCGAAAGGCAGGTGCAGTTGACCGCCACAAATGCTAAAGCCTAGGGGTGGCTGTTGTAGGTTGATCTGCTATTAATCAATGCTGGAGTTATTAGAGCTATTAATGAAATCATTTTAAATGGGTTTATTGATTGAATGTTTCATAGGGCGTTAAATACGGCAAGTCATGTATCTGTCTACATGTGCAGCTGTGCATATGTCAATATGATTCAACCTAAAATGCTCAGGAACTCTCTTGGGATATGACTGGTGTTTAAGTAACATAAGAAGCGGCCACGTGGAAGGCAGTTTTAAGTTAGGGTGAGCATAGCTAACTGTGATGAAAATGGTTGAAATGTTGGTGCTGAAGGATATGGGTTCCATGTTCTAGATCTGCTCTGGAACCTCAGGTCGATGGTTCTTTTCATCAGTGTGAAAGCGTTGGGGAGAGTGTATTTGTTAGCAGATCAATAATTTCAGTTCCGATTTACTATGACTCTTAAGGATCACAGACTCCCAATTAAGATTAGTTCCTTTATTACAAAGCCAATAATAATAGGACATACAGGCACGTCAAAGTGAAGGTGTATAAATACATTGGAACTAATACAAAGTCAAATCTACGGATGAAGTTAAGGCGGTGCAAGATGCACAGGATGATTAGTTTGAGAATTAGGATAGAAAAGATTATTGAGCAGACATTGAAATTCCCCTTCATCGGAAGTTTGAAAGTATAAAGCATTCATCTGTCCCTACACTACCACTAACGTGACATCCCTACATAGCATTTCCCAAGGCAGTATAAGGTTAAGGTGTCAGTGTGTGAAGCCTTCCTAAGAAGTCTCTTCATATCAGTTGGGTCAGGTAGCATAAAGCTACAGAGCTCGTTCTAAGATGCTTTTCTCTTTCAAGGTAAGGCAGAAGTCGCCAGACACTTTCTCTAGTTATGATACATCAATACCAACAGTAGTATCCAGAGTTGCTTTGCGAATCACGCCATCCAGTCAGGCCACCTCCTCATAGGTAACTTTCCAATTGGCAGCGATTACATTAAAATGTCCCTAATACACCACAGTTCACATTATTACTGCCACGTTCTACTGTCTCCGGTTAATACAACAAAGGAATATATATATGTGGGTGCAAACTACTCAAGACTATGATGCACCCCTACAAATGAAAGAATTAATTTTGAGCTACATCAGTGCCACAGAGGTCAGTCTAGCATTTAATGAAGCACAATCATGGAACAGGTTTGGGTTGGATGCAGGTGCATGGAGTCCCCCACTATTTTTGGGCCTTTACATTTTCTGCTCCAGCCTGAAGTTGAGGAAAGACATGACAAGTCCTTGCATCTGCCAGTGACCTACGGTATATGCAGTCACTATATGCTGTTGCATACATTTGCAAAGTGGTCTAAAGGTGTATTTTTAACCTCTTCCTCTTCAACGTTGATGAGGTGATGAGGGAGGTATTTCTACTTTAACTGATTAATAGGTCTTACCTATAAAATGCAAGGTCTAAGGTTTTAGCTTTGCCACTGCTGGTTTGTAAAGCATCAGCTAGCAAAAAACTCAAAATGGCCTACTGTACTTTATAATGCATACTGATGTACCTCTGATCAACTTGGAAGGTTTTTTCTTTATGAGGAAAATAAAATCCAAGATGGCTCCCGGTAGGTCATGAGGCCTGATCAGCCATCTTGTAATCAGTTTCATGAAATAATCACTCAAAGACTTACACCTGTATCATTATGTCAAAATGTAGGAGTAAGCATCGTATCACACTAGTGCCCATTTTGGCTCTCTCTTTGTCAGTTTAATTTACCATTTCAAAATATATATATATATATTCTTTCTGGAATGATAAACTAAATTACCAAAACGTAAGCGTGCAAGCACTAAAATATAGGTGCAAGTGGATTAGTGCTTTAAGGAAATAAATAAAAAGTGCAGAGGAGAAGAAAGGGGTAGGGTAGCAAAAATGAGGAGCGAGCGACTAGGAAGGAGGCTGTATTTGCCCGGTTCTCCCAAAGAAAAATTAAAAGAAGAGTGTGTAAGGGAAAGCATGGCACAGAGGAGTAAAAGTGATGAGCAAGAGGCGCAGGGGCAAAGTGGAGCTGCTAGGCCTTCACGAAGAAAATAAATAAAATCGGGAATGAGATGTTCAGGGTAGCAGCAGTGAGGAGATTGTGGCCCAGCAGCAGTGTGCAGCTGCCAGGCCTTTGTAAAGAAAAAAAAAATATTACAAGAAAAAAGAAAAATATAAATAAGGTTGGTAGGAGCGTAGGATCAATAGTTAAAATGAGGTGGGATGGAGTTTTTGGAGGTAAGAAGGGTAATGATCAGACCAGAGGGGGGTCGAACAATGAAAGAGTAGCACACCTATGGAACTCCCATCAGGAAGGATAGAAGTCATTAAGTCAATGGGATGGCAAAAACTATACTTCTAGGGAGGGGCAAATACAAGAAGAGGAAGGAAAGTCAACAAATAGGATACAAGCAAATGATACTGGCAAGAAAGCCAACCAATTATAAGCAATGGGCTGTCCTAAACACGACTGTGTATTGTAACATTGAAAATAGGTCAATGATAACAGAAGACTAAAGCTGCTAGTAGAAAAAAACTAGAAACACAAGCAGAAATCAATCATGTTAACAACAAAGATTTGTCTCTTTTAAAAAGAATTCAACCAAATATTTATTTGACATGTGAATACGGCAGTGTTTACATTTACATAACAAGCGTTTGACTTAAAATGTTATCACTTTGAGAAATTTCTAAGCTCAACTACTAATTTATATGTACAAAACATAACGATTTTCTAAACATGAAACCTAAAATGTTATTGTAACCATTCTATGTGATTTTATTTATTTTATTTGTATAGTGCATTCACTGTCAAAAAACCTATTCAGAGCTCTAATGAAGAATTATATATATTCCAACTTTGGCTGGGAAAGGGATCCATGTGACATCACTTCTTGTGACGTCACAGCACATTGAGCATGCTAATTACGTTTTTAGAACGTTTGTACTAAGTGCAACACGTTCTTAAAGGAAAATGGACTGTGGGTGGAAGCTTCTCTGGCAATAACTTTTAATTAGTCTTTTTTTAAAGAAATATTATAAACAAAGGAATGCTCTTCCAGCATTCTCAATCATTCTCCCATTCAATCGTCCAAGTTGTAGCATGTGTTAAGACACATTTTTCAGTTTCTTGAAAGTTCTAGCCTGCCATTGATACATCATTTGATCAAAGAGCTAGGGTGACAAATGCTGGGCTGTGGATCAATGCTTTCGGAGAGAGATACAAAATGGCATTGTTTGATTGGAGAAAGGGAGACCCCACGTTTGTCCATTGCAAAATAGCACTTTAAACAGGTCAGCATCTGGTGACTTCCTACCAGTGGCCACATTCAAGGATTACCCATGCCATTAAGAAACGCCAGTTATTGTTTGTTGTTGGCTTAATCCATGATACAGGGTGCTAGAAATCTTCCAATTGGCAGCAAGCAAAGAGGTCAGCAACGAGGATGTATGCTCCTCTCTGTGAACATTGAGAGAAATTAAGCAGAATAGCTGTTTTGAGCATGAATGATGGGCATCCAGTGAGAACATTGGTTCTGTAGTCACAACAGGTGAAACCAAATCATGAACTGCTGAGATCCTATGACTGAGGGTCATCCATAAAACATTGGGGCCTATTTACAACTAAATGGTGCTGCAAGCGATTTAGCAGCACCACACTATGTCATTTAAAAAACACAGGGGTGCGCTGTATTGACAAGAATACGGCGCATCCTTGCATTTTCTCTTGTGCTGGCGCTAAAAAAGCTGCGTAGCGCCAGCTCAAACACGCTTGCACCATGGTGCAAGGGTGCCTGCATTGCAGGGTTGATTGTGTTTGTGCAGGAAGGGACACCTTCCTGCAAAGAAACATTTATTAATGGCGTTTTGCTCTTTTTATGTGTGCTGCAAAATGCAGCACACATAGAAACATCAAAAAACGAGGAGATATAAAAGTATTTCTCCTTGTTGCACCACTCTAACGTATCTTTTTCAAAGGCATTAGTTGTTTTGCTGCCTCAGATTTACAGACCCTTGTAAACCTGGGGCAGTGTCATAAAGCAATTGGTGTTGCGTAGGTACGCCAACAGCAACACCCATTGCACGGCCTTTTGCTGGAGAAAACTACAGAGAGAAGGCTCATATTTTCAAGGCCACCAGAGCGTCGGAAAAAGCGACTTCCATTGTAAATATGCCCCCTTGTTTTTAAGGTAAGAATATCTAACATGCTGGTTTACTGTGTTGTTTTACTTTGAGTGGCTATAGAATATTGGGCATAGATGATAAAGTTTAGGGTTTAACAGTGTTGGCTGAACTTTGATATTCACCCAGTTGTGTCAAGCCCATGGGTATAAAAAGTACTTACAACTATTCAACTGAGAGAAACAAACAGAAGCGAATACACCTCAAACACTTATAATGACAGTGGTAACAGTGAGAACAAAGGAAAGAGACCACAAAGATTTGTTGATGGTTGCCCTTTAGGAATGATTTCAGTAACTTCTACACCTTGTCGTAGGTGCTTTATGGTCAGAATACCTCTCAAAGACCTAGCAAGATTAAGTAATTGACACTGCTGCCATCAGCTCTCAATTTGAAGTCATCTGAAACAACCAATGAGGCTGATTCTAGTACACAGGCAGCGCTGAAGTCCTCTTGGACTGAAAGGAAATCTCAGTTGTCTTAATAAAACCCTGCAGTTGATCCGTGCTCTTCGGTATTTCATAATTTCAGCTACGTTATGGAATACTTTTAGATTGGTCACAGGGTTCCTGGCTCTGAAAGGTGTACAATGGCCTTAGTAAGCATTAGGGTAAATGTCATCATAAGAAAGAGTTAGCAACCAGGATGGAAATTCAGGCGTTAATTACAATGCAGTGTGTGGTTGGTATTTAAAAAAAAATGACAACATTTGAAGGAGAGATGGGGTATTTACTCCTTTTGCAATAGTAGGTGTACTTCCCTAGAGAACCGTTGAAGAAATTAACACAAGGCCATGTCCATATGAACTTTCCAAATGAGAATAGGCATTATAAGTCAAAGAGATGTAGTGGAAATGCGAAAATTGAAGAGCAATATCTTATTTGAATATTTCTATTTTAGTATCTCCTCAAGGAATGTTGGGGCCAAACGTAGGTTGTTTTTTTTTAACCCGTTTGCTGCTTCGAACATTCAGCGCCAGTGCTGAACGTTCGAAGAAACGGGTGCGGCCGCGTCGGCCGTTGGACGTGCGCAGCACCAGGGAGGTAGCTCGCGCGACGTCCAAACAGCCAACGGCAGCACCGAAGGGGTTAAACAGCCAGACACATCATTTTTACTACTATACAGTTAATCCTGAATTTGAGGGTATTGGAACTGTTTAAGATCCCAGAGAGTTCACTTTGGTCTCCATTGAGAGTAGAAACAACAAGAAGTGCTTCTGTCATGCTGAGAGTTAACAAAAATGCCCCAGTAAAGGTAAAGTTTGCCACACAGTTTTTTCCCACAGCTGACAATCTCTTGGCAAATAATTTGGACATGGATCACAAGATGAACTGCCTCCTCATATTAAACAATTAGGAAAAATACATTTAATACTTGCGAACTCAATACCAGCTTTTTCAGGTAACGGGAAGGCTCCCAATGCAACTAACAAAGTTTTCTTTATTGCTACTGGAATTATGCAGAAGACCAAATTATTATGCAGGACTGACTAAAAAATGCAAATGGAGCAGCATTATTGAGCACATTCTGTCACACTGTTTAATGCATAGAAAAGGGATCTCAAGCACAATGAAAACACAAAGGGGTCTATTAGGATGGCGGTCGGAAAATCACTCCGACCACCATGGTAGCGGGAAAACACCACCCGCTAGGACCGCAGGAAAACCGCGGGTCCAATTAGTATGCTCTGCAGTTTAAATCCGACCGATGCGGTCGGATTGCGGCATTTAACATTGCGGCGGTCGCTGCTGCCAGCAGCACCGCCGCGATGTCCAAAAAGCATGTCATCTCCCTGCACTGCTTGGCAGGCACTGCATAGTGCCTGCCACCTGGTACAGGGACGTCTAGGGTGGTACCATGGGTACCCCCCAGTGCACCCACACACACACCCAGCACATTGGGGGCCTGCAATGGGCCCCCAGAGACATTCTCCGCATGCCTTTTCATGGAGGTACCACCGCCGCGGAAAGGCTGGCTACTGTTGACATCATCATCATGCCGACAGAGCCTGGTCCTGCACCGGTACCATTGCGGGGTCCAGTTCCACCCTCTAGGCAGGCGTGCGGACTGCTACCAGCGGAAAAGTGGCAGGCAGAAAATATAACTGCTGCGATCGCCACCGGGTTGCGTTAGCGGGCGGTTATCCGCCGCCGGTCTGGCGGTTCCTACCGCCGGCCCGGCAGTAGCCATCCATCCGCCATCCTAATAGACCCCAAAGTTTTCTCAAGTAAGAAAAAGATTTGGACTCACCAGATACTGTTAAAAATGCAATTTACTAGCAAAAAAACTATTTTGACTTGCCTGGAATTTGAGGAAAACTGTTGATGGGCACTGGTCCCTCTTATTCCAAAATGGTGTAACCAAAAGTGTGCAAATGTAGGCTTGTGTTCTGAGTACGGGATAATGTCTGCAGAAAACGAGCTTGCACATGCATTCTTCATGTAAAATAAAAAATTGTGCATCTTTTAATTTGTGTATCCCAGTTATGATTTAGAACTTGTCCTCAGTTTGGGGTTAAGCTCGCCCCCACTTGTCCTTTTAGAGACATTTCTTTTGTAAGATTGAAAACGGCAGACCCTAAGATGAGAATTGAAATGTTTGGGAATATTTCTGTTATCAATTACTTCATGAGATAAGTACTTTTATGAAAACAGTGTAAGACACATTTGCACGAATAACAGAACATATAGTTTCGTATCAACAAGTAAAACGTATTTCCTCCCTGTTCAAAATACATTTAAGTATCTATTTTGTTGTGTAATACACAACAACTCATCCCCCAGGACATTCGTCGAGGACACTAATTTTGTCGAGGGAACAGTTTAAACCCTGGATACAAAATCAATAACTGTTTTTCAGTGCGTCAAGCACAATAGTTTCAATGTTTTTTTCCAGTAATTCTGATAGGGATCGCATAGTGTATCCTGCATAATTATTAGTCTTTAGGTGAGTTCTTCTGTGCCTCTTCTGCAAATGTACAATTTGTAATGTGACCTATTAATACATGGATCGTATCATAAGTTGCATTCTTATTTACAGAACCAACTTGAGTGCAAGCTGCATATCCTGGTTTGCTAATGTGCAGGACACATTTCACCCCCAGCTTTCTGTTGCAGTATTCAAAGTCTTCTTCTGCATTCAGCCAAATCAGAGCCCTCCCCTTAGGTGTGCCCATCACTTTAAAATGTATTTCTTTTTCAAATAAATTCAATTCCACAATTGTACCAAACAGTAATGCATTAACAATGGTACGATAGGAAACTAATATATAATACAGGAAATTAAAGTTTGGGTATCCTGATTTGGTGAAGGCCAGATATTTCTGAAGCTAATCCTTTCATAAATAAGTAAAACAGACTAATTTGGAAAATAGAAGTTTGTATTGTTAAGCATGAGGCAGTTTGTATCGTTAGACGTGAGGTCAGCAATATGGATATTACAGGTTGTAGGACCTGGCCCTCACTGCAGGGTCATCCAGCTGTTTTGCCTTCCTTCTTTGAACCCTTTTTTGTTGGCTTTTATGACTCTGTCCCCATTATTCCTGCTAATCTGTGGTAAAATGCCTGTGGTCTTTCCCTTAAATATGTTAAAATTGGCCTACATCTGATTGGTACATTAATTTTCTTGTAAGTCTCTAATATATGGTACTACATGTACCAGTAGCCTATAAATTAAATGCTACTACCTCTGGGGTAGCCCTGCAATGAGGGTTTCCTCTACTAAATGTCATGATAGGGCAATTTTCTGACAGAGGAGGTGCACGGCCAAATCACTTTTGAGCTGGAGTAAATAGAAGAAAGTTGATTTTGAAATAATTTTAATTTGGGGATTAAAATAGGTTACCATCAATCTGGACACCCAGGTTGCAGACGTTTACAGTAGTGGAAAGGGTAGTTCCTAATGTCACAGACCAAGTCATGAGGAGGGAATTTGAGTTTACAAGGTCCATGATTAGTGTTGGCAGGCAAGTGTCGGCTTCACCTGCTAGATGTTGCACAAATTATATAACCTAAAATTGTGCTCAAATCGTGGTAACGTGACACAAAGCAGTTAGCCTTGAATTAAAGGCAATGTGAAAATTAATTAAGTACTGCATACACAGTAGAAAAAGGTCACACAAAACACAATAAAACTCCACAGCAACTTTTAAAATGAAGAGAAAAATTAGTAAAAAAATGACAAGAACACAAGAAGGGGAACAGGACATATGATATTCTTTTTAGGTTTTAAGAGAAAATAGCACCAGAAAGCAAAAAGCACCAATGATAGTCTATGGAAGTGGTAGGCGAAGATCTCTTTAGGATTTGAGCCCGACCGCAATGAAGCCCAGTTAGGATAGACCAAGTGGATCGGTCCCGGTGAAAGTCTGGAAGCCCAGAAGTTTAAACAGCTCCAAAGCAGAAAGAGATGTGGTCACTTTTTGAGATGAAAAATCCTCCTCGTGTGGTCTTCCAGAGAAAGTGTAGCCCAGAAGACTGGCTACCTCAAGCAGGTTGTACCCTCTGGAGCCCCTGGAACTTAGTCATTTTTCGGAGGTGAGGGGACGATTGAGCGGGACAAAGTTGAAGCTCTATCTGTTTCTGTGGAACTGCTAGTCAGAAACCATTTTTTAGCGGATCCCACAAAGGATTTTGATGATGTAAATGTAAATGTAAATGTTTGTATTTTATATAGCGCACTTCTACCCGGAGGCCTCGTAGCGCTGTATTCATACCGCTGCGGGACCCATCCTGGCTTTCCTGTGAAATGTCCACTCCTGGCCACCCCCAAGGTGAAGCCAGGCATCCACAGCGCTGCTGGGGCCGTTGTGGAGATTAAGCAAGCTATTGCCCAGAGTCACAGAGTGGGACCCATGATTAGACTAGGCACCGAGGCGAGAATTATCAGGTCCGGGGAAATTGAGCCCAAGACCCGCCGAGGCGGGAATCGAACCCTGGTCCCGGGCCAGACCTCTGCATCAGAGTCTGCCGCTCTAACCATTGAGCCACACTTCTCCACTCCAATGATAAATTTTCAAGAGTTTCCAAACTTTCGTTTGGTGCCCAAACAACAACATGTACACTTGCAACACCCCCTGGGGACCACTTCTAGATTCTCAGGGTGTCAGGAAGAGGATAACAGCAAAGTCCAATCCCAGTCCAGTTGCCACTGGTTAGCTGGGCATTTCCAGAAAGCAGCCTCTTTTAGCTTTTTGTGTCCATTTAGCCATGCAGGTGGTCAGCTAACTCACCCTTGGATTCCACTTCTTTGTCCTGGGTGCAAGAGGAAGCAGGTTCAGTACTTCAGGGCTTCTTTCAGATCACAGTCAGCAGGTCCAGTTGTATTCTTCAGCCTTTTGCTGATCTTTTGCAGGTCCTGAAACATTCTGCGGATGATACCTTGTAGTGACACATTTATGATTGGCACTAACTAGGGGGTGGGGGTTTTATCCTGTGCTCCTCCTAACCAATGGGGTTAAAGTTCTTGAGGACAACCCATTCCACTTTTTTAGTAGTTACTATTTGACTTACTGCAAATAGGCCCAAACTCTAATGTGCCAGGGTAATGCCAAGATGACCAAAGTCTTCAGCCACACTAACCTTAGCTCTGAGGCTTTTGGAGAGTATTTGAGTGTTATAGTAAAATCACCAGTGTCCCCCCACATCTAACACTAAAATCCAGGTTGAAGCAGGTCCTGGACTCACAGCAAAACAGGAGACACGGTCTCGTAAAGCAAAGCAGGGTCCTTCAGTGACAAAACAAGAGATCCACAATAATTGTTATCTAGTCCTGTTTGATCCTTTTTAAAGTGCAAAAGTTTTTCATGGTGCCTCAGAGAGACCTGTCAGGCAAGATCTCCCAATACGATGACCACAGCCCCCATGCTGAATATTCTACTGAGCTCAGCGGAGTCATCCTTGCCCAATCGTTTAGGACTGTCAATTAAACTGGCATGTTTTTGAGCTCCTGAAAGGAATTTCACTTCTCATACATCGCTCATACTAGCCAAGTACAGGCTGACCAGCTGTCACAGGCTAATGCTAATGCCTCCTGAAGGCACAGGCATGGAAAAGGGAACTTTATAAAAGGTATTTTTCTTTATTATTTTTTAACAATCTAACTGCACCATTGCACTGGAGTTTTAATAACGTTTAAGAACAGTGGTTTACTTATTTTTCTACCTGGTCTGATTCCCAAGGTAGCAGTATTAATATAATAACCTGAACTCTGTGTTTTTGCAGAGGACAACTAGGCCTGCCACAGTGAAAATAGTTTTTGGGACCTTGTCACTGTAGGGACATGAGAATATTAATGTTTTAAATGCCATTCACCCTGCCTTGTTTCTACAAGCCATAATCAAGGGCGTACTGATATCTAAACATGTCAATAAGTGTTATTTTGGCAGATCTCACTGCAGGTTTTATACTACAGCAGTCAGGCTACACAGGGTAGGCCTGGAGCCATGTTTTCAGTACCATTGAAGTGGATGGCACAACTGGCATTGCAATCCACAACTGGCACTTAAGTTTCCATGTCATGGGTGTTTTTCTGCACCGTATACTGTGGCCTTATGGGAAAGTTAAATGTGCCAGTCAGGGTTTAAGCCAATTTAGACATGTTTTATGGGTCAGAGCACATGCATTAGACACTGGATAATAGTATCCCAGTGTTAGAGTTTATGATTACCAGCAGGTGAGTTCCGAAAAAAATGAATAACTGGAGGTGACCACACAAAAATGATCACTTTCCAACAATTAGGATTTCTTTTTTCTTACCATTTAAGCAGTGATAGTTTTCCTAAATCCAATGATGCACCTGAGATATAATACAACACATAATCCTCAGGTTACCAGAATGGTTGAGAAGGAGCTATGTGTCATTACCATACATTAAAAGACTTACTTGTTGAAACCTAGGATAATGGTTAGTAGCTCCTTGTACGGACGGAATAACACTGATGGCAATGCTGAGCCTCTGTACTAATCACACATGTGATGTTAGTGGATCTGGACTGAATAACCTCTGTTTAACTTGTTGGATATGCTTTTTAAGAGATGCAGCAAACAATAACAATGTTGTAAAACTAGTGCTTGCCAAGTTTGGTAATCTATTAAGGAATACCTAATCGTCAAATGTATCCCATACAGCTGGAAGTTCTAGGGCAATACCTTGATCACGGGTATTGAAAACTCTTTATTGATATTTAGAATCGTTATCTTTGTGCCCTGCCATGGTTCGAAGCTAGGTTCACCATCATTTGACTCCAAGTGTTGGGGTTGCACTGAGTGTACAGAGCAGCAGTGAACCTCAAATTCCCAGACATAACCATCAAATGTTTAGGCATAGCCAGTAGCCATCATATAACCAGGGATATTCTCGAATACCAATTAATAATCACAAATGCAAGACACAGTCTCAGTTGACCAGGTATAGCCTCAAATGCCACTTAGAGCCTCACATTTCCAAAAAGAACCTCTAGCATAAGAGTGAACATGTCTCTTTACAGTTAGTTTGAGATTACCTTGCAGTGCGTTTACTGCGATAGCCTAAACACGATAGCTAAAACGTGACTCTGACATTAAAGCTGTTTATTTTTATTAGTGGAGCATTGTGTGCTTTTTAAAATTGTTCTTTAACCAAGATATTTTTAACCACTGCACTATTTACCTCTTTTGTTGCACATAGTCACTTCACCTTACACTCCCTTGAAGTGCTGATGTACTCGTCTGTGAGAGCGAGTCACCGGAGCACCGCCATCTTGGGTAGCGTTCTGGTTGTTGTTTTGCACTCTCCCTATTTAATGGAGGTTGTGCAAGCGCGCAGTTAGTTTGAGATTACCTAGCAGCGCGTTCACTGTGATAGCCTAAACACGATAACTAAAACGTGACTCTGACATTAAAGCTGTTTATTTGTATTTGTGGGGCATTGTGTGCTTTTTAAAATTGTCTTCAACCAAGATATTTTTAACCACTGCACTATTTACCTCTTTTGTTGCACATAGTCACTTTTCCTTAGGCTCCCTTGATGTGCTGGTGTACTCGTCTGTGAGAGCGAGTCACCGGAGCACCGCCATCTTGGGTAGCGTTCTAGTTGTTGTTTTGCACTCTCCCTATTTAATGGAGGTGGTGCAAGCGCGCAGCAGACAGCTATGTCATGCACGACTCAGCGGAAGTGAATTACCTGAATCTTTGTCATAAAATGTCCAACTCGCTAGATCAATTAGCGCCGTTGAGGAAAGTCAAAAGTTGCAAAAAGCCTTCTGCTCCATGGTATAATGAAGAGCTGAGGCTGATGAAGACTAACTGTAAACAAGCAAAAAGGAAATGTAGGAAGAACTACTTAGAGACAGATAAAGCCGCTTTAAAAAATCTGCTTTACATCTATTAGGAGTCGATAGGCAAAGCCAAGGCTAAATACCTTGAGGAGACTATCTTACACTCAGCTAAGAAATCACAAACTTCATTTAGCTTAGTAAGAGACCTGTCCAACCCAGACTGTGCTAAATTCAAAATCCCGGCCTCACAAAAATTATGTGACGACTTGGCAATTTTATTCGAGGAAAAAATTAATAAAATTTTAACAGGACTCAAATCCTTGGTGGATGAGGTTGGGTACCAGCACACAGGTAATGACCCCTCACTAAATTGTGGCATAATTGATAAGGAACACATGACAGTTCTGGATCATTTCCAGATGCCCTGACAAGAGGAATATAACGCAATTGCTGCTGGCCTCTCTTCAGGTTCCCCTATGAACCCACTCCCACACAAGTTTTGGAAATTGTTTGTTGGTGAACTCTTCCTGCATTTATACCACATCTGCTGTCAATCTTTAACCACAGCTGTAATTCCGGACTGCTGAAAAAAGGCAGTTGTCTCTCCACTGCTAAAAAGGCCTTACTGGATCCCCTGTGTCCCTCTAACTACAGACCCATCTCCTTGCCACGCTATCCAATTAAGATTCTGGCGAGGGTAGTGACTAAATCTCTCTCAAAATACGTTGAGGATAATGAGTTGCTAGACGAAGTCCAATTTGGGTATTGCCCTGCACACGGGACTGAGACTGCCTTGGTGGCAGACTTGGATGACCTGAGAATGCGGGCCAACAGTGGCCAGACAGCCTTTTTAGTGCTGCTTGACATGTCGGGCGCATTCGACACGGTTAACCATCGGATCCTGATTAGGAGATTGGAGGAATTGGGTGTTGTAGGCAGGGTGCGGGACTGGCTGCACGCCTATCTCTCTAATAGGCAGCAGGCGGTGACTCTGTCGCCATATTTCTCTCAGCACAGAGATGTTAAACATGGGGTCCCTCAGGGCTCGGCCATCAGCCCAATCTTGTTTAATCTATATCTTCACCCTCTTATTGTTTTAATAAAATCATTTGGCATTGATGTCATTAACTACGCGGATGACACTCAGTTTGTCTTCGCTGTTGAGGGCGATAATGCAGTGTCTCTGGAAACATTCCACAATTGTATGCACCAAACAGCAGAATGGCTTAAAGAGAATGCTCTGCAATTTAATGAGGAAAAAACAGAAGTCCTGTGCTGTACTGCAGGTAGAATTCAGAGTCCCTCCCAGCAGACTTTTGGCCAAATTCGGCTAACAACTCCTTAGTGCTTGCCAATACAGTGCGCAATTCAAGAGTGCTGATTAGTAGCAATTTACAATTGGACTCCCAGGTGAACAAAACTATGAGCACCTGTCTAGCTCTGCTTCGAGCCCAGCGGAAGATACTCCAGTTTTTACCCACTACTACTAGACCTCAAGTGGTACGGAGTATTGTTCTAAGCAGAATAGATTATTGTAATGCACTTCTTCTAGGTGCCCCAGCCTCTTTCACAAAGAAACTACAAAGAGTACAGATCATGGCGGCTAAGCTGGCATTAAATCGACCATGAGGAGGTTCGGCCTCCCTGGCCCTTAAGACCTACATTGGCTGCCCGTTGTGCAAAGAGTCCAATTTAAGGCACTCTGTATTGTCTACAGGGCAGTCCATAAAATCGGGCCTAAAGTACTACAAAGAAAATTTGTATGGTACTCTCCTGTTATATCCCTGCGCTCTTCCTCTGCGAACCTAGTCCGTATTCCCCATGTCAAGAAAGTCAGAATGGGTGGCAGATCCTTCAGTTTTACAGCATTGAGACTTTGGAATTCACTACCTCCAGAGCTTAGACAACTGAACACCTTGTCACGCTTCAGGAAGGAACTGAAAACTAGACTGTTCCCTAGAGACTAGGTCTTCTCCTTTCTCAGTCTGATACTCACTATTTGGTAATCTAAGCGCCAGGATACCCTTGGGGTGACAGCCGCGTTTTATAAGTGCACCGTACATTACATTACATCACAACGCATGCTTTAGATCGCATACCATTACAACACTTTTGTTACTACAACAACGTTGTGGCAACGCGAACCATTACAACGCAAGTCGTTACAACGACTTGCTGTAGTGGGCGCGCTGGATTTAGGAATAGTATAATTTACTATTGCTACTCCAGTTTGTGCAACAGCAGGGAAGGTGTTGGATTGTAAATCCAACACCTTCTTCCCCCTACAGCAAGTCATGTAACGACCACGTTGTAAAGGCATGCGATCTAAAGCATGCGTTGTAAACACTATTTCCCATAAGAGCACACCCTCAAATGAAGAGAAGCAACACAAAGTCATCATTAGCCCTAAAATAGCCTGTGGTTAACAAATAAACACCTCCGTGATTCAAGCAAACTTGCAAATTCAACTGGCTATTAGCCGTACCAAAAAAACCTCAATGCACATGCCCCAGCACTTGAAGTATTGACTACTTTAACTTTAAGTAACTAGGAATTGCCAACAATGTCATCATAAGTTCGACAAGAACTGCCTCAGGTGAGTTGTTTGCATCATTAAAACAAAGAGATCACTAGACCTTCATGCCCTGCATTAGCTGCCATGTAAAAAAATGGGTGAATTTAAAATCTGCACATTGGTCCACTAGACCTTGAAAAATCAGGACTGCAAAGACAATAGGATTTGATATTGTGACACATTATGAGTAGATAGATGCATATGCCTTCTCCCTTTTAATTTATTTTCTTCACTTCAAAGATAAAACATTCAGAGAGCGTACAGTGTCAGTATGAAACTACTCAGTTGTTTCCATTCTACTCTCAGACCTGCAAGTCGCACCATCTGGCTTTCAGAAGATACTTCACTATCCACCTCTATCTCAAGGTCTTCTCTTTTTAGGCCTCTTAACCTGCGTGTTTTGTATGCAGTAATGATACTTAATTGTATGGTTCAAGAAAAGCATTAGTGAAGTTGTGAAAATGCTAATTCAAATTTGTAAATTTTATTTGAAAACATTGGAAAATCTATATTATCTAATAGTAAAGCTGTTTACACATAAATGCAGAATTAAATGTTCACTGTTATTTTTGAGTATTTAGGGCTTTCCTAAAAACTGTCTTTTTACACATTTTGCAGGAGGATATCACTTTATTGAGAGGAAGGAAGACAACGACGAAAAGAGAAGAAGAAGTGGACATTGATTTGGATGACCCAGAGATAAATCATTTCCCCTTCCCCTTTCATGAACTAATGGTCTGGGCTGTCCTGATGAAGCGCCAGAAGATGGCATTATTTTTCTGGCAACATGGAGAGGAGGCCATGGCGAAAGCCCTTGTTGCCTGTAAACTATGCAAAGCCATGGCCCACGAGGCGTCGGAGAATGACATGGTGGATGATATATCGCAGGAGCTGAACTATAACTCCAGGTTGATATACTCTCATATATTTAATTATAGTAGCAAACTATATATATTTATATAGTGTAATTCTGTATTGTATAGGAAATCCACGGTGATTAATCTTTAGTGTACTGAACCATATCACTGAATGCAATGACTGGTGACTAAGCACACTGAGCTCTCCTCAGTGATGGCGATGTAATATTTCTATTCACCCAACTGTAATAATGCATGTGTTTGCAAAGCCAGACCAACAATTTACTAACACATAGACTATCACATCAAATATCATTCATTGTTTCTCCTATTATCCTTCTCAAAAGGCCAACCATTTTCGTGATTTATCTAAGCTCCCCACAAGTCCCTGATTAAATTATCCCCTCTCTCCCCAACACATAATCAAGTCCACTGTAGGGATGCTGTTAGCTGATGTGGCTCCCTCGTATTATGTTACTATGTAATAGTGATTTGGAATTATTCTTTGACTGCATACTTTAATGCTATCACACTGCCATGTTGCATTACTACTACATGTTTGCTTTGGTTTGAATTATCTTATAAAACTCCTGTAATGCCCCCTTCTCTGCCAATGGTCACAGCCTCCAGTTTCAACTCCTTGGCTGTCTTGAACTGCGTATAACCTCACCTGGTCGCAGTTCTATAGCATATCTCTTTCAGGCTCAGATCCTAGTCTCTCGTGCTCCCTTTCCTTTGTACCCATACCATTGTGTTTAACTATGTTGAACAAGTTGTGTGCACACTTTCTCTGAATCTTCACTTGTTTGTGGAACAAGGTGACAGGAGCACTGCACTCAACACACAACCAGAATTCCTGAACAGCCACATACACTTTCACTAACTCACCAGACAACTATGCTCTGCCTTATTCTCACTTGCACAAATTCCCAGTATCCGCAAACGCAAAACTCGAAGTTGCTCATTCTCCTTCATCTCACTCAAGATATGGAACAACCTACCTCAACACATCAGAGCCCCCTCCTCACTTCTTGATTTCTCCAAGAATCTGAAGATCTGGCTCTTCGTATAAGCACATTTGGGACCACACAACTACAAACCTGCCCAAGCGACTGGATACCCTCTTGGGTGATTAGTGCACTATACAAATCAACATAAGATTACATAACATCCTTTTGAAAGGGGGGGTGGAGTCACTGAGGGCTTGAAAATAAATGTTTCCATGTGAATTAGAAAACAGTCAAAAAGGCTGCTATGCTTCCTTCAGAAGGGACGCAGGGTCTGCTGTCATCTATGTGTCCCAATGATCTTCCAGTGGAGACAATAGTTCTTTTTAGCTTGGCATAGCTATTGGAATGTAATATTTTGCACAGTTAAGTGAAGGAAATAATTCCTAAGATAAGACAAACTGAGCTTAGTATGTAAATGGGTGCAGGTGCCCAAAGCACTGCTCAGAAGCCAGGTGCTATTAAATGTCCACACACCGAAGACACAGGCTGTGTATTTTTGATATCACCTCACTTGCAGGTTCCTGCTTTCTCCTTTTGTGACAATTTTTCTGTCTTTCCCTTCCTCCTCCACCCTTGTTTGTGTTTTTCCCTCTCTTTCTCTCCTTAAATGTCTGATGAGGAAAAATAAGTGCAGGTATCAAAAAATGAGAGTGGGTGCAACCCACCTGCAACCACCAGGTCAAATTCAGCACTCAAGATAAATCCCCTGTAATGAAGAAAAATAAATGAATAGTCCTCTACTTTCAAGTCTAAGTTGAGCATCCTCTGACAAGTTTGAAAAGATCTTTGCTATCCAGCCTCTAAAACGTAGCCTTAAAGTTTGCAAGAGGTGGTGCCGACTCTTTAAACACTGTTAGTGCATGATACATACTATATATGGTTCACATAGCAATCTAAGTAAAAAGATAACAAAGCAGTCACTGCAATTGTCAGCTGTTCATAGGATTGCTCAGAGGACTAGCATGTTCTATCTCAGGGATATGGTTCATCGCCTCCATTCCATGTCAGCAAAATCTTCCCCAACTTGGGGCCTCATTACAGGATGCCCAGAGCTTCGACACAGTGGTATCAGTGTCAGTATTATCATTTCCAACTCAAACTCCCCTTCAAGTCCCATGCATCATGATTTGTTGGCCTGGAATGGCAAATAACATGCAGCACTGCTGTGTCATTTTCTGCATGCACATCTCCATTCAGTCCCCAATAATGGGCTCTTTTCCGCTCTTATTTGCCAGCCCCACTATGCAGGTGAGAATTGGAAGCAGGGATACTAAGTTGGTCACTTGGAGGGTGGTGGTGGTTGCAAGGAGGGCATCAAGAGTCAAGGGCAGCTCCTGTACGTTTCCAACGGTGTGTTAAAGGAGGTCGAGCCATTCACTTGCTCAGTCTGCACTCCTTGTTCTATGCTGCCTGCAATGATCTCAAACCTGGGAATTGGGGTTGCAGGAAAACTGGTTAACTCATAATTTGGCAGGGCGAGATATTTTCAAAGTGCTACCACTCAGCAAAACTTGTAATGAGGCACTAGGAGTGGTCATTTTTAGTTTAAACTGCTGGAATAAAGTTTTTTTAAATGTATAACTAAACTTATTAACGGTCTATACTATGGGCAGTAGTCCCGTAAATTTATGTGTAAATTGATTTAACTTAAACACTCAAAATACATCTGAGAAGTTTGTTTTACATCATAGCAAAATAATTTAAAAAAAAGGAACAATGATAAGTAACTTAGGGTTTAATTTAGGGTATGGTGAATGGGGTGCTCCATCACAACCATGATATGAAAGGGGGTGTGGCCTCCGACAACCTCTCAGCAATCTCCCTATGTAGGACTTACTGGAGGTAACAGGAGGGCTAGTTAGCCCCCAAGGATCCTCAGCAGCCATGGGGACTTCATCCCCTATCAATAGTGTGCCAGGAGGAGCGTTTGCAGAGTGGTAGAGAAAGGGGCATGGCCGCCAAAGACCTATCATCATTCCCACAGTGTGGGACTTTCTGGAGGTAACAGGAGGGCTTGTTGGCCCCCAAGGACCATCTGGAACCTAGGGGATTGCTCCAAGAGGCACGTTTGTAGAGTGGTGGAGAAAGAGGGTGTGGCCTCCGAAGTCCTCTCAGCAATCAGGCTGTGTGGGACTTATTGGAGGTAACAGGAGGGCTTGTTGGCCCACAAGGACCCTCAGCATCCAAGGGGACTTTATCCCCAGCCAGCAGAGGACCAGGAGGCGCGTTTGCAGAGAGGTTGAGAAAGGGGCGTGCCCTCTGAATACCTCTCAGCAATCCCTCTGTGTGGACTTACTGGAGGGAACAGGAGAGCTTGTTGGCCCTCAAGGACCCTCAGAATCCAAGCCTTCATCCCCCAACCAACAGTGTGCCAGGAGGCACGTTTGTAGAGTGGTGTAGAAAGGGGGCAGGGCCTCGTGAGACCTCTCAGCAATCCCACTGTGTGGGACTTACTGGAGGAATCAGGAGGGCTTTTTGGCCCTCAAGGACCCACTGAACCTTAGGGGACTTCATCTCCCAACCAGCAGTGTGCCAGGAGGTGAGTTTGCAGACTGGTGGAGAAAAGGGGCAACCAGCAACTTGCCAGCCTGCCATTAAAATAAAAAAAATCTGGAAGGGGGGCTGCGTGGCCCCCCTTGTCTGGGCCAATTTCACCCCATGGGGAAGTGGGCCACATGGCCCCTCTACCGGGCTGATTTAGGTGCCGGGGACCCCATCCCCTGGCGCTCAGAATTTTTGTATTTTTAATATTTTATTTAGGGGAGTGCGGGTACATGGCTCTACTCCACGGGCTGATTGCAGACCCGCGGACCCCTTCCCTGGGGCCAAGCCCAGCTTTAATATGGAAGTGGGCTGCATGTCCCCCCCTCCCTGGGCCCATTTCGTCCCCAGGGACGCAATCCGCTGGGGCCCCGCCTTTATTTTTTTTAATTTCTTTTAGGGGAGGGGGACTGCATGTCCCCCTCCCTGGGCTGATTTCAGACCCGGTACCCCATCCTCTGGGACCTGCCCATTGAAAGTGGGTGGCTCCAGGGGACTGACTCTCCTCCAGGACGTGGTGGGAGCCTGAAGGCCCCCACAGTCCCTCCCAGCTCCCCGTCTCCTGCAGGAACCGGTATTGCTTTGACACAGAGGGAGCTGCTAATGTGTAGCTCCCTCTCTGTCAAAGCAATTGTGATCTTCTTTTGGGCAAGCCAGAACAAAATGCTCTTGCTTGATCAAAACGGATCACAGTTTGCTATGGTTTGGTGGGAGCGGTAAAGCTCCCACTAAGCCATAACAAACAGCAATGCCCCTGGAGTGGGCACCCCTGGACATAGTGGGAGCTTTGTGGGTCTCAGCTTCAAGCCTAGTCCCAAGATGGCTGCCAACACTCCCTGGTTGAATCAAATTTCAGTAGGATTTTGGGCTCCCAGATATATATTTTTTAACCTAAATATCTGTGAAACGACTGACTTGATTTACACCAAATCACAAAAAGATCACTTTCTGGACCAACATCTACCTTTCTGAGAAAAGTTGGTGTAAATCCGTTCAGTGATTCGGACTGTAGTCATGTTCAAAAAATAAAAAATCCCCATAGACATCACATGGAAAAAAATCCATTTTGGGACACCCCCCCCCCCCGTTTTTCTCTGCCCTAGCTTGACCGATCACCCCGAAACTCTCAACACAGCAGCTGAACCAAAACAGGGATGTGTAAGTATTCATGAAGATTCATCAAGTGGCACCAAAGTTATTGGCAAAACAAAAAGTGCTTTTCCTATGGAAACTTTGGTCCTAACTATAACTGGCTACTGGTTATTGTATATAGGTAATACACACATGTATGTGTGTGTGTGAGTATGTATAAGCAAATGCTGTGGGGACCAGCTTGGTTCTCATAACCTGGGCTAACCTTGTCAGAACCCAACAAACATTACTTTTGTGAAGACTGGTGCATCAGGAGGGTCAGTCCCCAGAGTGTGTTTTATGTACTTTCCAGCAAGTGTATCAAAAAACTAAAAGTGCAGTTATATTTATATTGGTCCGCTTTATTACCTACCCTACTATCAAAGCACACGTGGAGTTAGAATAGTAAATACACACTTCATTGCGGTCAATGTCAAATTCTCATAATAATAGGTATGTTATATGTGTGTGTGTGTGTTTCCCCAGTCAAAAAATGAACAACTTAAATCCTTTGGTAAAATGAAAATGATCTGAAAAATCAACACAGGTATAGCAAAGCCAACTCAAGACTCAGCGCCCCCAGACCCAACTCCCCATCCAAGAATGGATTTATTTGGGGGGGGGGGGGGGGGTCACATCCCAAACACCCTCCCTGAAGCAATGCCCCTGCTGAAATGGACATCATTTTAAGTGGCTATGTACAGTGCAAAAGCCAGTGGTTGAAGTGGACTCACCATCTTGCCCCATGCTGTAGGCTGTAGTGAGCAGAAATAAAATGTGATTGACAGCTGAACAGACAAATGGATGAAAAGGGCTGAACCAAAGCCCCTCTTTGTATGTATATATGAGTATTGATATAAGAATCAATTAATAAGTAACTTATAAAGTGCAGCGTAAGGCTTCATGGTTGTTGGACCTGGCCCTCTCTGCAGAGTAACCCCTAAACATTTTGCCAACATTCGTTGCTGATTTCGTTTTTGTTGGTTTTAGGACTCTGTGCACTTACTGCTACTAACCAGTGCTAAAGTGCCTGTGCTTTCTCCTTTAAATCTGGTTAAATTGCCTTATACTCAATTGGCATGTTTAATTTATTTGTAAGTCCCTTGTAGAGTGGTGTACCATATATCCAGGGCCTGCAATTTAAATGGTACCGGTGAGCCTGAATTACGATTGGGCTACCCACTGAAGTAGTACCTTCATACATGTCCCAGGCCTGCCACTGCTGCCTGAATGCAGTTTTAATTCCCCTTGCCAAGCATTAAACTCCAGTATTATTATGTATAAGTCACACCTAAGGTAGGTCCTAGGTAGATCAGAGTGCAGGGTGCAGTATAATTAAAAGGTTGGGCGTGTATTTTATGTTTTACATGTCCAGGTAGTTAAAAACTCCTACATTTGTTATTTACTACTGTGAGGCCAACGCCTTTCATAAGATAACAATGGGGATTCCCAAGTACATTTACTAAGCTGTCATTTCCAATTAGGAACTGGTAGCTTTATCATGTTTGGTGCCTTTCGAATTGTGGTGAAAGCCCTATTTAATTGCAAAGTTGGATTTTTCATTACATTTTTGAAAATGCCACTTTTAAAAAGTTGGCATTTTTCTGGCCTTAGTCCTTTTGTGCCTATAACCCATCCTGGGTCACCTGACTGGGTGTAACTGACACTTAGACTGTGAGAATTCCTCCCACACAGTCATAAAATAAAGGGATTAGGTGTGCCTGGATGGTCCATCTGCTGGCAGGATGAGGGGGCCGAAGCTGAACACAGTCCCACTTACAAATGAATAGTCTGTGCTCTATCTTCACACAAAGGGCCTAACGACCCCACATTGTTACTGCAGCCTGGTTGAAACCAGGGCAGGGAAGGTAGGAAACTCAATGCACTGCTAAGCCATTGTTTTAAAGCTTCTCTCACCTTCCGGGACCACGGCACAAGAGTATAACAAGCATTTGCATTACAGTATGCCTCGCATTTGCGAGACTTATAGCTATTAGCTTTGCCAACAGAAGACCGGGCTCCGTACAGAAACATAAAGCATGGCACCTGTGCATGGTGAACCATGAAGCGGCAGCCATTGTAATAAAAACATGTTAATAAAAATGAAAGTGCCATCAGTCAGCTGCATTTTCAGTGCGGTCTCATATTAGTAAGTAAGTAGTAAGTAAGTAGTATGCTTATAAAGCGCACGAATGCCGAGGCGTCTTGGCTCTGAGGGAGGACACAGGTTTAGCATAGAAGTGGGACGTTACTTCTGCCTCGCAAATATTAGAGGGCGCGGTATCTCGTAGTGTGGTCGCATTGGGAGGAAAGTAAAAATTGAAAGTAGCCTCAGCTAAGCGTCGTCTTAAGTGCGGTTGCCCCATCCTGAGGCAAGGCAAAGTAGACATAAAGAAAATAGTCCTTGGAAAACAACAAATGCACACAGGAAAAATAACACACATAAAAGGGGCAGTCGCCATGGGCAAGACAAACACACCAAAAGGCAAAACAAATCAGCCAATTCACTACTCAAAAGAAACACATTTGAAACACATTTTGAAAGGCACAGGAAGGACCCAATCATAAGCGATGGGCGTGCCTTTAGCGGATATAATAAATACAACATGTCTCGCAGAGCAGCGCATGCGCGCTGCCTAGGCTTGACCTAAAAAGTGACCTCAAACACCAACTCTTCAGTATACTTTTGGTCCTGAGGATACTGTGCTAGGAAGAAGGACTGTGCTGCAGCCAGCCCGTCTCTTCGCATACCAGCATTGACAGTCTGCGAGATACTGCCAAAGCGAAATCACAGCCCACCCATTCACAAGGCATGGCCTTGTTTTCTAGCCATCGCAATGACCTCCCATGATGCTCCTCTTGCTCCTCGTAGCCCCCCTCCAACGCAAACAGGACACTTGGCACAACATTTGAGAAATGAAACCTTCAGTGGGTCTAATCTGGGACAGTATCCTGCCTGCATTCCATCGTGGTCGGCCTGAAATTTTGACTTTGACTACTGCAAGGAGAGAGTGCGGATCATGGAGAACGGGTCCACTAAGCAGGACCTGCAGCAATGTCCAATATGAGCTTTGAGTTAGAATTCTGGTATGGCATCCCCCCAGAGGACTAAAAGGGTTTTGATCCTGAGAAGAATGAGGAGGAAGAGGAAAACTGCTTGCCAATGGCTCTAGAGGAGCAGGGTGAGCCCACATAGTCAGAATCCCCCTCTGAATCTTATGCACGAAGCGGTGTATCCTTCCACAACCTGTCTTCTGAGGAGTTGAAGGACAGAGTTACTGAGAGGGACCTGGGGTTGCAGCTGACCTACCTGGCTGCAGAGGAGAGCAAGCCTGATGCTAAAATAGCTATGGCGAAGGAGAGAAGGGCTGAGGGTCCTTAGCAGGAGAAACTAGCCAGGGAGGCATAGCAAAGGAAAGCTGAGAAAGAGAGAGCCTTGGAAGAAATAAAAATGTTGACTCATGAACTGAGTCTTAAAGAGCTGGACTTGAGAGACAAACAGCTGTTAGAGTCCAGCAGGAATGGTGGCGGCAAGCATACAGTGTCCAGTGGTAAAGGAAAGATTGATATATCCAAGGACATGGTGCCTAACTTTGAGGTGGGGCATGACATAGATGGTTTGAGGCATATGAAGTAGCTCTAAAGATGCACAGGATTCCTGAGGAGACTTGGGCATCTGGCATCTGGAGACATATGCCTAGTGATGGGAAGAACACCCTTCTTGCCCTGGAGAAGGGGAATAGAATGAGTTAGCCCCTTGTGAAGGAGACCCTTGTCAAGAAGTATTGACTCACTCCAGAAGAGTACAGGTTGAGGTTCAGAGACTCTCTCACCAGTTCTGGGGGTGATATTGTGAGTTACTTTTATAAGACACTGGGTGGTTGGGTGCAGGGTATTGAAGTAAACACCTATGAGGCACTAAACCCTGGTTGCTTGGCACAGAGCAGTCAGGCTTAACTAAGAGGAAATGTGTAAAATAATTGTGCAAAACTTCAAACAGTACAACATAACAAAAACAATCCAATCAGTACACCTGGAGATATGCAGTTTGAAAGATTTTAGTAAAAATAGCACCAAAAAGCACATTGTGCCATCTAGAGAAATCTGGTCGCACCAGACTGGGACCAAGTCACAAGCTCAGGCTGAACACCATGGAGTACGGGCCGCTACAGAGAACCAGTTAGGCACGCTGAACACAGTACCTTAAATCCTGGTTTGTGGAGTGTTGCAAGGATCCATGTTGAAGATGCATAATGCAGCCGAAGTGATGCATTGGTTCCAAGATGCAGTGAGGCTGTAATGCGAGGTTCTGCATTGTCATCAAGGAACACATCGATGAGGGTTTGCAATGCGAAGTCCAGCACTGAGAATTTGTCATGCCGTTGGGGTGATGCATCAGTTTCGATGAGCTGTGGGGCTGCGATGCAGAGTCCAGTGCCACCGACAAGGGATGCAAGGGCCTGCGCTAAGGATGCCTTGAGAAGTGGCAGTTCGGAAGAGGCTGCTGAGTTGATGAAGGTCTTTGTGATGGGTCCAATCCATGAAGCAGCGGCAATGCAGCAGTTCTGCTTGGGGTGTGTGTGCAGCAGAACAGATGCGTTGGTTCTGCTGGATCCACTGAGGCTGGCAAATCACCTTAGGCCACCTTTCAAGGGTACAGGACTGGGGTGACAACACTTGGCAGGGTAGACTCACAGATGGCAGATTCCCAGCAGTGGGGTCGAGGATGTGGAATCTTGTGTCCTTGAGGTTCAAGTCAAGAGGCCAGCCTTGTAGTCACTCTGATGGTCCTCGTTCAACAGATGCAGGTCCAGTCCTTCTCACAAAGGAAAGAGGGCGGTCAACAGAGAGGGCAGCAGTCCTTCATAGCAGCACCCGCAGAGTGCCAGTCTTTTCAGTAGCACAGCAACCCTTCTTTTTGCTACAGGTCCAGCAGTGTACTGAAGAGGTGGTGTCTGAGGTCCAGTATTTACACCCAGTTGTGCCTTTGAAATGGTGAGATTCGTATAGAGGCTTGCCTTTGAAGTATACATTTGCTTTGATCTGTGACTCGCAAATTGCACTTTTTAGCGGCTCTCAATTTGCAAGTTGCAAAACCAGCTGCACAACAGTGTCTGAGACACTGTTTGCGATTTCCAAATGGGTCGCTAGGGACCTACCTCATTAGTATTCATGAGGCAGGTCGCAATTTTTGACCCATAGGGAATGGTTGGGTCTCACAGGGATGGTAGCCTGCTGGGGTCAGCAGACCACCATGACTGTGACTGCTTTTTAACTAAAGCAGTTTTTTTTGGAATGCAACCCGTTTTCCTTAAAGGAAAATGGGATGTTTTTCAAAAATAAAAATGAAAAGTTTCCATTTAATTTTTTCAGAGTGGGCAGTGGTCTGCGGGACCACTGAGTGCTCTGAATTTTTTTTGCTGTCAGCATTCACAAAGAGGAAGGGGTCACTTGGGGACTCCTTCTTGTTTACAAATGACTTACCACCAATTTGAAATTGGTGGTAAACTGCAAATGTTTTGCTACCACATTCATAGTTGCAAAACATTCCTACATACCAGTGTGACTCGCTATCAGGAAGGGACGCACTTGGCACACCCCTTCCTAATAACGACTCGAAAACCCTATTTTGCGAGTCTGTAATATGTAACTGACTCGCAAAATAGGGTTGGTACATGTGAAAATGCATTTTACTGGTCACAAATGGCCCAATGAGCCGTTTGATGCCGGTATAATGCGTCATACATCTGGCCCTTTGTGTCATACTTGTGATTCCTAGTGGGTTGCAAAGAGACCTACCTCAGGAATATTAAGGAGCTAGGCCACAGTTTATGACCAATTAGGAATGCCTGCCATCACATGGATGGTGGCCTGCTGAAGTCAGCAGACCACCATGTCTGTGACTGCTTTTGAAAAAAAATTTGTTTTGTAATAAAGTCTGTTTTCCTTAGAGGACAATGGGATGCATTTCAACACAAAAACAAAACCCATGTGTAAACTCCTGATTACGCATATTAACATGTTAAAGGGCACATAACTTATCCAATAATTAATGCCTCAAGGCTCATTAACCATATCCTGCAGATTTTGGTATGTTGAACACCAAAATCTGCATGATATTCCCCTTAAACTTGTAATAGGTGCTATTATCACACCCAATAAATAACACACCCTTTGGTATAGTCTGTCAGTGAAACAGCTCAGAGATGCAAGTAGGAACACCTTCCTGCACATAAACAATCTTTACAGGCGATCTGCTCTATCTAAGTGTGCTGCAGAATGTAGCACACTTGGAAAGTACTGCATGTATAGGAGCATTATTTACAAGGTGACGTTATTAGCGCTGCTTTGAAAATAAGGCGAAGGAGTTAACGCCACCAGAACTGCGGAATAAGTGATGTTCTGGTGGCGTTAACTCCCTGTAAATCTGCCCCATGGTCTCTATCTCGCTTGCTCTGCTGCATCAAGTTAATTTACATTTCTTGCCTCAAAAGACAGTGTGCGAGCTGTGCAGTGGGCTAATGTATCCATTGTCAGCTTTGCACTAAATTAATTGACTCATTCAGCACACATATGGAGTTGTTAAAACATGTGTTTCCTTCTGCTGATGTGTATCAGCACCCATTTTATTGTGTTCTGTATTTTGAAGTGTGCACAACTAAGTTTGTGTTTCATGTCCGTCACGGGTTACAGATGCACTTTGGGCTACGTCTTTTATTATTATTTTTGTTCCTGCTGCCCAAAGGTGAGATCATGACTGCTAATAAATTGTACTTTCCCTGCCACTCCGGAAAAACGTACCTCTCCAGGCTATTAGTTGAGTGCCATGCAGGTGCCAAAAGATGAATTTTTGACCCATTGAGGTTTTACTCATTCCTTCCTCTCTCTCTCTACTCCTTACTTCCTGTCACATTTGAAATACCTTCTCCTATTTCTCCATGCCATTTTTCATTCTTTTTTCTCCACCTTTGATTTTGTAATTCCTTTTCTTCCTCCTGTCTTCTGTTAGACACATTTTCCACTCCTCTTCCCCTTTTTCTTAATTTTCTCCTTTTCACCTTACTTTCCATATCTCTTCACCCATTATCTCTGCCATCTTTGCTCCATTCTTTCCTCCCTCTGCTCCATATTATTCCCTTCTCTCACCTCTTGCTCTAACTTTTCACTTCATTCCCCTTCTCCTCCATATGTTCTTGTTTTACTTCTCCATCTACTTGCTTCTTTACTCACACATATCTTTCCTCTCACTGCCTCGCTACCTCACTTTCTAATATGCCACTTCCTCCCTTGCTTTTTTTCACTTCATTCCCCATTCTGTAATTCACTTCACCCCTTGTCATGTTATGTTATGTTATGTTATGTTATGTTATGTTATGTTATGTTATGTTATATGATTCAGAAAAGGGTGGTGGTGATGAACAGAGTGTCTGAATTAAGCAGACCACTCTTACCCAGTCCAAAGATCAGGGCTTGATCCATCACCGTTATTTATCTCACTGCCCCATCCCAGCTCAGAACCTGGCTATATGCAAATTAGTCTGTCCCTGGCCCAGTGCATCATGGGAACAGGGCAGACCAAACTACCAAGCCAATTCTTCACCAGAAAGGAGACAAGCTACCGGGGACCGGTTTCTGGCATTTCAGCCTCTTCGGCCCGGCTTACTTGAATCCTGATGGAGCAGTGAGAAAGGGACTCATGTCTGAGTATACCCTGCCACACCTATAGTGGCCAAAAACGATTCAGAAAAGGGGGGTGGTGATGAACAGAGTGTCTGAATTAAGCAGACCACTCTTACCCAGTCCAAAGATCAGGGCTTGATCCATCACCGTTATTTATCTCACTGCCCCATCCCAGCTCAGAACCTGGCTATATGCAAATTAGTCTGTCCCTGGCCCAGTGCATCATGGGAACAGGGCAGACCAAACTACCAAGCCAATTCTTCACCAGAAAGGAGACAAGCTACCGGGGACCGGTTTCTGGCATTTCAGCCTCTTCGGCCCGGCTTACTTGAATCCTGATGGAGCAGTGAGAAAGGGACTCATGTCTGACTATACCCTGCCACACCTTTAGTGGCCAAAAACGATTCAGAAAAGGGGGGTGGTGATGAACAGAGTGTCTGAATTAAGCAGACCACTCTTACCCAGTCCAAAGATCAGGGCTTGATCCATCACGTTATTTATCTCACTGCCCCATCCCAGCTCAGAACCTGACTATATGCAAATTAGTCTGTCCCTGGCCCAGTGCATCATGGGAACAGGGCAGACCAAACTACCAAGCCAATTCTTCACCAGAAAGGAAACAAGCTACCGGGGACCGGTTTCTGGCATTTCAGCCTCTTCGGCCCGGCTTACTTGAATCCTGATGGAGCAGTGAGAAAGGGACTCATGTCTGAGTATACCCTGCCACACCTATAGTGGCCAAAAACGATTCAGAAAAGGGGGGTGGTGATGAACAGAGTGTCGGAATTAAGCAGACCACTCTTACCCAGTCCAAAGATCAGGGCTTTATCCATCACCGTTATTTATCTCACTGCCCCATCCCAGCTCAGAACCTGGCTATATGCAAATTAGTCTGTCCCTGGCCCAGTGCATCATGGGAACAGGGCAGACCAAACTACCAAGCCAATTCTTCACCAGAAAGGAGACAAGCTACCGGGGACCGGTTTCTGGCATTTCAGCCTCTTCGGCCCGGCTTACTTGAATCCTGATGGAGCAGTGAGAAAGGGACTCATGTCTGAGTATACCCTGCCACACCTATAGTGTCCAAAAACGATTCAGAAAAGGGGGGTGGTGATGAACAGAGTGTCTGAATTAAGCAGACCACTCTTACCCAGTCCAAAGATCAGGGCTTGATCCATCACCGTTATTTATCTCACTGCCCCATCCCAGCTCAGAACCTGGCTATATGCAAATTAGTCTGTCCCTGGCCCAGTGCATCATGGGAACAGGGCAGAACAAACTACCAAGCCAATTCATCACCAGAAAGGAGACAAGCTACCGGGGACCGGTTTCTGGCATTTCAGCCTCTTCGGCCCGGCTTACTTGAATCCTGATGGAGCAGTGAGAAAGGGACTCATGTCTGAGTATACCCTGCCACACCTATAGTGGCCAAAAACGATTCAGAAAAGGGGGGTGGTGATGAACAGAGTGTCTGAATTAAGCAGACCACTCTTACCCAGTCCAAAGATCAGGGCTTGATCCATCACCGTTATTTATCTCACTGCCCCATCCCAGCTCAGAACCTGGCTATATGCAAATTAGTCTGTCCCTGGCCCAGTGCATCATGGGAACAGGGCAGACCAAACTACCAAGCCAATTCTTCACCAGAAAGGAGACAAGCTACCGGGGACCGGTTTCTGACATTTCAGCCTCTTCGGCCCGGCTTACTTGAATCCTGATGGAGCAGTGAGAAAGGGACTCATTTCTGAGTATACCCTGCCACACCTATAGTGGCCAAAAACGATTCAGAAAAGGGGGGTGGTGATGAACAGAGTGTCTGAATTAAGCAGACCACTCTTACCCAGTCCAAAGATCAGGGCTTGATCCATCACCGTTATTTATCTCACTGCCCCGTCCCAGCTCAGAACCTGGCTGTATGCAAATTAGTCTGTCCCTGGCCCAGTGCATCATGGGAACAGGGCAGACCAAACTACCAAGCCAATTCTTCACCAGAAAGGAGACAAGCTACCGGGGACCGGTTTCTGGCATTTCAGCCTCGTCGGCCCGGCTTGCTTGAATCCTGATGGAGCAGTGAGCAAGGGACTCATGTCTGAGTATACCCTGCCACACCTATAGTGGCCAAAAACGATTCAGAAAAGGGGGGTGGTGATGAACAGAGTGTCTGAATTAAGCAGACCACTCTTACCCAGTCCAAAGATCAGGGCTTGATCCATCACCGTTATTTATCTCACTGCCCCATCCCAGCTCAGAACCTGGCTAAATACAAATTAGTCTGTCCCTGGCCCAGTGCATCATGGGAACAGGGCAGACCAAACTACCAAGCCAATTCTTCACCAGAAAGGACAAGCTCTGTCCATCACCACCCCTTGTTGTAAATTATGTTATGTTATATAGCGCGCAAATCACCCAGGGCATCTTGGCGCTGTTTGCGGGTCAAAGACAGAAATAAGAGTGGGTGTTATTAGAATGGATGAGCTTTCATTTGTTTTCTGAATTTACAGTAACTGGGACAGGAACGGACGTGAAGAGGGAGCTTGTTGCAGTGCACGGCAGTGAGATAGGA
Organism: Lissotriton helveticus; assembly: GCF_964261635.1. Classification (NCBI taxonomy): domain Eukaryota; kingdom Metazoa; phylum Chordata; class Amphibia; order Caudata; family Salamandridae; genus Lissotriton; species Lissotriton helveticus. The sequence continues at coordinate 992,758,409 of NC_136059.1, read as the reverse complement.
GAAAGCCTTACCGCCACTGTGTGTTAAACAGATACGGGGGATCCACAGCAGGGCTTTCGAGCTGGATCTTAAATTGCGAGGGGGCATATGCTTTTATTTTTTTCTGCAGAGAAAGTGGGCCTTTTTCCTTTAAGGCATTATATGTGAGACAACAGATTTTGAAATATGACAGTTTGCTCCCCGACAGCCAGTGAAGTTCTTTCAGCAACGGTGGCGAAGAGGTGCCCGCTGGGCAATTGAGCACAAGCCTTGCTGCAGTGTTTTGAACAACTTGAAGCTTAGAAATAAGTGTTTCACTGACATCGGCCAACGGGGCATTGCCTTAGTCCAATCTACTTATTACTAAGGCCTGAACCAGCATTATTCGGGCAGTGGTAGAAAGGTAAGGGAAGATTCTACGCAGAAGGCGTAGGTAGTGGTAGCAAGAGCCAGTGGTGACCAGGATGTGATCTCTCATGGTTAGGGCTTGGTCCAGTTTTATCCCTAGATTTTTTTACTGCATGATTGGGTACAGGGGAGGTGCCGAGTCGCTGCGGCCACCAGTCATCAGTCCGGATGGCAGGGGCTTTGCCGAACATCATAATCTCGGTCTTATTAGCATTCAGCTGGAGATAGTTCGTATTATCTAGTCTGAGATGGATAACATGCCTGAGGAGAACCGTTCTTTTTCCTCCTCCAGGTCATGGCCAGGAGTGAACAACAGCTGAGTATTTTCCATGTAAGAGATTATAACAAAGCCAAAACGTTCTGCGATCTCCACCAATGGGGCCATATAAATATTAACCAAGGTAGGACTCAGACGTGAGCCCAGCAGCAAGCCCTTATCTAGGATTATTTTGGGTGAGGAATAAAGACCCATGATGACAGTTTGGTATCTGTAATTCAGAAAATGTTGGAGCCATTTTAGTTCCAGACCCTGAATGCCAATTTCTTGTAGCATCTCCATCAACTTCATATGCGAGATGGTGTCAAAGGCTTAGGAGAGGTCCAATATTACAAGTATCATTGGATTTCCTGCATCCACTCCCAAGCGTAGAGAATCAGTCACTGCCAAAAGTTCTGTCTCAGTGCTATGGCTCGGGCGGAAGCCAAATTGAGAAGGGTCAAGGATCTGATTAGTTTCTAGATAAGAGCTAGGTTGCGTATTGACCAGACTTTCAAGCTGTTTGCCCAAAAGAGGTAGTAAACATATAGGGCGATAGTTGCCTAGCACTTTATAATCCAGAGAAGGTTTTTTTAGAATGGGACGTACACAGGCCGTCTTCCATTCTGATGGGAAAGTACCTGTTTTAATTGAGCAGTTAAAGATCTCTAAAATTCCTGGGACACAGAGTGTGGCTGGCAGGGACATTTGTTTAGGTGGCCAGGTATCCACAGTGAACCTGACTTTGCAGATACCAAGGAGCTATGGATTTCTTCCAGTGAGAAAGGTTCAAAACTCTCTAAAATGTTAAGGGCTGGATTTTGGCTGCTTAGGTTTGGGAGTAGGAATTCCTGGGTCTTGATTAGGGACGCTATGTAATTTTGAGTAAATGTTGGAGATTTTATCTTGGAAAAAATGAGCCAGTGAGTCGCAGAAATTCTGGGACTCGGGCAAAGCTTGAGAGCACGCTGTGGGAGTGATAAAGTTATTGACTATGTTGAAAAGGGCTTTGAACGAGTTACCCGCCTGATCAATTTGATTGACAATATAGCTACGGCTGGCTAATTTGATGTTGTGGTGGTAACAGGTCAGCATTTGTCTGTACAAGTCCTTTTCTAGAGGGCATTTGCTCTTTCGCCAGCATCGCTCTAAGTTCTTACATTTTGCTTTTTCAGTTTTTAAATCTGGTGTATACCAGGGGGGCGAGGGTCAGTGATAGGTGGCCCAGCAAGGTTTGAGAAGGACAGCTGAGTCCAATGCCGTAGTAAGGGCAGAGTTAAAAGACTCCAGCAACTGCAAGACCATTTGATTATTCTGAGGCGGATTCAGATAGAAAAATTCCTGAAAGAATTCTGCAGTAACTTTATGCCAAGGCCTGTAGGTATTACCTACTTGTCTACCATTCCTGATGTTAGGACGAGGATATGCTGACTGTACCTCGAAGGGAATTAAATGATTATCTGTCCACCTGAGGGGAATTGGGGCCTCACTACAGTCTACGTAGTCAGCGATGGAGAATAGTAGGTCAAGTGTGTGGCCTGCGGTGTGAGTGGGACCTCTAATTCTTTGGGAGAGTCCCAGGGTCTCTAAATCTGTTAGTAATTTTGTAACCTCCACGTTGGCGAGGTCTTCCCCATGGAAATTAAAATCACCTTGGAGAAGGATTTCTTTGAAGCTCGGACGTAGGTGGCTATTTTTGCCACCAGATTTTTACTTGCCTTTTCTATAATAAAAAAAACCAAAGGTTACAGGGCTGTTATAGCTAGGCTCAGATTTCACTTGTACAAAAACATAGAAACTCAGCAGGTATAGTTACCTGAGCTAACTATATCTTATGCCCCGGAAATACACTGCTTATGTGTGATGTAATATGTGAGGTCATAAGCAGTGCATTGCTGGGGCATAAGTTATAGTTAGCTCAATTTCCCTGGTTTTGTACAAGTGAAATCTGAGCCTAACTATAACATCCCTGTAACCTTTGTTTTTTTTTGTGAATTTCTAAGTGTTTTAACAAGTAGTCACTTTGCAGTGTGGTAGAGAAAGGGGTGGGCCTCTGACCAGCTCTCAAGAATCCTGCTGTTTCGGAGTTACTGGACGTAGCAGGGGGGCTTCTGGGCCCCCAAGAACCCTCAACATCCAAGAAGACTTCATCCCCCGAACAGTAGTGCACCAGGAGGCATGTTTGCGGATTGCGGAGGAAGGGGCATAGTCTCCAAAGACCTCACAGCAAGTCCGCTGTGTGGGGCTTACTGGAGGTAACAGGGGGGCTGTTGGCTCCCAAGCACACTATAGAGCCAAGTGGACTTCATCCCCCAACCAGCAGTGCACCAGGAGGGGTGTTTGCAGAGCAGTGGAGAAAAGGAGCATTGTCTCTGAAATCCTCTCACCAATCTCGCTCTGTGGGACTTAATGAGGGTAATAGGAAGCTTTGTTGGCCCCCAAGGACCCTCTAGAGCCAAGGGAACTTCAACCTCCAACTAGCAGTGTGTCAGGAGGCGCAATTGCAGAGTGGTGGAGAAAGTGGGAATGTTCTCCAAAGTCCTCTCAGCAATCAGGCTGTGCGGTTCTTACTGAAGGTAACAGGAGGGCTTGTTGGCCTCCAAGGACCCTCAGCATCCAAGGGAACTTCATGACCCAACCAGCAGTGCGCCAGTAGGCATGTTTGCAGAGTGATGGAGAAAGGGGCGTGGCCTACAAAGACCTCTCAGCAATACCACTCTGTTGGACTTACTGGAGGTAACAGGAGGGTTTGTTGGACCCCAAGGACCCTCTGGACCTAAGGGGACTTTATTCCTTAACCAGCAGTGCCCCAGAAGGCACATTTGCAGAGTGGCAAAGAAAGGCGAAAGGCCCTTCAGCGACTTGCCGGTCTTTAAAAAATAAATTGTAATCTTTTCGGGAAGGGGGCGGTGTGGCCTCCCCTCCCCGGGCAGATTTTAGCCTCTATCCCCTGGGACCCAGCCTCTAATCTGGGTGGTGTGGTCCCAACCAGGGTACACGTACACTTTGTTGGGGACCAGTGGGAGAGCCTGAAGGACCTCGCTGTCCCTGCCGGCTCTCCATGTCCTGCAGGAGCTGGCATAGCTGTTAGACAGAGGGAGCGGCTGAATAGGCAGCTCCCTCTGTCCAAAAACAATTCTACTACGCTTTCAGCAAGTGAGAGCATTTTTAATGCTCTCGCTTGCTGAAAGCAGACCCGCGTTTGCAATGGCTTGGCTGGAGTTGTACTACTCACACCTAGCCATAGCAAAAAGCTATGTCCTGGGGGTGGGACCCTGGAACATAGCAGGAGCCGGCCCTAGGGGGTGGCAGTCACAAGGGCTATCTGTGGCTCCATGTGGAGGGCTGCCCAGCCCCCCTCCCTTCTTCATTTTCACCACGTGGATTTGGTGGTCCGTGGGGCTGCAGGGGGCCATGTGGCCCCACATTACTTTTTAGAAAAGCACCGGGGAGCTGGTGGTCCCTGGGGCTGCGGAGGGGTCCGCGAGGCCCCCTTGCATTACTTAAAATTAAAGCCCCGGGGAGGGGGTGGCCCCCGGGGCTGCGGGGGTGTCAGCATGGCCCCCGCACTCTCTAAACCTAAATTCTTGGGGAGGTGATGGTTGCCAGGGTTAGGGGGCCAAGAGGCTCCCCCATTGTTAAATAAATAAGCCCCGGGAGGTGGTGGTCCCCGTGGCAGCGGAGGAGGTCATACGGGTCTCCTCCGTTTTTTTTTTTCTAGAAGCCCCGGGGTGTAGGGGGACAGTGCATGCCGCCTACTTTATCACAATACCCCTGGGACCTGGCCCACCCTACGGTCGATTGGAAATGAAGCGCAGGCTTCATTTTTTTTTTTACATTTCGCAGATCCCGATTAAATTTTTAAATTGCAGCGGGTTCTGCAATGAAGCATGACATCCACTAAGAAAGTCATGCTTCATCATCGGGCAGGTTCGACTTGTCAGGCCACTGCTGCAATGCCCTACAGGTCCCCCGACCTGCGCTAATGTGACCCTGTAGGGCATTTCAGCTCTGGCCCAATGAGGAGCACCTGCCCAATGATGAACCATGACATCATTAGGGGTGTCTGAGGGCAGCAAGAAACAGTCCTGAGGGTTAACTTGACATCCTATCCAGAACCTATATATATCTATCTTTCATCTTTTTCTTTTTGGAACAGTTACCTCCAATTGACTTGGTCACCCACAATAGAGGCCGGGGCCCAGGGGATGGGGTCCCGGTGCCAAAATCGGCCTGGGAGAGGGGCCACGTGGCCCCCTACCTTTAATTTAAAAATACAATTTAAAAAAAAGCCGGGCTCCAGGGGATGGGGTCCTTAGGGTCGAATTCGGCCAGGGGAAAGGTGTCGCCCGGTCCCCCTCCCCCATTCAAGAAAGGCCTGACCCTGGGGAATGGGGTCCACTGGGCCCAAAACAGCCCAGGGAAGTATGGCCGTTTTAAGAAAAAATATATTTAATTAAAACATTTATTAAGGTTTTAATAAATTAAAATATATTTTAGTAAATGCCAGACCTGCAATTCACCAGAGGACCCACCCCCTTTCTCCACCACTCTACAAACACGCCTCCCGGTGCACTACTGGTTGGGGAGTGAAGTCCCCTTGGATGCTAAGGGTCCTTGGGGGCCAGAAACCCCTTCTGTTACCACCAGTACATCCCACACAGTGGGATTTATGAGAGGTTGTTAGAGGCCTGCCTGCCTTCTCCACCACTCTGCAAATGAACCTCTTGGCCCACTACTGGTTGGTCCTCTTAGATGCTGAGGGACCTTAGGGGCCAAGAAGCCCTCCTGTTACCTCCAGTAGGGGAACATCCTTTACAACACGGATGCTACCCCGCACTACAGTTACGATGCGTCTTTTACAACGCAAGTCGTAACCACGACTTGCGCTGGAGGGCGCTCAAGGACAAGGAATAGTAGATTTACTATTCCAACACCTTCCCTACTGTACGTCGGCTGGTGTTGGAATAGTAAATTTAACTATTCCAAGTCCAGCACCCCTACAGCGCAAGTCGTGGTAACGACTTGCGTTCTAAAAAACGTGTTGTAACGGTACGCGTGGTAATACCACGTGTTGTACCATCGTACATCCCTTCCAGTAAGTCCCTTACAGCAAGATTCCTGAAAGCTGGTCGAAGGCCCCACTCCCTTTCTCCATCACTCTGCAAATGCACTTCCTGGCACACTACTAGTTGGAGAGGAAGGCCCCTTGCCTTTTGAGAGTCCTTGGGGGCCAACTACCCCTCCTGTTACCTCCAGTAAAACCAACACAGCAGGATTGCTGAGAGGTCTTCAGAGGCCGTGCTCCCTTTCTACACTACTCTGCAAATGTGTCTCCCTTGTGCACTACTTGTTGGGGGATGAAGTTCTCTTCGATGCTGAGGGACCTTGGGGGACAAGAAGCACTCCTGTTACCTCTGGAAAGTCTCATACAGCAGGATTCCTGAGGGCTGGTCGGAGGTCCAGCCCCCCTTTCTCCACCACTTTGCAAAGATGACTACTAGTTAAAAAAACATAGACATACACTTAAAAAAACAAAGGTTACAGGGACGTTGGAGTTAGGAAATAACATAAAAAACTGTAGCAATTCCCTTAAAAAACCAAAGGTTACAGGGATGTTAGAGTCAGGCTCAGATTTCACTCATACAAAACCAGTGAAATTCAGCTGTTATAGTTACTTGAGCTAACTATAACTTATACCCCTGCAGTGCACTGCTTGTGACCTCACATATTACATCACTCATGACAGTGTCATCACTCATGACAACAATGATGACATCTCAATTGACATCTCAAATGACATCACTGATGACATCACCAAGTGAGTGTAAGTGTTTTAGGTTTATGGGTGTTAACCTTACATAATAACCTACTACAAACAGTGACACAAGCACACACTCACTCATACAGCCACTCTCACAATCACTTACTCACACATCTAGTCACTCATATATTCCAACACTCACCTACACTGCCTTTCACATATGCAGTTACTCACCCATATACCATGAAACACATCCATTCACTCACCAACACAAGCATACACAGACTCAGTCACCCATACAGCTCCCCACAGATGCACTCACTAACCCATACAGCCACTGACCTACCCACTCACTAATTCATGCAGGCAGTCACACACCCCCTCAACCATTCACACAGACATTCATACACCCATACAGATAGACAACCAAAGAATCATCCATACAGACATTCAAGTACCCACTCACCAACCCATACAGCCACTTAGACACCAACTGACTGACTGATGCAGACAGTCAGGCAACCTAGTCACTCACCCATACATTCACTGAGACACCTAATCACTCACTTATACAATCAGTCCCACACACCCACCGAATCCTCAATACAGGCACTCATACACCCAATGATTCATCAATACACCTTAGTATATATATTAAACACGTATAAACGTTTTAAAAACACACAGTCACTGAATGATTTTATTAGTGATGTCATTTGATATGTCATTAGGGATGTCCTCAGTGATGTCACTGACCATGAGTGATGTAATATGTGAGGTCATACGAAGTGCATTGCGGGGGCTCGAGTTATAGTTAGCTCAGCTAACGATAACTGCTGACTTTCTCTGGTTTTGTACAAGTGAAACTTGAGCCTAACTACAATGTCTCTGTAACCTTTGCTTTTTTTCAGTGAATTTCTACTTTTTTTAGAATTCCATTTCCTAACCATAACTTTTTTTTCCAGTGAATATATATATATATATATATATATATAATATATATTTACTCACACACACTTATATGTGTATACGTATATATATGTATGTGTTTATACATATATATACACATACATACATATATATATCTATACATATATCAATAGGCCAGGGTGTTTTCACGGTTTAGGAGTTGGTGAGGGCATTGGGAGGCTAGGGTATTTTTAGGGTTTAGGGTGGATGAGAGTATTTGTGTTGCAAGGGTAGATTTAGGGTGGGTGAGAGTATTTGTGTGGCAAGGGTAGATTTAGGGTGGGTGATGGTATTTGGATTGCAAGGGTATTTTTAGAGGTTTAGGGTGGGGGAGGGTATTTGGGTGGCAACAGTATTTTTAGGGTTTAGGGTGGGTGAGTTTAAGGGTGGGGGTCGATAAGTTAATATATATATATATATATATGTAAGTTTATATATATATATATATATATATATATATATATATATATATATATTAACAACCATCTTCTCACAAAATAAGTAGAAGCAGAGGCCACAGCGGGAAACCGGAGACACCATTTAATTATTGCTGTTGTTGGGCATAATGCATTTCGGCCTGATATAGGCCTTCCTCAGATGCCATGGACAGTGTTCTGGCGGCTCTGCTGCTCGAAAAAGTATCCCCTGCCGCAATCCCATTTGTAGATAGGCGCCACGCCCACCAATGGAGTGAAGTCACGATGCCTGCTGCTCGATGGAACTGCAGGGTCCATAATGCAACAGCCAGGTAAGTGCTGCTGGTGGTGTGTCCCAGTGGACAAACGTTAATGCGGCAGGGTAGCGAGTAGCAAAGGTCAATGTCCAGCGAAGTAATCAGCATGCTCCCTCCGGTCCCCTTACGTTCCAGCCTCCTAGTCCCGATGTGAAGCGAGCAGGGACCGAAACAAGACAGTGCTTGCGAGTCCCCCGTGAAGTCACGGTTCAGCAACTGCTGCCGCCCAGAGAAACACCGGTGTTCAGAGGCGGGCTCAGGAACTATAGCAATACCTTGCTTGATTGGTGAACTGCAAACGCAGGGTCCAGATGAGCCCGAGCCTCTTGGTGGAACGGGGCCTCTGGAGCGCATTATCTGGCAATGCGCGCAATATTAACAACCATCTTCTCACAAAATAAGTAGAAGCAGAGGCCACAGCGGGAAACCGGAGACACCATTTAATTATTGCTGTTGTTGGGCATAATGCATTTCGGCCTGATATAGGCCTTCCTCAGATGCCATGGACAGTGTTCTGGCGGCTCTGCTGCTCGAAAAAGTATCCCCTGCCGCAATCCCATTTGTAGATAGGCGCCACGCCCACCAATGGAGTGAAGTCACGATGCCTGCTGCTCGATGGAACTGCAGGGTCCATAATGCAACAGCCAGGTAAGTGCTGCTGGTGGTGTGTCCCAGTGGACAAACGTTAATGCGGCAGGGTAGCGAGTAGCAAAGGTCAATGTCCAGCGAAGTAATCAGCATGCTCCCTCCGGTCCCCTTACGTTCCAGCCTCCTAGTCCCGATGTGAAGCGAGCAGGGACCGAAACAAGACAGTGCTTGCGAGTCCCCCGTGAAGTCACGGTTCAGCAACTGCTGCCGCCCAGAGAAACACCGGTGTTCAGAGGCGGGCTCAGGAACTATAGCAATACCTTGCTTGATTGGTGAACTGCAAACGCAGGGTCCAGATGAGCCCGAGCCTCTTGGTGGAACGGGGCCTCTGGAGCGCATTATCTGGCAATGCGCGCAATATTAACAACCATCTTCTCACAAAATAAGTAGAAGCAGAGGCCACAGCGGGAAACCGGAGACACCATTTAATTATTGCTGTTGTTGGGCATAATGCATTTCGGCCTGATATAGGCCTTCCTCAGATGCCATGGACAGTGTTCTGGCGGCTCTGCTGCTCGAAAAAGTATCCCCTGCCGCAATCCCATTTGTAGATAGGCGCCACGCCCACCAATGGAGTGAAGTCACGATGCCTGCTGCTCGATGGAACTGCAGGGTCCATAATGCAACAGCCAGGTAAGTGCTGCTGGTGGTGTGTCCCAGTGGACAAACGTTAATGCGGCAGGGTAGCGAGTAGCAAAGGTCAATGTCCAGCGAAGTAATCAGCATGCTCCCTCCGGTCCCCTTACGTTCCAGCCTCCTAGTCCCGATGTGAAGCGAGCAGGGACCGAAACAAGACAGTGCTTGCGAGTCCCCCGTGAAGTCACGGTTCAGCAACTGCTGCCGCCCAGAGAAACACCGGTGTTCAGAGGCGGGCTCAGGAACTATAGCAATACCTTGCTTGATTGGTGAACTGCAAACGCAGGGTCCAGATGAGCCCGAGCCTCTTGGTGGAACGGGGCCTCTGGAGCGCATTATCTGGCAATGCGCGCAATATTAACAACCATCTTCTCACAAAATAAGTAGAAGCAGAGGCCACAGCGGGAAACCGGAGACACCATTTAATTATTGCTGTTGTTGGGCATAATGCATTTCGGCCTGATATAGGCCTTCCTCAGATGCCATGGACAGTGTTCTGGCGGCTCTGCTGCTCGAAAAAGTATCCCCTGCCGCAATCCCATTTGTAGATAGGCGCCACGCCCACCAATGGAGTGAAGTCACGATGCCTGCTGCTCGATGGAACTGCAGGGTCCATAATGCAACAGCCAGGTAAGTGCTGCTGGTGGTGTGTCCCAGTGGACAAACGTTAATGCGGCAGGGTAGCGAGTAGCAAAGGTCAATGTCCAGCGAAGTAATCAGCATGCTCCCTCCGGTCCCCTTACGTTCCAGCCTCCTAGTCCCGATGTGAAGCGAGCAGGGACCGAAACAAGACAGTGCTTGCGAGTCCCCCGTGAAGTCACGGTTCAGCAACTGCTGCCGCCCAGAGAAACACCGGTGTTCAGAGGCGGGCTCAGGAACTATAGCAATACCTTGCTTGATTGGTGAACTGCAAACGCAGGGTCCAGATGAGCCCGAGCCTCTTGGTGGAACGGGGCCTCTGGAGCGCATTATCTGGCAATGCGCGCAATATTAACAACCATCTTCTCACAAAATAAGTAGAAGCAGAGGCCACAGCGGGAAACCGGAGACACCATTTAATTATTGCTGTTGTTGGGCATAATGCATTTCGGCCTGAAATAGGCCTTCCTCAGATGCCATGGACAGTGTTCTGGCGGCTCTGCTGCTCGAAAAAGTATCCCCTGCCGCAATCCCATTTGTAGATAGGCGCCACGCCCACCAATGGAGTGAAGTCACGATGCCTGCTGCTCGATGGAACTGCAGGGTCCATAATGCAACAGCCAGGTAAGTGCTGCTGGTGGTGTGTCCCAGTGGACAAACGTTAATGCGGCAGGGTAGCGAGTAGCAAAGGTCAATGTCCAGCGAAGTAATCAGCATGCTCCCTCCGGTCCCCTTACGTTCCAGCCTCCTAGTCCCGATGTGAAGCGAGCAGGGACCGAAACAAGACAGTGCTTGCGAGTCCCCCGTGAAGTCACGGTTCAGCAACTGCTGCCGCCCAGAGAAACACCGGTGTTCAGAGGCGGGCTCAGGAACTATAGCAATACCTTGCTTGATTGGTGAACTGCAAACGCAGGGTCCAGATGAGCCCGAGCCTCTTGGTGGAACGGGGCCTCTGGAGCGCATTATCTGGCAATGCGCGCAATATTAACAACCATCTTCTCACAAAATAAGTAGAAGCAGAGGCCACAGCGGGAAACCGGAGACACCATTTAATTATTGCTGTTGTTGGGCATAATGCATTTCGGCCTGATATAGGCCTTCCTCAGATGCCATGGACAGAGTTCTGGCGGCTCTGCTGCTCGAAAAAGTATCCCCTGCCGCAATCCCATTTGTAGCCACACCCACCAATGGAGTGAAGTCACGATGCCTGCTGCTCGATGGAACTGCAGGGTCCATAATGCAACAGCCAGGTAAGTGCTGCTGGTGGTGTGTCCCAGTGGACAAACGTTAATGCGGCAGGGTAGCGAGTAGCAAAGGTCAATGTCCAGCGAAGTAATCAGCATGCTCCCTCCGGTCCCCTTACGTTCCAGCCTCCTAGTCCCGATGTGAAGCGAGCAGGGACCGAAACAAGACAATATATATTCCAAAACATCTCCGTTTGGGGAGCCCTCGACCCTTCAGGGCGGCCTCTGAAACCGGGCACGGAGACCCCCGGCGAATTCCACACAGTGAAGCACCAAAGCAGAGGCCCTTTTCAAATTTCAGAAAGCATTTAATGAAACGAAAGGCACAAAAGTCCTGTAATCCCAACTAGTTTCGGCCGGGTAGCCTTGGTCACGGGCAGGAAATGACAAACATAATGTTAGTGCCTGTGATTTATTGGCGTTTCCGTGGTCACCTGACAGATAAAACATCAATGTCCCAGAATGCACCATAGCATAAGAGTAAATGATGGAAAAGTTCGTTATGTTTGCTGATAGTAAAATATATATATATATATATATATATATATATATATATATATATATATATATAGATAGATAGATATATACACACAGGTGCATGTGTGTGTGTGTGTGTGTGTGTAATTACCTTCGAAATACATACAGTTTTATTGTAAAGACATGTGTGGTAAAGACATATACGCGGTAATTGACATGTTGTAAAGGCATGCGTGGTAATGGCATGTGTGGTTCCGTCATACATCCAGTATTGGCTTATGAGGAAAATGCAATTATGACAGCAGACAGGTTACTTTAGTGGGCTAGGGTGGAAGATGGTTGAAATGGCCTGTTAAAAATGGTAGCCCGCTTTGCAAGAGCGGCAAAAGCATATATAATTTTCAGAGTACAAAAATGTACTAATTAGCTGTAATTTTCCATTGGTAGATGATTCTCATATTCTGAATGACTTCATTTAAGATTCGTGACTATTAAGAGAATAAAAACCAGGATCTAAACTGCTTTTAAGATGCTTGTATATCAGGTGCTAGTTATTGATATGAAATTACCATCAGCACCACCACTGTTACCACTATGACCGTCATCATCACTACTGAAACTGCTGCCACTACCCTCTCCTCCATCATTGTCAACACCATCACTACTACTTTACCACAACTCTCTATACTGCAGTCCTCATCACTATAACAATCATCTTCATGGTTGCCAACATCACCCGCACAGCCACTAAAACCAGCACTATCCCCACCATTCCCCGGCAGCACTAACCACCATGATAACAACAATCACCACCAAAACTACCACTATCACCACCACTACTACCACCATAAAGACTGCTACCAAAACTATCACTACCATGAAGTTCTTGTGTGACTGAGTATTTGACAATTTTGTGATGGTGCCTGTAAGAGAAAGGGTGATGGGGGCATGTATGAGAGACATTATGTGTATGTTGTAAAAAAATAGGAAAAACCACAAGACCTATTGGCTTTGCCAATGCTTATTTCTACCTGCAGTTAGCTTGTGCATTGTGTACTGATGCTTTAGCTCTGATGATGCCATTGCTTTTGACAAATGGAATAAACTCTTCCACTTCTTTCTTGCAGCACACTGGTGCTTTCAGGGCTGCCTTGTCCAAAGCAGCATCCTCTAAATCTAGTTAGTGATTGGTTACACATGAGGGGGCAGAATTACAAGAAAGTGGCTCAGTGCGTGCTGCAAGCCATTTGGCTGCGCTGCACTGAGTCACTTTCAAAGCACAGGGATGCGACATATTTACAACAATAATATCTGTGCTTCCACCTGCACTGGCCCACAAACTGCTGCCATGCCCCGGCGCAGGCACCCTTGCACCATGGTGGAAGAAGGCCTGCTTCATGGGTAGATTTTTTTGGTTCAGTAAGGGTTCCCTTCCTGCACAAAAACAATCTAAAATGCTGTTTTTCGACTTCTGTGTGTGCTGCATTAGTAACGTGCAGCTTCTGGCACATGGCGTTTCTTTTCATTAATAAATGGCTGAGCATAAAACGAAATTATAAAAATTTAATTAATATGCATTTTGTGCAGCAGTGCACTGAGACTAATGAGACCCCCATTGGCCCTCTGCTGCAGGGAATTCGGCCAATTGGCGGTGGAGTTGCTGGACCAATCCTACAAACAGGATGAGCAGCTGGCCATGAAACTCCTGACCTACGAGTTGAAGAACTGGAGTAATGCCACGTGCCTACAGCTGGCTGTTGCAGCCAAGCACCGGGACTTCATCGCGCACACGTGCAGCCAGATGCTTCTCACCGACATGTGGATGGGTCGGCTAAGGATGCGCAAAAACTCTGGGCTTAAGGTTAGTAAATGCTTCTACATTGCAGAATATTCAAATATGTGTTTAGCTTTATTTACCTCAATGATAAGTATTTTCTAATTTTTCTTCAACCAGCTTAGTTCTCACTGTCACCTGCACTTCCTTCCTGCTCTTTCCTACTTTACTAATAAATTCCTGTCATTTATCTATCAATCTAACTTCACTAATCACACTTTGGACTTTTCTACCTATGCTATAGATGTAGCAAGCCTATCATTTGTCTATTTCGATGGGGTAGGGGGATCAAACTCTTACTCTCATCTGGATATCTGGAATTAATAATGATAACCTGAGTTCTATAGGAGTAATCAAAGCAAGCACATATATAGGGTCATATTTACAAGGAAGTGGTGGAGTGTGGTGGTAGCCTCCTTGGCTTAACACCGTGCTCCGCCACTTCAGAAATGCAGGGCTGCACCGTATTTACAAGAATACTATGCAGCCTTGTGATTCCCCCTGCGCTGGTGCTAATTTAGCTGCTTAGCGCCAACGCAGGCACCCTTGCACCATACCAGTGCAAGGGTGCCTGTGTTGAGGGAAATCATTGTTTATGTGCAGGAAGGTCCCCCTTCACGCACATAAACAATCTGAAATGGCATTTTGAAACTTCTATGTGTACTGCTTAATGCAGCGCACATAGAATTTGCAAAACGTCATTTTTTTTAATGCTGGTTTATGGGCAGGAATCAATAGCGTTTTGCTGTTTCTATGTGTGTTGCACAACGTAGCATGCATGAAAACAGCAAAAACGAGGAGAAATTAAACAATTCTCATCTCTGCGCATGGGTAAGACCAGGTTTTCCCTGGTCTTAATTTTGGTGCTGCCCCATATTTACGCCACCCAACCGCAACACCCATTAATTATGATGCTGCCTCTATGGCGCAGAGTCATAAAAAAATGGGTGTTGCGGTGGAATGCCCACCACAACACCAGTTGCTTGCCCCTTTCAGGCTAAGGATAGCATGAAAGGGTGCCTTATTAACAAGAAGGCGTTAAGCCACTTAAAGTGGCTTAACACCGCTTTGTTAATAGGGCGAAGCCCCTATCACCACCACAACGTCGAGAAAAGAAGTGTTATGGTGACGATAGGGGCTTGCAAATATGCCCCATAGTGTCTACACTCTGCTTCTTTAGTGGGTAAAGTTGGTTACCACCTCCAAATTTAGCAATATCTCCTACATGAGATCCAGTAACGGTCCATGAAGTTTTCTGGTACCTGCCTATACTTTCATTTAAACACCGTAGTCAAGCTGCCTTCAAGCAAACACAAAGCCTACAGTCAAGTCCCACAATTAATAGTTTTGCCTACTGACATTGACGTTGATGGTTCATATTGCATTTTCCCTGAGAGAAAGCACTTCAGGTAGAATATGTGTGATTTGAGAAATTCTACCTTCTGCCGTAGTGGCTGCCACTGTGAGCTGCCGACACCTGTTAAATGGAAAATAACCATGCTTAATTGTCGCCTATTTTTTAACTCGACCTGGACTGTTTGCGACACTTCTTTGTGGTCTTTCAATGGATCAACTCCAAACTGTTGGGTGCACTGGATTGGTCCCACCAATAGGAGGAAGCATTAGTATTAATGATAAAAGTGAAGCACTGCAAGAGCAAACCTTCTGCAAGATCAGGCATTCTACCTTCCACAAGCAACATTCCTGAAACCTCCTATTGGCAGGGTCAGCTCTAACATCCTGAGTTTAACCTTGAAAGAGGGGCTAAGGAAAATAAATCGTAGAACACGTAGAGATACACCGAACAAAAGCACTAATGCAGTCCTTGCCCACTATAATCAAATATATTTTGTGCAAATATTCCTGGCTGGTGGATTGTAGAAAGCATGGTACTTCCTATGCGAATTGATCTGTGATCAGATCTAGCAAAGATAACAAGTGTCATACTCATCTTCCCAATTGAATCTCTGTTAATATTGTCAAGGATAAACAATTTGTGATCCTTACTTACTGGATTGATCAGATGTTTCTTCTTGTGGGTTCACAGCTACGAATCCCTTAGAAGAGAATGCAAGAACATACTGTAAGAAGAGTAGGAGTAGATTTATAATGCTGTTGAATACATGCAAACATACCTTAACCCCTCCCACGCTCATGACAAGCTGAGCTCGTCATGACCCTTAGAACGCTCACACGCGGGGCTAATTCCCCTGCTGTGCTGGGCGTTCTAAGGAACGGGTGTGGTCATGACTAGCTCAGCTCCTCATGAGCACACGAGAACCGTGGCTCATGACGAGCTCAGCTCATCATGAGCATGGGGCCCTGTGCGTGCCCCGTCGCCCCTCAGCACAGCAGGGGAATCTGCCCCGCAGAGAAAGGGGTTAAAACCCCCATACCTCTAGTTGTAAGAAGACTCTCCTAGAATTAGTATGGCCACAAGGAGAGTGCAGCTCAGGCAGAGAAGAATCACCCTGTGAATTATCATCCGCCATACACAATATAGTGGAGCCCATCTCACTGGTGCATTCTCTTATGAACTTAGCACTTTCCCCACAAAACCACCCAACTCTGAACCAGGCACTCATTCTGCTTGGCAATTAAGTGAATTGCTGGGGGGTCAGTGGAAGGTGATCTAGCAGTGTGTCCAGCAGCGCCTGGACGCCTCAGGGCAATTGTTGCGCTTTATAAATATTATTTTCATTTCATTTCAAAGACTCAGGCACCCCATTCTGAACCTGCATGCTGCGACTGAAGACACTCATTCACACATTCAGTCTTTCAGCATTATATTCGCCACCAACATCACCCCACATTTGGTGGACTCCAGTCCAGACTCCTTCTCAAGCCTTGCAAATTGCCTATTGCAGGTAAGCAGCTGCTTGACAAAAAATAGGCTGAAAACTAATGCAAGTGTGACTGATGACAACTGTACACCCATCTTCGATCTGGCTGTTTGAAATCTGGTGTAAGAAATTGGGTTATTGGTTGAAAGGGGTGGAAGCCCCACTCAGGCAACAACCACAAACCATGTCAAGGTGAGCCACAAAAGTTGCTAAATTATACTGAGCTTAACTCTCTGGTAGCTGGGCACAAAGCAGTCAAGCTTAAGTTAGAAGCAATGTGTAACGCTTTAATGCAGCACACAAACAGTAATAAAGTGGAAACACAACGCACACAAATTCCTAACCTATTTATAAAAAAAAAGTACATTTTAATAAATCAAATGATTCCAGAACAAGAAAACTTCAATCAGTAGAACTGGAGATTTGCAATTTCAAAGTTTTAGGTAAAAATAACACCTAGAAGCAAAAAGTCCTGCTCCCGGTCGTCAGGTCATGCTAGACCGGGGGGTGTTACAAGTTCAGGCCAGCACGATGGAGCACAAGTCAGACATAGGGGCCAACTGAAAAAGATATCTTCTCAAAGCCCGTTGCTAAGATTAGGTTAGCGGTGGAGGCGGCCACAAAGAAAGGGTAGGCCGGCGAGGCACCAGCTGTCATCACTGTAGCGCAAAGAGCTGGGCATTCATTGCTATAACTTCTCATTGAGGGTCGCTGAGAGCTGTCGTTTCTGTAGCTCGGAGTGCTGTTCTTGTGCTGCCAGTCATCGGTGGTCGTCACTGTAGCATGAAGTGCAGATCTTGCGCTTCCGGTCATTACTTGCGTTCGCTGTGGTGTGAAGTGTTGGGTTAACTAGAGGTTCATGGTGGCAGTCATCATTGATGGCAGAGTCTTGGCACAAATGAACCCATTCACAGTCATGAGGAGCCCAAAGCTTCAGGATTCAACCTTTCTTCTTCAGAGGAGCTCAAGCTGTTGTCAGCCAAGAGTTAAGAACCTGGGGAGGCATCTCTTGGGGATCAAAAACTCACTCAAGCGGAGGCCAGCAGGGATCAGAAAGGTCCATTTGTAGGTCTAGTGCAGCAGGTTGGCTGGGCAGTTGCAGGGAGGTCACTGGAACTTGTTGTGTCTATGTAGCTCAGACAGGATTTCAGCCAACTGACCCTTGGAGTCACTCAGGCTAGCCTGGGATGAAGATAAGCAGGTCCAGTCTTCTTTTAACAACAGCAAGGTCGTCTTCAATCAGCAGGGCAGTCCTTCTTCTGTAATGTCCACGGGTCCTGGGGTGTTCTGATGAGTGGCTCTCCAGGTCCAATATTTTTAATTGATGCCAGCCTTTGCGTGTGTGTGGGGGGGGGGGACACAGTCCTACCCCCTCATCTGATTCTGGAAAGTTCTTCTCTTCCTGTGGTAGTGCTCTAGCTGTCTGAGTTACAATATGCTGCTGTCAGGGTCTTTTGTGTATGCAGGAGGCAAGTCCTTTGAAGTGTAAGTAGGGCAGGAAACAGCTCCACCCTCAGCCATCCTGGCATGATGGCCCATCAAGCCCACATCTAGTCCCCTTTGTGTCACTGTCTATGAGGGATACACAAAGCCCAACAACAGATTCATTCGCAGCCATCTGACCCAGGATACTGGCAAAGGCGTAATGGTTAGAACAAGAAACTGCCAAGTTTCTAAAAGTGGCATTTTCAGAATGGTAACTTAAAATCTGACTTTACCATTAAAGAGGATTTGAAATTACAGTTCATTTGAGGGTAAAAAGTATATCTCTATCTGCTGCCAATTCAAAGTTAGCACTTATAAAATGTATTAAATGTTAGTCAGTGGGAGTGATGGGTCGTGCGACAATGAAAAATGACTTTAGAAGTTTTTCATTGCTAGGATATTTGAGAAGTAAACCCACAAGTCTTACTTTTTAAATGCCATGCAGACTGCCCTGGGAGCCTTTAAGTCCTACCTTAGGGGTGACTTATCAGTATTTAAAAGGAACGAATGGTAAAACGCCAGATAGAAATGGAAGTTTAAAACTGCAGTCCAGGTTGCAGTGGTTGGACCTAAGACATGTTTTAAAGTGAGTGGTGAAATGAATGCTGCAGGTCCACTAGTAGCATGTAATTCACAGGTTCTGGGTGCATGTAGTACCATATATTAGGGTATACAAGTAAATGAAATGTGCCAATCAGGTGTAGGTCATTTATGTCATGTTTTACAGAGAGAGCACTAGCAGTTTAGCACTGGTTAGCAGATCTAAAAACCAACAAAAACGTGTTCAACCGATGAAAGGAGTGAAAGCAAAAAGTTTGGGGTGGCCCTGCAGAGAGGGCCAGGTCCATCATCTGGGTACGGGCCTTGGGCACATCTCCTTCATCAGAAAATCCACTCAAAAATGTTGGTGAGTTTAAGAATACTACACTAACTATAGAATCCCAAGTGTCCTCTGTATCGAAGGTCAATTTTTTCCATATGTATCTCTATAAATGTTCGTCTTTTTCATCCTCCTCATAGAAAGCGGTGCTTGAAATATTTGCATCTCCAATTAGCTATTCAATTAGTGTTTCCCAGGGACTTCTTAAGTAATTATTCTAACGATTATGGCCTATTAGATGTACCATAGCTTGTATGGTATTGGGGGTTTAGCACACACAACGTTTTTCTTCTGCTGTAGCTCTGCTATAATGACTACCAATAAGATTTGTCTGGAATAGCTGCATTTACCTCCCTGAGAGTATTATAACATCTTGCATCGTGCGGTGCTTCCAATATAGCATTGATAACAATGAAGCTACCTCAGAGGGAATTATACCTTTTCTGGCATACAGATACTTACATTACAAAAGGTCATAAACTATATAGGGTGATCCAGATGATAGACTGTGTGGGTGAGTGCAGGAGACTGCATCTTGCATCCCTTCATAATCCTACTTTCTGTGTTAAAATCGCCAAAAGACTAGAATTTGAACAGAACAGAACAGGGTAGAGCTTGTGTGTGTGTGTGTGTGCGCATGAGACTTTTGTGTGTGTGTTTATATGTGTGTGTGCATTATATGTTTGGACAGAGACTCTACGTCCCTTATACCTCGCATCGCCTCGTAGCGGGCACCAGGCATTTTCCCGGTGGGCTGGAACTTCAGGGGCGGGTTTTCTAGCTGTTGGGGCCAGTTTTGTTACTGGGGGCCGGTTTTGTAGCAGTACTGCAATATCAGTCCCCTATAACAAAACCGACAGCAGTGCTAAAACGGAGGCAGTGCTGCTTCTCGCTAGCATTACCAGCCCCCGAGGCCGGTCCGGAAGCATTGCCAGGGCTGGTTTGCATTCCCAGTCTGGCCCTGCTTAGCATACAATTTACTGGGCAGCTATGTGTTTGGATTGGTTGTATTCATCTATGTACATAATTGTTCCTTGTGCAGGGTGATGCTTCTTCAATGGGGCTTGGTATTTAGTGCTAGGGTGGTTGCATGTTTCTTACATGAGGGATCGGCCCACCTTTGGCAAATACACTCGCAGGCATGGGTTAGTTGGAGTGAGCGATAAGGCCTAGGGTGGTGAGGTTTGATAATGAAGCATTGACATTGCCACATTGCCAGTGGTAGTTGTGATTCATGCAGGGATGGTGCATGGCAATGTTGGCTGTGGTCGGCAGTATTGGAGTAGGAAGTGCAGAAATTGGGTAATATGAGTAATATGTTGAGAGTGACATATTGCTTGTAGAGTGTCTGATCATGGAAGGTGGCTAGCAAGATGTGTGATCAGCCCCCAGTGCAGTATTTCTGGTCCTCTTCCATGCACTTTCCGATGTGTCACGCAGAATGCTTTGAAACATAGACTGCTATGGGTTCATCAGTGATGTAGAATCTTGCTTGAACAGAAATACTACCCTGTTGTCCATTTTAGATCTTTGAAAGCCAGCACAGTGAACAGTTTGGGAAACCACAATAGAGACAACTGTCGTAATCCAGAGAAGATATCACTAAGTTAATGTAGGAAGCATTTCGAAGCTGTTATAAGGAATTCTAGTCATTTATAACAGCACTAGTATGGACTTTGGAACTTTTCCAAACAGTCAAGTTCAATAGTTAAATTGAGGGGATTTTCTACCACATGTTGCGTAGTTCTAATTCCACCGTAGTTAAATAACAGTGTGAGCTGGTGCATAAAGTGTACATTAGGTACATTAGGTGTATGGGAGCTGTGTAAGTGTGCTTCAGAATGCGAAACTGATGATGACAGGATGGGCTGCAATAGAGTTCTGGCCACATGACATCACCAACATTAAATTTTTCGTCCTGCAAGCTCATGCGCACTTAGCCTTTCTCCACATAGTTGTGTTGTGTTGTTCAGCTAGGTAGAGAAACTAACACAGGCTTCCATTCTATGTCTGAGCACCGACCGAGGCACTCAGATCAACCCCAGTGCTGTTCACATGCTGGGAAAAGCATTCCCAGCATGTGAGCAGCACTGGGATTGGGAGCTGGGAGACTGTGCAGTGTGCACCAGGTTACTGAGAAGGACACAAAGGTTTATTTTTTTATTGTCTTGTTTTGTGTACCCACCACATCACCACTTCATAGTACGAGCCTCCTTTCCTGTTGGGGATGACGGAAACAGGATTCTACATTATTCTCTGTCAGTCACGTAGCCAGTGTAAAGCCAGAACTTGAGAAATTAGCTGGTGGCTAGAACTATTGGTGGCTAGTCAGGCTGCAGCTCTGTGTAGCGTTTGCAGGCAAGCCATGCTCTATCAAGCGAATACTCGATAATTCTAGGTACAGTGTACATTTTGCCTGAAATCAGTAAACTTGTCATGACACCCTATTTTGACCTCTTGAACCTTATTCCGACTGCTCTAGGCAGAGGTAAGATTCTTAGGGGCCCATTATGATGTCGGGCGGATTGCCCCCGCCAGGCTGACGGTAGCCACCGCCAGCCTGGCGGGGGCAATCCGCCCGACATCCGCATTTGTCCCCCCCCCGCCATATTAGTATGGCGGGGGGACTTCGGCGGATGGAAAGACCGTCCGCCGCTTTTCCGCCCCGGTCGCCTTGCGGCTGGGGCGGAAAAGGAATAATATGGTGGCGATGTCTATCAGACACCGCCAGCCATATTAAGATGGGCAATTGTCGATGCCTTTCCGTGGCGGCAATGCCGCCAGGAAAAGGCATGTGGAGATTCCCTGCGGGGGCCCGTTGCTGGCCCCCAGGGACTCTGGGGGGCTGGGGGGTGCACATGGGGGGTACCTATGGTACCCCCCAGCAGTTCCATACACAGCATGGCAGGCACCGCGCTGTGCATGGAAGTGCACAGCATGCTTTCCTGCCATTGTGGCGGACGGTGCTAAGTACACTGCCCGCCACAATGGTAGGAATGTGGGATGTGCCCACCACTGTGGCGGGCGCATCCTAATGCTGCCGACGGGACCCCCGCCCTTATGGCGGGCGGTCCCTACTACCGCAAGGATGGCGGGCGGGCAAAGTCCGCCCGCCATCCTAATGAGGCCCTTAGTATTCTGTAGCATACAAGATCACCGTACTGACCACAACAAACTATCAAATCACGTACTGGCAAATCCAATAGGTCTGGGTTTAATGTGCTAACATATGCAGCATTAACACATTAGAGGGAACCAGCAGGAGCAGGCTGAATGGGCTATAATTGTAAAGGAGTCCAGCCTGAAGTTCAATGCAAGCACTTAAGTGGCTGAAAATGGTTGGTCGATGAAAGACAATAGAATAGATGAAAGTAGCAATTCCAAAACTCACTCTAAGATTATTGTTAGCAGTAGGGCTCTGATATGTATGTTATGTTAATAGTTTGTGAAAGCGCGACAGCTGCCCCAGCAAAGGGGCGTCCCGGCGCTAGTAGATCAAGTGCAGTACCGAAGAGGCTGGTCATGTCGGGAGAGCAACCTTAAGGGGGAGGAAACAGCAGGGTTTTGACCACTTTCCGAAAGGAAACCAGGTTTTCCATGCTACGGATGTCCAACGGCAAAGAGTTCCAAAGCTTGGCTCCTAAGACCCTGAATGAACGCCCACCCATGCGGCACAGTTTGGTACGCGGTACAGTCACCAGGTGCTGACCTAGTGAGCGCAGACTCCGCTGGGGCACATATGGGGTTAGAAGCGGACACAAGAGGTCTGGGCACCTGGATTTAAGAATTTTGAACGCCACACAGAGAGCTTTGAACTGGATTTGGCAATTGATTGGAAGCCAGTGAAGCTTTCTAATTGTAGCTCTGGCAGAGCATCTACGGGGAAGACCTACCATGGTCCTTGCTGCCAGATTCTGAACCCTCTGTGACAGTTACAAATTTAAAACCCTGACCTACACCCATCTAGCCAGCATTAGTTAGCAAATAACTATACAGGATTTACTTGAATAACAATTATTGGCAAATCTAATAGAGCAGGTGCTAGCATCCAGGCCTTCTTGTTTTGTTTTACCATGGTTTTTACATAACGTTATTGTTTTGGAATAAGCCTGGCCCAGAGCAATCTAAAAGAAATCACTTTCTACAGGCAAAAACGTTTTTTGATCTAAAGAAAAACACACACACATTACCATAGTACTCCCTGACATTGGAGGGAACTACTTTGTGTGTGGATGTGTTCCTTGTGAAAGGGCAGCATGCCATAACTCGTACTGAAAGCAGCCAATAGCTAGAGAGGGCTGATGCATTGCCCTTGAATGAGTGCTGGAGTGGGAGGAAGAAAAATTTGAATGACACTGACCTCACACTAATGGATGAAGTCTGGCTGAAATCCCCATGAGTAACTATGTTATACACAGACTATTAGTAAAATCAAAGTCTTGACTAACACGGACCTAAAAGGTCAATCAATCTGGCATTGGAAGTAAGTCTGTTGCTTTCGAGAAAGGAAGAAGACAAGGAAAGGTGAAGAGAGAGAGAGAGAAAGAAAAAAAGCAGGAAAGTAAAAATTGATAGAATCAAGCAAAAAAAGAAAGAAGGAAAGAAAAAAAGCAGGAACGTAGGCAGGAATTTGATGCAAGCTTCTTGCCTTCAAGAAAGAAAGAAACAAACAAACAAACAAACAAAGAAGGCAGACAAGGAAGAAGGCGAGAAAGAAAGCAGACTAGAAAGAAGATAGACAAGAAAGAAGGAAAGAGGGCAAGAAAGAAAAAAGGAAGAAGTCAAGAAAGAAGAAAAACTAAAGAGTGCAGGAAAGTGAAAGAAATAAAAACAAGAACATGAGAAAGAAAGAGAGGACGAAAGAGAAAGAAAAAAGAAAGTAAGACTAGAAAAGAAAAAAGGAAAGAAGGAGAGAAAGAAGGTAAGAAAGAAGGAATTAGAGAGGAAAAACTTTAAAAAGAAGATAACTTAATACAGAACAGTTTCAAACGGATGGAATCTGGTATGCTGTCAATTAGCAGAGGTCAGAAAAGCAAAACTCCCTCAAAAGAATTTACAACAGCATTGGCAGTAGTTGGGATCTGATAAAGATGTAATGTGCCCTGGGTTTACATCAGAGTTGCCCTGCTATCACATCAGGCTCTAAACATGAAGGCAACACTGAAGTAGTAATAAAGTAAAAACAAAAACACTGACACTGAAGGTTACTAGCTTGTTCGTAGATGTGCTCCTTGTCAAAGTGCATAAGGCAGTCACTCAGAGTGAAGTTAAAGCTGACACACTGTCCTGTGCTATATGCTGTAGTGGGCGGAAACAAATTGTGAATAACACAATAAGACCAATGGATCAAAAGAGGTGGTTTATGGCTCCTATATGTAAGTATATTATACATATTTTGGTGAAATCAAAAGTTCTTGCTTGACTTTCTCCAAACCGAAAGAAAAACACTATAATTATTGCACACTAGATGGCAGAAGTGTTCCATAAAAGAGCCAAAGTCTGGTTTATAATGAATAAATGGTCTGTCTGTAAAATCCGTTGCTTAAACTTAAAGTACTTTATAGAAGATATTCGCTAATGATTTACGATTACATGTCTGAAGTAAAGTGGATTTGTTAGCCAATTTATTCTGGAATATCATTAGTCTAGATACCGATAAACACCGCCCAAAAGTGATAGAGTATCTTGCAATAGAAAAATCAAATTCTTTATTTCTCCATAGAAAAAACAAATAACCTGCTTAAAATGTTGTATTTTATTACGTTCGTTTTGTATTATATCATTTGCACATTAATTTGAATGAACTGAAAATACTTGAAACAACGGCTGGAACTAGGTTAAAATTAAAATATAGAATTTACTCTAAAGAAAGCATTATTTATACCATTATTTCTGTACATCAGGCAGGTGAAATTGTGTAAGTGCAAATAATACGTGTACAAAAACAAGAAACCTGCTCGTATACCCCCCCCCCCCCCCCCCCCCCCGCTTAGCTCACTCTCCCAAAATTGCTCTCTTGTCTCTTGTCAATCATAGCAGGCTTGTGACACTACTCCCACAGTGAGGGGGTGGAGAGGGGTGGGACATGAAGAGATGTCAGGATGTCAGGGGCCCTTGGCCCAGGCTCTGTTTAAGAGGAACATTTAGTTTGTTCCTGGAGAACAACAGTCACTATCACGCTGACAGAACTGACGTCATTGTAATGAAAGAAAAAAGGGCAATCATTAAAATCACGGCCAGGGCAGGTTTTAGGTCAGTGCGACCGCTGAAGCGGCACTGGGCGCTGACCCGGAGGGGGCACTGACCTCAGGTGGGCGCTGTGTTAAGTAAAACTTACGATTTAAAATCCACTTGCTGCAGAGTTCCTTGTTAGTCCAGCTTTCAGGCAGCAACTCTTCGGATTAATGTTCCTGCTAGAGAGAGAGATTGGAGTGTGTCTAGTAGTGGCAGCTTTGACCTACCATAAAGTAGCACAGAAGGTTAATACGCCTGCTGCACAGATCAGATCTGTATTTTATGTGGATAGCTGAGTGTATTAGTAAAGCCAGCTTTTATCAGTGCTCTAAAACAAATTAAATGTATGTGAGCGAGGGGCTATGGTGAGATTAGAGTTACGTTTGCCTGGTGGTAGTGAGGGATTATGAGGAGGAGGTCATGGGGGAGGGTGCCTGTCAGACCTGACAGCCTCGGGGGTGTCTTCCCAACTATTTCGCCTGTCCCTCTCCATTTTTCGTGCCTATTTTTGCTTGCTCCAGGACTCTGCACACTTTAGTTCTGGTAATCAGTGCTAAAGTGCTCTCACCCCTAAAGCATGGTAACACTGGATCATACCCAATTGGCATGTTTAAATTTGCTTATAAATCCCTAGTAACATGCACTGCAGGTGCACAGGGCAGGTGCACAGGGGGAAACGGCCACTACAACGAGGCCGTTTCAACGAAAACCTTAACCACGCATGCATTACAACGCATGCGTGGTTACAACGACAGCCTTTACCACGCATACTTTTACTACGAGGTACGTAGTAAAGGCATGTGTGGTAAAGGGTATATATGCCCCCCCCCCAAAAAAAACGAGATGTCAGGCAATCGGTATCGCAGAGGAAGAAAACGGCCGTTTTTTTTTTCTATGTATGACGTCACCACGCAAAAATACGTGGAGAAAGATAGGCGTGTAAATAGTATTCCGTGGTAACGCATGCGTGGTAAAGGCATGCGTTACAACGGAGTTCGTTGAAAAAACATACAACCGTGCACAGGTGCACAGGGCCTGTAAATTACATGCAATAGTGGGCCCACCGCACTGATTGTATCACCCCCGTAAGTATCCCCCTAACCATGTCGCAGGGCCTGCACGTGCAGTTCGCTGTCACTATGACTTGGCAGGTAAACCTACTTGCCAAGCCCTGAACTCCCCTTTTACACATATAAGTCCCCTCTAAGCACCTCCCTTGGAAACCCAGAGGGCAAGGTGCTATGTAAGCAAAGGAAGGGCATGTGCTTGCAGTCACGGCCGGCATGACTTGTGGGTGGGGGGCCGGGCAGTCACGCCGGGAGGGAGTCGCGCAGGGGTTATTTTTAAATAAATGTATTAAAAAAATTAAACTTACCTAACACATTTTGTTGCGTGCACTGCATTGCATTTGTGGATGCAGTGCAGGCAACCAAATTTGTTTTATTTATTTATATGTTTACTTACCTGTAAAGCTTCATAATCCATAGATTACAACTCCCCACCCTGCCCCTCCCCCTCCCCACGTCACCCCCCTGCAGGTACACCACTACCGACCGCAGCTGCTCCCGGCCCTCACCTAAGCCAATCACAACATTGCAGCATTGGGATTGGCTGGAACACCAATCACTTAGGCATCTATGGGGAGATGTGGAGGCCGTTCTCTCCATGCAGGCTGCATGCAGCCTACATGGAGAAAACGGAGAGTGTGCATGACTGGTTTGGTTGGCCATGGGGATGACCAAACAGTCAGCGCCCACAACAGTGAGCTAACCACTCCTCCCCTGCCTGGAGCAGGACCGCCCACCCACTCACCCCCAACCGAACCCTTCTGCTTTCTCGCAGTGCGAGGAGAAACATCAAATGGTATTCATAATACTATTTTATGTTTCCACTTATCGCACTGCGAGAAAGCAGTAGGGCGACGCTCCTCCACCCACATGAAGGAGCTACCATGTGTGCTTGTATTCCTTACATGTCCTGGTAGTGAAAAACAGCCTATTTACTTTTTCACTATGGTGAGTCGTGCTCCTCTCATAAACTAGCATTGGGGATTCTCTTATGTGCTTCTAAGTGGTAATTTACGATCCCAGGGGAGTAGCTTCATCGTGTTTGGTAGGGGTGGACTAGTAGTGATTTATACACTTTGCCGGTAAGGGAGGATTTAACACTTCTAGTGCAGAAATGCCACTTTCAGACAGTGGGCCTTTTTCTGCCCTTAACATTGCCCTTTGTGACCTCCAGCCCATCTCCAATAAACACCTGGATCAGGTGGAAGTTCCCATTCATGCATTTCTCCTCGACAGCCATAAACCCATGAAGACCAGGGTTGGCTGTACACCCCTCTGCATAAATCTGCATTCCGATGGCCGGCCTGGGCTGACGGGAGGAAAGGGGGCTCACTCTGGGACATACAAGAGTAATGACCTGACCCCACACAAATGGCTGGTGATTGCTTCAGTGCTTAATTTGTAAAATATTAAGCGGCAGGGCTCTGACCAGGAGGCCACTGCAGCTTGCACCACCCATCGCCCTTGTCATTGCTGCCAAAACAACTACTAACCATCTCTGTCGCATGTAAATGTGACAGTTCAGATTAGTCCAGGTACCCAAAGCTAAAGGAATGGCTGGAAAGGCAGATATTAGCAATTTTTTAATGTATACTGTTTTCCTAAACAACTGTTATACTGCTCATCTCTAAATTACATGAGCAGCACCACCATGTGGCAGACTGCCCTAAGTGGTGTTGACAATTAGGTGCCGGTGAGGAGCACCGGAAACCAACTAAGTGCTGGTGCTCAGCACCGGAAAGCACAGGTTCAAATTAATAACTGCATAGATAACCTGGCAGAAAGGACTGGCTTGATAGGGATGCTCGTGCACTTCCAAACCACTCTTTGAAGTTCCCCCCTACTTCAAAAGCACATTTGGGTATAAGTACTGGGTCTCTGACCCTCCCAAATCAGACACTTCTGGACCTACACCGAATCTCTGTCAGAAGAACTGTGGTGCTACTTAAAGGATTCAACTGGACTGCTTTTCTGGAAGGACTGCTGCCTGATTGTTGGGCTGTGACCTGAAGCTCTCTGACTCTGCTGAAGGATAGCTGAACTCTGCATTCCTTCCAAATTAATCTACAAGGGCTTGCTGGCTTTCGTCCTGTTTCTGAAGTCTCATGGACATAAAAGACTTCCTGCAGTTCTTCTGGTGCTGCTGGACTCTGCCTTCTGTGAGTCCTGCCCTTGCCAGAGATGCCCCCTCTGAGTTCTGGGCCTCAGAAGTGGGTTCTGCAACTGAGATTCTGCCAAGTCCGACACGATGCAGCGTGAAGCCCCGCAAAGCCCGGCAAAACCTCACTGCATAGCTGACAGCTCTCGTAACCGAGGCCGGATGCCGCAAAGCCTTGCCATGCAGACTGCGCCCCAGGATCCAAGGTACTGTGTTCAGCAGGCCCAAGTGGGTCCCTGTAGCTGGCCAGCAATCCATCGCTGTTGGCCTGAACTTTGGATTTGCACCAGTCCCTTGTGACCTGAAGTCATCTTTATAGCGCTACCTGCTTCTAAGTGCTTTATTGCATTTATTTTTTCAGCATTCAATATCTCGACTTCTACTTAATGGATTTTGATTGTATTAGTCTTGTTTTGCTCAGATGAATAGTCTCTATTTTTCTAAACTGTTGTGGTGTCTCTTTGTGGTGTATTTACTTTGTCATTGTTTGGGATATTTCACAAATACCTTACACAATGCCTTCTAAGTTAAGCCTACCTGCTCTGTGCCATGCTTTTAGTGGGTGAGCACAGAATAATTTGGGATTGTGTTGTGACTTACCCTGACTAGGATTGTAGTCCCTACTTGGACAGGGTGCATACCTCAAACAACTAGAGACCCGATTTCAAACAGTGCTGAAAAAAGATTGTTTCACCAGGCACCACCACGCTAACGCCGGCCCTGATCACGGCTGAAAGTAGGAATCAAAGAAAGGGGTCTTGAAATTATCGCTGTCGTCGCACCCCTCACTTCCGGAAAAGGATTTTACTGTGGACATCTTATATGGAGACACATCTGCCAACATAATGCTGGTATACATTGTAGTAACTTGGGTCCAGACTGAAGGTAGTTTTCAGGTAGATTTATTAGCATAAGTTACAAACTGTTACAAATAGGATGAAAGCCCCACCAGGAGCGTCTGGCTAGATGCTCAGCCCAAGACCAACTGTGATGAGTCCAATCATGATATTCTAAATGACATCACATTTACTGAATTCCATTGGTGGAGTCAAGGGAGAGATGTGAGCATACTTACTTAGATATTACATACATGTATCTGAGTGTGTTTTAAAAGAGACAATTGAACATAACTGAAATTACACAACATAACTGAAGTTACACAAAAATAAGCAGCCATGCTCATTTCTCCCAGCCCACTTTTGTCATATTTTGCGTAGGCAGGGGTAAGGGCACCACAAGAAATTTGGTCTCCACTTACTACTTCGAATGTGTAAGAAGGAGCACTCCTCCTTGAGTTGGATGAAATAGCTATTTAAGTGAAAGACAAAGAAAACCCATATCCGGCAAACTTCCAAAACTAGAAGCATTTTCAGTGTCACAATCTGTCCTGTTTTTTGCAGCTGGCAAACTTTCTGACCCCCGTGTCATGTGTATGAGTGCAGCTAACGGTGTGGTAGTAGCTTCTGAGCATAGTTAGAGGACATCTTAATCAATTAAGAGACAGATTTATCTGACTTTCACGCAACACAACGCAGCAAGACACCTCGCTGCGCTGTGCTGCGTGAAAGGGAGTGGGCAGGAATGCACCATATTTAACACTATATGGCGCTTTCCTGTCCTCTCCTTGTACTGACACACAATGTGCTACCTTACATCAATGCAGGCACCCTTGCGCTGTAGTGCGAGTGTCCCTGCGTTGTAATCAGGCTTGTTTTTGAGCAGGAAGAGGCACCAGAGTGCTGGACACTTAGAAAGAAGGAACAATGAGGAGAAAGAAAGACGTTTCTCCCCATTGCATCTCCCCTTGGAAGGCATAGCATTTTGACTCATTTCCAGGATTACCAGTGGTGGTGAATCTGGAAATGCACCAAAATCCATGGTTAGATGCTTTGGGAAACCCATGACCCACCCATGCTCCACCCCTGGAACGCCTTCCCAGGGGAGAGTAATGCAAAGCAATGACTTGTGTTGCCTTACGATACTCCAGCGTTACCAAGCCACGCAGAGCCATGCACGGTGTCCTTGCATTGCTTGGGAAAACCGACGTAGGGATTGCATTGCCGTTGAGACATCCTGCCGCATAATTTGCTCCTCCCCTCAATCAATTACCAGTTGATTTATGTTTCAGACGTGTGTTCTGCAAAAGCTGCTATGGCCATCACTAGAAGCAAACGGCTAGAACATGTGGTTGTCAGTTGCCCTGGCAGCCCAGCCCTCCCCGTATATTTCCAGTCGTGCCAGTAAACCCAGAGACCTGTGCCCAGCTTACGAAGGGTGATAAGTGACATCAGTTCACGCATGCGCAAGGAGCTGGGCGCCTGCCCTCCATAGCAGGAACAGCTACTCTAATAGGCTTATCACCTCTGGGTTTAATGGGTCACCCAGGAAAACTGGAACAAGATAAGGCATGAGCTGGGAGGTGCATGCTCATTAAAGGCTGTAGTTATCAAAACTAACAAGAGGTTGTTTAAAAACACTCTGTCATATATCAAATAGGACTATCCACCCTACAGGTAAAAGTTTTGGCTAGAAAGAAAATGTAGATCAGAATAAGCAGGTTTCAAATGCAGGGCAGATAGTACTTACCGAGCACCAAATGTTATACTTGCTAAGCACCTAATGACAGCCCGAGTTTGAAGAGTTGAAACCAACATTTGAACTGAGCTGTTAGAAATGCAGTAAGTAAAAATAATGCAAAGATTTATTGGAGTTCTGAATGAGGTGTACTGGTTCTGTCAACACAAGCATAGCAACCACACTGAAAAGTGCCAGTGCTTGGCCTTTCAAGATCAATAATTGCCTAGTGCCTGAAAGCATCAGCACTTTGTGTGCAGTGACTGGGGCACTATAGGATGCAGAGGACCCAAACATTTTTTGTGTTAAACAATTTTTAATTATTGATGTTGACCTAAAAGCGTTCGCCCTCTAAAGTCTCGAGACTACTAAGAGTTCCCTCTTTTTTTATTCAGGGGTGAATTGGTTAGATCTATGCATGCAGCACGCATTCCAGTCATGTCATAAGGTTACTGCCCAAATGTGCTAAAATATTGTTTTGGTGTTGTGTCACTGTTTTTGGTTCAGCCTGATGCAAAATCTATTTTGGGGTTTAAAAAACCATGCAAATCCCGATTTGCACTGCTTTGCGTGGCTTTGTAAAATAATGTAAAGCAAGTCAGCACATAGCAGACTTGTCCTGATGTGCATTACCTTGTGCCAGGTAAGCTGTACATGGGTGCTGCATTGGCACTCGCCTCCATTCCCCCATGTATTGTGATGCAAATCTATATTTACAAAGACTTGTAAACATGGATTTGCACCAAAAATGATACACCTACCTGAGACTGGTATAGCAAGAAGAAACGTCTTTATTTCTCCTCGTTTTGTCTTCTTGGTGCGTGTTTGTTGCATTTTACAGCACACACACAAATCAGAAATAGATTCTAAGGATAGTTTCTATGCAGGAAGGTAGCCCTGCACAAAAACTGTCCTGATACACGAGCAAGGGTGCCCGTGCTAGGAGCGAGCAGAACTGCGCCATATATTTGAAAATATGGTGCAATTCTACTTTCACCCTTTCACGCATCGCAGCACAGCAACGTCACTTGCTAAGCTGCGTTGCTTGAAAGTTTATTAAATATGTCCTTACAACTATTATAGTACTCTCAATGTTTAACCCACTTCATTAATACGCACATGTTGCCCAATTCACTTCATAAATACATACGTTTCCCAATTCATGAAGTATTTTCTGTGTGTAGGTCAGACTTTTCACACATAACTTTTTCACATTCTGTATAAAAACCTATTACCTACTTCCAAAGATAGGAACAGAACAGGCACAGCATGACAGGCCTTTTATTCCACCAGTCATTTCCCTGGGGACTAGAGCCCTTGGACTTCAGTTTCTGCTCCTGGGTGCCTCTGTCACTTTCCCAAGCTGCCCCAAAGTTAATTGCAGCAGGCACGGGGAAGCTTCAAGAGGAAGAGAAATTGAAGCACGGATGGAGAAAGTAGGGAGAAAGCAATCAGAGCGGGAGAAGAGTAAGGAGAGAAGGATGGATAGTTATTAATACAAATAATTATTTTATATCTTCACCTAGTACAATATTAAAGTGATGGCTGTGAGTTATTTTTTATTTTGTATCAAAGCATGTAATATATAAATAAATAAATAGGGATCACAAGCTTCAAAAAGTGAATCCTTTCTGCAACGCTAACAGAATAGGGTAGGAGCAAGAAATGATTTACCAACATTCATTACCTAACATTGGTGCTATTCATACATAATATTTGCCATTATGTTTAACATCTAGAGTCATCCAGTGCAGGATTGCATTCCTGTCAGTCCCTTTGAGTGCATTTCAGTTGCCTGTAGCAATATCTTTATGCATCCAGAAATGACCTTCTTATCCATTGAATGGATTATTTGGCTGATGGCATATTTCCTGTTTGAGCTAGTTTTGGCCAATATGTTGCGTTTCTATTCAGTTTCCTCCTAGGCACAGAGGCCACAGTTGTTCAATATAGATTCTCCACATGGAAGAGGATCTGGCGACATAGTGCAGATGACTTATACACAGTCACTGGACTTGGAGTGAGACTGTAAGAAATGACGTCATGTCCGTTGTGGTCTCCTCATTTTACCCTGTTTGATTTTTGCTGAATTATGACTCTGAAAACTATACTGCTACTAAACAGTGGGCAAGCTTGTGTGTTTTCCCCTAAAGTATGCACTGTGCATTGGCTTCTCTCTAGTAGTTATTTAACTTTTCTATGAGGCCACAGTAAATGGCATAAGAATTGCACAGAAGACATGAAGTTCAATGTCATACGTGGACTACAAAGTGTGGCTACAGCGCTTAAGTAAATAGTATAAAAATATATGGATTCAGTGAGAAGCTTTGCGCTGTTGCTAAGCTGCAGTTTAAAAGCACTGCAAAAATACAGGGCCGTAAAAAGTGTGTCATGTCGAAAAAACGTTTTATTTTTTATTTTAGCTAAGTTAACCTTAACCTGTACCTTTAAGCCCACAAGACTGAGTGCTTACTGTATAAACATGTGGCTTGGTGAACATTGGGAATAGCATGTCGTTACTGTGAACAATTATTCAAAAAGCAGTTTTCACTGTTTAGGTAAAGCTACATCCCACTGGGAGAAGAAAACCAGGTTTACCCCACCCAGACCTTTTTTGCATGCTGAAATCTCGTGCAGCTGGACATTTTGGTAAAGCATAGTTCAGCCCTGCCCAACTGACACATCAAGCCTTGCCCCACTGCCGGTGGAGCAGAAGTTTTTGCCCACCCTAATTTTGAGCTAATTTTGCTCCTTGTGGCAGGTCCTAGCCTCTTGGGGCAGGTCACTTTACCCCCAAATTGCACAGCTTGTGGGGAGCTGGATTAACTGGTTCCCTGCCATAGCCTTTTCCCTTTCTCTGCCTTCCCCAGGACCCATGGGCTCCTGGCCATCTTGCAGGACACCTGAGGTGGGAGCAGAGCACAGGCCTCTCTCAACAGGTCCTTGGAGAGCATAAAGGAGCCAGCACCATTGGCCCTTGAGAGTCCCATCTAGTCCTGGGGGTCAGCTGCAGGCAAAGTCCATGAGGGTCATCAGGTGACTCCTTCCAGCTGTCCATGGTGTTGCTGCCGTAGATATCCATGTCCAGGATTTTGCCTTCCTTCATTCCCTTGAGCAGGGGTTTATGTGCGTGGATGGATGTTTCTAGATGCCAGACACCCCTGGTCTATTATAGGATGCCACATCATCCCTCAACCCCTGCCCCAACCCTCCTGCACAGCACTCTGGGACAAACCAAACTGTCAGAATCCGTATTCCCCTGGTGAGAACTCCCTGTGCACACCCAGATGTGTGGCTGTGATGATGGGCAAACCCTGCCTTGTGGTCACTCCAAACCTGCTCTTGGGCAGCTTCACCCCACAATGGGTTTGGACCCAGGTTGGCTAGTGGGACAAAGCAAAGGAGCAGTGCCAAGTGTCAGCTACATTTGTCTGTGATAGATGAGCTCATTTTAGAGTTAGTCAAGTTAACAGTCAGAGCCACTAGGCCATCCTTTAAATAAGGGAAACTCCCTCCATACATCCAGGTCCCTTTGTCCACTGTCTAGGAGCAACACTCATCTCACAACAGAGCAGCCATCAGAAGTCATGTGACACTGAACACAGGCATAAAGGCCCACTGGTTTTAGGCAGGAAAATGACAACTTTCTAAAAGGTATTAAGATATTAAATTACTATGAAAATGAGTACTTGAATTATTTCTCTAGCTGATATCAATTCCAATTTATCATTTAATATATGTAAAAATGTGGCCCAATCTTTCTCCATGGAAGCAGCCGGCCTTGCTACAGTGAAATTACCTTTTGGGGATTTGTTCCTGTAAGGATCTGTTCAACATAAATTTTGACATGTACACATTTTAAATATCATGCACCCTACCTTTAAGGAAAATAAGGCATATTCATGATAACTTATTAATATTTAAAAGAAAGGTGTTAGAAATGGGGGTCTCTAGTTGGCAGCAGTAGGTACCTTTGTCCAAGTTGGGACCCTTCTTCCTAGTCGGGTCAGGGAAACACTTCTAATATAACCCCATATCACCCTCTTGGTAGCTTGGAACGAGCAGACAGGCTTATCTCAGAGGCAGTGTGTAAAGCATTTGTGAACACAAACATTAATACAATTAATACACCACAAATGGACGCCACACCAATTAAGAAA
Organism: Lissotriton helveticus; assembly: GCF_964261635.1. Taxonomy (NCBI): domain Eukaryota; kingdom Metazoa; phylum Chordata; class Amphibia; order Caudata; family Salamandridae; genus Lissotriton; species Lissotriton helveticus. Next base: position 992,723,421 of record NC_136059.1, on the reverse strand, counting down.
AATAAGTAATCTTTATCTAAACCAAAACAAAACCAAAACGACAACAATCCCCAATACAGTAATCAAAATATGACTTTCAAAAGGTAAAAATAGTTCTGTTCAAAGCAAATTGCAGATGCAACACTTTTGACACAAAGTGCCTTGAATGCGTCATGCACACAAACAAAAACTATTGCAGGGAAGGTGATGCATCTGTTCCTTATGCCCAAGGAAGGTGATGGGTCAGTTCCTTACTTCAAGAGAGGTGATGTGTTGGTGCCTTACTCCCACGCAGGGGCTGTGATGCGTCAGTTCCTTACTGAAGGGGAGGTGATGGGTCAGTTTCTTACTGTGCAGGTAGGTGATGCATCGGTTTCTTACTGCGCCCCCAGTGTTCTCGCCGGGGTGGCACCCAGATGCGATGCGTGAGGATCGGGGATGCATTTGTTCTCGATGCGGTGGTAGCAATGACACTGCGTTGTTCTCTCCAGCCACGGTCCCACGATTCGTTGGTCCTTGCAGCCGCACAGCAAGGCCTGCGTTGGAATCGGTGCTGTGATCACGGACTTCAGAGATCAGTGCACTGGATTTGGCATGTGGCAATTTCTCGAGCCGCTGCAGGCGCTGCGTCAATTTCTTCAGCGATATGTCGGAAACAGATGTGGATGCATCGTGATTCTCGAAGTTGCGTTAATTTTCCAGCCCCCATGGCAAACAGCCTCCAGAGGTCCACAATAGCAGCAGGCACATCTTAGCAGGTCAGAACTCCCAGAAAAGTAGTTCACGGGAGCTAGGGGTGAAGCTTTGTGTCCCTGAGAATTCAGAACAGGAGGCAAGCTCTATTTCAAGCTCTTGGAGATCTTCCTCAAGCAGGGGACACAGCACACAGCAAGTCCTTGTCCTTTCCTTGGCAGAAACAGCAACTGCAGGCCAACCCCAGATAGCAACAGCAAAGGGGCAGTACTAATCCTCAGTTTCTCCAGCTCTCTCCTCCTTGGCAAACTTTCCACTTGATTACCAGAAGTGATCTAAAGGTTTGGGGTCTGGGCACCTCTTTTTATAATAAAAAATCCTTTGTTCTCTGTGGCAGAGACGCTCTTTGCCCAGCCAAAACCAATCTGTCCTCTCTGGTGAAGCTTCCTGGCAGGAGGTGGAGCATGCATTGTCCAAGGCAGACCAGACCCACTAAGGAGTGAAAGAAATTTCCTCCCCCTACTTTGAATTCAGCCCAGGTCTGTTCAGCCCAGCCCTGACTCACCCTGGAAAGGCAGAACACACCTCTACCTTCCAGCCCCTGTCACTCCGAAGCCAGACAGTCAATACACATCCTAGCAGAGGCATGTCTGATGGTTAGGCCAGAGAGTACCTAGTGGCATATATGACAAGCCCCTAGCGCCACGGGCACATCACTTTTTCTGACGATCCTGTGGCGATAGGGGTTTTGCCTTATTTCCAAGGCAGTGATAAGCCACTTAATGTGGCTTAACGCTGCCTTGTAAATAAGGCTCCCTTTCATGCTATGCTTAGCATGACTGAGGTGGGCAGTGGGTGTTGCAGTGAGTGTTCCACCACAACACCCATTGATTTTGACACTGCTCCCTATTTACAAGGGGGGCGTAAATAGGTGGCAGCACCAAAATTAAGACCAGGGAAAACCTGGTCTTAACTTGGAGAAACAAGGAGAAATACTTTATTTATTCACATTTTTGCTTTTTCAATGTGTGCTCCCTTGTGCAGCACACATGGAAAAAGCAAAACGTCTTGGATTATGTGTGTGTAGGAAGGTGTCCATTCCTGCACATAAACAATCGTTAAAAAAAATGACATTTTGTAACTTCCATATGTGCTGCTTTAAGCAGCACACATTGAAGTGACCAAACAGCATTTAAAGATTGTTTATGTGCAGGAAGGGACACCTTCCTACACATAAACAACCTTCCCCTGCACACAGACACCCTTGCACTATGGTGCAAGGGTGCCTGCGTTATAGCTAGGCAGCTAAGTGTAGCACCAGCGCAGGGTAAACGCAGGGTTGCACCCTATTCCTGCAAACATAGTGCAGCCGTGCATTTATGAATTGGCAGAGTGAGGCGTCAAGCCATGACAGCTAACACCTCACTCCGCCACTTCTTTGCACATATGGCCCCTACTTTAAAAAAGTGGTATTTTCGAACCCACAACGTAAAAAATCACCCTCACTAAAAGGTGCATCTTAACATTCTGAGTTCAGGCATATCAAACTTCATATTCCTATCTTGTTCCCTTGGGCAGTAATACTCAAGATCTTATGAGCAAACTCCCCATTCTATCCTATGGGACAGATAGCCTTACAATAGTGAAAAACGAAATTGGCAGTATTTCACTATCAGGACATGCCAGACACTTCAGGGTATGTCCTACCTTTTACATACACTGCACCCTGCCTGCAGGGGTGCCTTGGGTCTACCTTAGGGTTGACTCACATGTAAGAAAAGGAAAGGTTAGGGCCTGGCAAGTGGCTGCACCTGCCAGGTCGACATTGCAGTACTAGACTGCACACAGGCACCGCAATGGCATGCCTGAGACCTTGTTGCAGGACTGCTTGTGTGGGTGGCACAATCAGTGCTGCAAGCCCACTCGCAGCATCGTGAACTGTAATAGGTACTTAATAGTAAACAAAATAAAGCAATTATGTAAACAGCAGTCCACAATAACAATTTACAAGGAGAACTTGCACTTTGGCACTAAACAGCAGTGGCAAAATGCCCAAAGCATCTAGACCAGCAAAGCTAAATCCATCACACTGTAAAAATACAGGAGACAAAGGCAATAAATTGCAGGGGAAACCAAAGCCAAGACGGCCAGGTCTAACATATGATTAGGCCTGTTGAAAGGGGTTATTTTGACACGTCAAATTTGCATTTTAAGACTGCCTCAGGCATGTTAGCCTAGTGCAGCTACCAGGCTGCACATGGCAATAGTATCTTATGTGCAACCTGCACACATGCATGTGCACACATGTTCATGTGAACCAAGAAAGTGCCCCTTAGCCTAACTGTGTCACAGAATCCTCATTTGAAAAGGCAGGCACTGGTGGTAAATGTGTGCAGTCCAATATAACTACCAGGAGTGGGACTCGAGCAGTCAGTAAAGGTCCAAAATCCAGGTGATCAAAAGCAAAAACTCCTTGCGGACTAAATGGAAGGAACCCATTTGCAATACCCATATTTACTATTAATTATATAGTCCCTCAAGCGCTGAACACAAGACTGGTGTGACCTACTAGGCTTACCAGAACTCCATTCTTTTGAGGTTGACCTGAAACCAAGCTTCAATCCTGGTAAATCACAAGCTGAATATTAACATAAGCTCTTTTTTTTTTGTTTTTGTTTAAAAGGAGTTTATTTCAAGAAAAGATCGCTATCGGAAAAGATACAAAATAATCATAATATAAAATAAACAGCAATCAAATATAAAATAATACATTACAATATTAGTGAGGGGAAGAGAAAGGGAAGAAAGAAAGAAAAAGAAAAAGAAAGAAGCAGGATGGGGTAGGAAAACAGAGACAGTTCATTATGTAAAGTGCCTAATAAACATCTAAAGAGTAATGTTGCTAATTAAAATTTCTTACTATAAACAGCGAAAAAATACTTATGTAATACAGGCATATACTTCTATAGAAACACTATCAATATCATGGAGGTTTGGGGACTTCTTCAACGGCAGGGGTATGTAATGAACGAGACTGAGCAAATATATCAAGAAAATTAGTAATCGGTAACCATAAGAGGTCACGTTTAAAATAGCAAAAGATAGAGGGGAGACATATGCTCTATCCAATCTGTGATTGTAGCAGACACCATACCACGAAGCCTGAAAAAAGACACTTGATGTATCTTTCCAAAATTTAGTGATCTGCTGAAAAGCCACCGCCAAGAGTAGGTCAATAATAAAAATATTAAAGGTCATAGATGACCATAAGTCAGATAAGCTACCTAGGAAAATGTGTGTGATGGAATAAGGAAATTGAGTAGAGAAAATAGAGTTAATTTGTTGCCATACTTTAGACCAAAATAAATGAATAAGAGGACAAGTGAAAAGCATATGTTTGAGATCTGCGTATGTATTGGAGCAGGACCAACATGTGGAGGGGATAGATGAAACAATAGTGTGTAATCTGGCAGGAGTGATCAAAAGTCTATTATAAACAAAAAATAAAGTCTGAGTAGTATTAGCTGCTCTAGAAGATCTTCTTATTTTATTCCATATGTCATGCCATAACAAACTAGAAAAAGTATCCTCTAAGTCAGATTCCCAATCTTGTTCTATCTTGGACTTATCTCTAACTAGAGGAAAATCATGTAATTTTTTATAAACTTGTGAAGCCGAAGGCGAAGACAAAAGAAAAGGAAGAGTAAGAGAAGAGGCTACAGGGGGAGAAGAAGGAGTAAGAAAAGAGTTATACCACGCTTGGAGAGCCACGCGCAACAGATTATATTTACTAAGAAAGGATTGAGGGAGAGAAAAACGAGACTGGAGAGACGAGAAAGGAAGGCAAAGGCCATCCTGAAAGAATTGATAAACACAAATAAGACCAAGAGAATGCCACTCCTTCCAGAAGAATGTTCTATTGTTAATTTTAACGAAAGGATTGTACCATAAGGGAGATTGCAAAAATTGAGCTCGATCGTCAAGACCATTAAGGAAAAAAGGCAAAAAGAGATTTCTAGCAGTTTTAAGAATAGGAAGAGACATCCTAGAGGGAACATGAGAGAGAGAAATAAATTCTTTGAAAGTAAAAGGATGGAAGAAGGAGGATTCAATTGCAACCCATATCGGAAGAGAGGAGATATCTGTCTCCGAATCTAATAAAAAAGAAGTCGAATGGGAAAGGAAGAATGAAGAAAGACAGGACACGAAATCCGGGAAGTTAACTCCACCTAGAAACTTAGGACGTTTAAGTTTGGCAAAAGACATTCTATCCCTCTTGTGTTGCCATAGAAATTTTGAAAGGACAGAATAAATGTTTTTAAAACAGGACTTAGGAATATTAACGGGAAGGTTAGAAAGAAAAAATAAAATTACCGGAACCAACATCATTTTAATGGAGTCTAATCTACCCCACCAGGATAAAAATAGGGGGTGCCATCTAGTCGTGGAGGCTGTTATAGTACCGATTAAGTTCTTAAGATTTTAAGCCATCGTATCTTTAATAGAAGGAGTATACTCAAGACCCAGATATTTGATTTTATTAGGACTCCAATGAAAAGATGAAATAAAAAAATCAGCATGAAAACAATATTTATTGAGAGGGAGAATTTCACACTTATCAACATTAAGTTTGAAACCGGAGACTGTTGCATAAGAAGAGACTTCGGATAAAAAATCCAGAATAGACGTTTGAGGGTGAGAAATAAACAAAAGAATATCGTCTGCATAAGCAGAGAGTTTTAGCTGCTTATCCCCATATGGAAAACCATTGATATCTTTATTTAATCTAACTTTTGACAAAAACAGTTCTAAAGCAAGAATAAAAAGTAAAGGAGAAAGAGGACATCGCTGACGAACACCATGAAAAATAGGAAAAGAAGAAGATACAAGACCGTTAGCAAAAATAAAAGACCTAGGAAAGGAATATAGTAGAGAAATATAAGATATGAATGTAGAGCCAAAACCAAACCAAGAAAGAGTAGAAAGCATAAAAGACCAGTTAACTCTATCGAAAGCCTTCTCTGCATCTAATGCAATTGCAGCTAAGGAATGATTGAAGGTGGGGGATTTACTTAGAACATTAAAGAAAAGGCGAGTATTATCCAATAGAAGACGTCCTTTGATGAAGCCACATTGTTCTCTACCTATCAGGTGTGGGAGAATTGTATCCAAATGAAGAGCTAAAATCTTAGCAAATATTTTGTAATCTAAATTAATTAATGAAATAAGTCTATAATTTTTACATAGAGTGTGATCTTTGTTGTCCTTTGGAAGGAGACAAATGAGAGCTTCTTGGAAAGTACCTTTGGATTTCTGAGGTGATATAAAAAAGCAAAATAATTGGTGAAATTTGGGAACAAGAAAAGAAGAAAAATGAGAATAGAATTCTATAGAAAATCCATCTGGACCAGGCGCTTTACCTTTTTTAAGCACATGAATGGCATCTAAAATATCTTTGCGAAGAATATCTTTATCTAAAGAGGAAAAATCAACATCAGCCGTTTGTGGACGAGGAATAGAGGATAAGTACTGATCAATATCAGTATAAAGATTCTGATAAAAAGTAGTGAATTCATTTAAAATATCTTCATCTTTATGGAGTATAGTATTAGAAGAGGAAACAATCAAATCGATTTTTGTTCGTTCTTTTTTAACTTTAAGATAATTGGCAAGAATGTTCCCAGCCTTGTTTTGTGTAGAGTAGAATTTAGCGCTAGACTTAAGTAAAAACAGATTGGGCGAATTGGTAGTTAATTGATTAAAAGAAAGTTTAGCTTTAATGAGTTGAGAAAGGACGGACTGAGATTTGGTTGAGTGATAAGAAAGTTCCAATTGTTTAATCTGCGAAGTTAAAGAAGATAAAGACTGGTGTGCAAGGCGACGTTTCTTGGCAACATAAGAAATAATAAAGTCCCTAGAAGCAGCCTTAAAAGTGTCCCAAATTAATTGAGGAGAAGATTGTGGCATTTCCTTTTCTGCAAAAAAGCGTGGGACAAAATCAAGGAAAGCAGTAGTAAAAGATGTGTCCAAAAGGAGGGCATTATTAAATCGCCATCTTCGTGTTCCTTTAACAGGAGGGAGTAAATCAAGACCTAATGAAACAGGGGCATGGTCGGAAATTAGAATAGACCCAATGTCAGAGTGAGTGATATGTTGTGATAGAGCCTTGGAAATAAAGAGATAATCAATTCGGGATTGAGAGGAGTGGACGGGTGAGAAATATGTATATTCTTGTAATATTGGATTGGATAATCTCCAGGAATCAACAAGAGACCTCTGAGAAATAGTGGATGTAAATTGGGTATGAACCTGAGAAGGAGAAAAACGAGAATTGGATTTTCTATCTAGAAATGGATCTATAATCATATTACAATCTCCCCCAAGTATAAAATAATCATCAGTATAATTCATAGAGGATTGAAGGATGGAAGGCCAAAATAATTTATCAGGAACAGTAGGGGCATATAAGTTGAAAATGGTTAAAGGAATTTTATTGACCAATAATGAAACTACCACCCATCTACCTTCCGTATCAGTATCTTAGGAAAGAAGTTGAATGCTTAAACGTTTATGACATAAAATTGCAACCCCATTACGCTTCCCCGAGCCCGGAGAGGCATAAACATGGCCCACCCAACTACTACGTAACTTAGCTATTTCAACATCCTTAACATGAATTTCCTGCAATAAAACTATGTCAGCCTTCAAATGCGCTAAATGTGAAAGAACACGTTGTCTCTTAATCGGGGACCCCAAACCTTTGACATTCCACGAAATTACATTAATTGACATTTAAGCTTATCAACAATATCGAGCAACACAATACTTAGCAACATTAACATGAGTAACCAGCAAAATATACAACTAAACCACAAGGTAGCAATATTAGCAGAAGATAAAGAAGTAGAGGCCGGAAAAGTGGAGGAAAATAAAGGAAAAAATGTAGCGTAGAAAAAAAGATGATTGAAACAGAAGAGAAAGGAAAAGATTAAAGAAGATAAAAGAAAAAGAGGGAAGATAGAGAAAAAAGAAAGCGAAAGAAAGGGAAGAGTACAGAACAAAAATAGGAGAAATACATTATATGAAAAACATACCACAGGGAAACAGAAAAAATAGGGATGGTGAAGCCACATGAGGGAGATGGAACGAAAGACGGGAATACTCCATGACGAGACGGCAGAGAGGGAAACAACCCCAGGAAGCACCGCAGAGAATAGAAAACAATTTGGGACCATACACGAAACCACCTAGAAGGGGAGAGAAAAGGGGAGAAAAAACTTGAGAACAGAGGAACACTTGCAACAAAGCATACAAAGGAACACAAGCAAAGCCACAACCTCTGTATAGGTGAGGAGTTACATCAAAAATAAGTATCAGCAAAATGAAGGACAAAAATCACCAATAAAGAGAGACACTACGGGAAACAAAAGAGAGCAAAGAAGAACAAAAATCATGGTAAGGAGGCTTCAGTCTTCATGGAGGAGGAATGTCCATTGAATCCACTCTACAGCTATTCAGAAACCGTTGGAGAAGAGCAGGGGCTTTATAAGTGGTGGTGTTATTGTTAGATGTCACTTTGAAAAGGCAGGGATAGAATAAACCATATCTCGCATTCAAACTGCATAACGCCAGCCTCATATCTAGGAATTTCTTACGTCGTTCCGCCGTAGCTTTAGCATAGTCCTGGGCAAAAAATAGTGTAGAGCCATTCCAAATGATCTTCCCCTGTTGTTTAGCAGCCTGCAACACACGAAGTAGATCAGTATATTCAAGAAAGTACAAAATAACTCCCCTAGGCTTGGGGGAGGATGCTGAAGACGATGGACTCGGACCAAGACGATTTGCTCGCTGAATATTCAAAACTGGAGAATCAGGAAGACCAAGAAGCGTTGGCAAAAAAGTTTGAAAAAAAGAAATCGGTGATGGACCTTCCAAACCTTCTACTAAGCCATAAATGCGCAGATTAATACGCCTATTACGGTTTTCTAACTGTTCAACCTGCTGTTTAAGATGTGCGATCTCTTTAGACATGGGTGGAATCTGATCCGCAAGACTTTGAATAAGATCAAAACGGTTCTCCAACACTCCAACCTTCTGTTCAGTGACGGACCATTGGACTCTAGATTAAGCAGACAAAGATTAGTTTCCTCCATGTGAGGTTTAAGGGCACGTAGTTCTTCAAGAATGAGGTCTGAGGAATTCAAGGTGGATGACGCAGGAGGTGGGGATGGAGGGTTTACCTTGATTCGCTTGCCTTGTACAGAGGATGAATTTGGCACAGTAAGGGGCGCTTTAGGGCTTTGCTTAGTATTCAAGCATGACACCGAAGGAGCAGACCCCTTAGAGTTAATAGAGTCCATGAGGGAATCCTCTGTAGAGTCTTGCAAGGCATTAAAAGGATTAAAGTCCTCCAAACTTGCTTCCTTTGGTTGAAGAGACCCATTGCGGTTAGTACGTGCTTTAGCCATAACAGAAGTGAGGGGAAAACCACTTCCTATTCAATAGAAGCTGGTACACTGTAGAGAACCAACTGGCTTAAATGAACAAAAAGCCTGCGATTTCTGCTGTAAAAAACACCCATATAATCCAACAGGCAAAAATGTCAAACGCAGGGCAAAGAGAGGAAAAAAACAGAATTATGGCTGAAAAGTAGAAGGTTTGTCGAGGGTTTGTGAGGAAAAATGCATCTGAGAAATTATGCAGGCGGGAAAAAGCGGACGCGCCGAAAAACAAAATGGCGGCCGCGACGCTGCTGTGGAGAGCGGCAACAATAAACATCAAAATGAGGGGCAAATTCTTACAAGGCGCAGCCATCGTGGCAGCAAGGCAGGCAGCATCCTTTCCGACGCCGGGAAATACCAAAATCCGGGTCCGAAAGTGAAAATAAAATCCTGGAAGCCGTTCGAACTCCTACGTCCCGACGGAGCTCCCGTGAAATGCGGCCATCTCCAAAGGCGCCTAAGCCACGCCCCCCGACATAAGCTCTTTACTTTTTCTGGATCCATCTTGGCTTGAAGCTTAAAATATTCACATCTCCTGTTCCCCCCACCTTGGTGTATTTTTGCTCATTAGCTTTTTCTCTATTCTTTTAATTGGTTTGGGAATTTTTTTGTGTTGTTTTCTCGACATCAACATTTTTGATACTGCCTTTGCAGCAGTAATATGTGGGCAAACTCTCCTGTTGGACAAACACCAGCTGTTACAATGGCTTTTCTATCAACCTCACTGTAGCTCCCGGGAAGCCCCTGGTTTTTATTACATTGTTGAGTCACACTACTGATTGAGAAATTGCATGAACTATGAAGTTAAACATGGAATGGCAAATCTGCCCTTTTGACAATGAGCAGACACACATCTGCAAATATTAGACTTTAGTGCAGAATCATTCTTAAACTACTGTCGTCTTCTTGTAGAAGAGAGAAAACAACAATAGATGATCCCTAATACATTCCACAAGCTGATATGCATCAAAACGGAGTACATTTCTTCACCCAGCCTGGGATTTGTAAACCAATAAAATATTAACAACCCATTGAGTCTGGATTGCGAAAGGTATGGATGAATATCCCATTTGCTGGTGGATCCAAGCCACCCCGTCAGACATCCCTGTCCCAGCAATGTTGCAAATTTTGAAACAGAATGCCATTTCAAGCCATTTGCAAACCTTGCTCAAAGCTGGCAAATTAGACATGTTGATTTAACAGGCAATTTAACTGCTGGTATTCCCATTAGGAAAATCTTATTTATTGGTCTATGTCACTTTCTTCTGGTTACAAAGTCACGAGAGCTACACTTCGGTCCCCAGAGCTCAATGAGCTATGTTGTACGGCTAACTCCAACCGCATATGGACAGAGAAGCCAGGTTTAACTTAGACCTTAAGTAAAGCCCCAGTAGCAGTTCGAGTGATGTTGCTAATTATATCTATTTTTACATGGTACTGTGATGTCACTAGTGATGTCATCAGTTAGATCATTTGAGATATCACCTGTGACCTCATGTGTGACCCGTATGAGCAGTGTATTGTTGGAGGGTTATAACTGTTTTGCTCACTGTGACTGAACAAACGCCCATGTATTTAGGTTTTGTATAATTATTTCTTCGACTTCCTAGATCGCTCTAATACTGGATGATTTGGCTTACACACATCTTCTCACTTCTCAGCAGAGACATTTATGAAGGTAATCTGTGGTAAGCAGCTGTACTGCCTACCACTCTTACCCATCACTCAGTCTGCAAATAATCTGAGTAATGGTCTTACCAATATTCCAGTGCTTTCCAGCTTAATTACATCCTCTGCTAGGAATGATATTAAGGGTGTTATAAAAGTTTTAAACTATCATGGTGACCTCCAGTGTGTTGTGATGCAGGGGACACTGGCAGGAAGTGGGGTAATGCAAGTGTCACTGAAATGGACAAAAACTGCTTCTTAGAATTGAGTAGGCCAAGATAGAGGCAAGGCAGTGATGCGACAGTATAGATTGGGCAATGGGAACACAGAAAGAATCTTGCTCAGCTTCAGGGTGGGCACTGGATACCAAGGGTGCCCTGAAGAAAAAGGGAAAGTGAAAGCACTGGGACTCTTAGCAAAGACCTTAGTTCCACAGATACAGAAGCAGACTGAGAATTAAATGGGGCAGGTGTGGGGACCACTGATGGGAGCAGTCAAAAGAGAGGGCCAGGTGGTGTGACATGAGATGCATTAGGTCAGGGGGCTGCCCCGGGTGAGGTGGTGTTGGAAAGGGAGATCTCACAAGGTGTCTACTGCCACTTTCTTTCCCCTATGCTAGTGATACAATACAGTGGATTTGATCATCCAAGAATGACTGCATTGAACGCTGTGCTGTTGATTTTACTTAGATCTCTTTCCCTACATGCTACCTTCTTCACTGCTCAATCTGACAGCCTACGAATAAAGAAAGATACATAGTTTTTTACTATGTTTGGCGAGTAGCTATGTCACGCAATTGCTTGTTTTGATTCTGGTTACAACAAAGATCGGTTGAGCCAGTGTAATGAATCCATGTACATATTTGTATTCATTAAAATGTAATAGTGAAATTATGAACCCTTTGACTTCTGTTCACATCACAGTGTTGACCACTTTCCGTAGGTACCGGAAAACTACGGAAAAAGCAAGAATAATAAAAAAAAGCAAATAAACTGTTCTCTTAGAGCTAGTTGTTGCTACTGCCATTATGACAATTGAAAATGAGGTAAAGTCAGTGTTGGGTGTACCAAAGGGCAAGCCAGGGATAGCAGCTTTTTGACCCGGATACCGCTTATAGACTTCAGAAGTTTTGCATTAAGCATAATGATCATGCCTTGAATGGCTGAAAAATAGAATATTCAGTGATGTGGATACGATTCTAGTAAGTTAGCAACAGAAGCATGATTGAGATTCACTTGCCTAGAGACAATATAGGTGGGTACAATTCAAGGTGGCATGTTTTTTCACCTTTTAGGACAATATAATCATCTAAGTGCTTTGTCCCATCATCTCATAAATTCAAGAATGCCTTGCGCATTATGCTTGTTCTTGTATTTTTGCCATCCTCTCATATGTGTCCTCACCTTTAGTGTAAATATATCCCAATACAATGTGCGGGGGGGTTTCGACAATTTGTTTCTCATTTCTGCTGTGACCACACCCCTACTACTTTTTTTTAGGAAACTCAAGCATGGTGTGACACTACAGGCTCCTATAACTCCATTCTCCAACACTACTGAGCCTGTATTACTTCGAATTAGTTGGCCCGGTTTTACCAGACAACTTCAACACACACACCTGTATGTGCAAGCTGCTGTGTTCCCAACCGACAAGTTGGAATATACATAAAAGATAAATAAATTTGACTTCTCACAAACATGGTTCCACGCAGTTTTCTGCAGTGGTGTAGTCTGTGATTAAAACAAATGTGAAAGACATAAGTTATTAATTCCTGAAATAGGAGAATTTATGAATGTTGGCCACCTGTATGAAAACGTCTACAATAGTTTAACAACATTTCAGTCTGAATTGAATGCTATAACACTACTTTCTTAACCAAAGTATATTTTGTGTAGACAAATGAAGGTATGGGTTGCTTTCCTATACTTGGTTGAGGAGCTTTGTCCAGCAACATGAGCCAGTTGTTGTTTCATCGAGTTGTACGTTGCCTGTTTGTATAGCTCTTTTTTAATTAATAGAATGTCTGTGTGGGTCACAGGAGGTAAGCCTAAGCCAATAGCCGCATCCTACCTTGAATGCTAGCTTCTCATTTTCTAGTTTGTGGTACATTTCTACCAAGGGTCAGGTTTTTCCTGATTTGAGTTTATATGCATTACAACAATTGGAATTTGCAAAAGACAGTTTGGAGAGAAACAGCAACCAAATGCAGCAGTGAAATTATTATTTAAATAAATGTTTAGAATTAAACTAAATAAATAGGTAATTGAAGGTTAGGCAACAACATACTAAAACTGATGTTAGCTCTAATCATGAAGGATGTCTCACAACTCTGAACTGCCGTATTGGAAGATAACCTGTTGTATAAGGTGGGAGTCTGGTTCTTCAGAACCTGTTCTAAGAATGGAGGGGGTTGGGAGGCCTTTGAGGCCAGGCTGAATAGGATTGGGATCCAGAACACAATTTATCATGTATGTATTGTTCATCTCTTACAACCAGTGTCTGAATTATATTTGCTAGATGTTCTATTATTAGATAATTTGCTATTATCATTATTATTGGTTTAGGTAATTCTAGGAATTCTACTTCCTCCTTCAATCCTCAGCCTAGAGTTCAAAAACAAAGACGAGATGCCTTACATGTCACAAGCCAATGAGATGGATCTGCAAGAAAGGGAAACTGAAGAACCAGAAAAGCCAGTGAAGGAAAAGGAGGATGATGATATGGAGCTAACGGTAAGAATAACAAGCTACAACAACACTAAAATATGGCGTTTAGAGCAGTTATAATATTACAGCACATTCTGTGCTATATGGTAATGTCTGTATTCACTAGACATCAAAATAAACCTCTTTGTGTCTAATAATCTTGACCATATAGACTATCTTCTCTACACATACAGACTGGTGAAGAGCATGTTCATCATTGGGCACAACCCCATTGTTTAGCACTCATCATATCCCATAACAAAAATATGCATCCTGGTTAAAGACCTAACCACTGCATTGAAAGGTAAGTGTGGGTGGAGGAAAGAATACAAATGATATACCTACCTTCCAAGATAAGTATAAGGGAGTTAAGAATAGTATTGTTATGCGTGGCCCTCATAGAGATCCGTTAGCATGAATAAGTTGATTCTAAATCCAGTAAGTCACTGCTATGATGTAGCAATGGTGGGTACCAGAACTTGTTAACCACTGTTGCTACATCATAAAGGAGTTCCAGGCACTCTGCTGGGCTCGTTGAGAGTATGTCAGAGCAGCATTGGAAGGATAGGGAAGGGAAGGCACACAGATTAGGGGGACTGACAAGTATTTTTTTGTTTTGGAGAGGCTATTTTATGTATGGCTCCTTCATTACTACCCTACCCCTGCAAAGCAGTTGAAACAGAGGCAGCTGATTTTGGGGGCCATGCATAACATAAAATTATAGATGAGTAAAAGGTCATTACGGGGATGTCTTTCACCTCGGGGTTCTGAGTGACATCCTAGATAACTCTAGCTTCACTCTCATTGCCTGTTTGATGACACTCAGAACCGCTTGATAAAAAACAACCCCGTAATTCACTGTTACCCATCTGTAATTCAATTTATATACTTACCTTGTGATGTTCGGTAAGCAATATTATTGGAGGTCAGAAGTATCAATATTTTGACATATAACCATGGTGTGTATTGTCTGCTCAAACAAAAAATCAAAATACTAGTACGTGTTAAAATTGTATTTGGGAAGCAGCTATTGCCTTGTTTTTAACACAGTTCCTCGCCTGTACTGGACTTGAAGTTCTCTCGATGCATATAATGCAACAAAACACATCATTGCCTTTGATAACATTTATGAAAGATATTTTTTTATTTTTTTTATTAGCAAGCTGTGATACAAAATTACAGATTTTATCAAAAACTATATGTAGGTGAGATGAGTGTTGGTTGTTGTTTGAAGATACCTTTGTTCCAATATGCAGTGTTTATGACAACAATTTTGAAATTTGTACAAGGAATGATAAGAACTCTAAGGCTACAAATAGTGTTGGGGCAATGCAATGAAACACATCCCTGGAGGGGCTAAGAAAACTTCAAGGGAAGGGCAGTTTAAAACAACACTTTTCTACACAGGGAGTGGTGAGGTTCTGGAATCGAATACCAGACGAAACATTCCAAGCAGCAAGAATGGTGGACTACTCACATTTAGATACAGTAAGTACTATGAGTACCCTGGGTGTGTTTGAAGGTTGGCCAGGAAGGGGATGTAATTCCTTTCCCCGTGTTTGTCATGGTTAATTAAATTCCTCCACCCCATCCCCCCATACGTGTCATTGTTAATCAAATTCCTCCAATCTGCACATTTCCCAATGCAGTTTCCAGAGACAAACCATATCGAAGACCTCAAGCCCGATAACCCCTATCTTGTGCAACTCTCAGTTGGTGAGTTTCAAAATGTGAAAACATTATAAGAAATTGGAGGATTTTCAATAAAAGACACCAGAAGAAGAGAGTGTTGGGAATAGGAAATAGGTTGAGCACATTTAAGGAGAAAAAGGGGCACGGATAAAAGGTACCAATGCATAGGTAGTGGTAAATGTATACTACTGTATGGTAGGGGTAGAGATAATAGGGTGTAGATAGAAGTAGAGGTTCTTGGCTGGGATAGAGGTATTTGAGTTAATGCTAGGGTAGAAGTAGGAATATCAGTCATAGCTTATAGTTGGAGTAGACTTATTAGCATTACAGCATGGGCAAAAGTACTAGAATACTTTGATAGGCAGAAGTACTGTAGTATAGGTAGGTGCACTAGGTAATATGTAGAGATAGAGATACTAGGCTAAGGGCAGGTATAAAGCTTTTCTGATTTAGCTATATGTAGATGTGATAGGATATAGGTAGGGGCAGTTGGAAATGGTAAATGAAAAAATAGGGAGAAAGGCGGAGGAACTTATCATGGTACAGAAAAGGGATAACGAGAGAAAGACAGAAAAGAAAGCGCGTGGGATCTTCTACTTCATAAAAAAGACAAAAAGTGGATAGACAGTGAAGAAAATGAACCAAAGGGTTCCTGGAAAAAATGAGTGCAGGAAACATTTTCAACCTGAAGGACATCCAGCAGGATGGATTCAACATCCTGGAAACTATTTTCATTATGAAACATTTGAGTTAACAGACTCACGTAGAAGGTTTCTCCAGAACATTTTTCCTTAAGAATATTTGTTTTCCAGAATCACATGCAACCCTTCTGAGAATCAATATTTCTGTTCAGTCTGTTGGGTTGTCAGGCAGTAGGTTACTCTCCTTTCTATACACATGCATATCCCAATATAAGATCTTAAATATGCTCCATTTGATAAATATGAAATATATTATACTAATGCTGATTCAGTGGATGTGTCTCTCTCTGGGAACAATACATAGGGAACAAATGAGATCAAGGAGGAAAACTTGTGACGTAGCCTTTGGTGGTAGAAGCTCCATCTGTAATTAGTTGTTTTGATTATTATGCACGATTCTATGTAACTCATTCTGTGACCCCTGTGATGTGTCAAGGACATTTCAAATATGTATTTGCTGACTAACTTTGTGTTCCTATTCTATGATATTAAATGCATAAGTTTGTCAGGTAATACTAGGACTGTGGTCACAACCTATCTCTGACAGTTCTTATGCTCAAAAACTTTTATCCAAAGCAGTTCAGACAGTTACAGAGGTTCAGCCTGTCCCTGTGCCCAAACCTTTGGGTACAAACACATTTCTAATTTGGAGAAGATATGCTAGCTACTTTCTCACATGACTTTCAAATATCTTCCATTTATCCTTTCCATCAGAACTTCTAAATGGCCACCTACATAATTGTATCACAATTTTGAGTACTAATGAAAGCCCCTTCTGTTTTGTGCTTAATGCATTGCTTTGTTTAGTACCCTGTGTTCATTATCAATAATCTTCATTACTATGAGTACAGCCTTCCTTGTCAAAATCAATGATTCTGATCTCCCTCTTCTTTGTATCCTATGTTGTGCTTGGTGCCTTCAGAATGTGCTGTGAGCAGGAGAGGATGTTATTACCAAGAGGGGAGAATGAGGCTTTAAAAAAGTTCTTTTATACAAAGGGCACGCGTAATGCTTGTCTCCAAGGTGAGGACTCACCTTGTGTTAATACTATGACGCTGAAGACAAATGAGGTGGTAATGCAGCTCCTTTGTCAAAATCACCTGGCAAAAAACATGCCCATATTTCCCCTGTGTTGGGAAGATCCACAGACTTCCAGCTGTATATCCATGGCGGTATAATTTACTCAACCCAATTTGATTCACACAGTACTTTTTATTATTTTTGTTTATTCATTTGCGGACTGACTGGAGCAGTTATGTGCAATACAAACACAAAAGTAAATGTTCTTTAATGATAGTTTCTGAAACCAAACAGAGTGTAAAGATGTTTTAAATCCAATTCATTCTGAAAAATAAATTTTAAGATAGACCCCTCCTTAAGCACTCCAGCAGTTGCCTTTTACTAGGAACACCTGAGAGCCTACTCAGTAATCTGGTCTCTGAAATCATTAGCATTGCACAATGAGAGCATGGCAAGAAAGAAAGGACGAGAATGAAATGCATAAGGAGAAGTTGTCCAGAAACTTCCAAGCTGTAATTAGACTGCAAAAATTGAAAAATGAGAAGGATTGAACAATGACTGTGTGGCACAAAGACCACCTGCTTGCTCCAACAACATTGAACTGTGGGCCAAAGATAAGATTACAGAGATCAGAATTCCAAGGTATTCGCACAGGTTTGCCTAGTAAAATTCCTGGAGTGCTGGAAGAGAGTACTGCCATAACATGTTGCATCAAGACAAATGAGCAGCAGATGATGTTGCCTCCCCCCAAGAATTTGTCCACAGTTCAGTCCAATGGCAAATGTCACTTCCGGCCACTGGTTACGCCAGTGTACCCTGATATCACCCATCTAATGCACTAGTAACAACGTCTTTCCAATGTATCAAGTAGTTCTTCTTTTGTCACCATTCCTCCTGAGTAGGCATATGGTCTTCATGAGTTTTTATAATTGTCATAGTTACTAAGGAACTTAATAACTTCTGTAGTGGGAGGGACATGTGTGGCAGAAGAGACTGAACGATACAACAACATATTGATATCTGATTGAGCAGGATCTCAACAATATTGTTCAGAGCTTTAAATAGGGTTGTCGAACATGATAGCTATGGGGATTCGTAGAATGTATTCTCCCATAAGCATAATACTAGTTCACATCTACTACAGCCAGCTCTCGGTCTCCCAAGCAGCCATTGTGCCTCAGGGATAATATAGAAACATCCAATGCTTTTCATATTTTAACACTGTTGGACTCTGATTACAGAGAGGCTTTCCCCAGAATTTAGCATGTATTATAAACACAGGGCCCGGTGTTTCTTCCTTCTGATATTTACTAGGTATTACTTCTCATTATCAGATGTTAATCATGTAGTATATTAAAAAACAGAGTTTAATTTCAGCAAGAAGGTTTGTTCTTACATCTGTCTGTGAACTAACAATAAAGTAACATGAATTTACTTTATCATGCATTTATGCACCTCCAATGAGCCAATGTGAATGAATTGTAAAAGCCTGTAATGAATGTGGTTCAGACCCATTTCTGAATAATAGTGTCCCAGGAATCCAGATATCTCAAAAAGGCACCATGGCATTACATGAAAAGGCACATTGAGGTGGTGTGTGCATAAATGCATATCATAAAGTACCGTGGGACATTTGGCAAAGCAGATTTGCTAAATGTTCTTCTTATCTTAATTATTTGTGTGCACATGCGTTAATTAATGGAAATGGCAACAGGTTGCTCTCCTTCTCGATGGCAACAGCAGGAACAGTAGAGACTGGAGCAAACTCTTCTGAGTGAAAATGTATTTAGTACACATGTGTATCGTATATATTGCCAAAGAAGTGGGTAATCTTTTTACTCTGCCCACTTATTTCTTCAGGGTCATTCAGATTTACTTCAGACTTAAATGTTATTATTCTAGTGTAAATATCGTTTATGAAATAAATGGGAGATTTTAATTTCCTGTGAATGTTTGCATTTTACATTCTTACTAAAAGTGAGCTCTATCTTCAAACTGCACCTGTATTATTATGAATCTCTAGAGATAGTATATTATAGGTTACTAGTGGTACTGCAAAGTCAACATGCCTCACCAGCAGTAGACAATGCATACCTTCCCCTCAGTTATTGTGAGGCTAGATGACATAGGAATGCCCAAGCTCTTCTTTGTGCCACTGACTTTGGGGTGAAAACACTTCCCCCGGTACATTGTTCTGGCACAGAGACACAGTTCACCGTGATTCTTAAAAACCCTGAGGTAAGAAGGCTCCCACACCCACATTTCTCTTTTCTTTTCAGTGGCATCCAGGACTCTCTGGCAGAAACCACAAAAGTTAGAAATGCAACGCCTGTTTGACTTTTTTTAATAACTATTTGTGAAAGTAGGGAAAGGAGACAACTGGTCAAGGGAAGTAAATACTAAAAACAGTCAGTGGCTTATTTACAAGCCCAATGTGCGGCCGGGGCACCACTTTTTTTGATGCTCCGGCGGCGCAGTGTGCCTGCCCATATTTAAACGCCCATGTAGTCACCCTGCGTGACTTTTTATGACCTTGTCAAATGGTCCCTTTTCACACATTACTCTGCGTGAAAAGGGCATTCCATGGGTGTTGCTGTTGGTGTTCCTCCGCAACATCCATGGGACCTGACACATTCCCAGATTTACAAAGTATCAGAAGCATACGCTTACCCAGGGGAGGCATAGGAGTGGCACAACAAGCAGAAATACTTTTATTTCTCCTAATTTTTTTGCTTTTTCTGCATTCTGCAGTGCACATAATAGGAGCAAAACGCCATTAATGATTGTTTTTGTACAGGAGGGTCCGAAAGGTGTCCCTTCCTTCACAACAATAATCATCCCTGCACAAGGGTGTCTGTGTTGGCGCACAGCTGTTGTGTGTGCAGGGGCGACGGACAGAAATACGCAATATCTTGTAGATACTGCTCATTCCTGCCCATTTATTTTGACACACGGCAGCACGGCAGGAAGGCTTGCTGCACTGCCATGTGTCAAAATATAATCAATGAGGTCCTCAAAGTACTAGAAGTGAAACTGACTGAAGGAGAGTTGATGTATGAATCCACGCGTGGTGGGTCTACGTTGGAGGAAGCACAAGAACTTGAGTGGTGGCAGTGGCGGCCATCACACCTTGTGGGTGGCAGGGCGGGCACGGGAGCACGGGGATCGCAATGTAAACAAATGTTTAAAAAAATAAACACTTACCTTGCTGCCGGGTCCCGCTTCTCTGCTCCTGCTCTCCTCCTTCGGACTCCAGGAGCAGGAAGCACAGCCAGGCTCCCCTGACCAATCACAACGCTGCAATGCGGCGTTGCGATTGGTCTGAGTGTCGTGGTTCGACGCTCAGTAAGGGAATGGGGGCCTGGGCATGTTCTCCAAGCAGGCTGTAATGCAGCCTGCGTGGAGAATAGGGAAAGTGTGCATGACTGTTTGGCAAGTCTCAGATGCCGGCCAAACAGTCATGTGCACTTAGAAGTGGGCAAACCCCTCCTGCCCTGCCCTGCCCTGCTTAGAGAGCAGAGCAGCTCTGCCCACCCACAAAGCAGCACAGTAACATAAAATGATAATAACTCAAAGCTATCATTTTATGTTTCCTTCATTTGCACTGCTTAAAAGCAGTGGGGTGATGCTCCTCCACCATAGCAGAGGAACTGCCACTGAGTGGTGGGTAAAAGAGAAAACACCAGAGAGAATCACTGGAAAGCAAAGAAGGGGCAAGAGAGCGTTAAAAGTCTTTAGCAATTGGTAATTGAGAATTGGAGCTCCAGAAACCACAGAAACAAATGTACAACAATTAAAAGGGAGGAAAAGAAGAAAATCACACTTGTCTATGAAAGGAGAGCACAGAGAAACCGACACAAACTGTACTTAAGGAAAGTAAAATAATGATGCGCCATAAAATAAAAAGAATAAAATCACTAACATAAAATAATATACTATATACATTAAAATAAAGACTGCCTTCTGGCATACCTGGCCCAGGCTTATGATTGGGGAAAAAGTACTCCAAAGACGTTAAACATTTCACATAAGTGTGGTGGTCTTTACTAAAACCTTAGGGGAGTCATAACAGGCAGGATATAATCAAAACGAAGTTACAT
The DNA here is from genome assembly GCF_964261635.1 of Lissotriton helveticus. NCBI lineage: Eukaryota > Metazoa > Chordata > Amphibia > Caudata > Salamandridae > Lissotriton > Lissotriton helveticus. Next base: position 992,702,362 of record NC_136059.1, on the reverse strand, counting down.
GCAGTAAAGAAAAAAAGAAGTGTGTGAATCTCGATCAATATCTAGTCTCCTTGAGGTATACATTTTAGAGGTAAGGGAGGGACTTGAAGCAAGCACCACTGCCTTTCAAAAGAAAAGATCTAGTTGATTTCAGTGGTGGAATTGAACTACGGTTCCTGTTTAGCCAAATACATGTTCATCAGATCAGATGTCGGACGCTTTAAGAGATAAAACAACCCGTAACCGTAGCCGGACCTGTGCAAGATTGCTGGAAGGGGGTGAGATTCCCGGTGTTGTTCTGACGGGAAGAGGGCAGTTGCTCCTGTTTCGCCATTTCCTGTTACGAGCGCGCCTGATGCATCTTTGCAAAATGTGTAATACCGTTGAATCATGAGGGAAGAATGAACGTGCTGTGTGTGTTCTCTGTTGCAGGCCATGTTAACCCGAGGGAACGGGGAGTCATCGAGGAAGAAAGATGATGACGACGTTCAGCTCCACACCAGGCACCGTCTGATTCCGCTCGGAAGAAAGATATACGAGTTTTACAACGCTCCCATTGTGAAATTTTGGTTTTACACTGTAAGTTTTTCGACACGAAACGGCAAGGGTGAAGGGTATATAATTGTGATCATTGCTGCCAAGGTTTCAGATAGCTATGGGTGACATTTAAATAATGTCAGTGAAATTATGAGTGACATTTCAACTACTATGAGTGACACTTTCTTGCGAGCAAAATCAAGCAATGTAGACGAGGAGAACATATAAATATCAGAATTTACACCCATTTGAGCAACAAGAAACTCCAAGAAGATTTTAAAACTGCTGCAGAGCACCAGAAATGGTCTCTCTCTGTCCAGTTGGGACCCGGCCCAACAGGAAGGATAAGCGAGGGCCCAACATGAACATGTTACACACGGAGGCATCTGAGCTGCCTAAGAGTCACACAGTCTCAGCTGACTAGCAGAAGACAGGCTGTCAAACACCATTTTGATTTATCCTCACAGGCAGAGGCCGGCGCAGTAATTTCTCATACAACATAACAGACAATTTAGGACTGTCAGGAACATGTTTTAAATTACCCCCAGCGGTTTTGAGAAATAAACCGCAAACGTAAAGGAGGGGATAGAAACACACACTTCGTCACTATGCAGCAAAGCCCTTCCTCATTCACGCAAGCCTCTTAAATCAAGTCGAGTTGTGGGCAATGTGTGGAGTGAATCGCTGAAAAGCAAAGCCTCCAGAAGTGTCGCATCCTGCCACCACTCGCACACCTGACCCATACCTAACCATCACCCCTGGCCGCTATATTCCCACACCATACTCTCACTGTCACTACTCTACCTGTACCTGAGCCCAGCATTTCCAAGATGTCTTGTTTCAAAGTGGGGGGCCCAAAGCTGGTCACTGGGTCAGTCCTGCCATTAGTCAGCGGAAATGCGGCCAAGAGCCAAGGCCAAGTGTGGGGAAGTAAGAGAGAGTTCACACTCCAGGCTGCACTCACTTTGCCCTTGCCATGGCCTCAACGATTCTGCCTTCTGATGTTCAGCAGCTGCGTGGAGAGACTGGTGCGCCTTAAGTGCTGAACAACTCCAGCGCAAGGCCTGTCACGGGGTGTTCACTCAACAGTGTCCCGATGTGATGAGTTGGCTCCCTCCGATGCTAGCGCAAACATTTGTATTCATTTAAATTAATCACAGTGCGAGTCTGCCAAAACTTTAACTCCGGCCGCTGGCGGCAGCAGGACGTGTGTGCTACAAAACTCGTCCTGACCTCCTGACTCTACTCACAGAAGTTAGGATTGTAGCAAATATGCCCTGCTGCTGCCGGTGGTGAATCCTAGTATAAATGTTACATTGTAACACTTAGCAGCCATAGCTGCAGACTACGAGACGGCCCCGGGAGCAGAGTGCAGGGCACACTACCACTCCTCCCTCCAGCGTTAGTTTCAGTATAGCTCAGTGGTGCATGGTTACTAGCTCTCCTGCTTAACAACTCAGTAGGCGCTATATATGCGTGACAATGCATTTCAGTGCAGAGATGCGAATCACCACACTGAAATGCGTTAGTGTCACACGTGATGCGTGATACCTGGCAGGCCTGTATGATTAATTGGCTTAGGGATCGCTTGGGTTGTGAATTTCTGCTAGTGAACGTAGGCAAAACGCAATAAATCTTGTACCCACATTAACAAACACTGTAAAATAAGCACCTAGTATGTTTTCCTCAGTCTGATTTACATTTTTAAATAAAAAATGTTTATTTCAGTGGCACCTTGTAAACTGGTGGCGGAGAGAAGGAAATAGTAAACATGTCAAGTGTCCTAAAAATATTCGAATAGCATATTAGAGACACATTAGACTGTCTGGAGGAGAACTGATGTACGAATCTGGTTACTCGTGGTCTCAGCAAGAGCCATTCCTCAGTTCACATACATTTTCCTTTGGTCCAAATGGTCATCACATTTCAGACCTGGCTTAAGGGCTCCTTCTATTTGTCTCTGTGTTTGCTGATCTTTCATGGATTAAGAAATGAAAATATAGACATCCTTGTATATACCAATAACCTGCTTTCAATGTTAAGTCACTTCATTGTCACATATTCTCTATATGTCTGGTTATGGTTGCTTTACTTGAAGTTTCTATATCATGTTTTTTTCTCTTTTTCTTCAAAACAGCAGAACTCTCTGAATTTTCTGCATTGTGAAAAAATACATGTACAGAGTCAAATATATATTCTTTTACTGCATATCTCCATCTCCCAACTACATGATTTGTATAAATGAATAAATATATGACTCAATTGAGGTCACTGAAAGACAAAAACCGGGCTATTTTACTTCAAATGTTTCTTTGCAATACCATATGGCAGATATGCTCTGCTCTACTATTATCTGGCTTTTTCTTGAGTAAATCAACACAGAATCAAAATCTGTGGCAAAACAAAATTGTTTCTAAAATAAGTTCCATGTGAACACTTGTAAGCTGTAAGGAAATATGGAAAGAGCAGAGAGATCAATTTCTCCGTGGGTTTAGTAAAAATTTATGTATTTCGAATGGTCTGAACATTGCAAAGTTCAACTAAGTTACAGCAAGAGATCTGTTGTTACAGAAAAATATATACTATTGTATACACTGTAATTCAAGAAATTCTTCTACCTTTGGATGAGGATGGAATTTGCCCCATTCTGTGCGTTTGACAGTTTCTTTGTAGCATTTGATCTCACTCTTTCATCTAGGATGTCCCACAAATCCTTTTCAGGGCACCACAAACTACTTGTGTCACTGCTTTCCTTTTCTGACTGTTTTCACATTAAGTTGCCAGATTCAACAGCAGAGATGTTGGAAGTGTATTGTCTCATGCAGGGGTGTAACACAGGCCGATGCAACCCTGGTGGTGCAGGGAGGCCCCACCTTTCAGGAAGCACTCATTCAGCCTAAAGCCTATGAATATCTGTGAGATGCATAGGCCTCAGGGGCCCCCATGAGATCCTTCAGAGAGGGACCCCATCCGTTAGTGTTACGTCACTGCCCTCATGGGATGGCCCAATGCACCTGTAGCACTTTGTACGGCTTTCTTGATGGCATTCGGCTTATGGGTTGGGATAGCCCTTATAAGGAGATAGAGACGAGTTGATCTCATGACCATACCACAGAGTTCCAATGATCCCAGCATGTCGAACTCTGTCTCTTTGGCTTTTATAATGTTAGTGAGCAATAATGTGTTTATGGTGTACACTGGTGTGTGCCTACTGTGATCACTCGCCCAAGAGGAGTCCCAATTACAGTGTAATTACTGCCCCATCCCGATAGAGTTTAATTTAGAGGAGGTTGTGATGGCTATAAATTCCACCCAGAATAATAAAGCCCCGGGACCAGATGGGATCCCAAGTGATCTCTACAAAATGAACATAGACCTTTGGGCACCTGTCTGTCTACGAGTAATGGAGGCCTGCTGCGTAAAAGGTTTTGTTAAAACATGGGCAGAATCATTAATTATCCCTATACATAAAAAGGGTGATAGGGAAAGCCCAGCAAATTACAGACCAATATCACTTCTAGATTCATTAGTGAAAATTGCAGGCAGAGTGGTTTTGAATAAACTGCAGGATTGGGCAGAAGAAAAGAATATCCTAACGCCAGTACAATACGGATTACGCCAAGGAATGGGCACAGTGGAGCAAGTTTTATATTTTGTCCTACTACAGGGGAAATATACTAAAGCTAAAGAGGGATGTTTCTACGCAATTTTCGTCGACCTCTCGTCGGCGTTTGATTGCGTAATACACAATTAATTATGGGAAACATTAGAGGGGATGAAAGTGGACCCAGCTATTGTTCTCTTTTTGAGACAATTATACTCGAATGCGACTGCTAGAGTAAGGTTTGGGCTGATGGGGGAATGCACTAGGTCTTTCCGCATACAGAAGGGGGTGAGGCAAGGATGTGTGCTGGCCCCATTCCTTTTCTCATTATATACTAACAGCTTGGAGAAGGAATTGGGAGCCAGCAGCATTGACTCCCCAAAGGTTGGGAATAGACAGATCATCTCCCTTTTGTATGCGGACAAGGCTGTGCTGATGGCAAGAACAAAAGTTGGTGCCCAAAAAGCTTTAAATAAATACGTAGACTACATGGAGGAGAGGGGCCTTAAACTTAATGCTAAAAAGTGCTTTGTGATGGGATCCGGCAAAGGTGGAGCAAGATGTAAGCAACTTAGCGTGGCAGGTCTTCAATTACAAGCTACAAAAACATTCCCATACCTAGGAGTCACAATCGAGGCAACAGGGGCTTGGGGCCCCGAGGTGAAAAATAGATCACTAGCCTTTAAACGCTCGGTTGCGGCTGTGAAGCATTTTGCTAGTAAATTGGGGAAAAAACAACCATAAATAATGCTCAGCATATATGTGGCTAAGTGTAGAAGTATTGCCTTGTATGGAGCGGGAATATGGGGATACCAGGATGTTACAGCTCTCCAAATTATTGAAAACAACTTTTTTCGATATCTCCTGTCCCTTCCGAAAAGTATATCGGTCTACAACTGCCACATGGAACTAGGAATGGAATATCTGACAGACTAAAATCCAGCCAATTTTGCTCTGGAGGAGAATCTGGGTGACGCCAGAATTGGGACTAAATCGAGAAGTAATTAATGATGTCATGGCCCTGGACAATGTAAAAAGTATCAAATGGCTTGAGTACGTGAGGAAAGTTCTCATGGACATTGAAAGGCCAGAATGGTACTATAAACCTGAACTAATTGGGAAAACCTCCAAGAAAGCTTTAAGAAACTTATGTATGGAGCACTTCAACATCTTAAGGCTTGGGAGTGAGGTCAGTAAAAGATCTGTGCTCGAACATCAGCCGTTACTAACCACGTATAAAATACAACCATACTTAACCATCGCGACTTTGGGGATTGAACGCTTTGTCCTGACTAGATTCAGGTTTAACATTTTTCACCACTTGGTTTCATATCCGGATAAAAATGACTGGAATAGAATTTTGGCCCCCTGTCCATGTGACAATGTATCCGTTCAGTCCACCTTCCATCTTGTATTACTATGCAAATTGTATAAGAAAGAGCGTGCTAGATGGTTGAAACAATATTTGAGAGGTGGGGCATGGCGGCAGTGTAGGCCAGCTTATTTGAATCTGCAACAACTAGGAAACCCTCTGTGTATTAGGACTATGTCGATGTTTTTAAAAAGTGTGTTGAAACAACGGAACTCACTATGCACTAATGACTAACCGATCAATCACCTCAATTGATTTAATATTTTTTTTAATTATTTATTATGTGTACTCGCAATGTGATAACTTTTGTATGAAATGCTTTTATGATTTTTAAAAAAAGGTGAAAATCGAATAAAGCTTTAAAATTGAAAATTTAATTGATCACTTAGTCATTTTGGTCATACAACTCAGAGCATAATTGATGATTCTTGTTCCCGCTCCCACATGCTGAGAGTAGTGGAAGGCATCCGTTATGAGCGGGCACCTCTTTTTCTTCTATTTTTCCACCTTATTATACTCAGGCCCAGCCGCGGGCCGTGGAGGGAGTTACGGTGGGGCAGGGAGGCGGGGAGGGGGCGGGGCAGGGTGGAGAGGGCTAAAAACCGGCACCTGGATAATTACAGGTAAGTAAACAATTTAAATAATAAAATGAATTTCGTAGCGCGCACTGCATCGCAAAATGCGATGCAGTGCGCACTACGAAATTCGTTTTATTAATCAAATTGTTTACTTACCTGTAATTATCCAGGTGCCGGTTTTTAGCCCTCTCCACCCTGCCCCGCCCCCTCCCCGCCTCCCTGCCCCACCGTAACTCCCTCCACGGCCCGCGGCTGCTCAGGCCGTTTTCTCTTATTTGTTTGACTGAGGGTTTCCTAACTTTTGCATTGACACTAATTCATTTGAATGGTGGGTTGTCTTCATTTGCTCCTCTTTTCACTCCCCCTCACAGAGACGTTTTAAGGCAAGGGCCCCTTGATAGAGCTAGCTCTCTTCTGCAGAGTCTAATAATTTAGTAAAAGATTGTTTTACATTCCGTTTTCCTCTAGTTTATTTTTAATGTGGGTGATGGATGGCAGTCTGTAAGAGACATTTTACAGAGAAATGTTCATGTTTTTCAACACTATCCAATATCCAAACACAACGTTTCTTTTACATCAAAACAGGACCTCACATCTGAAAATATGGGCAGAGGTCACAAAAATGATATGTAATAATATTAGTGAGCTGCTGCTGTATAAAAATATTAAAAACACACTTCACTATCCTTAAATATTCGATGTAAACATATTAATATTGTGGACCAGTGTATCTGTGCACTGTCAGTGACCTGGCAGAAGAGGGCATGATAGAGCTGAAATTGCATCATAGATTCAAAACATTTCCTAACAGGGGCCCCAAAATTACTTTTGGCCCTGGGCCCCCGAAATCCTTTAGAAGTCCCTGTCCCCTCATACATGTAAGTGGCAGGTTGGATTGATGCTGGCTAACTTTAGCACATTATATATATACAAATCAGAGCCGAAGTAAGTGCAGAGGGCCTCATTCACAAAGGTGAACTTACATTTTAGTGTAAGTGTTAGGTTGTTTTGCTATCACAAACTAATTTTACAAGTAGTGTCTTTATGGCAGCGGAGTCTCCGCACTCATAGCAAAGACTCCACACATAAAAAGATAGGCCTTTTAATGTTAAATACACAAATACCATTATCTGACCATAGGTGCAAAAAATAATGCACTCCTCAACTGTTGTTTCTCTGTTCCTGGTCATTTTACGCACATTATGAGGCAAACTCACTTGAGAAAGCTGGAAGACATTAAGGGTCTCATTTATGAGGCCCCTTGCGGCACCGGAACTGTACTTTTTTGATGTTCTGGTGGCGCAATGTGCCCCAGCATATTTACCACTGCGTGAAAGGTGCGTTCCATGGGTGTTGTTGTGGGTGTTCCCACGCAATACCCATGGAAACTGACACATTCCCAGATTTACAAGATATCGTAAACTTGGGAATGCATCAAAATCTCACGCCCCCCCCCCCCCCAGGGGTGGCATTAGGGAGGAGCAACAAGGAGAAATCTTTTCACTTCTCCTTGTTTATTCCTTTTTTATGTGTGCTGCATTGTGCAGCACACATAGATTGAGGAAACTCATTGATTTTGTGCAGGAAGGTATCACATCCTGCACAAAATCAATCAACCCCACAATGCAGGCATCCTTGCACCATGGCGCAAGGGTGCCTGCGTTGGTGCATGGCAGCCCATGGTGCATTGGCGCAGGGGAAAAGGAAAGGTATGTGCTGTATCTCATAGATACGGCACATTCCTGCCCTGAGCCAAATCCTCATAAATGAGGTCCTAAGATTGTAAGGTGATCCATTAGGCAAAGAAATGGACAGATCCTCTGGATCTGAAAGTCTGCGTTTATCATAGTGTCTGTGTGAGTTTCTCTTTAAGTTGATTCGCTGTATATATTCCCTCTCTACTAGAACATAAGAACATATATGAAGCGTAATTGACATTTGGATAGTAAAGGCAGCTACTACAGGTTGTGTTCTAAATATAGATAATAATCCAATAGTGGAATTTCTTCTACCACTGGGATAATGTGAAGAAAATGTATATTTAAATGTAATTGTTATCATTGGTGAGATGGGGGAGTCTAGTCATGAATGTTTGTTTTGCAAAGGCCTCCAGGTCCAGTGATTGTGTTGCCGTTGCATCACACTAGGCGATACACCAGGCGAAACAAGCCCGTAAGTAAGATTTACTGTGTAACTCAGGGTCACCTTTTGTAGCTCTGTGTGGCATAGTAGATCTGGAATAACGTAAGGCAGCTGCACAGGTAAGGCATTCCGTGGGTGGAGTTTGGGTGTTACCATGCACCCACCTATGGGTTTTGATGCATACCCAGATTTACTAAGACTAGTAAACCTGGGAATTTTTCAAAATGCCAAGCCTTCCTAGGTGAGACATAATGAGGAGAAACATGTTTATTTCTCCTCGTTATTTCCTCTTTCTACGTGTGCTGCAGTCTGCAGCACACATGTAGAGAGGGAAAATGCCTCTGAGGATTGTCTTTGTGCACTAAGGCGTCCCTTCCTACACAAATGCAATCCTTGCTGTAACACAGGCACCCTTGCGTTGATGCTTTGCAGGCACATGTGAGATTGCACAGGAATGAGCCATATATTTATATTTATGGCGCATTCCTGCTCTCTCCATTTGACGCAGGTCAGCAAGTTGTCTTGCTGTGTTGCACTGTACCAAATGTTATTAAATCTGGAACCCCTTCTTTCCATGAAGATGACCCTATATATGTATGGTCTGACCAACTCCACTTTCTCATGCAGATGGCTTACATTGGGTACCTGATGCTGTTCAACTACATCGTGCTCGTGAAGATGGATCGCTGGCCTTCGATGCAAGAGTGGATTGTCATCTCCTATATATTCACTCTGGGAATAGAGAAGATGAGAGAAGTATGTGTTTCTGCAAACTACTTAAACTATGGTTGATGTTAAAGATTGTTCCAACGTATTCACATCCAGCCACGGCTCGTGCAGGGCGTTACATCGGGCGGTGACGTCAGGCAGAGGAGGGGCAGGGTGGGGGGTTGTAAAATGCGGGATATGGACGATGTCAGGTAAGTACCGAAAAAACAAAAAACAAATTTCGTTACCCGCGCTGCATCGCCAAATGTGATGCAGCGCGGGTAACGAAATTCGTTTTTTTTTTATTGGGTACTTACCTGACATCGTCCATATCCCGCATTTTACAACCCCCCACCCTGCCCCTCCTCCTGACGTCACCGCCCGGTGTAACGCCCTGCACGAGCCGTGGCTGTTTACATCCCATACTATAAGTGACTAAGGGCAGTTAAGAAACTTTAAAAAGCAACTGTACATTTTGTTGAGTTTTCCAAATGTAGGTGAATGGCGATATTATGTAAATGAAACGTAAAGCAATTACATTTTCACTTCAGTTCTTCACCTCAATCAACAAGTTTCGACTATAAGCCACCGCGAAAAATAAGGCTAAAAATCGACTATTATTGTACATCTTTTCAGGAAATGATTAAAATGTGTTTGATCAATGTGGGATTCCTGGGTTACTGTGCTACAGAAATACTTAACGATTCCACATGAAACATCTAGCTATCCAGATATTCACATGTGTAAACAAACCTGCCATTAGATTCTGATAAATCTTAAGTTTTCGGAACGAACAAGCTAAAGTGGCTTATCTGGAATGTCAATGCCAGACAGAGGAGTGAAAGATAAAAAGAAAAGGTTCAGGAGTTGTGGAAACTCACCAGAGACAAATTCAAGTGACGTTGAAACCAGGTAGTCACAATGAAAAACTAATTGAAATGACATGAACAATATTTTTACAACCACTTTTAGAAGGTTTTAAAACGGTTAAGTAGACATGTTAAATTACATCAGGCTTGCTCTTTCTTCTGAGCATGCCATCTCAAAATACTCACTTGAGGCAGAAAACAAGCACAGCTGCTCTCAGAAAAGACTGCTGTTTAGTTAGTAGTTAAGAGCAATGCAAATAGAACTAAATTAATGAGATTACAAAAAAAACAAATCCCTGAATGTTCCTTTCCAGGAATGCTCTGGGGTCACAACAATTATATTTATATGATAAAGTTCCCTCTACATACATTATAATCAGTTGTCATGGAATTCCTATAATACAAAGACTCACCATTTGCCTTCTCCCAACACTCTTTAAATCTTTGCTGTTTTGCTCATTCTTATCAAAGATATACTGTGTTTGCAAACACATGGAATACATTTGAAATCAGTGATGTAAAAATAAACGCACTAATATGCAGAGTAAGATTTGCAATTTTAAAAACGCATTGTAGTTCAGAATGTGTGTTGGCATGGAGATAGATTCCAGCTTGCATGTAACAAGCTCTAGTAGTTTAATAAACAAACAGACTACCTCAAATGGCACATACTCATTTAATAATGGAAGACTTTTAAGGGTATCCGGAGTAAGGTAATCTTGAGGCACAGAACTTTGTGTATTTTTTAAGCTATGTGTAGCTATGCTTAATCCACAGTATTTATAGTTAAAAAAGCATTGGGGCCTCTCAGGGAAAGGAGGTATGGGAACCTTTGAGCAGCCTTTCACACCATCTGCTGCTAGAAGCTTTGCACAAGCACACAGAATCATCTAATCCGATGACTGTCTCCCTCAAAACCCACAAAATGTTCTCTGGGCCCCTGCCACTAAATGCCTTCTCACCCCAACACAACATGGGACCATGACAAGCAGCAGGTAACCCCCACCAGCCAATCACCTGCAGTGTTCTGTCTGAGAACCCCATGTCCCTACTGACAAGTACCTCACTCTAATCACAGGAGGATGCAACACTGCAGGTGTGGTCTTACCATCTTCTGCTACAGAATGGTCTGCCCATGAATATCTTCGAGCAGGAAAATGATAGGACTATTGCTATAGATTTAATAGGTGGAGGAATGGGACATACCTCGGGCATTACTTGTAGCCTAAATTTGTCCGACTCAGTCCAGCTACACATGTGTAGCTGACATTTCACACACTTCTACAGCTTTTTAAGGAATATTTCGGAAGAAAGAGTTAAAAATCAACCTCTCACTATTTTTGTGAAAAAAATGAATCATTGTGACATCACAACTGTTGTTATTAGAGGTAACTTATGATGTGTAAAAAATGGAGTACTAGTTGAGGCGGTGAGAACCCACTTCAAATAAGCATCACAATCCTTGTCAGAGTGAACTAGAAAAGCCACTAAACAAACCTGTTCTTAGCTCTGGCAACTTGGCATAAAGTAGTCAGGATTAACTTAGAGGCAATGTGTAAAGTACGTATGCACCACTAAGACAATATTACAGTGAAAACACAACACAAGAAAACCTCACACCAATTCAGAAACATATTCTATTAAATAAATTAAATGACACCAAAATGGCAAAAATTAAATGAGTAGAATTGATGTTATGGGTTTTTAAAGTTTACGGTAAACATAGCACCAAATAGGTGCGAGGCTCCAACTGCAGGTATCTGGTCACGCTGGACCGGGACAATTTCAAAAGTTTAGACCGCCCACGATGGAGCAGCAGTTGGGTAGAGAACTAGGTGCACCAGCTAGGAGTTGAACCTTTCATCCTTGATGTGGAACTGTGCAGTGCTACAATGTGAGGCTCTGGTTCGTGCTTCATCAAGTCATTGTCTGACTAATTAGGAGTAGTGAGGTACTGCAGTGAAGCCGCCGATCAAGAGCTGCCAGATGTTGCAATGCGAGGCTCTGCTTTTTGATGTGCTGTACTGCATTGCATCCAGTGAAGCCGCAGACCAAGAGCTGAGAGGTGCTGCGATGCCCTGTGTCGTCCTGCGCTGTGCTGCATCAGATCCGGTGAAACCTTCAGTTGAATAGGGATTCCAGCCAAGGGTCCAGGACCTTGAGGACAGCACATGGGGGGTCAGGACTCTTTCCCATGAAGGCAGGCAGAGGGGACCATTCCATAATTTGGGAATGTTTAGCTGGAAAGCAGGGGAGGCCTATCGAAGCTTGTTCTGTCCCTATAGCTCAAACAGGAGGTCAGCCAACTGAACCTTCAAGCCACATATGGGGTCCTGAGTTCAAGGCAAGCAGGTCTTATCTTCCTTTTTCAGACAGCAGGGCAGTCCTTCTTCTGAATTTTTTAAGATAAGGAGTGTTTTGATTTTAGGTTCTGGGGTACCACTTTTATACCCAGTGCCAGCCTGTGAGTGGAGTTCTTCCTTTTCCCCTGGGTTTGGCTTGAGTCTGTCTAGTGAAACAAAGGACAGACAGGCCCATATCTGACCTGTATTTGCCATTGATCGGATAGGTATCTTGTGAAATCAGAAAGGGGCCGGGTGCAGCCCTCAGGCTACCCATTAAAGCTCAGGAACAGGTTTGGTACAGACCCCCAGGCCATCCTGCTCAGGAGAAGAACGCCCTTCCCCCATTAAAATATCTTTTGGCCACTGTCTCAAAGGAATACACATCACACCACAGTAGAGCCATTAACATCCACGTGACCTGCACATTGGCATACAGACACATTTAGTTTAGGCAGAAAAAGACAACTTTCTATAAGTGGTGGTTTGAAAATAGTGATTTAAAATCCAGCCTTACCATTAAAGAGGATTTTAAATTATAATCAAATTGCAGCAATTCTGATGGAGACACTAGTACATCTCCTGCTTCCCACATCTTATTTAATGACTGGATTCTGCAGTATCCACGCCATGCTGCCTCCTTGTGGTGTGCCTTTGGAATGCTCTCTGCAATTGACATATCCATTGAGCACAGTATAAAATCGCTCTCTTGCTCAGCCAGCACCATCTGCTTGAAGCCTAGAGACATTGCACCACATTATTGCCCATATTTCCATCACACTGAACTCCACCTTATGATAAAAACCTGCCTTTTAAATTACAGCTCTTACATTACTGAATTAAATGATTGAATATTAACATGCCATATTTGATTTTTTTTAATTTAAGACTTATGATTAACCTTAATGACATCAATATGAATGTGGGCTCGGTGAGAAAAAGGACATTTAGAATATCAGCTCATCCAAAGTAGCTTTTAATTTTATAGAGGGAATAAACTGCAATTTAACTGTTGAGCATTCAATCATCAAGATCTAATTTTCCATCCATTTTGCTTGCATTACTGTCAACATATTTTGTCTCACCTGATTCTCACTAAGGCTTGTCCTAATTTAGCAAGCAATTGATGTGACGTTTATGTATTTAATTTACAACCAGCATGTCTGCCCTTTTCATTGAAAAGATAATAATTAATAATACATTTATACAAGGGTAAAATGAATACCTGTAGCTGTGCATTTTCGAACAAGAAGGGACAAGGAACATTCAGGTTATGTCTGACTATAAGTAAGCACATTCTTTTCAGATATGATGGAAAAATACAATATGTGCATTCTTCGTTCCACCGCTGTGGAGAAAAAAAGAATTGAGTGCAAGAGAGGAAAAGGGTAAGAAGGATATAGATGCTTTATTAACTTTCAGAAGTATGACTTAGGAACGGATGAAGAAAGGATGACTGCATGAATTGGCCATATCCGTACTCTTGCGTACACATAATTTGAGTACAGTTGGTCTTTTCATCTAGTCAACAAGGGCATCAATGGTCAACAACGATATTTAGGCATGCACATCTTGAGATGTGTACACACTCCTCAGCTTCCTAATAAACCTCCGGTATGCTGTGAAAATCTCTACACCTGTAGCCTGCTAAGTTGAAGTCTCTCTCCCAGTCCTACTCTGGCATGGTTACTCTCCCAACAGCTATATGCTATTTTACCCATAGCATATCTTGTTATTGATTGTTTATTGAGCACTAGCTGTACCCGGCCACGTGTTGCTGTGGCTCAGTCTGGTTAAATGAAGGAGAAAGAAAAGAGTAAGCGCATGTTTCTAATATGTTTAATTTCACATTGCTTGTGGGTATAAAAAGTGAACCAACTCCTTCCCCCTCCCTCCACCCACTTACCGGTCTGCCATCCTGACACCAACTGTCCATCCTAATATATGTAGACTATTGTCTCTATGCGTCCCTTCTTAATGTTGCAAAGTGAACCAACTCCTCCCCCCTCCCTCCACCCACTTCTCGGTCTGCGCTAATGTTGCAAAGTGAACCAACTCCTCCCCTCTCCCTCTACCCACTTCTCGGTCTGCCATCCTGACACCAACTGTCCATCCTAATATATGTAGACTATTGTCTCTATGCGTCCCTTTTTAATGTTGCAAAGTGAACCAACTCCTCCCCCCTCCCTCCACCCACTTCCCGGTATGCCATCCTGACACCAACAGTCCATCCTAATATATGTAGACTATTGTCTCTATGCGTCCCTTCTTAATGTTGCAAAGTGAACCAACTCCTCCCCCATCCCTCCACCCACTTCTCGGTCTGCACTAATGTTGTAAAGTGAACCAACTCCTCCCACCTCCCTCCACCCACTTCCCGGTCTGCCATCCTGAAACCCAACTGCCCATCCTAATATATGTAGACTATTGTCTCTATGGGTCCCTTCTTAATGTTGCAAAGTGAACCAACTCCTCCCCCCTCCCTCACCCACTTCCCGGTCTGCCATCCTGACACCAACTGTCGATCCTAATATATATGTAGACTATTCTGTCTATGCGTCCCTTGTAGTTGTTGCGCAGCAACCAAATCGGTAGGGTCTGTTTGGCCTTTCGATTAAAAATACACGAGTATTGGGCACGCGTGTATTTGAATCCAACGTTGTGTATATATATAAACACACGCTTAACCGAATCCAACGTTGTGTCAAAATTTCAAAGCAATCGGTGAAGAACTTCCGGAGATTTAAGATTTTGAACAAACAAACATTGACATTTTTATGTGTCTGTTCGGGCTTTTGATAAAAACACGCGCGTATTCGACACGTGCGTATTCGAATCCAACGTTGTGTATATAAAACACGCTCGTATTAGAATCCAACGTTGTGTCAAAATTTCAAAGCAATCGGTGAAGAACTTTCAGAGATTTACGATTTTGAACAAACGAACATTTACATTTTTATTTATATATATGCCATAACATTTGTAGCAATAATAACTTTGCAGTAGTAAATACACAAATGTTAAAACAAAAAAGTTGCAGCATTTGCAATAATTTAAGATCACTACATTCCACTGACTAATTTCAGGTTATACATGTTAATCAAATACATTTTAATTTTGTTCAAAGCCGTGCCGCACTTGTAATTGATAGGACATACTCCCCAAACTTGCATTGGTGATATTTCATCATGCCAAAGTAAGATTAAAAATGCTAATATATATACATGATTAAATACTGGCAAAGTTATTCAGAGGCGTGGGGTAGGGATTTCAGATGCCTTCTTGTTCCTGTCCTGGCAGTCCCAATACAGCTTACACAGATGTATATATCTCCGGATTGACCGTTCTGAAACAGAGGACAGGTGCTTTGAAACAGGTTGCAATCGAAAACTGCTTGAACAGTTGTACGAGCCATTTAATAATTAAGTACTTGGTGTTCCGGTGGGATGGTGCATCCAAGAACATCTGACAACATAATGGTGTGGAAAAAGTCACTTTAATGAAACAGGTGCACAAGCATTAACCATAACCTAAGCGCTACACCTTGCATACTAATCATCAAAACCCAGCCTCAATGTACATCTTAATAACTATCCATCCTCCCCCTTCCCTAAGTAACCCTTTACAAACCAAAAGCCAATCACAACTGTCTTCACACAATATTCCCACATCCAACCAATGTGCATACACCACTATTGTCATCTTATTTCATTCCGAAACTCCCACCTGCTACATCAACTGGGTCTGAATATGACCAAAGTTTCTTGCAGTAACTTTCAACTTGTGTAAATAACCGCTAAACCACCTGATCATCATCAGCGACAAATAACAATCCACCCTACCCTTGTGCACCTGGTTCACCGAAAACCGCAAAAATCTACTATAGAAAACTACAAACGTCCCCTAAAAACCAGGCCTCAAAAAAACCCTAAGAGGAGAAAAAAACAGAGAAAAGAACTAGAAATAGGGTTGGAGGCAGTGGAAAAAACATAGAACCAACCTATCAGCCAGTGTATAATTTCAGCTAAAATGGCACATAGTGCCACACGTCCTGTCCCAATGAAGACCATTGGCCCCCGCGCCCCTTAACCAATCATGCTGCCATTCGTCCTTGGGCACTACCACCAGCCTGAAGAGCCTGTGGTGGTAGGGCATTCTGCCCACATCCCCAAAACTCCCATTGGGTGTGATGGCACGTCTAAGAACATCTGACAACATATTAGTGTGTAAAAGGATGCTTTCATGAGACAGTTACAAAACATTAAAACATCACCTAGGCGCTACACCTTACATACTGATCATCAAAGCCCCCCTCCCATAAGTTACCCTATACAAGCCAAAGGCCTGTCGCAACTCTTCTCACTTAAACTCCCCGCATCCAACTATCGTGCATACACCACTGTTGTCCTCTTATTCAATTCAGAACCCTCCCCCACCCAGCAAACTCGACTGAGTCTCAACATGGTCAACAACTCTTATAATAACTTTTAACTTGTGTAAACAACCGCCACCAGAAAAAGCCAGAGTTTTTCTGTCCCCTCAACCCCTGCAAGAAAACTATCTACAACCCCACTGGCAAGTGCATCAATCTTGTCAACACATTGCTAACCTCCATCACGTTCAACTCCACCCGCACATTGACAGATGAACCCCATCATCATGAAAAAACTCAGCAGTTTCGTATCAAATATCCTGGTGCTCCAGAAAAACGAACCCCTTCTCTTTGCAGAATTTTGTGAGTACCCTGTTGCCTTTCCGTCTCCCCCTGTCAACAGCACCTGGTTTCCTCGCCCCCGCTAGGCTCACTTGGGCATAAACTCAGTCCACACAATGGTGGTGCCCAACCATAAACTTTTGATCTGCTGCAATTCCACCTTGATGCACCAAATAATTTTCTACCAGGTGCAAAAGCAACACATCGGGACAGGGCACCCCTTAGACAACAAATTCAGGGTGGGCAATAGCTCATGCCATCGCAAGCTCTCCTTTCCAGACCATTTTAGCTGTACCTCTGTGTCCATAAATCTGAGCGGTTTGCCACCTCTCTGTGTTTCTGCATGCCAAGCCTCCCATTTGATGAAAGAATGCCCACATATCCACACCCCAATGTGCCCTCTACCTGGGCCCACAATGCAACCTAGGAGAGAAAACAGCAGGATTAATGCAAATTGTAGAAAACCCAGCTCAATTGCAAATAGGGCTGATAACAATCTTACTACCACCTCTCAATGTGCCTATTTTCAACAACCTTCCAAACCCTGCTCTCTGTCTCCATTGCAATCCCAATCCGGAAGGAATGCACACCAAAATCCCAGTGCACCCAAAGCCTTCTCAAAACTCCCAATAACTTGTAATGCCGTGAGCTGTGACCCTCTGACGTGTCATAAGACCTTCCCAACCCCTGCAGCTTGCCTGCTCAAAGCCAAGCAACGTTCGCAAGGACAGACTTGCGCATCTGGATAGAGCCGCAACTTAATGCAGGTGCCCCTGCCTGACTGGGCGAGCCATACTTGTACCTTCTCGCAAAGCATCCACACATTATGCCAATGAACCCCCAACCTGGTCTTAGAACCACCTACTCCAGTGACATGGAATGCCCTAATCACAGAAAAACAGATTGTCTTAAACTCAACCTAACAAATGCTCGGGAGCAGGAATATAACCTGCTTCAGATTGTCTATCCTCTCATCAGTGCACCGCTCCCTTGCCCAATCCTCCAAAATCCTCCAGCCCATTTCCCCCGCCAATGGCTCGTACCCCCATAAGAACTTCCTGTAAAAAGCTATACTTGCCAACTTACCCGCTATGGTGACAGACAAAAAATCCTTGTCAATCAACAACATAATGAAATGTACCACATCATTTCATCTGTCCACTGTTCCATTGGTGTCACACCACCTCCCCGGACTGCAAAAATTCCTCCCACCCAAGTCCGAAAAGGAGCTGAGGATAAGCAGCATCACGTTCTCTCACCCATGTACAGAAGTGAACCGGCATCCCTGTCTTCCTGACGTTGGCCCATAGTGCAAGCCCATAGAACCTCAACCACAGGAAATGAGAAAGAGCATCAGCAATGTCATTTTTCACTCCCGGAATGTGTCTGGCCTTATAAATCGCATTTGCACGAAAGCATTCCACACAAAAACCCACAGCAATTGCCATGCCTTTGGGTCTTGAGCAAATTGCCAATACTCACCACTGCCATATTGAACAGGACAGTCTAGTAAGCAAAATGGCGCTCTCAAAGACAAACTGCCACCACCAAAGGAAAATATCATAGGAAGGCTATACTCCTCCCAGTCCTCTGGCCACTCCTCTGAAACACACCCGACCTTGCCAAAAGAGGCCAAAATCGTGACTGCCGACTGAGTCAGAAAACAGATTGACCGACCACTGCACTCCAGCCATGGGAACTCCTTTGCATTTACTCAAGAAAACTCGCCACACTCTCAGACCCTCCTTCACCTCCACCTTGATGTGTGCGAGTGACATACCTGTCAAAAACCAACCCAAACACTGGCAAAAGGTTCTGCCTGCCCTCACTGCCCTGCAAACAAAAATTCAGATGAATGAGAAGGTCCTGAATGTCCTGCACCTGTGCCTTGTCTTTAGCCAGCATTCTGTCCCACAAATCCAGACACTTGTGCTTCTTGTCCTACGGCACTTTAATCTCCATTCAGGAGGAGTCCCACTCAAAGTCCAAGAAAATGATCACCTGCACGGGCCCCAACATCTTCTCCAGTGACAAGGGGACACCTACACTCTGCATCAACTTCTGACACCGCACCAAACCTTTCTGACATTCTTGTGAATGTGGGGCACCCATCAGGATAAAAATCATCCTAATAGTGTCATGACCTCCTTTCCTGCCACATGCAGGAACATCATCTGCACTGAAAACCTCAAACAAACAAAGAACATGAAATTGAATACTAAATTGGCAACGCTTTATCCACAAAGAACTTCCCCCCAAAATGAATGCCCAGCAACTCGCAATCCTCAGGGTGGATGAGTAACAACTGAAAAGCCAATTTTACCTCATACTTTGGCACCAACGTGACCCAGCTGTATTTATTCACCAGCTGTATAGCCATGTTCACAGAGGCATAATGCCCTCTATTGCATGCCTCTGGAATTAAATCATTGACTGACAGGCCATCCTGCCATGACAAATGTTGAATCAGCCGAAACTCACTTGACTCATTTTTGGGGACCATCCCAATCAGCAATATCCACAGATTCGCCAAAGACCAGTCGTCAAACAGTCCCTCCATCCTGCCTTCTCTCACCTCTTTCAACAACTTACCCCATACCAACTCCTCATGACCCTTTACTGACAGCAGATTGTTCGCCCATCTCTGCACCCTGGGGCTCTCATAACAAACAAAAAGCACATTCAAAACCAGGTAACAACTATTCCCTCTCCTGTTTCATTCTGAACTGCCCAACCCACTATCTCAGGCTCTCCACCTTAAATGGCGTTTTAGACTTTGCCCATGGGATTCTGTCCACCTCTGCTTCAGTCACTGCTTCCCTGCCACTAACCACCTGCGCTACCCTGCTGGGCAAAAGCCCCCCCCCTTGTGGCCCACACTGGGTGAGCATGTGTTGCCCATGTCACTTGGAGCACTCATGCCTATACTTACAATATTTCCGCAAGCAGTGTCCCCTGTTGTAAGACCAGCATGCTCCCCCGCTTCCTGCCTGACTTCTCCCTGCTGCACCCACCCCTGCATGGGTGGGACGCCCTCGAAAGGACTTATATATCACCGGCCAACCACTCATCGTGGAGGTAGATGGTGTGGGCGGCTCAGGAGTCATTGTCTGTAGGAACAGCTCATTATCCTGCTGCCCCCAAATACAATCCGCTTCTTTCACCATCTGAGCTTGGAATTCCTCATCATATTGCACTCAGGCCCACCTTCCTCGAAAGCAATTTGCGCATTCCTCACTACATTAAGATATTTGAACAATGCAATGAACCGCTCAATTTTATTTCTCAGAGTATACACTTGAGTATATATGAAAAGCCGCTGTCCAGTTCTCAAAATAAACCCTCACTTTAGGCCGGCAGGAAAGCTCATATTCCTCGTCCTTAGATCCTTCTTTTGCCCTTATTTCCCTATTTAATAACTTGAAAATCTTTATGTATTCCCCCTTCCAAATGCGCTCTTTTGTTGCCAGCATCGAATGAGGCTCCAGCGGCTTTCCATTTATGGGATACCCATTTACGTGAGTTTCTTGCGTTTTTGTCTCCTTACTTTCTTTCTTTTCCCTTTTGGCATTCTCCTCAGCCTTGTCCCCAGCCTCCACTACCTTCTCCTGCAGTTTCTCAGTCATCCCTTTCTCTCAGCGCTGCCCTCAGGTACAGCCCCATCCATCCCCGTACCTTCATCCTGTATGTACTTCCCCTTTGTTAACCACAGGCCACACCCCAAGTGCTCCTGTGATTTCAGCCCCACAGTCTGTACCCCCCACGTATACACCCATGCCAGTGCCCTTCACATAAGGCTTCTTCCTTGTCCCCAAGGTCGAGGCCCACACCAAAGCTGTCCGTCCTGATGACGACCTCACCTCCATTTGGATGGACACTGCCCTTGCTGACACTGCAATAGGTACGGCTGCTGCAAAACATAAACAATTTCCATCCTTTTAGATTTGTTGCGCCCATAATGCACATCAGGAGGCACCGCCCACCAGGTATTTTAACACTCCCCATCATCTGCAATTTCCCCCTCTTCCAGCTCATCCTCATCGTAATCTAATTCCACATCACCATCCCAAACGTCACCACCATGACCTCCACTCGTACCGGGCACTTGTCCACCAATACCACCACCCCCAAATTGAGTATTATAAAAATCCTGTTCAGGCAAGGCAGATGCAAATCCCGATCCTTGCCACTCCGATGCCCGGTCCATGGTCGTCCCAGAGCCGGCTGCAAAGAAACAAGCTCTAACTTCAGGCCAGGGCCCCCAGGTCACACTAGACCCTCCCGGCTGTCTGGAAACTTCTGCTGCCATAGAACCTGCCTCACCCACCAAAATGGCACAAAACAGACTCTGATTTCCTGTCTGGGAAAACTAAAAGGCTTTTTGTGGCAACCCGCCCAAACCCCCTCCAGGGATCCCTTTGCCCTTATAGCAAATGCCTACCGTGCTGCTACCGATCTGGCTCTCAACCCTCCCCGGGCTGAACAACCCATTCTCCTTATCTCCCCACCTTTAAAGGGGCTCGCACTGCCCAAAGACTCTGGTGCCAATTTCTCTGACATCTCGAACCACTTGTCCCATCATTGCAGGGACCAACACTACATAGCTGTCCAAAAGAGCAGGGGCAAACCCACCTCCCAGCCTCCCTTCCCCACTGCCTGGCTCTAAATTTGTGTCAGTGTGCTGCCAGGGTGCCTCTCCCCAGCTTCCTCTCCTTCATTATTCAGGGCTTGCCTGTGCACGCTAGACAAGTCCAATGGCAAGCCCTGAGCATCAGCAACCCGCCCCCTGATGTCAGAATATCAAATGCCCATATGCTTCTGAGAGGCATCACTGCGCTCTACCACCAAACACAAACTTCCACGGGGCCACAGGTGAGAGCGCACCTCGTGCCAGCTCCCCAACAGACTCCACTAGAAGTGGACGTGTTCTTTTGCGCCTGGCCCGCTCCCTCCCGACCAGACTCCTGCACTGTGCACCTGCCGAAGTTCGCTTGTTGGCCTCCCGTCTGCACTGGGGACAAGCTGAGCCTCAAGGCCCACTCTGCCCGGGGAGCTACTAACTTGGACAGCCTCTTCCCTCCCACAATGGCAGCACGGCGAGGTACCGAGGCACGCAATGGCCAGCCCGCAACACTTGGCCACACCACTCTACCCTGCTTCATACTGCCTTCCAGTTTGTATTTTAAAAGGGGGAGCAGGCCATCACTGTGACCACCAACCCCACACCTTTCTCCACAGCGGCTGCACCATACCAGGTAGGCTCACCTGCTGAATGGCACCTGCCACCAAAAAAACGGCCGTGCCAGCTTATTGCAGGGTATTCAGGGCCTGCTGGACACTTTCACTTAACTCCATACATATACCACGCAAAAAATAAGACTCCAAAAAAGCTTAAACTGACATTGCCAATCGGTGTGTAATTTCACCAAAAATGACACCTAGTGCTACATGTCTGCTTAGTGGGGAATACATTCCAATAACTGGCCACGGGATGGCCCAGCTGGCATCCTCTTTGCTTATTGTGCCATCCCATAGGCCTGCGGGCAGATGGATATTGAAGCCACCACAGACTATCATAAGGTGCTTCACACTGGTGCTAGTTGGTCCACAGGTTTACCCTACTGATTTGGTCTCCAATAAACATTTATGACATCAATTAAGGTGTGCTGGTTTTTTGTAACCTTGGACAATCTTACATGCAGCATACATAATGGAGTCATAGATGATGAGACTTTTTTTGCTGTGTAGTCCAGTTTTGTTGAGATCCAAGTGGAGAGTCCCAAGATGCTCTTACTCTGCTAAATCTAGTTGCCTCAGTTGCAAAGCCCAACTCGTCTGTGGGCACCAATGCAGCTATAGCACTATCCACAGCCCATGTATCCAGAAAACAATAGCTCTCTTTGGAACTTACAAATGCTACCCAGTCCCTATCCTCAAACTTTGATTACAATCCAGCTATGTTTCATGACAAAATGGTGCAGTCGGCTGACACTCTCTGAAATATCAGGATTGGATGTAGTAGAATCATTGAATGACGGAGACGTGTGGGGCATTTGTATTTATGGGCAAACGGTGCCAGGACTAAATGTTTTTCTCTGCTGGACCCACGGCTGACCTGAAATGGAAATACCACTTGTGAGACTAATTAATGAGGATATTGTTGATCACTACATTTTGTCTGTGAAGAATTACATTTCGTACAATGCTCCTTTGATGCACATCATATACCGCCTGATTCATCAAGCTAAATTGCACTCGCAAAGGGCAAGATTCTCAGATTCTTGCCTTTTGCGAGTGCAATTTTTGCATTTGGGATTCATCATCTCAAATGCAAAATTCGCTATTTAAGAATTCGCACATTTGCGAAGAATTGAATTTAAGGAATCTCTATTTGAGATTCCTTAAATGCAATTCATGAAGCATTTTAAATTCGCGAAATTTCTATTTTGGGCCGCTATTTACCACGAGGTCAGACCTCTCGGTAAATAGCAAAAACTTAGAAAAATGCATTTAAATGCATTTTTCTAAGTTGCATGTTACACACACACATGTCCTTTGGACATGTGTGTGCGCAACACCAATGTAGATTACATTTCAGGGGTGCTACAGGGTGTCCTTTGGACACCCCTGCACCCTTGAAATCGCATCCTTATTTGCGATTAGCTAATTGCTAATCGCAAATAAGGAATAACTCCCCATGCATTCCCATGGGCCTGTAGGCCCATAGGAATGCATGGGGAGTTATTCCTTATTAGCGATTAGCAATTAGCTAATCGCAAATAAGGAACATGTAGGAATCGCAATATTTATTGCAATTCCTACATGAATCCCGTTTTGCAAGTCCTTAATAGCGATTCGTTATGAATCGCTATTAGGGGCTCGCAAAACGGGAGAATGATGAATCAGGCTGAATGTTCTTGCCCTGATGAAGCCTTGTTAGGCGAAATGCGTTGGCTGCGATTTTCTAAAGAAATACACACTAAAGGTCAAGATTGATTTTAACTATGAAGATCTACGAGTGTTAACTCTATGTTAAATCCGTACTGTTGATTGTAATTTAACTGAGATATATGTGTTGCATCTCAAAAAATATATATTGTCTCTCAAAAAATTCTTGTGTAAAATTATTCTCAAAGGCATTTGAGCATCTAAGTTCCACTTATCGATTCAGATGTTGCTATGAAAAACTGCAAATCCACTGAATTCACAAAGCATAAATTTGCACCTGCCAATGGATTAACTCGCACAGAAGAATTTGTCATAATTGTCCATGCAAGCAAATCGGCTAATAGAAGTAAGCCAAATAGGTCAACCCCAAAATACACACATTTTGTGGTTATTCACAGTCTTTTGACAGACACACATCAACTCTGGGAACTGTCAGGAATGTTCTCCAGTGAAGAGTAGGAGTACATCCATTTACGAGGTTTGAACAGGAAGGAAATATTGCCAAAATGGATGGGTTTAGTTAGAAAGTGCAAATTCACATTACCTTAGCATTTCTTCATATGTTTAAGCAAACATATGAATGTAATTATTCCATGAAAAGTGCTAATCTTTAAATTTTTGTGGAATTCTTTGTAATTTCACGAAAGTCAGAAAAGTGCTTAAAACAAAGGCATAAATCTATGTTAGTAAATTTACAACCATGGTTGTTAATTAGGCCCAATGTATGGGAAATTGGGCACGACCAAAGAGTAGGCCATAAGGACCTAGAAGGAGGTTAACATTTCCACCATTTTTCCTTTACATTTGTATTTGCATGATTTTCCTGTAGAGTAAGTTAGCAACATTTGGAATGCTTGTTCAGAAACATTTTCATAAAGGGACATTTGACCTTCTTTGGAGTGGCTGCAGTTCATTACGCCTGCTCTCTTCAAGTGTAAGCATTTGTATTTACTGCACCCCTTCTGCCAAGACTTTCTTTTGTGACTCTCGTTTTTTGGAAAGGGTCACAGATTTTCTGTAACATCTGAGCTTTTGCTCAACAGAGTAGCAGTTCTTGCCCTCTGTCCAATAGGCCACAGCAGCCTGCCTTGTTAGGGATCCTCTCTGCTTAATCTCCCTTCTACTTTCATCCAGCAGACTCTTGATTGTCATTTTGCTATGTTTATGGACCTGCTGGCTCTTTAAATATCATCAATTTTTTTCCACCTGAAATGCTCTTATTTTCCCCCTTGCATTTTCAGAGCTAGCATTAAAAGCAGGTACTGGGTTTGAAGCGATAGGTGCTAATTCTTGCAGCACAATTTATTTGCTGCATGAATTGATTGCCTTAGGGACCTTTTTATGATAGCCTAGTGAGGTCTGTGATTATATGATTTAGTACATATTCCCAATATAGCCGTGTCATTGGAGGTCTGTCAAGTAGTGTTGAAGGTTGTATGTGCTTAGTGACAGCATCAAGGGTGGAAAGTAAGTAGCCCAATGAGTGACCAAGTGAGTGGCTCCATTGAGATTTGCATACAGCTCTACACTACTGTGTCTCTGTGGTGCATGTCTGCCCCTCATACCCCCATGGTCCTATCGCCTTCACCTAGTCTCCAAGTCGTCATGCTCTAGCGATCAATACAGTGGTGGGCATTTTAGGCAAAGGCCAACTTCATTTCACTGCTCAGAAGGGTTCCACCAAGCCCATCCGACTGATCGACCGCTCATCTGGGTATCTTCATGGCATCTAAAAGACATGACCTCCACATTCCATAATCCCCTCCTACAGCAGTATCATAATGAAATGCTAAGCATCTAGCTTTCATGTCGGGCCAAAAAAGAAACATGACTAGGTGCTCTGTCTGGGTTCAAGAACACGCATCTGTATTTCAATCTTCGTTGGTTCCCAATTTAATCTACAGTAAATACAGGGTACTCAGTCTAATACACAAAGCCATACACATATATACATATTATAGCCTTACTTCCTCCAGACCAGGATTCACAGGTCAACGTTGTGAAACGTCCTACCAACCACTAATAAAGAAGGCAAGTTTCTGCAAATCTCCAAAATCAACCTGTCCCACCTCCCTTTCTGAACAGATGATGTTTCTCCCTCTTTCTCTCCAAGGTCTGTTTCTATTCTTGCCATTACCCTTTCTTCTACTATCTTTCTCCACCTTATTCCCGACTCCTCTTTCGCTCTGCATGTTACAGATATGAATAAGTGTCTGTTCTCTGTTGTAGATTTTGATGTCAGAGCCTGGAAAGCTGCTGCAGAAGGTGAAGGTGTGGCTCCAGGAGTACTGGAATGTCACTGACCTGGTCTCCATCCTCCTCTTTGCCTTTGGAATGGTGCTTCGCCTGCAGGAGCAGCCACTCAGCAGCTACGGTCGAGTAGTGTACTGCGTCAACATCATTTACTGGTACATTCGACTGCTGGACATCTTTGGAGTGAACAAGTACCTGGGCCCATATGTCATGATGATTGGGAAGATGGTGAGATATGTTTCCCTGTTCCCGTTGTCTCTTCCAGAATTCGGTCCAGTTAACCTGGAGCAAACGAAACAAGAGTGTATGTAGAGTGCATGCCTTGAACAACTCTCAGAAGAGTCAATGTTACTTGTTTGATAGATCCCTGCTAAATTATGTTGGTTGCACTCAACATCTCTGATTCACTCACTCACGGGATATCCCGAATTCAATTTATATGTAGAATTGTAAGGGTCTAATCAACAATGTGTTCCATAACCAGGTTTTTAAGTTCACCTCAGTAAGAAATCATTGGCTCACAATTCAATGCAAATTATTTTTATGTATTGAAATGAATTAGGCTGTCTACATCGAACTGCATGAGTAAAACATACTGCTGGGTAGGAATGTTTGATTTAAATAAATTATTGCGAAACAAAAAGGGCGTTGTGCCTCAAAATTAATAGCTGAGAATCACAAATCTGCATAGTGACACTAGTAGGACAGGATTAGTCATTTTCATTATGAATATAATCGTTGATAGGGTATTAGCCCCAACACAAGTCTCTTTCTATTGGTGTCCCGATTCGCCTCTCCTTCTGCACTGGTTTTACTCTGTTGCTGTTCCACTTGGAAGTCCACACAAATCAGGACATTGCTGTGAAAACAGCTCGGCCATTTTTGACTAGTAGAATCATCAGGCTCTTGCTTACACACTCTCTAGCGGTAGGTAAAGTGACAGTGATGTTCTACTTTATCCTACTTCTCTTTTACAGCTTTGGATTCACTGATAGCTATATCTACTAAGAACTGGGCTTCGGTGACATTACGTTTTACTTAAGAATACAGTTGTTGCACCTTTACAATCCCTAAGGAATGAGGTAACAATCGGTTTGAGAGAACTTTGTAGAAAGTAGAACCGTGCCAGTGCTACTGTGCTACAGCCCAGTCACATAGTGTCAGAGAACATTGTTTCCTTGTAAATCATTGTGTGCACCTAGATTTTAAAGATGGAAATAGTAACTCTAACCATGCCCTAGTCTTTGACGCTCAGCATTATCTAGGGCCATCTTTGTGAGAGTGGGCCAGCATGTCTTCGGTTCCTTACAACCTGAGCAAGCTCATACAGTGAAGCTCTAACACTCGGATGTTAATTAATCAACTACAAATGATAGGTTTTGCCCTGATGCTTCCTTCTTGCAACTGTTCGGTTTTGCAAAAAAGATAACCGATTTCTCAACTGACAGTGTAATTTATATTAGCTGTTAATGGTTTTCCTATAATTTATGCACCAAGGACTCATTTTATGAATAGTTATTTTGAAAGACAGTAGTTAGCAACAATAATACCTAACAAAATTCTATAGTCAGTTTAGGCAGAGGCAAGCCAGGACACAATCTATTCCAAATATAGGTGACAGTGAGGCAAGTTTCATGTATTTACACCAATTTCACAAAATTGTTCCTGTCTGAGAAAGTAACTCTGAAAACTGAAAATACAGTCACAATGAGCAATTTACTAGATGTAATAAAAATATTGCACATTTTGTGATTGCTTCCTTTACAATGTCTTATGGAAAATGTAATAACATGAAATAAAATAAACAATGTATATTAACATGGGGCCATGGGCAATTGTCTCTCTGTTGCCACCTCTCCGTATAGTGAAGGGAGGTGGCCGGCAGGTACAGTCAGGACAAGAAAGAAAGAAATGCAGAGAACTGAGTACAAACATTTAGAGAGAGAGCAATCTAACCAATTCCTACAGCAAAACTGAGGTTTTACAGGCCTTATTCTCCTGCTTGGTTACCTCACAATGGGCGATATTTACAACAAAATGTCAGAGCGTAGTGTTCCTCAAAAATTAGTAACACCTTGTGCCGACATAAAATGCAGGGATGAGCTGTATTTTCAAAAATGCTATGCACCCCTGTGTTTCCCCCTAGCTTTAGTGCTAATAAAGCTGCCTAGCACCAGTGCAGGCACGCTTGGGCCATGTTGCAAAGGTGCCACCTATGCTGGGTGATGGTTTATGTGCAGGAGGGGAAAACCTTCCTGCACATAAACAATTCTTAAAGGCGAGTTGCTCTTTCTATGAGTTCTGCACAATGCAGAAAAAGCAGAAATCGAGTAGTAATTAATCATTTCTCCTCGTATCGCCAATTTAAGACCAAGTATTACCTGGCCTTTTTTTGGCGCTGCCCCAGCCTTGTAAATATGGGGCAGCGTCGAAAACCAATGGATGTTGTGGCAGAACGCATACCAATTGCACTTCCCTTTCACTCTAAGCGAAGCAAGAACAGGGGCCTTATTTACAAGGCGGGGTTAAGCCGCAAAATGCGATGCAGTGCGTGCTACGAAATTCGTTTTATTATTTAAATTGTTTACTTACCTGTAATTATCCATATGCCGGTTTTTATCCCTCTCCACCCTGCCCCTCCCCCTCCCCGCCTCGCTGCCCCACCGTAACTCCCTCCACGGCCCGCGGCTGCTAGATACACAACTGAGATAACCTGTGTTCACCCTCTCGTAGCTTGGCGCAGAGCAGGAAGGCTTACCTAAAGAGGCAATGTGTAACGTTTTTGTGCAACACACCCATACAGTAGCGCGATGAATACACCACAAAAAGTCTCCACACAGGTTTATAAAAAAATACATAAGACCAAAATATTAAAAATGCGTTGTATACTTTTCGAGTTATAGCGTTGTCAAGTATGCATGTAAAATCACAATGCTAATAGAAATGCGATCATTCCTCTTAGGGTAATTACGGTAGTATTCCGTGGAGAGTGCAGGCAGAGCACTCATGAGCAATGCTCATTGCGGTCATGCTGGACTGGGGGAAGAACAGGGATCCTGGCAAGGGATCAACAGGTATGCATATTGTGCCAGGCAAGTTCCCAGGTACCCCCAAATCAAGAATTAGCCACAAACCTCCTGGGACCGGGGTGCACAAATTATTGGACTGATGTGTCGCGCTGGGCCTTCACAGTACCTCTCAGTGCACTAGGGACCCTCCTGTGGGAAAAAGGGTGCAGCATCAGGCTGAGCGGGGCTGTCCTCGAGCAGTCACGACAGGTTCGATGAAGTCCCGCTGGTCTCCTCTGTGGCTTGCAGCACGGCCTCGGCAGACGCGTCACTTCCAGTGATGGTTGTTATAACGACAAGGGGGCCATGCCGGAAAGGTTTCCCTCAATTCAGCTCGGGCCCAAGGTGGTGCTTTTATTCCGAGTGTGACACTGAACTGGATATGTGCAGCACAAAGAGAGCGCTGATTGGCATTGGTGTGTGGTGCTCGTTTCTTTGTGGCAAAGTCGTTCCTGATGCAGAGAGGAGCGCTGGGGACACGCTAGGGCTCAGAGAGCAGCTCTTTCAGCAGAATGATAAAGAGTCAGGAAGCGAAGTCTTTGATGGCCCTGAAACTATGGGGACCAGGGGGCAAGCTAACAAGTCATTGGAGAACACTCATAGGCACAATGCCGAGGTAGCAGGCAGCAGGCCAGCACAGCAAGGCAGGTAGCACAGTGGCAGTCCCTCCTGCAGCTCAACAAGCAGCAGGCCAACACAGCAGAGCAGTTAGCCAAGAGGCAGTCCCTCATGGCAGCCCAGCAGTCCTTCTGGTAATGGGCACATTGAAGTCAGCGATGTCTGGATACATGTCCAAAGGTGTCTGTTTTTAGAGGGTCAGAGACTCAGTACATGTACCCAAAAGTACCTTTATGAGGACAGGTCAAAGGAGTTCTCTGAATTGCCCAAGGATCCCTTTCAACCCTGGCCTGTGTGCCAGGCTACCGATTTTGGGTTATCAGTACCTTGTGTTGGGAAGAACACAACCTTTCAGGTGGAGGACGAGCCCCTCCCAGCCTAGGAAGACTCATCAGAATGCAGATGAATGCAAATGCAGTTGAGTAACCTGTGTTGTGCCTGTCCAGAGGGAATTTCACCCAGCCCAACCCAGACATGTATTGGAGACAGACTGTCAGGCACATAGAGCAGTAAGTGCAGAGAAATGTCCACTTTCTAAAAGTGACATTTCTAAAATAGTAAAGTTAAATCCCACCTCACAAGTAAGTAGAATTTATCAATACCATACCAAACATATGAAACATCAAAAAGCTACTCCTTTCTGATCTGGAATTACCATTTAAAAAGGTATAAGATAATTCCCAATGCTAACCTATGAGAGGAGGAGGCCTCACGATAGTGAAAAATGAAATAGGATGTTTGTCACTACCAGGACATGCCAAACATAAAAGTACCTACCTTTTACTTGTATAGCATCCTGCTCTTAGGGATACTTAGGGCCTACCTTAGGGGTGACTCATATTAAAAGGGGATTTTAAGGCGTGGCAAGTAGTTTTAAATGCCAAGTTGAAGTGGCAGTAAAACTGCACACACAGGAACTGCAGTGGCAGGACTGAGACAGTGGGTGACACAAGCAGTGCTGCAGCCCACTAGTAGCATTTAACTTACACGCCATGGGTGCAGGAGGTACCACTTTTACAAGGTACTTATATGTAAATTACATGTATCAATCAGATATACACGAATCACAAACATGTGTAGGGAAGAAGCATATGCACTCTAGCACTGCTTAGTAGTGGTAAAGTGCTCAGAGTCCTAAGGCCAACAAAAAGATAGTCAGCAAAACAGGAGGTAAAAGGCAAAAAGTTAGAAGAAAGACCACCCTAAGGATGCCAGTTCTAACACGCCTGCATTTCAATTCAAGCATCCCATAGAAGAGAGAATGATACACCATACAGCAAATAGTATGTGGTGAGAGAGTAATAGTGCTCTAGGATGCTCCTATGCACATTAACTAAAGGTTTGTTTTTGTAGAAAGACCTAAACAAAAGGTATAGTTCTTTTAAGTACATTAGTTGTTTGAAAATCCATCGTATCCTGGTTTCTAAATCTTGATCTTGAATAATTCTATTTTGTGATCATAAAAATTATTTATGTGATGATATTTCTGTTATTAAATAGCACACTCTAACGTGGTTTATATTTCTTTTTAATTTCAGATGATAGACATGATGTATTTTGTGATCATCATGTTGGTAATTTTGATGAGTTTCGGTGTTGCCCGGCAGTCGATCCTTTTTCCAAACGAGGAGCCGTCCTGGAAGCTTGCTAAAAACATCTTCTACATGCCCTACTGGATGATCTATGGGGAGGTGTTTGCTGACCAGATAGACCGTAAGCACGCCCTTTATGATTCTGTATCCCTCCATGAAGGTACTTAATTTTGACTTAGCAATATCCTACAAGGTCATGTACATAAAGACGATAAATGGCTCAGGAAAGAAGGACTAAGAGGTGCAACAGGAAGTGAGGTGAGAGCAGGAGCCATTGAGAGTTACAAGTAGTGCTGGGAGGGTCACACAACTGTTAGATATTTCTCTGAAATAAACACAGTGTGTGAAATCTCTCTTAAATTCTCTTAAGTAATGGACTGTGCCATTTTGAATGCAATCATGTATGATGCTTCTCCTGAAAAGCATTGTGGCTGAGCTCCTCAAACACAACATTTGCAGGCTGGGATGCTTTCTCTCAATAATATGTGTATGTTTCAGAGTCACCCTGCCCACAGCATAATTTGACTTTGTGGTACTTTGCTCATTAAAAATTCTTGAGGCACACTGTGCACTCACGATTACGACTCAGTCAGCAAATTCTATTGACCTGCAGTTTGCATAATGTGAGTAAAGTTTTTTTACAGCTCCATTGACATTGTTTTGTTCTTACATAACTTATCCACATGGCTTACCATCAGGGGCAAGATTACAAGGCAGGTGTGTGGGCCCTGGTAGCACCTGTGTCAACCCTCACTGCTGTGTGCCAGGTGTACAAACCAGGGTCATGTGCCACATTCAATAAAAAAAATTTGGAGCATGAGCTAAATCAATGTTAGCTATTAGTCTACAGGCAGCAGCACACAGCATACACACATAGTTTACCCAACACTGTGTGTTTTAGTGCAGTTTATTCCTCTCAAGTTTTATGAACCCCACAATCCCACATGTGGGCAGTCGAAAACTGCAGATAGCTTTTTGGGGAACTTCAGAAATCCACGTATAATATAACATGCGTTCTGCACTCACAAAGACAGTGACATCATGGCCTTTGTTAGTGTTTCTGCAGGTTAGGAGGGGCCAGTCCAGTCTGCCTTTTAAGGAGGTCATTCAACCTCCCAGAGTATGGGACAGGCATGTAAGGTCACAGTCAGCTTTGTGTGCCATTCTTCAGAGATTGCTCCAGGAGGCACACTAAATGTGACCACCTGGTTAGTGGCTCAAAGTGAGTGCATCCATCTAAGGCCATATGGTACATGGCCAAACTGTGCAAAAATCTAGATACCATATTAGTGATTATCTTCAGTCTGAGATAACAAAAGCCTTGCTTCTTAGAAACTTTAAAGGGGCAATTATGGATCTGTAATGCTTTTGCAGGCAGGTCAATGTCCAGCCCTACACAGAGTTAGCTGGAAAAAGGAGAACCTTTCTCATTCTGTCAAACACATTGCAGAGTTCATCTTCTAGGTTTACTTTTGAATGTTTCAATATATATTGAGAGTATTTTAATAAGGTTT
Organism: Lissotriton helveticus; assembly: GCF_964261635.1. Taxonomy (NCBI): domain Eukaryota; kingdom Metazoa; phylum Chordata; class Amphibia; order Caudata; family Salamandridae; genus Lissotriton; species Lissotriton helveticus. The sequence continues at coordinate 992,669,524 of NC_136059.1, read as the reverse complement.
ATTGGTCTTTGGTCTAACTTTGTGGTGACACATTCTAACATTAAAAAGAAGTTGGTGGAACTTTAGTGATAATGTGAAAACTGGTTCTAGTCTTTCTGTTGATGTTCATAGCAATATTGTGGTTTTGATCCTAAAAAGCAAATAAAAATAGTAGGAAAACAAATGGAGACAGGAATACATAATTATGCAATACAGTATCTGGGCAAAAGCTAGAGATATCAGCTAAACAAATTTCCACATTTTCCTGGAAATTATCTGCATAATAGAGGTTCATTCCATATCAACACATTATTACTAATTTTGGATACATATGAGAAAAGTGAGCCTAGTATGCTTATTTGTAAGCTTCTCATAATCACATAGTTTATAAGACAGCACTCTAGTGAAGAAAACTAATACAGAACACTTACTAAAATGTGGTGTTTTGCTTCTCATATTTGTGTTTTTATCTCAACGTTTGGGTTTATGACTTACAAAATGTGCCTTTCGAATGAAACCTACTCCTGCACAATAACTCTGTCTGTCCTTCTACCAGTGGCCATTTATTGATGCTGCATCTAGTCACTCCAGGATACATACAAAAAGAGCTGATTGTAGCTTAGAACCTTACAATGGAGTTTCTATTGATTGGGGAATGTGGCTAGATCTGTATTGAATGCATGGACAACTAAATACTAATTCCACAGATCTCTGTAAGTTACTTCTTTTCCATGATATGTCACTGCCAGTCACCTTGATGCTCCAATTCAAACCTGAACTCCTTTTATGAGTAAAATTTGATTTGTGTACTTCATATTCCTCCGTGGAAAATTGTTCTACGGTTCTCAAGATGTCCCAAAATAAAAAAATCACCAAATACTCAATAGTAAACCTCAAGAAAACTGTGTAAGCAGAGCTTAAATTAGAGATGTCCACATATGGCTGGATCCTACAGAATATTGTTGGGCATGCATGCTTATAAGCAGATTCACAAAAGGCTAAGTTGATCCCAAATACACTGACACACACTCTAGCTGCATCATTTGTAAGTATAACCAATACATACTAAATCAATGACATTTTCCTGAACTTTTGTGAATCTGCCCTTTGGTATTGAATAAATGTGACCACATCAACAATCATTGTAGTAACAAGTGTCACCTGGACATTATGGAGAGGCAACATGACCCTGATCTGCTAAAGCCTTGACGTCTTAGATGGACAATTGTATTTCCATTCCTCAACATTTGGAATTTCGAGGCTTTACAAGGGTCATGGCAAGTCAATTTAACGATCTTGTCAACATCATGAACATTCTCTTAGTATTAGTAAAAGAAGCTAATTGGCCAAATAAAGGCAACTTTTTTTTACAATTAAAGTTTTATTTGATAAAGCAATACGGACAAAAATATAATGCCAAAGCGACTAAAAGCAACTCCCCACAACACATTCAATCCTTAATCAATACCTATTCTATTTCTCAACTCCTTACCACCAAGTCCATGTCTCAAACTAAAAGCAGTCAATGTATTCCCTACGAATACCCTAATTGAATACAGCTCCAAATCCCCCCATACAGAACAACTGTATTACTACACAGCATGTTTAAGAATTAACCACAAAACGCACTAGAAAGAAACAATATGGGAGAGGGAAAACAGCAGTGGGGCTAGGCAAATCAGTTGTAGATACTTCTGATCCCTTATCATAAAGCTAGAATGAAAATAACAGTGCAAAGTGGTTTTATTTCAGTGCAAACATTTTAGCCATATTCTCCCTACAGTTCTAAATCAGCTACTTTTCTGTACTTAGAGTAGGGTACAGGTTGCACTTTCTCAAATATGATAAGCAAGTCATTTAATGCATTTCTAAGATAATTCTAGATAAAGAAATACACATATTGGACTCAAGATCCTCTTTTCAATTGTAATATGCAATAAAAATATTTTGGCGAAGCCTATATTTTGCACCATGTATGGACATGTGTGAAATAGCTGTCAGAATTTGAGAAATGCACTGCACAACAAGTACGCTGCTCTAAAAGGGTGTGACTTCATCACCAAACAAGCAGCTTATGCTATGAGGCATGCTTTTAAATAAACCTTACATTACATTGATATTGAATGGGTCTAACTGAATGTATTTGAGTTCTATTTGACATGCTTTTATTGATCATGACTCCATTCATTTCAAATGCTCAGTTCTTCTGCTCATGGAAATGTGTTTCTTCCTCTCAGTGGAAATAGAACTCTGCTCCCTGTGGCAATGCAGGTCCTTGCATGATCTCTCCTACTAAAGTATGTCAATTTAACATGGTTAGTGTATAGGCTAAACATAGTACTTTCATTGTGTAAGGAATTTAAATCTGCATTTGTAAATAGAAGAATGATTATAGGGCAATCAACGAGAGTAGGAGCTATATATGTACATTAAAATGTGCTTAATACTCATTTCACAGCTTTGTATGTCCTCAAGTCACAAAGGTTTGTTCAGAGTAATTGTTAGTTACTTTATAAAACTCTTGTCTAACTTCGTAAGTGCTCCTAGCTCACTCCGGAATTTCAGGCTGAGCAGTAGCATAAAACATGGTGGCTGCTCAGCAAATTCTGGGCCTGATTCTCAAACTGCAATTTGTTGTATGTTTTGCAATATTACAAAATGTACAACAAAATACAATTTACAAACTACTCCACACTCCCTATGCTTATGCATGCTGAGTTCTCTGCTCTGGCTGTGGAATCTAGGGGTGCGGAAAACTATGCATATATCAGTATGGGGAGTGCGGAGTCGTAAAACTCCACACATAGGGCCTCATTATGATGGAGGATTTTCCGCATCCTCCGGGCCGGCGGAAGCCACCGCCGGCCCGGAGGATGCGGAAAATCCTCTGCGGACCCACCAAAGACCCACCGCCACATTAGGATGGCTGGTGGGTCCTGGTTTCCGTCCGCTGCTTTTCTGCCGCGGTTGGCTTACAACCGCGGCGGAAAAGCACTAATATGGTGACGGTGTCTCTCAGACACCGTCAACCAGATTAGGATGGGCTCAGAAACATGCTTTTCCGCGGCGGCTTTTCCGCCGTGGAAAAGCATGTGTAACTTCACTGCGGGGGCCCGTTGCGGGCCCCCTAGGTGAAGGGGGGTGGGGGGTGCACATGGGGGGTACCTATGGTACCCCCCTGCATTTGTATGCAGAAAGCAGCAGGCACCGCGCGGTGCCTGCCACTTTCTACATACAAATGCAAAGCGTGCATTTTTAACATTGCTGCGGGTGCAGCTTGAAGCTGCACCCGCCGCAATGTTAAAAATAGAGGATGTGACCGCCAGGGTGGCGGTCACATCCTAATTGCACTGGAGGGACCTCCGCAGGCCATGCGGAGGTTCCCTCCTACTCTATGGTGGCGGACTGACTCAGGTCCGTCCGCCATCATAATGTGCCCCATAGTTTGTGAATACTGAAAAAGGGTAAACTTACTGTAAAGTTTACATTCACCTTTGAGAATCAGGCCCTTTGTGTCTTCACAGGAGCCACCACGGCCACCATGGGGCAAATCTGTAAATGTTGGAGGTGGCCATCCACCAGGTTGTCAGAGGTTATAAACTCACATGCGGGAGAGACAGCGGGTCACCCACCAAATTTTAAACAACCCCATAAATTGCAGTAAAATCTTGTGAATTGGTGTTTAAAAATATCAGATATGATAAAGTTCGATCATAAATCACTATTAAAGATACATTTTATATTTCTACAGTTCATTATGCATCTTTGATATTTTATTTATATTTAAATGGAGCGATATGTTTGTAAATGATATTTAGGACACAATATTTATGCCAAATGTAATTCTGACAATGATATTCTAAAATAACACCAAAATCTGTCAAAACCTGCCACCTGACACCATTCTACGATGTGTTGGCACGGATTCCACCAGCGGTATTCCAGTAGACCGCAGATTAATCGTAATCACTGGGAGTCAGGAAATGTTACTTTCCTGCCCATCTCTAAATCAGATGTCCGTCTTTGCCAAGCTTAGGTTCTTTTTCTTTCAGGTAAGTACACTGACACTGTAAGTAATACTGTAACAGCTTCAATCTTGAACAAGTTTTGACATTTTATTTTTAACATAATGAAATGCAATTGTTCAAGTTTTATTAAAGTATATGTTTGCTCTCTCACACACTCTGAAATTCTAAAACAATAACCTTTTGAAGAGTAGTGGAAACCCAATACAGATCAGTTATAATGGGGGGTGAAATTAAAAACATAAAGTAGGTAAAATATTAAAAACATAAGTATGAAGCATTAAACAGAGTATGAAGTTTTCTGAAAGAACAGCATTTCCCATATTGAGAAATTTAAATTTCCCAAAGACCTGGCAAGAATATTTTAAAGCTAATATAATGGTATTCTACCATATTTATTCTGTACCAAAAATTTGGCTGTGAAAGAAGTGGAGAAACAGTGTCATGCAGTTGTACACACACCAGTTCTGCCCTGCATATGTCTTCAAAACTGATTGTGATTGCAGCAATTATCCATACCCTGATTCCCTTGGCCTGGTGGAGGTGTTCCAGGGTGACCCCATCACCTGTGGGGACAAAAAAAAGTTTTTTGCAGGACCCTGGATCTGTAGAGGAGCCAAGGAACAGGAGGGGTGGTGTAAAAAAAAAAAGGGGGCCTTCTCCGGCCATGGCCAAGGGGCTCATGGGCGGTTAGTGGGGCATTGTCGAATTTCTAATAATGGCCCTGAGACCACATACGACCAGGCACTATTATTGTTTTGGGGTGAAGGGGCATGTGTCCCCTTCCTTCCCAAGCCATTATAAGGCCACAAGGACCCCATCCCTAGAGCAATGTGAGTCTTTAAGGGGAGGGCAGAGTGCAGCCTCCCATCTCACAGCCAGGACATGGCCTTGGAACACTCACAGCAATCCGAGGCTCTGGGCCTGTGGGGGATGCCCATGACCCCCATGGCCACAGTATTACTTTTGTGTTTAATACATTACATTGTTCCTGAAATCTTCACATTTTCACTTAACTGTAGTCTATAACATCTGAGATGACTTTTATTGATAAGAACACTGTGCATGGCAGGGCAGAAATTATAAGTTACTTTAAATAGCTATAACTGGTGAATATATGCATTTGTTTGCTTAAAACAGTAGGTTTTAACTGACATTTTCACCTTTGATTTTTATCTTTGTTTTTTTCAGTGAATATATATATATATATATATATATATATATATATACTACCGATCGCCAGTAGGCAGTTATAGTTAGGACCTTGTTTAATATCTGTGGCGCCGTTTGACGAATGTTCGCAAAATTTTCCAAAAACGAATTGTTTACTCAGGGCAGCTCCCATTTTGAAAGTTTCGGGGTGATTCATCAACCGGGGGCCGAGAAAAAAAGGGGGGTTCCAAAACACGTTTTCCCCATGTTAATTTCCATAGGAACTTTAGACAAATCTATAGCCCGAACTGCTGAACAGATTTACACTAAATTTGGTAAAAAGGTAGGCCTTGGTCCAGATAGCGTGCTTTTTAAAAAATCATATAAATCCGTTCAGTGGTTGCTGAGAAATTAAAAAAAGAATAATGTATATATCTGCGCACCAAGGAGGATTCGCGAACCCTTCCGAGCACAAGCTTAATTCTGATTGGCTGCCAACACTCCAAACCAGAATATGTTGGCAGCCATCTTGTGACTCAGTCAAACCGAATCACAAAAAATCAGTTAAAAAAAACAGATAAAAAACAAGAAAAGGAGGCAGGGTAGATACACCCTGACCCCCTAGGCCTGCTCAGGGTGTCCCACAAGGACCCCCAGGGCCAAAATAAGCTGTTTTTAAATTGGCTGAATTCATGCTAGCTGCATGAATCCGGCTGAAAAAAAAACTATTTAATTAAGCCCCCGGGTGGGCCAGGTCCTGGGGGCAATGTTTCGTTGTGGTGCGTGGGCCTGTGGGGGCCCCCTCAGCCCCGGGGACCACCACTTCCTGTGGCTTAGCTTATTATGTGTGGGGGGCACATGGCCCCCTGCAGCCGGGGTACAGCCACCTCGCCAGGGCTTTTCTATTAAAATGAAAAGTAAGTGTGGAGGGCTCCTTCCTGCCCCCCACACTGCCCCGGGGCCCACCACCTCCCTGGGGCACACTGAATTTTAGGGCGGGGGCCTCGCTGCCCCCTTCAAGCTCCGGGGACTGCCACCTCTCCAGGGCTTCAATATTTAAATTAGTGTGGGAGGCTCCTGCCACGCGGTCCCCCTCCCTTATACATATTTTTTTTTAAAAGACTGGCCAGGCCCCGAGGGGTTGGGGTCCCGGTCCTCCCGGGGTTATAATTGGCCTCAGGAGGGGGGCTCTGCGGCCCGCTTCCCATTTAAAAAAATTGAAAAAATGGGTCATGCCCTGGGGATGAGGTCCCCAGGGTCCATAAAATGCTAAAAGAAGGGGGGCACACAGCCCCCTTCTACAAATGCAAAAAAAAAAGGAAAAGCCGGCATCTAGCCATAAACCCCCGTCCCCTCCCTGCGCCACTCCACTCTGCAAACGCGCCTCCTGGCACGTTCTGGGTTGGGGGATTAAGTCCCCTTGAAGGCTAAGGGTCCTTAGGGGCCAACTAACCCACCAGGTACCTCCAGTAAGCTGGGATTACAAAGAGGTGGTCTGAGGCCATGCCCCTTTTTACACCACTCTGCAAACGCGCCTCTTGGCGCATTGCTTGTGGGGCGATGAGGTCCTCTTGTGTCCTGAGGACCTCAGGATTAAAGTGGACTTCATCCCCTGAGCAACAGTGCGCCAGGAGGCGCGTTTGCAGAGTGGTGTAAAAATGGGGCATGCCTCGGACCACTCCCAGCAATGCAGCTGTGTGGGGGTTACTGGAGGTACCTGGTGGGCTAGTTGGCACCAGAGACCCTCAAGATTCAAAGGGACCTATTTCCTCAACCCCGTACGTAACAGGAGGTGCATTTGCAGAGTGGTGGAGAAAGGGGGCGTGGCCTGTGTCTACCTCTCAGCTATCCCACTATCTGGGGCATAGCGGAGGTATCAGGTAGGGTAGTTGGCCTCTAAGGACCCCCAGCAGCATAGGGGACTTTAATCCCCATCCAAGAGCATGCAAGTAAGTGTGTTTGCAGAGTGGTGGGGAAAGGGAGCGTGGCCTGCTATGAGAACTTAGTAATCCTGCTGTGTGGGACTTACTGGAGGTAATAGGAGGGGTAGTTGGCCCCCAAGGTTGACTTTAGGAGCTAACTACCCCTCCTGTTATCTCCAAGTAAATTCCACACTGTGGGATTGCTAAGAGGTCTTCCGAGGCCATGCTCACCTTTCTCCACCACTCTGCAAACGTACCTCCTGGCACAGTACTGGTTGGGGTATGAAGTCCACTTTACTCCTGAGGGACTTTGGCAGTCAAGTAGCCCTCCTGGTTCCTCCTGTAAGACCTACGCAGCAGAATTCATGAGTGCTGGTTGGAGGCCCAGCCCCCTTCCTCCACCACTCTGCAAACGTGACTACCAGCTAAAGAAGCATTTGTAATGTAATAGCTTCTTGCATTTGCAAGAGTTAGAGCTAATAGCGTAGTAAATCAAAAAGTGTTTTATTAATTTTTCTTGGAGTGGAGTGGAAGTAGGTTGTGTATAGTGGAATTATGTGGTATGTTGTGCAGTGAAACTATGTGGATAGAAAGTATGTGGTATTTAGTGTATAGGAATTATGTAGAGTGGAATTATGTGTTATGGAGAGCAATTATGTGGTATGGTAGTCTGTGTTGTGGCAACCTCAGGTTTAGTCTTCCACGTTTCCATAGAAGCCAAACTATGAACTCAATGAGACAAAAAGCTAAGGAGTCACTGAGGACCACTTCTGGACCTAGTCAGAGGTATGAGCCGGGCCACTGGAATTATGCGACTGTTTGGCTGCACCGACGTTTGCATTATTATACATTTTTCGCATTAGACACATAATCCATCACCTGCTGCCTAATCTGCAGATTTGAACAAAAAAAGCCTTGTTTCTAGCTCAAACGGCTCAAGCGTTACCAAAAATGCAGTGGCAAGTGTTACAGCGTGGTGGAAGGTCCTTTTTAAACTTAGAATGGTCACCCGTTACTTATTGCTAAATGTGGGTGTTAAATTGGTACTAATGGTGTGCAAGCCACTCTTGCTTCTTTCTGCGCCTCTCTTGCCTCTTTCTCCATTTCTGTTGCTTCTTTCTGCACCTTTCTTTCTTTCTCTGCACTTCTCTTGCCTCTTTCTGCATATCTCTCCCTTCTTTGTGCACCCCTCCTGCCTCTTTCTGCACCTCTCTTGCTTCTTTGTACATCCCTCTTGCCTCTTTCTCCCCCCTCTTCCTCCTTTCTGCATGTCTGTTGCTCCTTTGTGCACTTTTCTTGCCTCTTTCTCTACCCCTATTCCCACTTTCTGCATCTCTGTTGCTTCTTTCTGCACTTATCTTGCATCTTTATGTACCTCTCTTGCTTCTATCTGTACCCCTTGTGCCTCTCTCTGCCCCCTCTTCTATTTTTGCACTCCTCTCTCCTTTCTCCTCTTTCTGCACATCTGTTTGTTTTTTCTGCACTTCTTCTGTTACTTTCTCCACCTCTCTTGCTTATTTCTGCACCTCTCTTGTCTCTTTCTCTACCCCTCTTCCCTCTTTCTGCACCTCTGTTGTTTCTTTTTGCACCTCTCTAGCTTCTTTGTGCACCCCTTGTGCCTCTTTCTGTACCCCTCTTACCTCTTTCTGTACTCCTCTTACCTCTTTTTGCACTCCTCTTGCCTCTTTCTGCTCCTCTGTTGCATCTTTCTGCACTGCTCTTGCTTCTTTCTGTCCCACTTTTACTTCGTTCTGCACCCTTCTTCCCTTTGTTGCATCCATCTTGCCTCTTTCTGCAGTTCTCTGATAATTTCTCCACCTCTCTTGCCTCTTTCTGCACCACACTTGCCTCTTTCTGCACTTCTCTTGCTTCTTTCAGCAATTTCCGTGCTTGTTGCTGCACCCCTCTTCCCTCTTTTTGTACCCCTCTTGCCTCTTTCTGCACCTCTGTTGCATCTTTCTGCACTACTCTTTTTTCTTTCTGTACCACTCTTGCTTCTTTTTGCACCATTCATGCTTCTCCTGCATCCCACTTCCATCTTTCTGCATCCGTCTTGCCTCTTTCTGCAACCCGTTCCTTTTTTCTGCTCTTCATTTTTCTTTCTGCGACTCTCTTGCTTCTTTCTGTACCCCTTTTGCTACTTTCTCCACCCCGTCCCCCCTTTTTGCATCTCTATTGCTTCTTTCTGCACTTTTCTTGCCTATTTTTCCACCCCTCTTCCCTCTTTCTGCACCTCTGTTGCCTCTTTCTACACTTATCCTGTTTCTTTCTGTACCTATGTCCCTTCTTTCTGCAAGCCTGGTGCTCTTTCTGCACCCCTCTTCCCTCTTTCTGCAGCTTTGTTCCTTCTTTCTGTACTTCTTTGGTTTCTTTCTGCAACTTTCTTGCTCCTTTCTGCACCCCTCTTGCCTATTTCTCCATCCCTCTTCCCTCTTTCTGCACCTTTTTTGCTTCTTTCTGCACCTCTCTTGTCCCTTTCTACATCCCTCTTCCCTCTTTCTGTACCTCTGCTGTTTCTTTCTGCACTTTGCTTGTTTTCCCTCTTTCTGCACCTTTCTTGCCTCTCTCTGCACCTCTTTTCCTGCATCCTTGTTGTTTTTTTCTGTACTTCGCTTGCCTCTTTCTGCACCCCTGTTGCTTCATTCTGCACTTCCCATGCTTCTTTATGCACCGGTCTTGCTTCTTTCTGCACCCCTGTTGTCTCTTTCTACACTTGTCTTCCCTCTTTCTGCACCTCTCTTGCCTCTTTCTGCATTTCACTTACTTCTTTCAGCAATTCTCTTGCCTCTTTCTGCATTTCTCCCAACTCTTTAAAACCCCGGGAAGGTGGTGGCCCCCCAGGCCCGGGGGTACACAATGGACACCAGTATTTGCATAATTTTGCCCCTAGGAGGTGGTGCCCTGGGGCAGTGTGGGGGGGGGGGCTTGAGCTCCCCCACACTTTGATTTTGGAAGTCGCCCCGGGGAGGTGGCGGACCTCTGTGCTGCGGGGGCTATGTGCACCCGCATCTCAATCTTGTAGCCCCGGGGAGGTGGTGGTCCCCGGGGTTCGGGTGCCCGCAAGGCCCCCACCTTATATTTACAATGCCCCGGGGAGGTGGCGTTCCCCGGGGCAGCGTGGGGGGAAATGAGCCTCCCATGCAGTTTAAAAAAAAAAGCCCTGGGAAGGAGGCGGTCCTCGGGGCTGCTGGGGGGGGCACGTGCACCCACATATAATCATCTAAGCCACGGGAGTTGGCGGTCCCTCGCTAATTATTTGCGCATTGCTCCCGGGACCTGGCCCACCCAGGGGCTTATAGATAACGAAGCGCAGGAGTCCGCGCTTCGTATTTTTTTTTCCGGACGGATTCACGTACCCTACGCGAATTCGGCAGATTGGTTTTTTTAATGCTTTTTTGGGCCCTGAGCAGGCCAAGGGGGTCAGGGTATTTCTACCCTGCCACCTTTACTTGTTTTTTAGCTTTGTTTTACTGTTTTCTTGTGACTCAGTTACTGAGTCCCAAGATGGCTGCCTAAACTTCCTCGTTTGGAGTGTTGGCAGCCAATCAGAATGAAGCACATGCTCGGGAGGGTTCGCAAACTCTCCTTGGTGCTCAGATATCAATATTTTTATTTTTTAAATTGCTCAGGAACTACTGAACGGATTTACACCATTTAAAAAAAAAGTTCGCTTTCGGAAGCAAGAGCTACATTTTTGCCAAATTTGGTGTAATTCCGTTAAGCAGTTCGGGCTGTAGCCTGTTCAAAATTCCTGTGGAAATTAACATGGGGAAAACGCATTTCGGGACCCCCCTTATTTCTCGGCCCCCGCTTGACAATCACCCCGAAACTTTCCGGACCGGAGCTGACCTGGGTGAACCATTAGTTTTGAAAATTGCGCGAAGATTCCGCAAACAGCGCGAAAGATATTGGCAAAAAAAAACCTCTTTTTTGATAGAAACAAGGTCCTAACTATAACTACCTACTGGCGACCGCCAGTAGGTAATATACATGTATATATATAAATATGTATATATATATATATATCTATATATATATATATATGCATACATATATATATATATATATGTATATATATATATATATATATCCACAGAACCCTCCAACAGCGTTAAAGGAAGGAGCCACGAGCAGGGACTTCGTGTGGGGTTTCTTTATTGGAAGTATTCACAGCTGAGGCATAATGCATTTCGGATTTATTCCTTCTTCAGACGCCCCTAGCTGCTGCGCCTCATGTTCGTAGCGCCCAGTTCAAATGTCTGCAACCTTTGTAGAGTTCACTACTAACGCCGCCCCAACCATGTGACCATCCGCTCTGTTGCAGCCAGTGAGGAACTCCAACTCCCAGAGTACTGTAAACCTGGTGTAGCGTGATGTGGGAAATCCAAAGTTCAATCTTGGAATTTGTGGGCGTTAGTGAGACTGGGCACACGTAGTGAAGTCACTGTTCTAATATCCTGACCCCTCGGGTCCCCGCATACCGTTTCACCTGCAGGGCGTAGGTCTGCTAAATTGTGGGTTGGCTATTTTGCACCAACACCTCCGTGCAGTGATGGTCCGCTAGCTAGCAGAATCAATCGCATTCCAACGCTCCGTAGGGGGCTGCCTGTAGCCAATACCTTGGCGACGACAAAGACTGCTTACACAGGAACCAGTGAAGCAGGCAGCCCTTGTTGAAATGGGGGCTCCTTAACGTGTCTCTGGCTGACACGAAAATATCCACAGAACCCTCCAACAGCGTTAAAGGAAGGAGCCACGAGCAGGGACTTCGTGTGGGGTTTCTTTATTGGAAGTATTCACAGCTGAGGCATAATGCATTTCGGATTTATTCCTTCTTCAGACGCCCCTAGCTGCTGCGCCTCATGTTCGTAGCGCCCAGTTCAAATGTCTGCAACCTTTGTAGAGTTCACTACTAACGTCGCCCCAACCATGTGACCATCCGCTCTGTTGCAGCCAGTGAGGAACTCCAACTCCCAGAGTACTGTAAACCTGGTGTAGCGTGATGTGGGAAATCCAAAGTTCAATCTTGGAATTTGTGGGCGTTAGTGAGACTGGGCACACGTAGTGAAGTCACTGTTCTAATATCCTGACCCCTCGGGTCCCCGCATACCGTTTCACCTGCAGGGCGTAGGTCTGCTAAATTGTGGGTTGGCTATTTTGCACCAACACCTCCGTGCAGTGACGGTCCGCTAGCTAGCAGAATCAATCGCATTCCAACGCTCCGTAGGGGGCTGCCTGTAGCCAATACCTTGGCGACGACAAAGACTGCTTACACAGGAACCAGTGAAGCAGGCAGCCCTTGTTGAAATGGGGGCTCCTTAACGTGTCTCTGGCTGACACGAAAATATCCACAGAACCCTCCAACAGCGTTAAAGGAAGGGGCCACGAGCAGGGACTTCGTGTGGGGTTTCTCTATTGGAAGTATTCACAGCTGAGGCATAATGCATTTCGGATTTATTCCTTCTTCAGACGCCCCTAACTGCTGCGCCTCATGTTCGTAGCGCCCAGTTCAAATGTCTGCAACCTTTGTAGAGTTCACTACTAACGCCGCCCCAACCATGTGACCATCCGCTCTGTTGCAGCCAGTGAGGAACTCCAACTCCCAGAGCACTGTAAACCTGGTGTAGCGTGATGTGGGAAATCCAAAGTTCAATCTTGGAATTTGTGGGCGTTAGTGAGACTGGGCACACGTAGTGAAGTCACTGTTCTAATATCCTGACCCCTCGGGTCCCCGCATACCGTTTCACCTGCAGGGCGTAGGTCTGCTAAATTGTGGGTTGGCTATTTTGCACCAACACCTCCGTGCAGTGACGGTCCGCTAGCTAGCAGAATCAATCGCATTCCAACGCTCCGTAGGGGGCTGCCTGTAGCCAATACCTTGGCGACGACAAAGACTGCTTACACAGGAACCAGTGAAGCAGGCAGCCCTTGTTGAAATGGGGGCTCCTTAACGTGTCTCTGGCTGACACGAAAATATCCACAGAACCCTCCAACAGCGTTAAAGGAAGGAGCCACGAGCAGGGACTTCGTGTGGGGTTTCTTTATTGGAAGTATTCACAGCTGAGGCATAATGCATTTCGGATTTATTCCTTCTTCAGACGCCCCTAACTGCTGCGCCTCATGTTCGTAGCGCCCAGTTCAAATGTCTGCAACCTTTGTAGAGTTCACTACTAACGCCGCCCCAACCATGTGACCATCCGCTCTGTTGCAGCCAGTGAGGAACTCCAACTCCCAGAGTACTGTAAACCTGGTGTAGCGTGATGTGGGAAATCCAAAGTTCAATCTTGGAATTTGTGGGCGTTAGTGAGACTGGGCACACGTAGTGAAGTCACTGTTCTAATATCCTGACCCCTCGGGTCCCCGCATACCGTTTCACCTGCAGGGCGTAGGTCTGCTAAATTGTGGGTTGGCTATTTTGCACCAACACCTCCGTGCAGTGACGGTCCGCTAGCTAGCAGAATCAATCGCATTCCAACGCTCCGTAGGGGGCTGCCTGTAGCCAATACCTTGGCGACGACAAAGACTGCTTACACAGGAACCAGTGAAGCAGGCAGCCCTTGTTGAAATGGGGGCTCCTTAACGTGTCTCTGGCTGACACGAAAATATCCACAGAACCCTCCAACAGCGTTAAAGGAAGGAGCCACGAGCAGGGACTTCGTGTGGGGTTTCTTTATTGGAAGTATTCACAGCTGAGGCATAATGCATTTCGGATTTATTCCTTCTTCAGACGCCCCTAACTGCTGCGCCTCATGTTCGTAGCGCCCAGTTCAAATGTCTGCAACCTTTGTAGAGTTCACTACTAACGCCGCCCCAACCATGTGACCATCCGCTCTGTTGCAGCCAGTGAGGAACTCCAACTCCCAGAGTACTGTAAACCTGGTGTAGCGTGATGTGGGAAATCCAAAGTTCAATCTTGGAATTTGTGGGCGTTAGTGAGACTGGGCACACGTAGTGAAGTCACTGTTCTAATATCCTGACCCCTCGGGTCCCCGCATACCGTTTCACCTGCAGGGCGTAGGTCTGCTAAATTGTGGGTTGGCTATTTTGCACCAACACCTCCGTGCAGTGACGATCCGCTAGCTAGCAGAATCAATCGCATTCCAACGCTCCGTAGGGGGCTGCCTGTAGCCAATACCTTGGCGACGACAAAGACTGCTTACACAGGAACCAGTGAAGCAGGCAGCCCTTGTTGAAATGGGGGCTCCTTAACGTGTCTCTGGCTGACACGAAAATATCCACAGAACCCTCCAACAGCGTTATATATATATATATATATTTATATATAAAAATATATATCACTTTGGCACCATCATATATATATGGTCCCCAGAGCCAATATATGTAAAAGAAAACGTTAGTGAATAATAAAACATTTATGAGACATGTGTGTAAACAGTATTTTAAAGATACATGATTTTTAATGGTTTGTTATTTATATTGGAAAATGAAAATATGCCTTTTGTGTTTGTTTGTATATATATATATCCATTGCATGACGGTGTCCAGGAAACGCCATTAAATCATAATTTTCTAAATTCTGCCTCCTCACCAGACAAAACGTCAGCACTTCAGGGACATATGATTCAAAGATGTTATTTTCTTCAACATGGATTATAATGCATTTCAGCGTACCAGCCTTTCTCAAACAGGAAGTTACCCTCTCCTTTAACTAAAGTTCTGCACAGGATAACATGGCCAACTAAAAGAAGAAAATGAAATGTATACTTCATATCTCATAATGTATCAAACAGGATTCGGACCATCGACTGCATAAATGCTATTATTACACTAACTGTTTTTACCAACATAGCTTTGTTACAATTAAAAGTATTCATTATGGTTTGAAATCAATTATCCACTACCATTTAACCACTATCTCTTTTGACTGGGAGATTCAAGGGAGGGCTTCCCGTATTAATTGCCAGGACCTTCCTAGATAGCCAGAGAAAACCAGTTATGCCACCTATCACCTCCCATCCAGGGCCAGAATATTTGGCTAGGAGAGTTAATGGCTCTCTCTAGGCCTCCAAAAGGCAATGGGTGTTAACTGAGGCCCGCTTAGTGAAGATCAGCTCTCTGTTAGGAAGCAGGGACATTTAGCAGAAGAAAGGGTGGTTTTAGCAGTACCTCCTTTATCTTTGAGATGTCAAACATGGGTTTTGTTATGTTATGTTATGTTTAGGTCTCTTTTATAGCGCACGGCTACCCCAAGGGGTGTCCCGGTGCTTTAGCAAAGAGAACTGTAGAGGAGAACACAACACAGCAGCTCACGGAGGTCTAAGAGGAAGTCATACTGAAAAGAGCCAGGTTTTCAGCTCCTTTCTGAAAGAAAGGAGGCTGTTTGACTTTCTTAAGGAGACAGGTAGCTCATTCCAGCAACACGGGACCAAGTATCGGAAGGATTGCCCTCCGATACGGGCAAGTTTAACCGAGGGAACAACGGCTTTGGCCAACAAGGCCGACCGTAGCGTCCTCCCCAGGACATAAAAAGCCAGGCGCTTCCCCAAATACTTAGGACCAACCGAATGGAGGGCCTTAAAAGCCAGAGTCGAAACCTTAAAGGTGATTCTTTTAGCAATAGGCAACCAATGCAGTCTCTTGAGTAATTCTGAGGCTTTTGCCCTGCGTGGGAGACCAAAAATAGCTCTTGCAGCCGAGTTCTGCACAATCTGCAAACGGGCCAACAGATATTAAGGCAGCCCAAGATACAAGGCATTCGCGTAGTCTAATCGCGAGCCAATTAGGGACTGCACAATGATTTTTTTGTGTTGCAGAGACAGCAAGGGAAGAAATTTCCGAAGCATTTTCAAAATTCCGAAACATTTCCCGGACTGACCGATGATTTGGGGTCCGAAAAAAAGGCCGTCATCACATTGCACACCAAGGTTTTTGGCCTTTACCGAAGCCACATCCGGCATTTCCGCGGAGAACGGTGGTGCCCAGACCACTTGTCGACGGCCGGTCAGGAAGGATTTAAACCAGTTCCACACCGTCCCATGAACGCCGATCTCCCAGAGTCTAGAAAGGAGACCGATATGGGGGACGGTGTCAAACGCCGCAGACAAGTCCAGCATAACAAAAATTGCCTTCCCCCCCAGATCAAGCGTCTCTCTGATGGCGTCGGTGATCTCGAGCAAAGCTGTCTCCGTGCTATAATTAGCACGGAAGCCCGATTGAGAATCATGTAGGATGTTATTGCTCTATATAAAGTTGGAAATAGAGAGCTGTACATGTTTCTCGATCACCTTTGCCAGAGCAGGGCGAAGGGAGATCGGCCTGTAGTTAGCGTGGACAAGAGGATCGAAAGTGGGCTTTTTAAGAAGTGGCAGGATCAGAGCGTGTTTCCAGGCCGAAGGAACTTCGCCCGTCGTCAGGGAAAGATTAAGCAGCAGATTAAGCAAGCTGTTAATTGCAGGCGCTACTTTTCCTAAACATTTTGCTGGGCAAGGATCCAACGGCGAGCCAGATTGAAGCCGGGAAAGAAGATCAAGGGAGGGGGTGACGGATAGGGAAGGGAAGTCCGAAAGGACTGTACTCCTCTCATCAGATGGCGAGAGGAGGATGACCTGTTGACTGACAGATAAACCGTGGCCAGCGCCAGGGAAGGTGTCCTGAATGGACTTAATTTTATTTATAAAAAAGTCCCCAAGCTGGCTAATCCAGACTTCGGAATGAGAGTGGGAGGGCGAACTTGAGGAGGGGGAAATGAACTCCTTTACTATCCTAAAGAGTTCTTTGCTCCTATTTTCCGCCTCGTCGATTCTGCGCTCCAAGTAAACTTTTTTTCCCTCGGAGATATACTTATGATAGCTCCTAATCGCCTCCCGATATTTAGAATTGTCACCCGAGTCATACTTGCGCCGCCATGTTCTCTCTGCTTTCTTTCAATCCTGGCGCATTTTCCCAAGATGAGGAGTAAACCACGGTGCCGAGACATGTCTGGCCACAGATTTAACTGGTTTCCCCGGGGCAAGCTCATCAAATCTAGCTGCCAGCCACTTCTGGACAGAGTCTAGATTTTCCTCCAAATTGCCCGAAAGCCGACAGGGATGACAGCGAAGCGCATCGGACAGCATCTCCGCAGTGACTTGATGAAATGGCCGCCCCATCCGATTCACCTCTTTCAGCAATCTAGAACCAGTCAAGGCAGAAGAAAGAATACAAAAGTCGATTAAAAAATGATCTGTCCATAACACAGGACGCGGCAAGGACATCTCAATCATCCTGGTCGAGAAAATCTGATCGATGGTGTGGTCTTTGATATGAGTGGGGCCGGTGATAAAAGAGATCAGCCCTAATGGAGCAACAATATCCTGCAATTTGATGGTATCAGGATCCGCTACATTGTCCATATGGACATTCAGATCCCCCAACAGGATGCAATGCTCCGATCTAAGGCACGGCACCGATAGTGCTGCCTGTAGGTCATCAAAAAAAGAACCCAGGGGCCCAGGAGCTCTGTAGACAAGGATCCCTGTGCACGTTTGACAGGGAGAGAGCCCGAGGATAAAACCTAAGGCTTCACACCCAGTGATGTTCTCAACGGCAAAGATAGAACAAGGGACAATCTTGTCCACAATCAGAGCCACACCTCCGCCTCTACCTCCCACTCTATCCTTCCTGAAGATATTGTAATTTGAAGGAATAGCAGTCGCCAGATCAGGACCTGAACACTCTCCAAGCCAAGTCTCCGTGAGGAACAGGCAAGTTGTTTTAGAGCCGGCCAGCAGATTCCAGATGTCAACGGCATGTCTGCTGAGTGATCTGGTGTTGAGGAGAGAGCATTGATGACGCGTAGGAAGGGGCTTCATGGCAGAGTCATTCAGAACTGAGGCTCGCCAGCCACATGCCGAGCAGCCCTTCCTGAAGGAGCGACCGCACGAAAGAACATAGTGGCAGTTAGAGGACTTTCTGCGCAGAGCAATAAGCTCCAAGAATGAATATGTAAGCATGCAGGCAGAACATACACCCAACCCCGTGAATACAACAATAGGCCAAAAGTGCCACCGGTCCTACCTCGTCCGCCACGAGACGCTGACGAGCGCAGACGGGCAGGACTCTGGCACGACTCAGGCGCAGGGAAGGCACTTCCGCTGCGCATCACTGCTGCGCGCCAAGAGGCGAGCTTTAAATAGCCTGCTCTCAGCGTCCACGATCACAGGGACGCTCCAAGATGGCGTTCACAAATCCCTTCCCAAACCAAGATGGCAATCACCACCCACGAACTCCCCGGAAACGGACCCGCTAAGCAGCGGTGGGTCTTCCAGCAGAAATTATGGTGCAGGTAAGGGGCAGGACAAGGAATAAAAACAGGGGATAAATAAAACAAAATTAAATGAAATCCGCAAAACGGGCGATTAAAATTAAGCAGAGCAGCGCACTAGGAGCGCGCGACCAGCAGCGAGGCGCCGAAGCAACTCTCAGCTACAGGACACCTTTACCAGGCTGCCCCCTCGCTGAGCTCGCCCTAAATAGCCTGCTCTCAGCGTCCACGATCACAGGGACTCTCCAAGATGGCGTTCACAAATCCCTTCCCAAACCAAGATGGCACTCACCACCCACGACCTCCCCGGAACCGGACCCGCTAAGCAGCGGTGGGTCTTCCAGCAGAAATTATGGTGCAGGTAAGGGGCAGGACAAGGAATAAAAACAGGGGATAAATAAAACAAAATTAAATGAAATCCGCAAAACGGGCGATTAAAATTAAGCAGAGCAGCGCACTAGGACGCGCGACCAGCAGCGAGGCGCCGAAGCAACTCTCAGCTACAGGACACCTTTACCAGGCTGCCCCCTCGCTGAGCTCGCCCTAAATAGCCTGCTCTCAGCGTCCACGATCACAGGGACGCTCCAAGATGGCGTTCACAAATCCCTTCCCAAACCAAGATGGCACTCACCACCCACGACCTCCCCGGAACCGGACCCGCTAAGCAGCGGTGGGTCTTCCAGCAGAAATTATGGTGCAGGTAAGGGGCAGGACAAGGAATAAAAACAGGGGATAAATAAAACAAAATTAAATGAAATCCGCAAAACGGGCGATTAAAATTAAGCAGAGCAGCGCACTAGGAGCGCGCGCCAGCAGCGAGGCGCCGAAGCAACTCTCAGCTACAGGACACCTTTACCAGGCTGCCCCTCACTGAGCTTGCCCTAAATAGCCTGCTCTCAGCGTCCACGATCACAGGGACGCTCCAAGATGGCGTTCACAAATCCCTTCCCAAACCAAGATGGCACTCACCACCCACGACCTCCCCGGAACCGGACCCGCTAAGCAGCGGTGGGTCTTCCAGCAGAAATTATGGTGCAGGTAAGGGGCAGGACAAGGAATAAAAACAGGGGATAAATAAAACAAAATTAAATGAAATCCGCAAAACGGGCGATTAAAATTAAGCAGAGCAGCGCACTAGGAGCGTGCGACCAGCAGCAAGGCGCTGAAGCAACTCTCAGCTACAAGACACCTTTACCACCTTTCCTATTCATCTTAAGGACCCTCCTAGACAGTCAGCTTCTAGCCACGGCAGAAGGGAAACTCTGGTTGTTCTGAACAAAATTAAATAGAAAAATCACTCCCATATCCTAGGAGAAAACTCTTCGGATATCTAGATTATTTATTTAAAAAAATAAGCAGACCGTCCACTCTAAATAGGATGAACAGTCTGATGTATTGCATTGTATTGTAATTTGTATTGTATTTGTATTGTATTTGGATTCGGAAGGATAACAGAAGGATAGAAGGGGAAAAAAAGGTTTGTATTTATATAGCGATTGTTACCCCTGACAGGGTGTTGAAGCACGTTAATCCGGAAACTCATGAAGGATTAGTGGTGAATTAGTATGGTGAAATATGAAAGTAATTTGAGTGGTGGATATTAGTCAATTATTTGGAGTGAAAAGGATAGCGGAGGGATAGAAGGGGAAGAAAGGTTTGCATTCATATAGCACCTGTTACCCCTGATGGGTGTTGAATCGCTTTTCTGGCGAGTAGCACACTACTCCGGAACCCATAAACGATTAGTGTTGAAAATTAGCATAGTGAAATATGTAGTAATTTGAGTGGTAGATATGTTATTCAGTTATTTGGATAGAGAAGGTTAGGTGGCAGGATAGAAGAGGGAAAGAGGTTTGTATTTATATAGCGCTTGCAACCCCTAACGGGTTTTGAAGTGCTTTTTTGGCTAGTCATCAGTTTAGGGTTTACCACAGTGGCGCCAGTGGGGTGCCACGTGCGGAAACATGGTAGTCAACATGACTCTAGTGGGCAGACCGACAGTTTGTCAGACAGGGAACTTTATTGCTCAATTGTTCCATTCTGTTGGAACGTATTGGTATTTTCTGACAGAGTCTGACACTGAGGGCATAATTAATAAGTTGTATATTATGGTCATGAGGTGTAATACAACATTGTAATCCACTCCTTAAATATATGATTGTACTCTGGGTATTTTTATGCTGGTGTTACACCTTTTGGTAATTTAAAAGATAGATTTCTTGCACATGTCATCATTGATTTAATTAGCGGTATTGTAGATTGTGCAGATAGATTTCTTGCACAAGTAATCATTGATTTAATTAGCGGTATTGTAGATTGTGTTTGTATGAAACAATGTTTGATTCATTTAAAAGTGTATAGTAGAGCAATTTGTGGGGCGCTATTTTGCGCATCGTACATCTGGCCCTTAGAGTTTTGTCCTTTTCATGTGCACTACTTTCTAAAGTTATATTTTTTATGCCTCATTTTAGTCAATTTTCTGTGTTATTTTTTTTAGAATGTTTCCTTTACGTTTGCCATTAATTTCCTTTTCCTACTTGTGTTGATATTGACAGGCTCTTTTCCAGTTATGTTTTGTTAACCTTGATTTGTAAGTGTTACACCTGATGTGATGGACAAACTATGTGATATATTATGGCGAAATAGGCGGTCCCTCACATAGCACGAGAAGATGCAGCAACCTTGCATGCCAATACTAGGTGGTGACGAATGACAAGGAACCTCCTAAAATACAGTCTTTTCCATTGTAGCTATGGAGCCCGAAAATCCTTACACTATCCTTGAAGATCAGCCAGGGAAATAGAGATGTGTGGAACACCTTAACCTCATCGCTGCTTGAGAGTTTCCCCTGCTGTGCTGGACAGCAATAAAAACAGGTGTAGTCATGACGTGCTCAGCTCGTCATAAGCACACGAGCACTGTGCTGCATGACGAGATGAGCTCGTCATAAGCATGGAAGGGGTTAACCTCTACTGTTAAGTGCGAAACCAAGGAGCCGGTATTTTTATGGCATACCAGATGACACGGCGCCTGCCAATATACAGTTGATCAGTGCAGAAGAATCTTTAAACAGTTGACATTGTGATGCAGGAAGCACCATCGGCCAGTACAGTGCACCCAGTTTCTGCTAGCGTTGTGCAGGTCCCCCACCATCCTTTGTTCACATTACCACCATTGTCTCATCATCTGGATGACACCCCAGTTCCTTCAGAACCCCCATTTCTCAAAGATCCGAGGACCTTCCACAGGATACCAGGTCCGCCATCAGCAAATGAACAATAATGCTCTGTCGCGACCATATCAAATTTTGGACCCACCTTAACTTATCATGACTTGTGCCTGCTTTGGCCTGGGCTAATTATTAAAATTAATAATAAAAAGCTCTTAAAGAGCGCACGGCTACCCACAACAGGCTTCCCAGCGCTGACAGAACAAGTGAGAACTACCTGGATAAAAAGATGAGTTTTCAACTGTTTCCTAAAGCTCAGTAATTTTGTGTCTTATCTAAGACGGACAGGAAGGGGGTTCCAGAGTTTATCGACCAGGTAGATGAATGACCGACCCCCTGGAATGAGGCAAAAATCTCCCTTTCTGTGTACTGAATCCTTGTAGAGATGGTTTACAAAAGAACATATAATTGTATTTCTGTTTCTGCTTGAACTTCATGGAATTAGGAGTTTTCACTAGGATTCCCAAGGAGTATAAATATCAATGGCCTTGAACTCCATGTTGCAGGGTGGATCCATTGTGACGGCACTTATGTATCTATGGGGCATATTAGCAAGGGCAGTATCGCCACTTTAGCAGCACTTTTTGCTGCTAAAGCGGCGATATTCTTATCGCACTATCAAACGATCGCTTTCGCCATGAAGCTGTCGCTGTTAGCGACAGCTTCATGGCGAAAGCGATCGTTTTGGGTGCCGCTTTACATGTCAGCGATATTTATCGCTAATGACATGCAAAGTAGGCGTTACCAACCAAAAGTCCACCAAACAGATCTACCCCCTATGAGCAATGAGGCCCAGGACCCGGTTAGCGATGACAAAAGTTGCGCTAACCGCACTCATCGATGGAATTTTTACACCTGCTCAGAACACTACTTACCTATCTACACAATAGGAGGTGGATTGTGGGGCTGAATCCACCAGGGCATATCAGCAAGCATTCCCCTATCGCTGGTCTATTTGCGCTGGATTCCATGCGATGAACAGGCATTTAGCCTCTATCGCTGGATTAATTATCGCATTTGAGATACGCGATGCTAATGACGCGCTATCTCGGTGATAAAATCCAGCGTTAGCTGGCGATAGAAAAATGTGCGCTAAGTGCGCTTTGCTAATATACCCCTATGTGTTTAATTATTGATGGTTTCTCACGTCCTACAGTTCACTACATGCATGCTGCTTCAAAGCGGTAAATGGGAAGAAAGGGCAAAAGGGACATTGGTCAAGTAAAATACAGTCAGGTGATATTTTCACGGTTTCTTGAGTTGCAATCCAGTACCTGATTTACAGGAGAAGACTTATGAGGAGGTGATTTTGTCTCCCTTCAATGTATCGTTATCCAGAAATTCGTTATTTAGCTCCAGTTTCCGAACTTCAGGATGTACAGAACACTCATAAACTTTAGAGTTGGCGTCATTGCTCATCTCGGGGGTTCATTATAAGTAATGCTTAAAAGCCACTATGACAATACCATCCCACAATAATTGATAGTACTGGGTACTTTAATTACAGCTTACAGTACTACTGCACTATTAAGATTTTTCGAGACCAACCTGAGGAACAACGATGAGAATCAATGGTATGGCAAAGATTTCCACAGGGTTGGCCTCATTCCAATGTTACCCGGAAAAAGGTTGCCTGTTTTTTGCGAGCAAAATGTGTCCTGAAAAATGTTGAAGGTACTGGTTTTACTGAAAAACTTAAACTACCATTTCGACCAAAATGAGCACTTTCTGGAAACTTGCAACAGCAAGGGCTAATTCAAGGCGTAAAATTTGCTTCCAACCCACAATGGAAAGTGCAAGTTACGTTGCTGGATATTATACACTATCATAATACATTATATGGCATTACAAGGATCTTGGTGCTTTAGAAATAGTTACCATAAACAACTGCCATTATCCTGTAACGTGCTCTAAAATAAAGAGCAATAAAGTGTGTAAAGTATCAATCTTAAAAACAAAATTCACAATAAAATGTAAATATATGCCTTGAAAACAAAGCACCTAGTGCTGTCGCCCACTTTGCTATGTTTTTTGTATTTTCTTTGATTCACCATCGATGTGACTTATTGGTGCTCCAGGCAAACGTGCACGTGCACATGTTGCTCCCTCCCCAAAAATATATCAAACTTTGCAATCTGTACTTCACTTATGATTCAAAATGTCTCAAGACCACAATAACTTCTCTACTTTGGAATCCTAAACCATGCCAAAGTGCCACCACATTCCAAAAGCGCTACAAGAACATACACATGGTAGCAATGCACTATACCGCTACTGATACTATGACATAATTTAGTCTTGAGACAGAGCAGCAGCCAAAAAGAGGTACAATTCTAACATAAAAAACAAACATCGGGAAAGACAATAGTCTGCCATTGTTCACCAGAATTTTTGCTTTGTCAATGCTTGTTTTGTTTTGGCATTGTTTTTTCAAAACTGTATGTTTTATATAGCACAAACAAGACCTCAGGTATCAGAGCGCTTTACATGAGCACCAGTTTCGTTACAAAAGGACACATTCATTTTTGGTAGGCACGGGGAGATTAAGGGGCAGATGTATCAAGCGTTTTTTTGTCGCAAACGCAGCGAATTGCAAAATAGCAGCGTTTGCGACAAAAAAACGGGAAATGCGATGTATGAAAAAATCGCATCACAAAATTAAGGAATCACAAAATTTGTGATTCCTTACTTTTGCGCTACCATTTAAGGAATCGCAAAAAGCGATTCCTTAAATGGTATGTAAGAAACAAGAAAGATTTGCGAATTCACACTAAGAAATCGCAAATTACCACCAACTTGTAATTGGTGGTAATTTGCGAATTCTTTTACAAATGCACTTTTGCAATTTGTAAAGGTGCATGTGACGCTCATACATGCCTTAGGGCATGTATGTATGCCATATGCGCACACATGTCAATTTCAGGGGGTGCAGCAGGGTGTCCTTAAGACATCCTTGAAATTATTCTCAATTTGCGATTCGCAAATTGCGAATCGCAAATTGAGGATAATTTTCCATTCCTTCCTATGGGCCTCCTGGCCCATAGAAATGAATGGGAAATTATTCCTTAATTGTGATTAGCAATTTGCTAATCGCAATTAAGGAATTTTAAGAAATCTCTAAAAAATAGCGAATTTCTACATACATACCATTTTGCAATTCTCAAATAGCGATTCCTTAAAAATCGCTATTTGAGAATCGCAAAAGGGTATCTTGATACATCTGGCCCATTGTGATTTGCCCAGAATCACAGGATGTTGAGCGTCCTTGCCGAGACTTGAACCTGGTTGCCCAGCTTCGAGGTCGACCACTCTAGACCTAAGGTTACATCCTCTCCCTGTATAGTTGGAGAAGCTGCCGTCATCAATCCAAAAGAAAAAACATTGGCTTAAAGCAAACGTTTTTGGTCTAAAAAAGCAGACATTGGCATATCAGCCCCTTGCTCCTAGGTAAACAAATTTTGTGTGGATGGGCTCCTTTTGTGAAAGGACAGAATGCCATCACTTACAATGAAGGTAGCCAGTGGCGGAAGTGAGTTGTCCCATTGCTCCTTGCAGTATGCTGAAGAGGGCGGGAGAAAAATATGAATGACAAAATAGCAGGCCATTAAATGAAGAGCGCTGTCTCAAAGCCCCTATAAGTAAGTATGTTATTCATAAAATGTTTGTAAAATCACAAGCTCATAGCTAACGCCAGACCTAAAATATGTTAGTCAAGTCGATGGTATTTGAGAATGTCTTAGAAGTTATTTGCCATCTCTAGCCTATTTAAAAAAAATTGGAATACTTTTCAGATTGCTGATTTATAATTAGACAACATATCCAGCCCATTTGGAAATGATTTATCCTCTGTGCTGAACTTACGTATGTCATGCTACCCTGACATCGCTGTCTCAATAGTGCGGGCACTTTGTTTTCAATGTTTGGTCCATATGAAGATAATGATGTTATCTGGGAAGTGCGTTTGGCAACTTGTCAAATAACTCGTGTTTTGATGACATGTGTACTCGTGCAGGTGAGTACGGGGTGAATAGGCACGTTGTGACCTTGGCAACAGCAGTCTGTGTCTACCCACGCAGAATTGCAGTCATGAAAAACACACGAACACTTTGTTCCTTCAATCTTGCCCTGTCAGGTCCTCTGGGGGCGTCATTTAAAGTAAACGCTGAAAAGGAAATAGTGTGACATTTAACAGGAAGCCACTGAAATTGCCCAATCGTTTTAAACTGTGAATGGTTTTTGAAACGTACCAATTGATTTCTTAGACAAAAATGCGTTTACTGCAAGCAGATAATATCCAATGAATAAATACAGTCATTCCCCTACATTTTTGGTGATCTGCCTGGCTTAACGCCTCTCTCCTTCACTTCTGAAACACAAGGCTGCACCATGTTTATAAGAATGTGATGCAGCCGTGCATTTCCCTCAGCGATGGTGCTATGTTTAGCAACTTAGCGCCAACACAGGAACCCTTGCACCAGAGTGTAAAGGTGTCTGCGTGCAGGGGAGGATTGTTTATGTGTAGAAAGGTGCCCCTTCCTGTACATAAACAACCCTAGAAATGCCTATCCTGTCACTTTCATACATGCTGCTTCATGCAGCACGCATGAAATTGACAAAATGGCATTTTAAAAAAAAATTCTTTATGTGCAGGAAGGGACACTTTCCTACACATAAACAAACAATGGCATTTTGCCTTTTCCATGTGTGCTGCACAAGGCAGCACACATGGGAAAAGCAAAAACAAGGAGAAATAATACATTTCTCCTAGTTTCGCATTGTTAAGACCAGTTTTTCCCTGGTCTTAATCATGGCGCTGCCTCCTATGTACGCCACCCTTGTACATAGGGGGCAGCATCAAAATGAATTGGTGTTGCAGTGGAACGCCCACCGCAACACCCACTTCCCACCCCTTTCACGCTAACCATAGCGTGAAAGGGGGCCTCATGTACAAGGCAGCGTTAAGCCACATTAAGTGGCTTAACGCTGCCTTGTACAGAAGGCGCAGCCCCTATTGCCACCACGTCACTATAGGTGATGTTGTGGTGGCGATAGGGGCTTCTACATATGCCCATCTGTGAGGGTAGGCGCACCCTCACAGAGCTGGTCTAAGGACGAATTTTCCTTAAATTTCTGCTCTGGGAAACCTATTATAAAGAGGCCGTCTAGTATATGATGTCACAGTCGGTTTCAAAACTAAAACAGACATCAAAGGCACAATCTAGATGTATTGTAAATAGTGTGATAATTATTCGTGGTACTGCAGAAATTCAATACAAGTTATTTCAGTTATTTTTGTATTTTCAATAGATGGCTTCTTAAATGATATAAAACCCATTTTCTCACTGCAGCACTGTCTTTGTAGTTGGGCATTGTCTTTAGGAAAGATCAATAAAGATGCTTAGATTGCATGATTAAAAAAGCTTCACACTGAACACTCGCTATCCGTGAACTTAGGTTATAAACATATAGCCAGGTACGGACATCCTGAGGATTTTGGGAGCCCTGGGCCAAATATATTTTGGGGGCACCTATTTGGAACAGCTTTGAATTGATGATCTAATTTCATCTCTTTCATGCCCACTTTGACCAGGTCTCTTTTGGGAATATTTACAAGATTTGCCACTAACCAGTGTTTGTGTTAGCTAGCGGCAACTTTCTTAACGCTTTCTATCGCCGAAAACTATTGCCCTGTTATCGACGTGTTTACAATACGTCGCTACTTGGCGTTAGTATCAACTAGACACGGCGAAAACTGCCACTAACACTAGCATCAAGGCGCTAAAAAATGTGACGTTAGCGAGAGAAAAGTGATGAAAGGCCAGTTAGCGGCAAAATAAATCACATTAGTCAGCCTATAAATACACCTCTAAGGAAAAAAAAGAAAAAAAATCAATGGAATGCTGAATGGAGCAGCCAGGGCCATGTTCAGCACAGGTCAGCAACCCTACCAAACCCCCCAACAGCCAGGATGACCAGCCAGAGGCTCAGGGGAAGACGAAATGCAGAATCAGGGCCTCCTTTATGAGAAGAGGTGCATCGCTGGGGAAAAAGAGTGATGCAGCACTTTGCTTAGCACCATTCTTTCGGCACCATGGCAGCCGATGCGTGGCAGCGCGGACTGTCTCCGAGGCCCAGAGGCCTAGCTGGGCCTGAGACCCGAAGAGGGAGGTGGCGGTGCTGTAGAGTCACTGCAGCCTGACAGTGGAGGTGGGATGCATCGGGCCCAAGCCAGTGGGCTGTGCTGATAGACATAGAGGTGTCAGCACTCACCCTTACGTGGGTGGCGGAGTCTGGAAGGTCACATAGAGACCCTTTGCTGACCTTTGTGAGAAGACCACCTGGCGCTCCTTGAAGCTGTGATCGGTAGAGGTGCTCCTGCGCACCAATGTAGGGATGTCTGCATTGCATAACACGCGCCACCACTACACCAGGGTGCACGGGGAGATTGCCAATGGTGGTCCGCGCCTCTCTGCATCACAGGCCGGAGGATGTGGTGCTGGCCAGACTCTGTGGGGGGTGAGGCCCTAGAGCTGCACTGAACTTGTATGATGGGAGCTCTTTAACTTCATGCCAAAGGTGCCTTGTTGTATCACCTGCATCAGGGGGTTCCCCAGAAGACTTTGCAGCAACTGCTGTACAAAGGCTTGTGAAATCCCAGCTGGCTGAGGCTCCTGCTGGCTGAGTCACAGATTTGGACAGAGCACAGCAGGTTGAGCCCCAGTGTAAATGTCCAGGTGAGGATAAGGGGGGATGTGGAGCAGTGGATGCCCCAAGCCTAGTGCCCGTGAGTGGCTCACACTGTGCCCTGAGCAATGCCTGGGCTACGGCTGACCTACGTCACAGAAGGCACTGCACAAGACTTGTGGGGGACTCCATTAACTGGCTCTAGTCTCTGATATTGCCAGTTGAAGGCGGCAAGTGCCAGGAGCACTGGTGTCAGTTCAGGACCAGGCCATTGGGCACGCAGCATGATTGATCGTCACTCACTAGAGCAATGGGGAACACGGAATCTGATTGCCACTGTTAGATGGAAGGAGGCACCCGTGTGGTGCAGCCTTTCCTCTGGTAGTGAGCTCTTGGGGTATGGGGAATTTCCATCAGTGCCGCCTGAACGAAGATCCCTGGCTAGCATACACCTGACTGGTGGAGAGGAGCCAGCTGGCCACACTGCACTGCACCACATGTCATACATTGTGCCTGGGCGTCTGGTGCAACGATGTCCCGCCTGCAGACAGGGGCGGCGTCAACAATTGGCTGCTCCTCTGTGTCGGTGAACCGAGCGGCTGGTAATCGCGGGCCACCGGGGCGGGTGACAGTGAACAGCTTGGACTTCAAACTAGACTCTGTACTCACAGTGGTTACCTCCCTCGAATAAAGGGGCACTTCCTTTGAGGGCTGCATAGACAAAATCACAGTTGACTTCATCGAAGAGCGCACAGATCATCACAAGCTGACTTATAAGGTATAAGACATTGAGCAAGAAGTGGCCAAAATACCCAAGTACCCTTTGTAGCAGCTAATGGCACATGTGAAGTCACTGGTAAGAACAGCGTTGGATGTGGAGAGCTGCATCCAGCGTAACAACGTGAGTGTGTTGGGTCAGCCTGAGGAAGCAGAAGGGGCTGATGCAGTGGCATATACTGAGACATGGTTGGGTGACCTACTGCCAGCACGTGCACTCTCCCCTCTATTGTGGAGAAAGCCCATTGAGTGGCGGTTAGCCACACGCTACCGGGGACAGGTCCCAGACCATTTCTCTTCTGCCTCATACAGTGATCGTGACCCTGTCGTGAGGGAGTTACACAATCTGGGGGAGGTGCCACAGTTATTTTCTTCCCTGACTATGCCACAGGGGCAGAGGAAGAGGGGCTCGTCTCTAGTGGTTAAGTGATGCCTTCAGGAGTTAGTGATCAAATACTCTCTCTTCTACCAGTAAAGGCTGCGAGTGATCTCAGATGTTGATATGCAAATTATTGATGCCACTGAGCAGGTCTGGACCTGGCTGCAATCTACTGGTCGTCAGGTGCTGCGGACAGGGAGTGAAGGCTCTGCAAAACAAGCTGTCATTCATGGAGCCAGTCATACTGGGAGGCGTAGGAGGAGTTGGCATTCCCGCCACAACTACAAGCCACCCTAAATCTGCAGCAGGTTATACAAGAGAGGCGGATGGCGCTGCATGCGGCGGCGACGATGCACAATCGTACTCAGAGACAGGATCTCAACACTCCCCTTGAACGCTCCCCCAGCGACATAGCCTCTACTGCGACGTGGTCATCCAGTGTGGAGTCCGTGCAGCACCTGAATGTGACTCCTCAAATCGGTGCTAATCTAATTTAATCTTGACAGGTTGTGCTTTTCGACTTCTTCCATGGTTATAGACAGCTCCGGAGAGTCTCTGACTTTCTATGGTTCTTAGTCTCCAACTTCCTGTTGCTGAAGTTCCGGTGTAACGAGGTC
This sequence comes from Lissotriton helveticus, assembly GCF_964261635.1. Lineage (NCBI taxonomy): Eukaryota > Metazoa > Chordata > Amphibia > Caudata > Salamandridae > Lissotriton > Lissotriton helveticus. The sequence goes on along the minus strand of NC_136059.1, from coordinate 992,639,497 downwards.
AGCACTTAGAGGGGATCAGGTCCAGTTGTCACCCAAAGGGAACAGAGCAATTGTTAAGGTGAGTGATGCATATCAAGGGTGGTGGTTAAAGCAGTGAGCGAGCAGCTCTCTAGATGTTAAGAACAGAAACAGAAAACGCAAAGACGGAAAGTTCGGACAGGTAAGAGCGGCTGGGCCTGGGTTTGGGAGGTAGTTTTAAGGGTGTGGGGGGTAGTTTTAGGGCTCAGGTGGGGTTGAGGTTGTGTAGAGGGCAGGGGGCTGGGGATAGGGCTCAGGGCAGGGGGGCTCAGGGTAGTTATTGGTTTTAGAGATGAGGGATAGTTTTTAGGGCTGGGGATCAGGTTGTTGTGGGGCAGGGGCCACGGTTTAAGGGCTATGGGCAGGGGGGGAGTCAGGTTGTTTTAGGTTTTAGGGGTGGTTTTAGGGCACAGTGGGGAGAGTCAGGTTGTTTAAAGGGCGAGTGCCAGGGTTTTAGGGCTCAGGGAGGAGGGGTTGGGGTGTAATCTTAACCACACATCCCTTTACCAATAATGCCTTTACCACAAAATTGTGTGGTAAAGGCATGCATGTTAAAGGAATGTGTTGTTCAGACACATTCGTTGTTGGGGCTGTGTGGTAGAGGCACGCGTTGTTTAGCCATGTGTGCCCCTGTCATACAACTGTTCTACGTGGCTTTTAACATGGGAACGACTACCCTGCATACATTATACCTTGCAAGTGACAGGATGGAGCAATCCCTTAGGACTGAAAAACCTGTTAGCAAACTTAGTTTAACAAACCTCACCCTTGCAGAGTTTGATACGTGTAGAACATGTCTGGATGCCAGAAGAGCAGGGTTCATCCCAAATGCTTTTTTCATAAAAGGGCCTGATTAATAAAGTCAATGACTATGTGTAGGTTTATGTAGACCTATGATAGGGAACCTTTCTCTTGTAGTTTGACTCAACAATCATCATCTGCAACAGTAATGTCTGTTCCAGTGTTCCTATCCTCTCTCTAAATCTGTGTTCCTGCCATCTGACCTTCTCCTTTAGTGACTAATAGGACAGATCCAATATAGTGACTGTTTTATAAATATGTGCCTGTGATGATTAGATAACTTACCATGATTTATATTAAAATGTTGGCATATAGAAAGACCTTGAAGATATAAAGAGAAATGTTACAGAAACATCTGCCAATATCACATGTGGCCTTGGGGCTTTCTTTACCCTGTACTCTGTTAGTGCCCTACTAAACTTTGGAAGCGCGAAAAAGTAGACGAGGACCTTCTACCACCTCTGAGGTATTTACCCAACCTTCAGCCTCCTCTACACTTTGTGGCAACACAAAGTGCTGCTCAATGTGAGTTCCCACCTTTTTCTTGGTAGGCCATTGTATCACCATACCTTAACAAAGGTTTATTCACCGTAGCTTCCTATATTTTCCGTCAGTGGTTCATGGTATTGTAAATATCAAACATTTTATTATAACTATCAAAGGCATATATTTCTGAAGAATAAATTTGTTATATATTAATAGCAAAGACATCTACCCACAATCCACTGTTTTTAGATTTGTTGAATGAAGTGTACGCCATTAATCGAAAACATGCTCTATTCTATACTTACTTTAATGGCTTTAACCCCTTCGCTGCTAGGCCCCCCCCCCCCCGTGCTAAGCCTTTTTTTGGCTATTTGGGGTAGTGCACGCTTAGGCCCCTGTAACTGTTTGACCACATAAGGTATCCACGCCAATTTTGCGTCCTTTTTTTCCAACATGGGGATTCTAAAGGTACCCAGGGTTTGTGGATTCCCCTGGAGGGTCCCAGAAATTAGCCAAAATACAGCATTTTCTTTTTTTGAATGGGGAAAACGGGCTACAAATGAAAGCGTCTGGGTTTTTCCCTTGAAAAGTTATCAAAAAAGGGTTTGTGGGGCTGAAATCACAGTTTTCCCAGCTTTTAGGGAATGACAGACTTTTGTCAGATAACCAACATTTTTTACACAGTTTTGGCATTTTTCTGGGACATAGACTAGTTTTTGCTATTTTTTGTGCTTTCAACCTCCTTCCAGTTAATGGTAGAAATGGGTGTGAAAGCAATAATGGATCCTGGAAAGCTATACATTTTGGAAATGTAGACAACATTCTGAATTCAGCAAGGGGTCATTTGTGTAGATCCATCAAGGTTTCTTTATAGAAACTAACAGTTAAATATAGGAAAAATTGAAAATTAGTTGAAAAAAACAGCCTTTTGTGTCAACGTTTAACATCCTGTAACTTCTTGTAATTATAACAGCTCTTTGAAAGCAATATACAGTTACATCTGCTGGACCTTCCTGGTTGTGGGGATATATAGGACTTGTAAGTTCACCTAGAACCAGACGAACCCAGAGTCAAAAACTGAGCAGCAATTTGCAATGGCTTTTTATTATGTACCGGGTATATAGCAATTATTGTGGGAAAATGTATAGATGGAAAAATCGGTAGGAAAGACACCTATGTACTTCTGAAATGGGAACACATTATGGAGTTTAGAAACAGTAAATATTTGCACATTTTCGAAATTGGGAATACTCATACTAGCATGAGAATTATCGGTCATTTTTCAAAATGATTTCTTTTTTACATTTTTTTCTTTCATTTGGAAGGCAGAATTGCATCAGAAATCAATAGGTAATAACAGTTGCTTTACAAATCAGAATTACCCTAAGTCTCCCGTTAAAAATGATACCTCACTTGTGTGGGTAGGCATAGTGCCCATGATAGGAAATGGTGCAAAACGCAACATGGTCACACCTCAATTTCGCAGTGAAGAATTACCCTGTTTTGGCAAAGTGCCTAGCTGTAGTTTTTGAACCCTAGCTCTGCTGGCACCCAGGGAAACCCAGAAAACCTATACATTTTTGAAAACTAGACAACCAGGGGAATCCACAAGGGGGTGACTTGACTGCCTCCCACCAGGTTCTGTTACCCAGAATCCCTTGCAAACCTAAACAATTGTAAAATAAAAACAGATTTTACCTTCATTTCTGTGGTGGAAAGTTCTGGAAGCTGCGTGGATCCACAAATTTCCACCCACCCCATATTCCTCAAAGTCTTCCGAGAAAAATGGTACCTCACTTGCATGGGTCTGCCTAGTGCCCGCGACAGGAAACGGTGCAAAACACAACATGGTCACACCTCAATTTTGCAGTGAAAAATGACCCTTTTTTTGCAAAGTGCCTAGCTATAGTTTTTTAACCCTAGCTCTGCCGGCATCCTTAGGGACTCCTATACATTTTTTAAAACTAGACACCCAGGTAATCCAGAATGGGGTGACTTGACTGCCTCCCACCAGGTTCTGTTGCCCAGAATCCCTTGCAAACCTAAAATATGGGGGAAAAACAGATTATCCCCACATCTCTGTGGTGGAAAGTTCTGCAATCTGCTTGGATCCACAAATTTCCACTCAACCCGCATTCCTCAAAGACTTCTGGGAAAAATGGTGCCTCACTTGTGTGGGTCGGCCTAGTGCCCGCGACAGGAAACGGCACAAAACGCAACATGATCACACCTCAATTTTGCAGTGAAAAATGACCCTTTTTTTGCAAAATGCCTAGCTGTAGTTTATGAACGCAAGCTCTGCCGGCACCCAGGGGAACCTAGCAAACCAATACATGTTTGAAAACTAGACACCCAGGGCAATTCAGGATGGGGTGACTTGACTGCCTCCCACCAGGTTATGTTACCCAGAATCCCTTGCAAACCTTAAAAATTGTCAAAACAAACTGATTTTACCCTCATTTCTGTGGTGGAAAGTTCTGGAATCTGTGTGGATCCGCAAATTTCCACCCACCCCGCGTCCCCCAAAGTCTTCCTAGAAAAATGGTACCTCACTTGTGGGGGTCGGCCTAGTGCCAGCGACAGGAAATGGCGCAAAATTCAACGTGGGCACACCACAATTTCGCAGTGAAAAATGACCCTTTTTTTGCAAAGTGCCTAGCTGTAGTTTTTTAACCCCAGCACTTCCGGCACCTTGGGAAATCTAGCAACCCTATACATTTTCGAAAACTAGACACCCAGGGAAATCCAGAATGGGGTGACTTGACTGCCTCCCTCTAGGTTCTGTTACCCAGAATCCCTTGCAAACCTCAAAAATTGTCAAAAAACCCAGATTTTCCCCACATTTCTGTGGTGGAAAGTTCTGGAATCTGCGTGGATCCACAAATTTCTACCTACCCCGCGTGCCCCAAAGTCTTCCAAGAAAAATGGTACCTCACTTGTGTGGGTCGGCCTAGTGCCAGTGACAGGAAATGGCGCAAAACGCAACGTGGTCACACCTCAATTTCGCAGTGACAAATTACCTTTTTTTTGCAAATTGCCTAGCTGTAGTTTTTTAACCCTAGCTCTGCCGGCACCTAGGGAAACCTAGCAAACCAATATATTTTTGAAAACTAGACATGCAGGGAAATCCAGAATAGGGTGACTTGACTGCCTCCCTCCAGGTTCTGTTACCCAGAATCCCTTGAAAACTTAAACAATTGTAAAAAAAAACAGATTTTCCCCACATTTCTGTGGTGTAAAGTTCTGGAATCTGCGTGGATCCACAAATTTCTACCCACCCCTCGTTCCCCAAAGTCTTCCTAGAAAAATGGTACCTCACTTGTGTGGGTAGGCCTAGTGCCTGCGACAGGAAATGGTGCAAAGCGCAATGTGGTCACACCTTAATTTTGCAATGAAAAATGACCCTTTTTTAAGCAAAGTGCCTAGCTGTAGTTTTTTAACCTTCGCTCTGCCGACACCTAGGGAAACCTAGCAAACCTATACATTTTTTAATACTAGACACCCAGGGGAATCCAGAATGGGGTGATTTGACTGCCTCCCACCAGGTTCTGTTACCCAGAATCCCTTGCAAACCTAACAAATTGTAAAAGAAAACAGATTTTCCCCATATTTCTATCGTGGAAAGTTCTTGAATCTGCGTGGATCCACAATTTTTCACTCAACCTGCATTCCCCAAAGTCTTACAAGAAAAATGGTACCTCTTTGTGTGGCTCGGCCTAGTGCCTGCGACAGGAAACGGCGCAAAACACAACGTGGTCACACCTCAATTTCGCAGGGAAAAATTACCCTTTTTTGGCAAAGTGCCTAGCTGTAGTTTTTTAACCCTAGCTCTGCCGGCACATAGGGAAACCTAGCATCCTATACATTTTTCGAAAACTAGACACCCAGGGGAATCTAGGATGGGGTGACTTGACTGCCTCCCACCAGGGTCTGTTACCCAGAATCCCTTTCAAACCTAAAAAATTGTAAAAAAAACAGATTTACCCCATATTTCTGTGGTGGAAAGTTCTGGAATTCGCGTGGATCCACACATTTCCATCCACCCAGCGTTTCCCAAAGTCTCCCGAGAAAAATAGTACCTCACTTGTGTGGGTCGGCCTAGTGGCCGTGACAGGAATCATCGCAAAACGCAACGTGGTTACACCTCAATTTCGCAGTGAAAAATGACCCTTTTTTTGTAAAGCGCCTAGCTTTAGTTTTTTAATCCTAGCTCTGCCGGCACCTAGTGAAACCTAGCAAACCTATAAATTTTAATCCAGGATGGGGTGACTTGACCTACTCCCACCAGGTTCTGTTACCCAGAATCTTTTGCAAACCTAAAAAATTTCCCCAAAAATAAATTTTCCCCACATTTCTGTGGTGGAAAGTTCTGGAATCTGTGTGGATCCACAAATTTCCACCCACCCCGAATTCCCCAAAGTCTTCCGAGAAAAATTGTACCTCACTTGTGTGGGTCGGCCTAGTGCCTGCGACAGGAATTGGTGCAAAACGCAACGTGGTCATACCTCAATTTTGTTGCGAAAAATGACCCTTGTTTGCAACGTGCCTAGCTGTAGTTTTTTAACCCTAGCTCTGCCGGCACCTAGGGAAACCTAGCATCCTATACATTTTCGAAATCCAGACACCCAGGGGAATCCAGAATGGGGTGACTTGACTGCCTCCCACCAGGTTCTGTTATCTAGAATCCCTTGCTAACCTAAAACGATTGTCAAAATAAACAGATTTTCCACACATTTCTGTGGTGGAAAGTTCTGGAATCTGCGTGGATTCACAAATTTCTACCCACTCCATGTTCCCCAGAGTTTTCCGAGACAAATGGTACCTCACTTGTGTGGGTCGGCCTAGTGCCTGCGACAGGAAACGGTGCAAAACGCAACGTGGTCATACCTCTATTTTGCAGTGGAAAATTACCCTTTTTTGGCAAAGTGCCTAGCTGTAGTTTGTGAACCCTAGCTCTGTGGGCACCTAGGGAAACCTACCAAAACCTCACATTTATGAAAAGGAGACACCCGGGGGCTTTCAGGGAGATATGGTTTGAGTGGATCCCCCAACATTTCCTTACCCAGAATCCCCTGCCAACCTCAATTTTAGGTGAAAAAATCACTTTTTCAGACATTTTTATGTGGGAAAGTGTGGCGTCACTGGGCCCACACAAATTTCTTACCACCCAGCGTTCCCCCAGGTCTCCGGATAAAGATGGTGCCTCACTTGTGTGGGAGACCCAAGTACCCGTGACAGGCAAGGGCCCAAAACGTGAGGCGACATCAAAATTCCCTATCTCACAACCACCTGGTTTTGCAAGGGGGGTCACCTGGGTTTTTGGCCCCGTGCTCAGCGGCCATCTAGGGAAACCTACCAAACCCACACACTTGTGAAAACTAGACACCCGTGGGCTTCCAAGGAGGTATGGCTTGCGTGGATCCCCCAACGTTTCCTTACTCAGAATCCCTTGCAAACCTCAATTTTTGCTGACAAAATCAGTTTTTTCACACATTTTTGCGTGGGAAAGTGTGGCATCAAAAGGCTCACACAAATTTCCTACCACCCAGCGTTTCCCCAGGTCTCCCGATAAAAATGGTGTCTCACTTGAGTGGGAGGCCCGTGACAGGCAAGGGCCCAAAACGCAGTGAGGCAACATCAAAATTGCCTAACTCAAAACCACCTGGTTTTGCAAGGGGGGTCACCTGGGTTTTTGGCCCCGTGCTTGGTGGCCATCTAGGGAAACCTACCAAACCCACACATTTCTGAAAACAAGACACCCGGGGGCTTCCAAGGAGGTATGGCGTGCATGGATCCCCCAAAGTTTGCATACCCAGAATTCTTTGCAAACATCAATTTTAGCTGGAAAAATCAGTTTTTTCACACTTTTTTGTGTGGGAAAGTGTGGCATCATCGGGCTCACACAAATTTCCTACCACCCAGCGTTTCCCCAGGTCTCCCAAAAAAAATGGTACCTCACTTGTGTGGGAGGCCCAAGTACCCGCGACAGGCAAGGGCCCAAAACTTTTTTTGATAGGCAATGTTGATGTTGCCTCAAAACGTTTTGCGATTCGCAAATTGAGATTGCGATTTCAAGGGTGCAGGAGTGTCCAAAGGACACCCTGTTGCACCCCTGAAATTGATATGTGCACATATGTTGCGCACACACATGCCGGCATGTGTGTGCGCAACATGAAACTTTGAAAAATGCAGTAAGGACAAAAAAAAGACTGACTGCCACCAAGGGGGGCGGCAGAAAAAAACATGCAAAAATATAACCACCTTTGGAAGCGAACCTTGCCCAAGGGCTCGCTTCCACACAATACAAAACACAATCCCTAGGGCCTAGTGGGCCAGAAAGGCCAAAAAAATGGGCAGCTCTTGTAGTGTAGTTCCTATATTCCCAATAGGCTCTGCGCATTGGAATATTATATCCTATAGATTTGACGTAGGACTAAGGTCTACTAGGTCTCTATCGAATACACTAGACTTAATTGTGAGTGCAAGCTAGCTCAGAGGTCACTAGAAACTTTCTCGAATAAACAAGAAGGGATTAGTTTCTGACAACCGCATAAACATGACAACTTTGTTTCCCAAGAATAAGAAGTGTATCTCTAGAGTCGCGGAAAAATAGATAGTTATTTTACTCAGTCAATCGTGCGTGCTTCGTTACACCAGAGGTGCAGAGAAATAGAGAGACGGGCGTTTTCAATAAAAGGTTATTTATTGAACAGTCTTCTTACTCATGCAGAGGAAATGAACTGCTACAATAGTAATACTGGTTGCAAAGTATAATGCGTACAGTACGATGAGTATTGTAAAATAATACTGCAAAAGCATGATATGGTTTCTAAGCCATAAAATACATACATTAATAAATAAAGACTAAAAGTACTCAACTGGTGCTTCTAAAATACGCCTACCCCGGTGTACCTAACCTAGGTCTAGAACAAGGGAAGAAGTAAGTGAGGTGTAGCTTAGTTTCAGTATTCTTTTGCCAAGAATCTAATCCAAGAATTCTCTAAGGGTCTCAATCAGCTCCGTACCTTGGTTTAGAATGAAGGAGGTCTGGTATCTCTGGGAGAAGTGTGGCTCAATGGTTAGAGTGGCAGACCCTGATGCAGAGGTCTAGCCCGGGACCAGGGTTCAATTCCCCACCTCGGCGGGTCTTGGGCTCAAAATTCCATGGACGTGATTATTCTCGCCTCGGTGCCTATTCCAATCATGGAGTCTCACTGTGCAACTCTGGGCAATAGCTTGCTTAATCTCCACAACGGCCCCCACAACGCTAAGGATGCCTGGCCTCCACCTTGGGGGTGCCCAGGAGTGGACACCTCACAGGGAAAGCCAGGATGGGTTCAACAGCGGTATTCGTACAAGCGCCTTGAGACCCTTGCGGGTGAGTAGTGCGCTATACAAGTATCAATTTACATTTCTCAGGACTCGATTTCCCAACAACCCGCAAGGGTAGGTTGGAAACACTGGAGCTGGATTTCTCGGCAAGAGAAAAGACAGCGTCTCTCTCAGTGTGTCTGCTGGAGGGTCGGCTTTCTTCGACACTTGCTTCGGCGAGCTGTGTCGTATAGGTAGATAGTCGAACTGCTGCAACTGCTGTTGTATTTTAGAGGACAAGGTCAAATATTGTCTCTAGTAAGTGTTTAAAAGAATTTCTTGTTCTCTAAGAATTGTTCTACTTTAAGCAGATTACTCCGTGCCAAAGGGAAAAAGTTCTATTTCGGAAAAAGTTCAAATTTAATCATAGAAAAATAGAGTTCCCAAGTTAGAAGGTTTGTTTTGAAAAAGTGAAGGCCGAATTTAAGAGTTCATGGAACGCTGTGTGCAAGTTTTCAAAAGTTATTCTCGGTGTCGGGAGAAAACATCTAATCGTCTAGGCTGGCAAAGAAATCGTCTACCACAGTAGGTGAAATTGGAACTACTTCATTAAGTAAATCAATTGTGCACAGATGAGAAACATCGCCGTAAGCGTCATTCGTATTAGCAATGTTCGCTGTAAATGGTACCTGTGTGCCTGTTGTTCCACGTACCTCACAGTAGCTGGATTCGCCTGTAAGATCTCAATGAATGTCGTCATCAGGATTGGCAGCCGTTGGGAGCAACACGAAGCATGAGCCGTTACCGGACTCAGCAAAGTGTCAACATCCATTGGCAGTGCTGATGGAAGTGTAAGACAGACATCTAACACGCATTCTTCTCCGTAAAGCAGGCTTCGTACAACAGGTAAGATGAAATCTTGCCAGATTGGACTGAATGAAAGAAACCAAGTGGTATTCAGATCTCTTAAACGAGAAAAGCCAAGAATATGTGTAATTCTGTCATAGTACCGCATGGCTAGGAGAGCATGCTCCATGGTAGTCTGGGTATCATCGGTGACTGGACTTGCCATATCGGAGCAGAAGAAACAAAAGTAGAATTCCTGCTACGAGTCCCAAAATGAGAGGCAAACCACCAAACACAGAGTGGACGAAGTTAGGAAAAATGCCAAGGACTGATTCAAATGGTGCTAACAGTCCCGGAAAAAATCATCTTAAATACATGTGCAATACCTCTGGTATCAGACATGTTTAAGATTCGACCTAACATTTCTGCGAAATGTACTGGGCAGTTTGTTGATAATAATGCATGTATCTCTGCAGAAGTCCTTGCAACTTGCAGATCATACGTTTCTCTAGACGAGGTCAGTGGCACAGTTTTTTGCTAAAGAATGGCTTTCATTCTGCTTAAAGTATCAATTCGTATAGAAGAGATATTCAGTGAAGGCCATAACGCCGACTCCCTGTCTGTCTTGCTTTCTGGAAACAATACTTGCATACAAGTGACCCTGGCTGACACACTAACTAGATAGGCTTTTCCTGGCAACATGCCACAACAGCTGTGATCATTCAACATTATGTAGCTACCATTGGATAGCTGCCTAAAAACTGGATCTATCACTGCTGCTGGTGAACCGTGCAGGTGGCAAGAAAGGTTATTTGAAGATCCTTCGCAGGCTCCGTGTAAATTAATACCTTCATATAAAAGTGTACCGCTTAGTGAGTTCTTACAATTTTTTCCACTAAGAAATACCTCCTTTCCCCCACTCCAACATTTGTGTGTGTATAGTAAATTCCAGGTCGACTTAATGTATTCTTTACCCAGCCTTTCATACATGCCTGCTGGTATGTGTTTTAAGCAATACTGAAACTGGAAAATCGTCACTGGTATCGTGATGGTGCCATGTATTATCCATTCCTCGACTGGTTTCTCAGAAACAGTTAATAGTAATCTTTCCAGTTTTTCTATGCTCAGCACCGTATAGTCTGCTCCTCTTTGTGCCAAAGAGATTTGTTTATCTGTAAGGTTAAAGACAGTAAACAATGTCGTGGTATTGATTATACGACATGGCACGTAGCCTGAGCGGAGATTTTGTAACGTCCAGCCTAGCAGCATTATAGAACGTAATTGAGACTGGCCATGTTGTAACATTAGCAAATCCTGTTTTATTATGTCAATGGCAGATGATACAATACTGTCCAAAGAATAAATTCTGGAGGACAGAGTTGTTAACCCATTGTCCACTACAGAGAGAGCTTTCTCTAAATTAATACGATCAATTTCTCGTATTTTCTCTGCAGTTTCCATTTGCATGACTTTCCATGCTTCATTGTAAGCAGAATATATACCGGCGTATATGAAACGTTTTTGATGTGGTTTACGAGGTCCAAGTAAGAAGTCTCGTAAATCAACGCCTTCTTTATGTAAAGTTAAGTGTTGTTTAATTTCTGGAAGTGTGGATTTCTGTAGCCACTCAAGGCATAGTTTTCCTACACTGTATATTGTAACTATCCCTGGATGTTGTCTCTGGGAATATCTTGGATCTGGCCTGTTCACTTTGAACCCATGTGTTTTGTTCAGGAATCTGTCTTGACAGTTATTTGTGTCTGTGGGCCAGATTAACCATTTTTACCAGTCAGGATTAGTTCTGTTCATTTGTAAAATCTGTTTTACGTCTACCTTCTCATCTGCAGTGCCATTACTGTCAGGTGTGGCTTTAGGTATGGACGGTTTGTTTAAATCTTTTATCTTAGCTAAGCCAAGACATGATGTTTGTTGAACAGTGTCATTTAAAAATATTATTTGTTCTGGGATAATGCAGGCTCTGAACAAGGCTTCTAAATCTTGCACCTGCCAGTCTTTTGTGCCCCAGATAGTTTTTGTCTCAATGTTGTCTTTCCAAAAGTTAAAACCTAATGTAGACAGCTGAGCATAAAAGGTCGCAGAATAAATTTGTTTAGTATTGGTCAACATGTTTTTCATTCCTGTCTTATTCACATTTTTTAAATAAAACGTTTCTGGATTTGTGACATTAAAACCTGAGAAATATGGAAACTTCTCAAAAAATGTTTTAGAGCTGCCCTTTGGCAGCGTTGGACAATGTTCCCATTGATTATAAGTAAAACATTTCTAGGGTTTGCAGATTTGTGCAAAAAAGGGTGACCATAATGATTAAAACAATACCTTTGTTCATAATCTGATGAACCTTCTAAGTATTCATGTTTTGTGAATTTAGCTGACATTTCTAAATCTGTCATCATATTATTAACAGTTTCAAAGTCCCAATCATCACAAAATATGCTGGGTGAGACAAAGTCACTCAAAGAAATCTTAAACTGGTGTGGATCTTCAACAGTTCCACCGGGCCATAAATGTCATAATCAGTTGTGTCCCATGCTATACCACCAGGTATAGGAACGGCTGTGATGTTTACTGATGATAGATCTCTTCGTTCACGATGAGATGATTTGTAAGGTTTCAGGAGCAAGTTGATGTTCTTACTTGCTGTGTCCATTGTACTATATTTTCCATCTTTCATTTTTCCCAAACTTAAAACAAGAATGAGCCAAATCAGGAGAAAAAGTACACCTAGCACAATCAAAAATTCAACCCAAGGTGAAATCAGATATGTTTTTTCAAGTTGATGAAAGAGTTCTGTAATTTTTGCTTTGAAAGTTGTATTAGCTGGTGTGGTTTCAGGTTCACTGGAATCCTCAGAAAATGTATCAAAGTTGATGAAATAGCCAGAGGCATTTCTGTCAATTGTTGGGATTGCATCCGGATTTTTCGGAATCGCTGGAGCTGTTTCTTCCTTTGCCATATTAGTATAGTCAGAGGCTATATCATTGTAGACAGGTGTTTCGTGACGTACTGTTAATTGGGTTTCAAGAGGTACAAATTCCATGGCTTTGTTGCATAGTCCTTCTTTTCTTACTGCAAGTTTATCCAACGTAATCAGTCTTTCAGTTTGAACCTCTTGGATTGTAGCAAGATTTGGATGTCTGCTACATCTTGGGAGTCCACTGGGCCTACTACTTATTATCGGCCACATGATGTGGTTTGACCAGGTCGATGGACACAATTCTGTTCTCCCTTTTTCCAGCAAGGGGCGGTAGTAACACTGATCTTGTTCAAAGGATTGCTAGGACAGGTACTGTTTTTCTGTAAGAAGGCCCAAATTCCTTCTTTACCGCAATCTTTTCCCTGACTAGATCCCCAATCTTTGGAATCCAGACAGGTCTTGCTGGGACAGGTGGTTTTTCTTCAGTGGTCGTTGGCTTTTGTGTTGTGTTACCCAGACTTCTTCTTGTTTCATTTAAGTCCTTTAAAACAGCCAAACGGTCTTTGATATCAAAGGGTTTCTGTTCCACCACTGAAGTTTGACAATCAAGATCCTGGATGATCATTCTAGTACCAAATTGTAATTCATATGGAGTGATTACCCCCAGAGAATGTTTTTGGCAGATTATTAAGACTACGTTGGACACTTATTAGATGTTTGACCCACCCATTACTCGAACCTAATACCGTGGCCGTTATAGATTGCTTTATGTCACTTTTTTTCTTTCCACTACTGCATTTCCCTCAGGGTGGAATGGGCTCGAAAACCGCAATGCAACGCCCAAGCTAGCCATGACCTCCTTGTACGCTCGAGAGCTAAACGCAGGACCCTGTTCAGAATGCAGCGTGTCGATTGCGTATGTGCCGATAAAGGCTCGCAAATCTTTTTTTTAACAGTTCGGGCGTCAGCCGAGCGCTGCGGCCACATCCAAATGAATCTTGTGCAGGAATCCACTGCGACCATGATATACTTATAGTTGCCATCCCTTTGCAAGGGACCACAGTGGTCCAGGTAAATGGTTTATCTGAAATTAGAAGGGGTGTCTGTGCAGGTCGTTTTACGGTTGAAACTTTTATTTTTTGGCAGATTTCACATTCTAGAACATAGTTTCTAGCTTGTTTCCTCATGCGCTGCCACCAATATCTCTGTTTTAATAGTAGTGGAACTCGTGTGTTACTGCATTTGCTGCAGGAAACAGAATCCATGAATAGAATACCTCTGTCTGCCGATATTCATGTGCCTCTATAACAAATAGCACCTCTCGATGATACTCCATTTTCTATAAGTTTTATAGTAATTGTTTTTCTTATATTTACCGGGATGAGTATAGCATCCGGGTCATTTTGTTGGAGACTTGTGTCGTCTAAAACTGACTGAGCTGCTAGTGCAGCTCTTTCCCTTTCGTCGTCACTCTCTGACATTTTGTTGACCGAAAGTTTGCAGAGCAAGTTTCAAGGAAACAAAGATTAGGTGCACAATATTTTGGAACACTGTATCCTACAACATTGAACAAACCAAAAACTAATACATAGGGTCCTACTCAGTTATGGTGGATATTATATCCTTTAATCCACTCCAGACGTCTTTTGGAGTATTTTACGGGAAAAAAGGGGTCTGTGTGAAAAGCACGACTGAGTTACAGACAAGTCAACGCCGTCTCATCATCATGCTTCAACATCCTACGCATGCTCAAAAAAATCTTCCGCTAGATCCCCACCGAAACAAGAAAGACGGTCACCCACGCACTGGTCACAAGCCGACTGGATTACAGAAACCCCCTTTACGCCGGAACCACAGCCAAACTACAGAAAAAACTCCAACGCATCCAAAACGCCTCAGCCAGACTCATACTTGACATCCCCCGTCAAGCTCACATTTCCGGTCACCTGAAAGACCTCCACTGGCTCCCCGTCAACAATAGAATAACGTTCCGTCTCCTCACCCACGCACACAAAGCCCTCTACGACCTAGGACCCGAATGCCTCAACACGCGACTGTTCTTTTACACCCCCACCCGCCAACTACGATCGTCCAATCAAGCCCTCGCCGCAATTCTGCACATCCATAGATCCACCATGGGGGGAAGATCCTTCTCCTACTTAGCGGCCAAAACCTGGAATTCTCTCCCCACCCACCTCCGCCTTACACAGAACCACCTCTCCTTCAGAAAGCAACTAAAAACTTGGATATTCGATAAGTAAAGTACCCCCCCTCCCCAAGTGCCTTGAGACCCTCTGGGTGAGTAGTGCGCTATACAAATTTTTGAACTTGAATTTGAGTTACTCTAGTATCTAGCATTAAATTATCGCCTTAGCAAACATTGGGCGCCAAGTAGTGTAGTTCCTATATTCCCAATAGACTCTGCGAATTGGAATAATATATCCTATAGATTTGACGTAGGACTGAGGTATACTAGGTCTCTATCGAATATACTAGACTTAATTATGAGTGCCAGCTAGCTCAGAGGTCACTAGAAACTTTCTTGAATAAATAAGAAGGGATTTTTTTCTGACAGCCGCATAAACATGACTACTTTGTTTCCCAAGAATAAGAAATGTATCTCTAGAGTCGCAGAAACAATAGATAGTTATTTTACTCAGTCAATCGTGCATGCTTTGTTTCACCAGAGGTGCAGAGAAATAGAGAGATGAGTTTCTATGCCTATATAAGAATACGGTACTTCATACCTATATAAGGGCATGAATCGCGAAAATTACACTAGGGTCCTAAAATGCTATACAACACTCTGGGGCACACAAACATCAACAAGAAATGCTCCCCTTTGGAGGCAACCCTTGCCCAAGGGGTCACTTCCATCCAAATTTAAATGCCCCCAAATAAGTCCCTGGTGCCTTGTGGCGTTTTATACCTACTCCCCCCCCCCCCTGGGGCAAAACGACCCAAAAAACAGGCTGATTTGCCCCCAGTGGGGGGACAGAAAAATCTTCCTTAAAATATGGCCCCTCTAAGAAGCGACCCTTGCCCAAGGGGTCGCTTACATCCAAACTTAAATGCCCCAACTACAGTCCCTGGTGCCTAGTGGCATTTTCTGCCCCAACCCCCCGGGGCAAAACGGCTGAAAAAATGGCCCAATTTGCTCCCAGGGGGGCAGAAAAACTTTCCTTAGAATATGCCTCCTCTGGGAA
The DNA here is from genome assembly GCF_964261635.1 of Lissotriton helveticus. Taxonomy (NCBI): domain Eukaryota; kingdom Metazoa; phylum Chordata; class Amphibia; order Caudata; family Salamandridae; genus Lissotriton; species Lissotriton helveticus. Next base: position 992,623,894 of record NC_136059.1, on the reverse strand, counting down.
GCGACCCTTGCCCAAGGGGTCGCTTCCATCCAAATGAAATTGACCCCAAATAAGTCCCTGGTGCCTAGTGGCGTTTTTCTGCCCCCTCCCCCCCTGGGGACAAAACAGACGAAAAAACGGGCTGATTTGCCCTGGGGGGGGGGGGGGCAGAAAAACATTCCTAAAAAATTCCCCCTCTAGGAAGCGACCCTTGCCCAAGGGGTTACTTCCATTATTATAAATATTCCCCCACAACATTCTCTGGTGCCTAGTGGCATTTTCCGCCTCCCCTGGGGGCAAAACGGCTGAAAAAACGGGCCGATTTGCCCCCAGGGGGGCAGAAAATCAATAGAAATATTGGCCCGACCTGGAAGCGACCCTTGCCCAAGCCTATGTGTCTGGGCTAGAACTGAGGTTACTGGTTGGGATAAACCTTCTATTGTGTAGGTTCACCCATAAAGTGATGCTCATACATTGTAACATGTCCCATATGATGAAAAAAGCTTCTTTCACTCTTTTGGCTGTACTCAGTTGTATTCATACCCAGTCTCTCTAATGAATATTGACAACCCTGACAGATTTACTCAGAGAGAACACTTTTTTAACTTCTCTTTTTCACAGTTTTCTTCTTAGCCTTGTTTATCAGCCATAGACACAGTATATTATTTGATTTCCTCCCACATAGCACCCCAAAAGTAAAAAAAACATGCAGCAGAATGAAGAGATAACTGAGTTCTCATCACTCTCTTAATCAAACAGGCCCTCAGAAACTGCCACTGTCACACGTTCCCTGTTTGTACTGATGAAATGCACATGTTCACCAATTGTTTCTGGTTCTGTTCAATATCCTCAGCAGCCAAATGCTTCTCTATTTTATGCAAAGCCTATTAAACCCATTAGCTGTCAAACTGAGCAAAACAAATCCTCAATAAACTTAATTAGAAATATAGGTGATAGGTCCATCATCACTTTAATATATGAGCTTTCAAATTAATGATCAATAAGCATGATAATGTACTATGGAGCATTCACTCAACATACCATATTGTCCCATAAAACAAAAACTCTTACCTAAGTATATCACCCTATAGCAACAGGGGACTAGATATTTTACCAATCTCCCCCAGAACACTACACTCAATCTCTAACAATGCACCCTGCCTCTCTGCCAATACTAGAACACCCAAATACATTTTAAGGCTTTGCTTGGCTTTTATCATTTATAAATGTCTTTCATGATCTAGTACAATCAACTTGGGAATTACAGTTGTCTAGGGAGACAATCTATCACTTCTTAAAGCTCCCCAAACACAGTTCACCCAGGATGAACCAAAACCTTTGAGTCATATCCTCTATTTTCCTAGCTGCACACCCTCAACATTATTCACACACATTCAAAAGAACGAGGGCCCAGATGTACAAGGACTTTTTACAATCATAAACGCTCTGATTTTGAGTTCTAGACCACAATATTCCCATTGTTTAATGTACACATCTTTTATTTAGGAATCTGAAAACTTTTGACTACTCCTACAATGGTATTGCAATCCCATACTGATTCAGTATTGGAAAAGTTGTCTTGTGGGCTTCCATTCCACCCACAGAATCGAAATGGTATGTGTTAATGTTTTTCGACTGAAATTGTCGGGCAAAATATTGACAAATTATCAACTGCAGAGATGAGGTGCTTAGCCATTTGCAAAAGGAAAAAGATCCCCATGAGAGCTCCTCCCCTTTGTGGTTGTAAAAAAAAAAAGATTCTTGGAGGGTAGAGAGTGGACCAAGTGACCATTGACAACTCTCAAACTTAAAAAACATTCTTTTTAAAATGCAGCATTGTTTCCTTTGAGAAAAATTGTCTGCATTTGAGAAAAACATACTCTATCGAAAAGAAATCAGACATGGTGGTCAGCTAAACGCAGCAGACTGCCATCTCAGTGATGGCCACCAATCGGAATAAGTGATGATTTGCGATCTACCATAATAATATTCATGTGGTAGGTAGGGTTATAAACCCCCTCCAAATCAAAATGTTATGAACCAACATATTAGTACATATGTCCGTTTGTAAAATTCAATACTGGTTATCAACATAATACTCACAAATTGTGATCAGATTTTTGTTACCAGTATTTAGGCACCAAGGGCCTTTTCCAACAGTGCCATGTTACAGACATACATGCCCTTAGGGCATTTATGTCTGCAACATGTGCACCCATACACATTTGAGGGGTGCAACAGGGTGTCAAAGTGACACCCTGCCAACCTTCAATGTTTCCCCCATTTACCGATTCGGTATTTACCGATTCGGTAATTGCCATTCATTCCTATGGGCCACCTGGCCCATAGGAATGAATGGCAATTACAGAATTGGTAAATACCGATTCGGTAATTACCTAAACTTACCGATTCGGTAATTATTTAAGAAAAATTACCTACATCCCATTTGCCTGTTCTTAAATATCGAATCGGTATGATTCGGTATTTAAGAATCGGTAATCTGGGATTACCTACATCGGGCCCCAAATCTCTTTCTCATCTTAAATAGACTCATTGGTAGATAAAAAACATGTTATTTACTGTTACTCTGTAATTCCTCATCTGCCTTCAACAACCAGGACAAACCAGTTTGCTTTAAAAATTAAATATTGTTTCTAAAAGTTGGCTAAGTATTCTTCAGATCCTTCAGCATATTTTATCCAAACCCTTGCTGATTTGTAATCCATCATGATCTTAAAATTAATTATCCCACATTAATTTATGTGGGCGCGCTATTGGGATACAATCAGTCTGTTCACATACTCTTTGTGAAAACACACCTCAGCATGTTTGTTAATAGTCAAGAAAGGATTCTGTGCCCCTCTTCAAATCCTTCCAAAAGACCCAATTGGAGCAATCAATACTGATACTCGCAGCCAAAAGCATCCGTGGAGCAAGAAAAAGAGAGCATATTATCCCTTTGCTTACAAACTTGTTTGGATACTCAGTTCCGTGGGAATTGATCTTAAAGTCCTCTCTTTAATCAAGATTTCTGAAAGCCAGAATCAACCATCAAACAAGATCACAAGTACTACATATCAAGATATCTGAATCTCCGTATGGCTAGGCAAGATCACTTTGGCCGATCTCCTAATCTAGACTCCTGCTCATAAAACTATTTCATTGGCTATGCTTGATCTGGCTTTTACTCTTGCTATCACATATGTACTTTCACTCCCCCTACTCTTCATCCTCAGCCATAAATCACAATTTCAAGCCACACCTTCAAAATGCAATTGTATGCATTGGCCTGAAATTGAGGAAATCCAGTGTTCCAAGCATCTTAATGACTATAAGACAAAAGGTCCATGCACTAATTACAGTTCTTGATGAGGGTAATGATACCTCTAAAACGTAATCGTCTTCCTCTAATTTCAACCTAGTAGTTGGGCCATACCTTAGACAAGTTAGTCTCAGTGCCCACACCTCATTATTCCACTGTAGCCTCTTCACCGAAGCCTTTGCAATTTATTTATCCTCTGAAGGAGCACAGTAAGTTTAAAAAACCTTAAACATTCCCTACTACATTTCGACACTTCTCCTTGGTACTCTCCCTTTGACTTTCCCTTACCTCTTTTCCCCAACAACACAAGCCGAACATATCAACGCACTCAAATCTGTGAACCCCTTTTTAACTCTCTCAGAACCTTTCCTCTCCCAACTAATCTAACCCACAGCTTTTTCTCCCGGGTATATTGACGCACAATATTCACCTCAACATTCTGTCCTCTCTGCGAATTAGCATCAGTGCTTCAAATAATCTGTTGTGATGTCACTTCTCAAGAAGCCAAAAGCTGACTCCTTTCTACCAAACTAGTGACCAAACTATCAACTTTCATTCTTTTCGAGAACACTGAAAGACTAGTATTCATTCCCCTTATTCATTCACTAATAGCCAAAATCATTCCCTCCTTTCAGGATGTCTACTGTTCATCTCCAAGGAGACAGTGTCTGCAGTGCTTAATCCTGGCCTTATCCCTTTTCTCTCCATGCACTACCTCCCACCAGGGCTGTCCGGGAGCCCAAAGCGGCCCTGGCAAATTTTGTCAGAGCAGCACCCCAAACCCCTCCTCCTCCTCCCCACCCCACTGATGGCACATTAATTGCTTAGTTGCTGCTGCTTCCCGTCCACAAGAGGTGGCTCTGCTGCAGTAAGGGTGGGGGTGGCCGCAATGCCTCTTCTTGAAGCCCCTGATGGTGGCTTCGGCCATGCCGGTAGCCATAAGCCTCCTCCGGGGACCTCGCCTCAGCCAGCGGAGGCTGTTAGCCAGGCACCCATTCATGTAAATGTAAATGTAAATGTAGTTGAGCTTATATAGCGCACAGCTACCCGCAGTGGGTTTCCCGGCGCTTGCTCAGGGAACCCTTCCTGGTATTCCCCTGTGAGATAGCAGGGTATCCACAAGGTGAAAGTCAGGCATCCCGCCGCGAGGGGCCGTTGTGGAGATTAAGCAAGCTATTGCCCAGAGTCGCAGAGTGTGAACCCGTGAGTCGAGGAGGCACCGGGGCGATAATTAAGCGAGCAGCGGCATGTGTACCCCTGCGAGTACTCCTCACACAGAGGGAACTTGGGATCAATGGAGTTAGAGTTTATCAAAAAGGAACTCATGCTCATTAATTTGTTGAAGTGCAAAAAAAAAACTACATTTTTTTTCTTGCCTTGTTGCTTTCTGTTCTCTGCAAGGCCCGCCCTTTTGGTTGTCAAGTGTAAGAAGTTGGCAGAGCCATGTGATTTGCGCTGGCCGATGGAAGCCGCGGGCGCAGAACCCGGATGAAGAAGTGGAGAATGATGAATGTTGTGGGCTTCATCCAGTCCCGCAGATCTATCAAGCTGCAGCCTATCAGCCTCCTAATAACATGGGCGATAGCGTCAGAAAGCATGTCCATAGAGGCGAGAGATCTGAAGGGGAGAGACAAAAAGAAACAAAGCAAACACAATGCTCAACAACTGCCCCAGTCCACAGGTGCATGCTCTCTGGAAATGAATAGCAAGTTTTCCATGTATGTTTGTGCTTGCTCATTGCACAAAGCACACTTTGGTTTATATGTTCACATGTCCCACATTTGGATACAAACCTCAATAAACAGGCCATACTGTCGGCTGCACTACCTCATGATAACATAGACGCCCTTCCCCTTGCTCCCAGTTTACACTCCGCAAAGCCCTCTTTTACAGAGTGGAATTCTTACATTTAAACATGGAAATGCTTAACATCTTTGAGACACATAAAGGTGTAGAAGTAGAAAGTAAGCCGAGCAGCTCCCTGTTCTTGTGCTTGGTGCTGTACTTTAACATAAACCTCGACATGCCACACTGCAACTATTACCCAAAAAAAGCTCTCCGAAAGAAAGAACAGATAAAGCATGGAAGCGAAAGGAAACTGAACTTAGGCGTTGTTACTTGGTGAAAACAGAAGTGACGTATCGCTGCGGGAACCAGTTAGGAAGCTGCACATAAGAGCAGCACTGCACTGAAACACTGGAAAGACAGCAGGTGGGAGTAAAGTCCTTTATGGAATACAGCAAGTCTTCCAAGAATATATCTATGAATGTCATTCATGATTAAAAAACTTTGGTGATCAATCTCGGCACCTTAATCCAAGAGCGACCTAATTTGCAATTGGCATGATGTTGATTTACCCATGAACTGATTTAGAGACAACACTTGAGTTTTCACTTCCGCTCATAGTCAGACACTATACAGGCTTCAAGGAGTCTTTTATAATTGGCTGCCGACAGTCTTTACACCAGTCCTGAGGAAGACCTGCAGTGGTGCTCATTTAATTACTCACACCTTTGGGTCGAAACGTCGATGCTTCATTTATCTGTCCATTCCCCAAGTTTTGAAATTCTCTAGAGTTATAGAGAGACGTTTTCACTCTGATTTATCTGAGGAAGGCCGCATTATTCCCCTTTTGTTAAGGTCCTTTAGTTTTACCATTCCCCGAGTTTCTTCAATCTACTACTAAGAGGAAGGCATTTCAAAGGATGTTGTTAGAACCCATGTACTTAAAAAAAGGGACAGACATACATCTTGTATATATTTCTGTGCATCTGGATTTATGTCTATTTTTGTTTATTTATTTATTTTATTTATTTTTATTTTTATTTCTTGTATCGCGCTGGAATCAATCCCATAAGGGTATCTCCGCGCTTTGCCAGCCAAAAAGTTATCGTAGTCTTTAAATGCATCAGAGGGCCTGAAATGCTTCCTGGAAGAGGAGAGTTTTCAGGGTTTTTCTAAAGGATAGATGGTTGGTATTCATCCTTATTTCTATGGGAAGTTTGTTCCATAGGGCAGGACCAACCGATGAGAATGCTCGGTCTCCCTGCCTAGCTCTTTTTGTTGCAGGGGGTTTTAAGAGTGCTTGGTTACTCGAACGAAGTGACCGGCTGGGTTGGTACAGTTCAAGAGTTTGAGATAGATATTTAGGACTGTCCCCATATAAGCATTTGTGGACCGTGCAGCATATTTTGAAGCTGATACGCTGCCGTATAGGGAGCCAGTGGAGCTCTACCAACAAAGGCTTAGAGGGAGTCCTGGCCGGTGCACCCATAACCAACCTGGCCGCCGTGTTCTGGACTACCTGCAAACGACCTACTGCATCAGCGTTTGCTAGCGTCAGCAGGCCGTTGCAGTAGTCCAGGCGGCTAGTGACCAAGGCCTGCACGAGTGTCTTCCTGTAAGTATCAGGAAGATATGGAAATACTCGTCTTAGGAGGCCAATGGTGTAGAAGCAAAGTCCTGCAATGTGATTGATATGCTCCTTAAGGGTCAGTTTTTGGTCAATCTTAACCCCTAGATTTTTTACATGAGGCTTAGATGTAGGAACTGGGCCCAAGTCCAGCGGCCACCATTCAGGAGACCAGAGAAGGCTCGCCCTGCCGAAGAGCATAACCTCTGTTTTTGCAACGTTACATTGGAGGCAATTTGCGGCCATCCAATGTGACACTGCCCTCATACCCAATAATCAGACGGGAAAGGATCACTTGTCCTGCACAACCTTAGGTTTCTTGCAGGAGCGGGGGTGTGTGTCCCAAATAGAAGACCCTCATGCACGTGATGGGTGGGGTGGAGTTGGAGCGGTGTATCTTGATTCTCCGATTTTTTATTCACGTGTGTGCATAATCATCGGGTCGATCAGATTATGCAACCTCCACCAGGAGGTATTGACCCAAGGTTGAAGCAGTAGTGAGCCAGTGATGAGGGAATATTAAAAAGCCCGGATAACGAGTATAGGATTTTTAATAGTTCTGGGTTCGGGTCTTGTGAACTCTGCTGTTATGCACCATAGAGTACTTATTAGGAGTAGTTGATGCACTTAGAGTATCGTTAAAAACATTACGTGTAGGGAAAAAAGGAATAAGGTCGACATGTTTCTGCCTTCTGCACCTTAGTAGGACTTACAGGCATTCATCAGGACCGTTATGTGAAATAACGTGAAGGTAAAGGGATGTGGTCAAAGTGTTCAAAGAATGGAGTGATAAGAAAAAGGTATATTGACCTGTCTCTTGTTTCAAATAAGGTCGCAATGTACCTGTTGGAGAAAGAATATACATACATACGTTTTCAACACATAGGGGAGAGGGTACAAGGGGAGACACCAAACAGAAAACTGTATCTCAAGTCTGTCATTGACAGACTATAGCAACAACTAAAAAATGGCAATACTTCATTCATGGCTGCTATCAATGGCAATGTCAACTCTCTCTTCATCTCTCCATACTATACAGAGGGGTAATGCATGCTGTATAGGTGGTATAACATGCAGATTGGTTCAGAGTTGATGCATGTGCAATGTATCAGATCGTGAAACGCAATTAAGGTTATCAGAACTGTGTTGTGCTTGCTGAGATGTCATAGTGGGATCTTACACACACTCAGTATAACATATAGTTCTACATTTATCCAGTGTGTCAAAGAAACATGTGCAGTACCGTGCCTCAACACTCGTGTTCTTATCAAGGGGTGCTGTTTGGTATCTACCATGCTTAAGTCGGCGTGCTGGTATATTTACCTCGCGCATGTAAATAAAGCGCTCCAGTCGGGTTAAGAGGCTTGTGGGGGACTGAGCAGAAGGGGAAAAAAGCAGGGGTTAATTTTAAACGCGCTTAGCAGCAATACTTGCGGTTGTAGGATTGCCTGGTTTGTGGTCGCGCTACCTATTTCGTCCTGCCCTGGCGTCTTCTGCGAGCGCGCTGCCTTCTTTCACCCGGAAACAGAACTCTCTGTTTCCTGCCTGGTAATCATCGCAGGCGTCAGATCTAATTGGTTATCCCACGGGTCGCTATGACGACCTGTGGTGACGCTAATGCTGTGCTTTGGATTGTTTATATTCATTGATGTTTCTTACGAGTCTGCTTGTTTTTAACAAAAGTGACTAGTCGATTGTTTTCGTGTTGTCGCAGCAATGCCTCCTTTACGTATTTAAACGTATTTTGATTGGACATGTAGGCACGATGTTGTGGTCTCTGATTGTATCCCGTATAGGGGAAAACAGAGACTTCCGTGCGAAGCTAGCACAGAGGGAGCAGTATTATTTCGAATGGTCACTGATGGTTCGTTTTACCCACTATAATGATTTTATTTAGTGTCCCAAATATTGTAGAGGATTTTGGACTGCGTGTGAGTCAGCAACGCGGAGACAGTATTCTTAAACCCTCGATGGTGGAACGAGGGAGGAGGAGTAACTGAACTCGGTTCGGGTGATGTTAATATCGATATGTACATCATTGGTTATCGATTGTCCTCCAAGTTTTTTTCTTTCTCGTCTGGTTAAATACAGTGACGGCAGGCACATTCTTTACTGTCTATTAAGACTGAGCCAGGGGATATTGTCATTTAGCTCACGGTCAGTCCCCAGTCTATGTACCCACCTCTGCTCTTTTTCAAAAAGGATTTTAGCAGCATTCCTGTCTTTGTTAGGGAAAGTTTCTAGGATGACCCAGTTGAGATCTTGAGTTGTGTGGCCCTTCTCAAGAAAATGGTTGGCCATTTTTGTGGCGCTCTTCTTGCATTTCACGTTGCTTTTATGTTCGCAGAGTCTCTGCTTGGCTTTTCTACAAGTCATGCCGATGTATCTGAGGTCACATGGGCAAGTGATCATGTATATCACGTGGGTGGTATTGCAGTTTGTATGATGGCGTATAATCCATTTGAAATCTGGTAGTAATTGGAGTTCTTTTGTGGGTCTTGTCAGACTGCAAACCGAGCACGAACCACAAGGGTAATGTCCTGTGACTTGGGGATTACCCCACGGGTCAACTAATCCTCTTGTGGGTTTTGGTGGAGGTCTGGTATGGACAAGAATGTCTCTCAAATTTCGGCTCCTTTTATTTGCAAACCTTGGCTTTGGCCATGAAAGGTTCCCTGATGTTAAGATGCGCCAGTTCTTATTGATGATTTTCTTGACACTGTTTGTCACTGGGCTGTATGTGGTTACACAGGTGACTTCCTCCGAGGGTGGTTTTGGTATAGTCTCAAGGAGTGCTTCCCTATTTTGATTTCTGGCACGTTTTTTGCATTTATTGATCACTCTTCGTGGGTAATCTCGGGCTTCTAGTTTTTTGCACAGGTCATTGGCTTGCGACTTGTATTCGGTGATATTACTACAGTTGCGTTTAAGCCTGAGGAACTGGCTGTATGGCAAGTTCTCCTTCAGAGGGCGGGGGTGAAAGCTCTTGAAAGAGAGTAGGCTGTTTTTTGCAGTTGTCTTGAAGAACGTCCGGGTCTGGAGAGTTCCTTCTGCCGCATAAATTGTAACATCCAGAAAGTCAATGCTTTCCCGGTTCGTGCAGTAAGTAAATTTTAGGCAGTCATCTCTCTGGTTAAGCCAGGTGTGAAACTCTCTTAGGCTGCTTTCGTCCCCTAGCCAAATGACAAAAATGTCGTCTATATACCGTTTCCAGAACAGTATATGACGATGATAAGGGTTGTTGTTCTCCTTTAGGATGTGTTGGTCCTCAAAGGTGCTGACGTAAAGTCCAGCCACGCTTGGGGCGAATGTACTGCCCATTGATGTCCCGTGGCACTGTAGGTACAGATCGTCTTTGTATTGGAAAAAGTTTTCCATGAGCGCCAGCCGGCAGCATTCCAGAACGAAATGTCTGGGCGTTTTATAGTTCCAGGTTGAGTTGAAGAGTATGCTCTCAAGGGTATCCATTGTTTTGTTTTGTGGGAGGCTAGTATATAAGCTCTCCACATCAAACCCGACCAAGAGCATGGTATCAGGAGAGTATTCAACGTCTTGTAGCTTGGTTAATAAGTCTCTTGTGTCTCGTAAATACGTCGGTGTCTTTTGGACCAAAGGTCTAAGGTATTGATCTGCAAACTGCGACAAAGGTTCTAAAAGAGAACCTATACCCGACACGATCGGGCGTCCAGGAGGTGGTACTCGTCCTTTGTGTGTTTTCGGTAAGGAGTAGAAGTAGGGAGTACGTGGTGTGTGGGTTCTGAGGTAGTCTCCTTCTTTCTTTGAGAGCCAGTTGTTAGTCTCTGCCTCTTCTATCATCATTGCGATGGTTCTCTGTAATCTCGGTGTTGGATCTGTGGTCAGAACTTTGTAGAATTTCTCATCCTGGAGAAGATCCAAACATTGTTGGTCATAGCCTTCGGTTGTAAGAAGAACCACTCCTCCGCCTTTATCGGCCGGTTTGATGACTATGTTGTGATCTTCTTTAAGGGCATTTAAAGCTACCTGCTCCTTTCTTGAGAGATTTTGGAAGGGCTTAGGAGGTTCATCTGCTAACCCATCTATGGCTTTGAAGATGGCCTGCTCGAAGGTCAATATTTCGATTGGGATTTGCGAATTCAGAGGACAGAATGATGACTTGTTCCTCAAGGTAGTGTCCCCTTCCTCGTTGGGAATTTTGTCTCCTTTGAAAAAAGCTTTTAACTTTAATTTTCGGCAGAACTCTGCAACTTCACATTTTGTTTTGAATAGGTCTAGCCTTGGAGTCGGGACATACCCAAGTCCTTTATTGAGTACGAGTTCTTCATCCTGGGTTAGAACCTTCTCAGTGAGATTCACGATGAGGGATTCGTGGTTGTACCGGTTTTGGCTTTGGTTACACTTCTCGTTTGCAATTGCCTGGATTGGTCGGACCAGGTTACGCCTCTTCTCCGGGTTCTTTGAGGAGCTGGGCCATTCCCTAAAAAAGGCATATTCTGTTGGAAATTCTGGCCTGTCTGTATTGGTATCTGATGGTTCATCATCTGGGGGCCTTGAAAGTAAGGATTCATCCACCCTTGGAAGTGGGGGTTGAAGGGTTGAAAGGGCATCCCTTGTGAATTCGTTTGGAAGAATGGGGGCCGCCACGAGTTTCTTCCTCGACGGTTTCCTCTCTTGTTCTGGAAATATGTTTTATTGGGATTGTTATGTTGGTCCGATCCTTGATCAGAGCCAGCGCTTGAGGCACCGCTGTTTGATCCATAATTAGAAGCATTGTCGTCGGCATTGTAGTCCTTACTGCTGTAGGGATGTATTCTTTCTAAAGAGAATTTTTTGAGTTCTTTTGCTAATTTTTGTAGTTTGGTTTGCGTTAAATACTCGTGGGTATTGCTCATTTCTTTATTAATCTTTTCTAGTCTGTTCTTATATATGGTGATGTTTACAGTGTTATTCAATTTTGTTTCTAAGATTTCGATTTTCACTGTAAGCTCTTCTGTTAGTCTAGTCGCTGTTTTGATAATAAGGACTAAGTAGTCCCTGGTACACTTCCATGAGATGGCGGACCAATCTTTTCTGAATGGGAGGTCCTTAAGAAAAATCCTCGGGCGTTCGTGACCCAGAGTCCTCTGGGTGCTGCATTTACTCTAAGGTATTCCGTCATTATGATGCCATGGACGGCTGTTCTTACTTGTTCTTTTTTTAGTTCTGTAAGTTCGTCCCACTCCGTGGAGCTGGAGAGAGTCTGAGTGAGGTCACTGTTCATAAATAGAGATACCCTCAGCAAAATTTTCCTTGACTGTAGGGCCAAGGGAGCTGAAAGGGTAGAGGAGCTGGGTGTCGTCAGCATAGGAGACCGGTATGAACCCATACTTCCGCACAATCTCAGCAAGGGGGGCCACATATACATTAAACAATGTAGGGCTGAGACATGAGCCTTGTGGCACCCCCTTTGTGAGCGCCTTCGAGGTGGAACGATAGGGGCCCAGACTGACAGATTGCGATCTCCCGGAAAGAAAACTCTCCAGCCAAGATAGTACTGAGCCTCCGATCCCTACTCCCTGCAAGCGGCTGAGAAGGATGTTATGGGACACGGTATCAAAGGCCGCAGACAGGTCCAACAGCACTAATATCATGGAACCTCCTCTATCCTGTGACATTTTGATCTTATCAGTCACAGAGAGGAGGGCCGATTCAGTGCTGTGGTTGGGCCTGAACCCAGATTGTGATTGGTGCAGGCCCCCTGTCGCCTCGATAAATTTGGAAAGGATGGTATTAACGTGTTTCTCAGCCAATTTGCTAATAAAAGGGAGAAGGGAAATAGGGCGGAGGTTGGAGAGTTCTGACCAGGGAAGAGTGGTGTTTTTCCGTATGGGGTTCACTACCGCTTCTTTCCAGGGTTGTGGAAGTTGTCCCTCGGCAAAGGAAAGATTCATAAGCTTCTGAATAGTGGGGCCTAATGATTCCACCAAAGGGGAAATCATTTTTGCAGGGATCAGATCAGTGGGGGAGCCAGTCTTCATATTACCAATAAGGGTGGTCAGGTCTTCTAAGGTAACTTCTGGGATTACATGAAGCATTTTATCAGGGGTCATTGTGGGGAGAGTCTCAGGAGCCAAAGTCTCTAAAGGACCTGTGACTTTTATAATTTTTTTATATATTCCCTCAATTTTTTCTTCAAAGAACTGGGAGATGTTATTACAGAGATCTTGAGTAAAAACATCCGGGCTCTCACATATTACAGGGTTGGTAAAAGTCTGTATGATTTTGAATAGCTCTCGGTGGAATTACCTGCCTCTGTTATTTGGGAGGTAAGACTGACTTTCCTTGCTCTTTTTATATTTTTATAGTAGGTAGCCATAGCTGTTAAATAGCGATCTTTATCTTCCCCCTTATGTGACCGTCTCCATAGTTTCTCCAATTTCCTACACCCCTGTTTTTCTGTTTTTAAGGCCTCAGTGTACCATGCTTCCCTTTTAGCTATGGTAGGTTGTTTGACTATTTTCTGAGGAGCCAGAGTGTTAATGGCTTCCATCAGTGAGGAGTCAAATTTTGAAAGAGCTATCTCAATATCATCCGAGCTTGTGAGGACTGGCTGTTTCCAGACCTGAGTAAACCTATCAGGAGTAACTTTGTGCCATGGTCTGCGTTTAATGGTTTGCATGATGGAGTGATTGGTAGGTTCAGGTAAATGGAGAAAAGAAAAATCTAACATTTTGTGGTCTGACCAGTAGATGTATTTAGGGGGATGGCAGTAGACATTAGGAAGGGTGGTAAAAATTAAGTCCAGAGTATGGCCACCAGTATGAGTGGGGCCATTATTACGAAGATGAAGGCCCAGCAGGGCAAGATCAGATAAGAGTGCAATAGTATCAGGGTGGTCTGCAACATCAGTATGAAAATTAAAATCACCAAGTAAGATGACATTTTCATTCGTTTTCATATGGGGAGCTAGAAGTTCAGACAGAGCTAGGGAAAACCCAGCATTCGGTCCGGGCGGGCGATACACAAGTGCTCCTTTCCAGTGTACCTTAGGGCTAACTTTTAGATGAAAAATAATTATTTCCATAGTGGGTAGCATTATCTGTTCTAAGACCCTAATATTCAGGCTATCTTTATAAACAATAGCGATCCCGCCTCCTATTTTCTCCAGTCGATCTTGGCGGAGAATTTTGTACCCCATAGGTATTCCCAAGGTGATAGTCGGAATAGTGTGGGGTTTAAGCCATGTTTCAGTTATGAAACAGATCTCAGGCATAGTACAATGTATAGTGTCCCAAAGTTGCATATGATGCTTTGGGAGGGACCTTACATTAAGTAAAAAACTTTTCCAGCCTATTAGAGAGACTTTATCATTGTTAGGGCTCCCAACTATAATGTTACAGTGAGTAGCTTGAAAACCACATTTTAAACATGAAAAAGGCTCTTCAGGGCAGACTAACAGTCTATTGGTACATCTGTGTGTGTCCTGGGGTTGTAGAGCGAGAAGGGCATGTGCTGAATACCTTCTGTTGGGGGCAGTCATAGGCCTGTCCATGATGTGAGAGGCAGAGTGGTGGACCCCTGGCCCCGTCCTGTCGCGGACGGGCGCAGACGGGCAGCTCTTTGGCGGGTCTTCGCGGGGCTGCGCGCGATCGCTGCGCGCTCAAGGAAGTGCGAGGGCTAAATAGCCCTGCGTTCAACCACTAGAGCGCTAACCGCTCCTAGTGGGACCGGAAGTGGTGTCAAAGCCTGCCACCCCCTTGCATGAACGGGAGGTGGGAGGCGGTTACTAGCGCTTCAGTGACGAAAAGGAGAGTGCCCTAAGACCAATGAATGATGCGGTGAGGTTGTGAGGCAATGCGGACTTAGTATCAAATTTTAAAAATCACAAAATGTAAATCACAGTCAAGTTTTATAAACATTTAAAAATTTCGCTTCTCGCTATGTCTTCGCATTTAAACTGCTACGAGCAAGTCTTAGCCAGCAAGCGGTATGGAGACCCTGCCACCGTCTCCACCCGCAGCAAACTCCTTCAGTGCTCCGCCTAAATAGCCCTGCGTTTAACCACTAGAGTGCTAACCGCTCCTAGTGGGACCGGAAGTGGTGTCAAAGCCTGCCACCCCCTTGCATGAACGGGAGGTGGGAGGCAGTTACTAGCGCTAAATCTTATAAGCACTTTATGTCACATTCCCTCACATAAGTCACATCAGCTTTGTGTTGTTTTCTCTAACATTTGTGTATGTGCAGCCATTTACAAATGTAACCATTATAAGTAATATATATTTCTTCAAAAAGACTATATTTCGTTTGTGGTGCGTTTTGACTCTTGTCAAGGTCTTAAATAATTGCGGGACTACTCCCAGCCATTGTGTGTCATTTAAGTTAGACTCGTTTTTTCTACTAATTAAGTTTTGCTAAACAATCATCTAACCCAACAGAATTTACTGTAGATTATATTGTTCATACCCACGTTCTGAGGGACACAGGGTTTACCCCATAATCTTTGACAGAATATTACAATGTTGGCATCTTCCTACCTTAGCCATTTGGTGCCTGCAACCTGTCTCTGATCACATGACTGGATGCAGGTAGCAGTTGAGGCTTGTGCATTTCCCATAGACAGCCATACACAATTGGGGCTTGGGTGTGACTGAGTGGGGCTGTCATGGCAGGATTGCAGGTAGGAGCTGGTCCCAGCCTTACAGCTAAATAGGCTGTGACCTGTTCCCACACAAAGAGCTGCATACCCTTGTTGATAGTCTGGAGCCAGGGCTGGCAAGTCAGGTCATCTGCTCACTTTAAATGCTTGTCTTTGAAGTCTCCCACACTTCAAAGACACTACTAGGTATAAGTATTGGTCCTCAGACACCACCACTTCAGTACACTCCTGGACCTGTGGATAATCTGCCAGCCTGCTACTCTGTTGGACTCCTGCTGTGCTGGGCTGACCTGTTGCCCTCTTGCCTGGGTGAGAAGGACTGGATCTGCATCTCTAGAACCTAGAACCCAGAGTGACTCAAAGGGCTAGTTGGCTGCCCTCCTGATCTGAAGCATCAGGGACATAACATGCTTCCAACAACCTTGCTTCTGCATGTGGACTCTGCCAGCTGTGAGTCTACCCTGCCAAGTGGTGCTACCCCAGTCATGGACACTTGGAAGTGGGCCTAAGGTGCTTACCAGCAGAAACAGCGCATCTCCTCAGCTGATCAGTGCATCCTCGAGCAGAATTGATGCATCACCTCAGTTACATGGATTGGGTCTGGCGCAGAAGGCCCGCATCACTCTGATATCTTCGTAAACATTGCATTGCTGACGGTGCGCCACATCTCCAACATCCCTTGTGATAGCAGCTAGATGATAATGCCGGCCTCAGCACTGTAGCCTCGCAGCTCTTTGGAACAGATGCATCGCCCCATGTGCGTCACATCCTCGACAACCGGACTTCTCATTGCAAGCCTCATCGATGGTTTCCTTGACGATAACACAACAGGACCTCTCACCGCAGCCTCTCTGCATCTTGGAACCAATGCCTCACTTCAACAGCGTGACACTTCTTCGTCTTGAATCCTCACAATACCTTGCAGCCCAGATTTAAGGTACTTTGTTCAGCGGACCTAACCTGGTCCCTGTAGCCCGCCCACACTCCATTGCGTCCGCTGAATTTCTGACTTTGTTCTGATCCTGCGTGACTAGAAACCCCTTGTTGCCGAATTGTGCTTTTTAGTGCTATTTTACCCTAAAAGTTTGAAATTCAATATCACCGGTTTCCCTGATTCGATTTTTGTCATTTTGGTCCTGTTTTTTTTATATTAAGCTCTACTTTCCTAAACCTGGTGTGAGATTTTGTGTGTGTGTTCTTTTCACTGTTTTAACTCTTTGAAGTTTTGCACAAATACTTTACCCATTGCCTTCAAGTTAGTCCTGACAGCTCTGTGTCAAGCTATCAGAGGGAGAACACTGATTAATTTGTGGTTTGTTGGTGCCTTGCACTGACTAGGATTGTGGTTGCTGTTTGATCAAGGCTCACACAGCAGTGAACCACCAACTCAGTTTCTAGTAGGGGAAAAGTGATGTGATTTTGCCTGCTAAATCGCCTGTTCCTGACAAACGCATTCAGTAGAATTCTATATTTATTCAGTGTGCCAGCCATTCCCTTCTACTTGCTGAGCTTCCAACAGTGCAACAACACCACACTTGCTATTGGATGAAATAAAATGTTCTCTTCTAGAAAAGAGTAAAAACAGAATTACTAGTAGTGTCAGACTAGAGAATGCTCCCTTTTAAGCAGTCCACAAATGTGGAGTCCCTTCCAACTCCTTCTCAGAAAATAAGAAATATGAGTACCTTTTTCAATATACTTCATTCACAACAAAAATAAATATATGGTGCCAATATTCACTTTTATGCACTCAAGAAAACTCCCCTTCTGCAAACCAGCTACAAGATCAATCTGACACTGTCCCTGGAGACAGGATGTTTGAAATACCATATCAGAGTCTAGATAATTCTCCCCAAAAAAGCTTGCTGGTAAATTGTAAAGTTTCTAAATATCTTGCCCTTCAGAAATGTAAGTTTGTGAAACCAGCTTGGAAAGTACTTCTCAACTCCCAGTGGAAATCAGAATACATTTTAAAAGTCCTAGTGGAGTAAATGGGGGTTTGCAACTAAATTCCACCTTGTAGCCCATGATCGGACAGTTTTTACCTGATCCACCAACAAACCTTCATGTAACATAAAGATTTAGAAGTGGCTCAGTGGGTGCTCAGGTCCCAAGATATCATCTTGCCATGCCTTGAACAACACCTTGAGAACAAACCCAAACATCATCTGCTTAAGGAAAAACAAACTTCTTCAGGCTGGTATTCTATTGAAGACCTTTAACAACAAAGGTAGTGATCACTAAATAGTGACTAAGGGGAAACACATCTTATTCCATTGGATTGCAACTACCTTACCACTCTAAAAACAAGAATGTGTGGAGGGTCAAGGGGAATATTTTTTAACGACCTATCTGCTCAAACCCCTACTCTCAATATATAACACATAGAGAGCAGACCAGGTCATGAAGATGGTGTGTGGCCATACCGGAGACCGCGAAGCAGTTAGGTGTGTGTGTGAACAAATGTTGCTGTGTGTCAAAAACTAGAACACTGGCTAGGACACGTCCCATCAGACCACCCTTGTGGTGGAATGTCAGCATATGGGGAGTGGTGGTCACTCTTGCCCCGACCATATAGTGTCGGGAATCAAAGCCAAAACTCTAGCCATGATACTCATCAAATAGTGATGATAAAATGAAAATGAAAATAATAATAGTAATCATAGACATAAAGTGCAGTGCTTAAGTAATTGTGATGGTTAAAATTAACTACCAAGACTCAGGAAACTTTCTAGCTGAAGTCTGGGTGTCAAGAATTAAAAATACGCTGAGTAGTTGTGAACTGGAACTACTCAAAAGCGCTGTGTAGAGTGGTCGACATGTTTCAGCCATTCAGGGGGAATTTCCCCGGCTTTCTTCAGGACCTATAGTATGTGACGCTACTGCAGCTAACAGAAAGTAGTGAACACAGAGATAACATAAAGTGTACATATCTACCAGGAACTTGACAATCCAATGTTCACTGGAGAAAAGGACATGAATTCTTCCCAGCTTTGTGTGGGTGAAGACCTCACCTCACCCGGCAACCGCTCGGGAGAATGAGACCCCGCTCTGTCCGTCGGTACCCCTCATTATATCCGCTTACCACTACCATTAGTTCTCAGAATATTGTCTGTACTAGAGCCTTGTAGTTGCAGTAAGGAAACCTTTGGCACTTTATGAAAATTCCAAATAAATATGAAAGAAATATCCCTACCCAGACAGGGACCTAGAAATTGAAGAGTGCATGAGAAAGCAATAAAAAAGAACATCTTTGAGTGGTCACTTGCCTGTCTCCTCTCCTTATGGACAAAGAGCCTGATTTAGGGTTTGTTTGCAAGTTACTCTGTCACAAGCATGACTGATACTCTGTCCTCCTTATAACAAGTCCCTTAGGAAATACTGCACTTGTAATAAGGCAGACAGGATATCTATCATGTTAGTGATGAAATAACCCATTGGCCAAACTCAAAATAAAGGCCATAGTTTGTGAAAGCTTCATTATGCCTTGAAAATCCCTATTAAGATATGTGCTGATTCCTTAGATTAGACAAATATCACAGTTAACTCTAATATAATTACTTTGATTGGGCACTCATATGTCCTGGTATATATTTCAAACACTCAAAACGTACTTAACAGTATATATTTTCAGTAATTCATTTGATTTGATTATTTTATCATTTGTTAGTAGAAAGGATTTGCGTCTGCTTCTTGTACAATTACATTTGTCTCATGTGAACTTTCAATGTTGGTATAGAATTACACTCTACTATTTATTCCAAATCTATCTATTCTCACACTTTGTAAAAACATTGCTCACCGAACTAATCAAATCTACCAATTTATTGTGTGCCTCATCTGACTAATTCATCTCAGAGACTATTAAACTTCTCAGTCACAGTGGAATTCCTAATGCCTAATACAGCAACCACAGCACAATATCAAATACTTAGTATATACTAGATCTGCATAGACATTGTATTCACTGTAGCCAAAGTAAGTATTCGCTCACTACTGCTCAGTCAACTGGACTAATGTAATAATATACCAGTAAGCCTTCTTCAATATTTCTTCTCCCACTCAACAGGGCTCTAAACCTTGCCACCAGAATGAGTACAATCTTTAAGGGCAGTCTCCTACTGCACTTTTTAACCACCAATCTCTTTGTCAAAAACAGAGCCATATACAAGCTATTGAAACTTGTATTCAAAGCCGTGGAGTAGCTATTGCTTTGGCCGTCCATGGCGGTCCCGGTGTTTGCCGCCTTGTGGTGGCCACTTTAACCCCTTGCACGCTGATGACGGAACCGCTCCGTCATCAGCTGCGGGTGTCATGGCCCGCCCCGCTCGATAGAACGCTCATGCGCGGCGCGAATTCCGCGCCTGCGCTGAGGGTTCTATTGAGCGGGGCGGGCCATGACGGAACCGCTCCGTCACCAGCATAGCTCAACCGACGCTGGTGACGGAGCGGTTCCGTCACCAGCATGCGGCCGCCCCGCCCCCATAGCACTGCGGCGGAATAGCCGCCGCAGTGAAGGGGTTAAGGAGTGGGGGGGTTGATGGCAAGATTCTGCCAATTGCCGCCCCGTGACTGCTGCATTGTAGAGCGGGGTGGCGATTGCCACCCCGAGATGGTAGGTTAGAGCGGGAGGAGGCCGCCGCCCCTCTGATTCAAATCAGTAAATGGGAAAGCTCCCAATTACTTCACTGAGATCCTATCCTCTATAAGCTGAATTGCGTGGAACCTAAACCCTACTAACAGTAATCTCCTAGTCACATCCAAGTCATCTTGTGTTGCCCCCAAAGTCTTACCCTCCTACCTCCTAGCCCCTTTTGCCTACCACTAGACATTTGAGCAGCCCTCTTGCTTTAGGAATGCAAAATGCCCTATATTGCAGTTAGAAATACATGAGTGATTACTGACCCACACTGCTTAAAGTATGTATATTTCACATGGTAGTCTCTATTAACTAAACAACAGATATTGTTTATAAAATGTATGTGAACTACATCACCTTCATGGTTCAATGTAAAACATTTCTGATTGAGATTTAACTGCTGTTAAATAAATGAATAATTAAATAGCAATCCTGTGATGTTGTTCATATAATGATATTCCTGAAGATAACCATACACCCTGAAATGTAATCCTTTTAAATCTGCATGATCAGTCAAAAAATATCTTGGCAATGTTTTCGTCATGTGTTAGTTATCACAAGCCTTCATCAGGTAAGCGCAGTGTGAACACATTTCTATATAAAATTAGGTAAGATCTCTGCTTAGGTAATAGTTTCTCGAGAACACAATTTTGCATACCATGAGTTAGAATAATGTATGACTCCTTTTGAGCTCGATTCCATTGGGGTCCTAATCTGGGACCCTTTTCTAATGTTTCATATTGTGTTATTATTTTGGGATTTCTAGATCTGTGCAAATTCAACTGCATGAAAAGTGCTATCAGCAGAGTTTTGCATCCCCAGATTATCATATGCATGATCTTTAAACAGAAACTAATGCTTCATTAAATCATGGCAAATTAATATATTGTGAATCTTTCATCTCAGTATTTACATTGTTTTATGAGTCAATGTCAGTCACACCAAGGGGCAGATTTACTAAAGTTTCACGCAATGCAGGGAAGCAAGCAAATTTGCTGCACTGCCTTTCATGAAGTGGAGGGAGCAGAAATGTGCCACTTCTGCTCCCTTCTTGCACCGATGCACCGTGTGGTGCCTAGCGCCAACGCAGGTACCATTGCGCTATGCTGAAGGGGGTCTTGGATTACAAGCAGGATTTGTTTTTGTGCAGGTAGAGATGCCATCCTGCACAAATACTATTTTTAAAGTCATTTTTCTTTTCTATGTGTGATGCGGAATATTACACATTGAAAAAGGAAATAAGGATATTTCCCCTCATTACGCCTAGGTCTGGGATTCGCACCATTTGGTTCGATCCTAGGTTTACTTACCTTAATTAATCTGTGATTGCATCAGAATCCATGGTGGATTCATGGGAATGCCTCCCGTGTAATGCCACCTAGACGCAAAGTAGTGCAAGGAAGTGATATGCGCTGCACTGCGTTACTCTGCATTTACTAAACCACACAAAGTGGCTTTGTGTAGCTAAATAAATCCGAGATCAGGACTTGCGTTGCAAGGACACTGCATGTCCTTAGTAAATCTGCCTCACAGTGTCTATAAAGATAAAGCTTACTAATGCCAATTGGCCTGTTTCTTTCTGCTTTGCTCCTTCACAGCTCCATGTGGATACAATGAAACTAGAGAAGATGGCAAAATAGTCCAACTCCCTCCCTGCAAAATTGGTGCCTGGATCGTTCCTGCTATCATGGCCTGTTACCTCTTGGTGGCAAACATCCTGCTTGTGAATCTCCTCATAGCTGTGTTCAAGTGAGTTTCATTTTGGTGGTGTATAAGTCTAACACCCATTATGAAACACTGGTTCTCCATGCCATGGGTAGGCCTTTATGAAAGTGTACTATGTATAGGAAAGTGAAACTTTAGTTATCATTTTGACATACAGAAAGCAATGAATATCCACAGTTGTTCACACACAAGCACGTTGACAGTATAAACATTGGGTCCTATTGTGCCGTGCTATGCGCTAAAACATATGATGAATCAACACAAACATTTATACCGTTTCTGACCAATACATACATAGGGGTCGATTAGGATGGCGGACGGACTTGCGTCCGTCCGCCACCCTTGAGGAGGAGGGAACGTCCGCAGGGGCTGCGGCGTTCCCTCCGTGCTGATTAGGATGTGACCGCCAGGGTGGCGGTCACATCCTCTATATTTAACATTGCGGCGGGTGCAGCTTCAAGCTGCACCCGCCGCAATGTTAAAAAAGCATGTTTTACATTTACATGCACAAAGCGGCCGGCACCGCACGGTGCCTGCTGCTTTGTGCATGCAAATGCAGGGGGGTACCATAGGTACCCCCCATGTGCACCCCCCACCCCCCATTCACCCAGGGGGCCCGCAACGGGCCCCCAAAGTGAATGTCCGTATGCTTTTCCATGGCGGAAAAGCCGCCGTGGAAAAGCATGTATTCACGAACATCCTAATATGGCGGACGGTGTCTCATAGACACCGCCTGCCATGTTATAGCTTTTCCGCCACGGTCGGAAGCCGACCGCGGCGGAAAAGCGGCGGACGGAATTCCAGACCCACCAGCCATCCTAATTTGGCGGTGGGTCTTTGGAGGCTCCGCAGCGGTTTTTCCGCATCCTCCAGGCCAGCGGACACTTCCGCCGGCCCGGAGGATGCGGAAAAACCGCCATCCTAATCGACCCCTTAGTCTTCTTGTTATACGTCCTCCCAGGGTTCGGATGTACCTTCTCCAGAACATACCTGAAAACATATAAACAATTCGGTCCATCAGCCTGCCTTTCAACCCACACCAGTTGGGACTATGCCATAAGGAGTATGACTAGGGGCATCAGGTTCCAAGTTTTGTAAGAATAACTTAAGCGGGTCCCAGATATCTTTCGGTCAGGACTTGTGTGGGAGCAACTTGGCATTCAGTTTGCAGTTGCTGTTGCAGTATGTGAGACTAGCAAGCCATGCATCTGTTGTAGGAAGCCGTCTGCTCCCCCCTCTAAGAGTTATCTCGCGCTAAGCTAGAAGTAGCGCTATGGCAATAAACATGCGCAATATTTTGTGCATATTATATACATATCCCAGAAGTGCGACCTCCGGGGAAGGGACTACTGTCAACAGAGTCATCCGGGATAATATGTCGATGACGGCCACCCAGAACTCCACTATCTTGGGGCAAGTCCATGTCAAGTGGGGAAAGTCTGCATAAGGGCTGCCACACTTTTGGCAATTGTGAGGCCGAGACGGGTCAATAGTGTGCAATTTGGCCGGCGTCATATACGCTCTCCAAAGATATTTAATATGTATTAACTTATGCTTGCTGTTAAGGGAGATTTCCCTGATCTGCGTACAGCCAAGAGCCCACTGGTCGTCCAAGATAGGATGTCCCATATCACACTTCCAAGCTGGTCGAACCTTAGTATCGTGGCTCGGGATCAAAGTCATGGTGGTCTTGTATAATCGGAAATCAGTCGAGTCCATTCGGAGTTTGATATTAACAGTGATAGGGGTTCGAAAGATTGTGGTTCAAGTGGGTATTCCGTTATTTTAGCACACAGCGACCTGCGCACCCTGCGCACCCTGCTGAAAATAAACTGATCCATAAAGGTCAGCTTGGCTCCCCGCTCCACCCCAGCACCATCCAATACATGCCCATCCGGGAACTGGTCACCAAACTTTACCATAGAATTGGATTTAAGAACCCGCACTACTAAATCCACTTCTCTGATAGAGAGCCATGGATTATATGCTATGGGAATTTGAGACGAATACAGGGCCCCATACCCAGTCACACACAATAGTTTGCGCCACTCCCAGCTGGAGGTGGACACTCTCTGAATGTCTCTACGGTCACGAGGAAACACTTGTGGTAGAATGGCATGAAGCGAATTTGGGAGCACCAGGTCTCATTCAGGCTTACTGTAGGGAATACACGCATCTGGATGGTACCATGAATAGGCAAAACTACACTGTGCCACTAGGTAATACATTCTGAAATCCGGGGAACCCAGTCCTCCTCTTGCATATAGTAATGTCATGGTTTCCATCAAATCCTAGGTCTTTTGCCACCCCAAGCTAGCCTGATTAGAAGTGATCTTAGGGTCTTGAAAAAACTGTCAGGGAGCAGAATGGGGATATTGTGAAACATATATTGAAACTTTGGAAGAACTACCATTTTCATTAGTACAATTCTGCCAGCCATAGAGAGTGGCAGCCCTATCCATCTTTCTACCTGCGCCTCAAGCTTGTGTATCACCGGACCATACTTCAGCCTCACCAACTGGTCCGTCTCCCTATGAATCAGGATACCCAAATATCTGACTGAATCATGACACCACTTCAGCGGGAAGTCGCACTCCCATTCAATAGTGCTCGTTGTCAAGGGAAGGAGCACTGACTTGCTCCAATTTACTCCTAGTCCCGAATATCCACTAAAGCGAAGAAACTCTCCTATAAGTGGATCCAAATTGTCTTGTGGTCGGCGGACATACAACAAAATGTTGTCGTTATACAGCGAGACAAGGAGAGGGCCTGTTTTGAAATGGATACCTCTATGGTGAAGTTTTTCCTGAAAGTGGTGAACAGAGGGTCAAGGGCCAGGATGGAGAGTAAGGGAGACAGGGGGCAACCCTACCTGGTAGCATGTGTGAGAGTGAACGGGGTGGACAGGGTGCCTTTCAAGCGGAGTCTCGCTGTGGGAAGAGCGTAAATCAATGCCGTAAGGTCAATAAAACCTTTGGGGATGCCTAATTTCCTCATCACGGCCCATATAAAAGGCCACTTCAAGGAGTCAAATGCCTTTTTGGAATTGAGTAGGGCCGCCGCAGCCGGAACCTCGGGAGCAATTCTGTGAAGCACTGTAAACAAGGTAAGCAAGTTTAGCACCGTGGGTCTATGAGGGACGAAGCCGGACTGCACTGGGGATATGATACTATCCAAGAGCAACGCCAGCCTCAAAGCAATAATTTTATTAAGGATTTTATAGTCCAAGTTCAAAAGTGATAGCGGTCTATGGAACCGCAGCTTATTGGGTCCTTGCCAGGTTTGGGCAGCAAAACCATTACTGCCTCACGAACAGGGCTGGACTGGCTACCGGGCAGTCTGGAATGCTGCTGAGCTGGGGGCTGATTTCGTTCATGGAGACCTACGTGTGCTAAACTAAATTTGTTTTGCTTTAATTATTTCGAAGCACACGCAGGTCTCCATGAAGGAAATCATCCACCACCACAGTGAAATCATCCCCCAGCTCGGCAGCATTCCAAACTTCCCGATAGTCAGTCCGGCCCTACTCACGAAGCGTGGGAGGCAGTACTTTATTTTCTAGGGCTTCATTATAGACTTCAAGAAGGTTCGGGCGAGTATATCTTTATAATGTTTATAAAATATGCCTGTAAAGCCATCAAGTCCAGGCGCTATAGTACTATTTAAGGCATCCATGGCGCTGACAATTTCTTCCTTAGAAAAAGGGTCTGCTAAAAACTTCTGCATATAATCCTCCAGCCGTACCATCGCAATCTCACTTAAGTATGTTCAGCAGTCTGCCTCGTCATACATTGTGCGTGTAGTACATACATTTGTGTAATATCAATGGTCTGTCCCCCTCCCCATATCGCCTGGCAGTTGCATATTTCCCCCAAAAATGTATTTTGCTGTCAGTGGCTTCCCTGAATTCAGTCAGCAGCAGCAAACAACTGGCCTGCTTTGCCAGGCCTTGGCGATTGAGTAGTTCTTCGTCCAAAACCCTTAGATGGTCCTCTATGCAAGCAATCATGCTTCGCAGTGATTTGAGTATCCCTTCGTGCTTAGCAATACATTCTCCCCTGATATATGCCTTAAAGGCCTCCCACACGGTCACCCATGTGCTGTCAGAGCCCACATTTAGTTCGAAGTATGTCTCTATTGACTCCCGAATTTCAGCCGAAAAAAACGCATCATTTAAAGCCATCTCCCGGGAACCTCCACTGTCTCTCAACCCCCTCCGGTCTAGGCAGTCAGACCTGCATGATGACTGGTGAATGGTCGGAGTACGTTCGAGGCAAATGGGCCATTGACCGGAACCAGGGGGCCATTGCACGTGAAACTAGCCAGTAGTCCAGCCATGTCCAAGTGTTGTGGGGGGCCGAATAGTGAGTGTATGCCGCGTCGGTGGAATGATGTGTGCACCATATGTCCACTAGACCGAGAGATTCGCAAAGGTCACCCAGCACCCTACTGGCTCGGGGTTTCATGGCAGGGGACTCTGCCGTACTATCAAGTTCAGGTTGCAGAAGTAGATTAAGATCCCCCCAATGCAAATGTAGTCAGCTCCTAAGGGAAGCAGCAGTGCATGCGATGAGTGAAAAAAACCGGGGTCATCCACATTCGGCGCGTAAATACACAATAAAGCAATGTTATAACCCCTAAGCTTCCCCATCACCAGAGTGAAACAACCTGCTCTATCCGTATTTACGAGATTTAGCTGAAAGGACAACCGCTTGTGAATAAGTATGGCCGTACCCCTGGAATAGGTGCTGTAGTTTGCAAAGTAATGGTGCGTCCCCCAGCTAGAGGCAAACATCATAGGGGCAGTAGGGGCTAGATGCGTATCCTGTAAAAAAAACAATATCAGTCTTGTGATGCTGTAAGTAGCTTAACACATGTTTCCTCTTCCTAGTATTGTCCAGACCCTGCAAATTTCATGTAAGGAGGTTAATGTCAGAGACAGTGGATAGCCTACCCGCCATCATCAGAAGTGGTCAGAGCAACAAACAGCCTGATAGCATCAATATTAGCTCGTGAAACACCATGGCAACAAAACTGTGTTAGGAATAAATAACACCCTATATGTAAAGAGACCCCCCATCCCCAACCCACCCATTCCCTCACTTTTGATGTAGTGGAAATCCCAAACTCCCATAATTGTCCAAAGCAAATATCACAATTTCCAAATATAGACATAGCAACCATGTGCAACCGCACAAGGAGAGAGGCGACGCCTCGCCTTGTCCCCGGAACATTTAAACATGTAATAGAACGAGCAATGTGACCAGAGCCCAGAGTAAAAAAAAAAAAATCTCTAGAAAAGGAAGGAACAGTGGAAAAATAAAACAAATGCATTCAATACTTAGCAATGTTCTGCAATATTAAGGACTTCAGCTCGCTGAAAAAAGTTCCATACAGGAGCCAGAATTCGGAATCGAGGGAGAGCGTTCAGTTTTGGGTGATTTCCTTGGCTGTCCATTGTTTGCTCTGACATTTTCGGAATTCTTAAGTCTCTACTGGGTTTTCAAAAATCCTTGATCTACCATCCACGTCCTCTTTCAGTTGCGCATGGTACAGCATTCCATACTTTAGTCCGGCTTTGCGGAGCGTGGCTTTGATTGGTGCAAATTTCCGACAGGCCTCCTGGACCATTGCAGTGAAGTGTACGGGTACAGTGAGATGGAAGAGCCCTGCCACTGCAGTGACCCACGCTCCCGTTCCAGCCGCAAGGCCGTATCCCTGAAGTTCAGCAGCCGTGCCATGATGAGGCGAGGTAATTAGCCGGGATTAGGCCGTAGCCCAAGAGATCTGTGCGCCAGTTCGACGACCAAAGTAGCAGCAAAGGACTCCAGACCAAATAGGTCAACCAGAAGGCCTTCTATAAAACCATCTAAAGGTCCCATGTTTGTGCACTCAGGGACTCCCATAATACGCACATTGTTATGTCTCCCTCTGGCTGAAAGGTCCTCATTCTTTATGGCAATGCTCTTCAATAGGCCTTCCATCCTCTACAGTCGTCCAGTAGCCTGGGCCGAGCCATCCTCCAGGTCCAAGATTCAACCCTCAGCTGTGTCATGTCTGTTGTCGCACTGATCTTGTCTGGCCCCCATGTTGTCGAGCTGCTTGTCCAGTGCATCAAAGCGAGTGTTCAGAGCTCGAAAACCCACCTTAAGTTCTACCATTAGTGCATCATTGCCCTGTGCGTGGGGCTGTGGTGGGGCTGTGGTCTGATCTGCTCCCTCCGCCATCGTGCTAGATATTGGTTCAGAGCCTCAACCTGCCTTTTCAAAAGTGAGATTCCACTGCTTCGGATCTCCCTCCCCCATGGATTTGGGACAGAGCTGCAAAGAACCGTAGTACAGTGGGCTGGACCCAGCCAAATCCCTGTCACTCTACAATCACTCCGTGAAAGTAGTAGATCTCCACAAGCACAGTGACCTCGCTGACATGCTTCCCGCTTCCTTCGTTCTCTGTGGCCCCCAATGCAGTCGCCTGGCTTACACCAGCAGAGGCCACCTGGCTGTCTCCCCCCCACTTGGAGAACACTCTACGATTATAGCTGCACAGAGCGGGGGCTATCCTCCATCCAGCTTGCATACAGGGGTGAGTAAGCGCACACACAGTGTAGACACCAATGCGCCTCCTATCATCCCCGGGAAACATCCTTTACGACGCAACTTTTACCACGCAGTGCCTTTACAACGCAAGTCATTACAACGAATTGCGCTGGGGGGCGCTCTAGGATAGGTAATAGTTTAATTTACTATCCAACACCTTCCCTACTATCCACAGGGACTGGAGTTGGAATAGTAAATTAAACTATTCACTATCCAGCACCCCCCAACGCAAGTCGTTGTAACGACTTGCGTTGAAAAGCCTGCGTTTTAAAAGCATGCATGGTAAAAGCATGCGTTGTAACAACGTACATCCATCATCCCCATACTGATCAATGGTGACGGGGGAAGATGCTGCTGCAAGTTCAGCAGTAGTGTGAACCTAGTTGCACTGGCAGGGAGATGTTCCTCTATCTAGCCCACTAAGAAGGTTGTAATATCTCTGCGAGAGGGTGTAGTGTGTCCTGGATCACAAGAGAAACAAGTTCTGCAGTAGTGGGAGCCAAGTTGCACTGGGAGGGAGACGCTACTATATCTGCCCCACTGGGAATGTTGCAATGTCTCTGCGAGGGGATGTGGTGTGTCCTGGAGCACCGGAAAGACATGCAGGCTAGTCCTCTGCACAAGCGGGGAGCCTGCAATGCCCAGAAATGCCCTGTGGCATCTGCATCAGGAAGGAGCAACACGCTA
Organism: Lissotriton helveticus; assembly: GCF_964261635.1. Lineage (NCBI taxonomy): Eukaryota > Metazoa > Chordata > Amphibia > Caudata > Salamandridae > Lissotriton > Lissotriton helveticus. The sequence goes on along the minus strand of NC_136059.1, from coordinate 992,594,920 downwards.
ACATCATACGCCTCAATGTTGTGCCTCCCAGTCGGGTCCTGGGGCACCGAGGTGATGGGAAGCGACGCCCTTTGTCTCCGGTTGACGTGTAAGCCGTAATTAACCCTTTCCATGCTGATGACGGAATCGCTCCGTCATCAGCTGCGGTGGCGCTGTGCTGATGATGGAGCGGTTCCGTCATGGCCCGGCCGCCGCGCCTGCACGGCACGGATTCCGCGCCTGCGCTGGGCGTTCTATTGAGCGGGCGGGGCCATGACGGAACCGTTCCGTCATGAGCACAGCGCAACCGTGGCTGGTGACAGAGCGGTTCCGTCACCAGCATGCGCCCGCCGCGCGGCCGCCCCGCCCCCTTAGCGCTGCGGCGGAATAGCCGCCGCAGCGATGCGGTTAAGGCAGCGGCTTCACAGGAACACTCGGGCCGCCGCATGCACTTCGATGACGCTGCGGCTCCGGATCACAAAATGACGACAGAAAGATATCGCCGCAGTCCGGGTGCCAAGTAGAATTCAGACGCTGTGTTGTTTTGTGTCGTATAGACTCGGGGATGGTCGTTCGTTCCGGGGAGGTCAGCGAAGCTCCAAAACTACGCAGCCATATTGGTCCGCAGTTCGGCCACACCCCAAGGGAATGAAACCTTGGTATTATTATTGTTATAAAAGTAGGTGCCTAATGCACCCTAAACTTGATGGCAGCATGACACTTTACTTGAACATCGATGCAACTTAAGGGAACGTGTCTGCCAACAGATCTGCTAACTGAGAATTGTAATATTGTAGAGGTAATGATATTGAAGATATACCATTTCATTTTCCAAAGACCCAGGTGAACAAGAACGTTTTTGATTCATTACTGTTTTCAGTATTTATGTTTTTAACTTTTGCTCTGGCATTTTAATTGTCTACTATGTTTTTTAAACCCTTACCAGCAACAAATATCTTCTAATTCATTTTACAATTTGCATTTCAGCAACACTTTCTTTGAAGTAAAATCTATTTCAAATCAAGTGTGGAAATTTCAGAGATACCAGCTTATCATGACGTTTCACGAAAGGCCTGTCCTGCCACCCCCTTTGATCATTTTCAGCCACTTCACCATGATTTGTCAACACCTTTGTTGTCGATGGAGAAAACAGGAAGGCGACCAAGAGGAGAGAGACTATGGATTAAGTAAGAACTACCAAGTGTGTCGATATCGAGTTAGAATTAAATAAAATAATAATAATGAAATAAAATAATCCCATTTAATAATTGAAAAAATGGAGCAATACATTTTAACAGTTTGTGTAATTTTGTATTAATGGATGTCAACCTACACATATATACGAATGTTTCTTCCAGCAGTTTAAGAAATTCGGGCCAAAGCTAATTTGTTTAAATCACAGAGATACAGCTAGAATGGTAGATTCCCAACTTTTTGATGGTATTCCAAAATCCACTGGAGTAGTTTGGAGAATCTACCGAAGTTGATAGCTTTCATGAGTAAATCTCTTCTCCTAACCTTATTCTGATGTGTTTGCCTCTAGAATAGAAAGTCTGTAAGTTTAGCATTTTCCTTGTGAAGAAAACCCTTCCATAACACCCAGGTCAATTTTTGGGCTATTGTGTTTCCATTACCAGCAAGGACTCACTCACTGCACCCTTTTGTGGAATAGATTTGCACCTGTTTGCAGTGTGGACATGGGCATGCGAAATGTTTGTGAACACATTTCTAATACAAGGGTCAACATGTAGCATTTCATGTACTGAGATAAAGATCCACGACAAAAAAAGCATGACCTTGAGTGCCTTAGTCATAGTGGTGGAAAAGTATGGTCATTCAGGCTGCTCCCCTTTCCCCATACATAGCTTGTCTGTCTCCTACCTCGTAACTTTGTCGTCCACACATAGATTTAATGTCTACCATTCCTCTCAATGGCTGTCAATTCCTGAACTAGTCCCTGACATAAATTTACTCTCAGAAGCCTTATTCCACTTTTTCTATTCAGTGTGCCCCATCCCTCATAAAAGCCACTTGCAGAACAGAGTATTTCACTACTACCATTTACAAGGGACACCTACCCAAATGCCACATACCCTTTCAGTCTCCCCTTACCTGAGCACCTTTTGTCTCTCGTTACCGACGTCATTATAACTACTCTCTGTTTAGAACTCCGAGTACCTCAAGCTTCTCACTTCCTATTTTAACTGCAGCTTCAACGTACTGAAATAAATAGCTGTGAAATCTGTCTTTGCCTCAAAAATAAATCTTGAAATGGAGGAAATTACTAAAAATAAGGTGTAAAAGTTTGATTGTATTTCTAAATGGTAACAAATCCTAAAAAGTGCCTTTTCCACACATTTTGAATTAAAGCCTACATATATACTTTCAACAGTATATTGACCAAATACGAAATGTATGTCAGACTGCCGAACTAATATTTATAGGCAATGGTAAAAACTAATTAATTCTTAGCTCATGAAAAGCAAAACAAAACCTGGCCTGAGAATGGTATTTTTGCCATTTCATCAATGATGATACGGAATATCAGAAATCAGCACAGTACACCCATTGGAGTCAACATCTTGGCAGAGTGATAATAGACAACCATGGGGAACAGCGTTTACAACGCAACTTTTACAACGAAGTACCTTTACGACGCAACCATTACAACGCAACTTTTACAACGACTTGCGCTGGGGGGCGCTCTAGGATAGGGAATAGTTTTAATTTACTATCCAACACCTTCCCTACTATCCACGGGGACTGGAGTTGGAATAGTAAATTAAACTATTAACTATCCAGCACCCCCCAACACAAGTCGTTGTAACGACTTGCGTTGTAAAACTTGTGTCGTAAAGGCATGCGTTGTAAAAGCATGCGTTGTAACGACTTACATCCGACAACCATACATACTTCAGAAATCAGGCATTTTTTCTGAGCTAAAGAGTTTTAGGAAAAGAGTATTTTTATAAATATTAGAGTGCACCTGCTGAAAATTCTTCTGTAAATTCAGGGAATCCCAAGGCCATGCTATCCAAACTCACTGTCACTGTCAAAGCAATGTTTATTTAGACCTTAGTCTTTAAACAGATATAAAACCAATTTGAACAGATTAAAACATCACAGTTTGTACATTCTCAATGTTAAAAAAGTTGATAAGTTTTCAAGGAGTGGTGCATAATTCGACGCTCCTGCTCGGGAAGACTCAGCACATTATAAAACTATACAGTATAAAATATTCTTTAAAATACAGTCCTCATTTTTTTTTTTTATTTGATAACCTAGTACAAAAGTTAGGATAATTTTAAATCACTACCCATTTCGGCTAATTCTCTCTAAGCAAACTTTTGATTTCTTTCATATAGTTCCCCACTGCAATCGCTATGTCAAGATTTGGCATTTCTGTAAGTAATTCTGCTGCCTTAAGCCTTTGTCTTGTATCATATTTTAAAAATATCGGACGGAGATAACGTTTACGCTGCTCTAATAGTGTTACACAGTCTAGCAAAATGTGCAATATATATCCTTTAGTGCCCAAACTACACTTACAGTAACCATCACAGTGTAACATTTTTCTTTTTAATTCTTCATTTACTAGCCAGGGGTTTATACCGATTCTCAGTCTTAAGATATCCTGTCTATACCAGTAATTCGGTTAAGATATCCAGATAAGGGAACCAATTTTCTTTTCGCCATGAATCCCTCATTTGTTGCACTGATTTTTTCTTCTCTAGATATACCAAATCTGCTCTTCTTGAGACTTCTTGTCGTGTTTCGTGAGCTCACTCTTAGAGAATTCTACCTGCAGGGAGTCATGGGAGATTTTCACCTTTGTGTTTTCACAGGCCTGTGATATGTTTTTCCTTATCTCTTTAGCCCATTTTAGGCTACTTGATAGGATCTCTTTCCTACACCATTGTGACACCTTCTGGCCTGTCTCTATATCCAGACGTTTCCAAAATCTAATTAGAATCATTTGTGCCTGTATGCTCCATGTACCTATCTCGGTTCTTATTGCTTGTATCATCGATGAGGGTGGTAATGTCAGCAGTGTTTTCAGACACTTTCCTTCCTCTGAATCCCAAACTTGTTTACCACTAAGATAAAGGACCTCTGCTACATATAGTATTTGTGGGGGAATCATTGCGCTAAAGACCTTTAACAGCGGTCTGTGTGGCATATCTCCATAATCTCGATTACATTTCTTCAGTCCACAGATCGATGTGAAAGCCTTAGCTTTCTGAGCTTCTAGGTGAGTATGCCACTTTAACATCCTGTCGAACCATACCCCCAGATAACGGTATTCATTCACAATTTCCAATTTCAGATCTCCTAACAACCAGTTAAAACTAGTCTCTTTTTTCCCGAAACATAATATCTCATGTCCTGGACCCTTGGTGTGGCTCATGGGCTCTTTAAATCAAACTTGTGGGCTCTTTGTGGCCACGAACATGGCTGTTTGCACCAGATCCGTGCTGCTTGCACAAAAAAACAGCACAACCGTCTTTTTATACAGCAAGCTTCGATCACTGCAGAAGACCACTAGCACAACGCCATTTTCTCAGTAAATTACAACAAACGGGACATCAACTTGGGGGAACCAAGCCCACAAAAACAAACTCCGGGGCTGCAGAACAGTCCTACTAAGCTGGTGGAACAAGGAGGTACTCCATATTTGCCAAATACAGCTAGGGCCCACGCAGAAAATAGAGAAGTAAAAGGACAAGGACCCATAATTAATCCATCAACTAAAAAATCAAGTAACAGCTATGATCATCAGCCTCAGCACATCCAAAATTCAATAAATGAGTCCTGCATACCTTCTAAAACTCCTGAATACAACCAACAGACAAATGCAACTGGGGAACAACTTGCGGCACAGACCTGGGCAGAAATAACGGGCACATCGGTTAATAAGAAATCAAGTAATGGGCAAAATGGAGATCATATGGACATCAGAACGGGGCTAAACAAGGATCAGGGTTACACAGAGGATAAACACGCCATCTCACTTGCTAACGACTGTTCGAGCTGAAGAAACCCACACAAGGTAACCACCAAAGCACGCAAGCTACAAAACAGGTACTCTCTGAGCCAACAACAGCCAAAACAAATGCATGGAATTTCACACCAAGGGGTCAAAGCAAACGCTTGGAAATCTAGCAAAAAGAATAAACCAGCTTTATACATCAACCCGCACCAACAATAACCAACACGGATTATTGGCCAATACCACAACAAACAAGCACCATGCAGCAAGAACCTCAGGCTATATTGGTTTGCCCCCTGTAGACCCCCAAGGGTCATCAGGACACTCTAAACAGAGGCAACATTATAAGTTTAATGAAGGCAATTCCAAGTCTCATGGATCTGAGCTCAATGGACTTACTGTCCATAGAGTTTATCAATACAGCAAACTCACTAAGGTCAGAGGCCACAAAGGCAACGTGGAAATCAGATAAAATAGCATGGAAAATCCTAGCCAAACACGCAACCTTCCAAGATTGGGGAATTGATATTTCGCTTTTAAAAAAAATCCACTGACCTTATTACCACGAAATTCCAGCATGGTACCAACACTGCATCAAGCACACACAAGTTCCGTGCTCAGAGGGGCTCTGGGGCGATCCCCACAAAAAATGCTAGTGATACACCGGACTCTCAAGAAAGATCATGGATAGCATCAGCCGCCCAAAGCCAATCAGCACATAAAGATCTAATCATTCGAACTCTAACTATATGCGCAGAGGAGTGCTGATGCTTCTCACAGGAGGAGAGCAGAGGCAGAGCAAAGGCAAGGCCATTTCGATTCTGCTCGTGGAATATCAATGGATTATCAACAAAAATAGAGGATCCAGATTTCTGGGGATACGTTAACCCTTTTGACATCATCATGCTGCAAGAAACCTGGCTCACAGACCCACAGCATTTCCAGGGATTCATGTGCTTTGTTACACCGGCGACAAGGGGTTGCAAATTTGGTCACCAGTCTGGAGGGCTTGCCACCAACGTGTCTACGACAAGTATACCATCAGCGGCACTCTTGGACTCACCCTCGCCTTCAACTTTAGCTGTAAGAATCACCATCCTCCTCCAGGGCGAAGAAACAGAGGTGGTCCTAATTAATACGTATATCCATCCCAAACAAAAAGTAAAAGACTCAAAAAAACGTACGGGCCTTGTGACAAAGTACGCAAGAGAGATAAAAACTGCAACAATGGTCTTGTCAGGAGACTTAAACCAAAACCTCTTTGGCACTTCAGAGGGAGAGGAGGTCCGCAAACAAACAGAAACCTACAACATCCCCACGCATTGTGCACCTCCTGACCGACTTAGAACACCTACACCTACGAGCGTTAAATGGCAGATTCACCAATGACTAACCTCCTGTTGACTCCTACTACTCGGCAACAACGAGCTTCGTACTGGACAATACATTTGTAAGTCTTTCACTGTTTCCATACATCAAGGGGTTCAGAATGGGGGCAAGGGGGAGAGCGATCACTGCCCACAGGAACTGCATTTAATAACTTCAGCAGATAGCTTTATTACGCAAGTCCTATCCCTGGGGTCCACATACATCTCCAATTTAAGAAGGATCAAATGCACCCTAAATAACATTGATCCTCGGGCAGAAGCTGCAATCAAACTTTTTAATTCTCTCGCAACAGGTTCAATGGATCAAACAGCCCAATGGGGACAATTTACAGCCACATTATTAGATCACTTTGCTGCTATTCCAACCAAAAAAAGCCATTCTCGGGGGGGCGTGGCTAGCAGCCAACGATGGCGGCCGCAGCTTAGGGAGGCTCCCGGGACGAGGCGGCTTTCCGCAACAATCCGCAACAAATATCCTGATCATCGCTGGCGGAAAAGGGCGGACCGGGCCCAGAGTCCGTGCGGCGAGCAGTACTGAAATTCTGGGCACGGCGGCGGCCCGAACGGGCATACTATCACTGGCCGGAGACGGAGGAGGAGCCGGGCCTGCCTTCAGCCGTGAAGCCGCGGAGCCACAGTGCATTCAGTTCCAGCCGCAAGTGTCCTGAAGGCGGGGGTGAGTGACAGGAAGCGCCGGCTTACCGAGCGTGTCACCCCGACTACACCGCGGAGCTCCCTCCGGCAACCCAGGCGCACGGGCGCGCTACAACACCGCCCGTCAGCACTCCCCGGTCACGCAAGAATCTACCGAAAGCGCGAAAGGCGCTGTGCACGTCGGACCCGGTGCCGCCATTGTCCGGCCACACCCGCGGAGTGCACCAGGCCCCGGCGGCAGCCGTCCGAGCCCCACGGCGACCACCGCGGTCAACGGACAGTGGTAATTGTGGACTTCCCAGCAGGGGCACAGGGAAACATACGCAGGCTACGCCACCAGAGGGGCGAGAACCTGGGCGGCACCTACATCAAGGGGGTACTGGAGAGGGATACCACGACAGCACCGCCCGGTGTTGGTCGCAACTTGCAGCACACCACCAGATTTCCCAACGGCCCCATTGCGAGGGTGTGCACTCAGTACTTGGCCTGTGCATAAACTCTACGAGAGCACTACACCACTGCATACCTGTGGGGTGATACCACCCCCCCCCGCTGTGCCCACGTACCTCGACGCGGCCAACCGCCGAAGCACAACGGGACGGCCCTGCTCAACCCGGACACGACCAATTGTGCCATTTGGCTGCTTTAATAACGGCAGCACCATGTCCCAAAGGGGCCCCAGAAACACCTCGACCCAGGCCAAGTTGGACAAATTTGCGTATGAGAGGCATTCACCGCCCCAGGAACAGCGCAAGACCACCGGAAAAATGACCGACACCGAGGGGGTAAGAAAGGCTACGCTGGATGATGTCCTGGCTGCATTGGCTCAGGTGCAAACAACGGTGGGTGCCACGGCAACTGAAGTCACCTTGATAAGGGCGGATCTCCAAAAAATGAACGAGAGGGTCAAGCAGGTCGAAGTGGTCACTAAATCGCTGGTTGAGGATGTGTCCGAATTGCAAACGGCAGTGGAACGTCTGCAAACTGATAACAAACTGCTCAGGGACAAACTGGATGACCAGGAAGGTCGCTCCCGGCGCAATAATGTCCGAATTATAGGTGTGCCGGAATCAGAGGACACGGGGGCATTGGATCTCTACGTGGAGGACTTGGTCAAAAATCGGCTCCAGCCCAAGGGACTCTCAAACTTCTTCTCCATCGAAAGGGCCCACCGCGTTCCGGGGGGAAAACCCAAATCAGGAGCCACACCGCGACCGATATTGGCTAGATTGTTCAATTTCCGAGATCGGGACGCCATTTTGCAGGCCGCAAGAGTAGCGCCGGCCATTCAAATCCAGAACTCGAAGATTGCTTTCTTTCCGGACTATACGGCAGAGGTATCTAGGAGACGGAGAACGTTCCTGGAAGTAAAAAAGACCTTGAGAGAGAAAGAACTGCCGTATTCAATGCTATTCCCGGCTAAGCTGCGGGTGGTGGCGGACAAAAAAGTGTGGATTTTCGATTCCCCTGGTGCTGCCCGGGACTGGCTTGAGGGTTGGAGCACCGTTGGACGACAGCGCAGAACGCACAGACCGGATCATGACCGTAGAGGAGGTAGCAGAACTGGCTCACAAACATCTGGTCGAGTGGAGGGAGCGGAACACTCGCCCTCCCATGGATTTGAAGGGGGAGGCGAGGAAGACTAATCCCGGCCTTGGACTCTGCATACTATGCAGTCGCCGATCGCCGAACTGACTTATCGTTTTAACTGCTGCAAGTAGATGCTGGCATGGCTGCCCCGAAAGCCTACAGGGAGGCCGCCTGCCCGGGGAGACGCTCTCCCCCCTACACGCAAGTACTCTGGTTGTGGGATGGGAAAAGCACTCTGCACAGTTGGGGTGGCGGGCAGTTATAAGTCCGTTGAGCAGGGGGGCAGGGAGGGGGGTTTGTTTTGAAATGTTCATGTTGGGAATGTACGCAAACGGTCGAAATCAATGTCTCCAGTTATGTGGGGGTCAATGCACGCTAGTGGGGAAGGACAACGATGGTATGCCCCCGTGATGTCTCTGGGTTCCTTGCTGTGCGACGGCATAGCTACTGGTCTAGTTGCATTGCCTGGTCGCTGCATCACACACCCCTCACTCCCCAATGGCTAACAGCTCTGTACCGACAGGAGGGGTAGCGCCACCCGACTCACGCTGCCCACCCCTGAGTTTGATGTCTTGGAATGTGAGAGGTTTAGGGGACAAAATTAAGCGGGGTTGGTACTAACTGCGATCAAGCGACAACGTCCTACCGTAGTCCTGCTGCAGGAGACGCACCTGATAGGGGGGGCTGCAAAGGCCTTGGATAGGCGAGGTTACAAAATGTGGGTCCATTCTGAGTTCACATCCAGCTCCAGGGGGTCCGGCATTCTAATACAGAAAAACTCGCGATTCATGCCCCTATCCTTTAAGACTGACGATCAAGGCTGCTTCGCGGCCGTGCAAGGACAGTGGGAAGGGACACTCTTTAACTTAGTGTCAGTATACATTCCACCAGCACTACATTCGGTCCACCTCCCGAAACTAGGGGAATTCCTTCTGACTCTTCCCGAGGGTGAGATCATACTGGGGGGGGGACTTCAACGCGGTAATGGACACGCAATTAGATAAACACCCCACACCGGCCCCGACGGGGGGAAGCACTTACTTCCAGCGTTTCACGGCGGCCATGGGACTGACAGACGTCTGGAGGCACTTACACCCCGGCTTGAAACAATACACTTTTCACTCCGCGGTGCATGGCAGCCTCTCCCGCATTGACTACTTCCTGTCATTGGGAGAGGGCCTCCGGTATATAGATGCAATGGGAATTCACCCTCGGGGGATTTCGGACCACTCACCGCTCACACTGACACTTTCCATACAGACTAGTGTGCGCAAACGCGTTTACCCCATACATGCAACCTACTTTAAAGTTCCACAAGTTCGCAAAGCTCTCAAACGTACAACGACACACTACTTTCATGAAAACGTACACTCAGTGCGTTCCCCTGAAACACTTTGGGAGGCCTATAAAACAGTCCTGCGGGGGCAGGCCATCAACACCATAACGGGGCACAAGAGGCAACAATCCCAGGAGCTGGCCAATCTGGAGGTGGCACTACAGGAACGAACCGTGGCTCATGAGCAACACCCCTCTCCCTCCACCCTTCACGCACTCTCCCTCCAACAGCAGCTATATAATGACCACTTGCGTCAGCTAACGAAGGAATACATAGCCGATACTCAAAATAGAATTTACGAGGTGGGGGACAAAGCGGGGAAAATGCTGGCGTGGCTTGATAAGCGGGAGGGCAACTCCAGGGGGATCCACCGTCTGAATGATGAGAGTGAGGTGACACATACTGACCCAAGGCGTATCACAGAGCTACTTGCGGACCATTTTGAACGAGTATACACCCCGGAGTGTGTGATCACACCTGAGAGAGCCAGGGCACTCTTGGCCCCGATCGAAGTCCAAACACTGTCCCCGGAGGCGTCAAGCGAATTGGAGGTAGACATCACTGCCGATGAAATCCAATTGGCAATTACAGCTCTACACCCGGGTAAGGCAATGGGACCGAATGGAATACCCATTGAATGGTACCAGGCGATGCCAGAGACCCTCAGTGTTCATCTCTCAGGGATGTTCAGGGACTTTCTGGAGAGGGGCTCACTTCCGCTGGACCAACGCGCGGCGACCATCGTAACTATCCCCAAGCCAGGCAAACCACCGGAGGAATGTTCCTCTTACCGACCCATTTCCTTGCTAAACGCTGAAGTGAAAATTCTGGCTAAACTCCTGGCGCAAAGGATCCTGCCCCATCTGTTGTCCATTATACATCCGGACCAATCCGGATTTATGCCACACAGAAACACGGCGCTGAACCTGAGACGACTACACGGTGTACTGGCTAGAGCGGACTCTATTAATGCACCAGCAGTAATTTTAGCACTTGACGCCAAAATGGCATTTGACTTGGTGGAATGGGAGTACCTTTTTGAAACGCTGAAACACATGGGGTTTGGTCCGCGCTTTATTGCATGGGTCAGACTACTGTACACTGACCCGATGGCTCACGTGGTGGCTAACGGCCATATTTCACGAACGTTCCCGTTGGGAAGGGGCACGCGGCAGGGATGCCCTTTGTCACCCCTGCTGTTTGCTATCTCTCTGGAACCTCTTGCGACCCTCATAAGAGCCTCGCCCCTCCTCAGGGGTATAACATGGACCGGGGGTTGGGAAGACCGTCTGTCCTTGTACGCAGACGATATGCTGCTTTATCTAACTGACCCCGAAGATGGGATACCGGCTTTACTGCACATTTGCGACGCTTATGGCAGGGTTTCCGGCTATACACTGAACTGGGCCAAGTCGGAACTGTATGTTTTGCAGGGTCCGGCCCCGACCCTCGGCGGCACATGCCCGCTGAAGATGGCGGGATCATCGTTTAAATATCTAGGTATCCATGTCACCAAGGAGCCGGCGGAATTTATAGATAAAAATCTGAAACCTCACCTAGACAGGCTTAAACGGGATGTCGTGTTCTAGTCAGGCCTTCCGCTAACGCTCCTGGGTAGGGCGGCGCTCTACAAAATGATGGCATTGCCACGTTTTTTATACGTCCTTGAGAATACACCCTGTCCGGTGCCCCCTAGAGTTTTCCAGAAAGTGGCAGCTCTAGTTTCCAACCTCTTATGGGGGAACCTCCCGTCACGAGTGGCACAATCCAAGATGCACAGAGACTGGTATGACGGGGGTATTGCGCTACCCAATCTAAAACTGTACTATTGGGCGGCACACCTTAAACCAATTAATCAATGGATCCACGCATCGCACGCTGAGCCGGCGTTCCAGTCCGACAGGGCACAGTTGGGCACAAACAGTCTGTTGGGCCCGTTGTATGATCGCCGCAAGGTACGGACATTACTGGGCCCCACTAAATTAACGGTTCAGTTGTGGCACACGGCAACGGCGGCGCTGGGCTGGAAGGGGAAGGTCACCAAGATGACTCCGCTGTGGGACTCTCGGGCGCTGGGCAATCTGAGGAATACTAAGGGATTTACACACTGGGACACGATAGGAATTACCACGGTGGGGGATATGTGGGAGAGAAACGCAGTGATACCCTTTGCCCGGCTAAAGGAAATACATGATCTTGGAGATAGGGAACTTTACAGGTACATTCAAATTCGGCATGCACTGCTCGCGGCCCTGCCCCGCGACACACCTCTGCCTGAGTCCTCGCCACTGGAAGATCGCCTCCTCACTGACCACATGTTGGAAAAAGCAACATCGCTCACTTACCGAAAATTACTCAATAATGCCCCGGATCCTACACTCCACATAAAGGGGAAATGGGAGGGGGACGTGAACGAAATGGACGAACACGAATGGAATGAAGCACTTGGGTCCCCCAGGGAAGTGGGCATTTCAGCGCGCATGCGACTAGTGCAATTCAAGATCCTACACAGGGTCTATTATACGAGGACCATGTTACATCGCATACATAGGGTGTCTCATCCATACTGTCTTCATGGGTGTGGGGAGGAAGGCACATTTTTTCACACCATATGGGATTGTCCCCAGATCCAGGAGTACTGGAAGCAAATACTCCGAACACTTTCACAAACATTGGACCGGTCCTTGCTGCCTGACCCAAGGAGGTGCCTACTAAATATATGGGAGCCTACTGACCTTTCCAGATATGAACAGCTCTGGGTCACAGCGGGGTTAATGGTGGCAAAGCGTGACATAGCACAGCGATGGGGTGCAGCAGACCTGCCGACTAAGTCCCAATGGTGCCTGAATATGGATAGGGTAATGTTGACCGAGAGGGCAGTATACTCCAATCGAGCCTGCCCAGGAAAATGGAACAAGATTTGGTTGAAATGGAATGAGTATAGAGGGGACATTTGTGATCCACTGTCAGAGGACAATCAGGAAGACTCTGGTGAAGAAGATGAAGAGGGTTGTAATTAGGCGGGGTGGTTGGGTGAGGGGACGGTCACAGCCACTACATGCGTTCTTCCCCTTAGATTGAAACTGTGGGACAGGGGACGATGGGAATCACAAGGTGGGGGGGGACGTTGGCTTGCTGGGATATGAGGTTAGAAAAGGCCTCTTCCGGGGGCACCTGCACTTCGAACTGCATTGATTCATGCCAGACCGTACTGTCATTCCTAACAGTTTAAGTTGAGAGTTTATTGTTTTTCAAAAAAGGTATAAAAATGCCATCAAAACCGCATTTACCGCTGATAATGCTTTCTCAAACTGCACTTTTACTTTTCAGCACGCTCCGCTGCGCAATTATTGTATCTATTGCTTTGTGGACCACATTAATGTGCTGCACTGTGAATAGCGACCACGAAATAGCGGCCGGCCCGTTGGGTTGTAGGCGTTCCGCTGTGTACTATGCAAAGTGCAATAAAGGTTTTGGAAAAAAAAAAAGAAAAAAAAAACCCATTCTCAAGCCATACGTCAGAAATACAGAATTCCGAAAGGCCAAAGAGACCGTCTCAAGTCCCTCAAAAAAGCATTAAATCGTACTATGCGCAGACTTAGAAGATTCCCGGGAGATGTTAACACTCGCTCACTCCTGAGGGACCAAAGGATATCACTTAAAAAATTGAAATGGGATATCACTAAAGACAAAGAAAATGCAACTTGGGCAAAGCTGTTACATGATCTAAACTGTAATGACAGCGCCCATTTTTGGAAAACTGTGAAGGGATAATCCATCCACACCATGAAGGCATATCATCATATATCTCGGAAGAAAGCTGGGTGGAATTCCTAACCATTCACTTCAATAACCAAAGGGGAGATGCTGGAACAGAAGATCTGAATAAGTGGCTAATAGAAGAACACTCCGGAGCGAGCGACACAGAGACCCGGGAGACAAATTTGTCAATGACAGAATTCACAGCACCTTGTGCAGCTGGCAGCCCATCACTCCTCTTAATAAAAAAGAAGATTGGAAAAGGAAGGAGAGAAGGGGCACCAGGACCAACTGTATCCCTCTTGCGCTGTTCAAAGCCAAGTCAAAGGACTGGGCTGGTATCCTGCAACCTCTTTGGTTAAAAGTCAGGCTCCTGAACAGATTACCGGAATCATGGAAGGGCTCGACGATCGTGCCAATCTACAAACAAGCATTGGCATAGCCAATTGGTCTCGCCTTTGGGACCTTATAAGTGTTTAGTTATCCAGCACAATATCATTGGTGCAACAACATCAACTGTTGCGTAGCTATACACTTATAGTGTCCCAAAGGCGAGACCTATTGGCTATGCCAATGCTTGTTTACAGCTTGTTGGAGTCTTACTGCAAACTATTAGCCAATCGCCCCTGGTGAAACAATTGAAGATTTTTTTCAAACTTACCCAGAAAGAAATTAAACAGTATAAGAAGAAGCCTAAAAATGGGAATGATTTAACCAGGGTGGCCAGCAGGGTAACATAAATATTAAAAAGAGTAGGACTCAGTGAGGAGCCCTGTGGGACTCCGCACAGCAGGGGAAAAGGTTTTGATGTAAAATCACCTAAGATGTCAGTTTTGGAAAGCAAATGCAGATCTAACTGATACCCGGATTCGAGAGTGAGCCAAACACCTCTGGGCAGCAGACTTGGAATTAATGGAAGAACGAATAAGCTGGCTATTTTAGTCTCAGTAATTGCTCAATAAATGATTGCCTTGTATTAAACAAGGAGTTGTTTTTCTTTGATTCATAATTTAATGCCTTAGCAGGTTAGGTTTTTGGGAAACTGGGGTATTATCTAGGCGGGTCTGTGCTGAGGTACAATCAATCTTATACTGGGCTGCCTTTGCATGTGCCCAGTCTTACTGTTCCTGCCTGTCTCGAGGAGGATTCTGCCACAAGAAATATCTATTTAAAATGCACTGTGACTTTTAAGTCATAGACTGGATTTTAGATAGCTTTTAGGTCTGGCTGAAGAGGGCCTAAATGCACAGAGTGAAGTTTAATTTATGCCTGGGTAATTATTTATTTTTTGCAGTTTTATATAGCGCCAACTCGACCAGAAGGTAGTGGAGTGCTGTACATGAACACCAGTTACATTACAAATGGAAACATTACTTTTTTGTTAGGCACAGGGAGATTAAGTGATTAGCCCAGAATCACAGGATGTTGTGCCCTCGCCGAGACTCGCACCTGGTCCCCCAGCTCCAAAGTCGGCAGCTCTGCAATTGAGAATTACAATTGTTAAACAAAATAACTGAAGTTATAGCATGGCGCCATATCAAGTAACTAAGGCTTCATTCAGTTAAAAATCCTCTCACAGGAGCAAGGAAAAACGTAATGAAGTGAGCTCAAGTGGGTGTTTGCGTCAAATGGGATTTTCTTTTTTTTTTAGCGCAGCGCACCAAAAAATGGATGCCAGAATGCATTTGGACTATAAATAAATAAATAGTGCAAAGTGCAGATGCCAGCATTTCATGCAATAATGCTGAATTTGGTGTGACATTTTGCATACTGTATGCAAATTTCGCCGGGATCTAGTTCTAAAAGGAATCTGTGCAGTGGCAGCAGACCACATCATTGGTCTTTAATGTGTCATAGTCATTGACTCACGTTGCACAATCACTGGTGGTTGAGTTCATTTTCTGTGAAATAATTTGGGGCTGTGCGCGCCCCATTTGTTTCTCTCCTAGGATGCAAAATCCCTGCCTACATCCTCTGAGCCCTGTGCAAACCCTTTGATAGGCAGTGCCATGGCAGAAGGTGACAAAATCTAGTGCCTAATGTTGTTAAATGGGAAACAGAGACCAACTCACCAACGTGAGAGACAGAGGGAAGCTTGCACTTGATGGTGCTGCCTTCTGCTGAGTGTCCGTGGATAGGATATTTGTGTAGGTGTGTGTCTGTGCTTGTAAATGTGTCTGTGTGTCCTTTTTATGTTGCTGTGTGCTTACGTCTGTGTATATATTGCATCTGAGTGCCCACAGAGGTCTGTGCTCTTGTGTGTGTGCCGTTCTGCTGTGCGTGTGTGTTTGTGCATGCATCTGTGTTTGTGCTTACATGCCTGCCGGTTGTCTGGTAGAGTGCCAATGCACATGTGTGTTTGCGTACATGTCTCTGTATCCACATGTGTGTATTTCTGTCTGTTTACGTGTTGGTCTCTGCTGTCTGTTTTTCTGTTGTGGGCACAGTTGTCTACTTGTGTGTCGTGCATATGTTTGCCTGACTTCCGGTATGCATGTGTGTGGGGGAGAGAGAACGAAAACAACTTAGAGAGAGAGAGGCATAGAGAGTTAAAGACTACGTCACACCGCCTTTCCTCCTTTCAGTTTGTGTCAGTCCCTCGCTGGAGCATTATCAGAGGTCACTCAGTAATGAGCACAATAAATTATTGCATTATCGGCTCCCACTGGAGTACACGTGAATGGCAAAGGCAGTTACCAGGATGGAGGTCTGGATTTTAATTTGGGCTGGTGAATTCTGACGGAAGATCAGCCTCATGCTAATGAGCCCTTGTAATCTACCTCGGGATGCAGGAGCAGTTGGTAATGCAAGTGGCCTTCTTCCTGCAAGCCCGATTTAAGAGGAAGAAGAGAGAATTATTTATTGCTTATTGTTTTAAATGTTGTGCATAGCGAGGACAACAGTCCAAGGATGTTAGCATGCTTTGGAAAGCATTTGTACATTAAGACAAGCCCGGGCATGGTGCGTGCGCACGTGCTGGGGAGAGCAGTCTGCTGTTTTTCAAAGCACATACTCATGGCACGCCGCTGCGCACTCCTGCAAGGCGTATGCCGCCACAAGCACGAGTATGTGCTTTGAAAAATAGCTGCTTGACGGCTAAAGGTGTCAGGTTATGCAGTGCATGCGCACTGCGTAGGCGAGACCTAAATAGGAGACAAGGCCGAGGCAAGCAACTATCGGCTAGTAGCCTTGATAGATAACGAAGCAAAATACTTTACAGGCACAATTCTAGAGGAACTTACAACTTGGGCAGAGGCAAACGAGATAATACCGCTAAATCAAACTGGCTTTCGTAAAATTGCAGGCACATCAACTAACATTCTCGCAATCTCACTATTGATAGATGCAGCAAAAACACCAAACCTTCCCTTACACTTATGTTTCATCAACTTTAGTGCAGCATTTGATAATGTGGAGAGGGGCAGGCTGTTGGGGAAGCTGGCACGCTGGGGAATTTCGCAGTCCATCTTAAACATCCTGTGTCTTCTCCACACAGACACCTGGGTGCAGGTGAAATTAGGGGACAGACCTCACCTTTCCTCTAAAGTCCCTACAACCAAAGGCTTGAAACATGGTTGTGTGCTCGCTCCCACTCTGATCAATTTATTCATGGCCGACCTCTCCAAGTCACTCAATGCCTGCAATTCACATTCCCCGAAGCTAGGTGGAAAAACACTGACCAATCTTATGTATGCAGATGATGTAGTTCTGCTCAGCCACACTTATGTAGGTCTCCAACACCTACTAACGAAAATGCAGAACTATGCCACAGAAACAACTTAAAAATCAATCGCAGTAAGACTCAGTCAATGACAATAAACAACAAAAGAAATCAGCAGAGGAATTGGTTTCTGAATGGTAATCAACTTGAATCATCGCAGGACTACAAATATCTAGGAGTCATAATCGACAAGGAAGGAACCTTCAAATGCCAAAAAGAGGAAATAAGAAGGAGAAGGTTGGCAATAGCACTTTCAGTAAAAAATCTTACTAACAAACTGACGGGCCGACACTGAGCCCGCTGCTGAAGGTAGTTCAGGCCAAACTACTCCCGACGATCACCTATGGCAGTGAAGCATTGCGAGGGAGAGACGCCAAGATACTAGATAGTATGCTGGTTAAAGCCTATAAATCATGTTTTGCCTCCCGCCTTATACCTCACCGGCTCAAATAAGGTTGGAGTTTGGCCTCCTACATCAATCCCTGGTCAGGCACGGGTCTTATGTCATCTGCTGGCACAAAATTAGAAATGCCACTTCAAATACGCTGAACCAACTGTTGTGGCATGAAATCGAGCGCAGGGACACCTGCAAAGCAAGGAGATTTTTTCAGACATCTCTGGAAAGTACCAAGCTCACGGATCTTTGGAGTACTCAACTTGGTCATTCAGGTTTCAAGAAATTGGCATGGAAATGTGTAAAACAAATTGCAGTGGTAGAGGACAAGGCAACCTTTGCAGACAGATCCCATGCCTGGATGACCTTGAACTCTTATAAATAACTTGCACCACAAAAGTACTTTAATCAGGGCTACTCGAAGGAGATAGAAATGAAATTCCTAAAGCACAGACTGGGCATCCTCCCGTGCATCCAGCATCTACCACCATGGCTGAGGGCCACAAACCAAAGCATGTGTAGGCTGTGCAATTCTAAGCAAGGAGACATCTTACACCTAATCTGCACCTGCAAGGATCTACATCAAGAATGGATACTGCTGTTAAAAGCTCCCCTTAAGCAGTTAGGTATCCGCACCAGGAGGCAAGCGGTGTTGGCTTGCTTCAATCCGGGAAATACGCAGCTGAACTGCAGATTAGTAAAATTCTTAAAGTTGGCCGAACAAAAACACTTAATATTGGAATAACCATATAAGTAAGCATCACAAAGAAGAAACCCTAGTGACGCAACTAACTACTTTATAATTCAGGACTGGTCCCCCTTAAAGGATAAGAGCCCTTTTCTTGAACAAAAAATGACTGAGCAACAAACAACAAGAACAAGACAGACTAAAGGGCTCGATCAACACGCCCACGTCCAGTACCAGCTAGGAACAGCGAATGCACTGCACTTTATCTTGCGAACAAATTAACCTTGGCATAGCCTGTTTAGCTAAATTTCTCTGTAAAGTAATTGTGGTCCCTGTTTTATGGTTTTTACTATTGTACAGTAACAATTTTAACATATTGTTTGTTCTCTTTTTAAGCAAATGTTGCAATGGTTTAAAATAACTATGCAAAGTAAAAAATAAACTTCAACTTAAACTAGCACAATGCTCCAGTCCGCCCGTCCGTGAATCCAGGCATGATCCTTGCTCCACACCGACACCATTGGTGACGTTCTCGGAGTCCATGCTCCCTGCAGCCCTCTCCAATGTGATCGGGATTCTTGGCACAAAACTTGAGAATTTAAAACTTCAGTGGGACTAACCTGTAACTGTATCCAATAGCAGTGATTGACGCTTCAGGCTTTTAGGCGCTATATCGCAGTTAGTTCTTTTAAAACGTAATAACTCCAGTTCTATTGATTGGATTTTTGTTGATTTGGTCTTGTTTTAATTATCAAATTAAGCTCTACTCTTCTAACCTGGCATGGAATCTTTTTGTGTGGTATGTTCACTGTTTTACTGTTTGAAGTGTTGCACAAATACTTTACACATTGCCTCCAAGTTAAGCCTGACTGCTCTGTGCAAAGCAACCAAGGAGTTGAGCAAAGGTTAATTTAGGGTTTGCTTGTGCCTTATCCTGACTAAGAGTATCATTGGTGCCAAGCTGTTTCACATGTCAGCCTCTGGTGTGTTCTTCCTCCAAACGTTTTGCCTTGCCTTCTTCGGTGGGCTAAACTTTGTTTTTGTTGACCTTAATACTCAGTGCACTTTTCCTCTGCTAACCAGTGTTAAAGTGCTTGTGCTTGCTCCTTCAATCATGGTAAAATTGGCTTATACCCAATTGCCACTTTTAATTTAGTAATAGATTCCTAGTAAAGTGGCACTACATGGACCCAGGGCCTGCAACTTAAATGCAACTTGTGGGCCTGCAGTGCATATTGTGCAAACCACTAAAGTTGCCCTCTAAATCATGTCTCAGTCATGCCACTGCACCGTGTGTGCAGTATTAAACTGTCATTTTGACCTGGCAAAATCAACCTTTTCGCCAGGCCTAAACCTTCCTTTTTAATACATATAAGTCACCCCTAAGGTAGGCCCTAAACAGCCCATAGGGCTGAGTGCAGTGTATTTAATAAGTTGAACCTGTACTTTTAGGTTTTACATGTTCTGATAGTGAAAAACTGTTAGATTAGGTTTTCACTACTGCAAGACCTACCTCTTCAATAGAATAATGTTGAGTTACCTTATTACATTTAAATAAGTGACAACTTTGATTGTCATCTTTACACTCAAATGAATGAAAATGTTAAATGTAATGATAAAATCAGATTTTAAGATACAATTCTGAAAATGGCACTTTTTGATAGTTACCATTCTCTTGTCCTCACCATTGGTATCTGCAACCTGGGTCCAGGGTCACATGACTGGGAGTGGATGGCAGTTGGCCTTTGTGCATACCTCCCAGGCAATGCGAAAAGGGGTTTAAGTGTTGGCAAGATGGGCGATTCTGGCAGTATGGGAGGGGCGGAGCTATTGCCTGCCCCACTTACATTTCAAAGGGGTTGCTTCAGCATACTCACTAAGAACTTGACAACGGTCCATTGTCCCTCAGGCCCCTTCGAGGGGAGGGGAGGAAGGACATTCCAGAGCTAGATGTGGAGGAAGACTTGATATTTTTCCCATATCAAAGGCTGGCTCAAGTTACAAATATTAGAAACTCAGACCAACTCTTCCCAGAAGGACTGCTTTGTAGGTCAGAGGACTGCCCTGTTGCTTAAGGCCTGTCTTGTACTTCAGAGGACTGACCTGCTGCCACCAGATTTCTGCGTGCCTGCTTAAAGCTTGCCCTGTACCCTCAGAGGACTGCCCTGCTGCTTGAGGCCTGCCTTGCTGTTTGATCCCAGGGCTACCAGAATGACTCCAAGGGTCAGGTGGTTGACCTCCTCTTCTGAGCTATAGGGACACAAGTTCCAGAGACCTGCCTGCAACCGCTCAGGTGACCCGCTGCACCTGAAGCTGCCTTAGCCCTGCTGGCCTCTGCTGGAGTGTGCTCCTGATCTCCATTCTGTGCCTCCCCAGGTCCTGGACCCTAGACTGGCATCAGTTGAGCCCATCCTGTGAAGAAAGGGAGAAATATTTTTTGGGCTCTTCGTGTCCATGAATTTGCTGCCTGTGATAACCATCAATGCGAAGGTCCGGTAAACCTAACTTTCCACACTACACTAACTACAAAACGAGATCTGTAATATGCACTACAGCAACAACAGTCTACTCTACTCTGACCATCAACGCGACTCAGGGAACGCCAGTCATTGATACTCAACAACATCTTTGCGCAACAGCGTTGACCTTCGGCGATTCCGGGCCTTCTCTTCGTGCTACAGTGATGACCAAATGTGATGCTCTCCTTGCTCCTTGGGGCCTCCTCCACTGTGAACTGGGCTTTCCACGTCAGACTTTGAGTAGGGAACATTTGCAGCAGGACTAACCCGGTACCTTTATCCAGTCTGTGATCCATCTCAGTCTGCTTGAACTTGTGACGTTTCCCCGGTCTAGCACGACCAAATGACGCTTTGTGCTTTTAGGCACTATACCTACCTAAATCTTTGAAATATTATATCACTGGTTCTACTAACTAATTGGATTTTTGCCACTTATGTCTTGTTTTATTTAGTATATTGTTGGAAATGGTCTTTTTTGCAGGGTTATGCCCAAACATTTTGCTTCTTTCTCCTGTTATTATCCTGACCTGTTGTTGTTGGCTATAGGACTCGGGGCACTTTACTACTGCTGATCAACGCTAAAGTGCATATGCTCCATGTATAAATTGTTATTGTGATTGGTTATCCATGACTGCGTATTTGATTTACCAGTAGGTACCTACTGAAGTGCCCTGAGTGTGCCAGGGCTGGTAAATCAAATGCTACTATTGAGCTTGCAGCACTGATTGTGCCACCCACATGAGTAGCCCTGAAAAATGACTCAGGCCAGGCACTGTGGTGCCTGCGTGCAGTTTGTTAACTGCCATGTTGACTTGGCAAGTGCACCCACTTGCCAGGCCCTAACCTTCCTTTTTCTTACATATAGGGCACCCATATAATAGGCCCAAGGTACCCCCTGGGCAAGGTGCAGTGTATGTGAAAGGTAGGACATGTACTGGTGTGTGTAACATGTCCTGATAGTGAAATACTGCCAATCTAGGTTTTCACTACTGAAAGGCTATCTAGCCCCATGGGACAGAATGGGGATTTGTAACATTTTGCAAGCACATCTTCCCATAGGGATAAGATAAAGAAATTGAGTTTAGTATCCCTGAACTCAGGATTTAATAACACATGTTTTAGTAAAGATGGTTTTTAAATTGTGTGTTTGAAAATACCACTTTTTAGAAAGTGGCTATTTCTTGTTCAACTATCCTGTGTGCCTCTGCCTGCTTGTGGATTGACTGTCTGGCTTTGGAGTGACAGGGGCTGGTGAGGTGCAATGGCTCCAGGAGTCTGGATGAGTCAGCACTAGGCTGAATAGTCCTGATCTGCATTTGGAGTGGTAGGAGGAGTAGCACCTGTACCTGAATAGGGCTGTGCCTGCCTTTCACATTGCTGACTCTGCCCTCCCCTGTGGTGTATCTGGACCAAAGCTCACACTGACAGTGGGTGTTGTTGTACACTTGCAGAGTGCCCCCAGAACTGGTTTGAACGGGGCTCAGAGCCTCTTGCACAAAAAGAACAAAGACATTTTGGGGTATAAGTATCAGACCCAAAACCCCAGACTTTATATCATTCTTGGAATTCAAGAGGAACCTTTTCCAAGAAGAAGAGCTGGTGAGACTGAGGAGAAGTACTGCCCTTGCTGTGTGTCTGTGGTTGGCCTACAGTTGCTGTTTCTGCCAAGGAAAGGAGAAGGACTTTGCTGTGTGCCGACGCATCCCCGAATTTCTACGCATCGTACCCGTGCGACACGCTTTCCCGACACATCACCTGCAAACCGGAACTGTCATGAAGGATCGACGCATCACTCCCCATACAGGCCCGATTCGAAGCAACTCATCCTCTGCATGTCGCAGAATTGTCACATCGCCTCCCTGAGGTCTCAGGAGTGTCGCATCTTTTTGTTTTCTGACACTGCGGCTGTTTGGCTTTTGGAACTTTGACGCATCTACAGGTACTTTGGTGAAAAGTCACACATCCATAGTTTTCCATGGTACAAATTCTTGAAACCTTTTGAAAGCCATATTTTTAACTGTATATGTTGGATTTTTGTAGTTTTGGTCTTGTTTGGTTTAGATAAAGATACTTTATTTTTCTAAACTGGTATGGTGCCCATTTGTGGTGTGTTCACTGCGTTACTGTGAGTGATGGTACAAATACTTTACACATTGCCTTTCCGATAAACCTGTCTGCTCATGCCAAGCTACCAAGGGGGTGAGCAAGGATTATCTAAAGAGTGTATCCCCCTTACCCTGACTAGAAGCAAGGGTACCTATTTGGACAAAGGTACCTACCTTTGCCAACTAGAGACCCCCATTTCTAACATAGATTATACTCTATTTTTGTACATTGGTGTGGAATTTCTTTCTTGTGTTGTGTTTTTACTTTATTACTGTTGGGGTGCTGCGTAAATACCTTACACTTTTCCTCTAAGTTAAGCCTGATTGCTTTTGTGCCATGCTACCAGAAAGTTAATCAGTTAAATGAGTGACTTTTTGGCGGTTCACTCTAACAAGGATTATAATTGTTGCTTCAGAACAGTTTTCACCCCCTCAAACAATAACTCAGTTCCTACAAGCTACCAGAGGGTTAAGCAAATGTTAATTTAGTGACTTTTTCATTTCACCCTGACAAGAATTGTGGTTGTTGCTTGAGTGGGGCTTCCACCCGCTCTCAAGTAATAACCCATTTTCTTTCAAAAATCATTCCCCAATTCCAAGCATGCTTTTGAATTAAACAACACTGTAACTTCTCTACCAACTCCTCTACTAATGCAATGCAATCTGCATGAATAGTTCTTTCTTCAGATCAGTGCCTTTCAGCTCTTTTAGCACTGCAACGAGAATGACAATATATTAAACTTGACAATCCGTTTGTTTGTTGCCGAGTGATAATATCTTTTACAAAGCTTCACTAACACTAATGCAGCAAACGTGCAAGCTTTTCTCAATGGCACAGAACAGTAATGAGCAGGCAGCATCAGTGCATGCTTACACACATACACACTCACACACACACACTTGAGAATACAGACTCACACACGGATAGCATGCACAGCAGCAGTGTAAGGTTTCTCATTCAAACAGCCGCGGTCGGCAGTAGACGTTCCTGCAGGGCGGTGACATGGGGAGGGGGAGGGGCAGGGTGGGGGGTAGTAATGTATGGATCACGGCGTTTAACAGGTAAGTAAACATATGAATAAATAAAACGAATTTCGTTGCGTGCACTGCATCGCATTTGGTGATGCAGTGCGTGCAACGAAATTAGTTTTATTTATTTATATGTTTACTTACCTGTTAAACTCCTTAGTCCATACATTACTACCCCCACCCTGCCCCTCCCCCACCCCACGTCACCGCCCTGCAGGAACTCCTACAGCCGACCGCGGCTGCATTCAAATAACAATTACAACATTGGCATGAAGAGTCCCATCCCCTCAGAAACAGAGACACTAGTATAAGATTCATTCACATAGACAGAATATTAAGAGCAGTAAGGGCACAGGCAAAAAAACTGCACACTTTAGCATAAGGGCAGATGGGTCATAAGAGGCGATCTTCAGTCCACTAAGACTGAACCCACCTTGATAAGGAGTCTTTCTATAAGATCTAATCTGTACACATGAGTCACTGGCATCTCTAGTTGATCTGCAGCTAGAAGTATGACTTCAGACAAAGAAGGAGTACTACATAAATACCTTTGGGCTTCTGTTTGAAGATGGCGAAGCAGTTATTTGCATAAAAAGGATTTGCCTACAGCGATTGCAACAAATAAACAGGGTACCATCCATGCAAACACACAGAAGCACTATTCTAGCAAAACAAAGATATGGGATGGATCCATTTGCATTCTACCACATAGCTCATGTCTAAATTACTCCATCCCAGTCTTTTTCAAATAGTGCAGCTAAAGTATAGCACGTTGTAAAAGGCCTCTAATCATACTAAACAGCCAGTAGTGTCACTTTGGTATTGTTGACGCTATAACTCAATTAACATTAAGGAGGGTCAATTTGCAAGAAAGAGTGCTTAAACATTCAGTCAAGACCATTACTGAAAAATGAACACAATGAGGGTTCTTTCATTTCTCAATCTATAGATGTATTTCAATGTCAAATTAATCATTTTATAACATAAATAGCTAGTTAGAACCGGAGGCCAAACTCATTAATAAATGCAATAATGTAATTTGTGTTTAAGGAATTAGGTAATCACACCACATATGGCAATACTCAAATTAATAATAACAAGCCCTAATACAAGAGGACCACAGAGCACAAGCCCTCTCTAGTATGACAGCTAAAAGAAACATTTCTGTCCAATTTCATTGGCCAGACGCATAAGAAATGCAACTTAATACGATGAACTGTTCTGAAGTCTGAACATTGCAATGGAGATTTGGCTCATAACCTTGTAAAGTTTTAAAAACACATCGCTATGTACCAGAAAAATATGGAAAATGTTACTTCAGTCCTACAGCCACGGAGACAGACCATAACTGAAGCTGAATATCAATGATTTTCTGAAAAGCAAAGCAAATGAAAACAACACTCATGCACTACTTTTAGAAATTCACTTTTCATAATGTGGAATTTGCAGACTGTTAATGTTAACTAAACTAAACCTATGTTAATCATTATTTTCCATAATAAAATACAATTTGCAGTGTTAAGCAAAATCATTGAACTACAGTCACCACAGATACATTAAAGAATCACTGCTTATTAATCCCAGCCATCTCCTATAATACAGAAATATAGATAGATCTTGTACTTCTCTTGCTGAAAGAGCAAGTAAAACAAGCATTTACAATCCAATCGGTCTCAGCTTTGGGACCTTATATGTATTTTGCTATGCAGTACATTAGCCTGAGTGCTAAAACATCTACTTTTGTGTAAGTTTACAAGTTTGCAAATCACTTTTAAATGAAGCTAGAATGAAGCTAGAATTCTTGGATCTCTTTCTGCCGCCGGGCAAACATTTCAAAGATCACATTGGCCGAATCCATTCTGCGGTCCGTTGTTTGCAACATCTGCTTCAACTTTAAAACATTTTACTGTGTGCTATTTATGCATCGCAACAAGTGGAAATAAAAAATAAAAAATGTGCCACATGACAAAAGGAATAGATTTACACCCGATTGAAGGCGTGACAGTGCAAAGCCACACAGCATCGTCTAATATGACTATTTTTCATCAGAAAGTAGAGATTTCTTGCTTCAAGGAACAGTGCGATGTTTTTCAATGAGATCTTGGGGTGGTCTCTCCGAGCAGGCAGGTGTCTTAGAACATGACAGAAAGCTGCGGCCAGGGGAAGGGAACCCCCAGTGATTGAGCTGCTCTCGCATCTATATAGAAGTTGGTGACCGTCCTCATCTGCTTGGAGATCACGTATATCACCAGTGAGTTGCCCAACAGGCCCACCAGCATGATGAGCCCAAAGAAGAGTGGGACGAGCCAGGCGTCCACCAGCAGCGGGGGGCTCTGCGCTGCTCCTGCTGCCGGGGAGGGGGCGCCAGCTCTGCAAGAGAGGGGCATGGTCAATGTAGACCGCCCCTTATTGGACTGATCCACTGACTTCTCCAACCATCCTTTCAAGTCTGGGCCGTAGGACTCGATCAGGTGAAGATGTGACTACGAGTGGATTGTGATGGAACACAAAGACAACAGTGGTCGTACAGACATTTCAGGTCCCGGGAGTGGGCAGCATGGTACCCCAAGCTGCATCCATTATCATCCCCCGGAGCCTAAGGGGTCTGACCAAATGCTGACGAGGCATCTCCTGGGCGCGCAAAAGCTACAAAGACACAGCAAACAAGTGGCCTGTGGCGCCCCTCATCTTCATTTAAGGAGCAAACCATGCCCCATTCCTTTAAAGTTTGTCATGCACAACACTTTTCTCAATAAGCACCTGTTGCTAGTCTCTCTGCTTTACATCCATTCCTGCCGCATGAGAAAAACAGGAAAATAATCTGTCCGCTGGAGACTCTCGAAATGAATTGAAGCATGTGGGACGTGCAGAGTGCGTATCCACTCTGTAATGGCAGCCAAAGAAGACAGAGGAATGTGACATTTTGGCGTGCATGCGTACGATCTAACTAGTGACTAGGCATTGCACTCATGTAAAATCTAAATGACTGCGCATGCTTCTGCACAGATACTCTGCCATCATGTGCCAGCTCTCTACTCCTCCTCAGCATGAACTACTTTAAAAACAATCATTTGTAATGCAATAGGACTTGCATTTACACGAGACCTATTGTGTTTGAAACGAGTGTGTGGGCAGGCAAAAAGGCAAGAACGGGAATGGGGGGCAAGAAGTCATGGACTGCAGGAGGGGAGAGGGGGAGGCATGGGAACAAAACTGTTTAAAGTAAAGGGGCCAGTAGCCCTGGAAGGATACAAATTATGACATTCCCGTCAGGAGGAGGAACTAGCAAGGCTAAAACCAATGGGAAGGCAGCATTTAGGACCTAAGCCAATAAAAAAGATGGGTGGAGAGTGGGCGGAGTTTACACGGAGCTTCCACGCCATTCTCAATACTGCATGCAGCGCATCTGCTGCAACGCTAGGCTTGACCTAAAAAGGACTTGTTTTGTTCGAGTTCTATCTTTTCTTTACTGGTGCAAATGTCAAATAAAATATTGTTAGTATTTAAACAACCTTAAAGTACTGTGCATAACATCTGCCTCTTTTCCTATCTACTATTAGGTCAATTGAAGGAGTATCCATGAGGTGTTCACATTGTTAGATGAGTTAGAACTGTGCATCCTGGGAATGATCTTGTACATGGTGTGGTTTGTGCTTCTCCGCATCGTACTCAAATGTAAATTGGAATGTGTCAAATAATAAAAATGCTCAAAGCCAGTAATGACTCAAACAGGCACAAATGGATAGTAATAACCTGCATCCATTTTGAAAGAAAAATGTCAGGCCATGAAAAATGAATTCTCCATTTAGGTTTAGAATAGAATGCATGTTGATAATTGGCTTGTGGAAGATCAATCGCTTTTCAACATAACATTGCTTCTTTTTTGTGTCATACAACAGAGCTTTTCATAACAGAGGATGAGCTTAAGAAAGTACATGACTTTGAAGAGCAGTGCATTGAAGAATACTTTCGAGAGAAGGATGACAGGTTCAATTCTTCCAATGATGAACGGATACGGGTCACGTCGGAAAGGTTTGTAGCATTTTCGGTAACTTCATGTGTCATGGTTGGCTCTTTGAGACTTGGAGAACATATGGGGTTCCATTGCAAACAGAGAATACAAACAGGCACAATTTCCATAAGTTAAATGAACATGGTAGCAATTAATAAATGTGTTACCTTCACCCCTTCTATTTTTGCTGAATTTGTTTTTTGCTGGGTGCTATGGCTATATGATGGCGAGTCTATGGGCCTATAATGTTTAATGTTAATGAATTTAATATTCCCACTCCAGTCTGTGCAACAGTAGGGAAAGCGTTAGACTCAGGAGGGGTACAAATTACCATTATTACTCCAGTCAGTGCAGCAGTAAGAAAAGTTTTGGATTGCAGTGATGTAAAATGTACTATTCTCACTCCAGTCTGTGCAACAGTAGGGAGAGAATAATTCACTTGAACAAATTAAATATTTTAACATCAATGTTAAACATCAAGAAATAAAAATATTTAAATATAAAAAATATATATGTAATTTTGTTTAAATTAAAAAATGACATGTGTATTAGAATGTTTATTAAATATTTAAAATTAAAACAAATAATATTGGGGAGGAGCCTAGCTCGCTGCCGTGATGGTCGCCCTTTAGCTCGGCTCCCGCAGCCCTCCGTCCTGATTGACTATCCTGTCTTCTATCCTGTCCGAGGACGACACATCTTTTGGGGCATTGAAACATAACGGCTTGTTTGTACTTACCATCCGACCCCGGGGTCTCAGTGTGCAGTGGCTCCGGAGTTGTGGCCTCCGAAGGGATCGGGGCCTCTGCGAGACTTGGACCGGGACCTGGCCGGCGGGATCCGACGGCTCTCTGCCCCGGCCGAGAGCGAGAACCAGTGTTGGGAGCCGATGTGCGAAGATCCCGGCGATCCTGACCCGGGCCTGCCCTGGTGGCCGCGCGGCCGACGTGGGTGAGAGGCCCCGGGACCTGATTCTGTGAAGGGGTCTCCCTCCGCCGCTGCTTGGTCCGGCGGCCCTGGTCCTCGGGGCCCGGACTCCGCTTGTTTGGGGCACCGGAGCTGGTGCTGGCGGAGACCCGTTTTGGGCGGATATCCTTTTGGCATCGAGGCCGCCCTTGCTGGGACCCCCGGAGCTTGTAAAGTCCTACATTTGCGAACTGTTATTTCCGGGGGTCTTGGTGGGCGGCGATTGGGCTGATTCACGAAATGGCGGCCGACCCTCTGGAACGAGAATCACCCTGTGGCGGCGGGCCAGTGTTGCCTAATCGTGTGGGGAGCGGATCTGGTGGACGTGAGCCGACGGTCAGAGATATCCTGGAAGCCCTGAGATCCCTACACGCTTCCCTGGCCCTGGGAGTCTCGGTGGGTCCGCCACGATCTGCCGCCATTTTGGGCGGCCATTTCTTCTTGTCGCCCTCTTGTTTCGATGACTTCATTGCCTCGCCCCCCTCGATTGACTTGAGTGTCTCCGCCACTGATCGAAGATCGTGTAGTGTGCCGGTGACTTTGGGGCGCCCTGCTTTTCATGGTTCGGACCCCGGGGACTTGGATGCTGTACTGCGACCATGTTCGACATTGTTGCCTGAAACTATTGGTGGACTGCCTCCTGTGCTTGCTTCGATGACTTTGCCTGTGTCTATAATTGGGACCACTTCGCCCGATCCAGTGGCGCAACTGAACTCCTGTTTTACACTGATCGTGCTGCGATTGTTGATGCATCTACACTTTCGGTTCGGACTATTGCTCCCTTGTGGATCTATCTACCCCCCACGTAGCTATGTTAGTCACCATTCCACTCGACTATATGCTGATTTCGTATTTAGTATGTGGTTTTACATTGCCATGTGGTGGGTGGGATTTGTCGCTCGAAAGGGTTGGGGGTGAAATGTACGACTTCTGTTTGATTCCCGGTATACGATTTAGTAGCATCATTGTTTTTAATCGTAGAAAGGTGGGCGGTCCCCTTCTCTTAATGTTTTATAGCGCGTGATGGGGTGTCGTCCTGGTCTGTTTTTGACTGTGCTTTTCTGGTTGGGCGGAGGGCTGCGGCCGCCCGTTCGGATTATAGTTATTCTGCTCCTCCCTCCTGTCCTTTTTTCTTCGCTTTTGTTGTTTTTTTTTTTTTGTCTCGTTCTTCTTTCTTACTTCTCGCTATATTTCGGGTTCTGGTTTAGGGCGACAGGCACGCTGTCTGAAGGGTAGGCCATAGCCTTCTACAGGGGTGCAGGGTGGGACGGGTGGGTTGGGTACTATTTTTTGTTTGTCCTCTGGTTCTATGGCCCTTTTCTATCTCTTTTTCGTGAGGCCGCGTCTGTCCTGACCTCCTCTGGTGTGTTTCGGGTGGGGGGTGTGGCGTCGTTAATCCTCCTGATAGGTTTCGGCTGTCTTTCTCCCCGATCGCCATACCCCCACTTGGGCCGCTACTCCTTTTGTCTCCTGTCTTCCTGCCACGGGGGGCCTGGGTCGGCGTGTCTTCTTCCTTTCGTTTTTCTTATTTCTTTATTTCCCTTTTTACTGTCTTATTTTGTCTTCCCTCCGTTTTCCCTTCCCTTCCCCCTCCCCTTCCCTACCTCGTCCCCCCCCCCTTTTTCCCGCTCGGTGTCCTAGAAGTTATTATGACGAGCTGGTTTTGGTTTATTGTCTTTCCGATCCCTCTGTTCTGGCTTGGTAGTGTCCTGGGTGGCGGGCATGTTACGAGAAGAATGCTCAGGGGCTGATTGTGTCTCACATATCCTGATTTCTTGAATGCATTGTATTATCCCCCCCGATCTTCTGGCCCCATGCCCCCTTATTAATGTTGCAGTTGATTACGGGATATCGGATGCCTCCGTATTGAAAGTGCGCCTGTCATACGTCTTCTCCCCATATTATAAAATTAAGCCTTATTTACTCCTGTGTTTTAGCCCTTTGGTTCCTGAATTTTTTCTCCCCCCTTTTATGAGTGTACGGCCTCTGCTTTGTATTGATTGATTATGTGATATTTGCCTGGTGACTCCTGATTGTTTTGTACATTGCGGCCGGCCGGCTGGGTTGTAGGCCTTGACTTGTCTCTCCTTTTTGATGTCAATAAAGGTTTTCAAAAAAAAAATACAAAAAAATAATAATATTAATATAAATAAAATACCACACTATATTCTCACATTCATAAGAACCAACAAATAAATTGTTATTTACAATTAAAAAGCATAACACAATTAACACATAACATATTAAATAACTTGGTTATAATTAATAAATAACTATTTGTACATTTATCATTACTTAAATAACTTTCTACCCTGTACCTCTACAAACTTAACAACACACACCTAAAATAAATCTTAAAAAGTATAATAATTACACATTTTACATAATTAATGATCTATTATTTAACTATTGATAGTACTTAACAATTATATTTAATTAAACTCCACCCTTTTATCCCTACAAACCTAACAACCTGCACCTAATCTAAAAATAAAAAATATCTTAATTAAATAAATAACATAATTAATTATCAATTAAAAAATCAATAATAATTAACTCATCATAAATTGATTCTATGTAATTAACTTCCCATCCCTTACCCCATACAAACCCAACAACCTGCACCTAATATATAACTTGAAAACTAACTTAATTACACAATTTACATGATTAATTTTCATTTGAATAATTAACATGAATTATTTATTATCATTAATTTCCTACACACCCTTTACGCCTACAAAATAAATTAAGTACCCAATTCACATAATTATCAATTAAATAATTAATAATTATTAGAAAATAATTATTTATTAATTATAATTAATTTCCTACCCAGCCTATACCCCTACAAACCCCACAACCCGCACCTAAAACATAACTTAATTTAAGAAATGAATTACACAGTTAAAATAATGATCAATTAAATAATTAATATTATTAAAAAAATAATGGTGTTAATGAATGATCAATTATGTACTTCCCACCCTATACCCCTATAACCCTCACAACACGCTATGGCACTAAAAATCACAAGAAACTATTACCTTTAATTTAATAACAACTACAAATGTACAAACTATATTAAAAAACATTAACAACAACTATACAAACAAATTATAACATATACAATTAAAATATGTTCTGAAATGTATCAAAATAATTTTAAAACAATATTATTAACAATGATATTTTTGTACACAATATTAACAAGAGAGATATTTTTAACATCGATGTTACCTTAAAATAGATATTCTTTCCAATTATATTTCTGCACATGATATTTGTGCATCACGATATCTCCAACTCACTATTTCAGCGTTTCGATATTTTTTTCAATTTTTTGTACAAATACCTTACTGATTTGGAGACACAGTGCTTATTGTCTGGTAGGTTCCATTCTAAAATCCGTTGACAAAGGAGTGGCTACTCAGAAATCCTAGTTATAATGATTTTATATCATTCCATCAATGTGACCCTCTGTGTTTCTGGATAAGAGAACGCATTTTTGTTTATAACTACTACACATGAGAAAAGTATGGTCCAAACCATACAGGTAGATCTGCAGAGTGTAATACTCAATGTGTTACTGTGAGAAGTTGGGTTGTTGCTTGAGGAGGATGTGAGTCCTTCTCAAGCAACAGCTGCAATGTCTGTTTGGGTGAACCACAAAAGACACTAAATTAACCTGTACATAACACTTTGGTAGCTTGGCACAAAAGCAGTCAGGCTCTACATCGATTCCATTGAGCTTTGTGGCAATGCTTTGCGGTGCTTTGTATCCAGTAAAGCTGGCATTTGTGCGGCAAGGCTTCAGGTCACTCGGCGTAGATTCCGATTAGGCCAGCAGGCATGCAGCAAGGCATTGCAGGGCTTTGCATTGCTTCTGATCGGAACCACATCTGGGATGGCAGAGCACCTTTATCCCCACTTCCAAGGGTCCCAGACTAGAGAGGTACCACTTAGGGGGTTAGGACTCACAGCAGGCAAATCCAGGTGCAGAGATCAAGATGGTTGAAGCCTTTTCTATTCCTAAAGCTCTCATCAAGAGGCCAGCCAACTATGGTTGTTCAGGGTTCCAGGTGCAGGTCCAGTCAGTCTTACTCAGGCAGCAGGCCAGCATAGCAGCGGGGCAGCAGAACAATCCTTTTTGCAGCAGAGCAGCAAAGCAGTCCTTCCTCTGAGTCTTCAACAGGCAAAGAAGTGATCTGAAAAGTGGGACTGAGGGTTCTACTTTTAATACCTGGTGCTTTCTTGGAAGTGGGACACGTTTCTAGAAGTCCCCCTTTCAAAAGTACTTGGTATTTCTGGCATCCCTGCCCTGGTCCCAGTTTGTCTGCAGGCAAAAAGGCAAGTGTGAAGTCCTTTGTGTGAAGGCAGGGCGCACCCTATTGACTTGCATGTGGGGCTGTGATCAAGTCCGTCCCCATCATCCTGCCTGTGGTGGCCCATCCAGCCTCTATTGTGTGGCTCCCTGGGAGGAATATGCAAAAGCTAACTGCCAACTACACCCAGTTATGTGATCCGTGATCATGCTGCAGGCACCAAATAGGACAGGAAAATGACAACTTTCTAAAAGTGACAATGTAACAATTGTGATTTAAAATCCGAGCTTACCATTGAAAAGGATTTTAGATCACATTTCCTTAGATACCAAACATGACATTACTTGCACCCAAATAGAAGTTGTCACTTAATAAATGTAATCGGGTAACCCAATGCTCTCCTATGGGAGAGGTAGGCCTCACAATAGTGAAAAAGGAATTTAGTAGTTTTCCACTACAGGGCATGTAAAACATAGAAGTACACGTTAAAAATTTTAATTACAATGCACCCTACCCTATGGACTGTTAAGGTTGACTTATATGTATGAAAAATATGAAAAATAATTTTTTAGGCTTGGCAAAGGGTTTATTATGCCAGGTCGAATTGGCAGTTTAAAATTGCATAATTTACCATGCCTGAGTATACGCTACACCACTTAATAGGGACTTATAAGTAAATCAATATATGCCAATAAGGTGTAAGCCAGTTTTATCATGTTTTACAAGTGGGCACAAGCACGTTAGCACTGATTAGAAGAAATGTGTACCCCTCCTGAGGTCAACACTTTCCCTACTGTTGCACAAACTGGAGTGGGAATAGTAAATTCATTAACATTAAACAATATAGATCTATAGACCCGCCATCATATAGCAATAGAACCACAGTCATACACCAACACACCCACCACCATACATTCACATAAAGAATATAATATATTAACAACCCAGCTATTGTACGTCTACACACCTCACATCACAGGCCATAATTTTGAACATGAACATGCACTGTCATAAGCAAAAATACCCAACGTGATATATCGACACCCATGCCAAACCATCCACATTCAAACTTTAATACAAGCAACTTTATAGATCCAAACATACACCATCATACATACATGCATACATCTGAAGAACCACCAACAGACCCCAACACGGTGACCACCATACAGCTACAAAACTAGCACCATACATTGACATAGCCCCTATGATAAATCCACAAACCTCATAACTTAACATAGTCACCATCTTCAGCCAGCACATCCACCAATATACTCCAATACACCCAACCTCAAAAATCAACCCACCCAACACTGTATGTAAACACACACATCACACACAAACACATCCACCTTCATAATTCCAGATAATTAGCATCCACACATCCACTATCATAATCCAGCACACCCACCATCATACATTCACAGTGCAGTGACACTGCTCATATGTGGGCTGTACATACAATTTAATTTCAGGCACTACAACTACAACGTTATTTGTGGGAAACAGAAACTAGAATTTACCTTTTTTAATCCTGTAGGGGTTTTTGCTCTACACATTTTGTGCATAGTAGTCACACACTGCTAATATTTTCAGCAAATCAACACGTTGCCCCCCCACACTTTTTAACCCTTGATTGATCTGGATAACCTTAAAAAGGTCACAAGAAGGCTAAAATGCTAGGTCTCTACCTACGTTTTTGCAAATCCATATAACTATGTCAAAGTTATTAGCAATTCAAAAATATATTTTACCCTCCCAGTCTTTTTGGATTCCCCTCTGGATTGGAACGTAAAAAAAACTAAAATACCATGTTACTGCTTGCCATATTTGATGCAGATTCATCAAACTGCATTAAAATTATAAGCAATGGAAAGCTTTATTAGCACGCTATGATTGGCATAAAAAGTAATATACTTATAGAAAATGAATCCTTTCAAGGTTCTGCCAAATTGTGCGCAGATTTAGCACACACTGACAAACTTAATAGAACATCAAGACTTGTTTGCCCCCCTTTTGACTGCCCCCCTTTGATGGATCTTCACTTATTTGAAAATACCAAAAGTAATCTCAACATCGTACTGTGGAGCAAATTCTCAAGGAGCTAGCT
This sequence comes from Lissotriton helveticus, assembly GCF_964261635.1. Lineage (NCBI taxonomy): Eukaryota > Metazoa > Chordata > Amphibia > Caudata > Salamandridae > Lissotriton > Lissotriton helveticus. Next base: position 992,559,355 of record NC_136059.1, on the reverse strand, counting down.
ATTGCCGAGTTAACGGCACTTCATTGCAGCCAAAGTCACGATAAAGTTATCACCCCATTAACGAGCTGGTGCTAACAGCCCATAGCACCAGTTTACCGTCGATAGCAGCGGCAAAAAACATCGCAACAGACGACCCCAGCAACTATCACTAATGAGACTCAGAGGCGGTGTTCTCGTGCAAAAAGCTGTGACAGTGACAACACCACTCCGCAACATTCACAACTACCAGCCAGAACGACGATAAGATCCCAAAACATGCGATAAGGCGCGTTAGCAGCAGGAAACTAACACCTGCTCTGACCACAGCCTGCACCACAAAAGGGAGGCCAGCCCAGAGCCGCACCTGAAGAACAAAAGATGTCATGGAGCCACTGCACATGCAGCCCGCACACCCAAAAGGGCCACACACCCACCCCCAGGACCACACCCCATTCCCCCGGACCCACACCGCCCCCCCGGTTCAAAACTGAGGCACTGCAGACAAAGACAGCAACCCTCAAAAAATGCACCAACCTCACAGACCCAACACCAGAGAATGTCATTGCCTACCACTGGCGCAAAAGGACAACCCACCTCCGCATCCTGACCACCATTGGCCACCGGCTAAGGGTACCAACACAGCGAACAACCAACATCCCACCTCAGACTAAGCTACTGGCCGTGATGCACCTGTTGGCCACTGGTACCCTTCAACCAATATCCGCATGAGTCAGAGGAGTCACACAGCCCACCCAATCCAAGTCCCTCACAACGGTCATGGATGACACCATCAGCTTGATACCCCAGTATCTATACTTCCCACACACTGCACAGGAACAGCTGGAGACCAAGCAAGGTGTCTATGCCACAGCTGGCTTCCGGCACGTGTCAGGGGGCAATTGACTGCGCACATATCCTACTTGTGCCCCCTGGCAACACTGCCCACAATAAGCGCAATAGAAAGCGCACATATCCCACCAATGTCCAGGCAATATTGGACCACCGAGGAATCCCTGCCAACATCGCCACCATCCCCCCAGGCAGTGTGCATGAGCCCTACACCTTCCGACAGTCCATCATCAACCTCCGCTACAGGATGGCACCCATGGAAATGCACTGCTCGTTGGCCAATACCAAATGAACACACCACACACCTCAACTCCACAATCATGGAACTCACAACACAGGAAATGCACACGTCACAAGCTCACATACAACATGCACACCCACCAGACACAACAGAAGAACTTACTGCGGGAACCTAGGCCAGCCATGTACTTTTGCCATCAACGGCATGGCACCTCAGCCACCCAATAGCAGGATGTGGGAAGAGGTGGGGCCCAGGCATGTGCGAAGGAGGCAAGTGCGCCCATGAATGAGAATGTACACAATGCCAAGTGTGGGTGTATGTGCTGGACAGTCTGCAGTATGCAGACCACACACATATCAATGTCGACACACACCGCTGGTGTTTGGAGTGTAGTGGACAGTGGATGCAACCATGTCACCGCAGCCAGTGGGGAGGAACGCGGATATGTAGCTTGTTACGTCCCCCCGTAAGCGTGAGCGGAGTGGGCTAGCCCGGGGTACTCCAGGCCAGCGTAGAGGTGTGAATAAAAGGCAAGTAACTCTGGGCGGGGTCGCCTCCTGGATTGCCCAACGTCTCTGCCAGGGCGGCGTCTCTCACCCACCAAGATGACACAGTGAGCGGAGTTGCCAGCGATCCTGTGTGCCTGCTGCCCCCCAGGACGCTGGTCCCCGAACCAGTCCTGCCTGCCCCTGTGCACCGAGGCCTTAATACCCACCTGCCGACACCGGCGTGTGTCGAAGATGGCCCACCACTTGCCAGTACTCCTTACTCGTTGACATACTCCACCGGCAGGCACAGCGGACAAGTCGGTCACACATTTGGAACTAAGTCTTGATTACACCATGGCAGAGCACATTAATTATGGCTGAGTGTATGTCACTATACACCCTTCGACGTGGTGCCACCAGGCCTCAGTAGTACATCACAACCACAAGATTATGTGGAACCACGCAGACTACTGCTCTCGGGCAACGCTGCGCTAGAGTAGGTCACAGGATTGGAACTGAACATCTATTATGCAAAGTGTTCACCACCACAGGGGCAGCCCTAACCACCTGAACCAGGGGCCAAAATTATTTTTCCAAACAAAGGTTCAGAATGTACATGAATCAATAATATGTCACAAGATCAATGGAGTTATACAAAAGAGGAAAAGTGAGAAAGAAGAATAGAAAACTTTATGGTCCAAAGGGAAAAGTGATTCAAAAAAATGCATGTGATTATAGAAAAGTACAAAATGTATTCATATTTAAAAAATTAACATAAGGCTCAGACAGGTTGTCGGTTTAACAAAAACATTGTCGACGATACTGTGGCCATAATTTAAGGAGAACACATTGTTTTGTGTATAGGAGTTCCTACATGGTTTTAGAACTCTTATGTATATGTAACCTTTATGTGTTTAAGCAAAAACAATTGGAGGTACCCCTGGTTTTGTGCAACAGGGAGGGGGATTAAACAGTAGAAATATTAAACAACCCTGTCTCTGCAAAACAGCAAATAGCTGATGTGAAACCTCTTAAGAGTGGTCTGGGTCAGGGGGGTCTATTCTTTACCGATCTGTAGGCTGTGCGTGCCAGTTAGTGCCATTACAACCTATTAGAATGAACTTTTGAACACACTTGAATATACCAAACAAGAAGAGTTTTGTATGTTAAAAAAATAATCAATGATGATTTATTCACCTCCCAATAGGGTTACAATCTAGCATGTTATCACAATGTTAAAAATAATTAAAAAACTCATAACCTCAGTTATACAGTCATATAATATAAAAAGTCAAAATTTAATCAAAAAAACAGTCGACGCAGCGTTTCGGTGCTTTTTTCTTTTTTCACACCTTCTTCAGGACTTTACAACATTTTGACTCCATTGTTTTCTACAAATAAAAATAAAAACATTTAAGTATTTCTCTTTTTGTAAGTTCATCCTTTCAACCTAGTCTTGTTGATGTCTATAGATTATACCACTTGGTATCCCCTTTTCCGTGTAAGACCACTTTTTTTTAAAAAAAAACCCAACTTTTAGTTCTCTTTGCTACATCACAACTTCACTCCTCTGATAGTTGTATCTGATCTAATTATCACTGTAGTTAACATTGAAATGGATTAAATGATTTACTAAAGATTTTTTTGGAAATGTTTGTCGTACCTGTATTTAAATCAGAAATGAAGCATTACGGAAAAATCCGCATGAATTTACCAGCTACTCAGGTTTGTTGATATATTTTGAGCTGAATAAATGATAAAATTTTTTTTATTTTATTTAAATAATAGAATTCCAGAAATTCCAGTTTAGGCTAGATTGCTTAAACAGTTCTCCATATTACCTCTGGGTCTAGTCACCTCTGTGTTGTATATGCACGGAGGAGCCACCATCAATTCGGGCAATAATTCGGGCAGGACTTTAGAAGGTGTTGATTACACAACCTGGAAATACATAGATAACCATGCCTCAAACGTCTTATCACAAATGTTAGACAATTCCTACTTTAATATCATCTTGTATTAAATGTGATATAGGAATTATGGCTGCCCAGCTGATGTATACAGAATAATGGGGTAGCCAGTATAATAGAATGTGATACGAGTAATAATAGAGATAAGAGTGTAAACATATTCAAATCATTGTAAATACAGAGATGATGTTGTAAAATGTGAAGGCTAACTCACAAGCGAGAATGCATTAATTCAATTGCAATAATTTAGACACAAACAGATAATATAAGTGATGTTGTGAGCATTCATATGGTGTTAGAGACACCGCTAGATGGCTACCTAGCCAATGGTTACAGAATACTGCGGTAACCATGGTAACGGAATGAGTAACGAGCAAATAGAGAGAGAAGAGTACAAACATACTAACATCATTGCAAATATTGAGAGGGTGATGCAAAATGTGAAGGTTACCTTACAAGTGAGATTACAACAATACAGATGCAAGTTTATAACAACGATAGACCTTGGGCATGTACAGGATGTTAGGGACGTGATGTAACACGAGGCGGCAATGCGTTTATCAACCCGTTCAAAGATGGCGGCCAACAAAAATACCGCGACATCAGGAAATAGTGTGTACATAGGCGGTCACTATGTTGTGATATATTTGTGAGCCTTTAATTCAAGTAAATATAGATAATAGTGGTTTTAGGTTTTTTTAGCCCTTATACAAAGAGGCGCACGAAAAGTTCGTTTTTTCGGAGTATAGTTTCCACTGCCGGACGGGTGAGGGCCGGTGTAACATTTACGGAGTGCAGACTAAATATACTCTTATCGGATTAGAACTATTAAAAACTTTAAAAACTTGAGATAAATCGGTTGTGGATAATCTAAGTACTTCCGGTTCACATTAGACAGACCGGATATAAAAGAGACTTTGCAAGTCAATGGCGCTACTCTTCTAATTCTCAGGAAGACGCCGTCACGGAGGAGCAGGGAGGCCACTAACGACATATAAGGTGAGATGGGGGTGTTATTTCAGTTGCTTAGAACTAGCCCCAAGAGCCCTTAATAGGTTGCTCCCGTAAATAGCGTCTGCAAGAGCAAGCTTGAATGCGAAGTGTTACCGCGAGCATCCAATAGAGACACAATATGTGGCTTAACATAAGAAGCCTGGTAATAACACCACGGGGATGGCTCCACTCATAAGAAAATTGATGGGTGACATTGTAGACATAAAGGGGTAATGTCTTCACAAAGAGGATATTTAAAATAGGATTTAACAGTAAGACTGTAGGATTGAATGTAGATCTGTAACTCCTAGTCATATCCGTTTGACAAATGGATGTCTTTTAAATACCCTAGAGCCTTTGACCATTGAAGAGAGAAACCCTGATAGTGAGGCTGTGCACTATCTACTTGCCGTTGATGCCCACTTTTGAATCAGCCAAGAACGAAATAAAGGTCAGTACGAGGGCGATCCAAGCACTATGTCCGTAAAACAGAGGCGATTACCTAACATAAAGTAGGAATTGTCTAACATTTGTGATAAGACGTTTGAGGCATGGTTATCTATGTATTTCCAGGTTGTGTAATCAACACCTTCTAAAGTCCTGCCCGAATTATTGCCCGAATTGATGGTGGCTCCTCCGTGCATATACAACACAGAGGTGACTAGACCCAGAGGTAATATGGAGAACTGTTTAAGCAATCTAGCCTAAACTGGAATTTCTGGAATTCTATTATTTAAATAAAATAAAAAAATTTTTATCATTTATTCAGCTCAAAATATATCAACAAACCTGAGTAGCTGGTAAATTCATGCGGATTTTTCCGTAATGCTTCATTTCTGATTTAAATACAGGTACGACAAACATTTCCAAAAAAATCTTTAGTAAATCATTTAATCCATTTCAATGTTAACTACAGTGATAATTAGATCAGATACAACTATCAGAGGAGTGAAGTTGTGATGTAGCAAAGAGAACTAAAAGTTGGGTTTTTTTTAAAAAAAAGTGGTCTTACACGGAAAAGGGGATACCAAGTGGTATAATCTATAGACATCAACAAGACTAGGTTGAAAGGATGAACTTACAAAAAGAGAAATACTTAAATGTTTTTATTTTTATTTGTAGAAAACAATGGAGTCAAAATGTTGTAAAGTCCTGAAGAAGGTGTGAAAAAAGAAAAAAGCACCGAAACGCTGCGTCGACTGTTTTTTTGATTAAATTTTGACTTTTTATATTATATGACTGTATAACTGAGGTTATGAGTTTTTTAATTATTTTTAACATTGTGATAACATGCTAGATTGTAACCCTATTGGGAGGTGAATAAATCATCATTGATTATTTTTTTAACATACAAAACTCTTCTTGTTTGGTATATTCAAGTGTGTTCAAAAGTTCATTCTAATAGGTTGTAATGGCACTAACTGGCACGCACAGCCTACAGATCGGTAAAGAATAGACCCCCCCTGACCCAGACCACTCTTAAGAGGTTTCACATCAGCTATTTGCTGTTTTGCAGAGACAGGGTTGTTTAATATTTCTACCTTTATGTGTTTGCCACTTGTCTGGTTTTATGTATATGTTGTGTGATGTTTTTGTTAAACCGACAACCTGTCTGAGCCTTATGTTAATTTTTTAAATATGAATAAATGTAGTGGTTCTGTACTGTGAATGTGCATCTGCATGGCTCTCTACGGCAGTTTGGGTCTCCTTTGTGGGGTGTAGGTGGTCCCTGAAGGATAATAGACACCAACGTATGTGATCTAGTTCACCTTCCATGGGTTCGGACCCCACCCACACCTGTTCAGCCACCTCCTTTTGGCGTGCTGACACCTGGCATTGGAGTGCCATGTGTGGATGGGTGAACTGTTGTGAGCCAGCTGTGCTTGTGGGTGTTTCCTGCTGTGTCGTCTGTTGCAGAGTCTGTGTTCTCCTCTAAGTAGCTTGGCTGCCCGGGTCCTGGTGGTGGGTTGCATGTGATGTCCATGGGCTGTTCTAGGGTGTCGGAGGTGTGGTGGCCCCTCCGGCATCACAGATGTGTTGTCTTCTGTGCTCTGCTGGAGGTGTTGTGTTGCCCTCTGCAATGTAAAGGGGAGATGCATGTTGACATTGTGTTGACATGTATGTTGTTGCATTATTCTGTTTACATGCAGACTGTATGACAATGTACATTGTGACTTTTTGGGAGGTGCAGGATTTGGATACGCGACGTGAACATTTGGACTACATGACGGATGTGAGGTTGTACGCGTACATTTCCATTTCACAGTTCTGTCAGATGTAGTAGGCATGTTTCTGAGCGTGTGTGGAGTCAGTTGTGTCCTCTGTTCTGCAGTGTCGGGTTTGCGCATTGTACCACATTGTCGTTAATGTGGGTGTGCTGTTCTTGCTATGTGTGTGTGCTGCAGTGTGCCACGAGGATCAGGGACATGATCCAGGGTAATTGTGGGTGTGCAGTGTGCTACACCTTGTTGTGCATGTGTGCCATTGTGCCCATCTCCCCCCGTCCCCCAGTCCCTGGTCGTTACTCACCCTGTTGATGTTGTGACAGGTCCTCTCGAGCTGTGTCCCTAATCCCTACTCCTTGCACCGTCTCAACACTGATGACTTTGGCCTCGGTTTCCTCCAGGTCCTCCTGTGGCGCAGGACTCCCACCTCCTGTCGCCGTTGCAGCCTTGCTGTTGGCAGAGGGTTTGTGCCTGGCTTAGGTTATCACATCATGCCAGCGCCTCTTGGCTTCCTCGACACTCCGACTGCATTCCAGGTGGTCTACTTGTGGGTCAGTTGATGGTAGTGTTCTGTCGCCTCCGTGACGCAGATCTGGTTTTGCTGTGGACTGCATCCCGTCTTCCTCTCCCTCTTCTCCTTGGCCATCCCCGTTCCCGTTGTTCCTTGCTGGTGGTCTGTGGGGGATGGGGGGATCGCGTTGGCCACTTCGCTCGGTCAGGGTGCATCCATGTTGCTACGCACTTTGTTTTGTTTCTGGTGTGTTGTTTTTGTAGTTTTTATAGTGCATTGTCCCGCCAGACGCCTGGGATTTGCAGGCCTGTCGCTGGTTTTCGCTGCTTTTTGTACTGCGATTGGCCTCATCGCAAGATTTTTTGCGTTTGCGTTTTGCATTTTTGTGGCGTGGCGTTGATTTTAACGCAAATATTTAATGCATTATCTGGAGACTATCGCCTGGTACCGCCGTTTTGAGAATGCTTGGTTAACACGGCGTAATATTCACACGATAGGCTGCAATGTTGGAAGTTGCGTTAAGTTACTTTTGTAATGATTATCACACATTCTTGAGAATATGCCCCTGTGTTTCCAAGATTTCATGCATATTCTTCAAACAGTGCTAAATGTTATAAGCAAATCATCAAATGGCTTTTCAACTGACAAGATATACAAAAGTGTTAATCCTTTCAAGCCCAGTTGGTATATTTTTCAAATGATAATACATCAAAAAATACTGAACAAATTTACACCAAACCAACAAGCGTATGCTGTGTGAATAAAGTTCTACTGTCAAGCGATATCTTTTACAAATCGGTTTGTTGCTTTTGATTGTAGGTGAAACCAAAATTTCCAAAGGGAGTTAAAATGGGAAAATACTTCTTATTTGACGTCCCTCCTAACTGTTGTTCCCTGCATGGAACAGCATGAAATTTGTAATGCCAGACCTCAGTTGACTATACTAAGCAAGTGCCAAGGTGTACGAACAGAGGACATGTGCAGCAGTCTCTTGCGACACATGGTCTGGGCCAAAGGTTCTGTACCGCAGTTTCATAGTATATTATTGCAAATCCACAAAAAAAGTTGGAAAACCCTTTGTGAGAAAGAAGTTTTTATTATTATGCAGAAATGAAAATAATACCTATTATAAGGAAACATAGAATGTTCCCTAAAAACTGCAACTAAGACATTATGGTGAGGCTACAAAACCTAAAACAACCACTGATATCCAGAAGGTATAGTCACCAGTTCAACCATAACTCCCCTCACGGTAGTGCTTATGACCTCACACACATCCCAAATGGTGCTGGTAACATGACTGAACTGCTTTGGTAGCTGGGTTACTCAGAGCAGGGAATGGCCAAAGCTAGGTATTGAATGTGGATGATTTAGCCAAAGGATAAGTAACGTGAGCAGTGGGGGGCATGGGGTGAGTATTGTACTTGATTGTATGGCCTTACCTAGAGCCCACAGGGCATGACCTTACCCAGCTGGCTTTTGCTGGGACTGGCCACCCTCCAGGCCCTGAACCTGAAGACCATTGGATGTGGTTGACGGTCATGTCCAGAGGGTGTTTGGGCAAAACCTTGGGGCATATTATCAAGAACGGGTGTTACATTATCGCCGCTTTTATCGGCAGGAAACTGCCGATAAAGCGGAGATAATGTACTTGATAATATGTCTTCACATCTAACATGGGCTTCGATTGGAATTCATAGAGCATATTATCAAGCACATTATCGCCGCTTTATCGGCAGTTTCCTGCCGATAAAAGCGGCGATAATGTAACACCCGTTCTTGATAATATGCTCCCTTATTCCTGCCAAGTTTGGTTGACATATGTCCGATAGGAGATGATGGAGTAGAGAGTAAAAACCAACATCTATATTTCATATGCACATCCCCCAAAATGTTATCCTTTCATAAGTTTAGAAAATATCGACCAACCTATACCTCATATGGCATGGACACCAAAGTTACAGACCCATTTATACCAAACCTGAAACAGATCATCAAACGGCTCCAGAATTATTAAGAAAAAAATAACAGTGTTTGAAAAACGTAACATTAGGCAGGGCACCTGCCCATGTCAGCCGTCCATGAAGTGTGGGTTGATACTCTCAAACAACCTACACTTTCCATTGTGTTAATATATCAAATTTCCACCACTGATTTTTAGTGCAAGAAACGTGAAAATGAAGGGAAAGTGCCATGAAGAAAATATCTGAACATTCTTTTTTGCTGCTCCCTCTATGTGTTTGTTGGTTATTGAAGATTACAAACTGCATCTGCTTCCTGTACACTCAACAGTGATACGTGAAAAACTACAGGTATTCACCACAAGCATAGTCACATGAGCTGTGGTCTAACTGTTGCTGAAATGTCTTCACCGCCTAACTCTTGTGACAATGCTTGGAGCCCAGAGGGATTAATTCCATGGAATTGCCATTCAATTTGGCGCGTGACAGATGGTAGGCAAACTACTAAATGAATAGGGACTATAACGTGTAAAATAATCCAAAGTAAGTTTTGAACTCATTATTGATGGTAAATATATTAAGCTACAGCTGCAGTGCTATAAACCACAGCTGCTGTGCTACAAACTACAGCTGCACTGTTATGAACTACAGCTGCAGTGCTATAAACTACAGCTGTAGTGCTATAAATCTGACAGTTTTATGCAGAATTTTATTTACTTGCAAATATATATATTTAAAATGTGGAATTATTTTTAATCTTTTTAAATAGTCACATAATATCGTTTTTTTCATTTTAATAGTAACTAAAATGCATCTAGCCATAGCAATCACCGTCACAATATATTAAATCATGTGTCATTGATGAGGGAGTGAGGAGATAGTGTCAACACTCTTAACTGATAGATTAAAAGAAAAAGTGTTCATATCAAGGATCGGACATTGGGAGTCCCAAAGGACGGTGGGCCTCTGCCATTAAAGAAACCTTCTAAGGACGAAATTCAAAGTCACAACCATAAAGGTTTCTTAAAAATGAAGAATCATTACAGAAGGGAAAACTATTCAGTTAGTCAGATTCAAATCAGTGTGAATAATGCTAATAAAACCAGTTGCAAAAGGTCAAAACATATGGCCCCACTTCAAAGCAAGTAAATAGCCAGAACCAAAATATAGATCAGCAAGGACTAACATAAATCTGCTCAGTTCAAGAGTCAAGGAGAGTCTGAGTATAAGCCATTAGACAGACTAGGAAGAGCATGCACAGTTTGAATATAAAAGTATAAATCAGCAGACAAACCAAGGTGGATCTGCTTTCGAGAAAGAAAGCAAAAAGCCTAAGCACAGATTCAGAAAACAGTCTGACATGGGGACTGCTCTGTGGGAAAGACAAGAAAAGTCTGGCACCCACTGCAAAAAGGGCACATTTTATAGGGTTCTGACACCAACAGCACACATTCTACATGGTGAACCAATCAACGTTGGAGAAACATGATTTAAGAAACATTTAGAAAACGCCTACATTATGAACAAGAATCAAGCACTTTTTACCCAACAAACAACAGAAAGACATTGCACTACTGAAGAAAAGAAAAGAAAATACGTCATTTAAGTAATGAATAAAGTGTATTTGTGGGATGGGCAACAGGCTTTGAAATTTTCGCTTGTGTCACACTTCTCCTGAACACACCTTCCTTCATGAGGAACACAAATTAATACATTTTACTTACAACATCTACGGTACCATGAAAATTAAATAATGTGGGTTTTTTTTAACTGCAAAAGCCTCTAGCTAGTAATGTGAAAATTAAAGTTCTTTCATGGAAAATGAAAGCATTGCTTTTTGTATATTAATGTAAAGTACTAATCAGTACACGGAAGCTGAGGTCCAGTAAAATCAATGGTGGCCTAGTTATGCTAACCTAAAAACCAGCAAAATCAAGTATTGTTTTTAATTGATAAAAATGCTCCTACAATGTTAAGTAAGGGAGAACTAAATTGCGACACTAACCTACTCTTTGTATTTCACAGGGTTGAAAATATGTCTATGCGTCTGGAGGAAGTAAACGAGCGGGAACATTTTATGAAGGCGTCTCTTCAGACTGTGGACATCAGGCTGGCTCAGCTGGAGGAAATGTTGGGTCGAATGGCCACAGCCATGGAAAGGCTCGCCGGTGTTGAGAGAGGTGAAACCAATAAAATACGATCCAGGACATCCTCTGACTGTACAGATACAGCCTATATTGTGAGACAAAGTAGCTTCAACAGCCAAGAAGGGAACGCCTACAAGCTCCAGGAAAGCATAGACCCTGTAGGGGAAGAACCAATTTCTCCAACCTCACCCACGCTCGTTCCTCGTATGAGAAGTCACTCTTTCTATGCAGTGAATATGAGGGATAAGAGTGGGCTAGAGAAGATGGAAGGGTTTTTTAAAGAAAGGACCCTAAGTCTACATCGGGCCAGTAGTTCACACTCTGTATCCAAAGAAGCAAAGGCTCCCCCTCCCCCCATCAATTCCTTATCTGTTGTACATGACTCTAGAAGGCCTTCTTCCTGCATAGACATTTTTGTTTCTACTATGGATGGAACACACTTGGGTCTAGACCCTATTGACAGTTCAATGATTGACACTTCATCAGTAGATCAGGCTCAACCACCAGAAATGCCATCAACTGTTCCAGTAAACCGGGGCTGTGCTCCTACTGGGCTTGGCGGGAGATGTTTCAGCAAAAATGGAAACTGTGAGGATTCTTCAGCCATGGATACAACTGCATATCCTTCGGAATCTGCTCAGATCACAAGTGGCCAAAACCCATGGGACACAGACCCTCCGTTATATTATAGCTTAGAGCGTTCCAAAAGCACTCGCTATCTAGCCACTTCACCTTTCATTCTCGAGGAAACCCCAATAGTGAAATCTCAAAGTTTTGTATTTTCTCCCTCCCGTAGTTATTACAGCAACCTAGGAGTTGCGGTCAAAACTGCGGAATATACAAGTATTACAGACTGTATAGACACTAGATGTGTGAGCAGCACTCCCTTGCCAATTGTGGAAAGGTCCACGTCCCCAGGAAGTGTTACAGAAAAGGTTGAGAACCTTGGTTGCTGTCATCCAGAAAGAGAAGCAGAGCTCAGTCATCCGAGCTCAGATAACGAGGATAATGATGAACATGCCAAAGATCGTTCGACCGTCGTTTCATTAATGTCCCATGATACAAACTCATCGAGAACATACAACAATATTTCACTTCCCAAAATGGAGCGGGCCAACAGCTACTCTGCAGATGAACCAAATGTGATGTATGCACAAACAAAGAAAAGCTACTCTATCAGTGACAAGCTTGATAGGCAGCGTAGCACTGCTGGCCTGAGAAATCCCTTTCAGAGGAGCAAGTCATCCAGACCGGAAAGCAGAGACAACCTGTCCATGAGAAGACTTTCTCGAACACCTGCCTTCCGTAGCTTTGAAAGTAAGCACAGCTAGACCTCAGATTGCTCAAAGTGTGCAGAAAGAGGTCTTTCCAGACATCTATCCCCTCTCCTTTTTTTCAGCAGGATAAAATATCCTCACAGAGTGAGAAGTCAGACGAAGTCAATTCCTGCCACTGGTTTGGCTCGCACTTTCCATGCCAAAAGGCCAAATGAACTGGCTCTTGGCCAAATAGACATTTGCACTTGTGGGGAAAGAGGGAACGGGTTGGGCGGGAGGGTTGTCATTTAATATAGACTTGAAGAAAGGAAAGAGGTTCTCAAGGAGTCAAGAAGAGTAGTCTTGGTAGGCTTACCAGCTAGATTCCTGTGGTATGATTTGTTGATGTCCCAGCAGTCTATAGAGATTAGGGGGTTATTTGGTAGAAGAAATCTAAGGCTTGTAAATGAAATATTCCACAATTTCCACAGTGTTTCTTTTTATGTGCATTACATTGAGCAGACCAATGACAAACATGACTATCTTTCAATGCAATCAGCAGCCAGTGGTCATGTAACACATTCTGGGACCGAGGACGCTGAGCCTTCGCTGTGGGATCATGGAGGAGAAGGAAAGAAGACAAGATGGCCGTCCTAGTTGACACTTCTCTTCTGTATTAAAATATAGTGCCACAATTTATGTCAATTGAAGGACTAAAAGGGAGAGATGCCTTTTGTATTGCTATCTAAAGGGAACAGATTCTGTACGAAAAATAAAATGATTTCTCGTATTAAAATGAGCATTTTAGCACAGTTTGAACAAGCTCAGGATGAATGTAATTATAGGGTTTAATGTTATATATTTATTTTTATACCACGTGTTGTGAATGGAAATGCCTCAGTGAAACGTGTGCTGTGGAAGAGTGAGGATAACTCGCAAGCATGGTAACCCCGTGAGAGTAACGCACTGTTGTTTTTTCTCGCTATTTCCTTGTTTCCGTCAAGTATGTCTTCAAATGTCACTTTCAGCTTTCTTCAGCGTTTTTGAGTCAGCCTCCTAAATCTTGACCTGTTCAAATCGATTTTGAAAAACAAACGCAAATGAAAAAACAATGAAAAACCCTCAATATTTTTGATAATGAGAGACACATATATTACAGCACACATTATAAATGCTCCCCAAAAACGTTGAACGTTGTAAGCACCTCAACAATGAAAAACTTGTTTTTATCTAAAATAGTAACGCCATGTATGTGTGATGATATTTTAAGTAACACATGTGTGCCTATGACAAAACAACGCTACCAGTGATACTGTGGCACCAAAGTTTCCTCTACAAGTAGAATCCTGCGCCTGATTGCAAAATATATATGTATATATACACGGTGCCAACAGAGAGGTTATGAGTGCATATATATAATCCAGCACAACTAAAAGCACAGCTGATTGCTGAGTGCAGTAACTTCCAGATTTATTTGAAGAGTTTCTAGTGTGCGCAGTGTAGAAAAATCGTGTTGTACTTTTTGGGTGGAATACATGTGTTGACAAATGTTACAACAGCAGCCCACCTGTGCCCACACATGTGTGCAAAGCTGAAAGCAAGAACTGGCTGTGCAGCCATCTTGAAAAGCAATAATGGATCAGTCCCATGTGCTGATGGATAGTGTAGAATTTTCTCTAACAAAACATTTCACAACATTAGTCGACTTAGAAACACGAATATTACACCTTTACACACACAAAGGGCCCGATTACCAGTCTGGTGGTCTGAGCACTGCCGGACTCGTGATGGTGCGGCTGTGGTGGTCCAGCCACTTCCCCACCGGCGATCTGACAGCCCCATTATGAGTTGGGCTGTCGGAACACCCTGGGACTGCTGATGCAATTAGGGAACCGCTGGTACCTGGAGGTGGCTTGGTGGTTAGAGGCTGCAATATGCTTGGTGGGACCGATTCGGTCTCACCAAGCGTATAACGAGTTTCCTCCCCTCCAGGGTTTACATGGCAGTTCCTCTTCCATGTAAAGCTTGAAGGAGAGAAAACAATGGGGCCCTGCCGGTCCCCCTGTGACTCCTCCGCTTGCGAATGCACATAGGGGGGTATAACATGTGCCCCCCTGTGTGCAGGAACCTTGTGAGGCGTTTCCATTGTGGTGCCTTTTTCAAAGGCACCCGAGCCTTTAAAAGAGTTACCGCCCTGGGAACACCACTCCGCTCACCCACCAGATTACAAGTAACTTGTAATCTGGTGGACGGCGAATCTCGACAGTGCGGGGGCACAGTGGTTGAGTACCGCCCACCCCTGCACTGCCGAAACTCGTAATCAAGCCCGGAAGGTACATTTTGTTACTCATAGGAGCAGACATGGAGTAAATGTAATATGTAATAAATTCGACTCCTACAATATCAACACGTCTTTCGTTCGCACTAATATTAATCATCTGTCACCTGTGGGTCCTTTTCTTTAGCCAATGGTGTTGAATAGGCAATATAATGGTAAACCATGTGAAACAAGAGTATATTTATAAACAAATAGTTGTGTTAGTTCAGTCTTCATTCTACAGGGGTTTGGGAAGTGTGACAATACTGCTCATCTCACATCTGTAAAAGAGTTTCAATAGTCTTCTTTTTTAATGTGCGGTTACAGAAATACATCAGTTATTACTATTAATGAAACAAATTTCTATGGCACAAACCAAACCACAGCAGCACTAGTGTTCCAAATATATCAAATATAGACCATTCCAACGTTGTTAGTCACGAATTTAACAAACACTGAATTATTGTTAGAAAAGTAATCTCTTTAATGTGGTTAACTTTACCACTTAGAATACAGAACTGCTATACAGACCCAGATACGAAAGGTTGTGCAGAATTTGGTAACTTTTAGTTTGCTACTTTATGGCGAAAGCAAAAATTTCCAACTGAATGAATTAGAAACTAATTTAGGTGCTTTCGTCCCTTAGCAAACTAAAAATAATACAGTGCTTGGGAGAACCGAATAGCTCCCTCTACTGCTATGTGAGAAGTCTCTTTTCTCTGTCACCATCACTCATTCCTGTGACCTAATAATTCGACACTCTGGTTCTGGTGTTGGGCACCAGATGAATCCACTATCCAATACAACTGCATTTTTACAGTGGCATACATGTACATATAGTCACCCAATTTCAAAATGGCAATGCGGCGTAGCCCCTCTGCAAAATATTCCATGGGATGAAGAACTCTAGTGCCTTTTTATCTTGGAATGAATTGGACTATTTTCTCAGTAAATTTGTGGCCTATCTTCACATTGAATCCATGGCCACCATTTCAGTTTTGGGCACAGGCGGTCGGAGATCTTTCAAAGAATATCAATGCCCTCTCCACCCAAGACCGAAGAACAGTTTTTATGAATCAGCAAGAACCCTGTTCAGCTGAACCCCCATATTACACTCATGGCTTGCCTCAGTAGCCCATAGACCGGCCTGATTGCATGACTGAAGCGCTGCCTATTGAGACAAAGTGAGCACTTGAAATGCCACGTTTTGGACGCTATAAAGAAATGACTTGATAGATGCAACCAACTCTATGAAGAGGAATGCACAAACGCCTTGTCAGGAGTAGTAAGCGCAATATAAATTTGTACCAGATGTTTTTGTGTTCTGATTTCCTTGATGAACTTTAGGATCTAAAGAATATTCATTGTGTCTGTAGCAGGTGAACTGTTCCTTCTTTTTTGTGCAAAGTATTTTATCACTTGTAAAACAGCTTCTTCAGAAATATAGGGGGCATTACTAATCATAAATAAAATAAATTTAGAAAAGCATGAGGATTTCCCTTCCAAATCATACAATATACCATCACTGTAGAAGCTGGTTGCAATACAAATGTACCAAGGTACACCATCTTTGAAGTCTGCACAAGAATATATTACAGGGTCACCAAAGCATATTCAAACATAATTGCTGAAATAATGTCAGAGAATCGAACATGAGTATTTATTTTATTACTGGATAATTACCATTAGGCTGACTTTCCGAGATATGTAACGTTGGTCTGTGTTACTTTGTACTGAAAAGTTAGGTTCAAAGTTTGCTGTGATTAAAAGAAATTACTGGCGGAAGGTATCCTTGACTGTTATTAGGAACTACGTCACCAATTTTTTTTTTTTAATCTTCACCTGATCAAAGCTTGCAGATATCCTTACCTCTATGCATGGCCCTAGTTTTGACTGGCAAATATTCAACTTTGTACTATTTGATGTCTGCCTCAAAATATGTTAAGAAATAGGATGCGACTTAATCCAGCCTTGCAATATTTTGGAGACATTGTGTTTTACTACAGATCTACTTTGAAAAATATGTGCTTAAATATCTAGAGTGGGGCTATATTGGACTTGGAAGAGCAAAGAATAGATTACATCCGTGTCGTAAGAAGAATTGCAAAAGCATCCGCAGATGCTCAATTATGGTTTTCAATCATTTTGTATCTGTGAATCATATTTTTTCTGCAGCCAGAGGAAGACATGTTAGATTTAATAATGTGTAAACATGAGAACACAGTTTGCATTTATTTGTGATTTTGCACCGCCTTACCATCTGTCAATTTAGTTTTGAAGACTTCCAAAGGTCAGTAAAAGTGTATGTGCCTCTTGTTGTATAAGCAATATGGCAACCTTCATTGCTGCCAAGTAGCAGTATTGTTGAATGTTATTGCAAAACAAGGCAGTGCTAGAAACACACAGGAGATGAATACATTAATGAACCTCCCCTAATATACCCACGGTGTAACTGATCATACAATTCCAACATCTGATCACATAGTGTGTGATTATATGTCTATGCTGTTGGTCGACACGTTGAGTTAGAAACAGAATCTGCATTTGCATATTTTCTTTTTTGTTTCAAACTACATTTGATGCAATACCTCTGCCATACATTTATGAGTCATTGTATAATTGGCCGCTGTGTGTTGTGATATGTGAGCAGTGATCGTATGAGAGATGAAGTGGCATGTTATGCAAAGGACCATGGTTCCACTCTGTCCTTGTACGCTTGTGCAGTGTGTACCCTGGTGTACATACTGTACGTCGTCTATGAAAGTCAATGAGATAGTGCAAATGCACCATGCCAGACAAAGCAGAACAACAAGGCTAGGGCTGGGCCCTCACAGATCAAATTCTTTAAATCATATTTTATTTTGAAATTTCGACTGAAAAGAAAACTGTTTGTTTACATATGCTGGCCATTCAAGGAAGAAGTGTACAGTATTTTATAAATATTTTCATATAGTAACAAGTTCTGTTGTTTACAGTTTGAGTGGCGCTAATATATAGTTGATATACACATGTCCTACATATTGGATTTTAGCACAATATTCCTTCACAATACCAGATGTGATAACTTAAATTATTTATCTTTCCTAGATCAAGTCACTGTTGTCTCTGTGATAACGCATGCATTGTCCCATGGGACTGTTTGTACTCCCATGGGATTTAACATTTTACTACTGCTTGCTACTATGAATCTAGCTAATAAATTAATTGAAGCCTCTGACTCTTGTATGTTTTCCTTATGTTAAGTGTCAACAATGAACAAATACCTAGTGTGTTTATTGAATGAGATAGAAACAGTGTAAATAGATTGTCTGTGATTCATAAAGGTCTCTCAAACGCAAATGCTTAAGTGTGTTAGAGAGTTGAAATGAAAGCTGTGTAAGTTAGTGTATACCCGAGAGATCCAAGTAGCAAAACATTTGAAGTTATTTCCGCATTATATGTTTGCTGCAGAATGCAAAGAGGAAATAACAAGGAGAAATAAAGATATTTCTCCTCATTACACCAACCTCAGGTAAGCGCACCATTTCAGCGCTTGTCCATGTGTAGACGTCTTTGTAAATATGTGTTTGCATCACAATCCATGTGTGAATGCATAGGAATTACCCATACCAGATGCAAAATTACTTTTCTTTACAAAGCCAAACAAATCAGGATTTGGGTGGCTCTGTAAATACCAAAATGGATTTTGCATCAGATCTTTGCCAAATAAGTGACACAACCCTGACACAAAGTCCTAGTAAATCTAGGCTGAAGAATCCTACCTAGAGAAGGATACTTGAAGTCTTTAGGAGTGTAGCATATGTCCTTTAACTGCTGTTAATGCTGTGTTTTAATCTGTGATACATTGAGAACCTTATGTCCTAATACAAAGCTTTTAGTTATATTTTCTTTATTGATAGGCTCTCCTCCTTTGTCTGAACATATATTTGTCAAGAGTCTCATTGTTTTGTTCTGCCAATAAGTTTCTTATCAGTTTTTGTAGCCAAGAGGTCAGTATAAGGGCAGGACGCAAGCTTTATCTTGGGCTCTAAAGTATTTGGAAAAAATCCCTGCATTAGCAAATACTTGAAGCATTCCCTAGGTGAAACTGAATACTAATCAATGAGTGAACTAAAAACAAATGAACCATTGAATACAATTCAATTCAATTTCATCTTTATTCGGGTACAAAATATCCATAAAAGTCCAAACCTACTCAATAAAACGCATAAAAAGTACAATAAAACACCTAAATACTTTAAAACAGTTTATAAAAATACATAATTAAATTACATGACATATCAACCGTGATTGAGACAGAACTACATAATTATGTAGTCAGTATTCATCGAAAAGTGGGATTGGATGGCAGTTCTTAGGAAAGCACCTGTGTGAGCTATTGACTCGTCATCATTGAGTTGAAGCAGTATGCTAAATGCTGCCCTAAAATCAGTAATGCTACGCCTTTTAATTAAAGGAGCAAGATGTGCTTTGTATACGTAGAATAAATACAGCAGAAAGAAAAAAAATGCGGTGTGGATTGGACTGAGCTGCCATTACACTGGCAAAGAATCAATATATACTTGAAAGCCTAATGGGAAGCATAACACATATTTGACAGTGCCGGCCCTAAACCAAAACAATAGCTCCCAACAGCCCAATGGTTTAGTCAGGTACCCTGCAATTAATCTATCTGCTCTAATATTCCAATAAACGGACACACATTCAACTTCCTAATATATGTGGCCAATCTTCCGCCATGAAAAGATTTATACCGGGCTAGTTGCAGCTGCTTTTTTTACTAATAGCATGATTACCCCCAGGATTCTCAAACAGATGCTGGTAGCCAACCTTGCGCAAACAAGCTTCCACCGCTGCTAGCCAGGGAATGTTCATGACTTTGTCGCAGCTACGGCAATCTGTGACAATGTCTCTTGTGAGACTTGCCTCCTTGTTTTTCAATGACGCTACCCATAGCAGAGGGACAGGCACTAACGTAATCTTATACAAAAGGGCAGAATCTATTCAGTATGGCAAATAAAATGAGAGGTGGAGACAGGAGCCACATGAATCCTTAGCCAAAATCTATTTTCTTCTGCCTGGATAGTGTTACATTTAAGGATTCCCCAGACCTCAGCCTCATATTCAGCTATTGGGAGTCATTGCATTTCAAAGATTTACAAAATGCGCAGGACAGCTCCTCTCCTCCTGCATTGCGGTAGGCTGAACAATGATCCGATCACCCTAGAAGATTTATTACTGCAATGGGCAATAGGCGGAATCCAAGATCTATTAACAGCGAAGACTAAACCTAGTTAAGAAAAAGTGCTGGTGGATTTTAAGCTGTAATCGCCCACAGTGAGGGAGGACAGATTGTACTTTCTCTGGCCACAGGCCATATTCGAAGACTGTAAAGTTGGTATGTAGGTCTAACGTGTCCATAAAATCAACATTACCTTGAACTTAAAGACGCAGTGCCCTTGGTGTGCGAGTCATCAACACGGTATCATCCGGGTGGAAAAGAGATGGTGAAAGAGTTCCTTTAACTTTAGGGGTGATGGTTAGTTAAAAGGGGTGCAGAATATTGATATATGGAATAAATAAAAGTGGAGATAAAACACAAACTTGTCTCACACCCCGAAAAATACCTATACCTTTAGACACCTCCCCCTGAATGCTCATTCTAATTCTAGCCTTCATATCCCTGTGCAAGTGAGCTAAAACGTGCACAAGTGCTTCTTCTATCCCCCATGCTAAAAGGTTTGACCACAGCTTTGAGCAATTAACGCAGTCAAAAGCTGATGTCAAATCCATGAATCCTAAATATTGCAGAGATTGCTGGGCTACAGTATATTTTCCAATGAGCAAATTAAGATTTAGGCAGTGCTCGACTGTGCCGAGCTTGGTCCTAAAAGCATATTGTCAAGGATATAGAATGGACTTCTCCACTGCCCATTCCCTTATCCTGTCATATACGACCCACCCATACTTTTTTATGTAGTGTTTATTAGGGATTTGGGCCTATAGCAACCAGGTTGTGAGCGATCACCCTTTTTAAAACTAGGAACAATAATAGAAGTTGACCATGTGCTTGGTAAAGGGGAATGGGCTAGGCTGTTAAAAGAGTTCAGTAATAATGGGGCCCACAATTCAATTGTCGCATATTTTTCACCACCAATCAAAAGAGTTTATTGGCCTTTTTATTTGCCACTGAGGCTAGTGATCTCCATTATTGGTCCAGTACTTCCTTCTTTCTTGCTACAATGACTTCTTTATATTTCTCACGTAATAATGCCACCTCTAGTGGGTTCCTAGGGTGGCCATAAGGGCCATGCGTAATTGGCGTTGGCAACGGAGCATTTTTGACTATAGCATCCAGATCTGTTAACAGAAGGGCGTGAAGGTCTCATTCGCTCTTTCCTAACATTAGAATAGAGCTAGGTAAATGCCACGACCGCTGGGAAGGTAATGTCATGCTCACTTAGACAAGCCATGACCAGGACCAAATTCTCCTTGATCACTTTATGGAATAAGTGGACAGGTGCAACTGCTCTTCATTCCAATCTTAACCAATCAGTAGAAAGTTCAAGATCACTCGCTCTGCATTCTCTCGTACAAATTAGGCTTGAGAGACCATGTGATTGTGCCCTCAATGGGATTATGAGCCCCGTAATTTCAAGAAACGTTGCCAAACAGCAGCAATTCCTCCAAATTAGGTGAATTAAAGAGATAATCGATTGTAGATGCACAGCCTCTGCCCCTATAAGTGGGTAGCAAAACTACACTTTGGGCAGCGATGTCCATAACATTAACGAGGTCATGAGACGCCAGATATAACATCAGCTCTAAGCCCCTGGTGTCAATACTACTTCCGGGCGTCGGTGTAGTTATTTGAGGTAACTGCTAAATGTGCGCAAAGTGTTTGCCTTTGGGTTAAGCCTAGCATTAAAATTACCAAAGAAAACAAAAGCCTGCTGGTTTCCTGCTGTCGCTGACAGCATTTTGTAAGGAGGATATATAATTGAATAATATGAGAAATTTAGTATAAGGAACATTAATAAATCCTATTATAAAAATTAATCAAATATAACATTGGACTCCTTTTGTACCTCACTACCTGAACGTTATTGTTTTTGGTTTGTATTGCCTTGACACAACCTCAAGCCAAGATGTTCACCCAAATGGCCAGCCTGCCTGACAAACAACCTGATCTAGAGGGGGTTACCAAAGTATTGTGACGCACAAAACCATCCAAAACTATTTCATGTGTCGCCCAAGTCTCCTGAAACATTAAAATGGCACATTGCCTGATGAAAGAAAGCCAATCTGGAATCAAAATCTCGATTGTAGGCCAGCTGAGTTCCAACTCAGAAGTTTGAATGGCCAGAGACATTACCCAAACAAAGAGGGGCATAGGGAGGGGGCTTTCTTTTAGGTGTAATAGGTGCTGATCCAGGACTGTCAACTGGTTTAAACCTCAGTCAATCCAGCCCAAAGAGGCCATGTAAAATGGTGAACCTATTGCAGTGTACACAAATAAGTGGGATGAGCGAGGTTCTTAATGCTGCTGGTTTATAAAAATAGCCTACAGAGATAGCAAATGTTTGTGTTGTTACAACCAATAACCTCTTACTGCCTCAATGCATTTCTAACACTTTATGGCTTACAAAAATGAATGACAATGCAATCTCCATCAATATCGTTGAGCGAATCACACACCCACCCTCCGCACCATTAGAATCTTGCTAGTCCTCAAAGGGTTAAACTGTTAGTGCTCCCTTAGCTAATCAACACACTTTTTGAGTAGCTCCCCCTGGATTTACTTTGAGAGTGCCTCAGGGGTGGCACTCCGGTAAAACTATAAATATATAGGCAAACAGCGGGGGGAAGTCCAGTAAGAATTTATTTGGCTTGTGACAGGTTCTGCATTGGATTTGACTTGGGACTCTTAAGTCAGAATTGGGGACTTTTGGGAATGCCTCAGAATTCCTGCATGGTATTGGATCCCTCTACAAATCAATGCGAGCAGTGACTATTGAGCTTATTCCTGCGGTGTTCAGCTAAGCCGACGGGCTAGGTGTTTGTGGCCTAAATTGAGTTGCATTAACTGCCCCTCCCCTTGAAGTTAGTCCCTGTTGAGATGTTGCCTCGCTGGGAGGAACTGGCAAAGCACAACCATTATCTAGTAGGCCCCCACTTCTGCCTTCTTTGCTGCTATCCGATAGGGAAGAGTGGATGGGAATTATACCCAGTTGGGTCTCAAGTCCAAGTGCTCTATCAATGGCTGAAGTTTCTCTTCAAGAATACTGCTAACTTTCGTACAAAGTACCTCAAGCAGAGAAGGATCAGGAGATGGGATGACACTAATCTGAGAACCAAGGGATTGTGTAGGGGAAATTAATTGAGGTTGTGACTGAGATGCTGGCAAAGGCTGTACCCAGGAAAGTAATTGGCTGTTGTTGGGAATAGCATGAGAGGGGTGTTTCCTTTTAACAGCCACTGACTTACCTAGCTCTCTTTTGCAGTCAATGGCTGCAACTGAGGCAGAGACAGGCTGTGAAGCTGATGGGTTACCATTATTCCACACATCACTGGCAACTGTATCGGTGCAAGTACAGGGCAAGCAGTGTTAGGCTACTGATAATCCCCATCCTAGGACTTGGGCTTATTGACTGCAATATCACCATCAACCAGTGGGGCCGGCAGTACCCCAAGATCCAGTGGTAGTCTCCGCTCAGTCACTTCAATTTAATTTGTGACAATCCCAACAACCCTTTCCAGAATGTTATCAATGGAGACAGAGTGGTGTGTAATGGCATTCCCCCGATAAAAATTACGTTTCCCCATAACCGTTATACTGTAAGATCTGACGTTTCCAAAGTGCAGCACCACGCTCATGCAAGCTTGAGAATCACTTCAGGGGTGGAAATCGAAGAGAGGGGGTCCAGACTTGACCAGCTGCAGACAGGCGCAGGTGGACCCGCCCTTGGACCAGTGTCCGCTTGGGCACGAACCGCATGCGTCCTGCACTGCGGGATGCCTCTGATGATTTTATGACCTCCGGTGCCTAGCAGCCCCACGTAATGTCCTGGAAAGCTGGGAGATATAGCCCCACCCCAGCGAGTACAGCCAAAGTCCAGGCGACAACAGGGACGATTTTATGGCCCTCAGGGGTCTAGCAGCCCCCACATGATGTCCTGGAAAGCTGGTGGATGTAGTCCCACCCCAGTGAGTATGGCTGTAGTCCGGAGGGCAACAGGGCAGGTCAGTGCTGGTGAGTGAGGCCACTGAATAACCGACTGACATGTTGGAGTATAGAGCTAGATGATAAATTGGCAAAAGTATCATTTGAAAATTCAGGAAGTCAAGGATTATGACAAAGAGAAGTACATTTATGATTTGTTTTGCAAATCAAGAGATCACCTAATTGTTGACCTTACGTAGAAGTACACAGCCAGGGACTTAAAACATGTCCATTTAGAATATAATTGGTGGAAAAAGCCACTAAATGGTGAAAGGTCATCATAGAGAGCCCATAATGGGAAACACATTTTTTTAAAGTCCACCATTTGTGTAAATCTAGACAAGAAAGATGATCAATAGCAAAATGTTAAACATAGAAGGGCCTATCCTTGAGAAATATGATGCTGAAGATATCAAATAGCTCGACGAGGTTTATTATACTGTCATGCAAACCAGGAAAGAGCTAAATCCATTTTAGTTTAAAACACCAAAGGTAAGAATCAAGGGTTAAGACTCTAAATACAAAAAATACATTTGAAAAATTAGGCAGCATTGTCATTTTAATAATATTGCAGCTTCTGATTGTCCCTAATGGAAGCCTATTCTAGTTTTTTAGTGAGTCTATAATAGTAGTCAATAGGGATTCATAATTAAACTTAAACTTCATCCCTAAATATGTAGCCTGTTTGATGGTTCAGGAGTCTGTGTGCTTGCCACATGGTGCGTGGATGTTTCAAAACATCCCCTATTCCACTGTGACTTGTGCTGCGGCTCTTTTTCCAGGCTGCAGCACAAGCTGCTATGGAAAAGGGGATGTTTCCGACCACCTACATAGCGGTCCCATCTTAGTTTGCCGGGTGGAACTGCTGACTACATGACGGTAGGTTACCAACCCACTGCGATGGCGGTCGGATGCTCACCCAAACGACTTCGTAATTAGGCCCAAACTGACGACTCTTGCCAATTTGAGCCATTATCTCTGGGTCTCTTTAGTGGAAGACAAAATAATTTCACTGGCTATGTCCCATAGCTCAGCTTCTATATTTCTCAAATTACATTTATTGGTTTCGATAAAAACTTTTGCAATCACATATATTCACTATTTCATAAAAATGAAGTATGACTGTAAAAACATATTTTAAATACATTTCAAAACACAGTCTCACCTGCCTCATTAATACGTCCTATATTTTCCTGATTTAATGTATGCCAAATTCAGAACTTTAATCATTAATGTATAACAATCTTCTCTTTGAATTTCCCCTCGAGGTATCCTAGCAATGAACTCATGCATGTTAATGATTTATGTTAGGTATGTCTTAAAATGTACACCAATTCCAGCTTTCCCCAAAAAAAACAGAGACAAGATAATTAATGGCATCAGAAATCAGTCACTGCCCACAATTGTGAAAACAGGTATACACATCATACTCAAATGTTCAAAATGATGACATAAAAAGACCATATCCATAACAATGTTTATTTCTCCAGGGCTAGTGGTGCATGCATGGATGTATTCATTTTGTAATTTCTGTCTTATCAAATGTGTATGCGACACTATTGTGTTTATGTCACAATATCCAATGCAAGTTTTCAAAGTTGAAACTACCATATTGTGTGTTCTATGAAAACCATGCTGTGATCTTTATTTTCTTCTACCTCATTACCCACAACAGTCCTTCCATGTATTTATTTTCTCACATGTTCTCTTGTCAGACACACATAAGGTGGTTAGTATCTCTGCATAGGTTGTGTCACTTTCCTCAATCTCCCTCTGATTCAGTTAATTCTAGACCTAATCATTCTTGTTTTCTCGCTCTCTCTTTTCCATCTCAGTGTCTCCCTGTCCCATTTCATCTCAAAGAGTTGTAATATGTCAGTGGGCATACTAAAGGGCAGAGCAGCCAAACCAATTTAGTTCTCAATCAGGGTTGCATTTTGGAGAGTGTGCATGTCCATAAAGAACCCAGACTGGCTACATTGATTTCAGAGGGAACACTACTTACAAGTTGACATATGGACGTATACCCAAAACCCTAAAATTCACCTTTAACAATAAACCCATCTCAAGGCATGAACCCTATAAACCCAATAAAGAAACATGCATTAAAATAAAGAAATATTGATCAACATGTGTATTATCATACATTTTTCTGCATATAATTAAAGATTACATATATATTATATGTAGAAATATTGTTTATAAGAGGAGGTGGGGCACAGGCCACGTCCTCTGCCTAAACCCACCTTCCATGGCTGAATGCTGTGTGCAGTGAGGGCTTGAACATATGCAAATCATATGAAAAAACAATGGAATTCACTGAACAAACAAGCTAATAATTGAGTTCTAGATCAACCGTATATACAACTGCAACTCACCATTTATTGTTTTCAATGCATACAACAATCAGCATAATGTGCACCATCCACCATTTTGTTCTATTAATAATTCTATTTTTTGGAAAATTGGCGTTTTGAGTATGGTAGTCAGGATAAGTGTGCAATGGTAACCGAACATGATCCTTTTTTATTTCACTCATTTGTTTTAAGCAAATGTCATTGTGTTTAATTTCTAGCACACAAGGCGCCTGGCCTTTGGATGTGCACAACAGGGGTGGGCGTGGAGCCTGCTCTGTGCATGTGGCCTGGTTCCATGCCTAACCCCCTACTTTTAGCCAAATGTATATCCCTATGTGTAATCCTTAACTTTATTCTAATACTTTTAAAAACATTAATAATAATGAAACGAGTAATAATTAGTATTCCTTTACTTTTAATGTAAACCTTTCTAATAATTAAGAACTTTAACTTTTTATTAACACAAATGTAACTTATTTATCTTTAAACTTCTAAATTAAGTGCACATATGGAGACATATTAACATATATATACATTTTGTGTGTGTGTGTATATGTATATATAAAGAAACAGAGAACTGTGGGTAGTTCCCAAGCCTAGGTGGAGAATAGCTCCTATATAGAGCACCCTACAACACCAGCGGATGTGCAATCAAAAACGAGGGCACTTGCGATACACTGTGCGTGAGTGTGTGAGCAATTCCGATCATTTTAACGGACCTTTGTGGTCATTTTATTTTAAAATTGTCACTTTTTTAATTTCGCTTTGGGCACTCTTGGAAACTTGTATAGTTGTACTGTAGACTGTATTTGTAAGATCCTACCTGCATTTGGCTATTCTCTCCGGTCCACCGCAACATCAGTCATTTGAGTGGCGAGAGAATAGCATCACTTCCGGTTTTGGGGGGTTGGCGCTATAGCAGCCCCGGCCCTATAAAACCGAATGTGCAGTAGAATGTGCAGCGGACGTGCACAGCAGGCACGCCGGCCGCACGCCAAAGGCAAGCTCGTCTGCGCCCGTCCGCGCCAGTCCATCACCAGACGCCAGACACGCTGCCCCTTTCACTAAAGCTGGGCCGCCCTATACCAAAAAGGATCTGTTAGCCTTCAGGAAAGGGGTGAGCAACTGTAGACATCCTTGCGGGAACACTATTAAGGGGCCTTTCTGCTGTTTGAGTTGTGGCTTTAGTGCCACTCCCACGCTGACATCACGCAGTCATCACCCACGGTCTAAGAAGGCCATCAAGATCTTTAACCTCAACAGCCGATCCTTAGCCAGACATCATGCTGACATTTATGATCTACTGGAGGGCACCTCCCCTGATGTCCTCTTTCTTACAGAGAAGTGGCTCTTGGGCAATATGACTGCAGATCCTGGCCTGGCGCTTCCTGCAGGGTATAGTATCCTCACTTTCAACAGGGCGACCAGAGGAGGGGCATCGCAGTCATTTATAAATCGGTCTACCCCTGCACCTTTACTAGGCAAACTATACACGGATGTGAATGCGTCCTCTTTAAGGTCACATTCAGCCAAAACTACACCATGTCAGGGCTTCAGGTTTATAGGCCCCCGGGGCCTTCCACAGATTTTAAGGTAGCACTCGCAGAGGCGGTCAGCGTGCTGGCAGTTAACACCACCAACTTCATAGTCACTGGGGATTTGAATATCCATCTAGACAAATTAGATGACCATGACGTGGCAAATTTCATAGCAGATATGGCAGCCTGCCAGCTAATACAACTGGTGTCTAGCCATACCCACACAGCTGGCCACTTGTTGGACCCGGTTTTCACTAATATACCCTTGCTGATAGTTCTTGCCCCCATCCCTATGGGGTGGTCTGACCACTACCTCGTCTCCATGTCCCTTCAGGATATAACTCCCTCTCGGAGCAAGGACCAGACATCCTCGCTCAAACGCCCTTGGCACAAGCTTAACTGGGATTCTTTCCAGGACCGTCTGTCCACTACATGCCCTAGCCTTCCTAATGACCCTATTGAGGCATATAGGGCCTTAACAGACTGGATCAGGCAGCCACTAGATGGCCTTATCCCTGAGAAATGGTCACTGAACCGTAAAGCTAGAAAAAGACTGTGGTATAATAGCGATCTAGCCATTCTAAGCAAAGACCGCAGAAGGCTGGAACGTATAGGGGGAAGGGGTTTTAACACCACTGCGAAAGACACCTATCGAGCGGCATTTAAAGTTATCATAGGGTCATTCAATTGGCACATGCAACGTTCTATGCCGACCAAATCCGTAACAGCGCCAACCCGGCAAAGAGCATATTCTTGATACTCTCCAGCCTTAAATCGCAACAGGCAACACAGTACAGAACATCCAGTCCAACGAGCAATGTGGAGACCTTGCCTCCTTCTTTATTAGGAAGGTAGATAACATCTATAGGTCCTTTCCTGCTACAGCTATCACCCCTCTAGCTGTAGGGTGTGATCAAATTGCTAATACCTTGGAGTCTTTTACACCCATTTCCGCAGACCAGCTGCAAGCACTACACAGGAAAATTAAATCTGGCTCACCTGCTGATCCTCTTAAGCCAGAGAAATTTAGAAAGGTGCTTCCTGCGATTATGCCCTCCTTGAGGCAGGTAACTAATATATCGCTTTTCACTGCAACCGTGCCCAAGGCATGGAAACATGCCAAGGTGCTACCTTTACTTAAAAAACCTCTGTTGGACCCGGCCAAGCCCGAAAACTACTGCCCCATTTCCCTACTCCCCTGGGCAGCCAAGATCACTGTGGCCCATGTCAACTCACTCCTCTCAGACTTCCTGACTAAGAACAACACGCTGGACTCCTCCCAGAATGGTGTTCCACCTGACCACAGCACGGAGTCTGCTCTCTTGGCTGTGACAGAACACCTTTGCTCTTCTTTTGACGCTGGGCAAACGTCAGCACTGCTCCTTCTTGTGAGAACTGGGGTCACCAATTCCACCACGGTAGCTTGGCGCAAGGCAGGTAGGCACCCAAAAGCTAGGTGTAAAGCAGAAGTGCAGCACACGCTCACACTGAGACAGGGAGGCACACGCAATAAAATGACACCACACCAGATAGTTGTTTAAAACAAGACTCTTTTATCTAGACTTCTTCAGTGCAGGTAAGTAACTCACTGTTAGATACTGGGCATCAATTCAGGTATTGAACATTTCTCAAACATCAGGCAAATATTTCGGTAAGTACCCCGCTATCATGTAGGGGCAGGCTAGGCAATAACATTTCCCATAAACATAGACATCAAAAGCCTTCGATCATGCACATGCAACACTGCTATTATTCAGGGGTATGGCAAGAGCAACATTTACTTTCCCTGTAACCATGGGCATCAAAATGGATCTGGTCGTGACACTGCAATCCTCCGCGGGCAGAGATTGGGCATCGACAACATTAATAAAGTACCATCAACAGTTCCCAGACAGGGGCACTCTGGAAAGAAACATTCCCCTGGCAAGGGGTGACTTTAAAGCCAATATTCCACTCAGGGCAGTCTTGGGCCCAGGTGAGGAGGGGCCTTTACTCAATGTCACTCCCACCTCAGGCTTCTAAAGGGTTAATGCGGGCCAACGGGGCCCAACTACAGTCTCTTGCAGGTAGGGGCGGTAGCGGGGCTGCCTCTCCGTTCACTCGAGGCTCCACGGCAGCCCCCGCTTGTTCCTTGGATCGCTGCCCTCCCCCAGGGGGTGATTACCATACTCTTCGGCCCTTCGAGTGGCCCTTGCAGTGTATTCACAGTCGGGGGGCTCTCGCCGGTGTTCCCAGTCGGCCTCGGGCCTTCCGGCGTCCTCTCCAGCCGGGGACCAATCAGGGAGCGGCTCAACAGAGGCACGCCCGCAGCCGCCAATGGCAGCGCGGCTTGCGGGGGAACGGCAGCCTCGCCCAACGGCTGCACAGCATTGACGGGGTGTGGCCTATGCTTCCAAGGCCCAGCACGCCTGCAGTAACCCCGCGGTGGCCCATCTCAGGCTTCGGGGGCCGCGACGGGGAGTGGAAAGTCAGTCGCCTGGGCCACGGCTGTGATTTACAGGACCTAGGTGCACTCTCCAGCAGCGCCCAACAGCAACGCCAACAAGTCCAGGGCTGCAGTGGTGATCTGGCAATGTAGCGCTTCTTCTCGCCCCATCGCCTCCCGCGTCACAGCGCTCAGAGGCAGGTACCGGGCGGCGGCAGTGATCAGGGCAGCCGGTGGCAGAATCCAGCGCTTTAGCCCCAGGAGGACACAGTGCTGTCAAGGGACAGGTCAGTTTCGACAATAAAGGGCCCATTAGGCACAGCGCTAGGGCACAAAGGCAGTCTCTGGCAGTCCAGCGCTTGGGAGGAGCACAGCTTAGGGGGGGTGCAGTCTGACAGCAGCAGTCTGTCAGCAGTTCAGCGCTGTGGGGGGATCAGCACTGGGGGAATTACAGTGCCAGCAGCACAGTTCTGTCAGGGAAGCGCTTAGATGGTGCAGCACTGTTACCTGGTTGATCCCCAACAGTACTCCCAGCAGGCGGTCCCCTTCTTCTTGACAGCGCTTGATGGATGAATGGCAGGTCTCAGTGTAGGTTCTCCGGTAAGGAAGGGGGGGTTGAGTTGGTGGGCTCAGAGACAGGATGGTTCCCTCTAGCACACTGGAGGTGGTTCCCTGGGTTCCCCCCTCGCTGGGCTAGATCAGCAGGCTGGCAGAGTCCCTCATCTAACTTGGAAAAGCAGTGCCTAGGCCCAGTCAGTCCCAGTAGTGTAGGTTCCTCCCCTAGGCCCCACCGCCTGAACTCCTGCAGAGGTTCCCCCAGGTCAAGTGGTGCCCCAACTGACTAGTTCAGTTTCCCTCCTTTACTCTTATACCCCTAGGTCAGGTGACCCTCCTCTATCGCCATTGTCTAACCCAGGGTGGTGTGGAGTGCAAAAAAACGATGGATTTGGGCCCAGATCTTTTGACTGGGGGAGTGTGTGACATTGATCCACATTCAGTCCATCACTTGTTGTTTTTGCAATTGCCGCCCTAAGTGCGCTGGGGATGCCCAGACGTGGGTCCCAGGCACTCCACACCACTGGAATCAAGCTAGCCGGGCTGAAGAGAGGTGTTACCTCGAAACCGGTCCGGTCCTCGGATGCTTGATTCCGTTCTGGGAAGGACATGGCTTTTGTAGTTCGGACTGGACTGTTCCCATGGGGCAACAGGGTCAGAGCTGATTTGCATATCGCCATTGTCTAACCCAGGGTGGTGTGGAGTGCAAAAAAACGATGGATTTGGGCCCAGATCTTTTGACTGGGGGAGTGTGTGACATTGATCCACATTCAGTCCATCACTTGTTGTTTTTGCAACCTCCTCTAAAGGCGGCAAAGCGAACCCCCCCCCCCCAGGTCTGGAAGGTTCCAGGAGCTTCTACATTCTAGGCTATGGAACAAAAAGGCGGAATGGTAGTGTTACTGTATCATGATGCCCCAGCCTGCTCCTGACTACTAGTGCATGTCTACAAAGGCCACTCCGCAGTAGCAGGGACCTGTGGCAGCCATGTTGTTGGGAGGGAGCACCTGCACCTCAGCACTGTTTGGCAGTGGTAAGGCGCCCAGAGACATAGGTCCAACAAAAGAATAGTGGAAAAAACAAGGCAAAATGGCAAAAAATGGGGTAAGACCACCCTAGGCTGACCGGTCTAACACTTCCGGATCTCAGTGCTGCGTTTGACACAGTGTCCCATGCCATTCTGTTACAACGCCTGGAGGAGGCGGGGATTGTCGGCCTGGCCTTGAAGTGGCTCACATCGTTTCTCAGTGAGAGGTCATCTGTGGTTACTGTACCCCCTTTTGCCTCAGGCACACACTCCATTAAACAAGGTGTCCCACAGGGTTCCTCCCTCAGTCCCCTATTATTCAATCTCTATGTCCAACTGCTGGCCGTGGTGGCTAGAAACAGAGGACTGACCACGGTCTTGTTCGCCGATGACACTCAGCTGGTGGTAGCACTCCCGAGCGACACTGAAAGGGACGCCCTGAAATTTCAAGGCGATCTGGCGGTGGTCGCTGAGTGGATGACCGCCAACTGCCTCCAGCTGAATGCCAGTAAATCAGAGGTGTTATTGGTGGGGAAGGACCATGGTCTGTGGAGCTAAATCTGGTGCCCAGAAAACCTGGGTAGTGCCTCCCCTCCCAAGCAGGCCGTCAAAAACCTAGAGGTATGGCTGGACTCATCCCTTAGCTACCAAGTCCAAACTAAAAAGGTAGCAGGGACTTGCTTTGGGCTTTTACGGGGGCTAGTCCCCTATTGGGCTTTTTTGACCCGCCAGAACATTATTTAGGCAGCTATAATGTCCAGATTAGATTATGCCTGCTCTCTTTATTTAGGGGCAAATAAAGCAGAGATTGCGCGGCTACAACGGGCCCAGAATGCAGCAGCCAGATCCCTGATTGGCCTACGCAGGTCCTGCACGGTGTCAGCCACCATCCACCAGCTACACTGGCTGCCGGTGGCCAGTAGATTTGAATTTAAGGCCCACTGCATCACTTTTAAAGCCCTGAAACTCAAGACCCCCAGTATCCTGGCCAACTTAGTTACGCCCACACGTCAGATCAGCTCAGTAGGCCAACACTTGGTGAGGGTTCCAAGGTTTTGGAGAGTGCGGGCAGGAGGCCGTTCCTTCCGCAGCAGGGCAGCCCACCTCTGGAATTCACTGCCCACCCACATTCGGAGCCACACCAACTACTTGGTATTAAGGAAGGCCATTAAAACATACCTGTTTCCCATCGTGTAGCCTTTGCCTTTCCCTCCGTGTTAGTTGCTCCGCTGACAGCGCCGGGACGCCCCTTTGCTGGGGCAGCTGTTGCGCTATATAAATCGCTGTAACATTAACATTAACATTAAGTGGAGAGTAGCTCCTGTATAGAGCACCCTACAACACAGCGACACTATGAATCTACTCACCTCAAATGCCAATTTTTCTAGCAAAGTTTTTTTGCATAATCTTAGCACAGTGCCACCCCCACTGAGATAGAAAGGGATAAAGTACTTTACAATTTCTACAGAAAAGTCTTAAAGCTTATGATTAGTACAAAGCCATAGACATCGAGCTGCAAAATGACAAAATCCCTTTTCCACTCCAGGCACAGAATTACAGCTGTGGATTAGTAAAATACCATCCAAGTCATATATATATATATCTACATATTTTATGATGTTATGGATCATGGCACCACCCCCCTTGAGGAATGTATTTTTATCAAGAGACTGCTAATATCATAATGCACAGGACTTACGCCAATAGAGGAGGGAGCATACGCCCAGTCGTGCGGGACTCTTGCAATAAAAGCAGATGATCTACATAATTGTGGCCGTGTTTTCTAGTTTGTTGTGGCTCGTGAACAAGGGAGAAAGCCCGAAATGTGTAGAGCTATTTTTCACTTGGATGGAATGCTGAAAGCTGACTCTGTTTGAGCCCTCATTAATAGAAGTTAGACCGCTGGGAGGGCATACTCACTTGGGGTAACCTGTTTGTTGGATTTGAGCGGGTCTATCCGGCGGCGAGGATGAACAGCCACGGAACAGCGGATCCTAGGCACCTAGAGGACTCGGCACCATTACAGGAGCGGAGGGTTCTATATGAGAGGCGAAGTTAATGCAACAGACTCAGGGTTTTCAACTTGTCACCAACCCACTGTGGTGATTTGATTTTATGATATTATGGATCACGGCACCACCCACTTGGGGAATGTATTTTAATCTAGAGACTGCTAATACCATAATGCACGCGGCTTATGCCGATGGAGGCAGGAGTATACGCCCACGGGCGGGACTCTTACTCTACATAATTATGACCCTGTTTTCCAGTTTGTTGTGGCTCGTGAACAAGGAACGCGTAGAGACGTTTTTCACTTGGATGGAATGCTGAGAGCTGACTGTTTGAGCCCTCATTAATAGAAGTTGGGGTAACCTGTTTGTCAGACCAGAATAGAATTTTTAGATGTTAGCGTTTTTATCAATGAAGGTAGATTGACCACCACTGCCTATAGAAAACCAACAGCTGGAAATGCGACACTGCAAGCAACTAGTGCACATCCGAAGCATTTGATTGCCAGTATCCCGTTTGGGGAAATCCTGAGACTGAAACGAATTTGCAGCACGGTGGAAGAGTTTGAAAGCTGCAAACAGCATACTTTGGCTAGATTAAAAAAGAGAGGATACACAAATAAGATGCTAGTTGATGCTGTTAATAAATCTGTGATATCAAGAGAATCATTGTTGTCACAAAGAGATGAGGGTGAGGCAAACCTCGTTGACACCATTAATGACACACCTAGACTAATCACAACATATAGCCGCCAAGAGAGAAGAATACAGTCAATTATTAACAAAAATTGGCCTATAGTCCTTACTGACAATGTTTTGAACAGTAGACTCCCTTCTAAACCAACAATCACGTTTAGGAAAACCCAATGTATGGGGGCAATACTAACAAAAAACAGTCCAGAGTTAGCTATAAGGGAAACTTGGCTAAAACCCAGATAAGGCTTCTTTAAATGTACATCTTGTCGTGCGTGCAAATTTGGAGTCAACACAACAGGGTACAGGACTCCATTTACAGAAAATTAGATAATGATTAAGGGCAATTACAACTGCCGAACAGATCACACAGTTTATGTTCTCACGTGCATCTGTGGGCTTAGGTACATGGGAAGTACTAAGCTGCAGGTGCAAGAGAGAGTATTGCAACATTTACATGCCATCATTAACAGTGATCCGACCTATCCGGTCGCTCGACACTATAATGAAGCACATAATAAGGACGTCAATTGTTTATCGTACTGTTATTGACTCTGTGGCAGCCCCTCGCAGAGGTGGCAATAGGGAAAAATTGCTAAGACAAAGAGAAACAAGGTTTATTTTTGAGCTTGATAGCAAATTCCCAAATGGACTGAACAATACAGAGGATATGCACACTTTTTTATAGATTTATGTCTATTTTATGGTTTGATTTTATGTGACATTTCAGGACATTTTAACCAAGTGAGGTTGAGATAGCCTAGATATACTCTAACACATATTATCTTTTCATATATTGAGTACATGTTTTGATATGTCTGACCTTGATTACAATTTTCATAGCTAATATGCCCAACAAGCTTATTGGGTAAATTAAGACTTTGAGGTCACTATGCTCGTCCGTTGTCCACCAGGAATCATAAGGGTGTAGAAAACTTGCCTCTCATTTTTAGACACTTTGTAAATTATTTTTTTGAATTACCACTATATATATTTTTTAGATATGCAATTTTATTGCATCATGCACTTTAAGACTATATATAAACACATACATTTATGCACAGTTTTTTTTAAACATATATGTACATACAGATGGCGTATACAATGGTACTATGCACTGGAATTTAATTGTAATTATGGATTTTCCGATAAAAGATACATGAGCATCTATGCGGTTATTTATTAACTCAAGGAAAACCAGCACTGTATTTAGCAGGTATTAATTCAGCCTAGTTTTACATGACTAATAAGCATTCAAGCAGAGATATGATCATTGCGTAATTTGCACATTGTTTTTTGATATTGAAATCGGTATTTATTATTGTGTGATGATATGTATATTTTAAATTGTTTGTACATATTTATTTGAATTTTAAATTTTGAATATAATTATTTATTTATTTGAAATCATGCAATATTTATAAATGCGAGCACTTATGTTTTTTAGCAATATAAAATACATGGCTTATGGTGCCTCGTAAAACAAATGTGCCTATCAGAAATGTAATACTGTTGGTGAACATCAGCTCAGTACATGATAAAAAAGCGTCTCTATGAAAATAACATAGTGTTTTTTCACTGCTCATTAATCACGTGGTGTTGCATTTGAGAGAAAAAACTTATAACAAAACATGGCGTACTGCTTACTCTGTATGTGATCAAGGGCACTTGGTGCCCGGAACCCGTCATGGAATGAGGAAGTGAAAGAATAAAGTCTGCCATCTGAATGTCCTGGTGGTCCATTTCAGTTCGCCGTATGGAGGTGCTGGGAGTTGTTTTCGCATATATATATATATATATATATATATATATATATATATATATATATATATATATATATATATATATATATATAATTTTGTACTGAAAAACCAAACGTTACAGTAACACTACAAAGGGTGCTATAAAAGATCTGTTTTTAAAAAAAGACTTAAAATTCACTGAAAAACACAAAGATCAAAGTAACATTAAATAGTTAGGTGAATATGCCAGAACACAACATTAAGGTTTTGAACTTAAACAACCACAGAAATTCACCAATTATAGTTAGCATACCCAATTATAACGTGTGACCCCTTATGTACTGCTTATGAGCTCACATATTGCATCACTCATGACATAATTTATGACATCGCTGATGACATCTCAAATTACATCATTGAGGACCTCACTGATGACATCATCCAAGATTATTTTATACACATAACTCTATAAACTAGTACTGCATTAAAGGTTGGAAAGTAAGTACAAAATATCTCAGAATATTATAAAGCATAATTAATGCCATCACAGATACAACACACTTAGGTGTAGCGTACATGTGTTATGTGTAACAATGACTCTATGCCATACATTTCACGGGTAGTCTTGTTCAAATTAAAAATCAACCACAGATATATGGGAAACCTCATTGCACACGGTGTTCAATATGTATACAAATGTTCAGAGAAATCCAAGTTACTCAATATAACCAGTGTCTGTTCCAAAAAGAATGCCCAACTACGGACTACTGACATCTTTTATCTGTATCAAACCACTCACAGTACCAAGCCTATATTGAGAAATGAAAGTGGGTACTGTAAACAGTGTTCACTCTTTGGAGAGAGTTTACTCTGTACCACATTGTTTGAGGACAGTGAAACTCTCATGAGAAATACACCACAGGGTGATAAAAAGTATCTACTAGGAACAGTGTAGACTCTATGCGACAATTGTTAAAAATACACTGTTTAAAAATAACCATGATCTGAAGGTGCTAAAGATTATACTACCTGCAACCTTCATACTATGGCGGAAACTTTACTGATAGCCCATCTTCCGAAGCAAAAGAAGCACATGTATATAGGTTAGAACCTGACGCACAAATTATTCTGTTATGGAGAAATTGTCATGGTGAGACAATTCTGTCTAATAACCCAAAGCTGCTTACAATACTTAGTATCTTCTATGAAGAATCTTTCCCTTGTTGGAAACGTTATCTGCAGAACCAAAACAACTTGACTTGACACAAGTAGTCATCTGTCACCTGTACACAGAGTTACTTTTCAATACAAAGATGTATAACATTTTCAATATCTCTACACACCATGGTGCATTAAGGGAACATGCGTTTTGTAAACACACCCATTAGCTGGACACAGGCTGTACAAATTTAGGTAGAAAAATAATATGGTAGTTACTCACCACTATCTAAACTATTAAAACAAATTAACACACTCATTAGATGATGTTATCAGTAATGTCATCAGTGATGTCATAGAACATGTCATGAGTGATGTAACGTGAAGCGCGGGCTCAAATTATACTGGTGAATTTCTGTGTTTTTTTTTTATTCAAAATGTTAATGCTGTCATTGACATGGTCACTATAACGTTACTTCAACCTTTGTTTCGTTGGGTGAATTACTGAGGTTTTTTAACTAAAATGTTATTGCCATACGTAGAAGGTTGAGCGCGGCGGGTGTTGGCCAAAGCCAGGCCCTGCAGCAAACAGCTCACAAGCAGCAAACCCCATGATGCGTGCGGTCTGTAGCCAACCCACCCGGAGAGAGCCATATCCCCGCAGGCAGCCATCCCTACACTGTGCCTAGACTTTCGTCATGTGTGGCGTGAGTTAGATACAAGGCTTGGTTTACAGCCAGGCCCTGCATCCAGCTCCCTGGAGACAGCCAACCCCACACCAAGAATTGCTTTTGGTAATGCGTGGCAAGGGGTTTGTTTGTCGCAGGGCCTGTCTTGAAGGCAGGCCCTGCTTGCAATGCCCCGCAGGCATCCAACTCTATGCAGTGCACTGCCTTTGGCTGTGAGCATCGGAGGGTTAGCCACAGTGCTTGGTCTGCCACCAAGCCCTGTGGCTAAACCCCCAGCAAGCTGCCAACCGCACACCGTGCACAACCTTTGGCATGCTCAGCATAAAGTTGGCCTTCAGGACTGGAGGAACCCCATCCCCTGGAGCCAAAACATATATATTAAGAGTAGGGGGAATGCAGCCCCCCTCCTTGACGTTTAAATGGTCCCGGAGCCAGTTCCAATAAAAAGTGGAGGGGGGCCTCGTGGCCCCCCTCCCCAAGCATTAAAAAGCCCTGGACCCCACCACTGGCGCCAACTACAGTTAACCAGGGGAGGGGAGCATGGATGCCCCCTCACTGAGCCTTAATGGACTCCGGGGACCCCATACCCAGGCCAATACAATAAAAAAGGGGAGGTGATGCATGCCCCCCCTCCGTAAGACTTCTTATGCCCCAGGGGCCCATTCTTTAGGGCCATGATATAAGGGGAGGGGGCATGAACTCCCTTCACCCGAGCATTAATAGGCCCAGAAACCCATCCCAGGGGCCAAATATGATAAGCCTTTGCAAAGCTAATGTGTCTCGCCTATGCAACATCTATTGGTTTAGTAATTTTTTTTAAGACACGTTGAACAGCAGTGTTATTGCTGTACAACATGGCTTAAAGCAAAAAAAAGTGCCATGACGAGGTCAACAATGGAGGCGTTATAGCATTTTTTTTTTCACTTTAAGCTATGTTGCATAGCAACATGGCTAAAAAACATTGACAGAGCCAATAGATGTCCAAACCTATTGGCTTTGCTTCTCCCAACTGAATGATATTTCAGGAATAACACTCTAGTACATTGCTATCTTCTTTTTAAAAATGTGTTTTAACCATATTTCAAGATATGTAGCCCTCTTTTTTCAAGTTCACAAAATTTCTGCTGAATTGCTGCAAACAAACTTTGACACACCATCAACACTACCTTCAAGACCGGCACCTTTCCCAATGACTGGAAACACGCAAAAGTCAGATTCCTGCTCAAGAAGCCCTCAGCAGACCCCACAGACCTCAAGAACTACCAACCCATCTCCCAACTCCCCTAAGCGGCCAAAGTCACAGAGAAGACCGCCAATACACAACTAACCAAATTTATCGAACAATACTACATCCTGGACCCCTCCCTATACAGATTCCGCATCAGCCACAGCACCAAAACCGCCCTACTCGCAGCCGCAGACGACATCCGCGCCATCCTCGAACAAGGACACACAGCAGCCCTGATCCTACTCTACTTCTCTGCAGTATTCGGCACCATCTTCCACTGCACACTCACCGCCAGACTCCACGATGCCACCATACAAGGAACCGCCTTAGACTGGATCCGCTCGTTCCTCACTGGCAGAACCCAAAGAGTCAGACTACTACCCTTCCTCTCTGAACCCATGGAAATCAATTGCGGAGTGCCCCAAGGATCATCGCTCAGCCCCACCCTCTTCAACATCTACAAGGCCTCCCTCGCCGCCATTGTCAGAAAGCATGGACTCAGCATAGTATCCTACACTAATAACACCCAGCTCATCCTCTCCCTCACCAAGGAGCCAATCACCACCAAACTAAACTTCCAGGAAGGAATGAAGGACGTCGAATCCTGGATGAGCAGAAACTGCCTGAAGCTCAACTCTGAAAAGACAGAAGTCCTTGTCCTCGGACCCTCCCCCTCGGCATGGGACAGCAACTGCTGGCCTACCGCCCTTGGCAGCCCCCCATATGCACGAATCACGCCTGAAACTTCTGCATCGTAGTCGACTCCACCCTCTCCATGACCCGACAGGTCAACGCCGTCACCTCCAGCTGCTTCAACACCCTCAGAATCCTCCGAAAGACCTTCAAGTGGACCTCCCACAAATCAAGGAAGGGTGTCACCCACAAACTCATCATCAACAGACTGGACTACGGCAACACCCTTTACGCCGGGATCAACAAATCTCTTATCTACAAGCTCCAGACCATCCAGAACACCTCAGCCAGACTTATCCTTGACATTCCTCGACATGAGCACACCACCCAACACCTACGGAACCTCCACTGGCTCCCCCTTGAGAAGTGAGTCAATTTCAAGATACTCA
The DNA here is from genome assembly GCF_964261635.1 of Lissotriton helveticus. Taxonomy (NCBI): domain Eukaryota; kingdom Metazoa; phylum Chordata; class Amphibia; order Caudata; family Salamandridae; genus Lissotriton; species Lissotriton helveticus. The sequence continues at coordinate 992,518,692 of NC_136059.1, read as the reverse complement.
CCCAAGCCTCCAAATGCATCCGCAACACCGGACTCCAATACCTCAACAAGAGAATCTCCCACCACGTGCCCAAGAAAAACCTCGATCCACAAACCTCGCCCTCGCCCAAATCCCACGCTTCTGCAGAGCCAGAACGTGTAGAAGAACTTTCTCCTACATCGCAGCCAAGACCTGGAACAAGCTCCAGCTCAACATCAGACGCGCCCCCTCCCTGAACATCTTCAGGAAGACGCTCAAGACCTGGCTCTTCGACTGAACGGAGCTGCTTACCCCCACCCCACTACCCTCCCTCCAGCGCCTTGAGACCCTCATGGGTGAGTAGCGCGCTTACGATTCCCCTGATTGATTGACTGATTGATTTTTCAGTGGTCATGTGCGAGTGTCCTAGAAAAAATGTCCTCGGATTTCTTTCAACTAATTTGTCCGATGCGATCTACGGATTGTCTATGAAACTGTACTACTGTGCACCTTTTCCCAAAAATGATGTCCCTTTCTGCATTTATAGCCAGGCAAATGAGGTCTCTATGTGGTCAAGCCTATAGTAAGCATAGGTTGGAGCACAACACCCCGGCTCCCTGTATGCAACTTGAGCAGCCATAGCGGTTTTTAAACTGCAGGCATTCAAAAATGTTTTGTGGAAGATCAAACTCAGTATATTAATTATTGGTCATGTTATGAAATATATATGTACAATATATATTTCACATCTAAAGGCCAACCTCAGTATCCCTTATAGAGCATCCCTCTTTAAGGCTCTGCTGAAATTGACAAAAAATACTTCCAATATATGAGAGCTATTTTCACTTTTGGTATCCATTTACTTCTTTAAACTGTTAAAAGTTGTCTTTTGTGTTGTGCAACGATACTGTATATTAATTTACACATCTCGCTCTTTATGAAACAATGCTCTTGAAGGCCAGTATTAAGGCGTGTCTCTCTATTGCACTTACTGTTGAATTAGAAACTATTTGCAAGGAAAAGGAAAGTATGTGCTTAAGGTATTCAGAGGCAATGTCACTGATGAAAGGTTGTCAGCAGCTGCTCCTCGCTGCACCATGATTACCCTCAGTGTTTTACGAGGCTGTACTAACTGCAGAAGTGTGGTTTACAAAAACTGATATAGCATCTAAGAATCATCGTTTTTTTAAACTAAAACATTAGCCTTTCGTGCAAACTTTTCTCTTGAAACTTGAGAGGAGCCTTGAACATCAAAATCTCATTTAATAAAGGAAGGCACCACTTGGGCGACTTACTGCTCACTTCGCAGGGAGCACAAAGGTCCAAAAGGCCGGACCAGCACATGCCCTGGTGATGAGCACGTTAACTACTGCCTGTAAAAAAATGCACTCGTATAGAGTGTGTGACAGGAAATGAAAAAGAAGTACCTTCAGAGTGGTAGCCAGTGGCCAGTGATCTGAAGCTGTACTTGGGCCAAGTTGCACACCAAGGCATGGACGGCAAAGCAGAGCTGGAAGTGAAAACAGAGGAGTGTTGGCCAATCAGAAGTATGTAAATTAGAGTGACATTGAAATCAGTGAATGGGAAGCTAAGGTAAGTATTGAGCAGGTTCTAAGCCCCTTTTAAGATTTTTATAAAATACAAGAGATTTCGCAAGCACAATGCAAGCACTGTGCAGGCGAAACCTAATTAAAAAAGGGGAGGGGCAGCGCAACTCCCTCCCAGACGCTTCTCAGGTCCTGGGTAACCCATCCCACTGGGCCCAAACCCCACAAAAAGGGGAGGGTGGCCACGTAGCTCCCTTCCCTAAGCTTTCTCATGCCCCGGGGACCCATCCTACGGCGCCAAACATAATAAAAAAGGGGAAGGGGCCATGTGGCCTCTCTTCCTCAGCCTATTTTGGCCTCAGGAACCCTGTCTCTCGGGCCTTTCTTTATGTTAGGTTAGGTGAAGTAGTGTGGCTCACTGGTTAGAGGCGGCAGACCCGAGAGCAGAGGACGGCCCGGGACCAGGGTTCGATTCCCGGCGCGGCAGGTTTCTGGACCAGGGTCAGCGGACTCGATAATTCTCTCGCCTCGGTGCCCACTCTGATCAGCGTTCACACTCGGCAACTCTGGGCATTAGCTTGCCTCATCTTCACTAACGGCCCCACCAGACCGCCGGGGATGCCTGGTCTCACCCTGGAGATACCCATTAAGGGACCATCTCTCAGGGAAGCCAGGAAGGGTTTCGCAGCGGTCGAAGAGCCTTGGGACCCTACGGGTAAGTAGTGCGCTATATAAATGCCTGTACATTTACACCCCAGTGCCCACCCAGGGCACCCATCATGCACACTGGAGATTTGAAAATGCTCCTGCCAGATGGGAGCAAACATATTTCCCAGCCTGTGTGGGCAGGGAAACTACTGTGTCCTGATGGGGGGCTCCCCAGGACACAGCATGTGAGCCGACCCTGGGGTATGGGGTCCCCAAGGCCATAAAAGGCTCAGGGAGGGGGGGGGGCTAGACTGCCCCCCTCCCTTTAAAACTTAGTTACGGTCCTGGGGGATGGGATCCCCAGGGCCTTTTTAGGCCCCCCTTATTAAACACATTGCACGCCAGAGGATGGGATTCCGGGGCCAAATATGGCTCATGGAGGTAGCTTTTCGCCCCTCCCCTAAATATTTTAATTGGGCCTAAGGGGATGGGGTCCATTGGGCCAAAAACAGCTCAAGGAGGGGGCCACGTGGAATGGTGTGACAGTTGCATGCCAGAATATCAATATAAAAAAAATATGAAAAAAGTTCTGACATAAATATAGTGGCCAAAATGAATTTTACAAAATGATGCTCTGTTGCATGTAGATTTTCTATATTAGCACTGGAGCTCGTCCACTACAGCACAGAGGATGGGGTACGGCGACAGCCTAGTCCGGCATTGGCTGAGTTTACTGTGAGTGATGGCATTCTTCTCTTTCACAAGGACCACATATAAAAACAAAGCTGTTCTCTTCACTGCAGGGACTTCACACACAATATGTGCTTTTTGAGACCAAAACTTTGATTTGCTTGTAGCCATTTTTTATGTTTATATTTTCAAGGGCCTGGCAGTTTCTTCAGAAATAACATTTGACAAAACCTATGAAAAAACATGCATTGACAAAGACAAAAGGCTGGGATCCAACACCAGGCCTGTTGACTTTGCTAAAGCTTGTTAACGCCAATGGTGCAATCTTTTCGTAAACAATAATTAGAACAATATGGGGTATATTACCAACAACTAGCGATAATTTTTGTCTCTAACTTGTTTAGAGACAAAACTTATCGCCGCACATCGGCGATTTTTATCGCAGATAAACCTTGCTATTAGCAAGGTTTATCGCAAATGCGATAAAAAACTCCCGCAATGCATGAATATCGCTGAAAAGTCAGCGATATTCATGCATTATCGAGCAAATGCTCTTAGCCATGTTATCCACCTCCCATTGGATAACATGGCTAAGAACTGCTCAGGTCAGGTGTTAGCTTTTGGAGATATTCGCGCTTAGCGCGAATATCTCCAAAAGTTGGTAATAGGAGATAGCGATGTTAGCGACTGTTTCCAGTCGCTAACATCTTGGCACGCCCACTTTGCATGTCATTAGTGATAAATATCACTGACATGCAAAGCGGGGCCCAAGATGGTCGCTATCTCCTATTAGCTGTCGCTAACTGGTGTTAGCGACAGCTTGGTAATAGGGAGATAATTTTATCTCCGCTTTCTTGGCTTTTAAAGCCAAAAAGCGGAGATAAACCCCCTTGATAATATGCCCCTATATTTCTAACAAATTATACTTGTTATGACATTCCAGTACCATAGCCTCACTACCCTGTGCACAGTCCATGCCATTCCCTTAATGTCATTACCGGGGGCCAGGCCCCCTCCCCAAAAACAAATCGTGGCTGCGGGCCTCTTTAGCTTCTTCCCAAATAGAGCACACACGCGTTTGGCAGCGAGTGTACTGGGCCGGTCACTTAAGCTGGTTGGTGGAGGAACTCCCAGTTTCCATTTTCTGAGAATCTTGTGGAGATCAACATGTTCTGGCAGTAAAAAAGATGGACACTTTCTGTGAAATAATTTTTATTAGTACAAGGTGTTTCAACGTTCACAGCATGCTTCATTGCAAACATAATCGGAGCTCGTCCCTTGGTGAGAAAATACGACCTCCAGATGCAACTTTCTAGAAGGAATCTTTGAAAAACTGCAGTGAGTAGCCGTGACTTTCAGTTCACACCATCTTAGCAAATTATTTACGGTCCGCGTGAAAGGGACAATAAATGGTGCATGTGTTTCTCGTGCGTACCTATAGAAAAGAAAAAATCAAGTTATATGCACGTTTTTGCTGCTGCCAATGCTAGTACTAAATGTAAGAAAAATAAGGAAAACAGTGGTTGCTGTTAACATAACCGACTATCGTGTAGAACACAATAACGTGTTGAAATCTAAAACATCTGAATATGAAACTGGCTCATGCATAACTTTCAATACAAAAAGCAGAAAAAGAAGACAAGTTGTGTCAGTGGGGAAAATAGGTAATAATCTTTCTTAAAAAAAAACCTTTTTAAAGAGAGAAAACAATTAAAGGAAATTATGCGATTACCAGTCCTGCAAGGTATTTGTATAGAAAGCGTGGAGAGTGGATGTGGTCTCACGGCTAGACTGCCGACTTTGGAGCTGGGAAACTCAGGGTCGACTCCACATCTCGTGATTCTGGGTAAATCACTTGCAATGCAATAGGTCTCGCATTAATTAAGTTTGAGCTATTGGCATTGCTAAATATTGCAACACCAATTGCAACAAAAGTCTATAAATTGTAGGCCAAAAAAATGTGTATTTATTTTTTTAGCAATGGAGGCATGCTGCGCTTTAGATGAATATGTTTAAAAGTAAAGTTTGCCATACTGCGATTGCTACAATAGTTAATTGTGGATGCGTTAACAATTGATATGTGTACTGATGGCTGGTGGTGTGTATGCCTGTAGAAATTGTGCACTGATGGCTGGTGGTGTGTGTGCCTGGTGGAAGTGTGCACTGCCGGCTGGTGGTGTGTGTGCCTGGTGGAAGCGTGCACTGACGGTGGGTGGTGTGTGCCTGGTGAAAGCGTGCACTGACGGCTGGTGGTGTGTGTGTGCCTGGTGAAAGCGTGCACTGACGGCTGGTGATGTGTGTGTGCCTGATGAAAGCATGCACGGACGGCTGGTGATGTGTGTGTGCCTGGTGCAGGCGTGCACTGACGTCTGGTGGTGTGTGCCTGGTGAAAGTGTGCACTGATGTCTGGTGGTGTGTGCCTGGTGAAAGCTTGCACTGACAGCTGGTGGTGTGTGCCTGGTGAAAGTGTGCACTGACGGCTGGTGGTGTGTGTGTGCCTGGTGAAAGCGTGCACTGACGGCTGGTGGTGTGTGTGTGTCTGGTGAAAGCGTGCACTGACGTCTGGTGGTGTGTGCCTGGTGGAAGCGTGCACTGATGGCTGGTGGTGTTTGTGCCCGGTGAAAGCGTGCACTGACTACTGGCGGTGTTTGTGCCCGTTGAAAGCGTGCACTGACAACTGATGTGGTTGTGGTTGTGTGTGTGGTTGTTATTGTGTGTGTGGTTGTGTGTGTGGGGTTGTGTGTGGTTGTGTGTGTGTGTGTGTTGTTGTGTGATTGTGTGTGGTTGTATGTGTGGTTGTGTGGGTGGTTGTGTGTGTGGTTGTGTGTGGTTGCGTGTGGTTGTGTGTGTGTGGTTGTGTGTGTGTGTGTGGTTGTGGTTGTGTGGTTGTAGTTGTGTGTGTGGTTGTGTGTCTGGTTGTGGTTGTGTGTGTGTAGTTGTGGTTGTGTGTGTGGTTGTGTGTGTGGTTGGGTGTGTGTGGTTGTGTGTGGTTTTGTGTGTGTATGTGTGTGGTTGTGTGTGTGGTTGTGTGTGTGTGTGGTTGTGTGTGGTTGTGTGTGTGTGTGTGGTTGTGTGTGTGGTTGTAGTTGTGTGGTTGTGTGTGGTTAGGTTGTGTGTGGTTGTGTGTGTGGTTGTGTGTGTGGTTGTGTGTGTGTGGTTGTGTGTGTGGTTGTAGTTGTGTGTGTTTTGTGTGTGTGTGTGGTTGTGTGTGTGGTTGTGTGGTTGTGTGTGTGGTTGTGTGAGTTGCTGAGAGGATGGGTAGATGTGTGGGTGAGAGATGCTTTGCCCTGTTGGCTTGTTGCAGGAAAGTGGTAATCTGTAATCAGACATTCCAGCGATAAGGAAGCCCGACTCTCCTATGACAACTCGCTGAGAGATGCGTTTCACACATTTTCTTTAAAAACAGTAAAAACGCAGAGGAACAGAAATGGTGACAGGAATAATTTGCTTTCAGTTTGACTGCGATTTGGTATGAAGGCAGGAGGCAATGAATGCTCGGGTTCCGCATCAGTGCTAAAACTCTGGCCTGGCTTCTGGTGGAGAAGGCAGGAAAGTGGCACGCGCTGCGTGGGCACTGCTTGAGGGTGGGGGGGCAGATCAGAAAATCCTATTTTAAAGCCGCTGCTCCAGATAGTACAGCGCAGGGTTGTCAGCTGTAAGTAAACTAGCTGTCCACCATAGCTGCGATACAGTTTAGAACTATTTTGTAATTTTACAAAGATTTTTTGAGTCAAACAATGAGATTTATATTAACTGATCAAAACCGAGAATAGCCCCTCTCCCCCCCAAAAAATATTCTGATTGCTACTTTTTATTGCTCATGTTCTTACACATATACACATTCCGTGAGCAAATTGAATTTGTGCTCAATTAAATAAAAGCTTACAGTTTAGCAGGAGTTTATCATATGAGAGTAACAATATTCATGTAATTCGCTTTTAAAGTACCTCAGGCGCTATACACACTCTTCTAGAATAGGCACTCTATCCCATTTTGTTTGTTTGTTTTTGGGGCAGCTAACATTAGAATAATGTTACAATTAATAGTTTTCAACGTTTTGTGTGAAGTGGTATACCTGTACTGCAGTACTATTTTATTTGTGCCTTTTTTTCTGTGGCACCAAACCAGATCCTTTGTCAGACGCTTTGCTTTTTCAGTTGGCTTTATAGAGAGCTGTAGTTTTCGCACTCGCATTTGTATAAATTACCTTTCGTTAGAGGTACTATTAAATTTGTGCTATGCCAATTTTTAGTATCCTATCCAGTTCTTGTTATATATAATGCATACCATAAAACTAGTGTATGACATTGCAGAATTGTGACATTGGGGCATATTGTCAAGGACAGGCGATACATTATCGCCGCTTTTATCGGCAGGAAACTGCCGATAAAGCGGCGATAATGGCCTTGATAATATGCTCTATGAATTCCAATCGAAGCCCATGTTAGATGTGAACACATCTAACATGGGCTTCGATTGGAATTCATAGAGCATATTATCAAGGCCATTATCGCCGCTTTATCGGCAGTTTCCTGCCGATAAAAACGGCGATAATGTATCGCCTGTCCTTGATAATATGCCCCATTATGTTTTATGTTCAGGTGAATCTACTTCGATTGTTGTGTATCGCCGTAGAGGTTTTCATCGTAGTAACATAGCAAGATCACTACTGCACTTACCTTCTCAATGGTAACTGCATCTGTGCATGCATCTTACAGGTGAGCAAGAACAAGGCGATTGCCTATGATTTAGGTATCCCTTAGTGAGTGAGGGAGGTGCATATATGTAAAGGAAAAAAAAGAAAAATCCTAGGACGAGGCTGCGAAACATTTGTCCCGTTGCATTGGATTTTGAAAGATGCAAAATGGCCTGAATTTATGTATCCTGGCAGGGGCCATTTGCATTCTTTCACGAGGCTCTTTGTTCGCAGTGTCGCGCAATAGCCACATTCCTGCATGCTGCTGCCACCTTGTGGCTGTGTCCATCAATGCACGAAATAGACCAAGTTACTAACGCAGTGTTGTTAAAAGTAAAAAAAAAATCTAGTTCCCATGTTGAGTTTAATTAGAAGTGTAGTTAGTTGATTAACTTTTGAGCGACAGCTTCAAACTGTGTTATAGAAAACAGGATGAAAAAGGGTGAGAAGAAATATAAAAGGCAACCAAATAACGTAACGGTCTTGCTTCGATTAGCTCATCTCAGAATGTGCATGGCCAGCTTAACAAACACATGTAATTGAATTTTTGTTAGTGAATTTATTTACTGTGGACTTGGATCGGATGCATCTGAGTACTTTACAACAGAACAGTTACCGGACATTCACAGGAGAAGTACATTAGAGATAAACTACAACCTAGGTAGAATTAAAAGCAGATATAGAGAGTAAATAGGAGAAAAGTAGTACACAGGTACAGTTCCCAAACAATCAGCGCAGGATTAAATTTGAGATGCAATAAAAAAAACAAGCCATTTTTAAGGATGTTGGGTTTGAATGGCAAGCATATTTCAGCCTTTTGGCTGAGGAATGGACATCCCCTACACCTATCACTTTCATTTTGAATTGCGCCACTCTAGCCCTCACTGAGAAATTTTGAGTACAACACCCTCCTTTTCCATCAGATACAGGGTACATCAATGGGGAGCACCTTCGCCCCTAGTGTGGCCTGCCTGTACATGGCATCTTTTGAAAGGTTTCTGCTTTCCCGGACCCTTAAGCCTGAAAAACAACCACTCTCCTTGTTTTTAGTGATGTGGTTTACCACTTTATTAAATGTTTGTTGTGGACTACCCAACCTCTTTTAACCACCTGCACACATCTACACCATCCACTGTTTCTTTCCCTAGGGCCCTCACACCCACAGCACCATACAGCAGGAACAAAAGATCCCCGCTAAAGAGCCCCTTTATGGGTGCCCGTCGGGTATTGCCCCGTCGACCCGCGAGGGGCGAGCCCATATGATGAAGCATGACACCTAGCTTGTTGGGTGTGTGAGGACTCTAGTTCCGAAAGGGAGGATCCCCCTCCTGTGTGCCCTTCACTCACTTTGGTCTCAACTGTCTTAATAGGTTTTTATCCAGGGGAACTGCGTACTCTTTCTTTTTGATAGTCAAGCATATTTCAGGACAATGATTAGGCGAAGGTTGCCCTCATCATTTGGTGATACACTTTGTTTGTGATCACTTTCGCGGCCATCAAAGAACATCAAAGCGGCCGCGAAAGTGATCACGCAGGCTGACAAATGGTGCGCGCACCCGGCACACATGCACTGTACCCGATCCGCCTGGAATGGAATGGAAATCGAATGGAAAAATATTTATATAGCGCTTATACTACCCGGAGGTTTCGTAGCGCTGAGGAAGAAGGGCAGAGTGAAGTCAGTCCGTGATGTTATACAAGCATTCCTAACAAGTGGGTTTTTAGAAGCTTACGGAAGGCCAACAGATTTTTGTTCCCCCGCAGAACCTGGGGGAGGGAGTTCCACAATTCTGCAGCAGTGGTGGCCAGATATAGAGAGGTAGAACGTAAAGTTCTTGGCGTGAGATACGATATTATTAGCGGATGTAAGATAGGTGGACCAGTCCTACAGATAGCTTTATGTGCCAGACACATAGCTTTAAACTGTACCCTGGCTGAGATCGGTAACCAGTGCAGCTGTCTCAATGCTGGTCTTGCCGAGTGCCACCATGGGGACTGAAGGAGCATCCGTGCAGCACAATTCTGGATTACTTGGAGTTTATTGATTGTGGTCTGCGGAGCTCCAAGATACAAAATATTCCCATAGTCCAGGCGGGACAATATTAGTGCCTGAACCATGATCCTTCTCGCCTGAAAGGAAAGGAGCGGAGCAATTTTGCGAAGCATTCTCATCAATCCATAACAGATTGAAAAAAGTGCAGTTGCTTGGTATGCAAAATTAAGGGAGCTGTCAAGCCACATAACAAGGCTCTTTATCTGTGGCTTTAGGGGAGGAGCGGCACCCGGACATGACGGCCACAGGGAGATGGAGGTAACAGGTGATGAGTTACCCAACAGCATAATCTCTGTTTTGTCTCCGTTGAGGCAAAGATAGGAGAGCTCCATCCATCTGGCCACTGCCTCTAGGCAGGGGCCCAAGGTGCTAGGTGAACCCTTATTGTGGTGTAAAGACACCACTAGCTGGGTGTCATCTGCGTAGCTGACGATCTTGATACCAAATGGGTGGACAACCCCTGCTAAAGGCCTCATATAGATATTAAAGAGCGTCGGGCTCAAAGCCGAGCCCTGCGGGACCCTTCAGCTCAGGGGTAGTCTAGATGATGCCTGCAGCCTTTGGGAGCACTTTCAGAAGCCCCTTACTTAATTTCCCGCAGAGCATCGCTTACGCGATAGCTAGGCGAGACCTAAAAATGAGTCCTTGTGTAATGTAGCTGGTGCTCGTGTTAAGCGCTCCAATAACTTCGGGTCGAGTTTGTGCCATATCAATCTGCAAAAAAACCAAGCATCATAGTTTTTCAATCACGCCCCTTAATTTAGGTGAATGTGGAATATCTCTCTCCAGCACCTAATATCAGAGCTTCCCAATATTTTAATATATTGACATGACGATAAATCAGCATATCCCCTTTCAGGGTGATCTGTGCTAGAAGTCTGCAGGATCTATAGTTTTGGGACATTTGTAGGAGAGGGGAACGAGGCCTTAAAGTTGAACTACAAGCTGCTTTTAACATTGTTAAATATAGAAAAATAATGGCAAAGAGGATTGGGGACCTCTGACAGGATCACAAGTATAATTTAATTAAGCGAAGAGATAGGTGCCTAGGGAAAGGGTACATTAAACAAGCATTTGCAATGCAATAGGTCTTGCATTAATAAAGGTTTGACTATTGGCATTGCTAATAATAATGTAACACCAATAGCTCAAACATTTATTAATGTGAGACCTTTTGCATTGCAAATGCTTTTTTTCTCTCGCAGTTTTATATAGCGCAAACTTGACCTAAAGGTATAGGAGCGCACTACAAAGCGAGCCTGCAGTAAACGACAACCACCAATTAAACCTAAAAAATGTAAAACAACCTCCTTTAAAAAAATAATTAAATAAAAGCCCGCAAACGGAGGAAGAGAGCAATGGATGAAAGGGTGGAGGAGTGATGACTGGGAGGGAGAGGAGCAATGAGGAGTGGGCACAGGAGTAATGGAGGAGAAGGGAATTTTAATGAAATAAAAAGTAGAAAGTAGTAGTTTGGTTTAATAGTTTAAAAAGAAGAACCTCAGGAAACCAAGCACAGATAAATTCCACCCTGAAAAAAAGAAGCACGCACACATTCTCTAATATTATACTACGGTAAAGAATTACAAAATGAGTTTATGTGCTCCCAGGTGCTCTTCCTCTAAGCAGACCATTACTAACTTGGAATGCTTTATGGCGCTGGTCCTCTCCCAAACTAAAGCTTGTTCCAGTTCCCCCCAAAAAGTTAGTAATGCAGATAAATTCCACACTGAAAAAAAGACGCACAGGGCATTTTTCATGTCAAGATTTCAGCCACTGCATTCGCCAGATTAAACCAGAACATGTTTTCCTACAGCACTTCACACCACTCTTCTATCGTTTCTAGGCACAGCCGATAACCGGTGTTACCATATGCCAAATTAACTTGAAGTGTGGTCTATGATCTAAGCTATGGTCGGTGGAAGTCCTGCAGACCCTGTTAGCACAAGGGTAGTCCTGGCTCCCCCTCCACAGTGGCTTCCGTATGGCGCCACACAATAGCCCCAGCCACCCGAGTATCACCGCGACTTCTAGTTGCACAGCACGTTGGGTGCACCCGGCACGCACACTATGAACAAGGCACCGGTTCATCGATAACCCGATCAGTCTGGCGCACTCTGCTCCCCGCCCATCGCCGCCCCCTATCTAATCCCAATCATTAAGGCGAGAGGCCCGGAGCTCCCCAACAGGGCTCGGCTGTTGATTCCTTCTGACAGTCATGTATTAGCATTTCATGAATGTGTGCATTATGGTTTGTTCCGAGTACATAGTAAGGTATCTGGAAAACCACACATTAAACAGCAGACGGTACCGGTGCAACATTCCTTGTGGGGCGAACGGCATGATAAAAGAACTGCCCCTGTCTTGGTAAGGCTCGAGCCAGACCTAGTGAGGTTTATAGTAAACATGGTGTATATATAACGTGAGGTAGGAGTTTACAAAGACAGCCATGGAATTCTAAAACATAACCCACGCTAATTAAACACATTATAATAAAACAAGCGCCCAATTATCCGGAACTCCGAGATGTGTTAAGTTAACACATTTGTAATTTCCTACTTAGGATGCGTACTGTAAAACACGTGGCAAATACAAGAGCTCCGGCTGTCATCCAAATGCACCCTGAGCTGCAGAAAGCATTAACATTTATCACTGTGAAAAGGAGAGTCCATCAGGCGAGGTGTCATGTCAGAGCTGAAGACACCGTCCTGCAGCCTGCAGCTCTCCTATTCGAGACAATACGGAGCTTTCCTTTTCATCCCCAACTATGCGAGTGAAACAGACGCAATACTACATAATACCAAGTAGTCACAACAACACAACATACCTACAGTTGCAGCGCACTGAAACTGTAGTCGGTCGGGGCTGCTTCCGATACAAACGGAAGTGACGAATTGGAGCAGCAACCAATAGGGAGGCCGGAAGTGCCGACCGACGCATTATGAACCCAATTGCAAAAGGCAGGCACACAGCAGGCGGGATTACCCTCACTATACGGATAGACGGATTACTAGATGTCTCGGAGAGACAGTGCATGCACGCTGCCTAGGTGAGACCTAAAAAGACTTGGCCAAGCCTGGCACTGCTGAGACTGGAAGGAGCAGAACCACAGATGCCAGGAGCCTGAGCAGAAAGAGAGGCATCCGTGTTAATAGCTCTGTGAAGCTGACAGCCAGTGGTAGCTGAGCTCGCTGGAGGATTGCTTGGCAGCGGCGGCCAGCACAGGTAAACACAGTGAGGCGAGGCGGGGTGGGAGTGGGGGACGTCGACAGACGACAGAATAGCTATAATTAAATAAATAAAAAAAGAATACCTATTCCGTCGTCTGTCGACTTCCCCACCGTCGCGCACTGCTCCGCCCCACTGCCCCCCTTCGCTTACCTGTGCCGGCCACTACTGTTACTTGGGGCATCTAATAGTGGGCGTCTGCCTCAGAAGACTGTTGTGGTTGAAGGTAGCTGCCACCAGGCCATGAATACCCGAGCACCCAGAACATAATCAGTCTGAGAATACAAAGGGCCCAGTTTAGATCTTGGTGGAGGCGAATATTCGTCACAAATATGACTGATATCCCGTCCGCTGTATTAGGATCCCATTATATCCCATGGAGATCGTAATACAGCGGACGGGATATCTGTCACGTTTGTGATGGAGTATTTGATCCGCTGAGATTTAAATAAGACCCAAAGTGTGACTAGGAGGATGAATGGTAAGAGGTGGCCAGAGGCGTTTTAAGGCATGGGCAAAGTGGGCTCTGGCCCAGGGCCCCCATCCTTTTAGGGGGACCCCCCTGATAGATCTGGCCTAGTTTTCCACAGAGTTTTGCCCTGGTGACATTGAATGATTTTCAAACATAGATTGTTTTAAATACCATTATCCTTTAATTTATTTTTAATACGGGTAATGTGTGGGAGCCTGTTACAGACATTTTGTTGAGAAATGTGTTTGTTTTTCAACACAATGCAAGATCCATGAAAAAAAGCTCCTTTTAGATCAAAACAGGACTTCACATATGAGAAATGGCAGTGGGTCGCAGAGATTATTTGCAATATTAGTGAGGTGTTGCTGTTTTACAATATCGAAAAAACACCCCTATACCTGAATACTAGATAAAACATTTAGAATTTGAACCAGTCTGCCTGTGCAGTGTCAGTAACTGGCCAAGATGGCTGAAATTGGATCATAAATTCAAAGCTGTTCGGAACAGGGGCCCACCAAAATGTGTTTGGCCCAAGGACCCAAAATCCTTAAGATGCCCCTGGAGGCGGCTGTGAGTTAAAACCATTGTATGATCGCTCCACATCCATATCTGGAAAGTGGTCAGAAGCAGAAAAAGCAGAGGAGGTAAATATGAGCCTCTGAAGTTGGTAGCCAATGTAGTCCGTTGGGATGTACGACATTACAACGCATGCTTTTACATCGCATGCTTTTACAACGTGGTTTTTACATCGCATACCATTACAACGCATAGTGCTTTTGGGTGTTGGATAGTGAATAGTTTAATTTACTATTCCAACTCCAGTCTCCGTGGATAGTAGGGAAGGTTATTGGATAGTAAATGAACCTATTCCCTATCCTAGAGCGCCCCCCAGCGCAATGCGTTGTAATGGTATGCGTTGTAACAGTTGCGATGTAAAGGCACTGCGTGGTAAAAGTTGCGTTGTAAGTGATGTTTCCCAGTCCGTTGGTAACACTAAGGAGAAGATGATCCACCATTTTACCGCAGAATAGATGAATCTCAAAATGGACTTATGCCCACCTGCTCTTTGGGGCTAGGGAACAGCTTAGTGGTGGATCACCATGCATCTCTGACGGTCAGGAAGACAAAAACTGGCATTGGGGAAAGTCACGCTAGATCTAGAAATTCGAGAATGGAAGTCCCCATACATGACATACTGACAGGTTAGAAGAAGGACCTGCAGGGCCAGGGGAACATAGTGAATGAACCGTACAGCGTTTGAGACCAAATTCAAAACAGAAGTACAGTGATGCCCCAAAAAGATGTTTATAATGAGTAATTCCCACACAAGCTAAACCAAGTAGTTAGATGAGAAATTTAAAGCAGCATCAGCAGAATTAATATGCAAGACATTTTTATTTTGATAAACTGAAGCAAGAGGGAGAGAGAATGAAAAAGCATGCCTAAAGGATGAGTATTGTGGGAGTAAATGAAATGAGAAATGGAGCTAACTACCATCGTACCCTCTTATGTAAGTCAAATCTCAAGAGATAATATCTAAAAGAGATGAAACACACAGGCCTCCAAAACAGTCATGACAAAAAAAGTATGCTTATATTTTAGAGTGCGGAACTACCCCTTGGGGGCATCCTGGTGCTAGTGGAACTCTGTGATGGTAATTAGATCAGTTAATAACAATAGTTAGTCTGTGAAGAGCCAGGATTACACAAATGTGCTGCAGGCAGGATGGTTAGAAATGAGGCGCAGGTGACTGGGAAGAGGATTCTAGGCTTTGTAGCAGCTGTTGCAGAACATGAGTTCCCTCCGGTCTTAAGCCAACAGATCATAGGAAGTATAGGAAGGCAAAAGGAAGCAGAAGAGAGTATATGAGCAAACTGGCACGGAGTGGTGAAGTTTCACATAAAATCTTGACACAGAGGTATTTTACTACCAGTTTAGGGCAAGGGGTGGGGCCTAATTTAACGCGCCACCAACTGACCAAGACTCCCAAGCCTTTCCAAACAGCATTATCTCTGTTTTTTCACCATTTAACTCGAGACAGTTGTCTGAGATTTTCCTCATGCAGACCACAAACCTTGTTTTTGCCATATCAGGAGCATGCCCAAAAGAGATGTGTAGGTGGGTGTTATTAGCATAGGACACAATCTTGAACCCACAGGATCTGACAATCTGTGTGAGCAGGGCCATGTAGACATTTAACAATGTCGGGCGCAGGGTGGAACCCTGTGGGACTCCTCTGTTAACCCGCATAGAGCGGGAACTAAAGATCTGTAACGTGAAGGTTTGGGTACGATTGCTAAGGAAGCCTCTGAGTCAGGGTAGTGCTCTGCCATGTATACCCACATTGTGCAGCCTGTGGATTTGAATAGAATGTGAGACCGTGTCGAATGCTGCAGACAGGACTATCAGAATTAGCATTGCCGGAATACCTGCATTCAATGAGAGTCTATTGATGTCTGTGACTGCCACTACTGCAGTTTCCGTTCTGTGCAGTGCTATGAAACCCAACTGCTAGGGGTCTAGGATCTTGTGCTCTTCCAGATATGTGACCAGTTGTTTATTTAGATCAGATCAGAAGAGGGAAGAACCTGCTGTCTGAGACCTGAGAAGAGCCCTGCTCAAAGGACTGAATCCGGTATCAAAGCGTGAGTGGAGTTAGAATAGTAAATACACACTTCATTACAGTCAAAGGCCAGTCCACATAATGGTAGCTATGCAATGCTGTGTGTGCGTGTGTGTGTATCTGCTCTTGATGTGAGGGAAACTTGTATTACTGGCACCTATACAGATGTGCTTAAACACAACAAACATTGGAAAGAAAGCTTTAACCATGAAAAGCAGCACAAGTCTTGGAAGAAACAAAAGCTTACGTGAACTAAGAGGGAGGCAATGTAAATTCTTTATTAAATCTATCAGTACTTATTTATTTAAAAAAATATTTTTTGTCTTTTTTATTTATAGGTTTTTCACATCACTTTAAAAAAATAAAATATAAAAAAATTGTAATACCTAACAACTATATATGTAAACTTATATATTAATTATGATAACACTACAAGTACGTTTTTAGTTATGACTCTGCTTATATAGTGCTTCATGAGGAAAGACGTCATCTTCATCTACATAATATATGTAATATAATAATAAAATCTAAACACTTCAATAGATGACCCCTTGATCATCACTTCACCCACCCTCCTTATGCTGTACCCTGGTCAACAATAAAAACATAGCTAATTCCTTTCCTGCCAGCGCTTACTTCTCCCTACACAAACTCAGACAGTAAAAGGGAAAAATCCTGTCACCCATACCGTCTGATTATCCAAACTCCTAGGGCCTGATTTAGATGGGTACTGTGTCACAAACGTTGTAGATACCCAGTGGCAGATTTACAAGTCTCTTGCGCCACTTTTGCGTCACTTTTTCCATGTTAAAAGTGACGCAAATGTGGCGCAAGGGGTTTGTAAATTTGCCCCCCTGTTTTGAGGGTTTGGGTTTTTTTGGGCTACTTTTGCGGTACTTTGTAAATACCTACAAATTAACTACATTGTGGAAGTCCACCACCTTGCCAACTACCCACACCCTGTCCCTAAACTTATGGCTGGGAAAGATCCATCGTACTTGCAGAAAGCCCCAGTTTTACTTTCCATGTCCAGATGTCCACAAATCCGGATACTGAGAGTCAGAATTAGGCATTTAGGCACACAGACGTTTAGTAATGGATTCTCTCGACTAGTAAAATGTATTTCAACATTTCAAACAGAATAATGTGCACAGGTGTCACTATGCTAGAGCTTGCATAAAGAAAAAAAATGCCAAGACAACATGAGTACCTAATTACACCAGTAAGATACGCACTATACTACACCCTTCACTGTGAAAAAGAAGTGGTTAGATGGTTTGCGTTTACGGCAAGCAGTGGCAACTTCTATTGCCACGCAGCTGCACTAAGCCAGCATTTATATCAGCACCTTCCCTTCGTAAGCCTTTGATATGTAAGAAGATGCAAACATGGCTCGACCTGAAGCGGAATGTAGTACAGAAGCATATTCAATATTACAAATAGCTGTAAAGCAATATCGCAGAGCCATAGAATAGAAAAAAGTCGTTCTTATATAATAAATATAATATGCTGCGTGTCTAAAAATGTCTGGAAACAGAAATTAAGGTTTCCCTTTGGCAATAAGTAATCGAAAAAAATAAGTAAGGCTGGTGTGTAACTTGCACTTGCAATTGTCTGGGCAACAGTGGCATCTTGTGGCTAGTTATTGTAAATCTTACATGGTTCAACAGTAGGGAGAGGCAGAAATTAAAGGAAAGATAGCAAACAAGAAGAAATAAAAGAAGAATTTAAAATGGAAAAGAAGAAAAATTGAGTGCAAGAACAGAAAAAGGAGAGTAGGAAATGAAAGGAGATCCTGATTGTACGGAGGGGCCGAGAAAAAGGCGCAGAGAAAAGAAGAAGCATGAGAAGAGAGAGGAGTGATGAAAAACGAGGGAGCAGGCAAGGGCCAATTAGTGGCAGAACGATGGAGAGGATGGAAGAACAGGCACAGCCTAGTAGGAGGGAGGGTAGAGTTGGAGAGAGGCGAGAGGAAGGAGAAGCTAGTATGAAAAGAGGAAGCTGGGCCTAACACATCCCACTGCATCTGTATCAGGAATATATTGAAGGGACACAATCCGAGACTTTTTCTTCACATGAGCACGCTCCTCTCTAGTGTCCCAACCCCAGTGCACTGCAACTCACGGACAATTTTGTTTGCATGTTGGCTGTCCTCTAGACTTTCTCCGGTTCACTCTATGTTGCTCAGCAGTTGACTCTGTTATGCATGTGTTTTTTGTTTCCGTTGCACTGGTGTCCAATGTTCAAGTGGTTGCCAGCACCAAACATTTCGTGCGTAATGGCTTATACTTACCCCACACACATCCAGCACTGGCGTCACTGTACATGTGGCCCTGCCAATAAACGGGCCGGGCGCATGTGCCCATAGCCAGTTCAACATGATATATACGTGTGTCCCTGTGGTCTTGTTGTATGCAGGAGGGCCCTGGACCCTACGACATTACAGTGTGCTATGCCCCTCGGATGCAGACATGTCACCGCAGGCAGCGGGTTGGAGCTTGGACATGTAGCTTTGTCGTCACCCACTCAATTTGTAAGGGGAGTGGCCAGGGCCATCGTACGCAGAGCCAACATGGGTGTGTGACTGCTATTTGTGTATCCCTGGGCGTGGTTCTGTACTGTGAATGTGCATCTAGATGTGTCTGTATGGCAGTGTGGGTCTCCTTGGTGGGGTGTGGGTGGGCCCTGAAGGGTGATAGACACCTATGTATCTGTTCTAGTTCATATTCCATGGGTTCGGCCCCCACCAATACCTGTTGGACCACCTCCTTTTGGCGTGCTGACAATTGACAATAGGGGAGCCATGTTTGGGTGGGTGAAGTGTTGTGAGCCAGCTATGCTTGCGGGTGCTTCCTGCTTTGTGGTCTGTTGTAGGCTCGGTGTTCTCCTCTGAGTAGCTTGGCTGGCAGGGTCCTGGTGGGGGGTTGCGTGGTATATTCATGGGCTGTTGTGCGTCGGTGAAGATGGTGTGGTGGTCCTCGCCGGCATCAAGGATGTGTTGTATTCTGTGCTCAACTGAAGGTGTTGTGTGCCCCTCTACAATGTGAAGGGGAGATGCATGTTGACATTGTGTTGACATGTAAGTTGGCGCATTGTGCTGGTTTGCATGCAGACTGTATGGCAATGTACATTATGACTGTTTGGGGGTGGTAGATTTGTCTGCGGGACAGTGTACATTTGGACTACATGAGGGATATGAGGTCGTACGCGTACATTTCCATTTCATAGTTTCCGGCTCTGTCATATGTAGTAGGCATGTTTCTGTGCACGTGTGAAGCCAGTTGTGTCCTCTGTTCTGCAGTGTTGGCTATGCGCATTGTACCACGTTGTCGTCAATGTGGGTGTGCTGTTCTTGCTTTGTGTGTGTGCTGCAGTGTGCCAAGAGGATCTAGGACATGATCCTGGGTAATTGTGGGTGTGCAGTGTGCTTCACCTCGTTGTGCATGTATGCCAGTGTGCCCATCTCCCCGTCTCCCCAGTCCCTGTTCGTTGCACTCGCTGTTGATGTTGTGTCAGGTCCTCTCTAGCTGTGTCCGTACTCCCTACTCCTTGCACCGTCTCCTCACTGATGACTGTGACATGGGTTTCTTCCAACTCCTCCTGTGGCGCTGGACTGCCACCTCCTGTTGCCCTTGCTGCCTTCCTGTTGGCAGCGGGTTTGTGCCTGGTTTAGGTTATCACGTCATGCCGGCGCCTATTGGCCTCCTCGATTGGCCTCTTCGGCACTCTGACTGCAATCCAGGTGGTCTGCTAGTGGGCCAGTTGCTGGTAGTGTTCTGTCACCTCCGTGACGCTGGTCTTGTTTTCCAGCGGTCTGCCCCCGTCTTCCACTCTCTCTTCTCCTTGGCCTTCCCCGACCCCGTAGTTCCTTGCTGGTAGTCTGTGGGGGTTGTGGGGTTCGAGTTGGCCTCTGGGTTGGTTCAGGGTGCATCCATGTTGCTACGTGCTTTGGCTTGTTTCTGGTGTGTTTTTTCTGTGGTTCTGTGGTGCATTATCCCGCCAGAAGCGTGGGATTTACAGGCCTGTGGCTGTTTTTCGCTACTTTTTGTACCGCGGTTGGCCTCATCGCATGTTTTTTAGCGTTCTCATATCGCATTTTTGCGTTGTGGCATTGATTTTCACACGGACATTTGACGCGTTATCTGGTGTCTATCACATGCTACCGCCGTGTTGTGAATTCCACATTGACACTGGGTTATTTTCCCGCGATAGGCTGCGATGTTGAAAGTTGCGTTACGCTACTCTTGTGGTAGTTATCACACGTTCTTGTGAATATACCCCTACGTTTCTCAGGCAGGAGCAGGGAAAGTTTCTCCTCTGAGGAGAGTAGTGAGGGTATCAGATCTAACTCACCAATGCAATATTAATTTGTATCTTCCCAATGTACATGATTCCCATGAAGAGAACGAACAATTCACAATAACTCAGTTTCAGCCTTCTTCCCTGCTACCACACAATAAAGTCTCTGCTGCATGATCTTCAAAGGATATCTTGTAGTGCGATAATACAATTTGGTCAGCGTGTTCTCTCTCACAGGTGCGAGGTTAATTATTCGTCTTTTCAAGCAACATAGGCAGAAAAATATTCACACGGAAACTGAAATAGTATGAGACAGTTATTTATGTGAACTGGTGTAGCTTGACTCCTGAAACAAGAGGAAGGAAAATATACAGCAGACAGAAAGGCATTTCCACTCAACGCTATTTAAATCAAGGCCTACTGTAACGATTGGCCGCGAAGATGGAGTACTGACCCGGAGCTCCTGTCGCCAGGATCACGAAACGGGGGAAATCCTCAAGACCAACGGGCAACAAGTGGAACATAAAAAAAGGGAAAACTTACCTGCCAAAGATTCGAGTAGCCTGAAGGAGGTGTGTGCACGCCCGAAAAAGTGCCCGATGATTTGCACCTCGTCTCCCCCCTACACGGAGGAACGACCAGCAAATTACACCGCCAAGGAGAGAAGAAAGTACAAGCGCCCCCCGCATCCACCACCGTCTGGGAGAAGAAACAGCCGAGTTAAGAAATCTCCGCACTCTGGGAAAGAAGCTGCGGTGTCTGCGTAACAGGAACCTCCGGTCCCCTGCATACTCCAATCGCTGCATGAAAGCCAGCACCAAAGGTGATCCGCCGTCCTGCTTGCCACCACGCTCCCGTAATTTCTGTTGAGAAGCAATCCATCACAAGCCCGACAACAGCGATCCTCCCATTGAGGTGAGGAGACGCTCACAGGAGCGGCGAATCCTGGTGCTGACCCCAAAATGGACAGCTAGGACAGCTAAACTGCAAGTCCAGTTACTGTCGCGATCTGAATCCACTGCAGGTCCCGCCATCATCCAAGGCATCTGAAGCTACCCCAAAACCTCACCAGTCACAGCAGCACATCTAAGGAACACCATGAGCTAGGATGACCTGAATCATAAAGCCAAAACACCGGGACAATTCACAAAAATAGAAGAAGGAATATAAAGCCAAAAACCGGGTCTTTACACAAAAATAGAAGAAAGACTATAAAGCCAGAAACCGGAACATTTCACAAAAATAGAAGAAGGACTACAATTTTACCTCACACGATGAGAGCACTCCTCAGCAGAGAACTACAGAACATGCTGTAAGAGCTTACATACAATGCAATTTTTTAAGCCCAATAGCTTGTCTCGTAATTAAATTGCTTTCTTGGGGGGGAAAAAAAAACTGCTAACTACTATAAAAGATATAAATACCTCCCACTGTTTTCAGTCGACCCTCGACAAAAACCGGGACATGAGTTAAATTTCTTGAAATTTGCTGAGACAGCTGGTGAAATACAGGGAACGTCCTGGCAAAATGGGGAAGCCTGATCACCCCTCCATTAGCTCATCGATGCAGCCTGATCCCAAAATGGCGGTCACACTGGGAAAACCACACAGACAACACAACTGTCCATGTGCCTAAACAACTCGAGTGAAAACAAGCAGTCAACAGACCAGTGAAGCTAAGAAAGCCAAACAAAAACTAAAACCTGAAGGTCACACTTCATTCAGCACAAGTTGTACAATCCTAAAACCCGACTCCAAAGTGGCGCCCGGTCGGGACTAATCACCCCGGAGCTCTCTCCTGCAACAAAACAGGTCATAACAATCCATGTCAATTAAGCACTTGCCGAAACTCACAAAAATTGACTGCTGGGCCAAACCAGCACTTGGCAAGGAAAAGCACCCAATGACTTAGCTCCTCTACCAAGGAACGATAAATTCAGATAACAAGACCATGCTGAATGCCCTTAACCTATCCTCCGACACAGTTGACTCCAACACTCCCTATCCTCCAGCCCCCCTGCGGTCCATAATGCACCCACAGAACAGAATTAAGGGACCGCAGGTCAGACTGACTCTCCCCCAAACCAACTCAGCACATGGCCTAAAACCCCATGGCAGAAACTCCTTCTCCATCATGTACCCCCCCCCCCCCCATCCTATCGCACAAAGCGAAAAGAAATTTTAAGAAAAGGCTGCTAAGACAACATCAAGAATGCCTAATTGCAGACCTATACCACTGCGCCACAAAAGGATTACGGAAAATGGATCTCATCTTCCACACACAGAATCCCAGGGGGTGGAACTCCATCCTCAGATCCCACCTCCACATATATAAAACGACCACCACTCCTGCAAGCTGCAAACTAACGTTGCTAATCCCCAACCACTGCACTCGCTGTGAAAACTCCTTTGTGGCCATATACAACAATGGCACGATCCTAATCCAAGCCAACAACGACAACCTAGAGGCCTTTGAATCACTCTTCCCCACAAAATGCCTTGCCCTCACCCATCCAGATCAGACCAACGCAAAAGACTCCCTAGCCTCAAACCACACACAAGACGAAAACCTCCCAACCCTTGCACCCACTCAACCCCCACCCGTGGGTACCGCCAACCTTCCGCCCCCTAGCTCCATCATTCACCTCAATGCCTTCCTGAGCCCGCAATATTCATCCCGCTTATGCTCACCCATCTCTAGACTCTCACCAGACAACACACCCCAACCCCTCTCTAGCACAAGGGTCTCCCCCTACCCCCACCCAGTAACCAAAGAAACCGACCCACTGCTAACTGTCCTGAATGCCCTGCCCACTCTAAACCCAGTAACCCCACCAATACCAGTGATTACCCCCATAAACCACAACAAGATCACAGACAGAGAGAGGAACTCCCACACAGATTCGCTTTCTCCACCTACCATAACAAATCTCCCTCCAACAACCAAGGATCGGTTGCGGGACACACAAAGCCCCATACCCCCCACCCCTCCTTCCTTGAGCATAACCCAAAGATTGGCTCGACTAGAATTTCAACTAGGAATAGCGACCCAAAATATTAACAGAATCTTATCTAAACTCAACATTCCCTTTACTCAAGGCCTACCCCTCTCACACGCCTGGCCCCCTCAACAAACTTAGACTCCACCACATAAATTCACGACTGAGTTGGAAGACAACCCCCCTCAGTAACCATCTACAGAGACCCAAGAGAACGAGCGCTGTAATGTCCATGCAAGAAGCGAGGGACCTTGCTGAAGCCTATAAAGCAAAGCCAACCTCCACCACAAGTGCTAGGATCCCAGTAATTATCGGTCTTGGGAGAGAAACCACAACCTCAATATTAGTGAGACCTCCAGCGCACCTCATAAACATTCCTAGGGTCCCCCCCAATCTTAGAGCTAAACAACAAGAAAATGGCCAACTGCATGCTCATCAACTGCAGATCTGTGAATAAACACGCAACTGAACTGGCAGAAACCATCTTAACACATGACTTAGACATCCTGTTCATCACTGAAACCTGGCTAAATGAAACCTCCCCACCTATCTTCGACATGCTTGTACCCCCAGGATTCTCTATCCTCAACAAGGACAGGAACAACCAAAGAGGTAGAGGGACGGCAATCATATTTAAAAAGAACATCTCTATAACAGAAATCGACTCCCTCAAATATCATAATCTGGAATACCTGTCAGTCAACATCAAAATGTCGGACAACAAAAGACTTCACTGTCACCTCATCTATAGACCACCAGGAAACAATACTATTTTTGGTGAACAGCTGGCCGACCTGATCTCACACTGCTCACTCTCAAATGAGAACAACCTGATACTAGGAGACCTAAACCTTCACTGGAATGAGACAAACAACCCTCTAATGCAAACCTTAAACGATCTCCTTCACAACAATAACTTAGCCCCCACCTGGACTAGGATCATTAACAGCTCCCTGGAAACAGGAAGCATACCTGACTGCCTCAAAATAGGCCAGGTAACACCACTAATAAAAAAGGCTTGTGCTGACCCCAACGATCTTAGCAACTACAGACCTGTATCCAATCTTCCTTTCCTAGCAAAATTACTAGAAAAATGTGTTCTCCGTCAACTCTCCCACCACATGGACATCAACAACCTCCTCGACCCACACCAATCAGACTTCAGGAAAGGATGTAGCACAGAGACTGCCATCCTAAATGTCATAGATGATATGCACAAATCACTGGACAAGAATCACTGCTGTCTACTCATACTCCTGGACCTTTCAGCGGCCTTTGACACGGTCGACCACAAACTACTCAACACTCTCACAGATAGGGTAGGTGCCAAAGGGGTGGTTGCACAATGGTTCACTTCACCTCCTTCCTACAAAACCGATCTCAAATAATAAAAATAGGAAACTTCACGTCCGACCTACACCCTTTAACTAGAGGTGTCCCCCAAGGGTCAGTGCTATCACCCGCACTATTCAACATCTACATGGAGCCACTCACCATCATCCTCAAACAAGCCAACATTCCCTTCCATCTCTATGCCAATGACACCCAGATACACCTTGAAACCTCCTCCCAAGCAGACATGCAAAGACTAAACATCACCCTAAGAGAAGTACAAGAGTGGCTATCCCGCAACCATCTGAAACTAAATCAAAACAAAACGGAAATTCTTCTCCTAGCCAGCAAGGAAAAGACCCCAAAAATCACGGAATGGCTAAAGGCTATTGATGCTCTAGACTGCACTCTCATCCCAGCAGACTCAGTGAAGTCATTGGGTATCACTCTGGACCCTAACTTGGATATGATTAAACATATTAAGAGGACCGAAAAAGGTGCCTTCTTTAACCTAAAGCTATTAAGTAAAATCAAACCCGTCATCCCACCAACGGACCTCAAACAAGCCATGCAGTCCCTTGTCCTATCTAGATTAGACTACGGGATTGCCACCCTCACAGGTACGGCTAAACTACACCTGGCTCCACTTAGAACAACACTAAATGTAGCAGCCATAATGGTGTCGGGAGTAAAGAAATGTGAACATATCACTCCCGCGCTAACTGAACTCAAATGGCTCCCAGTAGAAATGCGAGCTAATTTCAGAACCGCCTGCCTCACACACAAAGCTCTACACACTGGCAAACCCACCTATCTAGCTGCCAAACTCAAGAAAGCGGGACAGACAAGAACCCTCAGAAGCACTAACTCTCTGCTTCTCATCCCTCCGAAAACCTGCAAACAAAAGACTCTATCTAGGTCCTTCACCGGAAATGCACCCAAAATCTGGAATACCATTCCCATACATATTAGGACGAACTCCTCCTACAGAGCCTTCGAGAGCCAGCTCAAAACGCTCTTCCTCAATCAAATCCTAACAAAGTAAAAACTGATCCCCTTCAACTCCCGACCACAAGACAAAAGACCCAGAAATTACGTCAAAGCGGATTAACGAACCTCCTTGACCTTGGACTCACTATTTACCTGGGCACTCTTGGTGCAATAATCTGTTTTTTAACAATGTAATCTGTCTATAACAATGTTGTAAAGCGCTCCGATACCTCCGGGTCTGGCTAGCGCTATAGAAAACTCCAAAAATAAAGTAAAAAATAAATAAAAATATATGCCTCATACAGATGAATGCAAAACGTGTGCATTGTGTAAAATACTGAAAAAGCAGCTTCAATCCCAATACACCCCTGGTATAGCTTCAAATGTAGAAGAAAAAAATCATGCAAATATATGTTGTGAAGATTTTTATTCGGGATTGAGAAGTCTTAACAAAGAGACAGAGGGGAGCTAACACTTGCCTCTGTGCCTTTAATAAAATCAGGATGTTCCTTCACTACTATATGAAGGACAATGAGCATTTTGTGGCAAACCGAGACTTCTATCGAAGTTTCTTGACCACTCAGACAACCTTGGGATATCCAGCTGTACGGAGACAAGTCAGAAAGCTCTAAAAGCCAATGCTCCATAGATGAAAGAGAATAGAAAGAGTCAATGGGGTAACCCTGTGTCCCTCAGAACCTGGGCAAACATATGATATACTACAAGCAGTTCTGTTGAGTAGAGCAATTACTTTGAAATTGTGTGGTATTAATCATGAAAAATACAGTTGATAGATCTAATGAATGTCTTTGTTGATTTCAGGATGGAACCGCAATGAAAATAAATAGTTAATATAAAAGTTATTTTTAACTTGTTTCCATAATTCATATATGGCTGTCACAATTCAATAGGCAGCAAATAACATCAGTGACAAAATGTTGAGTGAATAAACTGACAAAGTGGATTAGGTAACTGGGTGAGATTTCTACATAAGTGATTCAAGACATACAACTATATACATAATATACAGAAGACAACTGTAAAATGGAGTCTGTTCTTTTCATTCATAAAAGTAGGTCAATTTAGCAGCAGGGCTAGTTGCAAGCCAAGGAACTAGCCAAGGAAAAAAAGAGGTGGAATAGCATAAAGATGAAACCATTGCGAGCCTCTGGAATAAGTCCAAAACTGAGTGAGAGGTGAAGGTAATTAAAGGGACATTATGCAAAAAAAAAAAAAGTATATTGAACCCCATGGATCATTCTGTACTTGTAGCACCTTGTGACGGAGACTAGTCGCTGTTGACTAAAAGAAACATCTAGCATGCCAATTACCCATAACATCCTAGATTTTGGGAAGATGTTCAACTTCAACTAATATCTTCTGAAGCACACAAAAGTCCCAAAAAAGGCTTTTTCAAACTCCAACAAGTGTTTAAATTGAGTTCCATGTGATAATTTTACCACTGGCATATGGTCCTGCACCAAAGATACTAACTTGGGGCCAACTCTTTTGTCAATCATTAAATGGCAAATATCTAAACAAAATGGAGCAGTTATTGTCTGTGTTTTCCAATTTAGATTATAACCTGGAGGCTGCATATAGATCTCTTCAGTCAAATAGAATTATAGAAGGGTAACAGGAAATTACAAAGATGTTTTTCACTGACGGGTTTTGAGTGACATCAAACAGACAGTGAGAGTGAAGCTCGAGTTGTCTATGAAGACATTCAGCACACCAAGGTTGAAAACATCCACTTTTTGCCCATCTATAATTTTATGTTATGTATGGTCCTCAAAATCATCTGCCTCTGTTTTCAGCTGCTATGCAATGACCTAGGTCCAGATGTAGGTAGGCCAATACTGGTCGGTAATGGCCGAATTTACCCAATTTCAGCCGTTACCGACCGGTATTTGGCATTCGGGATGTAGAGGATCCAAAAACATCCGAATCGGTAAATTTACCGAATCGGTAAATTTACCAAATCGGAACGCTTACCGAATCGGAAAAATTACCAAATCGGAAAATATACTGAATCGTAAAGTTTCCGAATCAGTAATTTTACCGAATCGGAAAATATACAGATTCGGTAAATTTACCAAATCGGAAAATAAAAAATGGTAAAAATGAGTATGTGAGATGTAGGTAACCTCTTAAATACCGAATTTGCATGAAATTCGGTATTTAAGAGTCGGTATTTACCATGGATTCAAACCAGGTGGTAAACAGGTGCAGGGTATAAAAAATGCCCCAAAATGCATAATTTTCACCAGAATGGCGGCATTCTATGTCATTGCGAGGCGGCTACGGCTACAGGCAGAAGGAGAGAGGGTCTGGAGGAGGGAGGAGCAGGTGTACAGGCAGAGGATCACTCTGTTCCAGCTAACTGAGCCCGAGATCCTACAAAGGTACAGATTGGCTCCCCAAACTATCCTGGACCTTATCAGGGAACTCCACCCCCTGTTGGTCCATCCAACCCCAAGGACACAGGCCATCCCACCCCATGTGCAGGTGTTGTGCAGCCTACACCTGCTTGCATCTGGAAGTTACCAGAGTGTGGTTGCTGCGGTAGGTGGGGTGTCCCAGAGCTGTCTGTCACGTTCCTTTAAAAAAATCCTTGATGCCATGTTGCAGAGAATGCATTTCTACATCAGCTTCCCTGCAACGCATGCAGAACTGCTAAGGACAAAGACAGACTTTAATCAGATGGCGCATTTCCCAAACATAATTGGCTGTATTGATGGTACCCACATACCAATATGCCCACCTGCTGCCACAGAGTACATTTATCGGAACCGGAAGTCCACCCACACCATAAATGTACAGGTGATCTGTGATTCCAAGTACATGATCACTGGCCTAGTAGTCAAATTCCCCGGGAGTACCCACGACTCCTACATCTTCCAAAACAGTGGGATCTACGCACGCCTGACAGCGGGGGAATTCGGAGAAGGATACTTGCTAGGTAACACACTGTGTGAAACTCCCTTGATACGTATTACAGGTGGATGTGTGTGTGTGCATGTGAGTAATGTTTTTCTCTTACTATTAGGGGACAGTGCATATGCCCTCCGGTCCTTCATCCTCACTCCCTACCTCAACCCTACAACACCAAGTCAGAGGAGATACAACAGGGCACACAAAACAACCCGAAACATTGTGGAGCGCACCTTTGGCATGTGGAAGAGCAGGTTTTGCTGCCTCCCCAAGAGTGGAGGTGCCCGCCAGTACACACCAATCATCTGCTGCAAGATGATTGCAGCCTGTGCAATGCTGCACAACCTTGCGGTCAAGAAGGGCACAGCAGTTGAACTCTCTGATTATGAGGACCATGATGATGAGGAAGCAGTGCCTGAACCACACCCTTCTGGAGTTGCAACACCAACTGATGGCAGACACAGACGGGATGAGATCACACGCAACTACTTTTAAGTAAGTAAAGAGACACAGACAGGTGGAGTATGCACCAAATGTAGTTTAATTTGGCAATGAGGTAGATTTATAAAGCACAACTGTGTAACAAAACGTTTACAACTGCAATGATGTCAGTCCTGGTTCACCTCACCATGAACTGTAAAAGTAATTTCCTTCCTCGCTTCCCTGTAACACCTGTAGGTAGCTCACCCTGCTCACTGTCTTGCTGGCCTGTGGCCTCAGCGTGGCGCCTGCTCCTCCTTGTTTCAGTGACAAGGGTGCTTCCTATGCTGCTCCTGCTAGTGCTCTCCTCACTTACAGGTACATCCAGAGCAGCTGTATGTGCAGTTTGGGCATTTAACAGCGCCTCAAGAGCACTGGTCATCCCGCCCATGCCCCTAGTGACCTCATTGGTGGTTTGGGCCATAGGCTCCTGCATGTTACTGCTGCTCCTGCATAACAGGGATGTGGCAGTGGCCAGGCGGTTGATGGCTTTATCTTGGCCATGAGCACGCTGCCTTTCCTTGCGCCTTGCCTCAAAATCAGTGTCTAGTTTGGTGCATAGCAGCTGCACCGAGTGGCTAATTCCACGCATCCCTGCTGCCATCTCTTTGTTGACTAGTACCAGCTCACTGATGCCCTTTCCTATTTCTCCTATGTTGCTGTTCAGGGACCTCATCTGTCGTTGGCATGACTGGATGGCTCTTCCCTGCATCCTCTGTATTCTCACCATGCTCCCCTCCAGACCACGGAACACACTTAGACCCTCAACTGTTGCATCTGTTGGCCTCTGTTGGACTCTGCGGCGTCTTGCACCACTATGGGCCGCCCCTGCACTGGAGTGCGTTGTTCCTGAGCTGACATCTGCAGGCAAGTTGTGAGTTTCGTCCCCCTCAATGTCAGCTGCTGCTGACTCCATTTCTAGGAGTGGGGCCACAACATGCCTCCTGCTTGGTTGTGATGCAGGTGTGGTATCATGCTGTGCTGCTGGCATTTCTGGGGTTGACAGCAACAGTGGGGATTGAGATCTGCCAGGGGACGCCATGAAATCTTGAGGCATTTCTGAGTCTTGTGCAGGAGGATGGCTACTTGATGCACCTGTGTCCTGTGGTACGGTTTGGGTAGTTGGACCTACTTCCTGACTCTCCTCCCTCTCAGGTGGTGTGCCTTCAGTCTCCTGCGAACGTCTGCGAGACGTTTCACCTGTGGACATATGAGCGTACATTAGCTAAGCGCTACTGTCTCACAGTCACTACTATTAAATATGTATCACATTGGCTATATTTTCTATGAAGTCATTTCTTTCAATAGTTGGCTGTTGTGCTGTATGACATGTTGTTACATTTCCTGACTACATATTGCATCATGCATTGGCCCTGTATAGTGCTAGCAGTACTGGACTGGGGTTCACTTGCCCACGAAGGGTACAAGTAAGGATGATGGTATGGGGGGGAATGCTGTGCATTTGTCTTACCTTTTTTGCTTGCAGCTCTGGCTGAGCTGTCCACTTCTCCTAGTCCGCAGACGCTGTCTGATTCAATGGTTGAGGCCACCATCTCCTCCAGGTCAGTAAGGGGGGGTACTGGGTTCTTGCCTCTGCCTGTTTTTGATGCCTGCTTGTGATGTTCTGCCATTTTCTTTTTGGTTTGGCTCCTGAGGTCATAAAAACGTTTTTCAGGTCCTCTGTGTCTCTGGTGGTCACCCCAACTGCATTTACTTTGTCCAGATTTTTCTTTTGGCTGATTCTGCCACAGTGAGGGACTGCCTGCCAAACAGTTTGTGGTGCACCTTCACCACCTCCTCAACAAGGACATGCAACTCCATGCTGCTGAATTTGAGTTTCCTCCTCCTCTCAGGCTGCTCTTTTTCCTTGCTGCTTGTCATTTTTCACTTTTAAAAGTGCACCAAACCCTTTCTGCTGCTCAGTGACTCAGCTCAGCTCCAACTGCCTTTCCAGAAGCTTCTAATTAGTTGCAGCTGCCTGTGTAGCCACTTCCTGGGAGGGAGGGGGAGGGTGGTAGCACCTGATTGGCTGCCTACTTAAGTTTCACTTTTGTTTGCTTTCCGATTCTGTATTTACCGATTCGGTAAATACCGAATCGGTAAATACCGATTCGGTATTCCCCATACATTCCTATGGGCCAAAATGCCCATAGGAATGCATAGGGAATACCGATTCAGTATTTACCGAATCGGTATTTACCGATTGTCCGATACCGAATTTTACCGAATCGGTATTTTTTACCGATTTTTTTTCTACATACCATTTACCGATTCTAAAATACTGATTCGGTAAAATTCGGTATTTTAGAATCTGTAAAATCGGATTACCTACATCCGGCCCCTAGGGCATTGGGGGAGCCATGCATACCATGGCCTCTCCTGCCTGCCCCAAATTAAAACAAAATACCTAACTTCATGTGACCCACACCACCACTCTCTGTGCCGTCCCTGCCCTCTCCTTCAGAAGGTGTGCTCCCTTCATTCCAGTGCAGCTCTGACAGACTCTCATAGAACGCAGCCACAGCAGCCTGGAATTACCTTATTATGTAGCAACAGTGACTTATGAGATCTGTAACACACCTTTGCTACTTCACTGAAGTAAATGATCAGATTTCAATTCTGTGACAGGTAGGGGCTCTGAGCGCACTGCTTTACTTATGGATAAGGCTTATCTCTGTTCAATAGTACCTCTTGTAAACTGAGCGTGCAATCAAAGCGGCACCTCTTGCCTCGGTGCCCTATATAATCCAAAGTTGTGCCTTCCTCTGAAAAGGTGAAAGCATCCCTCGATGCACTGCTATGCGATCCTACTGGGGTTTACCCAGCGTTCCTCAAAAGTTTCACACAAAAGTTTATCTGTTCATATTCTTTATTTTTTTCTTATAATTCTTTCTTTTACTCTTTGTTTAAACATTCTGAAAGTGCATATATGTTCATTAGATCAGTCCAATGCATTTCAGTCGCTATGACCTTCATCTGGGACCATATGAGCTCCGGCTCAAGCTCTACGTCTTTCCTCCCGGGAGGGATGCTTTCACCTTTTCAGAGGAAGGCACAACTTCAGATTTCAATTCTGACATTCACACTAATGGCTCTCTGTGAAAGCCCAACATAACAATTGAATAAACATTCTCAAAAGGATTGGAACCAGAGACATGCAGGTTAAACACAAGGCTATACCACACAGAGCTTTTTATTTTTCTACCATTTCATTTCCATTGTCTTTTCCCCTTTTCTCTTTATTAATTCCCTTTGTTATTTTTCTTCTAATATCTCTAGTTTAACTATTTTCTTTAGCTCGAGTATTTTTTGGTACAAATGTCTAACTCTCTCCCCTTTTTCTACATACTGCATCCCAATTCAACTTTCAACCTCTGTGTGTTTGAGTAGTGTCTCTATCTTTATGTGTTTACACTTTGTTCTTTTCTGCCATCCTTTTCTAGTGAGTGCCATATACTGCAGTGCATTTGAATCTAATTTTCTTCTCTTTTCTATTTTTCTGCTGATGTGATCCCTCATTAGTCTTCCACTTCTCTTCTTCCCAGTCTCCATCCCCTATAATATATTTTTCATTCATTTCCTTTTCACACTCCTCTCTTCTTTCTGCTTCCTTGTGTGCAAAGGTGTTGATGATGTGACATACAATGCATGGAAGCAAATTCAGCAACATATTGGTGTGACACAGGTCATATGAGCAATGCCATTGAGGCAGATAACATGTGCAGTCCATGGGTTACTCGAAACTACATGCCTGATACCCAGTGGAAAACAGCCGGGAATGTCCGTATGCATCAGACCCAGAAATCCAGAAGATTTCATAAGTCACCCATGTTATAGTCAGCCAACTACTATGAGAAACCCAAGCTGTCCATCCTTGTTGGCTGAAAGCAAGGAACAAGACCTTGTGATAATAGGCAGGCAGGCAGGCAGGCAGTAAGGAAGAAAGAGATAGATAGATAGATAGATAGATAGATAGATAGATAGATAGATAGATAGATAGATAGATAGATAGATAGATAGATAGATAGATAGATAGATAGATAGATAGATAGATAGATAGATAGATAGATAGATAGATAGATACTTACTTTATTTTTTGGCATGCTGATAACTGCAAACAAAAGTATCTCTACCTCAGCTTCTGCCTCAAACGTTTCAGGGTGATCTGTTCATCGAGAGCCATGAAAAGAGGGGTGGGGGGTATTCCCAAATCACATTTTCCCCATGCAATTTTATGAAATAAAGTTTTATATGTATTGTTAGGTGTCTTGGGCATAGTTTTGCTGTGCATTTTGTGTTTCGAGTATGGCGGTCATATAGGGAAAAGAAAGCTGATGAGTCATTTTCTGATATTGAGATGGTTGTCTGGTTCTTGTATTTGTGGGTAATGAACCCCACAGCATGGCTGCTTGGACAGAGAAAGATGTTCCATCCATGGTGTTTTACTTGTATGCTGTAATTTTGAGGCTGGGTGCCAGTCTAGAGCAGAGGTTCCTTTGTTGAATGTATTTGGTGATTTTTTTTCTGGTGAAAAGTGGTCCTTTGCCATGTATTGCTCAGTAGGTGATACAAAGCAGCTTGAATGTCACAAAAAACTGAGAGAACAATCTTTGCCCAGATGTCACAATTCATTAATGATAACTCCATACTTTTGGGCTTTCAAGCGGTCGAGGAAGAGGCGCCAAAACTGCCCTAATCGCCACCTGAGATAACCTTAAGAACACAGCAGACCACAATGGGGTTGCAGCACTACTTCTCTTGGACTGTTCATCTGCCTTTGACACAACTGATTCATGAAAGGGGGTGGTGATGGACATCTGAATTAAACAGAACACTCATACCCCGTCAAAAGATCAGGGCTTGATCCATCACCGTTTTTTAGCTCACTACACCCTCCCAGTTCAGAACCTGGCTATATGCAAATTAGTCTGTCCCTGGCCCAGTGCATCATGGGAACAGGGCAGACCAAACTACCAAGCCAATTCTTTATTGGAAAGGACACAAGCTTCCGGGGACCGGTTTCTGGCATTGCATCCGTCTTCGGCCCGGCTTGCTTGAATCCTGATGGTGCAGTGAGCAAGGGACTCATGTCTGAGCATACCCTGCCACTCCTATAGTGGCCAAAACGATTCATGAAAGGGGGTGGTGATGGACAGAGCATCTGAATTAAACAGAACACTCATACCCCGTCGAAAGATCAGGGCTTGATCCATCACCGTTTTTTAGCTCACTACACCATCCCAGTTCAGAACCTGGCTATATGCAAATTAGTCTGTCCCTGGCCCAGTGCATCATGGGAACAGGGCAGACCAAACTACCAAGCCAATTCTTTATTGGAAAGGACACAAGCTTCCGGGGACCGGTTTCTGGCACTGCATCCGTCTTCGGCCCGGCTTGCTTGAATCCTGATGGTGCAGTGAGCAAGGGACTCATGTCTGAGCATACCCTGCCACTCCTATAGTGGCCAAAACGATTCATGAAAGGGGGTGGTGATGGACAGAGCATCTGAATTAAACAGAACACTCATACCCCGTTAAAAGATCAGGGCTTGATCCATCACCGTTTTTTAGCTCACTACACGATCCCAGTTCAGAACCTGGCTATATGCAAATTAGTCTGTCCCTGGCCCAGTGCATCATGGGAACAGGGCAGACCAAACTACCAAGCCAATTCTTTACTGGAAAGGACACAAGCTTCTGGGGACCGGTTTCTGGCATTGCAGCCGTCTTCGGCCCGGCTTGCTTGAATCGTGATGGTGCAGTGAGCAAGGGACTCATGTCTGAGCATACCCTGCTACTCCTATAGTGGCCAAAACGATTCATGAAAGGGGGTGGTGATGGACAGAGCATCTGAATTAAGCTGAACACTCATACCCCGTCAAAAGATCAGGGCTTGATCCATCACCGTTTTTTAGCTCACTACACCATCCCAGTTCAGAACCTGGCTATATGCAAATTAGTCTGTCCTTGGCCCAGTGCATCATGGGAACAGGGCAGACCAAATTACCAAGCCAATTCTTTACTGGAAAGGACACAAGCTTCCGGGGACCGGTTTCTGGCATTGCAGCCGTCTTCAGCCCGGCTTGCTTGAATCCTGATGGTGCAGTGAGCAAGGGACTCATGTCTTAGCATACCCTGCCACTCCTATAGTGGCCAAAACGATTCATGAAAGGGGGTGGTGATGGACAGAGCATCTGAATTAAACAGAACACTCATACCCCGTCAAAAGATCAGGGCTTGATCCATCAGCGTTTTTTAGCTCACTACACCATCCCAGTTCAGAACCTGGCTATATGCAAATTAGTCTGTCCCTGGCCCAGTGCATCATGGGAACAGGGCAGACCAAACTACCAAGCCAATTCTTTACTGGAAAGGACACAAGCTTCCGGGGACCGGTTTCTGGCATTGCAGCCGTCTTCGGCCCGGCTTGCTTGAATCCTGATGGTGCAGTGAGCAAGGGACTCATGTCGTGGGCTGTAATGCCAGAAACCGGTCCCCGGAAGCTTGTTTCCTTTCCAGTAAAGAATTGGCTTGGTAGTTTGGTCTGCCCTGTTCCCATGATGCACTGGGCCAGGGTCAGACTAATTTGCATGTAGCCAGGTTCTGAACTGGGATGGTGCAGTGAGCTAAAAAACGGTGATGGATCAAGCCCTGATCTTTTGACTGGGTAGGAGTGTTCTGCTTAATTCAGATACTCTGTCCATCACCACTCCCTTTTATGAATCGTTTTGGCCACCACAAGTGTGGCAGGGTATACTCAGATGTGAGTCCCTTGCTCACTGCACCATCAGGATTCAAGCAAGCCGGGCCGAAGACGGCTGTAATGCCAGAAACCGGTCCCTGGAAGCTTGTTTCCTTTCCAGTAAAGAATTGGCTTGGTAGTTTGGTCTGCCCTGTTCCCAAGATGCACTGGGCCAGGGTCAGACTAATTTGCATGTAGCCAGGTTCTGAACTGGGATGGTGCAGTGAGCTAAAAAACGATGATGGATCAAGCCCTGATCTTTTGACTGGGTAGGAGTGTTCTGCTTAATCAGATACTCTGTCCATCACCACCCCCTTTTATTTTTCGATCTCCTTTTGTAAAGGTGATATCTTTCACATGGCATCGTGTGTCAACATATATTTTCACCTTCTGTGTGCGACCAAAGTTCATAGACTGAATATCTTCCTCATTCTAGGATCTGAGTTTATCATTTGGGGCTGCTTGGTCATCATGGGTCTTCCAAACATAAGAGTTGCAGGACTTTCCTCTGTCATTGAGTGAGGGGTTAAATGGTAAGCTTGGAGAGTAGTGTTCAACACAACTTTGAGGTAAAACTTCTCCAGTATAGCACGTTGAACAGCTTTCTTTAGAGTGCCCATGAACCGTTCTGCCAGACCATTGGCCTGGGGCCAAAGAGCACTGCTTTTTGATGCTTTATATTGAGGTTATTCAGAAAGTCTTTGCATTCTCAACTACTGAAAGGGAGGGCATTGTCAGATTTACAATAAACTAACGCAGCACGGTGCAGCAAGTAATTTTGCTGCACCGTGCTGCGTTAGTTTGGAATGAGAACATAAAAGATTGCCCCCTACTCAATTGACTTTTAGTGGAGGACCACAAAAATATTACTTAGATGTAGTCCGGTATATTTATTTTTACCTGTTACTCATATTATTACATACAGACATAAGTTCGAATAGCAGAAAGAAAATACACAATACTAACAGTCATAAACATTCTTACAAATTACAAAATATCACAAAACATGAAAATTCTCCAAAGTAGATAACTTCAATATTACATCCAATAGATCAGATAACAATACGACAATTTCTCGTTATTTTAAACCATTTCATTGATGTAAATTCAATGACATGAAAACACTTATTTTTTTCAAAGAGCAACAAAATGCATGTGTCAATTTTTACTTAAGACCGTGCTAAATGTTAGAATTTGCTCTTGCTGAAGTTGCCAACGCGTTTCAAGTTCGGGCTGTTAATGTCCAAACCATCATCAGGGCTTTACTTGATTTCTGTGTATTATTATATAGTTGACCTGGACTGATTCCTCCGGTCTCAACTAAGGCAACTTTACCCACGAACAACTCTTATGTTGAACGAGCTTGCGGTGCAAGGAGGGGTGGAGGGATATTTTTTCTTTCTTCTTTTTACTTTCGATCCTGTTCGGCACACTGTATGGGATGTGGTCAAGCTGCTTCTGTTTTCATTAACTGTTGCCACGGTAACCTAAACTGTCGTGGAAAGAGGCGCCGCCTCTCACCCCCTGTCTGCTTTCCCCGTCCGGGGCTGTGTGTCACTTAGAGTGACCAAATAATGGATTCAATCGTTCTCTGCTTCCGCAGTTTTCAATTTCGCCGCGCGTCTCACTCGCTTGCTTGCTCGCGTGCAAGCAAGCGAGTGAGACGCGCGGCGAAATTGAAAACTGCGGAAGCAGAGAACGATTGAATCCATTATTTGGTCACTCTAAGTGACACACAGCCCCGGACGGGGAAAGCAGACGGGGGGTGAGAGGCGGCACCTCTTTCCACGACAGTTTAGGTTACCTTGGCAACAGTTAATGAAAACAGAAGCAGCTTGACCACGTCCCATACAGTGTGCCGAACAGGATCGAAAGTAAAAAGAAGAAAGAAAAAATATCCCTCCACCCCTCCTTGCACCGCAAGCTCGTTCAACATAAGAGTTGTTCGTGGGTAAAGTTGCCTTAGTTGAGACCGGAGGAATCAGTCCAGGTCAACTATATAATAATACACAGAAAACTAGTAAAGCCCTGATGATGGTTTGGACATTAACAGCCCGAACTTGAAACGCGTCGGCAACTTCAGCAAGAGCAAATTCTAACATTTAGCACGGTCTTAAGTAAAAATTGACACATGCATTTTGTTGCTCTTTGAAAAAAATAAGTGTTTTCATGTCATTGAATTTACATCAATGAAATGGTTTAAAATAACGAGAAATTGTCGTATTGTTATCTGATCTATTGGATGTAATATTGAAGTTATCTACTTTGGAGAATTTTCATGTTTTGTGATATTTTGTAATTTGTAAGAATGTTTATGACTGTTAGTATTGTGTATTTTCTTTCTGCTATTCGAACTTATGTCTGTATGTAATAATATGAGTAACAGGTAAAAATAAATATACCGGACTACATCTAAGTAATATTTTTGTGGTCCTCCACTAAAAGTCAATTGAGTAGGGGGCAATCTTTTATGTTCTCATTAAAATAGGGTCCAGCCCTCGCTCAGCCCCGCCAAGGACCTATCTCCTTTTGTGTGCGCGTTAGTTTGGAAAGCCCAGTGATGCAACATATTTACAACAATATGTTGCATCTCTGTGCTTCCCCCTGCGCTGTCACACAAACTGCTGCCATGCGCAGACGTAGGCACCCTTGCACTATGGTGCAAGGATGCCTGCATTGGGGGGAGAATGTTTTTGCTCAGGACGGGTTCCCTTCCTGCACAAAAACAATCTGAAATGCCGTTTTTCAACTTATATGTGTGCTGCATTAGAACACATAGAAGTTGTAAAACAGCATTGTTTCAATAATTGTTCATGTGAAGGAAGGGAACCCTCCCTGAACAGAAACTATCATTAGAGGTGATTTCCTCTTTCTATGTGTGCTGCAGAATGCAGCATGCATAGAAACTGGAAACAAAAACGAGGAGAAATTAATCAATTTCTCCTCATTGCGCCTCCCTACGCCTACCCAGGTGAGGCACAGCATTCACACACATTTACAGATTTACGATTCCTCGTAAATCTGGAAATGTGTCAGGTTCCATGGGTGTTGCGTGGGAACACCCACAGCAACACCCATGGGACGTTCCTTTTTCCGCAAAGTGCTGCATGTAAAGGGGCCATATTTACAAGGACAGGAAAAGCCATGTAGGGTGGCTTTTCCTGTCCTTGTAAATATGGGGCAGGGTAATGCGCTGGCAGTGCGACACAAAAAAGTGAGGTACTGGGAGCGCAAGGGGCTTGTACCCCTGTATGTTCACCCCATGTAGCAAAGATGCCATATAACTTTAGAAAAACCTTGTCATGTGTAGTGGATGAACGGTCGTCTGCCAATTACTGGAAGATGATGTCCGTTCACAATAGGACCAAAGAAACCAATAGCATTTTTCTCCCAAGCATGATGTGGCGATTCTGACATGTTTAAAGGGAGCTGAATAACTTGAGTCAAAAGACAAATGCATATGTGACAAGTCTTCAACTCTTTTTTGACCCTTTCATCGAGATATGGAAACCAGATCGATCATGGATAGCTCTCTTAGTGGCAACTATTCCTCAATGTCCCTCATGGGCAACGTCAATTACTTTTTGGCAGAGACTCTCTGAAATAACAATTTGCGTACCTCACAGAATGAGGCCTTCTTGAGTCACTTGAGTCACTGAAAGGTCATCTCTTACATATTTGAACTTTGCATACTCAGTGGCATAAGTGAGAGCTTTAGAGTGCAGGTTGCATGATTGATGATCAATAATGTCTTTCACCTTTAACATGTCACTACCTTGACTCGTGTCAGTGACAATTTGTTCTAAAGACATGGCAGCTGGTGGGATTGATTTCACAATAAAATTGATGTAAGCCTCCGCTGTCTTAGATGGGGAATGAGGGCATTGTAATAGCACTCTTGAGAAATAATCAGCTTGAGTCTGATCTTTCCTTGGATGAAGAAGAGTCGTATAGTTCTACTCTTGTAACATCAAAACGCAACGTTCAATTCTATGAGCCATTTTGGCTTTGGGATTGCCAAATATCATCAAGATTGCTTGATGATCAGTCACTACTGTCAAGGGCTTTCCATACAAAAACATATGGAAATATTAGCAAGCTCAGATCACTGCAAACTTTCTTTTTCAGGCTGAGAGTACGCATTTTCCATTTGTGACAGGCTTTTACTCGTGTATAACACAACATGTCTCCAGGCATAAGGCTGTCTGTTGTGCTGTGCAAGGATTGCGCCTAACCTGACAAGTCTAGCATTTACTACAACCCCAGTGTGAAATTTGGGATCAAAGTAGGCCATTTCTCTCAATAGCTTGCTTGATCCTTTGTAAGGTCTTCTCACATTCTCGTCACCAAAGAAAATACATTCTTTTTTGTTAGTATTCGTAATGGTGCACTGACCGTAGCAAAGTCTTGTATGTATTGAGAACAATACCTGGCCATTCCAAGAAATGTAACCAAAGATGCTGGACTTTGGGCTTTTACACAGGTCCAGCATACATTGCAAAAAGTAATCCAACAAAAAGAGTATGCAGTTCCTAACAGGCAAAATGTGTGAGACAATGTTCACTGAGTGAAGGGAAGAAAAAGGGGAAATTCCTCCTTTTGGAATGAGTGCCCTCTCACACGCAGCCAGCTGAGTGTTCTGCTTCATCATAGGGCTTGCTCCT
Source organism: Lissotriton helveticus (assembly GCF_964261635.1). Taxonomy (NCBI): domain Eukaryota; kingdom Metazoa; phylum Chordata; class Amphibia; order Caudata; family Salamandridae; genus Lissotriton; species Lissotriton helveticus. The sequence continues at coordinate 992,478,339 of NC_136059.1, read as the reverse complement.
CATCAGGTCAGTGTTGCTATACCTGACAGGCACCCTATGAGGGGTTCTTTGGGGGAGACCTTTTATTCCATGCCATTTGGTGCAGTGGGTGTGAGGGACCTAAAAAATGTAGATGTGTGGAATGTGGGTCACTAGACCATGTGAGGATTAGAACAGGAATTAGAAGTCCAATCAAGACAGTTTTAATGAAACTGGCTTCTATCCTGATCAAAAATGAGAATGTGGCGTGCCCCTGTTGTAATGCTACAGGATAATATGCGCTAAGAAGTGGTCAACATGTTTCTTGCAATCGTGTCAAGTTGACAGCAATTCTTCAGGACCAAAATAGTTATTCTACACTACTAGTGATTGTCTAGTTAGGTAACAATGATAAACCACGAACAGCACCCTAAGTGTGGTACCTGTAAATTTGTTCAGCCAACCTAATGAAACGAAACACAATTGTTAGGTGGAAGTGAACGTTGTCAAATTCCAAAATGCCAGTCCACTGCTAAATTTTGCCATACACTGTGCACATGATACCACAGTGGTGAAACGATCATGGTGTCTGGCAACATGCATCACGCAGTTGTGAAATGCTTGTATATAAACGCGGTGAGGGAAAATGAGTACAAATGGGTGAGGAGCCCATACTCCTGTGGCAGCTAAAGGTATCAAGGACTCACCTTACTTGGGTTGCTGACTCAAAACATCGACTCCCGGCATGTAAAGACACCTCGTCGTATAGTGTCCTAAAGGAGGTGGGAGTACAGGGGGTAAGCAATAGAAGAGGAAGTAAATGGATCACAATCACCCATCTATGAATGGTAGTCAGGCTGAATGACAAATCCAAAATGGGGAACACAAGGGGAACCCCATCGTTATGTCATAAATGCGACATACAACCCAAGGATGTGATACGATCTCCCAGTCCCCAGCGTAGCAACCAACTATGCTTAAATACAAGCACCCATTGTCTGTGCATCGTGAGGTCTGGATAGTCAGATCATCCATTTGTCTATGTCACAAAAATGTCAATCCCATAATAGTTGTTCCCGGTGTGTCCATTGTCTCGTGGTTCAACAGACAACACACACCCAAAGGAGGGAGTCAGGGGCTCAGGAATGCGTGTACTATGAACAGGCATCAATACTCATGTGCTCTCACTGCGAGGCCATCGGTGGACCTACCCCAAACAATGCCGGGACCGGGAGGTAACTGCCATCCTCCTCGTGGCTCAGTAATATTCCCAGCTGACGGGAGTGGAGGGACGTGGCATCACAGCAGTACAGGCTGGTGCACTGGAGCCTAGACCCACTTGGTTACGTTCCGCATGGCCGCCATGTTGGTAATCTGACCGGGTAGGACGGCAGAGAAGGCGTGCTTGGTCCCGTGCCAAAAGCGACACATAGGTGTACCCTTTACAGCTGTGGTCAAAAAGTGTGGTTGCCAGCTATACTGATCCCGAAATAGGCTCAGAGAATAGTGCGCCAATGCATTTGACAGGAAATAGGGGGTGGTTATTTGTTAAGTCGGATGGCAAGATTGTAGGTGCACCAACTGAACGATGGGGTGGATGGGCTCTGATATAGCTGTCAATCTGCCAATGTGCAGAGGTTCATGTGGAAGGGTGCTTTCTAATGCACTCATGGGAAGGCCATTGGGGAAGGCCAATAGGGAGCAATGGCCCGAAAAGTCAGAAGGTGTCTAAAAATAGAATGTAATGGTGTAAGCATTGCACTCCCGGTATTAGACCACCGATCACCCACTAGGGCTTGTGAGACTTCCAGCCTTATGACCATTACATAGGAGAGTGTACACATCACCTTCACCAGCCATGTTCTTTAGATACTTTATAAGCTTTGTATCTTCTTTTTCAACTGTTGCATCTATAAAATCTTCAAAAGTCTCTATCCATGTATTTCCTCTATTGCCAATCTTGTGTTTCTTGGCTGCATGAAAGGCAGATGGTGGTTTTAAAAATGCAACAGCTATCTATACATTGGTGAACAGTAGTGGTCTCTCAGGCGTTTCTAGTGGAATTTGATCAGACAGATTTCCTCTAGCGGTTCAAAATACACAAAATTATATCCAGTAAACTTCATATCTCCTCCAGATATGAAAAGCTGATTTTTTTAAAACTAAGGACCCCAAATTTCAGAAGATCTTAGGGACTATGGACTACAGAAAACTTAACCCTTCCTAATGTTGTTTCACATCAGCGTTATGGAACAGAGGCACCAAAAGCGGCGTCTTGGCTCTTGATGCAAATGGCAGTACAAAATTAAACGGCTGGTGCTTTGAATTGAGACATTATCACACCCACAAAAGGTAAGTCCTGATTCGAGGCCCCCAAAAGGGGAAAGGCAAGTTTAAAGTGCATAGTCTAAAAAGAGTAAGAAAGTGGCGATCTGCAGGGTTTGCAATCCACCCCAAATAGGGGTCTATGCTACGAGTTGTTGAAACATGGGCGTAATTAACGATTTCTGGGTAAAAAAGAAGGTCCAGAGATCATTTTCCTGGACAGTATTGCCAATTTATAGATAGTAGGAGGAGGTTAGCTCGAGATCCAGGACCTTACCGACCTCTTATTGTAAGACGTTAGGGAGACAGATGAGTGCGTGCTCCTCCTTAGCTAGTGTTGAAGTTCTTTTGGCCAAGAAATGACAAAATTCGAATTCATATTTATTTTCTGCTGAGAAGTGGTGTTCTCGATTTTATAAGGGATTATACCCAGGACCTGCTGCCTTCTAAATACAAAATATACCTGTCTTTCTTGATTCACTTGATGCAAAATATTTTGCCAAATACTACGCTGCATGATAAACTCAAAACAACAGTTGATGGACAGAATGCAGAACAATGTCATACATTCATCCCAGTACAGAGATCTGGGCCTAAATCCATCTTTTTTTGCACTCCACACCACCCCAGTTCAGACATGGCCATATGCAAATCAGCCTTGACCCTGTGCCTCATGGGAACAGTCCAGTCCGAACTGCCAAGCCATCTTTTGACTGGGTGTGAGTGTTTGATTGGTTCAGATGCTCCGTCCATCACCACCCCCTTTTGTACCGCTTTTGGCCGCCATAAGTGTGGCAGGGTGTGCTCAGACGTGAGTCCCTTGCTCACTTTGCCACTGTATTCAAGCAAGCCGGGCTGAAGACGGCTGCAATGCCAGAAACCGGTCCTCGGAAGCTTGTTTCCAGTCCAGGGAAGACATGGCTTGGCAGTTCGGGCTGGATGTTCCCATGAGGCACAGGGTCAGACTGATTTGCATATAGCCATGTCTGAACTGGGGTGGCAGAGTGGGCTAAAGAACGGTGATGGATTAAACCCAGATCTTTTGACTGGGTGTGAGTGTTTGATTGGTTCAGATGCTCCGTCCATCACTACCCCCTTTTGTACCGCTTTTGGCCGCCATAAGTGTGGCAGGGTATGCTCAGACGTGAGTCCCTTGCTCACTTTGCCACTGGATTCAAGCAAGCCGGGCTGAAGACGGCTGCAATGACAGAAACCGGTCCTCGGAAGCTTGTTTCCGGTCAGGTGAAGGCATGGCTTGGCAGTTCGGGCAGGACTGCTCCCATGAGGCACAGGGTCAGACTGATTTGCATATAGCCATGTCTGAACTGGGGTGGCAGAGTGGGCTAAAGAACGGTGATGGATTAAACCCAGATCTTTTGACTGGGTGTGAGTGTTTGATTGGTTCAAATGCTCCGTCCATCACCACCCCCTTTTGTACCGCTTTTGGCCGCCATAAATGTGGCAGGGTATGCTCAGACGTGAGTCCCTTGCTCACTTTGCCACTGGATTCAAGCAAGCCGGGCTGAAGACGGCTGCAATGCCAGAAACTGGTCCTCGGAACCTTGTTTCCGGTCCAGGGAAGGCATGGCTTGGCAGTTCGGGCTGGACTGTTCCCATGAGGCACAGGGTCAGACTGATTTGTATATAGCCATGTCTGAACTGGGGTGGCAGAGTGGGCTAAAGAACGGTGATGGATTAAACCCAGATCTTTTGACTGGGTGTGAGTGTTTGATTGGTTCAGATGCTCCGTCCATCACCACCCCCTTTTGTACCGCTTTTGGCCGCCATAAGTGTGGCAGGGTATGCTCAGACGTGAGTCCCTTGCTCACTTTGCCAATGGATTCAAGCAAGCCGGCCTGCAGACGGCTGCAATGCCAGAAACCGGTCCTCGGAAGCTTGTTTCCGGTCCAGGGAAGGCATGGCTTGGCAGTTCGGGCTGGACTGTTCCCATGAGGCACAAGGTCAGACTGATTTGCATATAGCCATGTCTGAACTGGGTTGGCAGAGTGGGCTAAAGAACGGTGATGGATTAAACCCAGATCTTTAGACTGGGTGTGAGTGTTTGATTGGTTCAGATGCTCCGTCCATCACCACCCCCTTTTGTACCGCTTTTGGCCGCCATAAGTGTGGCAGGGTATGCTCAGATGTGAGTCCCTTGCTCACTTTGCCACTGGATTCAAGCAAGCCGGGCTAAAGACGGCTGCAATGCCAGAAACCGGTCCTCGGAAGCTTGTTTCCGGTCCAGGAAAGGCATGGCTTGGCAGTTCTGGCTGGACTGTTCCCATGAGGCACAGGGTCAGGCTGATTTGCATATAGCCATGTCTGAACTGGGGTGGCAGAGTGGGCTAAAGAACGGTGATGGATTAAACCCAGATCTTTTGACTGGGTGTGAGTGTTTGATTGGTTCAGATGCTCTGTCCATCACTACCCCCTTTTGTACCGCTTTTGGCCGCCATATGTGTGGCAGGGTATGATCAGACGTGAGTCCCTTGCTCACTTAGCCACTGGATTCAAGCAAGCCGGGCTGAAGACGGCTGCAATGCCAGAAACTGGTCCTCGGAAGCTTGTTTCCGGTCCAGGGAAGGCATGGCTTGGCAGTTTGGGCTGGACTGTTCCCATGAGGCACAGGGTCAGACTGATTTGCACATATCCATGTCTGAACTGGGGTGGCAGAGTGGGCTAAAGAACGGTGATGGATTAAACCCAGATCTTTTGACTGGGTGTGAGTGTTTGATTGGTTCAGATGCTCCGTCCATCACCACCCCCTTTTGTACCGCATGATAAACTCTGCCTGCTCAGATTGTAAAACCCTTGAGAAAGACCATGACCCACTGACCGTCAAAGGGCGAAACACGTGTTGGCTACTGAATGTCTAAAAAACTATTCTTGTAACACTCTGGAGAGCAATGATCATTTATGAATCATGATATGAATATGAAGATTAAAAGCAGAAAATAAATATGAATTGGAATTTTGTAATTTCTTGGCTAAAAGACCTTTAACACTAACTAAAGAGGAGCACGCACTCATCTGTCTCCCTAGCGTAATTAACGATTTATTGCTTTGCTTGAGACAATTCGAAGCATTTAATCACGCATTGCTCAAGATACAATTCTTTTACACGTGGCTTATTATTAAATCCTGTTGTATGACAACTCAGCTAAATGCTTTCACAATTACATGGTACAAATTGGGAGGTGGATGTCCAACAACTGTCTGAAACTGAACTCAGACAAAACGGAGTTGCTACTCTTTGGCAAGCAACCAACCTTTTAGTCGCCTTGCTGGTGGCCTCAAGAATTGGGTAACCTCCCTGTCCTGGTGACAAAGGTGAAAAACCTGGGAGTACAGTTTGATGAAAACCTTTCTTTTGTGGTCCATGCCAATGCCTTTACCTCATCATGCTTTTTCATCTTTAAATCACTCAGGAAGGTTTTCCCTTTTATCCCTCTGGACCTACGCAAAGAGGTGAACACAACACTTATTTTTTCTAAAATAGATTACTGTAATGGGCTCTTCCTGACATCCCAGAAAAAAAACCTGGGTAAACTACAAATGGTCCAAAGCACATCCGCCAGATTGCTTTTGGGAATTCCAAAATATCCGTCGGTATCCAAGTCTCTCCCCCTACTCCATTATCTCCCGGTCAAAAGGAGGGATATGTTCAAGTCCCTGAGCAAAGCCTTTAAGGCCCTCACCTCTGAAGGACCAACTGCAATTAAGCAACGATGCCACTCAACTTCAAATAACCTCTACACATTTGGGAAAGCCCTTAAAACTTGGTTATTCAGCCACTAGTTCTTCTTGCTACTCTTCTTGCTCTTTTGCCTTCCTGTTTCACAAGGGCTGCAATTTTACTCCACTCGGACCCACCCTTTTCTGGGAGTCAGCGCCTAGACACCCGCGGGTAGTAGTGCACTTTAGAAATTAGAATTTCATTTTATTTAGACATTAGAATTTCATTATGAGGGGATTTATATCAATCTAGCAGGCCCAAACTATCAAAGGTGTTCTACAAATACTTAAACTATCAAATTTGCTCCACCCCATCTAATGACAGGCAATCAGAAATACAAGTTCTTGTCAGGCCTGCCTCTAGAGATGACCATATTTTTACCCACAACAATAGGGTGGCTAACCCAATTAAGTCTTCCAAATATGGCACCCCGAGTCGCTCGTGGCAAATAAAAATTGCTGTGCCTCCTGGAACGGACAATAATCTGCCCATAAATTGATTTTCTATGCGTTATAGGATTTCCATTTCTTTATTGTATCATCAGGGACCAACATCATACACGCCCGCTAAAATATACTTACTCTTAAAAAGATACAGCATTTCTGGAATTGGTTTATTTTGTAGCTTGCAGGCAAATCTAAAAATGACCTCAATATCCCCAACGAAAAATCTGACATCTAAGTGTTAAAAGTGGCGTTCAACTTAGTGACTGATTAAAAAGGGTCCCAAGGAAGTTCACATTTCTCACTTTGACTAAAATAGAATCCCCTATATTTGTCTTAGTACTGGGACGACCACATGTCATAATATAAGACTTTGAAAATTTTACTTTGAGCCCCAAATCCTCCATGTACACTAAAAACAAATCTGATAGGGACTGAAGGCTATTTGTTGTGCGTGCAATCAGAACTGTGTCATCCGCATATAGTAGAATGGGATTGGATTTTTGTCCCATAAGAGGTACATTTTTGCTATATTCTACCAAATGTTTACTAAGGCCATTCATATAAAGCAAGAAAAGGGGCAGGATGCACCCCTGCCAGACACCCCTGGTCGACCTAATATGAGGGGAGCATTCGCCTAGGGAGCAATAGCGAACCCTGACTTTGAGGTCCTGATGCAAACACATGATGGGGATCAAAAGATCAACTTCCACTCCCATTTTATCCATTTCTTCCCACAGCTTAGTGCGGTTTATGAGGTTGAAGGCGCTTGACAAATCTATAAAAGTAAAGTGCAAAGAGCTTTTTTTAGCCTTCACGTACTACCCCCAGATTAGATAAAAGATTCAGATATTGCTCAATTGTCCCTATACCCGGTCAAAATCAAAATTTTACCTTTGACAAGATGTCATTTGCAAGATCCCAGTCTCCAAGACGGGCCAATAATATTTGGACTAGGATCTTGGCGCTACAGTCGATCAGGGTATACTCAGACATGAGTCCCTTGCTCACTGCTCCATTAGGATTCAAGCAAGCCGGGCCGACGACGCCTGAAATGGCAGAAACCGGTCCCCGGAAGCTTGTCTCCTTTCTGGTGAAAACTTGGCTTGGTAGTTTGGTCTGCCCTGTTCCCATGATGCACTGGGCCAGGGACAGACTAATTTGCATATAGCCAGGTTCTGAGCTGGGATGGGGCAGTGAGCTAAATAACGGTGATGGATCAAGCCCTGATCTTTGGACTGGGTAAGAGTGGTCTGCTTAATTCAGACACTCTGTTCATCACCACCCCCTTTTCTGAATCGTTTTTGGCCACTATAGGTGTGGCAGGGTATACTCAGACATGAGTCCCTTGCTCACTGCTCCATCAGGATTCAAGCAAGCCGGGCCGACGACGCCTGAAATGGCAGAAACCGGTCCCCGGAAGCTTGTCTCCTTTCTGGTGAAGAATTGGCTTGGTAGTTTGGTCTGCCCTGTTCCCATGATGCACTGGGCCAGGGACAGACTAATTTGCATATAGCCAGGTTCTGAGCTGGGATGGGGCAGTGAGCTAAATAACGGTGATGGATCAAGCCCTGATCTTTGGACTGGGTAAGAGTGGTCTGCTTAATTCAGACACTCTGTTCATCACCACCCCCTTTTCTGAATCGTTTTTGGCCACTATAGGTGTGGCAGGGTATACTCAGACATGAGTCCCTTGCTCACTGCTCCATCAGGATTCAAGCAAGCTGGGCCGACGACGCCTGAAATGGCAGAAACCGGTCCCCGGAAGCTTGTCTCCTTTCTGGTGAAGAATTGGCTTGGTAGTTTGGTCTGCCCTGTTCCAATGATGCACTGGGCCAGGGACAGACTAATTTGCATATAGCCAGGTTCTGAGCTGGGATGCGGCAGTGAGCTAAATAACGGTGATGGATCAAGCCCTGATCTTTGGACTGGGTAAGAGTGGTCTGCTTAATTCAGACACTCTGTTCATCACCACCCCCTTTTCTGAATCGTTTTTGGCCACTATAGGTGTGGCAGGGTATACTCAGACATGAGTCCCTTGCTCACTGCTCCATCAGGATTCAAGCAAGCCGGGCCGACGACGCCTGAAATGGCAGAAACCGATCCCCGGAAGCTTGTCTCCTTTCTGGTGAAGAATTTGCTTGGTAGTTTGGTCTGCCCTGTTCCCATGATGCACTGGGCCAGGGACAGACTAATTTGCATATAGCCAGGTTCTGAGCTGGGATGGGGCAGTGAGCTAAATAACGGTGATGGATCAAGCCCTGATCTTTGGACTGGGTAAGAGTGGTCTGCTTAATTCAGACACTCTGTTCATCACCACCCCCTTTTCTGAATTGCAATCAGAACTGTGTCATCCGCATATAGTAGAATGGGATTGGATTTGTGTCCCTTAAGAGGTAAATTTTTGCTATATTCTACCAAATGTTTACTAAGGCCATTCATATAAAGCAAGAAAAGGGGCCAGGATGCACCCCTGCTAGACACCCCTGGTCGACCTAATATGAGGGGAGCATTCGCCTAGGGAGCCATAGCGAACCCTGACTTTGAGGTCCTGATGCAAACACATGATGGGGATCAAAAGATCAACTTCCACTCCCATTTTACCCATTTCTTCCCACAGCTTAGTGCGGTTTATGAGGTTGAAGGCGCTTGACAAATCTATAAAAGTAAAGTGCAAAGAGCTTTTTTTAGCCTTCACGTACTACCCCCAGATTAGATAAAAGATTCAGATATTGCTCAATTGTCCCTATACCCGGTCTAAATCAAAATTTTACTTTTGACAAGATGTCATTTGCAAGATCCCAGTCTCCAAGACGGGCCAATAATATTTGGACTAGGATCTTGGCGCTACAGTCGATCAGGGAGATCGGCCAATAACAGGTTGTCAGAGACCAGTTCCCTTTTTTTTAAAAAAAGAACCACAATAGCCATTTTCCAGTACTCTGGAATGAGCCCCAACACTAATGACCTAAACAGATTTGTGAGTAGTGGGGCCCATAAAGTGAGGTTTGATTTAAAAATATCCGAATGTACCCCCATCTGGTCCTGGGGCTTTACTTGAAATACATTTATTTATAGCAGTAACAGCCTCTTGTAGTTCATAAGGATATTGGAAATCGTGTGGGAAATCAAAACATGATTTACTATCAGGGCCTTGTGAAGAAGACACATCTTTTGGAGCAAAGATTCTTGTAAAATGTGAGACCAATGCCTCCATCAGTTTAACGACATCAAAACTAGGATAGTCATGCTTTTTGAAAAAGGGTCTATTAATCACATCCCAAAACTTTGAACTGTCTCTTGATTTGCCAGCCTCCTGGAGGTTGTCCCAGGCTTTGCTTTTGATCTCAGATTTTCTGCCTACCAAGGCTTGTTTATAAAAAACCCTAGCTTGCTTAATTTAAGATGCTACCCAAAGATGTTTTTCCAATGCAACCATCAGGTTTCTATGTGCGGTGGAAAATGCTGAGTTAAACCAGAGAGAAGGTAACTTCTGCCGGGCAGGAGAGGGGGCCATGATCTTCATAGAACCTGTTTTACAAATTTTGGAATCACAGCCAGACCCAACTTGTCAGACAAACAGGCCACAATGGGATCCCTCCCTTGAATCTTCAATAATACAATGATTAAAACCTAATGGGTCAATCTTCACCCATTTTAGTTTTAAACTCCATTCCTATTTATCTTCATATATTCAGATCGTTTCAATTTTGGGGATTTTAATATGGGAGTCCAGTTTGATGTAAAGAGGAGGGTTGGGATCACTCACACAGTTACTCACACAATTATTGGCTATCACAAAATTAGATAAATAAGGGGGTAATTCATTTGACAAAAGAATGTAATCTATAGTGCTACCCATTTAGTTCCCTGTACAAGTTGGAACACACGCATTTTTAGAACCACAAACATCACTGGGAAAGACTAAATTATATTTTAAAACCAGGTCATTTGCCTCACCATAAACAGAATGAGAAAAGTGAGTAGGGTACCTGAATTGGCCATCACTAAGGCCACAAACTCTGGTATCTCAAAGCCTACATAAGTTGATATTAAAATCACCAACCCAATGATGTAAACAATATGTTTGCCATTTTGGAAGAAGTTCACTAAGAAATCATTAGCTGATCAATAATGTCCCTGATTGACTTATTAAAGATGTTATTTTAAAAATGAAATAGATATCTAAATAATAAAAGGGAAACAAGAAATGAAAAGAACAACATTTTGTTGTATTATTATCAGTGATTTTGGCAGAAAGAAAAGTGACCAGCTCCCCACTTGCTCTACCTGCCTTAGAAGGCAAAGCAGGTTGAAAAAGACCCTGATACCCGTTCATATTAAAACATGTCTACAACCAAGTCTCTTGGTAACATATAATACCATGAGTGTTCATAAAATGTATACAATTCAGGTTAAAGATTTTTGTGCAGGCCCCAGCAGTGCTCCAAGAGCCTAAGCTTAAAACCTTCTTCTCAGAGTTTCTATTGAAATCTTCCACAAGAGTTTCCTCAGGTTGAGCCTGAACCAATTTCCAGGGGGCCAAGAGCAACAAACTGATTATGAGTTCCAATGTTACAAAGCTAATTCTGGGAAGTATAAACGGCCATTTAACTTGATCATAATAGGATTCTGGCTGCAAAGACGAAAGAGCAGCATTTCTTAGAGAAGAGGATAAATCCTTATAGCATCAGTCTATTTCCTCTAAAGCAGCCAAGGGTTCGAATGAATTTCCAATAGGGATATTAAACCTGCAGCTGGCTAATGTTGAATGATGTTTTACAGCAGCTGAATTTATTTTGGGGAAGATAGATGGTCTGTAAAATAACCTACAGGTTCAACCTGGATGTTGCTTAAAGGTTGGAGTTGATTTCCCCGCAAGGCTAAAAGAGTCTTTACCACCGACGGAGTTCTGAAGCTAACGATCACACAGTCTCCCTTCTGCCAGGGCTTAACCACAGGGTTCTTCGGTCCATCAATATTTCTAAGGATAGACCCACCATCCAACCCCCTTATCTTTAAACCAATGAATAATTTTATTCTTAATTACCCAAAAAATCACGTGTGCTTGTGGCAAAAGAGTAGGGACATTTTTAACACTAAAACATAGGGGTTATGTGTAGGAGGGAGCTGCGAAAAAATTTAACTACTTTCTGTAAATTTTGAGAGGTCACTAGATGAACCATTTCTAAGAGAGTCAACTCGACCCGATTTTGATAAAAACCCTTTTTTTCTGATTCTCTCTTAAACCACCTGGGCGAGCAAATGGAGGGTTTGGTGTCAAAGACCTAGGGCCAGAACTTGTAGCATGACTCTTAACAATTACAGGTAAGGTGACGCTGTTCTCACCTCCAAGCATGAGGAAGGTTGAGACGCCCCTATAAATCGTGAAGAAGGACAAGAAGAGATCAGTTCATTTAGCTTAAATTCAATGGCTTCCAATCGTGAAAAAAGGGTGTCAAATCTAATTGAAATTTGATCCAATCAAGATACATTGAGATCACTCACAAGAGTCTCCAACGCCCTAAAATGTATATCCGAATCAGCCATAACGTATAGAGGGTGAAGTTGTAATACAAGGTCGTTTCCGTTTAGTGCCTGCTCTGATTCTTTTCCTTTTGCCAGCTTGACCCCCCAGTTGCGCCACTTCTTACGTCTGTGGTTGTTTCTTCAACAAGAGGAGCATACACAACTATTACCGGGCATAAAAGCTTTGCTACAGCAGTAGATTTATTGTTCCCAACACCATTTTGAACAGGCGTAATGCCCGGGGTTAAACTCCCATTGGTAAAGAGAGTGACAGACGGCATTCCACCTACTCAACTTCTTTTTAAATCACTCCTACTGCATGTTGCAAGAAGTCATCCAAGCTGGTCTCATAGCTCCCTGAAGGGGCTGCTGTAACCTTACTTTCCCCATTTCTTTAAACAACATAAGTAACAAGTGAACTGGGGGAGACACAGAAAAGAGTCACAAAAGGCAAAGAAAAACAGTTTAGACCGAGTTCTCTTGGTCCACCACTATGACTAACACGAGCATATAAGGAACGGCTGAACGATACATATAAAAAAAGAAATGGATTCTTACCCAGCTGACACATAACACTTTGAGCTTTAATACAAGAGCCAAGGGGGGTGGGGGGGGGGGCCCTCTCCTGTGTCCAAAGTAGCTGATGGCGCCTCCTGGCGCTAAGTGTCCTGGGGCATGGAGTCCCCCACAGGTGGTAGGAGTAATGGTGTCCCGCGAAGCGGGAGTCGGGCAGGGCTTTGGAGCGCAGAGGAGTCCTGCCCCCAGAGCGCAGCTGATGGCACCTACTGGTGCTAAGTGACCTGGGATGTGGAGTCCCCCACAGGCGGCAGCAGTAACAGTGTTGTTAGTGGTTTCAGTAAGTAGAGAAACCTATACACTACTAGTCCATGAAAGCGATAACTTTATGATATTTGGGCAGCTTTGTGCTTAAATGTTTCATCACAAACACCAGGTTAATCTCTGTTTCATAGCACAATGGATAACAGTTTGACTTGTACCGAACTATGGCTGTGTGTTGCTTTCGTAACCTGGTTGCATTTATCTTTAGCATTCTTACACCCTATAGCATATGGTATTAATTTGCTTAATGGCACAGTATATTTTATTCAAAGCCATTTCTTTCAGTTCCTCGTCACTGACACGTAGATTTTAAATGTTGACTGCAACACACGTTGCACACACGAGCAGTTTGCTGGAGCACGGCAAACTCTCTGGAAAAACGATTTCAGTGGATAGGATACGTATCGGCCATCTCGTCACCAGTTGTAGTATCCTGCCAGACCAGGTACCCGCCAATAACCATGCCACACACGGAGGGTAAATGGTACACATCTTTGTTCCACTGCCTGTAAGTCAGAACTCCACATTCTATGCCTGCCTTCAACACTTAAGTAACAGGCCTAGGGTGTACAGTAGGAACCAAAAGAGTTCCAGATTTCTGTTATTTGCAAGACACCACAGAATGTAGTGTATTAGGAAATCAATAGTGTTGTTTGTCTATATCGTTATCCTTTTCTAGCAGGTTAAAAGGCATTTTGTTGAATTTGTGTGTGTGGGTGGTGAGGATACTGGTTGAGAGAGAGGTGGCAGACTGAGTTGTTTTTGTAGTGTAGTCTTGTTCTGCAATAGACAAGGAGATGCAAGGTTATGAAGAGTGCTGCATTGTTTATGTCTTTTGGGTATGTTAAGGGTAGAAGGTGTGTGTGTTGGGGTGGGTGTGGAACAGGAGGTTCATGTTTTCGGGCTCTAAATTGTGCAATGGATGAAAGGCGGGCGAGTGAGTGTTTTGGTGTATTACAGTAGTTTGTGTAGGGTGTTTTTATTATTTAACAATTGGGGTGTAAACTTGTGCATTATTTGTGTTGGCATGAGGTCAGAGTGGGTGTGTGGTAGTATTTTGTGACAGAATGTAGTAGTTAATTGTGTGCGAATGATACTTTGATGTACTTGTGCATGTTATATGTTTGTGGAGTAGTGATATGTGATAATGGTGTAGTGAGTTTGTGTGCAAGATTCAAATGGAAAGAACTGGTAAGAAGTGGATTTATAAGGGGAAAGGAGGTGATATTTGTGCTAAAGGAGAGTGCACGTGGAGCATGAGAGGGGTTTAACAGGGGTTATGAGGGTTGGGAGAAGACTTGATAGTTGGAAGAGGTAGTCTGTCTGGTGGAGTTTAGTGTATGGAGTGTTTAGTTGTGTGTTTTGGGTAAAAGGAGATGGATGTTGTGGTTGGATGGTAGGAGACAAGGTTGAGCAAAGGGGTGATGGAGAAGAAGAGCAGACTGTGGAAGGAGTAGCTAGAGGCTAGAGGTGCTTTTTGTAGGGAAAAGGGAGAGGGTGTTAGAGGGTATCAAGGACATGTGCAATGTGGGGTAGTGGTGTATTGCTGCTATGTGGGTGTGATAGTAGTTTAGTGCAGAATTGTGTTCTGTGTGGGAGTGAAGGTATGAAGGTACCCGTGTGTGGAAGTAGGGGGAGCAGGATATATAGAATTGGCTTGTGTAGTGTTTGGTGAATGAATGAAGTGTGAAGGGTGGATTACGTTTTTTGTTGTGAATGACTTCCCTGGGGAAGGGCTTGTAAAGGATGGTGGTGAACTCAGCTGACTCTCTCTCAATATCTTAGGCTCATCTGCAGGCCCAGCCAAGTTGTTGCTCAGCAACAACCAAATGAGACCACTTGGAGGAGGGGGTTTGTTCAGCTTTCGAATCCACAAGCTGTGTCTGGAAAGCAGGTAGAAAGAGTAAAATGAAGAGGAAGGAGAGAAACTGGGGTTTTCTAGCAGTAACGTTTTGTTAATGGCAGAAAGAATTGCACACACAAAAAACGTTTACAATGTCACTTCTAGAACTAAACAGAAGTACTGTTTAACACCAAACATGCTAAGCTATAGCTCCGCATAAACACATTGATTATAGCCAAGGAGTACACAGCTATTGGGCTGATAGACAGACTCAGGAGCCAGAAGGGGACTCAGTGGAGAGTCAAGGGATCAGAGAGCAGGTGGGAGAAAGAGAGGAAAACAGAGGCTGCAAAAAAGGAAAGCAGACCCAACAAAGGGAAGCAGAACCCCTAAAATGGAAATGGATTGGGCAGAGTGGGATAAGAGGAAAAGGGGGGTTCAAAGCACAAGATAAAGAGGGCAAAAAGGGAAAGCAGAGCAAACAAAGAGGAGCAGAACCCCTATAATTAAAGGCAGGAATGAGGGGACAAGAGCAGGATCAGAGAGGAAAAATGGTTGCAGAGCGGAGGATAAAGAGAGGAAAACAGAGGCTGCAAGGAGGAAAAGGAAGGGAACTACAGGCTTTAACACACACAAAAAACTGTGTTTTCTCATGAGAAGACAATGCAAAGCTAACAGGATCTGAGTCCAAATGCACTACTGAGTGCACTATAAATCCACAGTCTCACCTAGGGCCCCCATAGCAATGACAGGACTTGAGAGAGCAGGAGAATCCCCAGGGACCCAGACGGCCCTGCAAGTTACTCTGTTGCACCCATCCAGGGTGCTGTGGGAGCTGGCTGCATTTGTTTGCTCCTACCAGGATAGGTTCAAAATGTGTCCCCTGCCCAGGAGAGCACATGTAGGAAATTGAATGTCTCCCTGCCCACACTCTCCCAGGCAGAGAACAACTCAGTGACCTGGGGGATGGGGTACTGGGGCACTGCTAACATCGGGCCCTGGGGTATGAGATCTATGGGCCCTTATATATCTGGAGGAGGGGGGTTAAATGCCCCCCTCCCAAATACAAAAATGAAATATAAAGCAGTGAATGTGAAATGAGTGATGCAAGGGCTTTAAAAAATATATTTTTTGGTGCTGGTGGTGTCCCTAGAAGGGGCAGCGGCACCACCAAGCTTTTAATGAAATGTTGTGGGGGCTGCAGGGAGTGCAGCAGCCCCGCTAGAAACATTTTAAAAAGTTGTAGTAAGCATCTTGGGTCTTTGAATTCATGACCCCATGAGGCTTTACAATACGTTTTTTAAATGTGTTGGGGCTGCATGGTCTTCAGCTAGAGTGCATGATTGTGGTTAACTCTATAGTTTTAATTTGAGGCTTGAAGAATGATAAAAAAAAGACACAAGAGACGTTTAGGATTGTTTTGAAGACAAATGCTTTTTTATGTCAGTGATAATTAGTAATCAATGCCATGTATATACATGGAGAACATTGGATTATAGTAATTGATAAATCATTGTGCTGATTTACTGACAACACCAATAAGTCAGTTTTATATATGTTAGTGTGCTGACCCCTTGATAAAGCCAATAAGCTTGTATTTTAAAAAATTGGCATTTTGACCCTTTGACAAAACCCCTTACCAATAACTATAATCAAATATATGTTTCAGAAATTCACACATTGCAATGTTTAATCATAGTAATTGTCACCAAATATTTTCAGCAAACATTAAAAAAAAAGTATATTAAACATATCTGTGAATCTTTTTTTAATATGTTTCAGGCCACAGAGTGCAGCCATCGAACCAACCACAAGGGATCCCCATACTCCAGCTGAAGAGTATACAACTCCAGCTCAGAGTGCTTTAAAAAGATATGTAATGGGGGCGTGGCCAGGCGCCAGCGAAGATGGCCGCCTAGGAGGGGAGCTCCGCCGGGAACACGTCTCTCCCCCTTGCCATCCGTCAGTAATCCGCCCGAGGCACACTATAAAGTGTTCCCGAAGGAGCCCAGGTGACCCGCTCCAGGCGGCAGCAACTTTGGGGGCGGACCGAGCCTCGGCCGCGGAGAAAAGGCTCCCGCAGGGCGGGGCCCAGCCGGTGGACGGAGGAGCAGGAATCGCGCGGGTGGACGCGCTGACTACGCGAGCTTGAGGCCTACCCGGGAGTGGGCGACGGGCGCCGGGGGCCTGTCTGGAGGCGGTGCCCAGCGGACATCCTGTGTGTAGGGGGGTCCATGAGGGAAGGTGGACCCCTGCGAGCTTTCTTGACCCTACCGAGGGCCGGTCCGCGGCCCGGTGGTGGCGGCGCTGCTCCGGTGGTAGGGTTGCTTATACCCCTGGAGTTGCAGACAGAGGACCCAGACGGCCCCCAAAAATCGAGGTGGGGACTGCACAACAGTGGGGCCGGCCCCTGGGGACACGGGCACACCGCAACATTAGCAGACCCAGAGATCCAAGGACATAACCGGTAGGCATGGTGTACCGAGTGGTGCACCTGAACTGGTGGAGCATAGCGCCGCAGCAGACAGGACTTCATGGGGCGACTCGCAGCAGCTGGGCCCTTCCCTTGAGGTGAGGATGCGCTGACTTGTGTTGGGCTAGTGGAGAAGAGTGCAAGCCGTGGGAGGATTGCCTGAGCTCGGAGGGCCGCATGAGGACCGGGGAGATATAGAGACGGTATAGGACGCCTTGGTGGACACAGCAAACGAAGAGCCCGGGACGGCGATGGTCGCGGCGGACTCGAGAATGGACCGTTGAGGATACTCGGGGCGCGGCATCGCCGGGGATCAGCCCCACTGCCATACCCAACTAGGAGATAGCTGTAAACAGTGCTGCATCCCCCCCGGGAGCGGAGGGGGTGCCTCCAGAGAAGTAAGATCCGATTGTTCTATCGCACTGGCACAGACCTGGGTGGGGTAAAGCCCGCAACGCGATTTTCAACTCAGACTAGCTACCGCCATGAGGCCCAAAACAAATATGGCGGCCCAAACGAATAAGTTGGACAAGTATGCGGTCCCAGTGGGGCAGGCCCAAGCCGGCAAAGTATCCGAAGAACTTGCTGGCCCGAAGGAACCGTCCCTGGCCTCCATTATGTCGGCAATACAAACGTTGGGCACTAACCTGGAGACCAAAATGGACAAAATATCTATTGAGGTCAATCTACACCGAACGGACTTAGGAAAGACCACTGAAAGATCTAAGGCGAACGAGTCAAACATCCAAGAGCTGCAGTCCTCTTCCAAAGCGTTAAAAAAACGGGTCAACGAACTGGTCTACCAACACAAACAGATGGCCCTTAGGCTGGAGGATCAGGAAGGGAGAGCTCGCAGGAGCAAAATTCGTGTGGTGGGAGTACTGGAAGGAATGGAAGGGGCCAGCGTTGAGCTTTTCCTGGAGGACCTTATCCTCGCCGACCTCAAACCAAAGCGTCTGTCCACCATCTTCACGATTGAACGAGCACATCGCGCGCCGGTCCCGAAACCCAAACCAGGTACGCCACCAAGGACAATCATCACAAAGCTCCTGAACTACAGGGATAGAGACGCTATCCTCCTGACAGCGAGACAGATGGGGGACTTACACCACGAGAATGCCACCATTCGTTTCTTCCCAGACGGTCCAGCGGGAGAGGCGTTCATTTGCAGGTCTGAAGGCTGCACTTCGAGAGCGGGGACTCAAATACATGATGTTCTTCCCGGCCAAACTGAAGGTCACCGCGGGGGGAAAGTCCCTGTTTTTCACTACGCCTACCTTCAAAAGAAGAGAGTATCCCAGAAAACCAGAAAGGACTGGGTGTCAAAGTATTCAGAAAAAATATATTCCTTTCTGTGTTATTTGCCTTTTTATGCTTTGTGACCTAAAGGCCTACACACAAGTCCACTATTACTTGTTTTAAGGAAGAGGTTTGGGTAATTATTTTTGCACAACACTATATTCACTTCTCACAAAGATTTATTTTCATAACATTAAAAACTTTTGAGTATAATTCATCACAAAAACATTTGGTTTTGAACATTCAATAAACAATTTCCTAATCTAATACACAAATAAATCCTAGTCTAATTCAAATACAAAGTAAAAATTAAAAAACAACAAATTAATATTGTTTTCACAGAAACATAAAATTATGTATAGGTCCTTTTGTCGACGCGTTTCGGTGCACTGGTTCTTTTAAACACCTTCCTCAGGACAGTATTTTTTATTTAAAAACAAACGATCTTTCTAAAAAAATTTCAAATGCATATAATTAGTATCTTTTATCTTGTTGTGAGCTTATCCTAGTTTCTATAGTGTTGCGAACCCCTCTTGCCAGATCCCTTTTAAGTTCACAAATTTATACTTAGTAAACTTTCTTACTTAAGTCGCTTTTCAGTCAACTGTAGCTTAGATGGAGTCTCTTCATTTATTATGCTTGTCCCATGTCAAGGGATTTCAAGTATTACTAAAAACAAGGACAATTTACGCATCTTAGAGCCTCTTTGTTCTGTATTTGTCACTGGTATTACGTTGTGACCATTAACCATTCTCACTTCCACTTACTTAAAAAACGAGAGATTGTACTTCCTCGTGTCTGGGGCGTTGTCTTTACGTCTTTCAATCTGCGTAAAAACTCAGGCTGTTCCCATGTCGCCGGATATCAATTATGACTAAAGAACAAGGACGATATAAGGGTTTAGAACCTATTGTTCTGTATTTGTCACTGATATTACTTAGTGACCATTTGCCATTCCCTCTTGCACTTACTTAAAAACGGGAGACTATGTTTCCTCGTGTGTGTGGCGTTGTTCTTACGTCTTTCAATCTGCGCAAAAACTCTCATTCGTTGGGTGTTCAGGCTTTAACCTATTGGATGATATCTAGTTAAGGCCAAGTCCCTCCACATTAGTGCCCTATTCATATCTAGTGGGTCCTGTGCTGTTCAAATTGCCACGTACCTGCATGACTCAATCTCTTTGCGTCTCTGTATTGATTACGCGGAGGAGTCTTCCCTCAATCCTAGTGTCTTTTTCGGGTTTTCTGCTTTCACTCATTTGCAGAATTTTCTTCTATACCCGCACCTATATAAAACATGTGTATATTACATAAAGTCATAAAATTGTTAATCTCCGGTTGTCCCTTTGTTCTATTTGCAGTATGTTTAGGGTAATTCATACCTCTACTATGTTACATCTAATCGTCATCTCTGTAACTGTACACTAACTTATATTGTTTTCTCCCCTGATTGCCGGAGTTTTTGTTCCAGGTTTACTCTACCTCTAGCTGATTATATAATATTGTATGGGCATTAACCCTTCCCCGTTGTCATACAACTAACGAGATTTTTTCTCTTTAATTTTTAACTTGTTTTTCCCTCTCCTAGTAATTAGGCTTTTTCTGTCTATACCGTAAGATTAACTATATAACTCGTGCCCCCTTCACTATTGCCTTCCAGCCGAAACGATCGCTCACCTGAATGTTCATTTAGATGGCCTTCAGCACGTCCTTCCTCCCGTGGGTGTACATCGGGATAGGTTTTATGCGCTCGCATTTTATACTACCAGTGATTGCCACTTGCTGTTCTATTCTCAACCGGTGTGTCCGTATATTTGAACCAGAAGTTCCTTTAACCGGAAGATAAATCTTTGGCGATATGTTGCGGCGTTACCCCTGTATGCGTATTATCGCAATATTTTTTTTAATTATGTAGTGTTGTCCTTTCGCCTGTAACAATATTTGTACCCCAATTCGAGGGTTTAGATCGTAATTTTTTTGTTGCTAATTTTAGGCAAACGTTAAGCTGTACTTTGTGTTCGCGAAAGCCGCCATGATTGTAGTTTTTTTCAAAAGACTACTGGGGCATCCATTATCGTAGTTTGTTTACATTTCTGTGCACTAACCGCTTTTCCTCGTACTTTATTTCTTTTACGGTTATAGTGTCAATCTACAGATTCTATTACGATGTTCTCTGCCCAAGTTTTTAAGTTTACCTGAATTACCCAAGCATATATTATTTGAGACAAACATTGTATACAGAAAATACATGATCAATTTCATTCAAACAACATTGCATTCGTTTTTAAACTTATTATCGAGTATGGGTAAATTTGGCACAATACAAGTATTTTGTTGATCGTGTACTATGCCTTCTCCTCCTGGGGATATTTCTCTTACAATTAATTATACATTCATGGATATTATTACACATGTCGTTATAGGCTTAAACAATTTTTTTAAATATAACCCTTACATTGCCAATCTTAATCTAGCTTTAGTAAATCGTGCCTACTACCAGCTGTTCTTATTAAGTTGCATTTATTATATTGCACGCTCCTCTCATTATTTCTGGGAATTTTGAGAAAGGTCATATTTTATTTATTTAACTTGTCTTTCCCATTCTTCACGGCAATTGAGACCAGAATAGTATGTCTTGAATTTAGACATAAAAAACTGTTCCCTCAGTTTCCGTTTTTTATGCATATCTCCTCCTCTTGCTGATGTTTTTATTTTCTCCAAAATGAACCACCTGGGTTCCTCGGTCCCATGTTTGGCAGAGACCCAGTGATCCACAAGTGGTGCACCTTTTTTGAGGTTCTTAAGAGCAGATCTGTGTTCCGTCAGTCTCTGGCGAATCTCTCGTCCCGTTTCTCCCACGTAACATTTGTTACAGGGACAGATCAACAGGTATATTACATTGGACGTGCGACAGTTCACATGGTCGTTCATCCAATGGGATATACCGTTGGTCTCAATCTTGTCTGATTTTATGATGTTTCTACAATGTGAGCATGTTCCACACGGTAAATTACCCCTGATTGGTGTATTATTTATTACATTTCTTTAGCTATGTGCTTTAGGTTCACGGAAAGTTCGTACCAATTGGTTTCTTATTGTCCTGTTCCTCCTGAATGCATAAATGGGTTTGGGCATAACTGCTTTACCTTGTTTTTCCAGGAGAGACCAGTTTTTGTTCATCAGATTTTTTACTTTATTGCTATATCCATTAAAGTCAGAGACCATTATAATCTCATTTCTTTTCTCAGCGGACTTATCCTTGATCTCAAAAAGACTATCGCGGTTATAATATTTAGCACGCTTGTAAGCTTGTTTTATTAGGTGCTTTGGGTATCCTCTTTTCAATAATTTTTCTTTTAGGGTCTCTGCATGTTTTTCAAAGTTCTGTCTATTGCTACAGTTACGTCTAATGCGTAAAAATTGACTACATGGGATACCATCCTTCTGACAATTCGGGTGGTAACTTGTATGATGCAGTAGGGTATTCCTATCTGTAGGCTTAGTGAATAATTCTACATTTAGGTGACCCTCTTCATCCCTGATCTTAATATCTAAAAAATCCACCGAGCGTTGGCTCTTACTGGAAGTAAATTTTAGGTTTGAGTCTCCACAGTTCAGCCATTCCAAAAAACTGGCTAGGTCTTCTTCCGTTCCTTTCCAAATAAAGAAAATATCATCTATAAACCTCCACCAGCATTTCACATTTTCATAAAAGGGACTCATTTCGTTATATATATGTAGTTTTTCAAAGTTACCAACATACAGGCACGCTAGGCTCGGTGCACATGTGGCCCCCATGCTGGTGCCTTTGATTTGGCAAAAGAAGTCCTTCTTAAATAAAAATATATTGTTTTTCAAGATGATATCTATACAGTCAATGATAAATCTATTTTCTTCTGACAGATCTTGTTGTGCATTTCCTAAAATTTCCTCCATCATACTTACAGTATCTTCCTGCGGAATATTTGTATAGAGTGATTCTATATCAAGACACACAAGCCATTCTGTGTTACTGTTAAATTCCATTCCTTCTATCTTAGATATCATGTGCGTAGTATCTTTTATATATGATGGTAAGAGGGCTACAAGAGGCTGAATGAAATGGTCAACGTATTTGCTTAAAGGTTCGGTTATGGATTCTATTCCAGACACAATGGGACGCATGGGTGGGTCTTCCATATTTTTATGTATCTTAGGAAGCCTGTAAAGGGCAGGTATTCTGGGATTGTCATTGATTAGGAAGCGATATTCTTCATCGCTGATGATGCCATCTTCCTTTGCGTAAGTCACCCTATCTTTTACTTTCTTTTTCAAGATATTCCATTCAGTGATACTAGACTGTTTATAGTGTCTATTGTTGTCTAGTAATTTAAGCATCCGTTGATCATAGTCATGCGTACTCATTATTACAATGCTACCGCCCTTGTCTCCTGGCTTGATGGTTATATCCTCACAGGTTGACAAGTTACGTAATGCTTCTCTCTCTTTCCTTGTTAGATTATTGGGGGTCCAATTTTTAGTGTCTAGTATCTTTTCTAAACCACTGATCACTACTTTTTCAAAGATATCGACTTCTTGCCCTACCAGGCCAATAGGCGGGGTCCATGTAGATGCCGGTTTTAGCCCTGATTTATTATCACTTATTCTTTCTTCCTTGTCTTCAAAGAATTTTTTAAGTCTAATTTTCCTGAATAAATCTCTAACATCTTTTTCAATTGTGTATCTGCAACCAAATGTGCTAGGAGCAAAACCTAACCCTTTTTCCAAGACACTGACTTCCTCAAGCGTTAGGGTTCTTTCAGAGAGATTTATTATGGGGGCTTTGTTCTCATCAAGGTTATTTATTCCCGATCCTTATAACTGCGGGTCCTCATGTATGGTCTCCTCATTGTATTCCCCGTTTGTGTATTGCCTTGACGTCCCCTCCCCCGGGTCCTGAAACCCCTGGATTGGCGTCTCTGCTGTTGGCCTAAAAAAGCTGGAGAGTAATCTCTACTTCCGCTGGCTTCTGCCTCTCTCTGTTCTTTCCTGTTTCTACTATCATTGTTCTTCTCCCCTTCTGATTCTGAGCTGTTGTAGGAAGTGTCGGAGAAGGTAACATTTTTTTTGAAGAATCTATTTCTGTTGTATTGGTATTGTCTATTGCCACCTTCATTTGGGACTGGCTGATCATAATAGTCCTTCTGAATGTAGGGATAGACAGAGTCAACTTTATAGTTAGCTACATCTTTTTTTAATTTGTTAGTTTTTTTGTTCATCATATATTCTTCATACCCGCTGATATCATCTTTGATCTCATCTAATTTTTTCTTTGCATCTTCAAGTGCGGTACTTTCATTTAATTCTTTTTCTAAGTTCTCAATCTCCTCCCTTTCTATTATTATTATATCTTGGGCTGTCTCTATTATTAGTAACATCCAATCGCGACTGCAACGGTTCGCGATCAATGTCCAATTTTAAATAAATTTTTCATTTTTTACGAATAACCCGGGTTCGTTCCTAATTTGGAGCCCCACCGGAATTACGCCCTTTTTGCAGTATTGGATGATGAACTCTGAGTGTAGTTCTGTGCGGATCAGCTTTTTCTTTAGGTTCCACAACTTATTCCATCTGTCATCATCCTTATTTGACAGACTCAATGAATTAATAGTTTTAGATACCCCCCGTTAGTTTTTTAAATTGGTCCTCAGAAAAACCATAGTTTCTCAGGGTATCCATGTTGATTTAAAGAACTTAACTCTCCAGCTACAAGAGCTGTAAACAACCTTCAAAAGAAGAGAGTATCCCAGAAAACCAGAAAGGACTGGGTGTCAAAGTATTCAGAAAAAATATATTCCTTTCTGTGTTATTTGCCTTTTTATGCTTTGTGACCTACAGGCCTACACACAAGTCCACTATTACTTGTTTTAAGGAAGAGGTTTGGGTAATTATTTTTGCACAACACTATATTCACTTCTCACAAAGATTTATTTTCATAACATTAAAAACTTTTGAGTATAATTCATCACAAAAACATTTGGTTTTGAACATTCAATAAACAATTTCCTAATCTAATACACAAATAAATCCTAGTCTAATTCAAATACAAAGTAAAAATTAAAAAACAACAAATTAATATTGTTTTCACAGAAACATAAAATTATGTATAGGTCCTTTTGTCGACGCGTTTCGGTGCACTGGTTCTTTTAAGCACCTTCCTCAGGACAGTATTTTTTATTTAAAAACAAACGATCTTCTTTCTAAAAAAATTTCAAATGCATATAATTAGTATATTTCATCTTGTTGTGAGCTTATCCTAGTTTCTATAGTGTTGCGAACCCCTCTTGCCAGATCCCTTTTAAGTTCACAAATTTATACTTAGTAAACTTTCTTACTTAAGTCGCTTTTCAGTCAACTGTAGCTTAGATGGAGTCTCTTCATTTATTATGCTTGTCCCATGTCAAGGGATTTCAAGTATTACTAAAAACAAGGACAATTTACGCATTTTAGAGCCTCTTTGTTCTGTATTTGTCACTGGTATTACGTTGTGACCATTAACCATTCTCACTTCCACTTACTTAAAAAACGAGAGATTGTACTTCCTCGTGTCTGGGGCGTTGTCTTTACGTCTTTCAATCTGCGTAAAAACTCAGGCTGTTCCCATGTCGCCGAATATCAATTATGACTAAAGAACAAGGACGATATAAGCGTTTAGAACCTATTGTTCTGTATTTGTCACTGATATTACTTAGTGACCATTTGCCATTCCCTCTTGCACTTACTTAAAAACGGGAGACTATGTTTCCTCGTGTCTGTGGCGTTGTTCTTACGTCTTTCAATCTGCGCAAAAACTCTCATTCGTTGGGTGTTCAGGCTTTAACCTATTGGATGATATCTAGTTAAGGCCAAGTCCCTCCACAGTAGTGCCCTATTCATATCTAGTGGGTCCTGTGCTGTTCAAATTGCCACGTACCTGCATGACTCAATCTCTTTGCGTCTCTGTATTGATTACGCGGAGGAGTCTTCCCTCAATCCTAGTGTCTTTTCCGGGTTTTCTGCTTTCACTCATTTGCAGAATTTTCTTCTATACCCGCACCTATATAAAACATGTGTATATTACATAAAGTCATAAAATTGTTAATCTCCGGTTGTCCCTTTGTTCTATTTGAAGTATGTTTAGGGTAATTCATACCTCTACTATGTTACATCTAATCGTCATCTCTGTAACTGTACACTAACTTATATTGTTTTCTCCCCTGATTGCCGGAGTTTTTGTTCCAGGTTTACTCTACCTCTAGCTGATTATATAATATTGTCTACAATACAATATTATATAATCAGCTAGAGGTAGAGTAAACCTGGAACAAAAACTCCGGCAATCAGGGGAGAAAACAATATAAGTTAGTGTACAGTTACAGAGATGACGATTAGATGTAACATAGTAGAGGTATGAATTACCCTAAACATACTGCAAATAGAACAAAGGGACAACCGGAGATTAACAATTTTATGACTTTATGTAATATACACATGTTTTATATAGGTGCGGGTATAGAAGAAAATTCTGCAAATGAGTGAAAGCAGAAAACCCGAAAAAGACACTAGGATTGAGGGAAGACTCCTCCGCGTAATCAATACAGAGACGCAAAGAGATTGAGTCATGCAGGTACGTGGCAATTTGAACAGCACAGGACCCACTAGATATGAATAGGGCACTAATGTGGAGGGACTTGGCCTTAACTAGATATCATCCAATAGGTTAAAGCCTGAACACCCAACGAATGAGAGTTTTTGCGCAGATTGAAAGACGTAAGAACAACGCCACAGACACGAGGAAACATAGTCTCCCGTTTTTAAGTAAGTGCAAGAGGGAATGGCAAATGGTCACTAAGTAATATCAGTGACAAATACAGAACAATAGGTTCAAAACCCTTATATCGTCCTTGTTCTTTAGTCATAATTGATATCCGGCGACATGGGAACAGCCTGAGTTTTTACGCAGATTGAAAGACGTAAAGACAACGCCCCAGACACGAGGAAGTACAATCTCTCGTTTTTTAAGTAAGTGGAAGTGAGAATGTTTAATGGTCACAACGTAATACCAGTGACAAATACAGAACAAAGAGGCTCTAAAATGCGTAAATTGTCCTTGTTTTTAGTAATACTTGAAATCCCTTGACATGGGACAAGCATAATAAATGAAGAGACTCCATCTAAGCTACAGTTGACTGAAAAGCGACTTAAGTAAGAAAGTTTACTAAGTATAAATTTGTGAACTTAAAAGGGATCTGGCAAGAGGGGTTCGCAACACTATAGAAACTAGGATAAGCTCACAACAAGATGAAATATACTAATTATATGCATTTGAAATTTTTTTAGAAAGAAGATCGTTTGTTTTTAAATAAAAAATACTGTCCTGAGGAAGGTGTTTAAAAGAACCAGTGCACCGAAACGCGTCGACAAAAGGACCTATACATAATTTTATGTTTCTGTGAAAACAATATTAATTTGTTGTTTTTTAATTTTTACTTTGTATTTGAATTAGACTAGGACTTATTTGTGTATTAGATTAGGAAATTGTTTATTGAATGTTCAAAACCAAATGTTTTTGTGATGAATTATACTCAAAAGTTTTTAATGTTATGAAAAGAAATCTTTGTGAGAAGTGAATATAGTGTTGTGCAAAAATAATTACCCAAACCTCTTCCTTAAAACAAGTAATAGTGGACTTGTGTGTAGGCCTGTAGGTCACAAAGCATAAAAAGGCAAATAACACAGAAAAGAATATATTTTTTCTGAATACTTTCACTACGCCTACTGCAGTGCAGGACTGGCTGGAGAGGGAGTCGTCGCAGCCGAGAGGCCGGGCGGAGGCTGACAGTTGGAGAGATAACCAGGGGGCGTCGCCGGGATCTACGGCTGGAGGATCGGGAGCGGACGCCCAAAGTCAGCGCTCCTGGTGATCAAGGTTGGCCAGCCCACAATGGGGGTCTCTTCGAGAAGCTGATGGCAGCTAGAGACTGCAGTCATTGTACTAGACCTCAACGAACAGTAAGAAGTAACGTACCGGGTCTATTGATTTGGGGCCTGTCTTACATGGGTTGCTCTGATACTCCGGCGGGAGGGACGCCCTGAACAATTCTTGGCGGGACACTAATTGTTGTGATTGCAACCACACTATGCATGAGTGTGCACTTGGGTGGAAGAGACTCGTGCATCGGGGGTGGGCTTGAGCGGCGGCTGGAGTTGGGGCTGGAGCACTTTTCCCCCGTTTAGGAGTTCTTCGTGAGGGGGAGGTTTCCTCACTCCCGGGTTGGGTTTGGGCGAAAGGCGTTCGGCTAATTGGGGATGTGGGTAGTTCAAAACCTACGGAGCAGGGAAGCAGGGAGGGGAGTCTGGGGGGGTGATTGCCATGTTGGGGACGGGGGGGTTGGGGGCTGGACTCGGGGGTGGGCCACGGGGGAATGTTTGGAGTGGTCACATCAGATGTATATGAATATAATTGTGCATTGTACCAGGAACCTCAGGGTTGATCTTGCAGTTAGAAGCGTGTGTCACTATGAGGTGGGATAAAAGCCTCCAGATTCTGAGTTGGAATGTCAACGGGCTGGGGGATAAACTCAAGAGGACCATTGTACTGCAATTTGTTAAACGACACCTCCCGGACGTGGTACTCTTGCAGGAGACCCACTTATTGGGAAACATGTGCCACGCGCTGAACAGATGGGGGTACTCTCTAGCAATACATGCCGGTTTCACCTCGGGGTGCCGCGGGGTGGAAATCCTGCTGCGTCGTAACTTTCCCCTAGTTATAGACCATACAGACTCTGACCCCCTTGGGCGCTATGCTGCTATCTCGGGGAAATGGGAGGGTCGCAGATTAAACTTAGTCACTAGTTACATCCCGCCTGGTCTTCAAACTCAGTCATTTCAAGACTTGGGCAAATTGCTTCTTTCCCTTCCGGAGGGGCAACTCCTAGTGGGGGTAGATTTCAACCCCGTTATCTCGGGAAACCTCGACAGAAACCCACCTAGGGACATACCACCGGGTCACATGTGGCTAGCTGATTTCACTGAGGCGTTTGGCCTTACTGACCTCTGGCGTCTTCGACACCCAAGGGACAAACAATACACCTTTTTCTCAGGCCCACACCGCTTCTTCTCATGCATAGATTACATATTGGCACCTATGCAGCAGGGCACCACCATTCAGGAAGCCACACACTTACCAAGGGGCATCTCGGATCACTCCCCACTGCTTGCCCACCTCACAATCGGAGACAAGCAGGAAGGATGTATAGCACCAATCAATGCTTGGTACCTCCGTAACGAAGACACGAGGAAGACACTGACACTATCGATTGACCGATATTTTTAGAGTAATGACGGTACAGTAGACTCCTCAGTGGTACTGTGGAGGCCTTCAAGACCGTGCTCAGAGGGGAGGTCCTTTCGTCGATCGTGGGCCGTCTCAAGGAACGGGAAGCACAAATGGTCAATATGGAGAGAGATCTCCGGGAGCTGGAGGTTACGGCGCAGAATGATGACGATCCTGGGACAGCCCACCAGATGCAACTCAAAGCAGCAGAATATAAGGCCTTGGCCACTGACGCCGCTAAGAATACAGCGAGAGACAGGGAGGGCAGAATGTATGACCAAGGAGACAAGGCGGGCAAGCTCATAGCATGGTTGGATAAAAAACAACAGGCACAGAAAGTGGTGGCGGAGCTTAGGACTGAGTTAGGGGCCATTGTCACGGAACCCCTTGAGATAGTTCAGGAATTTGCGCTGCACTACCAGAAGGTATACAGTAAAGGCTCTGAACGGCCGGAGGAGGACTCTGTTGATTTGCTAACTGACATCTGTCTACCTACCCTCTCGGAGGCGGAGCGGGAGACCTTGGAGGCACCGCTCACCGCTAAAGAGTTTGGTCGGGCTATCAGGGATCTCCGTCCGGGAAAAGCCCTAGGGCCTAACGGACTACCGATCGAGCTGTACAAGCTAAAACCAGATGGCCTTAGCCCATACTTAAAACGGATGTTTGAGGAGAGCAAGGAGAGGGGTATCTTACCAAGAGACCAGCGCATAGCCTCAATTGTGGCCATCCTTAAGGAAGGAAAACCTAGAGACTCATGTGCCTCCTATAGGCCCATATCCTTACTTAACGCGGAGCCCAAGATCCTGGCCAAGGTCCTTGCCAATAGGCTCAAACCAGTCCTACTGACACTAGTCCATCTGGATCCATCGGGTTTTATGCCCCACCGCAACACGGCGCTCAATCTCCGCCGTCTCCACGGAGTAATGGGGCGCTGTCCCACTATCCAGGAAGACTCGGTTGTGGTGTCGCTTGACGCCGCAAAGGCATTTGACACGCTTGAATGGCCCTACATGATGGCAGTCCTTCAGAAACTGGGCTTTGGCCCTGGCTTCATTGGGTGGGTGCGTCTCCTCTACTCTGAGCCTTTAGGCCAGATAACGGTTAATAACAAAACTTCCGAGGTTTTTCTCTTGAGAGAGGGATACGACAGGGGTGCCCCCTCTCACCCTTGCTTTTTGCCCTGTCTCTTGAACCATTCGCTGCCTGGATCAGACAAGACCTCTCCCTGAAGGGAATCTAATGGGCTGGCGGCTGGGAGGACAGGATTTCGCTTTACGCGGATGATATCCTCCTTTACCTCACGAGACCTCGTAAGTCCCTCATGGTAGCCATGGATATCTTCACTAGTTTCGGGAGAAACTCAGGGTATAGTATCAACTGGGGCAAGTCCCTGATGTATGTCCTACATGGAGACCCCCCGGCAGTCCCCCGGAACTGCCCGATCAAGGTGGCCAGTGATGGGTTCAGATACTTGGGGGTTTTTATCTCCAAAGAGAGGGCCACTAGATATGAGAGGAATCTCCTGCCACCTCTACAGCGGTTCAAAAGGGACTCTGCTGCTTGGCGGAAGCTCCCGCTGTCCCTATTGGGTAGGGCGACACTCTTTAAAATGATGGCGCTCACAAGATTCTTATACGCCCTCCAAAACTATCTGAACCTGGTTCCACAGTCCTACTTTGCGTCCATCAAAGCCACACAGAGAGAACTACTATGGTCCGGGACGCCCCGCATTTCCCTTCAGAAACTTACATTGGGATGGTTCGACGGAGGCATAGCGCTCCCGGACATCCAAAAGTACTCCTGGGCTGCACTCTCGGCCATCAATCAGGGCACCTACTGCGACGGTAACGACCCGGGATATGGAATGGACCGGTGGCTCCTTCCGGGCGGGAATTTTGAGGCGGCACTCTACTCCAGGCCTGGCAGTTACCCATTCACCAGGCCCACCCAGCACTCAGTTCAACTGTGGCACATTGTACAGCGAAAGTTGGGATGGGCCAACACCCTCACAATGGCTACCCCGTTATGGTTTTCAGAAAGGTTGGGCACTCTGGGTCGCACCAAAGGATTCCGCAACTGGGACCTAATTGGAATCTTCCGCTGCAAAGACCTATGGGGTCCAGACGGTGTAGTGTCCTTTGCCTCACTCCAGCGCACTTATGATCTCGCACAAACAGAGCACTTCAGATACCTGCAGGTCAGGCACACCTTTCAGACAAACATCCCCTCAGAGACCCAACCCCCAGAGTCCTCCCCTCTGGAGGATAGACTGCTAGATGGCGACCTCCCTGAGCATGACATTTCACTCACATACAAACAAATTATCAACAACTCTCCGGATCTGTTATTAAATCTTAAAGGGAAATAGGAGGCTGACGGGTTAGAAATAGATGAGGAGGAGTGGAGAAGTGCGCTTGCATCCCCTAAGGAAGTAGCTATATCGGCCAGACTTAGGCTGATTCAGCTCAAAATTCTCCACCGAGTATACGTCTCCGGGACTAGATTGCAGCGGATGGGCCGTAGTGAGGATGGGCTCTGCGGGAGGGGGTGCGGAAAGCTAGGGACTTACTTCCACATAATATGGGAGTGCCCAGTGCTTCAGACTTACTAGCGCCGGTTGCATCGCTCTATGCAAGAGGTGTGGGAGGTGGAGCTCAGAGTCGAGGCTAAGAGGTGCCTATTGAACATTTGGGAGCCCACAGACCTGCCACCTCGGGGGAAGCTTTGGGCTACACTGGGATTTGCAATTGCAAAGAGGAACATTGCTAGGTTATGGGGGGCAGTGGTGCCGCCAATACTTGGCTCATGGAAAACGGCCATGGACTGGTGCATGCTCCAAAAGAAGACAGTATATGTGGCTTTGGGGGTGCCCCCGGAAATGGGTTGAGGTGTTGTCTAAATGGAACGAATATAGGGGTAACATTTGTGAGCCCCCCAGATTACTCCAGTTGATGAGCCACTCGCATTGTTAATTGATTAGCGATGAACTGCAGTGAATTTTTATAATGTAAACGATTTGTATGCTTTGACTCTTCCTACGGTGCAAATGTAATTAATGTATTCTCTGATTGTGATGACCACCACTGTTTCTGATTTGTTAAAAAAAAGAATAATAAAAAAAAAGATATGTTATCTTATGTTAAATTCTTTTATAAAGAGCAATAGCTACTCCGAAGAGTGTCCCAGCGCGGAGCCAAGAGGAGATTTTGACTTAGAAGCCAGCAATTACGGGAACAAATGAGTTTTTAATAATTTCCTAAATGCTAGTGGGTCCTGAGTATTGCGCAGAAAAAAAGGGAGGGCATTCCAAGCCTGAAATGCCTTGACAACAAGAGAGCAACCACCCAGTTTGTGACGGGAGAAACACGGCATTCTCGCCAACAAAAGGGCAGAAGATCGCAATTGTCTAGGCGGGACATGGAAAGAGAACCGTTTCTGTAGATAAGTGGGCCCATGATCGTACAGTGCCCGGTGAGCAATCACCAGCGATTTAAATTTGACCCGCTCTGCCACAGGCAGCCATTGAAGGGCGCAGAAATGAACACGCACACTACTCCTCCTAGCGATTCCCAAAAGCAGTCTGACGGCCGCGTTCTGGATCACCTGAAGTCTATTCAAAGAGTAACCAGGGATGCCAATATACAGGGCATAAGCATAATCCAACCGAGACAGAATCAATGCCCGAATGACCGTCTCTTTGGCAGACCTAGGAAGGAGAGGGAGAAAACTCCTGAGTGTTTTAAGGAGGCCAAAACAGCTACCTGAAATCTTTTTCACCTGAACAGAGAACGAAAGATTGTCCTCAAACCATACTCCTAGATTTTTAGCGGATTTCCCAATAGAAGAAAGAAAGGGAAATCCAGGAGGCCAAATTGTATTTCTGAAATCCGGGGCAAATTTGCCGTAGAGAAGGATCTCAGGTTTGTCTTCGTTACACTTGAGTTGTACCCTAGCAAGCCACCCAAAAACCGAAGACAAGCACTTCTGTACAGGCAATACTGAGTCCTCATCCTTACCCCACGTAAGGGTATGTATACTTCAGTAATTCACACAATGCCATGTTTAATAACAGTGATTATTATGACAATATTTAATAAAGTTTTACTTAAAAAAATGAAAATCAACATGGCTGTGAGTCTTTCTTTGGAACATAGCTTTAATTATTTCATGTTGTGGGCTAACAAATGTTAAAATGCCTAGGAGTCTTTTTAAACGTTTTTCAGCACACAAAATGATAATCATAAAAACAACAAGGCTGCCATGTGCTATTACTGAAGACCTCCAGCTAGTAGTATTTTGATAAGTATGGTAAGATCTACTGGGTCATGGATTTAATGACCCAGGAAAATTTGTTTTTTTAATGTTTTGGGAGGTTGCTTGGTGGTGCTCCTGCCCCTAATAAGGATATCACCAAGCTAAAAAATATATATAAATAGCCCTTGCAGTGCATTAAAGGACACTTATTCAAGGGGCAGTGAATAATTCATGAACGGCTGCTCATTTATTATTCACTTTTTCTTTTTTTGTGGGTGACACTGTGCCCACCCAAGACACATG
Source organism: Lissotriton helveticus (assembly GCF_964261635.1). NCBI lineage: Eukaryota > Metazoa > Chordata > Amphibia > Caudata > Salamandridae > Lissotriton > Lissotriton helveticus. Next base: position 992,444,980 of record NC_136059.1, on the reverse strand, counting down.
TTTAATTGTGGTTGGGTCCCAGAGGGGGAGCTTCAGGGCCCCTGCAGCCCCACCCAGCCGGGACCCATTTTCAGTGCTGGTGGGAGTTGGCATATTTTTTATTATGTGAGTGTCTTGATGTTCACCCGGCCACCCACAGCTCCATTTCTGTTGAGCAACGTGTGGGGAGCCCCAGGGGCGCCATGGCCCCAGCCTGCTCTCCAGGCAGGAGCCGGACTTCTTTATTGACATTTCTGGTGTCTACTCGGGCCACCTACACTGCTGCCAGTGTTGGAGGCTGCGGGGTGAGCCACGCAACCCCGGGTGACTCCACACCCAGAACCATAGTGGGCGCTGGTGGGACAATGTAGTGTATCAAGCCCCAGGAGATGGGGTCCCTTAGGTAATATTAGCACGGGCCGGTATGGCCACCCTTACTTTTTTTAAATAATTCTGCCCTTGGGAAGGTGTTCCTTAGGCCTGAGGAGGCTCAAGGAGGTGGGAGCTGTACTCCCCCTAGCCTCTTATTTTAATTCATCCCCTGTAATGGGGTCCCCGGAGCATTAGGAGACTTGGGGTAGGAGCTGTTCCCCCTCCCTTTCTAATGTACATTAGCACCAAGGGAACGGGGTCCCTGGGGCCTCAGCAAGGCTCAGAGTGATGGCAGTGCACCTCCATTCCCTCATTATTTATTGTGTCCTTGGAGATGGGGTCCCCAGGTCCTGTAGAAGGCTCCCCTCCCATTTGTACTAAATGTCAGGCTCCGGCGGATGGGCCCCAAGGCCAAGATTGGCTCAGGGAGGGAGACTCATGCAGGCTGCCCTCCCCCAAATATTATCATATATTGACCCTTGGGCCCTGACCCACCCCTGGGGTCATATTAGTTTTTGCTGGGGTCCCACTGGAGTGCCACAGGATCATGGATTTTTTTTTAAGGTTGAGCACAGAAGGGGTCCTTCTAGGACCCCCTACCTGGGCTAAGGGAGCATGGTATATCTACCTTGCCCCTTATATATTTTTTTCTAAACATTTTCAGGGTAGGGGTCTCAGTCACCAAGCCCTGTACTGGTTGTCGCAACATTGTTGTTCATGTTGTGGCCAGCCAATCAGGTCAATCGGTCTCCTGGGACCCTCAATCCTGTGGAAGCGATGTGGCCTAAGGAAAAAAGCCCCCTCAGCCAATCGGAACACTCTAATTTTTGAAGTTATGCTCGTGGGGCTCTTGTGAGAGTCCCTCAAACCAAACCGTCCAGCTATATAAATATTTTTATACCTTAATTGCTCAAAACTACTGAACAGATTTATGCCAAATTACAAAAAGCACATCTTTTCAATGAAGATCTAGTTTGCTGCCAAATTAGTGTAATTCCATTCAGCCATTTTCACACTATTGTGCTCCAAAAAAGCCTATGAAAAATGCATTGGGACTTTGCGCTTTGGGACCCCTACTTTTTCTTTGTCCTCGCTTGTTGGTTCACCCCAAAACATCCTGTGAAGAATGTCAACAAACAAGAGAACTTTTGGGGATTTTTTGTGAATATTTTTTTAACAGCACCAAAGTTATTAGCAAACCGAAAAGGCCATTTCTTATGGATATGCGAACTAACTATAACCAGCCAGTGGCGACCCCTACTGCATAATAAATATTATATATAAAAATATGCCACAGACCAGTTATTTAATTCCGAATCTGCAAACTCATACCCTATGCGTTTTGGCTGTTTGGTTTGAGCCTTGTTCACAGGTAAGTAACATTGTGACATGAATGCAGGTGCTCAATTGAAAAAGTCATGTGGCATTGAGTCCACAACAATGCAAGTTCCAAGGTGTACCGGTATTTATCATATTGTAAAAATGCAGTAAGTATACATTTTTAGCTGCATGGCGTCCATCACAGCAGTTTTACTAGTTTCCTCCTATGTGCTTCCACCTTGGAATAAAGTGACTGAGTGCAAATGTCAGAGATACAACAATATTCCATGCCATTACTGGATTCCAGATACAAATATATCTATACTACTATAATAAAGGAAGAACTTTCAGCCTTTGAGGCGGGTAAACTCGGGAACCACAGGGCCAATCCACACACCCGATACACCGTTGGAATCGTCAGTGTGTGTAGATGGTTATAGGCTATATAAATTTTAAAAAAAACGTTAATTAAAAAATTTACAGTAAAAAAAAAAGTAGTCCCTCCGAAGTAGCGCCGGCCGCGACGTGCGTGCTCACATCAGGAGCGCGGGGAGGAGCGACGTCCAGGAGCACGACGAGGAGCGGCGGACATGGCGCGGGGGAGGAGCGGTGACGTGAGGAGCAGCGGACAGGCCAGCGGTGGTGCAAGCAGCGGAAAGTCTGGAGGAGCGGCGGCTGAGGTAAGGGAGAGGCGGACATGGCGCGGGGGAGGAGCGCTGACGTCAGGAGCAGTGGATAGGCCAGCGGCGGTGCGAGCAGCGGACAGGTGGGAGGAGCGGCAGCTGAGGTAAGGGGACCCATGTCAGGGCAGGCGGGGGACGCGCTGGGCGGGGGCCCGGGCTGCAGGAGAAAAGAGAATGCTCCCGTGTTTTTATGGTGAAACAGCAATCATTAACACACCTCTAGGCCAAAAAGATTAGCTATGATTTAAGCTTTCCCAGCCAATGTACACTCTGTAGAACGGATTGGTCAGCTGTACACCTCTGCAAAGAAGAACAGACATATTTAAAGCAGTATATCAGCAGCGGACAGGCGGGAGGAGCGGCGGCTGAGGTAAGGGGACCCATGTCGGGGCAGGCGGGGGTCAGGGCAGGCGGGGGTCGGGTCAGGCGGGGGACGGGCCGGGCGGGGGCCGGGCTGCTGGAAAATTTCGGGGTGGGCAGGGGTCGGGGAAGCCTGTTGCTCCCGGACAACGTCGGGGCGGGCTGCTAGTATATACATATATATAAAGAGAGGAGTGAGGAGGTGATGTCATTCGCCTGATCAAGGAGCTGGGTGAGAGGCTTTTGGTTGTCCTGCTGGGCACTTGAACTGGAGTGCGGCCCATATCCAGCAATTTGGGACATCACTTGATGTGAGGAGTGTCTCTGTCATTGTACAGACACCCTTATGGACTGCATTTACCAGCATGCACCGGCCTGGCAGGCTGAAAGCGCGAGTGGCCAGCATACCACCCATTGGAGGAGGAGCGCAATGACACCATAAAGGGAGAGGTTTTCTACTCACCTGCACCTCGTTTGACCATCACAGAGAGTGCTGATCCCCTGGAACAGGCCCTGATGAGAGCCATTGGAAGGCTTGAAACGCATCTGCCTTAGTGTTTCAAGGGACTGTCAGCACCACGTGCATAGTATTTTAATAAACCCCTTGCCTTCAACTCCGGAGTGTGCTGTGCTTTTTCCTATCTTGGAGGAGGCGCTGGGTTCATCTGTTGTCAGCAAGCAGGTCGCTGACTGAAGGCACACCCTCCTGGTCTGATGCACCGCGTCAAGACCAGCACTTCTTTTGGGACAATTGCATGAACTGCAAAATCACAGAGCACCCCGTAGCGGCTTGGACTGGCATTTTGATGTGATATGCTGCATTGGGGAGAGAGGAGGCAATGTCGTTCACCTGATCAAGTAGCTGGGTGTGAGGCTTTTGGTCGTCATGCTGAGTACTTGAGCTGGAGTGCGGCCCATATCCAGTAATTTGGGACATCACTTGATGTGAGGAGTGTGTCTGTCATTGTACAGACACCCTTATGGACTGCATTTACCAGCATGCACCTGCCTGGCAGGCTGAAAGCGCAAGTGGTCAGCATACCACCCATTGGAGGAGGAGCGTGATGACACCATAAATGGAGCGTTTTTCTTCTACTCACCTGCACCTCGTTTGACCGAGCATGGAGCCCCTGGAACGGGCACTGATAAGAGGCATTGGATGGCTTGAAACGCGTCTGCCTTAGCGTTTCAAGGGACTGCCAGCACCACACACATAGCATTTTAATAAAGCCCTTGCCTTCAACTCCGGAGTGTGCCATGCTTTTTACTATCTTGGAGGAGGCGTTGGGTATATATATATATATATATATATATATATATGCACTCCACTATTGCTGGTAGAAGGGGTCAGCTGTCACGGGCGGTCCTGCATCAAGCTACCAGCCAGCCACGTAAAATTCTTCAACAAAACTCCAACACTTTTTGGAAAAATGCAGGACACTCGTAGTTCAGTGGTATCAGATTTATTCCGCAGATGAAAAGTTACGACGCGTTTCGCCAATACGGCTTGATCACGCTCGTCTGCCTGTAAACACAGCCATTTTTTTATACATACAACACCCTAGTGCATGGTTACAAACTTGGGGAATAAGCAGCCATCTTGGAATGGTAAATTGTCAACAGTAAATATATAACATTTGATAACCCCTCCGGGTCGCTGTTCCTGAAATTCATACAATTCATATAAAACGTATAACATGAATTGTGTATATATCTAAGCCCAAAATATTAGTTGCTGTCAAAAGAATCATGTTTGATCAAATTAAGTAATTTGAACTTACAAAAATATTCTTAACATGTCAGAATCTCGCAAATGCGTAATTAAAGCATCATTACACATGAAATTCCTGATATCATCCTCGGGAGAAACAGCGTGAATGATGGTATTTCATTCGCTCCTCAATTATCTTACACGCCATTGGTTGCACGTTGTTATGGCAGCGTGTTGTCAACAGTCGTATTATTCGACCATGTGAAACAATTATCTGCCCCAGTGGGCTATGAACCTCCCAAGTATCAAAGTCACGTGAAATGATATAAACCCCAGTGGGTAATTCCGTTCAAACACTAATACTGCAATGATAGATTCTTCCAATATAGTCCAATATCTTCTGCTACCCCAAGTTGTGTGAAATCTAAAAACAATACAAAGATTGTGTTAAAATCAAGAAGACTACGGATACAATGTTACAGTGAATTAGCTACAGTCTATATGTGGACATATTTTCATTCATATAGATGTACAGCAAGTTCTTCACTCATATTAAATCCTTTCGGAGTAAGACATTCGAAATCCACAATATATTTTGATTCGAGTTTCCTAAGTGACAACTCGCGATTGCCTCCTCGGATCCCCAAATCAACACTGTCAATAACCACTAACTGCACCAATTTCTCATCTTGCATGTGTTCTGAGAAGAAATGTCGCGCTATAGGATATTGTCTATTGTTGTTGTGTATTGCGCGAAGGTGCTCCAGTACTCTCTTTTTAGCCTCATGTTTGGTACTTCCCACATACCATTTATTACATGGACAGATGAGCACATATACACTATATGGTGTATTGCATGTTAGATGTTTACGTATTGTGAAAGTCTTTTTTGTAGTAGGTACAAGAAGAGTCTGGCAATCATGACTAAATTTACATGCTTTACAACGCCTGCAACATTTAAAGCCAACATCTTGATTGGTTGTGCCTGCTGATGTGACATAATTTCTGCTCAATTAATCTCTTAATGATCTCCCTTTCCGGAAAGTTATTTGTGGGTTGTCACTCAAATACTTTTTGAGGTGTATGTCAGTATGCAACACATGCCAATGTTTGTTGAATATTTTGCGCACCTCACGTGCCTGACCAGAGAAAGTAGTGATAAATCTCACTTGGTTGGCATCATCCGATGTGACTCTAGGAATCAGTAATTCCTCTCTGTTTTTCAGTGCTACTCTTTCCTTGGCAGTGTTGATCATATTCGGACTATACCCCCTATTCTGGAATCTTAGACACATTCTCTTCTCTTCATCAAGAAATGCACTCTCGGTACTGCAATTCCGTTTGGCGCGGAGTAGCTCGCCGTAAGGAATGCTGTAAAGATACTACCCATTTTTTGACCGTCATAAATGGAATTCATTGGGAAGATCATTTTATTCTTGTCACACTAGATGTGACAAGTTTATATACGAGTATTTTTCATGAGCAGGGACTGAAAGCCATCGAACATTTTTTAAGAACACGCTCTGTCTCGTACTTACAACATTCGAAAATGATCATATCTATGATTGATTTTTGTCTTAGAAATAATTTTTTTTTCTTTGACAACATCTTGTATCGTCAGTCACAGGGCACAGCCATGGGAACCTGCTTCGCCCCCAGCTATGCGAATTTATTCATGGGCTGGTGGGAGGAGCAGGTTGTCAGTGAGATGGCAGATTTCAACAACGTGGCCCTGTGGCTGCGATACATAGATGACATTTTTTTTATTTGGAATGGGGATGAAACATCTGTGAAACTTTTTATAAAGAAGTTAAATGCCAACAATTTGAATCTTGCATTCACTGAACATATCAGTGATGCAAGGCTTGAGTTTCTCGATGTTCTTGTAGAGGTTGAGAATAAACAGCTGGTCACCAAGCTGTTTCGCAAAAAAACTGCTGGTAACAGCATTTTAAATGCGAACAGTTGCCATCCCCGTAGCTTGGTTTACAGCATTCCTTACGGCGAGCTACTCCGCACCAAACGGAATTGCAGTACCGAGAGTGCATTTCTTGATGAAGAGAAGAGAATGTGTCTAAGATTCCAGAATAGGGGGTATAGTCCGAATATGATCAACACTGCCAAGGAAAGAGTAGCACTGAAAAACAGAGAGGAATTACTGATTCCTAGAGTCACATCGGATGATGCCAACCAAGTGAGATTTATCACTACTTTCTCTGGTCAGGCACGTGAGGTGCGCAAAATATTCAACAAACATTGGCATGTGTTGCATACTGACATACACCTCAAAAAGTATTTGAGTGACAACCCACAAATAACTTTCCGGAAAGGGAGATCATTAAGAGATTAATTGAGCAGAAATTATGTCACATCAGCAGGCACAACCAATCAAGATGTTGGCTTTAAATGTTGCAGGCGTTGTAAAGCATGTAAATTTAGTCATGATTGCCAGACTCTTCTTGTACCTACTACAAAAAAGACTTTCACAATACGTAAACATCTAACATGCAATACACCATATAGTGTATATGTGCTCATCTGTCCATGTAATAAATGGTATGTGGGAAGTACCAAACATGAGGCTAAAAAGAGAGTACTGGAGCACCTTCGCGCAATACACAACAACAATAGACAATATCCTATAGCGCGACATTTCTTCTCAGAACACATGCAAGATGAGAAATTGGTGCAGTTAGTGGTTATTGACAGTGTTGATTTGGGGATCCGAGGAGGCAATCGCGAGTTGTCACTTAGGAAACTCGAATCAAAATATATTGTGGATTTCGAATGTCTTACTCCGAAAGGATTTAATATGAGTGAAGAACTTGCTGTACATCTATATGAATGAAAATATGTCCACATATAGACTGTAGCTAATTCACTGTAACATTGTATCCGTAGTCTTCTTGATTTTAACACAATCTTTGTATTGTTTTTAGATTTCACACAACTTGGGGTAGCAGAAGATATTGGACTATATTGGAAGAATCTATCATTGCAGTATTAGTGTTTGAACGGAATTACCCACTGGGGTTTATATCATTTCACGTGACTTTGATACTTGGGAGGTTCATAGCCCACTGGGGCAGATAATTGTTTCACATGGTCGAATAATACGACTGTTGACAACACGCTGCCATAACAACGTGCAACCAATGGCGTGTAAGATAATTGAGGAGCGAATGAAATACTATCATTCACGCTGTTTCTCCCGAGGATGATATCAGGAATTTCATGTGTAATGATGCTTTAATTACGCATTTGCGAGATTCTGACATGTTAAGAATATTTTTGTAAGTTCAAATTACTTAATTTGATCAAACATGATTCTTTTGACAGCAACTAATATTTTGGGCTTAGATATATACACAATTCATGTTATACGTTTTATATGAATTGTATGAATTTCAGGAACAGCGACCCGGAGGGGTTATCAAATGTTATATATTTACTGTTGACAATTTACCATTCCAAGATGGCTGCTTATTCCCCAAGTTTGTAACCATGCACTAGGGTGTTGTATGTATAAAAAAATGGCTGTGTTTACAGGCAGACGAGCGTGATCAAGCCGTATTGGCGAAACGCGTCGTAACTTTTCATCTGCGGAATAAATCTGATACCACTGAACTACGAGTGTCCTGCATTTTTCCAAAAAGTGTTGGAGTTTTGTTGAAGAATATATATATATATATATATATATATATATATATATATATATATATATATATATATATATATATATATATATATCCACATACCAAAGTTTGCCATATTTAGAAACACCAACGCAGTTAGAAATGTCTTCCTGTCTTTAATTGCAGTTACAAGCACAACGTGCATTCTTCCCCCAGTCCAAGCGCCAAATGCATTTCGAGCATGAGCTCTTTTTCAATGGCTTGCACGCGAGTTCTGGCAGCTGTGGGGACTATTTCCTTTCACTTCTTGCCCCGCCCAAGTGGGATTTCATCCGCCCAAAGTGGGATTACATACCAAAGTGGCTGTTGGGAAACGTAGTCCGCTGCTCAGGTAAGTTCGTGTACAACTGTACTCCCCAAGTGGGTTGAGAGGAGGAGAATCACCTTCGTGCATGTAAATTACCCAAGCTGCAAAAATCGGAAATTTCCAACTCCTTTCAGCACTTTTATTTTCTAGTGCAAGGTCCGCTGTCATCACGGTGGGGCATTTCAGCGACGTGGCAAACGCCGCAAATTAGTTCCACATACCAAAGTTTGCCATATTTAGAAACACCAACGCAGTTAGAAATGTCTTCCTGTCTTTAATTGCAGTTACAAGCACAACGTGCATTCTTCCCCCAGTCCAAGCGCCAAATGCATTTCGAGCATGAGCTCTTTTTCAATGGCTTGCACGCGAGTTCTGGCAGCTGTGGGGACTATTTCCTTTCACTTCTTGCCCCGCCCAAGTGGGATTTCATCCGCCCAAAGTGGGATTACATACCAAAGTGGCTGTTGGGAAACGTAGTCCGCTGCTCAGGTAAGTTCGTGTACAACTGTACTCCCCAAGTGGGTTGAGAGGAGGAGAATCACCTTCGTGCATGTAAATTACCCAAGCTGCAAAAATCGGAAATTTCCAACTCCTTTCAGCACTTTTATTTTCTAGTGCAAGGTCCGCTGTCATCACGGTGGGGCATTTCAGCGACGTGGCAAACGCCGCAAATTAGTTCCACATACCAAAGTTTGCCATATTTAGAAACACCAACGCAGTTAGAAATGTCTTCCTGTCTTTAATTGCAGTTACAAGCACAACGTGCATTCTTCCCCCAGTCCAAGCGCCAAATGCATTTCGAGCATGAGCTCTTTTTCAATGGCTTGCACGCGAGTTCTGGCAGCTGTGGGGACTATTTCCTTTCACTTCTTGCCCCGCCCAAGTGGGATTTCATCCGCCCAAAGTGGGATTACATACCAAAGTGGCTGTTGGGAAACGTAGTCCGCTGCTCAGGTAAGTTCGTGTACAACTGTACTCCCCAAGTGGGTTGAGAGGAGGAGAATCACCTTCGTGCATGTAAATTACCCAAGCTGCAAAAATCGGAAATTTCCAACTCCTTTCAGCACTTTTATTTTCTAGTGCAAGGTCCGCTGTCATCACGGTGGGGCATTTCAGCGACGTGGCAAACGCCCAAATTAGTTCCACATACCAAAGTTTGCCATATTTAGAAACACCAACGCAGTTAGAAATGTCTTCCTGTCTTTAATTGCAGTTACAAGCACAACGTGCATTCTTCCCCCAGTCCAAGCGCCAAATGCATTTCGAGCATGAGCTCTTTTTCAATGGCTTGCACGCGAGTTCTGGCAGCTGTGGGGAATATTTCCTTTCACTTCTTGCCCCGCCCAAGTGGGATTTCATCCGCCCAAAGTGGGATTACATACCAAAGTGGCTGTTGGGAAACGTAGTCCGCTGCTCAGGTAAGTTCGTGTACAACTGTACTCCCCAAGTGGGTTGAGAGGAGGAGAATCACCTTCGTGCATGTAAATTACCCAAGCTGCAAAAATCGGAAATTTCCAACTCCTTTCAGCACTTTTATTTTCTAGTGCAAGGTCCGCTGTCATCACGGTGGGGCATTTCAGCGACGTGGCAAACGCCGCAAATTAGTTCCACATACCAAAGTTTGCCATATTTAGAAACACCAACGCAGTTAGAAATGTCTTCCTGTCTTTAATTGCAGTTACAAGCACAACGTGCATTCTTCCCCCAGTCCAAGCGCCAAATGCATTTCGAGCATGAGCTCTTTTTCAATGGCTTGCACGCGAGTTCTGGCAGCTGTGGGGACTATTTCCTTTCACTTCTTGCCCCGCCCAAGTGGGATTTCATCCGCCCAAAGTGGGATTACATACCAAAGTGGCTGTTGGGAAACGTAGTCCGCTGCTCAGGTAAGTTCGTGTACAACTGTACTCCCCAAGTGGGTTGAGAGGAGGAGAATCACCTTCGTGCATGTAAATTACCCAAGCTGCAAAAATCGGAAATTTCCAACTCCTTTCAGCACTTTTATTTTCTAGTGCAAGGTCCGCTGTCATCACGGTGGGGCATTTCAGCGACGTGGCAAACGCCGCAAATTAGTTCCACATACCAAAGTTTGGCGCTTGGACTGGGGGAAGAATGCACGTTGTGCTTGTAACTGCAATTAAAGACAGGAAGACATTTCTAACTGCGTTGGTGTTTCTAAATATGGCAAACTTTGGTATGTGGAACTAATTTGCGGCGTTTGCCACGTCGCTGAAATGCCCCACCGTGATGACAGCGGACCTTGCACTAGAAAATAAAAGTGCTGAAAGGAGTTGGAAATTTCCGATTTTTGCAGCTTGGGTAATTTACATGCACGAAGGTGATTCTCCTCCTCTCAACCCACTTGGGGAGTACAGTTGTACACGAACTTACCTGAGCAGCGGACTACGTTTCCCAACAGCCACTTTGGTATGTAATCCCACTTTGGGCGGATGAAATCCCACTTGGGCGGGGCAAGAAGTGAAAGGAAATAGTCCCCACAGCTGCCAGAACTCGCGTGCAAGCCATTGAAAAAGAGCTCATGCTCGAAATGCAATTGGCGCTTGGACTGGGGGAAGAATGCACGTTGTGCTTGTAACTGCAATTAAAGACAGGAAGACATTTCTAACTGCGTTGGTGTTTCTAAATATGGCAAACTTTGGTATGTGGAACTAATTTGCGGCGTTTGCCACGTCGCTGAAATGCCCCACCGTGATGACAGCGGACCTTGCACTAGAAAATAAAAGTGCTGAAAGGAGTTGGAAATTTCCGATTTTTGCAGCTTGGGTAATTTACATGCACGAAGGTGATTCTCCTCCTCTCAACCCACTTGGGGAGTACAGTTGTACACGAACTTACCTGAGCAGCGGACTACGTTTCCCAACAGCCACTTTGGTATGTAATCCCACTTTGGGCGGATGAAATCCCACTTGGGCGGGGCAAGAAGTGAAAGGAAATAGTCCCCACAGCTGCCAGAACTCGCGTGCAAGCCATTGAAAAAGAGCTCATGCTCGAAATGCATTTGGCGCTTGGACTGGGGGAAGAATGCACGTTGTGCTTGTAACTGCAATTAAAGACAGGAAGACATTTCTAACTGCGTTGGTGTTTCTAAATATGGCAAACTTTGGTATGTGGAACTAATTTGCGGCGTTTGCCACGTCGCTGAAATGCCCCACCGTGATGACAGCGGACCTTGCACTAGAAAATAAAAGTGCTGAAAGGAGTTGGAAATTTCCGATTTTTGCAGCTTGGGTAATTTACATGCACGAAGGTGATTCTCCTCCTCTCAACCCACTTGGGGAGTACAGTTGTACACGAACTTACCTGAGCAGCGGACTACGTTTCCCAACAGCCACTTTGGTATGTAATCCCACTTTGGGCGGATGAAATCCCACTTGGGCGGGGCAAGAAGTGAAAGGAAATAGTCCCCACAGCTGCCAGAACTCGCGTGCAAGCCATTGAAAAAGAGCTCATGCTCGAAATGCATTTGGCGCTTGGACTGGGGGAAGAATGCACGTTGTGCTTGTAACTGCAATTAAAGACAGGAAGACATTTCTAACTGCGTTGGTGTTTCTAAATATGGCAAACTTTGGTATGTGGAACTAATTTGCGGCGTTTGCCACGTCGCTGAAATGCCCCACCGTGATGACAGCGGACCTTGCACTAGAAAATAAAAGTGCTGAAAGGAGTTGGAAATTTCCGATTTTTGCAGCTTGGGTAATTTACATGCACGAAGGTGATTCTCCTCCTCTCAACCCACTTGGGGAGTACAGTTGTACACGAACTTACCTGAGCAGCGGACTACGTTTCCCAACAGCCACTTTGGTATGTAATCCCACTTTGGGCGGATGAAATCCCACTTGGGCGGGGCAAGAAGTGAAAGGAAATAGTCCCCACAGCTGCCAGAACTCGCGTGCAAGCCATTGAAAAAGAGTTCATGCTCGAAATGCATTTGGCGCTTGGACTGGGGGAAGAATGCACGTTGTGCTTGTAACTGCAATTAAAGACAGGAAGACATTTCTAACTGCGTTGGTGTTTCTAAATATGGCAAACTTTGGTATGTGGAACTAATTTGCGGCGTTTGCCACGTCGCTGAAATGCCCCACCGTGATGACAGCGGACCTTGCACTAGAAAATAAAAGTGCTGAAAGGAGTTGGAAATTTCCGATTTTTGCAGCTTGGGTAATTTACATGCACGAAGGTGATTCTCCTCCTCTCAACCCACTTGGGGAGTACAGTTGTACACGAACTTACCTGAGCAGCGGACTACGTTTCCCAACAGCCACTTTGGTATGTAATCCCACTTTGGGCGGATGAAATCCCACTTGGGCGGGGCAAGAAGTGAAAGGAAATAGTCCCCACAGCTGCCAGAACTCGCGTGCAAGCCATTGAAAAAGAGCTCATGCTCGAAATGCATTTGGCGCTTGGACTGGGGGAAGAATGCACGTTGTGCTTGTAACTGCAATTAAAGACAGGAAGGCATTTCTAACTGCGTTGGTGTTTCTAAATATGGCAAACTTTGGTATGTGGAACTAATTTGCGGCGTTTGCCACGTCGCTGAAATGCCCCACCGTGATGACAGCGGACCTTGCACTAGAAAATAAAAGTGCTGAAAGGAGTTGGAAATTTCCGATTTTTGCAGCTTGGGTAATTTACATGCACGAAGGTGATTCTCCTCCTCTCAACCCACTTGGGGAGTACAGTTGTACACAAACTTACCTGAGCAGCGGACTACGTTTCCCAACAGCCACTTTGGTATGTAATCCCACTTTGGGCGGATGAAATCCCACTTGGGCGGGGCAAGAAGTGAAAGGAAATAGTCCCCACAGCTGCCAGAACTCGCGTGCAAGCCATTGAAAAATAGCTCATGCTCGAAATGCATTTGGCGCTTGGACTGGGGGAAGAATGCACGTTGTGCTTGTAACTGCAATTAAAGACAGGAAGACATTTCTAACTGCGTTGGTGTTTCTAAATATGGCAAACTTTGGTATGTGGAACTAATTTGCGGCGTTTGCCACGTCGCTGAAATGCCCCACCGTGATGACAGCGGACCTTGCACTAGAAAATAAAAGTGCTGAAAGGAGTTGGAAATTTCCGATTTTTGCAGCTTGGGTAATTTACATGCACGAAGGTGATTCTCCTCCTCTCAACCCACTTGGGGAGTACAGTTGTACACGAACTTACCTGAGCAGCGGACTACGTTTCCCAACAGCCACTTTGGTATGTAATCCCACTTTGGGCGGATGAAATCCCACTTGGGCGGGGCAAGAAGTGAAAGGAAATAGTCCCCACAGCTGCCAGAACTCGCGTGCAAGCCATTGAAAAAGAGCTCATGCTCGAAATGCATTTGGCGCTTGGACTGGGGGAAGAATGCACGTTGTGCTTGTAACTGCAATTAAAGACAGGAAGACATTTCTAACTGCGTTGGTGTTTCTAAATATGGCAAACTTTGGTATGTGAAATATATATATATATATATATATATATATATATATATATATATATATATATATATATTCCTCCCAAATGCCCTTGAGCTCACAGAGGTCACACAATGCAGCTCCTACCATCCGGTCTGGACACCTCGAGGCTGCTTGCAATTATTTGCATCCATTGCATTTTTTTCGATTCCTTGCTTGATTCCCGACGCGTTTCGAGGCAGAACGCCTCTTCCTCATGGGCTGCTACACAGGGAAAATGAATGGCTCACCAGTGTTGTCTCCATGATTATTTTATTGAAAACACCACCCACAATGGGCGTGGCACACAAGAAATGCCCGATGGCATGCTGGTCCATGTGGTCCCAAAGGTGAGTATTGTATTAGAAACCTTGAGTAGGTTCATTTTCTCTGTGTTCATATTAGAAGCATTTTAAATCCCTTAGTAGGTTGGATTGCAACACTGCAGGAGTCCTTGTTCCTGTTTGTGCGACGAGGCACTTGGGAAGCGTGGAGTTAATATATACATATATATATATATATATATATATTACGCTCCATGGGGTTGTCCAAGTAGCGGGTAGCAACCGAGCCTGCGTGCTCCTTCCCCAAAGCGTTAGTTGGTATGGGCAGTTGCGTGTTTGAAATAGGCCCGACGCGTTTCGGAAATTTATTTTCCTCATCAGGGGCCAGCAGTAAAGTGCATGACGTCTACCATCTCCCTGTATGAAAACACATATTGTGCTTGTGGGAGATGTAGTCCATATATCCTGGATGGATGCACTCTCAAATTACTGCTCGTTCCAAGGCTCTACCATGAGCCCCAAACATCACTCCTGTCCTCATCCATCACGCAGCTCCACATACGAGACTCCTTGGATAGCGAGTCTCGTGGCCCCCGTTTCTTCGGGGTGGTGCAACCCAGCGGCAGGACCGCCGCTAATGTATTACGCTCCATGGGGTTGTCCAAGTAGCGGGTAGCACCCGAGCCTGCGTGCGCCTTCCCCAAAGCGTTAGTTGGTATGGGCAGTTGCGTGTTTGAAATAGGCCCGACGCGTTTCGGAAATTTATTTTCCTCATCAGGGGCCAGCAGTAAAGTGCATGACGTCTACCATCTCCCTGTATGAAAACACATATTGTGCTTGTGGGAGATGTAGTCCATATATCCTGGATGGATGCACTCTCAAATTACTGCTCGTTCCAAGGCTCTACCATGAGCCCCAAACATCACTCCTGTCCTCATCCATCACGCAGCTCCACATACGAGACTCCTTGGATAGCGAGTCTCGTGGCCCCCGTTTCTTCGGGGTGGTGCAACCCAGCGGCAGGACCGCCGCTAATGTATTGCGCTCCATGGGGTTGTCCAAGTATCGGGTAGCCCCCGAGCCTGCGTGCGCCTTCCCCAAAGCGTTAGTTGGTATGGGCAGTTGCGTGTTTGAAATAGGCCCGACGCGTTTCGGAAATTTATTTTCCTCATCAGGGGCCAGCAGTAAAGTGCATGACGTCTACCATCTCCCTGTATGAAAACACATATTGTGCTTGTGGGAGATGTAGTCCATATATCCTGGATGGATGCACTCTCAAATTACTGCTCGTTCCAAGGCTCTACCATGAGCCCCAAACATCACTCCTGTCCTCATCCATCACGCAGCTCCACATACGAGACTCCTTGGATAGCGAGTCTCGTGGCCCCCGTTTCTTCGGGGTGGTGCAACCCAGCGGCAGGACCGCCGCTAATGTATTACGCTCCATGGGGTTGTCCAAGTAGCGGGTAGCACCCGAGCCTGCGTGCGCCTTCCCCAAAGCGTTAGTTGGTATGGGCAGTTGCGTGTTTGAAATAGGCCCGATGCGTTTCGCAAATTTATTTTCCTCATCAGGGGCCAGCAGTAAAGTGCATGACGTCTACCATCTCCCTGTATGAAAACACATATTGTGCTTGTGGGAGATGTAGTCCATATATCCTGGATGGATGCACTCTCAAATTACTGCTCGTTCCAAGGCTCTACCATGAGCCCCAAACATCACTCCTGTCCTCATCCATCACGCAGCTCCACATACGAGACTCCTTGGATAGCGAGTCTCGTGGCCCCCGTTTCTTCGGGGTGGTGCAACCCAGCGGCAGGACCGCCGCTAATGTATTACGCTCCATGGGGTTGTCCAAGTAGCGGGTAGCACCCGAGCCTGCGTGCGCCTTCCCCAAAGCGTTAGTTGGTATGGGCAGTTGCGTGTTTGAAATAGGCCCGACGCGTTTCGTAAATTTATTTTCCTCATCAGGGGCCAGCAGTAAAGTGCATGACGTCTACCATCTCCCTGTATGAAAACACATATTGTGCTTGTGGGAGATGTAGTCCATATATCCTGGATGGATGCACTCTCAAATTACTGCTCGTTCCAAGGCTCTACCATGAGCCCCAAACATCACTCCTGTCCTCATCCATCACGCAGCTCCACATACGAGACTCCTTGGATAGCGAGTCTCGTGGCCCCTGTTTCTTCGGGGTGGTGCAACCCAGCGGCAGGACCGCCGCTAATGTATTACGCTCCATGGGGTTGTCCAAGTAGCGGGTAGCACCCGAGCCTGCGTGCGCCTTTCCCAAAGCGTTAGTTGGTATGGGCAGTTGCGTGTTTGAAATAGGCCCGACGCGTTTCGGAAATTTATTTTCCTCATCAGGGGCCAGCAGTAAAGTGCATGACGTCTACCATCTCCCTGTATGAAAACACATATTGTGCTTGTGGGAGATGTAGTCCATATATCCTGGATGGATGCACTCTCACATTACTGCTCGTTCCAAGGCTCTACCATGAGCCCCAAACATCACTCCTGTCCTCATCCATCACGCAGCTCCACATACGAGACTCCTTGGATAGCGAGTCTCGTGGCCCCCGTTTCTTCGGGGTGGTGCAACCCAGCGGCAGGACCGCCGCTAATGTATTACGCTCCATGGGGTTGTCCAAGTAGCGGGTAGCACCCGAGCCTGCGTGCGCCTTCCCCAAAGCGTTAGTTGGTATGGGCAGTTGCGTGTTTGAAATAGGCCCGACGCGTTTCGGAAATTTATTTTCCTCATCAGGGGCCAGCAGTAAAGTGCATGACGTCTACCATCTCCCTGTATGAAAACACATATTGTGCTTGTGGGAGATGTAGTCCATATATCCTGGATGGATGCACTCTCAAATTACTGCTCGTTCCAAGGCTCTACCATGTGCCCCAAACATCACTCCTGTCCTCATCCATCACGCAGCTCCACATACGAGACTCCTTGGATAGCGAGTCTCGTCGCCCCCGTTTCTTCGGGGTGGTGCAACCCAGCGGCAGGACCGCTGCTAATGTATTACGCTCCATGGGGTTGTCCAAGTAGCGGGTAGCACCCGAGCCTGCGTGCGCCTTCCCCAAAGCGTTAGTTGGTATGGGCAGTTGCGTGTTTGAAATAGGCCCGACGCGTTTCGGAAATTTATTTTCCTCATCAGGGGCCAGCAGTAAAGTGCATGACGTCTACCATCTCCCTGTATGAAAACACATATTGTGCTTGTGGGAGATGTAGTCCATATATCCTGGATGGATGCACTCTCAAGTTACTGCTCGTTCCAAGGCTCTACCATGAGCCCCAAACATCACTCCTGTCCTCATCCATCACGCAGCTCCACATACGAGACTCCTTGGATAGCGAGTCTCGTGGCCCCCGTTTCTTCGGGGTGGTGCAACCCAGCGGCAGGACGGCCGCGAATGTATTACGCTCCATGGGGTTGTCCAAGTAGCGGGTAGCACCCGAGCCTGCGTGCGCCTTCCCCAAAGCGTTAGTTGGCATGGGCAGTTGCGTGTTTGAAATAGGCCCGACGCGTTTCGGAAATTTATTTTCCTCATCAGGGGCCAGCAGTAAAGTGCATGACGTCTACCATCTCCCTGTATGAAAACACATATTGTGCTTGTGGGAGATGTAGTCCATATATCCTGGATGGATGCACTCTCAAATTACTGCTCGTTCCAAGGCTCTACCATGAGCCCCAAACATCACTCCTGTCCTCATCCATCACGCAGCTCCACATACGAGACTCCTTGGATAGCGAGTCTCGTGGCCCAAGTTTATTCGGGGTGGTGCAACCCAGCGGCAGGACCGCCGCTAATGTATTACGCTCCATGGGGTTGTCGAAGTAGCGGGTAGCCCCCGAGCCTGCGTGCGCCTTCCCCAAAGCGTTAGTTGGTATGGGCAGTTGCGTGTTTGAAATAGGCCCGACGCGTTTCGGAAATTTATTTTCCTCATCAGGGGCCAGCAGTAAAGTGCATGACGTCTACCATCTCCCTGTATGAAAACACATATTGTGCTTGTGGGAGATGTAGTCCATATATCCTGGATGGATGCACTCTCAAATTACTGCTCGTTCCAAGGCTCTACCATGAGCCCCAAACATCACTCCTGTCCTCATCCATCACGCAGCTCCACATACGATACTCCTTGGATAGCGAGTCTCGTGGCCCCCGTTTCTTCGGGGTGGTGCAACCCAGCGGCAGGACCGCCGCTAATGTATTACGCTCCATGGGGTTGTCCAAGTAGCGGGTAGCACCCGAGCCTGCGTGCGCCTTCCCCAAAGCGTTAGTTGGTATGGGCAGTTGCGTGTTTGAAATAAGCCCGACGCGTTTCGGAAATTTATTTTCCTCATCAGGGGCCAGCAGTAAAGTGCATGACGTCTACCATCTCCCTGTATGAAAACACATATTGTGCTTGTGGGAGATGTAGTCCATATATCCTGGATGGATGCACTCTCAAATTACTGCTCGTTCCAAGGCTCTACCATGAGCCCCAAACATCACTCCTGTCCTCATCCATCACGCAGCTCCACATGCGAGACTCCTTGGATAGCGAGTCTCGTGGCCCCCGTTTCTTCGGGGGGTGCAACCCAGCGGCAGGACCGCCGCTAATGTATTACGCTCCATGGGGTTGTCCAAGTAGCGGGTAGCACCCGAGCCTGCGTGCGCCTTCCCCAAAGCGTTAGTTGGTATGGACAGTTGCGTGTTTGAAATAGGCCCGACGCGTTTCGGAAATTTATTTTCCTCATCAGGGGCCAGCAGTAAAGTGCATGACGTCTACCATCTCCCTGTATGAAAACACATATTGTGCTTGTGGGAGATGTAGTCCATATATCCTGGATGGATGCACTCTCAAATTACTGCTCGTTCCAAGGCTCTACCATGAGCCCCAAACATCACTCCTGTCCTCATCCATCACGCAGCTCCACATACGAGACTCCTTGGATAGCGAGTCTCGTGGCCCCCGTTTCTTCGGAATCTATATGCGGCAGTCCAGCCGCAGAGTATGCACCACCCCGTTAACGTGGGGGTCACGGCAGTGAAGTAGCAGCCGTACATGGGATCGAGGACGGGCCCACTCGTGGAGTCCATACAGGACTTGATTGTGTGCTTTCCGCACTACACTTCCCAGAAGTCTTATTGGAGCCTCCCATTGGCGGGTGAGTTATATGAAATTGGAGAAGTGTAACGGGTGCGCACACCGCTTCCGTTAAAGCCCCTGAAGAGAAGCAGATGGAGCTTCAAAACGCGTCGGGCAGATCCATTACGGAGCGGCATCTACGAGCGGATCCCCGTCCTCACCTACACATAAATAAAGCTGCTGCTCGCGTGCTACTCATAAGGTGGACAACCTTAGAGCGTGAATCTATATGCGGCAGTCCAGCCGCAGAGTATGCACCACCCCGTTAACGTGGGGGTCACGGCAGTGAAGTAGCAGCCGTACATGGGATCGAGGACGGGCCCACTCGTGGAGTCCATAGAGGACTTGATTGTGTGCTTTCCGCACTACACTTCCCAGAAGTCTCATTGGAGCCTCCCATTGGCGGGGGAGTTATATGAAATTGGAGAAGTGTAACGGGTGCGCACACCGCTTCCGTTAAAGCCCCTGAAGAGAAGCAGATGGAGCTTCGAAACGCGTCGGGCAGATCCATTACGGAGTGGCGTCTACGAGCGGATCCCCGTCCTCACCTACACATAAATAAAGCTGCTGCTCGCGTGCTACTCATAAGGTGGACAACCTTGGAGCGTGAATCTATATGCGGCAGTCCAGCCGCAGAGTATGCACTACCCCGTTAACGTGGGGGTCACGGCAGTGAAGTAGCAGCCGTACATGGGATCGAGGACGGGCCCACTCGTGGAGTCCATACAGGACTTGATTGTGTGCTTTCCGCACTACACTTCCCAGAAGTCTCATTGGAGCCTCCCATTGGCGGGTGAGTTATATGAAATTGGAGAAGTGTAACTGGTGCGCACACCGCTTCCGTTAAAGCCCCTGAAGAGAAGCAGATGGAGCTTCGAAACGCGTCGGGCAGATCCATTACGGAGCGGCGTCTACGAGCGGATCCCCGTCCTCACCTACACATAAATAAAGCTGCTGCTCGCGTGCTACTCATAAGGTGGACAACCTTGGAGCGTGAATATATATATATATATATATATATATATACACACACAAAATGATATATATATATATATATATTCACTGAAAAAAACATAGGTTTCAGGAGTTATATAGTTAGGAATTAGCTTTTACAAAACCTTTGAAATTCACTCAAAAAACTATAAGTTTTAGTGGTGTTATAGTTAGCTGGACATTTTACTCATACAAAACCATTGAAATGGCTCCTATATAGTTAGTTGTACTATCAGTGATGTCATTTGAGATGTCATCAGTGATGTCACTGACCATGTCATGAATGATCTAATATGTGACATCATCAGCAGTGGATTGCAGGTGCGCGAAATATAGTTAGTACAACTAACTATATAGGAGCAATTTCAATGGTTTTGTATGAGTAAAATGTCCAGCTAACTATAACACCACTAAAACTTATAGTTTTTTTACTGAATTTCAAAGGTTTTGTAAAAGCTAATTCCTAACTATATAACTCCTGAAACCTGTGGTTTTTTCAGTGAATTTCAAAGGTTTTTTAAATGCTAATTCCTAACTATATAAGGCCTGAAACCTATGGTTTTTTCAGTGAATTTGCAAGGTTTCTTAAATGCCAATTCCTAACTATATAAGGCCCGAAACCTATGGTTTTTTCAGTGAATTTGTGAGTTTTTTTTAAATGCTAATTCCTAACTATACAAGGCCTGAAACCTATGGTTTTTTCAGTGAATTTCAAAGGTTTTTTAAATGCTAATTCCTAACTATATAAGGCCTGAAACCTATGGTTTTTTCAGTGAATTCGCAAGGTTTTTTAAATGCTAATTCCTAACTATATAAGGCCTGAAACCTATGGTTTTTTCAGTGAATTTCTTAGGTTTTTTAAATGCTAATTCCTAACTATATAAGGCCTGAAACCTATGTTTTTTTCAGTGAATTTCAAAGGTTTTTTTATGCTAATTCTATTAGCGGATAACGTTTAAATATATTAATAT
Source organism: Lissotriton helveticus (assembly GCF_964261635.1). Lineage (NCBI taxonomy): Eukaryota > Metazoa > Chordata > Amphibia > Caudata > Salamandridae > Lissotriton > Lissotriton helveticus. The sequence continues at coordinate 992,423,716 of NC_136059.1, read as the reverse complement.
CCTAGTGGGACCACCTGAGCAGCCCTAAGGGGTCAGGGTGTTTCTACCCTGCCCCCTTTTTGTGTTCTACACGTTTGTTTTTCTGCTTTCTTGTGCCTCAGTCTACTAAGACCCAAGATGGATGCCAACACTTCCTGGTTAGAAGTGTTGACAGCCAATGAGCATGCAGCTTTCTCGGGAAGGCATGCTGATTGGCTGTCACTGTCTGTCAACACTAGCACAAGATGGATGCCAACACCTCCTGGTTATAAGTGTTGATAGCCAATGACCATGCAGCTTTCTCGGGACGGCATGCTGATTGGCTGCCACTGTCTGTCAACACTCAAAACCAGGAAGTGTTGGCAGCCATCTTGTGCCTTGTTAGAACCAAGGCACAAGAAAGCAGTGAAACAAAGGTGTGAAACTCGCAAAGGGGCCAGAGTAGAAGCACCCTGACCCCCTAGGCCTGCTCAGGGGGTCCCACAAGGACCCCCAAGGCAAAAGAAAAATATATATTTTTTTTTTAAAGTCGCGGGGTACCTCCAATTTATATAAAAATGCTACATTTTTAAAAAACTCTGTCTTTCTTTTTTTCTCCAGGGTACACGTACTGGTACGTGTACCGATACGTGTACCAGGGCGGGCACCCCCTCAAAAAAAAAAAAAAAATAATGAGTGTGAGTGCGTGTGGTGTGTGTGTGGGGGGTGGGTGTGGGGTGTGTGTGTGGGGGGGTATGTGTGTGGGGTGTGTGTGTGTACGATATGTGGGTGTGTGTGGGGGGTGTGTGTGGGTGTGTGTGGGTGTGTGTGTGTGAGGAGTGTGTATGTGGGTGTGTGTGTGTGTGAGGTATGTGTGTGTGCTGTGTGTGTGTGTGTCTGTGTGTGTGTGGGAGGTGTGTGTCAGAGGTGTGTGTGTGTGGGGGGGGTAGGTGTGTGTGGGGGATGTGTGGGGTGTGTCTGTGAGGTGTGTGTGTGGGGGGGAGTGAGGTGTGTGTGGGTGGGGGTGTGTGGGGTGTGTGGGTGTAGGTGGGGGTGTGGGTGTGTAAGGTGTGGGTGTGTGGTGTGTTTGGGTGTGGGTGGAGGTGTGGGTGTGTGAGGTATGTGTGGGGTGTGTGTGTGGGGGGTGTGTGTGGGGGGTGTGGGGTGTGGGTGTGGGGTGTGTGTGGGGGGGGTATGTGTGCGGGGTGTGTGTGTGTATGAGTAAAATGTTCAGCTAACTATAACTGGTGTCAAACCTATGGTTTTTTCAGTGAATTTAATAGGTTTTTTAAATACTAATTCCTAACTATAACTGGTGTGAAACCTATGTTTTTTTCAGTTAATTTCAAAGGTTTTTTAAATGCTAATTCCTAACTATAACTGGTGTGTAACCTATGGTTTTTTCAGTGAATATATATATATATATATATATAATTTCTATGGCAAAATGAAACCCCTCATTTTGTTCCTTTTCAAATTAAATGTATTAAGTGTTACCACTTTATTCCAATCAAGATGACTTCAGGTGTGCCATACTTTTGTCATAAGTAAGACTGTTAGCGTTCTAGTTGTTCTTTAGAACACTCTGGGACATTCTGTCATTGGGCTATAGTTGGGCTACATCTGGCTGATATTTGGGCTACATTTGTTTTTTTTTTGTCTCTGGTGGCCGTCTTTGGGCTACATTGGGCTACATTGGGCTACATTGGGCTACATTGGGCTACATTTGGGCTCTAACATATATATAGCCCAATGTAGCCCAATATATATTTTTTCAAAGTTAATTTTCGTAAAAACCACTGGAGCATATATCTTGAGACATAGCAAAGGCACATCGGGGTACCAGTCCCTACAATTTTGCCAAGTTTGGTGGAAATCCATTCAGCCGTTCGGGCTAAAAGTGAGTCCAACCGCCCTATGGAAATTAACATGGGGAAAACACGTTTTGGGACCCCCTTTTTATCTCGGCCCCCACTTGACGAATCCCCCCGAAACTTCCGGGGAAGGAGCGGAGCGCAGCGAGGCAAAGTTAAGGAAAATTACAGGCAGATCCCTCAACCGGCGCCAAAGTTATTCACAATAGAATGTTGCGATTTCCCTATGGAAAACAATCCTAACTATATATACCTACTGGCGACCGCCAGTAGGTAATATATATATATATATTCACTGAAAAAACCATAGGTTATAGACCATATATAGTTAGGAATTAGCATTTACTAAACCTTATTTTACTCACACAAAACCATTGAAATTCCATATATAGTTAGTTGCACTAACTATATATGGCGCACCCGCAATCCACTGCTGATCATGTCACATATTACATCATTCATGACATGGTCAGTGACATCACTGATGACATCACTGATGACATCTCAAATGACATCACTGATGACATCACTGATGACAACATCCAGTGACTGTATGTTTCTGTAAAGTTAAAATATGTCTTGAGTGGATGTATAAGTGTCTGGATGAAGGATTTAGTAGGTGCATGACTGACTGTATGAGTGAGTGATTAAATGTGTCTCACTGAATGCATGGGTTAGTGACTAAACTGTCTTAATTTGTGCATCATTATGTCTGTTGTTCTGTAAACTGCTGCATGTGTTGATCATTAGCTATACGAGAGGCTATATGTGTTATTAATTGGTTGCCCAAGTATTTCTATGGGAGATTGAGTTTGTGTGGGGGTGGCTGGAAGGTGTGAGACTCTATGCATAGATGTGTGAGCAGTTTATTCACTAGGTGTATGAGTTCAAGAGTGCATGTGGAAACAGCTACATGGGCAGTTGACTGTGTGCATGAGTGTATTGATGAGTGAATGGATATCTCAATGCTACATGTCATAGTAAGTACATATGTAAAACACAGTACATGTGAGAGTTGGCATATATAAATAACTGTGCATGAGAGCCACTGAATGAGTGAGTGGTTGTATCGATCATTGTGAACTTGTATCAGGGATTGTATAAGAGAGTAAATATGTGTTAGTATATGTTTCAATAAGTAAGGTGTGTTTAACTGTATAGTTGAAGAAATGGAGGTGAGATTGTTTCTTTGCATGACTGACTGGGTGTGTGAGTAACTCCATGGATGAGTGGCAGTGTGTGAGTGTCTGTATACACTGAGTGTATCTAAGGTTATATTAGAGTCTGAAGAGGTTTATCGTATTAGCACAAGAATGATGTCAAATGAGATGTCATCAGTGATGTCATCAGTGATGTCATTTGAGATGTCATCAGTGATGTCATCAGTGATGTCACTGACCATGTCATGAATGATGTAATATGTGACATGATCAGCAGTGGATTGCGGGTGCGCCATATATAGTTAGTGCAACTAACTATATATGGAATTTCAATGGTTTTGTGTGAGTAAAATAAGGTTTAGTAAATGCTAATTCCTAACTATATATGGTCTATAACCTATGGTTTTTTCAGTGAATTTTCAAGGTTTTGTAAATGCTAATTCCTAACTATATATGGTCTATAACCTATGGTTTTTTCAGTGAATTTCATTGGTTTTTTAACAGCTAATATCTGTAGCTGTAAAATTTATTCTTCTTTAAATCCAAAAATATATTTTATATGTTTATGAATAATTATTTTTTTAAATATTTTTTTTTCTTCGTTCCCGCTTCGCGAATCGGGAACCTTACAGTAAAAAAATGTTCAGAAAAATAAAAAAAAAAGTTCTTTTCAGAACTACCTCCCCGTTATTAAAAAATTGGTACAATATTTGGAACTGTGCCAACCTCTATTTCTCTTAGTTCGCTTCCTAGTTCGCTCGCTGGTACGCGAACTGGAAGCGAACCAAAAACAGTAAGAATAAGGGAAGGAAACACACACTTATGTTAAAAGAAAGACAGCTATAGGGGAGTAAACTAGAGATACTATTACCCATAATCCACTACTGATGATGTCACATATTACATCATTCATGACATGCTCAGTGACATCATCATCAGAGGATTGCGGGTTTTTTGGCAACATGCCTTATCGACGGTTTAATAACGCTGCCTTTTGCTTTATATAAGTTTTCAAATTGTATGAAATATATACCAATAGGTCTTTATGAACCTTTAGGTAGTGCTTTTGTTCATGAGGTCTGGTCGCTTCCATACACATACAGATGTTTCAAAGATGATCAAGAAGTTTATCTGAATGGAGAGGAATGCACTGAGACGCCAGATCATTCACTAATGTGTAGGCACATACAGTTACACGATTCATGCAACAAACAGCGACCAAATATGGCTTGCGTGATGCAAGGCACGCCAGTTCCTGCTATCATCCCCACGTTCAAGTTGTTGGAAAATGGTAGTTATTTGATGCTCAATAATGAAGATTGTTCTGAGTTAATTAAAAGTATTCCTTTTATCGTAACAGTAAGTGAACGGGTTATTTGCTGCAGAAATGTTCTATTTCCTCCCACACATGAACATAGGGAGTTTTCAATCTGGCCACAAATACCAACCTTGGGACACGTTTCAACGGCATGACAAGAATAAGAGCTCTTTTGTCTCAGAGAGAGGTGGCCTTGAGTTCGGCCCGTGAAACTTTCGTACTTCACATAGCGAACACCCGTACACAGGTTTGCCTTTCAATTTCAGCAACATGTTTCCGACTATCTTTAACGCATCCTCCACAAAATCCCTGGCACACTTTTTTAAAGTTGTTACCAGTGGTCTCGTGACTTCATTTGAGAAAATCTTTGGAGTCATCCCTGCTCCCTTTCATTCCATTTTCTCCACTCTGGTTCGTGGATTGCATTTTTACTTGCATTACCAGCGGACGCTCTTGTACTTTTTTACATTTTTAAATATGGATGTCCCTCCTATGCAACCTCCGACCCTGCAGCTGCTGACACTGTTCCGCAATCGCATGCTAGAATATTATGGCACAATGCCGTTGGCGATATTAAGCACGGCATATGGATTATCTTTTCGGTTCTCCTACTTCACCTGTGTCCAGCCTGTATTTCACTGCCTGACCTGTGATTTCGATTGGGCCATTGATTTGTGTCTCTGCGGACCGGTTTCTCCTGACGTCGACTTTAATCAGCTGATGACTCCTATCATTACTCACGAGTTGATTTGTCCTGGCGAAAGGATTATGGCTGTGGCATTGATGCATGGACTACTTGGTCCCTGGAATTTACTGGCGGCAGCACAGTCTTTCTTGGAACACAGCTTTCTTGAAAACCCACCGAGCTGTCCTCTGATGGTGCTAGAGGATCCGGTGCTGGGAGAGCACGTATGTTCTTTTCCGCTTTTAAATTGGATGGCTGAACTGTTTTCGGATGAAGACGGTGACTTCCTGTTGGAGGCTGTTGCAGCTTATTTTGCATACACAGTTATGTCATAGACCTTTTTCATGTTTCATATGCTGAGTACTAGCATTTCATTGACAATTCATTGACTTAATTGTCAAGTTTTTATTATTTACCTTGCCTATTGGCTTAAGACTCGATAAAGTACTTGGCTGTTTTATTTTCCTTTAGCATTGAATTTTCCTAGTTTTTAATGCTTTACCTTGCGGACCGTCCACATATAAACTTGCAATCTGCTCTCATGAGATGGCACTTCTATTATCTTATTCAGTTCGTTTCCGGATCATGAGGAGGTGTCATCTAGGTCCTGGATATCTTTACACCGTGTTAAGTTAGCATGGGCTCATTACCGGTTTAAACGCCATTTTTCCTTTTTTGCAACTTCTGCACACGACATTTAGTTGTTGCTTTAGCTTTCCACCTAGTAGTTCATCGTGGTTTACATGAGAATAATATGTTATTGGTCTACTATCTGCTTTACTTGTTAAACTATATCTGTACAGCGAGTGCTAAAGTTTCAAGAACAACACGGTACAGAATTGTTATGAGGTCTGATCTCCACGACTTCATACTCATAACATAAGTGCAACTTCTGCCAATTCTGGGCATGAGGCGGGTTTTATATTGCTTTGCCGAACACACATACACAACAGTTGATGCGGTTCACATGAAGAGAGAGCTGGTGTATGCTGATGTGATTCCTTCAAATCTAAGACACTAAAGTATGGGCACGCCCTAAACCAACACAAAGAGACCTTCTTAGCAAATAATATAATATGTGTATTAGGGAGGGTGAGATATAAGCAGCCGCGGGCCGTGGAGGGAGTTACGGTGAGGCAGGGAGGCGGGGAGGGGGAGAAGCAGGGTGGAGCCCTCTCTACCTTGCCCCTCCCCCTCCCCGCCTCCCTGCCCCACCGTAACTCCCTCCACGGCCCGCGGCTGCTTATAAGTGTTGCTAACTCTTATTCATTTACAGCATGTTAACATACTGTCACCATTCGCTTTTTATGTACTAGTAACTATGCTGGTAATTTTGCTACTGATAATATGTGTACTTGTATTCTCCACCCTGCTTCTCCCCCTCCCCGCCTCCCTGCCTCACCGTAACTCCCTCCACGGCCCGCGGCTGCTTATAAGTGTTGCTAACTCTTATTCATTTACAGCATGTTAACATACTATCACCATTCACTTTTTATGTACTAGTAACTATGCTGGTAATTTTGCTACTGATAATATGTGTACTTTTATTATCTAAGGTACTACGCCTGAGAAGACGGCATTAGTAAATAAACATTTCAAATACACATGTGTTCTTCTTAACTCCATGTTCTGGTTTCTAAGAAATATATAACGACCGACTGTTCATGAGTTCCACGTATCCTGAGGTACTATAAGTTCATATTCTGGATTGTCTAAACATTGAGAGTTTGTTATATCCAATGTGACACTATACCTAGCTTGCTAAATAGTTTTTGATTACTAACGTGAGTTTTGGGACACCCTAATTCGCCGAGGTTCCAATCCTCTGTCCACAGTTCTGTGTGAGAACAGAAACCCTGCGACAGGGGCACCCCCGACCCTTGCTGGAGCTTCATCACACTTGCGATACAACTCCAGCAATGCGCCACCTTTACGGCACAGATACATCACGCATCTGTGCTGTTTTTGCCCCGTGATGCGCCGCATTGTAAATGCAGCACACCATAGGTGACGGAACAGCGGCACAGAATGACTAACACATCCCTGGTGATGCGCCAGTCATCATAAATCTATCCCTATGCTTCTTATCTTGTTAGAGATGAACCGCCATATGTATCATCAAAGTTATTTGCATTTCCTAAATAGCGAACTTTAAGGAATAAATAGCGATTCTTTACCATTCCTAGTTTGCGATGAGCTATTTGCTAATTAGCCGAATGTAGCCCAATGAAGCCCAATGTAGCCCAATGTAGCCCAAAGATGGCCGCCAGACACACAAAAAAACAAATGTAGCCCAAATATCAGCCAGATGTAGCCCAACTATAGCCCAGTGACAGAATGACCAATCAGCTTCGCAAACCTCCGTTACGCGAAGCGGAGCGCTGTTACAGATATATATCTTTTTTTGAACGTTAATTTCTCAAAATCCACTGGAGCACATATATTGAGACCTAGCAAAGGCACATCGGGCTACCAGTCCCTAATATTTTGCCAAGTTTCGTGCAAATCCATTCAGCCGTTCAATTATTATTTTTATTATTTTTTTTTGCCCCGCGGGGCCCTTTTAAAACCTCCACATCAAACCTAGGGGGTCAGCGAGGATCTACTATGCCCCCTTATAGTTATTTCCCCCTTTGTTTTGACCTCCTCTTGTCTCTCGATCCTACCGAGAGACAAGATGGCGGCCGCTACGGACTGTTTGGAATGTTGACAGACGCCGGAGAACCAATCAGCTTCGCTTCACAAAGCTCCGTTGCGCGAAAAGTCCGCGAACCAGAGCGCTAACCGGTCCGCTGTTACAGATATATATCTTTTTTTAAACGTTAATTTCTCAAAATCCACTGGAGCACATATATTGAGACCTACAAAAGGCACATCGGGCTACCAGTCCCTACAATTTTGCCAAGTTTCGTGCAAATCCATTCAGCCGTTCGGGCTAAAAGTGAGGCCAACCGCCCTATGGAAAACTCAATGTTAAAAACACGTTTTGGGACCCCCCTTTTTTCTCGGCCCCCACTGGACGAACCCCCCCCAAATTTTCAAGGGCTGCTCAGAAACAAAATGTGCCATTTTCCTGAAAATTTCAGCCAATTCCGTCCACAAACGCCAAAGTTATTAGACATAGAATTTTCAAAAAACCCATAGAGAAAAAATCCTAACTATATATACCTACTGGCGACTGCCAGTAGGTAATATATATATATATATATATATATATATATATATATATATATATATATATATATATATTATATATATATATATAAAACCAAAATCAGGAAGCTCCTTCCAGGAAAGCCGCCCGTAGTCTGGTGGCACGTAAAGCTTGCAGAGCCAAATCTGGCAAATTAATTATCCAAACGATTCCGATGATGGCATGCTCTCGGAGATTTAGAGAAATTGTAGTGTTTAATAATATTCAATTCCCCTTTATACACTACTCTGCAAACGCAAGCTTCTGGTGCACTGCTGGTGGAGCGATGAGGTCCTCTTGAGTCCTGAGGACCTAAGGACACAAGTGGACTTTATCCTTCAAGCAGTAGTGTGCCAGAAGCCGTGTTTGCAGCGTGGTGTAAAAAGGGGCGTGGCCCCGACACACCTCTCTGCAACGCAGCTCTGTGGTGCTTACTGGAGGTACCTAGTGGATAGTTGGCCCCAGGGAACCTCAGGATTCACGGGGACTTAATCCTCCAACTTACAACGCGCTAGGGGGCACATTTGCACAGTGGTGCAGGGAGGGGGCGGGCCTGAGATAACAAGTTAGCTATCCTGCTGTGTGGGACTTATTGGAGGTAACAAAAGGGGTAGTTGGCTCCCAAGGTTGATGCTGGGGCTAACTACCCCTCCTGTTACCTCCAGTAAATCCCACACAGTGGGTTTGCTAAAAGGTGTTTGGAGGCCATGCTCACCTTTCTCCACCACTCTGCAAACATGACTGCTATGTTATAGTTAGAAATTAGCATTTAAAAAACTTTTGAAATTCACTGAAAAAACCATAGGTTTCAAGGATATTATAGTTAGAAATTAGCATTTAAAAAACCTTAGAAATTCAATGAAAAAAACACAGGTTTCAGGGACGTTATAGTTAGTTAGACATTTCACTCGTACAAAACCATAGAAATTCGGCCGCTAACTATAACTGGTGCCCTCGCAATGCACTGCTGATGACGTCACATATTACGTCACTCATGACATGGTCAGTAACATCACTGATGAGATCTCAAATAACATCACTGATGACATCACTGGTGACATCATCCATGTGATCATCTGATGCACCTCCTTACACCCTAATATAATCTGTGAAACACCCACTCTAAAAAACAGATTACCATTCTCGATACCATAGACACACCAATACAAGTTAGTACATACACACTCACCAATTCCTAGGTCTACACACACATCAACTCACTCACCTATACAGTCACTCATACATGTAGTCACTCATCAATATAGCCTCTATCATATGCACTCATACACCCATACAGACACTCACACACTGCCACTCACTCACCAAGACAGAAATGCAAAGAATCAATGACACTCACATTTACTCACCTATACAGTTATACACACACCACACTCACTTATTCATACATATACTAACACATACTTACTCTCTTATACAATAAGTGACACAAGCACATACTCGTCTATACAGCCACTCTCACAATCACTCACTCTCACATATAGTCATTTATATACTGCAACACTCACATGTACTGCCTTTCACATATGTAGTTACTCACACATGTACCACTGAGACATCCATTCAATCAGCAATACAGCCATACACTCACTCGCCCACCCATACAGCCTCTCACAGACACAATCATGAACGCATATACCCAGGGATTCACCCACTCATACATCCATGCAGGGAGTCAAACAGCCTCTCACTGGAGGATATTAATAATATATTTTTTATTAATATTAAAATTAATAATAATACACACACAGAAACTCAGGCACCCATACAGGTACTCAGACAACTAATCAAAAACCCATATAGACATTCATGTAGCTACTCACCAACCCATGCAGCCACTTAAATACCAACTGACAGACTGATACAGACATTCACACAGATTAGTCACTAACCCATACATTCAGAAAGACACGTTTAATCACTCACTTATCCAGTCAGTCATGCACCTACTAAATCATCCATTCACACACTCATACACCCACTCATTCTTCAATACACCTTGCCATATACATATATAAAACATATTTATATTTTTCAGAAACACACAGTCACTGGATGATGTCATCAGTGATGTCATTTGAGATGTCATCAGTGATGTCACCGGCCATGTCTTAAGTGATGTAATATATGATGTCATCAGCAGTGCATTGCGGGGGCACGAGTTATAGTTAGCTGAACTAACTATAACGGCGGAATTTCTCTGGTTTTGTACAAGGGAAATGTCCAACTAACTATAACGTCCCTGAAACCTGTGGTTTCTTCAGTGAATATATATATATATATATATATATATATATATATATATATATATATATATATATATATATATATATATATATATATATATATATATATACACATATATATATATGTATATATATATAAAAAATTTCCTTGCGCTGCCAGAACGCAAGAATAGTCTCACTCAGGATTTGAAATTAAAGAGTAGTTGAGCATTTATTGACTTGACGCGTTTCAACAGCACGGTCTTTGTCAAAAAGTTATACAATGACCTGGAAGTAGCAGTGACTTTTTTAGCATTTCCTTTGTGGTAATAGACAAAGAAACACCGTGCAAATTGATCGTCTATCCTAGTGGTCAAAAGACAGAAGACATACTTGAAACGTTTTTCATTTCATTAGCGACATAATAATTGACAATATATGATACTGAAAAATAAATTACATTTGGTTCAGTGCAACAATAAAACATTTGTTAAGAAATACTGAGAAGAGAGAGAGCACAAGCAAGTATACCCAGTGGCCGATACAGCTGGTGCTACAACTTGCTAGGCTTCGCTGGGGCGCCATGCATTGGGCGCTATGAGCTAAAATTAATGGAGATATAGGCGAGTGCCTTATTTTTCTTGTCTGCTCCATGTTAGAACCAAGGAAGTGCCTGAAAAAAGAAGACACTGGGTTAGGCCCGCTCCGGGTTTTAATCAAAAACAAAATAGCGGTTTCATAGAAAAAGGCAGTGAGGGGGAATGAGTATTTCTTGGAGAATTTGCAGACCAACATTGGTCTACAGAGCAGCCACTCTGGAAGTGTGGACAGCGAATGTGCTTAGAGGAGTATTGGAGAGGTGTGGGGAATTAACGCAAGGATACATTGAAAACCAATTTGGTGCAATATTGATTTCATTCGAGTGATGTTTTCGTTGGCTGAAATTATCGGTCTGCCTGGAGGGTCTGTGGGGTTTTGTGCACCTTTGCCAGCATATAAAAAACAGGGATCACTGCTTTTATGTATATGTATAACCATTTGGGATATTAATAGCAATAATGTGTGTCTTTCACTGTTGAATTGTGATGCTTTATTGATTCCCATGTGTACAGACACTCCGCGAACAACTATGCCTATTTTCATTTTTATTTTCATTTCTCATTGAAATTGTACATTTAATCTGACAACCGTGAAATAACCACTGTTTACGAAATTTTTGCTTTCACATTTATGAAGTCAGAATGTTTGAAACGATGTAAAATGGTCTTAACAGAATTCAGCTCCGTGAAAACTTCAGCGAGTCTGTTATCTATGTTTGTTGGTATGACGTGAATACCATGTGACTTGTATTTAATTCAGTGTAAACATTCGTCTCGTACTCGTGAAAAAGCAGGCTCGCCCTGCGAAACGCGTCGAGCGAAGCTGTCGTAATAAAGACGCTTTCGATTCAGAAGTGGCCAGGACAATCCTTTCTTTACATAGGGAGCAGAGTGGTGGATTTATAGGGACTCGCTATCCCGTCCGAGGCCCGCTGCTGGAAGTGGCAGGGGTCCCTAGCGGCTTTCTTGTTGGATATATATATATATATATAAACATGCTCACATAAGCTTAATTATTTTTGGAGATAAAACTACTTATTTGTGTGGCATTTTAAACTATTGGCTTGTAAATATCGTTAAACAGGAAATTTACGGACCAGCCAACTGAATTAATTTGGACAAACATCAATTGATTTATTGGTATATTTATTGATTATCTTGTAAATAGGCATGTATATATTGTATATATATGTACTTAGTATATTTTTTTACAGATAGAATATTTATATGTATTTTTATATATATATTTAGATATTAAGATCAAATTGATATTTAGACACCATGTCTTTTATATATCGTCCATATGTCACATATTGTATTAGGATTTTCTTACTCTCTATTTTGAATGTATAATGAGCAGCCTGTTCGCCAACTTTTTTGCACTATAAATGCCCTCCTCAATGTCTATGACACGGCATGTGATCAAGCCTCTTGGTGGAGGCGAAACGCGTCATGGCGGATTGCTGGCTGATTATTTTGCACAAATAAAGCATTAAGAAATGCACCAGTACCTGGGTCCACTCTTCGTTGTTTTTTCCGTGAAGGAAAGAGTTGAATGGCGAGTTCGGCTATATATATATATATATATATATATGTACGCTCCAAAATCCCAGGAACATCAATCCAAAAGGAAGGCAGCACACTCAGGGGAGGTTTCACAAAGATTTAATAAGGAAACCAACAGCAACGACGCGTTTCACCTTAGGGCTTCGTCAAGTTCGTTGGCTGCGACAACTTGACGAAGCCCTAAGGTGAATATATATATATATATATATATATATTACCTACTGGCGGTCGCCAGTAGGTAGTTATAGTTAGGACCTAGTTTCCATAGGAAATCGTCAACATTCTATTTGGATTAACTTTGGCCCTGGTGGATGAATCTTTGCGAATTTCTCAAAGAAGATGGCTCGGTCCGCTGCGCTCCTTCCCTGAAAATTTGGGGGGGATTGGTGAAGTGGGGGCTGAGATAAAAGGGGGGTCCCAAAACGTGTTTTCTCCATGTTATTTTCCATAGGACGTTTAGACACGGCTACAGGTCGAACGGCTGAATGGATTTATAAGAAATTTGGCAAAACTGTAGAGTCCGGCTCGCAGATTACGCTTTTTGTGGAATGGTGTAAATCCGTTCAGTAGTTGCTGAGAAAATTAAAGTTAAAGTCAATTATATATCTATAAGCGCGCACGGGTGCGCGCAATCAAGCGGCTGTGCGCGAGCGGAATTTTTTTTTTGCTGCGTGACGTCTGTTAACGTTCGATTCGAAGGAAATCAGGAAGTGTTGACCGCCATTTTGTCACTGCGAGTAAATATATTGTCATTTCAAAGCGTTGGAACATGTAAAGGGAAGAAGGTAGAGATTGTTTTGCTGCGTAGGTTTTCTCAGGGTGTGCAGTAAGGACCTTAAACGCGAAAATATATATATATTTTTTTTTCGAAAAAAGTTGCGGGATGCGCGCGAGTAAATATATTCTCGTTTCAAAGCGTTAGAACATGGAAAGGGGAGAAGGTAGAGATTGTTTTGCTGCGTAGGTTCTCTCAGGGTGTGCAGTAAGGCCCTTAAAGACGAAAATATATATATATATTTTTTTTTTTAAAGTTGCGGGGTGCGCGCGAGTAAATATATTCTCGTTTCAAAACGTTGGAACATGGAAAGGGGTGAAGGTAGAGATTGTTTTGCTGCGTAGGTTCTCTCAGGGTGTGCAGTAAGGCCCTTAAACACGAAAATATATATATATATATTTTTTTTTTAAATAATGTTGCGGGGTGCGCGCACTCGGACGCGCACACCTATTTACAAGAGTGTGAAAATGGAGATAAAACAGAAGTTTGAGTGGTTTGATATAAGGTGGCTCTGAAGGAGCCCTTGTGTTAATTGAGTTGTTTCTGCATTTATAAGTAAGTACTGTCTGAGATGTGTAATATTGTAAGATTTTAAATAATCATCACAATAATCGATTTACTTACTTACTTAAGTAAGTACCGATGCAGAGTCTGATGTTGCAGAGGAAGATTCTGTTTGACATGACATGTAACAGAGCTGTGGATAGGCAGGTGTTTTTGGAGGGAAAACAGTGTTGTTAGTTTGCTGTAGAACGTTGAGATATGAACTTTTGACCTGTGCCTTCAGCCAGGTGCAGAATGAGGTGTTACCATGAAAACAGGCAGAGATGGCAGTGGGTCATGGGTGACTTTTATGTGACATTGAAAATATTGTGAGGGACAACCAACTGAAATGTAAATTTGAATACAAAATTTTGCGGGAGGAAATATGATTGGCTGAAGAGACATATAAGAGTCTGTATTGACTGTATATCTGTGCCATTGAATTTTGGTTGCAGTGATAGCAGCATAATTGAGACTTTCGTCAAACGAATATCTATTTTGTGACTGTCACTGTTGTACATCGTACAAAGCATTGGTAAAGGTAAGTCTGTAACTGTTTGTTTTGTCATGTACAGTAAAATATGGGTTACTCACAAACAAGGATTGATTTTCCTCATAGTTTGAAACTAAACTCATTTTTGGCTGTCATAATGTGTTGTATTTCTAAAACTATTTTTAATTTAAATGTGAAATATGAAGTATAAAATATGTGTAATATAAAGAGTAATTATTTGTGTGATTTTGAAGCTTTTATATATAATGAGAGAAGTTGTTTATGAAGTGAAAAAATGATATTAGCAGAGAGACAGATAATGCAGATAGAGAGAGAAATGGTAAATTACATGTGATACCGTCGTGAAAAAATGTTAAACTTTCTGTCACACGAGAAAATTAGAGTGCGGTTTCAGGAGGCGGCCTGCATTGGTGGGTGTAGGTTGAGAGGGGCAGGTGGTTGAGTGAAATAAAATCAAAAGTTGGTATATTACATGTGATACCGTCTTGAAAAAGTGGTAATGCTTAATGAATTCTTAAACTTTCTGACAGACGACAAAATTACATTGTACTTTGTGGCCGCGGCTTGTACTGGTGGGGTGAGAGGGGGAGGTGGTCGATTAAAATAAAATGAAAAGTTCTGACCATGAGGTTGTACACAGATTTGTGCAGTAAATGTGTTCGTAATTTGAGGTATCAAACTGAATATAAAAATATCTCTGTCACTCCTGCTGTTTGACTGCATTTTCATCTGCCTTATGTTTTCCATCTCCATTGCCCTGTGTTATCTTATTGTTTGTGTGTCTGTCTGTGTCTGCCTTCAGTCCGGGTTGAGGAACTTTGCTGTGGAGGCACACACAGATAGTCGCATCAAAGTAGTTGGAACGTTTTCAAAAAACTATTTATATAATTGAAATGCTTTTTTGAAACGGTAGTGAATGTTTTCTTTCAGAATTACCGCTCGGTTGCTTCCATAGAGCAGAGGGTATGTTGTATTTCACTACTTAGTGCCTCTGCATCTGCACTGTGTTGTCTGGTGGCTGGCGGAGAAGTGTTTGTTATTGTGGAGATTAAAGCGTGATAAAGAGTGAAATACGACATAGCGTCTGGTCTGTAGAAGCGTGGGAGCAGTGATTAACACTGAGTGAAGCGGAACTGCGACGGTGCTAGTGGTTAGACAATATGGGGCAGATTTATGAAGGCCTTGCGCCGCCGGTGCGTCATTTTTAACATGGGAAAAAGTGACGCACCGGCGGCGCAAGGCCTTCATAAATCTGCCCCTATGTCTTTATCTATGAGCTCTCTGCATGCGAAGCACTATCACGTTTCTGTTATGCTATTGTGTAAGGGAAAAAAAGCGCGCCAAAACCGACAAAATGGCAAGAGGTGCATGTATGTAATGTGTTGGATCGTTCGCAAATCAGTGTTGGGTTTAGAGAGTGAGTCGTTTCTAAGTAAGGGAGTGTTATATCTATGCTTGTTCGTCGTAAACAAAGAGGCACCATGTTCAGACTCCCTCTATCCCCATTCCATCGGTCGTTCGATCATCACTCAAGTTGTACAAAAACATCTCTCTTATCGAGTCAACGTGTGGAACGTATAGCCTGTCGAGTTGTACACATTTGGGGGCATATTACCAAGCAATAGCGATAATTATCGCTATTGCTTGGTTAGAGAGAAAAATTTACCGCAGAGCTGCGGCGATTTTTATCGCAGATAAGCCTTGCTATTACCAATGTTTATCGCAAATGCGATAAAAAACGGCTGCAATGCATGAATATCGCTGAAAAGTCAGCGATATTCATGCATTACCGAGCTAATGCTCTTAGCCATTTTATCCACCTCCCATTGGATAACATGGCTAAGAACTGCTCAGGGGCAGGTGTTGTTGTGGAGGCACACACAGATAATCGCATCAAAGTAGTTGGAACATTTTCAAAAAACTATTTATATAATTGAAATGCTTTTTTGAAGCGCTAGTGAATGTTTTCTTTCAGAATTACCGCTCGGTTGCTTCCATAGAGCAGAGGGTATGTTGTATTTCACTACTTAGTGCCTCTGCATCTGCACTGTGTTGTCTGGTGGCTGGCGGAGAAGTGTTTGTTATTGTGGAGATTAAAGCGTGATAAAGAGTGAAATACGACATAGCGTCTGGTCTGTAGAAGCGTGGGAGCAGTGATTAACACTGAGTGAAGCGGAACTGCGACGGTGCTAGTGGTTAGACAATATGGGGCAGATTTATGAAGGCCTTGCGCCGCCGGTGCGTCATTTTTAACATGGGAAAAAGTGACGCACCAGCAGCGCAAGGCCTTCATAAATCTGCCCCTATGTCTTTATCTATGAGCTCTCTGCATGCGAAGCACTATCACGTTTCTGTTATGCTATTGTGTAAGGGAAAAAAAGCGCGCCAAAACCGACAAAATGGGGAGAGGTGCATGTATGTAATGTGTTGGATCGTTCGCAAATCAGTGTTGGGTTCAGAGAGTGAGTCGTTTCTAAGTAAGGGAGTGTTATATCTATGCTTGTTCGTCGTAAACAAAGAGGCACCATGTTCAGACCCCCTCTTTCCTCATTCCGTTGGTCGTTCGATCATAACTCAAGTCGTACAAAAACATCTGTCTTATCGAGTCAACGTGTGGAACGTATAGCCTGTCGAGTTGTACACATTTGGGGGCATATTACCAAGCAATAGCGATAATTATCGCTATTGGTTGGTTAGAGAGAAAAATTTACCGTAGGTAGGGGGCTCAGTAACAGGGGATTTGGGCGGGGTGGAGCGTGCAGCCCACTGAAGAGGGGGGGTGGATCAAGGTGTTTGGAAGTGGAACAGAGGCAGAGCACGCCAAATTCCTGCCATGGTCCGCTACACAAATATGTATGCATTCTTAGAGGATTATTATATTAAGAATATATATTAATATGGTGGCTCCTGGGGTTTGGTGGTCCTGTGCAGGTATACTGCTTGCATATGCCCATGGTTGGCCCTGTATTTTCTGTCTATGCACTTGTTCTCCGTCACATGGGCTTTTAGTTATGAAGGCCTTGTGTTGCTGGTGCATGAGTTTTAACATGGGAAAAAGTGATATATCTGTGGCACAATGGTTTCATAAATGAGACATTTTGTATCTTATTGTAATGATAGAGAATCTTGGGGAATGTATCTGTTATGCTTGTTCTTTGCTATAATGGCTCTATGTTGTGTAAGAAATAAGTCTGTAATAAGTTAATTAAATTTTATTATTTTCTTTTTTACAGTGTTTGGTGCTGAAAAGCAACAACCTGCCTTCTGAATTATACAGTTTGAGGAATTATATTCTTTTTTTTCAGGTGAGTTGGTATTTTTGCATAGGCAATTTTTTTGGGTGCATATGAAAATAATGAAGAAGATTTTTTTAAATGTTTGTAAAATTTGATTTTGAAATATGATTTTATCTTGAATTATTCACATGGGTTGTATCTGTTTATACTAGATATGTATTTTGGGATATTCTCCACTGACAGTTGAAATTATCTTTTAATTGGCTTGGTGCATGTGTTGTTTTTGATGGAGTTCAGATTTACGGATCATTGGGTTATAATTCTTTCATGTTTCCATTACTTAAATCTTGTGAAGTGCTCATGATTTTTGAAATCTTGTTGCATTATGTTTGGCAGTGTTTCTCCTTTATTTACAGAGAGGTATTATGATATGGTTCTAGGTGTGATGGGTATCTTTCCTGCATATCTGTGATTATACTATGTATAGGCATTGTTTTACATATTCATGCAGAGGTTTATTATGAGGTTGTTCTTCATACTTAGTATGACATTTTGTATATGCTATGACTTTTACATGGTGAGTATGCTGTTGAAACATAAAAGTAACTGTCTCTGTGGGAAGTAGTAATCTGTTAAGTGAATGCTATGGTTTGTATAGTGTGAACCTTCTCTTCAGAGTGCATATAGTTTACATAGCTCTTTGTACTGGTGAACTGAAAAAATTGATCTGTAAAAATTAATTCTACAGATTATAAATATTTGTGATATCTAGAAAATCTAAAAAGAAATTTTACAGTAAAATGTCTTTTAACAACAGTAATTATTTAATGGAAAAAAAGATTAGTGTTAATGTTTAGGGTTATATTGCCAATTTCTTTTCAAAACAAGAGGAACGTGGTATCTTAAAATATATACAGTTAATAAGTTAGAAATTATAAAAAAATATGTAGTTTAAAAATTAGTAAAAGTACTTTTAAGTTACACATTTATGAAAAAAGATATAATTTAGTCTCTATATTTTTTTAAAAAGATACAGAAGAATAAACTGAGTCTAGTTATGGAGAATTCCTCAGAAGAGAAACAAATTCATTTTGAAATCATTAACGAAGTGATGGAGGAAATTTTAGATGCAGTCTTTGAAGAGGAAATTGATGAAAATAATGATTTTATGGACATGTCTTTAGACTCAGCTTACTTAGAGATGGTAGAAGGAGATGAGGACTTTGGACTTGAAGATGTTACTGATGATATAATGCTGGAAGTTCTACTAGATTATGAACTTTTCAATGAATAAAAACATTTTTGATAGTAAAGCATTCTTGAAGACAGTTTTCTTGTCCTATTCATCGATGATGTGCTTTATGAGAGTGATAAGACATGTTCTCATGAAGTGTAAAAGAGATTGTAGTAAAAAAGGTTAAAACATCTACGATGACCTATAGTTCTTGAAAAAAGTGTACTGTTTGTATGCTTTAAAAATTAGAATTAAAAACTGTCTATAATGTTAAAACAGATATGGAGTGTGATAAAATTAAGAACCAACATTTACTACAGGATTTCCTACTCTGTTCAGAGACTTTCTGTTATTTTCTTTATTCTACTTAGAAAATAAATCTGTGGTTTAAATTTGTACGTTATATGCTAGTAGTCAACTATAATATTTGTTATGTTTGTGTTTTACAGATTGAGAATTTCATCAAAATCTTAAATTAAGATGCCGACCAGAACTAAAAAAATAAAGCTCTATAAACGGACTTACAATTTGAAGAAGAAAGGAATTGAAGAAGTATCAAAAGAACATAGGACGGATAAAAAGAAGAGTGCTCCTGGTAAGCAAACCAAAAAGTTTTTGAGAGCAATATGTGGAAGGAAAAATGTTAGTATTGAAGTGCACAAGAAAAAAAGTATAACAGTATCGAGAAGGAGACATGGAACCAAAGATAAAAATGTTTCTGGAATCAGAAGCCAGGAAAATCTGTACAGTAAAACTCGGATGAATCAATTTAGCCAAATCAGGAAGCGTATGTTTTACAACAGAGTAGTTTCAAATTTATTACAAAAGGAGAAAGTTTCTAAAAGAATATCTGCTTTTCTTAAGAAGAAACAATATATAGAGGGTATTGTTGAGCGCGCGTTTGAGACAAAAAGAAAATTATTTATTTTAGTACTTAATAGAATAAATACGCTAAATAAGGCAATACGAGTTTTAAAAGCTAAAAGTAAATGGAAGAGACACATAAATAGGAGTCATTTTTGTAAAGTGTTTTCTGGGAAGTGGATGCATACTTCAACGTCTGAACCATTTTTTAATGAAGAGAGTTACTTTCAAAGTAACGATTTGTTGCATGCAATTGACACCAGTGGTCGAGGATACGAGGTGAAGGAGGGATGTGTAATTGAGAAAGAGAAAATTGTGGTTAGAAATGCAGAAGAGGTGATGGCTGGAGAAGCTTCAGGGGGACGTACTAATGTTCCTGTTTACAGTTGGAATTGTAGTAGCATTTGTAGTGTACGACAGGATTCAATTGATTTCTTTCGCAATTTCTTACGTAAGTACACTAAAGAAAGTCTAAAAAAAAAAATTGTTATGTTGCAAGAATTAGATCATTGCAGAGTGCGAGAAGAAATAGGTCTGCAAGGTCATTCTCTGGCTTGTCTTTCTAAAAAAATATGCCAGAGTGTGTTTCATCACTTCAGGATGTTAGCAGTGCATCATACTAAAATGAGAAAATTGGTGAGAAAGTTGTATTATGCAAAAAGTCAAGCACTTAAACTTAAACAGTTAAATAGTGCTCTTTTGCATGGATGTGAATTAGATGTTAAGAAGATTTGTGCAGAAATTGAGGTCAGTTATTTTGGTCCAGAGGAAGATAATGCAGAGACTGATATAATTATAGAAGGAAATGTGTTAGAAAATGTTGGACATGTTAATATTGAAAATTTTGAACAGGAAATAATAAAGTTTAAGGTAATTGCAGGTGAGAAACCAAATTTTTCTTGTGTCTGTTGTCGACGCATTCATTACAAAAGTCAAACTAGGTTAGTTGATTTATATTTAAAAAGTGAAGATGAAAGTAATGTTCAATGGAAAGATTTTGCAACTTATTTGTTGGTGGAAAACTATTTTGATTTGGGTTTTGAGCAACGTATTTGTAAATATTGTTATAATAAATTAAATGAAAATAAAATGCCTGCTAGAGCTTTTCATAATAATCTAGAGTTGATAAATATTCCATCAGAATTGATGAATTTAAATACTTATGAGACTATTCTGATCCAATGTGTACAAAAGGCTATTGTTCGTATGGAGCCTAAGACTGGTAAATTAAATCCTTCAGATTTACAAAGAGGATTAAAGGGTAGAGTTGTATATTTGCCACTTGATTTAAAAAAAAATATGGAAACAATTGGTGTTGAAAATGTAGAAGAGGAACCTGTAGTTATTTTAGTTAATGGTGTACCTACAAAGAGTAAGAAAATCTGGCAAGATTTAGTGGATGTTAGAAAAGTCAAAAAGGCAACGTTGTATTTAGTTCAAAACAATAAGTACTATAAAGATGTATACATAGAAGAAGAAGATGTAAGTGAAGAAGAGGAGAGTGATTTGTCTATTGGACACATTGAAAAAGTTGATCTATCCAGAAGTGAAGAAATTTATGAACATTACAGTGTTCATCCACTGCATTCCAAAGAAGCAATAGGGAATGCTATTGAATTATTTCAGATGAAAAAGGCGAAAGGAAATCCTATTAGTGTGTGGGAAGAAAGTTTGGAAGGTCGTTGTTTCCCACAGTTATTCCCTACAGGTGAAGGTACACGATATGATGATCGTCCTATGCAGATTCCTGCATCTGAATACCGGACAACAAGATTATATGCAAAAGATCCGAGGTTTCGCCAATGCATTCCATATTTGTTTCATCTTCTGTTTGAGAGTGACTTATCTGGTCTCTCTTATGCAGTAAATCATATCTTAAAAAGTGGAGTTCATCTGCATAATATTTCAGCAAAGGAATTTATGGTTAAAGTGCAACAGAAAGATAGTGTTTTGGATTCACACCTAATTAATTTAATGGCTTGTCAGCGTGGTACTAATGAGTATTGGTACCGTCGTCATGGAGATTTGAAGTGCATGCTTAGAAACTTAGCAGCACCAACATGGTTTTTAACTCTAAGCTGTGCAGAGTATGCTTGGGAAGATTTACTTGAATTTCTTCAGGAGGCGAATGCAAACATAGAAAATATAAACTACAAGACACCCGGAGAACTGTGTTCATTAGATCCGGTTAATGTTTGCAGATATTTTAATCATAGATTTGAAGCTATGATGTCTTTTCTTACAAACAAGAAAAATCCGCCTCTTGGTGAAGTACTGGATTTCTTTTGGAGAAAAGAATACCAAGCAAGAGGTGCTCCTCATATTCATATGCTGTTATGGATCAAGGATGCTCCTAAATTTGGAAGAGACTCGGATGAGACTGTACTGTCTTTTATTGAACAGTATGTCACTTGTGACATACCTAATAGTACAACTGATAAGGATTTAAGAGGAAAAGTGTTAAGTTTTCAAAATCATCGTTGTGGAAGATATTGTCGGCGAAAGTTCAAATCAAAGAGTAAATTCTACACCAAATGTCGTTTTGGATTTGCACGACCGGTACTTTCAAAAGGAAGAGTCAACAATTTGATGTCATCTTTGCGACATAACATCAGAAGAAGGTCACCTAAAAATACGTACAATTTAAGAAGAGGTGAAGAATCCAAATATATAAATGACTATAACCCAGTCATTTTGTCCATGTGGAATGCTAACATGGACATACAATATGTTGCAGACAACTCTATTGCTGTGGCTCGATATGTAACGTCTTACATCACAAAATCTGAAAAGACGGAACTGAAGGAGATGTGGGAAGACATTTCTCATGAAAAGAGCCTAAGCAAGAAATTGTATACGTACAGTTTGAAGATGTTGTCTCATCGAGAAATTGGAGCATATGAATGCTGTGACCGATTGTCATCAGCAAGTCTTTATGCTAAATCAAGGACTATTCTCTGGGTGAGTTTGGGTCTTGCAGAAACACGAAACCGTGTTCTAAAACCTGTGCAAGAAATTGAATATTTAGCCCAGAAAGAACCAAACAGTACAGACATTTTGAAAACAAATATGTTGGATACATACTATCCAAATAGAAGTACTCTTCTAGAAAACATTTGTCTGTATGAAATACTTCAAAACTACACTTTTAAAAGGAATGTTACAGAGAACATTGATAAAGGTGTATATGCTGTAATGGGAGAAGAAGGATGTCTGGTGAAGCAAAGAAAAGGACACTTGATTAATCATCGGAAACTGAGTTGCGAAACACCTGACAAAAGAGAATTTTACTATTTTGCTCTTTTGCAACTCTTTAAACCATGGCGTAGAGAAGAGGAACTACTTGGGAACTTTGATAGTTATGAAGATTCATTCAACGCATCTAAAAGTAGTATTGAATGTCCTGTTTTTAGTAATTATCTGCAAATGTTGAATGATGAAATAGAGCAAGAAGCGACAATTGCAGCGGAGATTGCTAGAGATAGTTCACAAGATAGGCAAAGTTCGGCTTCATTAAGTCAAGATCCACTGGGACAACCAATTATCCAAAATGAAGCAGCCACCACCATGGATGAGGTGGAAAGAGCAATGCAGCAAGGTCAAGAGGAAGTAATCAACTTAGAAGAATTAAAGAAGCAATTTAATATTGAGCAAAGACAGATATATGATGAAGTGACAGAGCACATTGAGCATGGCTTTCGTCATGAGAGAAAAGATTGCTCATGTATGTCATTTGAACCTATTCGATTATATGTAAGTGGAGAAGCTGGAACTGGTAAAAGTTTCCTAATTAAAGGAATTACTACATATTTACAGCAGAGAACTCAGTCAACACTGTCGTGTGTTGTTACTACTCCAACTGGATTGGCAGCACATAATATTAAAGGTATTACTTTACATCGTTTACTGATGCTGCCAGTTGAACATGAAAATAAATTACAATATCACAAGCTATCTGGAGAAGCTTGTTTTGAAGTTTCTAGAGTGCTTAAAAAAATGAAACTTCTTATTATTGATGAAGTAAGCATGGTATCTAATTTAATGCTTGCTTTTGTGCATTTAAGAATGCAACAGATACTTAAGACAGAGTATGATGTGTCATTTGGAGGTAAACATGTCATAGTTTTTGGAGATCTACTCCAACTAACTCCAGTGAAAGGACAACCTGTATTTGAAACTGTTACGCATGAAGAGACTAGAAAGTGCCTGGGCAGTATTGGAAATGTTAATATATGGTCACATTTCAAATATACTGAACTGATTCAAAATATGCGACAGGCAAAGGATACTAAATATGGAAATATTCTTCAAGATATCAGGATTGGAAAACTAACTGAAGATGCGAAACACACTCTACGAACACGATTACTTTCCAAGCTGTTTCCTAATGAAGATAATGTACCTGAGAAAATATATAGTATAGAGGTAGCAGATAAATCAGTGATATGCTTGATGCCAACTGTGAAAGAATGTTCAGTTTTTAATGAGAAAATGTTGAATTTAGAAAATCAAGAAATTAGGAAACTGGAAGCTAAAGATAGAATAGAGCATGAAGGTAGTACTATTGTTTTGTCTGAAAAGTTGAAGTTAAAATTGGATTCTCTTCAAAAAAGTATATCTAAAACTGCTGGTTTAGAGAAAAATCTGTATGTATGTTTAAATTGTCGGATAATTTTAAGGAGAAATTTACATGTAGAAAGAGGATTGGTAAATGGAGCAATGGGTAATGTTGTTGGTTTTGTTAATTATACAGATAGAGATGAGATTGAATTTTTAAGAATAAAATTTGATGGAATTGAGGAAGTTCAGCAAATTAGTCGCTGTTCAAATCGTTTTTTGCTTGTGAAAGACTTATATGTCCGTCGGAAGCAATTTCCAATTTGTTTGGCATATGCAGTGACTATGCAGAGCTGATGGTAGTAAATTGTCAACTTTAATTAAAAATGTTGTGGCTACTCAAGTATCTATTTCTAGAAGAACATTTGTAACTGTAGCCATTATTTTTCATGAAGGGCCTTCCACATCATCAGGACATTATACAGCTTATTTGAAGTGTGGAAGTGGCTGGACGCTTTGCAATGATACCCAATTGACTTTTAAGAAACGTTTGCCTTTTGCCTTAACTAACTCCTATCTGCTATTTTTGGAACCCAAATTTCAGTAGAATCACTTGCTGTAGGAAGATTAATACTGTAAAGATATGAAACTTTCTTGTTTACAAATATCATGTGACTGAGGGTCTACAAATCTATAAATGAAATTTGTGTTTGGTATAGTGATAACATCAGGTAGAAATTTAGTTAATGTTTGATGGTATAAAACATGTTACACATTTTTACTGTAAAGGTTCACAAAAGAAAAGATAAGATTAAGATTAAGAAATTTCAGAACAAAACTACTTAACTCATAGTATTTGGCCATGTGGAAAAATATGAGAGAAGAAAATGAGTACTTTAGATAATTATTTTAGAACATATATGGACGCAAGTTTTTGGGAGAGGTATTTAAAAGGTAATGAGTTAACTTATACAATTTGGCCATGCGGAAAGGTATGAGAGAAGAAAATGTATACTTAAGATAGATTTTTATAGGAGATACTTGCACAGTGTTTTTTTGAGATATATTTAAAAAATAGGTCGTATAGTTTAATTAGTTTGTAACTGTGGAAGATGTAGTGTGCTTACTCAAGAAATTGCGAATTTGAGAAAAACATTTAAGATATGTTTTTTTCAGGTATTTATAATATGTATGGAGATTTTGGATGGGTTTTTTTAAACACAATCATTTTGATTGTGGTTTTTTTTCCCGCTGTTATATGATGATTAATATTGAAATCACTGTTTATAGTGAAAATCAATGTATTCTGAGGACAGCAAAAATAAACCATTTAATATGTTGTTTGAGTTATTTTGTTATATTGAATTTAGAAATATGTATTAAAACATATTTTTTTACTGTCTTCCACAGATATTATATTTATAAGGTAAGTACAACTAATAACATCCGAGAGTTTTCTCTGCCTCTCTCTTATTGACTCCTACTTTTTTTAATTTTATGAAATGTACATTATAATCTTATTTTTACTTTTGTTCCACAGGTACTACGTTTTTAAAAGAAATTTATTTTACTTTTTTATTATTTTTTAGGTAAGTATAAAAAATAAAGAAACTTTTACATCACTGTGTCATTTCTTTGTCTATCCTGTTTAAAGCAATGTCATGTTTAATATAAGCACTTCCACATAGGATTGGGTGCATTGTTATAAGGCATGCTTTAAAAGTGATTTAATGAAATGAGCGACATTTCACTGAGTGAGTTCAACAACACTGATATATGAAAACATTGGTGGGAAATGATATTAAATGTTACATGTTGTTCTTTCCAGGAGTTTAAGTTATTTGCTGCAGTGGCAATTCTGCCACAGCATTAGGGGGCCGGGGGGCTGAGTGGTACTTCTATGCTCATGATAGAGCTACTCCTTCATGAGCCACGGTTGAGATTTGTTCATGATACAGTGGTTCTGTCATGGCTCTGCTTAGTCAATAGAACGTGTCATGGAGGCGCAATATTATTGTTGTGCAAGCACAGCGGCAAGCCCATGACAAAACTGGTCTATCCTGAGGACAGCTGAAGCAATGCTCGTGATGGAGCGGCTCTGTTATGAGCATGGAAGGACTTAACAGGTGTTAAAAAAACCTGAGGGGTCTCTTCAAAGAGAGTGTTGGTTGTAATTTAAAGGGCACTTTAAAACACATTGTGGCAGCTTTATGTTGACGTTGCGTCTCTTTGCGCCACAATTTCGTCAGTTTATTTAATACAATGACAGTGGAAATAATGTACCATATTTACAACGTTATGGATCTAGGAGATATGTCACATTCTAAAGGCCTGCACCATAAGGAAATGTTCCTCTAAAGGAATGCGTCTTGAAAGTGGCTGACTGTAATGCTTGATATTTCACTCAGTGACTTTCAGACCAATGCTGTTTCAAAACTGTGCATGTGCTTGAAGCAGGCGTAGGTATTGACGCAGTATTTTGAATATAGTGCATTGGTGAGCCTTGCTGGAGCTGCATCACACTTGCGATGCAACTCTAGTAATGTATTACTTTTTCAGCACAGATGTGTTACGCATGTATGGTGTTTTTGTACCATGGTGCGCCACATTTCAAATGTGGCACACCATGGGTAACGGAGCACTAGCATACTGTGGTGCACATTAACTGGTGCATATCTGGGTATAAAGTAGTTAACATAAATCTGCCCCATAGGTTACAAATCCGCCTTTAGTAGACTGTTTGGCTTTTGTAGTTTTATGTTTTTTCTGTTATTCTATGTAGCTATGTAATATTGCAAGATTTTTGTCACGAAAAATAAGCCATGAGTATTGGGTTTGTGAATGATTGCAAGATTTTTAAAATTAAAAAGGAAAAACCATGGCATTGTTTAATATAGCATTGTAAATACTTATCTTTAACAATGATGAGAGAGTAAAAAAAGGTTAACCTGATGTTCGAAAGTTATTCATAGGTTTCTTTAGAGGAAGTATTCTATATGATTGAAGCGTGGGTGTTTCACTTTTTTATAGGTAATAGAATGCATTCTGCAAGCATGTAGTAGTCCTCCTGCTACAGCATAAATATTCTTCAGTGCTTATTTTCATTTCGTAAGTGGTATTGAGACCGACATTGAACTTCAATGGATCGGAGGGGCTGTTCTTGTGCATCTGGAGGACTGCTAAGCCATTGCAGCAGTGGGAGTGAGGCCTCTTACAGGGGCGTAGCGCAGCTCCTTTTGATGTTCACAGTTGCAGATAACACGGTAGAGATGTGAGAGAAGTGGGTGGAGTCCTCCGTGTAAATTGCAGAATAGAAACTACTAAGAACCAATTGGAAGTGTTGTTTTCAAGTCACATGACTTCACATGCGCGTCTCAGGACGTGTACGCAGTGATAGTATCTAGTCACGTACGCCATTTGGAAGTAGCGGTCTAATTCAGCGAAGTTTCAAAACGTGAAAAGGAGTAAATCGAAACATATCCGGATTTAATATATCTTCTGAGTAGTATAAGTTCTATGATGGGTCTATGAAGAAATTTAATAAGTTGCAATCGCGA
This sequence comes from Lissotriton helveticus, assembly GCF_964261635.1. NCBI lineage: Eukaryota > Metazoa > Chordata > Amphibia > Caudata > Salamandridae > Lissotriton > Lissotriton helveticus. Next base: position 992,395,840 of record NC_136059.1, on the reverse strand, counting down.
AGTTTTCCCGAAATATATAGGCAGGTGCGCGCACCCGGTCGCGCACGATCGAAAGCCAAAAAAGGGGAGATAAACGCCCTTTATAATATGCTCCTGGAGCTGTTTTTGGTACAATGAGTTAGTTCTGAAAAGAACTTTTTTTTTTTTTTTTTTTTTTAAAACAACTGTTATGTTGTTTTTTATTTTTTAAACTTGCAACAACATTTTCAAGTGTGACACAGGATCAAAATGAAATGAAGAAATTTATCTTTTCTCGGGGCATTTATGACTCTCAATTTTTAGTTTAGTAAGAATGAGGCTCTGCTCTCCGTACAGAAGAATTTCTCCACACTCGTTGCATTTCATGTGCACCTTTGCAAGATATGGTCTCAAGTCCATCACAGCACTCGATGGAGATACAGGTCGTCCACCAGAAGATGTGCTGGCCACCTCTGATGGTAATAGCGTGGCCAGGGCTCTTGTCGATGCCTTTGCAAATTCCACAGGGTGCACTTGTTTGACATGCCGCATCATGGTATGTATGGAAAAGGAATATTTTTTTCTTGGATTTCCTCTTGAGAGAACCGAATTGCATATCGTGCAGGTAACTTTTGGCGCATTTACTTTCTTTTGTTCTTCAGGATAAGTGAAAAATTCCCAAATAAAAGATTCCTTTTTTCTTTTTAAAGGTACTCGCTCATTTCCTTCAGATTCGGAAGATGAATGCGGGGCGGCAGCCATTTCAGCAAAGTCTTCCGAAGGGTGTTGAACGTTGTTCTCTTTTGAGAGTACAAAAGATAGTGAGGGAAGTGGGTGGAGTCCTCCGTGTAAATTGCAGAATAGAAACTACTGAGAACCAATTGGAAGTGTTGTTTTCAAGTCACATGACTTCACATGCGCGTCTCAGGACGTGTACGCGGTGATAGTATCTAGTCACGTACGTCATTTGGAAGTAGCAGTCTAATTCAGCGAAGTTTCAAAACGTGAAAAGAAGTAAATTCAAACATATCCGGATTTAATATATCTTTTGAGCTCGATTCAAGCATACAATTGTTAAAAGTATAAAACCTTTTATATATTTTTTTGAAAATAGCAAGGTGTGTACATTCGGTCACACACGAAAGTTTAAAAAGACATTCGGCTCCATTTAATGAAAATTTTCATAATAATAAAAAAGAAGCCTAGGTTTAGTGTCTTTGGCGTACTATAAGTTCTTTGATGGGTCTATGAAGAAATTCAATAAGTTCAGATTGCAAAGTTTTCACGAAATATGTAGGTGGGTGCGCGCACACGGTCGCGCACGAAAGCCTGGAAATGCGCTATCCATTTTATTGAGAACTGTTGCCGAGAGTGCGCACACCGGGTCGTGCACGAAAGTTTAGAAAGGCTATTTTTATTTACAGACAAATTTTAATGCGTTGAAAAAAAGGCAAGGTACAGACTTTCTAATTCTGTATCGCTTTACAAGGAGTCTCTATGCAACTTGAACAGTGAAGAAAACGGCTTGTTTCCGAAAAAAATATTGCCAAAACTTTATTGACAAAAGTATAGGTTGTATACACGAGATATTTCTGAATTAGCATTTTAAAAACCAATGAAATTCACTGAAAAAAACATAGGTTTTACACACGTTATAGTTAGGAAGTAGCATTTACAAAACCTATGAAATTCACTGAAAAAACCATAGGTTTGACACCAGTTATAGTTACCTGGAAATTTTACTGATATAAAACCAATGAAATTCCACGTTATAGTTAGTTGGACTCACTATAACTTGCGCGTGTAATGCACTGCTGATGACGTCACATATTACATCACTCATGACATCACTGATGACACCATCCTTGTGACACAGTGACAGACCTCCTTTAACTATAATCTAACCCTTGAAACGCATATTCAATTATAGAAACTAAAGTTTTCAAAAAAATGGAGATACCCATACCAGTTACAACAACCAATTCAATAATTCCACCATCTATATACACATGCACTAATATACCAACAGTTCTATATAGTCACTCATACATATATTCACTAATCATATGTAGTGATACACCTACACATCCTGTTACACACCGACAGTCATCCAAAAGTTATTCACACACATACTCACACATGCAAATAAACTATTGAACATCCATTTATTTGCATAAACAGCTATACACACACTACCACTTTACTTCTAAGGAAACTTACACATACTTACTCTCTTAAAAAATCACTTATAGAAACACATACTAATTTAAACAGGAACTCTTACAATACCTCACTCTCACATATACTCACTTATATACATCAATATTCACATACACTACATTAAAACATATGTAGTTACTGATAAAGACACTAATAAGAGAGTCATTCACTCACTAACACAGACATATACAAACTCATCCACACATACAGTCCTGCACATATGCTGTCTTCAAAACACATACAAACAGAGACTTAGTCATTCTTGCATCTATGTACTAAGTAATACCCCCACCAAACCATGCAAACACTCATACTGCTACTAAGAAAAACATCTAATAACCTATATACATACACATGTATCTACTCATCAACCCATGGAGCCACTTATACACAAAGTGAAACACTAATACATATATTTAAAAATTTAAGCATTACTCAGTAATATATGTATTCACTAAGATATTCAATAATATATACATATATAACACATATTTATTTTTCAGAAAGACACACATTCACTGGATGGTGTCATCAGTGATGTCATGAGTGATGTAATATGTGACGTCATCAGCAGTGCATTACACGCGCAAGTTATAGTGAGTCCAACTAACTATAACGTGGAATTTCATTGGTTTTATATCAGTAAAATTTCCAGCTAACTATAACTGGTGTCAAACCTATGGTTTTTTCAGTGAATATATATATATATATATATATATTTTCACAAAGTTCCCAAAGCATTGAGAGAGAACACTACAGTGCTCCACCATCCGGCAATTAGATGCAGCTTGCTTCCTGCTCCAACTCTTTAACATATGCCAACGCGTTTCGCGGTCTTGCGCCGCTTCTTCCTGGGCTGCTGAAATCACACAAACAGGCAAGCATTATCTTCATTTTCATTCAATTTATTCATGCTTGGCCACAATGGGCGTGTGCTGTCAAGTCTTTCATAGTAATGCATGATGGGATATTGAGTTCCCGAATGCGAGCAAATTCAAGTTCAATGTGCATTTCAATTTTTAAGCTTTGTAATAACCTTGAGTAGGTGTCGGGGCATAGATGCAAGTTTCATTAGCATTTCGAGCACTGTGCTTCCATGATCTCGATAAGTTCGATTTCAAAGCCTCAGTCAGCTGGCTGAGGTGTATCTCCAACTGACGATGGTTCCTCTCTCCACGGCAGGGATGCCGTGTAATTAAGTTTTCCACAAAGTTCCCAAAGCATTGAGAGAGAACACTACAGTGCTCCACCATCCGGCAATTAGATGCAACTTGCTTCCTGCTCCAACTCTTTAACATATGCCAACGCGTTTCGCGGTCTTGCGCCGCTTCTTCCTGGGCTGCTGAAATCACACAAACAGGCAAGCATTATCTTCATTTTCATTCAATTTATTCATGCTTGGCCACAATGGGCGTGTGCTGTCAAGTCTTTCATAGTAATGCATGATGGGATATTGAGTTCCCGAATGCGAGCAAATTCAAGTTCAATGTGCATTTCAATTTTTAAGCTTTGTAATAACCTTGAGTAGGTGTCGGGGCATAGATGCAAGTTTCATTAGCATTTCGAGCACTGTGCTTCCATGATCTCGATAAGTTCGATTTCAAAGCCTCATTCAGCTGGCTGAGGTGTATCTCCAACTGACGATGGTTCCTCTCTCCACGGCAGGGATGCCGTGTAATTAAGTTTTCCACAAAGTTCCCAAAGCATTGAGAGAGAACACTACAGTGCTCCACCATCTGGCAATTAGATGCAGCTTGCTTCCTGCTCCAACTCTTTAACATATGCCAACGCGTTTCGCGGTCTTGCGCCGCTTCTTCCTGGGCTGCTGAAATCACACAAACAGGCAAGCATTATCTTCATTTTCATTCAATTTATTCATGCTTGGCCACAATGGGCGTGTGCTGTCAAGTCTTTCATAGTAATGCATGATGGGATATTGAGTTCCCGAATGCGAGCAAATTCAAGTTCAATGTGCATTTCAATTTTTAAGCTTTGTAATAACCTTGAGTAGGTGTCGGGGCATAGATGCAAGTTTCATTAGCATTTCGAGCACTGTGCTTCCATGATCTCGATAAGTTCGATTTCAAAGCCTCAGTCAGCTGGCTGAGGTGTATCTCCAACTGACGATGGTTCCTCTCTCCACGGCAGGGATGCCGTGTATTAAGTTTTCCACAAAGTTCCCAAAGCATTGAGAGAGAACACTACAGTGCTCCACCATCCGGCAATTAGATGCAGCTTGCTTCCTGCTCCAACTCTTTAACATATGCCAACGCGTTTCGCGGTCTTGCGCCGCTTCTTCCTGGGCTGCTGAAATCACACAAACAGGCAAGCATTATCTTCATTTTCATTCAATTTATTCATGCTTGGCCACAATGGGCGTGTGCTGTCAAGTCTTTCATAGTAATGCATGATGGGATATTGAGTTCCCGAATGCGAGCAAATTCAAGTTCAATGTGCATTTCAATTTTTAAGCTTTGTAATAACCTTGAGTAGGTGTCGGGGCATAGATGCAAGTTTCATTAGCATTTCGAGCACTGTGCTTCCATGATCTCGATACGTTCGATTTCAAAGCCTCATTCAGCTGGCTGAGGTGTATCTCCAACTGACGATGGTTCCTCTCTCCACGGCAGGGATGCCGTGTAATTAAGTTTTCCACAAAGTTCCCAAAGCATTGAGAGAGAACACTACAGTGCTCCACCATCCGGCAATTAGATGCAGCTTGCTTCCTGCTCCAACTCTTTAACATATGCCAACGCGTTTCGCGGTCTTGCGCCGCTTCTTCCTGGGCTGCTGAAATCACACAAACAGGCAAGCATTATCTTCATTTTCATTCAATTTATTCATGCTTGGCCACAATGGGCGTGTGCTGTCAAGTCTTTCATAGTAATGCATGATGGGATATTGAGTTCCCGAATGCGAGCAAATTCAAGTTCAATGTGCATTTCAATTTTTAAGCTTTGTAATAACCTTGAGTAGGTGTCGGGGCATAGATGCAAGTTTCATTAGCATTTCGAGCACTGTGCTTCCATGATCTCGATAAGTTTGATTTCAAAGCCTCAGTCAGCTGGCTGAGGTGTATCTCCAACTGACGATGGTTCCTCTCTCCACGGCAGGGATGCCGTGTAATTAAGTTTTCCACAAAGTTCCCAAAGCATTGAGAGAGAACACTACAGTGCTCCACCATCCGGCAATTAGATGCAGCTTGCTTCCTGCTCCAACTCTTTAACATATGCCAACGCGTTTCGCGGTCTTGCGCCGCTTCTTCCTGGGCTGCTGAAATCACACAAACAGGCAAGCATTATCTTCATTTTCATTCAATTTATTCATGCTTGGCCACAATGGGCGTGTGCTGTCAAGTCTTTCATAGTAATGCATGATGGGATATTGAGTTCCCGAATGCGAGCAAATTCAAGTTCAATGTGCATTTCAATTTTTAAGCTTTGTAATAACCTTGAGTAGGTGTCGGGGCATAGATGCAAGTTTCATTAGCATTTCGAGCACTGTGCTTCCATGATCTCGATAAGTTCGATTTCAAAGCCTCAGTCAGCTGGCTGAGGTGTATCTCCAACTGACGATGGTTCCTCTCTCCACGGCAGGGATGCCGTGTAATTAAGTTTTCCACAAAGTTCCCAAAGCATTGAGAGAGAACACTACAGTGCTCCACCATCCGGCAATTAGATGCAGCTTGCTTCCTGCTCCAACTCTTTAACATATGCCAACGCGTTTCGCGGTCTTGCGCCGCTTCTTCCTGGGCTGCTGAAATCACACAAACAGGCAAGCATTATCTTCATTTTCATTCAATTTATTCATGCTTGGCCACAATGGGCGTGTGCTGTCAAGCTGTTCAAAACTTAATTACACGGCATCCCTGCCGTGGAGAGAGGAACCATCGTCAGTTGGAGATACACCTCAGCCAGCTGACTGAGGCTTTGAAATCAAACTTATCGAGATCATGGAAGCACAGTGCTCGAAATGCTAATGAAACTTGCATCTATGCCCCGACACCTACTCAAGGTTATTACAAAGCTTAAAAATTGAAATGCACATTGAACTTGAATTTGCTCGCATTCGGGAACTCAATATCCCATCATGCATTACTATGAAAGACTTGACAGCACACGCCCATTGTGGCCAAGCATGAATAAATTGAATGAAAATGAAGATAATGCTTGCCTGTTTGTGTGATTTCAGCAGCCCAGGAAGAAGCGGCGCAAGACCGCGAAACGCGTTGGCATATGTTAAAGAGTTGGAGCAGGAAGCAAGCTGCATCTAATTGCCGGATGGTGGAGCACTGTAGTGTTCTCTCTCAATGCTTTGGGAACTTTGTGGAAAACTTAATTACACGGCATCCCTGCCGTGGAGAGAGGAACCATCGTCAGTTGGAGATACACCTCAGCCAGCTGACTGAGGCTTTGAAATCGAACTTATCGAGATCATGGATGCACAGTGCTCGAAATGCTAATGAAACTTGCATCTATGCCCCGACACCTACTCAAGGTTATTACAAAGCTTAAAAATTGAAATGCACATTGAACTTGAATTTGCTCGCATTCGGGAACTCAATATCCCATCATGCATTACTATGAAAGACTTGACAGCACACGCCCATTGTGGCCAAGCATGAATAAATTGAATGAAAATGAAGATAATGCTTGCCTGTTTGTGTGATTTCAGCAGCCCAGGAAGAAGCGGCGCAAGACCGCGAAACGCGTTGGCATATGTTAAAGAGTTGGAGCAGGAAGCAAGCTGCATCTAATTGCCGGATGGTGGAGCACTGTAGTGTTCTCTCTCAATGCTTTGGGAACTTTGTGGAAAACTTAATTACACGGCATCCCTGCCGTGGAGAGAGGAACCATCGTCAGTTGGAGATACACCTCAGCCAGCTGACTGAGGCTTTGAAATCGAACTTATCAAGATCATGGAAGCACAGTGCTCGAAATGCTAATGAAACTTGCATCTATGCCCCGACACCTACTCAAGGTTATTACAAAGCTTAAAAATTGAAATGCACATTGAACTTGAATTTGCTCGCATTCGGGAACTCAATATCCCATCATGCATTACTATGAAAGACTTGACAGCACACGCCCATTGTGGCCAAGCATGAATACATTGAATGAAAATGAAGATAATGCTTGCCTGTTTGTGTGATTTCAGCAGCCCAGGAAGAAGCGGCGCAAGACCGCGAAACGCGTTGGCATATGTTAAAGAGTTGGGGCAGGAAGCAAGCTGCATCTAATTGCCGGATGGTGGAGCACTGTAGTGTTCTCTCTCAATGCTTTGGGAACTTTGTGGAAAAAATAAAAATAAAAATATATATATATATATATATATATATATATATATATATATATATATATATATATATATATATATATATATATATATATATATATATATATTTTAGCAGCATTCGTGCAAGCAGGCAGTTGAGAGTCCAAATGCAAAGGGTTTATCTTGAGCCAAACGCGTTTCGGGAACCCCCGTTCCCTTCTTCAATGGCTGACGATGCTTTGATAACAGGACGGCTCACAACACTTTAATAAGTTCCAAGATACCGCCCCAGTGGGCGTGGCAATCTGCATTGCATTCAGGTCCTTGTAGTGTCATAAAGTAAGTCTATCACAGTTATACTTAATGCCGCACGTATTTCCCAAGTGGGTCAATGCACAAGTCTCTCAACATCACCTGCCCCGCTTTTCCAAATGGCGCTGGACCACTGCTTCCCGAATTATTAACGCAAAACAGGCGCCAAACAGGCCCGCTGATAAGGCGGTGGGCCCCCCTCCGCGGCCTGGCAAAGCCGCTAAACATTACTCACACAAAGGTTGCCCCAATGGAAGGAAGCCAGCAAGAAGGTATTTGGTTCCATATTTAATAGCAGCATTCGTTCAAGCAGGCAGTTGAGAGTCCAAATGCAAAGGGTTTTTCTTGAGCCAAACGCGTTTCGGGAACCCCCGTTCCCTTCTTCAATGGCTGACGATGCTTTGATAAGAGGACGGCTCACAACACTTTAATAAGTTCCAAGGTACCGCCCCAGTGGGCGTGGCAATCTGCATTGCATTCCGGTCCTTGTAGTGCCATAAAGTAAGTCTATCACAGTTATACTTAATGCCGCACGTATTTCCCAAGTGGGTCAAAGCACAAGTGTCTCAACATCACCTGCCCTGCTTTTCCAAATGGCGCTGGACCACTGCTTCCCGAAATATTAACGCCAAACTGGCACCAAACAGGCCCGCTGATAAGGCGTTGGGCCCCCCTCCGCGGCCTGGCAAAGCCGCTAAACATTACTCACACAAAGGTTGGCCCAATGGAAGGAAGCCAGCAAGCAGATATTTGGTTCCATATTTAATAGCAGCATTCGTGCAAGCAGGCAGTTGAGAGTCCAAATGCAAAGGGTTTATCTTTAGCCAAACACGTTTCGGGAACCCCCGTTCCCTTCTTCAATGGCTGACGATGCTTTGATAACAGGACGGCTCACAACACTTTATCAGCGGGCCTGTTTGGCGCCAGTTTGGCGTTAATATTTCGGGAAGCAGTGGTCCAGCGCCATTTGGGAAAGCGGGGCAGGTGATGTTGAGAGACTTGTGCATTGATCCACTTGGGAAATACGTGCGGCATTAAGTATAACTGTGATAGACTTACTTTATGACACTACAAGGACCGGAATGCAATGCAGATTGCCACGCCCACTGGGGCGGTACCTTGGAACTTATTAAAGTGTTGTGAGCCGTCCTGTTATCAAAGCATCGTCAGCCATTGAAGAAGGGAACGGGGGTTCCGAAACACGTTTGGCACAAGATAAACCCTTTGCATTTGGACTCTCAACTGCCTGCTTGCACGAATGCTGCTATTAAATATGGAACCAAATACCTGCTTGCTGGCTTCCTTCCATTGGGGCAACCTTTGTGTGAGTAATATATATATATATATATATATATATATATATATATATATATATATATATATATATATATATATATATATATATATATATAGAGAGAGAGAGAGAGAGAGAGAGAGGGAGGGAGAGAGGAGAGGAGTGGAGAGGTAGATGAGACAGGTGAAGAGAGAATAGGAGGGGAGGAGGAGGGGGAGGAGAGACATAGGAAGGCAGGAGAAGAGAAGAAGGTAGGGGAGTTGAGAGGAAACAACCTTTACCACTACTCCTTATCAACGAGGGGCCTGAACCACGATCCCTCAACCACTAATGCATTTACAACTACCTAGTCTAAACAAGGACCTGTCTAAACAACAACCTGCTTGAAGAGATTAGCTGTTTCTTTTGTTATTGTGCGTTAAGTCTGTCTGATTTGTTTTCTACATAAAGTGTAACATTTTGTAAAAATAATCAACTGTTTTACATTTTCTACAGTTATTTATGCAATAATACTAATGTATGTTGTTTAAATGTACCTTCTGAGGCCAGTAGATGGCACTCTTGGATTGTTTAGGACTGCAATGCAAATATATATATATATATATATATATATATATATATATATATATATATATATACATATATATATATATATATATAGATTCCAACCGGAAAGTCGATGCGGCGCTTCCACATCAAACCCAGTGCGCAGACACAGATGAATAAATCCACAGCCAGACGTTGATCTCGGTCCTGGATGAGTCCAGAACTCAGAATCCCAGGATGCACCAGTGGCTCCCAGGTAAGTGCTGCCCAGGGTCGTACTAAGAATAGTCCAAGTAGTCAGCAGATGGCCGGGTACTTTGCACAGCATTCCAGTGGCCCTCGTGAAAGAAACAGCACAATGTCACCTCGAGTCCCCTTTGACCACTTCAGCCTTGGGCACGGGTTTCACATCACGGGGGCAGAAAGAACCATGCATTCCGCCCAGGCAGAGGTTAATAACCTCGCTGTACCGCTATACTTCACTCGTGCTGGAGGCAGGCCTGGAGTAATTCAAAAACTTGAAAGAAATGTCTTGCCGGAGCAGGGGCCAGAGACTCCAGGCCAACTTGTGAAGGGGGGGCTTCTGTAGCGCACTTCTGGAAAACGCGTGACAAGTATGCAAAGAACTCCTCCCAAAGAAAAGAGCAGAAGCCACATCGGGGAAAGGCAACACCATTTATTTCTTTTCTATTTCGCGAATGCATTTCGGCCTGTTCTGGTCTTCATCAGCGCCGTGGTGAGTCTTGGGTTATCAATGGCGCTGTGCCTCTAAATGTACCTGACCGCACTGTGATAGGTGCGAAGTCCGCTCCGCCCCTAAGCAGCTGAAATCGCTGACGTTGATCTCGGTCCTGGATGAGTCCAGAACTCAGAATCCCAGGATGCACCAGTGGCTCCCAGGTAAGTGCTGCCCAGGGTCGTAATAAGAATAGTCCAAGTAGTCAGCAGATGGCCGGGTACTTTGCACAGCATTCCAGTGGCCCTCGTGAAAGAAACAGCACAATGTCACCTCGAGTCCCCTTTGACCACTTCAGCCTTGGGCTCGGGTTTCACATCACGGGGGAAGAAAGAACCTTGCATTCCGCCCAGGCAGAGGTTAATAACCTCGCTGTACCGCTATACTTCACTCGTGCTGGAGGCGGGCCTGGAGTAATTCAAAAACTTGAAAGAAATGTCTTGCCGGAGCAGGGGCCAGAGACTCCAGGCCAACTTGTGAAGGGGGGGCTTCTGTAGCGCGCTTCTGGAAAACGCGTGACAAGTATGCAAAGAACTCCTCCCAAAGAAAAGAGCAGAAGCCACATTGGGGAAAGGCAACAACATTTATTTCTTTTCTATTTGGCGAATGCATTTCGGCCTGTTCTGGCCTTCATCAGCGCCGTGGTGAGTCTTGGGTTATCAATGGCGCTGTGCCTCTAAATGTACCTGACCGCACTGTGATAGGTGCGATGTCCGCTCCGCCCCTCAGCAGCTGAAATCGCTGACGTTGATCTCGGTCCTGGATGAGTCCAGAACTCAGAATCCCAGGATGCACCAGTGGCTCCCAGGTAAGTGCTGCCCAGGGTCGTACTGAGAATAGTCCAAGTAGTCAGCAGATGGCCGGGTACTTTGCACAGCATTCCAGTGGCCCTCGTGAAAGAAACAGCACGATGTCACCTCGAGTCCCCTTTGACCACTTCAGCCTTGGGCACGGGTTTCACATTACGGGGGCAGAAAGAACCATGCATTCCGCCCAGGCAGAGGTTAATAACCTCGCTGTACCGCTATACTTCACTCGTGCTGGAGGCGGGCCTGGAGTAATTAAAAAACTTGAAAGAAATGTCTTGCCGGAGCAGGGGCCAGAGACTCCAGGCCAACTTGTGAAGGGGGGGCTTCTGTAGCGCGCTTCTGGAAAACGCGTGACAAGTATGCAAAGAACTCCTCCCAAAGAAAAGAGCAGAAGCCACATCGGGGAAAGGCAACACATTTATTTCTTTTCTATTTGGCGAATGCATTTCGGCCTGTTCTGGCCTTCATCAGCGCCGTGGTGAGTCTTGGGTTATCAATGGCGCTGTGCCTCTAAATGTACCTGACCGCACTGTGATAGGTGCGATGTCCGTTCCGCCCCTCAGCAGCTGAAATCGCTGACGTTGTTCTCGGTCCTGGATGAGTCCAGAACTCAGAATCCCAGGATGCACCAGTGGCTCCCAGGTAAGTGCTGCCCAGGGTCGTACTAAGAATAGTCCAAGTAGTCAGCAGATGGCCGGGTACTTTGCACAGCATTCCAGTGGCCCTCGTGAAAGAAACAGCACGATGTCACCTCGAGTCCCCTTTGACCACTTCAGCCTTGGGCACGGGTTTCACATCACGGGGGCAGAAAGAACCATGCATTCCGCCCAGGCAGATGTTAATAACCTCGCTGTACAGCTATACTTCACTCGTGCTGGAGGCGGGCCTGGAGTAATTCAAAAACTTGAAAGAAATGTCTTGCCGGAGCAGGGGCCAGAGACTCCAGGCCAACTTGTGAAGGGGGGGCTTCTGTAGCGCGCTTCTGGAAAACGCGTGACAAGTATGCAAAGAACTCCTCCCAAAGAAAAGAGCAGAAGCCACATCGGGGAAAGGCAACACCATTTATTTCTTTTCTATTTGGCGAATGCATTTCGGCCTGTTCTGGCCTTCATCAGCGCCGTGGTGAGTCTTGGGTTATCAATGGCGCTGTGCCTCTAAATGTACCTGACCGCACTGTGATAGGTGCGATGTCCGCTCCGCCCCTCAGCAGCTGAAATCGCTGAAGTTGATCTCGGTCCTGGATGAGTCCAGAACTCAGAATCCCAGGATGCACCAGTGGCTCCCAGGTAAGTGCTGCCCAGGGTCGTACTGAGAATAGTCCAAGTAGTCAGCAGATGGCCGGGTACTTTGCACAGCATTCCAGTGGCCCTCGTGAAAGAAACAGCACAATGTCACCTCGAGTCCCCTTTGACCACTTCAGCCTTTGGCACGGGTTTCACATCACGGGGGCAGAAAGAACCATGCATTCCGCCCAGGCAGAGGTTAATAACCTCGCTGTACCGCTATACTTCACTCGTGCTGGAGGCGGGCCTGGAGTAATTCAAAAACTTGAAAGAAATATCTTGCCGGAGCAGGGGCCAGAGACTCCAGGCCAACTTGTGAAGGGGGGGCTTCTGTAGCGCGCTTCTGGAAAACGCGTGACAAGTATGCAAAGAACTCCTCCCAAAGAAAAGAGCAGAAGCCACATCGGGGAAAGGCAACACCATTTATTTCTTTTCTATTTGGCGAATGCATTTCGGCCTGTTCTGGCCTTCATCAGCGCCGTGGTGAGTCTTGGGTTATCAATGGCGCTGTGCCTCTAAATGTGCCTGACCGCACTGTGATAGGTGCGATGTCCGCTCCGCCCCTCAGCAGCTGAAATCGCTGACGTTGATCTCGGTCCTGGATGAGTCCAGAACTCAGAATCCCAGGATGCACCAGTGGCTCCCAGGTAAGTGCTGCCCAGGGTCTTACTAAGAATAGTCCAAGTAGTGGGCAGATGGCCGGGTACTTTGCACAGCATTCCAGTGGCCCTCGTGAAAGAAACAGCACGATGTCACCTCGAGTCCCCTTTGACCACTTCAGCCTTGGGCACGGGTTTCACATCACGGGGGCAGAAAGAACCATGCATTCCGCCCAGGCAGAGGTTAATAACCTCGCTGTACCGCTATACTTCACTCGTGCTGGAGGCGGGCCTGGAGTACTTCAAAAACTTGAAAGAAATGTCTTGCCGGAGCAGGGGCCAGAGACTCCAGGCCAACTTGTGTAGGGGGGGCTTCTGTAGCGCGCTTCTGGAAAACGCGTGACAAGTTTGCAAAGAACTCCTCCCAAAGAAAAGAGCAGAAGCCACATCGGGGAAAGGCAACACCATTTATTTCTTTTCTATTTGGCGAATGCATTTCGGCCTGTTCTGGCCTTCATCAGCGCCGTGGTGAGTCTTGGGTTATCAATGGCGCTGTGCCTCTAAATGTACCTGACCGCACTGTGATAGGTGCGATGTCCGCTCTGCCCCTCAGCAGCTGAAATCGCTGACGTTGATCTCGGTCCTGGATGAGTCCAGAACTCAGAATCCCAGGATGCACCAGTGGCTCCCAGGTAAGTGCTGCCCAGGGTCGTACTAAGAATAGTCCAATTAGTCAGCAGATGGCCGGGTACTTTGCACAGCATTCTAGTGGCCCTCGTGAAAGAAACAGCACAATGTCACCTCGAGTCCCCTTTGACCACTTCAGCCTTGGGCACGGGTTTCACATCACGGGGGCAGAAAGAACCATGCATTCCGCCCAGGCAGAGGTTAATAACCTCGCTGTACCGCTATACTTCACTCGTGCTGGAGGCGGGCCTGGAGTAATTCAAAATCTTGAAAGAAATGTCTTGCCGGAGCAGGGGCCAGAGACTCCAGGCCAACTTGTGAAGGGGGGGCTTCTGTAGCGCGCTTCTGGAAAACGCGTGACAAGTATGCAAAGAACTCCTCCCAAAGAAAAGAGCAGAAGCCACACGGGGGAAAGGCAACACCATTTATTTCTTTTCTATTTGGAGAATGCATTTCGGCCTGTTCTGGCCTTCATCAGCGCCGTGGTGAGTCTTGGGTTATCAATGGCGTTGTGCCTCTAAATGTGCCTGACCGCACTGTGATAGGTGCGATGTCCGCTCCGCCCCTCAGCAGCTGAAATGGCTGACGTTGATCTCGGCCCTGGATGAGTCTAGAACTCAGAATCCCAGGATGCACCAGTGGCTCCCAGGTAAGTGCTGCCCAGGGTCGTACTAAGAATAGTCCAAGTAGTCAGCAGATGGCCGGGTACTTTGCACAGCATTCCAGTGGCCCTCGTGAAAGAAACAGCACGATGTCACCTCGAGTCCCCTTTGACCACTTCAGCCTTGGGCACGGGTTTCACATCACGGGGGCAGAAAGAACCATGCATTCCGCCCAGGCAGAGGTTAATAACCTCGCTGTACCGCTATACTTCACTCGTGCTGGAGGCGGGCCTGGAGTAATTCAAAAACTTGAAAGAAATGTCTTGCCGGAGCAGGGGCCAGAGACTCCAGGCCAACTTGTGAAGGGGGGGCTTCTGTAGCGCGCTTCTGGAAAACGCGTGACAGGTATGCAAAGAACTCCTCCCAAAGAAAAGAGCAGAAGCCACATCGGGGAAAGGCAACACCATTTATTTCTTTTCTATTTGGCGAATGCATTTCGGCCTGTTCTGGCCTTCATCAGCGCCGTGGTGAGTCTTGGGTTATCAATGGCGCTGTGCCTCTAAATGTACCTGACCGCACTGTGATAGGTGCGATGTCCGCTCTGCCCCTCAGCAGCTGAAATCGCTGACGTTGATCTCGGTCCTGGATGAGTCCAGAACTCAGAATCCCAGGATGCACCAGTGGCTCCCAGGTAAGTGCTGCCCAGGGTCGTACTAAGAATAGTCCAAGTAGTCAGCAGATGGCCGGGTACTTTGCACAGCATTCCAGTGGCCCTCGTGAAAGAAACAGCACAATGTCACCTCGAGTCCCCTTTGACCACTTCAGCCTTGGGCATGGGTTTCACATCACGGGGGAAGAAAGAACCATGCATTCCGCCCAGGCAGAGGTTAATAACCTCGCTGTACCGCTATACTTCACTCGTGCTGGAGGCGGGCCTGGAGTAATTCAAAAACTTGAAAGAAATGTCTTGCCGGAGCAGGGGCCAGAGACTCCAGGCCAACTTGTGAAGGGGGGGCTTCTGTAGCGCGCTTCTGGAAAACGCTTGACAAGTATGCAAAGAACTCCTCCCAAAGAAAAGAGCAGAAGCCACATTGGGGAAAGGCAACACCATTTATTTCTTTTCTATTTGGCGAATGCATTTCGGCCTGTTCTGGCCTTCATCAGCTCCGTGGTGAGTCTTGGGTTATCAATGGCGCTGTGCCTCTAAATGTGCCTGACCGCACTGTGATAGGTGCGATGTCCGCTCCGCCCCTCAGCAGCTGAAATCGCTGACGTTGATCTCGGTCCTGGATGAGTCCAGAACTCAGAATCCCAGGATGCACCAGTGGCTCCCAGGTAAGTGCTGCCCAGGGTCGTACTAAGAATAGTCCAAGTAGTCAGCAGATGGCCGGGTACTTTGCACAGCATTCCAGTGGCCCTCGTGAAAGAAACAGCACGATGTCACCTCGAGTCCCCTTTGACCACTTCAGCCTTGGGCACGGGTTTCACATCACGGGGGCAGAAAGAACCATGCATTCCGCCCAGGCAGAGGTTAATAACCTCGCTGTACCGCTATACTTCACTCGTGCTGGAGGCGGGCCTGGAGTAATTCAAAAACTTGAAAGAAATGTCTTGCCGGAGCAGGGGCCAGAGACTCCAGGCCAACTTGTGAAGGGGGGGCTTCTGTAGCGCGCTTCTGGAAAACGCGTGACAAGTATGCAAAGAACTCCTCCCAAAGAAAAGAGCAAAAGCCACATCGGGGAAAGGCAACACCATTTATTTATTTTCTATTTGGCGAATGCATTTCGGCCTGTTCTGGCCTTCATCAGCGCCGTGGTGAGTCTTGGGTTATCAATGGCGCTGTGCCTCTCAATGTACCTGACCGCACTGTGATAGGTGCAATGTCCGCTCTGCCCCTCAGCAGCTGAAATCGCTGACGTTGATCTCGGTCCTGGATGAGTCCAGAACTCAGAATCCCAGGATGCACCAGTGGCTCCCAGGTAAGTGCTGCCCAGGGTCGTACTAAGAATAGTCCAAGTAGTCAGCAGATGGCCGGGTACTTTGCACAGCATTCCAGTGGCCCTCGTGAAAGAAACAGCACGGTGTAACCTCGACTCCCCTTTGACCACTTCAGCCTTGGGCACGGGTTTCACATCACGGGGGCAGAAAGAACCATGCATTCCGCCCAGGCAGAGGTTAATAACCTCGCTGTACCGCTATACTTCACTCGTGCTGGAGGCGGGCCTGGAGTAATTCAAAAACTTGAAAGAAATGTCTTGCCGGAGCAGGGGCCAGAGACTCCAGGCCAACTTGTGAAGGGGGGGCTTCTGTAGCGCGCTTCTGGAAAACGCGTGACAAGTATGCAAAGAACTCCTCCCAAAGAAAAGAGCAGAAGCCACATCGGGGAAAGGCAACACCATTTATTTCTTTTCTATTTGGCGAATGCATTTCGGCCTGTTCTGGCCTTCATCAGCGCCGTGGTGAGTCTTGGGTTATCAATGGCGCTGTGCCTCTAAATGTACCTGACCGCACTGTGATAGGTGCGATGTCCGCTCCGCCCCTCAGCAGCTGAAATCGCTGACGTTGATCTCGGTCCCGGATGAGTCCAGAACTCAGAATCCCAGGATGCACCAGTGGCTCCCAGGTAAGTGCTGCCCAGGGTCGTACTGAGAATAGACCAAGTAGTCAGCAGATGGCCGGGTACTTTGCACAGCATTCCAGTGGCCCTCGTGAAAGAAACAGCACGATGTCACCTCGAGTCCCCTTTGACCACTTTAGCCTTGGGCACGGGTTTCACATCACGGGGGCAGAAAGAACCATGCATTCCGCCCAGGCAGAGGTTAATAACCTCGCTGTACCGCTATACTTCACTCGTGCTGGAGGCGGGCGTGGAGTAATTCAAAAACTTGAAAGAAATGTCTTGCCGGAGCAGGGGCCAGAGACTCCAGGCCAACTTGTGAAGGGGGGGCTTCTGTAGCGCGCTTCTGGAAAACGCGTGACAAGTATGCAAAGAACTCCTCCCAAAGAAAAGAGCAGAAGCCACATCGGGGAAAGGCAACACCATTTATTTCTTTTCTATTTGGCGAATGCATTTCGGCCTGTTCTGGCCTTCATCAGCGCCGTGGTGAGTCTTGGGTTATCAATAGCGCTGTGCATCTAAATGTACCTGACCGCACTGTGATAGGTGCGATGTCCGCTCCGCCCCTCAGCATCTGAAATCGCTGACGTTGATCTCGGTCCTGGATGAGTCCAGAACTCAGAATCCCAGGATGCACCAGTGGCTCCCAGGTAAGTGCTGCCCAGGGTCGTACTGAGAATAGTCCAAGTAGTCAGCAGATGGCCGGGTACTTTGCACAGCATTCCAGTGGCCCTCGTGAAAGAAACAGCACGATGTCACCTCGAGTCCCCTCTGACCACTTCAGCCTTGGGCACAGGTTTCACATCACGGGGGCAGAAAGAACCATGCATTCCGCCCAGGCAGAGGTTAATAACCTCGCTGTACCGCTGTACTTCACTCGTGCTGGAGGCGGGCCTGGAGTAATTCAAAAACTTGAAAGAAATGTCTTGCCGGAGCAGGGGCCAGGGACTCCAGGCCAACTTGTGAAGGGGGGGGCTTCTGTAGCGCGCTTCTGGAAAACGCGTGACAAGTATGCAAAGAACTCCTCCCAAAGAAAAGAGCAGAAGCCACATCGGGGAAAGGCAACACCATTTATTTCTTTTCTATTTGGCAAATGCATTTCGGCCTGTTCTGGCCTTCATCAGCGCCGTGGTGAGTCTTGGGTTATCAATGGCGCTGTGCCTCTAAATGTACCTGACCGCACTGTGATAGGTGCGATGTCCGCTCCGCCCCTCAGCAGCTGAAATCGCTGACGTTGATCTCGGTCCTGGATGAGTCCAGCACTCAGAATCCCAGGATGCACCATTGGCTCCCAGGTAAGTGCTGCCCAGGGTCGTACTGAGAATAGTCCAAGTAGTCAGCAGATGGCCGGGTACTTTGCAAGGCATTCCAGTCGCCTTCGTGAAAGAAACAGCACGATGTCACCTCGAGTCCCCTTTGACCACTTCAGCCTTGGGCACGGGTTTCACATCACGGGGGCAGAAAGAACCATGCATTCCGCCCAGGCAGAGGTTAATAACCTCGCTGTACCGCTATACTTCACTCGTGCTGGAGGCGGGCCTGGAGTAATTCAAAAACTTGAAAGAAATGTCTTGCCGGAGCAGAGGCCAGAGACTCCAGGCCAACTTGTGAAGGGGGGCTTCTGTAGCGCGCTTCTGGAAAACGCGTGACAAGTATGCAAAGAACTCCTCCCAAAGAAAAGAGCAGAAGCCACATCGGGGAAAGGCAACACCATTTATTTCTTTTCTATTTGGCGAATGCATTTCGGCCTGTTCTGGCCTTCATCAGCGCCGTGGTGAGTCTTGGGTTATCAATGGCGCTGTGCCTCTAAATGTACCTGACCGCACTGTGATAGGTGCGATGTCCGCTCCGCCCCTCAGCAGCTGAAATCGCTGACGTTGATCTCGGTCCTGGATGAGTCCAGAACTCAGAATCCCAGGATGCACCAGTGGCTCCCAGGTAAGTGCTGCCCAGGGTCGTACTAAGAATAGTCCAACTAGTCAGCATATGGCCGGGTACTTTGCACAGCATTCGAGTGGCCATCGTGAAAGAAACAGCACAATGTAACCTCGAGTCCCCTTTGACCACTTCAGCCTTGGGCACCGGTTTCACATCACGGGGGCAGAAAGAACCATGCATTCCGCCCAGGCAGAGGTTAATAACCTCGCTGTACCGCTATACTTCACTCGTGCTGGAGGCGGGCCTGGAGTAATTCAAAAACTTGAAAGAAATGTCTTGCCGGAGCAGGGGCCAGAGACTCCAGGCCAACTTGTGAAGGGGGGGCTTCTGTAGCGCGCTTCTGGAAAACGCGTGACAAGTATGCAAAGAACTTCTCCCAAAGAAAAGAGCAGAAGCCACATCGGGGAAAGGCAACACCATTTATTTCTTTTCTATTTGGCGAATGCATTTCGGCCTGTTCTGGCCTTCATCAGCGCCGTGGTGAGTCTTGAGTTATCAATGGCGCTGTGCCTCTAAATGTACCTGACCGCACTGTGATAGGTGCGATGTCCGCTCCGCCCCTCAGCAGCTGAAATCGCTGACGTTGATCTCGGTCCTGGATGAGTCCAGAACTCAGAATCCCAGGATGCACCAGTGGCTCCCAGGTAAGTGCTGCCCAGAGTCGTACTAAGAATAGTCCAAGTAGTCAGCAGATGGCCGGGTACTTTGCAAAGCATTCCAGTGGCCCTCGTGAAAGAAACAGCACGATGTCACCTCGAGTCCCCTTTGACCACTTCAGCCTTGGGCACGGGTTTCACATGACGGGGGCAGAAAGAACCATGCATTCCGCCCAGGCAGAGGTTAATAACCTCGCTGTACCGCTATACTTCACTCGTGCTGGAGGCGGGCCTGGAGTAATTCAAAAACTTGAAAGAAATGTCTTGCCGGAGCAGGGGCCAGAGACTCCAGGCCAACTTGTGAAGGGGGGGCTTCTGTAGCGCGCTTCTGGAAAACGCGTGACAAGTATGCAAAGAACTCCTCCCAAAGAAAAGAGCAGAAGCCACATCGGGGAAAGGCAACACCATTTATTTCTTTTCTATTTGGCGAATGCATTTCGGCCTGTTCTGGCCTTCATCAGCGCCGTGGTGAGTCTTGGGTTATCTTTTTATTTTATTTTATTTTTTTATATTTATTCGTTGGCAAATTCAGACAAATAAAACAAATACACAAAAATAAACAATGCAGATAGGTACGATGTGCATGGAGTACAGCATAGAAACATGTCATATGTTGAAGTAAGTAACCAATATAATACCAAGAAAATATAGAACATCTATAAATTAAAGATATCTTAATGGATTAGAAATCAATGCAACCTATAGCTTATACTTTTTAAACATGGCGTGCATCATTATAATGCGAAGTGGAAAAAAAAAGAAAGGTAAATAAAACGGGAAGCGAAGAGGAACATAATATCAAAATACATCAAACATCCAACACTTGATTTCCACTTTCGCAATTATACCACCTAATAATAGGTTCCCATAACTGTTTCCCTATTGCCCTCATTTTCCTACCTCTTGTGGCATAAATTGCAATTTCTTGTTTATAAATAGCTATAAAACGACTGAGCCACATATGAAAGGTAGGGGGCTCTGCATCTTTCCATCTAGCTGCCAAAATTATACGAAGCACGGCGTATCCCAGAAAAAGCACCGCCTGTTCTTCACTGTTGTGCTCCAAAGAATCATCATGGCCTAATAGGAGCAATGTTATAGAGTCTTTTATTTGATGCCCAAAGATTTGGGCCCAATATTCCAGCATCATAGCTTTGACTGTTGTTAATGCGGGGCATTCAGAAAACATATGCAGGAGATTTGCAAGTGGCTGATTACATCTAGGACAGTTATCATCAGTCCTGAGCCCCCAAGCAAGCAATTTAGCTGGCGTATAGTATAGGTTATAAATGGTTCTGTAATATTGAGCCTTTAAATTAGAGGCTATAAAATATTTTGCTGAGAGGGTTAAGGAGAGATCTATATCTACATTGGGATTAGCTAATTTCAAGGCCCAAGATTGTTCCGTGCGCTCAAGGTCGTCAGGGGCGTTGACCATAAATGGCTGATATAGGACCCCGATTCTTGTGGAGTTTTTCCCTATAATATCCAGTAGTGGTATATTATCTAGTAAAATTTTTGGTGTAGTATTACAGATAATAGATGAGATTTGATAAAATTTTAGAAAATCAGAAGCGGGAATGTTGTATCTTTCTTGAAAAGACTCAAAGGATAGTGGAATACTGTTACCAAAAAAATCGCCTATTGATTTTATGCCTAGGAGCTCCCAACTCTGAAATCTATTGTCGTTAAGAATGGAGGAAAAAATTTTGCATTGCCATAATGGTGTATATTTCGTAAATGTAGGAATACCCAGATGTTTGCAAATAGCTTTCCATACTACTCGAGCGTCTAGAACTGTCTTTAATTAAATTTTTTTGTAATATGATGGTTCTGGCTGCCTTAAGAACAGACCCTTGTGTTTTTTACCTAAACTAAGCTCATATATTGATGGAATATATGGAGCTATAGGGGTTAAGACTCCAGGTTTAGCAGTCAGAAGAGGGTCCATATGCTGTACTAGTGTTGCCCAAAAATATAATCTCAAATTTGGTAGAGCTAAGCCACCTCTATCTTGAGGGAGCGCTAACAGGGGAAGGGCCCGTCTTATTTTACCATAGCTCCACATAAACTTTGCAATAAGGGAATCTATAGTCTTAATAAAGTGTTCTCCAGGGAATAGAGGGATTGCTCTAAAAAAATATAAAACCCGTGGGAATATGTTCATTTTAACATAATTGGCCCTTCCTATTATCGAAATGTGCAAGCTATCAATCCTTCTAAGATCACTTTTGATTTTATCAATGAGGGGAGAATAATTTATTTCGCCAATCTTGCTTATCTCCGCAGAGAGGCCTACTCCTAGATATGTAGCCTGTTTAACCCTGAGTGTACTTTCATACTGGGTGTTATTAGTGGCTAATACCACCGTTTATCTCTATTCAAAGAGTACCCTGAATACATCCCAAATGCCTGAGTAATTGTCTCGATTTCAGAAATTGCTTCAGACGGATTGGTGGTTATTACAGCGACATCATCAGCATATGCCATGACTTTAGTGGAAAAAGATCCAGTAATAACTGGTTGAATTGCGGGTGAGGTTAATAATTTCTGAATAAGAGGATCGATATAGAGGGCAAATAAGACCGGGGAGCATGGGCAGCCCTGTCTTGTGCCTCTTTGAACCTTAATAAACTCCGACTCGAAACCAGCTATAGAGATTTTGGCCGTGGGGTTGATGTAAATGGCTTTAATGGCTTTAATAAAATTGTTTCCAAGATATTCCAAAGAAACTGCCATGATACTCGATCGAATGCCTTTTCGGCATCGAGGAGGATCATCGACATCTCACCCCCCGTGGCGCCCATGATGTCAAACAGGGTTATGGCTCTCCGAGTATGGTCTGTAGTGCCCTTGCCGGGGATAAAGCCATGTTGCCACGGGGGACACAAGATGTTCGACGACCCTGCTCAGTCGATTTGCAAGTATTTTAGCATAAAGTTTTGAGTCGGAGTTAATCAGGGATATGGGCCTATATGAAGAAGGGAGGTGAGGTGGTTTACCCTTTTTATGAAAAATTATTATATTTGTTTGCTTCCATGACTCTGGAGGAATTGTGTGATATTGCACTCCAAGAAACAAATCAAGCAGGAAAGGGGTTATTTGGTTACCAAGAATTTTATATAGATCCAATGGGATTTTATCCGGACCTGCCGCCTTGCCTTTGGCCATCTCGGCTAGTGCAATTTCTACTTCAGTAATCGTAATTTCTCTATCCAGATTAGCCTTAGTCTCATCATCAATAATTTTATGTAAAGTCCAATCTGGAAGCCAATTATTTAAGAATGTTGTTATTTCATTATTAGGATGTGAAATATCGCTACCATAGAGTTTTTGATAATATTTTTGGAATACTTTAACAATCTCTTTAGGAGTTGTATGCTCATTACCCTCAAATTCGATCTTCTTAATACTACCTAGTGATTGTTTTTGTCGAGTACGTAATGCTAACTGCTTCCCCACATTTTCTCCTGATTCGTACAGTCTAGCCTTATTAACCTGGTAAGTTTCGGCAGTTTTTTGGATGAGCATACTATTGATCTCATTTTTAATAATCATTATTTTGTTTAAAGTTTTCCCAGGATCTAAGGTAGAATCGACTTGCCCTCTTTGAGACTGACTTATTTGGGAGGCATGAAGGGTCTCGAGATTAGAGAGCTCTTGCATCAGTTGTATATTAGTCTGCTTTTCCTTCTTTCGTTTATTAGCTACAAATGAAATTGTTTCACCCCTCAATGCTGCTTTAAAAGAGTCCCAAACTATTACACGGGATGCACTAAACTGGTTACAATCAAAAAAGGACTGAGCCCATGATTTAATATACGTTATGTATTCCTGATTAACCAGTAACCTCCTGTCGAAAGTCCACTGGGTCATTGGTTTAACCAAATTGGCCGTATCGAAGATGAAGGTCAGCGCATTGTGGTCGGATATTGTTTTCGAGGATTTAGTTATTTCTATAATGTCCCTCTCCTCTATAGTTGACATAATATAGTCAATTCGGACGTATTTATTGTGGGGGAAAGAGAAGTAAGTAAAACCATCTGCATTAGGCCCCTGGAGTAATCCCCAGACGTCCACTAAATTATGACTTTTCATCATCTGACCTAGTGCGCTGTATACCTTCGGTTTACGCCCTTTATAATTTAAAGATAGGTGATTCCCAGTGGGCAACCCTATATCAATATTAAAATCCCCGCAAAGAACCAGAGAGCCAGACCAAGAGGCCAATTCGATTTCGAGCTCCCGAAAAATATCAGGATCGTCTAGGTTTGAGCCATAAATTGCACAGATAGTAATACCCACCTGTAGCTGAATTATGACCCATCTACCATGTTTGTCGGCCAATTTACGAATTGGGGAGCCTATTATAGGTTTAGCTAAAATGGCTACCCCTCTAGTTTTGGATGTTTGGGATGTGGCTGCCATTAAATTATAACCAGGTAATTTGAGTAAATCTTTGTCAGTATATGCAATATGTGTCTCTTGAAGACATATTATGTCAACTGGGTTTTGACGTGTTAATTGAAATAACTGGGCCCTTTTATTTTTATGATTGAGGCCTGCCACATTCCACGTGCATAAACTTATTCTCCCCATTTATTAGCATAAGAATCTGACCCAGGTTTAATATATTGGAACCAAAAACCTCCATTTATCTTGAAATGCATAATACAGTTTTGCTTTTTACAATTTCGTTTTTTGTTTAAACTATATTGGTTCACATCATACCATAATCTTCTTGTGCATCGTAACTTGTGACTGAACTTGCCAATTTTTTTTTTTTGCATTTCCCTCCCCTCCTCAAGCCCCTCCCCAAACCCCTCCCCAACCCCCTCCCCCCACACACCACCCTTTGAGGCATATAGACTCTTACTAGAGTCTGTAGTGATGGAGAAACACCCCTGCGCCGCGCCATATTATTACTTCCATGTTCACCTAATAACACATGTGCGGACTAACAGAGAGGTATAAAGCAGGAAACAGATAAATCTAGAATAGAATAATCAATCTAGGACCCTGTGGCACCCACTGAGCCGAAAAGAGAACCAGTAAGTGCTAGCCAATCATTCATTGGAGCGGTGATAGAAACAACATATTCTTATTCATATTCTAGGTGACTATCAGAAAAAATAGGAGTTAGTATCAAGCTTAGGACTTCATAATTCTATTAATTGAACTTATTCCTCCTATGTCATTAAGCATAACCCACCGTCCGGGGGTTATATAGTGATCATAATAGTCACTGTATTTAGAGTTCTTGAAAAAAGAAAAAAGAAGAAAAAGAAAAAAAAGTACTATTATTTCGTATTTATGTCAGGCTATCTAGAAAGGCCTTCGCTTTGATTTCAGAGGAAAAAAATTTTACCTGACCATTATACAAAACTTTGAGTGTGGCAGGGTTGTTCAAATAAACCTTGGCCTTTTTGTCCAAAAAGGGTTTGATTAACTGTCGGAGTCGCCATCTCCGCTCCACAGTTGTGTGGCAAAAATCCGGCCTAACAAAGTATGAAATGTCGCCTCGAGACCGATGGGCATCAGGCCTCGCTTTCTCTGCAATAGCTTGACGTAATAGAAAGTTGCCGAAATAGACCAATATCGCCCTAGGATATTTGCTTTGCGAGTTAATAGCTCGTAATGTAGCCGGGGTTCTGTGGACACGCTGAACTTCTAGCTCCCAATTCCATGAGGATAACTCGGGGAAAGTATCTTTAAAGAGTTGAATCACAAAAACGCGTATGTTGTCTCCTTCACTTTTCTCCGGAACCCCCAGTATTCGGAGGTTGTTTCGACGCATGCGATTTTCCATCTCCTCGAGCTTCCACCTTACGTCAGTCAGTTCAGCGTCATGGGCATCAACCTGATCTTTCACCACAGTTGCTTCAGCCTCGTTAACCACTATTCGGTCTTCCGTATCGGCCATTCTTGCATTGGAGGCCGCCACAGTTTTGGAGAGCTTACGCACCACTCCTTGTACCTTTTGTAGGGCTTGCTGGGCTTTCCGGCCATCTTTAGAGGTTTGTTCCCTGTGGGATGCGATCGCCTGCAGCACCGTGTCCATTACTGCAGTTAAGGTGGTATCTTGCTCCTTCAAGAAAGAAGCCCCCTGAGAGCTGGAGGCTGTTGCAGAAGCACAATCCCGGCGGGGACCTGCTGCATGATGGCTTCTTTTTTTTTTTATCACTGTATGCCTTCCCAGTGTAGCTTCGCCCAGTAGATCATCCGCATCACTGTCCTGTGTGCTGGTGCTAGAACCTGTGTGCAGATCGGATAGGGGATCTAAATCAGAGTCTAAATCATGGTGCCATCCTAAGTCCTCGCGGCCTTCAGAAATAGTATAGAATTCTAGTGGTTCCAAATCCATGTCAGAAGCGATTCCGGCTCCACCAATATAGTCTGGCATAGGCAATGCTGACTCTTCTTCATTTTCCTTCTCCACTAATGTGGTTGATGCAGGAGTGCCTTGAATCTGAGCCAGTGTTTGCGCTAGAGGGGGCGTTGTTAAGTTGCCCCCCACGTTAACCAGGTTAAGTAGTGTAGAATGCGTTTCAAGCCGTGGCTGGTCGGGCATATTTGTTATGTTACTTGTGCCAATTGTAAGGGCAGTAAGGGCAGTTGTAGGGGCGGGTGTAGCTTCAGCCTGTGACTGTAATTGTGACTGTAGCTTCGGTTGTATAACCCTTGCTTGTAGAGGCTCATATATGGTAGGTGTAAGTGCTGTAGTCTCAGCTATTATTGAGCCTGGTTCTTGAATCGGTACATTTGCCCCTGCTACTGTTGTTAAAGCTTGTGCTTGTATTTGCGCCGGTATTTGCGCCGGTATTGCCAAAGTTTTTTCCCCCGACGCTGTCTCTACAGTGTAACTCCCTGGCCCTTCTGTTATGGCTGTTAAGCATTGCGGCGGTATGGACAGGCCAGCTGTAGCTGTAGCTGGGAAACTTACTGTGAGGCTAGCTCCTTCGAAAGGCTCAGAACGGGCCGCTGCTGACACCGACGAATCCGTGTTGGAAGGTGCCGCCGGGATTGCGAGTGGCGCTGCAATCAGCGGCCCGCTTGTTGCATGTTGAAGGGAGGGGGAGGGAGCAGCTCCGGCCGGTGTTTTTCGAAGCAGATCCACAACGGAGGGACCCGGCCCCGGGGGGTTGATGTTTCTTGCTGTCTTTTGTTGTTTCAGTTGAGGTTGAGCCTGTCCCCCATCGGATCCGACAGCTTCGTCCGTCAGGGAGCCAGCGCGTCTTGCTGCTAGTTTTTGGTCACGGAGCGCTTGCTTGGCCGCCCGGGTCTTTGAGGCGGCTGCCACCGCTGCAGAATTTTTCGGGGCCATCTGTATACTCTGTAGTGTGAGGTCGTTAACAGGGGCGCTTCTGGGCTTATCTTGATCGCCAGAATGTTCTGTACTGGCACGAAGCCGGATAAAGAGCCTTAACACTGTAAGGCCGAGGGCTGATGCAATCCAGTGAAGTAGTGGTCGTGACTGCACCAGTGAGAATGACGGGTCATCTGAAGCTGCAAGGTAAGCGCCACTCATCGTTCATTTTTTAACCTTGTATGCCACAGCAGTCTCAGCTCGATTGCTTTCTGATGTCGTTCCTCGCTGTATCTGCTAGTATTGCTTTCATCGTGCCTCCGTGAGTGCCACAAGGTCCTGACCCCTCTCCTAGCCCATTAGTTAGGCACAGCGCGGAGAGTGTCTCACAGCGGTCTAGTGAGCCGCCGCCATCTTCCTCCCCCGAGTCTTGGGTTATCAATGGCGCTGTGCCTCTATATGTACCTGACCGCACTGTGATAGGTGCGATGTCCGCTCCGCCCCTCTGCAGCTATAATCGCTGACGTTGATCTCGGTCCTGGATGAGTCCAGAACTCAGAATCCCAGGATGCACCAGTGGCTCCCAGGTAAGTGCTGCCCAGGGTCGTACTAAGAATAGTCCAAGTAGTCAGCAGATGGCCGGGTACTTTGCACAGCGTTCCAGTGGCCCTGGTGAAAGAAACAGCACGATGTCACCTCGAGTCCCCTTTGAGCACTTCAGCCTTGGGCACGGGTTTCACATCACGGGGGCAGAAAGAACCATGCATTCCGCCCAGGCAGAGGTTAATAACCTCGCTGTACCGCTATACTTCACTCGTGCTGGAGGCGGGCCTGGAGTAATTCAAAAACTTGAAAGAAATGTCTTGCCGGAGCAGAGGCCAGAGACTCCAGGCCAACTTGTGAAGGGGGGCTTCTGTAGCGCGCTTCTGGAAAACGCGTGACAAGTATGCAAAGAACTCCTCCCAAAGAAAAGAGCAGAAGCCACATCGGGGAAAGGCAACACCATTTATTTCTTTTCTATTTGGCGAATGCATTTCGGCCTGTTCTGGCCTTCATCAGCGCCGTGGTGAGTCTTGGGTTATCAATGGCGCTGTGCCTCTAAATGTACCTGACCGCACTGTGATAGGTGCGATGTCCGCTCCGCCCCTCAGCAGCTGAAATCGCTGACGTTGATCTCGGTCCTGGATGAGTCCAGAACTCAGAATCCCAGGATGCACCAGTGGCTCCCAGGTAAGTGCTGCCCAGGGTCGTACTAAGAATAGTCCAAGTAGTCAGCAGATGGCCGGGTA
Organism: Lissotriton helveticus; assembly: GCF_964261635.1. Lineage (NCBI taxonomy): Eukaryota > Metazoa > Chordata > Amphibia > Caudata > Salamandridae > Lissotriton > Lissotriton helveticus. The sequence continues at coordinate 992,367,714 of NC_136059.1, read as the reverse complement.
CTTTGCACAGCATTCCAGTGGCCCTCGTGAAAGAAACAGCACGATGTCACCTCGAGTCCCCTTTGACCACTTCAGCCTTGGGCACAGGTTTCACATCACGGGGGCAGAAAGAACCATGCATTCCGCCCAGGCAGAGGTTAATAACCTCGCTGTACCGTTATACTTCACTCGTGCTGGAGGCGGGCCTGGAGTAATTCAAAAACTTGAAAGAAATGTCTTGCCGGAGCAGGGGCCAGAGACTCCAGGCCAACTTGTGAAGGGGGGGCTTCTGTAGCGCGCTTCTGGAAAACGCGTGACAAGTATGCAAAGAACTCCTCCCAAAGAAAAGAGCAGAAGCCACATCGGGGAAAGGCAACACAATTTATTTCTTTTCTATTTGGCGAATGCATTTCGGCCTGTTCTGGCCTTCATCAGCGCCGTGGTGAGTCTTGGGTTATCAATGGCGCTGTGCCTCTAAATGTGCCTGACCGCACTGTGATAGGTGCGATGTCCGCTCCGCCCCTCTGCAGCTATAATCGCTGACGTTGATCTCGGTCCTGGATGAGTCCAGAACTCAGAATCCCAGGATGCACCAGTGGCTCCCAGGTAAGTGCTGCCCAGGGTCGTACTAAGAATAGTCCAAGTAGTCAGCAGATGGCCGGGTACTTTGCACAGCGTTCCAGTGGCCCTGGTGAAAGAAACAGCACGATGTCACCTCGAGTCCCCTTTGAGCACTTCAGCCTTGGGCACGGGTTTCACATCACGGGGGCAGAAAGAACCATGCATTCCGCCCAGGCAGAGGTTAATAACCTCGCTGTACCGCTATACTTCACTCGTGCTGGAGGCGGGCCTGGAGTAATTCAAAAACTTGAAAGAAATGTCTTGCCGGAGCAGAGGCCAGAGACTCCAGGCCAACTTGTGAAGGGGGGCTTCTGTAGCGCGCTTCTGGAAAACGCGTGACAAGTATGCAAAGAACTCCTCCCAAAGAAAAGAGCAGAAGCCACATCGGGGAAAGGCAACACCATTTATTTCTTTTCTATTTGGCGAATGCATTTCGGCCTGTTCTGGCCTTCATCAGCGCCGTGGTGAGTCTTGGGTTATCAATGGCGCTGTGCCTCTAAATGTACCTGACCGCACTGTGATAGGTGCGATGTCCGCTCCGCCCCTCAGCAGCTGAAATCGCTGACGTTGATCTCGGTCCTGGATGAGTCCAGAACTCAGAATCCCAGGATGCACCAGTGGCTCCCAGGTAAGTGCTTCCCAGGGTCGTACTAAGAATAGTCCAAGTAGTCAGCAGATGGCCGGGTACTTTGCACAGCATTCCAGTGGCCCTCGTGAAAGAAACAGCACAATGTCACCTCGAGTCCCCTTTGACCACTTCAGCCTTGGGCACGGGTTTCACATCACGGGGGCAGAAAGAACCATGCATTCCGCCCAGGCAGAGGTTAATAACCTCGCTGTACCGCTATACTTTACTCGTGCTGGAGGCAGGCCTGGAGTAATTCAAAAACTTGAAAGAAATGTCTTGCCGGAGCAGGGGCCAGAGACTCCAGGCCAACTTGTGAAGGGGGGGCTTCTGTAGCGCGCTTCTGGAAAACGCGTGACAAGTATGCAAAGAACTCCTCCCAAAGAAAAGAGCAGAAGCCACATCGGGGAAAGGCAACACCATTTATTTCTTTTCTATTTGGCGAATGCATTTCGGCCTATTCTGGCCTTCATCAGCGCCGTGGTGAGTCTTGAGTTATCAATGGCGCTGTGCCTCTAAATGTACCTGACCGCACTGTGATAGGTGCGATGTCCGCTCCGCCCCTCAGCAGCTGAAATCGCTGACGTTGATCTCGGTCCTGGATGAGTCCAGAACTCAGAATCCCAGGATGCACCAGTGGCTCCCAGGTAAGTGCTGCCCAGGGTCGTACTAAGAATAGTCCAAGTAGTCAGCAGATGGCCGGGTACTTTGCACAGCATTCCAGTGGCCCTCGTGAAAGAAACAGCACGATGTCACCTCGAGTCCCCTTTGACCACTTCAGCCTTGGGCACGGGTTTCACATCACGGGGGCAGAAAGAACCATGCATTCCGCCCAGGCAGAGGTTAATAACCTCGCTGTACCGCTATACTTCACTCATGCTGGAGGCGGGCCTGGAGTAATTCAAAAACTTGAAAGAAATGTCTTGCCGGAGCAGGGGCCAGAGACTCCAGGCCAACTTGTGAAGGGGAGGCTTCTGTAGCGCGCTTCTGGAAAACGCGTGACAAGTATGCAAAGAACTCCTCCCAAAGAAAAGAGCAGAAGCCACATCGGGGAAAGGCAACACCAATTATTTCTTTTCTATTTGGCGAATGCATTTCGGCCTGTTCTGGCCTTCATCAGCGCCGTGGTGAGTCTTGGGTTATCAATGGCGCTGTGCCTCTAAATGTACCTGACCGCACTGTGATAGGTGCGATTTCCGCTCCGCCCCTCAGCAGCTGAAATCGCTGACGTTGATCTCGGTCCTGGATGAGTCCAGAACTCAGAATCCCAGGATGCACCAGTGGCTCCCAGGTAAGTGCTGCCCAGGGTCGTACTAAGAATAGTCCAAGTAGTCAGCAGATGGCCGGATACTTTGCACAGCATTCCAGTGGCCCTCGTGAAAGAAACAGCACGATGTCACCTCGAGTCCCCTTTGACCACTTCAGCCTTGGGCACGGGTTTCACATCACGGGGGCAGAAAGAACCATGCATTCCGCCCAGGCAGAGGTTAATAACCTCGCTGTACCACTATACTTCACTCGTGCTGGAGGCGGGCCTGGAGTAATTCAAAAACTTGAAAGAAATGACTTGCCGGAGCAGGGGCCAGAGACTCCAGGCCAACTAGTGAAGGGGGGGCTTCTGTAGCGCGCTTCTGGAAAACGCGTGACAAGTATGCAAAGAACTCCTCCCAAAGAAAAGAGCAGAAGCCACATCGGGGAAAGGCAACACCATTTATTTCTTTTCTATTTGGCGAATGCATTTCGCCTGTTCTGGCTTTCATCAGCGCCGTGGTGAGTCTTGGGTTATCAATGGCGCTGTGCCTCTAAATGTACCTGACCGCACTGTGATAGGTGCGATGTCCGCTCCGCCCCTCAGCAGCTGAAATCGCTGACGTTGATCTCGGTCCTGGATGAGTCCAGAACTCAGAATCCCAGGATGCACCAGTGGCTCCCAGGTAAGTGCTGCCCAGGGTCGTACTAAGAATAGTCCAAGTAGTCAGCAGATGGCCGGGTACTTTGCACAGCATTCCAGTGGCCCTCGTGAAAGAAACAGCACGATGTCACCTCGAGTCCCCTTTGACCACTTCAGCCTTGGGCACGGGTTTCACATCACGGGGGCAGAAAGAACCATGCATTCCGCCCAGGCAGAGGTTAATAACCTCGCTGTACCGCTATACTTCACTCGTGCTGGAGGCGGGCCTGAAGTAATTCAAAAACTTGAAAGAAATGTCTTGCCGGAGCAGGGGCCAGAGACTCCAGGCCAACTTGTGAAGGAGGGGCTTCTGTAGCGCGCTTCTGGAAAACGCGTGACAAGTATGAAAAGAACTCCTCCCAAAGAAAAGAGCAGAAGCCACATCGGGGAAAGGCAACACCATTTATTTCTTTTCTATTTGGCGAATGCATTTCGGCCTGTTCTGGCCTTCATCAGCGCCGTGGTGATGATGAATATATATGTATACATAGTGGCAAGTGTATTTTTAAGTGTTTAGGGTGAGTATGGGTTTTGGCAAGGGTATTTTTTGGGTTAATGGTGGGTATGGATTTTTGGGTGGCAAGGGTATTTTTTACGTTTTGGTTGGATATGGGTTTTTTGGTGGCAGGGGTAATTTTAGGATTTAGGGTGGGTATGGGTTTTTGGGATTGCAAGGGTAGTTTTTGGGTTCAGGGTGGGTATGGGTTTTTGAGTGGCAAGGGTATTTTTTAGGTTTAGGGTGGGAATGGGTTTTTGGGTTGCAAGAATAATTTTAGGGTGGGATGGTGTGGGATTTTGAGTTGAAAGGGAATTTTTAGGGTTTGGGGTGGATATAGGTTTGTGGGTGGAAAGAGAATTTTTAAGGTTTGGGGTGGAAGGATACAATAATGAGCCCGAGTATTGAAACCACAGAATTACCGAGTACTGCATATAAACCAACTATTACTCCTTTTAAACCTCCTTCTACCTTCAATCTCGTAATGTTAAAAGACACAATTGATGCTTTTAACGAGCAAGTTGTGGGCAGTTAAAAGAATCTGAACCGCAAAATACAAAGCACTAACAGGAAAAAAAGCAACAAAAGGGAACAACAATATCAACAACTAATGACTAAACTTAAGAATAACACTGAAATAGTCATCAGAAACACCGACAAAGGCGGTAACATACTATTATGGAAAAGGGAAGACTACATCAAGGAGGCCATGCTTCAGTTGAATGACAACACTTGCTATTGTCGTAGCAATCAACAAGCACTGAATATTGTACACAGTACCTATAAGATGAAACTAGTGGCCTGGAAAAATGCTGGCCTAATATCGGTGGATGAATACAAATATTTAAAAAACGACAATCCTGTTATACCAATATTGTATTTCATCCCGAAAATACACAAAGACCCGATAAGACCTCCAGGAAGGCCGATCATATCAGCCAGAAATACTTTACTGGAGACAACATCGATATATATTGACTTCTTCCTACGAGAATATGACCAACAACTAACTTCCTATATACGAGATACAGGGGACTTTTTTGCCAAAATGCTCAACTTCAAGTGGCAAAAAGACTATCTCCTCATTAAGCTTGATGTTAGCTCACTTTATACATCTATTCGACATATGGACGGCTTAAGGGCACTGCAATTTTATTTGTCATGTAGGGGTATTAATTTTATGAAACACACTAACATGCTGATTAGTATGGTGGAATTCTGTTTAAATAACAAAATGTTTATGTTCCAAAATTCATTGTTTCACAACTACAGGGTGTAGCCATGGGAGCCAGCTTCTCCCCCATTTACGCTTGCCTCCACATGGGCTGGTGGGAGGAGCTGGTTCTCTTGAAGGAACATACTGAATTCATGAATAATAATGTGAAGGTTTGGTGTAGATTTATTCATGATCTCTTTTTGGTGTGGCAAGGCACTCAAATAGAGGCTGAAACATTCATAGAAAGACTTAACAGAAACCAACTCAACCTGCAATTCACCGCATCTGTTAGTAAGACCACAGTCAACTTTTTAGATTTTGAATTATATGTGAATAATGACAAGCTTGAGACTAAACTCCACAGAAAACCTACAGCTGGTAATGCAATACTTCAAGCAAGCAGGGCACACCCTGGCCATTTAATTCAAAGTATTCCCTACGGTGAACTGTTGTGCCTAAAACACATTTGTAGTAGTGAAAAAGATATCAAGATGGCACAAACAAATTGCATAACTAGATTTAAAGAAAGAGGTTATACTAACAAATGTTTGGAGACAGCCCTCATGAAGAGTAATCTAACACCCAGGGAGATGCTCCTCACCAAACAGAAGCCAGAAGTGAGAGAGACAGTAAAAGACCCTGGGAATTTTAAATTTATCCTAAAATACAACAAACACGAAAGGGCAGTAAAAAAGATTATTAAAAGAAATTGGCACCTAATCCTGAGTGACCCTGTAATAGGTGGTTCAGTACCCCCCAAAAGACCCGCCATAACATACAGCAGGGCCCCATTAATGAAAGACATCCTAGTTAAAAATGATCCCAGAGATCCACAAGTAAAAAGCACATGGTTGAGCCAGAGATTAGGGTTCTACAAGTGCAAAACTTGCAAGGCCTGCCAACATGGAGTAACAACAATATCTTATAGGACTCAATTCGGCGGGAAGGAGAGAAATATTGAAAAAGTATTGAATAACAAAACTGATCATGTAGTCTATGTGCTGGAGTGCCCTTCTAACCTAAAATATGTAGGAAGTACCATTCTGCAGGGGCATCAAAGGGTGCTCCAGCACATAAGGGCTATCAAAAACAACGATCAGTCACACCCAGTGGCACGCCATTTTAATGAAATACATGGTGGAAGTTCCAAGGATTTAAAATACTTCCTTATTGATTCAGTCCCTCCCAACAAAAGAGGCGGTGATCGAGAAAAAGCACTTCGTAAACTTGAAATGCTATACATTTTAAATCTCAACACCATACATCTGAGAGGGTTGAATGCCACAGAGGAATTGCATGCAAGTCTGCTCAATTGATGAGATAATGATCAAGCAAAATAAATCAATGCACTGTTTGAGAACCAGTTGAAACAATAATTCATTCATCTTTTAACAAGTTTATTAAAACATTTAGTTTTAATATAAACACCAGCCCAATCCAATTATTTTAACACACTAAGCAAGATAGGTTTTTACACAGTTTAAATAATTTGCACAAGACACTTTCCTCATGTTATTTGCACATAGTAGCACTTTATCACCAACAGGGAGGTCTATTATGTACAGTTATACTCTATAAAATATGTTCAAAGGACACAATAAATTTAGAGCAACGAAAGGTATTTGTTCCACGATAAAGTATAACAAACAGGAGTCCTAACCTGTTAGCATCCATCCAAAGCTTCAAGTTAGGTATCAATGTTTCCACATCAAATTATTTAGGAAATATAATGAATAATTGTATACAGTAATGTCTTTTGGTATTTTATGGGATTAAAGCAAAAAAGAGGCTTTTTTAAAGGTGGATTTTAGGTATTTGTACAGTTATTTTATAACAAATCCCGTTAATGTGCGTGTATCTGTATTTATTTATATATTTATGTATTTAACCATATCATTATTTATTTATTTATACATTGATACATACGCCATGTTTGAAACCTTTGAAACCTTTGAACTCAACAAGAAACCATGTAAACATTACTATTTCCATGTTTTTTTTATTTCCTCCTATGACCTCCGTATCTACTACCGCCTCTCGACCACCTGTTTCACCTCTGGCGCAAATAACTTTAATGGTTCTTAGTCTCAGCTGGTATTTTCTTTACGGGGAGTGCCCGTTTATACGCAACATAAGCTGACCCAGAGGCTTTAATCATAGGATGTTGTCATGTACCCTGGTCTATTTTTAGATAACCTCAAATAATCTCAAAGTGGGTCATCCAACCAATTCCAAAACAACCCAGTGTCAGGCCTTCCTCTAAAAACATTTACCCTCTGGTCTACCGCTCTAAAATACTTGACTGAATTCCACCATGCATCCCAACTAGGGGGAGTTTCCTGGCGCCACCGCATACAAATCTCCCTCCTAGCCAACAAAATCAGATAAAACATCAGTTTGTATTGTGGCCCAGTCTGATCTCGTACCCCACCCAACATAGGTGAAATGCCAAATAAAATAAGAGCTGAGCTTAACTCCACCTCAGCACCCATGACCCTGGAAATAGTCTTACCAACCTCAGACCAGAATACTTGTATCTTGGGGCAAGTAGCGAATACATGAACATCATCAGCATTCTGGAACCCACACCTCCAGCACCTAGCTTCTCCTCCACCCTTCATTTTGGAAACTTTAAGAGGGGTCCAGTAAATCATATGGAGTGTAAAAAAATGGTTTCTTCTGAGTGCAACAGATTTAATCACAGGGTCTATAGATACTTGCCATAAGTCTTTCCGCTCTTCACTCGGCAAGTAGTTCTCTCAGACCTGATAGGGCTCATCCATCCTCATTTCTGCAGCAACCAGAAGATAGTTATACCATAGAGCAACTGTTTCTTTGATCTAATAGATTTTTGGACTTATCTCGCTTACTCTTACTAGAAGTGTCCGAGGCTTGTGGAAAGTCGTCTTGATGATGCCAAGTGAACCTTAAAATATTGAGATACCCTTGGATGACTCTAGAACCTGCCTTTGGTACTTTGTATTGGAACGTAAAGAGACTACCGAGCACTGATGAAGTTCCGAAAGGAACGAAACGCATTGGCTGAGGCCTTTTAAAGATTGAACAAATAAAGGATTTAACTTTCATAACATTGAAAATCTCTGGACTAATATCTTTGGTGCACCATCCTTGTCTCCAAGATTTTATATCTGTTTCTGCAGTGGAGCATACGTGTGGCAAGCTCCGGATGTATTGTGCACAAACTAAATATTAAGTTTACATTGAAACGGATGAGCTTAACCTTGGTCAGCCACACAATCTGTTCTTCTTAGGTAGTGCAGAGGTGTTTGTTTAGTGTAGAGGGTAGTGTTTTAGGGTTTAGGGTAGTGCAGTGGTGCTTGTATAGTGTAGGGGGTCATGCTGTGGGTAGTGTTTCAGGGTAGTGCAGTCATGTTTGTGTAGTGTAGGGGGTCGTGTTTTAGGGTATAGGGTAGTGCAGTGGTGTTTGGGTAGTGTAGGAGTTCATGCTGGGGGTAGTGTTTTAGGGTTTGGGGTATGGCAGTGGTGTTTGGATAGTGTAGGGGTCGTGCTGGGGGTAGATTTAGGGTTTAGGGTAGTGCAGTGGTGTTTGTGTTGTGAGGGGGTCATGCTGGAGGTAGTGTTTCAGGATTTAGAGTAGTTCAGTGGTGTTTGATTAGTGTAGGAGGTTTAGGGCAGTGCAGTGGTGTTTGTGTAGTGTAGAGGTTCATGCTGGGGGGTAGTGTTTTAGGGTTTAGGGTAGTGCTGTGGTGTTTGTGTTGTGAGGGGGTCATGCTGGAGGTAGTGTTTCAGGATTTAGAGTAGTTCAGTGGTGTTTGATTAGTGTAGGAGGTTTAGGGCAGTGCAGTGGTGTTTGTGTAGTGTAGAGGGTCATGCTGGGGGGTAGTGTTTTAGGGTTTAGGGTAGTGCTGTGGTGTTTGTGTAGTGTAGGGGGTGGTGTTTCATGGTTTAGGGTATGCAGTTGTGTTAGTGTAGTGTAGGGGGTCATGTTTTAGGGTATAGGGTAGCGCAGTGGTGTTTGGGTAGCGTAGGGGGTAGTGTTTTAGGGTTTAGGGTAGTGCAATGGTGTTTTGGTAGTGTAGGGGGTCATGATGGGGGTAGTGTTTTAGGGTTTAGGGTAGTGCAGTGGTGTTTTTGTAGTGTAGGGGGTCATGCTGGGGGTAGTGTTTTAGGGTTAAGGGTAGTGCAGTGGTGTTTAGGTAGTGTAGGGGGTAGTGCTGGGGTAGTGTTTTGGGTTTACGGTAGTGCAGCGGTGTTTGTGTCTTGTAGGGGGTAATGCTGTGGAAGTGTTTTAGGGTATAGGGTAGTGCAGTGGTGTTTGTGTAGTGTAGGGGGTAGTGTTTTAGGGTTTAGGGTAGTGTAGTGGTGTTTGTGTACTGTAGGGGGTCGTGCTGGGTTCTAGTGTTTTAGGGTTTAGGGTGGTGCAGTGGTGTTTGTGTTGTGTAGGGTGTCGTGTTTTAGGGGTTAGGGTCGTGCAGTGGTGTTTGGGTAGTATATGGGGTCATGCTGGGGGTAGTGTTTTTGGGTTTAGGGTAGTGCAGTTGTGTTTCGGTAGTGAAGGTGGTCATGCTGTGTTAGTGTGTTAGGGTTTAGGGTAGTACAGTGGTGTTTGTGTAGTGTAGGGGGTCATGCTAGGGGTAGATTTACGGTTTAGGGTAGTGCATTGATGTTTGTGTAGTGCAGGGGGTCATGCTGGGGGTAGATTTACGGTTTAGGGTAGTGCATTGGTGTTTGTGTAGTGCAGGGGGTCATGCTGAGGGTAGTTTTTTAAGGTTTAGGGCAGTGCAGTGGTGTTTGTGAAGTGTAGGAAGTTTTGCTGGGCTAGATTTAGGGTTTAGGGTAGTGTAGTGGTGTTTGGGTAGTGTAGGGAGTCGTGCTGGTGGTAGTGTTTTAGGGTTTAGGGTAATGCAGTTATGTTTGGGAAGTGTAGGGTGTCATGCCAGGGGTAGTGTTTTAGGGTTTAGGGTATGGCAGTGGTGTTTGGGTAGTATAGGGGGTCGTGCTGGGGGTAGATATAAGGTTTAGGGTAGTGCAGTGGTGTTTGTGTTGTGAGGGGGTCGTGCTGGGGGTAGTGTTTTAGGATTTAGAGTAGTGCAGTGGTATTTATATAGTGTAGGGGGTTTAGGGTAGTGCAGTGGTGTTTGTGTAGTGTAGGGGGTCATGCTGGGGGTACTGTTTTAAGGTTTAGGGTAGTGCAGTGGTGTTTAGGTAGTGTAGGGGGTAGTGCTGGAGTAGTGTTTTGGGTTTACCGTAGTGCAGTGGTGTTTGTGTCGTGTAGGGGTTCATACTGGGGGTAGTGTTTTACGGTTTAGGGTAGTGCAGTGGTGTTTGTGTAGTGTAGGGGTAGTGTTTTAGGGTTTAGGGTAGTGCAGTGGTGTTTGTGTACTGTAGGGGGTCGTGCTGGGTTCTAGTGTTTTAGGCTTTAGGGTGGTGCAGTGGTGTTTGTGTTGTGTAGGGTGTCATGTTTTAGGGGTTAGGGTCATGCAGTGGTGTTTGGGTAGTATAGGGGGTCATGCTGGGGGTAGTGTTTGTGGGTTTAGGGTAGTGCAGTTGTGTTTCGGTAGTGAAGGTGGTCATGCTGTGTTAGTGTGTTAGGGTTTAGGGTAGTACAGTGGTGTTTGTGTAGTGTAGGGTGTCATGCTAGGGATAGATTTACAGTTTAGGGTAGTGCATTGGTGTTTGTGTAGTGCAGGGGGTAATGCCGGGGGTAGATTTACGGTTTAGGGTAGTGCATTGGTGTTTGTGTAGTGCAGGGGGTCATGCTGGGGGTAGTTTTTTAAGGTTTAGGGCAGTGCAGTGGTGTTTGTGAAGTGTAGGAAGTTGTGCTGGGCTAGATTTAGGGTTTAGGGTAGTGTAGTGGTGTTTGGGTAGTGTAGGGAGTCGTGCTGGTGGTAGTGTTTTAGGGTTTAGGGTAATGCAGTTATGTTTGGGAAGTGTAGGGTGTCATGCCAGGGGTAGTGTTTTAGGGTTTAGGGTATGGCAGTGGTGTTTGGGTAGTATAGGGGGTCGTGCTGGGGGTAGATATAGGGTTTAGGGTAGTGCAGTGATGTTTGTGTTGTGAGAGGGTTGTGCTGGGGGTAGTGTTTTAGGATTTAGAGTAGTGCAGTGGTATTTGTATAGTGTAGGGGGTTTAGGGTAGTGCAGTGGTGTTTGTGTAGTGTAGGGGGTCATGCTGGGGGTACTGTTTTAAGGTTTAGGGTAGTGCAGTGGTGTTTGTGTAGTGTAGGGGTAGTGTTTTAGGGTTTAGGGTAGTGCAGTGGTGTTTGTGTACTGTAGGGGGTCGTGCTGGGTTCTAGTGTTTTAGGGTTTAGGGTGGTGCAGTGGTGTTTGTGTAGTGTAGGGGGTCGTGTTTTAGGGTTTAGGGTGGTACAGTGGTGTTTGGATAGTGTGGGGGGTCCTGCTGGGGGTAGTGTTTTTGGGTTTAGGGTAGTGCAGTTGTGTTTCGGTAGTTAAGGGGGTCGTGCTGGGGTTAGTGTTTTAGGGTTTAGGGTAGTACAGTGATATTTGTGTAGTGTCAGGGGTCATGCTGGGGGTAGATTAGGGTTTAGGGTAGTGCATTGGTGTTTGTGTAATGAAGGGGGTCGAGCTGGGGATAGTGTTTTAGGGTTTAGGGCAGTGCAGTGGTATTTGTGTAGTGTAGGAGGTTGTGCTGGGGTAGATTTAGGGTTTAGGATAGTGCAGTTATCTTTGGGTAGTATAGGGTGTCGTGCTGGGTTGTGTTTTAGGGTTTAGGGTAGTGCAGTAGTGTTTGGGTAGTGGAGGGGGTAGTGTATTAGGGTTTAGGGTAGTGCAGTTGTGTTTCTGTAGTATAGGGGGTCATGCTGGGGGTAGATTTAGGGTTTAGGGTAGTGCATTGGTGTTTGTGTAATGAAGGGGGTCGAGCTGGGGTAGTGTTTTAGGATTTAGGGCAGTGCAGTGGTGTTTGTGTAGTGTAGGAGGTTGCGCTGGGGTAGATTTAGGTTTTAGGGTATTGCAGTTATCTTTGGGTAGTGTAGGGTGTCGTGCTCGGGGTAGTGATTTAGGGTTTAGGGTAGTGCAGTAGTGATTGGGTTGTGGAGGGGGTAGTGTTTTAGGATTTAGGGTAGTACGCCCAACCAGCCACAATATCCGTTGACAAAGGGGATCCTGACTCTTTTGAATGCTCCGCCAATTGAATGAATTGGGTCAAGGGCCCTACCACGTCCAAGACCTATCAATTCATTTCTTGGGATCCCTCATATACTTGGAGAAAAAGGTACATAGTTTCTCATCAATTTTAGGCATGTGTGCCACCTTCCCCTTCAGTGAGGGCCTGGGGCATTCTCCCCTCATCCTATTCCTGACCTCTCTTTCAAGGGGTTGATGGATTTTCCCCACCACATACTCTGCCACTTTGGCGTCAGGGATCCACTCCGCCGACCTAGGTTGGTAAATTTGGGTAGGCTCAAATATGTTCAAGTGGACCCCGTCCCCAACCGGAGACTGAGAGGAGTGGGACTCTGGACGCCAGGTACACCCCGAGTCCTTATCCTCATCGGAGGGGAAATCGTCCTCCGATACACCCTCTCCCTCTAAGGGAAACCCGCCGTCGTGGTCTACAATAGTGGTGAAGGCGTTGCAATTTTCTCTGGGCTCCTCCTCCTCCTCCAAGCAGGGAGCATGTTCTAGCGTTTGCGCACTCTTGAGGAAGGTCTCCATAAGTTTATCAAATCCTTCCAAGTGCCCCATGTTATGCTTAACGGCCCTTTTATTCCCCATCTGAAAGCTACTGGGACCTGCCACCACCAGATCTGTGTCACTGAACACCCCAGAGATGCTTTTCGCTAGCATATCAACCTGATCCCTAAGACGAGCCAGCACCCTAGAAATGGCCGGAGAGAGGGCTTGGCCCACTGCTGGAGGGAGAAGTTGGGGGGCCATTCCTCCTCCACTTCCTGGTAGGAGGAGTAAAAATGGTCTTCTGGGGAAGACATGATAGCAGACGGTGTAATCACAGAACAAATGCCCTTAAAATCCTTAAAGCAGCCCCATCGCCAGTGCTCCAACAGCTGGGCTTTCCCTGAAGCTGTTATAAGAATAGACTGATGCGCAATACCAATTACCACCACCACGTGGTGCTGGTCACTAACGTGGCCATGTGGGGAAATCACCGCGTAGCGGTGTCAAAATTAGGCAAGGGTTGGTCGGGAATCAAGCAGACACTAAAGAAGTGACCGGGTTCCCAAACGCGCTTAAAGACCAGCGGGAGCGCTCGACGGAGCTGCGTCACTAGGACTAGAAGCACCTGACAGGATCTCAACACGCGCAGAGCGTACAGCGGGAGAAACTGCGAGGGGGGGAATGTGCTCAGGAAAGAGCCTGCTGCACAGGGAATATGAAACAATGCCAAGGCAATAATGCAAATAACGTGCACAAGAAACCGCAATACAAACAGCAACAACGTCAGATTAAGCCAAGAATGTAAGGAATGCACTGAACTGACAAGCAGTGAAGAAAGAGGAAGCAGAAGGGACGTCACAATATTATATACGATGGACTGTGATATCATTGGACTATACTTGCCTTGGAGACTACCCCCGTAATTGTTCATGGGTTGTGTAGTCTTTCCCTCCACTCCCCTTAACCTTCAGTCCACTATCCCAGTTCTCGTTGGTACAAGCAGACTTCCCCTACGTCCAGCGTCTCTTAGACCCCCCCGACTACTCAGACCTGTCCCCCCCTGTCCTCCCTCCCAAATTCCCAGCACCTCCCCCCTCCCGTGCTTGCTGATTAACTGCCGATCCACCTCCTGCCATGCGACTGAGATTGCGGAAACCATTCTCCACGATAACATTGACATAGCTTTCCTTACCGAAACCTGGCTCAACCCTCACTCCACTCCTATCCTCGACCTGCTGATCCCACTTGGATATTCCATCATTACGAAAGATAGAAACGAACAAATAGGAGGTGGCCGTGCCCTAATCTTTGAAGAAGATCTTAATCTCTCAACAGTCCATGTGCAAGACCCTTCCACATTCGAGTGCCTATACGCTGAGATCAACTTTCCTGGCTCCCCTGCCATTAGGTTTCACACTATCTACCACCCTCCTGGAAACTGTATCACCTTTACTGAAGAGATGTCTGATTTGATTACCCAAGCATCGCTCTCTCACTCTAAAAATCTCTTTCTTGGGGACTACAACATCCACTGGAAAAAAAATGATGACCCCGCAGTCTCCTTATTCAACGGCATCATGGACATCACTGACCTGACTCAACTCTGCAAATCCCCAACACACGCCAAAGGTGCCACCCTTGATGCGATTCTGACCTGAAAGGATCTGGCCTCCCTCTCAAACATCCTTCCCATTGACTGGTCCGACCACCACCTCATCCTCTTCACCCTGAATTGCTCCATTACGCACCCCACTCCCATCAGCAATCTACCTCTGAAACCTACTCGTAAACTTCACCTTATTCCGCCGGGGGAATTGGAATCCACTATTAAAACTCACTTACTCCTTGCCCCTCTCTCCCTTAGCACTAATGACCTAACCGACCATTATAATAATTCTATTACTGAAGCCCTGAAACAAATTGCCCCAATCAAAATCAAACAACAAAAAAACCTTCCACCCAAATCATGGTTCAATTCTGACCTCAATAACGAAAGACGGGCCCTCAGACAATCAGAACGGACCTGGAGGAACCATCCCTCCTCTGACAATCTGGCCGTCCTCAGAAAGGCCAGAACCCTATACAAAAAACACATCTTCAATGAAAAAGCCTCCTATCTCCGGTCCAAATTGGACCAGGCCAGAAACCGCCGCAGAGAACTATTTAACATTGTTAAAAAACAAACATCTTCTGGCCCCCCCAAAATGCGGTTGAACGATGCGAAGAAATCGCCAGCTTCTTCTCTAATAAAGTCAACTCGCTCTCCTTCACCTCCACCCCTCTTCCTCTCAACCTCCCCTCAATCAACTCCCCCCACAACATCACCAATACTAGTTCATCCTCTTTCTCCCCGCCGCAAAGCCCCCCTAATTCCCTAAATGGTCACCCCCAACTTGTCTCCACTGTCACGCACCACCAGGCTAAAAACCTTGCCTCCTGGAGCGAATTCATCCGTTTCCGAATCCGCGGGCTCCAATATCATCTCTAAGCTCAAACCCTCCTCTCACACTAAAGATCCTCTCCCCGCACACCTAGTCCAAGAACTTAAACATGTCATTGCTCCAGTCTGGACCAACATCATCAATTCCTCTCTTTCCACGGGCTGTGTTCCCGCTTCCCTTCAGCTAGGCCAAATCTCACCCATCGTCAAAAACACCTCCGCTGACCCTAACGACCTTAACAACCTATGTCCCATCTCTAACCTACCGTTCCTCTCAAAAGCCCTGGAAAAATGTGTCCTGACCCAACTTGATAACCATATCACCTCATTCAATCTCCTAGACATATTCCAATCTGGTTTAAAAAAAGGATGCAGTACTGAAACGGCCATGCTTAACATTACAGATGACATCCATCGCTCCTTAGACAAAGGTGAATCCTCTCTACTAATCCTCCTTGACCTCTCGGCTGTCTTTGATACTGTCCATCATCTCACCCTTCTTAACACCCTTGAAGTTCGCTTCGGTCTGGAGGGCACCGTACTCAAATGGTTCTCCTCATTCCTTCAAAATAGATCCCAACAAATTAAGCTCAGCCACTGCCTCTCCAAGCCCCAACCTGTCTCACTTGGTGTTCCGCAAGGCTCCATCCTCTCCCCTTCCTTATTTAACCTATTCATGGAACCACTCACCCTCATCCTTAAACAAGCTAAAATATTCTACCACCTCTATGCGGATGACACCCAGCTATACTACAGGATTAAATCTCACAATGACATCCTTCACCTCAACGAGACCCTGATTAAAATCCAAGCCTGGTTCCATCTTAATCATCTCAAACTAAACCCAAAAAAAACTGAAATCATCCTTTTCACTCCTAAAAACAACTCCCTCCCCATTCACCTCTGGATCAAGGATATTACAGCTCTCAATTGCCCCCTCTCCCCCTCGAATACTGTCAAATCCCTAGGCATCAGCATTGACCATAACATGAATCTCATCCCACACATCAAAAATGCCACCAAGGGTGCCCTCTTCACCCTCCACCACCTCAAAAATCTCAAACCTTTCATACCAGCAGATGACTTTAAAACCGTTGTCCAATTGCTTGTCCTTTCCTCGTATTGACTATGGTAACGCCACACTCGCTGGCACCCCTAAAGCCCACCAAGCACCACTCAAATCTGTCCTCAACCTTGCCGCCAGACTTATCTCCGATTGTAAAAAATTCAACCTCATCTCTCCGGTCCTAGAAAACCTCAATTGGCTCCCAATAGAAGATAGATCCACCTACAAGATTGCATGTATCACGCACAAAGCCCTTCACCTAAACACCCCCTCCTACCTGGCTGAGAAACTGCAAAAAGCTAGATGCTCCAGGTCCCTGAGGAGCACCAACTCCCTTGTCCTAATCCCTCCCAGACTCAAGCACAAAAAAAACCAATCTCGTGCTTTTTCTGGGAACGCCCCCACGATCTGGAACTCTCTCCCCAAAGATCTTCGATGCAACCCCTCCTACCCTCTCTTCAAATAAGACTGAAAATACTCCTTCACAACAAATATTGGGGAACCTAACCTCACTGATGTCTGACTCTCTACACTCCTTGCTCCCTGATTCTCGCCTCCTCCTCAACCCCTTCCCCGCCTCTCATTCTGCCTCTCCCCTTTTCTTCACTCCCTTCTCCCTCTGAACTTCAACACCCCACCCCCTATTGATCTCCATCGCCCCTAAACACCCAGCACATTCTATTACCCTATTTTATGTAACTCATGTTTTAATGCACATTGTTTTACTTTATTGTAATTGTTTACCTATCTTGTAAAGTGCTCTGATACCCCCGGGTCCAGTAGCGCTATATAAATCCTTGGAAATAAAATAAATGATTGTTGTGTTACGTTTTCTTTGAACTGCTATGCAGATAAAGTGAGGAAAGACATGCATAATCCTCGCCTCCATCCTGCCATAGAATTCATTAACAATTTTCGATCTGATTTAGAAACATAGATCATAAAAGTGTACATAAAAACAGTAAATCCTCTTTCCTAATACAATACAGTGAGAATTAATTAAAACCAGTAGGTAAAAACGGGTGTTACAAAGCCCGCTTCAGAGCAACTTCAGGTTAACAGAATTGTAAAGTTCAATGTTTCGCAAGATCAATCTCATGTACTTCGTGCAAAATACGCAATAAGGGGTCCAAGTAAGATGTAACACTCCAATACCTGACCAGTCTGCACTATATAAAAATAAAGAGACACTAAAAATAAAGTGTTTTGCACACTTCTGTCATTGGGCTATATGTGGGCTACATCTGGGTGATATTTGTGCTACATTTGGGCTCTTTTTTCTCTGGTGGCCATCTTGGGAGACTTATTTGTTATGAAGTTTCCTAATTTCCTCATTTACTGCAGTCGCCTCAGTAGGAAATGCTTTCAGTTTTTTACTTTGATTCCATCAAGAAGGCATTCAGATGTGTCACACATTTGCCATAAATTCAGAATGTTAGCACTCTAGTTGTTCATTAGATCATTTGAGATGTCATCAGTGATGTCATCAGTGATGTCACTGACCATGTCATGAATGATGTAATATGTGACATGATCAGCAGTGGATTGCGGGTGCGCGATATATAGTTAGTGCAACTAACTATATATGGAATTTCAATGGTTTTGTGTGAGTAAAATAAGGTTTTTTAAATGCTAATTCCTAACTATATATGGTCTATAACCTATGGTTTTTTCAGTGAATTTCAATGTTTTTTTAATAGCAAATATCATAAGCTGTCGAATGTCAAGTACGTGGTAAGTAAAAACATTTTCGTGTTTATGCACACTGATCTGCTTTGAATGCTGCCCCCCCCCCCTCATTTCTATTAGGAGTACTCTCTCTTTGCAGATAGTGAAGGGTAGTTAACGCAGGCCTTTGCCCCCGTTGTAATCCATCGTGCCTGCTTCTCTCTCCATTTGATTGATTGTTCTCTTTGGTTCATTCTCTATTTACAAACAAGCACAGAGTCGCAATACTCTGTTTAGTCTTTGCAGATAGCGAAAAATCGTGTAAAAAAACAAAAGGAATCGAGCAAAATCAGTAGGCCACTAATGGGATCTCTTTTTGACCTCCCTAAAATAGAAACATTAGGAACAACCTGTTGATAATACCAATGTGTATGTACATAAGCGGCGTTCATACCCCTTCTTGATTGTTTGAATCGAGCATTGAATTGTTCGAAGTTGGTTCTCTTAAGAATCTTCTCTGCCTGCAAACGAGGAAGAATAGGAATATTCTCTCTCCCTTTGCAGATAGTGAAGGGTAGGTAACGCAAACCTTTAACACGTCGTGCCTATTTCGTTCCTCATTGATTGATTGTTTCCCCAAACATTGACTGTTTGGGAATTGGTTCTTTTTGTAGGTATTCCCTGTTTGCAAATATACGTAGGAAAATCTTTGCAAATAGTGAAAGGGTAGGTAATGCGGACCTTTCTCCCCCGTTGTAATCTGTCATGCCTATCGACTCCCCACTGATTGATGCACCTGTTTCACCCGGACCATTTACTAGAGATACGTCATCTGGCCCGACCAGAGAGCACCCCTAGTGAAAAGGACATATGCAATAATAACGAAGTGATCACTGTATCCTGTTAACAGAAACTTTAGCATGAAACAACCTGGAAAGAAAAGAATAGGAAAACGAAAATCAGTAGGCCACTGATGAACATGAACTTTTATTAAACAACGAACAAAGAAACGATAACATAACGTAAGGATAAAACCTATTAATGTCCTAGAAACAAGAAAACGTTAGAAATATGCCAGTGGTGAGAGACCAGAAAAACAGTAAGAGAAACCAAATCACCCCTCGCTGTCCCACCGCCTGCCACGCCAAAAAAATCGATAGACTAGGGAAAATGCAAGTCAGTAGAACATCCGCCCCCACTCTGGAAACTTCCAAGGTGGGGCAGGGTTGCGGCTACGCCCAGCCGGGAGCAGCCCATATAAGGCGGGTCCTGCTGCCACGCCTCGGCCAGGAGATCCTAACGTAGGGTGTAGCCGGAGGAGAGGCCGAGGCCAGCGGGACCCGGCCAGGGGATTGCCTTTACAACGCTGAAGAGTTGCAGGGGGGGGAATGTCTCCTCGACCCTCCCCTCTCTCTCCCTGTCCGGCCGCGGTGGCCCTTGAGAGTTTCAGGTAGTCCCGCCACATGCTCTTCCGGTCCGGCCACCAACGGTCGGGGGGCCGAGGCCGACGGGATCCAGCTGCAGCCGATAAACCAAGGAACCCGTTCATGGGGCCAGAGCCAGGGGCGTCCGGCCGACATCCACCGGAAGCCCGGCCCGAAGACGGACGGGACACTTCTTCTTTCTTGAATAATGGCTGCGACAACACTGGGGGGGGATGTCTTGCACATGCCTCCGACCCCCCCCCCCCTCGTCCTCATCGCCTGGTCCGGCCATAACAAATCTCAAGCGAGACGCCGTGGGGTGCACTCGGAGGGAGAGACGATGCGAACAGGCCTCTCCCGCCTCCCCAGTGGAGGCTTCCCACCTGCACCCTCAGCGCTCCAAGCGCCCGGAAAAGGGTTCTTCCACTGTGGCGATGCTGCAACGTCTCGCCCGGCAGGGTGGAGCCCGTCCACTCATTTGACCCCGCGATCGCCAGTAGCTACCGAACTCTCAAAATGGCGGTCGACCTGGCAAGAGCGGGCCCAGCATGAAGAAATGGCCCGGTCACTGGTTGACTCCACCACCGTAGTCCTCCACGACCTTGAAGATTCTACAGGAGCCGCGGGAGTCTCCGACCCCCGATGGGGAATGACTGCCATGATCGCCCGTGGAGTGACGAAACTGTATCCGCGGGACGTCGGCGCTCCCATGCTGGCGCCAGCCTCAGTTTGAATGACTAGAATCCTGCAGACCTCAGATCCGGTGAAAGCACAGTGTGACCCGGTAGGAAAAATTGTTGCACCCCCTCCCCTTTTTGACTGATAGTTCAAACCACCGATCCTTTCCTTTGCCCTTTTAACGGAACTTTGGACTGCCTCCCCCTCTTTTACATTTTCTAGAGAAAACAAAACATTAACCACTACATTAGCATAGCAGTTGCCACCAGAACTGTTTTCAAATTGAAAACCAACAACATCTTCAACAGAATCCTTTTTGTTTCTGCTGTGACCCTGCTACAGCACAGGCATTGTCCCCAGCAGTAATTCTGCAATGCCGGTAAGAATAGCTGTGGTGCCTACTGGACTCACTCACCCCTGCGGCGCCCCACGCCGTTATTTGCTGGGCGGCAACTTACTAGACATCACTTTCGTGCCATCTAGATTTCAGCGCGTTCTGCTGCCTTGGAACTATTCGCACAACAGACTGCTACTGACGACCCACCCCCAGGCAACATCTTCTTAATTTTCATAATTTGAAAGAACTAGTAACATGTCCTCATCAGGAATTCAAAAGAAATTGCCACGGTCTCTTCGTTGTTTAAATGTTTTTACTGTTTTTGTTTTGTTGTATATATTTATATGTTATTAAAGTTTTATATTCCTACTACTTTGTTGGAGTGCTATATATTTTTAATGTGACACATAATTGTAAAAACTTTGATGTACAAAGAGTCATTCCTGGAATCTTCCGCTTCAGGCTCGGTCCCCTCCCCAATCACAATACAGGATGGTTTTCAGATAGTAGGAACACGTGTGGTGTGACGGATCTCATCGGGTGTGGGCCTTGATCTACTATAACTCCTTTGAAGAGGGGTGATTCTTTACAGCTGGAGCCATAAACTACATCTGCAGGGCTAGCTGATAGCCTGGACAATCGGACACAGAGGAAGAGGAGTGTCAGAGGGTGCGGTAGTGAATAGGGCGAAAGGGAGGTGTCGGGCGGGCACAGAGTGTGATTCTCAGGGAAGAGCAGCGCAGATGGGGGGAGGTTTATTGCCCATGCATAAGACAGAGAGCGGGGGTGACCAGTGCCTGGGGAAGATGCTTGCGAGGGTGGGGAGCCATGCTACGAATCGACAGCGTGCAGAGAGTGGGTCTGGTCAAGGCATCTAAAATGGCTGCCGTGCACGACAAAAGTGTGGCATTTCAAAAAAGGCAAGATGGCGCAAACAATGTTTTTCAACACTTCCTCATTTCCTTCGAATCGAACGTTAACAGACGTTGGTGCATATTACCAAAGTTAAGCGATATTTATCGCTAACGATGCTTACCAACGAATTTTTTACCGCTAAGCATCGTCAGAAATTATCGAAGATAAACCTTGCTATTATCAAGGTTTATCGCAAATGCGATAAAAAACGGCCGCAATGCATGAATATCGCTAAAAAGTCAGCGATATTCATGCATTACCGAGCTAATACTCTTAGCCATGTTATCCACCTCCTATTGGATAACATGGCTAAGAACTGCTCAGGGCAGGTGTTACTTTTTGGAGATATTCGCGCTTAGCGCGAATATCTCCAACAGTTGGTAATAGGAGATAGATATCTTGCATGTTGTAATGCAAATTATTGTGGTATATGGAACTCATACCATAATCTCTCAGGAAAGCAGAAACTGATCCTTTTGGGACCGCCTGAAAAGGCCTAGGGGGTAAGGGGTACTCTACTTTGCCCCCTTTTCACGTTCCGAACTACTTTATTTTACTCTCTTCTGTAATTACACAAAATAGCAGCGATAAGATGCATCGGAGACACACAGTGAGAGAAAGGAGGCCGGAGATGAAGAAGAGATGTCAAATACACATTGGAGATAATATAGTGGCAGAAGGGAAGTAAATATGAGTAAACTTACCATGTAACATAAAAATGTTGCACTCTATACTATAAGTCTCATTTTACACTACAATCACTTCGCTACAACCTCATAAATTAAAAATAAAAATGAATAATGTCTCAAACAATTTTTGATTTCTAAATATAAATTTATTCTTCAGAATTTTCTAAATTTGAAAGAACTAGTAACATGTCCTCATCAGCAATTTCCTCATGAAAAGTCTGCAATGATGATTCTTGTAACTCTATGGTCTCCAAACATTCGATAAATTCGCCATCAACAGATTGATCAAAAAAATCATTCAAGTCATCTCCTCCTTGTGACAATATTTCATTATTGGTGCTGTCAATTTCAATCAATGTAGTGGAATCATTCAAGTCATCTCCTCCTTGTGACAATATTTCATTATTGGTGCTGTCAATTGCAATCAATGTAGTGGAATCATTCAAGTCATCTCCTCGTGACAATATTTCATTATTGGTGCTCTCAATTTCAATCAATGTAGTGGAATCATTCAAGTCATCTCCTCCTTGTGACAATATTTCATTATTAGTGCTGTCAATTTCAATCAATCTAATGAAATCATACACGTCATCTCCTCCTTGTGACAATATTTCATTATTGGTGCTCTCAATTTCAATCAATGTAGTGGACAATTCAAAAGAAATTGCCACGGTCTCTTCATTGTGAGCCATTTTATTTTGAAATTGCTTGCTGTAAATTGCAGAAAAAAATAATCACTTTCATTTATCGTTTTTAGTAATACATAATATAAAACTAACTTTATCAAGTATTTAGTATAACAGAAGGACTGCAAATAAATAACAGAAACATTTTTTCAAATTATCTTCAAGTGTACAACATAGTTCCCCTTACAAATTAACAACTCACCTTTTTAAAAGAAGGAGAAGTGTTAGTACTGTGTAAATCAAACACCAGAAATTCACCACCAAAAATTCCTCACAAATGTACCTCAGACAGTAGTATCACAAAATGGCTGTGGTTTCCTCTCATTTGACATATATACATAACCAATTAACTTTCATCACACACAAATACAAAACCAAAGTAACATTTTAATTGGTTCTAAATTTCAACACTTTCAAATGTGTTTTCCCCATGCAATTTTCCATAGGACATTTACATACGTCTACAGCCTGAATGGCTGAACGGAATTACACCAAACTTGGCAAAATGGTACATCAAACCTAAGAGGTCAGGAAGGATCTACTATGCCCCCTTATGGTCATTTGCCCCTTCGCTTTGGCCTCCTCTTGTCTCTCGATCCTACCGAGAGACAAGATGGCGGCCGCTACGGACTGTTTGGAATGTTGACAGACGCCGGAGAACCAATCAGCTTCGCAAAGCTCCGTAACGCGAAAAGTACGCGAAGCGGAGCGCTGTTACAGATATATATCTTTTTTTTAACGTTAATTTCTCAAAATCCACTGGAGCACATATATTGAGACCTAGCAAAGGCACATCGGGCTACCAGTCCCTAATATTTTGCCAAGTTTCGTGCAAATCCATTCAGCCGTTCGATTATTGACATTTAGATACGTCTACAGCCTGAATGGCTGAACGGAATTACACCAAACTTGGCAAAATGGTACATCAAACCTAAGAGGTCAGGGAGGATCTACTATGCCCCCTTATGGTCATTTGCCCCTTCGCTTTCGCCTCCTCTTGTCTCTCGATCCTACCGAGAGACAAGATGGCGGCCGCTACGGACTGTTTGGAATGTTGACAGACGCCGGAGAACCAATCAGCTTCGCTTCACAAAGCTCCGTTGCGCGAAAAGTACGCGAACTGGAGCGCTGCCCGGTCCGCTGTTACAGATATATATCTTTTTTTAAACGTTAATTTCTCAAAATCCACTGGAGCACATATATTGAGACCTACAAAAGGCACATCGGGCTACCAGTCCCTACAATTTTGCCAAGTTTCGTGCAAATCCATTCAGCCGTTCGGGCTAAAAGTGAGGCCAACCGCCCTATGGAAAACTCAATGTTAAAAACACGTTTTGGGACCCCCCTTTTTTCTCAACCCCCCCTGGACGAACCCCCCCCCAATTTTCAGGGGCTGCTCAGAAACAAAATGTGCCATTTTCCTGAACATTTCAGCCAATTCCGTCCACAAACGCCAAAGTTATTAGACATAGAATTTTCAAAAATCCCATAGAGAAAAAATCCTAACTATATATACCTACTGGCGACCGCCAGTAGGTAATATATATATATATATATATATATATATATATATATATATATATATATATATATACATATATTTGTATATATTAATGGGCAGATGACATCGTCGACATGGAAAACAAAGTCCTGATTCAGTTTCTGCAGCCTGACGCGTTTCATGCTCTGCTGAGCATTTCCTCAGAAACAAAATGTGCCATTTTCCTGAAAATTTCAGCCAATTCCGTCCACAAACGCCAAAGTTATTAGACATAGAATTTTCAGAAATCCCATAGAGAAAAAATCCTAACTATATATACCCACTGGCTATCGCCAGTAGGTAATATACATATATAAACATATATAATCTGCATATCTATATAAATATAAATGCATGCATACATATACATATATGCATACATATGCATGTTATTTACAAGAAAGTTTTAAAAACACTAATAAAAGCAAAGCTAAAAAGCCACCTCATTACAAACAGAATGGCTTTAACCCCTTCAGTGCTGCGCGAATTTCGCTGCAGTGCTGAAGGGTAATAAATCATATTGACTCATGACGGAAATGTTCCGTCATCAGCACCGGAGCACCGACGCTGATGACGGAACCGTTCCGTCATGAGCATGGAAGGGGTTAACTTAAACGAGGGCGAGATCTATTGCATTTTCAATGCTTGTTTACTTTGGTTCTGTCAAGAAGGCATTCAGATGTGTCACACATTTGCCATAAATTCTGAATGTTAGCACTCTAGTTGCTCATTAGATCACTGTAGTAAAGCTAGGGCTCACCAGGGAAGTCTGCTGCTAATCATGGTTTGCAGCCATTTTCCCGCATTTTTTATCCCGCAGACTTTCAGTCCGCATACCATTATCCCGCAAGGTCATTGACCTCGCATACCATTATCCCGCATGTTTTCAAAACGCATGTGCATTTATCGCGCATGCCTTTACAAAGAATTACGTTTTAAAGGCATGTATGGTAAATGCATTTGCGTTGTGAAAACCACGATGACGAGAGAGGTAAGTGGGTTTGTGTTAATTTTTTCGTGGGTTAGTGATTGTGTAGTGTAGTGTAGTGTTGTGTAGTGTAGTGTTGTGTTAGTGTAGTGTAGAGTTGTGGTGGTTGTTTAGTGTAGGGTCATGCTGGGGGTGGTGTTTTAGGGTTTAGGGTTGTGTTGTAGTGTTTGCGTAGTGTAGGGTCATGCTGGGGGTAGTGTTTTAGGGTTTAGGGTAGTGTTGTAGTGTTTGCGTTGTGTAGGGTCATGCTGGGGGTAGTGTTTTAGGGTTTAGGGTTGTGTTGTAGTGTTTGCGTAGTGTAGGGTCATGCTGGGGCTAGTGTTTTAGGGTTTAGGGTAGTGTTGTAGTGTTTGCGTAGTGTAGGGTCATGCTGGGCGTAGTGTTTTAGGGTTTAGGATAGTGTTGTAGTGTTTGCGTAGTGTAGGGTCATGCTGGGGGTAGTGTTTTAGGGTTTTGGGTAGTGTTGTAGTGTTTGCGTAGTGTAGGGTCATGCTGGGGTGTAGTATTTTAGGGTTTAGGGTAGTGTTGTAGTGTTTGCGTAGTGTAGGGTCATGCTGGGGGTAGTGTTTTAGGGTTTTGGGTAGTGTTGTAGTGTTTGCGTAGTGTAGGGTCATGCTGGGGGTAGTGTTTTAGGGTTTTGGGTAGTGTTGTAGTGTTTGCGTAGTGTAGGGTCATGCTGGGGTGTAGTGTTTTAGGGTTTTGGGTAGTGTTGTAGTGTTTGCGTAGTGTAGGGTCATGCTGGGGTGTAGTGTTTTAGGGTTTTGGGTAGTGTTGTAGTGTTTGCGTAGTGTAGGGTCATGCTGGGGGTAGTGTGTTAGGGTTTTGGGTAGTGTTGTAGTGTTTGCGTAGTGTAGGGTCATGCTGGGGCTAGTGTTTTAGGGTTTAGGGTAGTGTTGTAGTGTTTGCGTAGTGTAGGGTCATGCTGGGGGTAGTGTTTTAGGGTGTAGGGTAGTGTTGTAGTGTTTGCGTAGTGTAGGGTCATGCTGGGGGTAGTGTTTTAGGGTTTTGGGTAGTGTTGTAGTGTTTGCGTAGTGTAGGGTCATGCTGGGGGTAGTGTTTTAGGGTTTAGGGTAGTGTTGTAGTGTTTGCGTAGTGTAGGGTCATGCTGGGGGGTAGTGTTTTAGGGTTTAGGGTAGTGTTGTAGTGCTTGCGTAGTGTAGGGTCATGCTGGGTGTAGTGTTTTAGGGTTTAGGTTAGTGTTGTAGTGTTTGCGTAGTGTAGGGTCATGCTGGGGGTAGTGTTTTAGGGTTTAGGGTAGTGTTGTAGTGTTTGCGTAGTGTAGGGTCATGCTGGGGTGTAGTGTTTTAGGGTTTAGGGTAGTGTTGTAGTGTTTGCGTAGTGTAGGGCCATGCTGGGGGTAGTGTTTTAGGGTTTAGGGTAGTGTTGTAGTGTTTGCGTAGTGTAGGGTCATGCTGGGGGTAGTGTTTTAGGGTTTAGGGTAGTGTTGTAGTGTTTGCGTAGTGTAGGGTCATGCTGGGGGTTGTGTTTTAGGGTTTAGGGTAGTGTTGTAGTGTTTGCGTAGTGTAGGGTCATGCTGGGGGTAGTGTTTTAGGGTTTAGGGTAGTGTTGTAGTGTTTGCGTAGTGTAGGGTCATGCTGGGGGTTGTGTTTTAGGGTTTAGGGTAGTGTTGTAGTGTTTGCGTAGTGTAGGGTCATGCTGGGGGTAGTGTTTTAGGGTTTAGGGTAGTGTTGTAGTGTTTGCGTAGTGTAGGATCATGCTGGGGGTAGTGTTTTAGGGTTTAGGGTAGTGTTGTAGTGTTTGCGTAGTGTAGGGTCATGCTGGGGTGTTGTGTTTTAGGGTTTTGGGTAGTGTTGTAGTGTTTGCGTAGTGTAGGGTCATGCTGGGGGTAGTGTTTTAGGGTTTAGGGTAGTGTTGTAGTGTTTGCGTAGTGTAGGGTCATGCTGGGGGTAGTGTTTTAGGGTTTAGGGTAGTGTTGTAGTGTTTGCGTAGTGTAGGGTCATGCTGGGGAGTAGTGTTTTAGGGTTTTGGGTAGTGTTGTAGTGTTTGCGTAGTGTAGGGTCATGCTGGGGGTAGTGTTTTAGGGTTTAGGGTAGTGTTGTAATGTTTGCGTAGTGTAGGGTCATGCTGGGGGTAGTGTTTTAGGGTTTAGGGTAGTGTTGTAGTGTTTGCGTAGTGTAGGGTCATGCTGGGGGTAGTGTTTTAGGGTTTTGGGTAGTGTTGTAGTGTTTGCGTAGTGTTGTAGGGTCATGCTGGGGTGTAGTGTTTTAGAGTTTTGGGTAGTGTTGTAGTGTTTGCGTAGTGTAGGGTCATGCTGGGGTGTAGTGTTTTAGGGTTTTGGGTAGTGTTGTAGTGTTTGCGTAGTGTAGGGTCATGCTGGGGGTAGTGTTTTAGGGTTTAGGGTAGTGTTGTAGTGTTTGCATAGTGTAGGGTCATGCTGGGGGTAGTGTTTTAGGGTGTAGGGTAGTGTTGTAGTGTTTGCGTAGTGTAGGGTCATGCTGGGGTGTAGTGTTTTAGGGTTTTGGGTAGTGTTGTAGTGTTTGCGTAGTGTAGGGTCATGCTGGGGGTAGTGTTTTAGGGTTTAGGGTAGTGTTGTAGTGTTTGCGTAGTGTAGGGTCATGCTGGGGGTAGTGTTTTAGGGTTTAGGGTAGTGTTGTACTGTTTGTGTAGTGTAGGGTCATGCTGGGGGTAGTGTTTTAGGGTTTAGGGTAGTTTAGTTGTTTAGTGTATGCTAAAGGCATATTAGTTCTAAACGTTTTCGTTATTTTAATTTGCGGCCTAATAGTACATGCAGGATTTTTTTTGCGGACTGATGGTATGCGGGATTTCGTCATATATTCGCTAATCATACTTTCTATGGCAAAATGAACCCCCTCATTTTGTTCCTTTTTAAATTAAATGTTTTAAGAGTTACCACTTTATTCCAATCGAGATGGCTTCAGGTGTGCCATACCTTTGTAATAAGTAGGAATGTTAGCACTCTAGTTGTTCTTTAGAACACTCTGGGACATTCTGTCATTGGGCTATAGTTGGGCTACATCTGGCTGATATTTAGGCTACATTTGTTTTTTTTGTCTCTGGTGGCCATCTTTGGGCTACATTGGGCTACATTGGGCTACTTTTGGGCTCCAACATATATATAGCCCAATGTAGCCCAATATATATTTTTCAAAGTTAATTTTCGTAAAAACCACTGGAGCCTATATCTTGAGACATAGCAAAGGCACATCGGGCTACCAGTCCCTACAATTTTGCCAAGTTTGGTGTAAATCCATTCAGCCGTTCGGGCTAAAAGTGAGGCCAACCGCCCTATGGAAAATTGCATGGGAAAAACACGTTTTGGGATCCCCCTTTTTTCTCGGCCCCCCCTTGACAAAACCCCCCCAAATTTTCAGGGGCTGCTCAGAAACAAAATGTTCCATTTTCCTGAAAATTTCAGCCGATTCTGTCCTCAAACGCCAAAGTTATTCCACATAGAATTTTCAAAAATCCCATAGGAAAAAATCCTAACTATATATACCTACTGGCTATCGCCAGTAGGTAATATATATATATATATATATATATATATATATATATATATATATATATATATATATATATTCACTGAAAAAACCATAGGTTATAGACCATATATAGTTAGGAATTTGCATTTACAAAACCTTGAAAATTCACTGAAAAAAACCATAGGTTAGAGACCATATATAGTTAGCTGGACATTTTATTGAGATAAAACCAATGAAATTCCATATATAGTTAGTTGCACTAACTATATATCGCGCACCCGCAATCCACTGCTGATGATGTCACATATTACATCATTCATGACATGGTCAGTGACATCACTGATGACATCACTGATGACATCTCAAATGACATCACTGATGACATCACTGATGACATCTCAAATGACATCACTGATGACATCATGACACACCAATACCAGTTACTACATACGCACTCACTGATTCCTACGTCTACACACACATTCACTCATTCACCCATACAATCACTCATACATACAGTCACTCATTATTACAACACTATCATATGCACTCATACACCTATGCAGACACTCACACACTGCCACTCATCCATGGAGTTATTCACACACCTAGTCAGTCCTGTAAAGAATCAATCACACTTCCATTTCCTCATCTATACAGTTAAACACAGAACACCATACTTCAGTGACATCACTGATGACATCACTGATGACATCTCAAATGACATCACTGATGACATCTCAAATGACATCACTGATGACATCATGACACACCAATACCAGTTACTACATACGCACTGACTGATTCCTACGTCTACACACACATTCACTCATTCACCCATACAATCACTCATACATACAGTCACTCATTATTACAACACTATCATATGCACTCATACACCTAGTCAGTCCTGTGAAGAATCAATCACACTTCGATTTCCTCATCTATACAGTTAAACACAGAACACCATACTTTTTCACACATATACTAACACATACTTACTCTCTTATACAATCACTGATACAAGTACACATTGATATGCACAGAGTCACACACCTCCCAGCCAGCCACACACACACTCAGTCTTCCATACATCCACTCATTCTTCAATATGTAAAACATATTTAAACTTTACAAAAACACACAGACACTAGATGATGTCATCAGTGATGTCATTTGAGATGTCATCAGTGATGTCATCAGTGATGTCATTTGAGATGTCATCAGTGATGTCATCAGTGATGTCACTGACCATGTCATGAATGATGTAATATGTGACATCATCAGCAGTGGATTGCGGGTGCGCGATATATAGTTAGTGCAACTAACTATATATGGAATTTCATTGGTTTTATCTCAATAAAATGTCCAGCTAACTATATATGGTCTCTAACCTATGGTTTTTTTCAGTGAATTTTCAAGGTTTTGTAAATGCAAATTCCTAACTATATATGGTCTATAACCTATGGTTTTTTCAGTGAATTTCATTGGTTTTTTAAAAGCTAATATCTATAGCTGTAAAATATATTCTTTATTACGTGACGTATCACGTAGCCACGTGAGACGCCTCATGACGCATCGCATAACCGTGACGTATCGGCTCTGCAGCGCAAACAAAACCCATAACGTAAGCGTGCCGGAGCACGCTTACAGATATATATATTTTTTTTAACCTTAATTAGACAAAATCCACACGTGCACATATCTTGAGGCCTTGCAAAGGCACATCAAACAAACAGTCCCTACAATTTTGCCAAGTTTGCTGGAAATCTATTCCCTTCATTTTTTTTTTACTGTTTCTCTTGGTTTTCCCCTTGTTACGCTTACCGGGACGCTACCCGGTACGCGAACCGGACGCTCCAAAAACACAAGATGGCGGACTCCCGTTACGCTGCCGGTTAGCTGCCCGGTTCGCGTACCGGGAAGCGCCTCTACCGCGAAAAATCGTGGGGGACTTTAATATCCCCCTCATCAATCCTAGGGGGTCAGGAGGGGTTTACCTTGCCCCCTTTCCTTCATTTCCCCCTTCTTTTTTCACCACATCTTGTCTCTCGAACCTACCGAGAGACAAGATGGCGGCCGCTCCGGACTGTTTAGAATGTTGACAGACACCGGAGAGCCAATCAGCTTCGCTTCGCGAAGTTCCGTTACGCGTCAGGTACGCAAACCGGGGCGCTAACCGGAGCGCTGTCACAGATATATATATTTTTTTAAACGTTAATTTCTCAAAATCCACTGGAGCACATATATTGAGACATAGCAAAGGCACGTCGGGCAAACCATATCTACAATTTTGCCAAGTTTCATGTAAATCTATTCAGCCGTTCGAGCTAAAAGTGAGTCCAACCGCCCTATGGAAAAATGAATGTGAAAAACGCGTTTTGGGACCCCCCTTTTTTCTCGGCCCCCCTTGACGAAACCCCCCCAAATTTTCAGGGGCTGCTCAGAAACAAAATGTGCCATTTTCCTGAAAATTTCTGCCAATTTCGTCCACAAACGCCAAAGTTATTAGACATAGAATTTTCAGAAATCCCATAGAGAAAAAATCCTAACTATATATACCCACTGGCTATCGCCAGTAGGTAATATACATATATAAACATATATAATCTGCATATCTATATAAATATAAATGCATGCATACATATACATATATGCATACATATGCATGTTATTTACATGAAAGTTTTAAAAACACTAATAAAAGCAAAGCTAAAAAGCCACCTCATTACAAACAGAATGGCTTTAACTTAAACGAGGGCGAGATCTATTGCATTTTCAATGCTTGTTTACTTTGGTTCTATCAAGAAGGCATTCAGATGTGTCACACATTTGCCATAAATTCTGAATGTTAGCACTCTAGTTGCTCATTAGATCACTGTAGTAAAGCTAGTGCTCACCAGGGAAGTCTGCTGCTAATCATGGTTTGCAGCCATTTTCCCGCATTTTTTATCCCGCAGACTTTCAGTCCGCATACCATTATCCCGCAAGGTCATTGACCTCGCATACCATTATCCCGCATTTTTTCAAAACGCATGTGCATTTATCGCGCATGCCTTTACAAAGAATTACGTTTTAAAGGCATGTATGGTAAATGCATTTGCGTTGTGAAAACCACGATGACGAGAGAGGTAAGTGGGTTTGTGTTAATTTTTTCGTGGGTTAGTGATTGTGTAGTGTAGTGTTGTGTAGTGTAGTGTTGTGTTAGTGTAGTGTAGAGTTGTGGTGGTTGTTTAGTGTAGGGTCATGCTGGGGGTAGTGTTTTAGGGTTTAGGGTTGTGTTGTAGTGTTTGCGTAGTGTAGGGTCATGCTGGGGCTAGTGTTTTAGGGTTTAGGGTAGTGTTGTAGTGTTTGCGTAGTGTAGGGTCATGCTGGGGGTAGTGTTTTAGGGTGTAGGGTAGTGTTGTAGTGTTTGCGTAGTGTAGGGTCATGCTGGGGGTAGTGTTTTAGGGTTTTGGGTAGTGTTGTAGTGTTTGCGTAGTGTAGGGTCATGCTGGGGGTAGTGTTTTAGGGTTTAGGGTAGTGTTGTAGTGTTTGCGTAGTGTAGGGTCATGCTGGGTGTAGTGTTTTAGGGTTTAGGGTAGTGTTGTAGTGTTTGCGTAGTGTAGGGTCATGCTGGGGGTAGTGTTTTAGGGTTTAGGGTAGTGTTGTAGTGTTTGCGTAGTGTAGGGTCATGCTGGGGTGTAGTGTTTTAGGGTTTAGGGTAGTGTTGTAGTGTTTGCGTAGTGTAGGGTCATGCTGGGGGTAGTGTTTTAGGGTTTAGGGTAGTGTTGTAGTGTTTGCGTAGTGTAGGGTCATGCTGGGGGTAGTGTTTTAGGGTTTAGGGTAGTGTTGTAGTGTTTGCGTAGTGTAGGGTCATGCTGGGGGTAGTGTTTTAGGGTTCAGGGTAGTGTTGTAGTGTTTGCGTAGTGTAGGGTCATGCTGGGGGTAGTGTTTTAGGGTTCAGGGTAGTGTTGTAGTGTTTGCGTAGTGTAGGGTCATGCTGGGGGTAGTGTTTTAGGGTTCAGGGTAGTGTTGTAGTGTTTGCGTAGTGTAGGGTCATGCTGGGGGTAGTGTTTTAGGGTTCAGGGTAGTGTTGTAGTGTTTGCGTAGTGTAGGGTCATGCTGGGGTGTAGTGTTTTAGGGTTTTGGGTAGTGTTGTAGTGTTTGCGTAGTGTAGGGTCATGCTGGGGGTAGTGTTTTAGGGTTTAGGGTAGTGTTGTAATGTTTGCGTAGTGTAGGGTCATGCTGGGGGTAGTGTTTTAGGGTTTAGGGTAGTGTTGTAGTGTTTGCGTAGTGTAGGGTCATGCTGGGGTGTAGTGTTTTAGGGTTTTGGGTAGTGTTGTAGTGTTTGCGTAGTGTAGGGTCATGCTGGGGGTAGTGTTTTAGGGTTTAGGGTAGTGTTGTAGTGTTTGCGTAGTGTAGGGTCATGCTGGGGGTAGTGTTTTAGGGTTTAGGGTAGTGTTGTAGTGTTTGTGTAGTGTAGGGTCATGCTGGGGGTAGTGTTTTAGGGTTTAGGGTAGTGTTGTAGTGTTTGCGTAGTGTAGGGTCATGCTGGGGTGTAGTGTTTTAGGGTTTTGCGTAGTGTTGTAGTGTTTGCGTAGTGTAGGGTCATGCTGGGGGTAGTGTTTTAGGGTTTAGGGTAGTGTTGTAGTGTTTGCGTAGTGTAGGGTCATGCTGGGGTGTAGTGTTTTAGGGTTTAGGGTTGTGTTGTAGTGTCTGTGTAGTGTAGGGTCATGCTGGGGTAGTGTTTTAGGGTTTAGGGTTGTGTTGTAGTGTTTGTGTAGTGTAGGGTCATGCTGGGGGTAGTGTTTTAGGGTTTAGGGTAGTGTTGTAGTGTTTGCGTAGTGTAGGGTCATGCTGGGGTGTAGTGTTTTAGGGTTTTGGGTAGTGTTGTAGTGTTTGCGTAGTGTAGGGTCATGCTGGGGGTAGTGTTTTAGGGTTTAGGGTAGTGTTGTAGTGTTTGTGTAGTGTAGGGTCATGCTGGGGGTAGTGTTTTAGGGTTTAGGGTAGTGTTGTACTGTTTGTGTAGTGTAGGGTCATGCTGGGGGTAGTGTTTTAGGGTTTAGGGTAGTTTAGTTGTTTAGTGTATGCTAAAGGCATATTCGTTCTAAAAGTTTTCGTTATTTTAATTTGCGGCCTAATAGTACATGCAGGATTTTTTTTGCGGACTGATGGTATGCGGGATTTCGTCATATATTCGCTAATCATACTTTCTATGGCAAAATGAACCCCCTCATTTTGTTCCTTTTTAAATTAAATGTTTTAAGAGTTACCACTTTATTCCAATCAAGATGGCTTCAGGTGTGCCATACCTTTGTAATAAGTAGGAATGTTAGCACTCTAGTTGTTCTTTAGAACACTCTGGGACATTCTGTCATTGGGCTATAGTTGGGCTACATCTGGCTGATATTTGGGCTACATTTGTTTTTTTTGTCTCTGGTGGCCATCTTTGGGCTACATTGGGCTACATTGGGCTACATTTGGGCTCCAACATATATATAGCCCAATGTAGCCCAATATATATTTTTCAAAGTTAATTTTCGTAAAAACCACTGGAGCCTATATCTTGAGACATAGCAAAGGCACATTGGGCTACCAGTCCCTACAATTTTGCCAAGTTTGGTGTAAATCCATTCAGCCGTTCGGGCTAAAAGTGAGGCCAACCGCCCTATGGAAAATTGCATGGCAAAAACACGTTTTGGGACCCCCCTTTTTTCTCGGCCCCCCCTTGACGAAACCCCCCCAAATTTTCAGGGGCTGCTCAGAAACAAAGTGTTCCATTTTCCTGAAAATTTCAGCCAATTCTGTCCTCAACCGCCAAAGTTATTCGACATAGAATTTTCAAAAATCCCATAGGAAAAAAATCCTAACTATATATACCTACTGGCTATCGCCAGTAGGTAATATATGTATATATATATATATATATATGTATATGTATATATATGTATATGTATATAAATATATATATATATATTGTTAGAAAGGCAAACCCGGGGGAGGCAGAAGGTGTCTGACTGACCACCCCTAGGTCTACCCCTCCTTCAGAGAAGGGACCGAGCGATGTCGAGAGGCCTCCGACGGGAGGGCCCTCTCCTAGAATCATACAGCAGAGTAACCACACCACTACAAATATACATCACACGTAGATAGAGTTTTCAATCTTTATCGGGCAATAAGTATCGTTTCAATATATACAGCAGATCCAGAGATCTGGAAAGTCTCGTGGCAAGGGGCAAGGTAGCGGGACAGTCTTATAGATGGTCGGTTGCAAGGAGACCCTACGCACAGCTCTCAATCCTCGAGCTGGGGGGTTCCGGAAGGTTGGGCCGCGGCAGCGCCAGCAGGCTCCAAGATGGTTCAGCGAGTGTGGACCGTGGCAGCGCCAGCAGGTTCCAAGATGATTCAGCGAGTGTGGACCGCGGCAGCGCCAGCAGGTTCCAAGATGATTCAGCGAGTGTGGACCGCGGCAGCGCCAGCAGGTTCCAAGATGGTTCCAGCAAAGATGGACCGCGCCAGCGCCAGCAGGCTCCAAGGTGGTTACAGCGAAGATGGACCGCGGCAGCGCCAGCAGGCTCCAAGGTGGTTACAGCAAAGATGGACCGCGGCAGCGCCAGCAGGCTCCAAGGTGGTTACAGCGAAGATGGACCGCGGCAGCGCCAGCAGGCTCCAAGGTGGTTACAGCAAAGATGGACTGCGGCAGCGCCAGCAGGCTCCAAGGTGGTTGCAGCGAAGATGGACCGCGGCAGCGCCAGCAGGTTCCAGGTAGAGCAGCAAGCGGAGTTCGTCTCAGGGTCAGCCGCGACAGCGTCAGCAGGGCTTCTCGACTCCGGGATACAACTGCCGTCCTACTCCAGGGCTGGCCCAGATATAGGTCTGGAGTCCTTTGATGTCCGGACCCTCTCGCCTGGGGGTCAGAGGGGCCGGAATGATGGTGTCCAGACACCCAGCAGGGGGTGGGGCCAGCGCTCAGGGAGGCCGGAGGTCGATCGAAACCAGGCATCCGGGGACGGTTGGAGAGCCATCGAAACTCCCCTCTCCTTGTCTCTGGTTGAGTGGCCACTCTACCACCCGGAGGGTTCTTGGTGCCTCGATGGCGGGCTCGCTGGGGCCGTGGCCGCGGCTGGTCCGGGATCACGTATCTGTGACGTGATGGGCCCAAGATGGCGTCGGGCCTGGAATGAGGGTCCGGGGTGGGCACTGGACCGGTAATGCTGGGACAGCCCGAGTGTGCCGTGTCAGTGGTTGTGGGCCGCCGGGTGGCGGATCTGGTGGTTTGGTGGGCGTGCAGAGGTGTGCCCGAGTCCGAACCGGGCTGGATGGAGGGCCGATGTCGTCCGGGGCCCGCCATGCGGGAGGGGTAGGACCACGCCACGAGGCCGGGTCCAACACACGTCCCCTCCAGCTGAAGGCAGGGGAGAGTCACCCATCTTCTTGGGGATTCTCCTCGCCAAGGCGGAAGAATCTGGAGAGGCCGTCAGCGTTGGCTTGGTCGTTGCCAGGGCGATGCTCCACGGTGAAGTTCATCCCTTGGAGGGAGATGGACCAACGTAGCAACTTCGGGTTCTCGCCCCGCATCTGCATCAACCACCGCAGGGGCCGGTGGTCGGTCTGTACTCGGAAGTGGGTGCCAAAGAGGTAGGGCCGGAGCTTCTTTAGGGCCCATACGACGGCGAATGCTTCCCTCTCGATGGTGCTCCATCGTTGTTCTCGGGCCAGCAGGCGCCGGCTGATGAAGGCCACAGGAAGGTCAACTCCGTCAGAGTTCATTTGGGACAGTACGGCCCCAATGCCGTGTTCCGAGGCGTCAGTTTGGACGATGAACTCTCGGCTGTAGTCGGGGGCCTGGAGCACCGGGGCGGTGCACATGGCAGTCTTTAGTGTCTCAAAGGCTACTTGGCACTCGGGGGTCCAGTGCACCTTTGGGGGTAGTCTCTTGGAGGTTAGTTCTGTGAGGGGCCCCACAATGCTCCCATAGTCCTTTATGAACCGCCGATAGTATCCAGTGAGCCCCAGGAAGGCTCGGACGGCGGTCTGGGTGACGGGGCGCTCCCAGGCCTGGATGGCGTCGATCTTGGGTTGAAGGGGAGCCACTTGGCCGCTCCCCACTTGGTGTCCCAGATAGGTCACTGACCCTTGACAATCTGGCACTTGCTGGCTTTTATTGTTAGTCCGGCCCGTTGGAGGGCCGTCAGGACCTTCCAGAGGTGGGTCAGGTGCTCGTCCCAACAGAGGCTGTACACCGCAATATCGTCCAGATAGGCAGCACTGAACTCTTCCAGCCCTGCCAGCACCCGATTCACTAGTCTCTGGAAGGTGGCCGGAGCATTCTTCATGCCAAAGGGCATCACGTTGAAGTGGAAGTGGCCATCGGGGGTCGAGAAAGCGGATCGTTCTTGTGCCCCTGGCGTGAGGCCAATTTGCCAGTATCCGGCCGTGAGGTCGAAGGTGCTGAGGTACCTGGCGGCTCCCAGGCGGTCGATCAGTTCATCCGCTCGGGGAAAGGGATGGGCGTCGGTCCTGGTGACGGCATTCAGTCCCCGGTAGTCGACACAGAACCGCAGCTCCGAGGGCACCCCGGGGGCGGCGGCCTTAGGGACCAGGACGAGGGGACTGGCCCATGGACTGTCTGAGGGCTCGACTACCCCTAGGGCTAGCATCTTGGAAACTTCGGCTTGGATGCAGGCCCGGACTCGGTCGGGGACTTGGTAGGCTCGATGCCGCACGGGCGGACTGTCCCCGGTGTCGACGTCGTGAACACACCACTGGGTGACTCCGGGGGTGAGGGAAAATAAGTTCGCAAATTGACCCAGCAGTTTCTGGCAGTCCTGGCGCTGTTTGGGTGTCAGCGCGGGAGAGAGGGAGACTCCCTCGACGGAGCCATCTTTCTCGGAGTTGCTCTGGAGGTCTGGTAGAGGCTCGGAGTCGTCCTCTGCTCCGTCATCGGTAGCCAACAACAGGCTCAGTTCGATACGGACAAAGTGGGGCTTGAGCCGATTGGCGTGTAGGACCCGGAGGGGCTTCCAGGGGGACTCCATGTCCACTAGGTAGGTGACGGGGCTCTTGCGCTCCACCACGTTGAAGGGCCCCATCCATTTGTCCTGGAGGGCGCCGGGGTCGACGGGGGACATGACCCAGACCTGCTGGCCCGGCTCGAATTCAATGGACGAGGCATTTTCATCATACCAGCGCTTCATCTCCTCTTGACTGGCCTTCAGGTTGGTTTCGGCCAGTTCCCGGAACTTCCGAGTCTGGTTGCGGAGAGTCAAGAGGTATCGGAAAACATCGGGCGGAGTATCGGAGGTGGCCAGCTCCCAGCCTTCCTTGACCAGGCTGAGGGGGCCTCGCACCAGGTGTCCATATAATAGTTCAAAGGGGCTGAACCCCAGGGACTTCTGGGGTACCTCCCGGTAGGCGAACAGGAGGCAT
The DNA here is from genome assembly GCF_964261635.1 of Lissotriton helveticus. Taxonomy (NCBI): domain Eukaryota; kingdom Metazoa; phylum Chordata; class Amphibia; order Caudata; family Salamandridae; genus Lissotriton; species Lissotriton helveticus. Next base: position 992,329,903 of record NC_136059.1, on the reverse strand, counting down.
GGCAGCAGAATGTCCCATTTGCGCCGGAGCGGCTCTTCTAGGCCCTTCATCATTCCTTTCAGGGTCCTATTAAATCGCTCCACTAGTCCATTCCCTTGAGGGTGATACGGGGTGGTGAACTTATACGCGACCCCGCACTGTTGCCACAGGGACCGCATATATTTCGATATAAAGTTTGTGCCCCGATCACTGACGACCTCTCGGGGGAAGCCGACTCTGGAGAAGATCCCCATTAGCGCCCGACCCACTACGGGGGCTGTGATAGTCCGGAGGGGGATAGCTTCTGGGTAGCGGGTGGCATGGTCCACCAGGACGAGGATGAAGCGGTGCCCCTGAGAGGTTGGAGTATCCAGGGGCCCCACGATGTCGATCCCTACTCGCTCGAAGGGAGTGGTCACCACGGGAAACAGTTGGAGTGGGGCCTTGATTTTCCCCCCACTCTTTCCGCTGGCTTGGCAGGTCGGACAGGTTCGGCAGTGGTTGTACACATCGCAGGGCATCTTCGGCCAATAAAAGTGGGTCACCAGGCGGCTGTAGGTTTTGTCCTGCCCCAGGTGCCCGGCGAGGGGCACATCATGTGCCAGGTTTAAGAGAAAGTCTCTGAAGTGGAGGGGGACGACTAGCACTCGGCCGGCCCCCAGCTCGGCGATCTTTTGTTCACTGTACAGGAGGTCCTGGTCCCAATAGATCCAGTGGGACCCCGAGGAGTCTCCTGTGGCTTGCGTGGCGGCTTGTTGTCGGAGTCCCTCAAGGGAAGGACATGTCTTTTGTTCCCGACGGAACTGCTCGCGGGTGGGGCCCCCTTCTTGGCGCCACTGGGCTAGTTCGGGAAGGGGCCTGAGCTCGGGAAGTTCTTCATGGCTGGGGCCCTGCGGCCCCAGTTCGGGTTCGGCCGTGGCAGTGGCGGGTGGCGGAGGTGCCGGCCATTCAGGTTCTTCGGGCAGATTGTCTTCGGTTGGGACGGCGTCCCGGGTGGACATGGATCGGGTCGTTACGCAAACCCATTCAGGAAGGCCTAGCATCCCCAGATGCTCTCTTCGCTCGATCTGTGCCCAGGGGGAACTTTCCAGGTCGTTCCCTAGGAGGCAGTCCACCGGGGCATCGTCTCGGACGGTGACTTTCAGCATGCCGGACACTCCTCCCCACTCGAAGTGGATGCGAGCCATCTGGCACAGGCTCTCGGAATTGTCCGCTGACCGGACAGGGCACAGAACGTGGGGCAAGATTTGTTCTGGGGTCACCAGATGGCAGCGGACGGCGGTTATGCTGGCCCCCGTGTCACGGAGAGCCTCGGCCCGGCGTCCGTTGATGGTGACCCACTGGCGGTACTTCTGGGTGTTGATCGGAATCTGGTCTCGGGGGATCATGTCTTTGTGGCCCAGGGAGGCGAGGCACATGGCCGCGGACTCCCATTCTTCTGGTTCCATAGGGACCTCTTCTTCTTCATCCTTTTCTTCGCTCAGAGCAGCTGCAGTGATTTGTCGACCGGGGGGCCCGGTGGTGCCGGGCCGCTGGTTCATGGGGCAGAGAGGATCATTGGCATAGTGACCCAGCCGCTGTCATCTGTGGCACGTAACGTTGGGGCGTGGCCCCGGTCGGGCTGGATGGGCCCCCCTCGGGCTGGAGGCTGGTGTAGAGGAGGCGGGCGAAGACCCCGGCAGGAGGTCTCGGCCTCGGCTGATGCCAGACCCGCCGCCTCGCGGCCGGTGGTTCCCCGGGGGCCCTCGTCCGTATTCTCCTGTGGTGTTCCGGTGGACGCGGTTGCTCGCCCACCGATCTGCTTCGACCGCTAACTTTCGCGGCTCGGTCAACTTGCTGTCGAGGAGGTGCTGTCGTAGTTCAATGAAGCAGTTGTTGGAGAGGTGCTCCCATAACATCAGGTCGACCAACTGCTGGTAGGTAGTGACCTGACTGCCTTTGACCCACCCCTCGAAGGCTCTGCTAAAAAAGTTCACATATTCTACCCAAGTGGTACCGGGGATTTTTTTACAGTCTCGGAACCTCTGCCGGTACATTTCGGGGGTGAGTCCGTAGCGCGAGAGTAGGGCCGTTTTCATGTGTTCATAGGAGGTCATTTCGGTGTCAGGGAGTTCCAGCAGGGCGTCCCTCCCTTCGTTGACGAACTTTCCCCACAGGCCGGCGCCCCAATCCTTCAGGGGCACCCGATGGGCGGTCATGGCCACCTCGTAGGCTTTGAACCATTGTTGGATATCATCGTTCTTGTAGTATTCTTTGACTACATCTTTCGGTAGGTGAACCTTGGTGTCCACGGGAGGGGCCGAGGTCTTGGCCCCGGCCGCGCTATCTTCGTTGATCTTGGCCTTCATTTCTAGTTCTCTCAGGCCTCGTTCGTGTTCATATGCTAGTCGTTTTTCTTCGAGGTCACGTTGTCTCCGTTTCTCTTCTAGATCCCCCTCCAGCCGTAGTTGTTCGAGGGCTATCTTTTTCTCTGCTAGCTGGAGTTCTCCGTCTAGCCGGAGTCGTGCAAGCTCCACTTCGTGTAGCCGGTTGCGCTCTCGTTCTCGAGTGTCTTCATAGATGAGGTCCGCGTTTAGTGTTGCGGTTCTTTCCCCCGTCGGGGGTGCGCTGGTTTCCTGTTGCCCGGTCGGGCCATTCTCCTCTTGGGGTGGTCTGTCTCGGGTTTCCACCCAGGCTTGTAGGGCCGATTTGAAGTCCTCTTTTGTGCTCAGGCCAGTGGTAGCGATACCCATGTCTTTACAGAATTGTTTTAGTTCTTTGTGGCTGTATTCTTCTATCTTCTCTTTCTGGAATTCGGCAGGTAGGTTGGTTCCTTGGGTCGTCATGGTCTCTGTGTGTTTTTCCGCTGTAGCGGGTAGATCACTCTCTGTACGATTTTGTGTTGGCTCGGATCGCAGCGCCTGCCACCAATGTTAGAAAGGCGAACCCGGGGGAGGCAGAAGGTGTCTGACTGACCACCCCTAGGTCTACCCCTCCTTCAGAGAAGGGACCGAGCGATGTCGAGAGGCCTCCGACGGGAGGGCCCTCTCCTAGAATCGTACAGCAGAGTAACCACACCACTACAAATATACACCACACGTAGATAGAGTTTTCAATCTTTATCGGGCAATAAGTATCGTTTCAATATATACAGCAGATCCAGAGATCTGGAAAGTCTCGTGACAAGGGGCAAGGTAGCGGGACAGTCTTATAGATGGTCGGTTGCAAGGAGACCCTACGCACAGCTCTCAATCCTCGAGCTGGGGGGTTCCGGAAGGTTGGGCCGCGGCAGCGCCAGCAGGCTCCAAGATGGTTCAGTGAGTGTGGGCGGCGGCAGCGCCAGCAGGTTCCAAGATGATTCAGCGAGTGTGGACCGCGGCAGCACCAGCAGGTTCCAAGATGATTCAGCGAGTGTGGACCGCGGCAGCGCCAGCAGGTTCCAAGATGGTTCCAGCAAAGATGGACCGCGGCAGCGCCAGCAGGCTCCAAGGTGGTTACAGCGAAGATGGACCGCGGCAGCACCAGCAGGCTCCAAGGTGGTTACAGCAAAGATGGACCGCGGCAGCGCCAGCAGGCTCCAAGGTGGTTACAGCGAAGATGGACCGCGGCAGCGCCAGCAGGCTCCAAGGTGGTTACAGCAAAGATGGACCGCGATAGCGCCAGCAGGCTCCAAGGTGGTTGCAGCGAAGATGGACCGTGGCAGCGCCAGCAGGTTCCAGGTAGAGCAGCAAGGGGAGTTCGTCTCAGGGTCAGCCGCGACAGCGCCAGCAGGGCTTCTCGACTCCGGGATACAACTGCCGTCCTTCTCCGGGGCTGGCCCAGATATAGGTCTGGAGTCCTTTGATGTCCGGACCCTCTCGCCTGGGGGTCAGAGGGGCCGGGATGATGGTGTCCAGACACCCAGCAGGGGGTGGGGCCAGCGCTCAGGGAGGCCGGAGGTCGATCGAAACCAGGCATCCGGGGACGGTTGGAGAGCCATCGAAACTCCCCTCTCCTTGTCTCTGGTTGAGTGGCCACTCTACCACCCGGAGGGTTCTTGGTGCCTCGATGGCGGGCTCGCTGGGGCCGTGGCCGCGGCTGGTCCGGGACCACGTGTCTATGACGTGATGGGCCCAAGATGGCGTCGGGCCTGGAATGAGGGTCTGGGGTGGGCACCTGACCGGTAATGCTGGGGCGGCCCGAGTGTGCCGTGTCAGTTGTTGTGGGCCACCAGGTGGCGGATCTGGTGGTTTGGAGGGCGTGCAGAGGTGTGCCCGAGGCCGACCTGGGCTGGATGGAGGGCCGATGTCGTCCGGGGCCCGCCATGCGGGAGGGGTAGGACCACGCCACGAGGCCGGGTCCAACATATATATAAATATATATATATATATATATATATATATATATATATATATATATATATTTATTTATATAATAAATATGGGTTTATACTTACCTGTAAAATAGATACATTAATGGGGCTGAGACAATCGCAGTAAAGGTATAGTAGTTGTAAAAAATAGTTGTTAAAACTTTAGTGGTTTACACTAAGCAGTGGTTAAGGAGTCGTTGTTTAGACTGCAGTTGTTCAGGTGGTAGTTGTTCCATCAACTACCACCTGCAAGCCCGTCTGCGCCGGTCCGCAGCCGACCGGGGCAAGGGGCAAGTAACTTACCCATTTCATCTTGTATTCGGCAACTGAACTAACACATCTCCATGACAATTGGCCTATTAGCTCCTGCACCCAAGCCCATTTGCATTCTATAGGGATTTTTAACCTCAGGACCGCTTTCCCTGAACTTCTAGACGAACAATCTGTAAAGAGCTCTTCCCCCAGCTCTGCTGTTCCACCCGGTCCCACCCCCTCCCTGTCCCAGGACAAAACAAAGAGCATCCTGGCAGTCAGTTACTTAAATACTCGCTCACTGGTTAAACACCAACTTGAAATATTCTAGCTACTGGATTCGGACAAACCTGACATACTTCTTGTAATGGAAACATGGCTCACTACGGAGTCAGTACCGGATATTCTCGCGGCAGTGCCCTCAGGCTACTACATTCTCCAAGCCAACAGGCCCTCAGGGAAGACTGGAGGCGGGGTTGCCGCCATAATTCATCACCAACTTAGGTTTACCGCCTTAAATATTACTAGCAAACCCTCAGTTGACAGCCTCATCTTAAAATTTGAATCCTTCCAATCCCCTTTTATCTCTGCCCTTTTTTACCAACCCCCTCACTACATGCCCTGCTTCCCTCTATTGTTTGGTGAAATGTTGCCCCAAGTAGTCATTAACAATGCCAAAATCTTGATTATTGGTGACTTTAACTATTGGCCTACGGACACAAAGGAGAGCACCAGCTCCTGAGAATTCACAGACCTCTTATCCGGTATGAACTGCACTCAGCACATACAGACCACCACACATTAAGGGACATGTCCTAGACCAAGTTTGGACCTCCAACTTGGAAATTACCCAACCCAAATCTCTCCATGCCCCTGGTCAGACCACCATATTATCACATTCTCACTGGTCTGCATCCCTCACATAAAATTGTCCCTTACAGGGAACCATAAGGCGAGGAACTGGAGCCGGGCCAACCTCTACGAGTTCTGTACCTTACTTAACGCTTCATCTCCCATCGAACAGGACTCCTTAGATAACCAGGCTACCAGCATTAAGCGCTGGCTTGAATCAGCTAGCAATATCATTGCACCTTTTAGGGGAACCAAACTCAAGCGTCCCCATGATGCCCAGCGCTGGTTCTCAGATGAGCTAAAAAATAAGAAACTTACATTCAGGCAAGCTGAGCGTAGCTGGAGACGAGCCTATGCCCCAGGAAAAAAAGTTTCTTATATAACTTTGTTAAAAGACTACAAAAAAATCTATTCTTCAGGCTAAGACTACGTACTTTTCCCTGAAAATCACCAATTCTGCTACTAAGACCAAAGACATATTCCCCATAGGTGAGGAGCTGTCACACCCGGACAGAGTAATAGCCAAACCGGTCCCCTCTCAAACATTATGCAACTCCCTTAACCTATATTTTATGGAGAAGATTGCTACAATTAAAAGCAGCATTCCCGCTCCCACACCCTCCACAACCTCTTCTACCTTTAAAAACTTCCTGGTGGTGGATCAAATACCCTCAAAATCTAGGGATGAGTTTTTCACTCTATTGAAAAAAGTTGGATCAGGCTCCCCTACAGATTGTTGCCCGTCCCTCATCCTACAAGACGTTTTCTCCATCTGCCCTGCCCCTCCTGCTTGCTCTTTTCAACAGCTCTCTCAGACTAGGCTCCGTCCCCGACACATTCAAGATAGCCGAAGTCGTTCCCATCTTGAAAAAAACCAATGCTGACCCCTCTCTGATGAGCAATTTTCGCCCCATCTCACTGCTCCCTTACCTCAGTAAGCTTCTTGAAGCTCATGTCACCATCTTCCTCAGTTCCTTTATTGAACACTCACAGTTTCTCGATTCCCAACAAGCAGGATTTAGACCTACGCATTTTACCGAGTTATTCATTCTCTCAGTCATGGATGAACTGAGGAGGGGGGCGGACTATTACATCAGTCAGGCCTTAGTACTCCTGGATTTGTTGGCCGCCTTTGACGCGGTCCACCATAACATCCTGAGCGGCCTTGTCGGCGACGCCGGCATCCAGGGGTCGACTCTGAGGTGGATTTCCTCCTTCCTCAGTAACCGACACCATGCTATCCGCCTTACCAACTTCTCGGCGGAGAAAGTTAGGTTGACCTGTGGATTCCCCCAGGTATCCTCCCTCTCTCCCCTTCTTTTTAACCTGTACCTGTCTCCCCTGATCCAGTCCCTGCTCGAAAGCAAGGTCGCAGCATTTAACTATGCAGATAACATCCAGTTGGTGTTTGACATCGACTCTTCTGATACCTCAGTCAATAACTTTCAGTCCACCATGAGCCTCATCAGCGATTGGATATTGGCCAATCACCTAAAATTTAACCCCGATAAGTCTGAGCTGATCCTGACTGGAGGCCCCTCTAAGCCATGGAACTCCAACTTTTGGCCCCCCCTTCTAGGCAATCCTCCCCATCCCGCGGAATCTGTTAAGAGCCTAGGGGTTATAATCTGCAAAGATCTTTCAATGAAGCCTCAGATTGGCGCAGTGGTGTCGTCTTGCTTCTTCCACCTTCGCAGAATCCGAAAGATCTCTAGATTTCTAACTACGGAAGCCTTAACCCTGGTTCTCCGGGCCTTGGTCATTTCCCGCATTGACTATGCCAACTCACTTTATGTTGGCATCCCTGCCTATCAGCTCCGTTGTCTGCAACTGGTACAAAACCAGGCTGCGAGGCTCATCTTTCACCAACCTAGACACCACCATGTTCGCCCCTTGATGAAGAGCCTCCACTGGCTCCCAGTGGCCAAACGCTGTGAATTCAAATTGAGCTGTACTATCTTTAAAGCCTTGGCCGATCTTGGTCCAGCTTCTATCTCCCTTCCCGTGATCCCCCACCTTCAAACCAAAGAAACACGGTGGTCTCAGATTCTCTTTTCTTGCGCCTCACTTCTGGAACTCCTTCCCCTTGGAACTCAGATCAACAACATCTTACACCCACTTTAGATCCCTTTTGAAAACCCTGCTGTTCTCTCAGGCATATGAGTAAGGCTCTGCCCACCATTCATTCATCTGCTGCCCCCCGTTCACAGTGCCATGAAACCGTCTGGTGAAAGTGCGCTCTATAAATAATTTTAACATAACATAACATAACATCATACAACCAGAGTTGAGGGGAAGGGAGGGGAGAGGAGGGGAGGGAAGGGTGGGAGATGAGAGATGAGGGAGTGGAAAGTAGATGAGACAAGAGAAGACGAGAAGGGAATGGTGGAATGGATGAGGGGAGGGATATGGAACGGGGAAGGTAGGAGTAGGAGAGACAAGGGGAGGAGAGAAGAGAGGAGAGAGGAGCAGAAGGAAGTGTGGAGGGGATTGCATGAGTTGAAGGTTGGGGAGTTGAGAAGAGGTGAGAGGTGTGGAGTGGTGTGGCGTGGCGTGGCGTGGAGGGGAATGGAGTGATGTACAGTGGAGAAAAAGGGAGATACTGGGAAAGGAGATGAGGGGAGGGGAAGGGAGAAGAGAGGAGAGTAGAGACTAGGGGAGGCAAGAGAGAGAAGGGAGGAGAGATGATGTAAATGTAAATGTCATAGTACTTATAGAGCGCACTGTCACCAGACGGTCACCTTGCGGTGTTGCCTATTCGGCTTCCTGGCGCTGATACTCATACTGCTGTGGAACCCCTCCTGGCTTTCCCTGTGAAGTGTCCACTCCTGGGCACCCCCAGGGTGAAGCCAGGCATCCTTAGCACTGTTGGGGCCGGTGTGGAGGCTAAGCAAGCTATTGCCCAGAGTTGCAGCGTGGGACCCGTGATTAGAATAGGCACCGAGGTGAGAATTAACAGGTCAGAGGAAATTGAGCCCGAGACCCCGCCGAGGCGGGAATCGAACCCTGGTCCCTGGCCAGAACTCTGCATCAGGGTTTGCCGCTCTAACCATTGAGCCACACTCCTCCACATGAGAGATAAGGGAGGGGAAATGAAAATGAAGAAGGGGAGGGTAGAGGAAAGGAAGGAATGGGAGAGGAGGGTGAAGAGGAGGGATGATGAGAAAAAAAGAAAAGATAGGAAAGGGAAGAGAAGAGAAGAGAAGAGAAGAGAAGAGAAGAGACAATGGGAGGAGAGGAGAGACAATGGGAGAAGGGAAAGGGACGAGGGGAGAGGAGGTAAGCAGAGGAGAGAAGAAAAGAGGAGACACAGTGGGAAGAGGGTAAGGGACGAGGAGAGAAGAGGAGAGGAGAGGGAGAAGTATATGGGATAGGAAAGAGAGGAGGGGAGAAGGCACGTGGGGAAAAGAGAGAGGAGAGCAAATAGGGAAAGGGAGAAGAGGGTAAGTCGTGGGAGGAGAGGTGGGGTGGTAAGGTAGAGGGGAGAGTAGAAGAGGGTGAAGAGGAGAGAGGCAAGGAGAGGCTGGGAGAAGATCAGAGGAGATAAGTGGAGGTGAGGGGATTGATGTAGTTAAGCAGAGAGAAAAGGGAAACGCAGCAGAGGAAGGAAGAAGAGAAAAGGGTAAGGGTGAGAAGAGTGGATGGAGAGAAAAGAGAAGAGACGGAGAAGGGGAGAGGAAGGGAGGAGGCAAGGGTAGAGGAAAGGATTGCAGGGTGTAAAGGGGAGACAAGAGGGGATGAGAAGAGAGGGAGTAAGACAAAGTGAGGGAGGGTAGGAGAAGATGAGAAAAGGGAGGGGAGGTGAATGTAGGGAAGGGAGGGAATTGGAGGTGATTGGAGAGAGGGGTCGAAGATAAGATGAGTGGATAAGAGAAGGTACTAGAGAAGGCGAGAGGTGAGGAAGAATGGAGAGGAGGGCAGGAGAGTAGAAGGGAAGAGCGAGTTGAAGAGGAAGAAGGAAGTGGCAATGAAGACCTGGGAAAGGGAGGGAGGTTGAAGGAAAGAAAGGAGAGGAGAGAAAGGAAGGGAAGGGAATGGAATGGTGAGGGAGGTAGCGAGGGAAGTGGAAGAGAAGAGGGGAGGGGAGGGGAGTGGAGATGACAGAAGTGAAGGGAAGACAAGGGTGGAGAGGAGATGGACGGGGAAGTAGAAAGGAAGAGGGTAGTCGAGAGGAGGGGATGGGAGATGAGACAGAAGAGAAAAAGTATGGGCAGCGGGAGAGGAGAGCAAGAAAGTGGGGAGAAAGGGATTGAAGGGAGAGGGGAAGGGAAATGGAAGGTAAGAAAAGGGAATGGGATGAGCGGGATGGGGAATGGGAAATGGGAGGAAAGAGGGGGTGGAGGATGGGACAGGAGACAAGAAGGGAGGGAAAGGTAGTGGGGAGGCTGACGGAGAAGAGAGAGGGGAAGAGTAAATTGGAAGGGAAGAGGGGGTGGGAGAAAAGACAGAGTGGAAGATGGAAGAGTAAGGGAAGAGGTGAATAGATGGAAGGAAGATAACAGAAAGGAGAGGAGAGAAGTAGAAAGAAGGAGAGGAGTGGGAGGAGGAAAGTGGAAGGAAGAGTGGAGGGGGTAGAAGAGAAGAAAATAGAGAGAGGGGAGAGAGGAAGACGGAAGTAGAAAGGACATGGGGAGTGGGGTATGGTGAAGAAGAAAGTGAGGGTGGGGAGGAAGGAGGTGGAAAGGAAGAGGGGAGTGGGAAGGAGGGAAGTAGGAAGAGGGGAGTGGGAAGAGGGAAGAGGGAAGGAGGAAAGTGATAGGGACGAGGTAGAAGGAGGAAGGAAGGATAATGAGGGAGGAAAGAGAAGGAGAGGATGGATGGGGCTGGGTGGAATGGGAGTAGGTAAGTGGAGAGGAGGGGAGAAGAGTAGAGATGAGGGAATATGGAAAGGGAGAAGGAAATGAGGTGAGAGGAAGGAAAGAGAGGAAAGGAAGGGATGGAAGAAGGGAGGATAGTGAGAAGGGGAGAAAAGGATATAAGGGTAATGGGAGGGGACAGTGGGGTGGGAAGGGGAGGAAAGTAGAAGAGAAAAGCAGAGGGGAGAAGAGGGAATGGGAGTTGGGAGAGGAGATGAAAAGGGAGAGGGAGGGGAGTGGTCAGAAATGGTGGGGAGGGATGAGGGAAGGTGAGGAGGGAGGAAGAAGGGAAGAGGGGAGGGGGAGGAGGGGATGGATGTGGGAGGGGGAATGTGATGGTGGAAGAAGGGGCAGGAAGTAGAGGGAAAGAGTGTAGTGGGGGATGGTAGAGAAGAGAATGAAGATGAAGTGAAGAGTAGGGAGAGGGTGGGATTGGAGCAGGATAAAAGTGGGAGGGTAGAGGAGGAGATGGAAAAGGGAGGGGAAGTGAGACAAGGGAATGGAAGGGGGAGTGGAGTGGAGGGAAGTTGAAGGGAAGAGGGGAGGGCATGGGAGAGGATGGGAAGGGAGGGCAGGGAGAAAGTGGGAGTGAAGATGAGAGAGGAGAGGAGGGGATGGGAAGGCAGCGGAGAGGATAGTGACGGGGAAGAAGAGATGGGAAGGAAGAGGAGCAGAGAGAATGTAGAGGGGAGAGGGGGAATGAGAGAAGAAAGACAAGAGAAGTTGAGACAAGACAAGAGAGGAAGGGAGGGCATGAGGGACAGGAGAGAGGAGATAAGATGAGATGAGATGGACAGAGGAGAGGATGGGTGATGTGAGGGAAGAGGAGCAGAGAGAATGGGGAGGAGAGAAGAGAAGAGAGGCGAGGAGAGGAGAGGAGAGGGGAGGGGAGGGGAGGAGAGGAGAGGAGAGGAGAGGAGAGGAGAGGAGAGGAGAGGAGAGGAGAGGAGAGGAGAGGAGAGGAGGAGAGGAAATTACTTCCCACCCTATTCCCCTATAAACCCACAACCCGCTACGGAACTAAAACGCAAAATCTACTTAAAATATAATTAGTAACATCTCAAAATGTAACTCATTAATAAACACATGCAATACTTAGACAAACAAATAGAACACATATATTTAAAATACACACTAAAATACATAACACTAACTAAAAAAAAACATTTTAACAACTATATTTTTGCAAACGATATTAATGACTTTCATTTTTTTCAATTATATTAATGACTTAGATATTGTTAAAAATGATATTACTTACCTTAGACTCGATGTTCCTTACCAAGATATTCTGGCAGTCGATATTTTTGTATCCCGATATTTTGTACTCGATATTAGTGCAAGTCGACAATAAAAACCCAATATTCTGACTGTTTACCGAAGGGAAGAGGAGAGAAGTGGAAAGTAATAAGGGAGTGGGGGATTGAACAAAAGAGGGTGGCAGGGTGGAGAGAAGTGGAAGGGAAGAGGAGAGTGTAGGCACAGGAGAGGAGAGAAGAGAGAGGGAAGGAGGGAAGTAGGAGGGAAGAGGGGAGTAGGTGGAGGGAGTGAAGAGAGAGGAGTGGGGATGAGGGAAGTGGAGGTAAGAGGGGATGGGGAGGAGTGAAGTAGAAGGAAAGAGGGGGGTGGGAGATGGGAGGGAAGAGTGGGGATGAGGGAAGTGGAAGGGAAGAGTGATGTAGGGAGCAGTGAAGTGGGAGGAAAGAGGGGATTGGGGAGGAAGGAAAGTGGAAGGAAAGTGGAAGGAACGAGGGAAGTATTGAGGGAAGAAGGAAGTGGAAGAGAATTGGGGACAGGGAGGAGAGGAGAAGGCAGGATGGATGGGGGAAGACAAAATGGAAGTGGAAGATGGATGGGAGGAGAAAGAGGGAGGAAAGAGGAAGAGAGCGAGGTTGGGATTGGATGGGATGGGGTGGTAGTAGACAAGTGGAGAGGAGGGAAGAGGACGAAAAAGAGGGTGTGTGGAAGAGAGGAGGTGAGGAGAGGGGTGGGAAGGAGAAGAGAGGTGAGGAGGGAAAAGGAAAGAAGAGGGGAGGAGGAAGAGGAGGAAGAGGAGGAAGAGATGAAAGGAGGGGGTGGGAAGGAGGTAACACAATACAAGAAATGAAAGGAGGAAAGGGAAGCTGAGGGGGAGAAGTGGAATGGGGAGAGGAGAGCAAGTGAGGGAAGGAGGCAAAGGAGAGGGAGGGAGATAATATGGATGAGGGTAGGATGCAGAAGGGGAGCTTGGAAGTGATAGAGGGGAAAGGGATTATCAGGTTGAATAACCGGGAATTGAATGAAAGAGGTGTAGGGAAAGGAAATGGAATGGGTAAAAGGAAAGAAGGAAAGGAAAAGTAGAAATGATAGAATGGTTAAAGGGGTAGGTAAGAGTAAATGAGGAGCAGGGAAGAAAATGTGGATGGACTAATGGAGGTTTTGGTTATGAAAGGGAATGGAAAAGGAGAAGGTGAAAGAGAAGGAGGAAGAGAAGGAGAAGAAGGAAGAGAAGAGAAGAGAAGAGAAGAGAAGAGAAGAGAAGAGAAGAGAAGAGAAGAGAAGAGAAGAGAAGAGAAGAGAAGAGAAGAGGAAAGGAATGGATGGGCTGGAGTACTGAAGGGATTGAGAGGGAAATAGAAGGGGGGCAGTAAAGGGAAGGCTTTAGGGGTCGGGTGTAATGGGCATTGATGCTGAATTGAAAAGAGGGAAGTGGAAGGTAAGAAATAAATATGAGAGTTAGGGGAATGGTTAGCTGTGTGAAAGAAGGGGAGGTAGGAAATAAGCAAGAAAGGGAAGATGATAAGGGAATGACAAAGAGGAACGAGATGACTGAATTGAAAGCGAAGGGAGTTGAGCGTGAATGGAAGGAAAGGAACAGGACATGAAAGAGAGGGGACGGGAAAGGGAAATAAATGGGAGACAGGCGTGGGTGGGAATTACAGGAATGTGTGAAGTTAGGAGGAAAGAGAAGAGATGAGAGTGGAGGAGACCAGAAAAGGGGTCGGACTTGAGAGAAAAGGGAAGGAGAGAGGGGGTTGTAAAGGAAAGGGGAAAAAGAGGATGGGAGAGAAAGGAGGGAATTGATTGGAGCAAATATTAGGTTGAGAAATTAAGGACTGGGTAGAAATTGCTGCCAGTTAAAAGCATAGGGGTGAAGAAATGAAGGATTATGCTAAATGGAAATTTCAAGTCAGTTTAAAGTTGTTTCGAGTTTGGTTTAGTTTTGAGGTCAGTTAGGTTTTTAATTCCGTTTTCATTTGGTTCATTTTACTCACCTTGTTCTCTTGCCCCCACCCCCTGCATCGATTCTTTTTGGAGCCAGCTCAGACCCGGTAGCTTTCAGCTTCTCAGTGTCACCGGCTCCAGTCACCTCTCGGTCCGCTCGGGCTGGTGTCCTTGTCTTCAATGCTGCAAGTCACGGGATACCAGCCTTTTATACCAAGCGCACGTCACAATGGAGACCTTTTATTCTGTCATCACACATCACACTGTGGGTGATACCATATTTATCGTGTTAACAGGGGGAGCAGGACAAGGCAAGATCACGATTCGATTACCTGACGAGATTCAGCTCCTGTCGTCGCTAATAATGAGCCAGCAGTAAACCTGAAAAGAAGAGTTCATGCTCCGACATAAAGTTCCCAATCGTGGTTTCCGTTTCTGTCGCTGTGAAGGCCTCCTGCCAGCACATACCCGGGTTCCTGGGCTCGAGACATCACATTGCAGGGCCTGTGATGTCATATCTGTTCTATTCTCAAGGTTCTGCCGCTGGTGGTGGGTGCTGTGAAGGCAGAGACGCTATCAAATAAAATTTTATTTTATTTTGAAATATTTTCTATGAAGATTATATGATGAAAGAAAACAGGTTGACATAATTATACATTCATTTTAGAATTTACGTTTTTCTCAATTTTAAATAAATGACATGCTCAACATAATGCTCTTCCTCTCAAAATGTCTGCGTAGAGTACATTAAATGTATATATTAATATTCTCAGAGTAATTTTGAAATGTCAGTTAAAAACAAAATGTCATATTTAACATAATGCTTCTCCTCACTAAGGGGCCCATTAGGATGGCGGGTTGGATTGCCCCCGCCAGGCTGGCGGTAGCCACCGCCGGCCTGGCGGGGGCAATCTGCCCGCCATCCCAACCAGAATGACCCCCCCCCCCTATTTAGCGTGGCTGGGGGGTCCGCGGCGGAAGGAAAGACCGTCCGCCGCTTTTCCGCCCCGGTCACAAAGCGACCGGGGAGGAAAAGGTTTAATATGGTGGCGATGTCTAATAGACACCGCCAGCCATATTAGGATGGGCCTCTGCAAATGCCTTTGCCGCCACGCAAGGTATGCGGTCTTTACTTTGGGGGCCCCCTGAGTGAAGGAGAGGTGGGGGGTGCACACGAGGGGTACCTGTGGTACCCCCCAGCATTTGCATACTCAAAGTGGCAGGCACCGCGCGCTGCCTGCCGCTTTGTGTATGCAAATGCATACATGCATTTTTAGCATTGTGGCGGGCGGTGCTGAGAGCACCGCTCACCACAATGTTAAAAATACAGGATGCGCCCGTCACTGTGGTGGGCGCATCCTAATACCCCCCACGGTCCCCCGCCCTTATGGCGGGCGGTCCCAAGTACCGTGAGGATGGCGGGCGGGCAAAGTCCGCCCGATATCCTAATGGCCCCCTTACTGTCCACGCAGGGCGAAGTATAAATGTAACTATTCTCGCTGGGCCACATCGGTGTGGGGTGACACTAAACAATCCCACTGTGCCTCTCAGTGCCCAAATTCAAGATGTTGGGACCCTTTTCTCCTGGTCCAGAGCTACAGGCACACCATTGAGGTGCTTCCAGTATATTTAGCCACCACTCTAGGAAAGCAGGTTCTGCAATAGGTCTTCCCCTTCTGGAAGAGATGCTGGATTGTCTACGTTCACACAAAGGAGCAAGCAAGCTAAGGTATGATTCACATTCGCTTCACAGAGAAGGTTATCGATTTGAAGCTGGGCCATGTGTGGTCACCACCCTTGGGCCATCTTGTCATGAGGAGGTCACACATCTTCCCTCCAGAGGAACCTTTGTTTTGCTACCTGGAAACCATTCACACCTCTGCTGAAGTTAATCAGTAATGGCTACTAGAACTTTGGGGCAAGAAAGTGGTACCCTTTGTAGTCACATTTGCATTCAACGTTATTTTAAATATGACTTCGCAATTAAGTCAGGTTTAATGTAACAAGTAATTTGATACCTTTGAGTACTATGTTTAGTTGCATCAAATGGAAGCTAGCTCTTAGCATGGGGGATAATGTTACCCCATGTTAGCTGATGGGAATACCAGCCTGGCTACAGTGAAAATGACAATTTCGACTTTGCACTGTCAGAACATGTAAAACATGAAAGGAGCATGTCCTGCTTTTTGTACTGTATAGAACCCTGCCATATTGGCTAATAAAGACATACTTATGGGCGAGTTATAAATATTCAAAAGGAATGTTTTGACATAGGAAAAGGGGTTTAGTTTGCCATGTTGGGTTAGTAGTTTAAAAGCCACCCACCTAGGCCATTTTCACGTTGTCACTGTAGTGATGGCACAATAAGTGCTGCAGTCAACTAGTGACATGTAAATTACTAGCACTGGGTACACTTTGTACCACTTGTTAGGGACTTATAGGTGAGTTAAATATGCCAATCATGGATTAGCCAATTTGTTTAAGGATCAGAGCTCATGCACTGGGCCTTATCAGCAGGGCCCAGTGCACTTCATAGTCTAAAAATCAGCAGCATGTGCACACAAATTTGAAGAGTGATAATACAAGAAGAGACACTTACTTATAATAGTAACTCCTTTTGTGGATCATACCATGCAGAAGAATCAGTCACCTATACTCCCCACTGTCTGTGGGTTAGCTTATCCAAGCTATTTCATTGTTTGACAACTTTTTATGGGTTCCTATACACATTTAAAAGTGGGTTTTGTGTCACCGTGTTCCAATTCATGTGTTTATTTCACACATTGGTACTTTTGCTGGTCAACCTTTCTCTTTCTTTAATAACTAGTATCTGGGACAGCAGTGCCATCCACACAATTACCTGCTGTTCACTAAGAGTTAAAAAGCACATACAAGCATTAACACATTAAAAAAACAGGGCCGCTTATAAATGCACATAACCTGATATACAAATGTGCCACCCATGTGTGGATTAAGGAGAGAGGGCCTGTATTAACCACGTTGAAGAACATTTAGCAAATTCTGGTGCTAATACCACATTCACTCTTGATACATTTGAGGAAGTTCTCTGGAGTGCAGTACTTGCAGTTTTTTGTTACCATGTCCCGCACCTTCTCGCTAGCAATCCCTGTATTCAATATAAACACAGGCATAATCCTTTGTTCATGTATGAGTATTAAATCCAGACTTTATTTTATTTTTTATTACGATGAAGCATACTAATAAACTACATATTCCACGGTGCAGCAAAAGAAATGAATTATGAGACAATGATATCAAAAGAAGATATAACCATAGGTGAATGCTATACATAATGTCCTTATTTAAAAAAAAAATTGCCATTTAAGTCTGATACGGATTGGATATTTCCTATGATACAATACAATATAAACTGCATACAATTTGATATTAGAAAATATTGGAAGATGGGGTTGAATCCCACATTTTGGAAGATGGGGTTGAATCCTTATGGCCAGGTGTTCAATAAATAATGCAAAGAACCTGTCTCCAGAGAGTTAACTAGAATTGCGGCTTTAGATTTATTGTAAAAAGTTGCAGATGACTTTGTGATTTGGGTTGGGTATCTAAATGCCACCAATATGGTGAATAGTGTTTCGCAATTCACAAGATCAAAGGTTTTCTTGACGTCAAGTAATAATACTGTGTCTAAAATATACCTATTCATAGAAAATAATGCAATAGATTCAATTTAAAAAAATGTGATAATGTAAAGTTGCCTACTGCAGATAAAGCTACATTAATAGTGATGAATTGATAGGGACGTGCTTTGGGCTATCATGTCTGCCAGGCTCTTTGCAAATATTTTAGACTTGTCATTTAATAAGTAATGGGACTATAAAAACAGCTTTTTGTCCTGGTTTAACAAAACTAACCATTAGTCAATTATCAATTGACGATGGGCAGGATTCCCAAGTCATCAATCTGTTTGCCAAATAGAATATCACAGGTCTCAAGAATTTTGAAAACAAAATGTATACAACTCTAAGGGGATCCGATTATTGCACATTATTTGCCATTTGGTAGCTTAGTGATGATTTCAGCTATTACTTTGGCTTAAAAAAAAGACAAAAATTTCATTTTTATTAAAACCAAATAGCCGAGGTAGAGTGTTTTGCAATAAATTCTCTACGACATCTTTTTTTTCGATCTTCAATGTATATTTTCTAAAAGTGGCTTAGGAATATTTGCCGTATGCAGTCTTGGTTCAATAAACAGACCCCTTCTGCATCAGTGCAGCCTACAGAATTGGATCATCATATGGCCTCGGGTTGTATTTTTTGAAGCTCATGGTATAGAAGATCTGCACTCAATACTACAGAGCACAATATCACTTAGCCTTTATCTGTTCTTGGATGTATTGTTCAACAGGGGCCATGTCAGGGTCCCATTTTTTTGTGTGGTGCGGACACAGAACGGGTCTGTGCATTTCTGTTTTCAGTCTTCAGCCCATACAATAACTCAAAAAACGTATCTGACTTAGTACATGTTCTCTTCTGTCTGTATCGCGTGTGAATGTGGGTAAGTGCGATTGTCAGTGATACAGAGCCCAGGCTGTACTTTGCGCCGCACAGTGCATGGCATGCCCAGTCATAAAATGCCATGTTCAGAGCTCCTGGGCTTCACTTGAGGCTGCACAGTGCACCACACTAAATAGTCAAAAAGCACCTGGGGATATATCATGGGCTCCGCTGACAGAGCAGAGCGCCCAGTTTCTTTGTACTAGCACTATGGGGCATATTATCAAGAAAGGGCGTTACATTATCGCCGCTTTTATCGGCAGGAAACTGCCGATAAAGCGGCGATAATGGGCTTGATAATATGCTCTATGAATTCCAATCGAAGCCCATGTTAGATGTGAAGACATCTAACATGGGCTTCGATTGGAATTCATAGAGAATATTATCAAGCCCATTATCACCGCTTTATCGGCAGTTTCCTGCCAATAAAAGCGGCGATAATGTAACGCCCTTACTTGATAATATGCCCCTATGTACTTTAATTTAACCTGTGTTTTTGCTTAGTTAGTGCATTAGTTTAGACAGCTGGCATGCAACCTCAAATAGTAGAGCGATCTGATTGGCAGGGGTGGCTTTTCTTTTCCCATCAACCTCCTTACTTTCATGGGAGCAAAAAGCTCCTGTGAGTTCTGCAGGAGTTTGCCGACTGATTGTCTAGCCATAAGATGAAGAGAAACACTGCAATCACCATTACAGTACTCTGGGACTCAGACCCAGAATCTTGACATTTAAATAAGATATATGAGGCCAGAGTAGGGATAACCTGACCCCCTGGACCTTGTGAGGGGGGAGCAGAGGGACCCCCCTTGACGTCAAATAGAAAAACATGAAATTCACCAATTATAGTTTACTGAAGTAACTATAGCTCTCACCCTGAAGTAACTACAACTTAGGCCACTGCCATGAACAGTGTTTTCATAAATGATGTAATTTCAAATGTGATTAGTGATGTCATTAATATTGTCACTTAACAGGTCATGAGTGATGTAATATATGAGAGTATCAACAGTGCATGCTGAGGGCACAAGTTATAGTTACTTGAGCGGCTCCAGCCAGGGTGTGTACCCTGGTGCAGAACAGGTGCCTGGAAAGCCAGGACTTCCAAGAGGAACCATCATCCCCCTCAAGTATGACACCCTGTCTGTGACATGCAGGCGTCTGCTGGTCTCCTGTCTTCTGTCTCTGACACAACATAGGCAGTCCCTCCAACTCAGAAGTGGCCTCAGCCGAGTCAGTCTTGTGGTGTTCTTCTGTCAGAGCCAGCAACCTCTGATCCACTGGTCCTCCCACCGTGGACTGTCTCCACTTCCCACGCCATGCTCCCCATGAGGGCCTCCGTACTGACCATTTGGGAGTAGTACCCCAGAAACCTGAGCTTTCGGGGCACCTTGGGTGGACTCCCCACCCAGGTATTCTAACACCGGAGGTAATTTATTTTCCAGGATGCAGTCAGTGGTCATCTGGGGACTGACTATGACCCTCCTCTGAGAATACAAAATGAGGGAGGAGCCTATATAACCTTCTAAAGCCTAGGTTACACCAAAAGCAGAATAAACAAAAGAAACGCATTAGCAAGAATGGATTCAAAAGAATGATAATGTAGATAATGTATTATTTGCTACATCAATGTTGAGTAAATTAAACTGGGGAATTAAATCATAATTCTAGAAATGGAAATAGAACACAAAATGTATTTACTTATTCAGCTCTCCACCCTAACTATATAACAAACACGCCCATACATACAAGTTATGTTGAATAATCACCAAAAAATTGAAGAAACTGTAAGTCGATGCAAATTTAGAGGATTCAGTTTTGTGCTAGGTGATTGATAAACCTGCAATTATGGACAAAAGACAGTTATTTAATGGAAAAGGCATTCCATCACCAGGTAAGAACACCTAAATACAATAGATGTGCTCGTCTGTTATACAAATTAATTGCAGATGATCAATTTTAATGGTCAATTGTACAATTAACATTATTTATTGTATGGCGAAAATCATAGATAAGGAGGTGTCAGACCTGGCATCTTTTGGCGTGTTTCCCCAGTCTTTTTGCTTTCTGGCCTCATGTTTTCAATGGTATGTTGGACTTCGTTTTGCTAATTTAGTGCCTCTGTGCACTTTCTTACTGCTGTTCAGTGTTAAAGTACAAGCGCTCCTACTGTAAATTGTGTTTATGGATTGGTGTTTCCATGTTTGGCTTATTTGGGTTCCTACTAAGTCCCAGAGACCCTTTCCACAAAGAGAACAAAAAGGAAATGTGGTATAAATATTGGGGCCCTGATGCCAGGACTTTAGAACTCTTTTGGATCATTGAACTTGCCAAGAAGAACAGCTGCAGAAGCTGTGAGGAGGAACTACCATTTTGCTGTGTGCTTTGCTGTGTTGGCCTGCTGTGGCTGTGTCTGTCTTTGACAGGGAAAGGAGTGAACTTTCTGCAACTTTTTTGTTTGGATTTCTCCAGGGGCCTGAGGTAGAGCTTGCACCTTGTTCAAGAAGTCTCAGGAAAAACAAAAACCTCAAGTTCATCTGCTACCAGCAATGGGAGCTGTAAGTTTTATATTGCAGCAGAAGAAAAATCCACCCGCCGCCATCAACAACACCACTGCTGGCTCCGTGTCCTGAAGACACCGCAGAGGGCACCCCTGTACTCCGCACTGCAACCCTGGTCTAACTAACGCCGCCGCCCGACACCGCCATTGAGCTGCTGCTTGCACCGTGACCTGTGGGCACAGCACTCTGCACTGCCTCACTTCTAAGCACTGCCCTGGTATCCCCAATGAAGCCACTCCACGGCAACACGGACGCTGCTGCCTGCACCATGGTTTGAGGCACCACTCGTAAGTTACACAACGTACTGACCCGTCCCGTGGCCTTGGCCTACCGACGCAGGCGCCATTAACTCCGGTTTATCATCTGACGACAGCGACTCAGCAACAATGACGCCATTGCTTGCACGGTGACCTGCTAGCATTGCAACAAGCACCGCCCCACTTTGCACAGCAGCCCTGGTCCTACCGACACAGCGGGACAACCGTCACCGAGCTGCTGCCTGTAGGGAGATGGACCTCCTCAACAGTTAGGGGTTCTCACCCCACATCTGCATTAACCATCTGAGGGGTCTGTCTGATCTTGGAAGTAAGTCCCAAATAGGTAGGGTCTTGTGCCCAGACCACAGCAAAAGATTCTCGCTCAATGGCACTCACCTCTGTTCCCTCTGGAGTAGTCTCCGGCTAAGGATGACCACTGGCTGGTCTAGGCCCCCTTCATTCAGTGAGCGCAACACTCCCACACCATGCTCTGAAGTGTCAGTCTGCACAACAAATTCCTTGGAGAAGTCGGGTGCCTTGAGCATGGTTGCTGTGCACATGGTTGCCTGCAGGGCATTAAAAGCTGTCTGGCAGGCATCAGTCCAGATCACCTTTCTGGCTGCTACTTGGGAGTCAGCTCAGTGAATGGTGCAACAATGGTGCCACAGCCCTTGTCAAAACTCCAATAGTAACCGGTGAGACCTAAAAAAGCTCTCACCTCTGTCTGGGGTTTGGGGGGCTCCCAAGCCAGAATGTTGTCGATCCTAGGCTGTAGTGGCGCCACCTGGCCACTTCCTGCCTGGTGCCCTCAGTACACCACAGACTCCTGCCCGATCTGGCTCTTGCTGGCCTTATCATGAAGCCTGCCCTCTGCAGAGCCTTCAAAACTTCCCAGAGGTAGTGCAAGTGATCTTCCCAGATGGAACTGAAAATGCCATCCAGGTAAGTGGCACTGAAATCCTCCAATCCAGCTAACACCTGTTTGACCTCTAAAGGGTGGCATCAGCATCAGCATTCTTCAACCCAAAGGGCATCGCCTGGAACTGGTAGTGCCCCTTTGGTGTTGAGAATGCTGACCTCTCCTTGGCCCCATCGGTCAAGGCAATCTGCCAGTACCCAAGTATTAAATCAAACTAACTGAGGAACTTGGCAACTCCCATCCGATCGATGAGCTCATCAGCTCTGGGGATGGGGTGCGTGTCAGTCCTGGTAACAGCATTAAGCCTAGAGTAGTCCACACAGAACTGAAGTGCAGCAGCCTTTGGGACCAAGACCACTGGACTAGCTCAAGGACTGTTTGAGGGCTCTTTCACCCCTAATGCCAAAATCTTAGAAACCTCTTCTTTGATGCTGGCTCTGACCCTTTCAGTCAACCTGTAAATTTTGTGTTTCACAGGAGGACTGTCCCCAGTGGGCTTTACAGTGGACAACGCCCTGGCATAGAACACACCAACGCTGATGGTCTGTTCAGGTTCTTCTGCCTTAGTGAAGAAAACTCCCAGGTGGTTCGGTAGTTCTCCTTACTTTCAGCTGGAGGGGACATGTGTTAGACCTGGCATCTTTGGCGTGTTTCCCCAGTCCTTTGCTTTCTGGTCTCCTGTTTTCAATGGTATGTTGGGCTTTGTTGTGCTGGTTTAGTGCCTTTGAGCTCTTTCTCACTACTGTTCAGTGTTAAAGTGCAAGTGCTCCTACTGTAAATTGTATTTATGGATTGGTGTTTCCATGTTTGGCTTACTTGGTTTACTACTAAGTCCCAGAGACCCTTGCCACAAAGGGAACAAAGAGGAGATGTGGTATAACTTTTTGGGCCCTGACCCCAGGACTTTAGAACTCACCCACACCACAGCCTTGGCTTACCGATGCCGGCGCCAGAAAACAGTGCCTCAGCTATGACGACGACGCTTCTTGCACCGTGACCTGCTAGCACCGCAATGAACACCGCCCCACTTTGCACCACAGCCCTGGTCACACAGATACAGCTGGAAAACCATCACCTAGCCGCTGCCTGCAACTCGACCTGATGACACGGCACGCCGCACCTCTGCACTTCGCACCGTAGCCCTGATGCCGCTGACGCCAGTGCTCCTGACTATACCCACACGGAGTTCGAGCTGCAACACGTGTGACTTTAAGAGCCTTACAATTCTTGTACCAACATCCGGAACTGAAGCCTGCTGATGCCGGCTCTTCAGAGCTCTTCGCGAGGTCTCCCGACGCCCTACATTTCTAAAGGTCCTGTTTTTCGGGTATTCCCGACACCGTAGATGCCCACGACACCGCAGTCAACCAGAACTGTTTGGATTTGTTGCTCATGATGCCGTGATAGCTCCGGACGGAGCTATCGACTTCACGGAACTGTGTTTGAAGTCTATTCTTGCTTATTGATATTTCTAAGAACTGTATAGTCGATTTGTATCATTTTTGGTCCTGTTTTCCACAGATAAAATATTAGATATTTTTCTAAAACTGGTGTGGTGTCCTTTTGTAGTGTTTTCACTCTTTTACTGTTGGTTATGTGCATCTGCTTTACGCACTGCCTCTGAGATAAGCTGATAGCGGTAAACATCACTTACAACGAAACTTTTACAACGCACTACCATTACAACGCGGTCATTACAACGCAAACCATTACAACGCATTGCGCTGGGGGGCGCTCTAGGATAGGGAATATATTTAATTTACTATCCAACACCTTCCCTACTATCCACGGGGACTGGAGTTGGAATAGTAAATTAAATAAATCACTATCCAGCGCCTAAAAGCACTATGCGTTGTAAAGGTTTGCGATGTAAAAAGCGCGTTGTAAAGGCAGGCGTTGTAATAGCCTGCGTTGTAACGTCATACATCCGCTTATAGCTCGTGCAAAGCTACCAAGGGGGTGAGCAGGGGTTATTTTAGAAGTGTAACACCCTTATTCTGACTAGGAAGAAGGGTCCCTACTTTAACAACCAGCCAACTAGAGACCTCCATTTCTAACAAGAGAGTTGACACGTTTCGGCCTTCCACTTTCAGACCTCTTGAGTCATAGTCGCAAAGCACAACTGGGCATGAATCCACTGTGCAGTTTGAAACCTCAACACGCCAACTTGAGGATTGCAGTTGCGATCGAAGGCTTCTGTGGACTAGGTCACTTTTCTGAAGTCCCCTTTCGGCTGATCCAGTTTCACAACTGAGATTCGATCCAAAATGCTAGTTCTTACTGCCACACATCCAGGATGTCCTTCACTTCGGTGGATTTCCCTGTGCCCATACACGATGATTGTTCAGTGCAGCAGATCTTTTACTCATGGTGAGTTGTGCTTTGCGACTGTGACCCAACAGAACCCACCACATGCTATCACTTGGGCCCCTAAGTAGTGATTACCACGCAGCAGCACCACTTGCTACTTCCGGATAAGAACTAATCCCATTCTAGGCCTACAGAACTATAGAGATGCTAAGATGTTTTTTTCCGCATTGTCCTGAAGATGCATGAAAATGTTAGGCCGAAACGTGTCAACCCTCTTTATTTAAGATTTTCGCCATACAAGGAATTTAAAAGAAAAAGTTAATTGTACTATGGACCATTGCTAAAATTGATCATCTGCAATTAATTTGAATACCTGATGGGCAGGTCTTTTCTGCTTAGGCATTCCTACCTGGTGATGGACCCCCTTTTCCATTAAATAACATTTCTTATGTCCGTCATTGTGGGTTTATCGACCACCAAGCAATAAACTGAATTCTCTGAATTTGCATTAATTTACAGTTTCTGCAATAGTTTGGTGATTATTCAACATACCTTATATGTATGGGGGTGTTTGTTATATAGTTAGGGTGGAGACCCAAATAAGTAAATACATTTTGTATACTATTTACATTGTCAGTTACCTTCTTAACATCATGATAATGAAGCCTTGATAGAACTCCAGGGTAGCCCATTTCCAGAATTATGATTTAATTTCCCAGTTTGATTTACTCAATGTTGAGGTAACAAATAATAAGCAATGCACATTATCACTCTTTTGAATTATTCCTGCTAGAACTTTCTTTTGTTTATTATGACCTTCTCCTGGGCCACTTCGCCACCCCATTCCAGGGATACCGGGACAAGGGGCACCAAACCATTCTCCTTCCATAATTGCAAAGTCTCATAGTTGCTAAAATATGAGGCAGGATTTGAATTTGGAACAATGAAAATAATGATCAATGCAAAATCAAGGAGAATTAAAAAAATATTCAGATGACAGATTATCACAAAGGATTTTTAGTTTTACACAAATCAATAAGTGGCTCTGCTCAAACACAAGAGCCCACCGCTGCCACCAATGTAAGAAATTAGAGAATTAGTTGAGAAGGGTGAGAGCCTCACTCAAGAAATAAACACAATCCTTGTCAGGATGAACCTGAAAAAGTCACTAAATAAACCTATGCTTAAACCTCTGGTATCTTGGCACAGAAGCAGTTGGGCTTATCTTGGAAGCAATGTGTAAAGTATTAATGCAGCACTGAAACAGTACTAAAATGAAATCATAAAACCAGAGTAATCCCAAACCAATTTATAACAATAGTCCCATTCTTAAAAAATAAAATGATACCCAAAGAATAAAGACCCAGTAACTAGAACCAGGGTAATTATTTTTTTGAGTTTCAGGTAAATATTGCATCAAGTGCATTGGTGTGAGACGCACTGATCGATGGTGCCAAAAGGAGCCTGCTCGTAAAGAGCTCTAGACATCAGGATTTTCACCTGGAGTACAGTTGTGAAGTGGGAGGACAACACTCTGATGCCAGTCATAGCTCCAGGAGTTGGTGGGCACCTCTTGGGGATCAGGACGTACTCCAAAAGAGGCTAGCAGCAGGGCTCTGGCAGATCTAGGTGGTGCTGGTCAGCTGGGCAGTTTCAGGAAGGCCTCTGAATGCTTGTTGTGTCCCTGTAGCACAACCAGGAGGATAGCCAACTTACCCTTGGAATCATCTCTGAGGATCTTGGGTTCAAGGCAAGCCGGTCCAGTTTTCATTTTTCAGACAGCGGGGCAGTCCTTCTGAATATTCCACAGGTTCAGGAGCATTCTGATTCAAGGTTTTGAGGGTGGCACTCTTATACCGAGTGCTAGCCTATGGGTGGGGGATGCCGCCTTTGTCTAATCTTCCCGTTTTCCTGGGTTTGGCTCCAAAAAGTCTAGGAGGACAAAGGCAGGCAGGTGTTGTGAGCGCTGTATTTGTCAGGGGCAGGGCAGGTAGCTTTAGAAGTCAGGAAGCTGGTGGGCACAGCCTTCAGGGTACACTTTGATGCTAAGGACAGGCTGAGTACAACTCCCCAGGCCATCTTGCTCAGGAGAGGGACACCATGCTTCACATCCAAGGCACTTTTGTCCCCATTTCAGGAAGGAATACACACCACACTACAGAAGATCCATTCACAGTCATGGACAATGCAGAAAGGCACATTCAGTTTAGGTAGAAAAAATTGCAACTTTCTAAAAGCACTATTGATTGACAGAATGCTGCACAATGTCAAACATTCCCCCCTGTACAGAAATATGAGTCTAAATCCATACTTTTTTGCTCCCCATGATATTTCAGTTTAGACCCAGCCATATGCAAATCAGTCTTGACCCTGTTCCCTAAGGGAACAGTCCAGTCCGAACTGCCAGGCCAGGTCCTCTCTGGACTTGAAACAAGCATCCTGGTCCCGGTTTCGGGGCATCACTCCTCATCAGCTAGGCTAGTTTGATTCCAGTGGCATGTTGAGCACAGGACCCACGTCTGGGTATATCAGTCCCACTTGGGTGACAAATGCAAAAAGAACAATTGATGGACAGAATGCTGCACATTGTCAAACATTCACCCCAGTACAGAGATCTGGGGTGCAGGGTCAAGACTGATTTGCATATGGCTGGGTCTGAACTGGGGTGGCGAAGTGAGCTAAAAAACGATGATGGATTCAACCCAGATCTGTGACTGGAGGTGAGTGTTTGGAAAGATTCAGCGCTCCGTCCATCACCTCATTGTGTTAACTTTCTAAATGTAGCATTTTTAGAATGGTAAATTAAAATCCAACTTTACCATTTTAAATTCAAATTCAAATGAGTGGAAGAACTTTTTCTATATCTGTTCTCAAACTGAAGTTATCACTTATTAGGTGTAATAAGGTAGCCCAATTTTAGTCTTTGGGAGAGATAGTGGTGCGATAGTGAAAGATGACTTTAGGAGTTTTTCACTGTCAGGGCTTGTAAAACTGAAATGCAGATGTCCTACTTTTAAAATACCATGACCTATGAGCCTTTAGGGCCGCCCTTAATGGAGACTGATAAGTATTAACAAGCATTGGCATTGCCAATAGGTCCCGCCTTTTAGCCAGGCAGCACATTATCTATTACATTAGCCATTTAAGATATTAAGGTTTGGGGTCAATCAATGGCGGGAGACAATTCATATGCTGTCAAAAAAAGCCATCAAATAAATTAATATGCAAGCACATTATTAACAATGATTGTTTTGCCAGAAATTGATTGATACCATGACACAGGAGGATTCTTTATTTAATTAGATGCGATCTTACTTGTTTTTCGAACAGCTGCCGCAGGTCACTGTACAGACATCGGTCCGAGGCTGTAAAGGCCTATTTATCGATCCGCAGTCAAGCACCGCCTGTGGGATTTTTGTATACTTAACAGCTGTCATCAGAAGTTTGTACACACGTTTCCATGGACATCCCACAACAGGAGGCAGCAGTCCCTGCTGCATAACGCATTCTGAAAAAACCCCTCCACTCTCCCCCTTTCCGTTCCTCATTCATAAGCCAAAGGCCAGCCCCTCACCAGGACCATCACTGTCCGATCTCAGCGACATTGATGAAGTATAACGTCCTCAAACACACACAAAACTTTTCTTGCAGTTTTATATAGCGCTGACTCGACCAGAAGCCAGTCTTGGAGTGCTTTTTGTAGGCACTGTCGGGAGCAGGAGAGCCAGGGGTTAAACTGGAAAAAACAATGCATGGGTGGACAGGCTTTGGGTCTTATGCTATTAAAGCCTTCCCTCGCATCACTATGGTGCAAGCACAAGCTTAATAATAATAACTCCACGACGGCATGTACTGCATCGTCTCATGCTTCTGACACAGCCTCGATGCGCTGCAAGTTAATAGCACTTGGTTTACCGACCTTGTAAGGATGAAAAGCTGAGCAGCCCCTACAGCGATTGGAGTTCATGCTGCCCTGCAGTCACAGTCAAACCTCGGCATTCAACCGAGCGATTCTCGGATACTGTAATTAAGTGCCAGTGTGCGAGACGACAAAAATAAGGGAAATTTTACATGCAATCAAAAACAAACAGAGAAGAGAAAAGGCAGGCATTTTTGGAGGCCTTGGGTTGGTTATCTCAGCGTTCCGGTATACAAGTAGTTTGTCCATTGAAAAAAGAAGAACAATAGGAGAGGAGGCTTTAACAAGCGCGGCCTCGTGATAGGTAAACGAACAAGCGTGACTTCGCGGAAGCTAAACAACAAAGAACATTTGAAATCTGACCCGAAACAGATGGCACACTGCGTACCGCTGCTCGTAACCACAAGCCGCAGGCCGTGAGTGGATACATTTCCTGAGAAAGGTGGGACATGCACCCGCCTTTGCCCAATTGCGTGCTGTATTCGCGTGCAAAACCCAATAGGAAAAATGCTAAAAAAAAAACACAGGCACGAGCGTGTGAAAAGTCCTGAGTGATTCCAAGAGGTTGTTTTCCTAGAGCAGCACATGTGCGCTGCGCTGCGCTAGGCTCGACCTGGAAAAGGAAGGTTTGGGCCTGCCAAAAGGTTTATTTTGCAAGGTTGCAGTGGCAGGACTGAGATGTTGTACAGGGCTACTTTAGTGGGTGGGTGGCACAATGAGAGCTGTTGCCCATTAGTAAGATTTAAGTTACAAGACCTGGATACATGTATTATCATATACTGGCGACGCATAAGTAAATTAAATGGACCAATCAGATGTGTACCAATTTTACCATATTTATCAGGGAGAGCACATTAATTGTACCTATGATTACAGGAGAAAAGTGCCCTAAAAGCCAACAAAAATGGAATCAGTAAAGGAAGGCAAAAATCAGGGGTGACCCAGCAGAAATTCAGGTTAAAGCAAATATATATTATTATATGTTTAGTTGAGAATATTTTACCCTCAGTGGGGAAATGTTCTCACAGCATGATAGCTCTCTGATTCAGGCTATACAAGTTGTTAAATGCACTTTACCTCATTATAGTCTCCTGCAAGGAAACACTAATCTTTAGCTTTTACCTGTTGTTTAATGAGTTTCATACTCAACTGTTTTATGGTTTCCAGTCCACATATTATTGCCCTTTTTTCATAACATTGCTCATTTTATCTGTTTGTTTTCTACTTCTTGGCAGCACTGCGGCGTTTGAATATATTTGCTTCTCTTCCCTTCCTTTCACAACTCTGAAAGAGCATGCCATTACATTCAGGCCGACCTTCAAAAATTGAGGAAAAACGTTGTGAAGAAGATGCTTTTCCTCTTTGAAGACCATTTAATAAAGTTATTACATTACCAATGTATGTGAACATCTTGAGCTGCTCTGACCCCATGTTTGATAGTGTGGATTTCCAACACAAAGAACAGTGATTTGTGTCGTTTAATGGGAAAGAAGAATACTTTCCAACTGCATTGAGAACGTAAACTTCCAGACTCATGGAAGATATTTATTTATTTTTTAAGCTTATAAAGTGCACGGCTACCCCCAACGGGGGTGTACCGTCGCTACGGACTAAAGAGCAACATAGATGCCTAGCATGGCTAGAGGTTGGAAAACAGCCAAGTCTTTAAGTTGCGCTGGAACAAGGATGCAGACTTAGTCAGCCGCAGACATAATGGTAGGCTATTCCAGAGTTTGGCGGTCACAACCACAAATGCTCTGCCTCCTATTCTGGAACGGCGGAAACGGGGAGAGAAAAGAAGACGGAGGTGATTGGATCTGAGAGCTCGGGCAGACTGAACAGGCTTTAGCCTACGTCTGGGATATTCCGGCTCCTGGCCATTTATAGCCCTGAGAGCCAGGAGGGATAGTCTAAGCAGAGTTCTTTGCCCCATGATGGAGAGCAGAGGAAGCAGACTTGTTTAGGGCTGATTCTTTAATCTTCATTATTGAAAGGGTTGTCCTGTTTTTAAGCATGCCAAGTCTTAAAATAAATGGTTGCTAGTCACTGTGTCAGTGTAACAAAAATGTTGTAATTTTCCAAGCTGTAACATTAAATCCTTTTACGACAAAATCAATCATTACAGCATCATAGATGATTTGACCATGCAGCGAGTCACACTGGATGTGGATTCCTGGTTCAGGTGGCACATCTTTTGAAAAATGCATTTTTCCATTCTTCCCTGATTTTATAGAAGAGTTTCCAACGATTTCGGAACTTGAAAATGCAGGCAACTAAAACATGTTCAAATGGCATATTGTTTCCGTGACTGATGAATTTACATGTAGTGGGTTGTGAAGCTCACGTGGGGCAGCAAGAGTATGTTCCATTGTATATAGTGGCCAGGTGCCACTCACAGGGACAGCGATCATGTGAAAGGAAGGGTATTTCTCGCTTCGTCACCTAAAATACTTTATCTGCGTCTGTGGTTCTTTCTTTTGGATGACAGTGTCCATCCATGATAGCAAATGCAGGAGACGTTGGCTTTCTTGCATCTCTGCTATTCTGGTACAGAGATGGCTGTTGTCCATGGACACAAAGATGTCCCTACCGTCTGCTGGGCACAAGGCTAAGGAGCCTGCAGTCTTAAAAAAGGATGTTGCGACCTTCCAGGTTGAGGGGGACAGATCCAGTTATGCAACCTCTCAGACTCAGGGAACATGAGAGTAGAAAGCTGGTTACAGCGGCACTCTGCATTTGACTGTTGGCTTCTGAGCTCTTTCCTTCATATCCATTAACGTTTCAATAATAGCAATCACTTCCCTCTCAGGTAGACATGAATGAAATAAGGAGATCTCTCTTCTTGGTAATGTTGATTTGGACTTGGTCAAACTATCTCTCAGGCAGAATCTTCTCATCTCTGGCAGACTCCTCTTCAAGGTAGTATGCTACAGTAGCATTCACAGTAGTTGGACTGTGTAGCTTTTGG
Source organism: Lissotriton helveticus (assembly GCF_964261635.1). Classification (NCBI taxonomy): domain Eukaryota; kingdom Metazoa; phylum Chordata; class Amphibia; order Caudata; family Salamandridae; genus Lissotriton; species Lissotriton helveticus. The sequence continues at coordinate 992,298,961 of NC_136059.1, read as the reverse complement.
GTGATTTAATGCAGTTTTAGCACACAGGGTATTCTGCTTCTTATTCACTTCACAAACAATCTTTGTCCTCAGTCCTTTGGACAGACAATCTTGCTACTAGTTCAATCCCTCCTTTAGCAGCTGCACAGAGATCCGGCATGAAGGCAAACATCAACATGACTACCTGGCTCACAGAGTCAGCATATATTTACAAATGTTACCACTTGTAGTCTTAGCCTCGCGCAATATTTTCAGTTATGCGCACGTAATTTGCATAGTTTGCACAATTTTATGTTACTCAAATTATATAAAAAAATATCAGAAAATATCGAGGCACTGTCTGCGGGAGTTCATTCAAAGAGCCAGGTCTTGAGTTCCATCCTGAAGTCTATCAGTAATGGTGCGGTTCGGAGGTGCAGGGGCAGAGTGTTCCAGGATTTGGCAGTAGGTGGGAGAAGGGAAGTCCTCCAGTGGGGCAATGACCAATGTGCGGTGTCTGGGCGAGGGTGAGGTGGGCGGAGCTGAGGTTTCTAGTTGATTGGTGGAAGTTCAGACACTGTTTCCTGTCTATAGGTTTGGTCGTGGAGCGCTTTGTAGGCGTGGGTGAGGAGCTTGAATTGGCATTTCTAATGGATGGGGAGTCAGGGGAGGTCTATCAGGTGCTGGGTAAAGTGGGTCCTTTTGCTAGAGCTAGGCACAGCAGGTGGGGATGAACAGTCAGCACATCTCTTATGCGCAGTTGCAGCAGTCACCATGACCTTGCCACTATATTTCTGGAGGCATTGCTTCTCTGCAGGCCACAGACTGAGCTTCCCAAATGGTTTGATCCAATGAAGTGATCATAAAGAGCAGTGCTTAATTTGTGCCAGTGTTTGCCGTGTTGGGCATCAGCACTTATTTATTAATACCGGCACATATTTATGACTGCCCACCTCATAGTGGCACTGTCTATTTCATAGAGAGTGCATGAACCGAGTGTTTATCATTTCAATGTTTATTAAAAAGAATAGCACCTCAGCGTCCAAGCTATTCTTGCAGGTTTTGATTACCTGGAATAGTGCAAATGATCACATGTGTGACAGTGAGATGATTAGTAGGTAGTGTTGCCACTGACATTTGGAACCGCTGGTAGGGACAGTGGGTGGTGTAAACTACAGTGGCTTCCTGAGAAATATCTTAGGCCCTGTCACTAATGTTTTTTTTTACAGATTAAGCACTGACAAATAGTCCTTTCTTGCTCAATTGAAAAAATATTTATTATAAAAACACTCTCCATACATATCTTTCTATCTCGATCCTTTTCTCTCTCTCTCTCTCTCTCTCTCTCTCATAAAAAGAAATTCACTTTTAGTGAATCCCCATCTCCAACAAAGCTGAATACTCTGTTGGTGAGTAAATAATTCCAAAAGTCTTTAGAGCACTGGCCGGGACACTCAGTTTACGAGTCTTCAGAGGAGAAAACCATATGGTGCCTGTTACAGATGTTGAAATAATGAAAAGGGAAGCATGGGCCTATTACACTTAGAACATTTGAAACCTTCACCCAATTTCTAGTCAGAGAAGGGTTCTTGTGTTATCTGCATTCTGGGATTGCTGGGTAGTCAAAGCATTATCTTCCCAAGACAACATGGTTCTCATACCACGTGAAATGAAGTCGTGGAAAGCATGCCCCTCACTGAGCTTATCTTGTGCACCTTATTTCCCTTGCACTGCATATGTATTTCCTTCGTTGGGTTACTACAAAGCATTCCAACATACAACCTCCTGGAGTCCCAGTATTTTGTTTGTGTCTATCATATTTTTACCGTGTAACATGTTCTTGCTTTTTTCAAAAGCATATTTTTCGAGTCGGAAGGTATACGTGAAAAGACAATGCGACATTTCAAAGTGTTTTGGCAGCACTCTGGATCCGCACGCGTTCTATTCTTTAATTTTCTTGTTACTTACTTGGCGTGCAAGTGAAATTCCTCGCTCGTTGTGGGAAACAGTGCAGTAGAAACCCTTCAGCAGAGTAGTTTTCCACAAGAATCGGTATTGTTCTATTATTTCCAAAAGACCATATTTTTCTTATGATGTTTACTTTTTAACTAAGTCACAACCACGGAGAAAGGTTGGCACCATAAAGAATGTAGGATTACAAAAATAGCCAAGAACCCCTCCTGCCCCAACTGACTAGGTGAACGAGTTCAGTTGACTTATTTTAACACACCCCTGTCAGCAACGTGACTCAACAGCAGCTGCAAGGTTGTTTGTGCCGCCATGAGTTCACACGGCTTTAATTTACAAGAAGGGATTTTCTTAGTACTGTATAAGTCAGCCAACCACTGCTCGGCACACAAAGCTAGCTGTGTTTACCTCACTAAGCGGAGGACATGACCCTTACCCCCTCAGGGGTTCATTTACACACGGAATGTTGACAGATTGAGTTCTGACTGTCAGGGCCAGGGTTTGAAATGATTTGTAGCCCTTTCCTAGAAAAAGGTCAAGGATTGCATTGCTTTCTGGGCTTTTCTTGGTGTGCTTAGACTGCAGTCGAGCAGTGTGTTTTGTTTATGACTCGTTTAAAAAGATTACATAAGGCAAATACGGAGGAAGGGATATTGCATAATTGGGGGATTCACAGTTTATTTCTGTTCTGCAAATATACCACCAAATATTTCAGCACTGATATTTTATAAATAAATAACAATTATACAGGGCACTGTTTATGTCAGGTCATAGGGCTTCGTTAAATGAGTTTTTTATATCCAATTGAAAATCACAGTAGATCAGTTTGTACTGGATCCATTGGCAGTTGGTGGGATTTTTTCCCAGATAATGAACAGCCCGAAAAATAAAATCATGTTTAGTTGCTTCTTTTTGGTGGTTGCTTGTGTCTAAACGTTTCCACTTTTGAACTGTTTTTAACTAGTACAAACGTCTTGCTTTTTCTGCTGGACACATGATAAAATGTCTAAAAAGCAATACGTCACAACTGGATTAAATGAAAAAAAAATGTAAGTAGCACATTTGCTGGCGCCCTGATCGCTGCTCGGGGGAGGACCGGGGCCCAGTGATAGAGGTTGCAGTGACATGGTTTAGATTGGTGACGCTCCCGAAGTTGCTGCCATTGCTGGGTCCGCATCATTTAAGAGTCTCGTGCCATAACCACACTCCATGCTGTCACTTAAGCGTAATAGCCCGTTTATTAGGATAAGGTTGCAAAAACACTTAAACTTTATTAAACATTATTAAACATTACACCAATGCAACTATAGCATCTTTAACATAAACCCCACATATCATTCTCCTTTCGCCAATCTCAAACACCATCTTATCCTCTTCACTCCTCCCCTTTCACTCTTTGACTTCCTATCATATCCCCATTCTCACCTTCACTCGCCCTCCAAAACATCCTCTCCTGAATTCCTTTAATTGCTCATTGCATCCCGCACCCTGGCATCAGTCACGTTTGCACCCCTCTCCCTCTAAGGGGTGGATCCGCCCATATGTGACTTACCACCCCTCCAAAGTACTGCCAGCCTGGGAATCTCGTAGGGCAGTTACCTGCCCCCCCTATGTCTCATGCACTTTCGCCCATCTGCAGTACTCCTTGTGGCAGCATATGGACTCGTCCCACAACTTGCTGACCGCATCCCGCAATTCCATCATGTGATATGCATTCCACAGCCACGAAAGGTGCACCCCATCATCCCTGAACAAAAACGACTCTTCCTCCTAAAGACCCATGTGCGCAACGACCTTGATGTGGCAAGCCTGGCAAAAAACTCTCATGGCCTTATTCAATTTCCTGCAAGCCTTTTCGGTAGCTGTGTACTTGACAGCCCGCCTCCATACTCTGCGAGGTACATACTCAGTCCAAATCACACATGTTCCAGAGAAATTCCTCTTCATCGCCTCCAGCACCCTCTGCATGTGTTGCAGCAATATCAGTACAGACAAACACACAAGGTCATTCCCTCCTGGATGTATAAGAATCATGTTCGGGCAGTCCTTCTGCGGTCCCAACTTCGTCAACCAGTGACGGAGCAGCCCCATCGCATCCCCCCTTTACCCCACCAAATCACCTCATGGTGGCTGCTCTACAAGCCCAGTTTATGTCCATACACTTGATGGTCTGCATACTTGGCTACCCAATGTACGAAGGAATGTCCCACAATCCAGGTAAAAGTTTTGGTTCCTGGCCCGTTCACACATCCTGCAGTATAAAGAGAAAGCGATTAGATCTAGAAATCCCCCCAAGCCGTATTCTTCCCTCCCTCTTCCCCACCTATTTGCGCATATAACTCTCGCAACACTGTGACCTACATCTCCCAATCTGTTGAATCCTGACCCAGGACCAATACGAAAGAAATGCATGCCAAAATTCCCTGGTTCTCTGCCTACCTTGAGTAAAGCCAAGCGCAGCACCACCAACAACTGGAAAGCCGTCACATGTCTACCTGCAGCATGGCAAAAAACACCAGATCTTGGCCTACCTGGTATGGACCCAAATGTCTGCCATTCCCGTCAAGGGCACACGTCTCTGCAACCACTCTCCATCAACCACACCCAACTCCCTCTGCCCGTCTGATCCATCTTAGAGTGACTCAACCAAATTCCCAGCCTCCCCCGGTCCAGGCACACTTCATCACCCGACACCCCCACCTGTCGGGCTGTCCCCAACAATTCTGAAACTCGAAACCCCCCAAAACATCCAAATCATGCATGTTAACAGGCACCCTTGGCATCCTCGTCAACTTCAACTCTTCCACTTTAGAACCCTCCTTAGCCTGTATCTCCCTATGGAGTAGTTTAAAAACTTTAACATATTCATGTTTCCAAATCATGTTTTCTTTTTTGTCTGACAGATGTGACCCTAATGACATTGCCAGGCCCATGTACGGACATTTTTTGTGATGTTTGTAATCTGCTATCTCTCCTCTTTGCACTCTGCCTCATCAATGGTATACGTCTGGACAATGTCATCTACCAAACACTTTGTGCCATCTGCCACCTTGTCTGTCACAGGTGCTTATTGCACAGGTGGCTGCCATCCCCGTGTCTCGTATGACCCCTTCACCCACTCCAACAGACTGGCAGTTATTCCCTTTCAAACCCGAATCTCCCCTTCCCATGCCATCCACCAGTCCCCATTACCTGATGCCAGCTATGTGCCGCATTGTCTTTGTCGAAGCTGCTGTTGCTCTGTTGAACTGTGGGTTTCACCTTTCCTTGGCCGCACTTGCCACCTGTAAGAAACCAATTCTGTCCATTGTCTTCCCCGCTGTCCTGGAGCACCCTGATATCTCATCCTTTTATTCTCGTACTTCTCCCTCTTCCCATTCATCGCCCTCATCCTCATAATCCGGCACCAGGTCAGCCTCCCCCTCAAATGCACCACACACAGGCTCCTGCGTCAGTTTATTCTTTCCTTGAACAGCTATATCCTTCCTCTTGAGTCGACCTTTGCCGCTGGACCACTTGCACGCACCCTTGCCGGAGGGTAGGCCGCCGCGGACCTCCTACTGCTTCGGGCCAGTGTTCTGGGCTGTCATGCGCCCCGCTAGCATTGCCGCCTTCCTACCGGCCTCATTCGCCGGTCTTGCTATCCCACCCCCAGGCTGCTCCAACCGGGGGGTCTTGTGCACCACCGGGCCTCACCGCCATGCCGGCTGTCCCTGACCCCTTACCGAGGGTCTGCCCATCAGCGACCCAGACCCACTGACCCATGCCTGACTGACCCCCTATCTCTCGCTCCCTCTCCCCCCACCGCCACTCCAGGGATTCCGCAGCAGCACGGTCTTTGGCCTCACACATCCTGGCCCACTTCTGCTCTGTCTCTTGGCTGATGCAGCGCTGCTCCTATATACTTGCTTCAAGATCCAGACCTTCCCATCTGGGAAACATATGGGGCAGGTCCCCAGCCCTCCTCCTGTGTCCTTCTGACCCCATTCCTCCCATCAAGACCTGTGGCTCTAATACTTGGGAGACAACCTGGGCCCCAGCCAATTTGGATCTTTTTATTGTTGGGCCCAGATTGCTCGGTGCCACATGAACTCTACATGCCTCGCTGCTCTATTGGGGGGGTGCCTCCTTGACAGGTCTAGCGGCCCGCTCCCCCTGGGGACTCATTCCGGAGCGTGTCAGTGCCGGCGCTTGCACTCTGAAGCGCTCGCTCTGTGTTGGGCAGCCCCGCCCTCACCAGGCTCTTCCTTCTGCCTCCATGCTTGGCCCCTGTAGCTTCATTCTTTGGGCCCGCCTCCGGTCATTTTCCCAGGAGGTGGCTGCTCCGGCAGACATGCCACCACCACCGCCATAACCCCACCTGACGCAGAGCACGTCGGGCAGCACATTCCTACCCATGCCTGGCCCAAGACGGCAGGCCCGAGCAGGTCCAGTCGTCCCACCCCTGCCCAGCACCAAGAGCTCGGCACAGACCGCTTCATTGTCCGGTTCCGCCATCCCGGTGCGGACATCCCGGAGCCAGGTAGGCTGCCAAAAAACAGGGATCTTGCTATCTAAGAAAAAAGGTGGGTGACACTCGCTACATTTGTTTTTTAAATTTTGCACGCTGACTAGTCCCAATTAAAGTTATGGGCCCTGACACTTATATGATACAAAAATAACTGCCGACCCCTCAGAAATTAACCAATATCTGCAGGATATTGCTATAGTGTGGCTGTCTGACACTCACCGCAAATTCCTCAGCCAGTACATCACCAAAGATGAAATTGTGGAAGTTATAAACTCTCTCCCAAACAACAAAGCACCTGGTATAGATGGGCTGCCGGATGAATTTTATAAAACATTTACAGCCTGATTCATGAAGCGAAATTGCGCTCGCAATAGCTGCGAAAAAGCTATTGCGAGCGCAATTCACAAAATCGGCATTCACCAAAGAATAGCGAATTCGCTAAAAGATTCGCAGAATCCCGGCAGGAGAGCATTAGCGAATCGGAATAAAATAGCGAATTCGCAATACAATCGCAATCGGTAATCATGAAAAATCGCAAATAGTGAAAAATCAGTAACAGGTGCAGGCCGGACCAAACACACATAAGGAGATGCAGCAGCAGCATTAGGAGTCTCACAATGCCAGGACTGTACATGGTGGTCAGGCGGCGAAGGCTACAGCGAGCAGCACGGAGGAGACGCAGAATCCAGGAGAGGATATTCCGCCAGCGGGTCACCCTGCTGGGCCAAACCAGAGAGCAAATATATGCAAAGTACCGCCTGAATGGGGCAATGATTATCAAGCTAATACAGGACCTTGACCCCCTGATGCAGCACCCAACAAGGCGGACCAATGCCGTGCCTACACATGTCCAGGTATTGTGTAGCCTGCACCTCCTGGCCTCCGGGAGCTTCCAGGGGATAGTTGCGGCTGCTGGGGGGATATCCCAGCCCACCATGTCCCGCTGCCTACTGAGTTTCCTTGAAGCAATGCTGACCCAGCTACACCAGCACATCAAATTTCCCACCAGCCAACAGGATTTGGATGTGACCAAGCAGCAATTTAACAATGTTGCGCAGTTCCCACATGTGATAGGATGCATTGACTGTACTCACATCCACATCTGCCCACCAGCTGCAACAGAGTACATGTACCGCAATCACAAGTCCTACCACTCCCTCAACATCCAGATGGTCTGCAATGCTAAGACATACATCACGGACATTGTGGCACAGTACCCGGGGAGTACACATGACTCCTTCATATTCCGGCACAGCGGCCTCCACACACGACTGGCCAGGGGAGACTTTGGTGAAGGACACCTACTTGGTAAGTACACTTGCCCCACAATGTCACACTGTGATGTAGTATCTGCGCTGCACAGGCACTCACCCTCTACTCCTCTCATGCAGGTGACAGTGGCTACGCCCTCCGTGAATACCTCCTCACCCCATACCTCAACCCTGCGACACCACAGCAACGGCGTTACAATGTAGCACACATACGCACAAGGAATTGCATTGAGCGGACATTTGGGCTACTGAAAAGCAGATTCCGCATACTGCACAAGACTGGTGGGGCCATGTACTACAGTCCTGATGTGTGCTGCCGCATTGTGGCTGTGTGTGCAATACTACACAACATTGCTACCAAGCGCCGGATACCTGTAGAGATCTCTGGCAGTGAGTCGGAAGGGGACGACCGGCCACCTGCACATGTGCGTCATGCACGCGGGAAGAACCCAGCTGAAGGACACAGACGCCGCAACCACATGACAATGAAAAGTTTCTAGTGCACCCACTCCCCTCACCCAACAAATCACAATTGCATGCCAATGGAAATAATGACAGGAGGCCGATGTATGATGCAGGAATAAATATTATTGTTAAATGCACAATAATAATGTTATGTCTACATTCATCAAATGCTAGCAGTATTGCGCCATACTGCTCCTAACAAAACACTGGACATGCTTGTATCAGCAGCATGTCCCAGCCAATGTACATGAAACTCAATTGCGCCTCCGGCGCGCAGCACCCAAACGCCTCTCTGGCTCTTCCTCTGGGACGGCACGTGTCCCTACAGTGGGCCTGGTGCTGCGGCGTAACACGCCAACCAGTGAGGCAGACAGGCTGTTGACACTGGAGGTGCCCTCACTGGTGTCGTCCCCCCCACATTGCCTGGCCCAGTAGGATGGAGTGCCAGCACGGCAGTGGTGACCTGCTCCAACACTCGTCCAACATCCTCAACGCATTGGATCAACTGCTGCTGCTGCGCCAGGGACCGTCGTGAGAGCTGGGAGGTGGCATTCCCGATTACATAGTTAGCGCGGGTGTAGGCTGACAGCCGCGTAAGAAGCTGCCGGTGGCGGCGGCGGGCGGAGTTGCGCTGCGATATGAGCGCAGCAGTGTTGGCCTCCATGGCTGTCGTCATGCGCTCAATCCTCTCGCCCACATTGGCCACATTGCGGCCAATGTTGTTTAGCTGCAGTTGAATAGCCCCTTGCCGTCGTGCCTGCAGTTGGTGTATGCGTAGCATCCGGCGCTCAATGCTCAGGCCTGGCACGCGCACAGCCATCCCCCTCCTGCCGCTGCATGCTGTGTTCTGCTGGCGAGCCCTGCCATGCCTGCTCTGCTGGCTGCCCACAGTGGGTGTGCGCACTGTCACCACAGTAGCTGCACCAGATGTAGATGGTCCAGCTGGTGGTGGAGTTGTGGTTGTCAAAGGTGCAGCGCCGGATGGTGCTGGCGCAGTTGGTCTTGCCCTGGCTGCGGGGATAGGTGCTGCGCCTGATGGTGCTGGCGCAGTTGGTCTTGCCCTGGCTGCGGGGATAGGTGCTGCGCCTGATGGTGCTGGCGCAGTTGGTCTTGCCCTGGCTGCGGGGATAGGTGCTGCGCCTGATGGTGCTGGCTCAGTTGGTGTTGCCCTGGCTGCGGGGAGAGGTGCTGCGCCTGATGGTGCTGGCGCAGTTGGTGTTGCCCTGGCTGCGGGGAGAGGTGCTGCGCCTGATGATGCAGGAAGTGTCGGTGTTGGCACCTCCTCGGCATCCTCTCGTGCCTCGTCAATAAGCAGCCTGTCGCTGTTGCTGCTGTTGTCAGCGCCACCTGTGAGGGGAATTGGACGTACATTAATTGCATGTATCTGTCACACGTGCAGTTGCTACATGCATGCTGGATGACATTCCCTGCCTGGCTTTGGCATTGCGTACTTTGGGACATGTGAGGCTGCATTGGGGTTCTTGTACATTGTGGGCAGACTACATGTCCCACAATGCTTTTGGGCATGACCTAATGTGCATGGTTTGCATGACTTGGGATGAATATGGGAGGCTATAGGGCCATGGCCATTGTTAGGGGACAGGGTCGCTGTCGCATGCCACTTACCTTGGCTGTCTTGGCTGGGTCGGGATGAGTCCAGATTGACGACCCCTATGCACGCCTCTGGCTCCAGAGTGTCCTCCACGCGGTCCTCCATGGGGGTGTTGGGGGGGACTGTAGGATCTCCGCCCCCAGTAGCCTGGGTCTCGCCCAGCCTCTCTGCCACCCTCTCCTTGGTACGACCTCGGAGGTCGTACCACCTCTTTTTCAGCTCCTCCAGTGACCTGTGTGTCACGCCCACAACGTTCACTTTAGCAGCTATCCCAAGCCAGATTCAACGTCTCTCCACCTCCGGCACCCTCCTGGAGTCCTTCCCAAATAGTTTGGAGTGGTTATCAACCACTCCCTCAATCAGGTGCTCCAACTCCTGCTCAGAGAACTTGAGCTTCCTCTTGCGCCCGGTGTCACTGGGCCCTGGTGCTGGCTCCTCTGGCATTGCTGCAGTCACAAATGGGTTGGATTTGCAAGTTTGGAGCTGTCCTGGAAGGAGCTCTGTTCAGCTGCAGCCTCGAGATCAGCCTCACAGTTCTGAATGGGGGTGGGAACTGCCTGCTTCCTGGTTGTGATGTCATCACTGTGCTCGAAATGCGACTTCCCGTTTTTGCGATCTCGCTACTTGCGAGATCGCTTTTTGCGATCTCGCAATTAGCGATCTCGCTATTTGCGATATCGCTAAATCGACACGGATTTTGGGGGTAATTGCGAATTTCTTTCGATTTTAGTAAATCGCTAAGGCTTTTTGCGGCCGTGTGCGAATCGCTTTATTTTCTCGCTAACTATGATGAATGCCGATCTGCGATTTTCAAATTGCGATTCGCTGTAAATCGCAATTTGAGAATCGCAGAATTCCTTTTTCATGAATCAGGCTGATAGTGATCTGTTGATACCGCATCTGGCTAAAATGTATGAGGAGACATACGAAGAAGGCAAGTTGCAAGCCTCTTTGAGGGAGGCCCTCCTGATAGCACTTCCCAAACCGGACAAAGACCCCATGAAATGTGACTCCTACAGACCACTGTCTTTAATAAATATAGATGCTAAGATTTTAGCAAAAATAATTGCAACCAGAATTAAACTCCTACAGGAGAAACTGGTATTGCCTGACCAAGCAGGATTTGTACCCAATAGATCCACTACTCATAATCTCCGAACCATCTTTGCACTATATCATCACTTAGACCCTGATGTCCCCGCTGCTGCGGCATTACTCGACGCGGCAAAAGCCTTTGATTCCGTTAAATGGGTGTATATGTTGACAGTACTGTGCAGAATGGGTTTCTCGGAGCAATTACTGAAATGGATAGAGATACTATATACTGACCCCAGCGCAAGAGTCAGGATAAACTGGCACAAGTCGAAACCTATAAGTGAAAGTCGTTGATCACATTGATATTGGAACCCTTAGCCTGCAAGATCAGACAGTTGCACTCAGAGGCGGCACTGCAGTTTCATCTCCGTCCCCTCAGCATCTCTCTTTATGCTGATGATATGGTGCTATTTACTCGACATCCAGATACACACCTGAACACACTTATTAGGGAGTATGTTTGATTCGAACACTACTCCGGCCTGCGAATTAACTGGGACAAATCGGTTGTCATACAGTTGAATTCGATCACGACGCAGCCGATTCTGGATTACCCCCTGCATTGGCATACAGACCCGGTAAAATACCTGGGCATATGGGTACATAGAGATCCGGAACTGGTGGTGAGAAAAAATTATGGCAGAGCCATGACTGAATTGGACGAACAAATAGACCGATGGACACGGATGCCCCTTTCACTGGCGGACCGCATAGCTCTACAAAAGATGATTGTACTGCCAAAGTTTTTATATCTATTCAGTAACATTCCTATCTGGCTGATACAGGTACTATTCACAAAATTAAGGGCAGCAATGCAGAAGCTCACATTGGCGGGCAAACAGGCCAGAATACAGTGGGATATTTTGACGAAACTGTACCACAAAGGTGGTTTTGGGGCACCAGATCTCCAACTATACTACTATTGTGCGCAGGCACAACACGCTCACTACTGGTTTCAGCTGCACGCTTATATCCCACATGTAGCGGTGAAGAGAGATAGTGTATATCCAACGTCTCTGACAGCCTATGTATCGGACCCTAGATCCTTCACCCATAATGATAGGATTCAGACGGTACACTGCACCTCGAGAGCCTGGTACATGCTAGTGCGTCGAGCCGAGAAATTGCCTGTCTATGCACCAGCACTACCACTAGCGTATCATCCACAATTGTCAGTCACACAAGAAAAGACGATGATGCACTTATTAGATGAGATGAAATTATAACACTATGCAGATGTATTCCCACACGGCAGCTTCATCCGGAGGGAGGACCCATCACTTAGCGTACACAACACTCCCATGAAGTTGTTTGCCCACATGCGTCTGCAGACAGCGATAAAATAATTATATGACTAGTACCCGGAGGAACCACCCAAATTGCAAGCCCTGCAGTCACTGTTAACTGCGTCTAACCGCCGGAAACTTGTCACCTGTTTATACACCACGTCACAATTAGAAAAAAAAAGAGACAGTGAATAGATCGCTTAATAAATGGGAAATTATGCTGGGAGACACTATAAATGAGCAAGACTGGGAATTCAGCTGTATGCAGTTGCAACTAATGACACCCAACTACAACTTACGCATAGTGCATTTTAAATTCCTACATCAGTTTTACTACACCCCGACCCAATTACATAAATGTGGACTTCGACCGAATGATAGGTGCTACAGGTGCGAGGCTTTGAGGGCTGACTTCTTACACACGGCGTGGACCTGCCCACAGGTACACAACGACTGGGAGGAAGTGACGGGGGCACTCACTAACATGCTATCCGAGATGATACCTAATGCACCGCAGGTCTGCTTACTGGGAATATATAAGCTAACACCAGTCAGAAGAAGAAAATTCTTGGCTGTGGCACTCCTACTAGCAAAGCGCCGCGTTGCCATTAGATGGGGTAGAAAGCGCCCCCACAGATTCAAAGACCGGCTCAAGGACATGTCATATTGTAGGGACACTGTAGAAATTTAAACGGAAGAGCTACCACAAGCAACCAGGCCAAGAGATTATTGGGAACCCCTACTGCAATATCTCCAGAATGTACAGACGGACGAGTGAACATTAGAATGAACAGGATAACAGTGGAGTGTGGGAAACTCCTGAAGTACCCCCGAGGGAGTGGGGACTTAAAGCCATGTCTCAACAACATACACATGTTACGTACGATTGTAAAGGTTAACTGGAATGTCAGAAAGGTTTGAGATACTTAGACTTGATGATTGATTAGTGGTGGGCTATTGTAACTGTGATTCCCCCTGACTACAAGTTGCCATGAGACACAACATAATATGTGATTAATGAATGTCTACCATGCGAAGCACAATTGTTTTATTCGTATAGATGATGTACTGCAGTGAAAGTTGTGTTTGAATGCTGACTGGACTCAATAAACAAATATTTTTTTTTTTACAAAAGTAATGGGTCCTAACTAAACAAAGTTTTATAAACCCTTCCCTCTCGGTGGTGCACTGGGGTCAGAAATACTCCTCTCCTGACACCTTCATAGGCCTGCTCAACTCCCGCCTCGTCCCCTAACTAAACCTCACCCCCTTTGTCCTTGAGGTATGGCACGAAGTACTGGCTCGGCGGGTGGGTGGGATTGGATGTCTGGGAAAGCAGTGTCATGGTGATTTAATAATCATTAAGCCCCTTGTTGCGGGTGAAGTCCTGGCACAAGCTAGAGTCAGCTTGGTTAAACCTAACCCGATCAGGATTCAGACATTGGGCTTCTTTTATAGGCACTTGGCCCCGGTTTTATCTAGGTCTCATGGGCCTCAGACCCTCCTCCAATCTAATAGGGGTTTGTCACTGCCCCTCCAAAAGAGATTTACAGTCCTGACAGGATTTGAAGATAACGATTTACATCTCATGCAAGAGAGTGGTAATGGGGCTATAGCAAGGGTATCCAGAGACTTCAGAGTGATTCGTCTTACTACCACCATCTCGATATCACAATCGCAGTGTAGGAGGTATTTGAAACATGCCCTAGGAACATCCTCAAATCCATTGTTATCTTATACAATCCATTGGGTGAGTGCGCAAGCAGAATTGGTGGATGAGAATAGCCCCATTGTTAGCCATGAAAATACATAATGAGGGTTAGAAATCTATCATTATAAATATGACATCATATTTATGCAGGAGACCTGGGATGTTAAAGAGGCTGTTTTTGACGGATATATGTGTTTCAACCTCCCAGCCTTACTCTCTCCAGCGGGTCGCGCCAAGAACGATTGGCGGCCTGGTTTAAGGTTCATATTGGCTGTACAATCTCTCCTATTGCATCTGATACGAATGTGGTAAAGTTTTTTAATCTAGAGTGAACATGTTGAATTTTTATAATGATGATTTTTCTAATAAGGAGAATCAATACTTACAGGGTTTGTCCTCTTTGATTGGCATGCTAGAAGAGGTAGAAATAGAGGCTGGCAAATCTTTTAATCTCCTGCTGTCAGGCGACTTTAATGCCAAACTGGGAGCTTTATTTCCCCTGTCACAATCTATTTTTGGCTCATCATCATCAACGGATGTCAATTTGAATGACATGGATGCCAGGGGGCCTTTATTAGACGCACTGCTGGCGATCCATGATCTAGAAAATGTGGTCAACAATTTCTCTCCCACAGTAATCCCAATTTATAAAGGGAAAGGCATGGGGTCCATATTGGATTATATTTCTAGGTCGCAGAGTCTGTCTCCTTTGATCATGGGGGGTGAGGTCCTTGTGTTGGCTTATAGTGATCACAACCTGTTAGTCACACAGATAATAGTTCCCCATAAGCAACAACGGGTAGACATAGTCTGTAACCCGCTGTTAACTACTAAGGATGCAGGGCGCAGGGTGGTCTGGCGCTCAACTGACATGAAACTGGTTATGAATCACTTTGCCAGCCTCGTGAACTCTTGTAATATTGAATCACAAGGACCGGCAACTGCCATAGATAGTTTTGTCAAACGTTTAACATGTATTAAAGGTAGTTTTCCTCCAACATAAATCTTGGTTTGACAACGTTTGCAGGGTAGCTAATAACAGACTGAGAGGTGCTTTAAAGCAGGTACCAAGAGATCCAAGCACAATTTCAGCCTGTAGAAAGGTTTATGCTCTGGCGCTATTAAAAGGGGAAGACAACCAATAAGGGTGAGAAATGAGAGGCAATTATTGTTACCTACCAGTAAAAAGATCCCCAGGCTTTTTGGAGTGCGGTGTGACCTGACTCATCCCCTGTGTCATCCCCAGAGAAAGTAACTATAGACCTTACAGCCGAAGTGTGGAAAGATACATTTTCTGTTGTCTATTCTATCAATGATAATGTGTTAGTCGAAGGGGAGCAGTGTGATTCTACACCCAGTGGTGATTTCCATTCTGGATTTTTGTGTTGATGAGGTCATTAAAGACATTCATAACAGCTCATGAAAGAAGGTTCCTGGCCCAGATGGAGTTCCTCTCAACCTGTTTAAAGAAGATCCCGGGTTTTGAGCCCCGTCATTACCAATGGTTTTAGTTCAGCTTCTAGAGAGGGGTACCATCATCCTGGCCCACGTCTATTATTGTTCCTATTTTCAAAAACGGTAATGCTCATGATCTTAGGTTTTCCGACCAATATTCTTGGTCAACTCCACAATGAAAATAATTGACAGAGTGATTTTGGAACTACTCCTTTTCTGGATAAATGAGCATACTGTTCTCTCCCAACTGCAATATGGTTACAGGAAATGCCTTTGCATGATTGAACAGTGCTTCAATTTACATCTTATTGTGGCTAAATATAAAATAGTAAAGGGGGCCGGAGCCACCTGGAATTTATGGATCTGTTGGGCACATTCTATTGCGTCAACAGGTCCAAATTGTGGGCTACCGAGTTATCCCTGGGTCTACAGGAGGATTTGGCCTCTTTTCTAAGACTTCTTCATCAAGACCTTTCGTCCTTGGTTAGGTATGGAAATGAACACGAGTGTACACCATCATTTAAAGTTAAACAAGGAGTACGCCAAGGATGTGTCCTTGCCCCATTCTTTTTCTGCTCTATATTAATATTCTAGAAAGAATATTTGCTACAGCTGGAGTAGATGGGGAAAAGGCTGTGCCCATGTTATTATATGTGGATGATGCAGTACTTCTTGCTCGGATGGACAATAGCCTCAATATTCTAATTTCAAGCTTAGACCTTTATGAAGGGGCTTGATTTAGAGACAATTTTTTACGATGACCTTTACAATGATGTGTGGTCCTAGAAACACTAAAACCTGCACCTTAAGTATTGAAGGGATGAAACTGGGTAGGGTGAGCTATTTTCTATACTTGGGCCTAGATTTTGATGAGGGAGGCACATGGTTCTCCTGCATCAGAAGCAGGATCGTTTTTTTCCAGTGCAGTATGTATGACCTTTTCCCTTGCGGCATGTATGTCAGAAAACCGGTAGCCCCTATTCTGGAAGTTTGATAAAAGGAAGTGTACACCAACTGTGACATATGGCATGGGGATTCTGGGCTTCAGAGAGGTCGGGTGAGGATAATAAGTGTTATCGTCGCCTGCTGGGCGCTCCACTATCGACTCCACATTTTTTCTTGCACCAAGAATTAGGGTTGGACTATGTACAAGACCTTATTTATCTAGCCCCCCTGACTCTCTGGTGTTCAATATGGTTGAATAGTTAAGCGGAGACTAATCAGGCAATTATAAGAGGCTGCCTATCCTGTGAACATAGAATGAAAATTATGTAGCTAAAGTGCAGTAGGGATACTCTTTTGTCTCTGGCTTGTGAATATATGTTTAAGAACCCAGATGAAATAGCAAAAAAATATAAAATATAAAATGCAGATTCAGGATTGTCTTTTAAAGCACAAACAGGCCTCTAGGGAGGCAGTTAAAGTGGTAAAACCAGCTGTGAGAGATTACTGTGTAATCAATATGATAGAAGGGACAGGACTTTATTTACTTTTTGTACACAATGTCTGTAAACATACAATGCTGACAAGATTTAGACTGGGAAGGAGTCATTGGATCTTATGTTTTCTACTAGGGCAATACTCCTCTTCTGATATATGTATTTGCCCTTGTGATGAGAAATCGCCTCAGTCCTTATTGCCTTTGTCATTTTCGTTAGTTATTGCCTACCTTACACTGGGAACTTTGTATTGGCCCTGTTACGTAGGCGTAAATGCTTTAAATACAAAGCTGCCCTGTTCTACCTTCAGCGACTAAATGATCATGACACATGTTACCGGGTTGGCTGATGTTGAAATGCATTTTAGCACAGAGAAAGAGTATGGTGTTTTAACAAGCTATCATGCTAATTGCAAAACAATTATGATATATTTATCTGGTTGTCTTCCTTGAAATGCACTTTAGTATTGAGAAAGATTATGCCATTCTAATTGATGCAATGTTGTTTGTTACTGGTGCTTTTTCTCACAAGTTTCCCCTGCCTCTGCTTTCAAACAATGTACTGTAATTACTAACGGTGATGAATTTTAGCACGGTAAATCCCAACAGTGATGAATTTTAAGCTAGGTATAAATGTTATTGGGATTTTTTATGTTTTTTAATATCGTATTTGTTTTAGTATCTGTATGTGCCTTGTATACGTTTCATTCTCAAACTCTGGGATTACTTTTAATTTGTGTATCTTTTATGATCTTTGTGATGAGATTGAATAAAGACAGAATTGAATTGAATTGAAAAATAGTCAACTGGGTGCACTTAATTTACTGCTTTTCAGGAAAGGCACTCTTATACTCAGTTCATTGAGGAAAAAATCTGTGTTTGTATGCTGTATGAGTGCATTGCTTCTATGCGATGTTGGTTGCCTGAACAAGAATTATTTTTTTATATTTGCCATTTTCTAGCTCTGACAAGTAACATCCATGGGACCTCTACATTTATTTCACTAGCCCTTTACACAAAACACAGTGGTTGCTAATGGCACAGTAGAGAAACATCAGAACCCACAATGGGTGTGTTAAGTGTAATGAGAACAACTACAGGTGATATCACGTGTGTTGCTCTTCCATCAAAATGCAGAATTCTTAGTCAAACAAGAGGTGCCAGTTCTGGTATGTGCCCTTGTCATGCTTTATATGAGCACTGGTTTCTCAGCATCACAGAAGATAAAATGCATGGCAAAGTACACAATACGGTATGCAATATGTCACTGCATCATTCAGGAGTCCCGCTTGTGCTTGCAGAAACGCCTTTCATTGGGCTCAGGTATCCAAGTGACATTCCAGTTGCATGCCCAGCACTGGAAATGAAAGGGATAAAATGTGCAGCTTTGACCAAGCGCAATTCGCTGACACCAGGACACATTCATGGACACCTGCTCTTCGCCGGTTTGTGTTCTAACCACCAACTTTCAGGAGATGAGGGAAGCCTCTAACTTACAGTTCAAATGAATCCAACACAAATACCCCACTTACAGGGCTATCAGAACTACTTTTGTACGAGTCTAATCCTAACTGAGGGATAGCTGAAGTTGAACACCTTGATGCCAGTGCGGTCAGAGAAACAAAAACACTCAACTTGCCATTGCACACATGCTTGAATGCTGTGCTTAATTTGTAAAAGAATATGGGCATCAGTACCATGCCGGTCGGTTGTACCGCCGGCTGCAATTGAGGTGGTCAGGAGACCACCGACAAATATGTGGACGGTCTGACAGCTGTATCATGATGTGACTGCCGGGCTGGCATTTGGAAATTCATTGCAGGCATTCTGCGGTCATGGAAAAGGCCTACAGCACATGCAGACGCCATGCAGCAATTCCATGCACTGTGTGCCATGCACCATGTTGTGGTCTATAATCCTGGCGGAGGCGGCGGTATTGAGTCCAACAGCTGTAGGTCCAATCGCCAGCATCGTACCACAGCGGTCGGACCAAAGGGCTGTCGGTGGTCGGACCGCCGAGGACAGGCTGTCAGTGGTCCAACCGACACCATCCTAATCAGCCCCTAGTGTCTGGGTTCAGAGTTATGTTCAGAAGATTTTGAAGGTCAGGGCAACGAACACCAAGGCCGCATAATTTTGATTCCAGCGCATGACTCTCTATACCAGCACAAGACACTCCCTATCCCTTTAACTCATTTTTGCCGATGCTTTTCCAGGCATGCTCTCTCCCTTTGTCACTGTTTTTGCCATCTTACTCTTCGTCCTTCTTTCCTCTTTTTTGTGTTTTTCTGGCTCTTCCTATGGATTAAAGTTTTTTGAGGGAAAATAAGTGCTGGTTCCCAAAAATAAGTGCTGCCTGGTCTCACCTGCACCCACCAGAACAAATCAAGCTCTGCTTGAACTAAATTTTAAATGTGTGGCAAATGTTTTAGTTTTCCATGCTCTGTTTGAAAGAGAGATGCATGCACTTTATGAAGGATATATATATATATATATATATATATATATACATACACATTAAAGTTTCTCAGGGTCACAGGCAGAGTTGCCGCAAACAAAATGGAAAAGACTACTGCTGAGTATCACCAGTGTTCTTTATTGCCAACTAATAGGCCACGTGATAAGGCTCAATGCATGCTGGTAACAGTAGTCTCGATCTGCATACTGCTTTTTAACTGCACACAGTTCAAAGTATCCCTTGCAGAGCCAACTCTCAATATTAATTATATCCGGCCATAAATGGGCTCCCTGAAAGCTGTTTCTTCCACTGCACATACCAATTCACGCCCAGCTGGTGGTCCGCTCAGGGCCTCGTGATTCCAAAGCCCCCGGTCGGCGTGGAGTCGCGCCGTGGTGCATCCTCACGTCTGGACCGCCGTGTTTAACATTAAAGTTCCTCAGTATCCATGACAATAGGGCGCACTCACCACCAGTACAAAATACGGCTGCAGCATAATAGGCAGATTCCAGGTTCAATAGTTATGCCTTACGCGTTTCTGACTAACACAGTCCTTGGTCACAGGCAGAGTTGCCGCAAACAAAATGGAAAAGACTACTGCTGAGTATCACCAGTGTTCTTTATTGCCAACTAATAGGCCACGTGATAAGGCTCAATGCATGCTGGTAACAGTAGTGTCGATCGGCATACTGCTTTTTTTTCACAACCGTGTGGCATACTGCTTTTTAACTGCACACAGTTCAAAATATCTCTTGCCGTGTCAACTCTCAATATTAATTATATCCGGCCATAAATGGGCTCCCTGAAAGCTGTTTCTTGCGCTGCACATACCCATTCACGCCCAGCTGGTGGTCCGCTCAGGGCCTCGTGATTCCAAAGCCCCCGTCGGCGTGGAGTCGCGCCGTGGTGCATCCTCACGTCTGGACCGCCGTGTTTAACATTAAAGTTCCTCAGTGTCCATGACAATAGGGCGTACTCACCACCAGTACAAAATACGGCTTCAGCATAATAGGCAGATTCCAGGTTCAATAGTTATGCCTTATGCGTCTCTGACTAACACAGTCCTTGGTCACAGACAGAGTTGCCGCAAACAAAATGGAAAAGACTACTGCTGAGTATCACCAGTGTTCTTTATTGCCAACTAATAGGCCACGTGATAAGGCTCAATGCATGCTGGTAACAGTAGTCTCGATCTGCATACTGCTTTTTAACTGCACACAGTTTAAAGTATCTCTTGCAGTGCCAACTCTCAATATTAATTATATCCGGCCATAAATGGGCTCCCTGAAAGCTGTTTATTGCGCTGCACATACCAATCCACGCCCAGCTGGTGGTCCGCTCAGGGCCTCGTGATTCCAAAGCCCCCGGTCGGCGTGGAGTCGCGCCGTGGTGCATCCTCACGGCTGGACCGCCGTGTTTAACATTAAAGTTCCTCAGTATCCATGACAATAGGGCGCACTCACCACCAGTACAAAATACGGCTGCAGCATAATAGGCAGATTCCAGGTTCAATAGGCATGCCTTACGCGTCTCTGACTAACACAGTCCTTGGTCACAGGCAGAGTTGCCGCAAATAAAATGGAAAAGACTACTGCTGAGTATCACCAGTGTTCTTTATTGCCAACTAATAGGCCACGTGATAAGGCTCAATGCATGCTGATAATAGTAGTCTCGAACAGCATACTGCTTTTTAACTGCATGCTGCTTTTTAACTGCACACAGTTCAAAGTATCTCTTGCAGTGCCAACTCTCAATATTAATTATATCCGGCCATAAATGGGCTCCCTGAAAGCTGTTTCTTGCACTGCACATACCAATTCACGCCCAGCTGGTCGTCCGCTCAAAGCCTCGTGATTCCAAAGCCCCCGGTCGGCGTGGAGTCGCGCCGTGGTGCATCCTCACGGCTGGACCGCCGTGTTTAACATTAAAGTTCCTCAGTGCCCATGACAATAGGGCACACTCACCACCAGTACAAAATACGGCTGCAGCATAATAGGCAGATTCCAGGTTCAATAGTTATGCCTTACGCGTTTCTGACTAACACAGTCCTTGGTCACAGGCAGAGTTGCTGCAAACAAAATGGAAAAGACTACTGCCGAGTATCACCAGTGTTCTTTATTGCCAACTAATAGGCCACGTGATAAGGCTCAATGCATGCTGGTAACAGTAGTCTCGATCTGCATACTGTTTTTTAACTGTACACAGTTCAAAATATCTCTTGCAGTGCCAATTCACAATATTAATTATGTCCGGCCATAAATGGGCTCCCGGGAAGGTCGCTGTCTCGAAGGAGATGTTGATGGTTTTCAGGGGGTGGGGTGCGATGGTGCTGCTGGCTTTGTTGAAGATGTGGTGTGGGCAGAGGTCTTCCGGGGATCTGGAGTGGACGGTGTTCATGATCTTGATGGTGATGTCGTAGTTGATGTCGGTCCAGGCAAGCAGGCTGTTGGTGCGGGTGGTGGTCGTAGGAGCGGGGGTGTCGGCTGTTGCCGGGGTGGTGACGGCATCGAAGTTGTCGTGGATGTCTGTAATCTTGCGATGGAAGAAGGTGGCCAGCGAGTCGCACACGTCTTGTGACAGTGGGATGTCGTTGGTGTTGGTGCTGGGGTTGGAGAGTTCCTTCACGATGCTGAAGTGCTCTTTCTGTTGTGTGTGTTGTTGTCTAGGCGGTCTCTGAAGGTGGTCCTTTTGGCGGATCTGATGAGTTGGTGGTGTAGGCGGGTGGCGTTCCTGTGGGCTGTGCAGCTTTCCAGTGTTCTTTCGCGAGTACAGTTTTTCTCTAGTTTTCCACAGGTTCGCTTGGAGGCCTGGAGGTCTTCGGTGAACCAGCTAGCTCTCTTGCTGGTGTGGGTGTTGGGGGGCTTCTTGAGCAGGGTGAGGGTGGTGGCGCAGTCGTTGATCCATTGTCTGAGGCTGCGGGCTGCAGCATCGGGTCGGTCGGGTCTGCGGGTGGGCTCTGGGTGAGGGCAGCTGTTAGCTGGTCCTCGGTGATTTTGCCCCAGCTATGGCGAGGCATCTGCTGGGTGCGGTGGTGTGTGGTGGCTTTCTGGAAGGTGAAGTGGATGCAGCGGTGGTCGGTCCAGTGGAGTTTGGTGGTGCGGTCGAAGAAGACGTGGGTGCTCGCTGAGAAGATGGGGTCAAGTGTGTGACCGGCGGAGTGTGTTGGTGCTGTGACGAGTTGTCTGAGTCTGAGGTTGCCGAGGTTGTCGACCAGGGTGGAGGAGTTGGTGTCGTTGTTGTTCTCGAGGTGGAAGTTCAGGTACCCGAGGAGGATGTAGTCCGTAGAGGCGAGGGCGTGTGTGCTGATGAGGTCGGTGATGGAGTCGTTGAACTGCAGTCGGGGTCTGTAGATGATGGTGCCTCTGAGAGTGGTGTTGGAGTCGGTGTGGATCTGGAAGTGCAGGTGTTCAGCAGAGCTGAGGGTATCATCAGTGTTTGTCGAGACTTTGAGAGTGTTCCTGTGGACGATGGCGATTCCTCCTCCTACTCTGTTGGTGCGGTCCTTGCGGGTGATCTTGTAGCCTTCCGGGATGGCTATGGCGATGTCAGGTGCCGAGGAGGGGGTCAGCCAGGTCTCCGTCAGGAAGGCAACGTATGGGGCGTATTCAAGATTTTTAGAACAGTTGTGGGCTTGGAGGTTTGCTGCAAAATTTTCAACTATAAGGGGTTGTTGTACAGATATTTTTGGGTGATTCTTTCCTTTTTTTATAGCAAGTGAAATGTTCTTTGTTACTTGGGGTACAGCGATGGTAGAGAATCACTTCTGTTAATGATTGAGGAGAACAGGGGAAGTAGGTTAGGATGTGTGAGTGAGGGTTCGAGGTTGACCCATGTGGGGTTGATGGATAATTAGGGACAGTGATGAGTGCTGAGCTTAGGCTTTTCTCATAGGCTTTTGGTAGGTATTAAAGTGAGGAAAATCAATAACTCCCAGGTGTTTAAGAAGTTAGAGTTGGGTTAATGAGATTTTCAGCATCTTACCTTTCAATAAGAATATTTTGAGCAATGTATTATCCTCTTAGAAAAATTATGGCTGAAATGAAAGGGAGCCATATGGACTGTGTAAAGAATAATCAGGATTATTATCATCTTGATGGCATCTAACCTCACCTACCGAGAAAGTTTGAGAGGAGGCTAGGTAAAGATTTTGTTTTTGATACTTTCTTTTGGTTTAGGTTGCAGCAGGTGATGGAGCAAGGATTCGCACGTAAAGCGCCTTGCTTGAATTCATGAACCTCTAATAACCTTAATTAACTAATCAATATGTTTGTCTTATTAATTTGCCCCTTTTCCGACATTTGTGGGTGTCCGAATGAAGCTTGCCTATGTGTTTAGTAATCTTAATACGCTTGCAACCTAAAATGGCTGCTGCTACGCGGGAATTTCTACTGCGCATGCGTCGGTCATACCCATGTGACGTGGCGTACTCGCAGTTCTGGAGGGAACCTGTTCGCATCTGCGCATTAGAGCTAAAATGGCTGCTTTATGTTCTCACATGCGAAAAGATTGCAGTGCTGCTTTTGCTATGCTGTTCGTTCTGCATTAACCCTAATGCTATAGTTTATTATACAGTAATGGGTATAGAGTAGAAGTTCATGGTATACAGTGTACTAATTTTTTCTGTGTTCTAAAACAGTTTCTTTTCCATTTCATGGTACATTACGAAATATGGCCTGCTGTCCCTTGCTGTACTCCATCTTGCTTGAAACTGAGACTGCGCGAGATCTGCGAGTCTCCACAGCAATGACCTTTGGAACTTTGCCAGATGGCAGCCCCAGCCAAGAAACGCCTGGGAAGAAAGTCCTCACCTAATCGAAGAAGCAGAACTGTAGCAAACAAAATACATTGTATACAATATTAAATTCATCATTGTTATGTATAAGGCTTATGTCATGAGAACCCAAAATTCGATGGGCGGGTATGAAAAATTCTAATGAGGAGCTTCAGAAAGCTCAAATCTTAGGTGGTGTGATGACCTGTCCTTTTCTTTTGTCCAATCGAAATTGGGGATCCTTACACTTGCAACATTTGGGGGGTGGTACACTGACCTGAAAAACATTATAACTAGCCTAGGTTCAGCTAGAGATTTTGTCCAACTTGTCCGAATAGCTGACCTGTCACTGACCCAATGCACTCAATAGCTGATCGAGAACAGAGGTACTGCGGAGCACTCTGTCAGACAGACTCACAGACCCAATCGGGGTTTTGAGAACCTTAAGTGCTGGTGAAGCACTTTGCTGGGGAATTCGATAACCCAATCGGGGTTTTGACTGATAGCTGCAGAGAGGGTGTAGCGCAGGCGTTGCAACTGAACTGCGGGTGTTGGTCTCAACTTTGGTGGTCCGGTTCTGATCCTAATCTGGTCATCCCTATCCTGGTTCCCATACTGCACCTGCTGGCTTACTGGCAACTGCTTCCCCTCCGTCCTTGAGTGACCCGTGGCCAGGGTTGGTCTTCACACCGTTCTAGGTAAATATAAATCTGTGTGGGAAACATATAGTACCTTTGCATCCTTTTCTCACCCTCCCTGAATCTTGCCGAAGTTAAAATTGCATATGTTCCTTTTTCTCTCTCTCTCCTTTGTGATAAAATAATAAAATGGTGATTCTTGCTATTTTAGCATGACCCAATTTAACCCTACCCTTTAGAAGTAAAGATAAAGAACTGTTCATGAATATATAGTTGTTCCTTTTCTTTACCCTCCTTTAGCCGAATTAAAGTGGTTGCTCCGAATCATTAGCGTGTTCCATTTTTCCCCTTTCCCATAAATTACATGGTTACTCCATTTATCGTCTTTCAAAATTTTGAGTTCCCTTTGCTTGACTCACCGATTAATAGTGATTAAACTGTGATTTCTAGCATGTTCCTTATTTTTCCCCGTCCTTTAGAAACACCATATTAAGTCTAATTTCTAAAAGTTTCTTATTAGCATGTTCCCTGTTCTTACCTACCCTTTAGACTCCTAAATGGTTGGCATCATTTATCTTCTACGCTTTTCATGATTTTGGTTATCGATAGTTTGCTTGCTGTAAACCTTATGCTTTCCAACCTTGAGGAAAACTAGATAAAGGTTTTCAGAACTTCTTGAGTTTGTGGTTATTTAGAGAGTGCAAATGTTATAAATGTTATTTAAGACTGCTTATCTTTCCAGCTAGCTCCCTGATCCATTGTGGTCATAGGTACCAAAGGACAAGAATTGGTAAGCCCAAGGTATAGGAATTTGTTAGGATTTAATTGCTGATAGTAGAGTGTAGGTTACCCGATTGAGTAATTATGGTGAATTGAATTTATGGGCCCAAGTGTGCATATGGTAAAATTATAGTCGGGTGACCTGCGCGCTCTATCAGTAAATTTCTGGTAGCAGAGCTATGGTTAGGTACTAGTTAAGATAGGTAGGTAGGTAAACTGCTGCAAACTGCGAAAAGTAAAATTGCTGCTAAATAAGAATCGATCGATCAAATGAAAATTGTTTGAAATTTATTGAAATGTTTTGAAATGTTTATGTTGCTATATTGATTTATGTATTAACAAAACTCGTCTGTGAATGTTATATGTTTGTCTGGAATTCCCGGGGGCAGAATAGCGAATGGTAAGTGGAAGCCACGTCTCAGCGAGGTCACATATTCGAGGAAAGTTAGTGCATGGTTGGACAGAACTGGAAGCACTAATTAGGGTTTTCTGTATGAATGTATGAATAAATGATAGCAAAGAGTTCGCTGGCAAAACTTCTATTGTGATATAACCTAGTAAGGGTCACACGGAAGGAGTAGCAGGTTCGTCTAAGCTTGATTGATAGCAAAGGGGTTCGCTGGTGAAACTTTGGCCTTAGTATATATCCCAGAGTGGATGAGTCCAGAGGAGTAGCAGGTTCTCTAATGCTTGTGTGAAGGGTAGGCAGAAGGGATCTACTCGCAGAATATGAAAAGTTAACGGAAGGGATTTACTTGTAGTGAAACAAATCTTTACTTTCTAGACACTCGAGTACAGTGGCGAATGTTTTGCGTTGTAAATTAAAACAGAGCACTTGCACTTTAAATAAAGAATTGAATTTACGATACCTTGTGAAGGAGGGAGTCAGATGCGGAGCTGCACTGACGTCACTCAGTGCCGCGCTGGTATTGGTCGAGACAGCGGGTGTGTAGCTGAGATAGCATTGTATAGGAGGGGTGAGCACAGGAGCGTGGGAACTCGTCTCATGAGAAAAGCCGCGCACTCATTGGTTGAAATTGTTTGAAACCGCATATTTAGTTGTTTGCAGAAAAAAAATAAAAGACGCGCTAGTATTGGAAGTGATTTTGTAAACAAAGTAAGTGATTTGTGAAATATTTGTGGTATCCAAGTCATCCAGAGATTCGACCTGATCCAAGATATCAAGGTTTTGTGAGAGATCAGTGGAGAACAGCTAGAAATAACATTATGTACGGAAGCAAGAGAAAAATGACACTTGTAGACATAGTAAAGAATTATTTCAAGAAAGACAAGCCTATCAAAACTAGAGAAGGAGTTATTATTCCACCATCTAATACTCCCGCATCATTTATGTTGTTCGACAGAGGCTACCATGCTTGTGTATAGTTACAAAATTGGGTGGAGTATACTAAAGATGACGGAATTTTAGCATTTCCCTTAGAAGGTACATTTAACGGAAGAATTTTGTTCAACCTGAGAACCCGAATGAATGATTTACATCCCAGACCTAGACTAACGCAATATGAGGCCTTAGAAGAATGGGAAATAGAGGCTTTTGAGCGAGACAGACCCAGATATGACAAAGGGTTAAGTAAATTTTATCCGAAGGTAAAGAAAGAGACCAGAGAAAAA
The DNA here is from genome assembly GCF_964261635.1 of Lissotriton helveticus. NCBI lineage: Eukaryota > Metazoa > Chordata > Amphibia > Caudata > Salamandridae > Lissotriton > Lissotriton helveticus. The sequence goes on along the minus strand of NC_136059.1, from coordinate 992,271,913 downwards.
AGAATGAAAGAATGGAGACAGAACATGATGGTAGAAGGTCTTTACCCTGTATTAACAGTAGAAGAGCCCATGGGAGGGAAAAGGACAGAGAAAACAAAACATTTAATGACCAGTGGTGATTCAGACGATGATTATCTAGAGGATTTGTTAATGAAGAATCCACCACCTTATAATGAGGAACCCAGATCCCTAAGCACGAAAAACCCATTCCTGAAAGCTAATTATGGTGAGGGGCCAAGTATGGCAAATCCAAGTGCCCCGAGTTATGGCCCTTCTTTAATTCCACAAATAGTACATGAAACCTCCATGGATAAGGTACTTCAGAAGAGAGCGAGAGGCTTTAGTTAAACAAAGAACTGAACTAATCCAGAAAATCTCCCAATTAAATACCAGTCCTGAAGCTCTGACAATTACAGTAACTATTGGCCCAGTTGTTCCTTTGTACGGGGATAAGCAAGCTAGTCCAAAAACTCCAATTATAACCCCATCTGTAATACAGCCGAGAAAAGCGCCCTTGATAGTAGATGATCAGGCAAGTGAATGTGAATCTGTGATTTCCCTTATGGACTTACCAATAAGGGAACCTGAAGGGAATTCACAGAGAAAGAACACTCCTTGTAGTTCAAGAGAATTTCCAATTGAGTCAGCTTCTGGTACTAGAAGTGCCACGGTAGTGACTCCTGAAGAAATCGACAGATGGACCCGAGAACTAGAAAAACCAAATACACAGCCAAAACCATTAGATATATACAAGCTAAGAATAGAATTGGAGGAACTGATGGCTGGGAATGTGGGTTTGGACAGATTGAACACCCTTAGTGAAGAAGAATTATTATTCATTTGCAAAAGTATCATCCGTAATACCAGAGTGTACCATGAGAAGTTAATGGACACTGCAGCTAGTATGGGAATAGACATTGGCAGATCTAAAGTGTTGCAAAAACCCTACAGAGCAGAATTCTCAGACAAAGAGTTGGAAAACATGAACGTGTCAGGGAAGAAGGTACAGATAAGAGAATTACTAAATCTTTTACAAAAATGGGGAGATTTGGAAAATGGAAAGCCAGGTGGGCAAAGAAAAAGGAAGAAAGTAGATCAAAACAAATGACTTCTGAATATGTTTTAAAAGAAACAGAAAAGGTGGAAAAATTATATCCTATGCAAGAAGTGCCAGGTGGAGGATATGTACATGTCCCATGGTCCCGACAGGATATTGTGTCCTTTACAAATGACTTCCAAAAATTGCGAGAAAAACCTGTAGAATGGTACAGGCAGGTGGAGAGATTTGTGAAAGTTTCAAAATGTCTTCTGAAAGACCTGGATGGTTTCTTTGACATTGTAGTTCCAGTAGATTTATGGACAGAATGTAAAATTGCTGTTGATTGGCCTAGTGAAGAGTTCCCTAGAGACCCAAAGGCAAGGGCTCCTTCTGAAGATGTAATGCGGAAATATAATCAGTTGATGTTGTATCTGAAAGGAAAGGTGCCTGCAAAAGAAACTGATTGGACCCGAATAGATAGAACTACCCAGAATCGAGATGAAACTGTACATTCTTACTATGACCGACTGTTACAGGAGTTCAAAACGTACAGTGGCCTGGATAATATAGAAATGAAGGACATGACCCCTTTCATATATCGATTTGTGTTAGGGTTAAGGCCTGAAATCTCACAGTGGATCAAAGGCAATAAAATCTGCTGGCAAGCTAAGCCAATTGACGAAGTCCTTAAATATGCTAAGTACTGTGAAGATGAGCTGGAAAATAAACGAAAAGAATTGAAAGAAAAGGTAATGTGGGCACAGGTAAAATTAGCAGAGCACCAGGAACAGCAGTTAAGCAAAATGACTAATAATCAGAGTCAGGGCCCTGGGAGTGGGGGAAAGCCGAGAGTAAAAATGAGCAGAGAAGAGGCAAGAAAGACATTTCCCTGCGACGGGTGCGGAAAGGTGGGACACTGGAGGGACGAGTGTAAGGCTGTGCAGAATGGTAATGTGCAAATTAATGATTTAAATCCACAGACGCAGAATGAGACACCACGGAAGACCCAGCAGCAGGTAAAACAGAATCAGTTGCCTCGTGCACCTAGGCCGAATTATGGGAGCAAAGCACAACAGGGTAAAGACACCGAAATTTGGGAAGGAAGGGAGGATAGAAATGCAGCAACTTCACAATTTCTGTTAAATGACACATTCCTCTGTGACAAACCTTCCTGACGGTGCCTGAGGGGAAGGACGAAGAGTGCGTGCTTGGCGCCTCCTTGCCGGTGGACCAGTCAGGGCCATACATTGAAGGAAAGGTTGAAGGAAATGACGTCACTTTTCTGTTGGACACTGGTGCTACCCGTTCTACTGTGAGAACAGCACACATTCCAAACCTACCCCTCTCGGGAGAAGCGATCCAAGTAGTGGGCGTTTCTAGTAAGCTAATTAGTACCCCAGTTACAGAACCAATGGAAATTAAAATAGGGAATTTTAAAGAGATGCACAGATTTGTTGTCTGTGATTCGAGTCCTGTGAACTTATTAGGACGAGATTTGTTGTGCAAAATGAACTGTACCATCTTTTGCACTCCAAATGGTGTTGAAATTCAGACCCCAGATGAAGACGGAATATATAAGTTAATGTTAGCAAGACCAGACTCAGAGATTAAAAGACTGACAATACAAGACTTACCTGAAGAACTCCAACAGTGAAACCAGAGGTATGGGATTTTACTGGAAAAGATGTAGGAGTAATGGCAAATGTTGACCCAATTAAAATAGCCATAAAAGAAGATGCAGTCTACCCAAATACTCGACAGTATAAAATGAGTGCAGAAGTAAAGGCAGGGGTTGCTATAGAAATCAAACGGTTGCTAGAAGCAGGCATTTTGCAAGAAGTGTTGAGCAGTCCTTGTAACTCACCAATAATTGGCATAAAGAAACCGAGTGGTAAGTACAGGGTAATACAGGACATGCGCAAGGTTAATAAAATTGTTGTTCCTTGCTGTCCTGTCGTACCAAACCCTGCAGTGATTCTATACCAAATACCGTGGAATGCTGGATGGTTTACCGTCATTGACCTATGTCGTGCATTCTTTTCGATTCCATTGCATCCAGATAGCAAATTTCTTTTCTCATTTGAATTCAACACCCATGTAAACATCTGGAATCGTGTTCCTCAGGGGTACACAGAAAGCCCTTCAATTTTTAATCAAATTCTGAAAAAATGCCTTGAATTTCTGATATTGCCCGGAAATTCAGTCCTGGTGCAATATATAGACGACCTCTTGGTGGCGTCTAAGAGCAGGAAAGACTGTGTTGTTGACACAATTGCCTTAATGAACCATTTAGGTGAAGGAGGATATAAAGTGTTGCCAGACAAACTCCAGTCCTGTACCTCATCAGTGAAATATCAGGAAAGTTACCACAGAAAGTTTCAGAATAATTCGAAACATGGAATTGCCCAATACCCAGAAAGAAATCAAAATGTTTCTTGGAGTGGTAGGATACTGCAGGCAGTGGATTGTGGGATTTGCAGTCCTAGCAAGACCATTGATAAAAATGACAAAGAAAGGAGCAAAAGATCCTGTGGAATGGGATGACGAAAGCATGACTGCTTTTGGAAAATTGCGAGAATGTCTGTGTACAGCTCCTGCATTGGGAATGACTGACTATTCAAAAGATTTTGCACTTTTCTGTGACACCCGAGACAATCGTGCACTTTCAGTCCTGACCCAATTCATGGTTTAACCAGACGTCCAGTGGCATATTTTTCTTCCACATTGGACCCAGTAGCAGTTGGATTACCTGGATGTCTGAAAGCCGTAGCTACAACATGCATGACTCTTGAACAAAGTGAGTCCATTGTTATGGGACATCCAGTAACTGTGTATGTTCCACATTCTGTTGTGATTTTGCTGACGAGAACTAAAACTCAGTATCTCCCACCAAGTCGGCTGACTAAGTATGAGAGAATCCTTGTAGGTGCAGGAAACGTAACCATTGCTAGGTGTAATATTCTGAATCCAGCTACCTTACTGCCTAATTCATTCTCAGTGGAAGTGAGAGAAGAAGTTGAACATGACTGCATTGATTTGACCAAGTTTAGTACAAAACTACGCCCAGACATAAATGAAGAGCCTTTAAATAATGAATATTATGAACTGTTTGTAGACGGCTCATGTATGAGACATGAGGAAGGAGACCTAAGCGCTGCTTATTCAGTGTGTACTTTGGGAGGCCCAGTGGAAGCATCCTATTTACATGGAGTTAAATCTGCACAAGTAGCTGAATTGGTTGCATTGGCAAGAGCCTGTAAATTTGGGAAAAACTCGAAAATAACCATATATACTGATAGCCAGTATGGTTATGGGGTTGTGCATGACTTTGGCCAATTATGGATGCAAAGGGAGTTCCTGACTTCTTCGGGCACCCCTATCAGAAATGGAAATTATGTGCAGGAATTACTGGAGGCAATCCAGTTACCAAAAGAATTGGCTGTGGTCAAGTGTGCTGCTCACAAATCTGGCAATGACAAAGTGACAGCAGGTAATCGATATGCTGACCAGTTAGCCCAGCATTGTGCAAAATACAGGATGACTATCAATATAAAGGTTGGGGGAAACGGAAACAGCTGCCAACTTCTGATGCTAGAAGGAATAAATACATGGGAGGGAGTGAGAGACTTACAGGATACAGCAGAGCCACAAGAAAGGGAAAATTGGAGAAAATGTGGTTGTCAGAGGAGGGTGGAAGATGGTGTAATTGTTTATCTTGATGGTATGCCTGTATTGCCAGACTGTCTTCCTGCTCCTAAGGCTAGGTGGATACATGGAGACACACATTTAGGCAGAGACGCAATGATACGCTTATTCAGACAGGCATGGTTCAACTCGAAATTCAGAAACATAGCAGAGGCACTCTGCCAGAGGTGTCTGATTTGTCAGCAATTTAACCCAGGAAAGAAAACTGTAGTGTTACCGGGAAAGATTGGAAAGGCAGAGGGCCCTTTTATTAGACTACAACTTGATTTTATTCAGTTACCCCCTTGTCGAGGAATGAAATACATACTTGTCATTGTCTGCCTATTTTCAAAGTGGGTAGAAGCTTACCCCACACGCAGGAATGATAGCCTCACTGTAGCCAAGTTGTTACTTAGGGAACTTATACCTCGGTACGGTTTTACAGCCACAATTGAATCAGACAGAGGAAAACATTTCCTTAGTGAAGTGATAAAACAGATTTGTGAAGCATTAAAGATCACGCAAAAACTGCACTGTTCATATCGCCCAGAGGCTTCTGGAGTGGTGGAACAGCTGAATGGCACTATCAAATCAAGATTGGGAAAAATGTGTGAATTCACTCAAATGGAATGGCCAGATGCTTTGCCCCTTGTTTTGATGGGACTTAGAAGTATTCCAGACCGGAACACGGGCTTGAGTCCCCATGAGATACTGATGGGAAGAGCAATGCAGCAAGCATGGGTGCCAAGATACAAACTGATAAGCATATCTGATGATTTGGTACTAGAATACTGCAAAGAACTGGCTGACCAAGTGCGTTCTATCTCTCACCAGGTTGGTGAAGACGCTGTCGCCAGGCCAACGACTCCAGCACATGACCTGAACCCAGGTGATTGGGTCGTAATAAAGAAACATACTCGGAAAAGTTGCCTTGCACCAAGGTGGGGAAAACCACGACAAGTAATTCTGGTTACCACCACAGATGTGAAATGTGCAGGGGTACCACGGTGGATTCATGCCAGCCATACGAAGAAAGTGACTGAACCTGAAGAAACTGAGGCTGAAGGTAGTGCAGCTGAGGGGTCTCAAGATATCGGTCCTGAAGTAGCTGAAGAAGAACAACCGAGCTCCAGTCAAGATGATTGGGTCCCAATAATCAACCTGACTATAGATCTTGTGAGAACAAGAAGACAAACATATTTAGATAGACAGTGGGATAGGGAGGACGAGACAGGTGTAGAAGAAAGTACTCAGATCATCGAAATCCAAATAAAATCTGATACTGAGGAGGACCAGGTAGGGCGGAGGTTCAAGCGGAAGAAAATCAAAAGTTCGAAGTGCTTGAACAGGACCAGATAGGAATAGACAATTGTGTTCAGGAAGAAGAAAACGAAACAGAACAAAGTCAAATCCAGCATACACCTGATCAAGGCCAGTTTAGGGACCAGGCAGAAGAAACCGATATAAGACCTGGACCTAGTCAGTTAGGGAGAAATACAGAAGACGATTCTGAAACAAATGTGCCACAACTAAACGAAAATAAAAGAGTGTTTGAAGAAAGCCAAGACACAGTGCCAGTTAAAAGACTCACAAAAGGAGACGCGGTACCTAGATTTGTAAAAAGACTGAGACTGCGACTAAAGACAATAAACGAAGAACCTGAGCAGATAAATGAAGTCTCAAGTCAAACTGATCCGTCTGTGATAAAAACGAAGAGAAGAAGTGCTCGTATAAAGAAACTGAATAATAAATATCAGAGTCCTGATTGGACTTACTTTGTATTGGAGGACTTTGAAAATCTGGAAATAAGTGACGAAAGTGATGAAGAATTGATTACTGATCAGACCCACGAAAAAGCGAAACCAACCTGAAAGTTGCCCGAGTAAGCAAGCTGTGGAGAGTTACAAAGAAGGGTTGACGCTTCTTTTGAGTCAAAATGTCTGATTCCTCTGTGAATGGGAGACCGAGACGAGGTTGTTTAAAAACATGCTGCAAAGTATGTTTATGTAGTGTAGCAATAGTACTGATACTTTGGATAGGACTAACAATAGCTATCCCTTCTATGATGAGTAAAGACCCAAACCTGTACCCTACTAATCAATTGCAAAAAGACAGTGAAGAGTTGCAGACTAGAAATACACCACAAAGAGTAGATACACCAGAGAGAGCACTTAGCCTTAAGCAAACCAAAATAGACTCAGAAGCACCAGATGAGGAAGGACTACATTATAATAAAATTAAGAATAAAACTCATTTAAATGTTTTTGCAAACTTGTTAGTACATTATGTAGAAGCTATGGAAATAGACGACTGTTATGTCTGTATGAAGCTGCCTACTTCGGTAGCTGAAGGTGTGACATACCACCATCTGCCACTAACCTATGGAATCTCCTGTAGTATTCTAACTAGTTTGTTCTATAGAAGATGACCTTTACAGTATTATTACTCAAATTTTGATGTGATCTTTTCTGAACTTCCCGTGCGAAGAAACCTGCACCCTGTACATACAACTAGAGATGTAGCCAAATACATGAGTGGATATTTTCTAACTGTAGGTAAACTAAATATAGATGACGCACACAAAGATAACTTGACCTCTTCATTACACGAAAAAGAAAAAATGTGTCTGAATATGGTAGAGAAAAGAAGGGAAAGTTTCCAAAAGAAAGCAAAGAACAAAAATCAGAAAACCCCTAAATGGGCTGAAAGCATAGGGAGCACCTCAAATGGTGGGGCTAATGCTGCTATGTTGCTGAATTTCGAAAAGAAGGGGAAACTTTGTCTTCAAAGAGAAAGAACCAGGTATTATAACAATATATTCATTGGTTCCAGTGAATGCGAACACAATTACAAGGTAATTGGGGGTTGGGGTTTCAAAGATGGGTCAGAGCCTGTGTTTCCTGGAATTTATTATATATGTGGTAACAAGGCCTATTTCAAATTGCCCGACCATTGGTACGGGAGTTGTTACTTTGGTATTGTCTTCCCAAAGATATACCATGTGGGGAAAATCACTGGAAGCACTGAAAGAACTAATGAATTAGTACGTAGTAACAGAGAAAGTGTTGGTGAAATAGTAGGTGATATTTTTAGTGCCTTGATACCTACAGTCTGAACACACACAGAATTTGCAAATTGTCAACAGTAGTAGATCGGTTATCAACTGACACTGCGGGAGGGTTCCTGATGGTCAATACCGAATTGGTTGCGATCAGATCTATGGTTTTACAAAATCGACTTGCTTTTGATACATTATTGACAAAAGAGGGCGGAATCTGCAGAACGTTGAAAGCGCAACATTGTTGCACTTACATACCCGACAAAAGTGTGGAAATCAAAGGGTATGTGAGAAATATTACAAATTTGGAAAAAGAGCTTAAACCACTGGAGGTTGATAGTGTATGCAAGAGACTTACTGATGGTCTCTCCGCTGTAGGTAGTTGGTTTTCTAATTTAGGTAAGAATCATGTGAGTAAAATACTGATGCCAATAGCGGGAATAGGTCTATAGGTCTATTAGTGTTCATAATAATAATTTGCTGTAAGTGTCGAAAACACAAAAAGAAATATACTGTGAATAAGCAAGGAGTAAAAAGAAATCTCGAAGAGCTCGAATTAGAAGAGTTGAATAATCAGATTTACAAGAGAGTGAAACATTCTCATCCTAATGAATTTAATGAGAAAAAGCAAAATAGAAAGTTTGAAGAAATTGAACTGGGTGATATGTGAGAAGGTGGCATCTGGTTCCATTAATTGTGATGATATAAAATATCATCAAAGAGGGAATTGATGGAGCAAGGACTTGCACGTAAAGCGCCTTGCTTGAATTCATGAACCTCAAATAACCTTAATTAACTAATCAATATGTTTGTCTTATTAATTTGCCCCTTTTCCGACATTTGTGGGTGTCCGAGTGAAGCTTACCTATGTGTTTACTAATCCTAATATGCTTGCAACCTAAAATGGCTGCTGCTACGCGGTAATTTCTACTGCACATGCACAGAAAGTCCTCAACTAGTCGAAGAGGCAGAACTGTACCAAACAAAATACATTGTATACAATATTATAATTCACCATTGTTATGTATAAGGCTTATGTCATAGGAACCCAAAAATCGATGGGCGGGTATGAAAAATTCTAATGAGGAGCTTGAGAAAGCTCAAATCTTAGGTGGTGTGATGACCTGTCCTTTTCTTTTTTTTTTTTTTTTTTTGTCCTCATTTGCCTGTACCTCTTGCCCGCAGACTATATAGCCAACCACCTGTTCGTGCGACTCAGAGTGGAACGCACTCACTATCGCCGCATCTTTGGTGACCGAACTGGCGGGAGACCAAATCTGGGTTTACTGAGGATTTAGTGACGAGTGACGACCAGCCAAACCCGACACAGACTCCATCGAGGTAGGGACTACCGCGAGGTCCTTTTCTTGTCTAACGGAACCGCCACAGTGGACTCTGAAGTTTGGAGGCATAATCATAGGACCGGGGGAAAAAAAACCCGGCACACTAACACCAAGAAGATAATAGATTCCAAAAAGAGAGGTTTTTACTGCTACAAGATCTAGCCAGATCTATCTTTGATGTTTCAATTAGAGATGATAGCCAGCTGGCATGTGTTGGCGCCTTGGAGTCAACCCAAAATTTACATATCTGACACCTGGCGAGTAAAATTGCATAAAACAGTAGCAGCCTTGCTGTACCAGTCACATTATCAACCATTCCAGAGATTATCAGTGATAATGTACAGGTTAAGGATACTTTAAGAATCGAGCCCAGTGTATCCAGGACTTCCGCCCAGAAAGACTTGATTGGAGGGCAGTCCATAAACATGTGAACGTCTGATGCGCCCTGAAGACTGCACTTATTACAACTTTTACCAGCTTGGAACTTTGCCAGCTTTTGTGGTGACCAATAGGCTCTGTGAAGTGTGAAGAGATGGTTTCGCCTCAACCATGCCGGTTTGACAGTTTTATATAAAAGAGTGAATGATCTTATCCACCAGTCTTCTCCTTGAGGGAGTGTATTCTCCGCCCATATTTCATCAGGAAGGTCGAAGTCTCCGTCCACCTCTTCCGATATTGCCCAGTACCAATGTGCCACTTCTTTGCTTCCCTGAGATTTCTCCACCAGCTGTTGTTCTAACATGCTACACTTCCCCACCATGGCATTTTTTTTAAGGAGCTCTCTAGACCAGCTTACTAGTTGTATATATTTGAACCTTGATAGCCCTGGGCCTACCTTTTCGAACAGGTTGTCCCATGATATTAATGCCCCACCAGTTAACAGGTCTCCCCATCTCGTAATCCCCCCTTCTATTAGTGGCATCGAGAGGTTGTCACCCAGACACGGCGGGAGCCCCGGGGAATCCCAAATTGGGGCCAAATTTGAGTAGTAGGCCAGCCTTGTTGACCTCTTAATCCATGACCAGGCTCTGGCTAGCGACTGCAAGACCTTCAACCTCACCTTCTTGAAAAACTTCTGTTCTCCAAATTTAAATAAAAACCCGTCCATTGGCAGGCCCGTTCCAGTTAACATGGCCTTGAACATTCTCCCTACTGATGAATCTGTTGGGGTTTTCAGTAGCATTCTTGAGAATGATAACTGAAAGGCCCAGGCGTAGTATTGTATGTCTGGAAGGGAGAGCCCACCCTTTCCCTCCTCCTCCTCAGTTTCTTCCATGCTATCTGAGTTGCCTTATAATTCCAAACAAACGAGTTAATATCCTGTTGACATTTCATGATTTGTTTTGGGTCAAAGGCTAGTGGAATGCTGTTAAATATAAATGTAAGCTTCGGTATAATTTACATTTTTATGAGGCTTACCCTCCCATAGATCGTCAGTGGGAGAAAGGTCCATGTCTTTAGAAGCGCCCGACATTCTCGGGAAACCCGGTCCAAATTTACCTGCGCTATATTCCTAACTTCTTGGGTGATCGTAATTCCCAGATAGCGCATTGAGGAAGTTATGTCCAGTTGTGTGTTATTAATATTCCACTCCATTATTTCGGTTTTCCCCGCATTTATCTCATACCCCGAGATCTTACCAAATTCTTCTGCTCTCCTGACAACTGTTGGGTAGGCCTGAATGGGGTGTGACGTATATATGAGAATGTCGGCTGCATACATACCCAGACGTTTCACCCATCCGCTGAACTCGAAGGGAATAATACTCTGTTCTTCTCTTATTATCTGCGCAAAAGGTTCTAGATAAAGATTAAACAGGAGCGGGGAAAGGGGACAGCCCTGCCTAGTTCCTCGTGAAATCTTAAATGGCTCAGTAAGTGTGTCGTTTACTAACAACTTAGCGGTAGGAGCTCTATATAGGAGCTGGATAGTTCGGCAAAACTTCTCGCCTAGTTGGAACTTCCTTAATACTGCCGTCAGATAGGACCAATTGACCCTATTAAAGGCCTTTGTGGCATCTAATGTTAGGGTGGCCAGAGGTAAGGAAAAAGTTGTGGCGATGTCTATTGCTGCAACCAAGTTCCTAGTTAGGTCCGCCATCTGACGTCCCCTGATAAAGCCCTTTTGATCTTCATGGATTATCGAGCCGATCTCGCTTGCCAACCGTGCTGATAGAACTGCTGCGAAGATCTTATAGTCTATGTTCAGCAGCGAGATCGGCCTATAGGACCCGCAGTCAGTTGGATCTTTACCTGGTTTCGGTATAAGGACTATGGTTGCTTCACTCCATGATTCAGGAGGCGCTAACCCTTTTGTGAAGATGTTATTGAATAACTGAGTCAATGTTGTTACTAGCTCTGAACGCAAGACCCGGTATAATTCCCCTGGGAGGCCATATGGCCCAGCCGCCTTCCCCTGCTTTAATTTACCTATCACCTTACTCACTTCCTCCTCCGATATCTCCCTATCGAGGTGGTTGATCTGATCTCCTGAGAGGGTGGGTAGTTGAATCCTACCTAGCCATAGATTTCTTGCCTGGGGGTCATCTTCAATATCTTCGGTATATATGTTTTGAAAGAACTCCTGAAAAGCCCAACCAATCTCAATGTTGGTGCTCCTAACAGTAGTGTCTCCCTCCTTACAGATGCCCTTTATAAACTTTTTAGATTTGTCTGTTTTGACTTTTCCAAGCTAAAACCTTACCGGCCGCCTCTCCATATTCGAAATTCGAGATCTTACTTGCCTCCCACCTCCTAGTAATTTATTCAATTCCCACTTCACTTTATTTCGCTCTTCCTGCTCTGCAGAGGTACCCCCAGAAGAACCACAGCTCCTATCTAGGCTAACCAGATCCCGTTCTAGGTTCCTGATTTTTTCCCTATAGACTTTTCCTCTGAATGATGCACAGTTTGTAATATGCCCTCTTAAAAAAGCTTTGAGGGTTTCCCATACAATACTTATTTCCGCTGAGTCCAAATTTATTACCAAGATGTTTGACACTTCTTCTGCCAACAGGTCGGTCTCCACCTGATCTAGGAGTATCGTCCGATCGAAAGACCATGACGAATTTTTTTTTTGTTGCGTGAGTGTCAGAGAAAAGATTATCGCTGAATGGTCTGAGAGGTGGGGGGGTAAATACCGTAAACCCTTCACCATCTCTTGGATGCTGTAACTAAAAAGAGCATAATCGATCCTTGAACTGTGTTTGTATTTGAGGTTCCTGTACGAAACCCCGAGAGCATTCCCCGCCCTATCTCTCCATACATCTGCCAACCCCAGAGACGACATTATGGACAACATAACAGGTCTTGATTTGGACGCTACCAACGCTCTGGAGTTTGAGGACTTATCAAGCTTGGGGCTCAGGACGATATTAAAGTCCCCCACCCATATGATAGGATGATTCAAAATAACTAATGCCCCTAGGATTTTTTGGAGGTAGGATGGGTCGTCCTGGTTCGGACCGTAATACCCTACGAGTGTATAATGTTGACCATCTAACATTATTTTACAAACCAGCCACCTACCGCTAAGATCTTCCTCATAAGCCAAAATTTGCGCTTTTGCTGATTTTTTAAACAGGATGAGAATCCCACGGATGTTAGCGGACTGGTTTGTACAAATAAATGTATCCACCCACTTCTGTGTTTTCATTATTGTTTCCACTTCCTGTTTAAGTAGGTGTGTCTCTTGTAACACTATAATCTGGGCCGGGGAATCCCTGAAGTATTGTAGAATTCTATGTCTCCTCCCCTTCACTCGCAGCCCGTTGATGTTCCAGGATAAAAAAAATATTTCTGTCATGTTTTTTCTCCTCTTCTAACCCTCCACGACTCTTTATCTCCCCCTCCCTTTAGCAGAGTTTTTACTCTCTCGAAGTAGCATTGTGATGTTAGTTGATGTTGTTTGTGAGTGAACTTAAGAGTGTGATTGGAAATGAAAAAATGAATACAGGCATCTGAGGATTTTTCATTGCACCCCCCTACCCTCCCCCCTCCCTTGGAAACCCCCCCTCACTTCTCCTGGCGTGTTGGTTTGCCAGGTTTGCGTAGGTGTGTTTGGTCTCTGACCCCGTCTACCCTCTTTCGGTGAGACTGATTACCTGCTATTTTTAGAAGTTGGTATCCTCCATATCTCCCAGACTAAGTAAAAGTGAGAGAGGAAGGGATTTTTTGAAAAAATATATTTTTTTTGTTGCTATTTTGTATGTTTGTGTGTTTAGGTTATATTTGTGTTTTTTCCTCTATTACCTTTTCCCTCCCTTTTCTCCTTTTTTGTAAAGAAATCGCCCTTTGAACTTTTCTTTTTTTTTTTGTTTATATACTTTTACTTTTTTCTTAACATTTATGTTTTAAGTTTTTCTCCTTTTTTTTTTTTTTCCTTAACTCACTATTTCCTTTTAAGGGTTAGTACTTCCCCCCCCCCCACCGGATATCTGGAAGATGTATTACCACTCCTAGAGCTTCGTTCTCCCCGCATGTTCAGAAATGGAGATAATTAGCTCATCTGCTTCCCTAGGGGAGCGAATATTGTACATCTGTTGTTGTACATTATTTTTAGGAAGGCGGGAAACCTCATTTGTACCGTTGCCCCCACTGCCCTAAGCTTGTCCATTCTTTGTCCTAACTCCCACTGCCTTTCTAAGGTGACCTTTGATAGGTCTGACCGCACCTCAAATGAAAAGTCTGGGGCTTTTAACGATTTAGCTTTCAGGGCAAGATTGAGAATCTTCTCTTTCAGGGAGTATGTCAAAAAATTCTAAAGAATTTTCCTAGGCTTCACTCTCCCAGAAATGAGGCGAAATGGGTCCCTGTGGATTCTCTGAATGTCTTTGGCCAACTCTTCCTCTGTTTCTTCCAAATTGAGGGCGCCTTTTAATAGAGTTACTACGTAAGTCTTAAGATCCCCCCTTCCTTTGCTTCAGGAACCTTTAAGAGTCGTAAGTTGTTTCTTCTAGAGAAGTTCTCCAAAGATTCGACCCTTTCCCTTTTCTTTTGTCCAATTGAAATTGGGGATCCTTACACTTGCAACATTTGGGGGGTGGTACACTGACCTGAAAAACAGTATAACTAGCCTAGGTTTAGCTAGAGAATTTGTCCAACTTGTCCGAATAGCTGACCTGTCACTGACCCAACGCACTCAATAGCTGATTGAGAACAGAGGTGCTGCGGAGCACTCTGTCAGACAGACTCACAGACCCAATCGGGGTTTTGAGAACCTTAAGTGCTGGCGAAGCACTTTGCTGGGGAATTCGATAACCCAATCGGGGTTTTGACTGATAGCTGCAGAGAGGGTGTAGCGCAGGCGTTGCAACTGAACTGCGGGTGTTGGTCTCAACTTTGGTGGTCCGATTCCGATCCTAATCTGGTCATCCCTGTCCTGGTTCCCATACTGCACCTGCTGGCTTACTGGCAACTGCTTCCCTTGGGGCTTTCCTTCCGTCCTTGACTGACACGTGGCCAGGGTTGGTCTTCACACCGTTCTAGGTAAATATAAATCTGTGTGGGAAACATATAGTACCTTTGCGTCCTTTTCTTACCCTCCCTGAATCTTGCTAAAGTTAAAATTGCATATGTTCCTTTTTCTCTCTCTCTCCTTTGTGATAAAATAATAAAATCGTGATTCTTGCTATTTTAGCACGACCCAATTTTTCCCTATCCTTCAGTAGTAAAGATAAAGAACTGTTCATGAATATGTAGTTGTTCCTTTTCTTTACCCTCCTTTAGCCGAATTAAAGTGGTTGCTCCGAATTATTAGCGTGTTCCATTTTTCCCTTTTCCCATAGATTACAAGGTTACTCCATTTATCGTCTTTCCAAATTTTGAGTTCCTTTTGCTTGACTCACCCATTAATAGTGATTAAACTGTGATTTCTAGCATGTTCCTTATTTTTTCCTGTCCTTTAGAAACACCATATTAAGTCTAATTTCTAAAAGTGTCTTATTAGCATGTTCCCTGTTCTTACCTACCCTTTAGACTCCTAAATGGTTGGCATCATTTATCTTCTACATGGTTATACGCTTTTCATGATTTTGGTTATCGATAGTATGCTTGCTGTAAACCTTATGCTTTCCAACTTTGAAGAAAACTAGATAAAGGTTGTCAGAACTTCTTGAGTTTGTGGTTATTTAAAGAGTGCAAATGTTATAAATGTTATTTTAGACTGCTTATCTTTTCAGCTAGCTCCCTGATCCATTGTGGTCATAGGTACCAAAGGACAAGAATTGGTAAGCCCAAGGTATAGGAATTAGTTAGGATTTAATTGCTGATAGTAGAGTGTAGGTTACCCGATTGAGTAATTATGGTGAATTGAATTTATGGGCCCAAGTGTGCATATGGTAAAATTATAGTCGGGTGACCTGCGCGCTCTATCACAGGTATCAGTATGCTTTGAGAAGGGGATTCTCAAATAGGTCATCAGAGAATGGCACGCTTTGAAATTACAGTTAAGCCAATACCCTTTTCTTTGGAAGCTAAAACAAAGAAACTGCAATATGGAAACAGGTGTCAATTGGCGTAAATAGGGCAGAAATAAAGTTCATTTAGGCATTATTGCAATCTGGTGAACCAATGTTTCAATCTCTTCCCAAGTAAATCCATTTTTAGGAAATAGAGGGGCCTGAAAAGCATGAAAATTGCCTTGTTGATTTGGAGCCTAACCCAGAGGCTCCACACCTCTTGTAGATTGTCAAGCCACACCTTCACTTACAAGCTTTTGATTGGAAAAAAACTGTGTTAGTCTGCCTACGTGGTTCCTTTGCTCATAAGGCATATGTTTGTTATTAACACAGGCCACAGGTCAAATAGAGTAAGTAAGGACTTTGCATGGTGTTACACTGTGATCAGTACAGTAGGAAGGGGTTTAACATTGTGAACTCTCTGAGAAATATTATAGGAAAGGGTTTTACATTGAACTGTTTCCAACAACCATGTCAAGTGGCTTTACTTTGAAAATTCTCCATCAATAATTTCACTTAAAGAGAAAAAAGTTCACAAGATCCATCTGATCATTAATGTGGAGCGTCAAGGGGTGCGTTGCAGCTGCAGGTTCTGAAAGAACTGGAGTTTATCCGAGTAAAGTGTTACTGGACTTCTGTGAATGAGCATAGCCTTGAGCCAGATCTTTTGTTCCCAGTAGAGAAATCCCAATCCTATCCCACCTGTTGCAGCCATGTAAATCATGCACCGGGCCCAGCATCCTCCCCATCAACATGGTGGTTTCCTTTATCAGCTTGAGTGGCCAACCCACTGCCCGCAACATTTCTCACCACAACCACAGTTGTGTGGAAGAATATCTAGCAAGATCATCCCCCAATATAGTAAGTGTAGTTCTGAAGGTAGGGCAGGTGTGTTTTTCACAAGCAACTTCATTTACAGTTATCAGATGTGAGGCGTTGCAATATGAAAACAAATCTGCCACGCTAGGCCCTCCATCAAAAAGAGACATAAAACATTTAGTCAGGGACCTCCTCGGGAGCTCCTGTTCCAAAGAAGTCTGTGAAAAACAGAGCTAAGGTGAGAGAAGAAGTTCTGTGGCATATTTAATGAATAGATTTGAAGTTGATTCTAGAATCACAGCAATAACACCATCTTGATAATGGTGGCAGGGCCCATTACTTACTGTGAGGGGGGGGAAACAGCCCAATAAATCTCCACTCAGAAAGCCTAGTTGTAAAATCGATATTTCTTGAAGCACCTCAGATGCTATTTTCTACTTGAGGTAAACAAATAGCACCTTAGCGACCTTAAAAGCGGACATCCAGGTTGCCTGCAACTCTTTGGCCCTGGATAAGCCATCAACTTAGATAGATTGACTCAAGAGGCCAGACAATTTACTAAGGACATCCAGCATCTTGCTACTTAGGATGTTGCCTGTGCTGCGTGACAGGAGCGATGCCAACCAGGATTGAGAATGTCACATGTGTACTGCACAGATATTTTTTTCCATTGCCAGCACAGTCATACCTGTCCCATTGCAGGTATTCAAAAACCCAGGACCATATACTCCATCTGAGTGGCAGACTAGAGCAAAGTTTGAGGATCTACTGCATGATTCAAATATTCTGGCATTCGAGGGTCTACCGAAAGATTCAAAGCTCTCACATTCTATAAAAGCCACACCTCGGCCATAACCTGATGTTTGACATTCCACCCACTTAATAAGAGAAAACCTATGCCTTGGCTCTGGTCTTTACTTGTGTTACTCTCTTTGGGCCCAGCTCTTCACCTGTGTTCCTGGCTCTCCAGTTAAAATTATCTTCAAGGAAACAAAAACCTTTTCCCAGATGTTTTTTATTTGTGGCATTTATTGAAAATCCTTCTTCAGTGTCACCTGAAAGACTTTTGTTGCATCCTTTATTTAACTTCTCCCAACACTGTTTTCAGAGGCCTCAAATTTGTGATTTTGAGGGAGAGTTAGATATAACCTAAAGGGATTGTGGGACTCCTGTTGGGCTCCTGTACTGTCCCCTGCACCGATGAAATAAGATTCTGTCACACCCTCCAAGTCGTGGTTTAACAGCTGACTCTTTGACCTTTGCAACACTACTTGCAGACCGTTTGTGTACCTTTGTTTCTGATCAGTGTTTCAAGTTGTGGAGCTTTGTGGCGTTTCGACCCTGCTGTAGATAGAGGGTCTCGTCAGTTGCGTTATCCGACACCGGAGCAGACTGATTGATTCGAACTGTTCCAGGCCAGTAAGCCGATTACACAAGATATTATCCTTGGTAACGTTCGCCCTTCAGAGGGTATTACCAATTCCAGATCCTTCGTTAAACATCACTGCACCCCACCGCGAATGCGCCTAAGACCAGAATCCACTCAGTGCCTAGTTTTACTCTTTTCACTCACAAGGTTGGCACTTCACACCACATGTGACCAAGCACTGTCTAATCCAGATGTCCCCCCACCTACGGTCCTGACGAGACCCTCTATCCACAGCAGGGTCGAAACAACGTCGACGATAAAAGGAAACAAACTTCACAGAGAGCACTTATGACTGTATAGAGTGTCTGTTTATCTCTCCTGTTTAAAATCCAAAACGGTTGCTTTCCTCCTAGAATTATTGCTAAGAAACCTTGTAAATACTGTCACACCTAATCACTCTATTGTTGCATAGTTTTTTGGTTCCTCATGACACACTGGGGACACCTTTGCACTGTAACAATCTTGTAAAATGTATATATTTTGATTTGTTTTTGAAATACAATTGCACTGTCAAAAATCCTTCGCTGTCAGCTGCCTTTTCTCTCTCTAACCTCACATATTACCCTTATATTACATTGGCTATTATGCTTTACTGTGAATATACCAAGTAATTATATCACTCCACTGGAACCGCTGTTTCCTATATAAAGTAAGCACCCTGGTTCCACAGTGAGTAGGGTTCCCTTGTTCCTTTCTTTCGACTGGATGGCCATCACTGGCAGGATGGGAGGGTGGAGCTAGGGACAGCCTTACTTACACTTGAACGGGCTGTGTCCCTCCTCCACACAAAGTGCTGCATAACCCCTGCATTTAGCCTGGCGCCAGGGCAGGGAAGGCTGGAATCCTTTGCACTTTAAAGGAAAACTTCTAGAAGCTTCTCCCACTTCAAAGGAGGCACCTGGTATAAATATTGAACTTCAGACACCAACTCTTCAGTACACTTCTGGACCTGTGGAAACTACCAGAAAGGACTGTCACTCTGCTAGACTGCTGCCCTGCTGGACTTCTGCCTTGCTGGACTGCTGGCTTGCTGCCCTGCTGGACTTCTGCCTTGCTGCCCTGACGCCCCACTGCCCCACGGCCCCTGCCTGAGTAAAAGGGATCGGGTCAGCACCTGAACCCAGGACTCCCAGAATGACTCCAGGACTAGTCTGCTGCCCTACTATTCAGAGCCATAGGGATATAACATGCTCCCAACCACCAGAACCAGCATCCAGATCCAGCTGAGCCAGCCTCTGACTGACCCCCAAGTGGTGCCCCTCTGGTCCTGTACCTTTCGCATGGCCTTGGTGGAGCTAAATTGAAGTTTTTGAGCTCTTTGTGACCGGGAATGGGCTCGTTGGTGCCAAAACCTTGTTGCTTGCACTGTCCGACAACACAAACCAGATTCTTCATGCTTTTCCGAATTCACCGCTTGCAGGGAGTGCCATTGCAAAGCTATGGCCTGACTCTTTGCGATGACAATAGGATCTTTGTGCTACAGCAACAGACATTTATGACGGCAGGCCTGCTCTTCGTGATACAATGACAACTGGCCGGGACACTTTCCTGCTCCTTGTGACCGCCCTTCACCGCAACTGGGACTCTTTGCGCTGGACTGAGAAGGTAACTTTTCAACAGGACTAACCTGGTTCAAGTATCTGACCCGTGCTCCATAGTTGTCAGCCTGAACTTGTGAGATTTTTTTCTGTCCCGCACAACAAGATAGCCGGGAGTGGCGCTTTAGGCTTTTTATTAATATTTCCACTTAAGTCTTTATAATTGCATATTTCGGGTTCTACTGAATGGATTTTTTTTTAATCGTGTTATTCACATTTAGAGGTACAGTTACGGCATCCAGTTACACATGAAACATCGCACAATTTTTCAATACAACTCCCAGCTGTTAATTATCTTATTCTCGTACACATAATACGCTGGTCCATATGCCCACACAATTAAATATTTAATGTCCAGCTCTCATTAATTTGTTTCTGATTCATGGTTCACTGTCGGCAATGCACACAGCCCTCCCCTGTAGGTGTTCCAACCTCCCCATTGTCTTATCCATTTTTTAGGACAACTCCTGCGCACATATACTGTCTTGTCCACCACCATGGCCATGTCCATATCTTTACATCATTCCACTATTGTGTAGTGTGTTTATCTAGGTACCTATATTGATACTCCTATTTCTGACCCTTGTCCGGTTATTAATTCACTAATGTCCATACAACGGCACAGAAACCCGTTTTCAGATTAGGTCATAGCGCATGCTGTCACATTAAGCAAGCACTATCCCTCCAGCCCCCTAGAAAGCACACTGAGTTCCCAAAACAAATCAAACCTCCAGCAGACCTGGGAAATCCCCCGCAGCTATTGTTTTGATTTCACTCGAGAGCTCCTGAAAAGAATGTAAGAACGACCAGTCCTTATGACATTCTTACTGACGTCTTATGTCCATCCTTACGTCAAACTCGGCACCTTTCAGGTATAAATATACCAACGCTGCCCTAAGCAAACACACGGTGGTGACGAGCTTGGAGCAGCGCTACTTGCCGGAGAGCCCAGCTGATGCAGAAAGCCCACGGACGCTGCCCCTCCCTTTTGACGCGCTGAGAGAGACGCTGCCTTTTCTCCTGCCGAGAAATCCAGCCTCCGGCGTTTCCAGCCGCCCTCGCAGGTAACTGGGATATCGAGTCCTGAGACAGAGATACCAACCCTCCAGCCTTCTAAATCCCAGGTACTGAGCTGACTAAACCCTTGCAGAGAATTCTTGAGTCAGATTCTTGGCAAAACAAACTTAACTTAAACTGCTACTTATTTACTCCCGCCCACGTATTAGGCTTAGGTCAGGTACACCGGGGTAGGCGTAGTTAGAAGCACCAGTTGAGTACGATTAGTCAAATGTATATATGTATGTATATCTTTTATCCATTTTAAGTATCATATGGCTAAGAAACCATATCAATGCTTTTACAGTATTATTATATAATCCTGTTTTTACTGTATGCACTTTACTTAACTATAAGTATTGCAATAATAGCGATTCATTTCTCTTGTATGAGAAAAGAGACTGATCAATAAATAACATCTTTTATTGAAACACGCCCATCTCTTATTTCTCTACAAACTGGTGAAACTAAGAATGCACGTACTGACTGAGTGAAATAGTTGTCTTTTGTTTTCACACGACTCTAGAGATATACTCTTGATTAGGGGGGAGCAAATTTGTCATGTTCCATGGTTGTCAGAAACTAAATCCCTTCTTGTCTATCCAGGGAGGTTAAACTCCTCCTTGCCTATTCGAGAAAGTTTCTAGTGAACTCTGAGCTAGCTGGCACAAATAACTTTAAGTCTAATATCGTCAGTAGAAGACCAAGTTAACCACAGTCCTACGTCTATACTATTGAAGATATTATTCCAATGCGCAGAGCCTATTGGGAAAATAGGAACTACACTACATGGCGCCCAACGGTTTGGATAGGCGATAAATCTAACGCAAGACATTAGAGTAACTCAGTCGTGCTTTTTCACACAGACCCCTTTTTCCCATAAACCTCCAAAGACGTCTGGAGTGGGTGAAAGGTCAAATCCGCCAAACTTAGTAGGAGGAAACTCCTATGTATGGTTTTTGGTTTATTCAACGTTGAAGGATACAGTGTTCCAAAATATTGTGCATCTAATCGTTGTTTCCGCGGAAACCTGATCTGCAACAAAAACCCTTCCTGTCAGTAAAATGTCAGACGGTGAAGGAGATAGGGAGACAGCTAGATTAGCAGCTCAACTCCTAGCGGAAGACACAAGTCTCCTACAGCAAGACCCGGATGCAATACTCATCCCGGTCAGCATGAGAAAAACTATAACTTTAAAACTTATAGAAAATGGACTAACATCGAGAGGTGGTACAGTCATATTCGTAATTGAGGCACACGAATATCGGCAGTCAGAGGTATTCTATTCATGGATAAATTTTCCAACAGCAAACTCTGTAACAAAGGAATTCCACTATTACAAAATAGAGGAACCTCCGGATGAATACACCCCTTTCGAGGAGGTGGAAATACTACTCAAATACCAAGAGCACCTGCTCTGGTTTAAAGGCGCCCTAAAACATAATGATCAGATCACCAGGCTCGGTCCACTAGGTAGACCAGGAGCAATGTGGCCGGTTCTAGCCGGCTACACACCACATCCAGACATTGAAAAAATGTCGAAACCAGAACTTTTAGCACAGCTAGAACAACTTATTAAAATACACAGACAATTAGTTCAATATGTAATGCGGACTTCAACAGTCCAACCAACTATTAAAATTCCACAGCTGACCCCTCATCGGGGGAACACAAATAAAATCACACCACAGAACATACAGTCCTGTCTAGGTAAAGTACCCATTAAACGGAAACAAATTCCATTCTGGTTAGCACAAAAAATCACTCAAATAGAGGCAGTATTTCCAGATACCACCCCTGTTGAGAAACACAGAATTCTGACTATCTGTCTTCCAATGGGGATCGCACCACATGTGGAGGACTGTGACACTTGGGGTACAGTCTTTGCTTCCATTTACACAAAAACACATGGTGTTCCGTCCATGTCGGTAATACCAGAGGTGCTAAAACAGATTCAAAATGAATACGGTCCGGAACCTGCTTTAACTCTGGGTATGAAATTACTGAAAGACTTTAAGCAGGTCTCGGCAATATTACTAGCAAACATAAAGAGGGAAGCAGCAAATGTGGCGATCCCCCAAAGGTTGAAGGAAACAGATATAGCAGACCAACCATTTGAACTTGCCAGAATCATAGAAACATCCTATGAAGAACTAGGAAGAGACAGTTTGGGTGGGAAACCAGTGAAACCCCAACTAATAGAAAATCCTGAAAAGGTATTTATTAAAAATAATCTAAACACTTCAAAAAAGAATTGGGATGGAAATAAACAATCCACTCCCAAAGAAAAAAGATTCCAGTCCAGAGGAAGGTCTCCTCGGCGGAGAGAAAGATCTCCGGACCAAGGACACAAGTCTCCCCAGAGGGAGCCCTCTGAGAAAAAATACAACCTTAGAAATAGGGATAATTTGAAGAAACCTGATAGATATCAAGATATTGATACACGTCCCTCTCGATCTTTTCAGACTTCCTCGCAGAAATCGGAAAGAAGAGGACGGTCAGAACACAGGGAAGAGCACGTCAAGTCCAAAGACAAAGAACCTGCTCATCAAAGTAAAAAGTTACAATTTCCAAAGAAGAAGGTAGCCAGTATTAAAGTAATCAAACTTGCCGAAGATCCTGAGGACCCAGTTGAAAAACGGAGAGTGGGCTCAGACAATGCTAGACAGTGCAGCAGAAGTGAGCATAGCTCGCAAGATCCTGATGAATCATCTGGAGACAGTGGACACGAATGAATACATTCAGGTGGAAACTGCAGATACCAGAGTTAGCAAACCTCATAAAATATATGAAATAACTTTACGTATAGAGGGAGATAAGACTAGGAAAATAAGGGGTCTATTTTGGGATAATCTCTCCAAGGGTTATGACATCCTTCTAGCTGAAAAAGACTGGCCACCAGAGTTTGTCAGGGAATGCCCTCATGGCGAAGAAATGATTATGCCTGCCTTCTCAAATCATATTCCAATTCATAAAAATATACACTTGCAAGAAAATGGGCAGTAGCCCAAGCTCCTGCACTATATAAAAATCATGTGGGATGGGATGAGGACTCTCCTCCTCACAAGATCCAGTTAAAATCTCAACCAACTGCACAGAGGCAGTCCCCAATTAAGCAAGAACCTAAAAAACAGGTCAGGGAGATCTTAGATCAACTTGAATACCAGGGGGTGATTGAAACATGCACCTCACAAATGAACAATCCTTTGTTTCCTGTCTCCAAACCAGATGATACATATCGTCTAGTTTTGGACTACAGACACCTTAACTCATGCTGCAAAACGTTTGCAGTACAAAACTCACACAGTGCCGCACTAATGAATAGCATAGTGCGCAAAAAATACAAAACAACATTAGACATCTCTAATGGATTCTTTTGTCAAAATATAGCACCAGAAAGCAGATATTTGACCGCTTTCTCAATAAATGGCTCGCAGAAAAATTTCTGTCGTTTGCCCCAAGGGTTCAAAAACAGCCCAGGATTATTCTCAGCTAGAGTAACACAGTTACTACAAATATATGATGACGAGACATTATCTTATGTCGACGGCATCTATCTAACAGATGATGACTTGGATACTCACTTGAAAAGAGTGAACACCATAATACTTGGGTTCGCAGCAGAGGGTTACAAATTCAACTTCAAAAAGTCAAGAATTGCCCATCTAACTGTCCTGTTTTTAGGATATGAATTATCAAGTGAAGGCAAAAGCCTGGCAGACAATTTCCTGGAGAAATGTGCTGTAATCCAAGCACCAAGAACGCTGAAAAACTTACAATCAATTCTAGGTTTCCTGAATTTCGGAAGAACTTACATTATAAATTACGCAGAGAGGGTTAAACCTCTCTATGACTTAATAAGACCAGATTTTAAAAGAATCAATTGGACTCAAAAACACACAGAAATTTTGAGATCTTTACAAACAGACATGTTAGTTAAAACAAAACTGCAAACACGCGATAACACACACAACCTTGTGATTCGGGTCATCCCAGGAAGATGCGGATTCACATACCTAACCTCTAATGAGGGAGAAACGGTAACAATAGCATACAAATCACACTTGTACACAAAAGCTGAAATGAAATTTAGCCCAACGGAAAAAATTCTAACCGCGGTACAGACTGCTGTAGCAAAAGAAAGAGCCCTAGCACAAGGTAAACGAATAATCATCGTGACACCAATACCAGCCCTGGAGGCGGTAACAAAGGCAAGCATTCCGAATGCTAAAGCACTACATCCGAGATGGATACAGTGGGCTAATTCCCTGGCTGCAACAGACATGGTATACGAATTTGACCCTAATTTAAAAACACAGGAATTTCTCCAATATGAATTTGACTGTCCTCTGCCGACTGAAATTCTGCCTCTAGAACATTACGGCTGTATAATATATACGGACGGATCAGCACAACCCGCAGTTGGGGGTAAACAAGCTTACAGTGCTGCGTGTGCGATTGTTAAAGGTCGCTGGCACGAAGGAAAATGTAGATTTTCCTAGTGTTCATGACGGAAAGTCTTAATTTTATTAAAGACACGGAGGCGAGTATTATGCTTTCTAATCTTGCATTTTATTGCACAGCAGCCAAGATAAGCAAAAAACTACAGTTCCCAGAGGGCCTGAGAACAAACTGGGCCATGGGAATGAGAAAAAACGAGAGTGAAGTATCCAATCACGGAGGACCTAACAGATAAACACCCTAACTGACTGCGCAGCTTCCTCTTTTCGCTGACGAGCAAGTCATATAATGTCATCAAATAAAGGAAAAATTAACAAAATTAAGGACAGAGCCAAAGTCCAGGAACATAAGTCTTGCAACAGAGGAATCCAAGGAAGAAGACCAAACAGGACCAGAAGAAGGATCCAGGAGCACTGGAGCTGGAGAACGTGGAGGTGAGGACCTTAGAAGCCAAAGGGTAGATCTCCTAAGAAGAAGCCGGTGGCAGGGCTGGATTCGCTGTAGGGAGGGAGAAACGAATGTTAGTAATGTTGCGGCGGGATAATACTCGCCTCCGTGTCTTTAATAAAATTAAGACTTTCCGTCATGAACACTAGGAAAATCTACATTTAATGGCAAGACCGGAGGCTCCTATTATGCTTGTTTAAAGCATATTAACAACATCAGAAGCCACAGTATGAACAGGTTTACAATAGAACATGCGAAAAATACTGTCATTGGACCAATCCGCTGATCTCAGAATGTCTTCCAAACGAGAGCCAGACCAAAAGGCTTTAGAAGCCATGGCTCCCCTGGCCGAATGAGCCCCGAAGATGGAAACATCAATTCCGGCAAGAGACATGACCCAACTGACCCAACGGGCAAGGGAAGGAGAGGAGACAGGGAGATGGGGTTTACGAAAGGAAATAAGGAGTTGAGAATGAGAGGGCGTTCTGAGATTAGCGGTCCTTTCTTCGTACACTTTTAAACACTGTCCAACACACAATTTGGGATGAGCTGGAAAATAAGGATAAAACACTGAATCCAAGTTAGTCTTAGTGCGTCTGCGTATCTGAAATAATACACCTGTAGGAGAGAATTGGCGAGCAGAAACATCTAGAGCCTTAACATCAGAAACTCTCTTAATGGAAATTAAACACAGTAACATGGTAAGTTTGGCAGATAACATCTTGAGTGAAAGAACAGAATTGTCTGGCCAATTTGTAAATAATTTAAGAACTACTGTAACATCCCATAAAGAAGTATACTTAGCCAACGGCGGTTTCGCACATCGAACTCCTTTCAATAGACGACAAATTAGAGAGTGGGCACCAACCGGTTTATCATCAATCTGGGAATGGTTGAGAGAAATGGCAGAACGATAGAGATTCACAGTGCGATAGGCCTTACCTGCGCTGGCCTCTGAAGCGAGGAAATTAATGATAAAATTCAGAGGGGCTGAAACGGGATTGAGGTCCCTTTCCAAACACCAGCTTGCCCAAAGAGACCAGGCGGATTTGTATGCTTTGGAGGTTCCAGGGGCCCAGGCCTGGCTGATAAAGATTGAAGCCTCTTGTGAAATGAGGACGTTAGAAGTGGAAGGCCGGAAACTTTACAGGCCGACAACGTTAGGGAGTTGTCGAGAATGAGACTGTGTTGTTCGCCTTGAGGATTGAGTAGAAGATCCCTGAAGGAGGGAAGAAGGACTGGGAAGTCCACTGCCATCTCGAGAAGAGACGGAAACCAAACCTGTGCCTGCCCGAAAGGAGCGACAAGAACTAGAGACGAAGACTGGCGGCGAATTTGAGAGAGAACCCTGTTGATCATCAGAAAGGGGGGTAAGGCATAATGCAAATGACGAGACCAATCCTGCAGGAAAGCGTCTGTCGCCAAAGCCATAGGGTCCGGTCGCCAGCTGTAGAACTGGGGCAATTGGGAGTTGAGTCGGGATGCAAAAAGATCGATAGAGAAAGGGCCCCAAAGATGGGAGAGAGAAAGGAAGACGGATGGACAGAGCTTCCAATCGCTGGAATCTCGAAGAAACCTCGAGTGCCAATCCGCCACAGTGTTGAGATCTCCAGGGAGATACTCCGCTGACAAGGATAGGTGATGGGCGAGGCAGTATTCCCACAGACTTCTCGCTAAGTCCGCCAGAGGCTTGGACCTGGTTCCGCCAAGATGGTTGATATAGCGGACCGCAGAAACATTGTCCATACGGAGGAGGATTGAACAGCGAATTCTGTTCTTGGAAAGGCTTTTGATCGCAAAGGAACCTGCAAGCATCTCTAAACAGTTGATGTGCAACTTGGACTCCTCGGCGGACCATGAACCTCCAGTCGAGATTGGTCCACATCGGGCGCCCCAACCCGACAGGCTTGCATCGGATTCTAAGACAAGATCTGGGGCAGTGGCGAAGATAGTCCGGCCGTTCCACGCATCTAAATGGTCTGTCCACCATTGAAGCTCGGTGCGGGATTCGGGATCTAGGGCAACGAGATCCGAATAAGCGAGACCTTGTCTTAGGTGTTTTATTTTTAGGCGCTGAAGAGCGCGATAATGAAGAGGGCCAGGGAAGATGGCTTGAATGGAGGAGGAGAGGAGACCGACGATCCTCGCCAGGGACCGGAGAGCTAAGAGAGAGGACTGAAGAACGGAAACAATCTCCGCTTTGATCTTGGAAACTTTGGAGAGAGGTAGGCAAAGGGACGCTGCTGCAGAGTCCACCAGAAAACCCAAGAATTCCATGTTCTGAGTCGGGATGAGAGATGACTTGTCTGTGTTGATGAGGAAACCCAGGTCTGATAGAAGAGATTGTGTCAAGAGCAGGTCGGAGAGAAGATTCTGCTTGTCGGAGTTCATGAGAAGGATGTCGTCCAAGTAAATTATCAGCCTTATGCCAAGGGATCGAAGATAAGCGACCACTGGTTTTAAGAGTTTTGTGAAACACCAGGGCGCGGAGGATAAGCCAAAGGGAAGAGAGGTGAAACAATAATTGACACCTGCCCATTGGAATTGAAGAAACTTCCATTGGGAGTGATGAATGGGTACTGTGAGGTAAGCATCCTGAAGGTCCAAACGGACCATCCAGTCGTTTGGGCAAAGAGTGTCTCTTAGGTGCAAAATTGTTTCCATTTTGAAATGGCGGTAAACAACAAACTGGTTGAACCACTTCAGGTTGATTACAGTGCGGAGCTTTTTGTTTTTCTTTTGAACCAGAAAAATGGAGCTTAGAAAACCTGAGGAGTCGAAGGGAAAAATTTGAATTGCTTGTTTTAGAAGAAGAGCTTCGATTTCGCTTGAAATCTGAGAGGCCATGAGAGATGAGAAAACTAGGGGAGGAGGAAAGGAAGTTTGAACGGGAGGGGAGAGAAATTCGATTAGGTAGCCTTGGACGGTGTTTAAGACCCAAGGGTCTGAGCTGAGAGCACACCATTTTGGAAGGAACAGCTTTAAACGACCCCCCACAGGAGGGGAAAAAGAAAGGCTTACCTTGTTGATTTGAGTTGTTGTGACGATAGTTTCTTTGACCTCTGCCTCTGTAGCCACGACCACGTTGGGGGTAAAATTGGGGCTTGTAGTCCTGGTTGTTATTGGACGACCCTCTGGAGCCTTGATTGTAGGGACGGCCGGAAGAGCGGCCCCTGCCTCTGCCGGCCCGTCCAAAAACCCGAGGGGCGAAAACCTTTTTTACGGTTTGTTGGGCTTTATCCAGTGAAGCAAAAGTAGAGACAAATCTGCTGAGGTCACGAACCAAATTTTCTCCGAACAGGAGACCATTAGCCTTGGGGCCAGGATCCATAGGGGCGAGATTCGAGAGTTTTGGATCCAATTTGATAAGGAGACCTTTGCGGCGCTCATGAGTAATTGCAGAATTTGCATTCCCTAGGAGACAAAAGGCGCGTTGCGCCCACATGGAGACTTCTTCTGCAGAGAGTTCCAAACCCTCTAAACGGGCGGCTTCCGCCAAATCAAAGATACGGGCCAGAGGACCCACAATGTCTAGCAACTTGTCTTGACAAGTGGACCAAGCCTTGTCTACCCCTCTGCGGGGGTCCTTGCCAAACTTGGAAAAGAAGGTGAGAAGAGGTTGATCAATGGAAGGAACTAATGTGATTTTGTCGGGAAGAGCTGGTTTAGGGCACTCAGATTTGAGCCTGGATCTCACCGCGGAGTCCAGAGGGAGACGCAATCTGGCCGAAATATATTCACCGACATGATGGGAAGGAAGCCATTCCGAGGAATTAGGGTGACGAATAGAAGAGGGGTCAAACATGGGAAAGCCCTCAGAGTCAAAGACTGGCTCAAAAGAAAAAGAATCTAGTTTAGCAGATTTGGAAGGAGGGGTAGAAGGGTCAGCAATGTCAAACATGTCCAATAACTTATCAGCGTCATCCATATTAGCAGCATCATCATCATCAGTGTCCATTATGGTGGAAATTACCAATTTTCTCCTAGGAGCCTCTGCAAGTTTATCTTTTTGTTTTTGTTTGCCCTCGGAACCAACAAACCCCTCCTTAGTAGGAGGCCTGGGAGGCACTAAGTCCTCAGTCAAGAGCGAGGAAGACTCGCCAATCAATGACGCTTTTTTGGAGGCACGAGCCTGAGCAGAGTGGTCCACCTTTCTTTTTCTGCTTTCCCCCGCAGATTGGGCCAATACTTTGGACATGATGCTTAACATGGAGTTCTCCATATTTTTTGACATTCGTTTCATGGAGACTTCCACAGCTGTTTCAACAGAGTTATTTATAAATTTACTCAAGTCTTTTTTTAAATTTTGGGAGTCCTCAGCAGGGACTTCCTCTGAGGAACTGTCGTGTTCCATATCCAGGCTGTGTCAGAAAACAACAGAAAGGCAGGAGAGGCAGGCGAGGGTTAAGTTGTATAGCAGGGGCGTGTTTAGAAGGCGGGCCGAGCAGAGAGCGTCAGACGGGCTTCACAAGTAACAACCAGGAAGCAGAGAGCCAAAGGACTGAATGCGCCGACACGCTGAGGAGCCGGGGACCGGAGAAGCCTCAGTGAGGGGAGAGGTGTTCAGAGAAGACGCGCGAAGCAGCGCGAGCCAGGGAGCTACCAAAGAGAGACCGGAGGGAGGGGGGGGGGGGAGCGAGGAAATGTGCACCGGAGCTAAAAGAAAACACGCTGAGAGCGTGAAGGCAGCAGCGCGAGGTCGCGCTTTACAAATGTAATGTAAACACCATGAAAACGGGCATAATTTATAAATTCAACAATAATAGGTCTGAGAGCAAAGATAAAGACACTTATCTGACTGCGAGCAGCAAGAAAAGAGGAAGCTGCGCAGTCAGTTAGGGTGTTTATCTGTTAGGTCCTCCGTGACTGGATACTTCACTCTCGTTTTTTCTCATTCCCATGGCCCAGTTTGTTCTCTGGCCCTCTGGGAACTGTAGTTTTTTGCTTATCTTGGCTGCTGTGCAATAAAATGCAAGATTAGAAAGCATAATAGGAGCCTCCGGTCTTGCCATAAAATTTAAACCACTGGTCACTAAAATACAATCCCTAGGAGACTGTACAGCTCAGCGAGCTGAACTACTGGCATTTAAAATGGCGCTTGAAAATACAGATCGCGAATTCCCCACACTCATAGTGTGCGATTCATACTATTGCGTTCAGTCTTACAATGAATACTTGCAAATCTGGGTTCAGAACGGTTTTAAAGATGCAAAAGGTGGCACAATCAAGCATAAAATGCTTTGGGAACAAGTGGTTATTTTACAAAAAGAACTACAAAAGACTCACGTGATACATAGACTGAGTCATCAGCGTGATGGCGTTCACGTTGCAGGGAATTCATTGGCTGATGAGGCCGCGAAGGCAGCTGTGCAAACGGCTTCCGTAGCTGCCATCACCCGGTCAAAAGCAAAAATAGACAGCGAAATATTACAGGCTGTCAGTGCTACGGTAAAAGATGCGATAGAAACACTCCCGAAAGGCTTTCCAGTAAAGTCCTCATACATAACTGATGCTAATAACGTTCCATTTGCTCGAATCCCTGGAGTGGGGGATAGGGCGATTCCGAACATGGAACATAGGTTAGGACTCATTATAGCGACACACGAAGGGCTTGCTTCTGTACATGCTGGCGTTTCAGCCACAGTATCATTATTAAAACAGAGATATTGGTGGCCACGAATGAGGAGACAAACTAGGAACTATGTTCTAGAATGTGAAATATGTCAAAGAATGAAGGTATCAACAGTGAAACGACCAGCCCAGACGCCCCTTCTAATCTCAGATAAACCATTAGCCTGTGTTTACCTGGACCACTGCGGTCCCTTACAAAGGGACGGCAACTATAAATATATCATGGTCACAGTGGATTCATGCACGAGATTCATATGGATGTGGCCCCAGCGATCGGCTGACGCCAGAACTGTTATAAAAGATTTGCGAGTCTTTATCGGCACATACGCAATTGGCATGCTACATTCTGACCAGGGTCCTGCTTTTAGCTCTCGAGCTTATAAGGAGGCCATGACCAGCATGGGCATTGCATTGCGGTACTCTTGTCCCTTTCATCCTGAGGGAAACGGAATTGTGGAAAGAAAAAACCGTGACATAAAGCAATCTATCCCAGCAAAGGTATTAGGTTCGGGAGCTGGGTGGGTCAAACATTTAATAAGTGTCCAACGTAGTCTTAACAATCTACCAAGAAATTCTCTGAAAGGTCTCAGTCCGTACGAACTATTGTTTGGGACTAGAATGTTAATCCAGGACCTCGACAGTCAAACTTCAGTGGTTAAAGAAAAATGCTTTGATATCAAAGATCGTTTGGCTATTTTACAGGACTTAAACGAAACAAGAAAAGACCTGAGCAACATAAAGTTGAAACAGCAGCCAATAACCACTGAGGAGAAACCACCTGTCCCAGCAAGGCCTGTCTGGATTCCAAAAATCGGGGATCTGGTCAGAGAGAAGATCGCGGTGAAGAAGGAATTTGGGCCTTCTTACAGAAAAGCAATTCCTGTCTTGTCTGTCAACGGGACAAGATCAGTAGTACTACCGCCCCTTGCTGTAAAAAGGAGAACCGAGTTGTATCCATCGACCTGGTTAAACCACAATCATGTGGCCGATAACAAGTAGTAGGCCAAGTGGACTCCCAAGAAGTAGCAGAACACCAAAGTTTGCTACAAACACAGAGGTTCAAACTGAAAGATTAATCACAATGGATAAACCTACAGTGAAACAACAAGGACTATGCAACAAAGCCATGGAACTTAAACCTCTTGAAACCCAAATTAAAATCTTAAATCAAGAAACACCAGTCTACAATGATGTAACCACAGAGTATGCTAATGAAACAAAGAAAATTCCAAAAACAAAAAGGAATCCAGAAGCAATTGAAACAATTGACAGAACAGCATCAGGCTACTTCATCAACTTCGATGATTTTTCTGAGGATCTGAGTGAACCTGAGGAACAGCCGACAACAAAAACTTTTAAAGACAAAGCAAAAGAACTCTTTCATCAACTAAAAGAAACCTATCTGATTTCTCCATGGATTGAACTTTGGGTGGCACTAGGAGTATTCATCCTCCTACTTTGGCTCATCATGGTACTATGCTTGGGACATTTCATTGAGGGAAAATATGCTACAATGGACACAGCAAGTCAGAATATCAACTTGATCCTGAAACCACACAAGTCTTCACACATCGAGAAAAGAGAACTTTCTTCAGTAAACTTCACAGCCAATCCTATACCCGGTGGGGTAGCATGGGACAAAACTGATTACGAAATATATGGTCCGGTTGAGCTCCTGAAGTATCCTCATCAATTTAAGATTTCATTGAGTGACTTTGTAAAACCAAGCACATTCGCTGATGATTGGGACTTTGAAAGTATTAATGATATGATGTCTGATCAAGTAATGTCAGCTAAATTCACAGAACATGATTATTTGCAAGGTTCATCTAATTACGACCAAATGTTTTGTTACAACCATTATGGTAACCATTATCTGCATAAATCTTCTCAACCTAGAAATGTTTTAAATTTTAACCAATGGGAACATTGTGCAACTCCACCAAAAGGCAGTTCAAAGACATTTTTTGATAAATATTCATACTTTTCAGGGTTTAACACAAGTAATGCAGAATCATTTTATTTCAAATTGTTAAATAAGACAGGGGTGAAAACCATGCTTACAAACACAAAATTGATATATTCTGACTCATTTTTTGAAAAAATGAATACATTCGGTTTTGATTTCTGGAACAATAACATTGAAACGAAAACGATCTGGGGCACAAAAGATTGGCAAGTGCAAGGTATAGAATCATTATTTAGAGCCTGCATGATCCCAGAACAAATTATATTTTTGAATGACACAATTCAACAGACTACCTGTCTTGGCCTAGCAAAAATCAAAGACTTAAATAAACCGTCTATTCCAAAACCAACACCTAACAGTAATAGCACTACAGATGTTGAGATAGACATATCCTATATTTTTAACCAAAACAGAACACATCCTGATTGAAAACAATGGTTGATCTGGCCCACAGACACAAATAACTGTCAAGACAGATTCCTGAACAAAATACAGGGGTTCACATTGACCAGGCCAGACCCAAGATACTCCCAGAGACAACATCCAGGGATTGTAACTACTTACAGTGTGGGGAAACTCTGCCTTCAATGGCTACATACATCCACACTGTCAGAAATTAAGCAACACTTAACTTTACTTAAAGAAGGTGCTGACTTGTGTGATTTCATCATGGGACCACGCAAACAGCGTCAAAAACGTTTCATAGCGGCCTCTATATATGCAGCTTACAACGAAGCGTGGAAAGTAACTCAAATTGAGACAGCAGAAAAAATACGGGAAATTGACCGTGTTAATTTGGAAAAATCACTTTCTGTTGTGGACAATGGGTTAATGACTCTGTCTTCCAGAATATATTCACTGGACAGTATTGTATCTTCTGCAATCGATATAATAGAGCAAGACTTCCTGATGTTGCAACACGGTCAGTCTCAATTACGTTCTATTGTACAGCTTGGCTGGACGTTACAAAATCTGCGTTCAGGCTATGTGCCTTGGCGTTTAATCAACACAACGTCACTATTTAATATCTTTAACCTTATTGATAAACAAATCAGTTTGGCACAAAAGGGTGCCGACTATACAATTCTGAGCATTGAAAAACTTGAGAGATTACCATTGACAATGTCAGAACGACCTGTCATTGAATGGATAATACATGGGATGATAAATATACCGATAACAACTTTCCAGTTTCAATACTGCCAAAAATATATACATGCAGGCCAGTATGAAAGGTTGGGTAAAGGATACGTTAAGTCAACATGGAACTTGCCCTATACACACACATGTGTCAGTAATAAAGGACAGAGTGTATTTCTTAGTGGTAATAATTGTGAAAAATCACTAAATGGCATACTTCTGTGTCAGGGTATAAGTTTGCATGGGCCTGTGAAGGGACTTCAAATAACCTTTCATGTCACCAGTTAGGCACACCTGCAACACAAATAGAACCATTCTTTAGAAGACTTTCGAACGGGAGTTACATTCTAATTGTAGATCACAGATGTTGTGGCTTTCTGCCAGGAAAACCTTATATTGTAAGCGTGACTTCCAGGGTCATGTGCTGTGAAAGAGTATTGTTCCCGAATGATGCTCCAGATAGTGAGGGAAGGTTATGGCCCAGTTTAAAAATCTCTTCTATTCGAATTGATACTTTAAGCAGAATGAAGACTGTGCTCCTACAGACGCCAACCCAGTTGACGTCATCAAAAGAAACGTATGATCTCCAAGTTGCAAGGACAACGGCAGAGATTCATTCAATGTTATCAACAAATTGCCCCCTACACTTCGCAGAAATGCTGAACGAAATCTTAAATATTTCTGATACTAGTGGTATCGCAAGTGTATTTAAGAGAGTTTTTTCAGGAGCTTTAACCCCATTCAAAGAGATCCTGGGTATTTTTCCAAATTTCGTCCATTCCATCTTTGGCGGACTTCCACTCCTGTTGGGACTCATAGCAGGCATTTTATTTTTGCTACTCTTGCTTCGTTATGGCAAGCCATGTCACAGACAAGACTCCAGCAACAATGGAAGAAACGATCCTAGCTATCCGCTACCGGGACCGCATAACTAAAGTCCTTGGCTTAGCCCGGCTACGAGATCTAAATATGACCTGGTTTCTTTCATTCAGACCCATCTGGCAGAATTGTGTTATGCCTGTATTAAGGTGCATGCTATGCGGCGAAGAATGCGTGTTGGACACCTGTCTTACACTACAATCGGACGTACCATTGGATGCAGATACTTTGTTGGGTCCAATAAAGGCTCATGCATTGTGCTGTCCCCAGCGGCTACCAATCCTGATGACGGCATTCGTGGAGACTTCACCACTACGATTGAAGGGTAGTGAAGTACAAGATGAAAGCAGCATCAACCAGGTACGACCTTCTGTAAGCAGTTCTGATTGAACCATCATTGAAAGCAATCATGCGCATGACTGCATGATAGCGACATTTTCCAACCTAGTCGAACTTTCACCAGAAGCTGTAGACTGTTTTTTCGAGAGTCTGTCTGAAATGATGTTTTCACCGGAACAGAGAGAATGAATTTAAAACAAACTTGCACACGGCGTTCCCTGAACTCTGAATTTGGCCTTCAGTCTTTGAAAACAAAGTGACTATGAACTATTTTTTCTCTTCTCCCCTGAAAAGCGAAAACTTTTTTCCCCAATTCCAAAATATTTACCTTTTTGGCACTTATCTTCTGCTTAAAGTAAAACTATTCTTAGAGAACAGAACTTCTATTCTTAGGAATACTAGAGACATTACATTACCTCAACCTCTAGTTTATATGCAATTAATTGTGTTTATATGTGATGAGATGGTCTCGCAATTTTTTTCTGTATCAAGAGCCATTTCATGTGTAATTTCGCCAATCATTCATGCTGATATCAAATATGCATCTCCTTTTTGAATGATTATACTGCTTGAATGCATACAGTACCTATACTCACTTCGTGCATTTCGCATACACCATTTTTCAAATACAAAGAAGAAAAAATGTTTTTGGGATGGTTCGGTATACACATGCACTGTTAGTTATGTTTACTATTGCTTAGGTTAGTAAATATGTACATAAAATCGTGGAGTGGGTGTAGTGTGTTTATCTAGGTACCTATATTGATACTCCTATTTCTGACCCTTGTCCGGTTATTAATTCACTAATGTCTATACAACGGCACAGAAACCCGTTTTCAGATTAGGTCATAGCGCATGCTGTCACATTAAGCAAGCACTATCCCTCCAGCCCCCTCGAAAGCACACCGAGTTCTCAAAACAAATCAAACCTCCAGCAGACCTGGGAAATCCCCCGCAGCTATTGTTTTGATTTCGCTCGAGAACTCCTGAAAAGAATGTAAGAACGACCAGTCCTTATGATATTCTTACTGACGTCTTATGTCCATCCTTACGTCAAACTCGGCACCTTTCAGGTATAAATATACCAACGCTGCCCTAAGCAAACACACGGTGGTGACGAGCTTGGAGCAGCGCTACTTGCCGGAGAGCCCAGCTGATGCAGAAAAGCCCACGGACGCTGCCCCTCCCTTTTGACGCGCTGAGAGAGACGCTGCCTTTTCTCCTGCCGAGAAATCCAGCCTCCGGCGTTTCCAGCCACCCTCGCGGGTAACTGGGATATCGAGTCCTGAGACAGAGATACCAACCCTCCAGCTTTCTAAATCCCAGGTACTGAGCTGACTAAACCCTTGCAGAGAATTCTTGAGTCAGATTCTTGGCAAAACAAACTTAACTTAAACTGCTACTTATTTACTCCCGCCCACGTATTAGGCTTAGGTCAGGTACACCGGGGTAGGCGTAGTTAGAAGCACCAGTTGAGTACGATTAGTCAAATGTATATATGTATGTATATCTTTTATCCATTTTAAGTATCATATGGCTAAGAAACCATATCAATGCTTTTACAGTATTATTATATAATCCTGTTTTTACTGTATGCACTTTACTTAACTATAAGTATTGCAATAATAGCGATTCATTTCTCTTGTATGAGAAAAGAGACTGATCAATAAATAACATCTTTTATTGAAACACGCCCATCTCTTATTTCTCTACAAACTGGTGAAACTAAGAATGCACGTACTGACTGAGTGAAATAGTTGTCTTTTGTTTTCACACGACTCTAGAGATATACTCTTGATTAGGGGGGAGCAAAGTTGTCATGTTCTATGGTTGTCAGAAACTAAATCCCTTCTTGTCTATCCAGGGAGGTTAAACTCCTCCTTGCCTATTTGAGAAAGTTTCTAGTGAACTCTGAGCTAGCTGGCACAAATAACTTTAAGTCTAATATCGTCAGTAGAAGACCTAGTTAACCACAGTCCTACGTCTATACTATTGAAGATATTATTCCAATGCGCAGAGCCTATTGGGAAAATAGGAACTACACTACAATTGTGAGGGTGGTGAGTACACCCTAGTGTTTAGCAATGTTTCTTTGGGCTAACATCATTCCTAGTGTTGCCCAAGTCTGCGCTGTGGAATTAAGGTCCTTCACTTCCCAAATATTCAAAAGGCAGCGTTTGGGTTCTGGAGGAACTGGGCTCCCGCTGACTCTCGTAATGATGCACATGACGGACTTCCAATAAGGCACTATTGCGGGACATTCCCAGAGTGTATGAAAGAAGGTACTGGGCGTCCCACATTGCTGCAGGCAGAGTTGATTGTCAGTTTTCCTTATTTTATATAGAGTGATTCTAGAGTAGTAGATTCTGTGAAGGGACTTAAGCTGTACAAGGCGTAGTTTGGATGCGATCGCCACCTCTTTGGGTGAAGTCAATGCTTCCTGCCAGTTGGAATCATCTAGGTCCCCCACCTGCCCCTGCCATTTTTCTCGGAGCCCTTGCATGGGATCGGGCATAATATTAATGATCTTATGATATGTCATGGATATTGCTTTCGTGGTCATGTGATCTACTGATTGGATTTTTGTTGTATTTATCAGATTGTACTTTATTTGTCTAAATTGTTATGGGATTTTTCTTTGTATTTTCACTTTATTATTGTTTGAAGTGCTGCATAAATTCTTTACACATTACCTCTAAGTTAAGCCTGACTGCTATGTGCCAAGCTACCAGGGGTTTGAGCACATGTTTATTTGGGGTTGGCTTGTGACTTCATCCTAAAAAAAGATTGTGGTTACTGCTTGAGTAGGGTTTTGCCCCCTCAACCAATAACCTAATATCTTACACCATCTTACTGAGTTGAAAGCTTTTTCTAAGTAGAGCAGGGAACCATCTAGGCAGACTGGCAATTAGAAGATGTTATGA
Source organism: Lissotriton helveticus (assembly GCF_964261635.1). Lineage (NCBI taxonomy): Eukaryota > Metazoa > Chordata > Amphibia > Caudata > Salamandridae > Lissotriton > Lissotriton helveticus. The sequence continues at coordinate 992,233,640 of NC_136059.1, read as the reverse complement.
AGGCACCGGACATTGTCTAGTAAAGTGACAGGGCATGAGCCCACCCTAGTCTGGGAGGAAAGGTGACTCTATTAATGAGACTAGTCGGTCGGCCAAGATGTTCACAATAATCTAGGCTTTGATGTTAATGAGGGGAATCAGGGAGATGTAGGAGCACAGCTCCGGTCGCCTGCACAGTTCGTGCATCACATGTTCTTAGGTCAGGCATTAGCTCTCAAATGGACAGTGATACTTCTAGCATAGCCCAAATTGCGGTCAAAACTTTTTCTGAGATATGTTTATAGAACTCCATGGGGAACCAGCTTGGACCAGGCGTCTTTCCCACTCTGGAGCTGACTTAGAGCTGTTGAGAGTACCCTGCCAGTGAGTTCTTCCTCTAGGAATTTTCATCCCTTGACAAGCAATTCATGACCTGGACATTTGCCATAGGTCAAGGGGCTTCCCTTCACAAAAGACCAACCGTAACCACCTGTAGCCTGGTGTCGATTATAAAACGGAAATATTCTTTTGTTGGATCTCATCTGCCTCATTCAGGAATCCATGTCCAATCTGAACAACCACTGGCATCCTTGCATCCTTAAAAGCAATCCCCTTACGTCATTCCCAGTAATTTGATACCATGCGAGCGGGTCCCAAGGTCAATGAGAAAAAAAAGAGGGAAAAAGAAGATAAAGAGAAGAAAGAATTTAGAATGTGAAAGCTAAAAAAAGAGCAAGTATAGGGAAAGTCCCTGCACCCACCTTTGAACATCATTAGTAGCAATTGATAATACACTGAATGTATCCAAATAGCAGTTATGTGTGCTGAGGTTTCCTTTCTAAATAGGAGTACGTTGCTTTTTCTCAAGGTATCCATCTAACAAAGGCAAACTACTTGGGGGCTGACCCAACAGGTATATCATAGTTGGAACATCTGCGATCTTTTATGCAGTATAGCCAGGGAAATTAAATGAAATCCACACTACTCAAGCAGCACTCAGTTCAGGTGAGGGGGACCTCAATTCAGGCCAAAGGTATCATGGGGTGAGTCATTGTTCCAATGCATCCCTTTTGCGATTCTGCCTCCCCAAGTCCATGGTATCTTTTGGTGTATATTGCAAATTCCTCTCCCTGCTGGTTTGATTTTCTTAATTTCAATCCAGTCTGCAGTATTGTGGTAGGGTCCATGATTCTTCTTCAGCACTTTCTGCTTTGACAACTGCAGAGTGAAATCATAACTTTGACCGGAGAAGCCTAGGATAGTGGAACCACACTTTGTGACTATTGAGGAATAACCAGCTATGGGGAATGAGCAGACTATATGTTACAGGAGGGAATGATAGGCGGCGAGGATGTTTAGGTGGGTCTCCTTTAATTTTGGAAAATGGAATATCTGATTTTGCATATTTAGTTCACTCACGTCTGTACTCCTTTTTTGATTATTGGGACTTTGTCCCAATTATTATGCTTCATGATATTTCAATAACAAAATTGGGGGAATAAAACATGGAATAGTGTGTAACAGCATCTTGAGCGTCACCAGATAAAGGAGTCTGCATCTAGACAGTATTACCCTCAAATTCCATATTTCCCTATTTTTAGCTCCGACTACAGTAAATGATTGGTGTTTCCAGAGGAGAGTTAAAGTTCATGTCAATGTATACTTTAGGGCTGCGTAAATTTTTTAATGGGTCAGAGGCAGAAAATCTCTCATTTTACACAGTGAATGACTTGACAAATCCTGTAGACTTAAAAAAAATCAGTTTTGTTAGTTTGTGAATGAACAAACATGACAAAGCCTGTAGACTTAACCTTTTTGGTTGCCAACACCTCATATTTTCCAGTAGGGTCATGTAGGGCAGTTGTAGGTGTATATAGAGTTAGTTTGTATCTGCGATATTTCTTTAGGGTATCTGATTCGTATTTTTATTAATCTGGAAGGCCCTTGCAAGAGGGATACAATAGGAATGTGTTTTACATTGTGAAATTTCTGACACATGCAAGAAGAAGGGTTCTAATACATATCTCAGTTTTCTTGGTCTGGTGCCAGAAAATGCTTGATATCTCTAGTGGGAGATATACACCTCGAGTCTTCCTAAGTTATTTGATGGGTCTCTCTGGGCAGAGATCACATCATTCCTGGTGTATACAATTAGAGACTAACGATGCACAAATTGTTAGATGCAACATCCTAGGACTAGAAGCAAACTACATTTACAGGGTTGGGTGCCCCCACGATATTTCTTCAGTGTGTGCAACTTGGTCCCCTGGTTAATCTAACCCCAAAAGGAGTGGTTACAATTTGTAATTCCACCTGAAATATTGTAATTATTTGTAACTTTAAATATTGTATATAGTTTTGTGTGCATTAAAGTAGTATATTCTTTAAAGAAATAACATTGGTTGAACACTGATTTGTTGTTTCTCATTGTTGCTTGTTGCTGAGCTCTAGCTTCAATACTTCCCTGAGTCAGCCTTGGACTGCTCTGACAGTACCCTGTGAAACAGGTTTTACAATGTGAACCCTTTTAATAATGCAGTAGAAAAGAGCATTACATTGTTAATTGTCAGACAAATGCAAGAGGGAAGTATTTTACAGTCAGAACTCTATTAAGCTACAATAGGAATAACCTCCTGCTATAAACTCATCGACAAACAACATAGGGAGGGACTATCATACTAGGAGGCCTTCTGACACAGATCTCTAGTGGAGCTAAAGAAGTCTTGTTTTTCTTTTGTACATTTGTAATTTACATTTTTATTGCATTGTTGTGTGTGGATTATAGTACTTTTTCTTTGTTAAACTAAACATGCTGGGTACGGGTTTATTACAAAATATTATGCATTTTGTGGAGTTTTTTTCTTATTTGACCTCTTTTGTTGCTTTAATTCATTGTTTTGGAGTTACTTTTTTGACCTACTCAGTTAACATTTGATTACTACTAATAAAATGTGGTAGCAACTCTGACTTTACGCCTAAACTTCGAAAATGTCTTGCTTCAGTCGCATGTTTGATGCCAATAACCTTTGGTAAATAGATGCTGCTAACCTGGAGCTGTTGGGTCCTGGGAAAAACCCTTAGACATTGACATCTGTTTTACAACCACTGGCTCTTGGTCCAACCTCAGCCCCTACCACATATGACTAAAATGATGATTGTACTATCAGTTCTGATCTTACCTTCTGCCGACATATCATCAAGACGGGTGGTTCCTTATAGTCCGTTTTGAAGAGCTTAATGAAAAAATATTTGCCTCTGAGTTGAAGGAAGAAGACTGGTGGCCCAGGCGGCTATCTCATCCTATTTAGACAGAAATGCAATCCTGCTTGGTTTACCTATATATCGTATCTACTGCCTTCATACTATGTAAAAACAGCTATTTCTGTTTCTTAATATACTTCAGCACACTGTTAAATCCTAGTTGTATGCTCTAAACAGTTTACCGGTGAATAAAGAGATCATCTCTCTCTAGCTTATCTTGCACGGTGCACAAGACACTGGCACTTTTTCTGCGTATTTCAGCTCTCAGCTCCAGCCCCACATGCTGTCTCACATACTTCATTCCTTTACTCCTGCACTCTTGGTTAAGTCCATCATGCCGTCTCACATGCATCATTCTTTTTCTCGTGCACCAGACCAGGCAGGCTCTTTCTTGATCTTGTGCCTATTCCCAGTACCCCAAAGGAAAAGACTCTCTCCCTGTGAGTGGAAGGTGAGTGGTGTTCCTGTCGGATTACAGAGTGCAGCACATTAAAACCAGGTATATTGGAATTATCAACACTTGTTCAGAATAGTCTAAAAGTTTCAATCGCTTTGGAATTTGCACACCACTAAGGGCCTCATCATCATGGCGGGAGGATGGTTATACGCCCGCCATCACAACAACATTTACCCCCCGCCATATTACCATGGCGTGGGGTACCACGGTGGACGGAAAGTCCGTCCGCTGCTTTTCTGCCGGTCGGCAATCGTCCCGATTGCCGGCCGGGTGGAACTTGGGCACAATATGCTGGTGTTGTCTGGAAGGCACCCCCATCCATATTAGGATGCCTGGCGGTTCAGGCCACCTTTCCATGGCAGCAATGCCGCCATGGAAAGGCAGATGGGAATTGCTGTGGGGGTGGGGGCGGGGGGCTGCACTTGGGGGTTACCTATGGGACCCCCCTTCATTGCCATGCACAAGGTGGGAGGCATGGCAATGCACAACATGCCTCCCTGGTATTGCGGCGGGTGCTGCTTACAGCAGCACCCGCGGCAATGATAAAGAAGCGCCACCCTGGCGGTCGCATCCTAATTGGCGGTGCGGGACCGCCGCACCCCTGGCGGCCGGTCCCGGCACCGCTAGGGTGGCGCCTTGTATGGCCCCTAGTGTTTTTGCAGGGTACAAGGAGGACTAACATTGAGCCACTAACTGCTACACCAGATAGTTTACACTTCCCTTTGTAAGGTGAAATTCAAAAGGAAAAACCTATAATCACAGCCCAGATTTCCATGCAATTTGAAATGAAGGTAAAAAAAAATCACTTTAAATAGTAATGTGTATTCTTCTAAGCATTGTTTAAGCATTGTTCTTAAGGCAGTCATGGAGGGAAATTTTGCACTCTGCTCAAATATCAATAGTCTCTACAAAGTCACACTAAAGCAATATTTAATGCAACACATCAAATTGTTAAAAAAGTCCTGCTAAAATATAAACATATGATCACATTAAAGTTGTGGGTTTACAATGGAATGTAGATAGGAAATTGTTAGAAGTTGGGTTTCTGGCTGGCAGAGGTATGCATCCTGCCCAAGCAGGAACCACAATCTTAGTTAGGGTAAGTGTAGTACACACTAAAAGATTACCTGTGCTCATCCTATGGTAGCTTGGCACAGAGCAGTCAGGCTAAACTAAAGAGGCAATGTGTAAAGTATTTGTGCACACACACACACACAGTAATACAATGAAAACACCACAAAGGTACTGCACACTGGCTTAGAACAAATAGCCAATATGTATCTGAGTAAAACAAGATCAAAAGGATAAAAATCCAACATACACAAGTCAAGATACAAATTTTGCAAGATTTAAAAATCAATAGCTGCTACTGGGGCTATCTGTCCGCGCTTGACCGGGGCAAATCAAAAGTTCAGTCTGACCGTAGTTCTTGCAAGATGAGTTGAGCAAAGGAGTGGAAAGGAGTGGAGGCGTCGCTGTTGAAGGCAATGCATTGTTTCCGAAGTCAGGTAACGTCATTGATGTGGCGCTGTCAAGAGCGCTGTGCGTCAGGCTGATGCAATTATGTTGAACCGCTGGGCTTTAAGCAATGCATTGACATAAAGCACTGTTAATTCCCCTAATTGTATTGATGAGGAAGCTATGCATCTCAGAGTGACAGATGGGTGTCTGGTAAAATCCTTTTGACCATGAATGCTGAAGGAAACTCTGAGCTTAGAGCAAGAAGTCACGGCTGCTAATCGTCAAGCGGCTGACATGGAGACTGGAGGTGCCCAGAGTGTGTCAGTGATGAACATAAAACATAAACCAAAGCATAAAGCTGAGGCACGCAAAGCGCTGTCTCCACAGAAAAAGAAAATGTGCTTCAGATGTTAATTGTCATTTCCACACAACAGTAGATGTCCCGTGTTAGACCTGACACCTTTGGCGTGGTTCTTCCCCCATCTTTTTGCCTCTGACTCATGTGTTTTGATGCTGTGCTGGATTTCGTTTTTGCTGATTTAGATGCCTTGGACACTCTGCCACTGCTGATCAGTGTCAGAGTGTAAGTGCTCCCTCTGTAAATTGCCATATTAATTGAATATACCTGATTGGCATATTTGTATCACCATGGAGTCCCTAGTAAAGTGCACTGTGTGTGCCAGGGCTGGTGATGACAGATGCTACTAGTGGGCCTGCAGCGCAGATTGCGCCACCCACATGAGTAGCTTTAAAATGGTGACTCAGGCCTGCCAGCGCGGGGCCTGTGTGCAGTCAGAGGAGGTACTGTTCTGCAGTGAGCCCATACCTGAGGCACAAAGCCTCCTTCATGGCGGAGTAGGATAAAGCACCCTCTGCTTCTAAGGGTGCCAAAACATCCCTCCCAGAGGCCTCAAAATGCTTCCACAATCCTGCTCCCCAATTCTTCTCAGGCACTTCATTCATCTTTAAGGCAAGTTCATACGCTCTGAACCACGCATAAATATCCTCACCCCTCTGATAATTCTGTACCAGATCCTTTGGTATGTATACCTTACCCGCCTGTACTGGTTGTGCTCTGCCACAATTAGAACTGGACACCCTCTCATTAAATTTGATGTCCAACTCCTTCATGCTCCTCTCATGAGCCAATTGGAGTTTCCTCTCCTCCAAATCGAGAGCGGTTCTTCTCTCATCCGCCTCTGCTTGCGCTTTGAGCTTAAAAAGCTCAATCTCATGGGCCCTAGCTCTCTGATTCTCCTCTATTTCCTCTGGAGAAATAACCCTACCGGAGTGGTTGCTGCCGGACCTAGACGCTGGCTTCGCCACTGGCAATTCACTGGACAAAAAACCATTCTCCTGTGTGCCTCCCTCTCCAGTAGTAACTTCTGGAACACCATGTTTGGCCTCCCACCAGGCCCTCAGAGCTGTCCGTAGCTCTTCCTTGTTTGCGCCGCCCCTTACTGGGCATTCAAGCTGTCTGCAGACTTTTCTCCGTTGCTCCTTGTTATAGGTTAACAACTCCTGGATTTCAAATTTCACTTCCACTTCTCCATTCACGCTTGGCGCTTTCCGAGACATGATGCTTCCTAACCTTTTCAACTAAAAAGGTTTCACCAAAAAAGAAAAAAAAATCTTGCGCAACCTGTTCTGCTAAACTAGGCAGGGGTACTCACGGCGCTCCCACGGCGAGGCTGGCTCAGTCTTCCCCAGTCCCGGCGGTGATCACTCGGCAGCTGCAGCGGTCCCGATGACGGGGACCAATCCTGTCGCGGCGTTGGGTCGAGCCTCCAGCAGCACCCGGGAGTCAGCCAATGGCAGTGCGGCTCCCGGGACAGGCCTTCAATGACGCTCGGCTCCTGCACCAATCATGGCGCGACGGTTGTGGGTTTACAATGGAATGTAGATAGGAAATTGTTAGAAGTTGGGTTTCTGGCTGGCAGAGGTATGCATCCTGCCCAAGCAGGAACCACAATCTTAGTTAGGGTAAGTGTAGTACACACTAAAAGATTACCTGTGCTCATCCTATGGTAGCTTGGCACAGAGCAGTCAGGCTAAACTAAAGAGGCAATGTGTAAAGTATTTGTGCACACACACACACACAGTAATACAATGAAAACACCACAAAGGTACTGCACACTGGCTTAGAACAAATAGCCAATATGTATCTGAGTAAAACAAGATCAAAAGGATAAAAATCCAACATACACAAGTCAAGATACAAATTTTGCAAGATTTAAAAATCAATAGCTGCTACTGGGGCTATCTGTCCGCGCTTGACCGGGGCAAATCAAAAGTTCAGTCTGACCGTAGTTCTTGCAAGATGAGTTGAGCAAAGGAGTGGAAAGGAGTGGAGGCGTCGCTGTTGAAGGCAATGCATTGTTTCCGAAGTCAGGTAACGTCATTGATGTGGCGCTGTCAAGAGCGCTGTGCGTCAGGCTGATGCAATTATGTTGAACCGCTGGGCTTTAAGCAATGCATTGACATAAAGCACTGTTAATTCCCCTAATTGTATTGATGAGGAAGCTATGCATCTCAGAGTGACAGATGGGTGTCTGGTAAAATCCTTTTGACCATGAATGCTGAAGGAAACTCTGAGCTTAGAGCAAGAAGTCACGGCTGCTAATCGTCAAGCGGCTGACATGGAGACTGGAGGTGCCCAGAGTGTGTCAGTGATGAACATAAAACATAAACCAAAGCATAAAGCTGAGGCACGCAAAGCGCTGTCTCCACAGAAAAAGAAAATGTGCTTCAGATGTTAATTGTCATTTCCACACAACAGTAGATGTCCCGTGTTAGACCTGACACCTTTGGCGTGGTTCTTCCCCCATCTTTTTGCCTCTGACTCATGTGTTTTGATGCTGTGCTGGATTTCGTTTTTGCTGATTTAGATGCCTTGGACACTCTGCCACTGCTGATCAGTGTCAGAGTGTAAGTGCTCCCTCTGTAAATTGCCATATTAATTGAATATACCTGATTGGCATATTTGTATCACCATGGAGTCCCTAGTAAAGTGCACTGTGTGTGCCAGGGCTGGTGATGACAGATGCTACTAGTGGGCCTGCAGCGCAGATTGCGCCACCCACATGAGTAGCTTTAAAATGGTGACTCAGGCCTGCCAGCGCGGGGCCTGTGTGCAGTCAGAGGAGGTACTGTTCTGCAGTGAGCCCATACCTGAGGCACAAAGCCTCCTTCATGGCGGAGTAGGATAAAGCACCCTCTGCTTCTAAGGGTGCCAAAACATCCCTCCCAGAGGCCTCAAAATGCTTCCACAATCCTGCTCCCCAATTCTTCTCAGGCACTTCATTCATCTTTAAGGCAAGTTCATACGCTCTGAACCACGCATAAATATCCTCACCCCTCTGATAATTCTGTACCAGATCCTTTGGTATGTATACCTTACCCGCCTGTACTGGTTGTGCTCTGCCACAATTAGAACTGGACACCCTCTCATTAAATTTGATGTCCAACTCCTTCATGCTCCTCTCATGAGCCAATTGGAGTTTCCTCTCCTCCAAATCGAGAGCGGTTCTTCTCTCATCCGCCTCTGCTTGCGCTTTGAGCTTAAAAAGCTCAATCTCATGGGCCCTAGCTCTCTGATTCTCCTCTATTTCCTCTGGAGAAATAACCCTACCGGAGTGGTTGCTGCCGGACCTAGACGCTGGCTTCGCCACTGGCAATTCACTGGACAAAAAACCATTCTCCTGTGTGCCTCCCTCTCCAGTAGTAACTTCTGGAACACCATGTTTGGCCTCCCACCAGGCCCTCAGAGCTGTCCGTAGCTCTTCCTTGTTTGCGCCGCCCCTTACTGGGCATTCAAGCTGTCTGCAGACTTTTCTCCGTTGCTCCTTGTTATAGGTTAACAACTCCTGGATTTCAAATTTCACTTCCACTTCTCCATTCACGCTTGGCGCTTTCCGAGACATGATGCTTCCTAACCTTTTCAACTAAAAAGGTTTCACCAAAAAAGAAAAAAAAATCTTGCGCAACCTGTTCTGCTAAACTAGGCAGGGGTACTCACGGCGCTCCCACGGCGAGGCTGGCTCAGTCTTCCCCAGTCCCGGCGGTGATCACTCGGCAGCTGCAGCGGTCCCGATGACGGGGACCAATCCTGTCGCGGCGTTGGGTCGAGCCTCCAGCAGCACCCGGGAGTCAGCCAATGGCAGTGCGGCTCCCGGGACAGGCCTTCAATGACGCTCGGCTCCACACTCCATTACAGAGTGCAGCACATTAAAACCAGGTATATTGGAATTATCAACACTTGTTCAGAATAGTCTAAAAGTTTCAATCGCTTTGGAATTTGCACACCACTAAGGGCCTCATCATCATGGCGGGAGGATGGTTATACGCCCGCCATCACAACAACATTTACCCCCTGCCATATTACCATGGCGTGGGGTACCACGGTGGACGGAAAGTCCGTCCGCTGCTTTTCTGCCGGTCGGCAATTGTCCCGATTGCCGGCCGGGTGGAACTTGGGCACAATATGCTGGTGTTGTCTGGAAGGCACCCCCATCCATATTAGGATGCCTGGCGGTTCAGGCCACCTTTCCATGGCAGCAATGCCGCCATGGAAAGGCAGGTGGGAATTGCTGTGGGGGTGGGGGCGGGGGGCTGCACTTGGGGGTTACCTATGGGACCCCCCTTCATTGCCATGCACAAGGTGGGAGGCATGGCAATGCACAACATGCCTCCCTGGTATTGCGGCGGGTGCTGCTTACAGCAGCACCCGCGGCAATGATAAAGAAGCGCCACCCTGGCGGTCGCATCCTAATTGGCGGTGCGGGACCGCCGCACCCCTGGCGGCCGGTCCCGGCACAGCTAGGGTGGCGTCTTGTATGGCCCCTAGTGTTTTTGCAGGGTACAAGGAGGACTAACATTGAGCCACTAACTGCTACACCAGATAGTTTACACTTCCCTTTGTAAGGTGAAATTCAAAAGGAAAAACCTATAATCACAGCCCAGATTTCCATGCAATTTGAAATGAAGGTAAAAAAAAAATCACTTTAAATAGTAATGTGTATTCTTCTAAGCATTGTTTAAGCATTGTTCTTAAGGCAGTCATGGAGGGAAATTTTGCACTCTGCTCAAATATCAATAGTCTCTACAAAGTCACACTAAAGCAATATTTAATGCAACACATCAAATTGTTAAAAAAAACCTGCTAAAATATAAACATATGATCACATTAAAGTTGTGGGTTTACAATGGAATGTAGATAGGAAATTGTTAGAAGTTGGGTTTCTGGCTGGCAGAGGTATGCATCCTGCCCAAGCAGGAACCACAATCTTAGTTAGGGTAAGTGTAGTACACACTAATAGATTACCTGTGCTCATCCTATGGTAGCTTGGCACAGAGCAGTCAGGCTAAACTAAAGAGGCAATGTGTAAAGTATTTGTGCACACACACACACAGTAATACAATGAAAACACCACAAAGGTACTGCACACTGGCTTAGAACAAATAGCCAATATGTATCTGAGTAAAACAAGATCAAAAGGATAAAAATCCAACATACACAAGTCAAGATACAAATTTTGCAAGATTTAAAAATCAATAGCTGCTACTGGGGCTATCTGTCCGCGCTTGACCGGGGCAAATCAAAAGTTCAGTCTGACCGTAGTTCTTGCAAGATGAGTTGAGCAAAGGAGTGGAAAGGAGTGGAGGCGTCGCTGTTGAAGGCAATGCATTGTTTCCGAAGTCAGGTAACGTCATTGATGTGGCGCTGTCAAGAGCGCTGTGCGTCAGGCTGATGCAATTATGTTGAACCGCTGGGCTTTAAGCAATGCATTGACATAAAGCACTGTTAATTCCCCTAATTGTATTGATGAGGAAGCTATGCATCTCAGAGTGACAGATGGGTGTCTGGTAAAATCCTTTTGACCATGAATGCTGAAGGAAACTCTGAGCTTAGAGCAAGAAGTCACGGCTGCTAATCGTCAAGCGGCTGACATGGAGACTGGAGGTGCCCAGAGTGTGTCAGTGATGAACATAAAAAATAAACCAAAGCATAAAGCTGAGGCACGCAAAGCGCTGTCGCCACAGAAAAAGAAAATGTGCTTCAGATGTTAATTGTCATTTCCACACAACAGTAGATGTCCCGTGTTAGACCTGACACCTTTGGCGTGGTTCTTCCCCCATCTTTTTGCCTCTGACTCATGTGTTTTGATGCTGTGCTGGATTTCGTTTTTGCTGATTTAGATGCCTTGGAAACTCTGCCACTGCTGATCAGTGTCAGAGTGTAAGTGCTCCCTCTGTAAATTGCCATATTAATTGAATATACCTGATTGGCATATTTGTATCACCATGGAGTCCCTAGTAAAGTGCACTGTGTGTGCCAGGGCTGGTGATGACAGATGCTACTAGTGGGCCTGCAGCGCAGATTGCGTCACCCACATGAGTAGCTTTAAAATGGTGACTCAGGCCTGCCAGCGCGGGGCCTGTGTGCAGTCAGAGACTGCCTGTCCCCCTGGCCAGTGTCTCCACTGGCTGGGCCTAACCCTTCCCTGTCTGTGCACATCAGTCACCCCTATGGAAGGCTCAAGGTACCCCCCTGGGCAGGGTGCAGTGTATGGATAAGGTAGAGCATGTACTAGTGCAGGTCACATGCTCTGGTAGTGGGCTGCAGCCATTTTATGTGCTCACTGCTGTAAGGCTATCTTGCTCCATAGAGTAACATGGAGGAGGCTGGGCCCATGTGATACCAGCCTATCTTCCCATAGGAACAAGATGGGACATAAGTGAAAGATATCCCTGAACTCAGAATTTAATGACACATCTTTTAGTGAAGGGTGTTTTTGAATCCTGCGTTGGAGAATAGCACTTTTAAAAAGTGGCTGTTCTCTTGTCTAAACCTTTCTGTCTGCCTGGGTTTGTGGAATGCCTGTCTGGTCTGGATGTGACAGGGGGGTTGCAGAGCCCCCAGAGGAGAGGGTCGGAGCCAGCCCGGGGATGAAAGGGCACATCTGCCTGCCCGGGAGGTGGGAGGAAGAAACGCCTGATAAGTGCTGGGCTGTGCCTGCCTGCCTCCCCATGCTAGCTCCCTCCTGCCGGTCAACTGACACCTCTGACCCTGAAGCTGACAGGAAGAAAAAAACCAGAGACACCTCAGTGCTCCGCAACCCCCAGAACTGGTTTAGACTGGACCCAGGGCCCCCTTGCACAAAGACTTCAAAGGACTTCAAAGACATTGAGGGGTATAAGGAAAGGACCCCTGACTACAGAAGTTTAGATTCTAAGATCCTGCAATCAAAGAGGAACCTCCGCTGGAAGAAGGACGGCTGGAGAACTAAAGGAAGATTGCCTTGCTGTGTGCTCTAAGGGCTGACCTGTTCTGCTGTCTAACTGGAAGCTGAGGAGGAGAAAGGGACTTTGCTGTGTGCTGTGATCCTGCCTGCTTGAAACTGCCAAGACTTTGCTGTGTGCTGTGTCTGCAACTTGAATCTCCAAGGGCCTGAGAAGAGCTGGCCTCCTGCTGGGAACCCAGGGCTAAAGGTTCCTGAAGCTTTGCCAAAAACTGCGGCAAGATCGTGTGGTGATCGGCCCCAACACGTATGTCCTAACTGCCAGCTGTGTGGAGCGAGCGCTGTGCTCATCGGCACAGATTCAGGGGGCGAGGAGAGGCCGTGGTGTGTTCCTGTGACTAGGATCCCCCCCGTTGATTGGCTGGCAAAAGAGACATTCTGCCGCGATCCACGGCCCCAAAGGAATCTTGCCGCCAAATCACCGTCGCGGCCCGGGGCCAGAAACACCCTTCGTGAATTGCCTCGCGTGTAGGAGCTGCAGCGGCGAAGATCGGAGCCGCCGCGCTCCCGTTGGCTAAAGGAGCCGAGCCCCCTCACCAACGCCACGACGGGATAGGCCCGTGCGGCGCAGCGTCATCGTCGTTGCCGCGCCGTGATTGGTGGAGGAGCCGAGCGTCATTGAAGGCCTGTCCCGGGAGTGCCATTGGCTGACTCCCGGGTGCTGCTGGAGGCTCGACCCAACGCCGCGACAGGATTGGTCCCTGTCATCGGGACCGCTGCAGCTGCCGAGTGATCACCGCCGGGACCAGGGAAGACTGAGCCGGCCTCGCCGGGGGAGCGCCGTGAGTACCCCTGCCCCTGGCCTGTCTGTCCCTGCTCGGAACGCCGAGCTTGCGCCCCACCGCTCCCAGAGGAACCGAGAGCGGGCGGAGGGCTGCGGGGACCGGCCGGGGCAAGGAGCGAGTGTGCTCCGTTAGGTGCAGTGCGCCTGAATCCATTGGGGATGCGAGGCTGAGCGTGATCGGCAGAAAAGGAGTCCCAGGACTATCCGGTGAGGCGTGCTTGCCGCACTTGGGGTTCGTTGCTCCAGAAGGCTGATTTGTGATAACTTAGGATTGGCACTGCTTTGACTGCTCGTTTTTAGAGCCCCTTAGCCAGAATACAGTGACCTTATTGGTACCCGCTGAATTAAGAGACTTGAGACTATTTTTTTTTTTTTTTAATAAGACCTTCCTAACAAGCGCAACCATTAAGAATTAAGTGCAACCTATTGTTGAAAAAGTGAGTGTCGTGCAAATACTTGATTTACTTGCTGAAACTAGATAAAGTTATATATTTGTATAAAATATACTTACCTGTGTGGTCTCAGTTTGTGGTGGATTGGGGATTATTGTTTTGTTAAGTGCAAATGTTATCCACATTGCCTCTGTTTAGCCTAGAATGCTCGCGCCATGCTACCTAGAGGGTGAGCAGGGGTTATCTCAGAGGGTTATTCCTTCACCCTGACTAGAAGCAAGGGTCCCTACTTGGTCTAAGGTACTTACCTCTGCCAACTAGAGACCCCCGGTTCTAACATCCCGCCATTGGACAGATTTACAATGGCTGTGGCAAAGTGAACCCTTTAGTGACGTTTTCCAAGCGAAGGGAAAAAAAAGGGCATCACAGTGTGAAGACAAAATGACCTCCAAGCATTGCATCAACAACATTGAACGTGCTCCCACATGGCCTATCGGTCACACGAGCTTAGGCAAATCGATACCAAACAAAGTCAATCATCATCAAAGAGTTCCTCAGTGTTGGTTTCAAGTGAAAATGACAATGGTAACAGTGCAATGTGGATATTTACTTCATAGAGGCATGCACGTGTTGGACTAGTCGAATGTGAGGAAAAACACAGATGAAAGAAAGATCGACATGTAAAAGCACCAAAGACCTACAAACATTGACTCAAGATTACCCTGAAGATAAATGAGTGTTCAATACATTTCATTATTGATAGAGGTGCATCACATGGTGACTGCCCAAAGTCCCGGTAAATCCTTTACTAGACATTTTTCTCACTTCAGACATGTGGCTCATCACTCACTAAACATCAATGTCACCGTAGAGACTGGGACCAGACAGACAGTTGATTTTCCTGCAACTGCTGTTGTTTCCACCTCTCCTATGCAGATCCCTGACACTTGGACTTCCAGCTCCTGGTTTCCGATGACTCGATCAGGATGTGTGATCCAAGTACCACGAAGGCTCACTGAAGAGTTATAAGTGCACATATATTTGTAATCATTTATGTATTTATTTATTCGTTTATTGTAAAAAGTTGTAATGTTTAAATGAAAAAATAGGGCGAGGTAGTGTTGTGTAAATAAAGAATGACAGAATGTTTCTGGTTCCTGATGGACTTGGACCTGGTTGGAGGGTAATGAAGTGAATACATGTTTAGACCATAGAGTTCTTGCTTACACGCTGAAGAATAAAGATGTGTATAACTACTCACTGTTTGTGGCGTAGTCACTGGCAAGGGCCTGGGTTGGGTAAGATGTGACGCCTTGGAAGTGAGCCTCAAGGTGCTCTGCCAGCCTAACTGTGGTCCTGTGGGCTTAACTGACGCAACACAACATATTTTCTTGCAGCTCCACTTTGGGGCCGTTACATTGCAATACATCCTGACATCAAACCTCGCATCCCAGCCCACAGTCTCCTCAGAACCACCACTGTATGATGCATCCTTGATGCATGCCTTCACACCGCCAGCCCCTCGTCGGTGGCAACCTTGTCGATGATCCAGGACTTTACGTCGCAGCCCGCCGCCTCTTCAGAAATAATAAACCAACACTGAGTGGTATCTCCTGAGTGTGCACATTACTGGGATTCTGTGTGATATATATATATATATATATATATATATATCACATATATATATATATATATATATATCACATATATATATATATATATATATATATATATATATATATATATATATATATATATATATATATCACACAGAATCCCAGTTTACGCTCCAAGACGCTTGCAGGCACCAAATGGAGAAAAATGGACTCAGGAATATGCTGTTCTGCTGTTGTGGATATTGTGATTTATTAAATTAAATAGTGCAAGCGGTCAGTACGCGTTTCGGCCAATGCAGTGGCCTTGATCACATGAGCGCTGATCAGGTGAGTGTGACATTTTTTAATAGTACCAGAGTACCATGTGACCAGCTGTCAGCTGATGTAGTGAACAAGGAAAAAATACTGCACATGATATAAGTGCCAAGTATCACATCCAAATGAAAAAAAACTTAAAACATCATAGCTGCTCAAATGCTAAAATGCTAAAACCAGGTGCAGCATTTCTAATTTACAAGTGATAATGCAATGTATAAGTCCAATTCGAAATAGACAAATAGATTGAATGATATAATTGGATGTATCATCAACTCCAAAGGTCTGTAATGTTATCACAATGCTTAAATGCATATTTAATCAAAAAAACATACACATGTAAATATTACCACAGAATTAAAAAAAAAAACTCGATCGATGTTAAAAACATTCTGTGAGCACCTGGAAAAAATGTGCAAAAAAGCAATATTGACAGTACAAATACATGTTTCAATAGAGCAGCAAATCTGTTATCTATATAAAATATATAAAGCACCTACAGTTTCAAATTGGAGTGTTCCAGTATTAGGCATTATAAAACATGCCCTTGTTAAAATGCATAAAGCTGGCAGCGTTTACAGTTAAAGTGCGAAGTGCAAAAAAGTGCAAAGATACTATCTGGTATAAAAATTAAAACTAAACATGCAATTCATGGAGAAAGCAGCATCACATAGTTAATTTACATCAATTATTCACATGCTCAAATGCAATGATGTACTGACTTCCGACAGTGTAAGCCATATCAACCACTTCTGAGTTCGGGGAGCCCCCCATATGTACCCAGTAAATCATATTTTTTTAAAACCAAGGGTTTCATTGAATTTTCTGTTTTCTTCTAGAAAAATAGTTCAGTCAGAGCTAACCAGGGTGACTAGATCTACAATCGATCTGTGCAAAGAAGCCAATAAATAGCTTAAAACCACCAATTCACATGAAAATATATAAATGAATGATAAAAAGATAAATATATGTATATATATATTCACTGAAAAAACCATAGGTTATAGACCATATATAGTTAGGAATTAGCATTTACAAAACCTTGAAAATTCACTGAAAAAACCATAGGTTATAGACCATATATAGTTAGGAATTAGCATTTAAAAAACCTTATTTTACTCACACAAAACCATTGAAATTCCATATATAGTTAGTTGCACTAACTATATATCGCGCACCCGCAATCCACTGCTGATCATGTCACATATTACATCATTCATGACATGGTCAGTGACATCACTGATGACATCACTGATGACATCTCAAATGACATCACTGATGACATCACTGATGACAACATCCAGTGACTGTATGTTTCTGTAAAGTTAAAATATGTCTTACATATTGAAGAATGAGTGGATGTATAAGTGTCTGGATGAAGGATTTAGTAGGTGCGTGACTGACTGTATGAGTGAGTGATTAAATGTGTCTCACTGAATGCATGGGTTAGTGACTAAACTGTCTTAATTTGTGCATCATTATGTCTGTTGTTCTGTAAACTGCTGCATGTGTTGATCATTAGCTATACGAGAGGCTATATGTGTTATTAATTGGTTGCCCAAGTATTTATATGGGAGATTGAGTTTGTGTGGGGGTGGCTGGAAGGTGTGTGACTCTATGCATAGATGTGTGAGCAGTTTATTCACTAGGTGTATGAGTTCAAGAGTGCATGTGGAAACAGCTACATAGGCAGTTGACTGTGTGCATGAGTGAATGGATATCTCAATGCTACATGTCATAGTAAGTACATATGTAAAACACAGTACATGTGAGAGTTGGCATATATAAATAACTGTGCATGAGAGCCACTGAATGAGTGAGTGGTTGTATCGATCATTGTGAACTTGTATCAGGGATTGTATAAGAGAGTAAATATGTGTTAGTATATGTTTCAATAAGTAAGGTGTGTTTAACTGTATAGTTGAAGAAATGGAGGTGAGATTGTTTCTTTGCATGACTGACTGGGTGTGTGAGTAACTCCATGGATGAGTGGCAGTGTGTGAGTGTCTGTATACACTGAGTGTATCTAAGGTTATATTAGAGTCTGAAGAGGTTTATCGTATTAGCACAAGAATAATGTCATTTGAGATGTCATCAGTGATGTCACTGACCATGTCATGAATGATGTAATATGTGACATGATCAGCAGTGGATTGCGGGTGCGCGATATATAGTTAGTGCAACTAACTATATATGGAATTTCAATGGTTTTGTGTGAGTAAAATAAGGTTTTTTAAATGCTAATTCCTAACTATATATGGTCTATAACCTATGGTTTTTTCAGTGAATTTTCAAGGTTTTG
Organism: Lissotriton helveticus; assembly: GCF_964261635.1. NCBI lineage: Eukaryota > Metazoa > Chordata > Amphibia > Caudata > Salamandridae > Lissotriton > Lissotriton helveticus. The sequence goes on along the minus strand of NC_136059.1, from coordinate 992,215,772 downwards.
TAAATGCTAATTCCTAACTATATATGGTCTATAACCTATGGTTTTTTCAGTGAATTTCAATGGTTTTTTAATAGCAAATATCATAAGCTGTCGAATGTCAAGTACGTGGTAAGTGAAAACATTTTCGCGTTTATGCACACTGATCTGCTTTGAATGGTGCCCCCCCCCCCTCATTTCTATTAGGAGTACTCTCTCTTTGCAGATAGTGAAAGGTAGTTAACGCAGGCCTTTGCCCCCGTTGTAATCCGTCGTGCCTGCTTCTCTCTCCATTTGATTGATTGTTATCCAAGTATTTACTGTTTTAGAATTAGTTCTCTTTGGTTCATTCTCTATTTACAAACAAACACAGAGTCGCAATACTCTGTTTAGTCTTTGCAGATAACGAAAAATCGTGTAAAAAAAAAGAAAAGGAATCGAGCAAAATCAGTAGGCCACTAATGGGATCTCTTTTTGACCTCGCTAAAATAGAAACATTAGGAACAACCCCTCATGACAAATACAAAACTAGTGAGATGAACTGAACTCCACACAATGATGGCTGCAAAACAGCTCGGCTCCGCCACCCACCCCGCCCAAAATAACGATAAAGAACGGCTGCCATGATTGGTTGCGGAATGACCACGACGGAGCTACAAAATGGTGCTGCTCTCATGCTAACCCCAGCTTCAGTCTGAAACATCCAGAAACACTGTAGACTACCAATTCGATCAGTTCCGGTAGCGCCCCAATGTAACCCGGTAGAGAAGAACTAGCCCTCCCCTCTTTGACTGATGGTTCTTGTTGCCTGTCCCTTCTGTTGTCATTTAACAGAACTATTTAGCCTGCTGAAAGGGGTTGTGTTCCGACCGCTGGTTGGTGGAGACATTTTGACTATATTCTGTACCTGCGTTGTCGCGTAATGCGTCATATGACGCGCCGCGTTAGCGCATCCGGAAGTCATCCGGGGCGCGCAGCGCGTAACGTAAGCATAACAAGTCATGTGACTTGTTAATAAAACTTTTCATTGGTTCATTTTACTTTTCTTATTGTAATGATGAAAGGCTTGGTCATATGACCTAAAAATTACGCTTTTCATTACTTCCGAACATTATTTTTTCTTAAATATATGTTATAATGTTCCAGGCTAATGTACTTTCCCGGAAATTTTACAACTGTCCTGCAAGTAAAATATATTCTTTTTTCAAGAAAAAGAGCGTTTCTTCGTCCCATGACGGAGCCGTTGAGCAAAAGAGGGTCGACCTGCTGTCTTAGTCGCCGATACGCCTGAATATGAGATTCTTATCGATCACTTTATGTTGCAGGAATAGAAAACACAACAGCCCTTGACCATTTATCTTTACTGCGTTCCTTCGTATTATACCTTTTACCCTTCATGTAATTGGTCTGCTTTATTTCACTTGCCTTTTAATGATTCTAAAACAGTCACTATTATTAAAAACTTTACCAATGTATATACTACTACCATGTTTTCTTTTAAAAACCTTTATTGTGAAAATTTCATTATACAAATACTTGCCTATAACCACGTGGGCCTGCCACAGAGCAAACTGTAATCGTATATGATGAATAGACATTTACACTGTAGAGGAACGTAACGGGCGGGCCATTAGGTTGCAAGAACTAAGGTGTCTAACAGTTACGGAATCGGTGGACGTACATTTTATAATTAAAATACGACAGGGCCAGTTACAATAAAATTATCTAGATATACATTTGCGGGCAAGTACCATGGGTGACGTTAATTCGAACTTTCAACAGTACAGTAATCAATAACACATCAGAACTTAATATCAATAGGGATGTCGAAATATTCAATCAATTCTCGTCCCCGCCCGCCATGTGCTTCAAAACTGCATACGTATCTCGTGATTTCAAGGTTCTGCAACCAGTACACAACAAGGAGTTACGAGTCCCATTTATTCCGGCGCCATTTTGGGCGAGGACGGGCAGGTCCAGGATATAGTCAAAATGTCTCTACCAACCATCGACTATGATGATGTTCATATGCTGTATTTATTAGAGTAACACTCATCTGTCCACATGAAATTAATTTGCCACAATCTAAACATGTCATTCTTAATCTTTCCAAAGTTCTTCTAAATATTTGGGACCGTTTCCCTTGCCTCTGAAGCTCTCAGTGCCACTTCTTTGATGAATGTACTAGCAGGTCAGGGGTTCTCCTCCAAATCTCTCTTTTATGCAGCACTATAATTAATTGGTGCCACCTCTCCATATGACGATGCATGTTATAGTTACCACAACTATATTTTTTTTCGGTTCCTCTGGAGAGTTCATCGTGGCAGATGAAGCGTGTAACGTACCGGGCATTTACCTTTTTTTGCATGTACAGGAAAGGAAAAAAAAATCGAGCGTCCGAGTTCTAAGGTGTCCCAGGGCCATTTTAGTGGACCAGGCCCAAATCCAAAGAACAGGCCGCCATTTTGAGAGTCCTCTTGCAGCCGCCTGTCGCTGTAGCATCAAGAGCAGCCAAAACTCAGCTGAATGGCAACTGAAACGGTAAAGGGGCGCCCCACTACAGCAGACGAGCCTCCACCTAGGAAGGCCCATTCACGCCGGCTCCCCCCCCCTTCGGGCACCCCACGCCGTTATTCGGAGCAGTATTGTAGGATGGCCACACCAGTGCGGCAACTTGCTAGACATCACCTCGGTGGTAACCGAATCTCAACGCCTTGTGGTGTCTTCTATTCAGAAAACATTGTTATGCTGCCTTCGACCTATTCTCCGCAAGTGCGCACACAACTCAACTGCATAGCTTGCTAGACACCACCTCGGTGCCATCCGGATCTTGGAATGTCAGCACCTTTTGGTGTCTTCTCTTCAGAAAATATTGTTGCGCTGCCTTTGGCCCCATTCGCACATCAGTCCGCTACTGACGCCATCTCACAGGCTAATGGGGCGCCCCACGCCGACTTTCAGCATTGTAGAATGACCACACCAGTACAGCAACTTGCTAGACATCACCTCGGTGCCATCCGGATCTCGGCGCCCCACTGCAGATGAAGTGCCTCTCAACTATGAAACCACCACGGTGACATCCGGATCTTGGCGCGTTGTGCTGCCTTCGGCCTATTCGCACATCGGTCCGCTACTGACGCCATCTCACAGGCTAATGGGGCGACCCACGCCGAGTTTCAGCATTGTAGGATGACCACACCAGTACAGCAACTTGCTAGACATCACCTCGGTGCCATCCGAATCTTGGCATCTCAACGCCTAGTGGTATCTTCCATACAAGAAATATTGTTACGCTGCCTTTGGCCCCATTCGCACATCAGTCCGCAACTTAGACATCACCTCGGTGCCATCCGGATCTTGGCATCTCAGCGCCTTGTGGTGTCTTCTACTCCGAAAATATTGTAGAAAATATTGTTGCGCTGCCTTTGGCCCCATTCGCACATCAGTCCGCTACTGACACCATCTCACAGGCCAACAGGGCGCCCCACGCCGACTTTTACCATTGTAGGATGGCCACACCAGTGCCACAACTTGCTAGACACCACCTCGGTGCCATCCGGATTTTGGCATCTCAGCGCCTTGTGGTGTCAGTCAGAAAATATTGTTGCGCTGCCTTTGGCCCCATTCGCACATCGGTCCGCTACTGACGCCATCTCACAGGCCAACGGGGCGCCCCACGCCGACTTTCAACATTGTAGGATGGCCACACCAGTGCGGCAACTTACTAGACACCACCTCGGTGCCATCCGGATCTTGGCGCGTTGTGCTGCCTTCGGCCTATTCGCACATCGGTCCGCTACTGACGCAAACTCACAGGCCAACGGGGCGCCCCACGCCGACTTTCAGCATTGTAGGATGGCCACACCAGTGCTGCAACTTGCTGGACACCACCTCGGTGCCATCCGGATCTTGACGCGTTGTATTGCCTTCGGCCTATTCGCACATCGGTCCGCTACTGACGCCGCCTGACGTGCCAACGTATTTTCTCCGCATTTTATACCCTATGCCGCATAACAGGTCATGTGACTTGTTTATAAAACTTTTCATTGGTTCATTTCACTTTTGGTTTCCTACTGATGGAAGGCTTGATCATATGACCTAAAAACAACACTTTTCATTGGATGAAAACTTTTTTTTTTCCCCAAACGATGAAAGCCCCACCTTGTTTCTGGATGTTTCAGACTAAACTGGCGTCAGCATGAGAGCACCACCATCTCGTAGCTCCGTCGTGGTCATTCCGCGAGCAATCATGGCAGCCGCTCCCCACCAGAAGCCTGCAGGAGTCGGGGCCCCCAAAACTTTTGATGAATTCTCAAGGCGGAGGGGACGCTTTCGAGAATGGGGTCCAAGACCTAGCAGACAAGCGTCCGATTTCCAAGGTGTCCCAGGGCCATTTCAGTGCACCAGGCCCAAAAAGGAAAGAGCCTGCCGCCATTTTGAGAGTCCTGTGACAGCCGCCTATCGCTGCACCGCAAGAGTGGGCGCAACTCAGCTGAATTGCGGCTTTTGACACAGTGGACCAAAAACGGACGGAATGGCAACTGAAACGGTAAAGGGGCGCCCCACTACAACAGATGAGACTCCACCTGGAGAGGCCCGTTCACGCCGCCTCCCCCGGGGCGCCCCACGCCGTTATTCGGAGCAGCATTGTAGGATACCAAAACCAGTGCGGCAACTTACTGGACATCACCTTGGTGCCATCGTTCTGCTGCCTTGGAACTATTCGCACAACAGTTTGCTACTGATGACCCACCCCCTGCGACGCCCCACGCCGTTATTTGCTGGGTGGCAACTTACTAGACATCACATTCGTGTCATCTAGATTTCGGCGCGTTCTGCTGCCTTGGAACTATTCACACAACAGTTTGCTACTGATGACCCACCCCCCGCGACGCCCCATTCCGGAAATCTGGACGTTGTGCTGCGTTGGGACTATTCGCACAGCCGACCGCTACTTCGTTGTTTTTCCCTAAAAATGTTTATATGTTATTACTATTTTTGTTTTCTTGTATATATTCATAAATTATTAAAGTTTTATAATCTTACTACTTTGTCGGAGTGCTATATATTTTTAATGTGACACATAATTGTAAAAACTTTGATGTACAAAGAGTCATCCCTGGAATCTTCCGCTTCACGCTCGGTCCCCTCCCCAATCACAATACAGGATGGTTTTCAGATAATAGCAACGCTTCTGCTGTGACGGATCTCATCGAGTGTGGACCTTGATCTACTATAACTCCTTTGAAGAGGGGTGATTCTTTACAGCTGTGGCCATAAACTACATCTGCAGGGCTAGCTGATAGCCTAGGACCGGCCTGGACAATCAGACACAGAGGAAAAGGAGTGTCAGAGGGTGCGGTAGTGAATAGGGCGAAAGGGAGGTGTCGGGCGGGCACAGGGTGTGATTCTCAGGGAAGAGCAGCGCAGATGGGGGGAGGTTTATTACCCATGCATAACACAGACAGCGGGGGTGACCACTGCCTGGGTGAGATGCTTGCGAGGGTGGGGAGCCATGCTAAGGATCGACAGCGTGCACAGAGTGGGTCTGGTCAAGGCATCTAAAATGGCTGCCGTGCACGACAAAAGTGTGGCATTTGAAAAAAGACAAGATGGCGCAGACAATGTTTTTCAACACTTCCTGATTTCCTTCGAATCGAACGTTAACAGACGTTGGGGCATATTACCAAAGTTAAACGATATTTATCCCTAACGATGCATTGCAAAGATTTTTTTACCGTCAGAAATTATCGCAGATAAACCTTGCTATTATCAAGGTTTATCGCAAATACGATAAAAAACGACCGCAATGCATTAATATCGCTGAAAACTCCGCGATATTCATGCATTACCGAGCTAATGCTCTTAGCCATGTTATCCACCTCCCATTGGATAACATGGCTAAGAACTGCTCAGGGCAGCTGTTACTTTTTGAGATATTCGCGCTTATCTCGAATATTTCCAAAAGTTGATAATAGGAGATAGCGATGTTAGCGACTGTTTCCAGTCGCTAACATCTTGGCATGCCCACTTTGCATGTCATTAGTGATAAACATCACTCACATGCAAAGTGGGGCCCAAGATGGTCGCTATCTCCTACTAGCCGTCGCTAACTGGTGTTAGCAACAGCTAGGTAATACAGATATAATTTTATCTCCGCGAAGCGGAGCGCTGTTACAGATATATATCTTGTTTTTGAACGTTAATTTCTCAAAATGCACTGAAGCACATATATTGAGACCTAGCAAAGGCACATCGGGCTACCAGTCCCTAATATTTTACCAAGTTTCGTGCAAATCCATTCAGCCGTTCGATTATTATTATTATTTTTTTTTTTTGCCCCGCGGGGCCCTTTTAAAACCTCCACATCAAACTTAGGAGGTCAGCGAGGATCTACTATTCCCCCTTATGGTCATTTGCCCCTTCGCTTTGGCCTCCTCTTGTCTCTCGATCCTACCGAGAGACAAGATGGCGGCCGCTACGTACTGTTTGGAATGTTTACAGACACCGGAGAGCCAATCAGCTTCGCTTCGCAAAGCTCCGTAACGCGAAAAGTACGCGAAGCGGTGCGCTGTTACAGATATATATCTTTTTTTGAACGTTAATTTCTCAAAATCCACTGAAGCACATATATTGAGACCTAGCAAAGGCACATCGGGCTACCAGTCCCTACAATTTTGCCAAGTTTCGTGCAAATCCATTCAGCCGTTCGATTATTATTATTATTTTTTTTTTTTGCCCCGCGGGGCACTTTTAAAACCTCCACATCAAACCTACGGGGTCAGCGAGGATCTACTATTCCCCCTTATGGTCATTTGCCCCTTCGCTTTGGCCTCCTCTTGTCTCTCGATCCTACCGAGAGACAAGATGGTGGCCGCTACGGACTGTTTGGAATGTTGACAGACGCCGGAGAACCAATCAGCTTCGCTTCACAAAGCTCCGTTGCGCGAAAAGTACGCGTCCTGGAGCGCTGCCCGGTCCGCTGTTACAGATATATATCTTTTTTTAAACGTTAATTTCTCAAAATCCACTGTAGCACATATATTGAGACCTACAAAAGGCACATCGGGCTACCAGTCCCTACAATTTTGCCAAGTTTCATGCAATTCCATTCAGCCGTTCGGGCTAAAAGTGAGGCCAACCGCCCTATGGAAAACTCAATGTTAAAAACACGTTTTGGGACCCCCCTTTTTTCTCAGCCCCCCCTTGACGAACACCCCCCAAATTTTCAAGGGCTGCTCAGAAACAAAATGTTCCATTTTCCTGAAAATTTCAGCCAATTCCGTCCACAAACGCCAAAGTTATTAGACATAGAATTTTCAAAAATCCCATAGAGAAAAAATCCTAACTATATATACCTACTGGCGACCGCCAGTAGGTAATATATATATATATATATATATATATATATATATATATATATATATATATATATATATATATATATATATATATATATATATAGTTATCCAGCCATTCTCCCATCAGGAAAAAACGTAAACGACACACCAGGAGTTGCTGTGCTTGAAATTTTGTTTTTGCTGCCAATTAAAATTTCAAGCACAGCAACTCCTGGTGTGTCGTTTACGTGTTTTCCTGATGGGAGAATGGCTGGATAATTATATTGGGTTTTCCGGGACCCCAAAAACGACCCACTCGTGAGCAGGTACTGCCTTTCACCGGAAATTCGTGTTTGCGATATATATATATATATATATATATATATATATATATATATATATATATATATATATATTACCTACTGGCGATCGCCAGTAGATAGTTATAGTTAGGACCTATTATCCATAGGAAATCTGCAACATTCTATTTGGAATATCTTTGGCGCCGTTTGACCAATCTGTGCGTGTTTTTCCAAACCTTTGGCCAGCTCCGGTCCGCTCCTATCCTGAAGGTTTCATGATGATTTATGAAGCGGGGGCTGAGAAAAAAGGGGGGCCCAAAACGCGTTTTCCCCATGCAATTTCCCTTAGGTCCTTTAGCCGCAGCTACAGACCGAACAGCTGAATGGAATTACACCAAATTTGGCAAAGAGGTAGTTCTTGGTTCAGACTCGTGCCTTTTGCTTATTTGGTGTAAATCTGTTCAGTAGTTCCTGAGAAAATGACAGTTAAAGTCATTTATATATCTATGGGTGCGGTGGATCCGCGTACCTATCCGCGTACCCTAAGCGCAGCCTACGCGCACCCTGCCTTCCACAAGCTGTATTTTAATTGGCTGTCAACACTCCAAATCAGGAAGTGTTGTCAGCCATCTTGTGCCTCGGTGGAGCAGAGGCACAAGAAACCCACCAGAAAACACCGGAAAATGTGAAAAGGGGGCAGGGTAGAGACCCCCTGACCCCCTAGTCCTGCTCAGGGGGTCCCACAAGGACCCCCAAGGCCACAAAAATTATATATTTTTTTTAAATCACGGGATGCGCTTAGGATCCGCACATCCCGCTGCTGAAACAAAAAACGAAGCGTGGGCTCTCGCGCTTTAAAGTTTATTGGCCCCCCGGGGGGCCAAGTCCCGGGGTCATTTAAAAAAAATAGTGTGGGGTGAGTCCCAATCCCCCCCACACTGCCGGGGGGACTGCCACCCCCGGGGCTCTAAGATAATATATGCGGGGGGCTCACGGGGACCACCACCCCTGGGTCTTGAAAAGATTAAGTGAGGGGGGCTCTGAGGCCCCCCTAGCCCCGGGGACCGCCACCCCGGGCTTCTTAAAAGTGAGGGAGGAGACCGCGCGGCACCCCTCTTGGAGCCCGTGATGGCCCTGGGCCGCTCCTGCAGTGTCCCGGGGCACCCCCCTGGGACACTGTAGCTTGCAATGACAGGGCGGGAGCCTCGCGGCTCCCAACCTGTCATTGCAAACTGCTTTCCTATTTGGTAGAGAGAGCAGGAATCTGCTCTCTCTTCCAAATAGGAAATCAGATTGCTTTTCCTCAGGGGGAGCAGCATGTTAGCTGCTCCCCATGTGGAAAAGCAATGCCGGCTCCCACAGGACGCGGGGAGCCGGCTGGGACCGTGGGGGCATTGGGGCTCCCCCCACGGTCCCCAATGTTTTATATAAGCCCCGGAGGATGGGGTCCCTGGGGATAATAAACATTAGATAGGGGCTATTTTTTGTTTTACAGTAAAATTAGTAGTCGCGCACCCAGCGCGGCACTCAGTGCGGCCTCTGGTGTGCACGCGTTGGATGCACGGCTTCTAACCCATAGGTTGCGCGACTCCAGCGCGTGTGGTACACGCCTTGTACGTGTTGGGTGCACGACTTTGGCGCGTTGGTTGCACGACTCCAAGCCAAAAAACTAATAATATTTTTCAGATATACATCAAGCTTATGTGATTAGAACTTAGGTGGCTCTAAAAAGAGCCCTTGTGTTTATTGAGAGATTTTAGTACCTACAAGTAAGTACCGATGCAGAGTCTAAAGTTCAAGAGGAAGACTCTGTTCCCTTCATCTGTAAAATGTACACCATCTCTCCTATAGATGCCATGCATATTGAAACGCAGATTGTTGTGATAAATGGACCCCATTCTATAGTCTCGGAGAAAAGCAGAAACAGATTTATTCACATGTTTCCTAGCTTTCTCATTCTGTGGACAACATTGATTGGACCAGTTCCTTTTCTGCCTTTGGCATATGTTAGAACAGACATAGGCAGTTTGGGGGAAAAGTGACATAAATTCTCCAAAGGTGTCCTTCATAAGCATTTCCAGACCTACCCCAGTCAAAGTGCCTAGGTCATTGCCACCACAGTGCACAGTTATGAGGTCAGGGTGTTGGAGATGCAAAAAGGATTTAAGCAATGGCATCAATTGGTGCCACTTCAACCCTCTCTGTCCAATCCATCTAATGTCTACATTTGGTAAACCTAGGTCTTTGTGAGTTCCTTTGTGTTCTGCATACCTTTGGCCTCAGAAAATATAGCTGTGTCCCACAATCCACACTCTAAGCATATTGAAGGGAGGTCTGGATGCACTCAGATGGTCTCTGTAAATGAAATGGCAGTTTGAAAACTAAGATTTTTCCAAAATGGTGGATAAGATGCAGTTTTGAAAAAAGATAAGAAATGATTGGTAGTTTGACAACATTATACACTGAAAACTAGGGTGCATGTTTCTGTTTTTTAAAAGCGTGATTCTTATTGGTTAACAAAAACTGATTGAAAGGAACGTTACATAAAATAAGCTTATATGTTGAAAAGTCAAGCACACTTGTTGTTTTGATTAGCAACATTGTGTGATGAACTTTTGACCTGTGTGCTCAGTTAAGTGTTCCATGAACTGTTTCTATGGAAACAGGAAGAAGGCAGATTGGGGGTAGGGTTCAAATGTATGTAATTTGGAAAGGATTGAAATGTGTAACCAATAGACATGTGTATTTGCTTTTGAATTAATGTGGGAAGCAATGTGATTTGATGTTTAGGTGTATATGTGTTCAAAATGAGAGGGAAACTGTGCCATTCTTTGGTCTGGTGAGAGGTGTACAAAACAGAGATTCTGTATAAGGAAATCTGCTGTGTGACTGACATACTTCTTATTCTACTAAACAATTTGAAGAATGAGTGATTAATTTATGAGAGGATGTATGTGGTGCCTTTTGATTTAATCAGAGTAATGTGCTTTCCCTGCTCAAGTACAGGGAATACTTTTTTCTCTAGATTTTTATTGTGAGTGTGTGTGCATTTAGAAACCATTCTGAGATAAGCATTTGTGTATTTTATGTGTTTGAAGACATATAACTATGCTGTTCTCATGTTTTGGTAGAATTAGAAACCAGTCATTTTTTATGTATTTGCAAAATGACTCAAGTTTCTACATTAAAATGCAGTACTCCTTCCAGACTATGAAATGTGTTTTGGTAAAATGCAAGGGATAGTGATGTTAGTCTACAATCTTGTGTGCATTTAGGAATCATTCTGATAGAAGCTCTCTATACTAATGTGTAGTAGAACATTTTGCAAAATGTGTAGAGTCATCTAAAGTCTTGTAGACTAGTAAATGTGTTTTGTTAAAATCCAAGGGATAGAGTTGCTTGTGTAGAATCACACAGTGAGTCTGTGTGCATTTAGGAATCACTCTGAGAGAAGTATTTTGGTACTTCATGTGTTTCCTGACATGTAATTGATTAAAAACGTATTGTATTCTCACATTTTGGTAGAATTAGAAAATACAAAAAATCAAAGGAGGGGGAGAAGGAAAGCGTGATCCATTCAGCTTCCTTATTTTTAAGATCAAATAATCAATAGAGAAGGATCACTTGTCCTGTATAACCAAGGTATGCAGGTTTCGTTCCAGCTAGTCCCAAATTAAAAAACCCTCATGCACGTGTACAGTGTGGTAGCTTAAGCGGTATATCTTGATTCTCCGCTATTCTTAACACGTGTATGCATAATCATAGGGTTTAGTGGTTATGCATCCTCCACCCGGAGGTTTTACTCTTGGCTAAAAACAGTAGTGATCAGTGATCAGTGACCAGTGACGTGAAGGAGTGAACTTTCAGGGTTAAAATCTCGTACAGCCAGAAAAATTTAAAAGTTCTGGATTTGAGATATTAAAATTAAGATGTGTGTTAGAGAGTGATAAGGGCTCTCACACACTTATTGTTAGTGAATATTGAAGGTCGACATGTTTCAGCCCTTTGTTGCCGATTAGGTCAGGTGGGCTTTCATCAGGACCGTTGTGCAGGATGTGTAGAGACCTCGGGCGTTTCTTCAAGTGTTGGACAGATAGGCTTTTTTTGATTACCTATATTCTGAGAATTGAGGAGATGATATATTAATCCTTCTCCTGGTAGGTCACTAGGTACCTTTAGTGGTAGAGCAAAAAATAAACTAGTGAATTAGGGGAAATTATTTTAATATTGGACTAGAATACTGGTAATTCTTACCAGGAACACAAAGACGCTAATGAAGCGAAGCAACTAAAAAATGGCAATACTTCACTCGTACCACTCACACACCAATGGCAAAGGTCAACACTCCCAAGAATAGGACTGATTATTATCAGTATAGCAAGATTTCTCTACTCATTTTATGAATGTCAACAAGCTTCCGAAGAACTGTTTTTTTTTTGGCCCATTTCGAAAAAGCTGAATGGTTAGCTATTTAGTGCGAAGTACAGCTCAAATTGAGGTTCAAGGCCCAGATCTTTTAAATCGTGCGTTACCGTGACAATGAGGTAGCCAGTGTCAAAGTAAATGGTCAATTTTTGTGGCTATATGTCAGATATGCGGTGTCCACACGTACCCGTCTGGTATAATATGGCAACATTTTACACACGAAAACTTAGTTAATCACTCCCAATGTGGGACATTCATTATGCTTTGGCGGAATTTTCTCATTTATTCTCCAAAATCACCATGTAATCCGAAGGGCGGAGGGCAGCCCATTGTGATAGGCTGTCCAGTTAGTTATTACACATTACTTGCAGTACTATGAAATGAGTAAAATTCATGTCCCAGATCTTTAGGATTATGCGCTATTGAGTTGCCGGTATCAGGGTAATCCACATCGGGGTCCCAGTGAGTCAAAAGAGGCCTACTAGAAGTAATAATATAATTTCAGTACCTATTCTGAATATAAGCAATACATTACGGTTTTGTCGCGGCTTTTCTTCAACTGCTACCTGCGGTCTCATTCGCACCACTTGTGCTGACTCTGCCACTCTGGGTCCGGGATAGTGCGAGCTGTTCCGGGTGCCTGGATTTAAGGTGACGGCAGTGTAGCCATCGAAAAAAGACTCTTGGATGTAAAAGCTGGTCTGTTCTCCCGCCCTTTTTAAATTCTAAATTTTCGCCAAATGAAATTTTCTGTTTGTTTAGAACAGGCTTATGTCAAGGAAAGAAAATTATATTTTAGTCCCGTTTATTCTCACGGATTGCTCGGTGTTCCGATTGTTGTGGGGTTTTGTTTTGACCACGTGATAGAATCGTGTAGGTTAAGGTTCCACAAAATTCATTATATCGAAAATTATCAAAGAATGTCTCGTAGTATTTATTTTGCTTAATTTGTTGAAGGCGAAAAATGATTACATTTCAATTTTGTTAATCTGACAGTGTAATTGTCAGTTACGGCTATAAGGCACATTTAGACATGTTGATAAGGTCATGGCATGGCAGAGGGGAGGAAAAGTTAACTATTTGAACAGGCTTCCCCATGGGATTTTATCATTTAACCCTTCCGAGTCAGTCTGCAGTCTGTGCACCCACCTCTGTTCCTTTTCAAAAAGGATTTTTTCGGCATTGTGGTCTTTGTTGCTCAGATATTCTAGAATTATCCAGTTGAGGTCCTCAGTTGTGTGTCCTACCTCAAGATAAGGGCTTGACATTTTGGTGGACTTTTCTTTTACACTTTACGTTGCTGCGATGTTCGCAGATTCGCTGTTTAACCTTTCTGCATGTCATGCCAATGTAGCGCTTCTTGCATGGGCATGTGATCATGTAGATCACATGGGTGGTGTTGCAATTTGTATGGTTAATTAGTTTCCATTTGAAATCGGGTAGCAGTTGTATCTCCTTAGTGGTTTTGGTCAGCGGACAAACTGAACATGATCCACAAGGGAAATGTCCAGTGACTGGACAAAGATCCCATAGTGAGCCTGCGCGAGATGTCGGTTTTTTTGGGGGTGGTCTGGTATGGACCAGTATGTCTTTAAGGTTGCGAGTACTTTTATTAGCAAACCTCGGTTTTGGCCAGTTGATATTTGCTGAAGTGAGGATTCCCCAATTCTTGTTAATGATCTTTTTTACATTATTGCTTGCTGGGCTGTATGTGGTGACACATGTCATCAGATCTGGTTCAGGTGCTCTCTGGGTGGGTTCCAGAAGACTTTCTCTGTTTTGGTTCCTAGCCCTCTTCTTACACTTGTTGATAACTCTTTGAGGGTAATCTCTCTCCTTGAGTTTTCCACACAGTTCGTTTGCCTGTTTTTTATATTCTGTTGACTTACTGCAATTTCTGCATAGCCTTAGGAATTGGCTGTAAGGGAGATTCTCCCTAAGTGGGCGAGGATGGAAACTATTAAATGAGAGCAGGCTGTTCTTTAATGTTGGCTTGTAGTAAGTTTTTGTTTGTTTCGTAACTACTGGCACACCCCTCAGTACCCAATGAATCCACAAGGTATACCATTTCACACCTTTAATCCCCATTTTCAGGGATGGGTTGATCCCTATTTCCAAGGACCACCCCCAATGAATCTCCGAATGCAACAACCTATGGGAGGAGATTGCAAACAGAGGGCGCCTTTTTTAGGGAGAGGCCAAACAAATCAAAGATCAAGACTAAAGGGAGTAACCTGGCAGGATCAACCACGACAAGTACACACCCGGCGCATGACCAGGGCGAAACCAGGGACAAGCACAATGCCCTCGTAGTTAATTTAACAAACAAAGTTCTTACTGAAGACCAAGAACGTATTCTAAATAGAGGCCTTGGATACGTTCCAACACCCAATTTAGATATCTTCAAAACTAAATTTGAGATCTCAGAATTCTGAAGAAAATTGAAACTGAATGCCTTTTTCAGCAACCAAGTACCCCCAACTCCAGATGGAGATACTCCCTTACGGAAAAAATCAAATTTCTGTCCCTTGAATTCGCAGGTTCCCATTGAGATAATCACATTTGAACAAGCAATCATGAAAGAGATAGATGGATTGAAAGAAAATACGAAGAAACCATTCCAAAATGTAACCAAAGCTGAACAAAAAGCTCTTGATGAATTGAAGAACGATGGTGAGATCATCATCAAGCAAGCAGACAAGGGAGGAGGGGTAGTCCTTCTCTATAAGGAAGGCTATAACCAACAATGCTTAGATCTGTTTATAGACCAGAAATTTCACAAGGTCATCACTACGGACCCTACATCAAGACTACAGAGGACCATTGCCTTGATGGTAGCAGAGGCAGAAACAAACAATTGGATCTCAAAGAAGGAGGCTGAATTTCTAGAAACCAATACCCCTAGAACTCCTTATTGTTACTCTTTACCTAAAACCCATAAAGCACGTAACCCACGGCCAGGAAGACCCATCGTTTCTGGGATCGGTTCAGTGTAAGAACCATTGTCTCAATTTGCAGACCAATACTTAAAACCATTAACACAACAAACTCCGACGTATCTGAAAGATACTGGAGACCTCCTGAATCTCCAACAGGACTTCAACTACTCAGTGGAAAACATGATCCTGGTGGGGCTCAATGTTGAAAGCCTTTACACGAGCCTCACCCAACAGAAGAACTTGGACACCTTAGAAACAATCATTTTTAACAGCGATTGGAACTATAAAACACACAGGCACCTCGTACTTGAGTGCTGTAAGATGGCCCTCACTGAAAATTATTTCCAGTACAATGACACCATGTATCAACAATGCCATGGCACATTGATGGGGAGCACATTTGCTCCGAGCGTAGCGGGGCTCTACGTAAGCAATTTCGAATCTAATCCATACCACCAACAGATTTTATTTTGGCATCGATATATAGACAACATCATTTTAATCTGAGAAGGAGATATGGACAGCTTGAAAAACTTCCACACATGGATTAACACCAGGGATGAATGGCTGAAATTCACCTACATAGCAGACAAACACCACCTTGACTTCCTTGATATTACCATCTATGTCGAGAACCAAACCCTGCAAACAAAAACTTACTACAAGCCAACATCAAAGAACAGCCTGCTCTCCTTTAATAGTTTCCATCCTCGCCGACTTAGGGAGAATCTCCCTTACAGCCAATTCCTAAAGCTACGCAGAAATTGCAGTAAGTCAACAGAATATAAAAAACAGGCAAACAAACTGTGTGGAAAACTCAGGGAGAGGGATTACCCTCAAAGAGTTATCAACAAGTGTAAGAAGAGGGCTAGGAACCAAAACAGAGAAAGTCTTTTGGAACCCATCCAGAGAGCACCTGAACCAGATCTGATGACATGTGTCAACACATACAGCCCAGCAAGCAATAATGTAAAAAAGATCATTAACAAGAATTGGGGAATCCTCACTTCAGCAAATATCAACTGGCCAAAAGTGAGGTTTGCTAATAAAAGGACTCGCAACCTTAAAGACATACTTGTCCATACCAGACCACCCCCAAAAAACCCGACATCTCGCGCAGGCCCACTATAGGATCTTTGTCCAGTCACTGGACATTTCCCTTGTGGATCATGTTCATTTTGTCCGCTGACCAAAACCGCTAAGGAGATACAACTGCTACCCGATTTCAAATGAAAACTAATTAACCATACAAATTGCAACACCACCCATGTGATCTACATGATCACATGCCCATGCAAGAAGCGCTACATTGGCATGACATACAGAAAGGTTAAGCAGCGAATCTGCGAAGAGAAATACCACCAAAATGTCAAGGCATTATCTTGAGGTAGGACACACAACTGAGGACCTCAACTGGATAATTCTAGAAACTCTGAGCAACAAAGACCACAATGCTGAAAAAATCCTTTTTGAAAAGGAACAGAGGTGGGTGCACAGACTGCAGACTGACTCGGAAGGGTTAAATGATAACATCCCAGCACAAGTGTTGTGAATGAGACCGCAGGTAGCAGTTGAAGAAAAGCAGACGCTGCGACAAAACCGTAATGTATTGCTTATAATCACAATAGGTACTGAAATTATATTATTACTTCTAGTAGTCCTCTTTTGACTCGCTGGGACCCCGATGTGGCACAATACCACAACGGACAGGTACGTGTAAAATATCGCGTACCATTTTTTCTGGCTTTTTCAAATAATGATTACCCTGATACCGGCAACTCAATAGCGCATAATCCTAAAGATCTGGGGCATGAATTTTACTCATTTCATAGTACTGCAAGTAATGTGTAATAACTAACTGGGCAGCCTATCACAATGGGCTGCCCTCCCCCCTTCGGATTACCTGGTGATTTTGGAGAATGAATGAGAAAATTCCGCCAAACCATAATGAATGTCCCACATTGGGAGTGATTAACTGAGTTTTTGTTTGTAAAATTTTGTCATATTATACCAGACGGGTACGTGTGGACACCGCATATCTGACATATAGCCACAAAAATTGACCATTTACTTTGACACTGGCTACCTCATTGTCACTGTAACGCACGATTTAAAAGATCTGGGCCTTGAACCTCAATTTGAGCTGTACTTCGCACTAAATAGCTAACCATTCAGCTTTTTCGAAATGGGCCAAAAAAAAAACAGTTCTTCGGATGCTTGTTGACATTCATAGAATGAGTAGAGAAATCTTGCTATACTGATAATAATCAGTCCTATTCTTGGGAGTGTTGACCTTTGCCATTGGTGTGTGAGTGGTACGAGTGAAGTATTGCCATTTTTTAGTTGCTTCGCTTCATTAGCGTTTTTGTGTTCCTGGTAAGAATAACCAGTATTCTAGTCCAATATTAAAAGAATTCCCCCCCCCCACCCCGTAATTCACTAGTTTATTTTTTGCTCTACCACTACAGGTACCTAGTGACCTACCAGGAGAAGGATTAATATATCATCTCCTCAATTCTCAGACTATAGGCAATCAAAAAAAGCCTATTTGTCCAACACTTGCAGAGATGCCCGAGGTCTCTACACACCCTGCACAACGGTCCTGATGAAAGCCCACCTGACCTAACCGGCAACAAAGGGTTGAAACATGTCGACCTTCAATATTCACTAACAATAAGTGTGTGAGAGCCCTTATCACTCTCTAACACACAACTTAATTTTAATATCTCGAATCCAGAACAATTACATTTTACCTCTCTGGCTGTACGAGATTTTAACCCTGAAAGTTCACTCCTTCACGTCACTGGTCACTGATCACTACTGTTTTTAACCAAGAGTAAAACCTCCGGGTGGAGGATGCATAACCACTAAACCCTATGATTATGCATACACGTGTTAAGAATAGCAGAGAATCAAGATATACCGCTTAAGCTATCACACTCTACACGTGCATGAGGGTTTTTTAACTTGGGACTAGCTGGAACGAAACCTGCATACCTTGGTTATACAGGACAAGTGATCCTTCTCTATTGCTTATTTGAGAATTAGAAAATAGTCATTGGTTATGTGTTTCCAAAATGAGTTTAGCTTTAATAGTAAAATGCAGTTATGAAATATATGGAATGGATGCTTGATGTGTTTGCAGACAAATAAGTATATGTACTCTTGCAATGACACTACCCCAGCACGGTTCCCTACACTACACAAACACCACTACACTACCCTAAACCCTTAATCTACCTCCAGCACGACCACGTACACTACCTATTTACCACTGCACTACCATAAACCCTAAAACACTACCCCAGCACGACCCTCTACACTACTCAAACACCATTGTACTACCCTAAACCTTAAATCTACCCCAGCACGACCCCAAACACTACTGTACTTTCCTAGAACACTACCCCAGCACGACCTCCTACACTACACAAACACCACTGCACTACCTTAAATCCTAAAACTCTATCCCTAGCATGACTCTGTACACTACATAAACACCACTGCACTACGCTAGAACACTACCCCAGCACGACCCCTCTACACTACCCAAACACCATTGCACTACCCTAAACCTTAAATCTACCACAGCACAACTTCTTACACTACCCAAACAGCACTGTACTACCTTAAAACACTCTCCCAGCATGACCTTCTACACAACCCAAACACCATTGCACTACCCTAAACCTTATACCTACCCCAGCACGACCCCTTATACTAACTAAACACCACTGTACTATCCTACTACTCCATTTATAAGAAATATTGTTATTTGTCTACAATCACACAGTGAGTCAGTGTCCATTTGGTAAAATTGAGAGAGAATAATTTGGTTGGTTGATGTGTTTGCAGACATGTAAGTGCATGTACTGTTGCAGTGAGCCAGGCTTTAGGGCATGCAGTGCTTGAAACTCCCTTGCACTATGCAAGTAGTAGTGTAAGCATCTTCACACTTGTCTTTCAGGCCTACATTTGCCCAGACAGTATCTATACACTCCATTTATTAGAAATACTGTTATTTGTCTAGAATCACACTGTGAGTCAGTGTCCATTTGGGAAAATTGAGGGAGATTGATTTGGTTGTTTGATCTGTTTGTAGATATATAAGTGCATGTACTGTTGTAGTGAGCCAGGCTTTAGGGTACGCAGTGCTTGAAACTCCTATGCACTATGCAAGTAGTAGTCTAACGATCTTCACACTTGTGCTTCAGGCCTACATTTTCCCAGTCAGTATCTATACAGTCCATTGATAAGAAATTCTGTTAAAAATCACACTGTGAGTCAGTGTCCATTTGAGAAAATTGAAAGAGAATGGTTTGGTTGGTTGATGTGTTTGCAGACATATAAGTACATTGTTGGACTTGGCCTGTCCCCTGAAATTTTTCGCTTTTTGCCCCCCTAATTTAGGATGTCTCCCCCATGGGATTAAACCTGTATAGGCCATGTGTGGTGTGAGACACCTTGTTAAAATTGAAATGCTATGTAATGGTGTGAGCACTTGTAAATTCCCTCCATTGTAAAATGCACCTGACTGAAATGTCCTATGTTTAAAATGGATGCCATGGCCATGGGGTTTGCCACTGAACTGCCTTAGGTCAGCAGTCTAGTTATTATTACCCAGCTACCCCTAGCTTTTGGAGGGAAAGCCTGGCACCCAGGGTGCGCAACCCCTCCCATTGAACCAGTTTAGGCCAGCTTTGCCAACATTCTAGAAGGTTCTGGCACTGCCTGGGAGGAGGGTATAAGTAAGGGGGATGTGCCACCAGAGAGTCAGTCAGCGCTGGGACAAGAAAGAGAGGGGACCTGCTGCGAGGAGCTACCGCCACATGGGCCTGTGAGCTGGGCCCTGCACCCCTAAAACCCCCTACTCTACTGTCCCCTGGGCCCCTAACAGAGGAGGGCCCCTACCCAGGTCACTGACGCTGTTTGGACCGAGTACCACGCCAGCACTGCGTGAAGAAGCGCCCAGGAGGTGAGGAGTGGGACTGTCTACCCCCCTTGAGAAGCTGTGGCCCCCTTGGAAGCACCATGGGGAAGATTGTGCCCCCAAAAGAACTGTTGCTGGCTGAGGTGCTGTGAGGCCCTGTGGAAGCGCTGGGCCCTGGGACTGTTGTGGCCCCCTCAAGCGCTAGAATTGCGAAGCACTGAGGAAGAGTTAATTTCCTGCCCCCTCTGCGTGGCCTGAGGAAGGAGCTGAGGTTGTGGGCAGAGGGAGGAGCAGTGCGCCGTGAATAGCGCCATCCTGCTGAGGAGAATCGCGCTGGAGGAGCCTACCCTCGTTTTGGCGCGCTGTCCGCCATATAATTAATTAATTAAAAAGGGAGCCTACCCCTTACTGCCGCCGAGGAGACTGTGGCGCTGCTGGAAGATTGCGCCAGTTGTAAATAGGCCGAAATCACCGCCGCGGCCCGGCGCTGTCGTGGGGACCCCCCACTGCTGTGGGCATCATCGCCGCGGCCCCCGGTGCCAGGAGAGGGCCGCCGAAGTGAAGAGAGGGCTGCGCTAGGCCCTGAAGCCTTCGTCACCCATATCACGTGACGGGGGCCCGGCCGCGTCATCGGCCCGCCCCCGCCAACGCCGCGCACAGATTGGCCTTCCAGGGGCACGGCCGCGCAGGGATTGGCTGCCGGCCGGCAGCCAGAGAAGAGGAGCCGAGCCTAAGCCCCGGGTCCCTGTGAGGTAGGAGGGGGACCCGGGTGAAGCGACGCCGGTGCGGGGCCCCCGTTGTCGAGAGGGAGCCCCGTAGAAAGCGACCGGAGCGGGAGGCCACCCGCCGGTGAGTGCCGCCCGGACCTGGAGAGCCGCGCTGGGATTGGGCGCCAGCAACACCGTGTCCGGAAGTCCCGCCCTGGGAAGGAAGATGCACAAAGAAGCCGCCAAAGACCTGAAGTCCCGGGTCCCCGTGAAGCTGGGAGGCCCGGTAGCATCCGAGGACGCCGGCAGCCTTGTGGAGGTTGCATCGACGCCCCGGGTCCCAGAAGCGGATCCCTGATGCAGGCCGCAAACGTGTTGTTGGCTGCGGGGCTCTCGTCGAGTGAGGGAGAGCCCCGGCGTGTTCCTGCGCCAGAGCAGAGCCCACCAGTGATGGCAAGAGAGGCCCTGGACTGCCGGTGAGTGGGGGCCCTGACGGGACTTGGTGGGTCTGCACCGGGGCACATTGCCGGTGCCCGGCCCCAGGGCTAGGACTCTGTTGTGAGCTGTTGCATCCCTGCATCGGGGAGGGGACAGTATTAGTTCTTCTTTGTCTAGAGTACCAGAAGAGGGCTCCACTGCGCCTGTGCCGCTGCCGTGTTGTAATGTTTGGGGGCATTCAGGATCTCGAGGTGCCCAGAGAGGCCGCCAGGCCGCCCCCCAGGACTGGGTTCTCCCATCAGGTGCCCCGTCTGGCAGAGGGCATCTGCAGCTTGGGACCCAAAGGTATTAAACTGCTCTGACGTTCCGACATTTGACTGCCCCACCAGATAACTCGGGAGCAAGCAGGTGGCCCTTACTGAATTTCTTTTTAAGGTGAGAGCCTCATCCCCTGTCGCAGAGATAGATCCCAGAGCTTGGTCATCGGGCTCACCTGAGCAAGTGGGCCTAAGGGCACGCCCCAATAGAGGTTGGCTTGAGTGGGCCAGGAGGGAACGGATGCCTAGGGAGCCTTCATTAGATGATGCACCAGTGTGGACGATTAGGCTCATGCTCATGGTTTAATGCCTAACATTGCTCTATAATGTGTATGCCTAAATGTTCATGCGGAGGGTTGGCTGTTGTGTACACCCTGATGTTTTTTGCTTATAGTGATGCCAACGTTCTGCCTGATGCTTGGAGAAGGTTCCATGCCATTGGTTATACCCCCTGCCAAAGAGGAAACCTTGATGTGTCTTTTATTGCAGGTGTCCTGCCCCATGATTTAGGCCTATGCCTGCCGTCAAGTAAGATGGGTAATGTTATTTCAACAAGAGACGCTGATGCAGGGAGTTCTGCCTAATATTGGTCTATAGGTTGGCCTGACGTGTAATACCAGGCCCCTGGTTGCATCCCATGTTAGGAAGCAAGCCTTGCTGAATTGTTACAGGTGCTCCTGTCTATTATGTGCTATGATGCCCTCATGTTTTCCCTTACAGGGGTCGTGTTGGAGTTATATGAGGTTACTGATGCCAATGCATATTAATGCTTCCGCCTGATGTTTGATATCCCTATGCTGATTTATTGCAGGTGTTCCTGTATGTTGGGATTTACTGTGATGCCCTGAAGTTTCCTTTACAGGGGTTGGGCTGGTGTTATAGAGCACGGTTTTTACTCATGCTGATGGTATTTTGCATTACAGCCTATCACTAAGGATGAGAGCCTGAGTTGGCCCCGCCATATTGGCCCCAGGTTCAATGTTAATTTAGTCACATTTTTATATTTCAGATGGACTTACAGACTCAGCCCTTACTTCCCATGTAAATAATCCCCCTGGATACACTTGGCTCTGGTGCCAGTTGGCGCCATGTGATGATACCACTGTTATGCATTTTTCCTTTGCAGGTTGGAGATACTAAACTTCTTAATTTTCCAACTCAAACTGGTGTCCTGCCTCTTTTGTGGTGTGCCTGGTGTGTCATCTGGAGGTACTGCGTGAGTGCTTCACATGTCCTCGAAGTTTGGCCTGCCCGCTTGGTTCCATGCTACCCCCTTGGAGATTTGGGTAACCCCATTTCTTACATTGGTGGCAAGCGGTGGGATAGGACTTGTGTTTGCGCAGTACCACGGCGGCCACGGGTTACACCACAAGTAGAGGTTTGAGAGTATTCATAGCCTTGTTGTGGGGATTATTGTTGGCTGAATATTGTTTGCTGTATTGCTTCCTCCTGAAAGTGTTTTGGGGAATTGTGTCCCCTTGTTCCACTGTGGGTATGTCCTGAGAATCCTCACCACGATGGGGTTGGTTTATGAGGAGGTGGAACTGATGGAGTACACCGAACAGGAGGTGATAGATTTCCTCCTGGAGAGAGGGATACCCCCAGTAGGAAACATTAGGAGAAAGCTGTTTCTTTATGAGGCCCTCAAGAGGGGAGAGCCCTTAAAGATCGGTGGGGACCTGTCTGATTACCCCCCTGAGTATTTGCAGGGTGGATTCGTTAGAAGCCAGTGGCAGGGCTCCCAATCCATATCCCTGGAGGGTAATTACCTGGATGGAGAGGAGGAAGAGTTTGGCAGGGCAGAGACGCCAGTAGCTGTTGAGGACACCGTAGATAGGGAGTCTCGCACTGGGTCCTGTCCCGGGGGCACTGCCCCATCCCTTTCCCTGTCCCCGGAAGAGTGGGTAGATAGGAGGGAAGAAAGGGAGCATCAGCTAGTGCTGGAGAAGCTCAGATTGGAGCAGGCCATGGAGTTAGCACAGCTGACGATTCAACAGCAGAGGCTAGAGACAGACATGGTCCTAGCCCAGGAGAGGATGGTAGAGGCGGAGAGGGCCTATGCCAGAGAGAGAGTAGCTCAGGTGGGCAGGTTGTCCCCTGAGAGCGGTTTTAAGAGCCTGGATACACCGGAGAGGGTGGGATCCAGTGGTGGCAGCGAGTGTAGGTCCAGTGCAAGGAGTCCCATTCCAGAAGCCCAGGAGACCGTGCCTGATTCCCAGGAAGAGGGGGACAGGTTAGTATTCAGGGGCAGGGGAAAGCTGTCCCACCAGTCCTGGGGAGAGTTTGAGGAGGAGTGTTGGACTGCATTGGAGGATTGGGTGGTGAGGAGAGCAGTGGAGGATTGGGAAGGTGTAGTAATAACTTAAGGAATGCTCCAGAGGTATTTGAAATGAAGCGTTTATTTAGCTTAGAAGAAGCACTGCGACAGGGAGCAGTGACAGAGATAAACTGTCAAACCACAGCGTTCTAAGACAAAGCATGGAACCATGAAACATGCAAGGTTCCAACTACAGGTGCCTGGGAGGCACAACACAGAGAATACTACATTATCCTCTTTTCTATAAAATGAAAAACCAATGATAGATAGAAAGTTGAACGAAAGAAGAGAAAAGGAAACAAGAGCGAGAAGGAAATGAGAAAGAAGAAAAAGTTAAAAGAGCAAAGTGAAAAGACACAACTGAGAGCAGAAAAGAATACAATAAGATTACAGTACAATTATCTGAACCTGGCAGGAATCCTACAGACTCTGAGACTCCTGCGAGGCTCTGACACAAAAGTTGCATCAACATCAGCATCAACATTACCGTTACTCTTATTACTAACAGAACCAGGTAACACATCATCTCTACCAACCTTTACAACTTTACAAATGTTCCACCAATCCTTGTTATTCACACGCACAGCATTCCCACAAACCTTATCGACCACTAGTGGGTCAGAAAATGTACTCCTTCCCTTGGTGACATGAACAGAGTTCTTGATGCGAATGACATCCCCAGCAGGAATATTATGAGGCACAGATCTTTTTCTCTCATCAAAGTAAATTTTTTGTTTTCTCTGAGCTGCCGAAATATTGTCCCTCACAAAACCATCAATGCCATCCATCACATTCATCTTCACCCACTTAGACATCCAACCGGGACAAATTTTCGTAGAAGGTTTCCTCCCCCTTAAAAGTTCGAAAGGAGAAACTCCAGTAGAGGAATGCGCAGTAGTGCGGTAAAACCATAGCATGGAACGTACAGCATTCTCAACAACACACTTGCTGGCGATGGCCCACTGCACACAATTATTGAGCACGCGATTCATCCTTTCCACAAGGCCATTGGCCTGAGGATGATACAAAGAACTCTTCTTATGACCAACACCACCCTGTTTAAGAAAACACTCAAATTCAGAGCTAACAAACTGTACACCATTGTCCGTCATGACCACTGAAGGGAAACCCTCTCTCAAGAAAATATCCTTCAAAAAAAGAATTACATTAGCAGAAGAAGGTTCATTGACAAATCGAATCTCCGGCCACTTGGAGTAATAATCAATGGCTACAATGGCAAAGCGAGAAGAGGAGGGTAGGAGATAAAAAGGGCCAACTAAATCAACTCCAATCTTTTCCCACGCTCTCTCCGGAAGTTGAATAGGCTCCAAAGGGGGAGTCCTTACCTTGTGACTTTTGTCGGAAGATTTGCAAATGACACAATTATCAATCAAAGTATCGACACAAACATCCATTTGTGGCCACCAAAACACGTCCCTCAACCTACGCTTAGTGAAAGTTTTCCCTAAATGACCTTCATGTGCACCATCAACAAGACGTTTCCTCAAACTCTCAGGAGGAATAAGTCTGCCACACCGCAAGAGAATGCCATCCTCAACAGTAAGCTCATCAGCAACCTTAACGTAGGTCTGGAAATCTCCAGAAACATTCTTCTCCTTAGGCCACCCAGATTTCAAGTAATTTGCAACCTGAACAAGAACCTCATCTTTTAACAACTCCTCCTTCCACTCAACCTCATTGATGGCACACATTCCTTCAAGATCTGCCGCAGCAACAAAACAGTCCTCTAGGTCATCCTCCTTTTCAAGTTCAGAGTCATTCTCAGTTATGGGAAAACGTGAAAAATAATATGCCCTGCCATTTTTCGAACTAGGGAGATACACAATGTCGAAGTCATATTGTAGTAGTTTGGTGGACAACCTAGCAATTCTTGGGGTATGTTCTTTGATTTTCTCCCCAGACAAAATAGAAACTAAAGGGCTATGATCCGTACGAATCATGAAATGACTACCCCAAAGAAAAGGGTTGAACTTCCTGACCGCCCACCAGCAAGCTAAAAGCTCTTTCTCGATGACAGAGAAATTAACCTCGGACCCACGCAACACTCTCGAGGCATAAGAGATAGTATTGTCAATTTGGCCATTTTTCTGAGTGAGCACAGCCCCAAGGCCAAAACCACTTGCATCCACAGTGACAACACACTCCTTATTGGGATCAAAAGGTTTGAGCACATTTTCACCCACTAGCTGTGATTTAATCCAATTAAAAATGTCTTGACAATTCTTATCCCAGACAAAAGGCACATTTTTTTTAGCATGTTTGTGAGAGGTTGAACTTTAGATGCATAATCTTTGATAAACCTGGAGTAAAATTCACTGAGCCCTATAAAGGACTTCAAACCAGATTTATCAACAGGTGGGGCAGCATCTACAATGGCTTTAACAAGACCAGGACGTGGTTCCACCCCATTATGTGAGACCACGTGTCCTAGAAATTCAATTTTTTCCTTTAGGAAAACACATTTCTCAGATTTGAGTACAATGCCTTTGTCTTGCATGATTTCTAAAACTTGATTCAAAGAAAAGTCATGACCCCCCTTGTCTTCGCCAAAATTCAAAACATCATCCTGGAACACAATTACTCCAGGGACATCTTTAAACATTTGACTCATTAGTCTTTGGAAGACTGCCGCGGCCGAAGCAAGACCGAACGGCATTCTGCAGTATTGAAAACTCCCAAAAGGAGAGACAAAAGCAGTCAAATGTTTAGAGGATTGACTCAACACCACCTGGTGGTAAGCGGAAGCTAAATCCAGCTTAGTGAACCACCTTGCACCCCTGGTGAGAGACAACAAGTCTGTAATTTTTGGCAAAGGGTGTGAATCAATCCAGATGTTTTTATTAACACTGCGCAAGTCCACACAGACACGCAAATCACCATTCCTCTTCCTGGCGACAACAAGAGGAGACAACCACAAGGACGACTCTATAGGTTCTATGACCCCTTTCTTGCACAAGCCATTCAACTCCTTTTCCAAAGCATCTCTTACGCTGAAAGGGACACTCCTGACCTTGTGCTTAGCAGGAATAGCCCCATCTTTCACCTTTATCTCGTGGTTGAAATCTTTAATCATGCCAAGACTGTTTCCAAAAACAGTTGGAAACTTGAGAATTAGTTTCTCAATGTATTGATTCGAATCTACAACTGCAAGATTTTCAAAATAGTCACAGGATTCATCGATACTAATCTGTTCTTTAGTACCAGGTCTTAGAATCATCTTAAACAACCCTTGGTGAAACCACCCCAAAATGTTCAAACCTTTAATAGAAACATATACTTTTCCAAAAAATGTCCTACCCCTGAACTGAATAATATCCTCAAAAAAACCAAGGAGAGATATCCTATGTCCCTCATAAGAAACAGGGGCTCTATCTGGAGGCAGGAGTTCCCTTTCAGGCCAAGTTTCATTAAACAATTCTTGGGTGATCATTGTTACTTTTGCGCCTGAATCCACTAACAAGGAAATAACTTTATCGCCAACACCAAAATCTTCATAAGGGTCAACACACTCTGAAGGTTCCCCAATGATGACACCATCATCTCGTACTACCACGACCATGTCCCTAAGGTCGTCTTGAATACAGTTGATAGGATCTGAGTCCCTCCCAGTACCTCCATAAAATTCTGTGACATTTCCAACCACATTAACATTGCTCTGCCCTTGACATTTATTAGAGGAAGTTGAATTCCCTTGTTTGGAAATTTGACAAATTTTAGCAAAATGTCCAAACTTTCCACAATTTCGACAAGTAGAATTCCTGGCAGGGCAAAATTTGTTGTTCTTGTTATGCGAAGGATTACCGCATCTATAACAAATGTCACTCCTAGAGAAAGCATTTCTCTCAAAACGTTGCGAACTGGCAAAGTTAATTTTTTCAAGACGTTGTTGACCAAAAGCCAGTTTGTTGTCTTTGTTCTCCTTAGTTCTAACTACTGAAACAGTTTCTTCACATTTCTTCTCAAGTTCCTTCACTTCTTTTTTTGACAATTCTATACTCTTGGCCACACGGATAATCTCCTCAAGAGTTGGATTGCCCAACGTCAGTAGTTTTTGTTGAATTGACTTGTCTGCACACTTACAAACATACTGATCTCTAATTAATTGTTCCCTAAAACCTTCAAATTCGCATTCTGCGCTCAGCTGTCTTAAACTAGAGACATATGTCTCAACGTCCTCCCCAGGTAGTTGGTCCCTTTTGAAGAATTTGTGTCTAATTACCACAAGACTAGGTTTAACATCAAATCTCAGCTCGTCTCATTCTAGTCTCGGTATATTCGTCTATATCCTCTTCTGCGTTGTTTCTAGTCAAAAGGGGCAAATGTTTATAGATTTCTCTTCCCTCAAAACCTAAAGAATGTAGTAAAAGACATTTCTTCCTCTCTGCGCGATATCTTGACGCGCCTATTGCACCCAAATAAGTCTTGAAGGCATCGAACCATTTTTTCCAACTTATAGGTGGATTTCCTGGGGTCTCTAAAAAAGGAGGTGGAGGAGACACTGACTGCATCTTGAGTGAAATGTGGTTTTCCTTTAAAATTCCACTGAAATATTTATTTCCAACTTTTCATTGACGTGCCCTGTCGCTGACCATAAGAAAATTACACATGTGGTGAGAAAAATAGTTTTAACTGAATTACACTGGGTGAGAAACAGTGCCACTGTTTTTTTTTTTTTTATCTAGCACCAGTGTAAAGGAAACATGGAACTAGTCTTTTCTTTTCATAGAGCAGACGCTCTAATGTAACGTAGAAAACAAAAAGCATTAAGTTTGATTCAGTCTTTAGCCATTCAGCGCATTCAGCGCGTCTGCCCCTAGCTGTAACGAACAAACTCTTTTCGTTGCCAAGGCCGCGTTGCTAAGGGAGCGTGTCTTTTCTGAAGCTCGAGCAGCTTGGCCGTACGTTGCTAAGGTGATGCGGTCACGTTGTTAAGTAAGCGCGCCTTTTCTGAGACGCGAGCAGCTTGGCCGTACGTTGTTGCCAATCACACGCAAGACAGAGTATGCGCGGATGCGTTGCCAATCAGGGCACGCTGCCGATGACAGGCTGCTGACGTCACACGTTGAGAGCGTTAGCTGGAGAGTGCGCTTAAGCCTTCCCTTTTTTTTTTGTTTAATTCGCCGATTATGCGCTGAAGTTAAACGAAATTACTTATCTCGTTTCCAGTGATATTTCCTCTGGCTTGTCGTTTTTTGTGTAGCGGCTGCTCTTCTTTCTCCATCGAAGTTTACTCCTTACTTGTTGCCACACGAGGAGATACGAGGTAAGGCAGGTTCTTTACCTTCTTCTAAGCATCGTCGCCAATAATTTTATGCAAGGTTCCAACTACAGGTGCCTGGGAGGCACAACACAGAGAATACTACAGAAGGGCTGTGCCATGCCGTTATCCGGGAGCACATGCTGAGGAGTTGTGTCCCAAGTCTGCGTCACCATCTGTTGCAGTGCAGGTTCTCAGACCCCAGGGAAATTGCACGGGAGGCAGACCTCTGGGTAAGTGCCAGAGCGTCTGGGAAGACTTTGGGGAGTGATCCTGAAAGGAGTGGTGCAGGGATCTTCCGACCCAGCGTGGCGGGAGAGGTGAGAAGCCCAGCTAGGTCCCAGGATAGTGAGCGGGTTGTAGGGCCTCACATCCCATCTATAGGAGGGAGTGAGACGGGGAGGTGTCCCGATGTGCCCCAACTGCAGTCACAGGGCCTGGAGAGTTCCATAAGGGGACCCCAGGTTGTGAGTCTAGGCTGTCCCGATGTGCCTTCTCGTGAAGGGGATCCCCTAGTGTTAGGAGAACCCGGAGTATCAGTAATCAGAGCTCCAGTGGTTCGGGGGTCTGACCAGTCACAGGGTTTTGATCCTGGACTGGCGTTCCAGGTTCAGGGGTTGCCTGTCCTGGAGGGTGGGGTACCTGTAACCCAGGTCCCTACCAGTTTGACTCCCAGGGGTACTTCTCCCGGTGGGAGGGTGCGGAACTCTGGGAGGGGGTGCAGAGGGAGAAAGGTCTCTCCTCTGTCACCGGCTCAGCCAAAGGGCGCAGATCCCGGGTTGGGTGGCCAGGTTGAGGGTTTGCCTGACCTGGCGGGTGGAACATCTGTGTTCAGAGTCCCCCCAAATTTGACTCTCAGGGGTACTACTCCAGTTAGGAGGGTGCGGAACTCTGGGAGGGGGTGCAGAGAGAGGGAGGACTTGCCCCTGTCACCGGTGCAACCTGAGGGTTTCGACTCCAGGTTGGGGAGAGAGTGGTTGTGTGAGGGTGTCCCCGGGAGAAGGAGATGGAGGAACCCTAGGAGAGGTAGGGGGAGGAGAGCCTCGCCCCTGAGTGCTGGTCAGCCTGTGGGTGTAGACCCCAGGTGGGTGGACCAGTGGCAATTTGGAAAGAGGTGAGTGGCTCAAGAGTATTACAAGCCTGAGGCTAGAGCCTCCCACTCTAGGAAGAAACAAGGGCCAGAGACTTCTGGATGGCCTAGAGGCCAGACCTGGCCACTTCCCACTAGGGAACACCAGTGGGGTAGTTTTGTTGGTGAAGGGAGGGTTGCGAGAGAGAACCATTGGGTTCCAGAGTGGAGAAGTGACTGCAGGTGCTCCTGTAGTTGCAGGCCTGCGTCCACCTTTTTCGCCCCAAGCAGGGAAGCCCATCAAGGTATTGATCGGTCTACCCTGGCTTTTGGCTGGGGGGGAGTTGTGTAGGACTTGGCCTGTCCCTGAAATTTTTCGCTTTTTGCCCCCCTAATTTAGGATGTCTCCCCCATGGGATTAAACCTGTATAGGGCATGTGTGGTGAGAGACACCTTGTTAAATTGAAATGCTATGTAATGGTGTGAGCACTTGTAAATTCCCCCCATTGTAAAATGCACCTGACTGAAATGTCCTATGTTTAAAATGGATGCCATGGCCATGGGTTTTGCCACTGAACTGCCTTAGGTCATCAGTCTAGTTATTATTACCCAGCTACCCCTAGCTTTTGGAGGGAATGCCTGGCACCCAGGGTGCTCAACCCCTCCCATTGAACCGGTTTAGGCCAGCTTTGCCAACATTATAGAAGGTTCTGGCCCTGCCTGGGAGGAGGGTATAAGTAAGGGGGATGTGCCACCAGAGGGTCAGTCAGCTCTGGGACAAGAAAGAGAGGGGACCTGCTGCGAGGAGCTACCGCCACATGGGCCTGTGAGCTGGGACCTGCACCCCTAAAACCCCCTACTCTACTGTCCCCTGGGCCCCTGACAGAGGAGGGCCCCTACCCAGGTCACTGACGCTGTTTGGACCGGGTACCACGCCAGCACTGCGTGAAGAAGCGCCCAGGAGGTGAGGAGTGGGACTGTCTACCCCCCTTCAGAAGCTGTGGCCCCCTTGGAAGCACCATGGGGAAGATTGTGCCCCCAAAAGAAGTGTTGCTGGCTGTGGTGCTGTGAGGCCCTGTGAAAGCGCTGGGCCCTGGGACTGTTGTGGCCCCCTCCTGCTGTAAAGCCTGCCTGTCAAGCGCTAGAATTGCGAAGCGCTGAGGAAGAGTTAATTTCCTGCCCCCTCTGTGTGGCCTGAGGAAGGAGCTGAGGTTGTGGGCAGAGGGAGGAGCAGTGCGCCGTGAATAGCGCCATCCTGCTGAGGAGAATCGCACTGGAGGAGCCTACCCTCGTTTTGGTGCGCTGTCCGCCATATAATTAATTAATTAAAAAGGGAGCCTACCCCTTACTGCCGCCGAGGAGACTGTGGCGCTGCTGGAAGATTGCGCCGGCTGTAAATAGGCCAAAATCACCGCCGCGGCCCGGCGCTGTCGTGGGGACCCCCCCCCCACTGCTGTGGGCATCGTCGCGGCGGCCCCCGGTGCCAGGAGAGGGCCGCCGAAGTGAAGAGAGGGCCGCACTAGGCCCTGAAGCCTTCGTCACCCATATCACGTGACGGGGGCCCGGCCGCGTCATCGGCCCGCCAACGCCGCGCACGGATTGGCCTGTGCGGCCGTGCCCCTGGAAGGCCGCGCAGGGATTGGCTGCTGGCCGGCAGCCAGAGAAGAGGAGCCAAGCCTAAGCCCCGGCTCCCTGTGAGGTAGGAGGGGGACCCGGGTGAAGCGACGCCGGTGCGGGGCCCCCGTTGTCGAGAGGGAGCCCCGTAGAAAGCGACTGGAGCGGGAGGCCACCCCGCAGGTGAGTGCCGCCCGGACCTGGAGAGCCGCGCTGGGATTGGGTGCCAGCCACAGCGTGTCCGTAAGTCCCACCCTGGGAAGGCAGAAGCGCAAAGAAGCCGCTGAAGACCTGAAGTCCCGGGTCCCCGTGAAGCTGGGAGGCCCGGTAGCATCCGAGGACGTCGGCAGCCTTGTGGAGGCTGCATCGAGGCCCCGGGTCCCAGAAGCGGATCCCTGATGCAGGCCGCAAACGTGTTGTTGGCTGCGGGGCTCTCGTCGAGTGAGGGAGAGCCCCGGCGTGTTCCTGCGCCAGAGCAGAGCCCACCAGTGATGGCAAGAGAGGCCCTGGACTGCCGGTGAGTGGCGGCCCTGACGGGACTTGGTGGGTCTGCACCGGGGCACATTGCCGGTGCCCGGCCCCAGGGCTAGGACTCTGTTGTGAGCTGTTGCATCCCTGCATCGGGGAGGGGACAGTATTAGTTCTTCCTTGTCTAGAGTACCAGAAGAGGGCTCCACTGCGCCTGTGCCGCTGCCGTGTTGTAATGTTTGGGGGCATTCAGGATCTCGAGGTGCCCAGAGAGGCCGCCAGGCCGCCCCCCAGGACTGGGTTCTCCCATCAGGTGCCCCGTCTGGCAGAGGGCATCTGCAGCTTGGGACCCAAAGGTATTAAACTGCTCTGACATTCCGACATTGGACTGCCCCACCAGATAACTCGGGAGCAAGCAGGTGGCCCTTACTGAATTTCTTTTTAAGGTGGAGAGCCTCATCCCCTGTCGCAGAGATAGATCCCAGAGCTTGGTCATCGGGCTCACCTGAGCAAGTAGGCCTAAGGGCACGCCCCAATAGAGGTTGGCTTGAGAGGGCCAGGAGGGAACGGATGCCTAGGGAGCCTTCATTAGATGATGCACCAGTGTGGAGGATTAGGCTCATCCTCATGGTTTAATGCCTAACATTGCTCTATAATGTGTATGCCTAAATGTTCATGCGGAGGGTTGGCTGTGGTGTACACCCTGATGTTTTATGCTTATAGTGATGCCAACGTTCTGCCTGATGCTTGAAGAAGGTTCCATGCCATTGGTTATACCCCCTGCCAAAGAGGAAACCTTGATGTGTCTTTTATTGCAGGTGTCCTGCCCCATGATTTAGGCCTATGCCTGCCGTCAAGTAAGATGGGTAATGTTCTTTCAACAAGAGACGCTGATGCAGGGAGTTCTGCCTAATATTGACCTATAGGTTGGCCTGACGTGTAATACCAGGCCCCTGGTTGCATCCCATGTAAGGAAGCAAGCCTTGCTGAATTGTTACAGGGGCTCCTGTCTATTATGTGCTATGATGCCCTGATGTTTTCCCTTACAGGGGTTGTGTTGGATTTATATGAGGTTACTGATGCCAATGCATATTAATGCTTCCGCCTGATGTTTGATATCCCTATGCTGATTTATTGCAGGTGTTCCTGTATGTTGGGATTTACTGTGATGCCCTGAAGTTTCCTTTACAGGGGTTGGGCTGGAGTTATAGTGCACGGTGTGTACTCATGCTGATGGTATTTTGCATTACAGCCTATCACTAAGGATGAGAGCCTGAGTTGGCCCCGCCATATTGGCCCCAGGTTCAATGTTAATTTAGTCACATTTTTATATTTCAGATGGACTTACAGACTCAGCCCTTACTTCCCATGTAAATAATCCCCCTGGATACACTTGGCTCTGGCGCCAGTTGACGCCATGTGATGATACCACTGTTATGCATTTTTCCTTTGCAGGTTGGAGATACTAAACTTCTTAATTTTCCAACTCAAACTGGTGTCCTGCCTCTTTTGTGGTGTGCCGGGTGTGTCGTCTGGAGGTACTGCGTGAGTGCTTCACATGTCCTCGAAGTTTGGCCTGCCCGCTTGGTTCCATGCTACCCCCTTGGAGATTTGGGTAACCCCATTTCTTACATACATGTACTCTTGCAGTGAGCCAAGCTTTAGGGCATGCAGTGCTTGAAACTCCTATGTAGTATGCAAGTAGTAGTGTAATCACTGTCACACTTGTGTTTCAGGCCTACATTTCCCCTGTCAGTATCTATATACTCTTCATTTATAAGTCATACTGTTATTTGTGTAGAATCATACTGTGAGTCAGTGTCCATTTGGGAAAATTGAGAGAGAATGATTTGGTTGGTTGATGTATTTGCAGACATATAAGTACATGTACTCTTGCAGTGAGTCAGGCTTTAGGGCATGCATATGCTTGGAACTCCTATGCACTATGCAAGTAGTATTGTAATCACCTTCACACTTGTATTTTAGGACTACATTTCCCCAGTCAGTATCTATATACTCCATTTATAAGAAATACTGTTATTTGTCTAGAATCATACTGTGAGTCAGTGTCCATTTGGGAAAATTGAGTGAGAATAAGTTGGTTGGTTGATGTGTTTGCAGACATATAAGTACATGTACTCTTGCAGTACCACTACCATCAGCATGACCCATTACACTACCCAAATACCAATGCACTACCTTAAACCCTAAAACACTACCCCAGCACAACCCCCTACACTACCCAAATACCACTGCACTACCGTAAACCCTAAAACACTACCCCAGCACAACCCCCTATGCTACCTAAATACTATTGCAGTACCCTAAACCTTAAACCTACCCTAGCATGACCCCTTACACTACCCAAACACTACTGTACTACCCTAAAAGAGTACCTTAGTACGACCCCCTACAGTACACAAATACCAGTGGACTACCCTAAACTCTAAATCTACCCCCAGTACGACCGTCTACACTACATAAACACAACTGCACTTCCCTAAACCCTACAACACTACCCCAGCATGACCCCCTACACTACTGAAACACCATTGCACTACCCTAAACCTTAAATCTACCCCAGCATGACACCCTACACTACTCAAACACTACTGCACTACCCTAAAACATTATCACAGCACGACCCCCTGCACTACACAAACACCACTGCACTACCCTAAACTGTAAAACACTACCCTAGCACAACCCTCTACACTACCCAAATACCATTGCACTACCCTAAACCTTAAACTTACCCCAGCACAACACCTTACACTACACAAACTCCACTGCACTATCCTAAACTATAAATCTACCCTAAACCTTAAATCTACCCCAGCATGACACCCTACACTACTCAAACACTACTGCACTACCCTAAAACATTATCACAGCACGACCCCCTGCACTACACAAACACCACTGCACTACCCTAAACTGTAAAACACTACCCTAGCACAACCCTCTACACTACCCAAATACCATTGTACTACCCTAAACCTTAAACTTACCCCAGCACAACCCCCTACACTACCCAAACACTACTGTGGTACCCTAAAACACTACCACAGCACGACTCTCTACATTACACAAACACCAATGCACTACCCTAAACTCTAAATCTACCCCTATCACGACCCCCTACACTACATAAACACCACTGTACTACCTTAAGTACTAAAACAGTACCCAGCACGACCTCCTACACTACCCAAACACCAAACACCATTGTACTAACCTAAACCTTAAATCTACCCCAGCACGACCTCTTACACTACCCAAACACCACTGCACTATCCTAGAACACTAGCCCAGCAGGACCCTCTATACTACACAAAGACCACTGCACTACCCTAAACCCTAAATCTACCCCCAGCACGACCTCCTACACTACCCAAACACCACTGCACTACCCTAGAACACTACCCCAGCATGACCCCTTACACTGGATAAACAACACTGCACTACTCTAAATTCTAAATCTGTACTGTTGTAAAACCATAGTGACTGTTTATGTACCATGTAGTAATCTATTTACTAAAGTAAAAGTGAACCAATTATGAATTCACTCAGTGTCTTTTCTTATAGTATTGTGATCATTTAGTAAATATGCATGTACTCATACAGTGCTTCTGATCCAGCGGCCTATAGGAAATATGTCATAAGCTAAGCTACCCAACTTCACCATACTCACCATTAATCATAAATCAATTATAAGGCCCATAATCTAACATGACATATATTGACCAACTGAATCATGTGACCTAATTAACCTATTCACAAATTATATACATTTATATACAACCGCGGTAAATGAATTCATCATATTTTATAACTCTATTAATTAATTAAGCCACTGTGGCGATAAGATCTTGCTAATAGTAACCTAAACTCATGAAATAACAAGACCAGCTTGTTTTCCAAAGTAAAGATTTATTCATTATTTGTTCAGAAATTGTATTT
The DNA here is from genome assembly GCF_964261635.1 of Lissotriton helveticus. Taxonomy (NCBI): domain Eukaryota; kingdom Metazoa; phylum Chordata; class Amphibia; order Caudata; family Salamandridae; genus Lissotriton; species Lissotriton helveticus. The sequence goes on along the minus strand of NC_136059.1, from coordinate 992,179,689 downwards.
GTAATCTTTATTAGAACAATTTTATTAGAATATATGTAAAAAGTAACATTTGGTTTTATGAAAATTCAGTAGCATGAATTAATTAGAAAACTATGACATTTAGTATTATCATAATCCTAAGTCCCTAACTACGCTTACTATATTGAAGAATAAAGAATAAAAGTCTTTTTGGGTTTCTTACGTGCTCCAAGAGAAATCCGTCCGCACGACACACCCATCCAAAGTACAGCAAGAAGCCAAGCTCTCTTCCACGGGGAAGAGTTTTTATACCTTTCTACACTAAACTAATCTAAGTAAAAGTATATTTTCTGCTAAATTCGGAGTCCCATTGGCTGTCAAATGACAGACCATCGTGTCACCACATTCTTTTAACATCAGTTCTGTCACTTTCTTAGAGTCCATTGTCTCTAGTTTTCGAACAACGAGGCTTCCTCCAGTTTGCAACATTAACCGAAAGAATATCATTTGCTTCCTCGGATATGAAATTGTCGCACACTCCTCTGCCGGTTCCTGGCCTTGGCCTTGCTTGACTGAGGAACTGTCAGTTCATCACAACAAATTGTTTCAGGCAGCAGGAATTTTTCCATCATGGACTCTCTCTTGCTCCGAGCAGAATTTTAGCAAACACGAATGCACTAGGCCCAAAACCACTTTTCAATAACTATTGTATAAACAAACACAAGAAAATAATTAATGCGAGAAATACAGTTTGTTCTCTTGCCACCCACCACAGCTAATGATTAACCCATTAGTCTAAATTACCTAGCTGAAGCATACAAATAAAGCAGCATTTATATCTACCATTCTTCATTTAATCCAACAGGATTCTTTATGCACCTGTAAAGAGTAAAGTGACACCACATAGACAAAAAAGCAAAATAAGCACATGCCATTATTTAAAACAGCTGCGATTAGTTATGACATAACGATAGACAAGATTAATTTATTATTTTTCACATATATGGAAATGCAACATAATGCACGTTTATGAGCACACATGTTAATAACCCTCGTGTCTTTTATGTATGCAACTTTTAAAACTAGGTTGAATTAATACACACGCACAAAATCATTAGTATAATTAATTAAATTATGGAAGTGTTACTTCACGAGTTGAAATGAAAACATTTCTAAATCTCGCTCCATCAACTCCCTCATCTGGTGATTTCCAAATCACCACACTACACCCAAAATTTGACAAATTTATCTAATGTGAACTTGGTTCGATTTCACTGTGTTAGTATTTCTAAAGACTTGTTTCAGCAAAATCTTTGCAACTATTATATCGAGCTCTGTGTAACTCCTCTAGTTCTATCTCTCTTTCCTGTTCTTTTCTGATTTTGTAAATTCTTTTCTTCTCCTTCATGTCCTTCTTTCTCTTGTGTAACATGCAACTGATCTTTGTCAAAACTATCACAAAAATTATAACAAACAAAGGTGTTAGAATCTTGCAAAGAACTGAACCACCAATTTCTTGAAATCAGGTTTTAATAGCTTGAAATCTTCTTGAAAGACGTTCTGTAAAGTCATCCTCTTCTAAGGGAACTATTTCTGAATGCATCTCTGTGATGTTTTTAATATACATTTCAATATTCTTGCTCTTGTCAGGGATGTATGTACAGCAATGCTGAGCATGTAAAATGCCACAGACTCCTCCCTCTTTTGCTAGGAGTATATCTAGGGCAAGGCGATTCTGCATCACCATTGATCTAACCGCAATGACCTCGGTATCCACTGATTCTTCCTGCATTCAGGGTTATACCTACTAAAGGTATCACTGCTTCAAAAATGGCTCCTAAAATTTCTGAGAAACTTTCTCTTTTGAACCTATTTACATGATTACTAATTTCAAACGAACCTTCTGCATTTCTGTCAACATGAAATATTTTTGGAAAAACAAGACCAACATAACATGTTCCGTACCAATGGTCTGGGAGATTATAATAAGCTTTGTCTCCACAGATAAAATAAATCCCAGGAAAAATTGGATCTTTACCACCTTTGAATCCCCAACCTCCCATGATTTGGTAAGTATCCTCACAATTGCTAGCACCTACAAAATAATTATCAAAAAGAGTATTCTCTCTTCTAATGCAAAGCTTACCACTAATTGGTTTATCTATATGAATTGCAACATTGTCAAAAGATTTGCCATTAAATTTCTCATCCTCTTTCTGCCAAAATTTGGATTTGGTCTGTTTGACCTTTTCATTCCTTTTATAAATTGCCCTTCTCTCTTCAACTAAATTCAGAAAAGTATTTTCCTCTGTTCTCAATTTGCAAGTTAGATTATTTCTGTAAGCATACTCATAGGTGAGTTCATTAGTAACTAAAAAGAAATCCCTCATCTGTTTAGCTTGCTTGTGTTTATTTAAAGCATTCTCAATTTTTAGGTTAGCAAAAATCTCATCAAAATTTGAATAATAATACTCTAAGCGACCAGTTTGGTAAAATAAACTAGCTAACACACTGCAGGTTATGCCATAAGTAAGAGGAAGCATATTGTATGTCACTCCCTCAGAAACAGGTAGCTTTACACAGATGTAACAATCTTTGACACTCATAACCTTTACATATTCTCCCAAAAGCCTCGAAAATGTATTGCTAGAAAAATCACTAACAGATCTATCTTGATGAGCTTCTGGTCTGTGATCAATAACTTTGTTAGCTTTGTTTGTTGCACTATGTTTGTCTTGACTAACTGAAGCTTTGCTTGTCATATTGACTTTGTACATCTCCTTCTCGATCCCGAAAGGAAAGATGACAGCTAACACTAACCAGAGCAGAATTAATATGAGCATACATATCAGAGTCATCTTACAGCAATCTTTAAGAATGGAACATTTTGAAGTACTACGCTTCAAAACAACAGGCATTCTAGCTAACCTTAACTTAGAAAAAGAAAACAAAAATTTAAAATTATGTCTAATAAAAACCTGAATTTTAAAAACACCCCCTTTTCCATTTTTTTTTTTTTAAACCCTCTAACAACTTTTCTTCGACCTTGCGTCACAAGTTATTTTCCAACTAAACACAATTTCTTCGACCTTGTGTCACCTAACACAATTTCTTCAGCCTTATGCCAAAAACAGAAACCTAAATTCGAACATATTAGTACTTCAATCTTTGTCACTATTTTCTTCAACTTCTTCCTGACTGCTGTTATTTATCTCAATTACAGGTGGAACTATAATATAAGCCCACTCAGGAGACTTATATTTTTGATTTGGTCTCAAAACTCTTTTTGTTTTTCTAGAGATAACCTCTATCTTTTTCCCTTTCTCTGCTTTCCTTTCAGGATCCTCTTGACTAGTTATCTCATTTACCTGTTCCTTCGATCTTTTTATTAACCTGACTCTCAACCCTCCATTTTCACTTGGCCAGGTTTCACCTTTTCTTAAAATTTTCCTTTTTGGTTCAGTTACGTTAGATTCTGTTTTCCAAGATCTTTTTCTCAAACTTTTTCTTTGACAATCTTCATCACTTTCTCCAGAATCACTGTCAGAAATTTCAATTCTTGACTCAGGATCTTCTCTAATCGGCAGCTTCACTCCGTTAGGAACTGTACTTTTTATTCCATCACTGGTACTTGGCAATTCGTCTTCCTCCGCTTCATCAATTACCTTCAACTTCCCAGTTCCAGATTTCTTGTTCCTGCATTCAGAGCTTAATCTCTGCCTTTCGATACTCTCCTGGTCTAGCTTCTGAATTTGATCAGATTTTCCTCTCTTCTCAGTTTCTCTTTCTTTATCTTGATTAGATTATTTTGCTGATTCTTTTTCTAGCAGATCTTCATCATTTTCAGAATTTATTTCAATAACTTCCAAATCCTTTCCATTGACTAAAGGTTTTTCCAGATGTCGACGTCTCTGTCGATCTTCAGAATCTGGATTTTCCTCAGCTTCTTCTTCAGAATCTGAATCAGCTGTTGTATCACTCTCTTCATCAGAGTTTTCAGGTGTAGGTATCTGAATAGTATGGCTTGGATGAATCCACCTTTTTATTCCCCTACACTTTATTGCATTTGTCGTTACTAGTATCACCTGCCTTGGTTTCTGCCACCTCGGGACCAGACAGTTACTTCTTCGATGAACTTTTGTTCTGACCCAATCTCCAGGTCTCAGATCATGAGTTTGCACTTTATCTTTTGACTGTACTTCAGTTCCCACCTGATTAGACACAGAAGTCACGACGTCAGACAGCTTCTTACAATATTCCAAAATTGCACTGTCATTAATGCTCAACAGTTTTCCTACTGGTATAAATGCTTGTCTCATGACTCTACCCATGAGAATATCATGAGGACTTAGACCTGTCTTTTTATCTGGTGTACTTCTCAGAGTCATCAAAACAAGTGGAAGAGCATCTGTCCACTTTATGCCTGTTTCTAAACACATTTTTCCAATTCTATTTTTAATTGTTCCATTAATTTGCTCTACAACTCCAGATGCCTCTGGTCTGTATGCACAGTGCAACTTCTGCTCAATGTGTAAAGCTTCCCAAATTAATTTCAACAGCCTGTTATCAAAATGTCCTCCTCTATCACTCTCAATGGTCACAGGAAATCCATATCTTGGAATAATCTCACGTAGAAGAAACTTCGCTACAGTAATTGAATCACTGTGTCGTGTAGGGAACGCTTCTAACCATCTTGAAAACAAACAAACAATCACCAAAACATATTGTAGTTTGTTGTGTTTCGGCATCTCAATGAAATCCATTTGTAACCTGGTGAAAGGACCTCCCTCTCTACCTATTATTCCCGTTCCCACAACTGATTTCCTGTTTGGGTTCATTTGTTGACAGATCAAACACCTTTGACAAAGAGACTCTGCAATTGTTCTAAGCTTAGTATTAAACCAAGTTTCTTTGAAAAGTCTAATCATTGAATCTCTCCCAACATGACCAGGGCCATGGTACATTCTGGCCAAGTCAGCAATCATGCAATTTGGTAAAACTACTCTGCCATCTTTGTAAGTCCAAACTCCATCCTCATCTCGCTGTCTACATTCTGCCTTCAACCATGTGTTTTTCTCATCATCATCAGCTTCATTTTGTATATCTCTGATTTCATACCATGTCTCAACAATTGATGTTAGCATCAGTGAACTCAAAACAAATTCTTTGTTTTTCTCCCGATTAAGTGCATAATTATTTCTTGCACAGTATTTTGCTATTTCATCTGCATAAGCATTCCCTTTGGTGATAAAATCCTCACCTTTTCTGTGAGCTGCACAATTTACTACAGCTATTTCTTTAGGCAATTGTATGCCATCAATTAATCTTTTAATGAACTCTGCATTTTTAATTGGTGAACCTGCTGATGTCATATAGCCTCTCTGAGACCAGAGCTGTCCATAATCATGCACAACTCCGTATCCATATTGGCTATCGGTAATTATAGTGACTCTCAGATCTTTTGCCAATTCACAAGCACGAATTAAAGCAATTAATTCAGCCACCTGTGCTGAACGAATTCCTTCAAGACATGATGCTTCTTCAACATCTGCCACTGTGCAGACTGAATATGCTGCTTTCAAAATACCTCCCTCTGATCTTAGACAGGAGCCATCTACGAAGTAGACATAATCTGATTCAGACAATGGTACATCTTTAATGTCCTGTCTTGGCTTGGTACAGTATTCCATAACATCTAAGCATTCATGTTCCACATTATTCTCATCATTAATTTTAGTATCCGGTAATAGTGTGGAAGGATTTAAATTCACACTCCTTGCAATTGACACATTGTCTGATCCTAAAATAATTTTTTCATATTTGGTCAATCTATTGCTTGTCAGATGTTGCGTTTTGCTTCTTGTAAGGAGAATTTCAACTGAATGGGGAACATAGACTTTTACAGGAAATCCCATTATGATCCCTTCACTCTGCTCAAGGCTAACACTAGTTGCTGCAACTGCTTTTAAGCAACCTGGTAAGGCCTTTGCAACTGGGTCAAGAACTGCTGAGAAATAAGCAATAGGTTTTCTCAGATTTCTGTGTCTCTGAATTAACACGGACAAAGCACATCCCTCTCTTTCACTGCAATACAGCTCAAAGTCTTTCTCATAATCTGGCATGCCCAGAGCTGGAGCTTCACATAGACTTCTTTTTAATTTTTCAAAAGCTTCCAACTCAATTTCATTAAGAACAATTGGATATTTTGTTAGTCTCTGTAGTGGTTTTGCAATTACTGAAAATCCACTAATCCATTGGCGACAATAACCAACCATTCCCAGAAACATTCTGACCTGTTTTTGTGTTTTTGGAGGTTGCATTCCCTGAATCATTTTTATCCTCTCAATCGTCACCTGTCTCATTCCCTTTGCAATTTGATGACCAAGATATTTTACCTCTTTTTTACAAAACTGCAATTTTGCAGGGGACACTTTATGTCCTTCATCTGCTAGACGATTTAAGAGAATAATCGTATCTGTTACACAGTTCTCTCTATTTTTTGCTGCTATCAACAGATCGTCAATATATTGCACTAATGTCGATCTGCCAGGTAGATTTAAATCTTCCAAAGATTTCTTCAACAACTCATTAAAAATAGAAGGACTCTCTGTATACCCTTGAGGAATTCTACACCATGCGAGGGTCCTATTCTGGAATCTGAAAGCAAAGATTTCCTGACTCTCTGGATGTAATGGGACAGTAAAGAACGCATTGCAAAGATCAATAACAGTATACCATTCAGCATCATGCGGAATCTGGTAAAGAATGACTGCTGGATTTGGAACAACTGGACAACAAGGATCAACAATTTGGTTAATTTTTCTCAAATCCTGAACTATTCTGTACGTTCCATTTGACTTTTTGATCCCCATAATCGGTGAGTTACAAGGACTGCTTTCAATTTCTTTTAAAACACCTTGTTTAATGAATTTTTCAATCACAGGAATGACACCTTCAATTGTTTCTGCTTTCATTTTATACTGGGGAATGTTTGGAAATTCAACTCCCTGCTTCACTATAATTTTGACTGGATCGACATGTTTCATTAGACCCATTTCATTTCCAGTCAAATCCCAAATTTCAGTTTTGACAGTCTCTTTTAATTCCTCTGGTAAATTTTCTTTTTCAAATGCAGAAAATAATGTTGTTTCACTTGCTTCAACTAACAACATTGTCAATCGGTATAATCCATCTTCTTCCATGGTTTGTAATTCAATTCCATCAGGTGAACAATATATTTTGCAATTCATTTTGCACAATATATCTCTTCCCAATAAATTTACTGGACTGCTGTTGCAAACTACAAATCTGTGTTCATCTTTAAAATTGCCAATTTCAACCTTAACAGGATCAGTTAGATCAGTTTTAATCTGTTGATTACTTACTCCGACTACTTGGATGGTATCCCCAGAGAGAGGCAGGTTTTCAATTTCCACTGATCTCACAGTAGAACGGGTAGCACCAGTGTCCACAAGAAAAGTAATTTCTACATAATTTACTTTTCCATTTACAAATGGACCAGACTGGTCAACCTCAAGAGTGGCTCCAATTACACACTCTTCCCCCTCTCTCGGGCACCGTCAGAAACAATCATCAGAATCACTTCCTTGATTCTCTGTCAACAAAAATTGTCCTGTAGTATTTTGTACATTAGATCTTTTAGTTCTTATTACCTGATCACATCCTCCGAATCCCACACCTGGATTATATTTTTGACCTCCCCCACAATTTGGAAATGGAGGCTGTGGAATCTGATTCTGTTGCTATGTTAACTGATGCTGTAGCTGTCGCTGAAGACTCAAGTCATTCAACTGTCACTGTAGCTGTAGCTGTTGCTGCAGATCAACATCGTTCTGCATCTGTGGGTTTAGCAATGTATTTTTAAAATTTCTGGGTGGGTTTTTACACTCACTTTTCCAATGCCCGATTTCGCCGCAATTAAAACAAGGCAATTTCTGTTTTAATTCTTCAACTTTAGCATTATACTTTGATTTGTTAAAATTAATTTTAAATGTTCCTTGACCTTGATTCTGATTCTGATCCTGAGCAAAATTTACATTTTTATTCCCAAGGCTTGCAATTTGTTGTTCGGCCACCTTGACTTGTGCCCACATTGCTTTTTCTTTTAACTTTTTCTGTTTCACTTCTAACTCATCACTGCAGTATTTTGCTTTTCTCAAAATATCGTCAACAGAATTTGATTGCCATCCGACAATATTATTTCTGATCATTTCTCCAATTTCTGGTCTAAGACCATAAACAAATCTGTAGATAAAATGACTCATATCCTTTTCGTCAAATTTTTCATAACCACTGTACTGTTTGAAAACCAGTAATAATCTTTCATAAAATGAATGAACTGATTCTTTTGGTTCTTGATTTGTCCTGTCTATTTTAACCCAATCAACTTCTTTTGGGGCAATTTTATTTTTCAACCAATAAATCACTTTTTCATATAAATCCATGACCACAGGGGCTGGAGCACCTGTTTCTTTAATTCGCTCTGGCTCCTCTTTTGGCCTACTCACAGCAATTTTACATTCTGTCCAAAGATCTGATAGGACAACAATGTCAAAAAATCCATCCAAATCAATCCACAGAACTTTTGAAACTTTGATGAATCTATCTACCTGTCGATACCATTCCACAGGTTTTTCCCTCAACCGAGGAAAGTCATTTGTGAAAAGCAAAATATCCTGTCTTGACCACGGGACATGAACATATCCTCCACCTGCGATTTCTCTCATAGGAAATTGTTTAGACATTTTATCAAATTTATCCAATCTTTCATCTTCCTTCTTTTTAGTCCACTTCACTCTCCATTTACTCAAGTCACCTAATTTTTTGATGTAAACAATTAATTCTTTTATATGTGTTATTCTTCCCATTGTGTTAAAGTTTCCAATGTCCCTTTCTGTAAAATCTAATCTGTAATGTTTTCCAAAAGTTTTTTTTTGCTCAAATCGATTTCTAGTTCAGCTGCCAGTTCTTCTAACTGGTCATATTTATTCTTTGTTTTCCATTGAATGCTCTTACAGATAAACAGGAGTTCATCATCCCGATAATATTTCAAACTGTCAGGACCAATTGTGCCAATTATTAATTCTTCCAAGTCTGCTTTTAATTTCGCAACATCAAATTTTGAATTTGAATCTCTTTTCTCAGAAGTCTCAGTATCAGATTCTGCACCCATTGGTGACTGGTTAAAAGAACCTTGATTAAAAGTCAAATCAGGTATTTTCGTTCTTTCACGATGAATTTCAGATAAATCTGAATAAAATTTCTCAGCTACTCTTTGAATTTCTGTATTTAATGGAATTATCAAACCTGACTGTTTGATATCTTTTTGTTCAAAAATAGGCTGAACAGGACCAATCGTTACTGGAACTGTCACTGCTTCCATGCTTTTTGTAATTTGCTGAATTAATTTTTCTTTTGATTGTAAATATTCTGAACTATTTGTAATTTCCTCATCTCTGGCAACTCTCGTTAAATTTCTAGGAGCTTCTCTTTCCATTGGAGTTTCTGAAAAATTTCTGCTTTCATTATAAACACTAGAATTTGTTCTGATTTCTAATCTTTCTGGAGTTTCAAAAGATTCAGAATTATTTGGGTATAATTTGGGTGAATCATTTAATGGAGGTGCACTTGGTGTGGTTCCTGTAGAAACCATCGGAGTAGACCATGAACAAGGCTGTCTAAGTGGAGTTTGCTTTTTATTCGTGGTGTAAATTTCTTCTAAAACTGCATCTTCTGATTCACTTTCTACAGCTACATTATTTTTCTTTTCAGTTCTCTTTTCACCTGGAGACCCTAAAACCATTTCTCTAATTAAATAGAGACCATCGCACATATCTCCCTGTCTCCACATACGCATTCTATCTTCATGCGTTTCTCTTCTGTAACTCGGTGTTTTTAGTGGTCTTTTTATTCCACTCGCTTCTTTCTGAAGTTGAAACATCTCATCTTCCCATTCAACTAAAGCTTCAAATTGTGTTGGTCTAGGCTTGGGTATAAGAGCTGACATCTTTTCTCTTAAATTTCTTAACATTTTTACGTTAAATGAACCATCGTGCGGCCAAATGAATACGCCATCATCTTTTGTATAATGTTTCCATACATCAAACCATAGAACAGTATGATAATCATATTCACTTTCCATATACGCTGCAGGTGTTTTATATTTATGAAGTAATTTACCACCTCGCGTTTCAATTTTCTTGTCAGGAGAAAATAAATTTTTCAATTTCTGAAACGTTGTAAGCCTTTTCTCAACATGTTTATAATAATAACTCATTTTTAAATCAAATCCACTTAATTGGAAATGATCGTAAAAGTTTCCTGGTTATTCCGTAACACTAACCAATCCGTGCGTGAAACACACTAACAAGCCAATCAGGTTCGAGCTATGTCACTATTTTGCTCGACCAATAAGAACGGAGCTTTTCATAAAAGCCAATCAGTTTCTAGCTTCACTAAGTCACGTGAGCCAATCAGAGTACAGTCCGTGACGTATGATATCCAATCACTGCGCGAACTGTATGACGTACACAGCTGCTGCGGTTTTTTGCGTCTCACTCTCAGCGCTCACCCCTCCTTTACAAAAAATTTGCACAGCGCCATTTTAAGAACTTTTTTCAATGAAAATTAATTAACAGGGACAAAAGGACGACTCATTTGTCTATTTCTCTAAATAAAGTGACAGAATTTTTTACAGACTTACAAGAATTCTTTTACGTGGAATAGACGACGCTATTCTCACAGACTATATATTCGCCGATAAAGTAAACTTTTACTTTACCCTCCAAACAGGTAAATAACGAACGTGTTTCCCTCTGAATGCACTTAAAGTAGCAATTCAAAGTTTGACTCAAATGAAATTACGGAATCAATTACACACTTTCAAACGGAAAATATCCCTAACCATACACACATGAAATCCTGGCAGGGCTCTAACCAACCACAGATAACATGAATCGTTAGTAAAATAAGCGACGTTATTTTACCCTTCACTCAAGCTTGAATAAATTCTATTACTTTCTCGCAGTGAGTTTTAGAACGGGCTCATTGTCCCTATACTCAAAGCTTCAATTTCATAGACAATCCTCACTATACATATACTCTATCTAACACACCTATATCCCTAACACGTGTTGTACGACCACAACACTTGTGATACACGTCGATACCACAATACTGAAACAGATCAAATGTACTGTGTGACTACACTCTCGTCACACTACTCTGTACCGGTACAACTAGGATTTTTCACACTGCAGGAAAAAACCTTTCAACTACATGTAACGAGAAAACGAACTCAACATATGTTAAACATCGATCCTATGTAACTAACATATAGCAACCATCCTCTGCTACCAGGAAATTGATCCAGCAGCCTATAGGAAATATGTCATAAGCTACGCTACCCAACTTCACAATACTCACCATTAATCATAAATCAATTATAAGGCCCATAATCTAACATGACATATATTGACCAACTGAATCATGTGACCTAATTAACCTATTCACAAATTATATACATTTATATACAACCGCGGTAAATTAATTCATCATATTTTATAACTCTATTAATTAATTAAGCCACTGTGGCGATAAGATCTTGCTAATAGTAACCTAAACTCATGAAATAACAAGACCAGCTTGTTTTCCAAAGTAAAGATTTATTTATTATTTGTTTAGAAATTGTATTTGTAATCTTTATTAGAACAATTTTATTAGAATATATGTAAAAAGTAACATTTGGTTTTATGAAAATTCAGTAGCATGAATTAATTAGAAAACAATGACATTTAGTATTATCATAATCCTAAGTCCCTAATTACGCTTACTATATTGAAGAATAAAGAATAAAAGTCTTTTGGGGTTTCTTACGTGCTCCAAGAGAAATCCGTCCGCACGACACACTCATCCAAAGTTCAGCAAGAAGCCAAGCTCTCTTCCACGGGGAAGAGTTTTTATACCTTTCTACACTAAACTAATCTAAGTAAAAGTATATTTTCTGCTAAATTCGGAGTCCCATAGGCTGTCAAATGACAGACCATCGTGTCACCACATTCTTTTAACATCAGTTCCGTCACTTTCTTAGAGTCCATTGTCTCTAGTTTTCGAACAACGAGGCTTCCTCCAGTTTGCAACATTAACCGAAAGAATATCATTTGCTTCCTCGGATATGAAATTGTCGCACACTCCTCTGCCGGTTCCTGGCCTTGGCCTTGCTTGACTGAGGAACTGTCAGTTCATCACAACAAATTGTTTCAGGCAGCAGGAATTTTTCCATCATGGACTCTCTCTTGCTCCGAGCAGAATTTTATCAAACACGAATGCACTAGGCCCAAAACCACTTTTCAATAACTATTGTATAAACAAACACAAGAAAATAATTAATGCGAGAAATACAGTTTGTTCTGTTGCCACCCACCACAGCTAATGATTAACCCATTAGTCTAAATTACCTAGCTGAAGCATACAAATAAAGCAGCATTTATATCTACCATTCTTCATTTAATCCAACAGGATTCTTTATGCACCTGTAAAGAGTAAAGGGACACCACATAGACAAGAAAGCAAAATAAGCACATGCCATTATTTAAAACAGCTGCTATTAGTTATGACATAACGATAGACAAGATTAATTTATTATTTTCCACATATATGAAAATGCAACATAATGCACGTTTATGAGCACACATGTTAATAACCCTTGTGTCTTTTATGTATGCAACTTTTAAAACTAGGTTGAATTAATACACACACACAAAATCATTAGTATAATTAATTAAAATATGGAAGTGTGACTTCACGAGTTGAAATGAAAACATTTCTAAATCTCGCTCCATCACTTCAGGTTTTAGTGTTATGGAGTGCGTCAAAGTGCTATGCACTATGTATGTAGTGCTCTTACCACCTTCATAGTTGTGCTTCAGGCGTACAATTTTTTTGTCAAAATGTATATGAAATGTGCTTGTATAGTAATAAAAAAGTATAATTTATAAAGTTATTAATAAATATTTATTTATGATCATTTTTTACAGATACTGTTAATATCATTAAAATAAAGTTATCATGCTGGAGAAAGAAAGAAGAAGAAAAGGTCAGAAAAAGGATACTTACTTGAAAAAAACTCAACCACAAGTATTGGATGACCAACATAATGTGGCTAAAAAGACAAAATCTTCTGATAAGAGCACAAAGCACTTTATTAAAAATATTACCAGATTCAAGAACAAAACTCGAAATGTGCAAAGCAGTGAAAATGTTCCAAACACAAAAAAGTACAAAGAATAGGAAAGGAAAAAAAGGCAATGTACATACAAAGGATACAACTTATAGTAAAAGAAGAGAAAATCAATATAAAGAAATCCGCACAAAAATATTTTACAACAGAGTAGTCCATAATTTGATGAAGGATACAAATAAATATAGAAAGAGAGCAGTATTTTATAAAAAGAAAAAGCATATCAAATCCATTGTTGAAAAGGCTTTTGAAGTAAAGAGGAAACTTTTTATTCTAGTATTAAAGAGAATTTTATCACGAGATAAACCAATCCATTTAATGAAGGCCAATAGTAAAATGGAACAGAGTAATTAACAAAAGTAATTTTGTGATATTTTCTTAGGGCAATGGAAACACAGTTCAAGTTCTGAGCCTTTTTTTTAATGAAGAGAGTTATTTACAGAGCAATGATTTGTTGCATGCAGTTGCCACCAGTGGTTGAGCTTATGAGGTTAGAAATGGGTGTTCAATTGAGAAAGAGCAAATGGTTTCTAGAAATGCAGAAGAAGTGATAGCTGATGAAGTTCTAAGCAGACGTCCTAAAGCCCCAGTGTACACTTGGGATTTTAGTAGTATTTGTAGTGTACAACAAGAATCTATTGATAAATTACACAATTTCTTACAAGTATATTGTAAAATAAAGTGTTAAACAAAAGATTAAGGTGTTGCAAGGACCAGACCCTTGCAGAGTGAGAAAACATACTGGTTTTCATGGTCATTCTCTGGCTTGTCTTTCAAAGAAAGTATGTCAAAGTGTTTTTAACCATTTCAGGATGTTGGCAGTATATCCTACTGAAATGCGGAAGTTAGTGAGAAGATTGTATTATGCAAAAAGTCCAGCACTAAAGTGAAATGAGTTAAACAGTGCTCTGTTGCGTGGGTCAGTATCAGATGTGAAAAAGGTTTGTGATGATATTGCGTTTTGTTACTTTGGTCCTGAAGAAGAGAATGAAGAAACTCAGACATTAATAGAAGAAAATGTTGTAGAGACTGTTGAACATAGTTGTACAAAAAATTTTGAAAATGAAATTACAAAGTTTAAGGTAATTTCAGATGAAAGACCAAAATTTTCTTGTATTTGTTGTCGCCAAACTCTCTACAAAAATCAGACTAGGAGTGTTGATTTGTATTTAAAAAGTGAAAAAGAAAATAATGATAAGTGGAAAGAATTTGCAACTTAATTGTTGATAGAGAATTGTTTTGATTTGGGTTCTGATCAGCGTATTTGTAAATATTGTTATAACAAATTATGATGAGGATAAAATGCCCGCTAGAGCTGTTCATAATAATCTAGAGTTGGTTGCTATTCCTCCAGTATTGATAGATTTAAACACCTATGAGTCTATTCTCATTCAATGTGTGCACCCATTTCAGGCTATTGTTCGTATGGAGCCTAAAACAGGTAAATTGCCTCCTTCAGATTTACAATGAGGATTAAAAGGAGGAGTTGTGTATTTCCCGTTAGATTTAAAGAAAAATATTGAAACTATTGGTGTAGAGAGTGTAGAAAGTGAACGTATAGTTGTTATTGTTAATGGTGTGCCGACTAAGAATAAGAAAATCTGGCAGGAGTTAGTGGATGTTAGGAAAGTGCAAAAGGCAACATTGTATTTGATAAAGAACAATACATACTATAAGAATGTTTATATGGGAGAAGAAGAAATAGTTTTAGTAGAAGATACTGAAACGTCAAGTGGACAAATTGAAAAAGTGGATATGTTAAGATGTGAAGAAATCTATGAACATTACAGTGTGCATCCACTTCATTCAAAAGAAGTGATGGGGAACACTATTGATTTGTTCCAAATGAAAGAAGCAAAAGTGTAGGAGAGTAGGGTCTGCAATCCTATGATCACCCAGATTTTTGCTTTTTGCTGCACTGGTTTACGACTTTCCCTGGCTGTGGGCCTGCTAATCAGACCCACAGCCTAGCTGTTCTCTCTATCCAAATTGTACTCAGGTACTGAATTGGCACTGGGCCCTCTCCAAGTCCCTGTACCCAGGGCTGAGGTGCACCCAGAAGTCTCCCAGGGGCTGAAGCATGTATTGTGCCACCCCTGGACTGACTAACTAAACTGACACAACTGGCTGCACGACAGCTGGGGCAAGGTGGTGTACTCACCCTTTGCTTTAGATATAGTATACCTATATCTAACCCTAAAATGGACACACAGATCTCCTATCAGTCACTCCTATGGCAGGCCTTAACAATCCTGAAGGCAGAGTGCTTGGAATCGTGTGAGATGGTGCTCTGGCATGAGCTGAGCCTGTCTGCGGCTTTTGGGATCTATCCCTCAGCCGTTTCCATGATATCGCATACCATATACTCTTAAGTGCATTATAATCCTCGCGGTTATATGCCAACTCTGGTATCGCTTTATCAAAACATGTCGAGTAAGGTGTCATACGAATTGGAATACTAACCCCTCGCCAATTCTGGCGACGGGGTTAGCATTCCACCCTTCTAGAGGGACACGACATGTATGTAACCCCTAACCCCGGTTAAAGTCAAACAGAGCCTCAGCTCCACAAAATGGATGCTGCCACCGAGACACAAGTCTGCCCTCCTGCTGCTGGGAGTCCTCCCAGAGCAGGAGATAAGGACAAAGGGTTTCCTGCCAGGGGCGGTGCCAGCACCGTCCCAGACAGGATTTTGTGTATCCTAGGTAGGCAGGGCTTCAGAGGAAGGTGACTGCAAGTGGCACCCCGGTGCTCACTATGCATAGGCCGGCTTGAACCAGTTCCAGGGACACTCCAGACCCTGAGCTGGGGAAAAGCCCGCCAAGGAAGTGGGTGTAACCACCCCCCTCCTGGTCCCACCCATAGGGCAGGACCTAGTCGCGTGCCAGCCCCCTTTTCCCAGATAAAGGTAGGAGCAGGCCCCCTTCCAAATTAGATCATCTTTGGAATCAAGACACGACTTTCTACGAAAGGACATCAAGATTTCTTCTTCAAGATTCTCCCTTGTGGCTAAGGAGTAGTCACCCTGCATCCGCAGGCACCATCTTAAGAACACTGCGGTCTGCTGTAAGTCCTTCCTCCGGAATCCGACTGCCCAGCTTGATGAGAACCGGCTTCCCTGGCACCTCTGACCTCTACCCACCTCTACAGCCAAGCTGAGAACTGTGGGTGCGACGAGACCTCGAGGGACCGGCCATCTTCAAGACTGCACGACTTCTTTCCAGCACGACCGCCGAGGGATCCTCTGGTGAGTGCTTTGGGGACCGAGAAGCCCCGACCCTGAGCAGCTCCAGCACCGAAGTCCAGCCTCCCAGCATCTCCACGATCTGCGTGGGGCCCTTCTGCTTTTTGCTGCTCACCGCGTTGTTTGGCTACTAGCCCGCTGGCTTGTGGCCTTCCTGACGACGCCCGACGACATCACTGCTGCTGGTCTGGTTGCTCTAGACTGGCCCTTGCTCCCTTCCAAAAGAGGAGCACCCCGGACCCTCCTGGTCCACTCCAGACGCCATTTTAGGTCCACCGCGTGGGCTTGAATTTGCCAAGACTTGTTGCCCCAATCCTGGGTCCAGCGACGTCGAGAGCATCATCCATCGTGGGACAGCTCGTACCTCCATCCTGGTCGCCGACAACGCCTCCTGGTCTGTGAGACTACAGAGCCCAGCAGCGCCCACTCACCTGACTGCGGTGACTTCGCCCGGTGCCATCCTGGTGCCCACTTAATCACTGGCTAGTGATTCAAGAACTTGGTCCCCTCTGCTTTCAGGTTTCTTCTTCCCTGATCCAGGCTTGGATCTCTTCGAACTTTTCTTCACTGGTCGCCTGCCAGCATCTTTCTTCCAGGCTCCTGGTCCGGCAACGAGGATTCCCGACGTCTTTTGAGACCTATGCAGCTGCAGCCCCTGGGCTAGGTAACTTCGGCATTTCGGTGCCCCAGCATAGCCTCACTATCCAAGGGTCAGGATCCACTGTCGTTTTCTCCCTACCAGGTCGGGTTCGCCCGAGAACACTAACTTTAGCGTTACTAGCTACCATAGACTTTGTCCCGCATCCCGCGTGAGAGTGCACACTCTGCACCCGAGTCCCCTAGGCCTCCTAGAAGTAATCTAACGATTCCATAGTCAAGTCCTAGCGATTCCAAAGCCTATTAGTACTGTACTTACCTGCTAGTAATTTCGCATTCCACTTTTAAAGTATATGGTTTTTCATGCCCCTCGGGCATTTGTGTATACCGTGCTAACTTAAGTATTTTCGTAAGAGTTTTGTTGTGTGCCTAGCACCCTGTCCTCATAAAGAGTACAGGGCTGTTGTGATTCTAATAAATACATTGTTTATTTTCATAACACTTGTGTGGTGTCCTTTCACTGGGTGTTCAAGGGGTAATGTGATGGTAAAACAGCTGGCTTAACACGCCCTCTAGAGTCTTAGCCTTAGACTGCTCGTATCCATGCTACTAGGATAGCTGGTCTATAAGGTTGACTTACAACCAATCATCAATAAGGGTTGTTTGGACTGATATATAGTGATCACTAGAATAGTGAACACTGCACATCAGGCCAACTTCCCACATTGGTGGCAGCGGTGGGATTTGAGCTTGCTGTTGTTTTACCACACATATCCTAAGAATATCTTGTGAAAGATCACATAAGTACTAAAGGTACATATAACTTAGCTTAGAATACTCTGAGTTCTACTGAACCAGCTGTTGTAGCTCCTAGGGCCTAGCACACCCTAAACTACAACTCTAGCAAGGGATCAGTAGGCAAACAAATAGTGTAGGTAAGTGCACCACTTACACCTCACTAGAAAAGCATGTCTAACCATGGAGAGTCCACTGAGACTCCCCTGGTAAGTGTTGACCCTCCACAGGTCACTTCAAGATATGCAGCTCTCAGTTTCCAGGAGATGAGACAAGTCTGTACCTCCAGGAAACTGAAGCAGGGGTCTAACCCCACCATTCCCTTTCTGATAGGTCTCTTAGAGACATATGATGCCAGAAAGATTTCTCAGTTACATGAGAACATGCCAGCCTTAGAGGGAACCTCTGGGGATCCAGACCTCCCCAACACTGCTACTGCAGTTGAGGAGGAGGAGGATCAGGAGGAACTCTCTGGGGATGAGGTAGACAAAGGTCTTGAGGTAGTCAGAAGGCTAACCAGGGCCAACTTAGACTTACTTGGGCTAGGATCTGGGGGACCCCCAGTACTAACCCGAAGTGGGCCTAACCTTGGAGTTAGGAGAGATAGATCTCTTTCTAGGGACTCCAATAGATCTCTGCACTCTAATGCCTCTTCCCAGAGGAGGAGGAACTCTCCACAGAGGAGAGTGACTTCCCCTCAGAGAATAGAGCATGAAGCTAGAATGAGACAGGCTGCTCTGAGGATTGAAAGGGAAGAACTTGCCCTGGCCAAAGAAAAGCTTGCCTTTGCTAGAGAGCAGCAGATGAGTGGGCTAGCTCCCACTGGTGGCAGCAATCTCCCAAGAGATAGAGAGAAGGGTTTAGATACTAAACACCTGACTAAGATAGTGCCCCCCTTTAAGCAAGGGGATGATATCCAGAAATGGATGGCTGCTTTGGAGAGGGCCTGCACTGTGCAGTGCATTCCCCGAAGTCAGTGGGCAGCTATACTGTGGCTCTCCTTTGATGGTAAAGGTAGAGATAAGCTCCTCACTACAAGAGTGGAGGATGCTAATGATTACCAGGTCCTGAAAAATGCACTGGTTGATGGGTTTGGTTTAACCACTGAGCAGTACAGGTTGCTGTTCAGAGACACCCAGAAAACTCAGTCTCAGGACTGGTCTGACTTTGTGGATTGTGCCACTAAGGCTTTGGAGGGCTGGTTGCTGGGTAGCAAGGTTACAGATTACACAGGATTGTATAATCGTATGATGAGAGAACAAATTTTAAACAATTGTCAGAACCAGTTGTTGCACCAGCACCTTGTTGATTCAGATCTGACCTCTCCCCAAGAATTGGGAAAGAAGGCAGACAAATGGGTCAGGACAAGGATCAAGCAGAACCAGAACCAGAACCAGGGTGGTCAGAAGAAAGCAGACCAGAAGGGTAATGCAAAGAGTAAACAAAATGACCAGAAGTCTTCACCAGGTCCCCAACAAACCAAAGAGGGTGGGGGTCAGGCTTCCCAGAAGAAGAAGACTCAAGAAGGCCAGTCAAAAAGGTGGTGCCAGTACTGCAAAAGTAAGTCTCACTGGTTTAGTGAGTGCACCAAAAGAGGAGGACAAACTCCTGCCACTACAGCCCCTAAGGCAACTGCACCCCCTAGTACAGTCAGTAGTGGTAGTGTACCTCCCAAGGCATTAGTTGGGTTAACCTTGGGTACTGAGGGGTCTGACAACTTAGTTGGCACACTCACTCAGGCTGTCCTTGTCTGTACAGGGGATATGGATATGTCCCCTGAGATAAGTCCCAATACTTTGGGCAAATACAGGCAGACACCTTTGATTAATGGCAAAATGGCTCAGGCCTATAGGGACACTTGTGCCAGTGTCACCATGGTGACACCTAACTTTGTGGACCCTGGACAGATCATGCCAGGTACTGATTTCCTGGTGACCAATGCTAGCAACGTCACTACTAGTCATAGTGTGGCGATTGTGGCTTTCTCCTGGGGTGGAGTGAAGGGACAAAAGAAAGTTGTAGTCAGTTCAGACCTCCCAGTTGATTGTTTGTTGGGCAATGATTTGGAGTCATCACAATGGTCAGAAGTGGAGCAGAGGACTCACATGGAAATGTTAGGCTTGCCAGCACATGTGCTTGCTGTGACTAGGTCACAGGCCAGAAAATGCCCCACTGAACAGGTGTTGGATCCTGAAATTATGGACCAGACACCTCCCAAGAAGAAGAGCAGTAGGGTTAAGGCTTTGCCTTCCCCCTTGCCCCAGGTTGAGGATCAAGTCTCCGAGGAGGCTGATCTGAGAGAACTGAGGGAAACTGAGCCTAAAGAGCTTGAACTTGATCAAGTTGAGTTTCTGGGCTCAGGGGGACCCTCCAGAGCAGACCTGGGGAAGGCACAGTTAGACTGCCCTTCCCTTGAACCCCTCAGACAGCAGGCTGCTGCTGAGGCTGCAGGGAATGCCACAGGTGCCCACAGGGTATACTGGGAAGATGGACTCCTGTACTCTGAGTCAAGAGACCCCAAGCCTGGTGCAACCAGGAGGCTGGTCATCCCCTTGTCTCTGAGAGGTTTCCTTCTCACCTTGGCCCATGAGATTCCCCTTGCAGGTCACTTAGGCTAGACAAAGACTTGGGACAGGCTTGTCTCACACTTTCACTGGCCCCACATGAATGAGAATACCAAGGAGTTTTGTCGCTCCTGTGTCACTTGCCAAGCCAGTGGTAAGTCAGGTGGCACAACAAAGGCCCCCCTCATACCACTACCTGTGGTGGGGGTCCCCTTTGAAAGAGTGGGGATTGACATTGTTGGTCCAATGGAACCCCAGACAGCATCAGGGCACAAGTTTATACTGGTGGTGGTGGATCATGCCACCAGGTATCCTGAAGCTATACCACTTAGGACCACTACAGCACCTGTAGTGGCAAGAGCCCTAGTTGGAGTGTTCTCCAGAGTGGGTTTCCCTAAGGAGGTCGTTTCTGACAGAGGTACAAACTTCATGTCAGGATATCTGACTGCAATGTGGAAGGAGTGTGGTGTGAACTACAAGTTCACCACACCCTATCATCCACAATGCAATGGGCTTGTTGAGAGATTCAACAGGACCCTCAAAGGGATGATTCATGGACTACCTGAAACTCTTAGGAGAAGATGGGATGTCCTGATCCCCTGCCTCTTGTTTGCTTACAGAGAGGTCCCACAGAAGGGGGTTGGCTACAGCCCTTTTGAGCTTCTGTATGGGCATCCTGTAAGAGGACCCCTGTGTTTGGTGAAGGAAGGATGGGAGAGACCTCTCAAAAAGCCTGCAACCAACATAGTGGACTATGTACTTGGTCTCCGCTCCAGGATGGCTGAGTACATGGAAAAGGCATCTAAAAACCTTGAGGCCAGCCAAGAACTTCAAAAAGCTTGGCATGACCAAAAGGCTGTTCTGACTGTGTACCAGCCAGGACAGAAGGTGTGGGTGCTGGAGCCAGTGGCCCCAGCAGCTCTGAAAGACAAATGGTCTGGGCCCCACACCATCATTGAGCAAAAGGGAGAGGTTACCTACTTGGTGGACCTTGGAACTCCCAGGAGCCCTCTCAGAGTGCTCCATGTTAACAGGCTCAAGGCATATGTTGACAGGAAGGACATGAGCTTGCTCATGGCCACAGATGAGGGACAGGAGGAAGAGAGTGACCCTCTCCCAGACCTGCTCACTCAGAATCCTGATGATGGATCAGTTGATGGTGTTGTCTTTTGTGGCAGCCTCACTGAACATCAGCAACAGGATTGCAGGCAAGTTCTGCAATCCTTCAGACATATGTTCTCTCTGACACCCAGCCAAACTGATTGGTGTACCCATGATGTTGACACTGGAGACAGTCTGCCTGTCAAGAGTAAAATCTACAGACAGCCTGATCATGTTAGAGACTGCATCAAAACTGAAGTGCAGAAAATGTTGGAGCTGGGAGTCATTGAGCCCTCAGATAGCCCTTGGGCTAGCCCAGTAGTTCTAGTGCCAAAGCCTCACACCCAGGGTGGTAAGAAAGAGATGAGGTTTTGCGTAGACTACAGAGGCCTCAATGCAGTCACTAAGACTGATGCCCACCCAATACCAAGAGCAGATGAACTTATAGATAAATTGGCTTCTGCCAACTTCTTAAGTACATTTGATTTGACAGCTGGGTATTGGCATATCAGGTTAGCTGAGGAGGCCAAACCCAAGACAGCATTTTCTACCCCTGGTGGGCATTATCAGTTTGTGGTAATGCCCTTTCGTCTGAAAAATGCACCTGCCACCTTCCAAAGGTTGGTGAATCAAGTCCTCACTGGGCTGGATGACTTCTGTGCAGCATATCTTGATGATATTGCTGTCTTTAGCTCCACCTGGGAGGATCACCTGGTCCACCTGAGGAAAGTGTTAGAGGCTCTGCAAAAGGCAGGCCTCACTATCAAGGCCACAAAGTGCCAGATAGGGCAGACACAGGTTGTATACCTGGGCCACCTTGTAGGTGGAGGCCAGGTTCAGCCACTGGAGAGTAAGATACAGGCCATCAAGGACTGGACTCCTCCAATCACCCAGACTCAAGTTCGAGCTTTCTTGGGCCTGACTGGGTACTATAGGAAGTTTGTCAGAAATTATGGGTCCATAGTGACCCCTCTTAATGACCTGACAAGCAAAAAGATGCCAAAGAAAGTTCAGTGGACAGCAAGCTGTCAGAAAGCATTCAATGACCTAAAGCAGGCCATGTGCACAGCACCTATCCTAAAGAGTCCAGATTACTCCAAGCCATTCATTGTCCAAACAGATGCTTCTGAGTTGGGTGTGGGGGCTGTTCTGTCTCAACTGAATTTTGATGGTAATGATCAGCCTATTGCTTTCATTAGTAGAAGGTTGACACCCAGAGAGAAAAATTGGTCAGCTATTGAGAGGGAGGCCTTTGCTGTGGTTTGGGCCCTGAAGAAGTTGAGGGCCTACTTGTTTGGCACTCACTTCACCATTCAGACCGACCATAAGCCCCTCTTGTGGCTAAATCAGATGAAGGGTGAAAACCCCAAACTGCTTAGGTGGTCCATTTCCCTACAGGGGATGGATTTTACAGTGGAGCATAGACCTGGTACTGATCACAGCAATGCTGATGGGCTCTCCAGGTATTTCCACTTAGAGCAAGAAGACTCACCTGGTCAAGGTTAGTTTATTGTCCCAAAGTTTGGGGGGGGGGTCATGTAGGAGAGTAGGGTCTGCAATCCTATGATCACCCAGATTTTTGCTTTTTGCTGCACTGGTTTACGACTTTCCCTGGCTGTGGGCCTGCTAATCAGACCCACAGCCTAGCTGTTCTCTCTATCCAAATTGTACTCAGGTACTGAATTGGCACTGGGCCCTCTCCAAGTCCCTGTACCCAGGGCTGAGGTGCACCCAGAAGTCTCCCAGGGGCTGAAGCATGTATTGTGCCACCCCTGGACTGACTAACTAAACTGACACAACTGGCTGCACGACAGCTGGGGCAAGGTGGTGTACTCACCCTTTGCTTTAGATATAGTATACCTATATCTAACCCTAAAATGGACACACAGATCTCCTATCAGTCACTCCTATGGCAGGCCTTAACAATCCTGAAGGCAGAGTGCTTGGAATCGTGTGAGATGGTGCTCTGGCATGAGCTGAGCCTGTCTGCGGCTTTCGGGATCTATCCCTTAGCCGTTTCCATGATATCGCATACCATATACTCTTAAGTGCATTATAATCCTCGCGGTTATATGCCAACTCTGGTATCGCTTTATCAAAACATGTCGAGTAAGGTGTCATACGAATTGGAATACTAACCCCTCGCCAATTCTGGCGACGGGGTTAGCATTCCACCCTTCTAGAGGGACACGACATGTATGTAACCCCTAACCCCGGTTAAAGTCAAACAGAGCCTCAGCTCCACAAAATGGATGCTGCCACCGAGACACAAGTCTGCCCTCCTGCTGCTGGGAGTCCTCCCAAAGCAGGAGATAAGGACAAAGGGTTTCCTGCCAGGGGGCGGTGCCAGCACCGTCCCAGACAGGATTTTGTGTATCCTAGGTAGGCAGGGCTTCAGAGGAAGGTGACTGCAAGTGGCACCCCGGTGCTCACTATGCATAGGCCGGCTTGAACCAGTTCCAGGGACACTCCAGACCCTGAGCTGGGGAAAAGCCCGCCAAGGAAGTGGGTGTAACCACCCCCCTCCTGGTCCCACCCATAGGGCAGGACCTAGTCGCGTGCCAGCCCCATTTTCCCAGATAACGGTAGGAGCAGGCCCCCTTCCAAATTAGATCATCTTTGGAATCAAGACACGACTTTCTACGAAAGGAAATCAAGATTTCTTCTTCAAGATTCTCCCTTGTGGCTAAGGAGTAGTCACCCTGCATCCGCAGGCACCATCTTAAGAACACTGCGGTCTGCTGTAAGTCCTTCCTCCGGAATCCGACTGCCCAGCTCGACGAGAATCGGCTTCCCTGGCACCTCTGACCTCTACCCACCTCTACAGCCAAGCTGAGAACTGTGGGTGCGACGAGACCTCGAGGGACCGGCCATCTTCAAGACTGCATGACTTCTTTCCAGCACGACCACCGAGGGATCCTCTGGTGAGTGCTTTGGGGACCGAGAAGCCCCGACCCTGAGCAGCTCCAGCACCGAAGTCCAGCCTCCCAGCATCTCCACGATCTGCGTGGGGCCCTTCTGCTTTTTGCTGCTCACCGCGTTGTTTGGCTACTAGCCCGCTGGCTTGTGGCCTTCCTGACGACGCCGGACGACATCACTGCTGCTGGTCTGGTTGCTCCAGACTGGCCCTTGCTCCCTTCCAAAAGAGGAGCACCCCGGACCCTCCTGGTCCACTCCAGACGCCATTTTAGGTCCACCGCGTGGGCTTGAATTTGCCAAGACTTGTTGCCCCAATCCTGGGTCCAGCGACGTCGAGAGCATCATCCATCGTGGGACAGCTCGTACCTCCATCCTGGTCGCCGACAACGCCTCCTGGTCCGTGAGACTACAGAGCCCAGCAGCGCCCACTCACCTGACTGCGGTGACTTCGCCCGGTGCCATCCTGGTGCCCACTTAATCACTGGCTAGTGATTCAAGAACTTGGTCCCCTCTGCTTTCAGGTTTCTTCTTCCCTGATCCAGGCTTGGATCTCTTCGAACTTTTCTTCACTGGTCGCCTGCCAGCATCTTTCTTCCAGGCTCCTGGTCCGGCAACGAGGATTCCCGACGTCTTTTGAGACCTATGCAGCTGCAGCCCCTGGGCTAGGTAACTTCGGCATTTCGGTGCCCCAGCATAGCCTCACTATCCAAGGGTCAGGATCCACTGTCGTTTTCTCCCTACCAGGTCGGGTTCGCCCGAGAACACTAACTTTAGCGTTACTAGCTACCATAGACTTTGTCCCGCATCCCGCGTGAGAGTGCACACTCTGCACCCGAGTCCCCTAGGCCTCCTAGAAGTAATCTAACGATTCCATAGTCAAGTCCTAGCGATTCCAAAGCCTATTAGTACTGTACTTACCTGCTAGTAATTTCGCATTCCACTTTTAAAGTATATGGTTTTTCATGCCCCTCGGGCATTTGTGTATACCGTGCTAACTTAAGTATTTTCGTAAGAGTTTTGTTGTGTGCCTAGCACCCTGTCCTCATAAAGAGTACAGGGCTGTTGTGATTCTAATAAATACATTGTTTATTTTCATAACACTTGTGTGGTGTCCTTTCACTGGGTGTTCAAGGGGTAATGTGATGGTAAAACAGCTGGCTTAACACGCCCTCTAGAGTCTTAGCCTTAGACTGCTCGTATCCATGCTACTAGGATAGCTGGTCTATAAGGTTGACTTACAACCAATCATCAATAAGGGTTGTTTGGACTGATATATAGTGATCACTAGAATAGTGAACACTGCACATCAGGCCAACTTCCCACAAAAAGGAATTCCCATAAGTGTATGGGAAGAGAGCTTGGAAGTTCGTTGTTTTCCACAGTTGTTCCCAACTGGAAAAGGAGGAAGATATGATGTTATGTTATGTTAAGCTTTATTTGTATAGCGCACGTAGACCAGGCTGGTTTCTTGGTGCTGTTCTGAAGATGTTAGACTATGGTGTTTCTAGTATGCCTGTTTAAATAGCCAAGTTTTTAGGAGTTTGCGGAAGCTCATGATGTTTGTGCAGGATCTGATCTCAAGAGGCAGGGAGTTCCACAGTTTGGAGCCCAGGGTGGCGATTCTGAGCCTTGTCCCTCCAGCGCGTTTTAGCCTGAAAGATGGTATGGTTAGGAGATGTATATGAGCAGATCTCAGGTTGCATGTAGGAATATATCTATTGATCAGATTATTGATGAATGTAGGGCTTTTGTTATTCAGGGCTTTAAAATGATGCATCCTACCTTAAAGGCCCATCTTTGGTTTATTGGAAGCCAATGTAATTTCTTCAGCAGGGGGGTGATATGTTGATGCCTGTTTTCTTGGCGGATCAGCCTGGCCGTCTGGTTTTGGATCATTTGAAGGCGGTGGATGAGGTAGGCTGGGATGCCCAGGTAAAGGGAGTTGGCGTAGTCGATGTGGTATATTACCAAGGCGAGTGCTGCCTGTGTTTTTGCCAGATATTATGATAGGCAACACTTACTGAATAATACTAAACCTAAGAAGGATGCCAGCCTGGTTTTTGTTACTAGACGCTCCCAACTGAATGATCAAGTTCATCAGATTCTATACTCTATACTCTAACTGGCATATTCTAAATGTAAATAAAACAAGAACTGATACCCAAGCCTTTATTTGCTTATGGTAAAAATAAGAATCTTAAAGACTTAGTGGTAAGATCACGAATGACGGTAACCAAGGGGAATCTATACAGAAACCCGATCACCGGGGCTCCGGTGACTGGTAATCATAAATGTGGGAATTGCAAGATCTGCCCACAAACCATCGAAACATCTGATTTTCTATTCAATGGCATCACAATAAAAAAAGTTATATGACAAACTGTAAAACTAAAAATATTATTTATCTATTGTTATGCCCCTGCAAAAAGGGATAGGTAGGAGAATCTTCCAGATCCAAGTACACCAGACTAACCGAACACAAATCGGCGATTAGAACTAGAAAATATATGCACCAATAGTGGCCCATTGTGTAGAAGCCGACCATAAACCAGAAGATATCCAGTGGATTATTCTGGAAAAAATTGTCCCTAAAGCAGGTTTATGTCCAGATAAGATCCGACGTAAACGAAAAGTTTTTTGGATCTTTTCTTTGGAGACTACTAAAACGGGACTGAATTTAGAAATCCCTTGGGAACAAGCCATTATATAGCCTTGAGACATTAATTATGGAAGGATCTGCGTGACTTAGTGTACATGGATTAAGGCATATACATCATCGCTAGAGTATAATGGATATATTTTAGGAGCATAACTCATTTCGATTTATAAACTGCCATGATATTGATGATAATACATTAATATATCTAGCGTCTGTAAAAATCTGTAAAAATATATAAGCATTCGAAACGACCACGGGATAATCACATTCTCAGTACTCTGTGTACGGTTTTAGAACACCATAAAAAGAATAGTATGTCTACACTTTAGTTTTTCACCTGAGTCCACAGTCTATTTTTCCGTGGAAGAGTTTCTTGAACATGATATATTTGGGATTAAAAAAGACCGGGGGGAACATATTGGTCCACTTTTAGTGTTTGGTTTCAGAATACTATACAAAGAGAAAGTCGAGTTCTTACTTTTGGCGCCTTCCTTAGTCCATCATTTATTTTTCTTAAATAACATGTTTCTTTAATAAGACGTATTTTTAGAAGCGCCATATGTTTGTTTATTCAGCTGAACCGAGTTCAGACGCTTTCAGCTAGTTAGTACCAGTATAAAAAGAATTAAACACGCACTATCGTTCGTCTTACCGTGGAATACGTGCGACCAGTCGGCAGAGAACCCTATACTATCAGAAGTCTACAAAGAATACAGGTATGAAAACATCGAATGGCATCATTTAGAATAGATCGCCTTTTTAAGCACATCTAGTGTTTCCCTTCTCACTATGTGTTTGCGTGTTTTCTCTCGTAGACAGAGATGCAAACTATCACCGAACACATGAACGAATAAAGTAGGACAAGAGCTCCTTTTACCCACGGCCGCATTATCACTTCGAGCCTGTTGGAACAGAACCCCCAAGCCATAGCGGTTTCTATTCTAATTAAGGTAACTAAATTACTCGAGTCATATGACTCTTACTGTGTCTTCGATATTTTCATAGTATCATAATGGCTAATCGTGTTTTCATCTGTAACGTTACTTTCAAGAATACATCTAAAAGAAGCAATGCTGAATATACTACAAGCTCTTTGAATTTAAAGATTGCATCACCAGCCAAAGTCGCCCCCAAATAGAACCCCCACGCTACCGCGGTAACGAGCATATCTAAGGTAATTAATTAACAACAGCCGCTATCATGAATTCATTTCAAGTCTTGGCCTCATATTGGTATGTTGATTGTGATCATAAAAACTGTTCATGTTTTAATCTCTAGTTACTTCTCAACATACCAATAGACCGAAATGAAGAGTCTTTAAATGATGGTCCAACACAACTATCAGGTACCATTCTTTTACCCTAAATGCGGTACCTATTTATCAGTGTAACATCTTACCTCTATCTTTAACTAGCGAGAATATGTGCCTGTTTTCCTTGAACCTACAACCTAATATGGCAACTATAGAGTATAACACCAGCTCAATTCGAATATACCTGTGACAGAGCTAGAATTACGACCACGTTTCAGTTATGCCCTGCCTTATTAATTCAAAGTAGCAAGCATATTTCCTGATGGCCTTTTTTCTTTCTACAGAATACTAACAAAGCCTCGAGTGCTTCTCCTAAGAGACAACAGAGAAGGTGCTAAAATAGAAATAATAGCTTGCGATTGATTAAACATTTGAGACATTTTATAAGTAAGTGATCATGTTTAACAATAAAATCCCCTTTTGAGTAACTTGTTACCCTCTCTTGGTACAGAAATAAGATGAATTACCAAAACTTAACTTCACCCCCTTTCTTATCTTTTTCTTTCCTCTGATTCCCTACTATCTAAACCTTTTTTGATTTTTGTTGCTTAAGAATGAAATTCACATCTATTTTTTCTATTTCCTTTGTATTGAAGAAAATGTTAACTATTTGAGTCAATTTGACTGTTTTTTTGCAATAATTATTAAATATAACGAAATGTACGAAATAGGAATATCAAACTATATCAATCATGTTATACTTGAGAGAAAATGAACAATAATGATATAAATGAGGAAAATACACTGAATATACAACACATCAATATAAGGAAACCTAATGGGAGAGGGATATCTTTTAATAACTGTATATAGAAATCATATATAAAATAGAAATGAATCATTGGTTACAGTCCGAAGTTAAAATAATAAATATGTGATGTAACGACCTAGTTGATATTCTCATTTAAGAATGTATTGATCTTAAAGATAATAGATTATGTATCCATTCAAAATAGAGAAAAGTGAGAAGCTGTTATACCCTGATAACCTGGAAACTGAATTGACCCTAGCTATTTACGTTTACATATATTTAGACACAGTAATTATTGTTTTAAACTATAGTTATCATATGACTGATATATTCTTTGCCCTTTCTTACAGAATTTTGCACAATTTTTTGTCTTGTTATTGTTCGTGTCATATATGTAGAACGGTCACCTGATGAAGGCCACAGGCCGAAACGCACGTTGTTTAACAACATATTGCCTACATCTATAAAATCATCGACCAAAATTACGTTATGTATATGTCTTTCTATATATATATTATTATTTTTTCTGTCTATGTAAAATGTATGTATGTTATTTATACAAAAAATCTTTTATGAAATAAGAAAAGAAAGAAAAAACTCATGGATAAAATAATAATTTGTCTATAAATATCCTAAAAAAACAATAAATTGTATACTAAACTCACATTCTATCTATTATGTGCTTTATTTGAATACCATTTGCCATATGTAAACGATATGTGGTTCAGATTAGGGCAGCAGATATCCTAATGTTTGCTAATTAAGTTCTCTACTTACCTGCCTGTGTTTTTGCCTCCTGAGAGAGGAACCTGTTGATTTTCCTTATTTTCCTTAGTTGAAAGCAGCAGGTGGAGGTCACAGCTCCAATTTGATTTTTCATGGTCAGTTCATTGTTAATTATGACGCCCAAGGTTTTTGCAGATGTAGAGGGAGTAGGGAGCTGCCCCAGTTCTTTAGGCCAAAAGTGGGAGCTCCAGGTATTCGATGAGCCTCCTGTAAGGATTACTTCTGTTTTGTCCGGATTTAGTTTAAGTTGGTTGCTGTTCATCCAGTCATGGATGAACAGCATAGTCGTCTGGAAAGTGGAGATGGTGGTGGGGGAGTCATTAATCAGAAATATTAGTTGAAAAATGTCTGCATAATTGAACGTTTGGATTTTCCTTTCTTTTAGTGCATGGATCACAGGGAGGAGGCATTGATTGAATAAGTGTGGGGAGAGAGAGGAGCCTTGGGGAACCCCGCAAGTGTTCTTAATCTTGGGGGTTGTGAAGTTTCCCAGGCGGACCGCTTGATAACGGTCTGTTAGAAAGGATTTATCCATTCCAGGTCCGATCCCTAGATTGCTACATCCATGACACGGGCGACCAGGATGTTGTGGTCGACCGTGTCAAAAGCGGCAGAAAGATCGAGTAGCACCAGGGCTTGGGGGAATCTTTCGTCCGCTTTCTCTCGCAGGCAATCCAGGATGGATAGTACCACTGATTCTGTGGAATGAGCTCGCCGGAACCCTGCTTGTTGAGGGTCTAGATAAACTGATTGTTCCAGAAAGGTGGATAAACTTTTGGCTACATGGGCTTCAAGTAGTTTGGCTATATAGTGAGATTGGTCGGTAGTTGGTTATCTGCTCCTGGTTTTTTCAGGAGGGGAATGACATGCACCTCTTTGAAGGCAGTTGGTACGTGTCCCTGGGATAGTGATTTGTTTAAAAGGGCCATGGCTGGATTTGGGCAGGCTGTGAAGGCTTCTTTTAGGATCCAGGGGGCAGCAGTCCCTAGGAGAGCCAGATTTTACTTTCGTAAGTAGGTCTATGAAGGCTTCTTGGCTAATCATTGGGATTTGTTCGAGCCTTTGTGTATTGTTTGGTATGATTTGACAAATGGGGTTGGTACATATGGGGATGCTTGCTTTGATAGTTTTGATTTTGTCGATGAAGAATTTGTTCAGGGAGTCACAGAGATTGTGAGGGTGTGATTTTTGAGGTCACTCTGTCAGGGTTTGATAGGTCGTTAATTATTGAAAATATGTCTTTTGAGCGGTTTTTGGAGGTGATAATTTTAAGTGAGAAGTATTCAGCCTTTGTGGTCAGAATCGACTTTTTATCATTTCTAAGGGCTGTTTGATAGGTGTTTTTATCGTCAGGTAAGTACTTGCTGCTCCATTTCCTTTCTGCTTGTCGTAGAGCGAGTTTTAGCTCTTTTAAGTCATCGGAAAATCATTTCTGGGCTTCGTGGCGGCGTGCTCGTTGTATTTTCCTAAGAGGGGCATGTTTATTGCTGGCTGTAAAGAGCCATTTAGACAGGTTTTCCTCGCTCTCCTCTATAGTGGTCTAACTGATGGGAATTGTGTTGGTCAAGGTCTCGAGGAATTGGGTTCTGTCGATAGTGTTCCAGCTCCTAAAGTATTCAGGTTCGAGTGAAGGTATTTTGGGTTTAGTAAGGTTGTGTATGGAGAATTTAATGAGGAAGTGACCTGACCAGATACAGGGAGTTATATCTGGGTATGTTATAGCTAGGTTTGTGGACCATAACTTGTCTAGGGTATGCCCTTTATTGTGAGTAGCGGAGGTGATGTGTTGATGGAGGTTTAGGCCTGTGAGTAGGTCATTAAGTTCGGCTGAGTGTGGTCCACCTGCTTGGTTGTTGGCCCAGTAGTTAAGGTCACCAATCAGTAGTATTTTCGCGTGGTTCATTATCATCTGTGCCATCTGTTCGCTCAGAGATTGTGGGAACTGTGGCATGCTCTGTGGTGGTCTGTAGAGTATGATACAGACTAACGGGGCGAAATCAGATTCTAATTTAATCACTAGGTTCTCTACTTGTGGGAGGTCAAGGGGGGTAAGTGCTGAGAATTTTAGGTCTTGATGGATTATAGCTGCCACACCCTTCCTGTTTTTCCATGAGGGCGGTTGGCTTGAAGGATGTAGTAGTCGTTAGTGAGGGCTGCTAGGATATCTGGGGAAGAATCCTGTGTTAACCAGATTTCTGTCAATAGTAGGTTGTGTATTTCGAGTTGGTGTTTAGATAGATAACTGTTAGGGCTTGTTCCGTGGCCGCAGCCTTGAGATTCGGTCTCTTACTCGGATTTTTATGATCACCGGATTTGAGGAATGAGGATCTTTTGGCCATTATCCCATTCATGGCTATGTTAGCTAGACAGCGCTCGTCGATTGCTATTTCGTTGGAATGGAGTGATTTTAGTTTGGCTGTGGAGTAGGTAGTATTTTGGGCATAGTGGCTTGCCCCTTGCCCCGGTCGGCCACAGACAGGTGTAGACGGGCTTGCCTTTGGCGCGGCTTCGGCGCGCTGCCGGCACGCCCGCTGTGCTCCCACGCTGCTGGCGGCATTTGTACCCCTTGTCAGCCTTAGCCCCTCCCACTCTTCACTGATTGGAGGTTTAGGCCTGGGGAGAGGGGTTGGCCTAACGGCTAAGGCGCTCGACCTCGGACCTGGGGATCTGGGTTCGAGTCTCGGTAACGACGCCAAAAACCTCCTGTGATTCTGGGTAAATCACTTAATCTCCCCGTGCCTAAAATGAAAGTGTGTGTCCTCATGTAACGTAACTGGTGCTATGTAAAGCGCTCTGATAACTGATTCGGTTCGGTTCTAGTTCGCGCTATATAAAACTCTCCAAAATAAAAAAATAAAAATAAAAATTGGCGCTTGAGGTGTTTCCCAGGAAGCGAGTTTGAGCTTGTGTGACGGCGGGATTCGGCACGGTGAATTAAATTTTAAAAAAGATCATGCAACAAGTAAATGAGTGACTTTAGTTTCAATTCTAGCAATTTTAAAAACAGGATGCTAGTAGCGCTTGATGCTTAGTCGTAGGCACCTTCAAAGTGATTGCTCCCGCGCTGTTGTTGGCACTTGTACCCCTTGTCAGCCTTAGCCCCTCCCACTCTTCACTGATTGGCGCTTATGGCGTTTACCAGGAAGCGAGTTTGAGCTTGTGTGACGGCGGGATTCGGTGCGGTGAATTCAATTTTAAAACGATTGGGCAACAAGTAAATTAGTGACTTTAGTTTCAATTCTAGCAATTTTAAAAACCGGATGCTAGTACCGTTTGATGCTTAGTCGTAGGCACCTTCAAAGTGATTGCTCCCGCGCTGCTGGCGGCACTTGTACCTCTTGTCAGCCTTAGCCCCTCCCACTCTTCACTGATTGGCGCTTGAGGCGTTTCCCAGGAAGCGAGTTTGAGGTTGTGTAACGCCGGGATTTGACGCGGTGAATTCAATTTTAAAAAGATCATGCAACAAATAAATTAGTGACTTTAGTTTCAATTCTAGCAATTTTTAAAAACAGGATGCTAGCAGTGCTTAATGCTTAGTCGTCCTGTGCAGATTCCTGCATCTGAATATCGGACAACAAGATTATATGCAGAAGATCCAAGATTTCGATAATGTATCTGTTATATATTTCATCTTCTGTTTGAAAGTGACTTGTCTGGACTTTCATATGCAGTCAATCACATTTTAAAAACTGTACTGCATCTGCAAAATGTATCTGCAAAAGATTTTATGGATAAAGTGCACCAGAGAGATGATCATTTAGAATCTCAGCTCATTAATGGCATGTCAGCGTTGGACTAATGAATATTGGCACCGTCGTCATGGAGAACTGAAATGTATGCTCCAGAACTTAGGAACTCCAACATGGTTCCTTACCCTAAGCTGTGCTGAGTACGCTTGGGATGATTTACTAGAATTTCTTCGAGAGGCAAATTCCAATATAAAAAATATTGAATACAAGACACCTGGAGAATTGTGCTCTCTGGATCCTGTTAATGTGTGCAGGTATTTCAATCATAGATTTGAGGCTATGATGTCTTTTATCTGCAATAAAAAAAATCCTCCTCTTGGAGAAGTTGTGGATTTCTTTTGGAGAAAGGAGTATCAAGCAAGACATGCTCCTCATATACATTTGCTGTTCTGGATTAAGGACGCTCCCAAATTTGGAACAGATATGGATGATACTGTTTTGTGTTTTATTGAACAATATGCAACATGTGCTGTACCCAAAAGCATAGAAGAAAACAACTTAAGAGCACAAGTGTTACGATTGCAAAGCCACCGATGTGGAAAATACTGTCGACGAAAGTACACATCTAAGGACAAGTTCTACACCAAATGTCGTTTTGCATTTCCACGTCCTGTAATATCCAAAGGAAGAGTGAACAGTTTTATGTCATCTTTGTGACATACTATCACAAGAAAGTCTCCAAAAAAATGCCTACAACTTAAGAAGAAATGAAGAGTCAAAATAGATAAAGGACTACAAACCAGTTATTTTGTCCATGTGGAATGCTAACATGGATATTCAATATGTTGCAGACGATTCCATTGCTGTTGCTCAATAAGTAACGTCCTATATTACAAAATCAGAAAAGACGGAATTGAAAGATATGTGGGAAGAGATTTCTCACGAGAAGACTCTAAGTAAGAAACTATACAGTTTCAGTTTGAAGATGCTATCCCATTGAGAAATTGGAGCATATGAATGCTCAGATCGGTTATCATCTGTAAGTCTATATTCCAAATCTAGAAGAATCCTTTATGTGAGTCAAGGTCTTGCAGCAATGCGAAATTGAGTACTGAAATCTGTACAAGAAATTGAATATTTAGCAGAAAAAGATCCAGAAAGTACAGATATTTTGAAAACGAATATGTTGGATACATATTACCCAAACAGAAGTCATCATCTTGAGAACGTGTCTCTATGAAGTGCTGCAAAACTACACTTTTAAACGGAATACTACAGAGAACATCAATGATGGAAAATATGGAGTCATTGGTTCTGAAGGATGTTTGGTGAAACAAACAAAAAGAAATTTGATTAATCACAGAAAGCTGAGTTGCGACACTGCTGATAAAAGTGAATTTTACTATTTAGCCTTTTTACAACTATTTAAACCATGGCGTTCAGAACTGGAATTACTTGGAGATTTCCAGAGCTATGAAGATTCCTTTCATGCTTGTAAAGAT
Source organism: Lissotriton helveticus (assembly GCF_964261635.1). Classification (NCBI taxonomy): domain Eukaryota; kingdom Metazoa; phylum Chordata; class Amphibia; order Caudata; family Salamandridae; genus Lissotriton; species Lissotriton helveticus. Next base: position 992,144,554 of record NC_136059.1, on the reverse strand, counting down.
AGCATACAATGCAGTGCTTTTGCAAATTATGTGAAAATGTTGAACGATGAAATTGATCAAGAACTTACAATTGCAGCTGAGATTGCTAGAGACAGTTCTCAAGACAGTCAAAGTTCTGCTGCGCTGAGTCAAGATCCACCAGGACAACTAATTGTTGAAAATGAAGCAGCAATCGCCATGAATGAGGTGGAAACAGCAATGCATCAAGCTCAAGAAGGTGTAACAAAGTAAGCAAACGTGGAAGAACAACTAAATTTTGAGCAAAAACAAAGATATGAGCAAGTGAGACAACAGATTGACCATGGATTACTTCATGAAAAGAAAGAGTGCTCATGTACGTGATTTCAACCTATCCGAATGTACGTGAGTGGAGAAGCTGGAACAGGAAAAAGTTTTTTAATTAAAGTAATTACAAGTTATCCACAGAAAACAATTGAGTCGCATTTGTCTTGTGTTGTCACTGCTCCAACTGGGTTGGCAGCACACAACATTAAAGGAATTACTTTACATCGTTTACTAATGGAACCAGTAGAGCATGAAAACAAATTGGAATACCACAAGCTATCTGGAGAAGCTTGTTGTGAAGTTTCAAGAGTCTTGAAGAACATGAAACTCCTCATTATTGATAAGGCAAGCATGGTATCAAACTTAATGCTTGCCTTTGTGCATTTAAGAATGCAGCAAATTCTTAAAACAGTGTACGACGTGTTATTTGGAGGAAAACACGTCATCGTTTTTGGAGATCTACTGCAACTGACTCCTGTAAAAGGACAACCAGTATTTAAAACACTTGCACACGAAGACACCAGAAAGTCTCTGGGTAGTGTTGGAAATGTGAACATTTGGTCATATTTTGAATACAAAGAACTCATTACAAATATGCGACAAGCAAATGATGTTGATTATGGAACTATTCTCCAAGATATAAGAATTGGACTACTGACTGAACATGGCAAACAAGCTTTGCAGACTCGATTAGTTTCCAATTTGTTTCCAAATCAAAATGTAGTTCCTGAGAAAATACACTTGAAAATTGCAGAAAACAAATCTATAATCTGCTTAATGCCAACACTGCGTGAGTGTTCTATATTCAACAAACTTTTGAAACTGGAAAATGAAGAAATAATAAAAATAGAAGCCATCGATAAAATAGAGCATGCAGGAATCACTATTATTTTGACCGAAAAATTGAAGACAAAATTGGATTCTTTAGAAAAATCAATATCTAAAACTGCTGGTTTAGAAAAGAATCTATATGCATGTAGAAACTGTCGGATAATTTTAAGGCGTAATTTGGATGTAGAAAAAGGTTTAGTTAATAGAGAAATGGGCAAATTGTGGATTTTGTTAATTATCAAAATAAAGATGGTATTGAATAAAAATTAAATTTGATCAGATTGAAGAAGTAAAACTAATTGGTCGTTGTTCAGTTCATTTTTTGCTTGTTAAAGATTTATATGTCCGTAGAAAACAGTTTCCAGTTTCTCTGGCATATGCAGTGACTATTCATAAATCTCAAGGATTAAACAGTGCTTTGGTGAACATCGGAAATACTGTGTTTGAAGAGGGTATGGCATATGTTGCTTTGTCGCAAGTCAGAACGTTATCTGGTTTGTTTTTTTATTGATTTTGATGATACAAAGGTTAATGCAGATGCCCACTGTGTCAAAGAGTACAATAGGTTAAGAAGAACATATGCTCCTAATTTAGGTCAATATCCTGTATTTGAAAAGCGTGTGGTTGGTCGAAAAAGAAGGTATGAGAATATCTGTAATGAAGGTGTAGAGAAGGGAAAAAAACAAGATAATGTTGTTATTGCAAGCAAAAAGAAAAAGGACACTGTTGAGGAGATTGTTGGTTATCAGTTTGAAAATAGTTCGGGTGTCAACTGCTATGCTAATGTAGTGGTCAATGTTGTTTTTTTTCTTGAAGGTTTGCAACAGCAAATTATGGAGAATTGGGAAAAAAGATTTTGTTCCTTGTTGCATTCTGTTTATGGAAAAATGAGAACTGATAAAAGTAAAATACAAAGCGTTTCTGATGTTCATAATCTTTTGGATGTATGTTCTGGTTCTACACAATTTCTACAAAATATCCAACAAGATGCTCAGGAATTTCTAATGTATATGCTTACTGTATTGGAAAATGAAGGTGTAGACATAGAGAATATTTTTGGCCTTTGTTATAAATGGGATAATTATTGTGAGAATTGTATGTATACATGTAGCACTAATGTAGAAACTGAATGATTTCTATATTTGACATTACCGGACTGTAAATCAGTGTCTTTCAATAAATTAGTTAAAGCTGCAAATCAAAACATGGAGTGTAGCCAATGCAAATCAGAAATGTTATCAACATTATTTATACAAAGATATGAACAATATATAATTTTAATGATGCAACGTTGTACAGCTGACGGAAGAAAATTGGAAACTTTAATAAAACATTTTGTAGCTACACAACTATCAATATCCGGAAGGACTTTTGTTGCAGTAGCAATAATTTTCCATGATGGTCCTTCAACAACATCTGGACATTACACTGCCTATCTAAAAAGTGAGAAAGGCTGGAGTCTTTGTAATGATGCTGAGTTGGTTTTCAAACAACGTTTGTCTTTCGAATTACCAAATTCCTACCTAATATTTTTAAAGCTAAAGTTTTAGGAAGATAGTTCAGCCTCTGATAAATTTATTATTATGATTTAATAGGATTACCAGTGGACAATTTACATAAAAATGACTGTAAAAATACAATTTGGCATCAAGGAAAGGAATTTCTTTGAATTATGGACTTTTTGTTGCACATTGTCTCGGTGTATAATTTTAACTGACATCATTTATAGTGTTTATAAATTTAGGTTATAAAATTTTCTTAGCAGTACTCATTTTATATATGTATGATTTGTATTATCTAGTATTTTACTATAGATGGATTATTGTTTTTTTTAAACAATCTAATTGATTGGGTTTTTTTTGCCCGCTGTTATGTGATGAGTACGATTGAAATCACTGTTTCTAGTGAAATTCAATATATTCTGAGAACAGCAAAAAAGGCAAAGAAATTACTTTGTAAAATGTTAAAATTATGCTGTGCTGTTAAAAATGTAATATTACATGTTATAACTATATCCTAATTCTAAAATATGGAATTTAGTATATTTTACATTATAAAAAACAACTGAATAAAATGTGTAGTGTTTTTTAGATGTATTACTGCTGAGGTAAGTTTAAGTAAATCTTAAAATGCACAATGGACTGTGTTTCCACACAGTTGAAAAAAAGGAAGATGGATGGACTAGATTTGTGCCAGAGAATTCCACTGCAGACAGGTATGAAATAGGGGACAGCTTCAGAACACCTGTCTGCAAGATACATGGTATAGTACACAATAGACACATATGGTGGTCTTGTAGGTCTTGGTAATTTTTTGAATTATAAAAAATACAACTATTTCACTTAAAGCACATCACTGAGTGTTTTCCACATGTGACCGTAGGCCTCATCCTTTCTCTTAAGTCATATATAAATATGTGCTATAAGTTTCCTAAAACATAAGTACTTATAAATGTATCTTGTTTTCTGTTAGCAGTACAGAAATGTACTCCTGTAATAAGAATTGGCCTAGCCATTAACTCTCTTTCTTATTTACAAGGTGAGAAAAAGGCATTCTGTATACCTTTTGTTTTCCGTGTAAATATAATCTCATCATACACACCACTTTTTGTTGAAAAGGCGTTCTATAGGTTTTGCTGTGTGTGTTTGCACAGAACACTCATAGAACAAGACACATCTGCAGATTTTTCAGAAATCATAAATCTGGACATGTGGGTGAATGCTGCACCATCCTCCAATTGGTGTAGCAAAGCACAACAAGGAGAATTGTTTTCACTTCTCCTCATTTTTTCACTTTCAATATATGCTACAATGCACAGCATATATTGAAGGAGAAAAACGCCTTTACTGACTTTTTTTTGTGCATAAAAACAATCTCCACATGACACGGACATCCTTGCACCATGGTGCAAAGGTGTCTGTGTTAGCACATGGCTACAGTTTAAGCAGCTGTGCTGAGGGAAGCACAGACTTGCAACATATTTATATACATATGTTGCATCCCTGTGCTTCGGAAGTTCCACAGCATGCTGTAGTTAAACTGTTTACCGTGTCATGCTGCGGCGCTTCCTTAAAATTCTGCACTTATGCATTCACCACACATCACAAATGTATTTTTTCAGTCAATTATGCACTACACATACAATCATCTAAACTTTCACACAGTAGCATACTAGTTTAGCTCTTTCTTTAACCAGCGTTGCTTTTTTTTCTTTGTGTTGTTTTGTATTTTTTTTTTTTTTTGAACGATTTGTTTTTTTTTTTTTTCATAAGAGGGAAAAAATGTGAACCGGAGAAACAAAACTAAAAACTAGGAGAAAGAAAAAAAGAAAACTAACAATTGTGGTTGTCAATGGCTCGACACACCAGAACCACTGACTGCTCCCCATACGCAATGAGACGATTGCATTTAATACAAGTCATCCGGACTTTCCCAAATTGGGGACGGATGTCTGGAGGCGATGATGGGGTTGATGGGGTTGATGGGGTTGATGGGGTTGATGGGGTTGATGGGGTTGATGGGGTTGCTCCACTTGTACTTGGAACAGCCGATGGTTCAGCAGGATTCTCCTTCAGTCTTCTCAATTCCTCCCTTGCAAGTTG